>NW_027411866.1:123638965-126540480 GCF_047663935.1 Musca autumnalis | reverse complement strand
CTGCAACCGTGTCACTTGGTTATTGGGGTCCCAGGTTCGAATCCCAGCCTGGCTCATGCTGAAATCATTTTTTTGTTTTGCCTTATTAAGGCGAAGGTCATTTTTAGAGTGATATTTGAATTATAGTAATTTCCTTTTTGAAAAAGTAGCGTTTTCTTAACCAACCGATCTCCGAACTTTACATGGTTCTTCATTGAAAATCATAATTCACTTCGCGTCGTTTCACTTTGAGTCACTTTTTTTTGGAACGTATTAACGATGCAGAGCGAGGTCTTGGTGTAATCGATATTTTAACTTTTTCATTGTCGTTTTTTACTTTTACACGGTCCTTGTTAACCTTAAGTATAAAGTATTGGTTATGTGGATGTCTGGTGTACATCACGATAATAAAAAATATTCTTGGAGAAAAGATCGGGTTATGTACATTTTTGAAACGAATATTTTGAAAATAAAACCAGTTATGGAACCGGTTTTAAGTAACCGATTGAGCTGGTGTACATCTGAAATATTTTGCATTAACAGATTTCGTTATGTAACCGATTGAGCTTATATCATTAGAAAGCTTACAGAATTGCCAATCATATGAAATTAATTCGTTGATTAAAACTTTGCTTGTTCCTATTCTGGTGCAAAAAAAAAAACGGTTTTTGTGAACCGTTTTTATGGAAAATATCAATGCGCGTAAATATGAAGATCAAAGGTTGGATGGTAAAAATTTCCTTTTTGAAGGTGAAAATCAATGAAAAGAATATTATTACAATGAAAGGACAGATATACCATAGGTCCACCTTTGTGTTATGGATTGACTAATTTACGTAATTGTTTGCCATGCAATAAAAATTCTACAGGAATGAATTAATTTAGCTATATCTTAGAATTGTGACATATATCTTACTTGTACTTCTTTTTCATAACATCCCCTTCATGAAATTTCATCCTCAAAAGGACATTTTTACATTGGCTGATGCGCACGATAACTCTCGAACGAAGCATCCTATCGGGTCCAAAATTTGCCATTCGTAATATTTTGTTCAAAGTTCGAAGATGTGTCATATCGGTCTACTCCTCCACAAAAGTTCAAAATTGTTCGCTAAAATGGTGCGCACGATCTTTCGAAGGGAATAATCGAATTGGTTATAACTTTGCATGTGGTAATAACTTTCAGGCATAGATCGGGTTCAAATATGGACAATATCGGTCCACTCCTTCGGGTACCTCTCACACAAAATTTGGAAAAAGTGAAGTGAATTGTACCTTTACGACGCACTTTGCGAAATATGGGAAGTTTAGTGGAACTTTAAGGAATTTTGAAAGTACATAAAATTAATTAAATTTTAATTGAATTCGTTAGCTAAGTACTCCACTGCATATGACCCATACTCAGTTTGGCGATTTACTCCGCGAAACGACTTAAAAAATGCACTTTTGTTTCATATTTTTATACCCTCCACCATAGTATGGAGGGTATATTAAGTTTGTTTTTCCGTTTGTAACGCATTGAAATACTCATTTGCGACCCTATAAAGTATATATATTCTTGATCAGGGTAAAATTCTAAGTCGATCTGAGCACGTCCGTCCGTCCGTCCGTCCGTCTGTGGTAATCACTCTAGCATCCACAAAAATGGAGATAGGACGCTGAAATTTTGGGAAAATACGTCTTTTGTTTGCAGGCAGGTCAAGTTCGATGATGGGCTATATCGGTCCACGTTTTGGTATAGCCCCCATATAACGGTACCCCCCGATTTACGGTATTTTGACGTTTTTAGCTACATTTTCACACCGATTTGGCTATAATTTGACTAATAGGGTTCCTAAGTGTCAATAAACATATAAAACAAAACTTGTGGACATAGGTCCACGTTTTGGTATAGCCCCCATATAACGGTACCCCCCGATTTGCGGTATTTTGACGTTTTTAGCTACATTTTTAGACCGATTTAGCTATAATTTGACATTTAGGGTTCTTAAGTATCAATAAACTTATATAACAAAAGTTGTGGACATAGGTCTACGTTTTGGTATAGCCCCCATATAACGGTACCCCCGATATACGGTATTTTGACGTTTTTAGCTACATTATCAGACCGATGTAGCTATAATTTGACATTTAGGGTTCTTAAGTGTTAATAAACTTATATATTAGAAGTTGTGGACATAGGTCCACGTTTTGGTATAGCCCCCATATAACGGTACCCCCCCAATTTGCGGTATTTTGACGTTTTTAGATACATTTTCAGACCGATGTAGCTATAATTTGACATTTAGGGTTCTTAAATGTCAATAAACTTATATAACAAAAGTAGTAGACATAGGTCCACGTTTTGGTATAGCCCCCATATAACGGTACCCCCCGATTTACGGTATTTTGACGGTTTTAGCTACATTTTCAGACCGATTTAGCTATAATTTGACATTTAGGGTTCTTAAGTATCAATAAACTTATATAACAAAAGTTGTGGACATAGGTCCACGTTTTGGTATAGCCCCCATATAACGGTACCCCCCGATTTACGGTATTTTGACGTGTTTAGCTACATTTTCAGACCGATATAGCTATAATTTGACATTTAGGGTTCTTAAGTGTAACTAAACTTATATAACAAAAGTTGTGGACCTAGGTCCACGTTTTGGTATAGCCCCCATATAATGGTACCCCCGATTTACGGCATTTTGACGTTTTTAGCTACATTTTCAGACCGATATAGCTATAATTTGACATTTAGGGTTCTTAAGTGTTAATAAGCTTATATATTAGAAGTTGTGGAGATAGGTCCACGTTTGGGTATAGCCCCCATATAACGGTACCCCCCGATTTACGGTATTTTGACGTTTTTAGCTACATTTTCAGACCCATATAGCTATAATTTGACATTTAGGGTTCTTAAGTGTAACTAAACTTATATAACAAAAGTTGTGGACCTAGGTCCACGTTTTGGTATAGCCCCCATATAACGGTACCCCCGATATACGGCATTTTGACGTTTTTATCTGCATTTTCAGACCGATTTAGCTATCAATTGACATTTAGGGTTCTTAAATGTCAATAAACCTTTATAACTATTGGACATAGGTCCATGTTTTGGAATAGCCCCATATAACGTTACCGCCCGATTTCCGGTATTTTGAGAATTTTACCTACAAGTTTTAACCGAATTATCTGTAATTTGAACATTTGACATTTTAAATTCTTAGTGGTCACCACACCTCTCCACCAAAAATTGTCAAGAAAGCCCCCATATAACGGTACCTCCCGATTTTCAGTAATTTGATGATTTTACCTACAATATAAAACCGAACTAGCAGTAATTTGACATTTGAAGTTCTTAGTGGTCACAACACCTCTCCATCAAAAATTGCTAACATAGGTCCATGTTCGGATATAGCTTCCATGTAACGGTACCTCCCAAATTTCTGTAATTTGGCAATTTTAGCTACAATTTTTAACAGAACTAACTGTAATTTGACATTTGAAGGTTGTGTGGTGACCACCACACATCTGCATCAACAATTTTCAACATAGTCCCAATATAACGATACTTCCCGATTTTCGGTACTTTGAGGATTTTACTTAAAATGTTTAACCGAACGTAGGTCCATGTTTTTGTATAGCCACAAAACAAACCTACCGATTTTCCGTACCTTAGCTTTATTTTTTGGACGAACTTTCTGTAATTTGTTCATTAAAGTTCATATTTTCATATAGCCCAGATACCTCCGAACTAGCTGTTAATGACATTTGAAGTTCCCACGTTATGTACCGATTTTCGATATTTTGAGGATTCTAGCTAAATTTTTTAACCGAATTAGGAGCTATTTGACATTAAAGGCTCCCATCAAAAACTGTCAACATAGGCCCATGTTTTATTATAACCCCTATATAACAGTACCTCCCAATTTCTAGCCCACACAAAATTGTCAACAGTTAGATATAGGCACCATAAAAAAGGACCTCCCGAATGAAGCATTTTATGTACATTATCTGACATTTTAACGTACTCACTTAAAGTTGGGGACAGGAATGAATATTTTATGGTGGAGGGTATGAAAAGTTCGGCCCGGCCGAACTTAATGCTTTTTTACTTGTTTAAAATGACTTCGGAAACTTCATTTAATTGCATTTTCGAAAGTGGAAGGTAAACGGGGCGATGAACGCCGTTGTTGACTGTGTTTTGAAGAAATGGACAAATGATATTAATTAACAAATGATATTAACAAATGATGATTTCTGTAAAATAAAGAATCCTCTCGCAATTTTTCATCTATATATATAAAAGAGCGGTGAGGTGAGGTATTCACTGACTGATTCATCAGCGCCCAGACGAAACCGCTGAAGCTAGAAAGTTGAAATTTTGGGTGTAGGTTGCTGTTGGTGTGTAGGGGTGAGATAAGGATGGGTTTTTGGAAATTCGACCTAGAAGTGTACGAAAAGTACTAAAAGGTACTAAATATGGTACCCTTTGTATTAGGCAAACGGTAAGAGCTAGAATATTGAAATTTGGAATGAGGGTCACTGATGGAGAGTTAGAAAGATGTACCAAATGGTTATTGGAAATTCGAACTATAAGTGTACGAAAAGTACTAAAATTTACAAAATTTAGTACCAATTGTATATTTTGAACGGATATAGCTAGAACCATGGAATTTGGTATGGAAATCAAGGTTGGGAAGTGGTGTTGATGTAATTAAATGGTTTTGGAAAATCGTACGAAAAGTACTAAATGGTACTAAATTAAGTACAACTTGGATTTGAGTGAACGGATAGAGCTGGAATCCTGAAATTTGGAATGAGGGCCACTGATGAAGAGTAACAATGAAAGGTTTTTGGAAATTCGAACTATTAGGGTACGAAAAGTACGAAATGGTACTAAATTTAGTACAAATTGGATTTGGGTGAACAGATAGAGCTGGAATCCCGAAATTTGGAATGAGGGTCACTGATGAAGAGTAACTATGAAAGGTTTTTGGAAATTCGAACTATAAGTGCACGAAAAGTACTAAATGGTACCAAATTTAGTACAGTTTGAAATTAGGTGAACGGATTGAGTTGGAATCCTGAAATTTGGAATGAGGGTCACAAATGGAAAGTAACAAAGTAACGTTTTTGGAAATTCGAACTATAAGGGTACGAAAAGTACGAAATGGTACTAAATTTAGTACAATTTGAATTTGGGTGAACGGATTGGGTTGGAATCCTGAAATTTGGAAAGAGGGTCACTAATGGAAAGTAACAAGGAAAAGTTTTTGGCAATTCGAACTACATGTGCACGAAAAATAATAAATGGTACTAAATTTAGTACAATTTGGATTTGGGTGAACAGATAGAGCTGGAATCCCGAATTTTGGAATGAGGGTTACTGATGAAAAGTAACAATGAAAGGTTTTTGGAAATTCGAACTATAAGTGCACGAAAAGTACTAAATGGTACTAATTTTAGTACAATTTGGATTTGGGTGAACGGATAGAGCTGGAATCCTGAAATTTTTAATGAGGGCCACTGATGAAAAGTAACAATGAAAGGTTTTTGGAAATTCGAACTATAAGGGTACGAAAAGTACGAAATGGTACTAAATTTAGCACAATTTTAATTTGGGTGAACGGATTGGGTTGGAATCCTGAAATTTGGAAAGAAGGTCACTAATGGAAAGTAACAAGGAAAAGTTCTTGGAAATTCGAACTATATGTGCACGAAAAATAATAAATGATACTAAATTTAGTACAATTTGGATTTGGGTGAACAGATAGAGCTGGAATCCCGAAATTTGGAATGAGGATTACTGATGAAAAGTAACAATGAAAGGTTTTTGGAAATTCGAACTAAAGGGTACGAAAAGTACGAAATGGTACTAAATTTAGAACAGTTTGAAATTAGGTGAACGGATTGAGTTGGAATCCTGAAATTTGGAATGAGGGTCACAAATGGAAAGTAACAAAGAAAAGTTTTTGGAAATTCTAAGTCCCAATTTACATTAGGCGAGTTTACTTGCGGCAATTGTCAGTTTGTATGTGAGAAAGGGTGCTGAGAGGCAAAGGGTTACCATATGCCTCACCTCTCTCTCCTACAAAATGAAAATTGCCGCAAGTAAACTCGCCCAATGTAAATTGGGACTAACTATAAGTACACGAAACTTACTGAATTTAGTACACTTTGGATTTGGGTGAACGGATAGAGCTGGAATCCTGAAATTTGGAATTAAGATTACTGTTGGAATCTAGAATTGAGATATGGAGGTAGCTTTGGAAAATCGTTATAATGTGGACGAAGCAGTGCTAAATGGTACTAAATTCGATACAAGTTGTATTTGCGTGAACAGATTACTGTTGGAGTGTAGGATTGAGGTAGTTTTGGAAATGCGTACTTATGGAAAAGTGCCAAATTGAACTACATTGCAGATATATGAAAGTAGTTATTGGAAAGTCGTGTACGAAAACTGCTAAATGGTGCAAAATTTGGTACATTTTGGTATTTGCTATATGGTACAGAATTTTGTTCAATTTGTGATTTTGTAAAGGGGTAGAACTGGAATTTTGAAATTCGGTTTTAGATTAGAAATTGGTGTTTAGAGAGGTGGTTTAAAGGAGGTTTTGAAAATGCTTATTTATACAAAAAGTACTAAATAGTATTATAATTGGTTTCAGAGGAACAGATAAAACTGGAAAAGTGAATTGCGGTTGGTATTTATGTTGAATATTAGAAGTAATTTTTGAAACCTACCACATATGTGTACGAAAAGTTTGGTAACATGTTGGTACCAAAACCATGTTGGTATTGTGTAAACGGTTAAAGTGAGAACTGCATACTATAGGGGAACGAAAAGTACTAAATGGTACTAAATTTGGGCTCGGTGTAGGAACAAAGCTTGGATTATATAATTTGGACAAAAAACTACGAAATGGAAAAATATTTGTTAAGAAGATCATTCTGAAATTTAGATAAAGTTCGGAGTTTAAAAATTGTACTGAATATTGTTCTATTGATTTTATGCTAACGCGAAGGTGTTTCTAAATAATAAAAAATAATGTACTGGAAGTATGTAGTTAAACGTGAAGTATCTTTTCAATTTTTTTTTTTTTTTTTTTTTTGTTAATTTGAAAACGTGGTTCAATGCGACAATTTTGTTAACTAGAAGGTTATTATCCCCTGATAATAAAAAGGCTTAAATTGAAATGCATCAAAAAATGTACCGTTATATACGGTTAACATACCCGTGCACATTAACTAAAATTTTTTGTAAAAAAGTTTTTTTTTCTAACCATAAATTCCGAATTTCGGTCGGAAAATGTGCATAACATCTTCAAATTACTCTAAGTCTTCAAAATATCTCTTCTAATAAAAGTGGATTAAAGTAGACATTTTTTAAATGAAACTTTTGTATCCTCTGAGTATACAAGGTCCAAATTTAAAGAAAATTTGGCAATATAGATTTGTTCTATTTTTAAAATACACTAAGTTATATGGTGATATACGAATTTTTGTGGTCATTTTGAATTCCGAAAATTAGGTTCGTAGAATTTTCGGCATTCGTAGAATTTTCGGGTTCTTGGCGAAACCGCTGAAGCTAAAACCTTGAATTGTTGTGAAAGGGTGAGATAAAGTTTAGTGCTTGGAAACTCGTACTGGAAGGGAATGCTGTGTTAGTGAAGGGGTAAAACCAAAAGTCAAGTCTGAAATTAGCAATATGAGTAGCTGTTGGTGTATGTCTGTGATATGAGGTCGTAGTATTGGTAATTCGAAATAAAAAATATAGTAGGGGTGCAATACGGCAGATATTTTTTTTTTGGGAAATTCGAAATACAGTATTAAAAGGAATTAAATCAATTAAATGTTGGTATTAAAAATAGGTTTTAGTTCAACAGAATCGCCAGTGTTCACCTCTTCCATATTAAATATTGTTCATATATATTTTATTCCCTTTCCGCATACGAAGTAGCGGGCATTTGCTAGTAGTATATATAGTGCAACATTTTTGAATGCTGTGGTGCAAACACCATTATATGTTAAAAATAGTAATGCAGTTCCAACCTGAACTTGATCTGAGAGACATTATTAATAAAATTAATGGCACAGGCCTGCTAAATAGCCCAATAAACATTATAGATACAAATGAAAACAAACAATTATTAACATTTTTCTCCTTAATTTGCATCAAAATCTGTTGCAATTTTTGTCTTCAACGTTTAAAATACCTAATATGAGGGAACCCGTCATATGGGGGCTATACAAAAAACGCACCGAGGTTTTCTATCTACGAAGAACATTAAATGCCAAAATACAACCAAATACGTTGGAAACTGTGTTTGTAACCGGTACCGTTCAATGGGGTTTATACCAAAACGCGAACCTATATTGAAAATATTTTGTACATAAGTTTTCTATCCGCTGAAAACTCAATATACCAATTTACAGCAAAATCGATTGGAAAATGAATGTAAAACGTAAAAACGACAGACGCCGTTACATGAACGCTACGGGAAACCGCGGGCCTATGTGGCCCAATTTGAGCCCCACACTATCCACTAATATAAGAAACATTTTTGCAAAATTTTAGGAATCTACGCCATTTACTTTAAAAGTTATTAGTAAAGTTCCGCTAAAGTGCTCATATTTTGCACTGTGCGACGGTACAATTTTTTCAATGGCAAAACCATAATTCCAGACATAACGTCCTAAAGGCAACAAACAACGTTCACGTCATCAACTTAAATGGAAAATCCGCAAGATAACTCTGGCAGGGAGTTTCTAAATGGTACAAACATTGCACATGGTATTATTCAATCTAGTTATGTCAGGTTGGAATATGTACTATATCAGTCCAGTCATTCGTGTATCTCCAACAAAAAATTTGGAAAAGTCCATTTTTCCCCCAAAATGTTCTTCTTGCGCGCCCTGTTACGACGTTGTATTTTTTCCGGGGCAGGTCCAACATTCTGAGATAATGGCTCAAAATCTCCAAAAAAGCCTTTTGGCACCATCTAAAATGTGTAGTAGGTACGATAACCCTCGAAGGAAGAAACCGATTTGGTCAAAGCGTTGTATATCGTATTTTTTCTTACAGTTTCGAATTATGTACGAATATTGACTACATCGGACCAATCTCTCAGGTACCTCCAACAAAAAGTTTGGAAATAGTGCAGTTTAAGGACTCATATGATTTCGTTTTACAATTTTCAGCAACATGTTGTGTGTGCTGCCCTAGTTAGAAGGTATCTTTTTTTACTTACAAACCCAAAATACCTGAGAAGTTGGCACAAAAACTCAGAAGTATTGTGTTTGCTTCTTTTCTTGAGGTCCAAGCCTGGAGGTATATCTCTGTCGGCACAGCTAACTGATACTCTCTTAATTGTTAAGTTATTTATCAACTTAGAATGGCCGTGTCTATAGCGACACTTTTTAGTAAGCACGGAGAGTGGACTATAGCAATCTACAATGCCAATACGCAGAGAAAAAATATTTTTCGCTTTTGTTAGAACAACAGTATGTATTTTGTTCCAACAATTTATTGGTTTTGTTCAAGTCATTGCAATTATAATCCAAAAATACCATCTTTTGCTCCAAACATAAAAAACAAAAACAACTTTCGAATATTCGCAATATTGTAAAAATCTTTAACAATGCCGATGGTGGGAACTATCATAATTTAGAATTTTTACCAACACTGTTGTCAGCTCAGTGTTCAGCCTGTTACTGAAATTTTTGATGTGATTGTATATAATTATCATATACACATTTCACATAACGTTGGTATAAATGTCACGTATAATATTATGAGTATTGACAAACACAAAACATGACTAGGTTTTGCCAGGTTTAACTAAAAAGACAACAAATTGAATGAAGAAACATAACTACTCCATTGCGCTAATCCCTGTAGGGATTAGGGACCGAATTCGGTCCGAAAGTCGGATGAAACGTCCGAGTTCGAATCCGTCGGAAAAAACGTCCGACTTTTAGCAGACGCGTCGGACGTCCGACATTGTGCTTGCTGGGAAAAGAGAACGGAGAAAATATGAATGTATTCAAAATATTGCCAACATACAACAGTGTGTTAGTAAGTTTGTATTCACGCAAGCTGTAAAACAATAACAAATCAAAACATTTGTTCTCTTTTGTGCGCTCTTTCTGTGCATTCGGGTTGTTTGCGTGTAAATTGCCGAAAATCTTCGGCACCGCCGTGCCAAATGCGACCATGCTTGCTCTAGATCAGAGTGAGGCAGGGAACATTTTTGGGTCTCTCTTGTGCTCTCAATGAGCGTAAATTTGTTGTTGTTCACAACGTGTTAGCATCTACACAGGCTGTGAGCGATAACAAATTTACGCTCACTTAGAGCAAATGGGCTCTCTTGTGAGTCACAATGCCTCCTCCTGCTCTAGATAAACATCGTGTGCCTTAATTCATTGCTAAAACAAAGATGATTGGTGGTGAGAGTAACGTTCAAACTCACCACAATTGAGATTGTGTGTGTTCACACAGACACGGCTCGCGAGCCCAGTGGTGATTAACACTGTTCTAAATTGGTTAAGGTTAAGCCATGACATTTTCTATGGAATTTTGAAGTTCAGTAAACTGTTGTCCGTCCTATGACAGTGTTGTTTGCTGCTGTATGTGTGGATGTAAAGCTAGTGCAGATTTAAAAATTCACCAGCGTCGATTTAATTGATGCTACATAAATATCGTCCAAGGGAATGAAAAGATCTAGAACCTTCTCCTTGGTGATCTTTATGCAGCTTCAATAAAATCGGCGCTGGCAAAATCACAACAGTGGCGAAGCTGAACCATGTTAAGAAGATTTTTCTCAATAAGACGGAATTTACCTTGTGTACCCTCCTTATTAACTTAACATATGTTCATAAAAAAGCCGTTGTTAACAAAAATCAGCAAAATATTGCAATAATGTACTGTCGTTAAAACTTAACGACTACTTTTTTGGTTGTTAACTTAACAATAATTTTCGGTAATTAACGCCAAAATTTACCGACAAAAATCGTTAAAATTGGTTACAGAATACCACTTACCGAAAATTGTCGTTAACTACCGACATTCGTCGTTAATTTTGTCGTCAAGGAGTTACAGAATCGCACTACAGATACGTGTTTTTCGCAAAGACAGTATAGTGAGGGCGCGCACTGAGTTGTTTTTGCATTTGCTTCTCTCTCTCACTTACAGTCTAAGAGAAAGAAAACAAACAATAAACACCATGTGGTTGTGGTTTTCTTCAAACATACATACACACATACTAAACCATTGATGAAAATTCTTGGGCGACGCTGGTATACATACACAAAAACAGAGATAAAATCATTCTATCATACAAACAATACTCACCAAAATTGTTTTTTTTTTTTTCATCCCGGTATCGAATACAGAGAGAAGAGAATATTTATTTATTTATTTATTTCAAATATTTATTATAATAAAAAATTACAATAAAATTATATAAAAAATAGCACTAGCATCTAAGGCTATCGGCTAAGAGAAGAGAATAAAATTGTCGAAGAAAGAGAATAATATTGTCCAGTTGACAACAACTATTGTTGGATATTACAAAAACAATTGTTGTAAGTGACAAAACCGATTGTTGGAGTCTCAATACTACATAAGGAATCTAACAATATCTTTAAAATACATATTTTGCTCCTCGAATATTGTTGGATCAATCATATTTTTTTCTCTGCGTTAACTTGCAGCAACTTTGAAACCCTTTTTATTGTGTAATTTCTTTCCATTTGATTTCAAAACCCTTAATACGAAATCTTAATATTACCACATGCTCGAGCGATCGGTATTGACAGGATTTTGTGTGTGGGCAGTAGCGAATATTTTTGAAACCACCGTGCACTTATTATTAATCGCCTTTATTGTAGGATTGATGTGAAGTTTTTACAACTGCATCGTTTTCTCTATATTGGCATTTTTGAAAATAGGTTCAGTTTAACTCCGATTTCGGATTTTATGCACTTTGTATGCATTTTGTAAATATGAAAATGTAAAAAAGTAAAAAGTTGATACTAGTTTTCAACCACTGCTCGTTTTAGGTTTGCATCATTATTTTTGTTATTTTTGTTATTGTTGTTTTTTCTTTTTATTTCAAGAGAAGCGGCTAAATTTGCATATAACAACATAACATTCAATGAAAGTGCATCAATAAAATGTAATCTTAAATATTTTGTCACTTTCCTTCTCATAAAATGAACGAGACAAAAAAAAGTAACGCTGCAATTAGGCCACACATATATGACGAATATTAGTCATGCTTCTTTGCTTCAAACGAGATTAAGTTGAACATGATGTAAGTAGAAATACATGAATACATGTGTTCTAATTTTTCTTTTTAAAGGTCTTAAATAAAATTGCCATAAATGGAATCTTCTCATATCCCATTTATAGAATAACTTCTATACAGTTTTTGGTTGCAAATGAAGTCTATAGGGTACTAGTGGTCTGGTTGTCATTATAAAGTCAATGGTCTGGTGTTGTTGTTTGCAGCGACTTATTTTAGTAATACTGAACCTGTCCGGTATAAAAGAAAGTGCATTCAAAAAGTGTATTTAGTTACGATTTGCATTTAAGTAACATCAGCATCAGCAACAAGAAGACCATTACACATTTGGGTAAGTAGAGCAGTAGTTGGTAATTGTAACGATAAATAACCTAATATCTCCTTTTAGAATATGGAAAATTTATTAAGAAAACTTTTGGTAAAGATACTATTAACTTGGCTGTTTATTTATCCCATAACCACCTCTGGATTACCTCTGGATGGAGTTGAAAATACAGAGGATGAGGCTGTGGGGAAAGGTAAAGTTTTTGTAAAACCCAGTGATCTGATACTTAAAGAACCCGATGGCGCACCTCTGATGTACCAATTTATTATTGATTATCCTCACCCATCGATACCTGGTAATCAATATTATAAGCCATGGGATACTGTGTCATCCAATCACATTTATGTCAAGAATTTGGAGAAAGATAAAAATCGTATTTTGAGAAAGAAGAACATTTTGTATTTATCTAAAGTGGATGAACCCACAACCGAAATAAAGATTTGATTTGAAGATTTTTCCAGTTCAAGTTTTATTTTATTCCATTTTTATTCAACATTTGAGTTTAGTAAATGTAACCACCATCGGCAGCGTAGGCGGTACCAGTTTCCTGGGTGGAAGCAGCAGGAGCAGAATATGTTTTTGCTGGGGCAGCAGGTGCAGAGTAACTAATAGAAGGAGAGGAATCGCTCTTGTAAGAAGTAAAAGAAGAAGGAGCTGTATAACTGCCTGATGTTGACGAAGATGGTGCTGCATAAATTATTGTAGGTGCTGGGTAGTTGCTGGAGGAACTAAATTGTGTTGAAGAGACAGCTGGAGATGAGTAACTTGCTTTTTCGCTATAGTCAAATGAGGCTGGTGCTGAATAAGATTTCTCAGGAGCAGATTTTTGGGAGCCATAGGTGGCAGATGGTGCAGAGTAACTACTATGAGCAGAAAATGATTTAGAATTATAGGTGGTAGAAGCAGCTGGAGCCAAGTATTGCTTAGAGGGCGTTGAGGCTGAAAACGAAGAACTGTGGAAAGCTGCTGGTGCGGAATATTGTTTTGTTGCTGCTGGTGCAGTGTATTTAAATGAGGAGCTAGAAGCAGCTGGAGCCAAGTATTGCTTAGAGGGGGTTGAGGCTGAAAACGAGGTAAACGCTGGTGCGGAATACTTCTTAGCTGGTGCTGAAGCGGAATATGCGAAGGAAGCAGCGGGAGCAGAATAACTGGTGGAACTGTGTGAAGCTGCTGGTGCGGTATATTTAAATGAGGAGGTAGAAGCAGCTGGTGCCAAATATTGTTTAGAAGGAGCAGCAACCGCTGATGCTGAATATCTAAACGAAGCAGCAGGGGCAGAGTAGCTGGTGGAACTGTAAGTAGCTGATGGTGCAGAGTATTTAGTAGAACTAAATGATGCTGCTGGCGATGAATATGTTTTGGATGTAGCTGGTGCCGAATATCTAAAAGAGGAGGTAGAAGCAGCTGGAACGGAGTAACTAGGGGAACTGTATGATACTACAGGCGAGGAATAGCTTCCTGATGATCCGGCATCGTGATGATGATGTTCTTTGCTTGGTGGCAAATATGTATTTTTCAAATGACTGACATCCGCAGTTGCCAGGGCAACAAGAGCTACTACGACAGCAATAAAAAGTTTCTGAAATTAAAAAAGGTGAAGATTATTTCAAAAAAATTTTATTTGATAAGTTCACTGGAAACATATTTATCTTAAAAGTTGATATTGGAAACTTAGTTTTGTAAAAGATTTTTAAAGATATTATTGATCATCAAGTCGCAAAGTATCAATCGGTTGTGCCGACATTTCAAAGAAAAACAAAACATTGAAATCCAGTATCAAATTGCTCTGTGCAACACTAGAAATGCACTTCTAGTGGGTATTTTGTGAAAGTACTATTGAGACTACAAAAACCTTAGTTTAATTCTGTGTTGTTATATTGGGTTTGTATTTTTTTCCACTGATTCGTCCTATATCTCAGAAATTAATACGAATTTGAGCAATAAGTAGCCGAAATTAGTAGAATCGTTAAAATATAGAAACACAGTATCTGGAATTCTGGTAAGTAGCTGTTCAAATGTTGGTAGTAAAACCACGTAACCTTTCGGAAAATTGTCCGAATAATGTGCCCAGAAATTCTTTAGAAGATTCCGAGCTTTGAAATGCTTATTTCGCGCTGTTGAAGCGGTATTTCATAACATACCTTGACCAAAATATATTTCGAACAATGTTTATTTTCATATTTATCAAAATGACATAAATCCCACGGACATAACTCCGCTGCGCTTTGCGGACATAACTCCCAAAATTCGTTGGGAGTTATGTCCGTGAATCAAAGCAGACATAACAACCAAAAAAATCGCGGACATAACGCCCAACATAATTTTCTTAATTTATAAATTATTTCTTTACTTAATTTTGAAATTTATAGTTATAAATTGTTTAAATTTTAGAGTAGAAGTTAGAATGTAAGCGGAATTATACATTTGAGAAGACCTAAGTACCAACCAATACCGAAGTATCCACAAAATCCTCCTGATTTCATAAAATTAGTTAAAAACGAAATTATGCCCGAAATTATGTAAGTACGAGGGCGGTTCGGAAACTTCTTAGCCTATCAATGAAAGAGAATAGTTAGTTCTTCAAAAATATTTTTATTTTTCAATATAATATCCTGAAACTTCAATACACTTAGTCCAACGCTTTTCTAGCAATTCTATCCCTTGATTAAAATTGTTTTCCTCAAGGTCTTCAAAATATTGGTTTACAACAGTAATTGCATCTTCATTTGAGCTAAAACGCTTGCCAGCAAGTATTTTTTTTAGATTTGGGAACAAATAAAAGTCACTGGGAGCTAAATCAGGAGAATAAGGTGGGTGGTCAAGCAACTCGTACTTTAATTCGTTGATTGCGCTAGTGCGTTGTCTTGATGAAAAATAATTTTTTTGTGTTGTAAGCCAGGACGTTTTTCTCGAATTTATACATTTAATTGATCCAAAAGGTTACAATAGTACTCTGAATTTATTGCTTTACCGTTTTGCAGATAGTCAATCAATAAAATACCTTTGAAGTCCCAAAAAACCGTTGCCATAACCTTACCATCCGATTGAATTGTTTTTGCCTTCTTTGGGGCACTTCCTCCAGCTTCAGTCCATTGTTTGGATTATTCTTTTGTCTCTGGAGTATAGTGGTGGATCCATGTCTCATCAACAGTTATGAAACGACGCTTAAAATCCATTTTATTTCGCTTAAAACGATCCAAACAAGCTTGAGAAATGTTCATTCTTATGCGTTTTTGATCGACTGATAACAAATGCGGCACCCATCTTGCAGAAAGCTTTTTCATCTGTAGTTCTTCATGCAAAATTAAATGGACTCGATCATTTCAATCAATTTCACGCACTTTTACTCGTCGATCATCTAATACCATATCATGCAGTTTGGCTACATTTTCTGTTGTTGTTGCTGTTTTTGGACGTCCACTTGTACGACCACGTTTAAATTCAGCAACCCAATTTTTTACTGTTGCATATGAAGGAGCACTTTCACCTAACACATTCACCATATTATTATGAATTTCTTGTCCCGATAAACCTTTTTTATGTAAATATTTAATGACAGTACGCATTTCTAATTTTTCTATTGTAAAAAAATTGCGGATGCGTCTTTTTTGAACACCTGTTTCTATATGAAGGAGTTGCCAGATCGATTTTTTATAAACACTTTTTATCATCTTAAATTGTGAACATATTTTTCTAAAAAATCGCTCGATTTGAATATTTGAATATTTTTACAAAATCTTTTTATCTTCTTAAATTGTGAAAATATTTTTGTCAAAATCGCGCAATTTTTTCAAAAATATTTTCGACTGTGTCGCTTTTCGTTTTTCAGAAAGTATTTGAATATTTTTCCAAAAAAATTTTATTTTCTTAAGTTGTGAAAATATTTTTGTAAAAAATCGCGCGATTTTTTTCAAAAATATTTTCGCCTGCGGCGCTTTTCGTTTTTCAGAAAGTATTTGCGAATTTTAACAAAAACTTTTTATTTTCCTGTAGGCAGCATTTTTCGTTTAGGTTTGAAGGCAAATTTTGAATATAGTGCGATATGAGATGGCTACTACTCATTTTGTACTTAATTTTCTTAAAACTTTTAAATCAATTATAAATTATTTTATGAAATGAAAAATGCATATGAACTTAAAGTTAATTTTTAATTTTTTCTTATACATTTGAAATAAAAATTGTATTTAAATAAAAATCACTTAAATTTTAAAAACGGACATAACTCCCATTGGGTATTATGTCCGCTAAGGGGGGTCGGACATAGCTCCCAAAAAATTTGGGAGTTATGTCACGGCACCGAAAAGAATGCTAGAAACAACGCCATAGAGGCATTTTACAGTAATGAAATTGTCTGAAAAGTTGTGTTTAATATATTGTTGGAAACTCACTCACAGGCAACTGTGTTTATGTTTTCCAACTTATGCCATGTTCATACCAGCATTTGAATCACGTTGTTCGCTCTCATAATTATGTACACGAATTAACCCGTTCATACGACATGGTACGCAATTCATAGCAACATGATTCATATTTTCATACTTTTTATTTACTGAATTTAAAGAAAGTTTCAGCCAAAAGACGAGCAAAATTAATTGATTTAACTGAAAAATATTTGTCTTTCTTTTAGATATCTATTTAATATCAAATAATATTATTTTCATTCAACTTTTCTATTTTTCCTCACAATTTTGGTGTTTTCATCACATTTTTTAATTTTTCTATTTTAAAATTTTTCTATTTTCGAGAGAGACCAGCCAAAATAACTTTTTGGTATACAGACTTTCTGGCAGGCATTTGAGTTTTGTTTCTAAATTTGTGCGCGAATTTAAAACGATGGACAAGGAATGCAGCTTTAGTAAAAGAGAAGAGAAAATTTGCTATGATTTGAATGTATACTAATCGTTAAACCATTTACATTTCATTCACGTTTTGCGGTTTTTCTACAAATATTTGGGTTTTTAATAAATTTTTAAATTTTATACATATTTTTTCTGTCATAATTAATTTATTTCGATAAATTCTCTCATTTGTTAGAGATGGGACATATTTTATCGTCGTTCTGAGAATAATTTAAATTGAACAATGCACAAAAATCGTTGTTCGTTCTCAAAATTTGGTATGGGAAATGAAGTAATTATATCGTAATTTGGTGTCGAACAACGAATAGAGAGCGAATTACCGTCAGTCTGAACAAGGCATAACAGAACTCGATGAGTTCTTAGTTGATACCAGGGTTTCGGAGTTGAGCCATTTTTTGTTCGAACTCGATGAGTTCTTAGTTGATACCAGGGTTTCGGAGTTGAGCCATTTTTAGTTCGAACTCTATGAGTTCTTAGTTGATACCAGGTTTTCAGAGTTGAGCCATTTTTAGTTCGAACTCTATGAGTTCATAGTTGGTTTTCAGAGTCGAGCCATTTTTTTTCGACTCTGACTCTGAATATGCACACAGAAAAAAATGGCTTCTCTAACATGTCCATATTTGTATATTTGTTTGCAAGCAGTCCCAAACATAATAACGCCTTTCATAAAGCAAAAAAAATATACTGGTTTTTCTGAGAGATTAAAAGAAACTATTTTGGCGAATTTTTGTTTTTATTGCCTAACAACCACCACACACCATCAAACAAAGCGGAGACAAATTTTGCTGCTTTTTATTTATTAATTCTTTTATTTTGTAATATTGTAACTAGTAACTTGTACATGTACAAGTTTCCAATTGTTTCCTATATGTTGCCTTTTTTGTATGATATTCTAATATAATACTAAACTGTAAAACTTGCATATAATTCCTGAACTTATTCCACTGAAATGAGAACTAAATAAAACTGAAGTTAAGTTCTACTGTCACCCTTTTCACGTGTGCAAATCTTTAAGCTTTGAACATTGTCAGCTTGAAGGTGTTATAAAACTATTAGGTTTGATAAGAATTCTGTGCCGAATACAAAAGAAATTCCGTAAAACTCTGTATTCAATTCAACAGACATAATGACATGGCAAAATCGACATAGAAATTATGGTGAAGGTCAAATGATAGTAAATATCCTCTGTCTTATCCTCTAACTGAATATAATATATTTTCTGCATATAATATAAACAAACGTGCCAACAAAACTTTTTGTTCATTTCGCTTATTAACTCAAAGCGTGACGCATCTCGAAAAATGCAGTTTTGAGAAAAACGCATTTTAAGTTGACGGTGTCACCGTGGTGCAATGGTATGCACACCCGCCTTGGACACATAAGGGTTTGATTCCCCGGTCAGGCAAACAAAACACTTTTCAACGGTGGCAAAATACCCCTTAGTAATGTTGGTGACATTTCCTGAGTATTTCAGCGATGTAAAACTTCTCTACAATAATGGTGTCTTAGACACGTCGTTGGATGTTTGTGGATGTTTATTATTATTATTATTATTATTTTTATTATTATTATTATTATTATTATTATTATTATTATTATTATTATTATTATTATTATTATTATTATTATTATTATTATTATTATTATTATTGTTATTGTTATTATTATTATTATTATTATTATTATTATTATTATTATTATTATTATTATTATTATTATTATTATTATTATTATTATTATTATTATTATTATTATTATTATTGTTATTATTATTATTATTATTATTATTGTTATTATTATTATTATTATAATTATTATTATTATTATTATTTTTATTATTATTATTATTATTATTATTATTATTATTATTATTTTTATTATTATTATTATTATTATTATTGTTATTATTATTATTATTATTATTATTATTATTATTATTATTATTATTATTATTATTATTATTATTATTATTATTATTATTATTATTATTATTATTATTA
This sequence comes from Musca autumnalis, assembly GCF_047663935.1. Lineage (NCBI taxonomy): Eukaryota > Metazoa > Arthropoda > Insecta > Diptera > Muscidae > Musca > Musca autumnalis. Next base: position 126,521,018 of record NW_027411866.1, on the reverse strand, counting down.
TTATTATTATTATTATTATTATTATTATTATTATTATTATTATTATTATTATTATTATTTTTATACCCTACACCACTATGTGGTAAGGGGTATTATGTGTTAGTGCATTTGTATGTAACATACAAAAGGAAGCGAGATAGACCCATAGTTCCTTCTAGGGATATACATAGAATCACTTTCTGAGTCGATTTATGCATGTCCGTCCGTCCGTCCGTCCGTCCGTCCGTCCGTCCGTCCGTCCGTTCGCAACATACAGGTCGCATTTGTTGACCGATTTCGCTGAAAATTGGGGAATACCATTTTTTTAGCCGTCGGAAGATCAAGTTCGAAGATGGGATATATCGGTCCACGTTTTGGTATAGCCCCCATATAACGGTACCCCCCGATTTACGGTATTTTGACGTTTTCAGCTACATTTTCAGACCGATTTGGCTATAATTTGACATTTAGGGTTCTTAAGTGTCAATAAACATATATAACAAAACTTGTGGACATAGGTCCACGTTTTGGTATAGCCCCCATATAACGGTACCCCCCGATTTGCGGTATTTTGACGTTTTTAGCTACATTTTCAGACCGATTTAGCTATAACTTGACATTTAGGGTTCTAAAGTATCAATAAACTTAAATAACAAAAGTTGTGGACATAGGTCCACGTTTTGGTATAGCCCCCATATAACGGTACCCCCCAATTTACGGTATTTTGACGTTTTTAGCTACATTTTCAGACCGATGTAGCTATAATTTAACATTTAGGGTTCTTAAGTTTCAATAAACTTATATAACAAAAGTTGTGGACATAGGTCCCCGTTTTGGTATAGCCCCCATATAACGGTGCCCCCCGATTTACGGTGTTTTGATGTTTTTAGCTACATTTTCAGACCGATATAGCTATAATTTGACATTTAGGGTTCTTAAGTGTCAATAAACTTATATAACAAAAGTTGTGGACATAGGTCCACGTTTTGGTATAGCCCCCATATAACGGTACCCTCCGATTTACGGTATTTTGACGTTTTTAGCTACATTTTCAGACCGATGTAGCTATAATTTGACATTTAGGGTTCTTAAATGTCAATAAACTTATATAACAAAAGTTGTGGACATAGGTCCACGTTTCGGTATAGCCCCCATATAACGGTACCCCCCGATTTACGGTATTTTTACAGTTTTAGCTACATTTTCAGACCGATTTAGCTATATTTTGACACTTAGGGTTCTTAAGTGTCAATAAACTTATATAACCAAACTTGTGGACATAGGTCCACGTTTTGGTATAGCCCCCATATAACGGTACCCCCGATTTGCGGTGTTTTGACGTTTGTAGCTACATTTTCAGACCGATGTAGCTATAATTTGACATTTAAATTTATTAGGTCTATAAATAAATGTACCAAATTATATCGAAATCGGTTCAGATTTGGATATAGCTCCCATATATTTTTCCGCCGATTTGGCGTATTTGCTGCACCAAACACGCTTTATACGTCCGATTTTGATGAAATTTTGAATGTGTAACTGAATTCGGTCTCAAAATAAATGTCCCAAACTACATCGAAATCGGTTCATATTTGGATATAGCTCCCAAATATATTTTCGGCCGATTTGACGTATTTGCTGAAAACACGCTATTTACGTGCAATTTTGATGAAATTTGGAATGTGTGACTGAATTTAGTCTAGAAATAAGTGTAACAACTTATATCGAAATCGGTTCAGATTTGGATATAGCTCCTATGTATATTTTCGCCCGCTCTGTCTAATTTTGATGAAATTTGGGATGTGTATATATATGTATATAAATCAGTTCAAATTGATACATATCTCCTATATTTTACATATTCACAGTGGTGTAGGGTATCATATAGTCGGCCCCGCCCGACTATGATCCTTTCCTTACTGGTTATTATTATTATTATTATTATTATTATTATTATTATTATTATTATTATTATTATTATTATTATTATAAGTTGACGATTGAAATTTGACTTCTCAACTTAAAAAGATTATTACACAAAAACTAAAATAACTACTTGAAACATATTTTGCAAACAAATAGCCAGATACCTGTGTTCAATTTCTGTGCAAGATCAAGCTTGATTTGAAGTATTGTAGTGCTTCATAAATTAAAAAAACCTTTGATTTGAATTTGACACAAGATAAAGTAGAAGTTGTAGAAAAAATAGAAATTGCTAACTCTGAAAACGTATTTGTGAGTTATGCCACACTTTGAATAAATGAGCGATATTTTTTTCATATAAGAATAAAATAATTAAATGTAGGAAAAAAATTTACCCGGTGTCGTAGTCGAGTTATTTTTTTCAATTCAGACTCCGGCTCCATCAAAATTGCTCGACTCCGAAACTCTGGCTGATACGTGCTGATAGTTTTGTTCTGAGGTTTTTTGGAAAAACCGAAAAGTGAGTGTGATTCTCATTTATATGAGAATACTAGAGATTTAAAGAGTTCGGGTTTTCGCTAAAAAGACACCATTTCAAAAAATATCGTGATATTGGTAGCGATCAGCGAAATAATTGGACCATATAAATGCCGCTTTAGACCTGGCAAGTCCATCATAGGCCAAATATTTACGCTGCTGCAAATTCTGGAGAAGACCCAAGAGCTGCAGATCGACAACTACCACATTTTTGTCGCTTATAAGGCAGCCTTCGACAGTCCCCTATGCCCAAAGGTATTCCAAGCCATGTCTGAATTTGGTATCCCTGCAAAGCTCATTCGGCTTTGTAAGATGAGTTTAACTCATACTAGGTCCTCAGTTAAAATAGGAAAGAACCTCTCCGAACAATGCAGTACCAAAAAGGTTTCAGACAAGGAGACAGCCTATCGTGTGACCTGTTCAACATCCTGCTGGAAAAGCTTATACGAGATGCAAATATCAAAAAAATTGCACAATATACAGCAACAGCCACATTTTAATTGCTTATGCTGATGACATTGACATCATGGGACGATCAGTAAAGGTAGTAACTGATATCTTTAAGATGGTCGGAGGAGAATCAGCAAAAGTGGGTTTGGCAGTAAACGGCGAAAAGACAAAGTTGATGGTGGCCACGCGCAATGCGTCTATACAGCTAGGACCAACAGTGGAAGTTGATTCCTATAATTTTGAGATAGTAAAAAACTTAGTCTACTTCGGCACCGCCATAAACACAACAAACAACATCAGTTGTGAAATAAAGATAAGAATTGTGTTGGCCAACATATGCTACTATGGCTTAAGTAAGCAGTTTAAAAGCAAGGTCACATCTCGTCAAACAAAAACAACGCCTTATAAAACACTGATACTACCTGCGCTTATGTATGGTTCCGAAGCCTAGGTACTTGCTCAAGCCGATAAGGCATTGCTTGGAGTGTTTGAGTGAAAATCCGCAAAAAGTCTAAAAAGTCTTGAAATTAGTATTAAACCTTCAATAAAGTGATGTTCAGCATTTATCACATTTTACTCCCCCTGGGAACAAACCTTGACATGGCGGAAGAGCTCCATTGTTCCATTCTGCTTCAATACAACTCGTGGCGGAGGGTATAAATGTTCAGACCGGCCGATCTTACTTTGTATCTACAGTTCCCTTCTAAATTTACAGTAATCAGAACATTTTAACATAAACAAATTTGGTCAGAAAGCTTTCCCATCCGACTTTCGCAATAGAAAGAAAGCTAATTTATTTTAGAATATTTAATAAATATTCTTCCCGGACCTACTTGTTTTCATTCGAAATGAGCTGAAAAAATAGGAATAGAAGTTGCGTTGAAATCGTCAAACAAAAAATCAATAAAAATTTGCAAATCGTGACAAATCTTCAACATGTTCCAAAACTAGATTTTGCTACCGGTTAATTCGATTTTTTCGCTGTAGTAATGTTATTGAGACTGACTACATTATGAGGCTACCTACATGTTTGTCGGTAATCCACATAGATTTTGGTTGTTGGATTAGTACTCATCAGTTGAAAAAAATGTTAGGCTATTCTTATACGAGTCGATTAATCTCAGACGTAATATGAACCACGAACATCATACTCGGTTTATTGTAGTCTTAATATGAAATTCCAAAAAGCATGATGAATTGTTTTAAAATGTTCAGTTCTACCAAACTACTTTGCATCCCAGGATTAAAATTGGGTGACGTTTTTTCTGTTAAATCCTTTTATTAATTCAACTGAATTTCGATGCAGATTCTACAACTACATTGTAGAAACTTATTTTAACACTTTAAATTTGTATTATTTTAGAGAATTTTCAATATGAATGTATTTGCACTTATAATTATTGTCTTAAAATTTAAAAAAAAACAAATATTCACTGACCATTTTGTATTCCGGCAATAGGCTTGATAATATCGGTGACTTCTACTGAAATGACAATAGAAACTTTAACGCTATTTATAGACAAATTTCTTGGAGCAATATCAAAGGTACACAGCTTTTTAATCTGCACATTACTTCTTGCAAAAATTGCAGAATATATTTTATACTGTCATTGCGTTTGATTCTTAAGACAATAACGATTGTTTGCATAATTAATTGATGACATGAAATCACAATTCCGGTTTCAATTAAAAAATTAAAAAAAAAACAAAATTATAATATTACTTATGTATATGCACAGTCTAATTTCAGTAATATAATTGCAAAGAAATATTTATTTAAAGCTAACGTTTACAAAAGGGGCTGTACCGTTACGTCCCAACAAAAATTTGGAAGCCAAATTATTCAAATAACCCATTACAAAATAATGCAAACAAGCGTCCTTCTGCATTACCTTTAGTTAGAAATAATAGGATATTTTTTTTTTTTTAATTTACAAAGCAGAAGTAGTTATATCACACATTAAAAATTAATGAGTAACAGTCGCATAGAGAGTTTGTGTGTCCGACTACGAACAATAAAAAAATTAATATACAAATTAAATATTAATAAACGGATAAACACAAAGGCTATAGTCGGCAATAGCACTTCGCGGGATTTCGATTTCAGGATGGCTTTATTTTTCTGCCGTCCTGTCATACATAAATAGAATTTTGTAAACTGTCATTACTGGAAAGGCATTGTTTTATCTCAACAAAATATATAGATCGGTACACCTAAATGTGTTTCTAGATCCAATTACATATTTTTTTTTTTTTTTTGAAGAACAATAAAGAGACTTCTCCCTTGTCCCTTCTGGGATGTCTGAGGAACAATTATATATACAGCTGTATTCAAAATAATAGGAGTGCCCATACACACCGAGGGAATGGTCAAATAAACATGGTTACCCTTCTCCATTTTGGCCAATTTTGTATTTGTTTAACATTGTTGACATCCCAATTGGTAATTCATTAAGAGAAATGTGACAATTGGTTTTAAATTGTTTACTGTTTACACCATTTGGAAGAAAAAGGACAATAAAAATATTTTTATTTGAGTTTAGGATCAAAATTGTCAATATTTTAGTTGTTAGTAGTGAATCCAATAGATTTGAAGGTTGTTTGAAAACAAAAAAAGTCCCTTAGATGGGGCCACAAACAGGCCATTGTCTTTGCAGCTATTTTCCCATAATTTGAGCATTTATTGGGAAATTCGATGGATTTTATAAACAAAAACTTTGTTAATTAGAGTTGTATAACGCTTTGAGTGTTACCTCGAACAATACATAATGATTGGTACCCCATAAATTTGTGTATTTTGATCCTTGAGCCAAGTATTAGACAGTTTACATTAGTCCCTTATGTAAGAGCGTATCTTTAAGGCGTTAATTCCTCGACAAAATAATGTTTTGAGTGCCTCAGATTCTTAACTGCAGGCAGAACAATTATTTTGTTTATATTTGAAAAATTGTATAATTGACAGATATGAGCTATTTTCTACACGCTTTTTTAAAATGCAAACTTTAAAAAACGAAATGTACCAGAAGAAATCACAGAGTCCAAAAACTGACCTACTGGGACAGTCCCCAAAGTTATTTTTGTGTAGTGAACTCTTTAGCGACATGATTCGTTTGGGGACACGAAATGTACAAATTGAAATTTTAGGCATTTTAGCTATTGTTCATAGTTCTGATTATTAAATAGTCAAAATTTTTTATATGTACAGGCAACATTTTTTCAGACCGAATTAGCTATAATTTGACATTTAGGGTTCCTTGGGACTAAGAAATTTATATCCAAAAACATATGTTCACAGGTAAATGGTTTGGCATAGCCCCCATATAACGGTATCTCCCGATTTTCGGTATTTTGAGGATCTTAGCTAAAATGTTTAACCGAATTAGCTGTCATTTGACATTTGAGGTTCATGGAAGTTCTCAACAAAAAACCGCCAACATAGGTAAGTGTTTCGGTATAGCCCCCATGGAACCAAATCTCCCAATTTTGGGAATTTAAACCTTTTAGCCTCATTATTACACCAAAATTTCTGAAATTTGGTATTTAGTCTTCGTTGAGGGGTATTAAACTTTCACCTTGAAATTTGTCGATATTAGTTCACGCCTTCATATAGCACCCATAGGATGGTACATCCCGATTTTCGGTATTTTGAAGGGTTCAGCCTCATTATAACACCGAAATAGATGCAAATTGGTATTTAGTCTTCGTTGGTGGTTTAAAGCTTTCCATCTGAAATCTGTCGGTATAGGTCCTCGTCTTCATATAGCCACCATAGAACCGTAACCCCCATTTTCGGTATTTTGAATGTTGTGGCTTCAATATCCACCCGAAATTACTGAAATTTGGTGTTCAGTTTTCATTTTTTTTAACTTATTGAATACGTCAAACTATTGGCTTTAAATATCAGAATTTTCTCTTGAAAACGTTTTAGACCAATTAATGGCCAAAAACTGTCAATTTTTTATAAAAAAAAACGAATTTTATCTTTCGCTTTTCACCATTTTTTTAAATTGATATTTTTAAAAGTCTCTCTCTCAAAACCAAGAATATTACGTACTTAATAAGCTCACATAAATATATGATGATCGGTCCATTCATTTTCGAGCTATAGCCAACACCGCAAAACGCTCCCTTAAAAAAGGGGGTAACCCCTGAGTGAGGTGGTCACTGAAAAAGAGAAATAACATGTTCGTCTGCAAACCTCTGCAGCTGAAACCTTTATACATTTGAAGTGCTCACTCCTCACAACTCAAACAGCAAATAATATCGATATACACTTTTATAAAACTTTTCCCACTAAATCTTTGTGTTTATTTCAGCTTGAGTCCATATTTTGTTGTAATTCAATTGTTTGAATAACAACAAAATATTTTAAAGTGGATATGAAATTGATTAGTTGCGGGCGAAGGGTAGGGAATACTATAGTTTCAGTTGTCACCAAACAACTTCATCAGTTCCCTTTTTCGCCGACTCAGTATCGATAAACAGGTCAATAAAGCCATCTAGCAAATTAAATAAAATGAGAAATTTGCTGTATGGCCCTAAAGCTGTTTACCCTACAATTTGAGTCGAACTAAAGAATTTCATATCCAACACTGTTTTTATGTCGTCTTTGCTTCGCAAAGAATACGAACATAGGAATGTTGCTTCAATAAGCGGGGGTAAAAACAACAAGAAAGTTGTTTTTGCATTACGCATTGGTCAACAAGGCCGTGCTGATGCCTATTATTGTTGTTGGCGTTTTTTATTGTTGGACTGCAGAATTTTACATCTTTGTGTTTATTTCAGCTTTAGTCCATATTTTGTTGTAATTCAATTGTTTGAATAACACTCCACTCCACTATCTTTAAAATTTGGTTGACAAAATCGGTGTACTAGTACCACAAGACTTGGGAAGCTATAAACACCATATGATCACTATTCACTTCCAAACAAAATTTAATCCATGTTTATTACATTCAAAGGTACTGTAATGTACAATTATTTTAGAACGATAAATTACTTTAAATATTAAATTATTGGAGCATAATAAAAGTTATTAATTTTAGTAAAATAAGGACAAAAATACATATTTCCAGCAATTATCGGATTTGATCCTTCACATGAAAAAAAAAATACTTGACAAATCAATACCATAATTCAAATGGAAATGTTTACTATCAATTTTCATCAATAAATTTGTATTTCGAAGTACTTGATTTTGACCATTTTTGGCCACGGTCGTGACACTATGTGGCGCCACATGGCGCCATTTCAAACAGATCAACAGATCTGATCCATAACTTGGTCTCGTAACATTTAGTCCCAACTTTGTTTATGTCCGAAGATGGGCAATATCGATCCACACCATCCGGTACCTCCCTCAAAAGGTAAATAATTTCACAAAAATGGTACGGATATTGATATCTCTTGAACGGTATGGATATCTCTTGAACGGATCAACCAATTTGGTCCCAACTTTAGATTTCCTAATATTTTGTCCAAATTTGGTTTAACTTATAAAATGGTCCATATAAGTCTGCTACTAGAGTACTTCTCCCACACTGGCCACTTGCGCATTTTACAAAATCGAAAATTTTTTATCGACTCATTTAAAATAAAATAGTATATCGTCTGTTCCGTCGGAAAAGGTCGTAAGTCCACTTTTTTGGAAACCGCGTTTTTGTAACAGAATGATAGTACTAGTCAATACACGTCGTACGATTCCAAGAAAATGGTTGTATGTCGCGTTTTTCTATATGATTTGCCCTTGTCGGAAAAGGTAGTAAGTCCACAAAACGTACAAATTTGAGTACGAAAAGGTCGTAAGTCCACAGAAAAATGTATTCTTTAAAAGAATACTACAGCTAATGTAGTTCAGATATAATGTTTAACGTCATCCATTGTTGGGGTACAATGTAAAGAACTAGCCTACACCTTTGTATGATAATCGGATGATATATGGCGGAGTGGACCAAACTTTTGAACAAAAATGTGATAATTTCTATATTGCAACGAAAATTTACATTTGAAATCTATTTTCCGCTATAAGCGAACTGATTATGAAAGATGGACTTCTGGCCTTTTCATTGATTCAAATTGAGATGCTGTATGTTTTCAAATACCTCATATATTGAAAAATTGGTAAAAAAATCAAAATTGTTACTGTTTTTACTGTCGTATATCTTACTTAACTTTATCAACTGGTAATTTGTGGTTTCTCTAGGGACATTTATTTAACGAGATTAGTTTGTACTCTGAATTCAATAAAGCATGTAATACATTACATGCTGAAGATTCTACATGGTTTGCAGGCAAAACCTAAAGATGCAGGGAGTTGGGGCAGAACTACTTGGGAAGACAAAAAAGGACACTATTAGGGATTACAAAGTAGCTAAGAAACCACGTACATTAACGGAATTAATCATGAAATTTAATTGAAGGAAAAGATCGTAAGGCAAAAATACAAGGTCGTAAGTACAACGTGTCATGTTTTGTATTAAATATTAGCCGAACCGGTCCACATTGCTGGCCCTTAAAACAGTTTTTGTTAACTTTTCTTATGTCAATTATATTTTTTTGCATCGCAAATTAGTTGGGATATGCAAGTGACTATCAATAACAAGTAAGAACGTCGTTAAATTCGACCAGACCGAACTTGTTATATCCTCCACCATGAGTTGTATTGAATTTTACTTCAATTGGTTTCCTTTCGTTTATGAAGTAGACTAAATACCGATATACACCCTTTTCAATACCAAACATCCTACGACAAATACTTCGAGATTTTACACGAATATTGGACAAAACAAACTTATAATACCCTTTCCACATTGTCTTGTAAAGTATAAATATTTTATTTTAAAAACGTCCGTAAATTGTAGGTAAAGGTCGTAAGTCCCTACAAAAATACAAAACTTTACAAGGAAAAGGTCGTAAGTCCAAAGACATCCAATTATCTCCCAAACGCAACGGAATTTTATCAAACAAAGTACAGTTATTGAAGCGGAATAAATAAACGAGGATACTGTTTATACCACCATAATAAAATCTTTAATACATAAAGCGCTGGAATGTTTTTTCTTCCTCCTGAAAAATTTATTGAGAGGGACTTACGACCTTTTCCGACGGAGCAGACGATATGTTGCTAAAAAATTCGAGTCGATCAAACAAAAATTAGCTGAGATATGATCGTTACAAAAGACAAATTTATTCTGATTTGAATGTAAAAACGAAGTTTTGAATGCGTGGCCACTGTAGCTCGAAAACGGATGATCCGATCTCCATATCGACACCTCCAAATAATAGTATGCTAAGTCTAAAAAGTGAGTTTTGTAGGAGAAGCTCTCAAAGTTTGGAATTTTTTTTGAACTTTAGTACTATGCTAAGTCAATATTTGTTTATAACTTCTGTTCGGATTGACCGATCATTACCAAAATTAGACAGAATTTAAGTTAAAGGACGTTCGACACCTACAAATAATAGTTTGCCAATTCTGAAAAGCGAGTTTTGCAGGACAAGCTCTAAAAGTTTGGAAATTTCTTTGACCTTCAGTACTATGCTAAGTAAATATTTGTTAATAACTTCTGTTCGGATTGTCCGATCATTACCAAAATTTGACAGAATTTAATTTAAAGGACGTTAAATATAAAAATGTAAAGAACTTGAAAACATGCTAAGTCGACTTAGCATACTATTATTTGGAGGCGTCGATATGTCTTTGTGGGATTATTATACACATAAAAAGCTTGTCCTTAATCGAGAGACTTATTAAATAATTTTTTTGACGGATTTATGGCGAAAAAATCTATCCAATTTTTTTAGTTAAAATCGAAATTTTTACTTTGACAGCTCAATTTTTTTATTAGGTTCTTAATTATCCGACGAAAACATATGCTGCCCGTTTTATTAGTTTTGAAACTACAGTGCGCACGGCAAACTGCTTTAGTTAAAACAGTGTTTCGTAGGCGTCCATTTGTCAGAACACTGTGCACTATTTTTCAACAACAAAAATCTGAAAGTAGCTCAAGGTGTGCCCTATCAGATGAGATATATCTCTGTCGGCAAATCCGACTTATACTTTTTTATTTGTTTAGATTACATTAGGCAATTAAGCACTTGGGGTATACCTGGTCGAAAATTGTTTGCACTTAAAATTGTGGGCAGGAAAGGGAACTAATTATTCCACTTTAGTTAAAAATATGTTATGGTGGAGGGTATTAAAAGTTCGGCCCGGCCGAACTTAACGCGTTTTTACTTGTTTTTTAATTGAATTAATCGAGGTATTTATATTTGTGAATTCTAGCGAAGTCCCACACATCCAACCAATATGCTACGATCGTTTCGCTGGTGGTATAATTCAGCTCATCAGGCATATCGGATGCGAATGGCTAGAAGAAAAAGGCTGATTTTGATAACTATGTGGGGAGGGTATTATAAGTTTGGCCAAAAAGTTTGTAAGGCATGGAAATAATGGTCGTAGACACGTATGAAAGTACCAAAATGAATGTCTCGACGATCTGAGTCGATCTGACTATGTGTGTCCGTCCGTCCGTCTGTCCATCTAAACCTTGTAATCACGCTAGTGTTCGCAATTTTGATCGCATCGTCACCAAATTTTGGTCTTGATGGGGGTTCCGGAGTGGAAGAAGCCGATTGATTTTGCTGATGGTCGGATAGTATTTAGGGGTCGAAATGGCAAAAAACTTATTTGGAGAAAAAGTCAACGTTTTTTACAAAGCGAATATCTCAGCTTCTGTAAGTGGTATACCGAAAGCAAAACAATGAAAGTAGAAAATATCACCTTTTTAACGAAGTAAAGTAGGTTGTCGTAGGTGGTCAAACAACGGAGATATCACAAAAGTTCCAAATAAAACCCAACTTTTCATTAAAATAAAGAATATCCCAGCTTTGTTTCGGGACTTTCCAAAAGCAAAGCCTGACTATGAAAGTAGAAAATACCATCATTACACAGTGGATCCACTTATATGGAGAAAGTGGATAAAAATATTTAGAGTGTAAAAATCAAGCCAATGAGCCGATTACACCTTTGTGCTGCTGTGAATAGTGTTTTAAGAAACCAGGAGCGTAACATTCTCCCCTCTTTCCCCTCTAGAGGGCGTATACGGTAAGAATTGTTTTATGCATTTTATACAAAATGACATGAACAAAGGTTCCGATTATCTTATGATTCAAAAATAGGCTTGGGGAAACAAAACAATTAATTTTTTTCTTAAAATTGGTAAAATTTTTATACAGATCTTATAGCGTTGTTCTTGGAAGGCACGTACAGCCAACGTAAGACAAATTTGGAAGAAGATTTCTTGATCTTGCCACTGATGCCAATTATGTTAATGTACGTGGTCAGATAACAGAGTTATACGCTAATATATCCATAGAAACCCTATTCTAGGGCAGCATTAGTCAGCGAGCCACCATTTTAGTCTGACACTTGATGGCAGCTGATTTTAACACTGAATAGTCTTAAACCAATGACCTACTTTGGAAAATTATTCCCGAGGTGAGCAAAGGTGGGCATCATGGTTAAAAACTTAGGTCAAATTTAAGTATATGATCGAATTGGCATTACAAAATTCACTAAGAAAATATGCAGCTAACTAGAATTCCACAACACTCTAAAACACTATTTTTAATGAAAATTAAGCTATTACCTCCTCCTTCAAAATCCACTATAATATTTTGCTATACGTATTAGTTTCGGAATATTTTGAATATATGTACTTGCACTTAAAATATAGGTTGTACTCACAACTAAAAATATTAGTCAAATTTGCCGAATTTTGAAGCTATTCTTAAGATCGCGTTCGATCTGTCAGTTTTGCCAGATGTTGTAGCAACTTGTTGACATTCATTTTTATAGCATCCACCATAAAATGGGGGGTTTATTACGTTTATCATTCCGTTTGTAACTACTCGAAATAATCATTTTAGATCCCACAATTCTACATCGATATAGCCATGTCCGTCCGTCTGTGGAAATCACTCTAGCGTCCGAACGGATTGAGTAGGTGGATGAAATATTGGTAAAATCTGTTTTATGTACGTAGGACTTTTGGTATTGAAAGCGGGCTATGTAGGTCCACTTTTTCTTATAGCCCCCATACAAAGAGACGCGTCGTCGTTTTAAGGTATTTTTAAGATATTTGTCCAATTTGACCACCGAATCGGTTGTAATTTGCTATTGTGTGTTTTCAGAAGCTAAAAAATATTTCTATTAAAGTTTGTTAATATAGGTCCACGTTTTGGTATAGCCCCCATATAACACCCCGTATATAGTACGCGTTTGTGTTTCCAGAGGCTAAGAAACATTTCTACCATCAGAGGCTAAAAAACATTTCTATTTGTCCCATTTGACCACCGAATCGGTTGTAATTTGGTATTGTGTGTTTTCAGAGGCTAAAAAATATTTCTATTAAAGTTTGTTAATATAGGTCCACGTTTTGGTATAGCCCCCATATAACACCCCGTATATAGTACGCGTTTGTGTTTCCAGAGGCTAAGAAACATTTCTACCATCAGAGGCTAAGAAACATTTCTACACAGAAAATAAATTGTAACCATTTGAAAAAAAAATTCAAAAATCTGATTAATTTTTAATTGATTTTTTGCCGATAAAAGTAATGTCCATATTGACAAACGTCGATAAAAAAATTTGTTGTTTTCATTAGAACTTATTTTGATAAAGAAATTCTCATATTAACTAAGAATTTTGTTGAATTTTATTTTTCTTAAGTGATAAAATATTTTTCATATTAACAAACTGGTTTATCGATTTTTTAATTTTTATTTGATAAAAAAATTGTCACATATACAATAAGGTTTGTTAAATATCAAAGTAAATATCGATAAAAATATGTTCATATTTACTATTTCATATTTATTATTTTGTTGATTTTTTTGTTAAATACAAACCCAAAAGCCACAAAAAGATAGATACATACACACACACATTTATAAATGGTGGTGGTTGATTGTTTTATTGAAATGTATGGAATCCCTGCCAGCATTTGGAAGTGACTCACTCACTCCCTCGCCTAGGAAGTCACTCCGGAGACACGCCAAGGAAGGTCGTTGTTGAATTACACAAACAATTTCTATTGCCTTCTTGTGATTACCTTTTATCGCGTATGGCGACACTTCGGAGTGACTTCTGAGCGACTTCTAAGGCGATTATTTACATTTATTTAATGATCCAGCACATTGAACAAATATAGAACATTTTCTATGTGAGTATTAAATGAGACGGTGGTGCAGTGGTAAGCATACTCGCTTTGCACTCTGAAGGTCCGTGTTCGCTTCCCAAGTCAGGCAGCATAACATCACATTTTTAAAATAACAAAATTAATGTAGGTGGAAATTCCAAAGAATAATTTCTCTAAAAGAGCGTACTTAAAAATAAAAAAATAAGTAAAATGAAAAAATAAAAAAATAAAAACCGCCAATCCTCCTAATAAAAAACAAAAATAAAAGAAAAATAAATTGAAAAAAAAAAATAAAAAAAAATATTTTTTTTAATTTCAAGAACTATCGCGAAAACGATCTTCCAGAAGTGTCCCTGGAGTGACTTCCAAGACGACACGCCGGCGTGGTTCATTTCTTCACAACGGAGGGCACTCCAGGGTGCCTTCCGCGACTATCGCCGCGACTGTTTCCATCGCCCTGGGCGACACGCCTAAGTCACTTCCGCGATAGCTTTTGCTTGCAGGGATGCCAAATGCAAAACAACAACAGACGCTAGGTACATACACAATTATAAATCATACAAGAAATAAATGAAAGAAAAACGAAATGAAACAATTTATAACAAAAGTAATAATTTGCGTCACACTTGAATTTAAATAGAATAAAACAAATAAAACACTTTTAAATATAAAATACAGGAATTTCGTTGAACGCTACTCGTTAGTTGTGAAATAAAACAAATTCTCCTGTTAAATTAAAAATCATCTGCGGAAAATCGGCATCTAGAATAAAATGTAATAAATTTATCATGATTTCGCATACAAAAATGAAATCATCTCATTTCGTAATTTCAGCGAAATCAACATCGAAATCACAGTACACATGATATACAACCCTGTTTTTGCCTAAAAAAGTACCAAAAGTTGCAACACTTTTCACGTATCACAATTAACAAGGTAGATGATCAATTGCTGCAACAAAAAAATTTAGTATCAAAATTTGTAAACAATGTGAAAAAAATATTAAATTACTTTGTTACAATGCTATTTTTCATTGTGTTCCCGTACTTTTTTAATGGTAATGTTAGAAAAAAGAGGGAATTGTCAAAAATTGCTTCCCCATGCAAATTCCCTACAAAATACGGGAACAGAAAAATGACGGATATTGCATAAATGTCGAAATCAACATATCAGCTATCATATAAGATGCCAATGAAAATACTTGCTGCTAGTTTCTACTACGCCAAAATTGTATGGCAGAAAACAGGAGAAGAAGCTGTTATTTGGCGCTATTTTTGTTTAAAGAGAAGTGCAAGTCTTGCTAGATTTCGGAGTACGGGAACGCATTTTTAGCACTAAATGGGAAAACTACTGCAAGTACTAATATTATGCAGGTTCTGAGCACAACCTTTACCTATCAAAATTTATTATTATTATGATGTCTCAAGAGAGACTAGAAACAATTTATACGATATAAGTTGTATTTTTGATAATTAATTCAATTTACAACAACTTGTGAAAATTCATGTTCGATCAGCTGCGCATATGCATCTACCTTGATCATTGTGATATGTTTGAAATCAACAAAAAATAAGTGTAAACACCGGGGTGAATTTCAGGATTTCGTGAAATCCAGTGGATTTTGGAGCGCTGGTGTAAACTTGGCATAAGATGAAAACAAAAAGAAAGATAAAGATTCGTTAAACTACTTCACTCTCGGAACTATTTGGAACCAAGGAAATAAAAAGAACGACGGAAGGGAAGATTCATTGAACGACATCGGTCTCGGAACTATTTGGAACGAAGGAAACAGAAAGAACGATGCAAGAGAAAGATTCATTGAACTATATCGCTCTCGGAACTATTTGGAACTATATTATAGAACTAGTTCCTTTTGGAAAAATGAACTAGAAAGATCGATCCGCTCCAGGAACTAGATTGCCCAACTCTAGTTGGGGGTATAAAACTTTCTCCATGAAACTTGTCGGTACAGGTCCACGCCTTAGTATAGCCCCAATACAAAGGTACCTCCTGATTTTCGGTATTTTGAAGCTTGTGACCTCAATATCCCATCGAAGTGACTGAAATTTGGTAGTAAGTCTTCATTAAGGATATAAACAAACTTTCCACCTGAAATTTATCGATATAGGTCCGCGTCTTCATATTGCCCCCATAGAACGGTACCTCTTGATTTTCGGTATTTTGAAGGTTGCGAAATCAATATTCCACCGAAATGATTGAAATTTGGTAGTTAGTCTTCGCAAAGGGTACACAACTTTCCACCTGAAATTTGTAGGTATAGGTCAACGACCTCATATAGACCCCATAGGACGATATCTCCCAATTTTCGGAATTCACTTCAATACAGTTCGTGGTGGAGGGTATAAAAAGTTCGGCCCGGCCGAACTTAACTCTTTTTTTTTACTTGTTTTAATTTTGGTCAATGGGTGGATCCACTGTGCATTACAATGATGCAAGGTAGCTTGGCGTAGGTGGCCAAATAACTGAGATATTGCAATAGTCGGTAATACATCCCATTTTTCAATTTTTTTAATCACGCTACAGGTCACAAAATTTATCGGATCGTCACGATTGGCGGTTAATGGGGGTCCAGGAGTGGACGAAGACTTCTGATTTTGTTGATGGCCGGGTAATATTCAGGTTTCGGAATGGGCAAAAAACTTATTTGCAGCAAAAGTCAACGTTTCAGGGGTCAGGTGTCGGAATGGGCTAAACACTTATGCGGACAAAAATTCAAAGTTTTATTCTTATTTTATTCGTATTCCAAAGGGAAAGCCCGTCAATGCATGAGGAAAATGTCACCTTTATTTGAATTGTACTGATGAGTATCTCAGCTTTGGTTGGATACGTTTCAACAATGAATACATTTTGAGTTTAAAAATATTCACAGTTGCGTTACCAAAATTGGTGAAATGCTTGTGATGCTGAAAAAGACACTGGGATATTCCAGTTTCCTTTTAATGGAATTTTATTTCCATGTCAGATATTTCTGCTTCTGTTGGATATTCCAAGGAGAGAGCTTCATACTGAAACTGAACCATAAGAGCTTTAAATTAATACAAAATGTGAGAGTTATGGTAAAATATCAGAGTTATTGCAAAATGGGCTAAGCTATCACAATGTTAATATTTTGAAGCTTTTACTTTAATGGCAAATACCTCGGCTTCTATTTGGTTTATTGAAGACATGTAAAATGCTAATCAAGAAGACCAGCAAAGCTTTTAATCTGTACCAAGAAGATGTCGACAGTAGACAAATAGTATTTCCCTAATAGAAATGTTTACGAGTGGAAAGCTTATGCACATGAGTTGTGGTGTAGTGTATCACATAGTTGGCCCCGTCCCGACTATAGCCTTTGCTCAATTGTTTTTTGTTTTCTTCCCAGGTGTATGAACCGTACGTAATTTGTTTAGCATAGGTCTATTCTGGTGATCCAAATTTCGGCTACTATATACCCTACATGTCCACAAAAATATAATTACCATTTTTTCTCCTATCGTTAGATATAACAGTAATTGTAGGTTCAGTCCGGTTGGTTCTAATCTGATGAATCGGATTATATGTACTTAAATGTACATTGGTTTATGAAATATCTTGTTCTACAATATACACATAAATCTGTCCCTGCACGCATTGTGTGCGTTTTTAAGATTTGACAATTTTTTGGTTATTGTTTACCATGTGTAAATAATGGCGGCAAGTTCTTCGCTGACAGACTTTGAATATTGGAACTCGTTTTCAAACCCTCTAATAATAACAAATTAACATGACAAGAATATTTGCTTATTAAAAGCAATTATTTTTAATCCGACACCGACTCTAGTACAAGTTTTTGCCATGTATGGACATATTGTTAGCTGGCCTTTCTCTAAACAAGTTGTTGTGTATATTGTAGACACCTATGGACATTTTCATATGTTCTGTGAACTGTTTGTAGATTAACAAAAACAGGGCTATAACCAAACAAATACCACTCCACTACCATGTGGGGAATTTTGTCCTGATAACGAAAAGGTTTGTTATAGTTCGATACGGCGGAAAAAGTTTCGGCACCGACTAAGATTTCTAAAAGCCTTTTCAACATTTTTATAAAGAAAAATTTTGATTTTAGTTTTTTGAACCTGCATTTATTTGTATAAATATGCATTTATGTTAAAACAAACTCTTAAAATATCGCGATATGACAAAATTTATGTATTGGATGTATGTAGAATTTTCCGATATTAAAGATTATACTCAATTTCAATTATAAATACTTACTTAATAACTATATGCTATTATAATGGAAAACGTATAAGAAAAAACTACAATGAAAAACTTGTATGCAATCGATGCGGAAACTTTTTTAATATAAGGGAAAAGTTATAATGCATTTCTTAATATTTTGCCATGTTCTATACGGATATGTGGTGACATTGTTGATATTTGCAAAAAATGCAGAAAAGTTTTAACCCTAATGTACATATCTTCGCAAGTGAATTTTCCAAATTTCACTTACATAATGTTTTTACTAGATTAAAATAACTAACTAACCAGGAAGGCCAAAACTATATATTAATAATGTTTGCAAAGTACAAATATGTATGTATGTTAAATAATGTGTATTGTTGTTTGAAAAAATCGATGCCTATGTGACCTTGTTAAAATCATAAACTCAAATATAAAACAAATCAAAATTCCACTATTGTGATATGCCAAAATTAATGATTTGAATTATTACATATTTATGTAAATCAGTATATAAAACAATAATGATACGATGACTATATGTTGTGATTGACACGTGAAGACATTAAAATGACAATAAGAAGAGCCATAAAACGATTAAATTATTTATTAATTTCTTTGTGTGTTGCAAAATATTAACATAGAAATGTCAGATTTATCTTGATCGAACCAAACTATTGTTACCTTTGCAATGAGGAAAGGTTAAACTATTGAAGGAATTTTACTCCATGAAGGTTGCATATATTCATGGTATAATTACACTGTGCAAAACGAAAATTATTAACCATATTCTGACATCTCAGCGTGATAGAAGACACAAAATAACAAAGCAAATCGGATTTTTATCCTGTTTTCTCTGGTTCTGGTCCACAGATACTAAACCATTCAATATTCAAGAAAACAACCAACTGCAATAAAGTAGCAAAAACATCAATGAACAACTTTATGGAACATGCGAAATGTCTATGAACGGTTCTTAAAGGTGCAAATAAGAAAAAACATTTGAAAATATTCAATTTTTATACTTTTTTCTCCAATTCTGGTCCAAAGATACCCAACCGCCCAAAAATTAGAGATACCGTCCACTAAAAAAATTTACTTAAGATTTCAATAAACAACTTTATAGAACATATGAGGATTCTAGGAATGATTCTCATGGCTGAAATTCAAGAACAATTAAATTATTTTTAACATTCCCGCTGCTCAGGGTTGTAAATAACAAACTGTTAAAAACTCAAGTAAATTTCAAAGGTTTGGTATTTACGGACCTGAACAGGAAAGAGTGATCTAAGATAATCGAATTTTGAGCTTGAAGAATCGTTCATAGAATCCTCATATGTTCTAAAAAGTTGTTTATTGAAATTTTAGGTACGTTTTTGTAGTTGAGGGTATCCCTAATTGTTGGGCGGTTGGGTATCTTTGGACCAGAATTGGAGAAAAAAGTGTAAAAATTGAATATTTTTAAATGTTTTTTGCTATTTGCACCTTTTAGAACTGTTCATAGACCTTTCGCATGTCCCATAAAGTTGTTCATTGATGTCTTTGCTTTGCAGTTGGTTGTTTTCTTGAATATTGAATGGTTTAGTATCTGTGGACCAGAACCAGAGAAAACAGGATAAAAATCCCATTTGCTTTTTTATTTTGACCTTTAAGAACCGTGTATACAGAGATCGTATGTTCTAGAAAGATGTTTATTGGAATCTGAGGTACATTTTTGTAGTTGGTTGTTTGCTTCAAATTTGATCGGTTTGATAGCTGCAGACCAAAACCCGAGAACAATTTTTAAAAGAAATTTGACCTTGGCAATTTTGACCTTGCAGATAAAGTTTGATGGATTATATGTGTTCACAATTTTTGTTCCTTAAGACAAGATCTACAACTTTGCCTCTGAGATAAATTCAAAATTCCCAACGGTTTGGAAGATATAGTCTTGAAAAATTACCCCTTTTTACATCAAAGCCTCAAACCTTTGGAGGCCTATAACCGCTAAAGTTGATGAGATAGGGAAAACGGCGAGACACTTGTCTTCTATTTTTTGGTCTTCTATCACACTGTGGAGTCAGAATATGGTTAATAAAACATGGCTCAAAAATGTACACACAGTGTTATTGTACATAATAAGACGCTGAAATGCCAAAACCTTACAAATTCCTAAAATAGGTTAGTACGATTTTAAGTTTAATATACATAAAAAAAAACAACAAAAAAGTAGAAGAAATATTACTAATTTTTGCATGAGGATTTCTGCCAAGTGCAGAAACGCATATTTGACTTTTTTGCAATGGCAAAATTTTCAATATAAAATGACTCCTTATACTTTTTGGTTTTTTATTTTATTTTTATATCCTCCACCATAGTATGGTGGGTTTATTAAGTTTATTTCCATTTGTATCACATTGGATTACTCATTTGAAACCCTATACACCCAGCAAAAATATTCATTATAAAACCCCTTGCTAACCAATTATTTTGACAAGGGCATGTCGTGCGATATAAGTAGTGATTTGGCCACTTACATAACTATTTAAATGAGCAGCTACTGATATCCGCGACTACTTTTTTAACAACATTCCCTTGTTAAAATAATGCTTTAGTAGGGGTTTTTTTTAATAATAGATACACTTTGTATTTTTTTTTTTTAATCAAAATTTAGCATGCGAGTTTTAAAAAAGTTCATTATGTCCGAATATAACTGAAGTACATCTATTATTATGAGCAGCAAATTACTGCCCTTTGTGGAAACATTACCTAAACTTAATATATTTAAAATGAAACTTACGTTGGTTGTTGATTACTACTCTTTTCTGACATTAAGGTATAAGATAAGCATATTCTTATTTTCGTTAAATTAATATAACGTTATTTTGAAATTTCAATGAGAATGTTCAAGGTTTATCTATTATTTTGAGCAGGTTGAGGTTATGACTTTTTGACCTGTTTTCTCAAAAATGATTTCCTGTAGCGAAAATAAATGAACCTTTGCCTATTTATGCCTAATAACTTTTATTTATAACGTTTATTTATAATATTTTATTAATTATTATTAATAAAAATGTCATGCACAAAATGAAAATAAAAAATTCAAAAAAAATTATTTCCTTTTGCACTAGTTAAAGACCTTTTGCCTATTAATAACTAAAAAAACGTTTATTCCATTTAAAAAGTGAAAAAAGGTCCCGCACAAACCACTTTCAATTGATATGATATATGGAATAAAATTATAATGATATAAAATGATATATCAAGCTTTTTGTAGAAAATTAACTTATGTTGAAACTGAGGTATGGGGTATTGTAACTCGCGATCAGTTTAACTATACCATAACTTTTGACCGCATTTCGGTAAAATAAACAATAAATAATAATTTGAGCGGAAGCTGTGGTCGTACTAATGTAAAAAAATCGGAAAAAATCGTTGAAGCAAACGAGTTTCATTATGTTATTTTCCAATTAGTGGTTTTACAACACAATGTAGAGCTTAATGCTCAATGGAGAAGTTAAAGAGTACACTTCAGAGTTGAAGTTTCTGATGTATGATTTTTTAATATATCCACTGTATCTACCTCAAACGGATGCTGACATTTTGAAACCTAAAAAATAGGGTTTTTTGAATTTTTGCTCTAATCGGGACGCGCAGCTGGATTTCCCGAAAAGCTTGTTGTTTGATTGTAGTACTCGCGATTTCGCATTTTTTAATGTATAACATGAGGGTGTAGCCCTCACAGGATCACAGTAATCTGCGCCCAAACACGAAATTTGTGTGCCTAAATTTTTCTCAAAAACCTATTTTTTGGTTTTAAATTTACAAACGTCATTCGATTTTCGTGGAAAACCACGTAAATTTAGTTTTTTTTCGTTCTGAATCTAACAAGCCACGACGCGTACAAATCCACCCACTAGATCGGCGGATATGTACCCCTCAAATTTCGAAAATTTGCAAAAAATTATTTTGAAAATATCGCATATTAAAACGCGTTTTGGATGTGTCAGTTCTACTTAAATATATAAATCGATACGCGTGTTTAAACTGCGCGAAAACAAATATTTAAAAGCTCTCGTAAATCCAGAGATATAATAGATTTGTTCTAAAAATTGAGTGCGATGCTACATCCACGGTTCTTGATGGATCGCATTGAAACGGCATAGAATGATGTATTTTCTAAAGGTTATCATCGAAATCGGATGCACATAAAATGTAAATGAACTTCGCGGCAATTATGACCATTTTACTGTATTTTGCACTAAAATATGCAGCAGATGCTACATCGTGGCCGCCAAATAGAATTTGACAAACTGTACATCAAAAAAGAGGGATTGATTCGCTGTGTTGGAAAATCGGATGCGCATCATGTCATTTTCATAATTACGCGGTTTTTATGCGTCTCAAATGTTGTAATATTCAATATAACATTATTTTGACGTTATGCCACAATTGGAATTCCTTGTGATTTAATATAAGGTTCTAGTAATATTATCCAATAGGAAAACTATAAGCGAAACAAACATTTTTTCTCCAACTTTTCCTATAAAACTATAAAAAAATAAAATTAGAATAATATGATTTTAATTTTTTCGTAATATTTTCATCGTAGTTTTGCAATAACATGAATACTATAGCTCCAACCTTCACAACTTAGGTTTCATTTTTTTATTCCTCAAAATGTCTGGATGCTGTTATAATTTTTTATATATTTTTCGTAAGTATGAGCGCTATTGTTTCAAAAATATGTTTGTAAATACGTGAAATTATTTAAAAAAATTGATTTTTCGCGAATCCATTGAGACTTTGCCATTATTTTTTGCATCATCGCAAAGGGTACGAATTCAGTTAACGATAACAGGATATAACAGCTAACTATATTAAGCTGTGATTTTTTTTTTGGAATTTTTTCTAATTATCATAATTAAAACGGTCATCTCTTTTGCGCGCAGCGATCAAAGTTAGTAACGAAAACAGATTTGGAATGCTGATTTTTTTCTTAGTCTATGTACCAAAAATCATTGATGTAGAATCAAATTTTTTTTTGATTTTTTTGAAATGGAAAAGACAATTTTAGACATTTTTCCTGATATATGTAACGATATGGCTATAAAATTGGTGAGAAACAAAATCTTATGTCATTTTGGTTATATCGTGTGGCTTTAAAGCTTGTTTTGAGTTATATATGTTTAAAGTGACTCCGAAAAATTTTCATAAAAGCTCATAAATAAAAACTTTAAAAGCTTTTTGTGCATCAGCTTTTTTAATCGAATCACCTTATAACTAAGGTTTTATCTCATCAAAATATAATACATACTAGATCAGAATAAAATTTTGAATCAATCTAGCGTCCAAAAAGTTTGAGCTAGAGCGCCATATTTATGCAGTTCGAAGATGGGCTATATCGGTCCATGTTTTAGTATAGCTCCTATACAACGGTCAGAGATGGTCTGTATGCGAATTTTTTAGGTTTCCGGCGGTCAGAAAGTTGTAAACGTCGAAAACGTCATATACCCGTAGAAAACGTATAAAAAGTAGTAAACGTCATAAACCTCGAAAAAAGTATGTTACGACCATATTTTTCTCTTAAGTCTAATTGCACAAGCCTGTATTTGTATTGAAGAGTCTCCGGACTTTTTTAGAATTTTTGAATTGTTAAAAATATTTTTATTACGAAATTTTTTTACAAACCCAGTGTTTATGGTTTAGTTTCGTTGTACAACAAATTGCATATACGCAAAACTTAAAAAAATGTTATTATAAATTGCTCCCACTATTAACAATACACAAAAATAGTAAATAAAAGCAACAGAATCTAATTAAATGCATAAAATCCATAAAAAATGTTTAGATGTTAATTTTATTTAATTTTTAACATAACCAAAACGATTGAACAATAAGTTAGATAGCACGCCATCTACAAAACATTCTGAACACTACCACTACTTTACGTATGTTGCATCTGTTTAATTGATTTGACAGATGTCAAAGATTTTGCGGGTGGAATAATAAACAAACAAATTGATACATTTAGCGGGAGAACAAATATTTTCCAACAGTAGAGAATTTAATAAAAACTTAAAAATGTTGCAACACCCAAGCAATGCGCAACAACCAATGGGGTTTGGGGAATGTTCTGGTGCCACAGGTGGTCGACCATTGCATTCCTTTTGGTATGGTTTCACAAAAAGACGCGAAAAAGGAAAAACAATTGCACAATGTACAAAGTGTAAGCAAGTTCTACGCAACACGGCCATGAGTAGAATGCAAGCTCATCGGTAAGTTTTCCACATTACAGTGTTATTGAATGTTCCATAACTCTATTTTTTATTTCTAGGAATAAATGCGCCTTAGAACAAGATACCGAAGGTAATGAAGCCAATTTAGTTGAAGAAGATGTGTCACAACCAGATGTAAGTGTTCATTGCCTACTAGTTTTTTTTATAAAGTTAATATATCATATATTTCTTTCCAGTTATCATGCTTAACAACATCAAACACTCAAACAAAAATTAAAGATTTTTTTCGTAAAATCAATAAGACGGATAAAGCTAAATTGAATATTCGGGTCGCAAGATTTTTTTTCGCCAGCAACGTACCCTTTGTTGCAGCAAGTAATAAATACTTCAAGGAATTTTGCAATCAAATGCAACCCTCATATAAACCACCAAGTAGAAAAAGACTTGCTGGACCACTATTGGATGCAGTGCACCAGGAGCAAATTGAATTGAACGCTAAATTTCTGAAGGAGGGTGGATATTCTGTACTGCTCATTGATGGATGGAAAAATGCAGCCTCTAATAATAAAAATGTAGCAGCATTATTGCACAACTCTGAACACAGAATTTTTTTGGAGTCCTACGATTTTTCAAACACGAGGGAAACTTCGGAAAACCTCGTTGAAGTAGTGAAAAAAGCTGTCAGTTTAGCCAAAGATCGATACAAAGTAGAAGTTTTCGCTGTAGTGACAGACAATGCTTCAAATATGTTATCAATGGGACGAAATGTTGGATTGATCCACACTACATGTAATGCCCATACTGGTAATTTACTATCCAAGGATGTAATTCGAAATTTCGGAATAAGTCGAGAATTAAATTATCTTTGTGCGCCTTCAAATAACCAGAGACGATCTACAAGGCTATATTCTCAACAAAATGATGATACGTTTGGTCTACCGGAGGAGGAAGTTCACGAAAATGTCCTTGGTAAAGTCCATAAAATTATTAACAAATTTAAAAAAGTTAATCTCGAAAAGAAGTTATTTTTGCTTGGGGGAACCAAACCCAAATTGCCTTGTTCAACAAGATGGTGTAGTGAACGTGATGGACTTTTTTGGTTGATAAATAATATTGGCAGAATGAAGCAAATATCTGCAGAGACTAACACCGATGGAAAGCCATTTGTCAAACCGTCTATAAGTGAACTACTATTTAAGGAAGATTTCATTCAATCCGTTAATGAGCTTTTGGAACTCTTGAATCCTATAGCTATACTTATTAAAAACTGTCAAAAGTCGGAATATTCTATAGCAGATGCAACAGAGGAGTGGATAAAATTGTTAGAGACAGCAAAGCCAGAGTTATATAAGGTGGCGGCAGAAAGATGTAGGACTAGTAATGTTTTTAATAAATATAATCTCACCGCAAATGTATTGCACCCACTTTATAAAGGATTAAAACTGGATCCAGGACAAAATGAAAAAGTGGAAGATTTTTTATTAGAAAATCTTGACGAAGATGGGCTGCAATCATTTTCTGAGTACAAAAAGGCGACAGGATTTTTCGCGTTGCTCTCAGAAAAAACTACTAAGCCTGCATTATTCTGGGATATGGCTACAAGCAGATACAAATCATTAGCGGCATTTGCTCAAAAACTGTTAATGATACCTGCTTCAACAGCTCAACTGGAGGGGATTTTTTTAAATTGGTCTCATGTCCATACTGACTTAAGAAACCGACTTGACATAGAACGCTCTAAAAAATTGTTAGAAGTTTACTTTTCTTTAAAAATTAATGAAAATAAGGACATCTTTCATTATACCGACGCCTCTGACTCCAGCGAAGATGAAAATAATTAATTTGTTACTCTAATTAAAATGAAAAAGTACAAGATAATTTGTATTTGCTATAACACTGTGCAACATTTTTGAGGTGATCTTGTGCAAACAATTCGAACTGTGGATTTTTTGAAAGTACAGACCCAAACGACAAGACACCCTATTTGGGTTTTGTTGTGTCAGATCCAGCTCGGATTTTATGGCCCCATTTAAATATAGTTAAATATTAAGTTTTTAAAGAAATTCGGGGCTATACCTCTGAAACCAACGCGAATCTTCTTCTGACCTCTGAACCAAATTTGTAGATAAGGACAAGAATAAAATATTTGGAGAATTAATGAACTCGAAAAACTACATTTATTGCCTCAAATTTCAAAATATATGCAAAAAGTCCACAATTTTTAAACATTACGCACCGTATCTCCAAAACCGTTAATTTTTTCTGAATATTTTCTTTTGGAAAAATATTCCCTGGAATGCAACACACAACTCTTCAGAACATGTCATTGTTCTAAAATGCCTCTATCCCGTTGTTTTCAGTACATTTTTCAACGACGATTTAATAAAAATGCCAATAATTTAGTGAAATCCGAAATGCGAGAATAAACTGTTGGTGTGAACTGTGTTTGAAATACGTGTTGTAAAAGATATGATGCAAAATACCGCTGAAACAACATGAAGTAAGCATTTTAGAGTTTCAGAATGTTCTAAAGAATTGTTGAGAACTTTATTTGGAAGATTTTTGCAAAAGGTTACTTGGTTCAACTCCCAATAGTTTAGCCGATACTGACCAGAATTTCAGCAATTATGTAAAATTTTCTATATTTTATAGATTTTGATGCCCCAGATGGAGTTTTTCTTATGTGATTTCTTCAGAAGATAAATTCTACTGGTTTAGGGCTACAATATTGCTAAAGACAGCAAGGCGAAATTCCTATTCGTTCCTGAGATAAAGGCCTGATAAATGCAAAAAAGTGTAGATTTAGCCCGGTTTAGATGAGGCCATAAAATCCGAACTGGATCTGACAGGACAAAACCCAACTAGGGTTTTTGTAGTCTAAATATGTACTTTCAAAAAATCCACACTAGAAGTTGTTTGCATTTTCAGTGTTGCATAGTGTAATATGACCTGAAGTACATTAGTACGAAAAATTTTTGTACCTTTTTTATTTAAAACGTATTTAATATAAAAAAATATATATAAAATGTATATTTTTAAAATGAATTTTCTTGTTTTGTTTTTGTTTTAATAAAATCTGATCTCAAAAGAAATAATATAATGAGTTTGATTTTTATAAAAAATACATAAATTTTTAGGTTAAAAAACTCGATTGTTTCCTTGTCAAAAACCTTGTTTTTCGGCTAGGTTTACGACGTTTCTGACGTATGTAATATACGTCAGAAATGTATGTCAGATACGTCATTATTGCAGACATACCATCTCTGATAACGGTACCTCCATATTTTCGATATTTTGAGGGTTTTAGTTACATTTTTGGACTGAGCTATCCATAACTTGGCATTTGAGATTCCCTGAAGTCACGAAACATCTCCACCAAAAATGTTCAACATAGGTCTATATTTTGGAAAAGCTCCCATATAATGGCCCTCCCCATTTTCTGTATTTTGAGTGTTATATCTTTGTAAGGCATTGAACTAATCATCTGCAATCCTTTAAAGTATATTTGGTTTTTTTATCAGGATGAAATTCTGAGTCGATATAGAGAGCTATAATTGTGCACCCGTGTATATTTTTTCATAGGCAGGTCAAGTTCGAAGATGGGCTATATCAGGCAATGTTTTAGTATAGCTCCCAATTTTCGGTATGTTCAGGATTTAATCTACAATTTTCAACCGAACTAGCTGTAATTTGGCAATTGAGGTTCTTAGGGTCGCATTAATTATTCACCAAAAATTGTCAACACAGGCCATGGGCCTAGCAAAAATTCGGATCCGTTAGTCATTATGTAACCCATTACAAAGTAATGTAAACAGAAATAACTACTTGCAGTACTCCTAAGTTATGACTACGGTGGCACAGAGCGTGTGTGTCCTTAATGTTCGTTCGTTTATTATTTACGAGCCTGAACGGAAAGAATGATCTAAAATTATCGAATTTTGAGCATGACGAACAGTTCCTAGAATGTTCATATATTCTTGAAAGTTGTTTATTGCGATATTAGGTACATTTTTGTTGTTGGCTCTATCCTAATTTTTGGCCGGTTCGGTATCTGTGGATCAGAATCTGAGAAAAACGTAGAAAAATCCAATATTTTTAAAAATTTTTTGCTATTTTCGCCATTATGAACCATTCATAGACAGTTCGTATGTTCCAGAAAGTTTTTTACTGATGTCCTTGCTACGTTATTGTGGTTGATTGTTTGAAAGTTCATGAGATCCGTCAAGGACATAGCTAGTTAAATATATTCATAGTATTTTTAGAAAGATCTGAGTTCAATAGAAACGAAATAAAATTGATTAATAAATTCGCTATTTATTTAAAATAAAACTAAAACAATGGAGTTGATGAATAACAAAAAACAAATGAGCTAGACATGATTTAACAACGTGCTATAAAAAAAACAATAATAACAATGAAACTCTAATTTTGGAATTTTCACTAAAATTCCATTCGTATCACAACCGAATGTAGCGTGAATGGAAATCTCAAAGAAATTTTCCGAACTCAGTACCTTCTGTTGTAGACATAACCGCCATTTGAACCATAAACGGTACCGGCATCTTGACCTGAGCTAGCTGGGAAGCTGACTTTTTGTGGAGCTGGGACAGAGTATTGGTTGGTGGTGGCCTGAGTGTTAACAGTTGAAGTTGTGTAGGATTGTTGTTGGTTGGTAGCAGCACCGGAACTTTGATAATTGTAACCACCATTATCAGAGGTAGTAGCAGCAACAGCTGGGGCTGAGTAGGATTGTTGTTGGACTGGTGCAGGAGCTGGAGCAGAGTAAGTTTGTTGTTGAACTGGAGCAGCAGCTTGGGCAGAGTAAGATTGTTGTTGTACTGGTGCAGAGTAGGTTTGTTGTTGAACAGGGGCTGAGGCAGCGACAGGTCCTTGATAATTATAAGCTCCATTGTCAACAGGAGCAGCTGGAGCTGAGTATGATTGTTGAACTGGAGCAGCAGCAGCAGGAGCAGAGTAAGTTTGTTGAACTGGGGCAGCAGGAGCAGAGTAAGTTTGTTGAACTGGGGCAGCAGCTGGTGCCGAATATGATTGTTGTTGAACTGGAGCAGAAGCAGCAGCTGGACCTTGATAGTTGTAAGCACCATTATCAGCAGTAGCTACAGCATTAGAGTAAGATTGTTGGGCAGGGGCAGCAGCTGCTGGGGCAGAGTAAGTTTGTTGGGCTGGAGCTGAGTAGGATTCCTGTTGGGCTGGTGCAGAGTATGATTGTTGAACAGGTGCAGCAGCAGGGGCAGAGTAACTTTGTTGTACGGGTGCTGAGTAAGATTCTTGTTGCACTGGAGCTGAGTACGATTCTTGCTGGACTGGAGCTGAGTACGATTCTTGTTGAACTGGAGCCGAATAAGATTGCTGAGGAGCAGAGGCAGAAGGGCCTTGATAATTATAGGCACCATTATCAGCTACAGCTGGAGCGGAATACGATTGTTGAATTGGAGCAGCAGCAGCAGGAGCCGAATAGGTTTGTTGAGCAGGAGCGGAATAGCTTTGTTCTTGTGACACAGCAACTGGAGCAGATGGTTGATTTTGCTGATAGTTATATGAACCATTATCTACAGCAGCGTTGGCAGTGGATGTTGAGGTAAATGATTGTTGAGAGCTAGCCTGATAGGATTGCTGAGCTTGAGCTTGTTGGGGAGCATAGGTTTGTTGAGCAGCAACTGGTGCTGGAGCAGAGTAAGATTGTTGCTGGGCGGCAGCTGGAGCTTGATAGTTGTAATTACCACTGGCAGCGGGGGTAGAGTATGATTGTTGTACAGGTGCGGGAGCAGAATATGATTGTTGCACAGGAGCAGCAGCTGGTGCCGAGTAGGATTGTTGCACGGTAGCAGCAGCAGGTTGATAGTTGTAGGCACCATTGTTAGCAGCACTTTCATAAGAGCTATGTGATTGAGCGGCACCGTTGTTATAACTTTGTTGCTGCTGTTGTTGTGTAGCAGTACCATAAGATCCAGAGTTAGAGACCGATTGGCCAGAAACTTCAGCACCACTGATGTGTTGCATGGTGAAACTAGCAATAGGTACTGAAGGTCTAATCGATTCCACATGGATTTGAGATGATTGAGAGTAAGACTGATGGTTGGGACTATAAGAAGCTACTTCGGTTGAAGCCGATGAGGGGGCAGGGTAATTGTATTTGTGCAATTCACTGACATCGGCGGTAGCCAAAGAGGCCATAACAGCCAGACTCAAAACATAGAAGAGTTTCTGGAAAAGGGGAAAATAGAACACATATAAGGACATTTGTTGTTATTTTAAATTGTATTATTAATGTTTTTGTTTTGTTATCTTTGGAAAAAGCACTCTTTTGAAAACTTTTATTTCCAATATAATATTTTTTCACACTTTTTCAGTTTTTTTTTTGTTTTAATTTTTTAAAAAAATAATTTTCAAATTGTTTTTCCCACTAACCATTTTGTATTCAGTGCCTTAGGCTTATTAGGTAGGGGTTGTATAGCACAGGAATGTAAAAACTCAACTGATGATCTGCAACAGTTGGCTCTAACAATTTATAAGCAAACTTCGACGATCTTCTTATTTCATTTACTTACAACATCAATGATGAGAGACTCTCAGAGACACTCGTCCAAAAGGTTTTTTTAATAAATGAACGATTTGCTGTTTGGAGAGCACTCTAAAAATTTAGACACCAACAACATAGCACCCGTCTTTATGCTAAGCCTCAAGGGCTGAAACAAGAGATGCCATAACAAACAATCAACAAGTTCAAGCATCTAAATTGGTTCACGAAATTTATCTCAGATAATCATTAGATAAGACATCATCATCTTCCATGGAGCAGTAACCGCAACAGTTCATAATGATTATACTGTTGCTATTCAACGCACAATTGACACTCATAACCAGCTCAGGGCCTCATAATGTGCTGGCTTAAAGTTTTCTGTGAGGCAGTCAATAAGTCACCGTGTCAGTTGTTCAGTCACTTACTATTTACACACGAATCTGGTCAAACATCTCCACATGCTCTTTTGAACTCATTAACAAGAGCAACAATAACATAATTTATTGACGCACTTCTTGTGTTTCCCACTTTGCTGAATGTCTGTCCGTTTATTATGTTTTCAGAATAATTTATCGCATTCGCATCTAAATAAAACATTGTTGTTTTAATATTTGCCATTTTCTTGGGTTACCATTTTATGTTGCTAATATTTTATTTTAAATTTAAATACAACAGCTTTATATGATAACCGTCATAATGTTGGCTGTAAATGAAGGCTAAAGATCGAAATGATACGACCCCGTGATTTCCTAACCGGTGTTTATTCGTAAGTGAACTTTTCACACCTACACAAAACATCTCATTAGAGTAAAGCATTCCCCAATTGTTTGTGGGAATATATTTCGCGTTTGTGTTCGTAAATTTTCAGTATCTACTTAGCATATCGACGCCTCCAAACAATAGTATGCTAAGTCGACTTAGCATGTTTTCAAGTTCTTTACATTTTTATATTTAACGTCCTTTTACTTGAATTCTGTCAAATTTTGGTAATGATCGGACAATCCGAACAGAAGTTATAAACAAATATTTCCTTAGCATAGTACTGAAGGTCAAAGAAATTTCCAAACTTTAAGAGCTTGTCCTGCAAAACTCGCTTTTCAGAATTAGAAAACTATTATTTGGAGGTGTCGAACGTCCTTTAACTTATATTCTGTAATTTTGGTAATGATCGGTCAATCCGAACAGAAGTTATAAACAAATATTGCCTTAGCATAGTACTGAAGTTCAAAAACATTTTCAAACTTTAAGAGCTTCTCCTGCAAAACTCACTTTTTAGACTTAGCATACTATTATTTGGAGGTGTCGATATCTACTTTCATTAAAGCCAGACGAGCGAATCTCCGTTTTAATAAAAAAGTGTTTCTGAATGCGATGATCTAATTAAGAAGAGGAGAGTTTTTAAGGTTTAAAAACATCAGTTCAGTTCCCAAGTTCCAGTTTTTTTACCCTACCACATTATATTCCCTAAAAAAATGATTACCAGTGAAAAGCTTATGCACAGGGGTAGTGGTGTAGGGTATCACATGGTCTGCCCGTTCCGACTATAGCCTTTGCTCACTTGTTTTTTTTTTCATATGAGCTTTTTTGACCAAATTTTGGAGTCACTATAAGCAGATATATAACTGAAAATAAGCTTTGGAGCCGCACAGCATAACCAAAATGGCATAACCTTTTTTTCTCACTAAATCATATCGTTTAAAAGTGGTTTGTGTGGGACCTTTTTCAATATTTAATTGGTATAAATGTTATTATAATCAATAATAGGCAAAAGGTCATTCATTCGTGAAACAGGAAATAATTTTTAAGAAAAAAATTTCAGTAACATAGTATTATTTAAAATAAATCAATGTGCGTGACCTTTTAATGTTCTCAGCTAAATAGGGTATATACATTTGTGGCTCATTGAAATAATGGGTTTAGACTCCAAGTATGATTGGACGAAATCTGTTTCAGAAAATTTGGAGTTGACTTAGTTGATTTGGCAGGCTGGTCCCACGATAACTCTCGAAGGGAGTAACCTAGTTGGCCATAACACTGTATATGGTAATACAACTTCCAGGCATAGATCGGGTGCGACTATGGATTATATAGGTCTACTCCTTCGTTTATCTCCCACACAGAATTCGGAAGAAGTGAAGTTTAAAAGCTCCTCTCGGATAGAGTTTAAATGTTTTTCAGCAGGACACTACACTTTTTTCGGGGCAATCCCATACTTTCTCTTCTAAAAGCTCCATGCGACCTTGACGACATTAAATCCTTAAAAAAAACTCTCACAGGTAGTATCTGGTTGGAATATGGACTATATCGATCCAGTCCATCGGATACCTCCCAAACAAAAATTTGGGAAAAGTGCATTTCAACCGCTCGTTTCTGATCCTTTTAAAAATTTTCGAGTGCAAGTCCATACTTCCTGAGATAATGGCCCAAATTCTATAAAAAGCCTGCCGGCACCAACTAAACTGGATAGTACTTAATATAACCCTCGAAGGGAAAAACAGATTTGTCCTAACGTTCTACATAGTATTATTTCTTACAGCATCGAGTTATGTCCGAATACTGACTATATCGGACCACCCTTTCAGGTACCTCCCACACAAAGTTGAGAATGAGTGCAGTCTAAGGACTCGTCTGAATCGTTTTTAAATTTTTGACAACATTATCTGTATCTGTATGCGGCAAATACATACTTCCTGAGAAATTGGCAAAAAAAATCAAAAAACCTTATTTTCTTCAGGTCCGAGGCTGAGGGTATATCTCTGTCGGTACAGCTAACTGATACTCTATTACTAGTTTAATACTTAAATAAAATAAACGTTATTTTAGACAAAGGTTCATTCATTCTTGCTACATGAAATCATTTTTGAGAAAAAAGTTCAAAAAGACTTAACCCTATTGTGCACTCAATATCACACCGATAGGCGGGAATCTATTAGTTAGTCCTCATTCCATTTCGTGTGATGAACGGAGGTGTACTGGGCTGGCAGAGCAAACAGATACATATACGGTGAATGTTAACGTCCACACTAGACAAAAGTGGAGTCATAAAGCAAACACGAGGATATGAGTGCAATTTATTTTCAACAACAATTTGTCGTGATTGACAGGGCGTAGGGTGTTACGTTGTCTAATATATATTCCAGTAGCAGCACAGAGGGAAATTTGTGTTAAAAGGCGATCAAAAGCCCTAGAAAGCTCATTTATAGTCCGATTGATATAAAATTTTGCACAAAGCATATCTTCTGCATAAGGATTAATCCTATAGAAAATAATGAAAATCGGTCCTGATTTGGATGCAGCTTCCATATATATTCGCATCTGATATGAGATAAAAATGCACCAAAATCACTGAAATTTGACACATGCAACCTGAACTATCCTAAAAAAACATTGAGCCAATTTTCAAACAAATCGGTACAGATGTATATATAGTCCCATATACATATATTTCATTCCAAATTTTATTTTTTGAAACTTACTTAAATTAAATTTTTCTCAATTATCATGAGAAAAGCCGTGAATGTTTCTGAATAATGCAAACATATTTGATAGGTGTTGGTTTAGTCTGATAAAAATTTAGTGTGAGTAAACCTTGCAATTCCATATAAAAATATTTCATATCTTAGTTGAGAAAAATTAGATTTTTTCGGAATGGCGCAAATATGCGCAATTTTTTATGATTGAATCTGATATTTGAGACTCAAGCGCATAAAACATTAGAAGAAACTATGGTCGGGAAACGACGGGGAAATAGACTTTTTCACTATTGAAAATGTAGTAATCTTAAAAATTATCATAAAAAATTTCTTAAAGAGGATATGTATCACCATTATTAAAGAGCAAAGATGTAAAATCAATCTGAAAATTTTAAATGCTAATCTTGTTCGGATACTGTACAAAAACAATAAATCTTGAAAAATATAAATTTTCGCGAAAATAATGTCATTTTAATGTTCACCTAATTTCTTAGTTTTCGAAAATTTACTTTTTGTTTTTAGTATGGCTGAGTTCAATCGACTGCTGCATTGGATTGGTTAATCTTACAAAGTCGAGGAAGGTTATAGCAAATGTAGAAAAGAGTCTGGTTGCTGTTTATCAACATTTTTTCATAAAAAAACTATTTTCATATTTTGAGTTTTGAACAACTTTAGGCCTATGTTTCCCCTCTGTGAGCAGAAGCAAAACCACATTTTACGATGGATGATGTTGCAAATGCCATCTGAAACGCTAAATCATTTAAAGCATTTGGCTCAAAGGGAATCTCCATAGTAATGCTGCAACAGGATGATGAGCCAATAGTCGAATATCTCACGAAATTCCTAATGCAGCCGACAGCCACTCTCACCGTTCCTAAATTTTGGAAGAAGAGAGTGGTCCTGCTACTGAAGACTGCCAGAAACAGCACTACACTCTATTTCCACACATAACTGTTGCGGACTTCACCAGAACAGGCTGTGCTATTGAACATGCTTTGATACAGTCAACCACTCTCCACTGTTTAAGTACATCGTGCAATCCATCGTCTAGTCTATTTTGAAAAGTTAGATATACCATTAAATCTGTGGTCCTGTTTGCCTATCAGGAAAGATTGAATAGCAATCACACAGATTTAGTCGCTGATGAGATAAAACACAATCGTGTAAATGCCATCCTCGTACATCCTCCAACTGTCGCAGCTAAAGAACATGAACATCATCATCGGGGCACCATCAAATACGTTCTAGATGGTTCAGTCGCCTCATTTGCTATTGGGCAAGGATTGATGACACAACTGTTCAGCCAATTCAATTGGATAATTTGACCTAAACCTTCAAATTATCTAAATATGTCAAATAAAAAATATACCATAGTAATTGACACTACAATAGGCTTTTCAGTGATGTATTCCGTTGTCGACCTTGATCTGAGTACACGCAGAGAAAAAATATTTTTCGCTTTTGTTGGAACAAAAATATATGTTTTGGTTCCAAAAATGTATTTGTTTTGTTCAAGCATTGTAATCCAAATCCAAAAATACCATCTTTTGTTCCAAACATAGAAAACAAAAACAACTTTCGAATTTCCGCAATATTGTTACAATCGTTAACAATACCGATTGTAGGAACTATCATAATCTAATTTTGTTTACAAAAAGTATTGTCAATACAGAAAACCAGCCCAGAAATTTTTGATTTGAGTGCATATACTTCTCATATACACTTTTCGCATAACTTGGATATAAATGTCGCGTATAATATTGCAATCATTGATGAACACAATACATGGTTTGCTGCATTGGCTGACAACAAAGACAAACAAAAAGCCACAAGAACCCACCACAACATAAGGAATAATTAAACACCATACAAACATGAAAAGGAAAGAAGAATGAAACAAAACAGAAACAAATAAAAACAAGAGTCTCACAAGTACATACACACAAAAACAAAGGTAAAGGCAGCATGTCATACAAACACACCACAACTCACCAAAATTGTTTTTTCAACACGGCATCGAATAGCGAGAGAAGAGAAACAAATTTTCGAAGAAAAGAGAGAAATATTGTTAAGTTGACACAAACTATTTTTGGATTTACAATACTACATGAGGAATCCAACAATATGTTAACAATACATATTTTGCTCTTGGAATATTGTTGGATCAAACACATTTTTTTCTCTGCGTGTATGGACAAATTATTCAAATATTGAGAAAGACAGACGGATACCAAATTATACGAACTTTACAGTGTGACTTATATACTATCCTGTAGAACAGAGAGTACCAGTTGTTTTTTCTATATAACAATGGAAGATATTCTTCTAAATATCAGTTGTTTACTTTTAGAAGAATGGTTCTTCCATAGTCCTTCTAAATGAATTTTCTGAGACCAACATAAAACATAAACTAACATAAAAGGCCAGAAGGACTTCTGTATAACTTTTGTAGTAACATAATTAGTACCGGATACAATGTGGGAGCTGGACCTGCTTTTTTGTTCAAATTTTCAAATTTCGTAAGTTACGTATGTTCGATTTCACATTTTTATACCCTACACCACTATGTGAAAAGGGTATTATAAGTTTGTATTGGTAAAAATTCATTTAGCACCGCGAAATATTCGTAGGAGACCCCCAATGTGGTATACCAATCTTCATATCTGGACGAGATAAAGCGATTTTGAGATGTGTGTCCGTCGTTCCGACCGTCCGTCTGTCCATTATAAATTGTAATCAAACTCCAGGTCGCAATTATGGACCGATCGTCATGAAATTTTGTTGGAGGTCGGGTTCAGACCAGAATAGACCCCTATTCTTACTGGTGATGATCGTGAAATATTTAGCCGGTGAAATGGACCAAAAACATAACTTTTATCTAATTTTATAGCGGTTGTAGGTCGCAATAATAGTCCGATCAACGCTAAATATTAAACAAGGTAAGGGTATATGACGAAGAAGAAGCTTGCAATTTGAGATGTTGATCAGATAATATTTAGAGGGTTAAATGGACCACAACTTTTGTGTGAAAATTGTGAAAAATTTTTAATATACAGCTTATATCTTTATTCTTGGAAGACATATTCCGGGTAAGTAAGCTATACTTGGAAAATAAACTTTTGACCTTTCTATTGATACCAATTGTGTTGGTGTACATGATAAGATAACAGAGTTACAGCCTTATATATCCAATTATTTGTGTTTAGTGTAATAATAATAATAAACACACGAAGAAGTGGCCTACAGTTTTGGAAGATGATCTGATATTATTTAGCGGGTGAAATGGATCATTACTTTTGTATGAAAAATATAAACATTTTGTATTTAGTCCATATTTTAATTTCTGGACGGCATATACCGCCAAAGTAGCCCACATATGAAAAAAGAACGACTGACCTTTCCACTGATACAAATTACAATAATGAGTTTGGTAGATAACGGGGCTACTGCCTAATATAAAGTGGGTTTTCTGTAGAGAACCACATTTTCCTCCCATGCTATAATTGTCTCTATCATGACAGAAACAATTCCCAGTTTGTGCATTATTGCGAATTACGTGAAGCCCAGGCGTATTAATTGTCCAATTGGATTTTTATTCATATCGCACCTGTTCCACAGAAGGGTAGTAACTAAAAATTTTAATTTTTTAGTAAGACAAATAAAAAAGTGTCAGTCGGCTTTGCCGACAGAGGTATACCCTCAGCCAATGTGAATTGAAACTTTCATCTACGGACAGATAGAATGTATTTAGCGTCTCTTCAGAATTTTGTGGCCCTTCAATCAATCATATTAGGAGATCCAAAGCTTGGACCGAACTGGTTGCACCATTCAAGTGATCTCGTCGTAACATTTTAGTGACAATTTTTAAATATTGGGGAGAAGTATCGGAAGTTGGGGACCGGTATTGCCCCATGAAACTAAGTTTGGATAAAATATGACGAAGACCAAATATTGCACCAAATCGGTAGAACAGTTCGAGAGCCACATATGGTGACATATGGCTTTTTACACCTTTCGAGATGTTTTCCAAAGAAATATGGAAAAACTTTTACCGTCGTAATGGAGGTAGCGAATGCAAATCGCTTCAACAATAATCATCGAGAGCAGGTCTTAAAGTGAACTTATCCGAAATTTTGTGTGAGAGGTACCCAAAGGAGTGCACAAATATAGTCCATATTCGAACCTGATATATATCTGGTAGATATATTAGGATGGGCAGAGTATGGATTACATCAGTCACTCCTTTCAAGAATTATCGTGCGCATATTTTTTCCGAAGATTTTTGAATTTTTGTGAGGGAGGTACCTGAAGATGTGGACCGACATGGTGTATTTTCGAACTTAAACTATGTTTGGACAAAATATTAAGAAGGTCAAATTTTGGACCGAATTGGTAGATCCGTTGGAGATTTAGCTTGCGTTCCAACCACAACATATGGTGTCATAGGGGTTTTTTGCAACTTTCAGGCTCTTTTCTCAGGAAGTATGGACTTGCCCTTTATGAAACTTGTACCGTCGTATGGAGGACAGCGAATAAAATTTGCAACAACAAAAATCAAAGCGATTCGAGAGCAGGTCCTAAACTGAACTTTTCCGAAATTTTGTGTGGGAGGTACTTAAAGGAGTGGACCGATTGAGTCCATATTTAAACTTTATCTAAGTCTGGTAGAACTTTCACGATGTACAAAGTGTGGGCCAAATCGCTTACTCCCTTCAAGAGTTATCGTGCGCACAAATTTTCCGAACATTTTCGAACTTTTGTGGGGGAGGTACCGGAAGGAGTGGACCGATATAACCCATCTTCGAACTTAAACTAAGTTTGGGCAAAATATTACGAAAGGCAAATTTTGAACCGAATCGGTTGCTCCGTTCGAGAGTTATCGTGCGCACCAGCCAGCCAGACGGACGGACAAGGCTAAATCAACTCCAAATTGTCTGAAACACATTTCGTCCAAACATACTTGGGGTCTAAAACCATTATTTCGATGAGGCACATTTTGCCCGTATGAAAGTTTATATACCCTCGTTAGCATAAATGCTGAGGGTATAAAAATGAATTACCCTCCCCACTGTACAAATCTGTCACTTCCTTGTCTATTCTTTCGTCAAAAATACCGGTATTTCACTTTTCATACTACTATTTATGTACTATCAGTTTTTGCTTGTACTGAAAAATAGATAAGTTTGAGTTACTACCTTATTGTTGAACAGGTGCGATATATTGCAGCATGGGGTCGCTTTGTCACGTTTTTTTTCAAAAGTTTTTTTGAAATATTAATTTTGGTGAAGGTGATGGCACCCACTGACCTTCTCCTGGCGTATAATTTTGGGATTTATACATACAACAATTTGCTGCCAAGTCCGAATGGCGTGCCCTAAGATACCACTTGGCCTTCGTAATATATTGCTCGAAGTTCGAAGATAAGGCATATCGCTCCACTCCTTCAGGAACCTCCCTCATAAAAGTTCAAAAATGTTCGGAAAAATTGTGCACACGATAACTCTTGAAAGGGGCGACCGATTTTGTCTATACTTTACACATCCTAATATGTCTACCAGATATAGATCAGGTTCGAATATGGACTATATTTGTCCACTCCTTCGGGTACCTCCCACACAAAATTGAGAATAAGTTTACTT
This sequence comes from Musca autumnalis, assembly GCF_047663935.1. Classification (NCBI taxonomy): domain Eukaryota; kingdom Metazoa; phylum Arthropoda; class Insecta; order Diptera; family Muscidae; genus Musca; species Musca autumnalis. The sequence continues at coordinate 126,480,833 of NW_027411866.1, read as the reverse complement.
CAAGACGTACTCTCGAATCACTTTGATTTTTTTAGATCAAACTTGCATTCTCTGCCTAAATTACGACGGTAAACGTTTTTCAGGGGCCAGTCCATACTTCTTGCGAAAACAGCCCGAAAGGTGTTAAAAATTCCTATGGCACCATATGTAGTGACTGGAGAACCCGATAACTCTCGAAATGATACGATAACTCTTCCGATTTGGTCCAAAATTTTACCTCGAAGATGGGCAATACCGGAAATATTGTGCACGCGATAACTCTTGAAAGGAGTAACCGATTTGATCCATACTTTGCACATCGGTTTGTTTAAATTCAGTTTAAGATCTGTTCGAGGCTTTTTTTTTGAAAAATATACCGATGCTAGTCTTTGTGGTCTTTTCGATATCTATCGAAAAGATATGACTCCCAAAATAAGATCCATTTTCATAATGCACTATGTCGATCCATTCCTTTAAGTACCTCTTCCGCAACACTTTTGTACTTAAATCCCGTGCACGCAGAGAAAAAAATATGTTTGATCCAACAATATTCCAAGAGCAAAATATGTATTGTTAACATATTGTTGGATTCCTCATGTAGTATTGTAAATCCAAAAATAGTTTGTGTCAACTGAACAATATTTCTCTCTTTTCTTCGAAAATTTGTTTCTCTTCTCTCGCTGTTCGATGCCGTGTTGAAAAAACAATTTTGGTGAGTTGTGGTGTGTTTGTATGACATGCTGCCTTTACCTTTGTTTTTGTGTGTATGTACTTGTGAGACTCTTGTTTTTATTTGTTTCTGTTTTGTTTCATTCTTCTTTCCTTTTCATGTTTGTTATGGTGTTTAATTATTCCTTATGTTGTGGTGGGTGTTCTTGTGGCTTTTTGTTTGTCTTTGTTGTCAGCCAATGCAGCAAACCATGTATTGTGTTCATCAATGATTGCAATATTATACGCGACATTTATATCCAAGTTATGCGAAAAGTGTATATGAGAAGTATATGCACTCAAATCAAAAATTTCTGGGCTGGTTTTCTGTATTGACAATACAAAATTCGAAAGTTGTTTTTGTTTTCTATGTTTGGAACAAAAGATGGTATTTTTGGATTTGGATTACAATGTTTGAACAAAACAAATACATTTTTGGAACCAAAACATATATTTTTGTTCCAACAAAAGCGAAAAACATTTTTTCTCTGCGTGTGGAAAACTAATGCCAAGAGCAAATGGAGTAGGGTATCGCATGGATGACACCTCTCTTACTTGTTTTTATACTGAGTGCGAGAATCGCGGGATTACAATTTTTTCCTGATTTCCCGAAAATGAAAATTCCCGGGAAAATAAAAACTCTAATCAGCAAGTACCTTTTTACTTTTCCGAAAAGTGGATGCGTATCAACACAATTTTGCGAGTTGTCTCGAATTTGAAGGGGAAGCATACACCTACAAATGATTATTTTTGTTCCAATTATACACTAATGTCATATTTATATTTAACGTCAAAATTTCATCATAATAATCGTTTACTGCTTCGACCAGCAAATTTGATCGACGTAAGTCTAATATTGGTAATTATGCTAATAGATATCGGTGTTAAAGCAACTATGTTTTGCCTTATTTATGCATACAAAAAATCGATATAAAATCAAATTTAGTGTCATAAATTAATAATAAAATTGCAACGGTTTACAAAATGAGATTTTTTATGATATTTATATAACAAAAAAAACCTTATGTGGGATGATTAAATTAACCATAGATATAAAAATGCAATGGTCATCCAAATTCGAATTTCTTAGTGTCAATACAAAATCGATTAGATAAGCAAAATTCAGAAAAACCTTCAGAACAGTAGATACCGAAATTCTATGTAAATGCATATTATATGCTTAGGCTGCGCAGTGGATGTGCCCAACGACAAAAACAACATGTCTTCGCATCTAAACATTCCAAATTTGTCGAATCTCAACATTTTTGAAATTTGGGGTTCTTAAAGAAATGAAGCTTAACAAATATGACTAAGTTCGGCAAAACAAATAAAAAGCAGAAAAGAAAATACCAAAGTCGGGCGGGGTCGACTACATGATACCCTACACCGATTTCCATATAATTTGGCCCATTTATCTATAGACCTCATTCCTCTCACGTTCCAAGTTGCATCAAAATTGAACAGATATAGGGTGTTTGGTGCATCTAATACCTCAAATCGGCCGAAAATATATATGGGATCTATATCCAAATCTGAACCGATTTTCACCAAAATCAATAGCGTTCCCCAATTTTAAGCCGAATCTGACAATAAATGCGACCTGTACGTTGCGAACGGACGGACGGACCGACGGACATGCATAAGTCGACTCAGAAAGTGATTCTATGCATATCCCTAGAAGGAACTATGGGTCTATTTCTTTTCCTTATGCATGTTACATACAAATGCACTAACACATAACTCAATGAAATAATACGATGTGAAAAGCCTGCACCAATCAGAAACTCCCTGCGAGAATTATCCTGCGGATTTGCCAGTTTGGTTGGCGCCGTCAGGGTTTCCTGGAGCTTTTAGGCCAATATCTCAGGAAGTGTGGACTTGCGCAAGAAAAAAAAATTTTCTGTCGTAAAGGGTGCCGCAAGGAAAACACTGGAAAAAAAATCAATTTTCAATTTTTTTCTTAAACTTCACTTTACCCAAACTTTGTCTGGGAGGTACCAGAAAGAGTGTACGGATCTATCCCATATTCAAACCCGATCTATATCTGGAAGGAATAATACGATGTGCAAAGATTGGGCCAAATCGATGGTTCCCTTCGAGAGTTATCATTGACACAATTTTACAGAAAAATGTTAAAATTTTGTGGGGGAGGTACCCGAAAGAGTGGACCGATATGGCACATCTTCCAACCTAAACTAAGTTTGGACAAAATATTATGACACCCAAAATTTGGTTCGAATCGGCTGATCCGTTCGAGAGTTATCGTGCGCACCAGCCAGACAGACAGACGGACGTATGTACATGGCTAAATCGACTCCAAATTGTGTGAAACGAATTTCGTCCAAACATACTTGGGGTCTTAAACCGCTATTTTCATTTTTCTGACTGAAATCGTACACATTTTCAAAATGAGGTTTTTGATTTTCTTCATTTTTTGCTGTGAGGATGCTGCTCATCAAAAAAACATTTCAGTATATTTTAAAATTTTTTTCGACCAACGCACATTGGGGTAAAATCCATAAAAACGGAGATTAATTCAGGAAATCATTTGGGGGTTCAAAGCTTTGTATTCTTCGAATCTCGGTGACAGATTAACCTCAAGAAACAATTCCTAACCTCAACTTAAGGTTACTAAATATGTATTCTATTAATATTTTAATTTTCAAGGCTTACTCCCATTTTTCATGAATTTTTTGTAAGAAAATTACCAAACTTTTTCAGTGCTTTGTTCTTTACTCCGAAAGAGCACATTTAAAGCTATATTCGAAATTTTTGTTGTTTAAAAATATTACATAGTTTTGTGGCAAATGACCTTCTACGAAACACTCTTTTTATTAAAGCAGTTTGCGGTGACTACTCTAACAAGAAAACGCATGAATCTATGTTTTTATGGGCTTATTTAGAATATAAAAATATTGTAATTCATAGCCGGATTTTACAAAATATTAGTTTATACACAAATGCACGCAGAGAAAAAAATGTGTTTGATCCAACAATATTCCAAGAGCAAAATATGTATTGTTAACATATTGTTGGATTCCTCATGTAGTATTGTAAATCCAAAAATAGTTTGTGTCAACTGAACAATATTTCTCTCTTTTCTTCGAAAATTTGTTTCTCTTCTCTCGCTATTCGATGCCGTGTTGAAAAAACAATTTTGGTGAGTTGTGGTGTGTTTGTATGACATGCTGCCTTTACCTTTGTTTTTGTGTGTATGTACTTGTGAGACTCTTGTTTTTATTTGTTTCTGTTTTGTTTCATTCTTCTTTCCTTTTCATGTTTGTATGGTGTTTAATTATTCCTTATGTTGTGGTGGGTTCTTGTGGCTTTTTGTTTGTCTTTGTTGTCAGCCAATGCAGCAAACCATGTATTGTGTTCATCAATGATTGCAATATTATACGCGACATTTATATCCAAGTTATGCGAAAAGTGTATATGAGAAGTATATGCACTCAAATCAAAAATTTCTGGGCTGGTTTTCTGTATTGACAATACTTTTTGTAAACAAAATTAGATTATGATAGTTCCTACAATCGGTATTGTTAACGATTGTAACAATATTGCGGAAATTCGAAAGTTGTTTTTGTTTTCTATGTTTGGAACAAAAGATGGTATTTTTGGTTTTGGATTACAATGCTTGAACAAAACAAATACATTTTTGGAACCAAAACATATATTTTTGTTCCAACAAAAGCGAAAAATATTTTTTCTCTGCGTGTGGTGGACAGTCAAATCAAATTATCAATTTTTACGTTAAAAGGGCCAACATTGATCATAAAATTGCAAATTGCAAAATTCTGGGCTAGAGAGAGTATACCCCCAACGAAGACTACGTACCGAATTTCGGCAATTTTGGTGTGATAATGAATCTAAAACCTTTAAAATACCGAAAATCGTGTGGAACCGTTCTATGGGGGCTATAGCAAAACGTGGACCGATATAGCCCATTTGCAGTACCAAACATCCTAGGAGTAAAATAAACTTCTATACGAAATTACAAAGCTCTATCTTAAAAATTGCGCGTTGTATCTTGATTTCAACAGACGGACGGACGGACACACAGACGGGCATGCTTATATCGACTTAGAATTTTACCCTGAATATATATAAGGATGAAAATTTCGATGTGTTACATACGGAATGACAAATTTAATTACACCCTCCATATTATGGTGGAGGGTATAAAAATATGTTTTTTTTTTTAATCTACGCAAAAGACTTCCACTTTGAGAGTGGATTGCTCTGATCCTATGAGTCATACATGCAAAAATGCGTAATCGCGAGTACTACAATCACATTCTAAGCGTTTAGATAAACCCAGCTGTGCGTCCCATTTAGATCAAAAATTCAAAAAACATAATTTTTCTGTCTTCAATATGTCAGCATAAGAAACCTTAATTTGAAGATCATTCTTCTACATTTTCTTTGAACATTGAGCTCTACTTTGTGTTGTAAAGCCACTAATTGGAAATTAACTTAAGAAAAGTTGTTTCCTTCAAAGTGTTTAATCCTATTTTTTACATAAAAGCGACCGCAGCTTCCACTCAAATTATTATTTTAAGAAACGCATCGGTGAATCGGGCTAATAAAGTTTTTTTTACCGAAATGCGTTTAAAAGTTATGGTATAGAAAGTTTCAACATAAGTAAATTTTCTACAAAAAGTCTGATATCTCCAAATGTATGCTTAGTTTGATAGTAATCCATGAGTCCATGTAGCCTCGTTTCCTAAGCCACGCATGTGATCTCTATATGATCTATATCTGTCCTATTTTGATAAAATTTGTAGTGTGTAACGGAATCTGGTCTAGAAATGAATTTGCCAAATTGTAACGAAGTTGGTTCAGATCTGCAAATAGCTCCCATATATATTTTCGGCTGATTTCATGTATTTGATGCACCAAACTCGCTATGTACATATGTCCAATTCCAAAGACGCTTTGAAAGTGTGACGGAATTTGGTCTAGAAATAAATTTGCCAAATTATTTCGAAATCGGTTTGGATATAGCTCCAATATATCTTTTCGGATGATTTCATGTATTTGATTAAATATGGAATACTAGACGGAACGTGGGTCAGATTCACAGAGGTGTGGGTATCATATAGTCGGCACCGCCCGACATTGATTCTTTTCATCAGCATTTATGCTAACGAGGGTATATGGTAAATGTTGCCAATTATTTCATATTTTATTTCCAAAAAATTAAATTTTGCTTTTCAACGAATTTTGGTACATAGGTTTGGAAAAAATTCCCCAGTAAAAATCCGCTTGTGAGCAAATTTTTGGTTAATGCGGACAAAAATTATCGCGGTTTTACCTTCGCTTTTAAGAAAAAAATAGTATAAAAACGCTAATTATTTTAATGAGCACAATTGTCAATTAAAAAGTTATCACGAAGAGACGTCAGTGAGTAGATTGCATAATGTGTGTAAAATGTTAAGCAGTATTTGCGGAAATTACAAAAATTGCAACATTTTAAAATTACAAAAAAATAGTTTTAAATCTAAACTTCACAGTCAAATGAGACCAAAATTATAGTTTGGATGTTATAGCCAAAATAAGCACATATTTGGGTAACACAAAATAAGTTTTGGTTTGAAAAAATAGTTTTCTCATCCATTCTATAGTTGAAATATTGGAAAAAATCTATAGGAGTACTTCTTTTATTCTTGAAACTCTCAAGAAAATGGACGGATTTTGCTTTATCTACATTCACATAGAAGGTTTTGAGGAAAATTATGGCGATATGGGTAAATCGCGTAATTATCAAAATCATTTTGTCCGCATGGGATCAAGCCGTATTCTGGATCAGGGTAAAATTCGGAGTCTATCTATGCATGCCCATCCGTTCGTCTATGGTAATTATTTTAGCATCCACAACAAGTAAGCAAACGTAAGTTCGGCCGGACCGAACTGTTTATACCCTCCACCAAAATTAAATTGAAAGAGAATGAAATAATTAGTTTCCTTTCATCTACTAAAGTGCTTAGCTCCGCCTAATTACCAAATTTCAACCATTTTGGTGGAATAATGAAGCTAAACCCTTTCAAAATACCGAATATCGGGAGGTACAGTTCTATGGGGGCTATATGAAGGCGTGGACCTATACCAACAAATTTCAGGTGGAACGTTTAATATCGTCAATGAAGACTAATTAACAAATTTCAACCATTTTGGTGGGATAATGAAGCTAAAACCTTCAAAATACCGAATATCGGGAGGTACCGTTCTATGGGGGCTAAATGAAGGCGTGAACCTATACCAACAAATTTCAGGTGGAAAGTTCTATATCCCCAACGATAACTAAATACCAAATTTCAGGCATTTTGGTGGGATAATGAAGCTAAAACCTTCAAAATACCGAATATCGGGAGGTACCGTTCTATGGAGACTATATTAATGCGTGGACCTATACCAACAAATTTCAGGTGGAAACTTTTATACACCCAACGATAACTAAATACCAAATTTCAGCTAAAACCTTAAAAATACCGAAAATCGGGAGGTACCGTTCTATGGGAGCTATATCAGAACGTGGACCGATATATCCCATTTTCAATATGAACCATCCGGCAAGTAATGAAAACTTCTGTACCAAATATTGACTCTCTATCTTTAAAATTGCGAGCTGTATCGTGATTTCAACAGACAGACAGACGGACGGACCGACATGGTTAAATCGACATAGAATTTTATGCTGATCAATAATATATATACTTTATAGGGTCTCCGACGAATATTTCGATGTGTTACAAACGGAATGGCAAATTTAATTATACCCTCCATATGGTGGAGGGTATAAAAATGGAGATAGGACGCTGATATTTTGGAAACATGTGTCTTTTGTTTGCCGGTAGTTTAAGTTCGATGATGGGCTATTTCGGTCCACGTTTTGATATAGCCCCCATATAACGGTACCCCCCGATTTCAGTTATTTTGAAGTTTTTAGTCACATTTTCAAACCGAATTAGCTATAAGTTGACATATAGGGTTTCAGTGATCAACAAACCTTCATTCCAAAAATTATGGCCACAGGTCCATGTTTTGATATAGCACCCATATAACAGTACATCCCGATTTTCAGTATTTTGAGGATTGTAGTTCAATTGTTTAACCTAATTAGCTGTAATTTGACATTTGAGGCTCTCTGTGGTCACGAAACTTTTCCACCAAAAACCGTCATTGTAGGTGCATGTTTTAGTATAGCCCCCATATAACGGTGCCTTCCGATTTTCCGTATTTTTAGAATTTTAGCTGCAATGTTTAACCGAAATAACTGTAATATGACACTTGAGGTTCTCAGTGACCCCGAAACTTCTTCACCAAAAATCGTGAATATAGGTCCATGTTTTGGTATAGCCCCCATATAACGGTACCTCTCGATTTTAGGTATTTTCAGGATTTTATCTACAATGTTTAACCCAACTAGCTGTAATTTGACATTTGAGGCTCTCTCTGGTCACGAAACTTTTCCACCAAAAATCGAACTAGCAATAATTTGACATTTGAAGTTTTCAGTGGTAATGAAACTTCTTCACTAAAGTCGTGAACCGTGGTCACGAAACTTCACTAAAAATCGTCAACCGTACCTCCCTATTATCGGTATTTTGAGGGTCTTAGCTACATTGTTTGACGGAACTACTTGTAATTTGACTTTTGAGTTTGCCTGCAGTTATAAAACTTCTCCACAAAAAATTTTAAAGATAGGTCCACACTTTGATATCGTGCACCTAGCTGAACGTATTTTTTAGATTAGATTAGATAATTAAGGCATTTGGGGAATCTGTAGTCGAAAAATTGTTCCACCTAAAATTGTGAAAGGAAACTAATTATTTCATTTTAATGAAGACTATTTTATGGTGGAAGCCCGGCGAACTTAACGACTTTTTAGTTGTTCTAAATTTAACTTGGAGGTCAAGTAGCATCGGTTGCATCTTAGTAGGCAAAAACCTATAAAACATCGCTAATTTGCATAAAGTGCATACAATTTTTGTCCGCATCCGGTTTCAGAGTAGCCATCAAAATCTACATCGAATATATATATATATATATTTCAAGGGGCTTAATCAAGAACCGTGGATTTAGCTTCACACAATATTTCTGGGTTAAAATATGTGTATATCGCAAAATTATCAAAATCATTTTGTCCTCATGTAATTCTCATTTAAAGCCAAACCATACCTTCAAATATGTATATATTTTTCGAAATATAATATAGACGCTAAGATGTAGAATTGGCTGTATCTTAGCATTAAAAAACCTATAAAACATCGCTAATTTGCCCAAAGTCCATACAATTTTTTTCCGCATCTGAACCATGAAAATCGACATCGATATATGACTAATTCAAGGCGATCAATCAAGAACAGAGGATGTATCATCACACACTATTTTCGGGATAAAAGGAATATAGCTCCCTTATCAGTTAAATTTTTTAATCTCTGTTTCCAAAAAAAATGAAGATGCTGTACAAGTTTTTTCATTGCAGTGGAAACGACCAGCAAAAAACGCGATAAAATGCGCGACATTTTCAAAACCAATTTTAGGTGATTTTCCTACTTTGGATTTTCTCGTATCTGGCGTTTTATTAGATGGATTTTCACGAGTAGATTCGGAACGTAAAAATCTAAAATTTGCAATCAAGTACGAGGAAATCGAATTAAGATTGTAAAAACTAGGTTCGAAAAATATTTCCGTATTTGGATATATATTTCTGTGAAGCTGTGTATACTACATTCACGATACATACATATGTCGTGAACTCAGAATCGCGAGTTCTACAATTCCAAACATGATTTTTTGAAAAATCTATTTTTGCATATTTCAAAATCACTTAAAATCTGTCTTCAAAATGACAGCATCATTTAAGGGTAGACACATATCAAATTTTAAAAGTTATACAGTGGTGACATGATCCTTATTAAGTTGGCTTCTGTATTTACTTTGAAGGGAAAATCGTGAAAAGTGTTGTTTAATCACAAATCGAGACACGATGGCTTCAAGCCAGTTTTACCCATTTTTTGAAATAAATAAAGCCACTACCTACACGCAAATAAAATTTAAGGACAATATTTTTTGCCAAGTCTAAAAGCATTTCATTTTATCCAAAAGCATTTAATTTGTATAATATACAACCACAATTCAGCCATTTTGGTAGGATAATGAAGCTAAAACCTTAAAAATACCGAAAATCGGGAGGTACCGTTCTATGGGGGCTATATCAAAACGTGGACCGATATATCCCATTTTCAATACCAACCAGCCTGCAAGTAATAACAACTTTGACTTTTTATCTTTAAAATTGCGAGCTGTATCTTGATTTCAACAGACAGACGGACGGACAGACGGACATGGTCAAATCGACATAGAATTTTATGCTGATCAATAATATATATACTTTATAGGCTCTCCGACGAATATTTCGATGTGTTACAAACGGAATGACAAATTTAATTATACCCTCCATATGGTGGAGGATATAAAAATAAAGTTGCAGTGTTTTATTTATAATTGCAGAAAAACTAGAAAATAATTTTTTGCTTAGCTTTAATATGTATATTCTTCTTTATGATGAAATCTCTCAAATAAAACACTTGCATTTAAATTAAAAATGGTGACAAAATTAAACGGCAAACGTTTTATTGGGGAATACAAGAATATATATATATATTGAAGCTATGCGAAAAGTTGTTTTCTAATTTTCAGTGCATTTATAAATAAAACACTGTAACATAATTTTTTAAAATTATTGTTTATTGCAGTGTTTTATTTAACTTGCTTTGATGCCCGTTTAGTCCAAATCTAGCAACTAATTTTTAACACAGTTGCAGTTGATCAATCGAACTGAAACTTTTCACATTCGGATGGCGATAAATGAATATGAAACCAAACTAATTGGGTCATTTTTTTCAATAGCCCTTATATAGCGCTACAACCTGGCTGTAACTTTGGAGTTCCCAATTGTATAGAAACTCCCCCACCAAAAATTTTAGACATGGACCAGATTTTGGTGCAACCCCCATATAACGGTACCACTCGATTTCAGGCCTAAATTGGCAGTAATTTGGTTATGGACTTCTCAGTAGTCAAAAAATTTATTTACTAAAAAGTTAAAAATAATTAAAACAAGTAAAAACGGCATTAAGTTCGGTCGGGCCTAACTTGTTATACCCTCCACCACGAGTTATATTGAAGTAAAATGGAACAATTAGTTTCCTTTCGTTTATGAAGAAGACTAATTACCAAATTTCAGCAAATTTCGTCGATCTATACCGACAAATTCCTGCGGATTTTTTTTAGACTCAAAGAAGACTAATTACCTAATTTCCGATATTTCCGTAAGATAATGTGGCTAAAACCTTAAAAATACCAAGAATTAAAAGGTATGCTTCTAGGGGGGATTAAGGAAGACGTGGACATATACTAATAATTCTTTTCAGGAATTCTTTATAACCCCTGGAAGACTGAATAACAAAAATCAATCATTTCGGTGGGATGTAGACGTCACAACCTTTAGAATTACGAAAATCGGGAGGTACAGTTCTATGGGGTCTACATAAATTCGCTGACCTATACCCATAAATTTCATGTGGGAAGTTTTATACCCCAAATGATGACTAAATACTAAATTTCAGCCAATTCGGAGGCATATGGAGGCCACAACCTACAAAATACCGAAAATCTGGAGGTACCGTTCAATGGGGGCTATATGAAGCCGTGGAACCATACCGACAAAATTAGAGGGGAAAGTTTAATACCCTCAACGAAAACTAAATACCAAATTTTAGTCATTTCGGAGGAATATTGAAGCCACAACATTCAAAATACCGAAAATCGGGAGGTACCGTTCTATGGGGTCTATATGAAGGCGTGGACTTATACCAACAAAATTCTGGGGGAAGACTTATACTCCAAATGAAGACTAAACACCAAATTTCAGACATTGCGGTGGAATATTGAGGCCTCAACTTTCAAAATACCGAAAATCGGGAGGTATCGCTTAATGGCGGCTATATGAAGGCGTGGACCTATACCAACAAAATTCTGGGTAAATTTTCATACTCCAAATGAAGACTAAATAGCAAATTTCAGCCATTTCGGTGGAATATTGAGGCCACAACCTTCCAAATACCGAAAATCGGGAGTACCGTTCTATGGAGCTATATGAAGGCGTGGACCTATACCAACAAAATTCTGGGTAAAGTTTCATACTCCAAATGATGACTAAATACCAAATTTCAGCCAATTCGGAGGCATATTGAGGCCACAACTTTCAAAATACCGAAAATCTGGAGGTATCGCTTAATGGCGGCTATATGAAGGCGTGGACCTATACCAACAAAATTCTGGGGTAAATTTTCATACCCCAAATGATGACTAAATACCAAATTTCAGCCAATTCGGAGGCATATTGAGGCCACAACCTTCAAAATACCGAAAATCTGGAGGTACCGTTCAATGGGGGCTGTATGAAGCCGTGGAACCATACCGACAAAATTAGAGGGGAAAGTTTAATACCCTCAACGCAAAACTAAATACCAAACATCAGCCATTTCGGTGGAATATTGTGGCCACAATCTCTAATATACCGAAAATCGGGAGGTACCGTTCTATGGGGGCTATATGAAGGCGTGGACCTATACCAACAAAATTCTGGGCGAAAGTTGTATACTCCAAAAGAAGACTAAATATCAAATTTCAGCCATTTCGGTGGAATATTAAGGCCTCAACCTTCAAAATACCGAAAATCGGGAGGTACCGTTCTATGGGGGCTATATGAAGGGGTGGACCTATACCAAAAAAATTCTGGGATAAGGTTTCGTACTCCAAATGAAGACTAAATACCAAATTTCAGTCAATTCGGTGAGATGAAGCTAAAACCTTAAAAATACCGAAAATCGGGCGGTACGGCTATATGTGGACCGATATAGCACGTTTGCAATACCAAACATCGTAGTAGCAATAGAAACTTCTATACCAAATTACAAAGCTCTATCTTAAAAATTGCGAGCTGTATCTTGATTTCAACAGACGGACGGACGGACATGGTTAAATCGACTTAGAATTTTACCCTGATCAAGAATATATATATACTTTATTGGGTCTCCGATGAATATTTCTATCTGTTACAAACGGAATGACAAATTTAAAATTAAGTTTCAGTGTTTTATTTATAAATGCACTTAAAACTAGAAAATAATTTGTCGTTTAGCCTCAATAAGTATATTCTTCCCCATGAAATGAAATCTCTCAAATAAAAAGTTTGCATTTAAATTAAAAATGGCGTTCTATGGAGCTATATGAAGGCGTGGACCTATACCAACAAAATTCTGGGTAAAGTTTCATACTCCAAATGATGACTAAATACCAAATTTCAGCCAATTCGGAGGCATATTGAGGCCACAACTTTCAAAATACCGAAAATCTGGAGGTATCGCTTAATGGCGGCTATATGAAGGCGTGGACCTATACCAACAAAATTCTGGGGTAAATTTTCATACCCCAAATGATGACTAAATACCAAATTTCAGCCAATTCGGAGGCATATTGAGGCCACAACCTTCAAAATACCGAAAATCTGGAGGTACCGTTCAATGGGGGCTGTATGAAGCCGTGGAACCATACCGACAAAATTAGAGGGGAAAGTTTAATACCCTCAACGCAAAACTAAATACCAAACATCAGCCATTTCGGTGGAATATTGTGGCCACAATCTCTAATATACCGAAAATCGGGAGGTACCGTTCTATGGGGGCTATATGAAGGCGTGGACCTATACCAACAAAATTCTGGGCGAAAGTTGTATACTCCAAAAGAAGACTAAATATCAAATTTCAGCCATTTCGGTGGAATATTAAGGCCTCAACCTTCAAAATACCGAAAATCGGGAGGTACCGTTCTATGGGGGCTATATGAAGGGGTGGACCTATACCAAAAAAATTCTGGGATAAGGTTTCGTACTCCAAATGAAGACTAAATACCAAATTTCAGTCAATTCGGTGAGATGAAGCTAAAACCTTAAAAATACCGAAAATCGGGCGGTACGGCTATATGTGGACCGATATAGCACGTTTGCAATACCAAACATCGTAGTAGCAATAGAAACTTCTATACCAAATTACAAAGCTCTATCTTAAAAATTGCGAGCTGTATCTTGATTTCAACAGACGGACGGACGGACATGGTTAAATCGACTTAGAATTTTACCCTGATCAAGAATATATATATACTTTATTGGGTCTCCGATGAATATTTCTATCTGTTACAAACGGAATGACAAATTTAAAATTAAGTTTCAGTGTTTTATTTATAAATGCACTTAAAACTAGAAAATAATTTGTCGTTTAGCCTCAATAAGTATATTCTTCCCCATGAAATGAAATCTCTCAAATAAAAAGTTTGCATTTAAATTAAAAATGGTGGCAAATTAAACGCGTTTTATATGAGAGATTCCATCATAAGGAAGAATATACTTATTGAGGCTAAACGACAAATTATTTTCTAGTTTTAAGTGCATTTATAAATAAAACACTGAAACTTAATTTTTTTAATTATTTTTCATTTGTACGGAGAATTTGGGTGTGTCACTTGTTATGGTTAATTAATTGTTCTTCTCTTCCTTGGTATATTTATTTTTCCACTGTTCTTAAAAAGTTTTTGTTTTTTAATAATTTCGCTTTATATATTTTTGCCCGGCAGTGCCACTTACATATATGTATTTTCTCCAAAGAGACATTTGTTGATACAATCACTCATTTTACCAGCAATTAAGTTTTATATAAGATTGGGTCCGCACGCAATCTGAACTCTATATACTGGTGCCGCGTTAAATGTAAATCCAAAAACATTGCTGTCACTTCTTCATTTGAAAACTGTTTCCCATCGATTGTAGTAGGAATACTTTTTATAATCCGTTGTGATCGCAATTGTGTAACAAGCTTTCGGCAACTGTGTCACATCCAAGTTCTTCATTGATATCTTAAAGTTTCCATCCTTATGATATATCGCTGCAAAACTCTGCCGGTATTGATTATCCATATAAAAACATCTTTGCTGTTAAAAAAAAAAAACAAATATGAAGAAGAAAACAAGTAAGAGCAGGCTATAGTCGGACAGGGCCGACCATGTGATACCCTATACCACTATAGATTTGCAATATCTTTCCTCCATGGATAAATATAACCTGTACATTACAAATTTTACCAATTTTCACACAAAAGTTTTGGTCCATTTAACCCGCTAAATATTATCCGATATTCATGTTGCTTTTCACACGCCTTCTCCATCATAAACTTAACTTTTGTGTAAAATTTCGCGGCGATCGAACTATTATTGCGACCTACAGAGCGGCTACAAAATCGACCAAAAATTTTGTTTTTGGTCCATTTCATCCCTTTAATATTTCACGATCATCGCCAAAAACTAATCAGTTCTATTCTGGTACAACCCCGACCTTCATACTAAATTTCGTGACAATCGGTCCATAATTGCGGCCTGTAGCTTGATTACAATTTTTAATGGACGGACAGACGGACGGACACACATAGCTAAATCGCTTTATCTCGTCGAGATATGAAGTTTGGTATACCACATGAGGGGTCTACGACGAATATTTCGCGGCGTTACATGAATTTTTGGGAAAACAAACTTATTATACCCTTTTCCACATTGTGGTATAGGGTATAAATAAACTTCTCTAATATAGACACAGATGAAAAGTACTGATAGGGTGCAGTAAATAAAACGGGATTAAGGTCACATTTACATCTGATCACAATTCATGTTTTAGTGCTATTGCGGAATTTAATGTGCTAAAACTACTGCAACATACGTCAATACCATAAAAAATCACTGATGATATCAGCGTCATTTATTTGAAACACCTCACGAAAACACATTTTGATGTTATGCATATGGGACATAATTTGTCATAAAATATATGATTTTGAAATTATTGCCATAATGCAAAAATTATGTTTTTTACCCTCCACCATAGTATGTTGACTATATTAAGTCTGATAATCCATTTGAAACTCATCGATATAATCATTTGAGAACCAATAGAAAATGTATTTTTGATCATCATTGAATTGCACGTCGATTTAGACATTTATGTATATTTTGTAGAAGTTTATACAAATTTAATTGAAATTCCACATAAATATGTCATATAAATCAGTTATCAATAATAAAAAATAATTGTTAAAAGAACAAAGAATTGTGATGCAGCTAAATTCTTGGTACCATTTACGAACCATTGACGTTCAGTTTTAAATGATATCTTATACGAAAACACTTGGAACTTGTTTGGTTTCTAAAATCATTCCTTAATAATAACACTGTACAACAAAATGCAATAATTTTTTTTAATTACAAGAAACCCTGGCCAGAATATGGAAGAGGACCGACAAATAAAATAAACGTGTATTCGTGTTTTAAAATGTTTAGATAACCTAAATACTTGAGTCGGGTTCCCTCTATTTCTATATTTTTATTAAGATTACTTGGAATACTTGCACTTTAGCTAGTATGTATACCAAGCAAAAAACCCTTACTAAATTATGGCTTTTTATAGTACTCTTTGGTAGTCGTAACTACTTAGAACCCATTATTTTAAATATTATTATTTTAACAAGGTATGTCGTTCTGAATAACTAGTTATTTTATAACCACTAGAATAACTGGTTATTCTATGCCA
Source organism: Musca autumnalis (assembly GCF_047663935.1). NCBI lineage: Eukaryota > Metazoa > Arthropoda > Insecta > Diptera > Muscidae > Musca > Musca autumnalis. The sequence goes on along the minus strand of NW_027411866.1, from coordinate 126,464,449 downwards.
ATTGATACAATCACTCATTTTACCAGCAATTAAGTTTTATATAAGATTGGGTCCGCACGCAATCTGAACTCTATATACTGGTGCCGCGTTAAATGTAAATCCAAAAACATTGCTGTCACTTCTTCATTTGAAAACTGTTTCCCATCGATTGTAGTAGGAATACTTTTTATAATCCGTTGTGATCGCAATTGTGTAACAAGCTTTCGGCAACTGTGTCACATCCAAGTTCTTCATTGATATCTTAAAGTTTCCATCCTTATGATATATCGCTGCAAAACTCTGCCGGTATTGATTATCCATATAAAAACATCTTTGCTGTTAAAAAAAAAAACAAATATGAAGAAGAAAACAAGTAAGAGCAGGCTATAGTCGGACAGGGCCGACCATGTGATACCCTATACCACTATAGATTTGCAATATCTTTCCTCCATGGATAAATATAACCTGTACATTACAAATTTTACCAATTTTCACACAAAAGTTTTGGTCCATTTAACCCGCTAAATATTATCCGATATTCATGTTGCTTTTCACACGCCTTCTCCATCATAAACTTAACTTTTGTGTAAAATTTCGCGGCGATCGAACTATTATTGCGACCTACAGAGCGGCTACAAAATCGACCAAAAATTTTGTTTTTGGTCCATTTCATCCCTTTAATATTTCACGATCATCGCCAAAAACTAATCAGTTCTATTCTGGTACAACCCCGACCTTCATACTAAATTTCGTGACAATCGGTCCATAATTGCGGCCTGTAGCTTGATTACAATTTTTAATGGACGGACAGACGGACGGACACACATAGCTAAATCGCTTTATCTCGTCGAGATATGAAGTTTGGTATACCACATGAGGGGTCTACGACGAATATTTCGCGGCGTTACATGAATTTTTGGGAAAACAAACTTATTATACCCTTTTCCACATTGTGGTATAGGGTATAAATAAACTTCTCTAATATAGACACAGATGAAAAGTACTGATAGGGTGCAGTAAATAAAACGGGATTAAGGTCACATTTACATCTGATCACAATTCATGTTTTAGTGCTATTGCGGAATTTAATGTGCTAAAACTACTGCAACATACGTCAATACCATAAAAAATCACTGATGATATCAGCGTCATTTATTTGAAACACCTCACGAAAACACATTTTGATGTTATGCATATGGGACATAATTTGTCATAAAATATATGATTTTGAAATTATTGCCATAATGCAAAAATTATGTTTTTTACCCTCCACCATAGTATGTTGACTATATTAAGTCTGATAATCCATTTGAAACTCATCGATATAATCATTTGAGAACCAATAGAAAATGTATTTTTGATCATCATTGAATTGCACGTCGATTTAGACATTTATGTATATTTTGTAGAAGTTTATACAAATTTAATTGAAATTCCACATAAATATGTCATATAAATCAGTTATCAATAATAAAAAATAATTGTTAAAAGAACAAAGAATTGTGATGCAGCTAAATTCTTGGTACCATTTACGAACCATTGACGTTCAGTTTTAAATGATATCTTATACGAAAACACTTGGAACTTGTTTGGTTTCTAAAATCATTCCTTAATAATAACACTGTACAACAAAATGCAATAATTTTTTTTAATTACAAGAAACCCTGGCCAGAATATGGAAGAGGACCGACAAATAAAATAAACGTGTATTCGTGTTTTAAAATGTTTAGATAACCTAAATACTTGAGTCGGGTTCCCTCTATTTCTATATTTTTATTAAGATTACTTGGAATACTTGCACTTTAGCTAGTATGTATACCAAGCAAAAAACCCTTACTAAATTATGGCTTTTTATAGTACTCTTTGGTAGTCGTAACTACTTAGAACCCATTATTTTAAATATTATTATTTTAACAAGGTATGTCGTTCTGAATAACTAGTTATTTTATAACCACTAGAATAACTGGTTATTCTATGCCAATAGAAATTGACAAATTAAAAAAGCGTTAAGTTCGTCCGGGCCAACCATGAAATACATCTTAGCTAATGTTCCTTTCTGTCCGAAATTCTAAATAAAGACATTTTTTGCTCACGGAAACCCAAATGCCTATATAAGGTCAGAAAATGTATCAAACAATTTCTTCAATCGGACGCCACCTTTATATGGGGGCTATATCGAAGTGTTGACCTATGTCGACAATTTTTGGTGGAGATATTTTGTGAACGCTGGATCCTCAAATGTCAAGTTATAGATAGTTTGGGCAACACATGCAGCTAAACTCCTGATAATTGAACATTTTTAGTGGAGAAGTTATGTGACTACTTTGAACGTCAAATGACAAATAACAGGCAGCTCGGTCAAAAAGTAGTTAAAATTCTCAAAATACCTATAATTGGGATGTACATGGAGGCTACACCAAAACACGGACCTATATTAACAAATTGCAGAGGAGAGGTGTTTTGAATCTCAAATGTCAAATCACTGCAAGTTCGGTTAAAAGTTGCAGCTCAAATCATCAAAATACCAAAAATCGGGTGGTACCCGATTTTCACTATACCTAAACATGGACCTATGTTGACAATTCTTGGTAAAAAAGTGTTGTGACCCCAGTGTTTGGAGGATTTAAACAGTTCGACCCGAACATAACGTCTTTTCTTATTTAAAGTACATATATCACACACTAACTTCAGTCCCATTAAAAAGGTTTTGTATTATTGTAAGAAAATAATATTCTTTAATTTCATAAACACATCAAAACTTTACTATTTTACCAGAAGTGATAGAGTTCGTGAAAGCCAACTAAAAATTTAGAAAATAACATTAAAAAATGAAAAAATTACACTATGCAACACTGCAAATGCAAACAACTTCTAGTATTAATTTTTTGAAAGTACATATTTAGACTACAAAAACCCTAGTTGGGTTTTGTCCAGATCCATTTCGGATTTTATGGCCTCATCTAAACCGGGCTAAATATACACTTTTCTGCATTTATCAGGCCTTTATCTCAGAAACGAATAGGAATTTTACCTTGCTGTCCTTAGCAATATTGTAGCCATAAACTAGTAGAACTTATCTTTTGAAGAAACCACATAAGAAAAAATCCATATAGGGCATCAAAATCTATAATATATAGAAAATTTTACATAATTGCTGAAATTCTGGTCAGTATCGGCTAAACTATTGGGAGTTCAACCAAGTAACCTTTTGCAAAAATCTTCCAAATAAAGTTCTCAACAATTTTTTAGAACATTCTGAAACTCTAAAATGCTTACTTCATGTTGTTTCAGCGGCATTTTGCATCATATCTTTTAGAACAAGTATTTTAAACACAGTTCACACCAACAGTTTATTCTCGCATTTCGGATTTCACTACATTATTGACAATTTTTTTAAATAGTCGTTGAAAAATGTACTGAAAACAACGGGATAGAGCCATTTCACAACAATGACATGTTCTGAAGAGTTGTGTATTACATTCCAGGGAATATTTTTCCAAAAGAAAATATTCAGAAAATATTAACGGTTTTGGAGATACGGTGCGAAATGTACAAAAATTGTGGCATTTTTGCATATATTTTGAAATTTGAGGCAATAAATGTAGTTTTTCGAGTTCATTATTTCTCCAAATATTGTTTTCTTGTCCTTATCTACAAATTTGCTTCAGAGGTCAGAAGAAGATTCGCATTGGTTTCAGAGATATAGCCCCGAATTTCTTTAAAAACTCAATATTTAACCATGTTTAGATGGGGCCATAAAATCCAAGCTGGATCTGACACAACAAAACCCAACTAGGGTTTCTTGTCGTTTGGGTCTGTACTTTCAAAAAATCTTCATTTCGAATTGTTTGCACAAGATCACCTTAAAAATGTTGCACAGTGTTATCAGGAGCCGGGCTAAGCAATCAACGACTCATACACTCGAAATTCAACTCGCAGTACTGTTTGAGACTACGCAAAAACATGGTCGAAAAATATATCTAAAAAAGCTCGGCAACATTTTAGCTAAATCCTGAAAAAATAGGTTAAGTCGAAAAACACTCATCCGATACATCAATGGTTGTTGTTTCCGCTTATTTATATCTTTATTGTACGACTAGATGTTTATGGACTCGATGACCTTAAAAACTTTTTTAAGACCAATCACTTCTGTTGGCACAGCGGAGGCAAGCTTATGAAAATTCATAACTTCTGTTTTCTGGAAAACTAGAAAAAGTAATAGTCGGGTTTGCCGACAAAGATATACTCTCAGCCTGTGTGGTTGAGACTTTTATATATAGACTAATCGAATACGGGAATCTAGACAATGTGTAGAAAAATATGATACCAAATTTATAGAGATTGGGTACATAAATTGCATATTATAGCAACAAAAAAAGAGAAAAACATATTATTGGAAAATATAGTTGCAAATATATTTTTTGGTTTGATTCGAAAAATTAGAAAAAAATATTTGGGAGTTCTCCAACTATTTCGCTAAAATCCCATACAATAATTAATGTGTACTGCTAAAACTTCATCAAGAAATATGGTTTACCATCGTGAAGCTTAACTGCTTACTGTGATGACTTATAAGGATAGGAAATTAAGAGTAATATTGAAATTACAATCATTCAAAAAATGTGGAAATTAAAAAGCCTATTATTCGCGAATTAGTTAAAATCAGCTGATGCGCATCCGTTTTTGGATACAGCGAATCAAGCTCTTTCAATATTTATGCATATTTCGATGTTTCACTCAGCGGCCATTGTGTGCCGTCAGTTGCATCTCACAATGCCAAAAACCTTAAAAAAAAAAAACAAACATTGTTCCACAACATCCCATACGGGACAAGGGAGTGGACAAAAATCGCGCAATTTTCATACGATTTTGATGCGCATCCGGTTTTAGTAGCAGTCATCAAAAATACGTCTATATACACATATTTCAAATAGATTCTTCAAGAACCGCGGATGTGCCTCCACATTCTATTATCGGCAAAAAACCGATATTACCCGTGAATCTCTGTAATTTATGACACGCGTTTTCGCACATATTATAATCGCGTATAAAAAATTCCATTTATGTAAAAAATTTTAAAGAAAATCGCGGATTAATACGCCGATTTGTCAAAATACATTTTTGCCGATTTTCGTATTTCCAAGGTATCTATATCCGCGGTTTTAGTGGATGGATTCGATCGCGGAAGGTCTCATCAGATCCGTCGCATAAAAAAACTAAATTCACGCGGGATACAATTGAATGGCATTTGTAAATTTTAAACGCAAAATATAGGTTTTTTAAAAAAATTTACGCATCAAATATTGGCCTTTAGACTCCAATTACTAGGATGCTGTAAGGAGCACACTCATGAGATATGCATTAAACGGCGTAAAATCACGAGTTTTATAATCCTATTATGAGTTTTGAATATTATCTTCTTGCGCGTCCGGATTTTTAAAAAAATTCAAAAAACCCCGAAATTCCGACTTCAAAATGTCAGCATCAATTTTAGGTGGATGCAGTGGATATATCGAAAAATCATACACTGCTATCTTCTTGCCCATGGAGTATTCTGTGATTCATTCTTTAAAATTAATTTTATTTTAATTTTAATTAATTTTAATGATCGACATTATGGGAACCCTCCTAAAACACTTCATTTTAAAGAATTGTAGTCAAACTTTATAGAATATGTTAACAGTTCGCGAATTCTGAAAAGGTGAAACTCGGATTCATCGATTGCAAAACATTTTTGTTATTTACCATATACACTTTCATACGGGCAAAATGTGTCTCATCAAAATAATGGTTTTAGATCCCAATTATGTTTGGACGAAATGTGTTTCAGACAATTTGGAGTGGATTTAGCAATGTCCGTCCTTCTGTCTGTCTGGCTGGTGCGCACGATAACCGATTTGGTCCAAAATTTGGCTTTTGCAATATTTTGTCCAAATATTTGGTCAAAACTTTGTTTAAGTTCGAAGATGGGTTATATCGGGCCACTCCTTCCGGTACCTAACCCAAAAAAAGTTCGGAAATGTTCGGAAAATTTGTGCGCACGATAACTCTTGAAGGAAGCAACCGATTTGGTCCATACTTTGCACATCGTGAAATTTCTGCCAGACTTAGATGAGGTTTCAATATGGACTCAATCGGTCTATTCCTTCGGGTATCCCCCACACAAAATTTCGGAAGAGTTGAGTTTAGGACCTGTTCACGAATCGCTTTGATTTTTGTTGCAGCAGCTTGCATTCACTGATTTTTGTTGAAGCAACTTGCATTCGTTGCCTCAATTACGGCAGTAAAAGTTTTTTCAGTGGCATACTTCTTGAGAAAACAGCCAGAAAGTTCTGCACAATACTGAATTTGTAATCGTTTTGAATACAAAAAGAGTTTAAAGCATCAAGACCTTTATAGTCATTACAGAATTCCAAACCCACTGGCATGGCATAAAGAAGTTTTACTGGAAGTTTCTCTCAAAAAGAGTATTCAAACAAAAAAAATTTTAAATATTTCTGAGACAACTTGTGCATAAAGTACATTTTCAGTACAGAACCTACAGAACAATATAAGTTTTCATTCGAAATTTCAAAAACAAAGTTATTTAATAAAAAAAATCGTAATAATTTTTTAAAATAGCTCAACAATATTTGTCAGTCCAAACAATTTCGTGGGGGCCCGGGCCCCCCCCCCTGCGTACGTCCCTGAGCTATATCCAAAATAAAATAATTTGAATACTAAAACGCAATTATCAAAGTGGTATTATTTTGCCGGAACTGTATTGATTTTTGTTAAAACACATTTCATCCTTGTCTCCAAATTGAATTGGATGTTATCTTCCTACAACAATTTATTTTTACACTCTATGTTCCAATTATACACTAATCTCATAATGATTTGTGTTTACAAACAATCCATTGTAATTTGATTGACATAGCTGTGACACTGGTATTTATGCAAATGAATGTCAGTATTAAATCAAAAATATTTGCTTTGTTTATGCATTCCCCCAAATTTGACATAAAATAAAATTTCATGTCACTAATTAACATAACAATAAAATTTTATGGGCTTACTAAATGTAAACTTCGTACGTCACACATAGACACATGTGTTGTACACATGCCAATACGATGCATCGAATTTCGAGAGTAAAAAAACGTAATACAAATTTTAGAATTTAAATAAAACATATAGTTAGTTAGAGAATAGTTAGTTAGTTTTTTTATTTTTCAATATAATCTCCTGAAACTTCAATACACTTAGTCCAACGCTTTTCTAGCAATTCTATCCCTTGATTAAAATAGTTTTCCTCAAGGTCTTCAAAATAGTGGTTTACAACTGTAATTGCATCTTCATTTGAGGTAAAACGCTTGCCAGCAAGGATTTTTTTAGATTTGGGAACAAGTAAAAGCACTGGGAGCTAAATCAGGAGAATAAGGTGGGTGGTCAAGCAACTCGTACTTTAATTCGTTAGCCATTGTTAAAACACTCTTGTGTGATGGTGCGTTGTCTTGATGAAAAATTATTTTTTTGTGTTGTAAGCCAGGACGTTTTTCTCGAATTTGTACGTTTAATTGACCCAAAAGGTTGCAATAGTACTCTGAATTTATTGTTTTACCCTTTTGCAGATAGTCAATCAATAAAATACCTTTGAAGTCCCAAAAAACCGTTGCCATCACCTTACCAGCCGATTGAATTGTTTTTGCCTTCTTTGGGGCACTTTCTCCAGCTTCAGTCCATTGTTTGGATTGTTCTTTTGTCTCTGGAGTATAGTGGTGGATCCATGTCTCATCAACAGTTATGAAACGACGCTTAAAATCCATTTTATTTCGCTTAAAACGATCCAAACAAGCTTGAGAAATGTTCATTCTTATGCGTTTTTGATCGACTGTTAACAAATGCGGCACCCATCTTGCAGATAGCTTTTTCATCTGTAGTTCTTCATGCAAAATTAAATGGACTCGATCATTTGAGATGCCCATGATATTAGCAATTCCACGCACTTTTATTTGTCGATCATTTAATACCATATCACGCACTTTGGCTACAATTTCTGTTGTTGTTGCTGTTTTTGGACATCCACTACGTGGTTCATCTTCAATGCTTGTACGACCACGTTTAAATTCAGCAACCCAATTTTTTACTGTTGCATATGAAGGAGCACTTTCACCTAACACATTCACCATATCATTATGTATTTCTTGTCCCAATAAACCTTTTTTATATAAATATTTATTGACAGCACGCATTTCTAATTTTTCCATTGTAAACAAATTGCGGATGCGTCTTTTTTGAACACCTGTTTCTATATGAAGGAGTTGCCAGATCGAAACAAAATTTAACATGTGTTCATAACAGAGATGGAAGTTTCCAAAACACTTAATTTTTTCTGTTTATATAGCGCTTTTTGTGCTATGCTAAGAAGTTTCCGAACTGCCCTCGTAATACAGACCATATATTTCTAAAATATTTAAAAAATATAAAAAAAATATTTTGTTTTATTTATTTATTTTTTTTTTTTGTTCATTATTTGCTTGCAAAAACTGATAACATTTTTGATATAACAATTTTGTATTTAAATTTTATCAAATAGGTTTTATTTGTATGAAGATTGAGTAATAATTTGAAAAGTAAATTTCACCGAAAAGCAACAAAAATTGTATATGTGTTTTCCCTTTTCATCCACTCATTTTCATAGAAAACAACATATGTATAACTATGTCATTTTGTGCCCAAAAAAAAACCCCCACGCAAAGATACGTTTCTAAAAACATTAATAAAATAATTTAAAAAAAAATTGAAATATTTTTATTCTTAACAAAAATTCCTAAGCAAATATTACAAAAAAAAAAAATATTTTCGCTCTCCTGAAAATATTGATTTTTAGACTTAAGATATTTGTAGATACTAACCAAATATTCAAAAGGAATAGGATTTAATAGTAAACACAGAACACCACCTTAAAAAGAATAGTGACATCGGGCCACTTTCTGTACTTTATAGGATTTAACCATAGAACAATGAATGTATAGCCATAGAAATTCTAATGTGTTTGTTTTATTCATTGTGGATTTTAAATTTATCAACAGATTTTGTCCGCGACCTTTCTTTTCTCTTACGGACTTTGTCGAACTTTTTCGCTCATTTATGCTGTTTAGGATTTATTATCAGCATTGTCCTCGACATATTTATTTATACCGACAAATTTCATATGGAAAGTTTTGTACCCCCAAAGAAGACTAAATACCAAATTTCAGCCATTTCGATGGATTATTGTGGCCACAACCTTCAAAATACCGAAAATCCGGAGGTACCGTTCTATGGGGGCTATATGAAGGCGTGGAGTTTTCCGATGAGAGTTTTCCACAACGGCAAGATTAGGAAGCTTTCAAAATTATCAGCGGAGTTAAACAGGGATGTCTGCTTTTTCCGCTCATTTTCATAAGCACGATTGAGGAAATATTGGCATATTCAATAAACCAAAACAAAGGCATCCCTTGTAGACTACATCATAACCTTGAAGATATGGAATATGGCGACGACATCGTGCTGCTTGCAACAACTAGAGAAAATAAAATATTCTTAAATATATTCTTTCTCATAACGGAATCTCTAAAATAAAACGCTTGCATTTAAATTATAAATTGTGGCAAAATTAAACGGCAAGCGTTTTATTTGAGAAATTCCATCATGAGAAAGGATATATTTATTGAGGCTAAGCGACAAATTATTTCCTAGTTTTAATTGCATTTCTCAATAAAACACTGAAACTTAATATTTTTTAGAATATTTTTTATTTATGATTACTTGTAGTTTATTATGGAAAAATTCAAGAAAATGAAGAGTGCAATCATTGATAAAAATTGATGTTTAATAATAAATCGCGAAAATTGCACCCAATGTTAAATAAGTTATGAGTATTTTATTCCATATAATTTTTTCACGCTGCGATATATCTGGACTCGGAGTAAAAAAAAATTGAAAATATACTGAATTGTTTAACTAATGAGCAGCATAAAAACAGCAGGAAATAACGGAAATCAAAAAGTGTCCGATTTCACTCAAATTTCCCCATGTATACTTTATGGGGTCGTAAACAATTAATGGTGGAGGTATACAAATTTTTCTACTGGCGGACCAAAATAGGGGCAAACATTTATCGATTCTCCTTTTCTAACATATTTTCGCAGACATTTTTGAATGAGGCCAATAAATTTTATTCATCTATTTTCCGGTTTACATAAATTACACTGTGCAACAAAATGGAGCTCAAAGTCTGGGGGGTGGAAAATTCCTATTGGAGATGAAAGCCCTTGTTGAGTATATACAGAAACCCGAAGGACAGATTCGCCGTGAGTCGAACTTTCGCGATATGGCGTGATGAATATCTTGCTGGAGACCCTAAAAGCCATCTGGAATCAGCGTTATATCTTTGTTCGCTGTTGTTTGAGCTTATATTTAAGATGACATGTCTTCAGTCAAATCAAATGAGGATTTTTTTCGTAGAACATTTCGACCTTCTAACTCGCTTTCTTCAATGTCCTTTTCGTCCTTTATTTCAAGAACCGTAATAAAAGTGGTACAAGATGACATTTTTCCGCTTCGAAATATTCTACAAAAATGTGGCTCGGAAGATTTTAGGTACGGTTCCCAAAGACATAAAATCGATAAAATCTTGTTTAAGCGGTCGTTTTTCACTTTTACCCGAATCTTGCTCAGACAGCCCTATATCTATTTATTTCAATATATTATTGTTAACCTATTGATGACCGAGAATTCTCGAAGTCATTAAAACTGTTGCATCTCGTTTTGCTAAGCACGGTAATTTAATAATTTTTTGGAATAAAGATCCGGATATCCGAATTATGGAACCGGTTATTCTGATATTAAAACCGAATTTTTATCCGGTTTTTATGAACCGATTAACCGTATATGTATATCATTAGAAAGCTATTAAAATTGTACATCAGATATGATTAATATGCATTAGACATTTTAAGCGGCTTTGGTGCTGGAACAAAAAAACCGTATTTTCGAACCGTTTCTTAACGTTTGTGAGGATACATTTCTGTACGTGAAAAAAATTATGATCATGACCTGGGGGCTGGAAAATTCTTTTTGGAGGTGAAAGCTCTTGGTGAGGACATACAGAATCCTGAAGGGCAGATCCGCCGTGAGTCCAACCTTTGAGTTATGGCCGGTTGAATTCTGGGATGGTGACCCATTATTGCAAGTGTAAAAAGTTACGTAACTGAATTTCAAGTGGGTTTAGGGTTCTACTGGGACAATATGTGCTATGTCGGCGTAAGATTATTTTCGTGATATGCCCTAGCCAAATCGGATGAATTTTTAAAGTATATTTTTATACCTTTTTCAACAACAAGGACGTAAACAACAAGGCAGGATAAGAGTAAGACACAAAATATTCTACAGAAATCGTCTTAAATCGATTTGACTTAGCACATACTGTCCCAGTAGAACCCTAAACCCACTTGAAATTCAGTTACTCACCTCACCTCCAAAAAGAATTTTCCAGCCCCCAGGTCATGATCATAATTTTTTTCACGTACAGAAATGTATCCTCACAAACGTTAAGAAACGGTTCGAAAATACGGTTTTTTTGTTCCAGCACCAAAGCCGCTTAAAATGTCTAATGCATATTAATCATATCTGATTGACAATTTTAATAGCTTTCTAATGATATACATATACGGTTAATCGGTTCATAAAAATCGGATAAAAATTCGGTTTTAATATCAGAATAACCGGTTCCATAATTCGGATATCCGGATCTTTATTCCAAAAAATTATTAAATTACCGTGCTTAGCAAAACGAGATGCAACAGTTTTAATGACTTCGAGAATTCTCGGTCATCAATAGGTTAACAATAATATATTGAAATAAATAGATATAGGGCTGTCTGAGCAAGATTCGGGTAAAAGTGAAAAACGACCGCTTAAACAAGATTTTATCGATTTTATGTCTTTGGGAACCGTACCTAAAATCTTCCGAGCCACATTTTTGTAGAATATTTCGAAGCCGAAAAATGTCATCTTGTACCACTTTTATTACGGTTCTTGAAATAAAGGACGAAAAGGACATTGAAGAAAGCGAGTTAGAAGGTCGAAATGTTCTACGAAAAAAATCCTCATTTGATTTGACTGAAGACATGTCATCTTAAATATAAGCTTAAACAACAGCGAACAAAGATATAACGCTGATTCCAGATGGCTTTTAGGGTCTCCAGCAAGATATTCATCACGCCATATCGCGAAAGTTCGACTCACGGCGAATCTGTCCTTTGGGTTTCTGTATATACTCAACAAGGTCTTTCATCTCCAATAGGAATTTTCCACCCCCCAAAATTTCGGTTCACAGTGTTATCAGTGTTTATGACACGCTTTAAAACAAAAGCTATTCATGTACAAATGAAATGAAAAAAAGAAAGGTAAATAAAATTAATCGTTTTTAATTATCAGTTATACTATTTTAATATAATTTGCATTATAATTAGGCATTGATAAAAAATGTCTTTATAAACATTCTGTGATTTATTCCAAATTAATAAGTAGGCCGCAGTGTTGGCTTTGTTAAAATTGTTTAAACAATAATAGCATATCATTATTATTGTTAATATATGATCTGAAACATAAACCAACCATTTTCTTCTATTCGTAGTTTGTTTTAGGAAGTTATTGATAGCTTCAACTTATTCGACTTTAACGTAGAGCTAGCGCCACATGTGCATAGATGCTTATTTAAAATTAATAATAATGGTCTATACCTATTGTTATTTAATTGTTAACCTTGTAACTATTATCGCTAAACAAATCTTTCGTGTCTGGTGCATACATCAAGCAGCTGAAATTAATGTTTTATGAATTTTATGAATGAATGATTTGTACACACACGTTTTCATTAACTTCTTTGACAAATTCAAAATTGATTTATTTGGAGTTTTATGCTAATAGCTCAACACTTATCACCTAACCAATAATCTGTTGTATTTGTATATATTAAAAACCGAAACCAGTTTGTGGTCAAACAGTAGTTACAAACTAATCAAGATATGAGAGTGCATGGCTACTTCAAAAGTCAAATATATATTGAAAGTCAATTTTGTACTTAATTTCAACCCTTCAACCAAATCGATGTTGGTTTGATTATATTTTAATTTATTATCTCAGTGAGTCGATGAGTCGCAGTTTCAATTAAAAAATTCCTTATAATTTGTTGGTGGCATAAAGGCAATGACACATTCCCAGCAAAAAATCATTACCAAATAATGGGTTTTATAGTACTTTTTGGTAGTCGTAACTACTTACAAAAAACACTCTTTTAACCTATTATTTCAACAAGGGCATGTCAATAACTAGTTATTCCATAACCACTAGAATCACTAGTTATTCTTATTTAAGGAAACAAAGGTCGCTCGGCTGCACTATAGGTAATTTGGCCTATTTTTGACGCAATCATTAATAGCGGTCGACTTATGGGCTTTTTACACATTTTACTGCTTTATATGCAAAAGTAAGCTAAACCAATGAAGTACACAGTAGAATTTGGATATAGCGAACATCGGTTATAAGAAACCACGTTTAGAACGATCAAAGTTTTGTGTTCCAAAAGAATTTTTTTTAATATTTGTACACTTATTAAAATGATCACGATTATAACGAACAAATATTGTTACCTCTTACAATTTCTTAGTGACGAAATTAAGCACTATTCCAACTTTTTTTATTATATAATATTTATACCCTCAGCATTTATGCTAACGAGGGTATATACACTTTCATACGGGCAAAATGTGCCTCATCGAAATAATGGTTTTGGACCCCAAGTATGTTTGGACGAAATGTGTTTCAGACAATTTGGAGTTGATTTAGCCATGTCCGTCTGTCTGTCTGGCTGGCTGGAGCGCACGATAACTCTCGAACGAATCAACCGATTATGTCCAAAATTTGGCTTTCGTAATGTTTTGTCCAAACTTAGTTTATGTTCGAAAATGGGCTATATCGGTCCACTCCTTCCGGTACCTCCCCCACAAGGACCTGCTCTCGAATCGCTTTGATTTTTTTTGTAGCAACTTGTCCCCCATAAGACGATACAAGTTTTATCAGGGGCAAGTCCATACTTCTTAAAAAAATAACCTTAAAGGTGCAAAAAACCCGATAACTCTTAACTGGATTGACTGATTTGGTCCATACTTTACACATTCTAATATATCTACCAGATATAGATCAGGATCGAATATGGACTATATTTGCCCACTCCTTCGGGTACCTCTCACACAAAAATTTGGGTAAATTCACTTTAAGACCTGCTCTAGAATCACTTTGATTTTGGTTGAAGCAACTTGCATTCGCTGCCTCAATTACGACAGTAAACGTTTTTTCAGAGGCAAGTCTATACTTCTTGAGAAAACAGCCCGAAAGTTGTAAAAAAACCCTATAGCACCATATGTAGTGGCCGAAGAGCTCGAACCGAATACTGCGTTCGTCCACACTTTGGATATTGTAATATTTCTTCGAATGAAATTCGAAGGTGGTGCTTATAGGTCCACTCCTTCCCGTACCTCCCCCACAAAAGTTCGAAAATATTCGCTAAAATGGTAGGCGCGATTTCTCATGGACGTAGCAACCGATTTGGTCCAAACTTTGAATCTCTAAATATTGTCGAAACGTAGTTTATGTTCAATTTTTTTTTTTTTGGAAAAAAAATATTTCGATCCACACAGGCTGTGGGTATATCTCTGTCGGCAAGGCCGACTGATACTTTTTTCTTGTTATAACACATGTGAATATTTCTTTAACAACATTCCCGGTGACAGAATTTCAGATAAAGTTGGACAATTTTGTAAAAGTCTAATATATAAAACTATAACTTTGCAACAAAAAAAACTTAGGTTGTATCCTATATAATGATTTTTTTCACTGTTACAAACATTATGAATAAAATTATATCTTAAAACAGAAAGTACATACCGCCACAATTCTACAGAATATCTACACGCAGAAAAATTTATGTTAGAAATATGTTTGGATCCAAACAAATATATGTTTGGGACCGGTTGCAAACAAATATATGTTTGGATCTAAACATAATATGTTTGGGTCCAAACAAATATATGTTTGCAACATTTTGTAACATATCTCAATTTGATATGTTTGGGTAAAACATATTTTTTATGTTAGAACATATTTTTCATGGGTGAAGAGAGAGGATGTTTGTCAACGAGAGTAATAACAGTGCTCTCGCGGCTGTGGAATGCTGTTTTATAGTAGAAGCGAAGAAGGGGGGCTTTGGTGGCATGTATGCGTCAAACTCGTGTGTTTCTTGTTTTGTTGTTGTTAACCACCTTAGCAGGCGAAGAAGAAAAGAAGAAATGATATGATATATATTTTTTTTTTCTTTCTTCAGTGTTTTAGTTGCATTTGCAGAGTCAAGACGGTAAAGTGAGTGAATAAATCAGTGTTTTGTGTTTTCTTAAAGATATTGTGATTTTTGGGAAATTAAATGCCCAATACATTTTACGAGGGCAGTTCGAAAACTTCTTAGCCTAGCACAAAAAGCGCGGTATAAACAGAAAAAGTTAAGTGTTTTGGAAACTTCCATCTCTGTTATGAACACATGTTAAATTTTGTTTCGATCTGGCAACTCCTTCATATAGAAACAGGTGTTCAAAAAAGACGCATCCGCAATTTTTTTACAATGGAAAAATTAGAAATGCGTGCTGTCATTAAATATTTACATAAAAAAGGTTTGTCGGGACAATAAATTCATAATGATATGGTGAATATATTAGGTGAAAGTGCTCCTTCATATGCAACAGTAAAAAATTGGGTTGCTGAATTTAAACGTGGTCGTACAAGCATTGAAGATGAACCACGTAGTGGATGTCCAAAAACAGCAACAACAACAGAAATTGTAGCCAAAGTGCGTGATATGGTATTAAATGATCGACAAATAAAAGTGCGTGGAATTGCTAATATCATGGGCATCTCAAATGATCGAGTCCATTTAATTTTGCATGAAGAACTACAGATGAAAAAGCTATCTGCAAGATGGGTGCCGCATTTGTTAACAGTCGATCAAAAACGCATAAGAATGAACATTTCTCAAGCTTGTTTGGATCGTTTTAAGCGAAATAAAATGGATTTTAAGCGTCGTTTCATAACTGTTGATGAGACATGGATCCACCACTATACTCCAGAGACAAAAGAACAATCCAAACAATGGACTGAAGCTGGAGAAAGTGCCCCAAAGAAGGCAAAAACAATTCAATCGGCTGGTAAGGTGATGGCAACGGTTTTTTGGGACTTCAAAGGTATTTTATTGATTGACTATCTGCAAAAGGGTAAAACAATAAATTCAGAGTACTATTGCAACCTTTTGGGTCAATTAAACGTACAAATTCGAGAAAAACGTCCTGGCTTACAACACAAAAAAATAATTTTTCATCAAGACAACGCACCAGCACACAAGAGTGTTTTAACAATGGCTAAAATCAACGAATTAACCTTATTCTCCTGATTTAGCTCCCAGTGACTTTTACTTGTTCCCAAATCTAAAAAAAATCCTTGCTGGCAAGCGTTTTACCTCAAAAGAAGGTGCAATTACAGTTGTAAACCACTATTTTGAAGACCTTGAGGAAAACTATTTTAATCAAGGGATAGAATTGCTAGAAAAGCGTTGGACTAAGTGTATTGAAGTTTCAGGAGATTATATTGAAAAATAAAAATATTTTTGAAAAACTGACTATTCTCTTTCATTGATAGGCTAAGAAGTTTCCGAACCGCCCTCGTATAATTGAATCGGAAAGTTGAATGGAATTATTTTATTGGACAAGGAAGAAATCGCATTTAATATTGGTAATTACATACATACTTATGTATATTTGAAATATGGCATATCCATATTTATTTATTACATTACATAATCATTTGATTCTAGATGCCGATTCCCCGCTGATGATTTCAACTATGAGGACAATTTGTTTTATTTCGCAACTAAGGAGAAGCGTTCAACTACGTTTCTACATATTTTTCCTTTTTAAAAGTGTGACTATTTACAAATTATTTCAATCAGTTTTTCTTTTATAAAAGTGCGTTATGTATTTCTTTGGAATTTTGTATGTACCTATGTGTTTGTTGTTATTTTGCCTTTCAATAAAAAACCACAACATTTGTGTGTATACTATAGAGATAGCCAGTGAGTTCTTACTGAGAGCAAGTGAGCACACATTTTAAAGTGTTTTACATTGAATTTTACGCTCCCTTGCTCTCAGTAAGCGCCCACTGGTACATGTGTTTGTTTTTTTTTTTGTGCCTTTTGGGTTTGTATTTTTTTGCACCCAAACATATAAAATGTTTGCACCCAAACATAAAATTGTTTTCACCCAAACATATCTTTGTTTGCACCCAAACATATATATCTTTGCACCCAAACATATATATCTTTGCACCCAAACATATATATCTTTGCACCCAAACATATATATGTTTGCACCCAAACATATATTTGTTTCCACCCAAACATATATTCGTTTGCAGACCCAAACATATATTATGTTTGGGACTGTTGCAAACATATATATGTTTGCTACAAAATATGTTTGGGACATATGTTAGAGAGGCCGTTTTTTGCGTGTATGTATTTGCCTATAACAAAACTATAACAAATTGCGTTTAAATTCTGCACTAAGTTTTCATATTTTTTAATATTTATACCCTACACCACTATGTGGAAAGGGTATTATAAGTTTGTTTAGGCAAGAATTCATGTAAATGTGGTAAACCAATCTTCATATCTCGACGAGATAAAGCGATTTTAAGATGTGTGTCCGTCCGTCGGTCCATTATAAATTGTAAACAAACTCCAGACCGATCGTCACGAAATTTTACAATGTGGTCGGGTTCAGCCACCCTGTAGGTCGCAATTGCCTCGAAATTTTGGATAATGTAAGAGCATATGACAAAAAATAAGCTTTCAAATTGATCAGATAATATTTAGAGGGTTAAATGGACCACAACTTTTGTGTGAAAATTGTGAATATTTTTAATATATAGCTTAAATCTTTATTTCTGGACGACACATTCCGGGTAAGTATGCTATACTGGGAAAAGAATTCTTGACCTTTCTATTGATGCCAATTGTATAGGTGCACATGGTCAGTAATATATCCAGTTATTTGTTTGTAGTGTGATTATAAACACGCTAGAGGTCGCAAGTGTAGAGCAATAGTCACGAAATTTTGAACGAGGTAAGAGTTTAGGTAGAAGAAAATGCCTACAATTTTGGATGATATGATATTATTTAGCGGGTGAAATTCACCATTACTGTCCATATTGAATTCTTGGAGAGCATATACCGCCAAAGTAGACTTCATATGGAGAAAGAACTACTGACTTTACCCCTGATGCAAATTGCAATAAAATGGCTGACTGCCTAATATATAACGGGTTTTGTGTATGTATCATGACAGAGAAAGTCCAGTTTTTGCATTATTGTAAATTACGTGGAGCCATAGCGTATTAATCTCCAAATGGATTTTTTATACATATATTGCTGCATGGGGGTGACGTAGGGGATGAATGATACCAAGCAACGGTCTTGCCCGGCTTTAACATGGCAAAGCCCAGGATTTATCTTGGTCCCTCTTTCATCTCAAGTGGACACTGACCTCCCCGTGGTGTCACCTGGGGAACTGCCTTTAACACCCGTTGAAGGTAGTGAGCTAACATGTGCCGCGCGTTCACCCATAAGAACGTTAAAAACTTGGGTTTGGGCGTCGGGTTAGTAACCATCCCCTAGAAAAAACATCCTACTATGAAAAAACGAAAGAAAAGAAAAACAAACCCCTCTAAAGTTGACGAACCCCGCAAACATTTTAAGGACCATGATCTGCGAATATGCACCTGGAATGATCGCACTCTTTATAGAGAAGGTGCAGTCTTCGCATTGGCAGACGTACTTGAAAAGTACAAGGCCGATATTACTGCCATACTGGAAATACGATGGATTGGGAAAGGCGTCACAACAACACCTAAAGGTGACGCACTGTATTATAGCTGCCATGACGTAAAGCATGAGTTTGGTTGCGGATTCGTAGTTAGTCGGAGACTAAAACATCTGGTATCCAGCTTCACCCCAGTGAATGAAAGACTTGCTGCAATTCGAATAAAAGCTAAATTCTTCAACATCAGCTTTATTTGCGCTCATGCTCCCACTGAAGAAAAGGACGAACAGACCAAAGATATATTTTACGAGCGCTTAGAAGAAACATATGACCGTTACCCTGCCCATGACATTAAAATCATTCTTGGCGATTTTAATGCCAAAATTGGAAAGGAGAATATCTTTGGCCCAACAGTCGGGAAATTCAGTCTCCACAGTGAAACATCTGACAATGGTATGAGGCTGATAGACTTTGCAGCTGCAAAAAAACATGGTAGTTAGCAGTACCAGATTTAATCATCTCGATGTTCATAAGGGCACCTGACTGTCTCCAGATCAAAGAACAAGTAATCAAATTGATCATGTTGTGATAGATGGAAGACATTCATCCAGCGTGTTGGATGTACGATCGTTCCGAGGCGCAAACATTGATTCGGACCAGTACCTTGTTGCAGCAAAGGTACGTACCCGTCTAAACGTTGCAAATAAAGCACGAACAGACACAACGCGGAAGTTGGACATCGATAGGCTGCAAACACAACAGATAGCCACAGCATATTCCACTCAACTAGCCCAATTGCTTAACGCGAGCACTCCTTGTCCCGATAACATAACAACACAATGGCAAAATATTGCCCACTCCATGCGAACAGCCGCATAATCCATACTTGGATTCCAGAGACCTCCACAAAGGAATTCATGGTATGACCAGGAGTGTCGTGTTGCTACCAAAGAGAAAAATGCGGCATATAGAGCTACTTTACAATCAGTAGCACACGAGAGAGATATCGGGAGAAAAGGAGAGAAGAGAAACGTCTTTTCCGCAAGAAAAAGAGAGAAATGGAAAAGCGGGAGTGTGAAAAAATCGAGATGTACAGGAGCCAGAATGAAGTCCGAAAATTCTACCAAAGAGTGAAACATCAAACAGATGGCTTTGGTACAGGCACATCCTCCTGTAGAGACCAGCAAGGTAATCTGGTAACAGATACAGATAGCGTGCTCAGGATATGGAAGGAACATTTCTCCAATCTGCTGGTATCCAATAGTAGCGAAGACGATGATACCACAGATCCAATCCCAGAAGATGGTATAGAATGTATAACGCCCTTCCAGGATGAGGTAAAAACAGCAATCAACCGGCTAAAGAATAATAAAACAGCAGGAGCCGATGGCTTACCAGCCGAGCTGTTTAAAACCGGAGGCGACGCGCTGATAAGGTGTATGCATCAGCTAGTTAGCACCATCTGGCAGGAAGAACGCGTACCCGACGATTGGAACCTGAGCATCCTATGTCCCGTCCACAAGAAAGGAGATAAGACTGTATGCTCCAACTATAGTGGCATAAGTCTTCTCCCTATTGCCTATAAGATAGTGTCAGGGATATTGTGCGAACGACTGAAGCCAATGGTCAACGAAATAATTGGACCATACCAATGTGGCTTTAGACCTGGCAAGTCCACCATTGACCAGATATTTACCCTGCGGCAAATTCTAGAGAAGACCCAAGAGATGCAGATCGACACATTTCACCTTTTTGTCGATTATAAAGCAGCATTCGACAGTCCCCTCCGATCAAAGGTATTCCACGCAATGTCTGAATTTGGTATCCCCGCAAAGCTCATCCGGCTTTGTAAGATGACTTTAACTGATACTAGGTCCTCAGTTAAAATTGGAAAGAACCTCTCCGAAGAATTTTGTACCAAAAGAGGTTTCACACAAGGAGACAGCCTTTCGTGTGACCTATTCAACATTTTGCTGGAAAAGGTAATACGAGATTCAAATGTCAAAAGAAATGGCACAATTTACACCAATAGACATCATGGGACGATGAGTAAAGGAAGTAACTGATACCTTTAGGAAGGTCGAAGCAGAATCTGCGAAAGTGGGTCTGGCGATAAACGGCGAAAAGACCAAATTGATGGTGTCAACGCGCAAGGCGTCCATAGAGCTCGGACCAACTGTGGAAGTTGGTACCTACAATTTTGAGGTAGTTAAAGAAAGACTTCGTCTACCTCGGCACTGCCATAAACACAACAAACAACATCAGTTGTGAAATAAAAAGAATAATTGTATTGCCCAACAGATGCTACTATGGTCTAAGTAAGCAATTTAAAACCAAAGCCACATCTCGTCAAACAAAAATAACACTATACAAAACGCTGATACTACCCGTGCTAATGTATGGCTCCGAAGCATGGGTACTGGCGCAAGCATATAAGGCAGTGCTTGGTGTGTTTGAGAGGAAAATTCTTCGAAAGATCTACGGGCCGATTTGCGTTGACGGTGAATATCGACGTCGTATCAACCACGAGCTATATAAGCTATACAAAGACATGAATATAGTTAAACTTATCGAGATGCAACGATTGCGTTGGCTAGGCCATATCATGAGAATGACTGATGATGAACCCGCTAAAAAGGCGTATGAACACATGCCACATGGTGGTGCACGCAGAATCGGCAGGCCTAAGCTTCGATGGAGCATACAAGTGGATGAAGAAACGAAAAGGCGCGGTATTCCAAAAAGTCAAGCGAAAAACAGAGGGGAATGGAGATCTTTTCTTAGTTCGGTCTATGGAACAAATGTTCTGTAATGGGCCAGCTAAGTAAGTAAGTAATATTGCTGCATGGGGTCGCTTCGCCACCTTTATTTCAAAATGTTCTAGATGCCGCTACCGTTAAAGTTTTTTTGAAGTATTAATTTTGGTGAAGGCAAAGACAACGAATTAAAAAAACATAGTATTTCTAAAGATCTCTTTGCGAATCAATATTTTAAACATTTAGTTTTTCTTTTGTTTTAACCGCGTTCATTGGGTTGGAACGAATAAAATAGGTAAAATGAAAATAGGGGGTAATATTTGAAACAGTGCTTAAATTCGTCGCTATTCGCTTGTGCTTAGAAGCGGTCCTGTAATTCCTAACAAATTGTAAAAAAATTCTACTCGCGGGGTAACAATTTTTGATCGTTATAATCGTGGTCGTTTTAAGAAGTCAAATGTGTGTACAAATGTTAAGACAAATTCTTTGGAATCACAAAACTTTGTTCGCTCTAACGTAGTTTATTATAACCGATGTTCGTTATATCCGAATTTTACTGTGTAATTCTTTGTTTTGTCTTACTTTTGCATATAAATCATTAAAAGTTTATAAGTTTTGCCTCAAAAACAGGCCAAATTACCTAAAGTGCGCGGGCCCGGGTCAACTAGTCAACAAATTTGACACAAGATAAAATAGAAACTTAATATTTTGGTGAGTGACGTAGAAAAATTTTATAGTCTCTAAGCATGTGTACATTACATGTAATGGCAGTGAATTAATCTCCTTTTTTTGCGATTTTGGCCTCTTTGCGGTGACCAAAACTCTCAGTTTTGTAGTCGGACACCCATGCTCTTTGCCATCGTAATCATTGCTTAGTAATGGGTAATGTAAATACTTTTCCCTTGTAAAATTTTGAAGAAATAACGCATTTTTCTCAGCTTACTGGTAATGCAGCAAGTAGCTTGTTTAGATAACTTTGTAATGTGTTATTCGGGCCATGTGGTTTCCAACTTTTTGCTAAGAAGATACATTAAACATTTTCTGCAAAAATTACGCAAATAAATTTAACATTTTCTCAATCTTACTCTGCCTCTCTCTATTTCCCACCTTCTTTGGTTCGTTGACATTCAATCAATCTTAAATTAGATTTTCTGTAATATATTTGAATTTGCATAATTTTTAATTAATGTGGGAACACATCCATATAACTAACTTTAAAATTCGTTTATAAACATTAAACGAAATATCTGCTTCCACAAATCTGCACAAGTTTTGACAGTTCCAAAAAACATTAGTTTTAATTATGGTGGTTTTTCTGTAGTAGCAACAGAGTTTGTTCACATTCACATCAGACTGTGTGACAACAGAATGTGTCATTGATCATTTTCATCATTATCTGTTTCAGCTGACCGGGGATTGACTAATTATGCATTTAGGAGAATTAAATATTTTGTTTAACAAATTACCAGGCTGACGTCAAGATTCACCTACTTATTTGTTACTAAATTTGCATATATTTTTGAAAGTTAAATGAAATCGTTCCATTAGTTGATCTGAAAGAGTTTAGTTTGAATGATAAAAAAAAATAAAGTAAAATGACGGTGAGAGTAAAAGCATTGTTTTAAAATTTAAATAAAACAAATAAAAAGTGAAAGAATGAAAGAATACAAAAATACATACATATAGAGACATACCGACGGGCATTGACTCAGAAAGTTAATCTACGAGTATATAGATCATCAAAAGTAAACATGGGTCTATCTAGTTTCCTTTTGCATTTTACATACAAGTGCACAAAGTCGTAATACAGTAGTTTAGGGCATAAATATTTCTTTCCCGTTCAAGTTTATACTTTCAGGAGCTCTAAAAGATTCTAGGGTGACCAACTAAAATGATTGCTGGCCAATGTAACAATCGATTCACACTGTAACAATGACTCACAAAATTAGATCAACTTCCAAAATGGAGTATGTCGTTTCATTTATTCAGGTACCTTCTCCGAAAAACTTCAACACATTTGCGCTTTAATCCAAAACAAAATTATTAGCAAAATGTAGGATATGATTCCCAGCAAAATTAAATGGATGTGGTTCCATGTGAAATCATGATTTCACTGGTTCTTTTGCATGAGTTCAAATTAAATCGTGAAAGATCCGATCCTTTTCATTGAATTTTCATGAATTCAATTGAAGTCGTGAAAGATCCGATCTTTATAATTGTTCCACAAACATCCCAGAGAGGACAGGGGGACTTCTCTCATATCAATGAGTGCACCCCGATCCATATTAGCTCATTGATATGGGACCTACTGTTTATCGCCGAGTCCGAACAGCGAGTCTTACGACACCACTTGTAGAGAAGTTTTACATGGCTGAAACACTCAGGAAATTTCGCCAACATTACTGAGGGGTATTTTGCCACCGTTGAAATGTTTGATGTTGCCTGGCCGGGGAATCGAACCCACGACCTTCTGCATGCAAGGCGGGTTCGCATTCCATTGCACCACGGTGGCACCCGATCTTTCTCATCGAATTGTCATGAGTGCAAATGAAGTGGTGAAAGATCCGATCTTTGTCATAATATTGTCATGAGTTTAAATAACTTGATAAGTACCCGTACAACCGTACAATAAATGATCAAATAACCATGTACCCAAATAATTGTTTACTTGCAAAAGTAATTGCTAAAATGAAAATCAAAGTTAGAAGAAAGTGATCGATAGTGGAAAAATTAACATATTTTAATTAAAAATATTATGTAAATTGCTATAGAACAAAAAGAAAAGTATATTTTGAGTTTGGAAACCTGTTTAATTTTTTTGAATTAAAACAAAAAAAGTATAAAAGAGACCCGGTCTAAAAGCCATGAGCTGTACCCGGCGGCCGACAACGGTATAGTCAAGAGGATAAATAAAGCTACCGGCACAAATACAAGCCATTTGACGACAAAACCCCAACCCAATGGAGAGTCCAAGTTAAATATGATGTCACAAAACATGGCATCCAAAATTGGAGAAGCATAGGAGAAGATCGGTGCGTTTGGAAATATATTCTCAGTTTGACATATGTAACAATATGTTCTGTTTAGAATAAAAGCCATCTAAATAAGTATAAATGAGACCACCAAAATATGGGAACTATTACAGAATAAATTGTTTAAAAATAATAGAATTTAAATTTACACTAGATTTCCCTATTTCTATTTTGAAAAGTGATAATTTTTTTTGTTCCACAAAATTACTTTTCAGTTTCTCTTTGGACTTAGCAAATTTGACTATCACTTTTCTTTTTCGCAAAGTGTCTGTGCTCTCTTGCTTAATTTTTCCGCCATATTGCTAAGTCTCTCCGTTCTCTTGAAAAGTGTGGATGCTATTTATTCCACAGAACATTTTATCATCTTTGCATCATTTTTACATGGCAATGATAAATTAGCCATTGAAGCGGATCAACTTTTATTATTATAATTTCTCTTATGTACATATTTTATTTTAGTACTTTACGTATACGTTCTCACTAATTCAATAATTATTACGCAAAATATGTTTAAATATTTGAATTCAACATTTAAAAATGCAACCATGTACATATTTTGTAAATAGTACTATTAATTTACATCTTTGATCATACCACCTTTTTTGTACAACTAATACTACTCGTACAACTAATACTTTGCTGGAAATAATAGCTAAATAGAGAGTCAAGTATCATCTTAAATTTATTTTGTTGTTTTGTCCTTCTTTAACATGTAAAAATGGGATGCGAGAACAAAAATGAAAAAAGACTGAAGTGAAGTTAAACAAAAATAAAATAAAAACAACATAAAAATGATAATTATATAACGATTGTTATTTGTTCTTTTTTAATTTAAAGTCCCTGATGATGACTTTCGGAGAAAGTCGAAATATTGGAAAACTAAAAATTAAATAAAAAACAAAACATATTGTTTTTAATTTCTGACCTAAAGCCAAAAGTAAAAACCAAGAAGTCAATACAGTCCAAAGGTCAACAATAATTCCAAAAAATAATAATAATAATAAAAGAAAATGAAATAAAAACATGTAAGAAAAGTCTATAGTCGGACGGAGCCGACCATGGGATACCCTATAACACTATCCCTGGACAATCGCTCTCCACGGAACTTCTTTTCAATGATTGTGAAAATTTAATTATCAAATATCAGATATGTAATGTATAATACTTATGACCAAAACCAAAAAGTTATCTAGCATGACAAAGACATTTTTGTAGCAGGAAAGGAAAATTTAATTCACACAAACTAAAATGTAATGAAACCCACTTATGTAGTACTACTACTTCCGTTGTTTAACCGCTACGTTATTGAAATTTTTACCAATTTCACACAAAAGTTTTAGTTCATTTAACCCGCTAAGTATTATCTGATCTTCACGTTGGTTTGTACGCTTCTTCTTCATCATAAACTCAAACTTTGCGGGTTATTATTTTGACCTACAGAGCCGCTAAAAAATTGGTTAAAATTTTGTTTTTGGTCCATTTCATCCCCTAAAAATTTCACGATCATCACCAAAAACTAATCATTTTTATTCTGGCCCGAACCCAACCTCCTTAAAAAATTCGTTACAATCCGTCCATAATTGCGGCCTTAAGCTTGTTTACAATTTTTTATGGACGGACACACATCGCTAAATCGCTTTATCTCGTCGAGAATTTTGGCATACCAAATAAGGGGTCTAGGACGAATATTTCGTGGTGTTACATAAACTTTTGGAGAGACAATATGTAGCATGGGATGAAAATGTGGTTCTCTACACAGAACCCATTATATATTAGGCAGTAGGCCCGTTATCTAGCAAACACTTTATTGCAATTTACATCAGGAAAGGGGAAAGGTCAGTAGTTTTTTTCCCATATGTAGGCTACTTTGCGAAATATATATGTCCATAAGGAATTAAAATATTGACCAAAATAAAATTTTTATATATTTCATACAAAAGTAATGGTCCATTTTACCCGCTAAAGAATATCAGATCATCATTCAAAATTGTAGGCATCTTTTTCGTGAAATATTCGTCGGACCTCTATACAAAATTTCGTGACTATTGATGTATAATTGCGACTTCTTAGGCTGTAACTCTGTTATCTGATCATGCACACCAACATAATTGGCATCAATTGAAAGGTCAAGCGTTCCAATTTCAAGTATATCTCACTTGTCCGGATTGTCACTTCCAGGAATTAAGATATAAGCTGTATATTAAAAATTTTCACAATTTTCACACAAAAGATTTGGTCCATTTAACCCTCTAAATATTATCCGGTCGCCATCTCACATTGCAAGCTTCTCCTTTGTGATATACTCTTACCTTATCTAAAATTACCCGTTCATCGGACTATTATTGAGACCTACAGAGCCGCTAGAAAATTGGATAAATATTATGTTTTTGGTCCATTTCACCCTCTAAATACGTCACGATCATCACCAATAAGAATAGGGATCTATTCTGAAATGAACCCGACCTCCATACAGAATTTCGTGACGATCGGCCCATTATTGCGGCCTGGAGCGTGTTTACAATTTATAATGGACAGACGGACGGACGGACACACATCTTAAAATCGCTTTATCTCGTCGAGATATGGAGATTGGTATACCACATTGGTGGTCTCCGACGAATATTTCGCGGTGTTACATGAATTTTTACCAAAACAAACTTATAATACCCTCTTCCACATTGTGGGATAGGGTATAATAAAGTAAAAATAAAATAAAAATACTCTAAAAAAGAGTTTAGTCTAAGTGATTTGTGGGATGGTTCGGAGGTTGGAAGTTCGGAATGGGGTTGTTCGCAGGGTGGAAGTTCTGAGAGTGGAAGTTGGAGAGGGAAGTTCAGAGGGAGTGGATCCTTAAAATTTCTTGTAATTACCGTGTTTTCAATATTTCCGAACAAAATCTCCCTTCGTAACGTTTTAAAAACTTTACTCATTTTAACCATGTACATTGGCAAAGAGAACGTTTACCCCACAAATTTTGGGCAAACTTAGCAAAATTTGGTCTGCAAAAACAAAATGCAAAGGTTTTTGTGGAACGAAAGAGCACATTTTTTTGCAAAATCTTAGCAAAATACACTTTGCAGTTACAACTTTTCACTTAGCAAAAGAGGATGTTTGTGGAACAGAAATAATAATTTCACCAGTGTATAGGGTTACTTGGTTAAATTCCTAATAGTTTAGCTGATACCGACAGAATTCTAGAAATTATGTAAATTTTTCTATATTTTATCGATTTTGGTGCCCTAGATGGAGTTTATCTTTTGTGGTCCGTTCAAAAGATAAGTTCTACTAGTTTAGGGCTACAATATTGCCAAAGACAGCAAGGCTAAATTCCTATTCGATTCTGAGATAAATGCAAAAAACTGTAGTTTTAGCCCGGCTTAGATTAGGCCATAAAATCCGAACTGGATCTGACAGGAAAAAACCTTATTAGCGTTTTTATAGTCTCAATATGTACATTCACAAAATGCATACTAGGAGTTTATGCTTTTTCAGAGTTGCATAGTGTTATTAACCGATCTAGCTGTTTTTCGGCATTTGAGGTTC
Organism: Musca autumnalis; assembly: GCF_047663935.1. Lineage (NCBI taxonomy): Eukaryota > Metazoa > Arthropoda > Insecta > Diptera > Muscidae > Musca > Musca autumnalis. Next base: position 126,436,192 of record NW_027411866.1, on the reverse strand, counting down.
GCAGTGGGAGAAAAACACCTACACAAAAAATTGTCAATATAGGTCCATGTTTTCGTATAGCCTTTATATAACGGAACCTAGCGATTTTTGGTATTTTGAGGATTTTAGTTACAAATTTTAACCGAATTATTTGTGCCTTGGCAGTTTAGGTTTCCAGTGGCTCCACCACCAATTGGCGATGGGAATAGCAAATGAGCCTGAAGCGCTTTGAATCCTGAATACCCTAGATTTGGAGAACTTACTCTTGAAGTCAACAGGCTAGTACGCGAACATAAGTGGGATAAGTGATCAGACCACCGGAAGCAGTGCAACGTTTGTACAGGATTAAGAAAATTGTGGGTAACGGTTAAATCACTCTCGAATCCGAGAAAGACAGGTGATAGAACGGCTATTACTTTCAACGGCAGTTTATAGAGCACCTTGATAATGATAGGTCGAAGAGGAGTGTGCTACCCCGTAGAGGAGGTACTACCAATACCAGCCGAGGAGGTACCATCACAACGTGTGATGGGAGATGTTGCAGACGTCATCCGAAACACTAAATCATCCAAAACGTTCGTCTTATCCGGAATATCAATGGTGATGCTTAAGCTACTGGATGAGCCCGAAGTTGAGTACTTAACAAGTGCCGTCAACCTACCGTTAGCCAGGTGAATCGTACAGGCCGATTTCCTTCCTTTTGCAAGTAGTAAAGTTTCAAGAGGCACTACTACTCCCTACGATGAGTAGCAGTTCTCCAGTTGCCCAACATCAACATGAATTCCGAAAAATGCATAGTACTACAATATGGTGGCACTTGACCGATAGTAGGCCTTCGATCAGATCGAAGAACTGCACTAGGTCAGCTATGTAGACATTTATGGCATGTTTGACGGTATCGAAGGCCTACTATCGGTCAAGTGCCACCATATTGTAGTACTATGCATTTTTCGGAATTCATGTTGATGTTGGGCATAGCTTACCACGCGGCGCCATAGCTTACCACGCAGTGGTAGAATATTCAAACCTGCCAGAGTGTTTCGTATTTGCCGGGTATTATCGCATCCCTGTCACGATTTAATGGCAGGCTTATCCCACCCTGGAACGTCAGGAGAAATGTTCATGATCTAGAGGGAGGTCCAAAGGAATAAACGAGAACCAAGGAGTATATCAGGCAGGCTTGGTAGCATTCACGCAGTACAGTGATGCAGTGTGAATGCTGTAATTGGGGACCAGCCCGCATCCATGGCTGCGGGAAAAAGACAGATGCCATGGCAAATACGAGTATTTTAGCCCACTCGCCTCAAATCATATCGGGCCCGAATTAATGCCACAATAACACACACATGTCCGCCATGTGGATTGAGACCACACGACATGCTGCATTTGTTTAGATGGACACTGAAAGAAAAATTCTTTATGCTATGAAATGTTACATTAATACAATGAAATGTTTTGTTCATGCTATGAAACTTTACGTTACCTAAAATTTAATGATTTTCGGTTTCATTGATATTATGAACCTTTTTTTTTAATTTATTTAAATTTTGAGAAAAAGAAAAATGGCGGAAATTTGATGTTTTTGGTTGGCTCCAACAATTAATGAAACAGTTTCATTAAATAAATGAAACATTTTTGAAGTCCCTAATACTTTTTTTGTGGAATGAAAATGAGGTCCTTATATTATACATTTTCTCCTAATTATTTTTTCGTTATTAAACAAATGTGTTAAATTTTCCACAGTCATAAACAGAACATATTTTGACGAAGCGGCAAATGTTGAAGGTAAGTTATTATTTAGAAAACCATTTAATTTGTTAACAATTTGTTCATTCATTACATTTTACTTCCAGATGACAACCCCAATGGAATCATAAAAGTTTTTAATGCGTGGGGATAGAAAAATGACGCGTTATATCCATGGTCAAAACTAATTGCAATAAAATTAATTAAACAAATTTAGCATTGAATTAATTTTTGTTCATAACGTGAGGATGACATGACTTCATAATATAAATAAAATTTTATGTTACATCAATGAAATTTGTCATTGATTTTGAACCAACGTAAGGCTTCATTGCATTAAGGAAGAAGTTTAGTAGCATAAGTGAAAGTATTTCATTACATTGATGAAAGTATTTCCTTGCATTAAAGAAGAAATTTCTTTGCATTAATGAACAAATTTCATTGCATTATTGAAGAAGTTTCATTGCATTAATTAAAAAGTTTCATTGCAATAATGAAAAAGTTGTATTGCATCAATGAAGAAGTTGCATTGCTTTAACGAAGGAGTTGTATTGCATTAATGAACAAATTCATTCGTTTTACTTCGATGAACATTTTTTTCATTTATTCAATGAGTATAGTTTGGCTCAAAATCAGTTACAAATTTCATTGATATAACGTAGGATTTCATTAATATAACGTAGCCTTTTCTTTCAGTGTATGCACGCAACCAGTCCCAGTGGAAGTGTTTTTGAGTCGGGATTCAGAGAAAACAGAACCTGATAACTGAAATAATACACGATCAGACATATTTGTGTTGCTACAACATCAACAACCAAAAATTGTCAACATTCATAGGTTCATGTTTTGGTATAGCCCCCATATAACGGTACCTCCCGATTTTAGGCGTTTTGAGGTGTTTAGCTATCCCAGCAAAAATTCGGATCCATTAGTCATTAATGGGATAAATAATGTAAAGAAAAATAACTACTTATATTACTCCTAACTATGTTATTAGTACAGTGGCACAGAGCGTGTGTGTCCGACTACATATCCTAGGGCCCTGTGTTCAAAGCTCACCGTAGGCAAGCGAGCCTTTTTTGATAAAATAAAAAACACATTGTGGTGCACATGTTTGCATATGTTAGCGTTTACACAACCCTCAGTGTTCGTGATCGTAGCCGAGTGTGTAGTGTGTTCCTCTACAAATCAGAAGTTCGCATGATCAAATCCAGCAGAGATCGAAATAAATTAAAATAAAAAGTGTGTGAAGTGTGTTTATATTGAAAAAAATTCCACCTCAAATGTTCTAAAAATATATAACGAGGGTATATACACTTTCGAAATAATGGTTTTAGACCCCAAGTATCTTTTTACGATTGAGCAATGTCCGTCCGTCTGTCTGGCTGGCTGTAGCGCACGATAACTCTCGAACGGATCAACCGATTCGATCCAAAATTTGGCTTTCGTAATATTTTGTCCAAACTCAGTTTAAGTTCGAAGATGGGTTATATCGGTCCACTCCTTCCGGTACCTCCCCCACAAAAGTTCCAAAATGTTCGGAAATTTTGTACGTACGATAACTCTTGAAGGCAGCAACCGATTTATTTCATACTTTGCAAATCGTGAAATGTCTACTAGGCTTAGATGAGGTTCCAATATGGAGTCAATCGGCCACTCCTTCGGGTACCTCCCACACAAAATTTGAGATAAGTTCAGTTTAGGACTAGCTCTCGAATCGCTTTGATTTCGCGATTCGGTCCAAAATTTGGCCTTAGTAATATTTTGTCCAAACATAGTTTAAGTTCGAAGATAAGCCATATCGGTCCACTCCTTCAGGTACCTCCCCCACAAAAGTTCAAAAAAATTGTACGTACGGCAGTTCTTGAAGGGAGTGGCCGAATTGGTCCATACTTTACACATCCTAATATATCTACCAGATCTATAGATCAGGTTCAAATATGGACTATATTTGTCCACTCCATCCGGTACCTCCCACACAAAATTTCGGATAAGTTCACTTTAAGACCTGCAATCGAATCACTTTATTTTTGTTGAAGCAACTTGCATTCAGGGGCAAGTCCATACTTCTTGAGCAAACAGCCCGAAGGGTGCAAAAACTCCCTATGGCACCATGTGTAGTGGCTGGAGATCCACTTCCATAATGGTCAATGTCGATCCATTCCTTTAAGTATCTCCTCCGCAAAACTTTTGATCTTTAATCCTAATCAACATTTTTGTCGGTTCATATATCCAACATTTTTAAAACCCCCTAAATACATAAGTTTTTGGGAAAAAATTGTTTCAATATACACAGGCTGAGGGTATATCACTGTCGGCAAAGCTGACTGATACTTTTTTTACTTGTTCAACTTCTAATGACCATAGAATAACTAGTTATTCTATTTGGTCATAGAATAGCTAGTAATTCAGAGCGACATGCCCCTGTTAAAAAAATGGGTTAGTAGGAGGTTTTGTAAGTAGCCACTACTACCAAAAAGTACTGTAAACCCCCATTATTTAGTAAGAATTTTTTTGCTGCGATTTTGACGAAACTACCTGAAATTTGACATTTGGGGTTCCCAATGGTCACCAAACGTCTCCAACAAAAATTTTCAACATCGGTCCCGGTTATGGTATAGCCCCCATACCATAATTTTTGCACCAAAACGGTTGACATAGGTCTCTGTTAATGTATAGCCCCATATAACGGTACTTCCCGATGTTAGGTGTTTTGAGGAGTTCAGCTACATTCGTTAACCGAACTACAATTAATCTAACATTTGAGGCCCCAAAATTCTCCACCAAAAATTTTGAACATAACTCCATCCCAGCAAAAATCCTCATTACAAACCTCCTTTCCCACCCATTATTTTAACAAGGGCATGTCGTGCGAAATATCTGGTTATTTTGTAACCACTGAAATAGTTAGATGGTGACCACTGAAATAAGTAGATACTGAGTAGATTCTGACTACTTATTTCAGTGGTTACAAAATAACCAGATATTTCGAGCGACATGCCCTTGTTAAAATAATGGGTGGGAAAGGAGGTTTGTAATGAGGATTTTTGCTGGAATATAACGGTACCCACCTATTTTAGGTATTTTGAGGGGTTTAGCCACATTTGTTGACCGAACTACCTGTAATTTGATATTTGAGGTTCCTAATGGTCACAAAATTTCTCCAGCAAAAATTGTCAACACAGCTAAACACTTTGATATAGGCCCCATAGGTAGATTTTCTGATATGATTTAGGCATTTGGGGTATCCGTGGTCATAAAATATCTCCAGCTGAAAGCGTGAACAAGAAAAAAAAAACTAACTACATTTTAGTTCAAAATATTTTTTAGTGCAGAGGTAATAAAAGTTTGGCCTGGCCAACTTTTAACCTGTTTTAATTTCCTTCACTACTTTGGCTACTTTGGCGTGATATTATAATTTAATAACAATAAAAAGAAGATAATAATGATATAATAATAATGAAATTAAGCCTAATGTCTACAACTGTTTTTAACGTATTTCTGCTTTAATTACACCAACCACACATTTCATGGCGCTCTTCGGTTGATGTCGATGTCTTAAATAGGGCCAAGTTGAAATACTAATATTTTCTGGGCTATTATAGACCATTTTTTGTATGTAAACTGATTACTGATCAGGGATGGCTTTTTTAAAATGTTGAGAAATATAAAATTTTTACTTAAAATAAAATTCTGTTATTTCTTATAACATTCATTGAATGTTCTATCTGTGTAGTGCGAGTCTGAAACTAGGTATCGAGAGAATAACCGAAAATTTAAAATGCCCCTGAGTTTTATTATTACAGAATATGTTCGTTAACTTAGCTACCAAAAAATAAATATACGGCGGGCCTATTTTTTTGCTCTTCAAACGAAAACTTACTAAAAAGATACTGCTGTATTAAACTTTCCATCCCTGATGATGATCCATTCATTCATGCTAACGAATCTTGTTAAATAATCGTTAAAATAACCTCCGTAGCCAATTGCTGACGGTGCTCCAGTTGAAGATGGTATCATCTAAAAAGCAACAACAATAACTAAAGTGGTAAACAAAACTATTAAAACATTTTTTATTATTTCTTCCAACACAAATTTAAGTGTAAGAAAATAAACTGGAATCGCTTAAAATTGAAAAGACAACAACAATAAGAAAAAATTACAATTCCCAAACGAAATCGCCTGTCAACGGATGATGGACATCTTTGTATTGATGAAATTTAAAAAAATATTGGCGTTGAAAATTTGGCAAAGTATGAATGTCTGTCCGTTTGCTCGCAATAATTTGCATAACAATTTCCCCCCAAGAAAAAATAAATTATTTTTTGTTTGTTGTTGTAGCAAATAATATTTTTTTTATTTCTTTTTACCAATTTTTGTAGCCATCAACATTTTATTTGTAGTCCAATGTTTTAAAAAGTTTTAGCGGGTTTTTTATAAAGATAACCACCGTTTTCTTTGTCATAAGTGGTTTCGCTGGTGGCGTCACGCAAATTCAAATCGTTACTTTGAGCTTGGGCATCTGAGCTGGTGTTCTCTTCTTTGATTTGTTCAGAAAAGTAGTTACCATAAGGAGGGAAGGCATTGGGACGGGGGAAACCATTAAAACCGGGATTAACAAATCCTTGGCCAGGGTAAGCAAAATTTTGACCAGGGTAACCAAATCCAGGGAAACCACCTTGGGTGGGGAAGCCACCTTGGGTGGGGAAGCCTTGTCCGGCGAAACCAGGATATGCTGGATAGGAACCTGGGAATGCACCAGGAACTGGGCCAGGTACAGCACCTGCAATTGCTCCAGGATAGTTACCGGGGAAACCACCTGGAAAACCACCAGGGAAACCGCCGGGGAATGGACCAGGGAATCCAGGAGCTTGTCTCAAAATGAAAGTTTCTACCAAAGGTACTTCAATGTTGTTGTTTTCAATTTCGTCATGTTGGGGTTCAGGGATTTGGGGCACTTCTTCTTCAATCTTAACGGTTGGGGTTTTAATTTCCACAACCTGAGGCAACAGTGTTTGAGTGGTTGGCTGTTGAATTTCAAGAACTTGGGGCTCAACAGATTCCTCAACCTTGGCAGGTGGCAAATATTCACGATTTACTGTAGGCTCAACAGTGGCCTTGGGTGGTAGATATTCGCGTGACAATTCCTTAACATCCGCTGCTGCAAGGGCCACCAAAACTCCCAAAATAAATAGACGAGTATACTAAAAAATAAATTCGAAATAAATTATTTGCCTTTTCTTTAAAATCTTATACTACCACTCACCATTTCGCTTAACTCTTCCCAATGGTCACCAATTCGAAATTAAAAACTTTCATCTTGGACATCATGTTTTTATATGTCTTCAGTTTTTTCACTCTCTTTCCATTTTAATCATTCTTTAATACATTTATTTGTTTCACCAATTAGAAAACTTTCTTTCATCTCCATTCTCCATTCACCGATTCAACCCGGACTTGATTGATGGTGAGTGAGTCAAGAAGCAACATCAGCATCATCATTAGGGCTGCGGGAACTCCTCAACATTAGCACATCTATCGACATAATGTTTTCATCAACTAAAAAGGTGGTAGGAAAAAAATCCAAAGACGCTTGCTATTCCATTAAAGGGCAACAACACCATGTTCGACAAAGCATAACATTCATCTTTTATTGTTTTACCGGGAGATGTTTTGATTTTAGCTCCAAACCACACCATGTTATTATGGTTTCTCCACATTTTTAGACACAAATTAGTTTAGAGTTTATTGTTTTTTTCCGCGTCTGAATTAATTTAAATTTAAAGGGAAACAACCTAAAAACTGGTTATATGGAGCAGAGAGTGTCATACGGAAGTTCCCAATTAGACAGATAACTAATTGTGAACTATGTAAAAATTAAAGAATCCATGCAATTCCAAGCAAAATAAGCAGAAATAAGTTAACAGAGGAACTACGGCAAGCGCTTGGAAGATTATATTTACTGTACTCCTGTAGGGAGAAGATGTGACCGCATTGGAGCAAATCTGCTGCCGGTTACACGAAAATCTATTGTATAACTATACAAAGTACATAATTGCAATACGCAGCTAAATAAAGCTGGCTAAAAATCGATGTCATTATCGATAATATCGATTTTTTAATTCAATAACGATAAATAATTTTTCTATCAATAGTATCGGATTAAAAACTCCTAAAGCGTGTACACATGATCAGTTTTGACTGGCGATTTTTCGGAAATATCGATTAATGTCAAACTGCCCAGCAAAAAAAAAAATGAACGGCCACACCGATCAGCATCCGATTATTTGAGCAAAACTGACAGTCAAATCTGATCGCGTGTACCACGCTTAACCTAAAATCTATTGAAATGAATAGAAAATACGCGGCTTTTCGATTTTGGGCATGTGAGAAAGTAAGTCAATAGTCACACTTACAAATTTTTCGGTAAAGTAAATTGTATTTTTGTGTTTTTTTTTATTAAATAAAAGCAATAGTATTTTCTCCCTTATATTTCTGAAGTACGTGTGCAACATGTCAACATAATCAATGTCATTTTTCTCATTTTTATTTACAAATTAATGGTGACGACAAATTAACGATAATATCGACAGCTATCGATAGTTTCAAACGAAATATCGAAAATATCTAATGTTAGGAACATCGATAGTTTGCCATCTCTAATAAAAAAATCAATGACACTCTCGATAGTATCGATTATTTTTTAAAAATTCAATATCGATAGATAGTTTTGTATATCGATATTATCGGATTAAAAACAACTAACCTAAAATCTATTGAAACGAATAGAAATTACGCGGATTTTTGGTTTTATGGATGTGAGAAAGTAAGTCCGTAGTCATACGTACAATTTTTTTGGAAAAGTAAATTGTATTTTTGTGTCTTTTTATATTTCTGTGAAGTACTTGCACAAAATGTCAACAAAAGCATTGACGTTTCCGCCATTTTTATACCCTACACCACTAACAGTTTGTAACACATCGCATAATGATCGTGGACCCATACATGTCGCAATTTTTATCGGATCGTCACGAAATTTTTTGGGTTAAAGGGGGTCCCGGAGGGGAAGAAGCCTACTAATTTTGTTGATAGCCGTATAATATTCAAGGGTCGGAATGGGCAAACATCTTATTTGGAGAAAAAGTCATCGTTTTATTCCACCGCAAATATCTCAGCATCTCTAAGGGATATACCAAAAGTAAAACCTAACAATAAAAGTAGAAAATATCACCTTTCTAAAAGTAGGTGGTCAAGCAACGAATACATCGCACTAGTCCCTAATGAATTCTACCTTTTCATTTTTCCGATTTTAGTTGGAGAGCTTCCAAAAGTTAAGCCTGACTATGAAAATAGAAAATCCCATATTTACAATGGTGCAAAGTAGGTTGGCCTAGGTGACCAAATAACGGAGATATCGCAATAGCCGTTAATACATTTTCTATTTTTAATCACGCTACCGGTCGCAATTTTTATGGAATCGTCACGAATTTTGTGGGTTAATGGGGGTCCCATAGAGGAAGATACCTATTTTAAATTTATGTGGAGGATACACATATGTTGACGCACATGCCACTTTCCCATTTCTTGATTTGAATTGTACTGACGAGTATCTCAGCATTGGTTCGATGCGTTTCAACAATGAAGACATTCGGAGCTCTAAAATTTTCCCAATTGATATCCCAATTTCCAATTTATGGAATTTTATTTCCATGTCAGATATTTCTAATTCTGTTGGACATAATCAAAGGAGAGAGCTTGATAATGAAACTAAACCATATGAGCTTTAAATTAATACAAAATGTGGCATTTATGGTTAAATATCAGAGTTATTGCAAAAGGCGCTAAGCTATCATTGTACAGATTTCCTCCAAAGGACGAATGATCTGGAATTTTGAATTTAAATTACAGGCGTAATTTAAGGTCTAGAGGTTTGTTGTTGGCGGTAAAAGCAACAACTAGAACAACACAGCAAATACAAAGAGACGAACACCAGACGTATACGCTTTATACTCACTGTGAGCTTTTAAGGCACAATAAAAACACTATTTAGATTCGAATAAAAAACTGCTAAGTCGACAGACGATGTTTTATTAAAAATGGGGGTTTGGATTTGGAGTTTTATAAGGATTGACTAAGGCGATCTTGTTGCACTTCACGACACTGGTTCGAAAGTGAGCTAGAGATTGCAAAAACGAATATTTTTATTATGGCGGCTCCCTTGTCGATATCAATAAGCTGGCCATCGACGGTTTCAATAACCATAGGGGTCTGCACACCGGTGGAGCTTGCGACCGCACCAGAAAGACTCTTGGGTCGAGACTCGACAATCATAATTTTAATATTTTGAAGTTTTTACTTTAATGACATATATCTCTGCTTCTATTTGGTATATTCAAGACATGTAAAATGCTAATTAAGAAGACCAACAAAGCTTTCAATCACTACCAAGTAGATGTCGAGAGTAGTCAAATATAAAATTAAATATTAATTCTTTTGGTTTAGTCATTTGGTATAAAAGCCAAATAGGTGAAAACTTTAGTATCTCCCCAAATGAAATGTTTACGAGTGAAAAGCTTATGCACAGGCGTAGTGGTGTAGGGTATCGCATAGTCGGCCCGTCCCGACTATAGCTTTTGCTTACTTGTTATTTCCAAATTAATGGTGATGACAAATTAACGATAATAGCCATTGCTGTCGATTATTTGAAATGAAATATTGAAAATCTATAATATAATTGTTCCACAAACATCTCAGGCGGGACAAGGGAGACTTCTTTCATATCAATGAGTGCACCCCGATTCATATTAGCTCAATGATATGAGACTTACAGTTTCTCGCCGAGTCCGAACGGCGCACGTAGGATTAAAATTCGCAAAAACGGCGCTTAATTGAAAAATCAAAACATACTTTTTTAATAATCTGTCTTGACAGGGTTAAAGAGTACAAAATTCTTGCCCACTACCCAAAATAGCAATGTCGTATGTTGTTTACTTTTCTTGTTGCACTGTGTCAAAGTAGAGAAAATTTTCAAGTTTTTGCGAACATGTAAAAAAACATAAATTTGTGTGGTTGTGAACGGCTATAACATATTTTTTGATATATAAAAATGTAATTTTTAGTATGGATATATCAATTAGAGGTATTTCTTAATATTTAAAAAAAAATTGTTTTAACAGAAGTGTTGTAGAAACATGCCTAAAAATTTTCAAAATATGACCAAATTTTCCATAATTTTGAAATATATTAGAGTATAGAAGGTCGTGAGAATTTTTTTGTATATTTCCCTTGAGTGTTTTCTTTAATTTTCCGCTAAAACCCTATGCCGTTTTTTGTGCATTTTGAGTTATGTCAAAAATGGTGAAAATAGTCATCGTTCATATTTTTTGGCTTTTTGGGTTTTTGTCTTCATTTTTTGCATTTATGCCTGTGTTCACCCTAGATAAGACTATGTGTGCAGGTTTACCGTTACTATAATATAATATATATGACTTATATGAAATGATGACGATGGAAGTAAATGTCGACAATTTGGAGTTCATTTCGTTCTTATTTATGAAAGTTTGTTTTAATTTTCATATAAACTTCCACTCAAGGTGCAATTGTCAGGTGATACTGTAATCCCAGGTAATGTCCACTTCTGCTATGAGAATGTACGGAGGGACGAACTTGCATGAAAAACCAAAAAGTTAAAACGCAAAAAATGCATAGCTCTACTATTTTTCAAGCGATTACGTTGAATCCGTTGTGAAAAAGTTATGCCCGTTTAAAGTTTAAAATACAAGAAACTCCGGTTTTCCAATTGTTAACCAATTTTAAACAGTTATGGCTTGTTTGAACGACTTTTAAAGAAAGCAAAAAAATGTAGAAATCCGTTGTAAAAAAAAGTTATGCCCGTTTAAAGTTCAAAATACAAGAAACTCCGTTTTTCACTACATTTTCAAGTCTCCCAAAGACACTAAACGTATCTTCGTCTTCCATGGACTCCCACGATACAGAATTTATGCATCAGAACCCCTGCAACAATTTTTGTCAACTTTTGTATCATAGTGTTATTGATCAACCAAAATAAGTTTGAAATGAAATCAACACAGAAAACACAGAAAAGTTTTTAAAACCTCGTAATATCAGTAAATATTACAAAAATTGAATTGAAGCTGAAATAAAAAATGCACTACTCTAGCTCGAAAACTAATACCAATATTTTTGTGGGCTTATTTAGGACATCGCAATCTAGACATTTATCGAATGTTATAATTTAAAAAAAAATTAATTTGCAATTTTATGATCAAAACGTGGTTCTTTTAACGTAAAAATTGATAATTTGATTTGACTGTCGACCATTTGTGTATAAACTAATATTTTGTAAAGTCCGCCTATGAAGGACAATATTTTTATACCCTCAGCATTTGTGCTAACGAGGGTATATGGCAAATAACAAAATTCCTTTGCAATTCAATTTGAAAAAAATTAAAAAAAATTTTCGCGAGCACATCTACTATTTTTGGTATAGAGTTAAAGGAAAAAAATCTGGTTTCAAATCTGCTCGCGTTCACGAAATTGGTTGATGCGCGCAAACATTATAGCGGTTTTTATCCTCTTATAAAGGAAAAATATTTTAAAATTTCTTATTTTTTGTATTGAGAAAATGTAAGCATATATCAGTAACAGCATTTGATATCCATCCGTAGATGCACCAAAATGTCCAAAATGTGTTTTTATTTTCGCGGAAAATCAAAAAAATTTAAAAAAAATCTGGCAATAAATTCAAATTATACTAACTCAGAGTCCGTATAAACCTCTAAAAACTCAATTAAAATACGTACAGAAACTAGACAACGCGTAAAAAAATGTGAAACCAAAATTATAAACATTGGCTTTTTAAATTGCATATTATAACAACAACAAAAGAGAAACAACTCATTGTTGGAAAATATTGTTACAAATATATTTTTTTGGTTTGTTTCGAAAAATTAGAAAAAATTATTTGAGAGTTATCCAACTATTTCGCTAAAATCTAATACATAAATTAAAGTATAATGCTAAAACTTTATCAAAATATATAGTTTACCATCGTGAAAGCTTAACTGCTTACTGTGATTACTTATAAGGATAGGAAATTAAGATTAATATTGAAATTACTATCATTTAAAAGATATGAAAATTAAAAAGCTTGTAACTCGCGAATTAGTTAAAGTCGGTTGATGCGCATCCGATCTTGGATAAATCGAATCAATCTCTTTCAAAATGTATGCATATTTCGATGTTTCACTCAGGGGCCATTGTGTGCCGCCAGTTGCATCATACACTGCAAAAAACTTTAAAGTTGGTAAAAGTCGCGCAATGTGCATACGATTTTGATACGCATCCGGTTTAATCAGCGCCTATCAAAAATACGTCAAAATATACCAATTTTCATTAGATTCTTCAAGAACCGCGGATGTGCCTCCACATTCAATTTTTTTTTTTGAAAGACCCATATTACTCGCGTATCTCTTTTCTTGTATGACACAAATATTATAATCGCCAGTAAAGGATTCCATTCATGCAAAAAATTTAAAAAAAAAATCGCGGTTTAGTGCGCGGATTTGTCAAAATATATTTTTGCTGATTTTCTGATTTCCAAGGTTTCAAAGGAAATGGAATGACAGTTGTAAATTTTAGACGCAAAAAATAGGTTTTGTAGGAAAATTCACGCATCAAATTTTGGCCTTTCGACTCCAATTACTAGGATGCTGTAAGGAGCACACTCATGAGATATGCATCAAACGACGTAAAATCACGAGTTCTATAATCGTTTTAAGAGTTTGGAATATTATCTTCTTGCGCGTCCGGATTATTAAAAAAAATTCAAAAAACCCCGAAATTCCGGCTTCAAAATGTCAGCATCAGTTTTAGGTGGATGCAGTGGATATATCGAAAAATCATATACTACAATCTTGTTGTCCATGGAGTATTCTGTGATTCTTTGTTTGGGGATAGATAGGTCTATAAAATGTAAGGTTAAGCCAGAAATCGTATGGGAACAAAAAAAAAACTTGTTGGCTTCAACCCATTTTTACTCATTTTTCAACATTGATGCCAACACAGCTTCCACGAAAATTAATTTTTATGGTCGACATTATGGGATCCCTCCTAAAACACTTCATTTTAATGAATTGTAGTCATACTTTATAGAATATGCTAACAGTTCACGAATTCTGATAGGGTGAAACTCGGATTCATGGATTGCAAAACATTTTTGTTATTTACCATATACACTTTCATACGGACGAAATAATAGTTTTAGACCCCAAGTATGTTTGGACGAAATCCGTTTCAGACAGTTTGGAGTCGATTGAGCAATGTCCGTCCGTCTGTCTGTCTGTCTGGCTGGCTGGAGAGCACGATAACTCTCGAACGGATCAATCGATTCGATCCAAAATTTGGCTATTTGGCAATATTTTGTCCAAACTTAGTTTCAGTTCGAAGATGGGTTATATCGGCCAATTCCTTCCGATACTTCCCCCAAAAAAGTTCGAAAATGTTCAGAAAATTTGTACGTACGATAACTCTTGAAGGGAATAACCGATTTGATCCATACTTTGCAAATCGTGAAATGTCTACCAGGCTTAGATGAGTTTCCAATATGGACTCAATCGGTCCACTCCTTCGGGTACCTCCCACATAAAATTAGGGATACGTTCAGTTCATGACCTGCTCTCGAATCGCTTTGAATTTTGTTTTAGCAACTTGTATTCACTGCCCCCCCATACGACGGTAAAAGTTGCATCATGGGCAAGTCCACACTTCCTGAGAAAATAGCCTGAAAGTTGCAAAAAACCCTATGACACCGTGTGAGGTGGTTGGAGCGCAAGATAACTCTCGAACAGATCTGCCAATTCGGTCCAAAATGTGGTCTTAGTAATAGTTTGTTCAAACATGGTTTAAGTTCGAAGATAAGCCATATCGGTCCACTCCTTCAGGTACCTCCCCCACAAAAGTTCAAAAATGTTCGGAAAATTTGTTGGTACGGTAACTCTTGCAGGTAATGGCCGATTTGGTCCATACTTTACACATTTTAATATATCTACCAGATATATATCAGGTTCAAATATGGACTTTATTTGTTCACTCCATCCGGTAGCTCCCACACAAAATTTCGGATAAGTTCACTTTAAGACCTGCAATCGAATCACTTTGATTTTTGTTGAAGCAACATGCATTCGCAACCTCAATTACGATGGTAAAATTTTTTGCAGGGACAAGTCCATTCTTCTTGAGCAAACAGCCCGAAGGGTGTAAAAACCCCCTATGACACCCCCTATGCAGTGGCTGGAGATCCACTTCCATAATGGTCAATATCGATCCATTCCTTTAAGTATCTCCTCTGCAAAACTTTTGATCTTTAATCCTAATCAAAATTTTTGTCGGTTCATACATCCAAAATTTTTAAAACCCCGTAAATACATATTTTTTTTGGAAACATTTTTTTCTAATTTTTTAATATTTTTAATATAGGCTGAGGGTATGTCTCTATCAGCAAAGCTGACTGATACTTTTGTACTTGTTATATTCTAAATAAGCCCACAAAAACAAAGGAAGATAGGTTCATTCGTTTTCTAGTTAGAGTGGTCACCGCAAACCGCTTTAATAAAGCGTAGACGGTCATTTGCCACAAAACATGGTAATATTTTTAAACAAAAAAAATTTCGAATGTAGCTTAAAATGTGGTCTTTCAGATGAAAAAACGAAACACGAAAAAAGTTTGGTAATTTTCTTACAAAAAAATCATGAAAAATGGCAGCAAATATGTGCAACTGGGAGTAAGCCTGGAAAACTAAAATATTAATAGAAGACATATTTATTAACTTTATGTTGTGCTTAGAAATTGTTTTTTTGAGATAAATATGTTACCGAGATTCGAAAAATACAAATAATTCCCTGAATTAATCTCCGTTTTTATGGATTCTACTCCAATGTGCGGCGTGTCCTTAGACACCATTTACCAACATTACTGAGGGATATTTTGCCACCGCTGACAAATTTGATGTTGCCTAGCCGAGGAATCGAACCCACGACTTCTGCCAGCAAAAAATTGGAATCCACATGACCCGATATAATATATGTATGTGACAATAACTAATTACTAATTCTTAGAAGAAGTGGAATATGCTAATTGAAGAATATCACTTTATTGTTCACAAGGTTTAATACCAAGAGACATCGATGTTTTCTACACATTCAGAATCTGAAATACCATGTTACATTCCATATCATTTAAACGATGGGTGTACAATCTTCAATATACCTAAAATCTGGAGGTACTTTCAAATTGGGTGTATACCAAAATATGACCCAATATTGATTATTTGCTACGTAAAGATTTTCTGCCAATTGACGAATCCTTTAGAAAACTGCACATCCCGCAGTGTCATTGTACCTTCCATTTGGTATTGGCACAGCACCAAAATGTAGAACTATGTCTACAATTTTTGTGGAAACATTTTTTAACCACTAGCAAATTAGAGGTATTTTGGACAGAAAATATAGCTATAGTCGGATAAATAATTGGCTAAAACAATAAAAATACCAAAAATCGGGGAGTACGTTCTGTTCTGTATCCACAACCTAATCTAACCGAAACCTTAAAAAAACCGAAAATCGGGATGTTGTGGTACATCTGGGGATGAATCTTCTGTGGGGGACTATATCAAAGCGTGGACCTATACCGAAATTATCTGCAGGAATGTTGTTTATCTCACACGAAGAGATAAATATGTTCACTATTTGAAGAAATAAAAAGTTTTTTTTTTAAATGTATGCAAATAACTTCTGAAAATCAAAAACGCCGAAAAAAATCACTTCGAAAATTTATTTTGAAAAAAAAAAAACAAGAAAAAGAAGGCTATAGTCGGACGGAACCGACCATGAGGTACCCTACACCACTTGCCCTGGTCATTAGTTTCCACGGAATTTATTCGACACGTTATATGTTATTTAAAAATTTTCGTTAAGAAACAAGTAAGAACGGCGTAAAATTCGGCCAGGCCGAACTTGTTATACACTCCACCACGAGTTGTATCGAAGTAAAATGGAACAATTAGTTTCCTTCAGTTTATGAAGAAGACTTAATAACAAATTTGAGCAATTTAGGCAATAGCATGTGGCTAACCATCAAAATAACGAAATTCGGGAGGTACCGTCCCATGGTGGCTATAGCAAAACGTCGATCTATACCAACAATTTTCTGACGGAAATTTTTTAGACTCAAGGAAGACTAAATACGAAATTTCCGATATTTCGGTAAAACCTTCAAATCAAAAGGGTACGCTTCTATAACAACCCGCGGACCTGTACTGATAATACTCTTCTGGAATATTCTATAACCCCATGAATGACTAAATAACAAATTTCAGTCTTCCGGTGGGATATTAACGTCACAACCTTCAGAATTACGATAATCGGTAGGTACTGTTCTATGATGGCTATATCGAAACGTGGACCTATACCGACGTATTTCAGTCAGAAAGGCTTTTACCTCCAACAAGGACTAAATACCAAATTTCAGCCATTTCGGTGGATTATTGTGGCCACAACTTCAAAATACCGAAAATCGGGAGGTACCGTTCTATGGGCCGATATAGTCCATTTTCAATACCAAACATCCTAGGAGGAATAGAAACTTCTATACTAAATTTCAAAGCTCTATCTTAAAAATTGCGAGCTGTATCTTGATTTCAACCGACTGACGGACGGACATGGTTATACCGACTTAGAAATTTACCCTGATCAAGAATATATACACTTTATAGGGTCTCCGATGAATATTTCGATGTGCTACAAACGGAATTACAAATTTAATTATTATTATGGTTGAGTGTGTAAAAGAGCATTTAAAAATAGCTTTAGGTGATTTTTACCGATTTGACCATCGAACAAGTAAGAAAGCACCAGTCAGACGTGCTGACGCAGATATACCCTCAGCCTCTGACCAAAAAAAAAAGAAGCAAACATCCTAATTATACCGTACGTAAAATATATTGATTTTGTATCACAAGTTTGCTTCAACAATCGTGGAATCTCTACCGTAATGTGGGGCTATATCGAATCACTAAAATATACCAACTATTTTTAATAAGCAAACTTCCGATTCAAAATGATCCGAAAGAAGCTCTTAAACTTCACTTTCACAAAATTTTGTGTAGAAGGTACTCGAAGGAGTGGATCGATACAGTCCATATTCGAACCCGATCTATAACGGAAAGGAATAATACGAAGTGCAAAGTTTGTACCAAATCGATTGTTTCCTTCGAGAGTTATCGTTCACACTATTTTACAGGTTGACAGGTTGTCCTTGCGGCGCCATTTACCGCGGTACAATTTTTTGTGTGCGCAAGTCCATACTTCTAAAGCTAAAAGCTCCAAGAAACCCTGACGGCACCAACCAAAATGGCAAATCCGTAATATAATTCTCACAGGGAGTTTCTGATTGGTGCAAACCTTACACATCATATTATTTCATCCAGTGGAATACAGACTATATCGGTCCACTCCTTTGGGTACCTCCCATACAAAATGCGGAAAAAGCGAAGTTTAAGAGCTCCTCTCGCATCGTTTTGATTCCTTTTTCAGTAGGTTTTTCTCGCGGCCTCATTTACAACGGTACAATTTTTTTCGGAGTAAGTCAGTACTTCCTTACAAAACCATGTCGGCACATATTACAATGGCTATTGTGCAAGATAACTATAAAACTTTTTCAAAAATTTCTTCCAAACTTAGTTTAACTAAAATTAATATTTCGAGTCCTTTATGAAGAAGTTTGGTTACTAAAAATGTTTGGTATTTAGTATAGCCCCGCATTACGGTGCCTACTCGTGATACAAAATCAATAAATTTTATATACGGCAAAATTATTATACCCTACACCACTATGTGGTAAGGGGTATTATGTGTTAGTGCATTTGTATGTAACATACAAAAGGAAGCGAGATAGACCCATAGTTCCTTCTAGGGATATACATAGAATCACTTTCTGAGTCGATTTATGTATGTCCGTCCGTCCGTTCGCAACATACAGGTGGCATTTGTTGACCGATTTCGCTGAAAATTGGAGAATACCATTTTTTTAGCCGTCGGAAGATCAAGTTCGAAGATGGGATATATCGGTCCACTTTTTGGTATAGCCCCCATATAACGGTACCCCCCGATTTACGGTATTTTGACGTTTTCAGCTACATTTTAAGACCGATTTGGCTATAATTTGACATTTAGGGTTCTTAAGTGTCAATAAATATATATAACAAAACTTGTGGACATAGGTCCACGTTTTGGTATAGCCCCCATATAACGGTACCCCCCCGATTTGCGGTATTTTGACGTTTTTAGCTACATTTTCAGACCGATTTAGCTATAACTTGACATTTAGGGTTCTTATGTATCAATAAACTTATATAACAAAAGTTGTGGACATAGGTCCACGTTTTGGTATAGCCCCCATATAACGGTGCCCCCCGATTTACGGTGTTTTGATGTTTTTAGCTACATTTTCAGACCGATATAGCTATAATTTGACATTTAGGGTTCTTAAGTGTCAGTAAACTTATATAACAAAAGTTGTGGACATAGGTCCACGTTTTGGTATAGCCCCCATATAACGATACCCTCCGATTTGCGGTATTTTGACGTTTTTAGCTATATTTTCAGACCGATGTAGCTATAATTTAACATTTAGGGTTCTTCAGTGTCAATAAACTTATATAACAAAAGTTGTGGACATAGGTCCCCGTTTTGGTATAGCCCCCATATAACGGTGCCCCCCGATTTACGGTGTTTTGATGTTTTTAGCTACATTTTCAGACCGATATAGCTATAATTTGACATTTAGGGTTCTTAAGTGTCAGTAAATTTATATAACAAAAGTTGTGGACATAGGTCCACGTTTTGGTATAGCCCCCATATAACGGTACCCTCCGATTTGCAGTATTTTGACGTGTTTAGCTACATTTTCAGACCGATGTAGCTATAATTTGACATTTAGGGTTCTTAAATGTCAATAAACTTATATAACAAAAGTTGTGGACATAGGTCCACGTTTCGGTTTAGCCCCCATATAACGGTACCCCCCGATTTACGGTATTTTGGCAGTTTTAGCTACATTTTCAGAGCGATTTAGCTATAATTTGACATTTAAAGTTCTTAAATGTCAATAAACTTATATGACAAAACTTGTGGACATAGGTCCAAGTTTTGGTATAGCCCCCATATAACGGTTCATTTAAGTTCATATTTTCATATAGCCCAGATACCTCCGAACTAACTGTTAATGACAGTTGAAGTTCCCACGTTATGTACCGATTTTCGATATTTTGAAGATTCTAGCTAAATTTTTTAACCGAATTAGGAGTTAGTTGGCATTAAAGGCTCCCATCAAAAACTGTCAACATAGGCCCATGTTTTATTATAACCCCTATATAACAATACCTCCCAATTTCTAGCCCACCAAAAATTGTCAACATACATAGTTAGATATAGGCACCATAGAAAAGGGCCTCCCGAATGAAGCATAAATGTACATAAACATTATCTGACATTTTAACGTACCCACTTAAAGTTGGGGACAGGAATGAAAAGTAATTATTCCTTTTTAGTTCAGAATATTTTATGGTGGAGGGTATGAAAAGTTCGGCCCGGCCGAACTTAATGCTTTTTTACTTGTTGTTTTTGGTTTTGTTGTTGTTTTTTGATCAGTTAGCTAATTATTTCACAATCACGAAAATTACTGATGTTTGTTATATATTGGAGGTCCTTATAGGGCACTATCTTTGATTCTGGGCCCATATAGGATCCGAAGTCAAAATTTTTATGAAATCGTTTCTTTAGTTTCGTACTCCGTTATCAATGAACTCAATTTTCTTCAGTCAATGGGAACTCACCTCTTGTTGATATTTATATTGATCAAAGATTACATACACTGCTAGGAAAATACATGCATAATTTTGAGTGTAATCAAATTTATTTGACTTTTTAATCCATTTTAACACGGCATACTTTTAGGCTGATCTAAAATGTAACGACTTAACATTTGGTGAGCTTCATCTAGGTATGGTAAATAATGTCAGAGCATCTATTATTTTAATTCGCTAAGTTATAACTGTTAAAATAAAAGATTTAAGACACATACGAAGCAAATTTTTATAGAAATAAAGGTATTGCCGACAAAAATGATGATTTGGTTTAAAGTTAAAAAGTGTTGCGGAGGCGGTACTTGAAGGAATGGACCGACATAGTCTATTATGGATGTGGATCTTATTTAGGGAGTCATATCTTTTCGATAGGTATCGCGCCCACTAGTAATTTCATAATATAATATCGTTCTAAACTGGACCACAACGAACATCATCGGTATACATTGGCAAACGATCTTCGAACAGAGCTTAACTGCACGTACTCACAAACGTTGAACTTTTGTGGGAGAGCCAACCTAAGAAGAGGACCTATATGGGCCATTTTAGTAGTTAAACTAAATTTGGACAACATATTCGGAGAACCAAAGTTTGGACCATCCACTACATATGGTCCCATAGTAGCTGTTTTCTAAAGAAGTATGGACTTGCTCTGAAAAAAACTTTTACCGTCGTAATTGAGGCATCAAATTCTAGTTGCTTCAACAAAAATCAAAGTGATTCGAGAGCAGGTCTTAAAGTGGACTTATCGGAAATTTTGTGTGCGAGGTACCCAAAAGAGTTGACAAATATAGTGTAGTAAATATATTAGGATGTGTAAAGTATGGACCAAAACAGTTACTCCCTTCAAGAATTATCCTGTGCACAAATTTTTGAAGTTTTGTGTGGGAGTTTAAAAAAGTATTACGAAAGCCAAATTTTGGACCGAATCGGTTGATCCATTCGAGAGTTGTCGTGCGCTCCAGCCAGCCAGCCAGACAGACAGACGGACGGATGGACAGACATGGCTAAATCAACTCCAAATTGTCTGATACGGATTTCGTCCAAACATACTTGGGGTCTAAAACCATTATTTCGATGAGGCACATTTTGCCCGTATGAAAGTGTATATATCCTCGTTAGCATAAATGCTGAGGGTTTAAATCAGGGACGCGCTTCTTTGCAAGGCAGTATAGTGAGGTCTCCCACTGAGTTGCTTTTGCATTTGCTTCTCTCTCTCCCGCTTTACACAAAAACTAAAATAACTACTTAGACGATATTTTGTAAACAGCTAGCCAGATATTACTGCTAAATTTTTGTGCAAGATCAAGCATAAAATAAAAGTCGAAGAAATTGCTAACTCAGAAAACGCATTTTTTGAGCTATGCCACTCAATGACTAAATGAGCGATATGTCAAAATTTAATTATTACCCCCGTAACACGGTAGCTCACGATTTTAGCTGTTTAAAGGACTTCACATTTTCCGACCAAAATAGCTCTAAATTGTAATTTAAGGTTTCTATTGGTTAAAATATATCCACAAAAATTTTAGGTATACATACTCGTACGAAGGTAGACATATGACGGCACCTCTCAAACGATGTTGACGTAATTTCGTATAGCGTGTTCTCAGATTGGAAGGTAAACGATAAACGAAAATTCCCACACAGAAAATGCTCAATATAGGTTCATATGGTATACATATATCTCCCGATTTTACGGTTATTAATGGTTGTCCACACATCGTCCAAGTGAAATGACTGTCACACTGTATTTAGGATTTTGAATGGGTAGAAAACATCCACGTCTCATTCGAATTAAACATTATTTAAAAGAAAGTGACATTAGTTAGCATATTTCACTTGTCCTAGGAATAAGCCTTGTCGAGAAGGAAAAGATTAGTTCTTTCTATTTCAATACAACAGGTAGAGGAGGGTATAAAAGTTCAGCTCGGTCGAATTTAAAGCCGTTCTTACTTCTTATTAGTAATTTTGCCTTTTTAGGGCAAAGATCATTTAATATTAATTTCTCATTGAGCTGAATGATCAATGATTTGTTGCAAATTAAAAAGGAAATCCGAAGAGATTCTTACACAACCACCAAATTGTGCGACCGTTTCCGCGTTAGTTACGTAGCGTATTAGGCATATCGGCTGTGGAAATGGAAAGGGGACTTAGGAAGCAACCTTTAGTTCGGAAAGGGTCTTAGGCAGCAATCTCTCCTTAGGAGGGGGTCTTAGAAAGTAACCTTTCCTTTGGAAGGGGTGTTAGAAAGCACCTTTTCCTTGGAAGAGGTGTTAGAAAGCACCTTTTCCTTGGAAGGGGTGTTAGAAAGCACCCTTTCCGTTGGAAAGGTCTTTGGAAGCACCCTTTCCTTTGGAAAGGTCTTTGGAAGCATCCTTTCATTTGGAAAGGTCTTTGGAAGCACCCTTTCCTTTGGAAAGGTCTTTGGAAGCATCCTTTCCTTTGGAAAGGTCTTTGGAAGCATCCTTTCCTTTGGAAGCATGTCGGCTGTGGAAATGGCATATCGGCTGTGGAAATGGAAAGGGGACTTAGGAAGCAACCTTTAGTTCGGAAAGGGTCTTAGGCAGCAATCTCTCCTTAGGAGGGGGTCTTAGAAAGTAACCTTTCCTTTGGAAGGGGTGTTAGAAAGCACCTTTTCCTTGGAAGAGGTGTTAGAAAGCACCTTTTCCTTGGAAGGGGTGTTAGAAAGCACCCTTTCCTTTGGAAAGGTCTTTGGAAGCACCCTTTCCTTTGGAAAGGTCTTTGAAAGCACCCTTTCCCTTGGAAAGGTCTTTGGAAGCACCCTTTCCTTTGGAAAGGGATCTTCGGAAGCAACCTTTCCTTTGGAAAGGGATTAGCAAGCAACCTTTCCTTTCGAAAGGGCCTTAGGAAGCTCCATTTCCTTTGAAAAGGGTTTTTATTCTTCAGCTGTCTTTACCTCATCTTGGCCGGGTGGTATACATTCAATACCATCTTCTGGTATTGGATCTGTGGTATCGTCGTCGTCTTCGGTACTATCAGATACCAATAGTTTGGAAAAGTGATCCGTCCATAACCTTAGCACGCTATCTGTATCAGTTACCAAATTACTTTGCGGGTCCCTACAGGAGGATGAGCCTGTACCAAAGCCTTGAGTTTGATGTTTCACTTTTTGGTAGAATTTACGGACTTCATTGTGCACCTGTACATCTCGATTTTTTCACACTCCTGCTTTTACATCTCTCTTTTTTTCCTGCGGAAAAGACATTTCTCCTCTCTCATTTCTTGTAGATTTGTAGAGTAGACATATATTCCACATTTTTCTCTTCTGTAGCAGCACGACACTCCTGGTCATACCATGGGTTCTTTGGTGGAAGTCTCTGGAATCCATGTTTGTATGTTTATTATGTTTTATACGGGAATATAACTTTTTCAAAAATTATTTTCGGTTGCGACTGATATTTATCAGACTTGGGCCTAATAACGTGATTCGATTCGATAAAAAACGGTATGACAAATCTCGATCGAAATCGTTCAAGCAATGTTATCGATTTTTTTTGATAGTAACCGGTAATCGAACAGGTAATCTTCAAGGAATATTATGAAGGTAGACGCCAAAAAAAGTGTTTATTTTAAAACAAAAACTAAAAACCAAAAATTATGAATGAAAAAATGTAAATATTTGTGGAATTTGTCGAATAATACATTGAATAATAATTTCGGAATGAAGTAGTAGTGCTAAGAAAATTATCTATGTTTACAAAACCTTTTTGACATTGTTGTAACAGATTGCTAAGACATATACCTTAATAGTTCTCTCTCAAAATAAATGAGAGAGAATTTGGTGGTTTTTTACCTAGTCTCTCTGAGAGAGTCTTTCCTTTGGTAAACAACGGCGGACGTATTCTATTAAATGTTGTTCACTTATAAAAAAAAAAGGATATTAATATTAAAAACTGTTTGCGGAAATGCTTACTTTTTTAAATTATTTATAAAGACTGCAAACAGTAAATTTTGTCTAATGAATGCATAAATTTGTATATATTTTTTCTAATTCTAATTTTATTACTATTTCTCAAATGAGTGCAAAGGACTTACTATCTCAATTTTTTTTTTTTGTAATTTTGTGTTGAAAATATGCAGAGCTTTTTTACTAATTTTATTTTTCTTCTACAATCTGACAACAAACAACAATTTTTACATTTTTTACAAAAAGTCATAAAGAAGTCGTTCATTTTGTTGGTTTACGATAGAGAATTTAGCTACGAGTAATTTCTCGCAAATTTATACTCAATAACTCGATAATTTCACTCGTTAACGAATGTTGTCATCCCAACTTTGAATACTCGGTTCGAAACAACTCGATATCGAATCACATAATTAGCCCCTTATTTCCTGTTGGCAGGTGGTTTACAGTTCATTCTTACAATAGATTGTCTTGAAGTTAGCTTGTAATGATATAAAACATGACAAGCTAATTAGTATAACAATAATTAGAATCATTTCCAATTAATAGAGATACATCCTTAAGATCAAGACCAAGGAACGGTCCTGATCGGCTTTGTCAATGGCAATGTCCAGGATTTATCTTGGTCCCTCTTTCATCTCAAGTGGACACCGACCTCCCCGTGATGTCCCCTAGAAAAAGCAGCCTACTATGAGAAAACAAAAGAAAAACGAATCCCTCTAAAGTTGACGACCCCCGCAAACGTTTTAAGGACCAAGGTCTACGAATCTGCACCTGGAATGTTCGCACTCTTTATAGAGAAGGTGCAGTTTACGAATTGGCAGATGTACTTGAAAAGTACAAGGCAGACATTACTGCAATACAGAAAATACGATGGAGTGGGAAAGGCGCCACAACAACACCTAAAGGTGATGCACTGTATTATAGCTTCCATGACATAGACATGAGTTTGTGGATTTGTAGTTGGTCGGAGGTTAAAACACCTGGTCTCCAGCTTCACACCAGTAAATGAAAAACTTGCTACAATTCGAATAAAAGCAAAATTTTTCAACATCAGCTTTATTTGCGTTCATGCTCCCACTGAAGACAAGGACGAACTGACCAAAGATATATTTTATGAGAGCTTAGAAGAAACATATGACCGTTGTCCTGCCCAAGACATTAAAATTATTCTAGGCGATTTTAATGCCAAAATTGGAAAGGAAAATATCTTCGGCCCAACAGTCGGAAAATTCAATCTCCACAGTGAAACATGGTAGTTAGCAGCACCATCTCGACATCCATAAGGGCATCTGGCTGTCTCCAGATCAGAAAACAAGAAATTAAATTGATCACGTTGTGATAGATGGAAGACATTCATCGAGCGTGTTGGATGTGCGTTCATGCCGAGGAGCAAACATAGACTCGGACCACTACCTTGTTGCAGCAAAGGTATGCACCCGGTTAAACGTAGCAAACATCGTATGAACAGACACAATACGAAGGTTAGACATCGGTAAGCTGCAATCACAACAGATAGTCACAGCATATTCCACTTAACTAGCCCGATTGCCTAATAAAAGCACTTCTCATCCCGATAACATATCAGCGCAATGGCAAAGTATTGCCTACTCCATGGAAACAGCCGCAAAATCCATACTTGGATACCAGAGACCTCCACCAAGGTATCCATGGTATGATCAGGAGTGTCGTGCTGCCACCGAAGAGAAAAATGCGGCATATAGGGCTACTTTACAATCAGTAGTAGAGGAGAAACGTCTTTTCCGCAGGAAAAAGAGAGAGATGGAAAAGCAGGAGTGTGAAAAAATCGAGATGTACAGGAGACAGAATGAAGTCCGAAAATTCTACCAAAGAGTGAAACATCAGACTGATGGGTTTGGAACTGGCACATCCTCCTGTAGAGACCAGCAAGGTAATTTGGTAACTGATACAGATAGTGTGCTCAGGATATGGAAAGAACATTTTTCAAAACTGTTGGTACCCAATAGCAGCGAAGACGACGAATGTATACCGCCCAGCCAATATGAGGTAAAGACAGCAATAAATCGGCTGAAGAATAATAAGACAGCAGGAGCCGACGGCTTACCAGCCGAGCTGCTCAAAACCGCAGGCGACACGCTGATAAGGTGTATTCATCAGCTAGTTAGCACCATCTGGCAGGAAGAACGAGTACCCGACGATTGGAACCTGAGTATCCTGTGCCCCGTCCACAAGAAGGGAGATAAGACTGTATGCTCCAACTATAGGGGAATATGTCTACTCCCTATTGCCTACAAGATCATGTCAGGGATATTGTGCGAACGACTAAAGCCTATGGTCAACGAGATAATTGGACCATACCAATGCGGCTTTAGACCTGGCAAGTCCACCATTGACCAGATATTTACCCTGCGGCAAATCCTGGAGAAGACCCAAGAGATGCATATAGATGGGATTCTACCCGGTATTTACCCATAACTTGGGTTAATGCCTGGTAAATACCCAGTAAATACCTTTTTTGGGTGTTTATTTGGGCATTTAAAAAATTTATTTTAAAATGAACATAATAAACAAGGACAAGAAAATCGGTTTAAATTCGCGGTTTCAATATTTTATATGTTTCACATCTGTTCTTAACGACAGATGTGGCTGCAGGCTGCAAAAAGTAAAATTTTTCCAGAGAGGACCAAATCTCAAGATAATCAACGAAAATCGAGGATATAGTCACATGATATATGGGATACCATGAGACCTGGTCCATCAATGGTGTTTTCCTTCTAAATATTCCAAAATACCAGAAAAGAAAAATTTACCCATTTTAATGGGTATTTACCATTTGGGTATTTACCCATTTCCCATCTCTAGAGATGCAGATCGACACCTACCACCTTTTTGTCGATTATAAAGCAGGTATTTCAAGCCATGTCTGAATTTGGTATCCCCGCGAAGCTCATCCGGCTTTGTAAAATGACTTTAACTGACACGTGTCCTCAGTTAAAATAGCAAGGAACCTCTCCGAAGAGTTTTGTACCAAAAGAGGTTTCAGACAAGGAGACAGCCCTTCATGTGATCTCTTCAAAATCCTGCAGGAAAAGGTTATACGAGTGGCAAACGTCAAAAGAAGTGGCACAATCTACGCCAATAGCCACATGAACCCGCTAAAAAGGTGTATAAATACGAACCGCTTGGCGGTGCACGCAGAATTGGCAGGCCAAGGAATATATCTACACCTCCAAATAATAGTATGCTAAGTCTAAAAAGTGAGTTTTGAAGCAGAAGCTCTCAAAGTTTGGACATTTTTTTGAACTTCAGTACTATGCTAAGTCAATAATTGTTTATAACTTCTGTTCGGCTTGACCGATCATTACCAAAATTAGACAGAATTTAAGTTAAAGGACGTTCGACACCTCCAAATAATAGCATGCTAATTCTGAAAAGCGAGTTTTGCAGCACAAGCTCTTAAAGTTTGGAAATTTCTTTGACCTTCAGTACTATGCTAAGTAAATATTTGTTTATAACTTCGGTTCGGATTGTCCGATCCTTACCAAAATTTGACAGAATTTAAGTTAAAGGACGTTAAATATAAAAATTTAAAGAAATTCAAAACATGCTAAGTCGTCTTAGCATACTATTGTTTGGAGGCGTCGATATGGCGCAAACAAGTGGACGAAGCAACAAATGGAACAAATGTTCTGTAATGGGCCAGCTAAGTAAGTAAGTAAGTTACGCTGGAAGCCCTTTATATAAATTTATTGTTTTGTAGAAGCTATAAATTTGGGGGATTTCGATAAGATGTTCAAATGTATACTCAAATACCTAAAAAAGTTAGCAGACCCTTTCATTAAAAAGACATATTTTGTATATATTTTTTAATATTTTTTATTTAACAATTTTCTAAAAAAAAAGAAAAGAAAACAAATTTGTTTACTTAAAACTAAAATATTTCACAGTTTCTAACGATTTACTTTTTCTTGTAAACATAACCACCGTTGGCAGCATATTGAGTACCAGTGACAGCTGGAGCAGAGTATGTAGTGTGAACAGCAGGAGCAGTGTAGCTAGTGGTTTGGACAGCAGGAGCGGAATAGCTGGTTTGGACAGCAGGTGCAGAGTAGCTGGTTTGGACAGCAGGAGCCGAGTAGCTGGTTTGGACAGCAGGAGCCGAGTAGCTGGTTTGGACAGCGGAGTAGCTGGTTTGGACAGCAGGTGCAGAGTAGCTGGTTTGGACAGCAGGGGCAGAGTAGCTGGTTTGGACAGCAGGAGCTGAGTAAGTGACAGCAGGAGCAGAGTAGCTTACTGAGGGAGCATAGTTGACAGCTGGAGCCGAGTAGCTTACTGAAGGAGCAGAATAGCTAATGGAAGGGGCAGAGTAGCTTACACTGGGAGCAGAGTAAGTTTGTTGAACAGCTGGGGCGGAGTAAGTTTGTTGGACAACTGGGGCGGAGTAGCTTACACTGGGAACAGAGTAAGTTTGTTGGACAGCTGGAGCAGAGTAGCTCACACTGGGAGCAGAGTAGGTTTGTTGAACAGCTGGGGCAGAGTAAGTTTGTTGGACAGCTGGGGCGTTGTAGTAAGTTTGTTGAACAGTTTGTTGTTGGACAGTTTGTTGTTGAACAGGAGGCAAGTATTCAGTGACTGGAGCAGGAGCAGTGTATTCTTGTTGAACGGTTTGTTGAACAGTTTGTTGAACTGGAGCACTGTAGGTTTGTTGAACAACTGGAGTAGAGTAGCTGGTCTCAATGCTGGTCTGTTGAGGTGGTAAATATTTCTTGGACAAGTGGCTGACATCAGCGGCAGCAACGGCCAAAAGGGCGAAAGCAATGAAGAATTTCTGCAATGATAAACACATACACATTAGAGCACAATTTTTATTATAGCATAGTTTTAGGCATGAAAACTTTTTAAGATTTTTTATTTAATATTTTTAATCACCATCACTTATTTCTTAATTTTTCATATTTTATGAATTGATAATATATTTTTGGTTTCTTGCTTTTATTAAAATAATTGTTCGCTTTTTTAATTTATTTCACCACATTCTTCTATACAACTAACCATTTTGATTGAAATAGGGGTTCTTGGATTTTACTGGAGGTAGTTTACAGTTGGAAGTAAACGTAGAAACTGATGCTGTTGGTGACCATCAGCGATTAATTTATACTAAAAAGTGATATGACTTTAGTTTAGTTGTAGTTGGCTAAACACGTCAACAACAAAATGCCAAGATCCAACAAAACAGAGACAACAAGGCGTTTCATAATTCTTTGTGTGATTTTTTATGTTCAAAAATCTCATAAATTTGATGGTTATTTGCCCAAGAAAACACATTGCTATAGTTTAAGTAAACGTAAACACACTAACAACTAAAAACATACCATCATATGCCAATACAAATGCTAATAATCTGCATTCACAACATCTACCTACCTACCTACATAATTGACCCACTCCCCTCATCGACAAGAGACACATTATTGGTGATAATAAGAAAAGGCCTAAAACTTGTTTTATTCATTTGCAACATTTTTGGGATATTAAAGGTGTGAAGTTTTATCTCTTTGTGAATATTTACTAGAATTCAATCGAAAAAAAGGCCTTCCAATACATTTTTTGACCATTCTATTGTTTGCTAATGCAGTTCAACTAACATAAATTTTTGATCTCTTAAAAATAAAATGTAAATTAATAATATTCATATTATCAAACTGACTGACGACACAAGCTTTGATCGAATTAACAAACATAGTCATAGCAGCATAAATGTGGGGTATTCGTAGTCATGACACCAAAACTGCGATACTTTCAAATCAGTATTGAAATCGGTGCGTTAAATTCAAGATCAACCTTTTAGGAGCCGAAAAGAAAAGCTTGCATTGTTTCATTATTACAAATTAGGACGATGTGTAACAACAAGCAGATAATTGTAACTTTAAATTTTTGAAAAAAATGCATTGATTGTTTTAAAATAGCGGTTAGAAAAACTTCAATCATCCTTAACAAAACAGCAAAATTTTTGGCTGTTTAAATAGATAAGATATCAAAATATAAATCCTAGAATGGAACATCATCGTAGCAGTTTGTAAAAGAACATATGTAGTATACAAAGACAAATATTCAAAAATGTGTATGGGGAACCAGGGTTGTGGTAATTATACCCCACACCACACCGTGGAATGGATATAATAACTTCATCGTTTTTTCCTGGTCAAAGTCCTGTAACTTTTGAACGGATAGCGATATTTTAATAATTCTTGTTTTGTTAGATATACAACACTAGCAAAATACCCGCTACTTCGTATGCGGAAAAGGAATAATATACAAATAAACAATATTTAATAGGGAGAACACTGAAAATGTTGTTGTACTAATAGCTATTTTAATTGATATTTAATTTCCTTAAAGTACCGCTAGTACACGTTTTGTTTGAATTTCAAAAAAAAAAAAGACCTCTACACTTCAACAGCGGCCTACATTTTAAATTTCAGTCATATGTAACAGTTAATTCTTGAGACATTTTATTTTAGGCCTTTTTTTCTCAGGATGTAAAAACCTTCAGTACATTATTTAGAAACCGAATTCTTGTTAACCTAGAAACAATAGTAGATTATTCAGTACAATTTTTAAAATCCAGGACCTTAGCTCAAACGTTGTAGAAACATTTCCTACATTTAAAGGCGGATTTAAATAAATATTCTAATCCAATCTCAACAGTGATCCTCATAACAAATTTCATTTATCGATTCACCCAATACCAGTGCTTCAACATATAGTATTATTTAGTAATTCTAGTACACTTATTGTACGACCACCTCTACCAATGAACCTGACAAATCAATAATATATCAGAATTTCACTTCTATTCCTTAGCCTAATACAAAATGTATTGCAATTTTGTACTTTTCACGCACTAATGATATAATTCCATCTTCCAACCCAACGTCAAATTTAATAGCATTTAGTACATTTCGTATTTCTCAATAAATCATCCAGCCCTCAGTCTAATTTTAGAATTTGTATGCATTTTAAAAAATCCGTATCCAAATGCCAACATAATCCCTCATACAACAATTTCACCTATGCACTATAGGTAATTTGCCCAGTTTTTGAGGCAAAAAGTCGATTTTGCAACTTTTAATAATAATAATTTTTTAGTTGGCATTAAAAAAAGAACATGTCAAAATTTGTTAATATGAATGATATATTTCAAAACAGCGTCATTATCGCGGTTTAAATTGCAGTCAAAGTGAGAATTTCGAAGAAGAACTAAAATATATATATATATTGTAAGACATATTTCAATGTATTTAAAACCGCGGAAAAATAAACCAAATGTAAATATATGTAAAATGGAATAGATTGGTAATTGCGAGAGGAATTTATTTAATATATAAAATAGCTTAAACATTATGGGTAGCGACGAAAAAACACAAAAAGTCAAAAATAAATATTTTATTTTTCTTAAACTCACTTCATATAGACTTATACTAAATTGGCCGTGTTTGGCCGTGATTCTGCTATTGGGAATATCTTCAGCAAAGGGTTCTGAATCAACTACATAATTACCAAGGTGCGATTTTTTGCGTTTTTTGAGTTATATCTCTTTTTTGAAGGTGCCCTCCTTGCAGAAAAATATATATTTTTTTAATTTTTTGTTTGGTGAAGGAAATATTAAATACGAAAAAGCATCCGATTTGACCTAAAAAGACATTTTCTTTAAAGAAATTTTCACCATGTGTTCTAAAAATGTACATACGTGTTGTGGTCAACATTTTTGTTAATTATAGTTGTAATAAGTTCTAATTAGGGATCATGATTGCGTGATTTATTTGGTCTTTTAAAAATAAAGATCTTTTCGCGAATAAATATTTTAAACATATCAATTTTTATACAAATCTTTTGGCGGATCAGTACTTTAGTTCATTGTAACCGTTTTTCTTTTATTGTAACCGCTTTTATTGGGTTGGAACGGATAAAATAGGTAAAATGAGAATAGGGGGTAGGAAAAAGAAAAGTTGTTCGTTATATCCTGCTTTCGTTATAGACGTATTCGTCTGTAAAATTTTTATTAAAGCCTACTTTTAAATATAATATATTTAAATATTTGAAACAGTGCTTAAATTCGTCGCTATCCGCTTCTGCTTTAAAGCGGGCCTGAAAATCGTAATAAATTGTAAAAAATTCTATTCGCGGGTAACAGCTTTTGTTTGTTATAGTCGTGGTCGTTTTAAGAAGTTGAATGTGTGTACAAATATTAAGAAAAATTCTTTGGAAACATAAAACTTTGTTCGCTATAAACGCAGTTTCTTATAACCGATGTTCGCTATATCCGAATTTTACGTTGTAATTTTTTGTTTTATCTTACTTTTGCATATAAAGCAATAAAAATGTATAAAAAGCCCACATATCCACCGCTATTAATTTTTGCCTCAAAAACAGGCTAAATTACCTATAGTGCTATGTATATCCCTTCATGCAACACCAAACAGGTACCAACTTTAATACTTATAGTATGTATAAGTTTCAAAAATTACTTCCTTTTATATCCCAACCGCGAATTAGTATTTTTAGTATACATTAGTACGAATTTCTAAAACATACTCTCTATCTCCACTCTAAACCGTAACTACTATGCTAATACCAGATTTCACAATTTCAGCTCTACGCCTTTACACAATTACAATTTGGACCAAATTCTGTGCCACTTAGTAATTTTCGTACACTTATTGCACGTATATCCACAACCACACCCATATCTCAACCCTACACACCAACAGCGGCTATAATACCAAATTTCCGAATTCCAGCTCTATTCATAATACCATTAATACTTTTCGTATGAAAGTACGAATTTCAATAACTATCTCCAACAGTAATTGCGAATTTCAGGATTCCACATCTATCCGTCCACCCAAATCTAAATTTTTTTTTCATAAGTACGAATTTCCAAAACTACCTCAATGCTACACTCCATAAGTAATCTTAATTATAAATTTCAGGATTCCAGCTCTATATGTTCACCCAAATCCAAAATGTACAAAAATTAATAGCGTTTAGTACTTTCCGTACCTATAAGTACGAATTTCCCATAAGGGGTAGTTTACACTATATGTAAATGTCATATGACATGAAATTTTCCATCGTTATATATTCGCTAATATGTGTAATTTGAATATTTTCCTTACGCCATTAACTCTGTGCGTCCGCACCAGCAAAAATGTAAAAAAACTACGTCTCCACATTGCCTCCTTGGGTAAATATGGAATGTTTTTATTTCGTGTCATATGACATTGATAGATCGTGTAAAGTACCTCTAAGTAATCTTTATTCCAAATTACAGAATTCCAGCTTTATCCGTACACCTACATTTAAATTGTACGAATTTTCAGGACTAAGTCAATCCTACAGTCCAACAGTAATCTTAATTCCAAATTTCAGGATTCCAGCTCTGTTCGTTCCCCAAAATCGAAATTGTGCCACATTTAGTACTTATCGTTCCCATATGTACGAATTTCCAAAACTTCCTCAATCCTACACTCCAACAGTAACCGTAACTCGAAATTTCAGGATTCCAGCTGTATCCGTTCACCCAGATATAAATTGTACCAAATTTAGTACCATTTAGTACTTTTCGTACCCATAAGTACAAATTTCCAAAACTACCTCAATTCTACAGTCCATAAGTAATCTTAATACTAAATTTCAGGATTCCACCTGTATCCGTTCACCCAGATATCAATTGTACCAAACTTAGTATCATTTAGTACTTTCCGTACCCATAAGTACGAATTTCCGAAGCTACCTCAATCCTACAATCCATAAGTAATTTTAATTCCAAATATCAGGATTACAGCTATATCCGTCCACCTAAATTTAAATTGTACCAAATTAAGTACCATTTAGTACTTTCCGTACCCATAAGTAGGAACTTCCAAGACTAAGTCAATCCTACAGTAATCTTAAGTCCAAATTGCGGGATCCCAGCTCTATTGTTCCCCCAAATCCAAATTGTACCAAATTTAGTACTTTTCGTACCCCACGGTGCTCTTGAAACAATTTTAAATGGAAGGTACTTACCTCGGAATTTTTTGCGGATTCTGAAACTACAATGTTTATAGATGAGAACAATCAAAAAACCAAAAAAATCGCCGGAGCGCTTTTTAAATAAATCGCGATTTAAGTTGACATTTTTAGGGGTTGTTTAGGTTTTCGCGATTTTGCTTATAAACCACTAAGCTCTTTTATATATATAGATAATCACGATGGATTATCACATTCGGTGGTAGTTTCAGAGGAATACAAGGTTAAAGTTAAACTTTTGAGTTTTTTTTTGCTATTTTTCATCAAAATATGAGTGTTTTTGTATTTTTCATATATTCCTATATATAAAAATTGCCAAACACCAATAAAATACTATAAAGACACCAGAAAACTAAAAATGTTTGTTTAAAAAAAAATAATTTTGTTTTTTCAAAATAGTCTGGCTTAATCCCATTGTTGTTGTTTTAATATTTTAAAACAACTATTTTATTAGTGGAAAAGATTTGGCATTGTTCGCCAAGGGGTAAGGCAGGGAATACTATAGTTTCGATCCACGCCACTGGATCTCATCAGTTCCCTTGTTTCTTGTTTGTGGATATTCTCCACCGAAGTTATTTTTCAATAACTTCTTCAACAAGAAACTTTTGTTGTTTTTGCTGTAAAGCAGACCAACCAAATTTGGTGTGTGCATTCGTCTAAATTAGACGACACATACAAGTGGAAGAGGTTTGAATTGTTTTCGCAGACACTTTCGTCGGAGTTGTATGAGGTTGCCAAGGAAAAACTTCTCATTGAACTTTTTTCTTCGCTTACCTTTATACTTCGAGATGACGATTGATGTTTGGGTATAAAAAGTTTCTTGTTGAAGAAGTTATTGAAAAATAACTTCGGTGGAGAATATCCACAAACAAGAAACAAGGGAACTGATGAGATCCAGTGGCGTGGATCGAAACTATAGTATTCCCTGCCTTACCCCTTGGCGAACAATGCCAAATCTTTTCAACTAATAAAATAGTTGTTTTAAAATATTAAAACAACAACAGTGGGATTAAGCCAGACTATTTTGAAAAAACTAAATTGCAAACGCTATCCCAATAAAAAAAAAACGCCACAATGCTTCAAAAAATAATTTTTACAAAAATTTAAAAAATACTTCTTGGTTTTTTATTAAACTCATATACTCAACAAAATGTCGATTTGTGCAAAAAAGCTATAATTAATATGGGAAATGGTACGGAAAATCAAACAATCTTACCATTGTAATTTCAAAAAAAAAAAAAAAACGTGTAAGCAAAGGCTAAAAACGGACGGGGCCAACCATGTGATACCCTACACCAAAACCTCTAGGAATTATATATGTGCAACCGCCTTGCACGCTGAATGTCCGGGTTCGATTCCAAGGCCTGGCCACATCAAATTTTCAACGGTAGCAAAATACCCCTTATTAATGTTGACGATATTTCCTTAGTATTTCCGCCATGAAAAACGTCTCAACTAGTGGAAACTTAGGACACGTCGCACATTGGGGCAAGATTCCAAATAACTGAGATTAATTCAGGGAAGCATTTGAGTGACCTAATGTTTATAGTTTTCGAATGTTTACACTGAATAACGGAACACAGTTTTGGTGCAAATTGAGGGATTGGAGAGGTATATTCGAAGCTCTCATAAATGGGTACCATAAAAACTATGAAGTGTTTTGACGGTTTTGCCTACATTTCTTATTTGATGAATCTAAAATTTTCCAACATAATAAATTATTGGTTAAGCTAATATTTGGCAAAAAATTATTCAAGGATATCTCCCGATTTTATGTATTTCGAGGGTCTTGGCCACATTTTTTAGTACATTTATCTGTAAATTAGGATTTATAGTTCTGAATGCCTAAAAATTCATAGTTTGATACTTTGTCAATATAGGTCAATGTCAATGTCCTCTTCTTTTTTAACTCTAAATACTTTTCAAAAATAGGGAAAAATGGATACCTTTATCAAATGCGCAAGCAAGACGCTATTTTTGTTTGCGCAATATCAAAGACAACAATCAAGAGAAAAATACAAAAACATTTCTCACGACCTTCTCGACACTCTTTTTTGTTATACTCCAATACATTTCAAAATTATGCAAAATCTGGACACATTTTAACGAATTTTTTAAACACATTTCTGCAAGACTTTTTCAGTACAATTTTTTTCCTAAAATATTAGGAATTACTTACCTCTGTTTGAAATATCCATTTTGAAAATGGCAGTTTATGTAGGAAAAACTACGTTATATCGATTTAAAAGCAGTAAAATTTAATACTTTTCACCTGCTTTTTACATTTTAAAAATATGTTCAACTTTAACACTGTGCTACACGAAAAGTAAACAACATACGACTTTGCTATTTTGGCTAGTGAGGTAGAATTTTGTACTCGTTAACCCTGTCAAGACAAAAATTTGTGTTTCAATTTTTCAATTAAGACCCGTTTTTTTCAATCTTGCCCCAACGTACGCCGTTCGGACTCAGCGATAAAAACGAGTCCACATATCAATAACTTAATATGAATCCATTGGCATAAGAGAAGCTGCCCTTGTCCCTACTGGGATGTTTGTGGAACAATTATATAAATTATACATTTCTAAAAAATATTCGAAATTGGAAAATTCACATTGATTAGCCCCTACTGCTAAATTTTGAAATTGTGTTTGAATGTCAGGTTCGTTTTCGGAATACACCTAAAATAAATAAATATATATACACTGCAATTTACCATGTCTCTGATATTTATATTTGGGAAAATTGTGAGTTTATTGAAGATCTATCGTCCAAAAATTGTGCACTTGTACCTCACATATGCTTGATAATGCACGTAATTTTGTTCTTTTCAGGGTATTTTGAAAATAGTTCATTGTGAATATATATTGTGATATCAAAAATATATTTTATACCGGTAGAAATAACTAATAACGAATAGAAATTAAAATAATTTGGATGCAAGCAATTAAAAAAAAGCCAGAATTATTTATATTCAATTACACACAAAAAAAAAATAACACAATAATTACGCCATATAAAAATATATTGATTTTATACCATGAGTTTGCTTCAAAATATGTGGAATGTGTAGGTATCGTAATGTGGGGCTATACCAAATCAATTTTAGTAAGCTATGTATATTCTGATTTTTGAAAAAGTTTGAGAATTATTTTTCGGTTTTCTAATTTTTGTTGGAGCCGGCAGGGATTTTTCGAACTTTTGGACCATTATATCAGGAAGTATGCACTTACCTCTGAAAAATTGTACTGTTGTAATAGGGACCGTGAAAAGAACCCTCTTAAAAAAAAAATCAAATAGATCCGATACGCGTCCTCAAACTGCAGCACGTGACCAAAATTTTTTAAGTTCATGTTAGCGAAAATTCCTTATTTAGCAATGATGTAAACCTTATTTTATACTTATATTACTGATGAAATAGTGACGTAAGAATTCTCGTTTTCAGAACTTTTTTAACAATATATCAGAGTTAATATATGTTCAAAACAATGTTGTCCAATGGAGTATACAATCGGAGAACCTTAGAAATATCTTAACATTTAATTTTGTTGTTAACATGGAATGTTGAGGACCATTCCTTTGTTTACTACTTCACAAAAGTTCAAAATCACGACTTCAATTTTCCAAGGAAAATGGGTTTATTAAAGAATTGATTTATGCAGATTTATGTCGCCCAATCGTTCATCTGTCAATAGACTATTTTGGCGTCCAATCGTCGGACTTCTCTTATAGAAATTCTGGATTACTATCGTGGATTTTCTCATAAACTGATCAGGAACTAGGAAAACTCTTGTCTTGTCAGTCTTGACTACATTTAAAACGAAATTCTGGCGCCCAAAATTTTAGCAAAAATCCATAAACACAATTTTTCCCAATTTACATTTTTTATACTCTCATCGAAATAATGGTTTTAGTGCCAAAGTGTGTTTGGAAGAAATCTGTCAAAAAATTGGGAGTCGACTTAGATATGTTCGTCCGTCTGCATAGCTTCCTTTATGCTAATAATTTAGTTATAAGTAAAAATATGAACTAAATAAATTAATAAATAAAAATACATATCTGGAAACGCTTTGCTTTTTGCAATAATTGTTCTCGGGGCCCCTACTACTACAATACAAATTTTTGTCAGGGACAAGTCCATACTTCCAGACAAAATGGCCCGAAAACTGTAAGGAACACCTACGTCCATCATGTGTAGTGGCTGGTGCGCACGACAACTTTCGAACCGGATATGGCTTTGGTCCAAACATTAGCTATATTTCTGCGAGCCTTATATAAAGTTCGTAGATGGTGATTTTCGTTCTATTCCTTCTGGTATTTGATATTGATCTTGAGATCTTGACGAATCTGAATCTGTTTCCGATCAGTTTTTTTATTTCGTTTGTCGTTAAAGGGTCCTCTGCCGAAGAAGGAAAAGGGAACAATTCAAGAAATGTGCATCCATTGAAAGTTCTTCCCAAAATACAATTCAAAGAGTAATCGACAGAAAAATCCCTGAAGATAAAATACAATGTAATTTCCAAATATTGGAAATAATATGCAATAAATAAAATATAAACATTGACCTCTATCTCAATAATCTTGTCTTTATTAAAATTCGAAAGGTCGAACAAAACATACAAATACGACATTTTTCTAGATGTTGTTTATAAACCAAAGTATTGGAGGTAATACGCTACAAACGTCTGCCTACGTCGCACTGTGGTTCCGCCGGTCAAAAATCGAAAAATTTATGTCGACAAATTTGATTGCGATTGAAATAAATATTCTCTCAACACATTCAATTTTTATTATCCAGTACTTATTTGCCAATTTGCAGCGGTAATATGCCAAGTTAAGTCAAAGAAATTGAAATTTGTATGTTGTACCTTAAAAACGAAAAAAAAAATCCGCAAAGCATTCGTAGTTTATGAGTGAAATTATAACAAAATTAAGAGGTAAATGTACAATTTCCAAAATGAAACTTATAGTTGATGGCATTAACAATATTCTTACGAAAAAAACAAATTCAAAATTCGGTTTCTAAATTCCTTAAAAATAAATTCTTTGTAAATGACTTTTTGTGCTATTTTTAATATCATTGCTATAAATTTATGCAGAGATTTATTAATGTTGGCCCCGTAAGGCAAGTCCATATTTTTCTTAAAATAAAGAGGAAGGTCTCTAGTTTACTATAAAAAGAAATCCAGCTGCCACCATCTGCCACCCTGTAAGTTATTCCCCTTATACCACGCCTGTAAAATCGCCAAACTTCCGAAAATCGGGAGGTACGTTTATATGGGAGCTATACCGAAACGTGGGCCTATATTAAAAATTTTTTGCAAGGAGGTATGGTGTTCCCTCAGAACTTAAAATGCAAAATTACAGCCAAATCAGTTGGAAAATTTGGCTAAAATCGTCAAAATACCGAATATCGGGAGGTACGTTTATATGGGAGCTATACCTAAACTTGGACCTATATTGAACATTTTTTGCACGGACGTATGATCTTCCCTCCAAAGTCAAAGTACACAATTACTCGGTTAGAAAATATGGCTAAAATCGTCAAAATACCGAATATAGGGAGGTACGTTTATATGGGAGCTATACCTAAAATTGGACATAAATTGAACATTTCTTGCAAGGTGGTATGTTGTTCCCTCAGAACACAAAATGCAAAATTACAGCCAAATCGACTGAAAAATTTGGCTAAAATCGTCAAAATATAAAAAAATCGGCGGTACCTTTATATGTGGACCTACTTCCATTAAATTAATTTTCTCCCTTTCGGGCTCTTTATAAAACTATGTTTAAAATTTCGAGGTGTTAACTCGATTAGAACTATTTTTGGCACTCTTTCCATACAAGTGGGACCACTGTGCGTCGGTGGAATCGGTATATCTGTTCGAAAGTTATCGTGCGCACCAGCCAGCTAGACAGTAAGAGAGACAGATGAACGGACAGGGCTAAATCGACTCCTATGAATTTCGTCCAAACATACTTGGGGTCTAAACCCGTTCTTTCGATGAGACATATCCATGTTGCATGGGAGGAAATTCTGATTCTGTACCCAAAACCCATTATATATTAGTCAGTAGGCCCGTTATCTAGCAGACACATTATTACAATTTGCATCAGGGGAAAGGTCAGTAGTTATTTCTCCACATGTAGGCTACTTTGCCAGTATATGCCCCCCAGGAATTAAAATATGGACCAAACATAAAATTTGGATATTTTTCATACAAAAGTAATGGTCTATGTCACCCGCTAAAAAAATATCAGATCATCATCAAAAATTTTAGCCATCTTCTTTGACATCTTCTTCGTGACTACAAAATTGGATAAATAATATGTTTTGGTCAATTTCACCCGCTAAATATTGCACGATCATCTTCATTAAAAATAGGGATCTATTCTGATCTGAACCCGACCTCCATAAAAAATTTCGTGGCGATCGGTCTATAATAGCGGTCTGGAGTTTGATTACAATTTATAATGGACAGACGGACGGACATACCTCTCAAAATCGTTTTATCTCGTCGAGATATAAAGATTGGTATACCACATTAGGGTATAATAAAAAAAGCGTTTAACTGATGGAAAGTGACGGGTATAAAAGTATAAATGCGCCGAAAGAGGACACTCTCGGGCATCATTCTGGGAAAACGAAACTCTGTTCCCTAAATGTTCTAGTCCACCAAAGTTGAAATTTCACTAAAATTTAATACCTGAGGAAAAATAAAATAACTCACTTCGTGTAAACGCTACGGTAATTTATTAAAACGATTCTTAAAGGCACCAATTCTACCTACCTAATAAAAAACAAGTAAGAAAAGTCTATAGTCGGACGGAGCCGACCATGGGATACCCTATACCACTATCCCTGGACAATCGCTCTCCACGGAACTTCTTTTCAATGATTGTGAAAATGTAATTATCAAATATCCGAGATGTAATGTATAATACTTATGACCAAAACCAAAAAGTTATCTAGCATGACAAAGACATTTTGTAATAAAATGTAATGAAACCCACTTATGTAGTACTACTACTTCCGTTGTTTAACCGCTACGTTATTGAAATTTTTACCAATTTCACACAAAAGTTTCAGTCCATTTAACCCGCTAAGTATTATCTGACCTTCACGTTGGTTTGTACGCTTCTTCTTCATCATAAACTCAAACTTAGTTTAAAATTTTGCGGGTTATTATTTTGACCTATAGAGCCGCTACAAAATTGTTTAAAATTTTGTTTTTGGTCCATTTCATTCCCTGAACATTTCACGATCATCAGCAAAACTAATCATTTCTATTCTGGCCCGAACCCAACCTCCTTAAAAACTTAGTTACAATCGGTCCATAATTGCGGCCTTAAGCTTGTTTACAATTTTTAATGGACGGACACACATCGCTAAATCGCTATATCACGTCGAGATATGAATTTTGGCATACCAAATAAGAGGTCTAGAACAAATATTTCGTGTTAGATAAACTTTTGGAGAGACAATATGTAGCATGGGATAAAAATGTGGTTCTCTACACAGAACCATTATATATTAGGCAGTAGGCCCGTTATCTAGCAAACACTTTATTGCAATTTACATCAGAGGAAAGGTCAGTAGTTTCCATATGTAGGCTACTTTTGCGAAATATATATGTCCTCAAGGAATTAAAATATCGACCAAAAATAAAATTTTTATATTTTTCATACAAAAGTAATGGTCCATTTCACCCGCTAAAGAATATCAGATCATCATTCAAAATTGTAGGCATCTTTTTCGACCTATACTCTTACCCGGTACAAAATTTCGTGACTATTGATGTATAATTGCGACTTCTAGCGAGTTTATTATTACACTACAAACAAATAACGGAATATATTAGGCTGTAACTCTGTTATCTGATCATGCACACCAACATAATTGGCATCAATTGAAAGGTCAAGCGTTCCACTTTCAAGTATATCTCACTTGTCCGGAATGTCACTTCCAGGAATTAAGATATAAGCTGTATATTAAAAATTTTCACAATTTTCACACAAACGTTTTGGTCCATATATTATCCGATCCGATATTATCCGATCGCCATCTCAAATTGCAAGCTTCTTCTTTTTGATATACTCTTACCTTATTTAAAATTACGCGTTGATCGGACTATTATTGAGACCTACAGAGCCGCTAGAAAATTGGATAAATATTATGTTTTTGGTCCATTTCACCCGCTAAATATTTCGCGATCATCACCAATAAGAATAGGGATCTATTCTGATCTGAACCCGACCTCCATACAAAATTTCGTGACGATCGGTCCATAATTGCGGCCTGGAGTGTGTTTACAATTTATAATGGACAGAATGAATTTTTACCAAAACAAACTTATAATACCCTTTTCCACATTGTGGTATAGGGTATAACAATGAACACAATATATGTTATAAATTGTCGTCTGTATGAACACTTAGTTTCAATATGTTTACTATCGAATCCCATATAGGGATTAACAATCGGTGGCAACAAAAAAAAGGGGGGGTTTGGCCAAGAAAATCGATTTCTGAACCACTGTGCGACATATCCAGACGACATAAAGTGATTTAGCAATGTATTCCCGTCTGTCCATCCATTAAAAATTGTCTTCCGCAACACTTTTGAGCTTAAAACCAAATCCATATTTCTGTCGGCAAGCCCATACGTTGATAGAG
The DNA here is from genome assembly GCF_047663935.1 of Musca autumnalis. Lineage (NCBI taxonomy): Eukaryota > Metazoa > Arthropoda > Insecta > Diptera > Muscidae > Musca > Musca autumnalis. The sequence goes on along the minus strand of NW_027411866.1, from coordinate 126,392,866 downwards.
TAATAGTAACGGTAAATGTCAATTTAGAATATGTACTTAGCAACTTCAAAATACAGTTATCCCAGAAAGAAAATAAATGTTGGTATGTTATTCATTAGGTCTATTTATTATTCGTTAGAGACTTCATTATCTGGGAGTTAAAGCACACCTTCCAATTAATTCGATTAATAAAACAAAATTTAAACTAAACCAAAATGGAAATTTTCCCTTTTTACACATCATCAGAAAAACTTCATATAAATCTTCAAAAATACTTTCAAATATGGATTGCATGCGTCCACAACATAGTTGGACTTCATGGAGATCACCTTTTGCTATAGTATTTCGGACTAATATAAGTTACAGGTTTACCAAATACATTAAAAAATATTCTTAAATAGTTCTTATAATTAATTCTTAAATAGTACAAGAATAGTACAAGTTGATTAACGTTTCAAAAATTAACGCCATTATCCGGGAAAATCGATTATCCCCAATGCCTCCGGCCCCGACCACCACGGATAATCGAGGTCCGACTGTACTTCCAAGGGAGTTGTACAGTAGAGCTATAACAAAAAAAAAGTACCATGTGACGAACATTGTCCCGATTACGAACATACATTTCCTAGTTCGATTTGACATCGATTTCTTAAGGTCTCGACACATAAGAAGCATGACATTCTTGCTTAAGTCATATCTGGTAAATGACTAAAGACCAACTTCGACCTGATTCAAATGTGATTCTGAAATCTTTTATTAGGTTGAACTTCGTCTTTAGTCTTTTATCAGATATGACTTAAGCAAACATGCCATGCTTCTTATGTGTGGGGGCCTTAAGACCTTTGGATAATTTCTCCTTGGTAAAATGTGTGATTTTAATTTTAATTTTATGAACAAAATGATATGTAATTTTTGGGTTCTTAGCCGTCCTATTCAACCAGTGTCTTAATCTGTGTTATTTTCCAACCGCTTGGACACAGGCTATGGTAGTACCCATCCTCAAAAGAGGGTTTCCGGCTGATAAGTGTGGATGTTATGGGCCGATATCGATGCTGTCTGCATTTGGCAAACTCTATGAGTCCTTCATTTTGAAGCGTCTAGGGGTCTTGTCGAAGACAAGAGAATCCTCAAGGACTGTCAATTTGGGTCCAGGACGGGTCACTCGATGTCTTATGTCCTCTCGGTCTTTTCGTCCTACTCCTATCGCAGTGACTCGACTATGCCAGAGAATTCGAATCGTTCTGGAACGACGGCATACTTTTTAAACTAAAATGTTTTGGTTTTGACGCTCCTGGGTCCCTCCCTATAATGTTTTCGTTAGCGACATGACTGAACCCCCTGGTGGAGGCTTGTAGCTACTGCACGTGGATGACGTCATCCTGGCCTTGTTTGGACCACCTTGAGGTCCCAGTCCCAAAGTGAAATTTGACGAAGAATATTTTTGTCTCTAACATCATCTCTCTAAAATTATGTTTTGTTGGACGATTTTGAATAAACTCAGATGAAGTCAGACTTTAACCCTTAAACGTGTTTTTCATTTTTAGAGATTCCTGGCGATTAGACAGGAATATTTGGATTTGATACAATCACAATTTTAAGGAGTTTTTGAAAGATTTTTGAAACAAGTACAAAAAAGACCCCTTTGATGAACCGCATAAGGGTTAACAAAAATATTGCCCACATACTTCTCCGTAAAGTTGCCAAAGACACTATATACCTGAAATGCAAGGATTCAAAGATATCTTATCTCGAATATTTCGACAAAATTAATAATGGGCGGAACTTGCCACGCCTATTTTGGTTACTTTCCGATGTAGACTTTTAAAACGCCGATACACGTGTGTCATATTTTTAGCTCTACTTTCATAATCTACTCGATTTTCCTCGTCATTATTTTTTTGTTTTTGTCGCACAGTGTAATATAAAACTACTAATTGATAAGCAAGTAATTAGACCTATCATCTCCTACTCCTCTCCTATCTGGTTTGAAATCTCGTCAAGCCAGATGGAGAGCCTTATGCGATGGGAATGGTCAATCCTTAGCTATTGCCTTGGTATGCCCAAACATGGAGAAGTTGGATAGGTTCATGGTGAAGGAAGTCCTAAACTTTCTGGATACTGCTCGGCACGTGCAAGGATTTCTGGATCATCCCGTTGATAGAAATACCCTTATGGTACGAAAACACCTGCCACCAGTGGCAATATTAAAAAATAGATGAAGGTTTATGTTCAACACAGAAAATAAACTTATGTTTTACCATATACGGTTCAATACGATAAACACCACTGACACAGTTTATATAACGGCTCAGTAGATCCTTTGCAAATATTGTACATAGTAGTTTTAAGTTTTTAGTTTTAGTCCTTAGTTTTAGTATATAGTTTGTAAGCCTTCAACTCATGTAAATTTGCCCATTTTTTGTATTGACAAATATTATTTTTAAATAATGATTAATATCAGCTTGCAGCAAATTTTCACAGTACTGGAGTAGATGGCGATTGTCATATGTTCAGTTATATACAGTATTAGCAGTAAGTCATGCTGTATAGTTTTAAGATGATTATCAATAAAAAATGGCCATAGCCAAAAATAAAAACAAAATCAAATCAATCAAATCGGGCGGTGCCGAATCCAAAAAGGTTAAACACAAAAATGTATAACTCATCTATTTTTCAACCGATTTCATTAGTTTTTCCGTTTTCGGAAGTTAATTTAATTTTCTCTTTGATTAAAATCAATAATTATACTGTTTGATATATTTTAATCAGCACCGTTTTTGGTGCGTTTTAGACTTATGTAGAATGATCCAATATTGAAGGTTATTTTCAATTTGAACAAAAAAATAGCTTATTTAATAACGATTTGCTATGATTACGGAAAACGTAAAAGAAATAACTGCCGTGAAACACTTGTATTCTGACGGTGCGGAAACTTTTTAATGATAAGTGAAAATTGATAACGCAATTAAAATATTTTCCCATGTTCTGCACGGCTATGTACCCAACTGTACAGGTAGGTGACAGCTATTCCAAAACATGGACCCATGTCCATAAATTTTTGGTGAAGAAGTTTTTTGAACAGTTCGACCCCTAAACGCCTCATCATATCTAATTTAGTCTGAAAACGTAGAAATACCTGAAATTATGGGCTATACCAAAACGTGGGTCGATTTAGCCGATTATCGTACTTGACCCCCCAAGGACATAATTCCCAACGAATTTTGGGATTTATGTCCGGGCACCATTAAATTACGTTAAGCTAAGTTTGAAAGAAACTTTTGAACAAGTTTTGGAGTTATATTGCTCAATAACCATTTTGCAATGTGCCGGGAGGGTTTTGGAGCTCAGGAAGTATTGACTTATTCCGGAATAAGAGTGTATCGTTGTAAATGAGGCCGCTAGAACAACCTACTGAAAAAAAGAATCAAAACGAATGGAGAAGAGCTCTTAAACTTAACTTTTTCGAATTTTGTGTGGGAGGTACGCGAAGATGTGGACCGATATAGCCCATTTTCCATCTTCATACATGACTGGATGAAATAATATGATATGCAAAGTTTGCACCAATCAGAAAGTCCCTGCGAGAATTATCTTGCAGATTTGCCATTTTGATTGGGGCCGTCAGGGTTTCTTGGAATTTTTAAGCCAATATCTCAGGAAGTATGGACTTGCGCAAGAACAAAATTGTACCGTCGTAAAGATAGCCGCAAGGAAAACCTCCTAAAAAAATCAAGACGATCCGAGAGGAGCTCTTAAACTTCACTTTATCCGAATTTTGTGTGGGAGGTACCCGAAGGAGTGAACCAATATAGTCCATATTGGAACCCGATCTATATCTGGAAGATGTGCAAAGTTAAAACCGTTATTTCGTTCACCAGTGTTCACCAGCAACACCAAATTCAACCGCTGCGTTTGTGTTGGGCACACACATCTCTAGATAAACATCGTGTGCGTCAATTCATTGCTAAAACAAAGAAGATGATCGGTGGTGAGAGTAACGTTCAAACTCACCACGTTTGATCTAGAGCAGTGTTAATCACCACTGGGCTGACGAGCCGTGTCTGTGTGAACACACACAATCTCAACTGTGGTGAGTTTGAACTTACTCTCACCACCGAACATCTTTTTTGTTTTAGTGATGAATTAACGAACACGATGTTTATCTAGAGAGGGATAGATAATCTCGTGTGTGTGCCCAACACAAACGAAGCGGTTGAGTTTGTTGTTGCTGGTGAACCCGGCTCTAGATCAGTGTTCACCAGCAACAACAAATTCAACCGCTGCGTTTGTGTTAGGCACACACGCGACATTATCTATCCCTCTCTAGATAAACATCGTGTGCGTTAATTCATTGATAAAACAAAGAAGATGATCGGTGGTGAGAGCAACATTCAAACTCACCACAATTGCGAGCCCAGTGGTGATTAACACTGCTCTAGATCAGAGGAAGGCATTGTGACTCACAAGAGAGACAATATGCTCTAAGTGAGCGTAAATTGGTTATCGATCACAACCTGTGTACCCAGCAAACCAAATGTCAGATGTCCGACACGTCTGAACAATTTCGGAAGCAACGTCGTTCAGATTTCGTTCCCATTTCTAAACGATTTTTCGGAGCGGAAATAGTTCAGATTTTGTACCGATTTCGTTCCGCAATTATGTCAACCACTTCATACAACTTTCGTTAAGATATCGTTACGATTTTGGATAAGTCATCGGACGTATCGTCCGAATTTTGTTCCGATTTCGTTAAGATGTCGGTACGATTAGTTTGCTGGGTAGATGCTAACACGTTGTGAACAACAACAAATTTACGCTCATTGAGAGCACAAGAGAGACCCACAAATTTTCTCTGCCTCACTCTGCTCTAGATCAATGTCGTGCTTTGATATTGTTAAGCAATGGTGAGCAAAACAGGAAATACACAAACTTGCCCTCTTTTTCTCTCTAAGTCCCAATTTACATTAGGCCATTTTACTTGCGGCAATTGTCAGTTTGTGGGTGAGAGAGGGTGTTGAGGCAAAGGGTTACCATATATCTCACCTCTCTCTCCCACAAACTGACAATTGCCGCAAGTAAACGACGAGCGTAGGGAGTCTTTATAGACGATCGTAGGGATTCTTTATAGACGAGCGTAGGGAGTCTTTATAGACGAGCGTAAGGAGTCTTTATAGACGAGCGTAGGGAGTCTTTATAGACGAGCGTAGGGAGTCTAAACTCGCCTAATGTAAATTGGGACTAACAAAACAAACTTTGAATTTGTCTCCAAATGAGTTTTCCCCCCATTCCGACCCCTAAATATTATCCGGCTATCACCAAAATCAATAGGCTTCTTCCTACATCAACTCCCAAAAAATTCGTGACGATCCGATTAAAATTGCGACCTGTAGCGTGATTACAAACACATCGGAAAATGGGATGCATTATCGGCTATTGCCATATCTTTGCTATTTGACCACCTACGACAACCTGCTTTACACCGTTGTAAAGGTGATATTTTCTACTTTCCTTTCCAGGTTTTGCTTTTGATATACCTCTTAAAGAAACAAAGATATTGGCTTTGAAATAAAACGTAGACCTTTCTCCAAATAAGTTTTTGCCCATTTCGACCCCTGAATATTATCCGACCATCATCAAAATCAATAGGCTTCTTTCTCTTTGGGACCCCCATTAACCCCCAAAATTTCGTGACCATCCGATCAAAATTGCGACCTGTAGCGTGATTACAAAAAAATCGGAAAATGGGATGCATTATCGGCTATTGCCATATCTTTGCTATTTGACCACCTACGACAACCTGCTTTACACCGTTGTAAAGGTGTTTTCTACTTTCCCTTCCAGGTTTTGCTTTTGATATACCTCTTAAAGAAATAGAGATATTGACTTTGAAATAAAATGTTGACTTTTCTCCAAATAAGTGTTTGCCCATTCCGACCCCTTAATATTATCCGACCATCGCCAAAATCAATAGGCTTCTTCCCCTCCGGGACCCCCATCTACATCCAAAATTTCGTGACGATCCGATCAAAATTGCGGCCTGTAGCGTAATTACAAGGTTTAGATGGACAGACGGACAGACGGACGGACTGACGGACGGACACACATAGCCAGATCGACTCAGCTCGTCGAGACATTCATTTTGATATATATAAGTATGGGTCTACGACCATTATTTCGATGCGTTACAAACTTTTTGGCCAAAACCAACTTATAATACCCTCCCCACATAGTGGTGTAGGGTATAAAAATCGACGATATTTCTTACCATTTTGAGTATTTTTTAACAAAAAAAAAAAAAATCATATTATAGGCACCGTTAATTCACATATAACGAAATTTTAATTTTTCTGTCTTTATGTAAATTTTTTTGGGAATGTTTGAACAACAAACTGTGCAATGGTATAACATTTGCTGACACACCCCATACAATTATTCCATAAAAGAAAAAGTTTCAAAACGAAAGCATTTGCTATAATAAAATTATTTATTTTATTATTGCTAATGTGTTTTAGTATTTGTATTATTTCCTCTTATAACAACAAAATAATGGACTTTAGCTGACATAACCATATAAAAATATACATATATATTCTGCAGGTCAAAAATAAAAGAGGCCAAAATTTCCATAATTTATAATGCATTCGCATTGACGTGATATTCATCTATTTTTTTCCAACGTTATTTTTATATTCAAAATCATATTTCAATCTTTGCGCAGAGTGTACTAACAAATTTACCAAATTTCGAACCAGAAGCAAACAGTTTGCACATTGAATTATTTCTACGAATTATTAATCGTAATTATGTTTTTATATTTTAAGTTTGTTTTGCTAAAAATTCATGTAACACCGCGAAATATTTGTCGTACACCCTCAATGTTATATACCATTTTTAATATCTCAACGAGATAAAGCGATATAGCGATGTGTGTCCGTCCGTCCGTGTGTCCGTCTGTCCATTATAAATTGTAATCAAACTCCAGGCCGCAATCATGATCAATCGTCACGAAATTTGGTATGGAGGTCGGTATCACATTAGAATAGATCGTTATTGTTACTGGTGATGATCGTGAAATATTTAGGGGGTGAAATGAGCAAAAACATTATTTTTATCCGATTTTGTATCCGCTCTATAGGTCGCAATCCGATCCGATCAGCGCGAAATTTTAAATAAGGTGTGAGCTTATGACAAGAAAGAAGCTTGCAATATTACATGATGATCAGATAGTTTTTAGCGGGTAAAATGGACCATAACTTTTTGGACATTTGAACTTGCCGACAAAAATGTGGATTAGGATTAAAGTTCAAAAGTTTTGCGGAGGAGGGAATGGACCGACATAGTGCATTACGGAAGTGGATCTAATTTTGAGAGTCATATCTTTTCGATAGATATCGCGCCCTGTAGTCATTTCAGTGGGTTGTCGTACACCTGTTGGACCAGTATGCCAGAAAGGATGGACTTGTCCACTGAAAAACTTATATGACTGTAAACAGGACCACAAAAAACATCTTCGGTATAAATTTGCAAAGGATCTCCGAACAGACCCTAAACTGCACTTGGACACTTACGTTGAACTTTTGTGGGGGAGGTATCCTAAGGAGAGGACCGATATGGGTAATTTTAGAAGTTAAACAAAGTTTGGACAAATTATGACGAAGGCCAAATTTTGGACCAAATCGGTTTATCAGTTCGAGAGTTATTGTGCTCTCCAGCTACTACATATGGTGCATTAGGGGTTTTTTTACAACTTTCGGGCTGTTTTCCTAAGAAGTATGGACTTGCCACTGAAAAAAACTTTTACCGTTGTAATTGAGACACCGATTGCAAGTTGCTTCAACAGAAATCAAAGTTAGTCAAGAGCAGGTCTTAAAGTGAACTTATCCGAATTTTGTGTGGGAGGTACACGATGGAATGGGCAAATATAGTCCATATTCAAACCTGATCTATAGCTGGTAGATATATTAGGATGTGAACCAAATCGGTCACTCCCTTCAAGAGTTATCGTGCGCACAGTTTTTCCGAACATTTTTGAACTTTTGTGGTGGAGGTACCTGAAGGAGTGAACCGATATGGCTTATCTTCGAACTTATGATCAGATCAGTTTGGACCCGGGTTTCGGAGTCGAGGTATTTTTGGGTCGACTCCGACTCTAATCTATTTGGTTTAACTACAGAATATAAATATGAAGTAAAATTCATATCTATATTGTTTCTACTGAATCTTACATTGGAAAATAGCAACAAAGTACAAGCTCGAGAATATTCTGGGAGGACCTTTTCTTCGTGAGAAAATAACTCTTGCGCCAGACATGGAAAATATAACATGAATATTTTTTAACTTTTAGGAGAGAGAGGAGGTGAAGGAGATAGCTTTCTCCCTTCTTACCCACAAGCTCAAAACAATTTCATGAAAATGTTCATAGTCTGGCACAAGACTATGTGAAAATAAAGGGACAATACAAATAATAAGGACTACATGCAGTAAAAATTATAAGCCAACAGTTTAGAATTCTTCGAGAGCCTTAAGAGATGATTCCAAGTTAAAAAACCCAACAACAACCCTTTTTCATAATTTTTTTCTTAAAATCTACGTAACTTTTGTAATAGATTTTCCCTTTATCTGAAAGAGCATAATTTAATCTACTTTCTGAAAATTTGTTGAAAAATATTAAAAAGCTTTGTACAAATAAATGACCTCTACGAAACCCTGTTTTTATTAAAGCGTTTTGGGATGCCACCGTGGTGCAATGGTATGCACAACCGCCCTGCACACATAAGGTCGTGGGTTAAATTCCCCGGCCAGGCAACATTAAAACACTTTTCAACGGTGGCAAAATACCCCTCAGTAATGTTGGCGACATTTCCTGAGTATTTCAGTCATGTAAAACTTCTCTACAAAGTGGTGTCTTAAGACACGCCGTTCGGACTCGGCGATAAACAGTAGGTCCCATATCATTGAGCTAATATGAATCGGGGTGCACTCATTGATATGAGAGAAGTCTCCCTTGTCCCTTATGGGATGTTTGTGGAACAATTATATATATGTTTTGGGGTACCCACTGTAGCTCGAAAACGAATAAACCGATCAGCATATAGTTTTGTGGAATGATGAAGAACTTAATAAACTTGTACAAAAGCGAAATGGAATAAAAATATCAATTTTTTTAAAAAATTGTGAACTGTCAATATCAACATTTCGATTTTAACTAAAAAATGGATAATTTTTAAGTCATTTTTTTAAGTCTCTCGCTTAAGTACAAACTTTTTATATGTATAATAATTCCACAAAAACATATGAAGATCGGATCATCCGTTTTCGAGCTACATTCTGCACTGCATTCCAAAATGTCATTTTGAGAAAACTTCAAACTTCGATGTTACATACAAATCCGAATGAACTTTCTCTTTCTAACTCTCATATCTCAGCTAGTTTTTGTCCGATCGACTCGAAAATTTTGCAGCTTGGCGTTTTCTACCTGTTCTTTAAAATAAACAAATAAAAAAATATTCGATTTTGTAAAATTTGTTAGTGGACATAACCCCCTAAAATCGATCGATTTTGATGTCCTTACCAACATTTTCCGAGGAACATTTCTGTAGATTTTTTTCATGTAGAAAATCTGATCTTGTGTTTATTTTTCAATTCAAGAACAAAACGGACTTGGAAGGAACTGTACTAAAAGAACAAAATAATCTACTAAAGGATTCATCATTCCATTTATCTGAAAACATTTCATCTCAAAATTATGAAACAATATCGCCAAACAAAGATATAAAGCTACTTACCCAAGCATTATTGGGGGTCAATAAAACAATCTTTACGTCATAATTTAGAAACTTTTGCTACGGGTCCTTCGGAATTCTTAATATATTCAATAGGGGCTTTCATTCCCAACATGAATTTTCTACCCCCAGACATTAACTTCCATTTTATGTCACAGTGTAATCAGTAAGATTTCCCATAGCGACCACAATGTCCTTCATAGGAGTCCAACAGGTCCTTTAATAAAAAACAAGGGTGACATCTAACAAAACACAAGATCGGAAGATCAAGAAGATCAGTAGACTTTTGTGAGAAGACCAGTGGATCTTCTGACAGAAGTCTTATATAAAAGACGTTAAATGTCCAATTATAATTCGTTTGCCAAAGAACATAAATTTTGCTTGCAACAAAAATAAAGGATCAACTGGACCAAAAATATTCTGGACATGCATTTTGTAATCAAAATATAGATGAATAGACTAGACTTCAAATGACAGTAAATATCCTGTGAATAGTTCTCTGAATTTGTATGGTATACCGTTTGCTTATATGTTTTTTAGCCTTCCTTTAAAATAAATAATGATTTTTGAAAAAAATTGGTGTCCCGAATTTAATATTATATTTTTATATTGTAGAAAAAAATTGCCCGGAGTCGGAGTCGAGTTATTTTTTTCGACTCAGACTCCGACTCCGAAACCCCGGTTTGGACAATATATTGTGAAGGCAAATTTTAGATCGAATCGACAGATCCGATCGAGAGTTATTTTGCGCTCCAACCACTACACACGGTGCCATGGGGTTTTTTTGAACCTTTCAGGCTATTTTTTCAGGAAGTATGGTTTTGCCCCTGATGAAACTTGTACCGCCGTGAATACATGTTCTTACAAGAAAAATCAAAACGATTCAAGAGCTGGTCCTAAACTGAACTTTTCCGAAATTTTGTGTCGGAGGCACCCGAAGGCTTGGACCGATTGAGTCCATATTGAAACCTCATCTAAGTTTGGTAGAAATTTCACGATGTGCAACGTATGGATGAAATCGGTTAGTCCCTTTAAGAGTTATCGTGCGCACAAATATTCCGAACATTTTCGAACTTTTGTGGGGGAGGTACCGGAAGGAGTGGACCGATCGAACTTAAATAAGTTTGGACAAAATATTGCGAAAGCCAAATTTTGGACCAAATCGGTTCATCCGTTCGAGAGTTATCGTGCGCACCAGCCAGACAGACGGACGGACATTGCTAAATCGACTCCAAATTGTCTGAAACACATTTCGTCCAAACATACTTGGGGTCTAAAACCATTATTTCGATGAGGCACATTTTGCCCGTATGAAAGTGTATATACCCTCGTTAGCATAAATGCTGAGGGTATAAAAATAATATATGGGGTTTCTGAGTGAAATCGGACACTTTTTCAAGATGAGGTTTTTGATTTCCTTCATTTTTTGCTGTGGTGATGCTGATCACTAGCAAAATATTTTAGTATAGTTTCAGATTTTTTTGACTAACGGTTCCAGAGATATCGCGCCTTGAAAAGGTCAAATTCTGTAAAAACTACATGCAAAGAAATACTCATAACTTCTTTAATATTGGTCCAATGCGAAAAAAAATTTTTGTATGCTTTGTTATTTTATCACCTATTTAATAAAAATTAGCAAAAAAATTTGCACAGTGGGCTTGGATGCTATTTTCGCGATTTAATATTTAAAATCAATTTTTAAAGATGTTCGACCCCTTCGATTTTCTTTAATTTTTTTTGTATTAAACTACGTTCAATTACAAAAATTTTAAATTCCTATGTGGTAATAGGATTCGGACCATTACTATTTTCTCTGAATTTTTTAAAATTTGTCAATACAATTTTTCCTTTATACCAGCGTGAAACAATTATGAGTATTTCTTTGCATATAGTTTTTACAGAATTTGAATTTGATATCTCTGGAACCGTTAGTCAAAAAAATCTAAAAATATACTAAAATATTTTGCTAATGAGCAGCATCACCACAGGAAAAATAAAGGAAATCAAAAACCTCATCTTGAAAAAGTGTCCGATTTCACTCAGAAACCCCCATATGTATATCTTATATCTTTATTCCTGGTAGCACATTCCGCCCACGTGAGTTATTTTTGAACCTTTCCATAGATGCCAATTTTGTTGATGTACGTGCTCAGATAACAAATTTACAGCCTAGTATATACAGATTTTTCACAGTTTTAATAGTGTGTATAGCAACCATAACCACGCTAGCGTTCGAAGTTATAGTTTAATACTGACAAATTTTTACACGAGGTAAGAAGGAAGATGCCAACAATTTTGGATAATGAGCGGATAGTTCTTAGCGGGTGAACTTTTTTGGGAAAATATCCATATTAATTTTTTTTTTTTTATTTTATTTCTAGGAGAAATATATTGGAAACCTAAGAAAATATACTTGAAAACCAACATGAATATAGCTCTTCGATAACTGAACTACTGCCTAAAACATAAGTGTTCTTTTTATTGTTATGATTTTCTTGCATGGAACTACATTTACATTCCACAAAATGTTTTCAAATCATGAAAGAAGGATTCCCAGGTTTTTAAATTGTTGCAAATTGCAATGCTGTACGTGGTTTTGAAATTTTTGCGATACCTTTCATTGATCGATTCGATAAAAAGCACCGAAAACTATTTCTAACATTCTTTTATTATTTGCCCTCAACATTTAAGCCAACGAGATTATCTAAATAATGATTTTAGACCCCTAGTATGTTTGGACGAAATCTATTTCAGACAATTTAGAGTCGACTTAACAATGTCCGTCCGTCTGTCTGGCTGACTGGTCCGCACGATAACTCTCGAAGAATCAACATATTTGGTTCAAATTTTAGGCCTCGTAAGTTTTGTCTATGCTTAGTTTAAGTTCGAAGATGGACCATATCGGTCTACTCCTTCCGTTAATTACTCTCACATCGGCACACCCCTTGCGAAAATTATAGTTTAACAGCTCTTCTCGAACCGTTTTACATTTGTTTGAAACATGTTCGCCTTGCGGCCCTTTTTACAACGGTGCAACTTTTTTGATGACAAGTCCATACTTCCTGAGACGACTCCAAATAAACTGACTAGTGCCTATGATAACCCTTGAAGGGAGAAACTAGTATAGTCTTAATTTTGTACATCGTATTATTTTTTAGAGACGTGGATTATGTCCGAATATGAACTACATTGGAACACTCTTTCGGGTGCCTCCCACACAAGTATTGGAAAGAGTGCCGTTTAACGACTCGTCTCGGATTGTTTTAATTTTTTGCGTATTTTTTGTCTTGTGGCCCTTGTTACGACGGTATAACTGTTTTGGGGGTCAAAATCCATTCTTGTTGGAAAATTGGCCCAAAATTTAAAAAAAAACCATAGATACATTATAAGCACTGAGTTTACTTATTTTCTTTGTGTCCGAGCCCGAGTGTATATCTCCTACAGCACAGCTGACTGATACTTTCTAACTTGTTTTAATAACTTGTAGCGAAAAAGCTCCCATTTGTCCAGTAATGACTTCGTATATATTTATGTATGTTCTATATCTCTAGTTTGTTACAATGTATATCCACTTATGTACATATGTATGACCGGAAGGCTAAAAAATGTCGCAATCATATAAAAGAAATTCCTTGGAAAATATTTCCCAGTTGTAGTGGAGTAGGGTATCAAATGGTCGGCCCTGCCCAACTATAAACCTCTCTTACTTGTTAATTATTAAAATATGTAAATTCAATATGGAAATTTTTAGGGGAAATACACAAATCTTTAAAAAAAACATCATTTAATGGTGCCTTAATGTCTTGTCTAACAAAGCCAAATATAAGCCTACTTGAATTCTCAGAAAAACATACAGCATTTCATTTTATAACATTATATTGGCCATGCGTTTGCCGTCAATAGACGTTTACTATTACTATTTGTTGTCCAAATTTTGGCACTAAAACGTTCATAAAATCATTAAAATGTCTGATTGATCTGCACATGTTTAGATTAAGAGCAAAATCATTGCCATATGAAACACGCGATTTTATTATCATTAGCACGAAATTAATGAATGTTAAATATACATATGTATGTATATCGTCACCATAAATGCCCGAAGACGTAACCCACAAAATCAAAACTTTACAGGAAAAGCAAAAAACGTTATAACATGAAAAACTGTTTTATGGAATATAATTCTTATGAGGGCAAGTATTCGGGATATTATCAATCCTATACGAATGGGAGTAATAAATGAAACCAAAACAGCGGAAACACTTGGTTTTGGGATCCGTCATTACAACAAAATCTGCAATATTATCCCATTTTTGGAAATGCCATTTCTTGAATAGGATCGTTGTTTTTGAACGTAGAAGCTTGAAAATTTGCCATAGCATGTATTTTAACTTTGTGTATCAGATCCCACCAAAAAATGTTTCGATTTGCGTGTGGGTTTCGTCTTCGGGCATTTTTGGTGACGATATATAGCAGAGACGTATGCAGGGGAATGGGACATTTCCCTCTCCCTCCGAAATTGTTTTTAATATATTTTTGGACATTTTACCTCCAAAAGATACAATTCCATTTCTTTACAAATAAACAAGTGTCTGCAGCTCTTGAGCGTATAAACAGATTTATTTAAAACTGCATCAAAAGTAGCCCAGTTGTCAAAGTCAAAGTCGATATAACGATGTTCGTCTGTCCGTCCGTCTGTGTGTTGAAATCAAGATACAGCTAGCAATTTTTAAGATAGAGCATTGTAATTTGTTATAGAAGTTTATATTATTCCTAGGATGTTTGTTATTGCAAATGCGCTATATCGGTCCACATTGTGATATAGCGCCCACAGAACGGTACCTCCCGATGTTCGGTATTTTGAAGGTTGTAGTCTCATTATCGCACAGAAATTTAAAATATTCTACTTAATATTTGTTGGGGTTATAAAACTTTATCCTAGAAATTTGTCGGTATAGGACCACGCCTTCATATAACCCTCATAGTACGGTATCTCCCGATTTTCGGTATTCTGACGGTTGTGGCCACAGCAACCCACCGAAATGGCTGAAATTTGGTATTTCGTCTTTGTTGGAAGTAAAAGCCTTTCTGACTGAAATTCGTCGGTATAAGTCCACGTTCCGATATAGCCCCCTTAGAACGGTACCCCCGATTTTCGTAATTCTGATGGTTGTGACGTATCTCACAGAAGGACTGAAATTTGTTATTTAGTCTTCTATGGGGTTATAAAATATTGCAGAAGATAATTATCAGTATAGGCCCGCCAATTCTTATATCCCACATAGAAGCGTACCTCTTGATTACACTGTGAACACAAATTTTGGTGAGTATATTAAGAACCCCGAAGGACAGATCCGCCGTGAGTCGAATTTCCGCCTTATGGCGTGATGATGTTTTTGCTAGAGACCATGTAAGCCATCAGGAATTAGCGTTATATCTTTGTTCTCTGTTGCTTTAGCTTATTTTTTAGATAACATGTCTCCAGTCAAATCGAATGAGGGTTATTTTCGTAGAGCACTTCGACCTTCTAACTCGCTTCCTTCAATGTCCTTTTCATCCTTTATTTTAAGAGCCGCTATAAAAGTACCACAAGATGACGTTTTTCAGCTTCGAAATGTTCTGCAAAAATCAATTCTGTCACGTTTTCATAGTGGGGTAAAAAATACCAATTTTTAATTGTCACGCATAAAGTCAAGCCGGGCCAGCAACGCGGACAGGGGTCTGCTAGTTTTTAATAAAACTAAACAAAATTTATTTTTCGTTGATAGCGGAGGGGTTTATTTAATAACATTTAATAAGCTAATACGAATCAGGGTGTACTCAGTGATATGAGAGAAGTCTTCCTTGTCCCTCCTGGGATATTTGGTGAGATTGTAGCGCTTGTACAAAATAAGCTATTTTATTCTTCCTCAGATACTACATTTTATTTCAAATTTAATGGAATTGAACTTTTATGGAACAAAATGTAACAATGTTTTGTGTTTGCAAAACGATATCTGTTATGCCTCTTTCGGTCCATATGTACTTTTGTACCCGTCCCGTTCCATCCGTTTAACATTTTTTTTTTAATTTATTGAAATTACATGAGTAAAAATGAGTTTTATATCCCCAACGAAGACTAAATACCAAATTTCAGCCATATCGGTGTGATAATGAGGCCAAAACCTTCAAAATACCGAAAATCGGGAGATATCGTCCTATGGGGGCTATATCAAAACGTGGACCTATATAAACATTTTATGGTAGAAATGTTTCTTAGCCTCTGGAAAAATGGGACTAATACATTCAAAATATATTAAAATGACGCGTACTTTATATGGGGCGTTTTATGGGGGCTATACCAAAACGTTGACCTATATAAATCAACTTTGGTAGGAATGTTTTTTGGCCTCTGGAGACACAAAATACCAAATTACAACCAATTCGGTGGTAAAATGGGACAAATATCTTAAAAATTCCTTAAAACGACGACGCGTCACGCGTCATTTTATATGGGGGATATACGAAAGCGTGGACCCACAAAGCCCACTTTCAATACCAAAAGTCCTACGTCCAAAAATAGATTTTCCAAAAAGTTCATCCACCTACGTCAATCAGTTCGGACGCTAGAGTGATTTCCACAGACGGACAGACAGGCAGACGGACAGACGGACGGACATGGCTATATCGATGTAGAATTGCACGCGGATCAAGAATATATATAGTTAGACCCCACAAATTTCGAGTAGTTACAAACGTAGTGACAAACTTAATATACCCTCATCCTATGGTGGAGGGTATAAAAAGTAACTTGACATTTGGTGTTCCCAATGGTGCAGAAACTACTACATCAAAAATTGTGGACATAGGTCCTGCTTTTGGTATAGCCCCTATAAACGGTACTACCCGATTTCAGGCATTTTAAAGTTTGTATCTACATTTTCGGCCTAAATTCACTGCAATTTGGTTATGGGGTTGTCAGTGATCAACCATGGTAAAACAAGAAAAGGTAGCAGCAACACCCAACTGACTGAACTGGGCTGTAATGTTAGTGTTAAATTCCATATGACAGTTTATATATTTATTTCTATGTTCGATGTATATTAGGGATATATATTTTATGAAGGACAAATTTATTCATCAGAAAAAAACTATTTCCATATGTATATTCTTCTTCATGATGGCATCTCTCAAATAAAACGCTTGCATTTGAACATGCATGTCCATGTTTTTTACATGTAAAAAACGTATCAGTCGTCTTTGCCGACAGAGTTATACCCTCAGCCTATGTGAATTTAAACATTCATCTACGGACAGATTGAATGTATTTAGAGTCTTTTCAGAAATTTGTGAGCCTTTTTGAACATTTGAGCTTGCCGAAAAAAATGTGAATTAGTATTAAAGTTCAAAAGTGTTGCGGAGGAGGTACTTAAAGGAATGGGCTGACTTGGCCCATTATGAAAGTCTATTTTATTTTGGGAGTCATATCTTTTGGACAGATAACGCGCCCACTAGTCATTTTAGTGGGTCATCGTATAGCTTTTGGACCAGTATGCCAGGAAGAATGAACTTGTCCACGGGGAACATAATACAGCTTTAAACAGGACCACAACGAACAGCATTTCCAAAAGATCGTCGAACAGATCCTATACTGTACTTGGACACAATTGTTGAACTTTTCTGGGAGAGGTACCATTAGGAGAGGACCTATATGGACCATTTTAGCGGTTAAATTAAATTTGGACAAAGTTTGGGGGAATGTACCGGAAGTTGTGAACCGGTATTAACCATATTCGAACTGAAACTTAGTTTGGACAAAATATGACGAAGGCCAATTTTTGGACCGAATTGGTCGATCAGTTCGAGAGTCATCGCGCTCTTCAGCCAATACATATGGTGTAATAGGGGTTTTTTACAAGTTTTGGGGTGTTTTATCAAGAAGTATGTACTTGCCCCGAAAAAAAAACTTTTACTGTTCTAATTGAGGCAGCGAATGCAAGTTGCTTCAACAAAAATCAAAGTGATTCGAGAGCAGGCCTTAAGTGAATTTATCCAAAAATGTGTGTGGGAGGTACCCGACGGAGTGGACAAATATTCGAACCTGACCTATAATTGGTTCATATATTAGGATGTATAAAGTATGGACCAAATCTGTCACTCCCATCAAGAGTTATCGTACGCACAATTTTTCCGAAAATTTTTGAAGTTTTGTGGGGGAGGTACCTGAAGGAGTTTGCACAAAATATCGCGAAGGCCACATTTTGGACCGAAATGACAGATCCACACTGTGTCCTAGCCCAGATAGCATTTAGAAGACTGTTTTTTCAAAAATCACATTGAGGAGTCTTTTTAGAGTCCTTTTGGTGATCAAAAATTGATTAAGTCGCTTGTGTGATCAGAAAGGGACTCGAAAGTGACTCCCTGTAATGATTAAAAAGAGTTCAATTTAAAATACAACAACAAATGTGTAGCAATCACAAATAAATCATTGAGGTGTTTAAAATGTGACAATTTTTTGTTATTTATTGTCACATTTTGATCATCTGGAAGATTGAAAAATGCTTAATCAAAAAAGGGTCAAAAGGTGTTTGAAAAGTGATTATAATTATGTATACTCTGATCATATTTTGAACAGTTAGGTGATTAAAAACTGATTGCTTTGTTTTATTTTTATTTGGTTGTAAATAAAAAAATAAAATTCTCATATACACTTTCTACAAAATTTTGATATAAATGTAACGTATAATATTAAAGGTACAGACAAACACAACACAACAGGTTTTGCCAAGTGAAATGAAGAAGCAGTGTACTAACCACCAAGCAACATAAAGGATAATTAAAAGACATAACAAAGCAGAAAAGACTATAAAACAAAGGAAAGAAACAAAGAAGAATAATAAAAAGAAAATTTTTTTTAATTTATTTCGTCTAACAAAAAGACTCATAAATGAGTATAAACATGACCCTAAAAAGACTCGAAAAAGGGTCCGAAATTAATCAACAAAACACCAATAAATGATTGAAATACGACTCGAAAAAGACTCATTTGTGATTTGTTTAGAAGAGTCGCCTGAGGTTATGTTTTCCTACCGACAAAGGAGTCATTTATGATCAGAAAATGAGCTCATATTCTAGCTTTTTAATCGTGCAGTCGGATCAAAAAAGACTCGAATTTGATTAAAATTTTCAAAAAATGCTGACTGGGTAGGGGTTTTTTGTAACTTTCAGGCTATTTCATCAGTAAGTATCGACTTGCCCCTTATGAAACTTGTACCCTCGTATGGGGGGCAGTGAATAAAGGTTGCAACAACAAAAATCAAAGCGATTCGAGAGCAAGCACTAAACTGAACTCTTCCGAAATTATGTGTGGGAGGTACCCAAAGGGGTGGACCGATTGAGTCCATATTGAAACCTCATCTATGTCTGGTACATGTTTCACGATGTGCAAAGTATAGACCAAATCGGTTAATCCCTTCAAGAGTTATCGTGTGCACATTTTCGAACTTTTGTCGGGGAGGTACCAGAAGGAGCAGACCGATATGGTCCATTTCCGAACATAGTTTGGAGAAGTTTGAGAATTTGTCTCAATTTTTTGTCCGATTTGGCTGTAACTTGGCATTTGGAGTTACCAATTGCCACAACAGTGGCTAGCTAGAAAGACGAGATGTGGGCCGAAAAATTTGAAAAACTTAATTTTTCTAATTTATACACCAATTGCTATTGCTAAGAGCGAAAACGCTCACGATAGAACAAAAATATTGATGTCCGGATTATCGAGGTACGGAAAATATGAGATGTCCGGATTACCGAGTCTACAATGTAAAAAATTCCAGTGTCCGGATTACCGCGTTGTCCGGATTAACGAGTGTCCGGATCAGTGTTCGAAAATAAACACTATAATATCGTACCGTACCGTTCTGTACCGTACCAAGGTGGATAGGTACGCTACGATAGTGTACCGCTCCGGAGCACAAACACTAAAAAATATTTTAGTGATACTGTACCGGAACACAACGATAATCGTAGTGTACCGCATGCCGGAGCACTAAAAATCGTAGTGCTCCGACTGCGGAACACTAAAAATCGTAGTGTTCCGACTGCGGAGCACTAAAAATTTTAGTGTTCCGACTGCCGGAGCACTAAAAATCGTAGTGCTCCGACTGCGGAGCACTAAAAATTTTAGTGCTCCGACTGCGGAGGACTAAAAATTTTAGTGTTCCGACTGCCGGATCACTAAAAATCATAGTGCACCACGTGTTGGAACACTAAAAAATAATAAATGTATTATGTTTTCTTAGGAAAATTAAAAATTTGGTTAAATTTGATCAAATAAAAATTAAGATAAACTGTTACATCCATGTATGTTTAAATTAGTTAAACACAATGCGAAATATGGTCAAAATTATGAAAAAACAATATTTAGTTTTTGTGGAATGAAGCAGAAAGATCTTGTGCCGGAGCACTAAAAATCGTTTTGTACCACGTTTTGAAACTATAAGGTAATGAACCATACATTAATTTATTATGATTTCTGAGGAAATTAAATATTATATGTATATATTTTTTAATAATTAAAAATTAAAAGAAAATGTGAAAAACATCTGATTTGGTTTTTGGACAATGGAGCACTAAAAATCGTAGTGTTCCGACTGCCGGATCACTAAAAATCGTAGTGTTCCGACTGTCGGATCACTAAAAATTGTAGTGTTCCGACCGCCGGATCTCTAAAAATCGAAACAATGGATCAATAAAAATTGTAGTGTTCGGTTGTGGAGCACTAAAAATCGTAGCGTACCAAGAGCCAAAACGCTAAAAATAACGTTAAAGTAATCGTCTGTTTATTATAATTTATGAGGGAAATTAAATATTTTATGTTTTAGGATAAATAAATACATATTAATAAATAAAAATTAGAAGTAAATGTGTAAAATATCTGATTTGAATTTTGGACAATGGAGCACTAAACATCGTAGTGTTCCGATGGTCGGAACACTACAATTTTTAGGGTTCCGACTGCCGGATAACTACGATTTTTATTGATCCATTGCTTTAATTTTTAGTGATCCGGCAGTCGGAACACTACAATTTTTAGTGCTCCGCAGCCGAACACTACGATTTTTATTGATCCTTTGTTTCGATTTTTAGAGATCCGGCAGTCGGAACACTAACATTTTTAGTGATCCGGCAGTCGGAACACTACGATTTTTAGTGCTCCGCAGCCGAACACTACGATTTTTATCGATCCTTTGTTTCGATTTTTAGAGATCCGGCAGTCGGAACACTAACATTTTTAGTGATCCGGCAGTCGGAACACTACGATTTTTAGTGCTCCGCAGCCGAACACTACGATTTTTATTGATCCTTTGTTTCGATTTTTAGAGATCCAGCAGTCGGAACACTAAAATTTTTAGTGATCCGGCAGTCGGAACACTACGATTTTTAGTGCTCCGCAGCCGAACACTACGATTTTTATTGATCCATTGTTTCGATTTTTAGAGATCCGGCAGTCGGAACACTACGATTTTTAGTGCTCCGCAGTCGAACACTACGATTTTTATTGATCCATTGTTTCGATTTTTAGAGATCCGGCAGTCGGAACACTACGATTTTTAGTGATCTGGCAGTCGGAACACTACGATTCTTAGTGCTCCGCTGCCGAACACTACGATTTTTATTGATCCATTCTCCAAAAATCAAATCAGACGTTTTTCACGTGTTCTATTATAGTTTATTTCTTAATTTGTATTTATTAAAAAAAAATATAAAATATTTAATTTTCCTCACCAATCATAATAAACTCCTTTGTGGTATTTTCTATGTATCCACAGTCAGAACACTACAATTTTTAGTGCGCCATTGTACAAGAACCGAATTAAAGTTTGTCATATTTTCTACTTAAGTTCCCAACGTTATCAATTAATATGTATACATACATGGATATAACAGGTGTATCTGTGTTTTTATGTCTTAATTTGTACTTAATTCAAAAATTATAAATATTTAATTTTCCTCCCAAATCATAATAAACTCGTGTGTGGTACATTATCATTACGTTATTTTTTAGTGTTCCGACTGCGGAGCACTACGATTTTTAGTGTTCCGACTGCGGAGCACTACGATTTTTAGTGCTCCGACTGCGGAGCACTACGATTTTTAGTGTTCCGACTGCGGAGCACTACGATTTTTAGTGTTCCGACTGCGGTACCCAACGTTTTTAGTGTACCAAAATGTGGTACACTACGTTTTTCGTTGTGCTCCGGAACAGTATCACTAAAATATTTTTTAGTGTTTGTGTTCCGGAACACTAACGCTAAAAATATTTTAGTGATACTGTTCTCGGAGCGGTACACTATGTTAGTGTACTGTTTATTTTCGAACTCTGGTCCGGATTATCGAGACTATACTGTAATTATTTTTTATTTAATTCTTATAGTTTGTTCATTGGTGTTTGACTTTTTGTAATATGTACATATATTGGAAGATATAAAAACATTTCGTTCAAATGTTACAGAGTTTAGATCAGGAAAAAACGCGGGTTATAAAACCCTTCACCGTAAACTGCATTGAAACCTGATTTCAGCAATTTCGGTTGGATGATGTGGCTTATAATTATAAATACCGAAAATCGGGAGGTACCATTTTATAGGGACTATACCAAGATGTAGACCAGCATCCGGCAAAAAGGGGCACACGTGCCCTTGATGAGAATAACAACAGAACAACCACCATTCAGTGTTCGTTCAGTAGTCGATGAAGAAGGTTCTGCTGTCGCTTGTTTCAATGATTTTTAGTTTTAGCAATGCATTAACGCACACGCTGTTAGTGGAGGGAGCGAGAGAGTGTCGTATGCTTTAGACCACAAACAATGCGTTTGTATTAGTGCCGATACCTGATATAGACACCAGTGTGATATGAAAAAGTGTTGCAGCTAAATCAGCATTATAAATAATTATATATTAAATAATGCTTAATTTAAAAACGGTATTTTTTAATAAAATATACCCTCCACCACAGCATAGAAGTATATAAGGTTGGTTTTTCCATTTGTAGCACATTGAAGTAATCATAAAGTATATATTCATGATAAAATTCTTAGTCGATCTATGCATGTCTGTCCGTCTGTGGTAATCACTCTAGCATCCACAAAAATTGAGCTAGGGCACTGCATTTTTGAAAAGATGCGTCAAGTTCGAAGGTGGACTAGATCGGTCCATATTTTGATACAGCCTCTATAAAACGGTTAAATTTTACATTTTATTAGCTAAGATTTGGTATTTAAGGTTCCAAAAACACATGTTTTGGAATAGGTCACATAAAAAGGTACCGGCTAATTAAAGTTATTTTTGGTGTTATTTGGGTTTAAAGTGGTTAAACAACTTCTTCACCATAAATCAAGGAAACAATTTTTGGTTACGGCCTCATATAAAGGCACCATCGGTTTTAGTTTTTTGTGGTATTTAAAGTTCGCTGTGGTTAAAAATTTCTCCGTCGAAAATTGAGTACATAGGCTCAAGTTTTGCTATAGCCTAATATAACGGTACCGCCCGATTTCAGGTAGTTTCAAGTTTTTAGATGATTGAATTATTAAGTATTTGGGGTTCCCACAGTGGTCGAAATCAATGATCTAGCGGCGCGAAATTAATAACTTGGAAACGAATGGCGATATCTTTCTGAAATTTTGCACAAACTCAGACTGTGTCCGTTTTGTTATAGCCCCCATATAACGGTTCCTCCTGATATTCTGTATTTTGAGGATTTAGGCCACCCCCTCCTTGGTACTTAGGGTTTCTGGTGATCACTAAACCTTTCCACCAAAAATTGTGGAGATAGGTCCACGTTTGGGTATAGGTCCCTTTTAAAGTACCTCCCGATTTTCAGTATTTCATTTTCCGGTTAAAAAATTGTAATTTGGTATTTGGGGTTCCCAGTGGACACTAACATTTTCCACCAAAAATTGTGGACATAGGTTTGGCTGAACCTCAGTGGACCTTGGTAGATACGCTCCATTCAAAAAAGTATATTGCACCAAATTGAAATTCAAGATGGCGGCCGCTACAAATGGCGGATAACGTAGGTTTTATCAATCCCATCAATATGGGTATCAAATGAAAGGGCTCAACAAGAAGAATACAATATACTATAAAAAATTGAACTCCAAGATGGCGGCCACTACAAAATGGCGGATAACGTTGTTTTTATCAATCCCATCAATATGGGTATCAAATGAAAGGGCTCAACAAGCAGAATACAATATACTATAAAAATTGAAATCCAAGATGGCCGCCGCTACCAAATGTCTGATAACAATTTTTTATTAATCCCACCAATATAAAATAAAAGGGCTTGACAAGAAGAATACAGTGCACTATACAACCTCAATATTTAAGATGGGTAAAGCCACTAAATGGCGTATAATTAAGATTTAAATTTAGAAATTGAATCTGTAATTTAGGTATCTGATCAATCCAGCCTGAATCCACCACCCAAGTCAAGATTTTTTATCGTGTTGAGGACTGTGTGGCGTTAGGGTGGCTAAAAATGATACGTCGTTAGCGGCACACCACCAAAGTTAAGGTGAAAGGTTAAAACGCACCGAGAACTGTATGGCAATAGGGTGGATAAAAATGATATGTCGTTAGCGTTTTCCCCTCAAGACTCAGGCGCATATTGTTGTACATAGCCTTGCGCCTTTATTGGACCTCTGGGGGGGGTCGACCGTTTAAATGTCCATTACTCGTGGGAACAAAGTGGTAAAAAATATATAAAAAAATACAAACACAAATAACAGGTTAACAAAGCCACGTGAGCTATACACACAGATGGTAGCGTTAGAAACGCCTGAAGAATATGAAGCCAGGTTAACGAAACAACGGGAGCGATACACACAGATGTGTGTTGCTTTCATACTTTCACTGTGGATCACGCAGTCGTATACTTAGGTGCGAAACTGTTTGAAGAAGGTCAAGCCTACGTGGCTCTTAGTAGAGTAAGATCTTTGCAGGGACTACGTATAGAGGAATTGGACTGCAATAAGCTAACGGGCAAGAAACCTTGCAATAATGAAGCACTAAATGAATTAAACAGAATGCGAAATAAAAACTAGAAAATAAAAATAGGTAAAAATACTTTTTAAGTTAAACGGTTTTATGTTAAGCATACATTGCAATGTTTAAGATAAATGTACTAAAAACCAAAAAATAATAAAATAGATACAGTCGTGAGAATTATAAACATATGCATAGACTAGACTAAAATAAAACCGTGGGGCACGTCAATTGTCTACAAATTATCGACTTAATATGCGATAGAAGAATCGTTTAATTCGTCGTTAGGCAGTTTGCCCGCATACGGTTAGGAAATAACTTACTATTTTCTTGCTCATGGAAATTCCTAATGCTAAAATTAGCTGCAAAAATGCTAAAAGGGCTACACTGGTAGACACATGTAAACAGTTCTATGTGAAAATGTTTTCTCACCTCTGTAAACACAAAATAACTTATTTTAACCAATTCCATGGGAAAATAGGACCCGAAATTATTTCAAGGAGTTCCAAACTAGCATATATGTAGATGAGGGTATAAAAACATAAACAATATTAAAGAATAAAATTACGAAGATAATTTTAAAAAAGCAACGATTTTATACTTGTATCCCATAACAATTTGAAGTTGAATAGTTGTCGACCTAGCCGTTAAAAATCCGTAATCTATATAATAACTTAAGTGCAGTACTTTATTTAAGGGTTTAAGCGATCTATCTCTTTTCATGACGTATTGAATAAAATGTTATTACTTAACCACCCCACCAAACCTACGTCAATGATTTCACGTATTAAATTAAATGTATATCAATACAGAGCGGTCAAACGTGTGGTATGTTGATGAATTTATACATAATGTATTCTAATTTGCATTATTAAAGAAAAATACTCATTTTCAAACATGGTGTGGGCTCACAGCATACAAGTTCGTGTGAAAAAACGCAACTAGTTAATTTGTCGGTTAATCTAAATCATCTAATAAAATAAAGTTTATCGTTAGCATGACCTTCTGTTATTTTGCTTGAAAATTCTAGTAATCATTTTTATCAAATATATGACCAGAAAGCATAAATGCTATGCAAGCCCTTAATATCGCATATACATATATGAGTCGAATTTTATGCATATACCCAGTAAAAATAGGCATTGAAATAGCAAAAATTCCCACAACGTTGAATTTTTGGTGGAGAACTAGGCATTAGAAGCAACTTCCTAAATGTTCCCATCAATCTCATGTATGCAAAAAAGTTATTCGTGGTCAAAGGTCAAATTTTAATGGTATTTTTAGGGTTTCGGATTTATTTTTTGAAAACGGATAATCTATTCAAAAAGTGACTATTGTAAATATTGTAGACAGAAAAATTATCTACAAGTTTGGTTTTTAATTTTTTTTTCGTAGAAGGAACCATTCTTGAGATATAGCTGTTCTAAAAACACATAATTTTTAAGCACATGTAAGGGAAATATGCACATATTCAGACAAACCGGCTCTGTTCCCACAAAAAATATATTTTGCATTGAAGAGCGAAATTATACCTATCTTTTAAAAAAATTCCAACAAAATCGGAGCGTGTTTAGTAGAGTTATTCCATGTTAGAGGCCAAACGGGGACGACCCCAACGGAAACTTTCTGATTTCTTCGAAGTTTTGTACGAAGGTAGGGTTTGTAGCGCTGTTTCTGGAAAAATATAAGTTTTATGGTTGGCGGATCCGGTTCGCAGGTTATTTGACCCGAAAGGTTAGATTAAAAAACCGGGTTAGACCTGGTTCCACTGAACCGATTACTGCAAAGTGGATACCGTTTGAAAGCTTATGAAATACCTAACACATAGTCTGGTTGTTTTAACCGGTTAGCATCACAATGAACTTACGCGGTTAATTTTTAACTTGACCTTTAGATCGCGATATATCGAAAATGGTAATTCTTTCTTAAAAATTATAAAGACAATTGTTATATCTACAACTTTTAGCTTAGCCGGATTTTGCTAAGTCTTACCATTGTCGAGAAAAAAAAAAAAACTGAATAATGCCTCCAAAAATGGCTTTTGACCCCGAATAACTTTTTCCGCACAATGGAATCGATGGGGACTTTTAGGACCCTGCTTCTAATGGTAAACCCCAGCTCTCCACCAAAATTCAGCTTTTTGGGAATTTTTGCTATTTTCGCATGTCTACGTTGACTGGGCTAATAACGTAACTTTGCGGGTGGGCTGGAAGAAATAATGTGTTTTCTCACCTAAATTCTCTCACTGAGTGTGAATTGAGTCAGTCAGCTATACACTCAATTTATAAAATTGCAATGACTATACATAAACTATTTTATCTGGTAAAAGACAATATTTGGGTATTATTTGGCCGGATCTACATCCTCATATAAAAATATTCAACAAAATATTGCAATTTTCCCCAAAAAGATTGTGCAATTGAGTGGGATGTCTGCGTAGTTTCCGTTTGGGCGACACCTACAAAAAAACAAGAACACTACAATTTCCCTGTCTACACTTTCATTAGTCTATGTTTATATATTGGGATAAATGTGGTTATTTGTTGTTATACCCTAAACCACTATGTGGAAAGGGTACTATCAGTTTGCTTTGGTAAAAATGCATGTAACACCGCGAAACATTCGTCGGAGACTCCTAATGTGGTATACCAATCTTCATACCTCGACCAGATAAAGCGATTTTGAGATGTGTGTCCGTCCGTCCGTCCTCTGTCCATTATAAATTGTTATCAAACTCCAGGCCGCAATTATGGACCGATCGTCACGAAATTTTGCATGGAGGTCGGGTTCAGATCAGAATAGATCCCTATTTTAGTTGAAGATGATCGTGAAATATTTATCGGGTGAAATGGAGCAAATACATAATTTTTATCCAATTTTGTAGTGGCAATAATAGTCCGATCAAAGCGAAATTGTAAATATGGTTAGAGTATATGACAGAGAAGTAGCTTGCAATCTGAGATGCCGATCAGATAAAATTTAAAGGGTTAAATGGACCAGAACTTTTGTGTGAAAATGGTGAAAAATTTTAATATACAGCTTATATCTTTGTTCCTGAAAGACACATTTTTCCCTTGTGAGTTATGTTTGGAAGATGATCTCTTGACTTTTGCACTGATGTCGATTACGATAATGTACGTGATCAGATAACGCAGCTATAGCCTAATATATCCTGTTTTTTGTTTGTAGTGTAGTAATTACCACTCTAGAGGTTGCAACTATAGCTCAATAGTCCGGAAATTTTGCACGAGAATTTTGAAGAAGAAGAAAATGCCTATAATTTTGGATGATGATCTGATATTATTTAGCGGCTGATATATACCATTACTTTTGTATGAAAAATATATAAATTTTATTGTTCGTCCATATTTCAATTCCTGGAGGGCAAAGTAGCCTACATATGGAATAATAACTACTGACCTTTCCCCAGATGCAATTTGCAATAATGTGTCTGCTAGATAACTGGCCTACTTCCTAATATATGTATAATGTCTTTTGTGTAGAGAACCACAATTTCCTCCCATGCTACAAATTGCCTCTATCATGACAGAGAAATGTTCAGTTCAGTTGCCATATTGTATTTTTTTATACAAATATTGCAGCATGGGGCCGCTTCGCCAACTATTTTATACCTTCAGACTTTAGGCTAGCAGCACCAAAGATGTGCCTCATCGAAATAATGGTCTTAGTCCCCAAGTATATTTGGACGAAATTCGCTTCAGACAATTTGGTGTCGATTTAGCCCTGTCCGTTTATCTGTCTCTCGCACGATAACTCCCAACGGATCTACTGATTCGAATCAAATTTTACACTTCATAACGAACTTAGGTTAATTTCGTATATGGGCTATATTGGTTCACTCCTTGGGGCACCTCCCCCACAAAAGTTCAAAATTTTTCCGAAAAATTGTGAGAACGATAACTGTCGAAGTGAGCAATCGTATATTATTATTCCTTCCAGATATAGATCGGTTAAGACCACATTGGTCCACACCTTCGTGTACCACCCTTACAAAATTCGGAAAAGTGAAATGTAAGAGTCCTCTCGAATCGTTTTGAATTTTTTTCAGCAGATTGTCCTTGCGGTCCCCTTTACGATGGTACAATTGCAATGGCAATTCCATACTTCCTGAGAGTATGGCCGAAAAGCTCCAAGAAACCCTGAAAAACAAGCACGAATCCTAACTAAAATGGCAAATCCGCAATTGAATATGAATAATTTTGGGATTTATAAATTTGTTTGCATGTATTGAATGTTCATTATTAGTTATTTCTACCGGTATAAAATATATGTCTGATATCACAAAATATAACCATAATGAACTATTTTCGAAAAACCCTGAGGTACATGTGCACAATTTTTGGACGATAGATCTTCAATAAACTCACAATATTCCCAAACATCAAATACATATGTATATAAGTTACATCAATAGATGTTGTTGTGAGTTTTATTTTTATTTGAATATTTATTTAATTTGTAAGTGTTGATTTTATTCGACTACAATATTTTTAATTATTTTATGCGAGCAGCGTTGCTGGCTCTTATGTTGTTGACTTGCGACGGCAGAGTGAATGTTACTTTTTGTTTTGAAAATGGTCTTCCCACCAAACTGCAACGTCAGCATTTTCATTGTATTTTACTTTTCGCACCAAACTGCAAGCTCAGCGTCTGGCAATTCAGTTGGTATTTTTTATGTTTATGTGTTAACTCCTCCCTCGGAGTAGGGACCATCAATAACAACTTGAAGATTTTGTCGGCGTTTGGTCTTTTGATGGTTCTGGCAGTTTTTAAGGAAAACATAACATATAATCAAGAATGCTATTATGACAATTCCGAATATTACAGTCCAATTTATGAACTGTTTTTCCATGTCGTCAACGTATTGCAGGTTCTGTGTATTTAACATTTGCAAATATGGCAAATTCAAAATTTCTTCATGGCCTGTTATGTTAAAACATACGATGAATCTTGTAAAAATTTCATATTTTGAGTACTTTAAGCTGTAATTACGTCATCGGGGGAAGTCATAGGAGCTTCATATGGCATTCCGGATATGCTCAGGGTGTCTACTATATAGTCCTGTATTCAAATATATAACATAAAGTTCATAGCGTCAACGATTCGCCCATAACCTAAAAATCGTCATGAAGACTGCTAAAGGGAAATCATTTACCTGTGATATAATTACCAAATATGTCATTTACTTTTCAATGGCAGTCTTCATGACGATTTTTAGGTTATGGGCGAATCGTGGGCGCTATGAACTATATATTAAATATTTGAATACAGGACTATATAGCAGACACCCTGAGCATATCCGGAATGCCATATGAAGCTTCCATGACTTCCCCCGATGACGTAATTACAGCTTAAAGTACTCAAAATATGCAATTTTTACAAGATTCATCGTATGTTTTCTATTTTTTTTGATAAATATTCGCCATAATTATTTCAAAAAACGTTTTGTATCGAGCGTACAACATCTTCTTAATATATTAGTATCGAAAAACCCGCAAAAAAATGTTTGTTTGTATCCGAAAATCACCAAATTCTGGGCAAAACTCGTAAAAACAGATTTTGAGCTATATCTCAAGAACAAGAGCTGATGGAGAAACAACAACAACTGCGGTTGAAACAAAAGTCGTGTTGAACAGTCTAATTGATAATGATTCGAGATGGCTGGGACGTGTGGTACAATGTGCGATAGATACCCCCTGAGTGGAATTTTTGAGCGCAAGTTGTCGTATTTTGTAGTTTTTTTTTTACAAAATGTTGTTGTAAGTGTAGCTCTGCCGTTTATGATGGGTATAACCTGATCGCCATATTCAGCTATGTTGTTATTATTGGCAAAATTAAGGATGGTATTGTTGTGCTGGACTGGATGTATGATAATCTTCTTACAAACTAACTTAACTTTAGGGTTTTTAATTATGAAATATAAAAAATTATTATTTAATACAACTTTAATTTGTGATATTTCCATAAGGTCAGTAACGGTTATATTGGTAAAGTGTTCATTTACAATTTTCTCCAAATCATTGGAGTCTAGGATTGCCGGATTAATTATTCCGATTTTTGTAAGCGTAACTGATAACATCAGGGTAACTGATAACATCACCACCCTCCCTTTTATTAAGACTATGGTCCCCAAGTCAGCTTCGACAGTTTCCTCTGTGTACAAATTTGAAATTTTATTTCCTAATCGTCGATTTGATTTTACAAGGACTTTTTCTCCTACTTCAAAAATTCTATTTTGCCTTGGATTTTGCGCTAATGTCTGTGTTGTGTTCTGACGTCAAAGGATGAATTACATCAATCGGTCGTTTGTTTGTAACGGAATGAATACTTCTGTTGTATTCTATGGCGGCAAAACATATTAAAAGTGATTTTATAATGTCTTTGTTTTCTTGAAAAAATTCATAAGCTGTAAAATTGCAATTTTTACATATATTATTGTTCTGGAAGCAATTGTTTAAACGACAGAGAACTTAGAAAATTTGTGCACACATGTGAGAAAATACTTTTTGTAGTTACTTACTTACTTAGTTGGCCCTTTACAGAACATTTGTTCCATAGACCGAACTAAGAAAAGATCTCCATTCCTCTCTGTTTTTCGCTTGACTTTTTGGAATACCGCGCCTATCCATTTCTTCATCCACTTGTTTGCTCCATCGAAGCTTAGGTCTGCCGATTCTGCGTGCACCGCCATGGGGCATGTATTCATACGCCTTTTTAGCGGGTTCATCATCGCTCATTCTCATGATATGGCCTAGCAAACGCAATCGTTGCATCTCGATACGTTTAACTATATTCATGTCTTTATATAGCTTATATAGCTCGTGGTTCATACGACGGCGATATTCACCGTCAACGCAAATCGGCCCGTAGATCTTTCGAAGAATTTTCCTCTCAAACACACCAAGCACTGCCTTATCTGCTTGCGCAAGTACCCAGGCTTCGGAACCATACATCAGCACGGGTAGTATCAGTGTTTTGTAAAGCGTTATTTTTGTTTGACGAATTGTGGCTTTGTTTTTAAAGTGCTTACTTAGACCATAGTAGCATCTGTTGGCCAATACAATTCTTCTTCTTATTTCACAACTGATGTTGTTTGTTGTGTTTATGGCAGTGCCGAGGTAGACGAAGTCTTTAACTACCTCAAAATTGTAGGTACCAACTTCCACAGTTGGTCCGAGCTCTATGGACGCTTTGCGCGTCGACACCATCAATTTGGTCTTTTCGCCGTTTACCGCCAGACCCACTTTCGCAGATTCTGCTTCGACCTTCCTGAAGGTATCAGTTACTTCCTTTACTGATCGTCCCATAATGTCTATGTCATCAGCATAGGCAAGTAACATGTGGCTATTGGTGTAAATTGTGCCATTTCTTTTGACATTTGCATCTCGTATTACCTTTTCCAACAAAATGTTGAATAGGTCACACGAAAGGCTGTCTCCTTGTCTGAAACCTCTTTTGGTACAAAATTCTTCGGAGAGGTTCTTTCCAATTTTAACTGAGGACCTAGTATCAGTTAAAGTCATCTTACAAAGCCGGATGAGCTTTGCGGGGATACCAAATTCAGACATTGCGTGGGATTCCTTTGATCGGAGGGGACTGTCGAATGCTGCTTTATAATCGACAAAAAGGTGAAATATGTCGATCTGCATCTCTTGGGTCTTCTCTAGGATTTGCCGCAAGGTAAAAATCTGGTCAATGGTGGACTTGCCAGGTCTAAAGACACATTGGTATGGTCCAATTATTTCGTTGACCATTGGCTTTAGCCGTTCGCACAATATCCCTGACACTATCTTATAGACAATAGGGAGAAGACTTATGCCCTTATAGGTTGAGGGGTACGCGTTCTTCCTGCCAGATGGTGCTAACTAGCTGATGCATACACCTTATCAGCGCGTCGCCTCCGGTTTTAAACAGCTCGGCTGGTAAGCCATCGGCTCCTGCTGCTTTATTATTCTTCAGCCGGTTGATTGCTGTTTTTACCTCATCCTGGCCGGGCGGTATACATTCTATACCATCTTCTGGGATTGTCATCGTCTTCGCTACTATTGGATACCAGCAAAATACTTTTTGTACGTTGAAAAATATCGATATGCAACATTTCCCCTGTTTACGCAGGAATGGGGGTTTTCCGTAAAACTTGTTTTTGGGGGTGTCGGTCATATTTTGCTTTTTGACAGATTTTTCTATTGTGTTCCAAGACAGCAATTTCCTTTTGTTCATTTTTGTGGAAAATGTCAGTCACTATCCGGTCCGTGTAACGGAATGTAGTTGAGGGAAATGTCTCCACTAATTTGTGTTGAATGAATGCCAATATTGGCAACTCGCACAATTTTTTTTCTGTCCGAAAAATACAAAAGATGTCGCGTTTTTTACCGAACATAATGATCGTTCTAACCGAATCACTTCCACTTTCCTCTATTACTATTTGATTCCGAAAGCAGTTTGCTGGCTTGCCAGTTCTTTCTATAGTGTAGGTAAGTGATAACTCACTATGTACCGTGGCAATATCTGAATGTGTTGTCGAGACAACGCATCAGCAACATAGTTCTCTTTTCCAGGCTTATAAAAACTTTGGCATTATGTTCGTCAAGGAATGCTTTCCAGCGTTTTATCTTGGCGTTCGGATTTCGATCCGTGACGGCAAAAGTCAAAGGTTGGTGGTCTGTGAAAATGTTTAAATTTTTTACGCCATATAGATAGTTCCTGAGTTCTTCATAGCCCACACTATTGCCAGAAGTCATCTTTCGTTTGTTGCAAAATTTTTTCCCCTGTCTTTTAAAGTTCTTAAGATCATGGTTGTTGGCTTCCCGTCTTGTGACAAGACGGCTCCCAAACCAGCAGACGAGGCGTCTGTTGTCAAATCAAAAGGTTTCTTGTAATCTGGGTATTGCAATAACACATTTTCGGAGGCCAGTATCTCCTTTAGCTTCTCAAATGCTTGCCGCTGTTTTTCGTTAAATTCTACAGGTATTTTCTTTGAACACCCAGCGCTTACCTAGCCATTATCGCCCTTTAAAATGTCACTTATAGGCTTTGCTATTGAGGCAAAGTTCTTAATGAAAAATCTATAATAGCTTGCTAATCCAAGGAACGATCTGACATTGAATAAGGTTGTCGGCATTTCGTAGTTACGAATTGCGTTTACCTTATCAGGGCATATCTTTATGCCTCCTCGCGAGACTACGAAGCCTAAATACTCTACACTTTCTTTGAAAAATTGTGATTTCTCATGCGAAACTCTCATATTGGCTTCATACAATTTATCCAAGACCCAAGCAACATGCTTTAAATGATCATGCCTATTTTCGGAGAAGATAATTACGTCATCGACAAAAACATAACACGATTTCCCTATTTGTTCTCTGAGCACATCGTCGATGGCTCTTTGGAAGATACTTGGAGCATTCTTTAGCCCTAAGGGAAGTCTGCAAAATTCATATTTAGCATTCTCTACCGAGAATGCTGTCTTTTCCCTATCTTTTTCAGCAAGTAATATCCAGTGGGGGCCACCGTGGTGCAATGGTTAGCACGTCCGCCTTGCACTCAGAAGGTCTGCGGTTCGAATCCCAGGCCAAGCAACATCAAATTTTCAACGGTGGCAAAATTCCCCCTCAGTAATGCTGGCGACATATCCTGAGTATTTAAGCCATGAAAAACTTCTCTACAAGTGGTGTCGTAAGACACGCCGTTCGGACTCGGCAATAAAAAGTAGGTCCCATATCATTGAGCCAATATGAATCGGCGTGCACTCATTGATATGAGAGAAGTCTCCCTTGTCCCATCTGGGATGTTTGTGGAACAATTATATTTATTATTATATATATCCAATGAAAGCCAGATTTTAAATCTAAAGTAGTAAAGTAATGTGCCTTACCTAAATTTGCCAGAATGAAAACAACGTTTGGTATTGGGTATTTGTCATCTATTGTATTTTCATTTAGTTTCCTAAAGTCAATTACTAGACGTTTCTTTGTATTTCCTTGTTCATCGGTCC
This sequence comes from Musca autumnalis, assembly GCF_047663935.1. Lineage (NCBI taxonomy): Eukaryota > Metazoa > Arthropoda > Insecta > Diptera > Muscidae > Musca > Musca autumnalis. Next base: position 126,358,067 of record NW_027411866.1, on the reverse strand, counting down.
CTTTTTATCTACAACCCATACAGGGTTATTATAGGGCGACCGAGACGGTCGCATTATACCGTCTCTTAACAAAGCGTGTGTTTCAGTATTAACAAAGTCTGATACTCCCATTGAGTAGGGATATAATTTAAATAGATGGGTTCTTCGTTCGCTGTACGAATAGTTGCAACAATGTTGGTGTTGTATGGCAGAGCTTAGTCCGGTTCAGCGAATACTCCCATTCGGTTTTCTAAAATTTTTTTTGGAATTTTTCTTTTATATCCTGGGGTAGTACAGTGTCGCCGACGCATGTAAAATTTACATTCGGGAATTTAATAACCTCTTCTAGTTTCCTACTAAAATTTTGCCCCTACAAAAGTTCGAAAATGTTCGGAAAGTTTGTGCGCACGATAACTCTTGAAGGGAGTGACCGATTTGGTCCATACTTTGTATAGCATAAACTTTCTACCAGAGTAGTATGAGGTTCCATATGGTCTCAATAGGTCCACTGATTCGGGTACCTTCCACACAAAATTTCGGAAAAGTTCTGTTTAGGGCCATCTCTCGAATCACTTCGATTTTTATTTTAACAACTTGTATTCACTGCCCTCCATACGACGGTACAAGTTTCATCAGGGGCAAGTCCACACTTCCTGAGAAAATAGCCTGAAAGTTGAAAAAATCCCTATGACACCGTGTGAGGTGGTTGGAGCCCAAGATAACTCTCGAACGGATCTGCCGATTCGGTCCAAAAGCAACTTGCATTCGCTGCCTCTATTACGATTGTAAAACTTGTTTAGGGGCAAGTCCATACTTCTTGAGCAAAAAGCCCGTATAGTGTATAAACCCCCTATGGCACCATATGTTGTGGCTAAAGATCCACTTCCATAACGGTCAATGTGGATCCATTCCTTTTAGTATCTCCTCCCAAAACTTTTGATCTTTAATCCTAATCAACTTTTTTGTCGTTTCAAATGCTCAACATTTTTAAAACCCCCTAAATATATATACGCAGGCTGAGGGTATATCTCTGTCAGCAAAGCCGACTGATACTTTTTTACTTGTTTTTAATTAAGTTTAAGATGTTGGTTAACTTTCGCTTCTTTTGAGTAGAATCCAAGTTGTTGTTTTCTTTGCTTTGTAAACTCCACGATGATGGTTGTAAAATGGTGAGTAAAATTGTCGTTGGGCGGTTTTGTTGGTAGCGTTGGGCGCCAGTTACATCAACAGAGGTTGTTGTGAGTTTTATTTTTATTTGATGATTTATTTTATTTGTAAGTGTTGATTTTATTCGACTACAATATTTTCAATTATGTTATGCGAGCAGCGTTGCTGGCTCTTATGTTGTTGACTTGCGACGACAGAGTGAGTGTTACTTTTTGTTTTGAAAATGTTCTTCCCACCAAACTGCAACATCAGTTAAAGACAATTTAGAGATTAAGCTTAATAGTTAAAGACAATTTAGATATTAAGCAGGAGATACAAACTGGTGATGAAGAAACTAGGTGCTCAATCCCCAATAGAAGTAATGGATGATGAAACAATGGGAAATATTGTGAACACACTGTTCCCTACACACCCAATTAGAGTAGAAGACTCAATTGATGAGCGCATAATCACTCCACCAATCTTTACTACAGAAGATCTGAAAACGGCAGCTAGTAAATTGAAAAACAATAAAGCTCCTGGACCTGACGGAGTCCCAGCGGAAGTTCTCAAGGAGATAGCTGATGCACGTCCAAAAAAACTACTGGACATGTATAACCACTGTTTACTGTAAGGATTATTTCCAAAACCGTGGAAAGAGCAACAGCTTGTACTAATTAGTAAAGGCAAAGGAGATCCAAAAGCCCAATCTTCATACAGGCCATTATGTATGCTGAACACGGCTGGAAAACTTTATGAGAGGTTACTTAAACAGCGAATAGAAGATGCTATAAACCTGAAAGGCGCTTTCAGCCAGGCAACATTGTTTCAGACCTGGAAAATCCACCATTGGGGCAATAAAGGAAGTGGTTGATGTGTTCAACGCCGAACAGCAGCGAAACAACCCTTAATTTTAAAAATGCATTTAACAGTCTTAGATGGAGAGACGTTATACACGCCATGGAGGGAAATTTTGATGTCCCAGTATACCTCATGAAAATAATCAGGAGCTACTTAAGCGAACGAGTACTAATGTACAAAACCAGCGAAGGTACACGGAATGTACAAATAACATCTGGCGCCGCACAGGGTTCTATCTTAGGCCCTGATCTTTGGAACATCAGCTATTATGCTATTCTCAAAATAGACATGCCTGAGAACACATTCCTAGTAGGTAGAGATGGACAGTGGGTAAATAACCAATGGGTAAATACCCGGTAAATTGGGTAAATACCCATTTGTGGGTATTTATTTGGGTATTTACTGTATTGAATCGCTAATACAACATCTAAGACCCTATTTCTGGGTTTAGGCTATGAAATCGATTCAAAATGGATAGTTTTACAATACTTTAAACAAGTGGGTAAATACCCGAGTATTTACCCAAGTGTTGGGTAAAAACTCATTAACTGCCGAACCACTTGACGTAGGCTGACAAAATTTGGCTCAAACTTACTTATCTCAAGAGAATATCTAGCATTGAAAATGGGGTCTCTGGGTCCATGTTTTGATATAGCGCCCATATAATCGTACCTCCCGATTTAAGGTATTTTTTGTCTATTTGCCTCATTTTACAATCATAGTGGCTAAAATTTGGCACAATGAGTTCTCAATATGTAGAAAATATGCTTGTCAACATAGGTCCCGATTTCGAGTATTTACCCAAATGTTGGGTAAAAACTCTTTAACCGCCGAACCACTTGACGTAGGCTGACAAAACTTGCCATAAATCTTACTTGTGTCAAAAGAATTTCTGGTACTGAACGTGGAGTCTCTGGGTCCATGTTTTGATATAGCCCCCATATAGCCGTACCACCCGATTTAAGGTATTTTTCATATATTAGCCAAATTTTACAACCAACTTGGCTGTAATTTGGCACAGTGAGTCCTCAAGGAGTATAATATATCCTTGCACATATTTGTCAACGTAGGTCCACGCTTTCTTGCAGCCGCCATATTAGGGGATTTGAAAATGGTGTCCCTGGGTCCACTTTTTGATATAGTCTCCCGATTTAAGAAACCCATATTGGGGCTACAAGAAAACGTGGACCTACGTCGACAATTTTTTGCAAGGATATTTTATACATATTGGGAACTCACTGTACCAAATTACAGTCAGTATGATTGTAAAATGTGGCTAATAGTTAAATATACCTTAAGTCGGGAGGTACGGCTATATGGGGGCTATATCAAAACATGGACCCAGGGACTCCATTTTCAATACCATTATTACTATTGATATAAGAAAGTTTTGAGCCAAATTTTGTCAGCCATCGTCAAGGGGTTCGACAGTTAATGAGTTTTTACCCACTTTTTACCCACGTCAAGTGGTTCGGCAGTTAATGAGTTTTTACCCAACACTTGGGTAAATACTCGGGTATTTACCCAAGTATTTACCCACTAGTTTAAAGTATTGTTAAACTAACCATCTTGAAACGAATTTACAACCTAAACCCAGGAATAGGGTGTAAAATGTTGTATTTGCCATTCAATATAGTAAATACCCAAATAAATACCCACAAATGGGTATTTACCCGGTATTTACCCACCGTGTGGGTATTTACCGGGTAAATACCGTCTCTACTAGTAGGGTACGCAAATATTTGTTTAAACCATCGTGCAATCGATGGCTCGAACTCCGAGCAGAAATTGGCGATATATCTGTCGAAAATATAGTGGAGAAAATGGTAACAGATCGAGAACAGTGGAATGCAATCGCAAGATACTGCGAAGAGAAAGTAAAAGGCAGACCTAGATAACGCTTAGAGTAAGCAATCAGCGGTGCTTGGACGCAGGAAAACAAGGAGAAAAACACCATAAGGGGCTGGGAGCCACCTCGAAATAATACAAAAGTGGTGCCGAGGTGGACGCAGCTCCCAGAGGTGATCAGGTTGGTTTTTGGTCATTATAAAGATCGAACCCGACACACCACGGTGAGTGACGACTCGCCGTGAATGCGCAAAAGCATTTTCCCATTATATTATTTTTATTATTATTAGTATAATTATTATTATTATTGTTCCACAAACATCTAAGGCGGGACAAAGGAGACTTCTCTCATATCAATGAGTGCACATTCAAATTAGCTAAGTGATATGGGACCTAATGGGACCGATTTTCGTTATTTTTTACAAAACTTGTCGTAATTTGCAATTTTAGGTTGCTAGCGGTCACAAAACCACTCAACTGAAATTTGTCAAATAGGTCCATGTTTTGCTTTAGCTCCAATATAATCGAGAGGTACCGGATTTTAGGTATTTTGAGAATTTTGACTTTTTCTCAGCCGAACTACCTGTTATTTGACATTCGACGTTCAAAGTGGTCACGCAACTTCTTCACCAAAAATTGGCAATTGTCAGGAGTTTACCTAAATGTGGTGACCGAACTATCTGTTAATTGACATTGACACCAAACATTGGCAACATATGTATGTCTACTCCTTAATATAACCCCTATATAAAGGTGGCACCCGATGGAAGAAATTTGTTTATATACTTTCTGACCTTATATAGGCATTTGATTTTCGTGCTCATAAGTTCGGGCCGGTCGAACTTAACGTTTTTATTTGTTTTAATTTTAGACGTATTTGTTTAATTTTCTTTTTTATTTAGTTGTTTTAAGCAGTTCTAGCTTAATTTACAAAAAGGTACATCAATAAAATCACTAACGTGGAGAATAAAATTAATTTTTCGATGATGACTAAAAGACATCGTTCGCATCAAAGAGCTTTTAGCCGCCTAATATACACGTACTATGTATTGGATTACTAATTGTTTGTATGCGAAGAAATATCAATGTTTTATGTTTTCAATGCTATTGGTAATGCTTTCGGCAATACAATTATTCAAATAATTACAGGCGAACATGGTTACAAGGCAACTTCCTCAGTATTCAGTTGCTGATGGTACAGATAGCGCTAATTTATAATATTGGCAGAGGCAAAGTTTATGTGCATGAATTCGTTCTAATCATGCAAGACTGTATATTTGGTTTAAACTAACATTAAGACATTTGTGTTCGCAACCAGATTTTTTGTTTACATTTGAAAAACTTGACAATAATTTTTGCAAAAGCTATAAAATTAAAACATCCAATACAATTTATATGTTTAATATGTTCAATCGTATGTATGTAAAATAAAATACAAATAAAATTGAAGTATTTCAAAATTCCATAATTAAAGTAAAAGATCAAGTTATTATTCAATTTTATTAATTTCACAACTTAGTAACAATTGGCCGTTTAATTGCAGAAAACAAACTTAAAATAAAATTCTACTGTTGTTGCTTTCAAGTCCAAATTTCATCTCACAGAATAACGTTTAAATTAGAGCGAATAGTTAATATCTACCACTATTACACTGTTAAATTTAGTGACACAATTAAACTATTAACACCGAGAATATCCACTTAACAATTGCTAATAAAACAACAACAAAACTTCCCATCATTTATTATTTAATAAAAAAATATTCCACTTTTTTATTATTTTGATATGCACATTGTATAATTGAGGTATCTACTAATTTCGAATTGACAAAAGTGGTTTCGTGTCGTTCAATAATAATAACAAAATTTGATCATTTGTCCAATTAGCTCTTTTGTTAATTGTAGGTGAATAATTCCAAAGACTGCTTAATTAGCGGTCAATTTTAAAACGCCCACAAAGAGCTTGTGAGTGCAGGGTAAATTAAATTAATCTCTTATTATGACGCTGTATGCAAAAAAAAATATTTCCCACGAACATCCGCAAAGTGACTGAGCGAGACGCCTGTTATATAAACCTACACCTGTCAATTTAAACTTGTGGGAACGGCACAACTTGAAGCAGTTTTTATACCACACACCACAATGCACAGTGGATGCGCCCAACGACAAAAATCTTAAAATTCATGTCGTCGTTTCAAAAATTCAAAAATGTAAATAGCTTCAAAACATTCCAAAATTTTCGAAACTCAACTTATTTTTTCCATTTTTCGCGGTTCTTAAGGAGAAAACGCCTCATGAACATGACTAATTTTGAAGAAAAATATGTGTTTAAAAATGAAAAAAAAAATATTTATATTCTAAGCGAATTTATGAAACAAAGGACTATTTTTAACACCTTAACTTAAGATGACTCATTTAGTAAATTGCCTAAGCTTCATTTTCCTAGTTATGAAAATTCCTCTAAAGATGTATGGATTTCCTTAAACTTTTAGTCACTTTCAACAAATTCGAACAAATGTCCACTAGTGCCAAATTGTAGCCCAGCACCTGTTGATTTCAAAACTGTATAGACTTTTTGCGGAAATTTGCGGTTTTGGCAGTTATGACCAAAAGTTTAACACCCCTTTTTAGTTGCTGAATCTATATTTTTTGGAATATTTTTAAGTAATTTTATTATCATTTCTTAAATTTGGTTTCAATATAAAGTTTTTTGTACTATTAGCGATTTCTATGGCCAGAGTTATTAGAGTTATAATGAAAACTCGCGAAAATAAATATTTGAGGGTATTCACTTTAACAAATAACTTATTTTATTTTTGGGACACCCTAATGTTGGACCACGCTAAAAAGTGGAGATTTTTCCCCGCATTGAGAACCAAAAATTCATTATTACAAGTAATTCTGCAGACAAATATGGTTAAATCTTATTAAGTACCAGAAAAGGATGGAGGGAGGCTGTGGTCAAAAGTGGACCGATATGACAATTCTTTATAAGATGGTGTTCGGAAGTCTGAGATCATTATAAGAACATAGTCACTTACGAGTAGAATATTTGATTGACATCTGTCCAAATAAATCGATATATAAATCGTAGGGGAGTAAACCAAATCATGGACCAATACTGACAATTTTTCGTGGGGATGCTTACACTGCAATAATAATTACAGCATTACAGCAAATTTACAGGATTAAGGCATATTTGGTTGAACAATGTCTTGGTAACAGTAAAATACTTAAATTCTAGATGATTCGTTTAATGGGAACCACGCGAAATTTTGGACCGAGGACCACAATATTTTACGTAGAGTGTTTTTAGGCCAATATGACCCATTGATAACAATTTCAGTTCGATATAGCATTTAGAAGTATTTTTGTCACACCTTCCCATGTAAGTGCCACCACTGTGCAATGTGGAAAGGGTTTTCTGTTCTGTTTTCCGAAAATTCATGTAACAGAGCGAAATATTCGTCCCCTTGTGTTATACCCAAATTTTCCAAGCCGCAATTACGTACCAATCGTCACGAATAGAAACAATTAGTTTTTGGCGATGACGTAATATATTTAGTAGTATTACGACTGCTAAATTTCGAACGGAATCAGTTTATCCGTTCGACGAAGTATGGACTTCCCAGTGAAAAATCTTGTACTGTCGTAAGAGAGTATTTGTAAACATATCGTATCGGGTTATCGTGCGCTCCAACCAGCCAGACAGACGGACATTGCTAAATCGACTCCAAATTGTCTGCAACGTATTTCGTCCAAACATATTTCGGGTCTAAAACCATTATTTTTCAATGAGGCATATTTTGCCGGTATGAAAGGAAATGATTAAAGTCGGTCGGGGCCGACTATATGATACCCTACACCACTGTGAATATGTAAAATATAGGGTGTTTTTTTAAGCCCGATAGAACATGAAATTGTAAAAAATAACACAAAAAATTAAATTGTAATCAAAAATTTTTTTTATTCGAAAGATCAATACGTGACATTAACATTTGAAAATGATTTTGAAGTGCATTCTGGACGTAAAATTTTTGGCAACTTTTTCGAGCACTGCTGGCCGTATGTCACGAATAACACGAACAATGCTGACCTCCAAGGCATCAATTGTTGCTGGTTTATCGGCATAAACCAGTGACTTCACGTAGCCCCACAGGAAATAATCGAGAGGTGTCAAATCGCACGACCTTGGATGCCAATTGACAGGTCCACTTCTCGAAATTAACTTATCGCCAAATTTTGATTTCAATAAGTCGATGGTTGCGTTCGCCGTATGGCACGTAGCGCCATCCTGTTGAAACCACATCTCCTCCGGATCAATGTCATCCATATTTTCAAACAAAAAATCATTGATCATGGTGCAGTAAAGATCTCCATTGACCGTAACGCGAGCTCCGGCCTCATTTTTGAAGAAATAAGGTCCGATGATGCCACCAGCGTGTAAACCGCACAATACGGTGCATTTTTCTGGATGTAATGGAGTCTGTAGGGTCTCTTGTGGATTGGTCTCACTCCATATGAGGGAATTTTGCTTATTAACAAACCCGTTAAGCCAAAAATGCGCCTAATCGATGAACACAATTTTGCGATAAAACAACGGGTCGAATCGACGACTAATTTTCAAAGTAAATTTGGATAATTTCGTAGCGTTGTTCAAGCGTGAGTCTATTCATGATGATTTGTCAGAGTATACTGAAACAAATAGAAAAAAAAGTGTCATCAAAATTTAATGTTTTGCGTTACTTTTTACAATTTAATGTTCTATCTAGCTTAAAAAAACACCCTATATTTTACATATTCACAGTGGTGTAGGGTATATATTGAGATCTATATCGAAATCTGAACCGATTCCAAAATAATATGCCACACTTGTTTCTGGACCAAATTCCGTCACACATATCAAATTTAATACAATTTAGACAGATATCGGGTGTTTGGTTCATAAAATTCCTTAAATCGGCCGAAAATATATATGGAAGCTATAACCAAATCTAAGCCGATTTCGACATAATTTGGCACATTTTTTCCTTGACCGAATTTAGTGACACATTCCAAATTTCATAGAAACCGGTCGGCCATATATAGCGTGTTTTGTGCAGTAAATACGAGCTTTAAATAGGAGCTATATCCCAATCTGAAGCATTTTCAATTCAGTCACACATTCCAAATTTTTTGGAAATCGGACATACATATATAACGTTTTTGGTGCAGAAAATACTTGAAATCGTCCGAAAATATATATGGAAGCTAGGGTTCCTCCTATGGCAAAAAAAAAATGATATTCCCCACATTCAACTGAATCGGACAATAAATGCGTCCTGCATGTTGCGAACAAAAATACATGGACAGATGGACGGACGGACGGACATGCATAAATCGACTCAGAAAGTGATTACATATTTATTCCCAAAAGGAACTATGGGTCTATTTTGTTTCCTTATGCATTTTACATACAAATGCACAAAGACATAATACCCCTTACCAGCGTGTGGTGTAGGGTATAAAAATGGGTTAAAGCCAACTTGTCTTTTTTGTTTTCTCACGATTTGTGAGTAAACCACACTTCTCACGATTTTCCTTTCAAAGTAAAAGTATAAGCCAATTAAATGATCTGCTTCTACCATTAAGTTATAACGAGTGGTTTTATCTAGGGCTGAGGTAGGTTCAGTCGCTGCCAGGGTCGGCCCAAGGGCGCACAAACCTTAAGTAAGACACGAGTGGTTACAAGTTTAATCTATACTGTGAACTGTTGGTATTTGATGGATGAATAATATGTATATGTGTGTTTGGAAAGTGGATGCAATATTAGTTATTAGTTGAGTTCGTTTCCGGGGCGGTCGGGTGGCTTTCGGCTCGGCAGCTGTAGGGTGTGGCTCGGCACTACAAGACTCGGGTTGCTGTCGGCTCGGGTAGCTTTCGGCCCGGCAGTTGTGAAATATGGCTCGGCTCTACAAGACTCGGGTTGCTGTCGGCTGGGGGCAATCGGTAGCTTTCGGATCGGCAGTTGTCGGATGGACTCGGCTCTACACAACTTGGCTCTGGGCAATCGGGCGACAGTCAGCTTGACAGTTGTCGGATGTGGTTCGATAATGCTTTCGGGTGGCTGTCGGCTCGGCGGGTGTATGACTCGGCTCGATGGGGAAAGAGGTCGGTGAATATTTAGGAGCTGGCTATGAGCATCAAGCTGGCTATGAGCGTTGAGCTTCCTAAGAGCTTGCAGCTTGCTAAGAGCTTTGAGCTTGCTAAGAGCTTTAGCTTGCTAAAAGCTTTGAGCTTGCTAAGGGCTTGGAGCTTACTAAGAGGCTTGGAGCTTGCTAAGAGTCTAGAGTTTGCTAAGAGACTTGGAGCTTACTAAGGACATGGAGCTTGCTAAGAGCTTGGAGCTTGCTAAGAGACTTGGAACTTACTAGGAGCGTGTTCGAATCGTAGCTAACGAGTAACGAGACTGCGGACGAGAGAGACTTGGAGCTTGTTAAGAGCTGGGAGCTCACTAAGAGCTTGGAGCTTGCTAAGGGACTTGGACCTTGCTGAGAGCTTGCTAAGTGTGGAGTTTGCTAAGAGACTAGGAGCTTATTAAGAGCATGGAGCTTGCTAAGAGCTTGGAGCTTGCTAAGAGATTGGACCTTACTGGCAGCGTGTTCGAATCGTACCTAACGAGTAACGAGACTGCGGACGAGAGAGACTTGGAGCTTGCTAAGAGCTTGGAGCTTGCTAAGAGACTGGAGCTTGCTAAGAGACTTGGAGCTTACTAGGAGCAAGTTCGAATCGTAGCTAACGAGTAACGAGACTGCGGACGAACCACACGTCTTTTCATGCTTTGTCGGCTGGTGATGGACGACTTCGGTGAATAAGCCCAGAATACATATTCGGGTAGTTACACGAAGTGAATGAGAATTATTATAAAACGGTGTTGTATTGACAGCATTGAATTTAACATATGCTATACGACGATAAGGAAATATTATGTATGGGGTAATTTTATAAGTTTATACTGTCGTTATAATAAATACCTTAAGGTGGGATGCATATTAATGCGGGTCGGCGGAGATGTAAGGATGGTATGAAACGGTGACGTTACAAAGTGATGCTGACATTTTGAAGCCAGATTTCTAGTGTTTTTTGAAATTTTTTCCTAATTTCATTCCGCAAACAGATTTTTAAAAAAATCATGGATAGGATTGTAGAATTCACGATTCTTAGTTATTTGATAAAGGTCTCGTGAATGTAGTCTACACAGTTTCACAGAAATCTGCATCCAAAGGCGGAAAGTTTTTGCGAACATTTTTCTAAAAATCATATTTTCGGGTCTAATATTTGCAATTGTCATTAGAATGCCTCGTACTCCATTGCACGTTTTGGTTTTTTACGTTCCGGATCCAATAAATCATTACCCGTGAACATCCATCTAATAAAAAGCGAGTTGCGAGAAACTCCAAAGTAGAAAAATTACTTAAAAATTGATTTTGAAAATATCGCGTTTTGTGCGGGTCGTTTCCACTGCAATGAAAAAACTAGTGCAGCATCTTCGTTTTAGCGGAAACAGAGATTTAAAAACTTTACTGATACGGGAGCTACATTCAATTTATCCCAAAAATAGTGTGTGATGCTACATCCACGGTTCTTGATTAATCGCCATGAAATAGATATATATCGATATAGATGTTCATGGTGAACACTGATATCGGATGCGGACAAAAATTGTATGCACTTTGCGCAAATTAGCGGTATTTTATTGCTTTTTTAATTCTAAAATTCAGTCGATGCTACATCTTAGCCTAGAAGTTAAATTTCGAAAAATATAAACAACTTAATAGATACGGTCTTGCTGCTGTACATGAAAATCACATGCGGACAAAATTATTTTGATAATTACGCGTACTTTAAAATTCATAAAGATTAAAATGGGTTATTTGACCTCTATTTCCATTTCAGAAGCTTTGAGATATATCCTCAGCAATCCAATTATCCTCCTCAATAGGAAAGCTGTAATATGAATGTCTTTAAAGCAAAATCTGTCTATTTTATTCTGTTAAGAAAGTGCCAATGCCCACATTTTTAGGTGGACAGGTTTTTTGACTTCTGAACTACAAATACCTAATTTTTGCTAATTCGATCATTTACACTTGAAAATATATGAGATCGGGTTTTGCCATTATATGGAGGCTATACCACAACATGCGCCTATCTATTTCCACAATTTGTGATGGAGAAGTTTATAACCAGTGTAAACCATAAATGCCAACGAACATCCAATTTCGCCACAAAAATGTATCCAATTTTGCCCGAAAACCTAAAATCTGGATAAACCGTTATTGGGGCTATACCAAAACATGAATCTATGTTGACATTTTTTGTTGGAGAAGTTTTGTGAAAACTGTAAAACTCAAATGTCCGATTACAAGTAGTTCGGTCAACAAATGTAGATTCAAAATACCTAAAATTGGGAGGCACCCTTATATGAGGGCTACACCAGAATATGAACCTGTGTTGACAATTTTTGTTGAAGAAGTTTTGGGACCACTTAAATTCAAATTTTTGGTAGCTCGGTGAAAAATATAGCTTCAAAATACCTAAAATCGGGAGGTACCCTTATATGCGGGCTATACCAGAACATGGACCTATGTTGACAATTTTTGTTGCAGAAGTTTTGGGACCACTAGGAAGCTTTAATGTTCGGTTGAAAATATAGCTCAAATCCTGAAAATACATAAAATCGGTACCGTTAAACGGGGACTATAGCAAACCATGGAGCTATGTTGACATTTTTTGTTGGAGAGGTTCTGTGACCACTGGAAACTGAGATTCTGCTATAGTTCGATGACATTAAAGCTTCGTTCCAGTACTTTTTTAATGATAAAAGTGTCTAAAGAGCAAACTGTCGAAAATGAGCCCAACATACACATTTTTCCAAAATGTACGGGAACGGAAAAATGGCAAAACCGTCAACAAATCTGGAACAAATGTCAAAGTCCACATGTCAGCCAATCAGAAGCCAGCAAACATGTTGCACATTTTTGCTCCCCCAAATTTGTCGTGTAAAAAGTTTGTAAAGAGATTGTTTGTTCAAAGAGAAGTGAAAATTTTGCAACTTTTTTGGTGTACGGGAATGCATTTTGGGCAAAAATGTGTTAAGATTTTAGATTTTGAAGAAAACAATTAAAAACTTTTTATACCGTCCACCATTTTGGTTTCAGATTATGGTTAAAACCTTCAAGATTCCCAAAAGAAGGGAAGTTCCGTTCTACGAGTGCTCCATGAAAACCTGGACATATGTAAACCGAAAACTATCTGTAGAAATGTTTAATACTTCCAACGAAGACAATATATTTACCAAATTTTAGACATTTCGGTAGGATAATATAATACCTAAAATCGAGGGGTTTCCGTTCCACGGGATCTACATAAAAACGTCGGTAAGAACCGAAAAAGTTTTGAAGTATCAACGAAATCAACCTTAAAAATACCGAATATCAGGAGGTACCATTATAACCTATTTTCAATACCAAGCATCATAAAAGTAGTAGAAACTTCACCAAATTAAAACTCCATATTTCCAATATTGCGACCTGTATCTTGATTTCAACAGACAGGCGGAAATCGTTATATGACGTATTTTATGGTTATCTATAATATATGTATGCATATCCTTTTTTGGATGTGTTACAAACGAAATGACAAATTTAAATATATCTTCACTCTAATGGTGGAGGGTTTGTATAGCTGGTTCAGAAGAATAATAAAGGCGAGTGCTCCCAATGTTCATCTCTACTTTAAATATTCCGATTTAGAATGTTCCGCCCAAAATGTCCACCCACAAGAATGATAAAAACAGAGATTGAGATGTTAGTAACCCAAGCTAGTGGCGTGTGATCTATGAATCTGTACCAGATAGCTTTGCTTACGGAGGAAAATTAAATTTCGTTTGCTGAAGTTTTTATTGACACAGCATAATTAGCTGTCATTATCATGTCTATAAGCTTAAATCTTTATAGACCCTTTTAAACTAATTAGGATTCAAATATTTACTTTTAGTAAATATAACCACCGTTGGCAGCATATTGGGTGCCAACATCAGCACCACCCGATGAATAGCTACCAGTACCAGTTGAGTAGATGTGATGTTGGAAACTGGCAGGAGCAGAGTAGGTCGTCTGGACAGGAGGCAAATATTCACTGGAAGGAACAGAATAATATTTTTGTCCATGATGCACAACCGGTGAAGAATATCTTGAGAAAGATTGCAAAGTTGGGGTGTAGTAATTATTTTTCCAAGGATGTACGTATTCATGGATACAGATGAATAGCTATGTTGAACTGGTGGCAAATATGTTTTGGTTAAGTGGCTAACATCTGCAGATGCCAGGGCCAGAAGAGCAAAAGAAGCTATTACAAACAGTTTCTGAAAGGTTAAAAAATAAACATTTTAAATAATATGTCTTGTGTTCAATCCGTTTGCATTACTAACCATTTTTAATGAATTAAATTTACACGCAGAGAAAAAATATTTTTCGCTTTTGTTGGAACAAAAATATATGTTTTGGTTCCAAAAATGTATTTGTTTTCTTCAAACATTGTAATCCAAATCCAAAAACACCATCTTTTATTCCAAACATAGAAAACAAAAACAACTTTCGAATTTCCGCAATATTGTTAAAATCGTTAACAATACCGATTGTAGGAACTATCATAATCTAATTTTGTTTACAAAAAGTATTGTCAATACAGAAAACCAGCCCAGAAATTTTTGATTTGAGTGCATATACTTCTCATATACACTTTTCGCATAACTTGGATATAAATGTCGCGTATAATATTGCAATCATTGATGAACACAATACATGGTTTGCTGCATTGGCTGACAACAAAGACAAACAAAAAGCCACAAGAACCCACCACAACATAAGGAATAATTAAACACCATAACAAACATGAAAAGGAAAGAAGAATGAAACAAAACAGAAACAAATAAAAACAAGAGTCTCACAAGTACATACACACAAAAAAAAGGTAAAGGCAGCATGTCATACAAACACACCACAACTCACCGAAATTGTTTTTTCAACACGGCATCGAATAGCGACAGAAGAGAAACAAATTTTCGAGGAAAAGAGAGAAATATTGTTCAGTTGACACAAACTATTTTTGGATTTACAATACTACATGAGGAATCCAACAATATGTTAACAATACATATTTTGCTCTTGGAATATTGTTGGATCAAACATATTTTTTTCTCTGCGTGTACTTAGAACAGCGATCTTTATGAAATGAGGGATAGAACTGATATATTTCTTCATTCACACCTGCGAATTTATACCTAAGAACACTATGATTTTACAACCTGCAATCAGAGAAATATTGCACCTATATTTGATTGCTGGTTATATTTTGGCAATGCAATAAACAGACCTAAACAAATTATTTATCTTAGTCATGGATTTTTTACAAAAAAGGTGTTTGTTCTTTAAGACATGTATTTGGATATTTTAGAAAATGCACACTGTGGCAATATACTCGTAAATATTATAATTGCGAACATTTTTGTAATAAATTAGGGTTATCTGAATACGCAGTTTTTCAAGGAAAAAACTTCTCCAATTTTCTTCTCTGGTTTTAAAAAATCCATGTCGGATTTTTTAGGCGACACACCCCTAATGTGTTAGTTTTATTAGATTTTAAAATTGACAAAGTTTGAGCACAATCGGAAGACGTTAACACGTGCCACTGGGCCTCAAAGTTTACGTGCCCATTTTCACATTTTTTTATAGGACTAGTTTTGTAGCCACAAAAAGAACTGGTAAAATGTTTTCATCGATTGGACAATAAGTATGGTCTGCAGAGCGAGTTTTTGAAAATTCGGCTTTGGTCCCATACAAATTACTATGGAAACTTCGAGACCGCAGTGGCACGTGTTATCATATTCCGATTGTGCGCAAACGTTGGTAATCGTAAAATCTAACAAAACTAGACATTTTAGTGGGGTGCCGCCTATAAAAATCAGACATCGATGAGTTAAAACCTCCCTAATGTCCACAATTATAATCTTTTCGCAATGACTAAACTAAGTAAAACGCCATGTGTATGGCTTTTTGTCTGGTTAACCTTCTTTATGAAGAAGTTATTGAAAAATAACTCCGGTGGAGAATATCCACAAACATGAAACAAGGGAACTGATGAGATCCTGTGGCAAGGATTGATACTAGTCTTCCCTGTCCTACCCCTTGGCGAACAATGCCAAACTTTCTTCACTAATAAATTAGTTGTTTTAAAACATTAAAACAACAACAATGGGATTAAGTTAGACTATTCTGAAAAAAACAAAATTGTAACGGCTATCCCAATAAAAAACGCAACCAATGCTCTATATGAGGATTTAATTTATCGTATACGCAATGGAATTGACATTTGAAACCCAGTGGGTTTATTAAATCCAGTTTTTGGCAAACGTACTATTATTTAGAATTGTTTATTGCAATACCATAATATAACCATAATAAATAAATGTGCAATATTCGGCTGATTGAATCTTGTAAAATCATAGTGATTTTTGGTATAAATTGACAAGGGTGATTGAAGAAAAATATCAGTTCAATCTCTGATTTCACAAAGATCGCTGTCCTAAGAAAATTAAATTTATTGAAAATGGTTAGTAAATAGTAAAACATAAACTTCGGATTCGAAAATGGATTAAACACAAAATATATAAATTAATTCCCTATATACTCGAAGACAAAACATATACATAAGTGTGTTTTTTTTTTAAATTTTCAGAAACTTTTCATGGCTGCTTTTTGTGCTCTCCTGGCTTTGGTCTCTGCAGATGTTAGCCACTTAACGAAAACGTATTTGCCACCACTTCAACATAGCTATTCACCTACGACCAATGAATATCTACCTCCTGTGAAAAATACTTACTCCATCCCAGCTTTTCAATCTTACTCCAAATATTCTGCACCGGTTGGGCATCAAGGGCAAACATATTATTCTGTTCCTTCCAGTGTATATTTGCCTCCTGTCAGGAAGACCTACTCTGTTCAGAGAACCTACTCTGCTCCTGTCCAGAAAACTTACTCTGCTCCTGTCCAGACGACCTACTCTACCCCTGTCCAGACGACCTACTCTGCTCCTGTCAGTTTCCGTCATGACACTTATGTAACTGGTACTGGAAGCTATTCGTCTAGTGGAGCTGATGTTGGCACCCAATATGGTGCCAACGGTGGTTATATTTATTGAAAGTAAATATTTTGATTTTCAAATTGTTTAAACATTTCTATTAAGATAGAAATCAATAAAACATTGGTTTGAGATAAACGACAAAGCAAGCGAAATGTAATTTTTCTCCGCCAAAGTGGAAACAATGCTTTTCTGGTGCAGTTTCAAAGATCACGTGTGAACCTACTTACTAACTAACCTTATGGGCGATGTGCAAATTCAAAGATCATGTGTGAACCTACTTACTAACTAGCCTTATGGGCGATGGTCTTATAATTGTTAATGTTGTTCGGATTAAGTCAAGACTATAGTATTTGGTTATATGGTTTGACGGGCGAAATTTTGTAAAAAGTTTCGATAACATTAAAAGGCTGAAATGAGCTAGAAAATGTGTGTGAAATTGAGGATCTTTACACTAATTGAATATGGTTATGCAGCTGGTCAAATACACTATGCAACCCTGAAAATGCAAACAACTTCTAGTATGCATTTTTTGAAAGTACATATTTAGACTACAAAAACCCTAGTAGGGTTTTGTTCTGTCAGATCCAGTTCGGATTTTATGGCCTCATCTAAACCGGGCTAAATCTACACTTTTTTGCATTTATCAGGCCTTTATCTCAGAAACGAATAGGAATTTGGCCTTGCTGTCTTTAGCAATATTGTAGCCCTAAACTAGTAGAACTTATATTTAAAAAAATACATAAGAAAAACTCCCTCTAGGGCATCAAAATATATAAAATATAGAAAAATTTACATAATTGCTGATATTCTCAACAATTCCTCAGAACATTCTGAAACTCTAAAATGCTTCCTTCATGTTGTTTCTGCGGTACTTTGCATCAAATCTTTTACAACACGTATTTCAAACTCAGTTCACACCAACAGTTTATTCTCGCATTTCGGATTTCACTACATTATTGACATTTTTATTAAATCGTCGTTGAAAAATGTACTGAATACAACGGACTAGAGGCATTTTACAATAATGACATGTTCGGAAGAGTTGTGTATTACATTCCAGGGAATATATTTTCAAAAGAAAATATTCAGAAAAAATTAACGGTTTTGGAGATACGGTGCGAAATGTATAAAAATTGTGGAATTTTTGCATATATTTTGAAATTTGATGCAATAAATGTAGTTTTTCGAGTTCATTATTTCTCCAAATATATTTTTCTTGTCCTTATCTACAAATTTGCTTCAGAGGTCAGAGGAAGATCCGCATTGATTTCAGAGATATAGCCCCGAATTTCTTTAAAAACTCAATATTTAACCATGTTTAGATGGGGCCATAAATTCCGAGCTGGATCTGACACAACAAAACCCAACTAGGGTTTCCTGTCGTTTGGGTCTGTACTTTCAAAAAATCCTCAGTTCGAATTGTTTGCACAAGATCACCTTAAAAATGTTGCACAGTGATATAAAGAAAAAGCAAACAGTTGCTCTGTTCCTAGTTACACCCTCAGTCTTTAGGCTAAAAATGGTATATCGATGCCTTACTTCCTCAACCTCGTATATTAAAAAAATGCGATTTTGACTTTTTTATATCAAACGATTTCTATTTTTGTATTTTATTACTGCAACCACTTATTATTTCAATGTGTTGTCGCGGTTCTCTAAATATTAATAAAATATATTCTCGTATCTCATTCAATCCAATTTTTATAACTGCCTTAAACTCGTACGTCTGACTGACAATCAATGCCCTGGCGAAATGGAGAAACCTAGGATATTGAAATTTTGAGTGAGGGTTAGTCTTGGAGCATAAGTTGTCAATTTGTACGGGTTTTTGAAAATTCGTGGTAGAAGGGTTACGAAAAGTACTTAAAATTACTAAAATTTGTACCATTTGAGCGACTTACTGCCAATCAACGTCGAAGCGAAACGGCTAAATCTAGAATCTTGAAATTCTGAGTGAGTGTTCCTATTGAAGTGTACACAGAAAAAAAAGCCACCCTGAAAATTTTGATTAAAAGCTTTATCACCATATTTTTGTCGAATGGCGATAAAATATTACGAATATATAGGGAAAATGTTTATCA
This sequence comes from Musca autumnalis, assembly GCF_047663935.1. NCBI lineage: Eukaryota > Metazoa > Arthropoda > Insecta > Diptera > Muscidae > Musca > Musca autumnalis. The sequence continues at coordinate 126,338,974 of NW_027411866.1, read as the reverse complement.
AACATGAAAATGTTACTAGAAAGCAATCAATAAACGATTTCAAACAAATAATTTATTGAAATTTGTTTATGGTTAATAATAAATTTCTGTAGTTAAAATGGTTTTCAACGTTTGTCGCATGTTCTCGCTCTCAAGAGCGAGAGAAACAACAATATTAGGGCATAAAGAGCGCGCTACAACAATGTGTTGTGTTTTTTTTTTTCTTGAGATGTGAGTATCGTTGCTATGTACTATATTTAAAAGCATGGTCATGGAATTTTTTCGGCATGAAGGGATGGAGCGTTTGTGTGGCATTTGGTTTGTTTATTTATTTGTGCTCGGGTGAAGGCTTGTATGTAAGTTTGTTACTGTTTTTTGTTGCTGATTTTTATGAACCTAAGAAACGAAGAGGGAAAGAAAAAAAAACGGTACGAATTCTCATGTTTTGTTCTGTTTGTGGTTAAGAAAGGCAGATAACATTTTTTAACCGTCAGTTTGGTATTTTTGGCAGTCTCTTTAAAGTAGTCGTTCTGTGTGGATCGGTAGTGCAGAAATAAATCAATGTTTGTGTGTTTTCTTAAAGTAATGGTGTCTTTCAAGTAAATTAAATGCCCAATACATTTTATAATTGAATTCACGAATATGAAAAAGGATAATAAGAATATTTTATTGGACAAAAAAGCAACCGCATGTGATATTGGTAATAACATCAAAACATTTTATATATTTGAAATATATATGGATGTACTATTTCTCACATTACAGATACCCATTTTCCGCTGATGATTTTCAATGTGGCAGAAGAATGTGTTTTATTTCACAACGTTCACTGATGTTCCCTGTATTTTATATTTAAAAGTGATTTATTTGTTTTCTTATATTAAAATTAATGTGTGGCACTAAATAATTATGTACTTCTGTTATTAATTATTCCATTCCGTTTTTCTTTCTTTCATCTGTTATTTTTTATGTACCTATGCGTCTGGTGTTGCTTTTGTACTTGGCATTTCCATTAAATAAATAACCACGACCATTTATAAATGTGTGTATGTATCTTTTTTTGTGGCTTTTGGGTTTGTATTTAACAAAAAAAAACAACATAATAATTGTAAATATGAATATTTTTTTATTGATTGGAAAAAATGCATTCAACAATTTTTTTAATCAAGAAAATATTTTGTTTTTATCAAGCAAAATGTGGGATATTTTGATAAATATTTTTGTCAATATGTGAAATGTTTTATCAGTTCAAAATAAAAAAAATCGATAAATATTTTAATCAATATTACAATTTTATTTTATCAAAATGTATTTTTACTTTGTGATCAAAAAATTTTATCGAATTTTGTCAATATGACAATTTTTTTTTATTGCCGGAAAATCGATAAATTTTTGGTTGAATCTTTGAATTTCTTTATCAAATGGCTACAATTTTTTTTTCTGTGTAGCTGTGTTCGTAAGAGGAAGGTACTAAAATGTACAAGCAAATTAACGTTTTGTATTATGCGAACGAGTAGAGCTAGAATTCTGAACGGAAAATTGGTACACGGACGGAGTGCAAGAGAGTTGCATTAAAGGGCTTTTCGAAATTCGAACAATATGTTTACGACAAGTATTAAAAGGTACTAAAAGTATACCATTTAGTATTTTGTGGACGCATAAGATTAAAATCTTCAAAATTGTTATGCTAATATCGGTTAAGATGTGTTTTTATGAAAGGAGGTGATTTGGAAATGTGTACAAATATATACGAACTTACAAAATGGTACGAATTTTGGTACTATTTGACATTGAGTGAACGGATAAAAGTGGAATGCACAACATCCCCGAAGGGACAAGTGGGGACTTCTCTCCTATCAATGAGTGCACGCCAATTAATATTGGCTACATGATGTGGGACCTACTTCTTATTGCCGAGCCTGAACGATGCAATAGTTACCATAAAATCAGGCAGCCATCGCGGTGGTAAGTGGACGATAAAATTGGAATAATGGCATTTATTATCTACGTCACTGGCTGTGTATATGGTTGAGGTACCACGAACAAAATAACCATATTCTGACAGTGTAGCGTATTAGAAGACCAAGAAAGAGGAGATACGTGTCTCGGCGTTTATCGCTATCATATGCACTTTTGCTATTGTGGGCCCTCAAAGATGAGATTTGATTTACTGCCTTAAACTCGTATCTCAATAAATGCGTTTCCTGCTTGAACTAAAAAAGATTAACATATTATTCCTACTAATATGCACAGATGCACTCAATTCCCTAATAATTGCATTTAAACTTTTACCCAAACATCGATTTATCAAAAGATAAATCGTTTTTTGTCTCTCCTGAAAAGTTGTATTTTTAAGATACGAGGTTGATATACACTTTTACACAATCAAAATGTGCCTCATCGAAATAATGTTTTTAGACCTCAAGTATGTTTGGACGAAATCCATCTCAGACAATTTGGAGTCGATTAAGTAATGTCCGTTTGTCTGTCTGGCTGGTTGGAGCGCACGACAACTCTCCAACGGGTCATCCGATACGGTCGAAAATTTGACAGGCATAATACTTTGTCCAAACTTAGATCAAGTTCGAAAATTGGGCACATCGGTCCACTTCGTCGGGTACTTCCACGTCCATACTTCCTGAGAAAATGTCCGTCCGCCTGGCTGGCTGGTTAAAGCGCATGATAACTCTCGAACGGTTCAACCGATTGGGTCCATGGCCCTGTTCAAGTCCATACTTCCTAAAGCTGGGTACACATTGTCAGTTTTAAATGACAGTTTTGTTCAAATAATCGGTTGCTTGGCAGTGTGACCATTCACTTTTGTCATTCATCATGCAACCACAAATTGTTTTTTTTGCTTGTTGGACAGTTTGGCAGCTATCGATAATTGCGAAAAATCGACATTCAAAATGACTGCACTTAAGAAAATATGATGGTACACGTTTTTGGGAGAGCACGTCCATTCTTCCCGAGAAAATGACTTTCCGCTTGGTTGGCTGCTTAAAGCGCATGATAACTCTCGAACGGATCAACCGATTGGGCCCATGGCTGTTCAGGGTTCAAATCCATACTTCCTAAGGAAATAGCACGAAAGCTGTAAAAATCCCTAGGGCCACATGTGTAGTCCCTGGTGCGGAACCCTACTCTCTAACCGGATACTGCTTATCGGTTCACTTTTTCCGATACCCCGCTACAAAAGTCCGAAAATATTCGCTAATAGGATAGGCGCGGAGTAACCGATTTGGTCCAAACTTTACCCAAGCTTCGTTTAAGTATCTTTTCAAATAGAGAAGAACTTTGGTCCATATCGGTTCAGATTTGGATATAGCCCCTATATATATCTTTCCCCGATTTTGTCATAACTTGGTCAAATTTAATTAAATAGCCTTCAAATTTGATGTGTGATATTTTTTTGGCCCTTGATCATTTTTACCGATTACGACAGCTGTTTCCGCAAAAACGACGATGCTGCATTAGTTTTTTCACTACAGTGGAAACGAACCCAGAAATCGCAATTTTTTCAAACACAATTTTAGGTGATTTTCCTACCTTGAAATTTCCCGCATCTCGCGTTTTAGTAGATGGATTTGCACGAGTAGTGATTTATTAGATCCGCAACGTAAAAATCTAAAAGTTGCAATCAAGTACGGGGAAATCGAATGACAATTGTAAAAGTGAATCCTGAAAAATATTAATTTTAGAAAAATGATCGCACAAAATTTTCTTATTTGTATACAGATTTCTGTAAAGCTGTGTAGACTACATTTACAACACATATATCAAATAACTCAGAATCACGAGTTCTACAATATTCGGGATATGAAAATGCATGAATTTTGAGCAAACACACTTATTATACCATTTCCACATTGTTTGTGCTGTAGGGTATACTTAAAATATTATCATAAATTACACTGTACAACACAAAAAATAATTACAAGATAAGTCGGCCAGATTATGAAAGAGGACCGAAAAAAAGAAGACACGTGTATCGGCGTTTTGAATGTTTACGTCGAGAAGTAACCTAAATAGGCGTGGCAAGTTCCGCCCATTTCTACAGGTTTTGAAATATTCGACATCAGATTCCTTGGAATCCTTGCATTTTAGGTATAAAGTGTCTTTGGCAATATTACAGAAAACAATGTGCGGTATCTTTTTTGAAAAAAAAAAAATTAACCCTCATGCGAGTCACTAAAGGGGTCTTTTCGGTCCATTTTTTTCAAAAACGTTTAAAAAGTCCTTTAAAATGAGATCGTATTAGTACAAAATATTCTATAAAATTATTTGTCATAACATTTTACTATAGGTCCCCGAATACACCAAAACTCTAAATCGTACCTAAACGCCAGGAATCTGCCAAAAGTAAAATCACGTTTAAGGGTTAATGTTGTACTTTATCTGAGTTTATTAAGTTTTGTCCATGGTACAAATACACAGGTAGCCGCATCGGCAATTGTTGGTAACATAAGGTGTCAAAATTTGACATCAATTCAATGCAGTTGACACATTATGTTACCATCAGCTGGCATGATAATGCTACCTGTATAATTGTACCATGGTTTTGTCCCACAAGACTTCATTCTAAATAGAAGACGTCAAAGACAAAAATATTCTCCATCAAATTTCATATAAGTCGCCGAATAAGTGAAATATATATTTACAATATATATCAAGAAAATATATATACATCAAATTTGCCAACAAAACACCCAAATATTTTTTGAATAAATTAGGTTTGTTCTTTTTTCGGGTTGATGCATGAAAGTAACATAAAATTTAGTTTTAGACGAAAGCTGTTAAAAGAAGAAATATTTTACACAAAATTTCACTATAATTCTCGGAACAAACTATATATCTAAGTAAAACACTTTGTTAAGAAAATGACGTTACAAAATTAGATATTATAGGTAGAAATTATTTGATAAACTTTTAGACTCTTAATTAAAATTTATTCCATACTGAGTCAAAATCTCCTAAAACACTTCACTTTTTGGGGATTGTGTCAAAAGAAGAAATATTCCAAATCAAATTTCATTATGAGTCTCTGAACAAGAGAAATTTGTAGATATAATATTTAACATCTCCCAAAGCTTTCGCTTTTTATATATGATTTAGGACCATATTCTACCGTTTTTATTCACATTTTCGTTATCTGCGGTCACAAAATATATTTTATTGATGTTTTTTCTTAATAAATTCTTTGAGAAGATTATGTGTGCTCGATCCAAACTGTTTTTGGAATATCTATGGTGAATATATATAGGGAAAATATTGACAACCCAGATCGGACTTCGTAAAATTACGTTTTTAGTACTATAAACTAAAATAACGTCATCAGGATAAGTCAAAGTTTCCTGATATTGCATGTGAAAATTCGGGGATAGTCTACGGCTATTGTCCAGTGAATATACATCTGGCATACGAGTCCTAACATCCATGATTTTGGCATGGTCCTAAATACTATAATTGAATTAACCCTATATAAAGCGAAAGCTTTGGGAGATGTTAAATATTATAGCTACACATTTCTCTTGTTCAGAGACTCATAATGAAATTTGATTTGGAATATTTCTTCTTTTGACACAATCCCCAAAAAGTGGAGTGTTTTAGGAGATTTTGACTCAGTATGGAATAAATTTTAATTAAGAGTCTAAAAGTTTATCAAATAATTTCTACCTATAATATCTAATTTTGTAACGTCATTTTCTTAACAAAGTGTTTTAGTTAGATATATAGTTTGTTCTGGACATATAGTGAAATTTTGTGTAAAATATTTCTTCTTTTAACAGCTTTCGTCTAAAACTAAATTTTATGTTACTTTCATGCATCAACCCGAAAAAAGAACAAACCTAATTTATTCAAAAAATATTTGGGTGTTTTGTTGGAAAATTTGATGTATATATTTTTGTGATATATATTGCAAATAGATATTTCATTTGTTCGGCGACTTATATTAAAATTTGATGGAGAATATTTTTGTCTTTGACGTCTTCTATCTAGAATGAAGTTTTGTGGGACAAAACTTAATAAACTCAGATAAAGTACAACATTAACCCTAAAACGTGATTTTACTTTTGGCAGATTCCTGGCGTTTAGGTACGATTTAGAGTTTTCGTGTATTCGGGGACCTATAGTAAAATTGTATGACAAATAATTATATAGAATATTTTGATCTGATACGATCTCATTTTAAAGGACTTTTTAAACGTTTTTGAAACAATGGACCAAAAAGACCCCTTTAGTGACTCGCATGAGCGTTAATTTTTTTCATGAAAAGATACCCCGCATTGTTGTTAGTAATATTGCCAAAGACACTTTATACCTAAAATGCAAGGATTCCAAGGAATCTGATGTCGAATATTTTAAAAGCTGTAGAAATGGGCGGAACTTGCCACGCCTATTTAGGTAACTTCTCGCCGTAAACTTTCAAAACGCCGATACACGTGTCTTCTTTTTTTCGGTCCTCTTTCATAATCTGTGCGGGGATTCTCGTAATTTTAAAAAAAGTTCAATTTTGTTGTACAGTGTTATTATTATAATATAATCCAAAAAGTTTTTTTAATATACACCTTATTTTGAAAAGAATGAATTTTATTCTTTCCTAAATAGAGTTTTGAATGGACTCATGATATTTCCTTTATTATACCAGGAGCGTATGTCTAGGAGTAGTGGCGCAGGGTATCATATGATAAGACACACACATCCCTTCCATAGGACACATAGTAAAACATTCACTAAATATATTTAGTTTGTATAAAAAGTATTTGTTTATTTAGAAAATGTGGAATTGATTTAATTTATGTATTAGAAAATGAATATAACAATTACGCATAAATGAAACTATATATCTGAGTAAAAAATACTAAAAGGTGTTGATGATATTTAAATCACAGCCCTTCTTAGCTCACGTGTGATTTATTTCTTCTTGTAGACATAGCCACCGTTGGCAGCATATTGGGTACCAACATCAGCAACAGCTGAGGAATAGCTACCAGAATCAACGGAATAGGATTGTTGATGGAATGTAGCAACAGGAGCAGAGTATGTGGTCTCAATAGCTGGAGCAGAGTAAGTAGATTGGACAGCTGGGGCAGAGTAGGTGGTTTGGACAGCAGGAGCAGAGTAGGTAGTTTGGACAGCTGGGGCAGAGTAAGTGGTTTGGACAGCTGGGGCTGAGTAGCTTACGGCGGGAGCAGAGTAAGTGCTTTGGACAGGGGGCAAGTATTCACTGGTAGGAGCTGGTGCAGAGTAGGTGGAGAAAGATTGAACGGCAGGAGCAGAGTAGGTGGTTTGTACAGCTGGAGCTGAGTATGTGGCTTGTACAGCTGGTGCAGAATATCTGACTGAGGAAGCAGAGTAGGTATTTTGCACAGGAGGCAAGTATTCGTTGGAAGGAGACGAGTAGCTTTGTTGTACAGGTGGCAAATAGGTGTTGGTCAAGTGGCTAACATCGGCGGAAGCCAAGGCCAACAGAGCAAAAGAAGCAGCTACGAAAAGTTTCTGAAACAAAAAATAAGAAAGATGAAATAAAAATATTTTTCTTCGCAATTTCTCCAAAAAGGTAATTTCTTGCACGAAATGTACTAATCTCTGGCTTTAAAAACTTATTGTCAATCTAAATCCAAAATTTTACGCTTGCATCGTTTTTGTACTAACCATTTTGAGTTAATTGAAAGTTATTGATGTGAATGCAAGACCACTGATCTCTGTGAAGTGAGCGAAGGAACTGATGCTCTTCGTCAATCGCACTTGGCAATTTATAGCCAAAAACTATGTTTTTGTAGGGTCCAACTATCAGCAGACCTACCACACGCAAATTCAGTTGCCGGTTCTCAGTTTATGTTGTTGTTAACAACAGGGTTAAACAAGTTTATGTTTTATTTTATTTTCATTTGCTTCTTACAAAGTTTCCATAGCCTCAAACACAACAACACAAACAGCAGACAGTCGCAGATCATCTGTATACAAAACAAAAATCCGCATCAAGCAAAACCAGCATGCTGCAAAAAAGAAATGAAAACAGAAAAAACGCAGCACAAAAAGTAACGGCGAAAAAAATGACCAACATTAATTAAGTCACTCACAATAATTTGTTTTGCCCCAAACAATATGTGTTGTGGAGAAAATATGATGTTCTAAAAAGTAATAATAAAATTGTTGTTGCTTTTATTTTGTTTTATTCAGAAACATTCTAAAATTTCTGTTGACTTCTGGAAGACATTTGACAAACGCAAAAACATTTAGCTGTGATTCGTTAGGTACACAGAGAAAAATGTATAACAATATATGAACAGGGAACGCGAAAGATTTAGCATCTCAAGATCGTTCTAAAAATGAAGGGTTAGTTTATTCCAAGTTAAAATGTAGTACACTTCAGCTAACTAATCCAGGGACTTGACATAACAATAATATACAGTGAGCGTCAAAATAAACTTTACACCTCTCAACATTTTTTTAATTGCATTATTTCACCGACATAAGGATATTATACATATAAGATATAATACAGCTTTTTTAAGGATTTAGTGCTGAATTAAAATCCAGAAAATATTAGGCCCTTCTTAGTCTTCATTAGGGAATAAATGAAGATAACCCATTATTTTACGCGTCAAAATAAAGTTTACTCTTTTGCCAAACGTAATAAATTTTATTTCTTTAAAAAAAATAAAGGCATAGTTTGGCGTTTTATCTTCTTGTCATCCTATTGAAGCCTGCAAACATTAAATCAACGAGTGTTTTGGTGTAATACGGTGATATTTCTCCCATTGGACCCGGGGTCAGGGCAGCCAGATTATTTTTATTGAAAATCGTCAAAATGACGATTTTTAAAATTAAAATCGTCAAATCTATTTTACGAAATCGTCAAAGAAATCGTCAAATTAAAATGGTAATATTTAGTTATATTTAAATATATTTTTAATTAAAATAAGCATTAAATGACTATTAGAGTTAGTAAACATATTTTTACTTCAAATCAGTATTAAATTAAATGATTAATAAAACGATTTTGTAAATAAATATTTGAGTTAACATTCTTAACAAGTCGTGTTTAATCAATGTATTTTGTTAGGTATACTCTACACTGAATCCTTATGAAAAGAATTTCGATACATATTTCGTTTTGTGAAGATTTACTTGGCTGAAAACTCGTTTAACATTTGCTGGCGAATGTGGTAATACTTATCATTATTTTCTTTAAAATTTTTGTTATTATAGGAAAAACATATGAACCATCAAAACGTTTCAAATCATATATTAAAATGGGAAATAAATCCGTTTCATTATTTTCAAACATTTCCTCAAAATCCAAAAGCTTTAGTTCACAAAATTCTGAATCCAATATTTGCTTTTCCTTCTTGTTTACAAAATGGGAAAATTCGTTAAGGATGTTGAAAAATCAATAAAACATTTTTCAAAATCAAATCTATTAAACTTTTAACATTTCTGCACAAAGCTCAATATAACGCAGTTAATTGCCCAGAACAGAATCTACTATTGTTGATATTTTGACTTTTTGTTCCTTTATAAATTTACCAAAAAATAGGAGATTGTTGCAGGTTCTATTGAATTCAGTGTGGTTCTAGTTAAAAATCCTTTGCATATGCACCCAAACATATCGTCAACATTGATGAAATCTGATACATAAAGCTAACATACATGTTCTGGCAAAATTTCAAGCTTCTACGTTCAAAAATAACGATTATTGTTATTATTGTTTAACAATTAATTCTTGAAATCAACTAAGTTTTTTCAAATTCATATTTTACAACATTTTTTATGACTGCATTAGCAAAATTTCCAAAAATCGTCATTTTTTAGGTAAAAATCGTCATTTATCATTTTTTGACCAAAAAATCGTCAAAATGACGATAAATAGTCAAATTTGGCAGCCGTGCCCGGTTCAAAAATTAAATTTCTTTTGAATTTTTTCTGTAATTTCTCAATGAATTTGAAGTCTAGAGTTCAATGAGTGATCCTAGATCAGGGTTAATCACCACTGGGCCCGCGAGCCGTGTCTGTGTGAACACACACAATCTCAATTGTGGTGAGTTTGAACGTTGCTCTCATCACCGATTATCTTCTTTGTTTTAGCAATGAATTAACTCACACGATGTTTATCTAGAGAGGGATAGATAATCTCGTGTGTATGCCCAACACAAATGCAGCGGTTGAATTTGTTGTTGCTGGTGAACACTGTGCTAGATAAATAGGAGTCAAATAAATGTAGCAAAATGTTATTCATAAATATGGGCAAAAGCTTCAGAACACTGTCCATATATTACATACTCCTTTGGTATTAGCACCATTCCCGTACACTGGGCTCTTTAATATAGTATCAGTATGATTGGAAGATATTGTTCTGATATTCCTGAACCCATAAAAGCCATTTATCCGCGCCCCGTTATTGTCATGCACCCCCTGAACATACTTGAAACTTCACAATATTTGATTGTGTATACGTCATTCTCACCGTTAAAATCTTAGCTCATATTTTTTTTGTACAGTTTTGGCACTTTTGTTCCCACACAATATTTGCTAAAAAACGACCAAACATTTCGAGAAATGCCTACAAAGTTGTTAACCCTTTCGGTGATTTTATGCCATATGCAAATTACTTATGGATAAACTTTTTTAATAATTTTGTATTTTTCCCTGAAGTGTTATCTAAGAATAAATCATGAAAAATGTTGATTACATTGTTATGTCTCAAAGAGCGAGCTTTCCTCGTGCGATTTAAAATTTGCAAGAAAATACCATCTTATACTTTTGTATATATTATTATAATTAAAATAATTATAACGAAAAAAGACCCGAACCATAGTTCAATAGAGCTGCCAGATTTTTTATATGTCATACTATGACATATGTCTAAGATTTTTCCAAAACGGAAATGTTTTACTTTGTTTGACTCCCAGATCTTCTACAGTAAGACCCCCAGAAGAATCTTATATACGAAGACCTCCAGATCTTCTATACGAAGAGCTTCAGATCTTATATACGAAGCCCTCCAGATCTTCTATAGGAAGACGTCCATGTCTTCTATTAGAAGACTTCCATGTCTTCTATAAGAAGCCTTCCAGGTCTTCTATAAGAAGACCTCCTGGTCTTCTATAAGAAGACCTCCTGGTCTTCTATAAGAAGACCTCCTGGTCTTCTATAAGAAGACCTCCAGGTCTTCTATAACAAGACCTTCAGGTCTTCTATAAGGAGACCTCCAGGTATTCTATAAGAAGACATCCAGGTCTTCTATATGAAGACATCCAGGTCTTCTATAAAAAGACCTACAAGTCTTCTATAAAAAGACCTACAGGTATTCTATAAGAAGACCTGCAGGTCTTCTATAAGAAGACTTCCAGGTCTTCTATAAGAAGACCTCCAGGTCTTCTATAAGAAGACCTCCAGATCTTCTATAACAAGACCTCCAGATCTTCTATACGAAGACCTCCAGATCTTCTATACGAAGACCTCCAGATCTTCTATACGAAGACCTCCAGATCTTCTATACGAAGACCTGCAGATCTTCTATACGAAGACCTCCAAATCTTCTATACGAAGACCTCCAGATCTTCTATACGAAGACCTCCAGATCTTCTATACGAAGACCTCCAGATCTTCTATACGAAGACCTCCAGATCTTCTATACGAAGACCTACAGATCTTCTATACGAATACCTCCAGATCTTCTATACGAAGACCTCCAGTAGTGCGATTCTCTAACACATTTTTTGAGTTACCGACAAATATCGGTAAATTTAAAATGCTTATAAATTCGTTAATTAACGATATTTTTCGGTAAGTTAGCGACCAAAAGAAAGTAGTCGTAAAGTTCTACCGACAGCAACAGTGTTGTCAACTTTATTTGAACTTTTCATTGATAATTTTGCGTTTTAATTTTACCGACATTTGTCGGTAACTCGAAAAATGTGTTAGAGAATCGCACTACAGATCTTCTATACGAAGACCTCCAGATCTTCTATACGAAGACCTCCAAGTCTTCTATAAGAAGACGTCCAGGTATTCTATAAGAAGACCTCCAGGTCTTTTATAAGAAAACCTCCAGGTCTTCTAAAAGAATACATCCAGGTCTCTTATAAGAAGACCTCCAGGTTTTCTATAAGATGACCTCCAGGTCTTCTATAAAAGGACATCCAGGTCTTCTATAAGAAAACCTCTAGGTATTCTATAAGATGACCTTCAGGTCTTCTATAAGAGGACATCCAAGTCTTCTATATGAAGATCTGGAATCAACCATAAGAAGACCTCCAGATCTTGTATAACAATTCCTGCAGATTTTCTAAACTAAGTTCTCCATATCTTCTGTAATGTGGTCTTCTACAAGATGACCTCCAGGCCTCCTGTAAGAAGTCATTCAGGTCTTATATAAGAAGTCCTCCAGTTTTTCTATAAGAAGGCCTCAGATATTCTATATTAAGACTCTAGGTCTTATATAAGAAGCTTTCAATGTTCAAAAAAAAAGAAGACCTATGAGAAGACTTGGGGGGGGGGGGGGAAGACCTCCAGGTCTTCTATAAAAAATCCTTCTTCTTTTAGTAGACATCTTTGTCTTTAATGAGAAGACCTTATGCTTTTCTATAAGAAGGGCTCCTGCTCTTCTATCCCCAGATCTTCTATGAGAAGGCCACCTGCCTATGAGAGGACCCTATGCCCTTCTATGAGAGGACCCTCTGCCCTTCTATGAGAAGACGTCCTGCTTTTCTATGAGAAGACATCCTACCCTTCTATAAGAGGATCTTCTGTTCTCCTATGAAAAGACGTCGTGTTCTTCTATATAAAGAACTCCTGCTTTTCTATAAGAAGACCTAATGCCCTCCTATAAGAAGACGTTCTGTTCTTCTATGAGAAGACATCCTGCCCTTCTAAGAGAGGACCTTCTGCTCTTCTATGAAAAGACGTCGTGCTCTTCTATATAAATAACTCCTGCTTTTCTATAAGAAGACCTATTGCCCTCCTATGAGAAGACGTTCTGCTCTTCGATGAGAAGACATCCTGCCCTTCTATGAGATGACCTTCTGCTCTACTATGAGAAGTGCCTCTCTTCTGTAAGAAGTCCTCTTCATTTTCTATAAGGCTTCTGGTCTTCTATAAGATGAAATTGAATTAAATTCTTAAAAATTTTAGTTTTTTCATTTAAATACATTCTATGCCATAGAGTCCAAAACCACTTTTCCAAACAAAATGTTAAAAATTTAGTTTGGATTATTCATATAGTAGGCTTAAGTATACATATATAAAATTTGAAAAAATATATTTTTCAAATCAGAAACAAAAAAGAAGCACCGAAGGGGTTATAAAGGGAATTTGGTAAATATTCTCAATCATTATAAAGTCTCCACCGGTCACGAACATCGTAACGGGATGCGGATAAATGGCTTTTATAGGTTCGTGGTTATAAGAACAATATCTTCCACTAATATTGGCACGATATTATAGACCCTAGTGTAGAGGAATAGCGCTAACACAAAAGGTGTATATAATATATAGGCAGTGTTCGCCCATATTTATGAATAGCATGTTGTTATATTTGACTCCTATGTATCTAGGATCACCCACTGAACTTTCTAGACTTCAAATACATTGAATAATTGAAGAAAAATTCAAAGAAAGTTGAATTCAAAAGAAAGTTGAATATTGTGGCTACAACCTTCAAAATACCGAAAATCTGAAGGTACCCTTCTATGAAAGCGCTGACCTTTACCGACAAATTTCTGGGGGAAAGTTTTATACCCCCAAAGAAGGCAAAGTACCAAATTTCAGCCATTTCGGTGTGATAATGAGACTAAACCCTTCAAAATACCGAAAATCGGGTGGTACCTTCTATGGGGGCTATATCAAAACTTGGACCGATATAGCCCATTTGCAGTATCCTAGGAGTAAAAGACACTTCTATACCGAATAACAAGGCTTTATCCTAAAAATTTCGAGCTGTATCTTGATTTCAACAGACGGACGGACAGTCGGTCATGTTTATATCTACTTGGAATTTTACCCTGATCAAAAATATATATACGTTGTAGGGTCTCCAATGAATATTTCGATGTGTTACAAACGGAATGACAAATTTAATTATACTCTCCACTATTATGGTGGTGGGTATAATAAATGTTTCATTTAATTTTGAAAAAGTTTCAGTTCAGTTGGAAAAGATACCATTTCAGTTGTTAAAGTTTTCATTTCCGTTGGAAAAGGTTTCATTAAATTTGGAAAAGGTTTAATTTCTCCTGGAGAAGGTTTCATTTAATATGGAAAAGGTTTAATTTCACCTGGAAAATGTTTCATTTAATTTGCAAATGTTTCATTTAATCTCGAAATGCTATATATACAAGTATTTTCATCCGATTTAGGTATTGTATGCACCATATCTCTAAGAATGTAAGGGTGCAATTTCTAAACAGTTTTTAAAGTTCATCATTCAGTTGTTTTAAATAAGTATCAAATTGATGACTGTACTGTTTTATGGTTGTAAAATATCAAAAACACCTAGAAACAAGCTCTTCTTGTCAACTGTACCCACATTCAAAAATTACAAGTAGGCTTTGAAGAACGGGTTAAATCTCAACGTCCGTATTCGATTTTCTGCATGTAAAGACAAATTATTTTGCTGTTGTATTAATTTTTTTTTCTCTTTGGGGCATATTATAATTTTCGATGTTATTTCGAGAGACATTTTTTCTGTACGCAGGTATTACCAAATTTCATCCAATTTGATTGGATATTTTTTTTATAAATTTTCTCGTTGGAGTTGAGCTTCATGGTCGAAGATTTTTTGCAAGTGAAAAGGGAAAGTCGAAGATTTGAATGTTACCAAAACATTCAAAATATTAACTTTGACGGTCTACATGATCTATGTGGATATATATCTCCAAAACAACGTAAACTGCGCTCAAAATGGATAGACGCACAGAGGGGAAACATAGGCCTAAAGATGCTCAAAACTCAAAATATGAAAATCGTTTTTTTATGAAAAAATGTTGATAAACGGCAACCAGACTCTTTTCTACATTTGCTATAACCATCCTCGACTTTGTAAGATTAACCAATCAAATGCAGCAGTCGATTAAACTCAGCCATACTGAAAACAAAAAGTAAATTTTCGAAAACTAAGAAATTAGGTGAACATTAAAATGACATTATTTTCGCGAAAATTTATATTTTTCACGATTTATTGTTTTTGTACAGTCTCCGAACAAGATTAGCATTTAAAATTTTCAGATTGATTTTACATCTTTGCTCTTTAATAATGGTGATACATATCCTCTTTATGAAAATTTTTTTATGATAATTTTTAAGATTACTACAAGTTCAATAGTGAAAAAGTCTATTTCCCCGTCGTTTCCCGACCATAGTTTCTTCTAATGTTTTATGCGCTTGAGTCTCAAATATCAGATTCAATCATAAAAAATTGCGCATATTTGCGCCATTCCGAAAAAATCTAATTTTTCTTAACTAAAATATGAAATATTTTTATATGGAATTGCAAGGTTTACTCACACTAAATTTTATTCCGCCTTATAACAGGGGCTCTTATTTATCAGAATAAACCAACAACTATCAAATATGTTTGCATTATTCAGAAACATTCACGGCTTTTCTCATGTGAATTGAGAAAAATTTAATTTAAGTAAATTTCAAAAAATAAAATTTGGAATGAAATATATGTATATGGGACTATATATACATCTGTACCAATTTGTTTGAAAATTGACTCAATGTTTTTTTAGGCTAGTTCAGGTTGAATGTGTCAAATTTCAGTGATTTTGGTGAATTTTTATCTCATATCAGATGCGAATATATATGGAAGCTGCATCCAAATCTGGACCGATTTTCATTATTTTCTATAGGATTAATCCTTGCACAGAAGATATGCTTTGTGCAAAATTTTATATCAATCCGACTATAAATGAGCTTTCTAGGGCTTTTGATCAACTTTTAACACATGTTTCCCCTCTGTGAGACGGCCGGACACCAAATTATTTCGAAGAGTTGCAAACAGAATGACAAACTTAACACACTTTCACACAGCGTAAAAAAATCTGAAATGTGTAACGTTTAATCAGAATAGGAGAGTAAATGCGACATGTGAATCGAACTCAAGTATACGAGAGTTTCCGGGAAAATACTTTATTATGAACATTGTTTCGAATTTTTTAAATGGATATATTTTAATTCCGTTTCGGTTTATTCGTTTTCGAGCTACAGTGGGCACTGCAAATTGCTTTAGAAACACAGTATTTTGTATGCGAGCATTTGTAAGAAAACTATAATACATTTTTTAACAAAAAATTCCGAAATTAGCTTAAGATGTGACCTTTCAGATTAAAAAAAAAAAACTTCCAGAATGTTTGGTAGATTTCTTGTGCAAAATTCATAAAAAATCGCTTTTTTGGTGTTCAATAAGTGGCTATAACCAGGGCTATGGTGTCGACGATAAAATGGCTCGACTCCGACTCCAGGGCTATTTTTTATATACTCAAACATGAGTTTTTGTAGTTTGTGAGAGTACTAAGTACATTTCGGTCCGATAACGTAACAAAGAATCCACGAAATACAAAAAATCGTGTGGTACCGTTGCATTTGGTGCTATATTAAATCGTGGACACTTATTTGTAGGAACCCTATCGAGGACTAAGTACAGAAGACTAAATACAGTCATTATGTAACCAATTACAAAGTAATGTAAACAAAAATAACTACTTATATTACTCCTTACTAAGTTATGAGTACGGTGGCAGAGAGCGTGAGTGTTCGACGCTCATCGTCGGCACGCAATTGTTAAAATAATGGTTAATAGGGGGTTTTGTAAGTAGTTAGGACTACCGATGAGGTCTATAACAACCCATTATTTAGGAAGGATTTTTCATGATGGGTATATCAGGAAGCATGAACTTGCCCACGAAAAGACATAATATCGGCCAAACGATCTTCGAACAGACCCTTAACTGCAATTAAACAAAAATGTTGAACTTTTGTGGGGGAGGACCCTAATGATCATTTTAGAAGTTAAACTACTTTTGGACAAAATATTAGGAGATCCAAACTTGGAATCAAATTGGTTGCTCCGTTCAAGAGATATAGCACGAACAATTTTAGTGATCCTTTTTTAATTTTTTGGGGGAGTTGTGGGCCGATCTTCGAACTTAAGTTTGGACAAAACATTACGAAGGCCAAATTTTTTACTAAATCAGTTGACTCTAGCTCATGTTTTGAGTTACCGATAAAAATCGGTAAAATGAAAACGCAAACTTATAAATCAAAAGTCCAAATAAAAGTTGACAGCACTTTTGCTATCGGTAGAAATTCACGACTACTTTCTATTCGTCGCCACAAAACATTGATAATTACCGAAATTATAAGAATTTTTATTTGACCAATTTTTGTCGGTAACTCAAGAAATGAGTTAGAGAATCGCACTACAGATCGAGAGTTATCGTGCGCACAAATGGTGCCATAGGAGTTTTTTACACCTTTCGGGATATTTTCTCAGAATGTATGGACTTGCCCCTTAAGTAGTTATCGCTATTTTGCAGGCCAAAAACAAACTCATTTTTCATGATTTTTTTTTTAAGTAGATATTTTTAAGTAGATTTTTTTCATCTGAAAGAGCACATCTTAAACTACTTCTGGAATTTTTGTTGTTGAAAAATATTGCATAGTTTTGTGGTAAATGGGTATCTGCGAAACACTTTTTTATAAAAGCGTTTTGCGGTGCCAATGATATCTCAAAACCTAATTGGTCGATCTTCATACATTTTTGTGGGTGTTTTAACAACCTAGAAATCGTGTCTATAAGCGAAACAAAATTTTAAAATACCCATTTAAAGAAAAAAATCGGGGCTCTCAAAATCAAAATTTCGTTTTTAACAAAAAAAAAAAAAAAATGGACAGTATATTGCCCAAAATCGGCCAACAAATTTAAAAAAAACATCCAATGCTCATATCTCTGCCAATTTTATTCCGATCGACTTGAATTTTTTGTGGAATACTCTATACTACCCGTACTTCAAAATAACCTAATGATTTTTTTTTTTCGATTTTTTGAAAGTGACTCCTTAAAAACCTGCACCGTCGTAATGGGGCCAGGGAATACAACTTGTTTCAACAAAATCAAATCTATGACAGCAGGTCTTAAACTGAATATTTCCGTAATTTTTTGTGGGAGGTACTAGAAGGGATGGACCTATGTGCAAGCTATGGATCAATTCGGTTACTCCCTTCAAGAGTTATCGTGCGCACAATGTTTCCGAACATTTTTTTTTTAACTTTTGTAGGGGAGGTACCTAAAGGAGTGGACCGATATGGCTCATCTTCGAACTTAAACTAAGTTTGGATAAATCGGGATATGCGTTCGAGAGTTATCGTGCGCTCAAGTCAGCGAGAAACGAACATTGCTAAATAGACTCCAAATTGGCATCTAAAACCATTATTTCGATGAGGCACAGTTTGCCCTTACGAAAATATATACAAATACCCTCGTTAGTCTAAAGACTGAGGAAATAAAAAGTTTGGTTGTTTTCTTGGGAAAAAAATTGTGAAAAATGACTTTTATCGGTCTTTACAACTGATGGCCAACCGATATCCATTAATTTAAATATTGAATCCGCAATAGATTTTCTCTAAGTGTAGTTATATTTCATTGAACACAGTTTTATTCAAAAGAAGTACAACAATATTGATGCACGGCTTTTGTTAATTTTCGCATCATTTGATGTGAATGTGTGTGTATCTTTCTTTATTAATAAATTTTGATTTATGACCTGGGCGAATGTGACACCCAGAGAAGACTGCACATAATTATAAATAACTTAATTATCTACTAAATATTGACTGCTAACTTGTGTGGGATAAGAGCATCACTTTATTCACTAATATTAATATTTTCCATATGTGTTTTTTTATTACAATTGTGGGACATAAACATGTCTCAGGGCATATATAAATGTCAAATATAAGCGGAATTAATATTGAATAGACTATGAGCGGAACATAACCTGCAGTTCGTGTTTTCATTTGGGAGCAAAGATTTATTTGAAATGTGTTTAGTATAAAATTAAGATATCATTTAATTAATTTAATTAACACTTTAAGTGGCTCCACTTTATTTAGAGTAGTTATAATTAATATTATATTTAGAAATATAAACTTTTGTGTGAATTTCAGAGAGTATATAAAGCTTTAATGATAAAATAAAAATGGAGTGTTAACTCTGACGTACTGAAGCTTGCAGTTTGCACTCCGAATGAACATCTTATGAATGGGAGAAAATAGCTCTTGAACAAACAGTATGCAAATGTGGGTGCAATTTAGGCTAAGAACATTCTTACCTATTTGCTTACATAATTTTTAGATTTACATACAATATCTTAATCATATAAATATTCAAAAGTGTCGGCATGACCTCCTCGTGGTTCATTTGAATTGTAACAACTCCATCAAAACATCAGCATACCTCAATTAATTCCCACAAACATGTTTATGACATAATTAGGCATCAAAGTCATCGTCAAAAATCCCCATTCGACGAAGAAATAAAAAAGGGTATAAAACACCAGTTGGTTTTTTATGAAACACAAATTGCTCCAAATTATCACAAGACAACGGAAGAACCTCCAAAATGTTAAAATACTTAAATTTTACATTTTATGTTACCACTTTTACGAATCGTAATGATGAAGGTCTCGTCACTAAGTTGTGGTGGACGGATGTGCTATTCTCTCTGTATTTAGATAAAATCAAAAGGGGCAAAATTTTAGTGGTACTCCTACATACATATTCAAAAATATCAATAAACTAGCCAATAAAACGTGATTAAGATCTTCAGTCCATCTACACAAATTAGTTACAGATACCTGTGACATAGCCATCATAGAAATGAGATGTATGTACATAAAATTTATTTAACTGGGTGTGTTTTACGATTAACCCATCCTGCTCAAACGATATTTCTTGTTTCAATGTAAGTACGTATTTTTGGTTATACGGAGGCTGCACGATAACTGTCTGGCCTAACGCTGAAAACGCGAATAATTACCATCAAAAATAGATTTATTGTTTTCTTAAGTAGTCTCCAGCACGAAATATTCATGCACTCAAACCAACTGTTGAAGCACTTTTTTCACTCCGATTGAGACACCTCCAAAAAGCAGGTTTTTGAACCCTTCAACAGCATCTTCTGGCGACGAAAATCGTTGAGCACGCCTATTTTTCTTGATATGCAGGAATAATATGAAGTCATTGGATTCTCAGTCAGGGCTGTACGGCGGGTGACCCATCAAACAAGCGCTGCACGGTGGTCGAAACCACTGATCTAGCGGCGCGAAATTAATAGCTTAATAACGAATTGAGATATGTTACTGAAATTTTGCACAAACACAGCCTGTGTCTGTGGGTAATAATGTGCCAAATATGAACAATATCGGCTAATGTTTTGGTATAGCCCCCATATAACGGTACCTTCCGATTTTCCGTATTTGGAGGATTTAAGTCATATTTTCGTTGCAAATTAATTGTAATTTTGTACTTAGGTTTCCTAGTGGTCTCAAAACATTTCCACCAAAAATTACGGACATGGGTGTACGTTTTGATATAGTCCTCACGTAACCGTACCACCCGATTTGACAACATTTTTCAACCGACTTGGCTGTTATTTTGGATTCCGTGTTCTCACTGAGTTTAAAATCTTCTTACAAAACATTTTCAATGTGGATTTATGTTTTGATGTAGCCCTCTTTTATGGTTACCCTCGATTCACTGCATTTTTACTTGATATCCCATATTTATTACCGGATTATAATATGGTATTTTAGGGTCTCCGGGGTAGAACTCCTTCTTGCAAAAATTTCCCATGATAGGTCCATATTTAAATTAGTATTAAATTCAAGCAAAATCCCATATTTTTAAAGTGCAGTTATAAGAAGATTTGCAAATATTTGCAGCCCTAATGTGGTTATTCTGCATCCAAAGAGTCCAATTTAATTCCCCAAAAAATAGTCGCACCCAAGTTCGGCCAAGTTTACAAGATGCACCAATAAAAGCCCTATAAAAAATTTAATTTTTTAAAAATTTATTGCTACATAACTATGTACCTCCTGCCACAAAACTATTTTTTATAATTTAAGTCACACCCTCCGCTATAAAGTAAAAATAAATGTTGTTCAGTTTTATTACGAATTCATTTAACATTTAAACAAATATGAAGTTAATTTTTAGCAACATTTTTTTTTAATCTGATGCAATAACATTTCTTGTATTTGATAGTGAATAACTGAGTGAATATTTACAACAACAAAAACGAAAAAACTAAATTTTTGTCAGCACAGTGTCTGTAAAGGTAAGGTCACATTAGGCAAATATTTGCTCCAGTGACAGGCAGCGTACGTTTACTGAGAGCAAGTGAGCGTAAATATTGCATTGAAATTTATGCACACTTTCTCTCAGTAAGCGCACACTGTCTGTCGCTGGAACAAATATTTGCCTAATGTGACCTTACCTTAATCGATACAATAGAAAATATTTCGCAATTTTATAGTTTGATTTTTGGACTTTCGCGCCGCTAGATCAGTGGTTTCGACCAGAGTGCGCTGGTTTGAATCGATGTGTAAAAGCTCGCATTGTGAAATTTCAACCAATTGTAACTACGTTATATTATTATATAGAATTATATCGTTCCAATGACAGAAATTCGGTGTCAGACGGTGTTAGATGGTGAAAGAAATGCCCAAGGATGTCTCTAGCTGATGGTACGAGTATATAACCAGAGAAGTTCTATATGATTTTTTTAGGTTTTCGGCGGTCAGAAAGTTGTAAACGTCGAAAACGTCATTTACCCATAGAAAACTTATAAAAAGTAGTCAATAAACCTAAAAAATGTATGTTACCATCATATTTTTTCACTTAATATTAATTCTACAATCCTTTTTAGAGTATTTTATTTAACTTGCTTTGGTGTCCGTTTAGTTCAAATCTGGTAACTCATTTTTCACACAGTTGCAGTTGACCAATCGAACTAAAACTTTGGACACCTTTCGGATTTGGATGACAATACATGAATATGAAATCAAAACCAATATTGATCCATTTTTTATAATGTTTTACTGTGTTTTATCTAATTTGCTTTCAAATCTCATAACTCATATTTCACACAGTTGCAGTTGACCAATCGAACTAAAACTTTGCACACTAATATGGGTCCTATAGCCCCCATATAACGATACCACCCGATTTTAAGAATTTTGTATTCATATTTAGCTGTAATTTGGCATTTGAAGTTCCCAATTGTCCAGGAAATTCCTCCTTTAAAATTGTGGACATAGGTCAAGGTTTGGTATAGCCTCCACATAACGGTACCACCCGATATCAAGCATTTGTATGTTTTTGTCTACATTTTCTGCTCAAATGGACTGGCTTTGGGGTTCTCAGTGGTCAAAAAAATCTATTTGCTAAAAGGTTAAAAATAAAAAATAATAAAAAATTAAGTTACAGTGTTTTATTTATAATTGCACTAAAATCTAGAAAATAATTATTCTTCATGATGGAATCTCCCAAATAAAACGCTTGCCGTTTAATATAGTCGCCATTTGTAATGTAAATACAAGCGTTTTATTTGAGAGATTCCATCATGAAGAATAATTATTTTCTAGATTTTATATTTTTATAAAATAGGATCTCAAAATAAATAATAAAATAAGTTTTATTATTATGAAAAAAAAAAACATCCATATTTACGTTATAAAATTCGATTGTCAAAATCCTTGCTTTTTGGCAAGGTTTACAACGTTTCTGACGTATGTAATATACGTCAGCATTGTATATCAGATACGTCATAATTTCCGACAGACCATCTATGTATATAACATGGCGATTTTGTATTATCGATTCACGCACGGCTTAATTTTTTCTGGCACAACCGCCGTTTTTGGTGACCCTCACGACCTTCGTTTTTCGGCGAGTGTCGGCCACGATTGAATTAATTAAACCAGTTTTTCATAGTGCCGTAGGATGGCCCTTTATCGACATACAATGATTTAATTTGATCGGTGCACTCTTGCTGCGATTATCGACAAATGTTCGGACGATAATGTTCAGAAGTAAATTAAATTTTTTGGCAAATTGACTTTTTCAAGTCACTGCAAAGTCCATATTTATATTAGGCAATTTTCCTTGCGGCAATTGTCAGTTTGATGGAGAGAGGGGTGAGGCATATGGTAACCCTTTGCCTCTCAGCACCCTCTCTCACCGACATACTGGCAATTGCCGCAAGGAAAATTGCCTAATGTAAATATGGACAAACAACACAACACATGGTCGTATGAGCACGTGTAACCTAAAAA
Organism: Musca autumnalis; assembly: GCF_047663935.1. Taxonomy (NCBI): domain Eukaryota; kingdom Metazoa; phylum Arthropoda; class Insecta; order Diptera; family Muscidae; genus Musca; species Musca autumnalis. The sequence continues at coordinate 126,315,650 of NW_027411866.1, read as the reverse complement.
CTGCCAAACTTTCTAAAAAAATCAAATGACGCCTAGCAACACGTAGTGTTGCCCAGATAGCTTTCGTGCAGCCCTCGTAGTAACTAAGAAGGTTGGCGAAGTTGGGTGACGTAGGAGATGAATGATACCAAGCAACGGCCCTGACTGGCTTTAACATGGCAAAACCCAGGATCTATCTTGATCCATCTTTCATCTCAAGTGGACACTGATCTACCCGTGGTGTCACTTGGAGAGCTGCCTTTAACACCCGTTAAAGGTAGTGAGATAACATGTGCTACACGATAAACCATAAGAACATTAAAAAACGTAGGTTGGGCGTTGGGCTAGTAACCCATCCCTCCAAAAAGTAACATACTATGAAAAAACAAAAAAAAAACAAAAACAAACCACTCCAAAGTTGACGAATGCCCATGATCTGCACCTGGAATGTTCGAACTATTTATGGAGAGGGTGCAGTTTATGGACTGATAGATGTACTTGAAAAATACAAGGCCGATATTACTGCCATACAGGAAATACCTTGGTCAAATAGGCTCTAGTTTGAATCGATGTGTGAGAGCTCGCATTGTCATGATGCAGAATGATTCGTCATCTCTTTTCTCGTTTTTGGAATTCCTTCAGGCAAACAAATGGTAGTGCACCACTCAAAATTAACCGTCCTACATTTCTCAAGCCGTACAGTCGCTTCACAGTCATTTGCTTCAAAGTGCTTCCTACATGAACAACTTTCGTTAGATTTGGCTCGGTCACAAAGACCTAAAAGGTCGATTTCTGTATTGTTTCGGGCTCCTAAGCATAGATCCAAGATTCGTTATCTGTGCCGATCCTATAAACGACGTTTGAAGCAGCGCGATTGTTTTTATTCACAATTCTTTTGCACCAATTCTCAGGAGCCTTTTTAACGATTCACCAATTTTACGGGAACTAACAAGTAAATTCCTTTTTTGCGGCCATGTGTTCATGCAATATCTAATGTTAGTTGGTGAAAGAAATGGTCAAGGACGCTTTTATCTCACGGTGTATAGCATGTTGATCTTGCATTATCCGTTCACGCACGGCTTAATATTTTTCTGTCACAACGGCCGATTTTGGGCGACCCTCACGACGTTCGTTTTTCGGAAAGTGTTGGCCACGATTGAAGTCACTAAAGCAGTTTTCCCTAGTGCCATAAGGTGGCCCCCTATCGACATACAAAGATTTAATTTGATCTATGCACTCTTGCCGTGATTATCCACGTCGAAAGTTGTGAAAAATGATTGGACGAAATGATGTTCGCAAGTTAGTTCCATTTATTGGCAAAGTGATTTTTTCAAGTCACTGTAAACAATACAACACAACACATGGTCGTATGAGAAACTGTCTTGAGTACGTGTAGCCTAAAAACTGTCAAACTTTCCAAAATTCAAATGGCGCCTGACAACACACAGTGATCTATCTAGCAAGTATGACGAGATCCAAGATAATAAGTTTTTACTTAATCTGATGCGATTTAAAGTGTAAATTATTGATTTGTGGTTAACTCTATCAAATGGATTACTGAAGTCTGTATAGATCATGTTTGTTTGCTTTGCTAAGTAAAACCTTTAATGGCCTTTGAGATATATTGAACTAAATTCGTAACAGTGGACAGTTGGATAGTCCACTACGAAAACCATACTGATATGGGCTTAATATGTTTTGGACTTTATGAGAAATTACATTAGTAATAAATTTCTCAAATAGTTTTGGAATTGCGCTCAGTTTTGCAAAATGTCTGAGAATAACCAAAATTTTAGGAGTAATTGAAAAGAAGTGATTTTGGTATAACTAAGGGGTAATGACAGTTTTTAAGTATTATGCTGCGGATTCCATTGGGACCAGGGGTTTTTTATAGTAGTAAGGCAATCTAAACCTTTTGAGATATTTTCAATAGAGAGAAGCGGCATAATATTTGTATGCCATCCATCCAACTGATATGTATATGGAGTATTCAAGAAACTGTTGTTTATGAGTATGTTGAAGCAAAGAAATTTGCAAAACGCTCAGCGATATCATGATCGCCAACAAATTCTTTATTGAGGTAGTTAAACACTTCGTCTACCACGGCATCGCACTAGGGTCTCAGCTCCAAATTTTCTTTTGTATTGAAATTAATTAATATTTCTAATAAATGTGTAGAATAACAATTATTACGTTTTATAGACCAAAATGACCATAAACTGCAAAAATCATTGAACAGGTTGGTCCTGTTGTATAGGGTCTAAACCAATACATTTGGTACGACGGATTCATACCTTCCAAGAGGTCGAAATACCAAATTTCAGCCGAATCGGTTACAAAGTGTCGCTAAACCCCAAAATATCTAAAATCGGGCGGTACCGTTATGTGGGGGCAATGATAAAAGGTGGACTTATTTTCAAAAAAAAAAAAAAACAAGTAAAAAAGTATCAGTCGGCTTTGCCGACAGAGATATACCCTCAGCCTGTGCAAATTGAAACACCTTTTTCACAAAAAACTTATGTATTTAGGGGCTTTAAAAATTTTGGTCGTATGAACCGACAAAAATGTTGATTAGGATTAAAGTTCAAAATTTTTGCGGAAAAGGTACTTAAAGGAATGGGCCGACATAGACCATGGGGGTGCCATAGGGGGTTTTTATCCAAATTGGTCACTCCCATCAAGAGTTATCGTGCGCACAATTTTTCCGAATATTTTTGAACTTTTGTGGGGTAGGTACCTGAAGGAGTGGACCGATATGGCTTATCTACGAACTTAAAGTAAGAGTGGAAACAATATTACGAAGGTAAAATTTTGGCCGCAATCGGCATTTCCGTTCGAGAATTATATTGCGCTTCCACCCATAAACATGGTGTCATAGGGTTTGTTTTTCAACTTTCAGGCTATTTTTTCAGGAAGTATGGACTTGCCCCTGAGGAAACTTGTACCTTCGTATAGGGGACAGTGAATACAATATGTTACAACAAAAACCAAGGCGATTCGAGAGCAGGTCCTAAACTGAACTTTTCCAAAATTTAGTGTGGGAGGTACTCGAAGGAGTTTACCGATTGACTCCACATTGGAACCTCATCTAAGTCTGGTAGAAATTTCATAATGTGCAAAGTATGGACCAAATCGGTTACTCCCTTCAAGAGTTATCGTGCGCACAAGTTTTGCGACAAATTTTGAATATTTGTGGTGGAGGTACCTGAAGGAGTGGACCGATATGGCCCATCTTCGAACTTAAATCGAATCTGGACAAAATATTTCGATACCCAAAATTTGAACCGAACCGATTGATCCCTTCGAGAGTTATCTTGCGCTCCAACCACTACACACGGTATCATAGGGTTTTTTGTAACTTTCAGGCTATTTTCCCCGGAAATATGGACTTGCCCCTAATGAAACTTACAGCGTCGTATAGAGGACAGCGAATACAACTTGCGCAAACAAAAATCAAAGCGATTCGAGACCAGGTCCTAAACTGAACCTTTCCGAAATTTTGTGTGAGAGGTATCCGAAGGAGTGGACCGATTGAGTCCATATTGGAACCACATCTAAGTTTGGTAGAAATTACACGATGTGCAAGGTATGGACCAAATCGGTTATTCCCTACAAGAGTTATCGTGCGCACAAGTTTTGCGACAATTTTTGAACATTTGTGGGGGAGGTACCTGAAGAAGTGGACCTATATGACCCATCTTCCAACTTAAATCGAATCTGGACAAAATATTTCGATACCCAAAATTTGAACCGAATCGATTGATCCGTTCGAGAGTTATAGTGCGCACCAGCCAGACAGACCGACAGACAGACGGACGGACATTGCTAGATCTACTCAAAATTGTCTGAAACGGATATCGTACAAACATACTTGGGGTCTAAATCCATTATTTCGATGAGGCACATTTTTGGTCGTATCAAAGTGTAAATACCCTCTTTAGCCTAAAGGCTGAGGGTATAATTACAGATATTTATTTTATACACTCTGAAACCCTTAAATAAGAATATTAAAGATGATGGATTTTTTTTAAGTTTAAATATAATTAAAAAATATTTGTAACAAATAAAAAACATTGATTTTACTGCGTTAATTTTACAAATTTCTTCGTTTTTTTTTGGCACTGCGCCAACAAAAGCATAGTACACATTGACCAACAAAACTGACAGTCATCGAGGTCTATTTCGTTAATTTCAAAGTCAAGCTGAATAATTACTTTCCTAATATGTAAATAAAACTTTACATATTGTATTTCATATATTTTTCGCCAAAGAAAAGTTTTTATTTGCGAGAAAATGGTATTAAAAGTACGTTGACTGTCAGTTTTGACTGTCGGTGTGTACCCAGCTTAACGGAAACTAACGGTATTTACAAAAACTAATTATTTTCTTCTGATTTGAAGTGTATTTTATTATTCTACGCAAAAACAAACTAAAATTTTGAAACTTCAAAAAAATAGTTTTGGCCAAAATATTCGTGATTGAAACCATAGTGCACCGCCATAAACACAACAAACAACATTGGTTGTGAAATAAGAAGAAGAATATTTCTAGCTAACAGATGCTGCTTTGGCACACGTAAGTACTTTAAAAATAAAGCCACATGTCGTCAAACAAAATTAACACTTTACAAAACATTGATACTACCCGTGCTAACATATGCTTCTGAAGTCCGGATATTTGCGCAAGCAGATGAAGATTCGATCACAAGATTCACGAGCCAAAATGTGTTGACGGTGAATATCGAGCTCGTATGAACCACGAGATGTGTCTGCGATTGCATTGGCTAGGCCATGTCATAAGAATGAACGATGAGGAACCCGATAAACAGGCGTATAAATAAACGCAGAACTGGATGGACAATGCTTCGATGGAGTAAACAAGTGAAAGACGAGATCGAAAAACGCGGTATTCCAAATTGGAGAAATAAAGCAACAATTAGAGAGGAATGGAAATATTTTCTTACACACTGCATACTGAGACAGTCATCCATGCTCGAAGTAAGCAGTAATTCCAACATAGTCCACAACGAGCGTCCTCCTGAAATCTCAATCGATGAAAGACTCCTCCCGAGGCATACAAGGTCTATTTTGGTCCAACTATGCTCAGGTTTGTCCCCAATCCTGAAAACATACAGAGCCAGAACAATAGCGGGAGCTGAAGATGTATGTGTTCCATCATTTATCCATTCACACACAATCTAAGAATTCACATACACCATAACCCATCCAGTACACTCCATGACCTTACCCACTTACAAGACTAGTCTCTAACTGTGCTAACTCACCAATAATTTTTTTCCAGGGAAATGCTTGCGGTTTCGGACAGCAGTGTGTTACAACAACCATTAATTGGAGTTAGAGGCAATTCCTCAGTGGCGTGATTACAACGTTTAAATTGCCAGATCGATTCCGCTCTAGAGAAAAACATTTTTGTGAGTCTAGGACATTATTTCGATGTGTTACAAATAAGTGAGCCGAACTCAACTCACCCACACAGTGGTGTAACTTACGAATGGAAAGGACTGGAAGAATGAAAAGAACTTCTGTAAAATTAGAAGATTTGTATATACTAAAAGTACTTCGTAGTTTTTTTATTATAATTTAAAATTAATTGTGTAGCCGTTCCCTATTTTTTTCTTTATTTTCAATAACAAAATAATTTTCGATTTCATTATCTTCATGGCAAGACAAAAAAATATTAAAGCATATTTTCAATATCATTTCATTATTAACATTTTTCAATTGACTTAACTCCAAAGGTTGTGTGCGAGTCAGTGGACAGACAAACTAACGTTACTTTGATTTAAACACCTTGCGGTACATGCAAACGTTAGCTGCATTGAAAAGTACGCACTACCTAGTTCCACAATATACTATCGAAACGAAAAAATGAAATTATACAGCGCATTTTTTGATACTGAAAATGTTTGAAATGTTAAGACTAAATTTTGATTTAACCTAAATATTGAATGAGTGTTAAGATCAACAACTATATTTATGATAATTATAAAAATTAACCCATAGGGGAGCGAAGAAAAAATAATTAGGCTTTACTTTTTAATACCAATTCTAAAATATCTGGAGAAAGATTGAGTGACATACATACATAACGCCGATATACACATTTCATAAGCGTCTTTTAAAACTCAAAGTAACAAGTATAATTTATATTTTGTTTGACATCTTAGTAGTGGATGTTTTGATACTAACTTATTATGAAAATACAACCTCAAAATTTGTGTCTAACTCGTTTGCTAGTTACGATGGGTTAATTGATTTGCATAAATTGTGAACACAATTTTTGACGAATACCATGTCAAAAGAGAAACGACATAAATCCCTTATAATTATGATCGCTAACAAAAAGCCAAAAAAAAAACTTGATGATAGATGAACTGCAAATGAAATTAGTAAACTGTTTCAGACAATAGACTAAAACCGACATTTAAATGCAATAAATCGATAAATCAGGTTACGAACTAACAATGGTTTTGATTATTTTGTATCAGTTGGTTTTGTTGTGCCGTCATATAACATTTTTCTTTCGCTCATTTTATGGTTCGAATTTAAATTTACTGTAGTGAGATCTGTGAAGGATTCTCACTATATGTTACGAGGGCTAGTAGATAGGTCTCTGGCCTAAATGTACTCAGTAAGGTTTGACGTACGACCATGTTTTGCTTTGTTGAAGCGACTTGAAAAAATCAATTTGCCAAAACAATGGAATTTTCTTTCGTTCATGTTTTACGACATGGTTTATCACGGCATGAATGCATCGATGAAATTAAATAGTTGTATGAAGATGAAGTACCTTTCTATAGCACTGTGAAAAACTGGTTTAATGAATTCAGTCGCTCAAAGGCGAAGGTAGTGAAGGTCATCCTTGGGCATTTCTTCCACCAGCATACATTCAATATCGCTTTAGCAACGTAGGACGGTCAATTCTGAGTGGTGCACAGCAATTTGTTTAAATGAAGTCTTCGGAGAAATTCGAAAAAACGAACAAGAAAAGATGATTTATTGTGCGCCATCACAAAGTGTGCTCTCACACATCGATTCAAACCAGCGTGTTTTTGTCCAGATAAAACGAGGCACCCAATGACTTCATTTTATTTCCGCACATTAAGAAAAAAGGCTGGTCAACGATTTTCATTACCAGGAGATGCTGTTGAATCCTTATAAGAAATTTCATTCAGATCGGAACATTATTGATACTTGCAGATAAGCGGATAAGAATTTTGTATTTGGTCTATTTCACACGTAATCCGTCTATAATTGTTGCCTGGAACATTATTACAAGTTATAATTGACTGATGGACGGAGGCACGTACGGATCGCTAAATGGTATACCACCTATCCTATCCTACCTATCCCCCCCTTAAATCCCCCATAAAACGGTGCTCAATATTTGGTCCAAAATTAGTATTTTTACAGTGTTTTATTTAACTTGCTTCGGTGTGTGTTTAGTTCAAATCTGGTAACTCATTTTTAACACGGTTGCAGTTGACCAATCGAACTAAAACTTTTATTTAATTTGCTTTTCTAATCTGGTAACTAATTTTTCACACAGTTGCAGTTGACCAATCGAACTTAAAATTTGCACACATTTCAGATTTGGATGACAATACATGAATATGAAATCAAAACCGATATTGGTCCATTCTTACAGTGTTTTTGCGGTGTCTAACTTAACCCCCTTGGGGGCCACCGTGGTGCAATGGTTAGCACGTCCGCCTTGCACTCAGAAGGTCTGTGGTTCGAATCCCAGGCCAAGCAACATCAAATTTTCAACGGTGGCAAAATTCCCCCTCAGTAATGCTGGCGACATTTCCTGAGTATTTAAGCCATGAAAAACTTCTCTACAAGTGGTGTCGTAAGACACGCCGTTCGGACTCGGCAATAAAAAGTAGGTCCCATATCATTGAGCCAATATGAATCGGCGTGCACTCATTGATATGAGAGAAGTCTCCCTTGTCCCGTATGGGATGTTGTGGAACAATTATTATTATATATATTATATATTATAACTTAACCCCCTTTTCAAATATGGTAACTGATTTTTAAGACGGTTGCAGTTGACCAATCGAAGTAAAACTTTGCACACTTTTCAGATTTAGATGACAATACGTGAATATGGAACCGAAATCAATATGGGTCCGTTTTTTCCTATAGCCCCCATATAACGGTACCACCCGATTTACGGCATTTAGCTTTTCAAATCTGGTAACTCATTTTTCACACAGTTGCAGTTGACCAATCGAATTAAATTTTGCACACATTTCAGATTTGGATGACAATACATGAATATGAAATCAACACCAAAATTGGTCCATTTTTAGCATTTTTACAGTGTTTTATTTAAATTGCATTTCAAATCTGTTAACTCAATTTTGACACGGTTGCAGTTGACCAATCGGACTAAAACTGTGCACACTATGGGACAATACATGAATGTGAAACCAAATCCAATATGGGTCGATCTTTTCCTATAGCCCCCATATAGAAGTTTCTTTTACTCCTAGAATGTTTGGTATTGCAAATGGGTTCTATCGTTAAACGTTTTGATATAGCCCACATAGGAAGGTACCACTCGATTTTCGGTATTTTGAAATGGCTGAAATTTGGTATTTAGTCTTCATTTGGGGTATAAAACTTTTCGTACGAAATTTGTGGGTATATACAGCCCCCATAGAACGGTACCTCCGTATTTCCGGTATTTTGAAGTTTTTGGCTTCAATATTCCACCGAAATTTGGTATTTAGTTTTCATATATACAACCCGCATAGAACGGTACCAACCGATTTTCGTTATTTTGAAGGTTGTGGCCTCAATATTTCTCCGAAATGGCTGAAATTTGGTATTCAGTCTTCGGTGGGGGGTTTTTCGGTACCGGTCCACGTCTTAATATAGCCCAGATAGAACGGCACCTCCAGATTTCGGTATTTTGAAGGTTGTGACCTCATTAATTAAATTTGGTATTGAGTCCACGCCTTCATATAGCCTTATATAACGGTATATACATCCCAATTTTCGACATTTTGAAGGCTGTGGCCTCAATATTCCACCGAAATGGCTGAAATTTGGTATTAAGTTTCGTTGGTGATATAAAACTCCGTACAGGTCCACGCTTTCATATAGCCCCCATAGAAGAGTACCTCTCGATTTTCGATTTAAAAAACCGGAAGATCAGTTAACGAAATGACTGTAATTTGGTATTTAGTCTACGTTGGAGGTAAAAATCTTTCCGACTGAAATTCGTCGGTATAGGTCGACGTTTCGATATAGCCCCATTGAACGATAGCCCCTTTCCGATTTACGTAATTCTGAGGGTTGTGACGTCAATATATCAACGAAATGCCTGAAATTTGTTATTTAGACTTCCATGGGGTTATAAAATATTCCAGAAGGGAATTATGAGTATAGGTCCACGTCCACGAAATATCGGAAATTTGGTATTTAGTCTTTTTTGAGTCTAACAACGTTCCGCCAGAACTTTGTCGGTATAGAACGTCGCTTTGATATAGCCCCCATAGAACGGTTCCTCCCGAATTGCGGTATTTTGAATGTTAGCCACAATGTTTTACCGAAATTGGTGAAATTTAGTATTTAGTCTTCTTTATAAACGAAAGGAAACAAAGTTTTCCATTTGACTTCAATACAACTCGTGGTGGAGGGTATAACAATTTCGGCCTGGCCGAACTTAACTCCGTTCTTACTAGTTTTAAATATGTTATATGTTTACAAAACGGCTAAACGGATTTTGAAGAAATTTGCAGACTATGTTCAAAGTTGTTCCATGGTGAAAATAGAAAATATGTTTTTAGACCCTATACCACACTGTGATAAGAGGTATTATGTCTTTGTGCATAAGTTTGAAACGTACAAAAGGAAACGAGATGGAACCGTAGTTTCTTCTAGGAATATACATGGAACCACTATCTGAGTCAATTTACGCATGTCCTTCTGTCTGTCAGTCTTCGTCTGTCCATGTATTTTTTAAACAGGTCGCATTTATTGTAAGATTCGCATTAAAATTGGGGAAAATCATTTATTTGGTCAAACGAAAAACGCAATTTATTTCGGTAAGAATCGGTTCAGAACACAAATTTGGACAGGCATTTTGAAGAAATATGGCATACTTGACGAAATTTGGTCCAGAAAAACTTTGCCAAATTATACTGAAATCGTATAGTCAGCCCCGCCCGACTTTTATCCTTTCCTTACTGGTTTTTAAAACGCTATATTTCGAAAAAAAATTTGGAAGTATCACCTTGAAAATTAATTTGCGAAAAAATTACGGACGCATTCCAGAACATATGTTATATATCCAAAACTACTGAACCGTTTTTCATGATATTTGCAGCAAATGTTAATGGGAGGGTATTATAAGTTGGTTTTACACAAAAAGTTTGTAACGCATCGAAATAATGGTCGTAGATTCCTACTTATATAAGTTAACACATAATATGTTGTTTTCCCTAATAAAACTAAAGCTCAGCAACAATAAAGTTGCATACTCTGTTAAACTCAATTCCAGTTAAAGCACATTGCAGACATTCATCTGCCCCAAATATTAAATTCCAATTAATTATTTTAATAAATCAGAAAATACACTTCCGTTGCAAAAGCAGCCAACTCAATGAAACTGCTTTGCAGAACATTTCGTCTGTCCGATTTCAATAAACCCAAGAAATGCAATTTCCGGTCAATCAATGCAACGCTCGACGCGTGCAGACAAATTTAATAGAATTTGGTAACAACAAATTATTAAAAGCTAAGTGACATGATTTCATGGAAAATCATAATGTCAAATAAGCAAATATTTGTAATTTAGTTTATGATTGTAACACAACATTAACTTCACTCTTTTACCAACTGTCAGTGAATAAAGTCGTCTTAAATCAACAAACGGTTTTTTTAACGGTTTAATTAATTGATAAGTGTCACTTAAGTTCAATTTTGATAATTGAACTCCGGGTTTAAAAGGGTCCGCGTTCCTTTTTGACAAAGTAACGCGTACAAGATCTAGAAGATCTTAATTAGGATCTAGACGATCTTAATTTTTTTTCAGACCTAAGCTCTCGTAGGTCTAACTTATATTCCAAAATGATTGTCTCGACGAGCTGAGTCGATCTGGCTATGTGTGTTCGTCCGTCCGTCTGTCCATCTAAACCTTGTAATCACGCTACAGCTCGCAATTTTGATCGGATCGTCACAAAATTTTGGGTGTTTATGGGGGTCCCGGAGGAGAAGAAGCCTATTCATTTTGCTGGTCCGATAATATTTAGGGGTCGTAATGGCCAAAAAACTTATTTGGAGAAAAAGTCAGCGTTTAATTCAAAAGCAAAGCTTGACTATGAAAGTAGAAAATCCCATCTTTGCAATGATTCAAAGTAGGTTGGCGTAGGTGGCCAAATAACGGAGATATCGCAACAGTCGGTAATACATCCCATTTTACATTTTTTTTTGAAATCACGCTACAGGTCTGAGTTTTGATCGGATCATCACGAAATTTTTGGGTTGATGGGCGTCTCACTGAGAAAGCCTATTGATGTTGGTGATGTTCGGATAATATTCAGGGGCCGGAATGGCCAAAAAACCTATGTGGAGAACATTTAACGTTTTATTCATATGCGAATATCACCCCTATAGCCTTAGATGGTAGTGCTATTTTTTATATAATTTTATTGTAATTTTTTATTATAATAAATATCTAATATATATAAAAATGGTGTAAAAATGTATAGTAATTCATAAAATGAGAACGGCTAGGCCGATTTCTGTAAAATTTTTTGTCAGTTATTCGTATTTTCGAGGAGAAGGTCTTTACGGAAGAAAATTTTGGAAAATCTCTCTAGAAAAGTCGGAAAATTGGAAAAATCGAAAATTGAGTTTTCGTATGAAATTTTATTCCTTAATAGCGAGACGAAGTTCGCCGGGTCCGCTAGTTTGAAATAAATAAAAAAATAACCAAACATGCATATGTTCCATTTTTAGAACATTTGAGGCCGAATTTGTTTTCAATTTCACCGCACTTCTTATTTTCATTTTATTTTATTTCGCTGTCTGCTGGATTTGATCGAGCGAACTTCTGATTTGTAGCCATACACACTAGGCTACGTGTACGAACTTAAGGGTTGTTTGAACGCTTACATGTGCATCACCAACTGTTCATATTTTTTTTAACAAAAAATACCCGCCCGACGCACACTGGTCGAAACCACTGATCTAGAGCCGCGAAAATCAACAAAAAAAAACTATAAACTTGCGAAATATTTTCTATTGCATCGATTACAGACACTTTGCTGCCAAAACTTTTGTTTTTTGATTTTTGTTGTCGTAAATATTCACTCTGTTATTCACTGTCAAATACAAACATTTTGGTGTATCAGATTTTAAAAAGGTTGTTGCTAAAAATTGACTTAATATTTGTTTAAATGTTAAATAAATTCGTAATAAAACTGAACAACATTTATTTTTCATTGATAGCGGAGGAGGCGATTTAAATTATAAAAAATTGTTTGGGGTCTGGAGGTACATAATTATATAGCAATAAATTGTCAAAAACTTCAATTTTTATAGTATACGCGCTTGTTCCATAGAGTGCATCTTGTAAACTTGGCTAAACTTGGGTTCGATTATTTTGTGGGAATTAAATTGGACTCTCTGGACACGAAATAACAACATTAGGACTGCAAATATTTGTAAATCTTCTGATCCGTATTGAAATTTTTTGTTAGAAGATTTTACACGCAGTGAGAACACGGAATTCAAAATTGCAGCCAAGTCGATTGAAAAAAAGTAGTCATGATGGAGACTATATCAAAACGTGCACATATGTATGTCCATAATTTTTGGTGGAAATGTTTTGTGACCACTAGGAACCCTAAGTAAAAATTGCAACCGATAAAATCGGTTGAAAAATCGTCATTAAATAACACAGTCTGACAATCGTAGAGCTAAATAACTATGTCTTAAAATCGTCATTTCCATATATAATAATAGACTTAGAAGTTGGCACATACATATGTATAACCTATTATGTTAATAACTGACCCATTGCATTGAAAGAGACCGAAGTCATCTCCCCTATATTTATGTATTAAATCTACAATAACTGGTAGCATTAAAAATTAGGGTAATAAAATTTCTTATTAAAACCTTTAATACATTTTTTTTTAATTTTTGACTCAAATCATCTTAGCATACTATTTTTGACCGCTTAGTAACAAAGTGCTGATCTGTCCTAACATGCGTATGTATTTTACATTTAACATCGCATCTTAAACTTAAAATGAAGCTGTGAAGGATAGTCACTAATTTGTTAACAACAAAATAAATTAAAAAAAAAAACTCAACAACATTGATGTTTGATTTGCATCACTTTTTATCAGCTGAAGCAAATTTTGAAAATGTAATTAATTTGGCAACATTTTTGTATATCTCGATTTGATTAGGTTTCGGTGTTTTGATTAAAAAGTCATTTGTTGAATTTAATTGAATAAAAACAAGCTTAATAATCTCATTAATGATTTTAAAGATAAAAGCGAGAGTGTAAATCATTTTGCAGATAGTTGGACTATTCACTTGATGTTACAGTTTATCACTGAATATTACACTGCCCTTATGTAAAAAAGTGGTCTTTGATGGCATTGTAAAAGCTAGATTATGAAACAAATTGTACGATGTGCAAATTTCGGCCAAAACGTTGTTGTTGTTGTAGCATCATATGTTGCCGGTGTGAAAGAACCCACTACCGTTGAACTGCAAATCGTAATAGGGCAAACAATTTTGAACTTTCCTGGGGGAGGTACCTTTGAACTTAAACTTAATTGAGAAAACACATTACGAGTCCCAAAATTGTAAAAAGTCGTAACCCTAATCTCGATACGCCTAACTATCCTGATCGCGTATCGAGATAGCCAATACCACTCGTGGTTCATACGAAGTCGATATTTATCATCAAACACACAAAGCTCTACTTTATCTGCTTGCGAAAGTACTCTAGCTTTGGACCAAACATTAGCACGGGTAGTAAAGTGTTAGTTTTGTTTGCCGAGATGTGGTTTTGTTTTTATACCCTACACCACTATGTGGGGAGGGTATTATAAGTTGGTTTTGGCCAAAAAGTTTGTAACGCATCGAAATAATGGTCGTAGACCCATACTTATATATACCAAAATGAATGTCTCGACGAGCTGAGTCGATCTGGCTATGTGTGTCCGTCCGTCAGTCCGTCCGTCCGTCCGTCTGTCCGTCTGTCCATCTAAACCTTGTAATCACGCTACAGGTCGCAATTTTAATCGGATCGTCACGAAATTTTGGATGTTGATGGGGGTCCCGGAGGGGAAGAAGCCTATTGATTTTGGTGATGGTCGGATAATATTTAGGGGTCGTAATGGGCAAAAAACAACGAATATATCGCAATAGCCGCTAATAGAACCCAACTTTTTATTTTTGCGATTTTAATAATAATGACGGTTATCACAGCTTCGGTTGGGGATCTTCCAAAAACAAAGTCTGACTATGAAAGTAGAAAATCCCATCTTTACAGTGATGCAAAGTAGGTTGGCGTAGGTGGCCACATAACGGAGATATCACAATAGTCGGCAATACATCCCATTTTTTCATTTTTTTGTAATCACGCTACAGGTCGCAATTTTAATCGGATCGTCACGAAATTTTGGGGGCTAATGGGGATCCTACAGAGAAAGAAGCCTATTGATTTTGGTGATGGTCGAATAATATTCAGAGATCGGAATGGGCAAAAAACTTAATTGGAGAAAAAGTCAACGTTTTTTTCAAAGGAAATATCTCTGCTTCTAAAAGGGTATATCAAAAGCAAAACCAGCTAATGAAAGTAGAAAATATCACCTTTGCAACGATGTTACGTAGGTTGTCGTATGTGGTCAAACAACGAAGATATCCGCTAATAGAACCCAACTTTTTATTTTTGCGATTTTAATAATAATGACGAAAATCACAGCTTCGGTTGGGGATCTTCCAAAAACAAAGTCTGACTATGAAAGTAGAAAATCCCATCTTTACAGTGATGCAAAGTGGTTGGTGGCTACATAACGGAGATATCACAATAGTCGGCAATACATCCCATTTTTTCATTTTTTTTTTTTAATCACGCTACAGGTCGCAATTTTAATCGGATCGTCACGAAATTTTGGGGGCTAATGGGGATCCTACAGAGAAAGAAGCCTATTGATTTTGGTGATGGTCGAATAATATTCAGGGGTCGGAATGTGACAAAAAAAAAATATTTGGAAAAAAGGCCAACGTTTTATTTCAAAGTTAATATCTCCCTTCTGTAGGAGGTATATCGAAAGCAAAACCTGGCAAGGAAAGTAGAAAATATCACCTTTACAACGATGTGAAGTAGGTTGTCATAGGTGGTCAAACAACAGAGATATCGCAATAGTGGTAATGCATTCATTTTTCCATTTTTGTGCAATCACACTACGAAATTTTGATCGGATCCTCACGAAATTTTGGGGGTTGATGGGAGTCTAACACAGAAAGAAGCCTATTGGTGGTTGGCATACATCCCACTTTTCCATTTTGTATTTGGGTTGTACCGTCGATGCACTTAAATGCGTTTCAAAAAAATTGACCTGTGTTAATGTAGACATTCTTAATATTTTGAATTTTATTAGTCAAAAGCTTATGAACAGGGGTAGTGGTGTAGGGTATCACATAGTCGGTCCCGACCCGACTATAGCCTTGGCTCACTTGTTTAAAATGCTTACTTAAGCCAAAGTAGCATCTGTTGAGCTATACTATTCTTCTTCTTATTTCACAATTGATGTTGTTTCTGTATCTATGGGGGTGCAGAGATAGACAAAGGCTTTAACTAACACAAATTCATAAGTACCGACTTCCACAGTTGGCCCAAGTTCTGGGGAAGCATTGCGCACTGTGGCCGAAATTCAAATCTAATGGTAGAAAAGTCCGAAAACATACCACGAGCTAAAAAAAAAACATACAAACATGCTGAACGTCAATCTGTACCTACAAATTACTGGCGGAAAGTTTTTAGACTCAAAGAAGACTACCAAATTTCCGATATATCGGTAGAACTTTTAAAATTCCGAAAATCAAGAGGTACGCTTCTATGGGGGATATAGGAACCCTCGGACGTATACTGATAATTCTCTTCTGGAATATTTTATAACCCCATGGTACACTAAATAACAAATTTCAGTCTTTCGGTGGGACATTGACGTCACAACCTTCAGAATTACGAAAATTGGGTGGTACCGTTCTGTGGAGGCTATATCGAAACGTGGTCCAATACCGACGAATTTCACTCAGAAAGGCTTTTACCTCTAACAAAAACTAAATTCCAAATTTCAGTCATTTCGGTGAGTTGCTGTGGCCACAACCTTCAAAATACCGAAAATTGGGTTCTATGGGGGCTATATGAAGGTATGGACCTATACCGACAAATTTCTTGGAGAAAGTTTTATACCCGCAAGGAAGGCTAATACAAAAATTTCAGCCATTTCTGTGGCGTATTGAAGCCAAAACCTTAAAAAACCGAAAATCGGAAGGAACGTTCTATGGGGACTATACTAAGACATGGACATATACCGAACAATTTCATATGGAACGTTAAGTACCCCAAATGAAGACCAAATACCAAATTTCAGCCATTTCGGTGGATTGTTGTGGCGACAACATTCAAAATACCGAAAATCTGGAGGTACCGTGCTGTGTGGGCTATACTAAGGCGTGGACCTGTACCGACAAGTTTCTGAGGGAAAGTTTTATACCTCAAATGAAGACTAAATGTCAAATTTTAGCCATTTCTGAGGAATACTGAGGCCACAACCTTCAAAACACCGAAAATCGGGTAGTGCGTTCTGTGGGGGGCTATATAGACTTAGAATTTTACCTTTTTCAAGAATATATACATATATGTACTTTATAGAGTCTCCGATGTATATTTTGATTTGTTATGAACGGTATGAAAAATTTAAGTATACCCTCCATATTAAGGTGGAGGATATAAAAAGGGCTTATAAATTCGAGTTTGCAAAATTGTTTTACTTAAAGTCTCTCTTGAAATTTTGGCCAAATTATATTTAGCAGGTTTTTTCATGCAATTTTAGCTTACTTGAATAATCTTCATTTTAGACCACAAAATCGTCATTTTTCAATTTTTGGCCAAAAAACGTCAAAATGACGATAAATCGTCAACACTGGCTGCAATACAGTGGTTCACCTTTAGGTGTATTTCATCTATTATATTATATTATTCAAGTACACTTGCTAGTGCGTAAACTGCATCTTTTCTATGAAGAGTGGAAACATTCCAGTTGCAGATTCGCAGATCATGGTCTTTAAAACGTTTCAGAGGTTCGTCAACTTGAGAGAGTTTTAATTTTCTCTTTCTTTTATTTTTATAGTATGTAAGATTATTTTTGGTTACTATCGCAACGCCCAACCCAAGTTTTAAACGTTCTTATCGGTGAACACGCGACACTTGTTAGCTCACTATCTTTAACAGGTCTTGAAGCAGCTCCCCTGCTGACACTACGGGGAAGTCAATGTCCACTTAAAACGAAAGAGGGACCAAGAAAAGCCCTGCCCCTTGGCACCTTGACGCCGGTCCGGACCGTTGCTTGGCACCTTTCATCCCCTACGTCACCCAATATTTGAAGATACTCAAACCATTTTTCCAAAAGACTATATATGCTAACATATTCTTAACCAGGGTTTCGGAGTCGAGGTATTTTTGGCTCGACTCCGACTCCAGGCGAGTTTTTTTTCACGACTCCGACTCCGACTCCGGGTCGACTCCGAGAGTGAATTCCTATACCACTAAAAATTAATAAAATGTGCACAAATATTTATCTTGTTCCTATATTTTGGCCTATGTAGGCTAATGTGTTAGTTTTTCCATACATACATATTCCTTATGCCTTGTTCAGACTGACGGTGTTTCGCTCTCTATTCGTTGTTCGACCCCAAATTACGATGTAATTACTTCATTTCCCATACAAAATATTGAGAACGAACAAAGATTTGTGTACATTGTTCAATTTAAATTACTCTCAGAACGACGATAAAATATGTCCCATCTCTAACAAATGAGAGAATTTATCGAAATAAATTAATTATGACAGGAAAAATACAAAATTTAAAAATTTATTAAAAACCCAAACATTTTTAGAAAAACTGCAAAATATGAATGAAAAGTAAACGGTTTAACGACTAGTATATATTCAAATCATAGCAAATTGTGTCTTCTCTTTCATTGCAGTTGCATTTCTTGTCTATCGTTTCAAATTCTCGTTCAAATTTAGAAACAAAAATCAAATGCCTGAAAGTCTGTATACCAAATACTTATTTTGGCAGGTCTCTCTCTCGTTAATTTTTAAAATAGAAAAATTTGAAAATATACTGAAAACACCAAAATTGTGAGAAAAAAAATAGAAAACATGAATGAAACTAATATTATTTAATATTCAATAGATATGTGAAAGAAGGACAAATATTTTTTCAGTTCATATCAATTAACTTTACTCGTCTTTTGGCTGAAACTTTCTTTTAAATCAGTAAACAAAAACTATGAAAATATGAATCATGTTGCTATGAATTGTGTACCATGTCGTATGAACGGGTTAATTCGTGTACGTAATTATGAGAACGAACGACGTTATTTAAATGCTGGTATGAACATGGCATTAGAAAGGGCATTCGTTCGAATACACTCGAACATACCAATATTGTTTCTGCCGAATCTTGCGTTGAAAAATAGCAAAGTTAGAAAGTTCCTTTTTTGCACGAGTATATTCTGGACGGAATTCTTCCGCGTGAGAAAATCTTTAAGCCTTCAAAATATGTGAAAATAATGGGGCAATACAAATCGTAACAACTACATGCAATAAAAACTATAAGAAATTCACGACCAAGTTTCAAACTGGATGTAAGCCAACATTTTATTGTGCTTAGCCTCAAAAGGAGACCCCCAGTTGTAAAGCTCAATAAAAACCATTTTTCATGATTTTTTTCCGAGAAAACTACGTAACTTTTTGACTGATTTTTTCCTTCATCTAAAAGGGAAATATATTACGAAGTTTTGAGGCCGTCCACAAAACAATTTTTTATTAAAGCATTTGCGGTGCCAACTCTAGCCCGAAAGCTAATAAATCAATTCGACGCCTCCAAACAATAGTATGCTAAGTCGACTTAGCATGTCTTCAAGTTCTTTACATTTTTATATTTAACGTCCTTTATCTTAAATTCTGTCCAATTTTGGTATTAATCGGACAATCCGAACAGAAGTTATAAACAAATATTTACTTAGCATAGTACGGAAGGTCAAAGAAATTTCCAAACTTTTAGAGCTTGTCCTGCAAAACGCACTGTTCAGAATTAGCAAACTATTATTTGGAGGTGTCGAACGTCCTTTAACTTGAATTCTGTCAAATGTTGGTAATGATCGGTCTATCCGAACAGAAGTTATAAACAAATATTGACGTAGCATAGTACTGAAGTTCAAAAAAATTTCCACACTTTGAGAGCTTCTCCTGCAAAACTCACTTTTTAGACTTAGCATACTATTATTTGGAGGTGTCGAATTGTCATATATTTTTATGACCGTTTTCGAGAAAAACAAAGTTTATATGCTGCAAAAAAAAAAAAAAATAAGTTAAATTGTTCCCATCCAACGCTCAATACTGGCAATATTGTTCCGATCGACTTAAAAATTTGAATGTCGACATCAAAATTGAGTATATATGAAATCCTAGAAGAAAGATTCGCCGTTTGTCAGCCTTCTGAATTATGGCGGGATGAGTCTGTCGTTGACCAACAACGAATTTATGATGCCCAAATTCAGAACCGTAACCATCTGAATTTCATATATAGTTAATAGATTATTCGAAATTTACCGAAATAAAAAACATACGATTTTTTGAGAAAGTAACGGGTAAAACTGATAAAGGACAATGAAAACGTGACAATATCGATTTCTTGGATATGGGAAACATAAATATAATTTTCGGTGGAACATTTTTATAGAAAATTTCATTTTGTTTTACTTTTTGAGTTCAAGAACAAAAAGCACATGGAAGGAACTGAGCTAGATGGACAGCATATTCGACAGAAAATGATGAAACAATATCTCCAAACAGAGATATTAAGCTATTTTCTCAATGGTTGATGTGGGTCAATCAAAAAATGCATTATGTCATAACTCAGCTATTTCAGGTATGGGATCCTTTGGGGTTCTCAATTGGGGCTTTCATTCCGAAAAGTATTTTTCCTCCCCCAGATCTTAACTTCCATTTTGTGTCACAGGGTATTAAGTAGGATTTCCCATAGAGCCCACAATGTCTTTAATAGAAGACAAGGATGAATTCTCATAGAAATCAAGATGAGAATACCAATAGACCTTTGTGAGAAGACCAGCAAGACTTCTGGCGAAAGAGGTTAAAGGTCATAGAACTTCGCTTTTGTTTGCAAAAATGCAAAGAATCAATTGGATCAACAACATAGGGATGAATAGACTACACTTCAGAGGATAGTAAATATCTTGTTAATTGTCCTTTAACTTAGTAAAATATACCGTTTGCTTATATGTTTTCTTTTACCTTTCTTTTAAAATAAACATTTAAAAAAATGTTCTTGTTCCAAATTTAATGTTATATTTCTATAACGTGGAAAAAATTTTGCCCGGAGTCGGAGTCGAGTTATTTTTTTCGACTCAGACTCCGACTCCGACTCCAGCAAAATTGCTCGACTCCGACTCGTAGACTCCGACTCCGAAACCCTGTTCTTAACACATTTATTCTCGATATTGTTCACGGCAGCATATCTGTCCGTTCGTCTGTCTGTTCACCTGACCGGTCTTGATTTGCGAAGATTACTCATCATGCTGCAGTCTTTATTATATCATCTTCACCAGCATAGACAAGCAAATACCTGTTTGTAACCGTGTGAATGTCCGACCAGCTGCTGAATGAATAGTAAACAAGTTGAGATGGTCATGTTGGTCGCTTGCTGACAGACCCGATTTTGTTTGAGTTAAAAAATAAGATGCTCAAAGGCTTGATTTGTTGTTTTGTGGTTAAATATGTCTTACATCTGTAAATACATAATTGTTCGTGAACTTGACATGCGTATATAATTTATTGATATCATTGTTTTTGCTGTTATTACTGAAAACACAGTGTTGATAATTTGTATATGAACACTGTGGTTGCTGATAAGTTTTTGGGAATAAATACAGTGGCTCTATGGTGCTGCATTTGCTTGTGGGGTGATCTTTCTTTACGAACATTTGCTGCTTTCGAACTACAATTACAATTGATGGCAACATGTTGAACATATCTAGCATTCTGGATTCCTTCTGCGATTGTTTGAGCATGTCCATATTTCAATTTGGTCGCAGATAACATAAACTCAAAGATCTCAATGTGTTTGTCGTCAGAGTACGTGCTCCACTTCTCCAGATAAAGCTTGCTTACTAAGTACTCCGTCACCAGAGCAATTTCGTTGTACGAGTAGATAGCCTTGTGTATTCCCGACTCACATGGGATTTGAATTTAAATCCCCTCAGCGGAATGCTGGTGGCACACCGTTGCTGCTTTTTGGGACGAAAGTTTTGATCTTATGAAATAGCGTATTGCAATGCCTTTTGGTTTTTGACTCTTTTTGATCGTTGATGCTGCATTGTCATTCACCATCTGAATTATTGTCTGAAGATTCCGTGCTACTTTCGGAACAATCAGGTATTGCTGAGTTGGTAAGTTAGGTCCGTAGAACTTTTGGTATTGAAAGTGGGCTATATGAGACCACATTTTGGTACAGCTCCTATACAACATATAGCATGACGCGTCGACACTTTAAGGAATTTTGAAGGAATTAGTTCCATTTGACCACCCAATTGGTCGAAATTGGGGATTCTGTGTTTCGAGACGTAAAAATGTTCAAAAAAAAAAACCGCCTATATAGCACAGAAGTGCACGTGGGACCCCACGTGCTGTCGGTGTGTGTCAATGTGCTCACTCACACAATTAAAAAAGAGAGCTTTTGTTTGTTAACTGAACATTTTCAATACACAATGGAAACCGTACGATTGCTGAAATGTAACTTCGGTTATGCTTTGCCGAGTTGTTTCATTCACCACCGAAACAAGAAGTATTTTTGGGAAACGTTTGCCGTGCGTATTGTCAATGACACACTCAAACACACACACACACACATGTGATTGCTTAACAACCCTATAAGTTAGCATCAGCATACCACAATGAATTTTATCAACCACCAATCAGCATACCACAGTGAATTTTATCAACCACCAAACGTTTTTGATTTAGTCACATCCCAGCAAAATTTATTTGAAGTTGTTCCTTGTGAAGTAGTGATTGAATAGATTTTTTTAAAGCAGTCCACGCAGAGTCATGAAAAATGCAGTCCGTTCTTCACATTTTGACAATGTCCGATTTGAATCCATTTCATAAATTTTTCACATTTTAGAAATTTCAAAATTTTGCAAAAAAAAAAAAAAATAAAAAGACAAAGAACATAATTTGTTTCTTGTTAATTATAATAACAGCAATATGTTTGCATCCATAAAAAGTAATTTGTATACAAAAAATAATAAAAGTGATTTCGAACTACATCTTTGTTTGTAGCCAAATAAGTAGTTGAATCATATGTTGTTGTGATTTATTCAATACAAAGAACTAATGCAAAATGTGTGCTTAAGAAGTAAATTAGACAGTATCCTCACTGCACCATGCCCTTGTTAAAATCATGACTTCTTTCACGTAAAAAGATGTAGTCCGAAATCACTTGCACTCATGATTTAACTACTTCTTTGGCTACAAACATTTTGCTGGGATGTGTTTAGTACTATTCCGTTTTCTATCTGCTCTTGTGGAGTTGAGTACTTTTCGCTTTTCGTTTTGTTCTCACTCACGAAGGTAAACAAAACAAAACTAAACAGCGAGCTCGGCCAACGTTTGTTATGTTTCGTTTTGTATTGTTCCTATGGAAAATACGAAACGAAACGATTGGAAATGTTATTTAAAGTATTTTTACGTACGCTGATTTTTAGAACAGTTGATGTAGAGAATTTGTCTTTATTTCATCACACTTCTTACTTTTATTTTACTTTATTTTATTTCGCTGTCTGCCCGAATTGAACCCACGAACCCTCTGATTTCAAGCCAAAAACACTACACACTATGCCACGCACACGAATATTAAGGGTTGCTTAAGAACTTAAATGTGCAGTGCACATGTGCACCACGAATTGTTATTTTTTAATTAAAGCAAGTAAAAAAAAGTTAAGTTCGGCCTGGCCGAACTTTTCATACCCTTCACCATAAAATATTCTGAACTAAAAATGGAATAATTAGTTTTCATTCCTGTTCCCAACTTTACGTGGGTACGTTAATGTCAGATAATGTACATAAAATGCTTCATTCGGAGGCCTTTTTTATCGTGCCTATATCTAACTATGTATGTTGACAATTTTTGGTGGGCTAGAAATTGGGAGGTACCGTTATATAGGGGTTATAATAAAACATGGACCTATGTTGACAGTTTTTGATGACAGTCTTTAATGTCAAATAACTCCTAATTCGGTTAAAAATCGTAGCTAAAATCCTCAAAATACCGAAAATCGGTACGTAAAGTGGGAACTTCAAATGTCATTAACAGCTAGTTCGGAGGTACCACTATATGTGGGATATACGAAAATATGAACTTAAATGAACAATTTTTGTTGCAGAATTTTTGTTGGCTCTTAAATTTCAATTTACAGAAAGTTCACCCAAAAAAATAAAGCTAAGGTACGGAAAATCGGGAGGTTTGTTTTGGGGCTATACCAAAACTTGGACCTACGTTCGGTTAAACATTTTAAGTAAAATGCTCAAAGTACGGAAAATCGGGAGGTATCGTTATATTGGGGCTATGTTGAAAATTGTTGATGCAGATGTGTGGTGACCACTTCAACCTTCAAATGTCAAATTACAGTTAGTTCGGTTGAGATTTGCAGCTAAAATTTCCAAATTACTGAAAATCGGGAGGTACCGTTATATGGGGGCTTTATCCATACATGGGCCTTTCTTGACAATTTTTGGTGGAGTGGTGTGGTGATCACTAATAACTTCAAATGTCAAATCTTCAAATAACAGCTAATTCGGTTAAAACTTGGAGGTAAAATTCTCAAAATACCGAAAATCGGGAAGGTACCGTTATATGGGCTTATACCAAAACATGGACCTATGTTCATAATTTTTTCGAATAAAAGTTTTTTGGTCACTAAGAACCCTAAATATATAATATATAAAACGTCAAAATACTTGAAATCGGGCATTAACGTTATATGAGGGCTATTCAAAAACATGGACATATGTCCACTAGTTTTGTTATATAAGATTATTGACACTTAAGAACCCTAAATGTCAATTTATATCTAAATCGGTCTGAAAATGTGGCTAAAAACGTCAAAATACCGTAAATCGGGGGTACCGTTATATGGGGGCTACACCAAAACGTGGGCACATGTCCACAAGTTTTGCTATATGAGTTTATTGACACCTAAGAACCCTAAATGTCGATTTATATCTAAATCGGTCTGAAAATGTAGCTAAAACGTCAAAATACCGTATATCGGGGGGTACCGTTATATGGGGGCTACACCAAAACGTGGACCTATGTCCACAACTTTTGTTATATAAGTTTATTGATACTTAAGAACCCTAAATGGCAAATTATAGCTAAATCGGTCTGCAAATGTAGCTAAAAACGGAAAAATGCCGTAAATCGGGGGGTACCGTTATATGGGGGCTATACCAAAACGTGGACCTATGTCCACAAGTTTTGTTATATAAGTTTGTTGACACGTAAGAACCCTAAATGTCAAATTATAGCTAAATCGGTCTGAAAATGTAGCTAAAAACGTCAAACTACCGTAAATCGGGAGGTACCGTTATATGGGGGCTATGCCAAAACGTGGACCTATGTTCACAAGTTTCGTTATATAAGTTTATTGACACTTCACAACCCTAAATGTCAAATTATAGCTAAATCGGTCTGAAAATGTAGCTAAAAACGTCAAAATACCGCAAATCGGTGGTACCGTTATATGGGGGCTATACCAAAACGTGGACCGATATAGCCTATCATCGAACTTGACCTGCCTGCAAACAAAAGAAGCCTTTTCCCAAAATTTTTATTTTTGTGGATGCTAGAGTGATTACCACAGACGGACGGACGTGCACAGATCGACTCAGAATTTTACCCTGATCAAGAATATATATATTTTATAGGTCGCAAATGAGTATTTCAATGCGTTACAAACGGAAAAACAAACTTAATATACCCTCCATACTATGGTGGAGGGTATAAAAAAACTCGCGTGCCGACGGTGAGCGTTGAACAGACAACCGTATGATTTATAGTCGGACACACTCTCACTGTGCCACCGTCGTCATTATTTAGTGAGGAGTAAAGTAAGTAGGTTTACCTTTTAATTTTTGTAAGAAGTAACCCATTACTTTTCAGATTACTTGTAATGCGAATAGAAGCTTGTTTACATTACTTTGTAAAGGGTTACGTAATGACTACCGGATCCTAATTTTTGTTGGGTAGTATTGAAAATGGGCTATATCGGTCCAAGTTCTGATATAGCGCCCCATAGAACGGTACCTCCAGATTTTCGTTATTTTAAATATTACGGCGTCAATACCCCACCGAAATTGCTGAAATGTAGTATTTAGTGTTGGTTGGGGGCTTACAACTTTCAGCCTGAAATTTGTATATATAAGTATATATAAGTGCACGTTTTCATATAGCCCCTATATAATGGTACCTCCCGACTTTTGATATTTTGGAGGTTGTGGCGTCAATATCCCACCGATATGGCTTACATTTTGTATTTAGTCTTCATAGGAGATGTAAAACTCTCCACTTGAAATTTGTCGGTATAGGTCCACGTTTTCAAATAGTACCTCCGATTTTCGGTATTTTAAATGTTTTAGCCACATTATTCAACCGGGATATCTGAAATTTGGCTTCGCTAAAGGTACAAAAAATAAAAATTACAAATCATCCCTTGCAAAAAATCAGACAGTATAGGTCCACGTTTTGGTAGGGCCCATACAAGCGTAGGCCACATATAAGAATTTTTGCAGATTTTAGTCACATTTTTCTATTTTCAAATTCAAGGACAAAAAACTTATGTTTAGAAAAAAATAGGTTTTATTCTAATGCTTATATCTCCATATCATAGGTGGTCAAACGACGGAAAAATACATTCATTTTTCAGGTCACCATTTTGGGGTTGATGGGGGTCCCAGAAAGGAAGAAAGCTCTTTATTTTGGAGATGTTTAGATAATATTCAGGGGCCGGAATGGGCAAAAACTTATTTAGAAAAACACAAGGTTTTATTCTAAAGCGAGTATCTCCACTTCTATAACCTGATAATGAAATCAGAAAATATTACCTTTACAACGATGTAACGCAGGTTGG
Organism: Musca autumnalis; assembly: GCF_047663935.1. Taxonomy (NCBI): domain Eukaryota; kingdom Metazoa; phylum Arthropoda; class Insecta; order Diptera; family Muscidae; genus Musca; species Musca autumnalis. The sequence continues at coordinate 126,289,166 of NW_027411866.1, read as the reverse complement.
CGTAGGTACCAAACAATCCAACCCAATTTTTCATTTTTGGGATTTTAATTGCAATGAAGAAATCACAGTTTTGGATAGAGACCTTCCAAAAGCAAAGCCTGACAATAAAAGTAGAAAATCCTACCTTTACAATGGTGCAAAACAAGTTAGCGTAGACGAAGATATCGCAGTAGTGGGTAATACATCCCATTTTTCCATTATTTTCTTGTAATCACGCTACAGGTAGCAATTTTGATCGGATTGTCAGGAAATGTTAGATTTATTGGGGGTCCCAGAGAAGAAGAAGCCTCTTGAGTATGGTGATTGTCTGATCATATTCAGGAGTCGGAATGGAAAAAACGTATCTGCAGAAAACTTTAAAGTTTTACCCTTATACCAATGTCTCCGCTTCTGGTAGGTGTAGTCCAAAAGAAAAGCCCGTCAGTTGAAGGAGAAAAGATAGTTTTGGTTTTTTTTTTTTTTTTTTTTTTTTGAAACGCCTTCCCCCTAATTTTTTTCATTTGATACATATATACATAGGTTCCCACAACATCCCTGAAGGGACAAGGGAGACTTCTCTCATATCAATGAGTGCACGCCGATTCATATTGGCTCAATGATATGGGACCTACTTTTTATTGCCGAGTCCGAACGGCGTGTCTTACGACACCACTTGTAGAGAAGTTTTTCATGGCTTAAATACTCAGGAAATGTCGCCAGCATTACTGAGGGGGAATTTAGCGATCGTTGAAAATTTGATGTTGCATGACCTGGGATTCGAACCGCAGACCTTCTGAGTGCAAGGCCGACGTGCTAACCATTGCACCACGGTGGCCCCCATTCATTTCATTTGATATCCGATCCGATTTTCACAATTTGTTGAAAGATTCGATTTTTAGCCACAAAAATGTCTTGGTTCAAGTATTCGCGATATTGACCAATATTATGTATATCGAGGGTTTTTGTCAAACTTTCAATCCGAGATTGCTTAATTTAATATTGTGTGTCCAGAGGAGACAAAAACTCAATTCGGAAAATTGTAAAAGTTGGACCAGAAATTGGAATGAACAACGATGACGCCGCATATGAGCTCTTTTAAAGGGAGTATTATCAGTTAAGATATTCTGCTCCTGCAAGGAATAAGAGGAAGAGCTTGTTACTTTCATACACGAAAGTAATTGTTCCCATTTACTTCAATACTTAACGCCGTTCTTTTTTTAATATAGGTATTTTATCCAGAATAAGGGTTATGGAGCAATCAAACTAAAAAATATATACTTCAAAACCTCAATTTTCCCAATAAAAGTTACATAAAAATTCTGAAAACAGCATTTCGGCAAATGTTTTTTGCAGCACTGTACATGTAAATCTGCAAAACATTTTACGTTTCTGTGAAGGAAGAAAACATGTTGTTGAACTGGTTATTGTTAGCGAATATACGTTTGCTGTTACCACCAAAAAAATACAAAGAAGTAATTAGGACATTGCACTTGGCAACAGTGTAGGACAAACAGGTCGTTTCAGGTGACACGTGTAGAAAAATGAAAGGTGTGTACAAGATTTGGTTGTAAAATTAGGCCAAGGCTACTTTACAAAGTCTGCAAAAAGTGAATGTTATTTCAAGAAGAAGAAGAAGAGTTAATGAACAAAATTGGACATTGTCAAGTTTGTTCAAATAAAGTACATGTAATGAACAATACATATGCACATTGCATTAAATTGCTTCATGTTGTCTGCTAAAGCAAGGAAATACTAAAAACAATAAAAAAAATTTATACAATAAAAAAACATTTTTTGAAAGCACATATCGGGATTAAAAAACTCTAATCTTGGTTTTAGGTAGCATATGGATTTTACGACCTAATTAGCTAATTAGTGTTATATCTCAAACACCAATAGGAACTTTGCGGCAAAATACTGGTCATTTATATAATAAAATTTTATAATTTTTCACAACATTGTAAAATTGTATTAATGGGGATTTTACCAAATTGTTTATATATGTATGTACATACACACATAGATATTTGTATTCTATTAGTAAATCACCACTGAAACTCTAATTAAAATACAACTTAATTTATAGTACGTTCTAAGTAGGAATAGGTAAAACCGATTTCGGTTAATCAATTTAATCGATTACACTGTGCGACACGAAAAAATTAACCATATTCTGACACCACAGAGTGATAGAAGACAAAAAATAAGAAGACACGTATCCCGGCGTTTTTTCCTATCACTTCGAGTTTCGCGGTTATGGGCCCTCAAAGACCTTAGGCCCTGACGTCAAAAGGACTCATTTTACCAGGCTCATACCTTCTAAACCGCTAAGAATTTTGGTTTACACGTCGAACAAAGTTGTAGCTCTAGTCTTAAAGAATAATAATTGTGAACACATCAAATCCATTTAACCTCATCTTCTAGGTCAAAATCGTCAAGGTCAAGTTTCCGTCATAATTTTTTCTCGGATTTTGGTCTTCAGATATCAAACCGATCAAAATCGAAGCAAACAACCAACTACAAAAATGTACCTTATATATCAATAAACAACTTTCTTGAATATGTGAACTCTGTAGAAATGGTTGTTAATGTCCAAAATAGCAAAACAAATGCTATTTTTATCCTCTTTTCTCCGATTCCGGTTCATAGCTTCCAAACTGTTCAAAATTCAAGAACACAATCAACAACAAAAATGTAACAAAGATATCAGTAAACAACTTTCTCGAATATACGAACTCTCTATGAACGGTCCTTAAAGGTGAAAACAGCAAAAAACTTTTGAAAATATTACATTTTTATAAATTTTTCTCCGACTTTGGTCCACAGATACCGAACCGCTCACAAATTACGTATACTTTCAACTACTAAAATCTACCTAAGATTTCAATAAACAGCTTTCTAGAACATATAAACATTCTAAGAATGATTCTTCATGCTCAAAATTTGATTATTTTTGGCCATTCTTTCAAATTTCCTTGAGTTTTGAACAGTTTGTTATTTCCAGACCTGAGCTGGGGAAATGTTAAGTATAATTTAATTGTTTGACGAATTTCAACTTAAAGAATCATTCCTAGAATGTTTATATATTCTAGAAAGTTGTTTACTGAAATCTTAGGTAGATTTTAGTAGTTGGAAGTATACGTAATTTGTGAGCGGTTTGGTATCTGTGGACCAAAGTCGGAGAAAAAAGTATAAAAATGTAATATTTTCAAAACTTTTTTGCTATCTTCACCTTTAATGACCGTTCATAGACAGTTCGTATGTACGTGAAAATTGTTTACTGATATCTTCGTTACATTATTGTAGTTGATTGTGTTCTTGAATTTTGAACGGTTTGGTAGCTATGAACCATAATCGGAGAAAAGAGGATAAAAATAGCATTTGTTTTGCTATTTTGGACATTAAGAACCGTTTCTACAGAGTTCACATATTCAAGAAAGTTGTTTATTGATATATAAGGTACATTTTTGTAGTTGGTTGTTTGCTTCGATTTTGATCGGTTTGATATCTGAAGACCAAAATCCGAGAAAAAATTATGACGGAAACTTGACCTTGACGATTTTGACCTAGAAGATGAGGTTAAATGGATTTGATGTGTTCACAATTATTATTCTTAAAGACTAGAGCTACAACTTTGCTTCGACATGTAAACCAAAATTCTTAGCGGTTTAGAAGATATGAGCCTGGTAAAATGAGTCCTTTTGACATCATGGCCTAAGGTCTTTGAGGGCCCATAACCGCGAAAGTCGAAGTGATAGGGAAAAACGACGAGATACGTGTCTTCTTATTTTTGGTCTTCTATCATGCTGGGGTGTCAGAATATGGTTAGTTTTCCATGACTCAATAAATTACACACAGTGTTATTAGCCGTAAAATTTCTAAAAGTCGTAGTCGAATATTGACTGTACGAAAACCGGATAATCGATTATTCTTAATAGACTTTCGAAAGACGGAGTAAACTATTATTCGTAGTCGACCATTAGGCGTAGTCTGTTATTATTCGTAGTCGACTATTAATCTTGGTGGACTATTGTCGTATTTGGCTATTGGATGTGCTAAAACGGCGTAGTCGACGGTACTTTTTTATACATATATGTATACATCACCGATCGCATCAAAGAAAATAATCGATTATATGAGATTAAAATCGTTTTTCGGCGGTTAACGAATAATCGAAAGTCGACTTTTGAACACTCTCAACTAAACGACTAACCGAAAATCGAGTTTTAAGTTTTTCACGAAAGTTGAATAATCGAAAAACCGATTATTACATTTCACTGCGTATCCCTAGTTCTAAGAAGTTGTGTATTATGTTAAAAATAATGTTCCCTCCAACGATAAAGTTACGAAAAAACATCGAAGTAGCAGACTACATTTCGGAGTCCCAAAGGGCAAAATATGAACTTTTGCAAGTACAGTAAATTTTTTAAAGAATTACCATTTGGATGGAGTGGAGGAGGTGTCCCCTTAGCCATCCTTAGCCATCTTAGGCTATATAATGTAGAAAAATATCTTGATTCTACCCATTAAATTTAACAAACCATTCTTAGAAATACAGAAAACTGTCATACATTGTTGGCAGACTGCCCCACTTCATAACCTCTAAACTCCTCACTTTCATCAACCATGGTTTAGATATCGTCCGAACCCTTTTGTTGTTCGGATAGAAGAGGGGACGTTCCGAGATATCTGGACTGCTGCAACCGCTCGCTATATACCTGCTGGTCAAATACAAGAAGTAATACCAAATTTCACAGCAGAGCCCGCAGGAATAGCAAATAAAAGTGATGAGCATCGTGGAGCCAATCCCAGTGACCCTAGAGTCACGGAGCTGAAGCTGAAAGTTAACAGGTTGGTCGGGGAACATAAGCGGAACATGTATAACATTAGAGCCGAAGTAAGTGTATTGCAGGCAAGGGTTAAGCCGCTCTCGAAACCAGGGAAGAAGGAAAATATACGCAGAGAAGGGAAAATATAGTATTTAAAAAATTTAAAAAATATATATTGTTGATCCAAATATATATTGGATCTTTTAAAAGATTATCTAATTTTCAAAAACTTGGATTTTTAAAGAATATTTATTTTCCAAAGACGTGGCATTTTAAAGAGTATTTATTTTCCAAAGACGTGGTTTTTTAAAAAAAATATTTTTTTTCAAAAACCTAGATTTTTAAGGAATATTTTTTGTTTCAAAAAACGTGGATATTTTAAAGAATATTTTTTTCAAAAACCTAGATTTTTAAGGAATATGTTTTGTTTCAAAAACGTGGATTTTTAAAGAATATTTTTTTTTTCAAAAGCCTAGATTTTTATGGAATATTTTTTGTTTCAAGAACGTGGATTTTTAAAGAATATTTTTTTCAAAAACCTAGATTTTTAAGAAATATTTTTGGTTTCAAAAACGTGGATTTTTTAAATAATACTGTTCTTCAAAAACCTAGATTTTTAAGGAATATTTTTTGTTCCAAAAACCTAGATTTTTAAGGAATATTTTTTGATTTTGTTTTTTTTCAAAATAGTCTGGCTTAATCCCATTGTTGTTGTTTTAATATTTTAAAACAACTATTTTATTAGTGGAAAAGATTTGACATTGTTTGCCAAGGGGTAAGGCAGGGAATACTATAGTTTCGATCCACGCCACTGGATCTAATCAGTTCCCTTGTTTCTTGTTTGTGGATATTCTCCACCGAAGTTATTTTTCAATAACTTCTTCAACAAGAAACTTTTTATACCCAAACATCAATCGTCAGCTCGAAGTATAAAGGTAAGCAAAGAAAAAAGTTCAATGAGAAGTTTTTCCTTGGCAACCTCATACAACTCCGACGAAAGTGTCTGCGAAAACAATTCAAACCTCTTTTTGTTTCAAAAACGTGGATTTTTTAAATAATAATTTTTTTCAAAAACCTAGATTTTTAAGGAATATTTTTGTTTTAAAAACGTGGATTTTTTAAAGAATATTTCTTTTCAAAAACGTGAATTTTTTAAATAATATTTTTTTGGATGAAGATTCAATCTCAGTTGATTGTTTTTAAGTCTGGAGTATTACCCCAATGGTTTAACTTCATCATTACATTCTTTTGCAGAGAGTAATGTTTTTCAAAACGAATTGACAGTGTTGCAAAATTTTACTGATCGCTACCAACATCATGATTTCATTTCGGCGAAGGGAAATATCAATTGGTTTTCAGTTTTTGAAATGATGCCTTTTTAGCGAAAAACCAAACTCTTTTAGTGTCTGATATTCTCATATGAATGAGAATCACAATCACTTTTCTGCTTTCCAAAAAAAATCATGGTATTGGCAGCGATCAGTAAAATTTTGCAACACTCAAAAAAACGTGTATTTCTTAAAGAATATTTTTTTCGGAAACGTGGATTTTTTAAAGAATATTTTTTTTTCAAAAACTTGGATTTTTTAAAGAATATTTTGTTTAACCTAGGATTTATTTTTTATAATTATTATATTAAAATGTGGATTTTTAAAGAATATTTTTTAGAAACATGAACATTTTTTTAAAAAACTTGGATTTTTAAAGAATATTTTTTTAGAAACATGAACATTTTTTCAAAAACTTGGATTTTTAAAAATAATTTTTTTAAAAGCATGTTTGTAATATTTTTTTCAAAATCCTTGATTTGTTAAAAATAGGTAAATTTTTAAAGAATATAATTTTCAAAATCCTGGAATTTAAAAAAAAATCAAAGTAGTATTACAAAAATTGTATCAAAAACGTAGATTTTTAAAGAATATTTTTTAAAAACTTGAAATTTTCGAAGAATATCTTTCTTAACAGGCAAAAGGTCATTCATTCGTGCAACAGGAAAAATTTTTTAGAGAATTTCATACTATTTAAAAAAATTGTGCGTGACCTTTTGGAATAAACTTTATTTTTGCTATTAATAGGCAAAAGTTCATTCATTCTCGCTATAGGAAATCATTTTTGAGATAAAAGGTCAAGAAATCAAAACTCTATTGCGCAAGTTATTTCAATCGACAGTTTGTCGAGCTGGAGTTACAGGGCGATGAGAAGTGTACTATTTCACATCAGACCTCACCAAAGTTCTCAACTTATCGCTAGCCACCCACATCGTGCCCAAAATCTGGAAAATGGACAAGTGGTCCTGCTTCTTAAACAAAGCAAGGATGCCAACAAAGGTGAATCGTATACAGAGACTCTTGAGGCTTTACTCCTCAGCGTCACAAATAGCAATACAGTTGCCGACCATCCGCATGAGTTCCACCCGATTTCATCAGTTCTGAACACAAAATTTTTATCAATCATGGCAAACATACTTGGCGTAGTTTCAGAGAGTTCACTAATAACCACTTGAGAGATGTGCCCAAACCTTCTTATGTTTGGATATCAGAGAAGACGTTCCAATGGGTTATGTTGGGAATGTCATCAGGAACGCTAAATTATCCACTGCTGTTTTTGTCACCCCTAGCAAAAACTTTTGATGCCTTAATCCTCCTCAGAGTTAGAAATGGTTTTACAGCTGCCAATCATCAGCATGGGTTCCGTAAGCAGCATAGCACGACAATAGCGCTGCACGCCATATTCACTCATATTAGTCGAGGATTTAGCCAGAACATACAGTGCGATAGGACAGTATTGATGGCACCCAACTTTGATACTGTCAAGCACTTCACGACGTTTGAGGACATTGAGTAGACTACCCTCCGGCCAAGTTTAAAAGGTTAAATAATCTATTATATTTGCAGACACCAGTCGTACTTGCAATTCAGGAACAAGAAGTCACTGCCCAGTAGTGTGAAGCCGTTACAATGGCACAGTGTTGGTGGCGCTCGACTTTGATACAGTCAAGCACTCCATGCTGTTTGAGGATATTGAGCGGACTACCCCCCTCCCAAGTTTGTATGGACGCCAGTCGTACGTGGAATGCAGAAACAAGAAGTGCATGCCCCGTAGAGTGAAACACGAAGTTCCCCAAGGTGGGGTGATATTTCCGAAACTGAGTAACTACTACTTCTCCTGTATTCCGTCCCTCCAGCCACCATTGTGATTGAACGTATGCGTATGATCGATGACACCGTGCAAAGCATTTGCCAAGCATGCGGCTCGGGCCCGCACGGTACACTGAACATTTGCAACTACCCTGCCAAACCTACTCAGCTTATACCATCGACCATAAAATATTCTGAACTAAAATTGCATAATTTTCGGTCACAATTTTAGGTGCAGAAGTTTTGCGACCACTCGAAATCCTCCAATGTAAAATAACCACTGTTTCGGTAAAAACTGTTGATAGAATTCGCAAAATAGCGAAAATCAGGAGGTACTGTTAAAGGGGGCTATACCACAAAACATTGACCTCTTTTGACAATTTTAGTAGAGAAGTTTCTGGCTGCAGGGAACCCGAAATGAAAAATTAGGGATAGTTTAGTAAATAATATAGCTTAAATCTTCAAAATACCTAAAACTGGTGGAATATCAAAACATATACCTATGTTGAAAAATTTTGGTGGAGAAGTTTCGTGATTGCAGGGAACCTTTAACTTCAATTCGGTTCAAAAATGTAAATAAAATCGTCAAATCGGCATGTACCGTTATATGGAGGCATACCAAAACATGTCCCCATGCTAACAATTTTTGGTGGAGAAGTTTTGTGACCACTAGGAATCTCAAATGTAGAATTACAGATAGTTCGGTCAATATAATCTAGCTAAAATCCTCAAAATACAAAAAAATCGGGAGTACCGTTGTATGGCTATACCAAAACGTGAACCTATGTTGACATTTTTTGGTGGAAACATTTTTTTGACATCTGCGAATCTCAAATTTCAAATTAGAGGTAGTCCGGTCAAAAAATCTAGCTGAAATATTCAAAATAGGGCAAATCGGGAGGTACCGTTATGTGGGAACTATACCAAAGCATGGTCCTATATTGACAATTTTAATCGAGAAGTGTTGGGAGTGTTAAATTACAGATAGTTTGGTCAAAACATGTATTTAAAATCCTTACACTACCAAAAATCGGAAAGTACCGTTATAAGGGGCCTATACCAAACCATGGACCTATGTTGACAATTTTTGGTGGAGAAGTTCTGCATACCTCAAATGTCAAATTACCGCTAATTCTGTCAAAAAATGTAGCTAAAATCATTAAAATACATGAAATCGGGCGGTAGCGTTATATGAGGGCTACATCAAACCATATACCAATTTTTGACGAAGAAGTTTCGTGACCACTGGAACCTCATAAATTAAATTACACCAAGTTCGTTTAAAAATTAAAGCAAAAATTGTCAAACTATAGATAATCGGGAGGTACCGATATATGGGGGATATAACAAAACATAGGTCGATAAAGCACATCTTCCAACTTGGCCAGCCTACGGAAAAGATACACTCTGGTGCAAAAATATAGCGCTCTAGCTCAACACAAGCCCAATACGTTTACCACATTTATGGCGTTCGACTGGTACAACTAGTGATTGATAATAACACCGCCATTCATCGAAGATAAGTTCAGCATCTATTTTGCTGCTCAATATTGAACACACAAGTATTTTACTAAAAAAATTAAAAACGTTTATTATTTTTTCTAGCTTAACTTAAATCTATATATCTAATCAATTCTATATCTAATAAATATAGCCTCCATTCGAACCGTACTGAGTATCAATGCCGCTGGAAACGCTGACACTTGCGCTGGCACCTTTTTGTCCCACAGATGTATAGTAGGCAGCTTGTTGTTGGGTGAAATCATCAGATCCGGGGACAACTTCAGCTTGAGCAGATTCTTGCTTTTGGCTGATTGAGGTATAGTAGGCGGCTTGTTGTTGGGTGAAATCATCAGAACCTGGAACGACGGCAGCGGGGGCAACAGGTTCGGGAACGAAAGCTGCTCCTTGTGGTTCTTCTGATATTTGGAAGTTTTCATTGATGACAGCACCAGTATAGTATTTGTGTTCAGTTTCTTCAACAACATTGGTTGATGTGGCATCCTCTTGTTCGGGTTTGTAGACCAAGCCGGTGTAATATTGTTGTTCGGGTTCTTCTTGGTGGCTTTCTTCAACTACGGTGGTTGAGGTAGCTTCTTCTTGTTCGGGTTTGTAGACCAAGCCGGTGTAATATTGTTGTTCAGGCTGTTCTTGGTGGCTTTCTTCAACGACGGTGGTTGAGGTAGCTTCTTCTTGTTCGGGTTTGTAGACCAAGCCGGTGTAATATTGTTGTTCAGGCTGTTCTTGGTGGGTTTCTTCAACAACAGTGGTTGAGGTAGCTTCTTCTTGTTCGGGTTTGTAGACCAAGCCGGTGTAGTATTGCTGTTCGGGTTGTTCTTCGTGTGTTTCTTCAACGACATTGGTGGCTTGTTCCTGTTGGGGTTTGTAGACCAAACCGTTGTAGTATTGTTGTTGTTGTTCTGGTACTTTGACTTCATCTTGGATAGAAACTGACTCATGGACTGCAGAGAGATGAGGAATTTCCTGACGTTGTTCGGCATACTCAATATGTTTGTGCTTATGGACCAAAGCAGCCATATGAGGTGGCAGATATTCGTTGTTTAAGTGGCTGACATCGGCAGCAACAACACCCAAAAGTGCCAAGGCAACAATAGCGAATTTCTGAAAAACAAATTAAAGAAAATTTTTGAAAACTATTTTAAGAAAGAATTTAGGGGTCTAGTAGGATTTTGTAAATGTACTTGGATTATATCAATGGCTGATGGGCCTAAGGTAAGAATGTGATAATGTTCAAATATTGTTGTTTATGTTGTAGTTTTGGTAAACAAAGGCTTTGTTCCAGAACCTGCAAAAATCGACTCATTTTACTATTTGTTTCGATAAAGGAAAAAATGTAACAAGTATAATAGTAAAATGTGTATATTCTTTCAGGTTCTGGAACGGATCAACGTTGTTATAATTATGTGATACAATCGAAAGATAGATAACCATGTATTGAAAAAGAACTCACCATTCTGTAAATATTTTTGATGTTTATCCCAAGACTATTAATCCTGAACTGACTTTATTGATGTCATCAAACTTTGGTATTTATACACACTTCAGAACAGAACAAAACTAAACAACAGCTGAGAGATGAATCTAATCGTAGCATAAACTACTAAGCTATAAAAAAGCACATTTGAATCCACCATCTTTCAACAAATGAGCAGCATCTCCAACAACAAAGAATCAACAACTCACAGTCTTTTTTGTAAAAATCGAACAATCAGTAGCCAGAAAAGAAACATAAAAACAAATAAATATTTATATCGATATATTAATTAAGAATATTAGTCAAAAAGCCTATTCTATGCTGCAGTGATGTAGAACATATAAATATGAATACGAAAAAAACTTTATTCAGGCTTAGATCGCTGACAGCAACACCCAATCTTATCACATCAGCATTAGCGTTGTCAGACTAGTTTATTTTACCAGCATCAGAGCATCATTGAGTTCATTGACTGTTTGAGAGATTTTATGGTACCCTATAGAAAAACCATAACCAAACATTTAAGCGAAATGTGTTTATAAGGTGTCATATTTTGTATTCTAAAGTTGACTTCCTACAAAATAAAACTAACGGAATAATATCTATAATATATCAATGTTAAATATTAAAAATACAGTCAAGGATAAAAGTTTACATACAACCCATAAATATCGGGTTTAGGGTAAGTAATGATTTTTATGAAATTCCAAGTATACAGTATGAGGGAGGTACCAGGATGCCACCGTGGTTCAATGGTATGCACGACCGCCTTGCACGCAGAAGGTCGGGGGGTTCGATTCCCCGGCCAGGCAACATTAAAACTTTTTCAACGGTGGCAAAATACCCCTCAGTAATGTTGGCGACATTTCCTGAGTATTTCAGCCTTGAAAAACTTCTCCACAAGTGGTGTCTTAAGACACGCCGTTCGGACTCGGCGATAAACAGTAGGTCCCATATTATTGAGCTAAATATGAATCGGGGTGCACTCATTGATATGAATTTTTGGCAGTGAACACAAGTTGCTAGAACAAAAATTAAAGGGATTTGAGAGCAGGTCCTTAACTGAACAATTCTGAAAATTTGTGAGGTAGGTACGCGAAGGAGTGGACCGATGGAGTCCATATTGGAACCTAAGCCTGGTAGAAATTTTACGATGTCCAAAGTATGGACCAAATCGGTTACTCCCTTCAAGAGTTATCGTGCGCACACATTTTCTAAACATTTTCGAACTTTTGTTGGAGAGGTACCTGAAAGAGTGGTCCGATATGACCCATCTTCGAACTTAGACTAAATTTGCAAATTTTGGACCGAATCGGTTAATCCGTTCGAGAGTTATCGTGCGCTCCATCCAATCAATTCAAAATTGTCTGAAACTGATTTCGTCTAAAACCATTATTTCGATGAGGCACATTTTGCCCTGTGAAAGTGTGTATACCCTCGTTAGCATAAATGCTATAGCCGAACGGGGTCGACCGTGAACACCACTACTCCTGAACATACCCAGCAAAAAAACATTCACCGCATAACGGTTTTTGTAGTAAATATTGGTAGTTGTAACCAAATCAACTTTCAAACCCATTATTTTGCCAAGTCGCATTGAATGACTAGTGAAAAGGGGGAGGCTCGGCCGAACTTTTTATACTACCCAGCAAAAAAATCAATACCAAATAATGGGTTTTAAGAGAACTTTTTGGTAGTCGTAACTACTTACAAAATCCCCTACTAACCCAATATTTTAACAAGGACATATTGCACTGAATTACTATTTATTCTATATACACTAGAATTTGAAAAAAATAAGCTAAAAAACATATGTTCTATTTTTAGAACAGTTGAGTTGGAATTTGTTTTCAATTTCAACACTTCATATTTAAGTTATTATTTTATTTAGCTCCCTGCTGGATTTGATTATGCGAACTTCTGATTTATAGCGGAACACACTACACTGTACTGTACTACAAAGGTTGTTTAAAAGCTTACATGTGCAACACCATATGTTCTTTATTTTGTACACACAACCTTAGGATTTGTAGTCGAACACACACACTCTGTGCCACCGTACTCATTACTAAGTAAGTAATGAAGTAAGTAGTTTTACCTTGATACATTACTTTGTAATGGGTTACATAATGGCATCCATGATCCCGAATTCGGACAACTAAAAGCTTGAAAATAACGGAAATCGCGCGGTATCGTTATATAGGGTTATACCACAACGTGGGTCTATGTCCACAATTTTTTATGGAGAAATGCATAACGACTTGGAAACATAAATGCCAAAGAAAATTTTTAACCACTTTGAACCCTAAATTTTTAATGACATCCAAGTACCTTTAATCGACCGGTACCGTGTTATGCGGGCTATTCCAAAACATGGGAACCCTATATACAAACATGGGAACCCTATATACACATTAATCCGGAAATGTGGATAATAACTTCTAAATACCCGAAAGACGTAACGACCTGCAAAAGAAGTAACTGATACCTTTAAGAAGGTCGAAGGAGAATCTGCTAAAGTGGGTCTGGCGGTAAACGACGACAAGACCAAGACGCGCAATGCGTCTACAGATCTCGGACCAACTGCGGAAGTTGATTCCTAAAATCTTAAGGTAGTTAAAGACTTCGTCTATGTCAGCACCGCCATAAACGCCACAAACAATATAATTTGTGAAATACGAAGAAGAAATGTATTGGCCAACAAATGCTAATTTGGCTTAAGTAAGCAGTTTAAAAACAAAGTTACATCTCGTCAAACAAAAATAACACTTTACACCAAACGACAAATATTTTAGTTATAATCAGAGTTTCGTAGCCGGAGTTGGAGTAGAAGTCTAGCAAATTTTGCTGGAGTCGGAGCCGGAATCGTGAAAAAAAGTTCGACTTCGACTCCGAGCAACAATTTATTCTACATTTATCAAAAATTTGTTAAATTAAAAATGCTTTAAATCAATTAAAGGACCATAATTTAAATACAACTCCTTTAACTTCTATGTTGATTACAAAATGCATATCGGAAACATTTTTAGGTCAATTGATTATTTGTAATATACTTTGGAATAATGGTTTCATATCGACATATTCTTGGGGAAGATCTTCTAGAAGAAGGTCACTGGTCTTCTCCTCTTGTTTTCTATTGGAAGTCATTAATTTCTTCTGTGAAATGACCTGTTGAAAAGACATTGTGGTACTTTAAGATCAACAGAACTTTTTATAGAAGTGATATTGATCGTACTAGATTTCTTGCTGAACTTGTATGAATAAAGTTAGAGTGTTATTAAAACATTAAGGTGATCTTACTAGCATTTTTTAAAAATGACCCTTTTTTATATCAGAGATCATCAATGAGTCACTTGCCCCGTAAGCCAATTAAACACACACAAATTTTCTGGGCCTTATGCTTTTTAATACATGTGTTTTCTTGCTCTCATAGTCCGGTCAAAATAGACATTGAAATAGCAAAAATTCCCACAAAGCTGAATTTTGGTGGAGAGCTAGAGTTTGCCATTAGAAGCAACGTCCTAAAAGTCCCCATCGATCCCATGTGTGCAAAAAAAATTATTCGGGGTCAAAGGTCAAATTTTAAGGGTTTTTTGGTTTTCGGATTTATTTTTTGATAACGGTTGATCTAATCAAAAAGTGACTAAAGTAAATATTGTAGACAGAAAAATTATCTACAAGTTTGACCTTTATAATTTTTTTCCTAGAAGGAACCATTCTTGAGATATAGCTGTTCTAAAAAACACATGATTTTTATGCACTTATAAGGGAAATATGCACATATTCAGACGAACCGGCTAAAATAAGCGAAGTAATCGGGTCTGTCCCCCAAAAATATATATATTTTCTTGAAGAGCGAGATTATAGCTATCTTCTAAAAAAAATTCCAACAAAATCGGAGCTTGTTTAGTAGAGTTATTCAATGTTAGAGCCATTTTATGCAAAAATACCCCATTTAACCCACATGTGTAATCGAAAGCCCAAAGGGAACGACCCCAACGAAAACTTTCCGATTTTTTTTCAAGTTTTGTCCGAAGGTAAGGTTTGTTGCGCTGATTACGGAAATGTATAATTTTCAACGGTTGCGGATCCGGTTCGCCGGTTATTCGACCCGAAAGGCCAAATTTAAAAACCGGGTTAGACCCGGATCTACTGAACCGATTTCTGCAAAGTGGATATCGTATGAAAGCTTACGGAAGTATCTACCACATAGTGTCGTTACTTTAATCGGTTCGCCTCATAATGTACTTACGCGGCTAAT
This sequence comes from Musca autumnalis, assembly GCF_047663935.1. NCBI lineage: Eukaryota > Metazoa > Arthropoda > Insecta > Diptera > Muscidae > Musca > Musca autumnalis. The sequence goes on along the minus strand of NW_027411866.1, from coordinate 126,273,965 downwards.
TTTTTATTGGACCTTTAGATCGCGATATCTCGAAAATGGTAAGTATTTTTTAAGTATCATAAAGACCACTCTTGTATACAATTATTGAATCTACAACTTTTACTTTAGCCGGCTTTTGCTAAGTCTTACCGTTTTTGAGAAAAATTAAAAAAACTGAATAATGCCTCCAAAAATGACCTTTGACCCCGAATAACTTGTTTTGCACACATGGGATCGATGGGGACTTTTAGGACGTTGCTTCTAATAGCTAACTCTCCACCAAAATTCAGCTTTGTGGGAATTTTTGCTATTTCCCCCTTATACGCATGTCTATTTTGACCGGACTATCAGTATTTTTTCCACCACCACAAAAAACACTTACGAGTGGCAAGCAACACTTGCATTTATTTTTAGAGTGACAAGCCGCACATACACTTGTTTTTTTTTTTAGGATGTGGCTCATGAGTGTCAAAATCAGCTACATACTCATTTCTCTGTTTCATATGCTATGAAGAAATTTTGGTCTTTTGAATTACTTTTAAAGAACCAAGCGTCTTTTAGGAGGAAGACTTACTCGTATGATGAGAAATCTTGTTCTTCTTTGATGAGAATAGAGAAATGCCTTAAATTTTTTATGTAAATTTCGCCAGAGGTATAAAAAGTTCCTGCAAAGAATTGTCGGTATAGATTTACGATTTAATATAACACAATATAACGGTATGGTACGATTTTATGTATTTCAAAGGCTTTTTTTGTCACATTACACTGTGGAACACTAAAAAAATTAACCCTATTCTGACACCGCAGCGTTATATAAGACCAAAAAAGATGACGTGTGTCCCGGAAAATTTCAGCCTTTTCTGTGGGATACTGAGGGCACAACCTTCAAAATACCGAAAATCGGGACGTATGCTTCTGGGGGCTGTATTAAGACTGGATCTTTCCTGATAATTCTCTTCTAGAATATTTTATATCTCTATTAAAGACTAAATACAACATTTCTGTCATTTCGGTGAGATTTTATGGCCACAACCTTCAGTATGCCGAAAATCTGCAGTTACCGACAAGTTTCGGGTGGAAAGTTTTGTAGCACCAACGAAGACTTCATACCTAATTTTAGCCATTTCGGTGGGATATTGAGGCCAAACCCTTCGAAATACCGAAAATCGGGAGGTATCGTTCTATGGGGGCTATAACAATACGTGGACCGATATAGTAACCTGGGTTTTGTATTATCACTGGGTAGATGACAGCGAGGTTAACCTAAACGATTTAATACATTTTAAGTGGCTTAATTTATTTTCGGAGTCGACACCGGAGTTGGAGTCGTGAAAAAATATTTAATATATATGTATGGATTTGCGTTTCAAAACAGTTTAGACTTTTTGCGAACTTTTGCGATTTAGGCAGTTATGACCAAACATTTAACTAGGGGCTCAGCTGCTGAATTTATATTTTTTATCGTTTCTTATAAATAATAAATTTAATTTATTGTTGTCTTATTGTCATGTTGTCAAACCTCCTTAGGTCATGTTAGCTCAGTTAAATTTAATGTTTTTGTGATATGTATTAGTGATTTATATTATCATGATAATGTTGGACCACGCCAAGCCTTAGAGATTTTCCACGCACTGAAAACCAAACATGCACCGACCAAATTTTGTCATTATGGACCAATACTGAAAAATTTTCGGGGGGAGGTTTACTGTACATTAAGAATTCCTGGTACCGGATTAAGCATAGTCGATTGAAGAATGCGTTGGTGACAGTAAAATACTTCAATTCAGGATGATTCATTACATGGAAACCACGCGAAAACTTTTACCTAGTATTGGAATATTTTTGTTACAAACATGTATTACTAAGTTTATTAATTTTCTGAAGCAAATTTTAAATTGAGTGGAGTGGGAAAAATGGTATAAAAGTGTATACCGATATTTTTTGCTGTATGAGTAGTAAAAAGTAAGTACTTCAAATATATAAAGGTCCCAGATGCAGAGGTTTGCAGACGAATGTGTCACTTCTCTTTTTCAGCGACCACCTCACTGAGAGGATACCCCCTTTTTTAACAAATCGGTGCGGTTTTGGCTATAGCGCGAAAACGAATGAACCGATCATCATACATTTTTGTGGGCTTATTAAGTACCTAATAATCTTGCTTTGAAACGAGAGAATTTTAAAAATATCAATTTTTAAAAAAATTGTGAACAGCGAAAATCAAAATTCGATTTTTTACAAAAAATTGACCGCTTTTTGACCACCAATCGGTCAAAAAAATTTTTTATTCTCATATATAAAGACAAGAGTTTGATATATTCAATATGCTCACAAACAATATGAAGACTAAACACCAAATTTCAGTCATATCGGGTGGATATTGAGGCCACAACACTCAAAATACCGAAAATGAGGAGGCACGGTTCTATGGGGGCTATAGGAAGACGAGGACCTATACCGACATATTTCTGGTGGAAGGTTATAAGTCCCCCAAAGGAGCCATTTCGATGTGATAATCTGGCTAAAACCTCCAAAATACCGAAAATCGGGAGGTACCGTCTTATGGGGGCTGTATGAAGGCGGAGACCTATGCAGACCAATTTCAAGGTGAAGGTATAATGCCCCCTACGAAGACTAAATACCAAATTTCAGCAATTTCGGTGTAATAATGAGGCTAAAATCTTCAAAATACCGATAATCGGGAGGTACCGTTGTATGGGGGCTATATCAAAACGTGGACCTAAGCCCACAATTCTCTGTTGGAATGTTTGATACCTCTGACGAAGACTAACCACAAAATTTGATTCTTTCGGTTGCTCATTGTGTCTAAAACATTCAATATACCGAAAATCGGGAGGTACGGTTCTATGGGGGCTATATCAAAACGTGGACCGACCAACCCAATTTTATTGCCCTGAAGATTGTAATTCTATAATAGGTACGTGTACCAAAATTGATGCACTTACGACAACTCCTTCTATTTTTGGCCACAATTAATATGAACTCGCGACATTGTGCATCGTATGAACAAATAGCTGTATTAACTGTACAGCGACATCAGTATAGTTAAGTGTATGGATATACAACGTTTGGGTTGGAAGGCCATGTCATAAGAATGAGCGATGATGAACCTGCTAAAAAGGCGTATAAATACGGGACGCATGGCGGCACACGCAGAACTAACCCACATCGGGTGATACCGTTAAATGGGGTCTATTCCCAAAGGTGGATCTATGCTAACAATATTTAGTGGAGACGTTTTCTGATCTCTGGGAAGCCTTAGTGCCAAATTATAGTAAATTCGTTCTGGAAATGTGTACAAATACGCCAAAAACATTAATCGGTCGGTGCCATTATATGGGGGTTATACCAATTAAAAACTTCCATAAATAATGACTTTCGTCATTATTTATGAACGACCATGGGCGTTATCAGTCCAAGTTTGGACCATATTATATTACCTCCGCATTTTGTGTATTTTGTGTATTTTGTGGATTTTACCTGCAATTTTGTCCGAACTAATTGTAATTTCACATTTTCTGACGGAACTGCTTATAGTTTGACAATTGAGGTTCGCAGTGGTCACAAAACTTCTCCACCAAAAATTGTCAACATAATTCCATGTTTTGGTATAGCCCCCATATACAGGTACCTCCCAATTTTCGGTATTTTGAGGATTTTAACTACATTTGTTGACCAAATTATCTGTAATTTAATATTTTGCATTCCCAGTGTTTTAACTTTTGAAGTTTCAGTGGTCGCAAAACTTTTTCCCCAAAAAAATTTCAGCGTGCGTCCATGTATTGGTATTGCCACATATAACAGTTCCTCTCGATTTTAGGTATTTTGAGGGGTTTCGTTACATTTTTGACCGAACTGCCTCTTATTTAACATATCAAGTTCCCAGTGATCACAAAACTTCTTCAAAAAAATTGTCTGCTTAGGTCCATGTTTTGGTATACCCCCATGTAATAACCCTGTCGGACTTTTATTAACCAGTTGATAAAATGATTGATAATAGATCGATAATTTTTAAACTGACTAAAACCTGGCTGAAAAGTTATCTAGAGATGAACCACTTTGAACAGAAACAATTTTCGGCAATTGTCCATGTCTAGATAACTTTTCGACCAATATAAAGTTAGTCGAAAAGTTATGTAGAGATTAAACACTCTGAAAACAGAACCATGTACCGTCTGCAAAGTATTTGTGTTTGTCGAAGAAATAAGGCACAAATGTATAAATAATTCGCACTTGCTTTTTCTTAATATTCTTCGTATAAATGCAGCATCCAGTTATGGAATACAGTGTTGATGGACTGAACATATTCGTACATATTACTCACATTATTCTGGAATTAAAAAGGAACACAAATGAAATATACAAATTTGACAAAAGAGAGAGAGAGAGACAAAGAGAGGGAGAGAGAGAATATGAAAAGTCAAAAATAAAAAACACACAGAAACAAAAATTGTTTTTTTTTCACATTATGTTTTAAACTGACTAAAAATAGGCAAAAAAAGTTAGTTTATTATCAGTCGAAAAGTTATCTGGCGTTGGACAATACTGACCACACAGGCGCTCATCGCCTTGTAAAATGAGTCAGTTGGCATAAGGCAGGTACCTCCCAATTTTCGGTATTTTGAGGATTTTAACTACATTTGTTGACCAAATTATCTGTAATTTAATATTTTGCATTCCCAGTGCTTTAACATTTGAAGTTTCAGTGGTCGCAAAACTTTTTCCCCAAAAAAATTTCAGCGTGCGTCCATGTTTTGGTATTGCCACATATAACAGTTCCTCTCGATTTTAGGTATTTTGAAGGCAAAAAAAAGTTAGTTTATTATCAGTCGAAAAGTTATCTGGCGTTGGACAATACTGACCACTCAGGCGCTCATCGCCTTGTAAAATGAGTCAGTTGGCATAAGGCAAAATAATCGATAAAATGCCACTTATGTTTAAAAAAAAAGTTAGCTTTATGTAAGCTTTAAATCGGCCACAATCCCTACAGGGAACTTCAAACATGCTGGTACCAATACCATTTAGCTACCCAAGCGAAAGGGGACTGTGGAAGTCACTGCGTCCACACTCACGGACTTATACAACAGTAGTACATATAGTATTTGGGAGTATGACATGACAACATCAACGAGCAAATAAAAGCATAACTCAACAGGTATTGCATGATGCTATGTTATAAGATCAACGCTGTCGTCCCACAAAACAGCCACGGACTTCCATCAGCTTTCCGTGAATGTATTAAAATCCCAACACCTTGTCAGTCAGGAATTCACATGGCTGTCTACAAGGAAGCTGCTCGGCTGAGAGAGTACTTGGCAAGAACGGTTTATCTAGAGAAGTGGAACATAAGCTTTGACGACAAACGCCATGAGAACTTAGCATATCAGACAGTTGTCCTCAAGAACGAATCTATAGAATTATATGTAATGCGCTCATATGATAGGAAAGCTCAAACAATCACAAAATATGTTAGATGTGTCTGAATCACTTGTGGTGACTATTACCAGGCGTTGCAGTTGGACTGCAGCAAATGTTCGAAGAGGAAAGCCAAACCACACCCAAGTTCTGTATCATCTATTGGATCGAGTTCATCGGTTTGTCATGGCCTGTGAGTTATATAGGTGTAATAAATCACCAAACATCGATTTGTAATTTGTGCAGGATTTAATGAGGATTTATATTCAATTGAAAGCAGCCTTCACCAATCGTAAAATTGAGATTAAGGAAACAGGCGTCTGTCGAGGCGACATTAAGTTTATGCTCCGTCACTTCTCTGGGATGATCGATTGCAATCACTTTAGTAAAGTTTAAGCAGATTCCAAACATCTGCCATGCATACTGGAATTCTCGAGTCATTCTAACTCTTCTTGCGTTTACCATGACATCTGAAACAGGTTGCGTACAATCTGTTCATTTATTTCTTATTGATATGCTCATCATTGATTTAGTAGCCAATTGTAGCGCCCTGAAGATTTTGAAGAACTATTTGTAGCTCTGAATGATTGCATAAAAGTTCTGAATGATTGCAAAAGTTTGAAGGCCCAATGGAAAAAAGATGAATCTCTAATCAGCATTGCTCGAAGCAACCACTACTGTGAGCGTACAATGAAAGTTATGTGAAATTTATCAAAGCTCCGATTTGCGCGATTTTAACCGCTAGTGGGAATACTCGAAGGGTACGAGTTTTACAAGAATATCACTTTCCACTCTACTCCACTATATGGGAACGCTAGCGAAGGGATATGAGGTAAATCATCACCCTAATATACATTCGATACCGTCATTTCACATTGGTTGGCAATATTTGACATTGATAAGAATTGTACATTCCATTTTATCTCCAAAAAAGTTGGAACTAATATTCGAAAACCTTATATCTTTTGTATTAACATTGTGTTCCCCTAACAGTATAATAAACAGTGTTATCCATTTTATACTGTAGGGTAATAATACACTCAATAAGCTGATAATAAAAACAATTTGTTCTTAGCAAAATATAAAAGCTTTATTTATTTAAATACGTTGCCAAATAGTTAAGAAAAACATAATCACCTTAAAAAACCATAAAAATTTAATGTCCATTTAATATTATTAAAAAAAACGACAACAACACAATTAATAAATGAAAATAAAACCTCAGAACTAGTCACGCAAAGAAAACGAAAACGCTTTCGGTCGTAATTCAATTTGTAAAAGATTACGTATTAACCACTATTTTGAAAAGGCCAACAATATGTCCGTCATTTATAATCATTAAGAATACATTGCGAAATGAGACGACGTAACATTGATTTACAAAATGACGTATCATCTTCTCAGGCACAAGAATCTGGGTTTGGATATTTTTCAGAGGTAACGTAGAACAACAAAATAAGGAAGTCAAACAAAAGGTGAAAGTAAGATTTTTGGAAATTAGCATAAATTTAGTATAAATTACTTAATTAGCATTCAATTACATATTCAAAACTTTTAAAATCTTTGATTAGGTATAACATTTATAAATCATCTTAAATACAGCGGAGTTCTTGTAACAACAATCATTATATGTACATCGGAGAAGAGTTTAAAACATAAGCTTGTCCCGGTCCATAATAGAGTGAATTTCATTAAAAAGGTTCATGAAATTAGGCGTTCTTAGGTCGAATTCCTCACTATAGCAATTTCATGATTTTACTCTGGTATGGGACTCGATCTAGAAACGCATAATTTCATGATTTTTTTTCAATGAAATCACTTTAGTGTGGACCGGGACGTTGATGTATTTTTTGTTATGAGCAAAACATAAAGGCACCGGCACATGCGGTTCGTTGTGCGTCGCGTCACGCCTTAAAAAAACAACAACCACATGAAAAATGTGTAAGTGATGCCAAATTTGTTCTTGAAGTTTTCATGTGGTTGTTGTAACGCGACGCTCGGCCGCCAGAGGCCTTCATCGAGCAAACCACGGTTTGACCAGCAGAATAGGGCTGCTCTGCAATCAGTAGAAACACTTAGCACGCGAGAGAGGTATCGGGAGAATAGGGGTCAGGAGAAAAACAGCAAACAAAAGCTATAATCGGGACGGAGCCGACTATGTGTTACACCGTACACCACTACCCCTGTGTAAACACTTTTCACTGGTAAATCTGCGATCAGACCATCTGCTTTTACGTATGTTCTTTAACATTTTGTAATCATATTTAGTTCCTTATGTTGATCGCAATTTATATTTTTCATTTTTTTTTTTTTTTTTTTTTTGTCAAACAACCTAAACACTTGTTTTGTTTATGTGGTACAGATGAAAATAGAACGAATATGGCAGATGACTTAGGGCTAGGTTGGGTTAGGTTAGTTTAGGTTGAAAAGACGGGCGAGTAATCGCCACATGCCCTGGTGGACACTTAGAGGTAGTTTACACTATCTATCAATGTCATATGACACGAAATAAAAACATTCAATATTTACCCACGGAGGCAATGTGGATACGTAGTTTTTTTACATTTTTGCTGGTGTGGGCGCATAGAGTAAATGGCGTAAGGAAAATCTCCAATATTATACATATTAGCGAATATATAACGATGGAAAATTTCATGTCATACCACATTTACATATAGTGTAAAGTCAGAAGTAGGCCTGTTGTGCGCTCTGGACTAGGTTTGCTTGAAGAAGGGGACTCTATCGTATTTTATTTAAGGAACTCTGTGCCCTTAACAAAATCCCGTAATTGTTTCAGGTCGTTTACAATTACTTGATTAACATCTGGTATTGTGTCGTTCCCTAAAAACTGGGATATGATGTTTGCAAAAGCGGGGCAATAGCAGAGAAAATGCTCCAGTATTTCGTCATCTTCTCCGCATGCCCTGCTAATTTTGCTGCCTGCACAATTAATTTTGTGCAGATGAGCTTGTAAGCCCAGGTGACCTGTAAGGACACCTGTAAGTCAAATCAACTCTACCTTGCCTAGCAGTAATAGGTTTTTAGTTTTTTCCTCATTAACATAAAAATCCAATTAACGACCATTTCAGTAGAAAATGTAACTAAAATCTTCAAAAAACCTTAAATGGTGGCTACGTTTATATGGGGGCTAGGTCAACCAGAAGGTCAACCTAAGCAAATACTAAATACCAATTTTCAGTCATTTCAGTGGGATATTGAGGACACAACCTTCAAAATTCCGAAAATCCGGAGCTACAGTGGACATGGACCTATACCGACAAATTGCAGGTTGAAAGTTTTGTACCTCCAACGAAGATTAAGTACCAAATTTTAGCCATTTCGGTGTGATAATGAGGCTAAACTCTTCAAAATACCGAAAATCGGGAGGTAGCGTTCTATGGGGGCTACATCTAAACGTGGACCGATATAGCGCATTGGCAATACCAAACATTCTAGGAATAATGGAAACGTCTATACCATATTACAAAGCTCTATTTTAAAAATTGCGAGCTGTATATTTATTTCAACAGACTGACGGACGGCTATGGCTATTTCGACATACAGTGACTGTCACTGAAAATGATGCGACCTCAAATAAAAAATGTAAACGTTGATAACTTGGAAACGAGTTTAGATTTTTTAACAATTCAAAAAACAATTTTGTAGACCTAAAAGTCGTCTTTAAGATGGCATACAAAAATATCCCTATCGATTAATAATTACCAAATTTTGTCGTTTTTTATGACATTTTAGTAATCAGAATGGTGGAATAATTGGTTCCCTATTGTTTTCAGTAATTTTGTCATTGATTCCGATAGAAAAAATGAAGTTCCTGACTTAATTTTGGCATAATTGTAATTAGTGTCCTTTTGTAGGCAATTTGACTAGAAATTTCTAGCTTTTGAAGTTGTTTCTAAAAAATTTTTTCCGAAGTATTGCTAACAATGTTTTGTCCATGTTTGTTTTTAAAAAACAGAAATTGCAACACCCTTTGTTGTCATTCAAGTCCAAACAAATATACTTCTTACGAAGGGTTTTGATAGCGACAGTTATTTGTTTAAACTCAGGTGTATGTTGGCTTCTTCCACAAGTAAAATATCGATTTTACGCTAGATCTGCTGATTTTCATCCGAACTATGAATATTATAACACAATGCCGGCAAAAATACGACATAACTTGAAAAAAAACCGCACCAAATACTGTGAACGGAATATTTTTGTATACCATCTTAAAGATAACTTTTCAGTCTATAAACTTTTTTTTGAATTGTTAAAAAATCTGAGCTCGTTACCAACTTATCAACGTTTACATTTTTTATTTCAGGTTGCATCATTTTCAGTGACAGTCACTGTATATATAGGTTACAAGGGAATGGCAAAGTTAATTATACTCCATATTATGGTGGAGGGTATAAAAATCGTCAGAATGACGATAAATCGTCAAATCTGGTAGCAGTGATTGCTTTGAAGGAGACATTAACTTGAAATGACAAACCCAATTGTCTTCAAAATAGCTGACGTACTTCCAATGTCTCCCACAATCGGTAACTAACATCCATTTCATCGACATCTAACAACTTCAACAATAAATATATCGAATAAACACACAAAACAAAGTTCTATTCTCCTAACAAAATTTTAAAATTAGCCATTGTTTAAATGATACAATAAATTGGAAACAGGTTTTAAAATAGATGAATGGATCTGTTTGTTTATTTTGTCATGACTAATTTACAATGTCTCCATTGTGATCTGTATAGTATATTGACTTTAATCAAGAAATATCTGTATGTCATTAATGTCATAAAAGTTTATTTACTTTTTAGCATAGTAAGATGATTTTTTGATTGGGGGTTTTCTTAAAAAATCAAGTTTGTTCTAATAAATCATAATAATGTTATTGTTCTTTTTTATTAAATCATCAACAAAGAATAGTACAAGAGTTGAAAATATTTTTTCGCATTAAAGTACATATATATTCGTATCGAACCTTAAAATGTTATAAAGCCATTTTAAGATTTTTAGTTGATTTTTCATGAAATATTGTCACAAGTGATATAAATTAAATCTACAGAGAGTACACAGTATTTGAGACACAATTTTGAAATTTGGCACCGAGTATAACGTATTAGTCCTTGAATATTAAGAATTAACATTTTTTCAAACAGTTCATATACAAAATAGTCGACCGTTTTTGGGTATTTTGAAGTTTTTAACCACATCCTGGAACAGAACTGACTTAGATTTGGGTTCTAAATAGCTACAAAATCATTCAAAATAAAATTATGCCAATACATTCGCTCCACGTCCACGTTTTCGCTATCGCAAGCTTTTAAGTATTTCTAAAATCTTAGCCTAATGTTTAAGAATATAATGTTTAACTCTATTCGCGAATATGTCGAATAGAGTTATACAGGGTTTAGTGTGGTGGAGGATATAAAAAGTTCGTCCCGGACATAACGCCTTTTATACTTCTTTAAAGTACAATTATTCAAAAAGTTTTCAATTAAATAAATCTTTGGCCACGGGATTTCTTGAAAAAGGCTCAATGAGGAATAACAAATTTAAGATACCCTCCATAAAATGGTGGAGAGTATAAAAAATGGTAGAATATTTGGAGACTTTTACGTGCTACGACATTTTAGACTCGTGTAGCTACACAAAACAATATCCTAGATGTCCTCCTTTCTGCGTAATAACGCTAGATATTTGTCGAATACCCGTTTATATGATTAAATTAAATTCCGATATTTTGACGGTAAATATCCCGGATGGATTTGGGATATATGCCAAGAAATGAGTTTTGTCGCTTCATCCGTAACTTCACTCTTTTTCTACTACGATGATTACACTACAAACAAATACAAATATGGAAATCTTTTAATCTGATCACACTCAGTGACGTAATTGCCATTAATGGATGCGACGTACTTGGACCACGACGACGTAATATAAGCCATGGAACAAACACAGTTCAGTCAAAATAGACATGCGTAGAAAAGAGGAAATGGCAACAATTCCCAAAAAGCTGAATTTTGGTGGTGAGGGTGGCTTGGGTTTGCCATTAGAAGTAATGTCCTAAAAGACCCCATTGATCATATGTGTGCAAAAAAGTTGTTCAGGGTCAAAAGTCAAGTTTTGGAGGGCTTATTATGTTATTTGCATTGTTTAAAAAAAACAGTAAGACTAAAGTAAAAGTTATACATTTGAAAATTCTCTACAAGAATGGTGTTTACGATTTTTAAAAGCAATGGCCGTTCTGGTGATATCGCGATCTAAGTGTCAAATTACACATGAGGCGAAACAATCCGCACTAGAAGATCATGAGGCAGACCGGTTAAAAATAACCACGTCATATGTTAGGTATCGAATCCGAATTTAAATCTGGTCTTTCGGGTCAAATAACCGACTAACCGGAACCCCACCCATAGATATTATTCATTCCCAAAATCAACGCAACAAAAGCTACCTTTGGAAAAAATTTAAAAAACAGCATGCAAAAAGTTTCAGTTGTCTTTGCCGAATTGAAAATTTCATCTATGGACAGATCGAATGTATTTAGGATCTTTCCAGAATTTTGTGGCCGTTTCTGGACATTTAAACTTGCGGATAAAAACGTGGATTAGGATTAAAGTTGCGGAGGAGGTATTTAAAAGAATGAACCGACATTGTCCATTATGGAAATGGATCTGTATACATCGGTATACATTCTTCCGTGTTGTTTTCTCAAGAAGTATGGAGCCGCCCCTGAAAAATCAAATACAGTCGTAATCGAGGCAGCGAATGCAAGTTGTTTCAAAAAAAGTCAAAGTGATTCGAGAGCAGGTCTTATCCAAAACTTTGTGCGGGAGGTACCCGAAGGAGTGGACAAGTATAGTCCATATTCGAACCTGATATCTTGTAGATATATTAGGATGTGTAAAGTATGGACCAAATCGGTCATTCCTTTCAAGAGTTATCGTGCTCATAATGTTTACGAACATTTTTGAACTTTTGTGGGGAGGTACCTGAAGGAGTGGACCGATATGGCTTATCGATAAGAAGGCCAAATTTTGGACCGAATCCGCTGATCCGTTCGAGAGTTATCGTGCGCCCCAGCCACCCAGACAGACAGACGGACATGGCTAAATCAACTCCAAATTTCGTCGAAACATACATGGGGTCTAAAACCATTATTTCGATGAGGGACATTTTGCCGGTATGAAAGCGTACATACCCTCGTTAAAATTAATGCTGAGGGTATAAAAATCGCAGAGTTTTCGTTGGAGTCGTTCCCGTTGGGCTTTCACATGTAGCGGGCTAATTTTGAATAAAATGCCTCCAACATGGAATAACTCCATTTTTTTGAATTTTGTTTGATTCCCAGCAAAATGTTTGTAGCCAAAGAAGTAGTTGAATCATGAGTGCAAGTGATTTCGGACTACATCTTTTTACGTGAAAGAAGTCATGCATTTTACAAGGGCATGGTGCAGTGAGGATACTATCTAATTTGCTTCTTAAGCACACATTTTGCATTAGTTCTTTGTAGTGAATAAATATACATTCCATGGAATGTATTTTGAATTGATTTTTCGATTCATTTAAAAATTTATTCGCAAGCAAGCATTTTGAGAATTTGGGAGAAGTTAACATCGATTAAGCGAGGATTTTCACTGATTTGAGACCTCAGGGCCATTTGGAAAAATTATTTAAAAGAGTTGTAAAATTAATTAATATTTATGGTCTGTTTCTCTAGGACGATTCGAATTAAAATTCGTTCAAATTACTACCAAACTCATGTAGTTTGATAATAGTTCGATCGTCCTAATTGAAATATAATGAATATAAAACAATGGAATATCTCAAATAAATCATTGTAAAAAGCGACTGAGTGCAAATAAAAATCAGATATTTTAATTTTAGAAAGTTAGCTTTTAATACTCAAAAATACCCAAAAACATATTAAAATGGTTCTTGCATAGGGTCATGCAAAAGAGGTGTTAAATATCTAAAATTGATTGCATCCTAGCTGCACCATGCCCTTGTAAAAATCATGACTTCTTTCACGTAAAAAGACATAGTCACTTGCACTCATGATTCATTCAACTACTTTTTTGGCTACAAACAAAGATGCAGTCTGACATTTCTTGCACCCATGATTATCTTTTTGGATACAAACATTTTGCTGAGTAATTAAAATACCATAAAATAAATTGTTTCTTGTGTTCTTAAGAATTTTATTTGCAAAAAGTTATAAATGTAAACATTGCTAAAATGTGAACATTTTATGAAATGGATTCAAATCGGACATTGTCAAAATGTGAAGAACGGAATGCATTTTTCATGATTCTGCGTGGACTGCTTCTAAAAAAGCTATTCAATCACTACTTCACATAGAACAACTTCAAATAAATTTTGCAGCGTTTTTTTAATAGGTATAATTGCAATCTTCGAGGATAAGTTTCCTGTTTTTGGGAGAACATACCGGGTTACTTCGATTATTTTAGCCCGTTTGGCTAAGTATGACTAAGTATGAGCATATGCCCCTTATATGTGCATATAAATTATATGATTTTTAAAACCGTTATATATAAACAATGGTTCCTTCTAGGAAAAAAATTTTTAAGACCAAACTTGCAGATAATTTTTCTGTCTACAATATTTACTCTAGTCAAATGTTGATTAGACCCACCGTTTTCAATACAAATTCCGAAAACCTAAAACACCCTTAAAATTTGACATTTGACTCCGAACAACTTTTTTGCTGACATGGGATTTTTTTTCATTTCATTGGACTTTATTCAGTGATATTAATTTACAAATTTCAAATGTTGCCTCAGCGCCTAACGGCTTTTTTGGGGCGAATTATTTAAATATAATCTAAAGGACGTTAATGTAATTCATTAATTTGAAGATTAATATAAGATAATATTAATATGATATTTTATCTCAACATTACAATCTACGTCAGAAGCATTTCAATGTTGCTTAATAAAAATGACTTAATCGCTGCCTTGAATGATGGTATGCTCGCGAGGTTCTTTATGGAATCAGGGATGTGGTTTTGATATTTTTTTTTTTGATATTTCAATGTCTGTTTTGACTTTACTATAAGGTCTCATAATTTTGGTGTTCTTTTTTGCTAACTTTTTCATGCTCTTCAATTTAAATTAAAAGTCAACAAGTACACACTGTTTACACGAATGATATAAATATACACATCTGCACATTCTGCAGGGCTTTTGTAATTATCATTACTCTCACAACTTGTACCGGGTATACATTAAAATAAGTAGTTAAATAAATATTGATTTTTTGTTGCTATACAAGAGGAAGACATTTGACAACATCATAAACAATTTACCACACTGAATAATTGACATGTTGTTAATATTGTCGGTAGATAGCTATGCTTAATGAAATCCCAAAAACTACAAGCAGAATGAAATGAAATATAATAACAAGAAATGCCAACTGCCGCCTTAAATAAGACAATCTGCTTAACTGGTTAAAAGCAAATAATTTTGTTAAAAATGCTGTCATCTCAAAAAGTTTCATATAAACCGATGAGTGGGGCAGATAATAATATGGGTTACTTCAAAAGAGATATGCGAAATTTTCGAAAGAATATAGTAATACAATTCTTTACCTTTGAATTCGAATAAAAATTCGTACGAACGTTTGTCTGAAAAAAAAATGATTAGTTTTTATTTCCAATCAAACAAAAATTTCCTACAACAATAGGAGTTTGATAGCAATTCGAACGAATTTGAACAAGTAAGAAATTTTCAGTCAGCTGATCAAAAAAAAAGCAACACAGTGATTATACCGTATATAAAATATATTGATTTTGTATTACGAGTTTACTTCAAATCTCTAGGTACCGTAATGTGGGGCTATACCAAAGCATTGATATATAGTTCAAACATTATTAGTAATCAAACTTCTGATTTCTAGACAACTAGAATTATTAAATTTTTTCTAGACTAAATTGTTGAAGACGTTTAAAAATTTAGTTTGTGCTGGCAGGGTTTTTAAAGCTTTTGGGCCTTTATCTCAGGAAGTATGGACTTACTCCGGAAGAAAATTGTACCGTTCTAATAAGGACCGTGAAAACAACCTTCTGCAAAAAATTGCAAATAGTTTCTGGGCATCAATCAGCTTTCCGGGTAATCAAAACCGGTCAAATTCGGTTTTGTAGTTGCAGAGGAATTCAAGGTCAACGTTAAACTTTTGAGTTTTTTTTTTCAATATTTATCATCATAATATGAGGGTTTTTGTATTTTTTATATCTTCCTATATATTAAAAATGGTCAAACAAACAAAAATACAAAAAAAACAGAAAAATAAAAACAATTAAAAATTTTTTAAAAATTAAGCAACAGCAACAGCACTTGCAGCATTTAACACCAGTTGTTGTTGTTGCAATCCAAGAAACGGCATCCTTTTTTGCAATTTAATTGCAATGGACTCCGAGGTGAGATCGAAGAAATAGTGAAATTTATGAATCGGAAGAAGATCAAGGTCGCGGCGGTGCAGTCAGTTGTGAAACTGCCGAGATAGAATTGCTGAACGTATACATTTCGCCGAGAAATAGCTGTATCTCATATTGCATGCATGCATTTGGAAGGTCATAATCGTCTGGTTTTGGGGACTTTAATGCGCATCATGAGATGTGGCATTCAGACCTCGAAAACGACCAGATGGGCACAGCGCTGGCTGGATAGCTCTACATTTTGGTCGGTCAATGAGGATGCCCCTACCAGAATTAGAGCAGAGTGCCACAGTTCGCCAGACAACCATCGTGTCACCGGGTCTGTCAAATGACGTTACCTGTCATTTCCCTTGGATCAGACCATCTCCCCATAATTGTCTCCATAAGTAGACCAGCCGATTTCATCACCTCTGAACGCTGCACATTCGTCAATCGTAAGAAAGCTGAGGTTTCAGGGAGTTCACCAATCACCGCTTCAGATAACTGCCCAATTCTTCTGATGTTCGGGTAGCGGAAAGGACGTTCCGATATATCATCACTGTTGCAGACGCTCGCCATAAACCTGCGGGTCGAATACCCGAAGTAAGCCCAAACTTTCCAGCAGAGACGACGGGATTAGCAAATAAGGGCTATGAGCTTAGTCGAACCAACTCCAGTGACCCCAGAGTTAGGGAGCTGACACTGGAAGTTAACAGTCTGGTCGGCGAGCATAAACGGAACAAGCGGCATTACGTTGAGCGACACGAAGAGTTGAGCAAGTTATTTCAATCGACAGTTGGTCGAGCGCCCTGGCAGTGACAGGGAGAAGAGAAGCGTACTACGTCGCATCAGATCTCTTCCGGTCAAAGATGAACCACCACAGTTTACAATGGATGATGTTGCGAATGCCATCAGGAACGCCAAATCATACAAAATGTTGGGCGCTGATGGTAATGCTGAAACAGCTGGATGAGGCTGGAGTGGAGTATCTCTCTAAAGTTCTCAACCTGTCGCTACCCACCCTCATTTTTCCCGAAGTCCCGCTACTGACCACCCTGCCCATTTTGCAGACTTCGGGATGGCAAAGATGCCAGTAAAATTGAATCTTACAGGCCGATTTCGCTTTTGTCAGAAATAGCTATCTAGTGTAACGTGACAATTGTCACATACATACAACAACACCTACGGTCTTCTCTTACCACCATAGTAGCAATGAGTCGATATGCACTCAAAAGCATCTCCATCTACGCTAGTCATGCATTGAAGTCATTTGCTTGCTGTACTCAATGCACAATAATTCGCATTCACTTCATTCCGGTTTATACTTTAGTATTCCAGTTTTCGCCGTTGAAGTCAGCTTGCTACTGCTGGGGGCTTGCTATCCACCAAGGCATTCCTGGGTGGCTTTTTGCGTTGGCAAATTTTGGAAGGGACTACCCATTGTGACTGTCCCATTAATAAATTGCACACAGTGAATTCTGTTTACTGTCCCCCACAGAGACTTCGGTTTTCTGTCCCACACGGAGGCTTCGGTTTCCCGTCCCACACGGAGACTTCGGTTTCCCGTCCCACACGGAGACTTCGGTTTCCCGTCCCACGCGGACACTTCGGTTTCCCGTCCCCCCACGGTGACTTCGGTTTCCCGTCCCCCCACGGAGACTTCGGTTTCCCGTCCCCCCACGGAGACTTCGGTTTCCCGTCCCACACGGATACTTCGGTTTTCCGTCCCACACGGAGACTTTGGTTTCCCGTCCCACACAGGGACTTTGGTTCTTTGTCCCCAGATATACGCAGTAGTCTGTATGAGTTCGTAGCTGTAATTAGTGTTGTATAGTAGTCGTTCCGAACAGAACAGCAGATCGTCGTCAACCCGCCCGACATCAATCAACACGTTCCCGATCACTACTGAAACGAATCAGCAACCAGGATCGTCGCTTCCGATCATCGACAACTATCGTTATCAGCCAGCATCGTCAACACAGATCCCCGGCGACCATCGGCGTTTCCGACAACCCCCGAAACGTCATTACCCGTCGCCATTCCTAAACAGCTTCGGACGAGTTACCGAACACCACCGAATCGCGTCACCGAGCTTCGTCAGCCGTCGTCGTTGCCGAACAACATTAGCCGAGTTGCCGAATCGTCGTCAGCGATCATCGTCAACCATTTCCGTTCCCGAATATCACCGAGCTTTTGCCTAGTTGCCGAACACCAACACATACGAGTTGATAAAGTTCCCGATCACCTATAAATCGTCATCATCTGTCCTATCAGCATCCTACCCTCCGAAGAAGGGCCAAAGTAATAATATCGCATTTCATTGAAGTAGAACGTACTAGTATTTAGATCAATAAATATCCGATTGAACCCCTAGAAGGGATAAAACTAGTCTTTTATTTCGTAAGGTTTAGTGGGTGCTTATGGAGACCCTGGACGCGACTGGGCTTACCGCAGCCGACGAGAAAACCACGTTATACTAGTCAGAAATATCTATCTGGTTGCGGATCATCAGCATGGATTCCGTAAGCACGACAACAGCGCTGCACGCCAACACCACATATATTTGTCGAGGACTCGACCAGGAAAGGCCGCGGGATAGAACGGTCATGGTGGCGCTTGACTTATAGAAAGCCTTTGAGACTGTCAGGCACTCTACACTGTTTGAGGACATTGACAACCCTCCTGCCAAGTCTAAAACGTTGGATAATCAATTATAAGTGTGGACGCCAGTCGTATATGGAATTCAGGAACAAGAAGTCCAAAGACGTAGAACGGAGTGGAGGGAGTTCCCCAAGGTGGGGTGATACCTCGGGAACTGTTTAACCTCTACCTTTCCTGTATCCAGACGGCATTGAGTTCGTAACGTATGCGGATGACTGGGGATCCTGGCGTTAGATACCTACCCTCCTACCCTGATGACACCTGTGAAACATTGAACTCCTATTTAGCCGATCTTACCAATTTTTTCCACGCGAGGAATATGCAGGTATTCATCACTATAAAAGAGAGTATAGAAGAGAGTTTAATGTCTTGGTCGACGGTAACAGAATTTCGACCACAAACTGCCACAAAATTCTAGGGGTCGCATTTGACACTACGTTCACAAACTGAAATGCAGAAACAAGGTCCTCAAAGCCCTAGCCGGCAGCACATAGGGTGCACTATCTACATGAGGGGCAAAGATTCTTCCATTACAGCAACACTCGGGTGTTACTGTGAGAGCCATCCCAATTACCATCTGTTGGCTAGGCACGACGCACCCAGGCATATCAGGAAGGATATTCATGTTCTAGAGAAGGAGGTCCAACAATATAGGACAGGTCTGAATAGCAATAACACGGACGCAGCTGCTAAGGCCATAAGCAAATACAGTGTGAATAAAGTCCTCGGAGTACATCCCCCATCTATCGCTGCTGAGGAGGGTCAGTTGATCCATTCGTTATCGGGCGCACCGGCCAGCCCGACAGGTAGACAGACAGACGGACATGTCTTAATCCACTCCAAATTGTCTGAAACAGTTTTCGTCCAAACATACTTGAGGTGTCAAAAAACAACGTGTTGCATATTTATGCATCTACAACATATGCAAACGAGTTTCCCCAAATAGCTTGGGTAGTACGCTCCCATATTGAACACTTTGATATAACGATATATTGACAAATTCGTTCAAATTTTGTGAATTGCTCATATATGCGTACATTGTTAGCGAGAGACAGGCATCCGAACAGTTTTAACTACAACAAAAACATATATAAACAAATAAAGCACACTTTACTATCAACTGCCACCTTCTTTTGTTTAGCTTAATTTTTTAAAGCTTGTTTTTTCATATTGTTTATTTGTTTTCATTTAGTCAAGTTAAATAACTCTTGTGATTGTTTAACCGCACAATGTAAATATTTAAAACGTGTCGATATTTATTTGTATTTAACATCTGGATAGCGTTACGATTAAAGTTGCATATAATGACTGGATGTCAGTGACACAATATTGAAGTCTTTTGATAAATGCATGATAATTGTATAAATCTATTGTCAAAATAAACAAAGATCTATAAATGACCGCGCCGAATATGTTATACATTCTTCAATACCAAGCATGGTTCGTTTTAACCGAACATCTCAATTATAACAACACTTTATTTTTAATGATTGCATTATTCGGGCAAAGGTTATTATTTGTAAGATATTTGAATTAATTAATATGCCTGATGATGTTAACCTAACCATTAAAAATAAATTTTCTACAAGAACCCAACTGTGCAGAAGTGTTATGATCATTAGAAACCTCTAACGTCAAATTATCCTCAAAATACAGAAAATTGGGACTTACCGTCATATAGTGGGCTATACCAAAAGATGGATCTGTATTGACAATTTTTGGTGGAAAAGTTTTTTGCCCACTGGGAAGCTCAAATAACATATCACGGTGTGCATTAACCAAATTTAAATGGAAGGAGCTTACACCTGGGAAGTTTCTGCGGATTCTGAAGCTGCAATGTTCATAGAAGAGACAAATCAAAAAACTAAAAAAATCGCCGGAGGGGTTGTTAAATAAATCGCGGTAAAAATGCCCACTTTTTAGGGTTTCACGATTTTGCTTGAAAACCGCAAGTCCGATGGAAATGGGACTAACGAAAACGTTATAGCAGTTAAAATTCTCTACAATATTGATTTTATGATATTTTCCTAGTTTTTACCGTTTTTGAGATTGACTGTATCGTCTCCTTATAAAACAATATCATGCACGTGCGCCACAACTAACTTTAAATGAAAACCGCGGATTCTGAAACAACAATGTTCACATTTTTAGGGTTTTGTAGGGTTTTCACGATTTTCTTGTGAACGGTAAGTCCTATTGAAATGGGGCTAAAGAAAATATTGTAGCTGTAAGAATTCTCTAGAGGATTGACCATTTTGATTTGTTCGTAGGTTTTACCATTTTTGAGATATTGAAGTTTAGGTCATATTTTTAGGTTTTTTTTTTGTTAGGTTTTCACGATTTTGCTTAGGAACAGCAACTCCTATCGAAATGGGACCAGATAAAATCTTATAGCCGTTAAAATTTTCTACAAGACTGAGATATGTAAGTTTAAGTTGGGAAATTGTAGTCATGGCATTGTTTTGTAAGGAGGCGGTACAGTCAGTGCATTGTCCCAATTTGAACTTCTATATCTCAAAAACAGAATTTTCACTGCTACAACATTTTCTTTAGTCCCATTTCCATAGGACTTGCGGTTTTCAACCAAAATCGTTAACATTTAAAAATCCCCTAAGAGAGTGAACTTTGACCGCCATTTATTTAAAAATCCCTCCGGCGATTTTTCTAGTTTTTTGATTTTTCTCATCTATGAACATTGCAGTTTCAGAATCCGCAAAAACTTCCCAGGTGGAAGCTCATTCCATTTAAATTTGGTTAAGGTGCACCGTGATATAACAGTTAGTTCGGTCAAAAAATGTAGCTAAAACCATAAAAATAGAGAAAATCCGAAGATACCATTATAGCTCATTTTCGAACTTGGAAAAAGGACTCTCGGGTGCAAAAATATAGAGTTCTAACTCAATTATTGTGGACGCTAGAGTGGTTAAGGGGTATTATATCTTCTTGCATTTGTATGCAACATGCAAAAGGAGATAGACCCCAAGTTGCTTTTGGAGATATACATAGAATTATTTTCTGAGTCGAGTTATGCATGTCCATCCATCCGTCCATTCGTCCATCCGTCCATTTTTGTTCACTACGAACAGGTCGCATTTATTATCCGATTTAGCTGAAAATTGGAGAAGATAAACTGCATTTTTCGAAGATTGTGTATGGGAGGCACCTGAAGAAGTTGACTTATATAGTTCATATTCGTATCTGATCTATGTCTCGTAGAAATATTTCGATATGTAAAGTATGGACAAATCGGTTCGAGAGTTATAGTGCACTCCAGCCAGCCAGACAGACTGACGTACATTGCTAAATCGTTTCCAAATTGACTTCAACGGATTTCGCTCAAACATACTTGTAAAAAGGTATCAGTCGGCTTTGCCGACAGAGATATACCCTCAGCCTATGTGAATTGAAACTTTCATCTACGGACAAATCGAATGCATTTAGGGTCTTTTCAGAAATTTGGAACTTGAATTTGAACTTGCCGATAGAAATGTGGACTAGGACTGAAATTCAAAAGTGTTGCTTTGTTGTGTTGTTTGAAGGAATGGAGCGACATAGTCTATTATGGATCTTATTTTGGGAATCATATCTTTTCGATAGATATCGCGCCCACTAGTCATTTCAGTTTGGACATCGTACAACTTTTGGACCAGTATGGAGTTGTCGAAGGACAACCAAATATCGCTGTAAACAGGACCACAACTAACAGCATTGGTATACATTTCACACCCTAAACTGCACTTAGACACAAATGTTGAACTTTTGTGGCGGAGGTACCCTAAGGAGAGAACCGATATAGGCCATTTTAGGATTTAAACTAAATTTGGGCAAAATATCGTGCATACAATTTTTTAATATTGGGGGAACTACCGAAAGTTGTGAACCGGTATTGCCTACCTTTGAATTGAAACTAAGTTTGGACAAAATATGACGAAGGCCAAATTTTGGACCAAATCGGTTGATCAGATCGAGAGTTATCGTACTTTACACCCACTACATATGGTGCCATAGGGTTTTTTTTACATCTCTCGGTCTGTTTTTTTATATGTGAAGTTGCCCCTGAGAAAACTTTTACCGTTGTAATGGAGGCAGCGAATACAAGTTGCTTCAGCAAAAATCGAAGTGATTTGAAAGCAGGTCTTAAAGTAAACTTATCCGAAAATGTGTGTGGGAGGTACTTGAAGGCGTAGACAAAAATAGTCCATATTTGAAACTGATCTATATCTTGTAGATATATTAGGGTGTGTAAAGTATGGACTAAAGCGGTCACTCCCTTCAAGATTTATCGTGCACACAATTTTTCGGAACATTTTTGAACTTTTGTGTGGGAGGTACCTAAAGGAGTGGACCGATATGGCTTATCTTCGAACTTAAACTAAGTTTAGACAAAATATTACGAAGGCCAAATTTTGGACCGAATCGGCAGATCCGTTCGAGAGTTATTTTGCCCTCCAACCACTACACAGGTTGTCATAGGGTTTTTTTGCAACTTTCAGGCTATTTTCTCAGGAAGTATGGAGGGCAGTGAATACAAGTTGTTACAACAAAAATCAAAGCGATTCGAGAGCAGGTCCTAAACTGAACTTTTCCGAAATTTTGTGTAGGAGGTAGCCGAAGAAGTGTACTGATTGAGTCCATATTAAACCTTCATTTAAGTCTGATGGAAACTTCACGATGTGCAAAGTATGGAACAAATCGGTTACTCCCTTCAAGAGTTATCGTGCGCACAAATGTTCCGAAAAATTTCGAACTTTTGTGGGGGAGGTACCGGTAGGAGTGGACCGATATAACCCATCTTCGGACTTAAACTAAGTTTGGACAAAATATTACGAAAGCCAAATTTTGGAACGAATCGGTTGATCCATTCGAGAGTTATCGTGCGCTCCAGCCAGCCAGACGGACGGACGGACATGGCTAAATCAACTCCAAATTGTCTGAAAAACATTTCGTCCAAACATACTTGTTGTCTAAGACCGTTATTTCGATGAGACAAATTTTTCCCGTATGAAAGTGTATATACCCTCGTTAGCATAAATGCTGAGGGTATAAAAAACCTGAAATCTGTAGTACCCTTATAAATTACCATACCAAAACATGGACCCATGACCGCAATTTTTGGTGGATTTTTTTTTAACTAAATGCCAAATGACGTCCACATACCATAAATTTGGCTTTAATGTTTTATGGGGCTATTCCAAAACGTGGGCCCATGTCCGCAACTTTTGATGCATAAGTCTTCAGGCCACTAAGAACCCCAAAATTCCAGCTAATTCCGTCTGAAAACTCGGTCTAAAAACCTCAAAATGCCCCAAAAGGGGCTGTACAGTTATATGGGGCTATTTCAAAACATGGTCCTATGACCACAATTTAATATAGATAAGGTTTTTGACCACAAAGGAACCCTAAGTGTCAAATTATAGGCAAGTTGGTCTGAAAATATAGCTAAAAAAGTAAAAATACCACTTGGAACCCAAAATCCCAAATTATAGCTGATTCGGTGTGAATTTGTAGTTTTAAAAGTAAAAATACATAAAATAGGTTGGTTTTTGTTAGATAAGTTTTCTGACCGCTAAGAATGGAAAATGCCAAATTATAGCTAATTCCGTCTGAAAATGTAGCCAAAACCGTCAAAATACATCAAATCGTGTGGTACCGTTATATGGGGGTTATTCCAAAACGTGGACCTATGACCACATTTTTGGTCGATAAAATGCCAAATTATGGCTAATTCCGTCTGAATATATAGCTGTAGATATAGATGTTCATGGTGAACACTGAAATCGGATGCGGACAAAAATTGCACAAATTAGCGATATTTTATAGGGTTTTGAATGCTAAGATGCAGCCTCCAGATCAAATTTCGAAAAATATATACAACTTAAAAGATATGTTGTTGCTGTACATGAAAATCACATGCGGACAAATTGATTTTGATAATTACGCGATTTACTCGTATTTTAAAATGCATATAAATTAAAACGGGTTACTTGACCTATATTTCCATTTCAGAAGCCTTGAGATATATCCTCCGCAACCCAATTATCTTCCTCAAAGGGCTCACGTACTGGGAATTTTTTTCTTAACCTATATACTAAAAATCTTTGATGTTGCGCGAAAACAATTTATCTTTTTTTCTGAAATGAAATAATTGACAATATTCGAGATATACCCTTTCTAGCATAAAGGCTGAGGGTATAAAAAAAATTATGACTATAGCTCTCCGCTGTTTGACCTCCTACGCCAAATTACTTTGCATCATTGTGAAAGCGAAGTTTTCTACTTTCATTAGCAGGCTTTTGTTTTGGAATACCCTTACTAGAATGCGTATAAGAATTAAACGTTGACTTTTTCTCCATTTAATATTTGTTTGTCCATTCCGACAGTAACCAATATCAGTAGATTTCTTCCACACACAATTTAGTGATGATCCGATCAAAATGACGACCTGTAGCCTGATTACAATGTTCAGATACGACTCAGCTCGTTGAGTCAATCATTTTGCTATATATCAATGTGTTACAGACTTTTGAGCCAAAACCAACTAAAAATACTATCCCCAACCTGGAAAATTGGTGGAACATTTCTAAATAGTTGATTTCGAAAATATCGTGCTTGATTTTTCATCCTCCAGTTCATGGAAAAAGTTCATGAGGAAATGAACATAAAAATGTTTGCTTTCAGTTCGCGCGAGCATGGGCCTTAAAAGTTGTCCCGCACCCTCCTCCAATATGTATGTACTTATTTATTTCTTCGAATACGATTTGGTTTGCTTCACTAAAGAAGTTATTTTGTTACCACCCACACTTTATAAACATAAATATAAATATTCTTAATTATATCTATGAATGGCCATTTATATCAAATTTCATTCAAGGCAGCAGCAATAAAGATGCTGATGCTTGGCTAGACAATTAGCTCAAGGTGAACGCGAATGCATGGATGAATGAATGAATGTTGACTGGGTGTATTATTGATAAGTGAATTGTTTATGTTAGTATGAAAGTTTTGTGCTGTTAGACATTACGTCAAACCACAAATTCCATTCAAAATTTAATTATCACTTAACTGCACAACTTTATTATGGTTTAAAACCGCACGCCCTTATTTAACGTTGTTACCTAATGTCAAAATACACAAATTATAACTGCATTAACGTAGGTACATACATATGTGCAAAGTCGAGAAGATTTATTGATGAACAAAGTTGCATACCTATGTACGTATATAAATTCACATGGGTGTGTGATTTGTGACAAAATAGATTAGAACTTAGTTCAAATTTTAGGTGTATTTTTGACGACATTTAAATTAGTGATACTAAAAACTTAAAAAATTGTTAGAAATTTTACCACTCAAACAATTTACCGTCCAAAATTAATTAATTAGATGAAAAGAAATTTCGAAATTTCACAGGGTCGGAGATGATCATTTTAATTTATTCCTTACCAACTTGTAATTACAAAATATTTTACTCACTACCCAATTTCACTTGAAAAAATTGAACAACTGAATAAACCAAGATAATGGCAGTGAAAAGCATTAGAATAGTATCGCGAAATGCACTTGGCTTCGTGGCTGCAGCTTGAAGCGAAATATGCTATATCATTTTGTTTTGTTTTTTTTTTTTTTTTCAAAATAGTCTGTCTTAATCCCATTGTTGTTGTTGTTTTATTATTTTAAAACAACTAATTTATTAGTGGAAAAAGTTTTGTGATAAACGGAAAAAAGTCAAAGTGTTAAGCTGTCAATGAATTCGAGCGTTTATAACAATTCCTAGTTATTCAAAGTGAAACGTAATTTGCAATGGTAAGGGTATCCTGCTCGAGGAACTAAATGCACAAATAACGCTAAAGCAATCAATTATTAGAAAAGTTCGGATTTTCGCAATCAAACATATATTTCTATATATTTTTTGGTGTTTAACGAAAACGTTGCAAGGCTGATTCGTAACTACATTTCGATTTTCCTAAACCTCTATTATTATTAGTATACACGAATGTATGTAGGTAGCACCACAGAAGATCATTAATTTAGTATTGCATTATATACGCCTTAAGTTATGGTAATTTTGTACTCTGTAGGGAGTCACACTTCTAGCCAGCAAAAAATTCCATCGGAAATTAACTAGTTTCTATAACACTTTTTGGTAGTCGTAATTACTTACAATTAACCCTTCGAACCCATTATTTTAACAAAACCATGTCCCACTGAAAAACTAGCTATTCTTTGGCTACTAGAATTTAAAAAATAACCTAAGAAAGATATGTCCTATTCATAGAATATAGAATATATGAGGTGACTTTGTGTTCAATTTCAACACACCCTAATTTTTTATTTATTATAAATCTCTTTTTGGTGCTTCGAGGTCGAATTTCATTTCACTAATCGACACGAGCCTTTTTGAACGATTTTTTATGGACAGGTGTTAATGCAATATCAAATACATGCTGTTGAAAGGAATACCCCAGGGTTTAAAAGCCAGGATCTATAAA
Source organism: Musca autumnalis (assembly GCF_047663935.1). Classification (NCBI taxonomy): domain Eukaryota; kingdom Metazoa; phylum Arthropoda; class Insecta; order Diptera; family Muscidae; genus Musca; species Musca autumnalis. Next base: position 126,246,950 of record NW_027411866.1, on the reverse strand, counting down.
CATTAGCATTAGCTGTACACTTCAACTGCTACACAATATTCACACACACGGCTAAATAAGCAACCGAACGCATATTTATTTTTGTACATTTTTGCTTATTTCGTTTTTTACGCCTAATATTTTGTTCGTTAGGCATAATCGACAACCACGCTACATATTTAGCAGTCGGCTGACCATTCGTCGCAGCGAATTAGCCAGAGAGGGTGTTTTTTGTCATTAGAGTTGCCAACGCAGTAATAAAAAAGATGTCATTTAATGTCAAAATGCTCCCATCATACGGTAGAACCTAAAGAACACTAATTATTGTTCTTTAAAAATAAAAAAAAAATATATTTTGAACGGCTTCACCAAAAACTCACATGTCCTTTGAACGAAAAAGTGGAATTAATTATATCGTGATTTTTAATTTAATTGTGATTTTTAATTGTTTGCTGAAAACATGGCTAAGCCGTTGAAACTTTGTTGCTTATTCTCTTTTCTGATATGTGTTGATCATGTGTGCTGCAAAATATGAGTATGCGTGTCCGATGCTTTTTTATTAAAGCGACAATATCAAATAGCATCAGCATCGCTAGCAATAATTTTGTGAAATTTGTTGCTACATGTTGCCGTTGTTCATTGTTTCATTGTTGCTAAACATATTTCGAAGAAATTTTAGCAGGCAAAGCTGCAAACGGCATGTCACATGACGATCTTGAATTATCAGTTCACACACTGCATCAACACTGAAAAAAGCTACGTAATATGGATGAAATCCTACGTTGTATCAATGAAATTTGTCATTGATTTTGAGCCAACGTAGAGTTTCATTGAATAAATGAAAAAAGTTTTATTGAGTTTCATTGAAGTAAAATTAACGAAATTGTTCATTAATGCAATGAAACTCCTTCACTGATGCAATGAAACTTCTTCATTGATGCAATGAAACTTTTCCGTTAATGCAATGACACTTTTTCATTAAAGCAATGAAACTCCTTCATTGATGCAATGACACTTTTTCATGAACGCAATGAAATACTTTCATTGTTGTAATGACACTTCTTCATTTATGCAATGAAGCGTTACGTTGGTTCAAAATCAATAACAAATTTCATTGATACAATAGGATTTCATTCATGTTATGAAGTCATTTCATACTCACGTAATGAACAAAAATGAAGTCAATGCTAAATTTGTTCATTTCATTTTATTGCAATTAGTTTTGACCATTAATACAACAAGTCATATTTAATACCTCAGGCATTAAGCACATTAATGATAGTATTGGACGTTGTTATCTGTAAGTAAAATTTAAACAATAAACAAATTGCTAACAAATTGACTGGTTTTCTAAACAATAACTTACCTCCAACTTTTGCCGCTGAGTCTTCCCCTGTGTACGTCCACGATGTTAGGATACAGCATTTTTTTTCTTAAGGGAGTAGTGCTTCATTGGCCACGGACAGTCTCCGTAATTCCACTGATCATGGTATTTTTAATTTTTTATCTCTATTGCAACTATAAATGAAAATTAAAAAAAAGTAAATAAACGAACACATAAAAACTACAGAAAATTATTTAACCATTATTTGAATTTTCATTTCACATTATACTTCATACTTACTTTCAGCGAAGTTAATGATCCTTTTGAGCGTTGTCATCTGTAAGCAAAATTGAAACCCATAACAATTTTTTAGTAATTTATCTGGTTTTTTTCTAAACATTAACATACCTTTAACTTTTGCCGTTGGACAGAAAACTATACAACAATACAACATTTTCTTTTTCTAAGTGAGAGATGCTTCGTTGGCCAATGGTAACAGTTTCTCCGCCTTCAACTCATCTTTAGATTTTCTATTGAATGCTTCCATTACAAGAAAAATATAAATGAAATTTCACTTAAAAGAACAACTGAACACCTAAAAAATAATATTTACATTTTCGTTTCATGTTAAACAAATCACAGTTCTTAAAGTTAAAAACACCAAACGTAAAATATTTTTTTTCACCCACACTTGACTGTGGTTTATTGCAAATTAAAACAATATTCTTGAACATCTTTTGATGTAGCTAAGAAAGCGATGGTTGTTTTGCCAACACGTGTTTTTTCTGCTTGTTAAATACTCACACACAACCTCAAATGGAATTCAATGAACGACAATACAAACAATAACAAATAACTGAAAAGATCATTCTTTTTATACCCTCAGCATTTAGGCTATGAAGGGTATATACACTTTCATACGGGCAAAATGTGCCTCATCGAAATAATGGTTTTAGACCCCAAGTATGTTTGGACGAAATGTGTTTCAGACAATTTGGAGTCGATTGAGCAATGTCCGTCCGTCTGTCTGTCTGGCTGGCTGGAGCGCACGATAACTCTCGAAGGGATGAACCGATTCGGTTCAAATTTTGGCTTTCGTAATATTTTGTCCAAACTTAGTTTAAGTTCGAAGATGAGCTATATCGGTCCACTCCTTCCGGTACCTCCCCCACAAAAGTTCGAAAATGTTCGGAAAATTTGTACGCACGATAACTCTTGAAGGGTGTAACCGATTTGGTCCATAGTTTGCCCATCGTGGAGCGTGTACCAGACTTAGATCAGGTTTTAATATGGACTCAATCGGTCCACTCCGTCGGGTACCTCCCACACAAAATTTTGGAAAAGTTCAGTTTAGGAACATCTCTCGAATCGCTTTGATTTTTGGTTTAGCAACTTGTATTCACTGCCCTCCATACGACGGTATAAGTTTCATCAGGGGCAAGTCCATACTTCCTGAAAAAATAGCCTGAAAGTTGCAAAAAACCCCTATGACACCGTGTGAGGAGGTTGGAGGGCAAAATAACTCTCGAACAGGTCTGCCGATTCGGTCCAAAGTTTGGCCTTAGTAATATTTTGTCCAAACATAGTTTAAGTTCGAAGATAAGCCATATCGGTCCACTCCTTCAGGTACCTCCCCCACAAAAGTTCAAAAATGTTCGGAAAAATTGTGCGTACGATAACTCTTGAAGAGAGTGGCCATACTTTAAACATCCTAATATATCTACCAGATATAGATCAGGTTCAAATATGGACTATATTTGTCCACTCCATTCGGTACCTCCCACTCAAAATTTCGGATACATGTTCACTTTAAGACCTGCTTTCGAATCACTTTGATTTTTGTTGAAGCAACTTGCATTGCTGCCTCAATTGCGATGGTAAAAGTTGTTTCAGGGGCAAGTTCATACTTCTTGAGCAAACATCCCTGAAGTTCTAAAAAACCCCTATGGTACCATATATAGTGGCTGGAGATCCATTCTTTTTAGTATCTCCTCCGCAAAACTTTTGATATTAAATCCTAATCCACATTTTTGTCAGTTCAAACGCCCAAAATTCTTAAAACTCCCTAAATACATGCGTTTTTTGGAAACAAATTGTTTCAATATACACAGGCTGAGGGTATATCTCTGTCGGCAAAGCCGACTGATACTTTTTTACTTGTTAATATGGATGAATATTTATGTATACCAACGCCAATCGACGACAGTAGCGAATTTTTGTACAGTTGATGACGTTTCTGCTAGTTTTGGCAAATATTCATGCATACATATTTATGTATGTGATTCTATACATATGTATGTAGCCAATATATAAATGTGTTCTTTTTATGATTGTCAAAAATTTAATTTGTTTAATAAAGACAACATAATTGGAAGAAAAATTGTATAACCTAACAGAGTTACAAGGAATACAAAACGCAAAAAGGAATTTCAAAAATGTTTCATTTATCTAATGAAACTCTTTCATTTATTTAATGAAACTGTTTCATTAATTGTTAAAGCAAACCAAACACATCGAATATATAAATTGTTCGCCGTTTAAAAAAAAAAAACATGTTTACGTACTTTTGTTTTTAGCCCATTCTATTTAGTTTGAATTCAAAAGATACATATTTTTTTAAATTTATAGAAATTAGAAGTTTCATTGCATCAATGAAATCCATTTCGTTTATACAATGAAACCAACAATTATTGAATTTTAAATAACGTAAAGTTTCATTGCATGAATTAAACATTAATGAAAAATAATCAATGAAACCCGTTCATAGATACAACGAAGCATTTTTCTTTCAGTGTATAAGTCCAGCAACTCTACCTCGGAAGTTCCACACCTAACTGCTACCTAACTGACGAATGTGCGGCGTTCAGAGGTGATGAAATCGGGCGGTCTGCTAATGAAGACAATTATGGGGAGATTGCCTGATCCAAGAGAAATGACGGATTGCCAGGTAATGTCATTTGTCTGGAGAACTATAGAACTCTCCTCTAATTCTGGTAAGGGCGTCCTCATTGAACGTGCGAAACGGAGAGCTATCAATCTGCTCAGCTAGCGCTGTACCTCTCTGGTCGTTTCCGACAACCGAATGCCACAACTCATTATGCGCATTAGGGTCAGGCTCAAGAGAGATAGGTCTGTATCGAACAGACTTGTGCAAAAGAAAAGCTAATCCCCCACATTCACTTCTGGTGCGATCCTTCATCAGTACGTTCTAACCATCATAACGCTGTAGTTGTTGTTGAGCTTGGTTTCCTGCACCGCGCGACCTTGATCTTCTTCCGACTCATTAAGTCCACTGTTTCCTCGATCTTACCTCGAAGTCCATTGCAATTATATTGCAAAAATAATATATTTTCAGGGATTGGAACAACAAGGGCTGGTGTTAAATGCTGCGTGTGCGGTTGCTGTTGGGGGGACTGCGGGGGAGTTTCGTAGTCTGACGACAACGACTCGCTGGGGTCTGTATCAGTGTTGCCGAATTTTATTATTTATCATCATTTTGACGATTTTTTGGACCAAAAATGATTAATGATTTTACGGCCCAAAATGACGATTTTCACGTAAGCCAAAATTATATGAAATAAAAGGCAATAACTATATTTGACCAACATTTCACGAATTACTTTAAAGAGAACAATGGTTTTAATGTTTTATAGCAATTTCCAGACGGTTGACAATATTTAGCTATATATCTGGAATACAGGTATTTTCAAAGTTTTTGCCTCACCTTCGAATTACATCAGCTGAACATTTTCGTTTAGGATGAACATTTTTCGAGATAAAATAGGAATTATGTTTATCTCGTTGTGAAAAATATGAGTCCAGCTTTCTTAACTTCCTGCTTATGCCCATTTTAAGCGGCCAGTCAGTTATGAATGAGAGGTTTTATCGATTTCCGACTGCCCAACAACAAAAATGTACGTGTTCCGACAAACATGGACGGTCACACTGTCAAGGTAGCGATATTTAAGCTAAGCTGTCATTCAAAACTGGCAATGTATACCCAGCTTTACCTTGCTGCATTACTATAAATCGATAACCATAGGGATAACTATCATCGTGAAAGCTGTTTTTATAACGGTATTTAAGCGAGATTATGTTGTCAGTCTCATTGACAAAACTATCATCAGAAAAATCGAATTTCCAAATTTTTTTGACGATCTGGTCTGTATTCACGCTGCATGCATCAACATAGTCCCTGTCGTGGTCTCTCACATGGACAAGTCCAGAGCAACCCCTTTGATGCACCCACTCCTGACATCTATTACATATTACCGAAATATGGATGAAGATGCGGATGTGACAAAGCGAGTACAAATATATTGGTCTTGGGTTTTACTCCAGCATATCCCGGGATGCCTGCTCCCAATATAGAAAAAAGGTACAAATTCTTATACTGATGCGGCACCCGCTGAACACTGGTCGAAACCAATGATCCAGAGGCGCGAAAGTCAAAAAATCAAACCATAAAATTACGATATAGTTTCCATTGTACCGATTACAGACACTTTGTTGACAGTGAGCACACGGAATGCAAAATTACAGCCAAGTCAGTTGAAAAATGTGGTCATGATATTCAAGATACCTTAAATCGGGAGGTACGGTTACATGGGGACTATATCAAAACGTGCATCTATGTCCATAATTTTTGATTGAAATGTTTTGTGACAATTAGGAACTTTAAGTACCAAATTACACCTAATTTGCTACGAAAATGTGGCTTAAATCCTCAAAATACCAAAGGTACCGTTATATACGGGTTATACCAAAACATTAACCGACATTGTTAATATTTGGTTCATTATAACCCAAAGACACGGGATGAGTTTGTGCAAAATTTCAGTAACATATCTCAATTTGTTTGTAGGTTATTAATTTCGCGCCGCTATATCAGTGGTTTCGACTACTGTGCGCTGGCTGGAACACGGATGTTGTGTAATTCCGGGTCAATCAGGTACGAGAGAACCCGCTGCCGTGGTATTGCTCTTGCCGTGATAATCCTCCTGTAAAGTTGTGAACATTGATCTGAAGAAAATGTTCACAAATAAAATCCATTTTTTCACGTCACTGTAAACAACGCTTATGTTTATGCTAAAAATGTCAAACTTTCCAATGAAAATGTTAAAAGGCGTCTGTCAACACCTAGTGTTGCCTAGACATGAAGCTTATGTATCAGTAGAAAATATCGCAACATTTGCGACTTCCTTTGAACCAATGTAGAAGATTCAGTGAAATCATGGCATCACAACTCGTATTAAATTTTCCAGGTCAGCGTTTCTCATAATTTTTGGAAAAGCATGTATTTTGTTCGACAGTGTTACTGCCAGGCAATTTTTAACGAAACTTGGAAATTTATGATATTAACCCAAATCCCAATGATTTAATGATATGAATAATAAATAAGATTATTATGGTATCATAATTTTTATTAATTTAAATAGTATCTTTCTTAATATGTATATGCATATAATAATCATAATATGTATAGATTCTAGCTTATACAATGGAGATACACATTCTTTAATTTGCATTGTCTTTCATCGTCATAAAATTAAGACATACACAACAGACATGGTTTTTTTAAGATACAGTCTTTGTATTTTCCCACCTATTGTTCTTCTATGCAAACCGGAGATTACGTTTTTATCGGGGATTTTTGGTGATTTCAGGGAATTCTTAATAATTCAGGGAATTTATAAATATTAATGTATGCACGTTTTATTTTCGATGTTTAATACGAACAAAACACAACTTTTGATTACATTTTAACATTTCTCAAAATTTGAGAACGCTTATCATTAAATAAGATCAATATAAAACAAAAGATTTAATTTTACAAATTTTGAATAGTCTTTATATTCTATAGAATATTCATCAATCATAAATTAGCAATAATATATTTGGATATTTTCAACTGAGAGCCCCCATAGAGAAAATGAATGAATCATTAATCACAGCTACGACATATAATGAAGTGTATGTTACAGTTTTTTTTATATTTCAAACATTGTATATTTTGATGGTGTCAATGATCTAAAAAATGTTTTTTATATTTTTTTTGCATTCTACATTTTATTATAATTAGTATAATTTATATAAATTTTGTTAATAGCAATTTTTGTTTATTCTTTATTTCCAAATTTCTCCCCTTTTTAAACCTACCAGTATAATGTGGAGGGCACCGACGTCGCCGTCGGCCGTGTCCCCCCCGAAATGATTTTCGTTCTCATAGGATATTAGTTAATGTTACACATTTTTTTAATTTTTGATTAAAATTTTAATCTGTTTTAAATTTTTCAAGAAATATGTAAAGTATTTGGAGGAAGTATTACAGAGAATTATTTTACTACATTGGTATACTTATTGTCCAACATATTTGAAAATATAAAAATAATGAACAAAAAATTAGACTTTTTGAGCAATTTTCTGCATAGTTGTTGTTAAGATGACTGACTGACTCTAGGTGTTACTGAGTTACGTTTGTAGCATATTACGTCCAATACTTTGGCTTATAACCGACATCTACAAAAACATTCTTGCGATCTTTTGTTTTTGAAATTTATGATATGAGAGATCTTTGTGGTTTTAAATTGTTGTATATTTTCTATAACACGTTTTTGTAATGAACTATTTTGAACATCATTACAATTACATAACAAATTCTTTATTATGCCTGACATTTGCCAAAAATCGATATCAACCATTTTTATGATATAATTTCTGTTCCAGCAGTGTCGTCCGTTGAGATTATTTGAAGCTGATCTCTTGCTACAAATTAGTAAATGTCTATGGGACAAAAAAAAATTCTGTCGTTTTTTTTATTTTTTTCGACCTTTCAAATGTTAATAAAATCAAGATTATTGAGCCTGAGGTCAATGTTTGCATTTTATTTATTGCATATTAATTCCAATATTTCGAAATTACATTAAACTTCATCTTCAGGGATTTCTCTGTCGATTACTCTTTGAATAAAACCAGAAGAAAACGTCATAGAAACCCACAATAATTGTATTTTGGGAAGTGCTTTTAATTGATGCACATTTCTAGGAATATTCCGTTTTCCTTCTTCGGCAAAGGACTTTGTGACGACAAACGAAATCAAAAAACTGGTCGGAACCAGATTCTTCTTGGTCAAAATCTAAACAATTGTAATCCTTTTACCCAAAAACAATGTATTGTGAGTTTTTCAGAATTTTATAGCCATTTTCGGACGTATGAACTTGCCAACCATATTCGGATTTGTATCATTGATCACAAGTGTTGCGGAGGAAGTACCTGAAGAAATAGACCGGACCGACATGGTTCATTTTGGAAGTAGATCTTATTTTGGCAGTCATTTCTTTTAAAAGATATTTCAGTTAGTCGCAGTTTAATACTTGGATCATTATGTCAGGAAATATGGCAAGTTTGGGCCAAATCTGTTGCTCCGTTCATGAAAAATCGCGCATACCACTTTAGAAAAAATTCTCGAAATTCGGGGGAAATACCAGAAGGAGTAGACCGAAAAGCACCATCTTCGAACTTTATATAAGGCTCGCAGAAATATTGCGATATACAAAGTTTGGAACTATTCAGTATTCGGTTCGGAAGTTGTGCTCATTAGCCACTACACATGGTGGCCGTAGGTGTTCTTTACAGCTTTCGGGCCTTTTTTGGAAGTACGTACTTGCCTCTGAAAAAACTTGTACTGTACTAATAGGGGCCCCGAAAACACTTGTTGCAAAAAAGCAAAGTGTTTCCAGAGAAGTCTTTTTATTTATTAATTTATTTATTTCATATTTTTTACTTATAACTAAATTATTATCATAAAGGAAGTGAAGCCATGACTTCTTAGGTCATAGGCTTACACTGGTATAATTACCAATTATATAGAGGGGTCTTAAACTGCACATCTCTAAAAAATTTTGAAATACTCTGTGGAAGTTTACCGAAAGGGTGGATCGATATGGCCCAAAATTTAGACACAATATCACGAAGGCCAAATTTTGGACCGAATCGGTTGATCGGTTCGAGAGCTACCGTGCTCTCCTGGCAGCCACCCAGACGAACGGACTAGCTTAGTCGACTTGAAGTTTTCTGAAATAGATTTCTTCCAAACACACTTTGGTCCTTAAACTATTATTTCGATGAGGCACATTTTGGTAGACTGGGAAAAATTGTGTTTATAGATTTTTGCTAAAAGAATGCATACATGTATAGACCTTGGATTGGGCGCCAGACTTTCATTTTAAAAGAATTCAATACTGGTTGTCAGAGTTTTCCTTGTTCCTAATAAATTTATGAGAAGATCCACGATTGGAAACCAAATTTTCTATAAGAAAAGTCCGACGATTGGACTCCAAAATTAGTCTATTGACAGATGCACGATTAGGCGACAGAATTTGTCATTTACATACCCACCATTGGGTGCTAGAATTTCATGATGGATAGACGCACTATTGCTCAGCATTAGATCTCTCAAGAAAACCACTATCGCCTTCAGAAATTCTTTGTGATAAGATCTACGATTGGGCAACAAAATATATTCAGGGAAATAACTACAATTGGTTTCTTTATGACAATAACAACGATTGGACACCTGAATTTTCGAAAATGAAATATTGACCATCTTCTCGGCGTTTTTTCCTTTTTTATATAACTCCTAGATCTACCTGTAAATATAAAAAACGATGGATAACGCCATGATATCCGGACGTTCCCTCTGCATAAATCAGTTCTCTACTAATCCCATTTTCCTTCCGTAAATTACTCAATAAAATTGGAGTGGAAAATTGAAGCCGTGGTTTTGAACTTTTCTGAAGCAGGAAACAAAGGAAAGGTCCTCAACATTCTATGTAAACAACAAAATCAAATATTAAGATATTTCTAAGGTTTTCCGATTGTATACTCTTTCTTTTGGTCTTACCGAAGTGATATCAGTGAATTTGATAAATGATACACCCAAAAGTATATGCGATTATTAATATATCCAATGTTTTGAACATATATTAACTCTGATATATTGTCAAAATTTCTGGAAACAAGGGGAAATTGACCAAGAAGTCTTTCGTCATTTTAATTAAAACCAGTAATGAAAATTATTTCTTCAGTAATATAAGCCTAAAATAATGTTTACACAATTGCTAAATAAGAAATTTTCGCTAACATGAACTTTCAAAATTTTGGTCCGGTTTTAGATTCATTACCACACCGAAATGGGTGACACTTGGTACTTAGACTTTGTTGTGGGTATAACACTATCCCCCTGAATTTTGTTGGTAAAGGTCCACGCCTTCATATAGCCCCCATAGAACGGTACCTCCCGATTTTCGTTATTTTGAAGGTTGTGGCTTCAATACTCCAGCGAAATGGCTGAAATTTGGTATTTACTCTTCATTTGTGGTGCAAAACTTTGCCGCTGAATTTTGTCGATAAAGGTCCACGCCTTCATATAGCCCCCATAGAACGGTACCTCCCGATTTCAGTTGTGGCTGAAATGTGGAGGTAAAAACCTTTCCGACTGAAATCTGTCGGTATAGATCCAAGTTTCGATATAGCCCCCACAGAACGGTACCTCCCGACTTTCGTAATTCTGAAGGTTGTGAAGTCAATATACCACCGAAATGACTGAAAGTTGTTATTTAGTCTTCCATGGGGTTATAAAATATTTCAGAAGAGAATTATTAGCATAGGTCCACGACTTCGTATATACCCCATAGAAGCGTACCTCTTGATTTTCGGTATTTTTTAGGTTTTAGTCACATTATTTTACCGAAATATCGGAAATTTGGTATTTAGTCTTCTTTGGGTCAAAAAACTTTCGGTATACATCGACGATTTAATATAGCCCCCTCTCGTTGTGCAGGGTATACCAATTGCGGCCCGGCCGAACTTAACGCCGTTTTGCCTGTTTGTGAATAATACTGTGGAACAATTTTATAGCCTTTATGAGGAGATGGTCTTAATCAAATGCAAAGGTTCTCAACATTTTGCTCTATACTTAGCCATTTTTACAACAGAGTGTTAAAATTCGACTGAGCCATTTGGATTTCATGGGTATTGAATATGTTCAATGTTTTCAAGGAAATAAATGTTTATGCATATGTGAAGATCTCGAGTTCTATTAGGGGTATTCCAAAAGAAATACCTTTTAATGCAAGTAGAAAATCTCACCTTTACAATGATGAAAATAAGGTTGCATAAACAACGGAGATGTCGCAATAGTCAGTAATCCATTGCAATGACGAGTATTCCAACTAAGGTTGAGGACAACTGAATAAAAGTGGGCGTATTCTAAGGAAAAACATGATATTCATTATCAGACCTAGAGCTCAGTACAATCTATCTACATAAGGGATGCGCTTCTTTGCAAAGACAGTATAACCAGCGATCGCACTGAGTTGTCTTTGCATTTGCTTTTCTGCCTCACGTACACTGTGCGTGAACAAAAACAAACAAAAAACATCATTTGGTGGTTGCTTTTTTCACTCATACATTCACATATGCATTCGTTGTGTTTGTATTTCTATGATCGGCGCTGCTCTATATTTTTTACCAAATGTGTTGATATTAATGGTCAAATATCAGAGTTATTGCAAAGGCGTTAAGATTTTCCAATTTTTATATTTGAAAAATTTTATTTTTATGACAAATAACTTTAACCTGCTAATCAATGAAATCAATTCGAACTTGACTGTCGACTGAGGCAAAAATATGTAGCAAAAAGTGTAAAGTTATCCCAATCTTTAATTTTTTGACATTTATTTTAATTGCCGTTTATGACACTTTTGATCTATAATTCTTTCGTCCAAGTTATTAAGGTTACTTTATAGATATTTTTGGTCCGTATGTCGAGTTTTCGATAGGAAATAGCTTTCGCGATTACCTATAGGAACGATAAAAGCTTAACTGGTAAACATAAAACAATTCCTGGGCTTGGGTGTCGGGTTAGTAACCCATCCCCTTTTAAGGTCCATGACCTGCGAATCTTATTCGCACCCTTTATACTCTCTATAGAGAAGATGCAGTTTTGCTTACTGGCAGATGTACTTGAAATGTACACACACGTATTGTGAGCCAAACAATCGTTTTTGTCAATTACAACAATTGTTTTTTTATAATAATCTTTTCTTCGGCAATTTTTATACCCTCCACCATAGTATGGAAGGTATATTAAGTTTGTCATTCTGTTTGTAACACATCGAACTAATCATTTGCGACCCTATAAAGTATATATATTCTTGATCAGGATAAAATTCTAAGACGATCTAGCCATGTCCGTCTGTCCGTCTGTCTGTCCGTCTGTTGTAATCACTCTAGCGTCCGCAATAATTGAGATAGAGTGCTGAAATTTTGCACCCGAGGGTCTTTCTCCCATAGGCAGGTCAAGTTCGAAGATGGGCTATATCGGTCCACTTTTTGGTATAGCCCCCATATAACGGTACCTCCGGATTTGAGGTATTTTGACGTTCTTCGCCACATTTGCAGACCGAATTAGCTATAATTTGGCAATTAGGGTTCCTAGTGATCAACAAACTTATATCCCAAGGGATATGGGCATAGGTCCATGTTTTGGTATAGTCCCCATATAACGGTACCTCCCGATTTTCGGTATTTTGAGAATTTTAGCTACAATTTTTAACCGAACTAGCTGTAATTTGACTTTTGAAGTTCTCAGTGGTCATAAAACATCTCCAACGAAACATCGTCAACATGTTTTGGTATATCCCCCCATATAACTGTACCTTCCGATTTTCGGGAATTTTCAGTGGTCACGAAATTTCTTCACTAAAATTCGTCAACATTGGTCCATTTTTGAGGGTCTACATTGTTTTGATGAAACTACCCTCTATTTGACTCTTGAAGTTCCCCGCAGCTATAAAACTTTTCCGCCAAAAAAAATTTAAAGATAGGTTGACTCCTTGATATAGCCCCGTAGGTACCACTTTCACCTAGCTGAACACATTTTTTTAGATTAGATTAGATAACACTGTGCAACAAAATGGAGGTGAAAGTCTGGGGTACGAAAAATTCCTCTTGGGAAAGAAAGGCCTTGGTGAGTATATTATGAACCCCGAAGGACAGATGCGCCGTGAGTCGAACTTCCGAGTTATGGCGTGATGAAATGTTTGTTAGAGACCCTGTGGGCCACCAGGAATTAGCGTCATATCTTTGTTCACTGTTGCATAAGTGCTCTACAAAAACAACAAACAAAGATATAATGCTAATTCATGATGGCTTACAGGGTCTCTTGCAAAAACTTCATCACGCCATAACGCGGAAGTTCGACTCACGGCGCATCTGTCCTTCAGGGTTTTTAATATACACACACCAGGGGCTTTCATCGCCAAAAGGATATATCTCTGCCCCAACATTTGTGCTCACAGTGTAATTTAAGCAATAGTGGTAGGCAGTAGGAGTCTATCCATTATCGAAAAGTTGTTCCACCTAAATTGTGAAAGGACCCTATTTATTCCATTTTAATTAAGACTATTTTATGGTGGAGGGTATAAAATGTTCGGCCCGGCCGAACTTAACGACTTTTTACTTGTTTTCTCTTCTCTCTGTAAGCGATGCCGTGGTGAAAAAAAAACAATTTTGGTGAATTTTGTTTGTTTTTGTTTTTTTGTGTAGGCACACCATGAGATTTGTTTGTTTTTTGTGTAGGTACCATCAGATTCTTGTTTTTATTTACAGGGTCTCTAGCAAAAACTTCTTCACGCCATAACGCGGAAGTTCGACTCACAATGATTTACAATTACAATGCTTGAACAAAACAAATACATTCTTGGAACAAAAACAAATATTCTTGTTCAAACAAAAACGAGAAATATTTTTTCTCTGCGTGTACAAGGTCGATATAACCGCCATACAGGAAATACGATGGATAGGGAAGGGCTTCAGAACAACACCTAAAGCTGACGCACTGCATTATAGCTGCCATGACAAAAGGCATGAGATTGCATACGGCTTTGTAATTGGTCGGAGGTTAAAATACCTGTTCTCCAGTTTCACCCCAGTGAATTAAAGACTTGCTACAATACGGATAATAGGAAAATTCTTCAATATTAGCCTTATTTGCGCTCGTGCTCCGACCAAAGGCAAGGACGAACATACCAAAGATATATTTTACGAGCGCTTAGAAGAAACGTAAGTCCTTCGTCCTGCCCATGACATTAAAAAAATTCTAGGCGATTTTAATGCCAAAACTGGAAAGGAGAATATTTGCACAGTGAAACATCAGATTCAAGATAAGGTAAAGACAGCAATAAATTGGCTGAAAAATAATAAGTCAGCAGGACGCGATGTCCTACCAGGCGAGCTGTTCAAAACATTCGAAACTGACTATGTGTACTGTACTTAAACCGTTAATCATATAATAATTTACTAAAAGAGTGGCATAACTCAAAAAATGCTTTTTCTGAGTTAGTAATTTCTATTTTTTTCTCCGACTTTTACTTTATCTTGTGTCAAATTTTTGGTTTGGTATAATTCAACAAAAAGGTTTTTTTGAGTTTATGAAGCACATCACTTCAAATCATGCTTGATCTTGCAGAGATATCTGGCTAGCTGTTTCCAAAAAATGGTCCAAGTAGTTATTTTATTTTTTGTGTATAATAATTTTGTTAAGTTAGGAAGTACAAATTTCAATCGCCAACCTAAGACTCGTTTTCTTCTAAAACAGATTTTTTGTGATTTCTCACTTTTTGATTAAATGATCTTCTGAAATTCTTATTGATAATATTAATAATTTTAGATGAAGATTTGATGAGTGGGATACAAATATTAAATTTGAGCACAAAAAAGTTGCACCAACTGGACATCTCTTTCGAAGCTAAATGTGTAAAAACTTTCTGCCCATCTCTGCAACCAAATTCATGCCATTGTGATTTTGAAAGAGATCGGAAAAAACAATGATTTATCCTTATATATACATATATATATATATATATATATATATATATATATATATATATATATATACAGCTGGGAAAAAAATAATGGCACCACCTCCTAAAAAATGGTTTGGAGGCATTTTTATTTACAGGAGCAAATTTTGCTGACCGTTTTATGTGTTTTTAGAACAAAACGACTCTAGGTAACAAAAATCGCTATTATTTTCGACATTTTAAAAAAAAATTAACCAAATTTAACAAAAACTCCAAAAAGTGGGCAAAAAAATAATAGCACCATTATTAATATTTTCTTAAAATGATAGAAATTGGACAAATGTTTACACTTTATTGCTCCAGAATAGTAGTACATCAAGAGAAATAAGTGCCTACTGATTTATAGTTCACTTGAACTCGAAAGTAACGAAATTTTTTTCCGCCATATTTTTCAAATGTCATCAATATTTGACATACATTGCGTGTACCTCCCGATTTTCGATATGTATTTTGAAGATTATGGCCTCAATACCCCACCGAAATGGCTGACATTTTAGTATTTAATCTCTTCATTTGAAATTTTTCGGTATTTCCATAGAACGGCCCCTTCCAATTTTCGGTATTTTGGATAGTTTGGCTCCAATATGGGATGGTTTATGTTTGGTATTTAGTCTTCGTTGGGAGTATAAACATTCCGCCAGAAATTGGTTGGTATAGGTCCACGTCTTCATATAGTCCCCATAGAACAGTACTCTCCGATTTTCGGTATTTTGAGGGTTGTGCCCTCAATATCCCACCAAAATGGCTGAAATTTGAAATTTCAACTTTCCACCTAAAATATGTCGGTATATGTCCACTTATTCATATAGCGCCCATAGAACGGTACCTCCTTTGGTATTTCCTATTCGTTGGGGCTATAAAACTTTCCACGTGATATTTGTCGGTATTGGTTTACGTCTTTGTATAGTCCCATATAAAAGCCCCACCCAATTTTCGGTATATTGAAGATTTTGGCTCCAATATCCAATCGAAATGCTTTGAAAGTTTTAGCCACATTATCATCGTATTCTGTATTTTTAAAGTTATGCTTTGGCTTCATAATTTTCACTGGATGATAGCTGTAAATAATCCCACTCATTTGATGACAATATGAGGCACGCTTTGCTTGTGCTCATGACGTAATTCTAGTTTAAAGTATATGGGTCTTCTATATTTTTTGTACGTATATTCACGATGAATACGTCAAAAACTGTTTGGATAGATCACACGACATATTTAAAAACACCGAAGGATAACGAAAGTCTTGGTTAAAATTGTTAAAAACAATATCCAATAGAGACCAACAATTTCCGGATTTGAATTTTGATTTTTTCATTTTGTTGAACACTGTAATTTACAATTTCGCAATTTTTGACGAAGCAATTCCAAAAAAACAACTATCTTTGTATCATGCAAAGTAGGGAATTATAGTATGTATTTTGCTTGAAATAACACGTTCGATGTTTTGGCCAACAAATTGTCCTTGTGATAAGAAACGGTTGAGGTCATTCTCGATATGTATTGTTTTTTTTTTTTATTAGACTAGACTCGTGATTCCATCAAACAATTATAAAATTACTTTTAATTAACAGTTGTAATCAATGTCAAATCATTATTTATATAATAATTGGAAATCATTGACCTCGAATTCTAATTCTACAAAATACAATTTTTATAATTTGAGAATCACATCTAATCATTTGTCATAGTCATGATAAATATCTATGACAGTAAATTTTTTCGTATATTAGTGTTTTTATTAATAGAATTTTTAAAAACACACTGCACTATAAAAGGTTTCTATTAAAATCCAAAACAACTGATTTTCTAATATCATTGTCTGTGGGTTTTTTTCGATAAAAATTATCATCAATTAGTGTACCAAAGTAAACAAATGTGAGACATTGACCAAATTACGTTTAATTAACAGGAATTCTCAGAAACCTGAAACTATCGAAAACCTATTCAAGCATTCAAATACATATGTACATATGTATGTTGAGGAATCTGCGTTATTTATGATTATGATGTTCAATTTGATACACACTCCATTAGGAGTAAAGAATTTTTATTAACATTACTTGGTATTCATGGGTCCAAAATTATTATTAAAACTTAATTCAAAAATCTTCCTTTTTAATATATATACAACAAGTAAAAAAGTATCAGTCGGGTTTGCCGACAGAGATATACCCTCAGCTTGTGTATATTGAAACAATTTTTTCCCAAAATACGTCTGTATTTAGGGGTTTTAAAAATTTTGGGCGTTTGAACCAACAAAAATGTTGATTAGGATTAAAGATCAAAAGTTTTGCGGAGGAGATACTAAAAGGAATGGATCGACAATGACCGTTATGGAAGTGGATCTCCAGGCACAACATATGGTGCAATAGGGGGTTTTTACACTCTTCGGGCTGTTTGCTCAAGAAGTATGGACTTGCCCCTAAAAAAAACGTTTACCATCGTAATTGAGGCAGCGAAAGCAAGTTGATTCAACAAAAATTAAAGTGATTCGGTATTAGGTCTTAAAGTGAACTTATCCGAAATTTTGCGTGGGAGGTACCGGATGGAGTGGACAAATATAGTCCATATTTGATCCTGATCTATATCTGGTAGATATATTAGGATGTGTAAAGTGTAGACCAATTCGGCCACTCCCTTCAAGAGTTACCGTACGAACAATTTTTCCGAATATTTTTGAACTTTTGTGGGGGAGGTATCTGCAGGAGTGGACCGATCTGGCTTATCTTCAAACTTAAACTATGCTTGGACAAAATATTAATAAGGCCATATTTTGGACCGAATCGGCAGATCCGTTCGAGAGTTGTCTTGCGCTCCCACCACCTAACACGGTGGCATAGGGGTTTTTTTGCAACTTTCATGCTATTTTCTCAGGAAGTATGGACTTGCCCCTAATGAAACTTGTACCGTCGTATGGAGGGCAGTGAATACAAGTTGCTAAAACAAAAATCAAAGCGATACGAGAAATGGCCCTAAACTGAACTTTTGTGAAATTTTGTGTGGGAGATACCCGAAGGAGTGGACCTATTGAGACCACATTGGAACCTCATATTACTCTTGTAGGAAGTTTACGCTATACAAAGTATGGACCAAATCGGTCACTCCCTTCAAGAGCTATCGTGCGCACAAACTTTCCGAACATTTTCGAACTTTTGTGGGGGAGGTACCGGAAGGAGTGGACCGATGTAGCTCATCTTCGAACTTAAACTAAGTTTGGGCAAAATATTACGAAAGCCAAAATTTGTACCGAATCGGTTCATCCGTTCGAGAGTTATCGTGCGCTCCAGCCAGCAGGACAGACAGACAGACGGACAGACAGACGGACGGACATGGCTAGATCGACTCCAAATTGTCTGAAACACATTTCGTCCAAACATACTTGGGGTCTAAAACCATTATTTCGATGAGGCACATTTTCATCGTATCAAAGTGTATATACCCTCCTTAGCCTAAAGGCTGAGGGTATAAAAAAAAATCATGAGTTGAATCATGGGTGCAAGTGATCTGGCATGTCATATTTTTGTCATTTTCACTCATGAATTTTATATGAGCGTGACCCCCAGAAGTTGACGTTCTTTTTTGGATCCTAAATATGTCATTTTAACCAATGCATTAACATGTCATTTTCACCAATGCTTTGGCATGTCATTTTAACCAATGCATTGAACGTCATTTGGGTGCCACCGTGGTGCAATGGTATGCACACCCGCCTTGCACGCTGAAGGTCGTGGGTTCGATTCCTCTGTCAGTCAACATCAAACACTTTTCAACGGTGGCAAAATACCCCTCAGTAATGTTGGCGACATTTTCTGAGTATTTCAGCCTTGTACAACTTCTCTACAAGTGGTGTCTTAGAGACGCCGTTCGGACTCGGCGATAAACAGTAGGTCCCATATCATTGAGCTAATATGAATCGGGGTGCACTCATTGATATGAGAGAAGTCTCCCCTGTCCCTCCTGGGATGTTTGTGGAACAATTATTATTGAACGTCATTTTCACCCATTCTTTGACATGTCATTTTCACCAACCCCTTGGCATGACATTTTCATGTCTTGTTTGGAGAAATGCTCTATTGAAATATGGACAAACAAAACTCTTTATTAATTCAAACGAATTCACGAAATAACTACAATTAATTGATCAGCAAAAAGTTTACATCCAAAATTGCAATGTAATCACCACCGCTGCAACGCAAAAGATTACTTCCTCCGTTCTCCGCAACTGATATTCTTTCATCTTACAAAAGGTTTTTTCTATTATCTTCCCATCACCAGTTCAAATTTCGACATGGACTCCAAAAGTACTCCTTTAAGTATTTTTATTTCGTAAATTACTTTATTTTATAATTTTCTTATTTTATAACAACATTTTGGAAATTTATACTCTTTTGTTTAGTGACGAAAATATGTAGGGATCTACAACCCGGGATCTCTAAGAACAAAATGTAACGAACGGGGAGGAGAGACTTTTTCTGGAAAATATCATTTTTGCTTAATTAATTTATTATACCCTACACCACTATGTGGTAAGGGGTATTATGTGTTAGTGCATTTGTATGTAACATACAAAAGGAAGCGAGATAGACCCATAGTTCCTTCTATGGATATACATAGAATCACTTTCTGAGTCGATTTATGCATGTCCGTCCGTCCGTTCGCAACATACAGGTCGCATTTGTTGACCGATTTCGCTGAAAATTGGGAAATACCATTTTTTTAGCCGTCGGAAGATCAAGTTCGAAGATGGGATATATCGGTCCACGTTTTGGTATAGCCCCCATATAACGGTACCCCCCGATTTATGGTATTTTGACGTTTTTAGCTACATTTTCAGACCTATTTGGCTATAATTTGACATTTAGGGTTCTTAAGTGTCAATAAACATATATAACAAAACTTGTGGACATAGGTCCACGTTTTGGTATAGCCCCCATATAACGGTACCCTCCGATTTGCGGTATTTTGACGTTTTTAGCTACATTTTCAGACCGATGTAGCTATATTTTGACACTTAGGGTTCTTAAGCGTCAATAAACTTATATAACAAAACTTGTGGACATAGGTTCACGTTTTGGTATAGCCCCCATATAACGGGGGTACCGTCCACGTTTTGGTATAGCCCCCATATAACGGTACTCTCCGATTTGCGGTATTTTGACGTTTTTAGCTACATTTTCAGACCGATGTAGCTATAATTTGACATTTAAAGTTCTTAAATGTCAATAAACTTATATGACAAAACTTGTGGACATAGGTCCACGTTTTGGTATAGCCCCCATATAACGGTTCATTTAAGTTCATATTTTCGTATAGCCCAGATACCTCCGAACTAGCTGTTAATGACATTTGAAGTTCCCACGTTATGTACCGATTTTCGATATTTTGAAGATTCTAGCTAAATTTTTTAACCGAATTAGGAGTTATTTAACATTAAAGGCTCCCATCAAAAACTGTCAACATAGGCCCATGTTTTATTATAACCCCTATATAACAGTACCTCCCAACTTCTAGCCCACCAAAAATTGTCAACATACATAGTTAGATATAGGCACCATAAAAAAGGGCCTTCCGAATGAAGCATAAATGTACATAAACATTATCTGACATTTTAACCCACTTAAAGTTGGGGACAGGAATGGAAAGTAATTATTCCATTTTAGTTCAGAATATTTTATGGTGGAGGGTATGAAAAGTTCGGCCCGGCCGAACTTAATGCATTTTTACTTGTTTTTAATTGTTTCTTTCCAAAGTTGTTTATTGTTTATTTTCAGATTCTTGTTCCTTTTCGTTTCGGACTTTTTTTCAAATTCCAAGAAGCGAGATATGATTGATTTCGTTCTATGTATGTCAGATTTAGAACAGACAAGAAGGGAACTTTTAAAATAGCAATGTGTGCAGTCCGATTCTATTTATAGCTCGATGATTGGGGCTTCATTTTTATTGCAGACATTTCGAGCTTTATACAATACCAACTGTTTAGAAGTTTTAGTTGTCTGATATGCAGGAAATGTAAGACAACATCACGACGACAGTTCTACCAACTTTGGTCTCTTCCAGAACCTGCAAGAATTTACTAATTTTTACTATGATAACCATTTTTCCTTTATGTCAACGGAAAAAAATAGTAGTACTTAGTAGATTTTCGCAGTACTGGAACATACCAAAATGAAAATAAACAGGTGTGTAAATAAAAACACAAACATCATCTCTATTGGAACGATGGAATGGGTACAAATGCTGATGAAAAGATTGGATCTTTCACGACTTCCTTTGCATTGGTTCAAATCCTAATGAAAAGATCAGATCTTTCACGACTTCCTTTGAACCAATGCAAAAGATGACATGAAATCACGTCATGGCAAAGAATCCCTTCCTTCAAAATTTTACTGGGTGCCCAGCAAAATTTGAAGGATGGGGTTCCATGCGATGACGTGATTTCATGGCATGTTTTGCATTGGTTCGAACGAAGTCGTGAAAGATCCGATATTTTCATTAACGTTTGAACCAATGCAAAGGAAGTCGTGAAAGGTCCGATCTTTTCATTAGCATTTGAACCAATGCAATGGAAGTCGTGAAAGATCCGATATTTAATCAGCATTTGAACCCATTCCATCGTTCTAATAGAGATGAATTTTGTGTTTTTATTTATACACATTTTTCTAAATATATAAGATTAATTATTTACAATATGCATGATGTTGTCGGAGACTCTAAATCAAAACGAACGTTGTTAAAACTCTCGTCGTAATGATAATGCCATTGCAAATGGTCGGTGAAAATGACATGCCAAAGCATTGGTGAAAATGACATGCTTTGGTTCCAAAAATGAATATTTCTTATTTGCTGTATTCAGAAAATGTATGCATAAAAATAAAAAATCTATGAACCAATCTAAATTATACTACCTCGGAGTCCGTATAAACATCTAAAAAATAAATTAAAAATACGTACAAAATATGGACAAAGCATAAGACATATGAAGTCAAAATTATTAACATTGGCTTTATAAATTTTATATTATAGCAACAACAAAAGAGAAAAAACTTGTTTGGGAGTTCTCCAACTATTTCGATAAAATCACATACAATAATTAATGTATACTGAAACAAGTGAGCAATGGCTATAGTCGAGACGGGCACGACCATGTGATACCCTACACCACTACACCTGTTCATAAGCTTTTCACTGGTAAACACCCAGCAAAATTTGAAGAAAGGGATTCCATGCGATGACGTGATTTCATGGCATCTTTTGCATTGGTTCAAAGGAAGTCGTGAAAGATCCGATCTTTTCATTAGCATTTGAACCAATGCAAAGGAAGTCGTGAAAGATCCGATCTTTTCATCGGCATTTGAACCCATGCAAAGGAAGTCGTGAAAGATCCGATCTTTTCATCAGCATTTGAACCCATGCAAAGGAAGTCGTGAAAGATCCGATCTTTTCATCAGCATTTGAACCCATTCCATGGATCCAATAGAGATGAATTTTGTGTTTTTATTTATACACATTTTTCTAAACATATAAGATTAATTATTTACAATAGTCTTGATGTTGTCGGAGACTCGAAATCACAACCAACGTAGTTAAAACTTTCGTCGTAATGATAATGTCATTGCAAAGGGTTGGTGCAAATGACATGCCAAAGCATTGGTGAAAATGACCTGTCAAATCATTGGTGTAAATGACATGCTTTGGATCCAAAAATGAATAGCATCTTTTGGGGTCCACGCTCATATAAAATTCATCGATGAAGATGCTAAAAAGATGACATGCCAGATCACTTGCACCCATGATTGAATGGCATCTTTAGCATCGAACATTTTGCTGGGCATTTCTTTTAGGGAATATAATCCGACTAACACCACCTCTTTCTCTCTGGGACCCTGATAAGTAGACATCGGATTTTGCATATTTGCATATTTTTTAATAATAAAGATACGAAGATTCTGATTGGACCAAAATTCGTTTCAAAGAAATCTAAATTCAATGGCAGGGTCATATTTTGTACTTATTTTGCATATGGACAAAATATGCAAAATATGCAAAATATGCAAAAATATGCAAAATATGCAAACTATATGCAGAATATGCAAAAAATATGCAAACAGTTTTTGGCCGAAAATCGTCATAAAATTCGTAAAATTGACAATTAAAGTTGGAAAAAATCATCAAAGCAACTTCAAAGTGTCCAAAATTAAGATTGTTGACCGTTTAACGTCGCTTTTTAGCAGAATATTATGCTATTGAGACCCCTTAATACAGTGTGGATTTAAAAATACGGTTATATGTATATTGTATACCATTTTTTTTATTATTAACCTATTAAAAAATATTACATTTGTTAAATTGTCAAATATTTTATGTAAAATTCAATATTTTCTTTGTCTTATACCCTAGACAGACGGCAGCGTTAATTTGCATTAACTGTCTTAATTCAAATTAATTCGTGCATTATCCACATTCTTAATGCACAAAATCAAAGGCAATTTAAATTGAATTTAGGTTTTTCAATATGGCAATGCTGTAAAAGAGAGCCCATATTCTGAGACACAATTTGCATTGAAAATCAATTGTTTTTTGTCAAATTTCCATGTTTAAGAAAATAAAAAAGGAAAACAAATCAGAAATTTTCGCGTTTCTTTCAAATATGTAGTGGTCTTTCTCGAATAGAATAGCAGCTAATCGTTTTTCGTTTTTTTTTTAATTTTTATTTTCACAAGAATTTCATTACCCACCATACCAAATTTATCGAAAATAATATCTTCTTCAAATGTTCCTTTAGAGTTTTGCGACATTTTTTAATATTAAAAGGACTCAAAAATATCGCGAATTACTTTAATTTATTTTTGCATTATCGTGGTGAAAAGGTCAATGGTAGAAAGTATATTTGTTTCGCATATTTTGGCGAACTTTTGTAAAACTTCATGAAATGGTCTGCTGGGTACAAACAACACAAACAGCTGTTTCATAAATGCAGAAACTATCGTCTGTCAGGGTGAAAAATTAATTCAAATTAGGACATTTTTAATGCAAATTAACTCTGCCGTCTGTCTAGGGTATTAATTTGTTGCATTAGTCTGGTTTTAACTCAAAGGGAAAACATCGATGTCCGATTTTTTATGCGGCACTACCCTAAAGAGTTTAGTTTGGTTAGATTTTAAGATTGTTAAAGTTTGAGCACCATTGGAATATGTTAACACATGCCACTGGAGCCTCGTAATTATGAAAATCTCGATTTTTTGGCTATTTGACGACTTCAGCGACCCATATCTATGAAACGGTTAAAGCTATTTGCCGGTTTTATGCATTAAATTAAATGCCATACTAAATGCCGAAAAACAAAATACGTAAGTAGTACTGAATTCAAGATAATAAAGCTAATGCTCTGAAAACGCCTTACGTTGCAAATCGAGTCTATTGTGAAAAAAACCCTTATTAGAGTGTTTTATTTAACTTGTTTTGGTGTCTTTTTAGTTCAAATCTAGTAACTTATTTTTCACACAGTTGTAGTTCACCAATCGAACTAAAACTTTGCACACTTTTCAAACATGGATGACAATACATGAAAAGGAAACCAAAACCAATATGTATCCATTTTTTTCTTAGAGCCCCCATACAGCGGTACCACCCGATTTAAAGTATTTTAAGGATTCTTTTTAATTTTTAGGCCGAATTGGCTATAACTAGACAGCGGAATTTTATGCAACCCCTATTTTTGGTCCGATTCATGTCAAATTTTGAGACTGGGCATATTTTTGGCTTCTGATTACATTGCAATCGAAACATATGACATATGCAAAATTATGCAAAATGCATAAATTTTTGCATATGCAAAATTTATGCATTTTACATATTTTCTTATGCCACAAATATTTCAATAATAGGTACAAAAATGTTTGTGTGTACAATTTTTCTGTTTAAAATTCTCTTCAGGCAAGTCAATAAAATAGAGAAATGTATAACCACAGCCACAACCTTCAAAATACCGAAAATCGGGAGGTATCGCTCTATGGGGGCTCTATGAAGGCCTGAACCTAAACCGACAAATTTTAGGTGGAAAGTTGTTTACCCCCAAGGAAGACTTAATACCAAATTTCAGCTATTTCGGAGGCATATTGAGGTACAACCTTCAAAATGCCAGAAATCCGGAGGTACTGTTCTATGGGGGCTATATGAAGACGTGGACCTATACCGACAAATTTCAGGTGGAAAGTTTTACCCTCAGAGCGAAGACAAAATGCCAAATTTCAGTCATTTCGGTGGGGTATTGAGGCCACAACCTTCAAAATACCGAAAATAGGGAGGTACCATTCTATGGGGGCTATATGAAGACGTGGACCAATATCGAGAAATTTAAGGTGGAAAGTTTTATACCCCCAAGGAAGACTTAATACCAAATTTCAGCCATTTCGGAGGAATATTGAGGCCACAACCTTCAAAATACCAGAAATCCGGAGGTACCGTTTTATGGGGGCTATATGAAGACGTGAACCTATACCGAAAAATTTTAAGTGGGAAGTTATATACCCCCAACGAAAACTAAATACCAAATTTCAGTCATTTCGGTGGGATATTGAGGCCACAACCTTCAAAATACCGAATATCGGGAGGTCCCATTCTATGGGGGCTATATGAAGACGTGAACCTATGCCGACAAATTTCAGGTGGAGTGTTTTATACCCCCAACGAAGACTAAATACCAATTTTCAGTCATTTCGGTGGGATATTGAGGCTACAACTTTCAAAATACCAAATATCGGTAGGTACCGTTCTATGGGGGCTTTATTAAGACGTGGACCTATGCGGACAGATTTCAGTTGTAAAGTTGCATACCCCTAACGAAGACTTAATACCAAATTTCAGACATTTCGGTGGGATATTTAGACCACAAATCCTTGAATATATTTTTGCATATGGTTTTGCATATGCTCATTTTATGCAGATATGTACAAGTATGTCAAAATATGCACGATATGCAGAATATGCAAAAATATCTAGGCCTAATTCGTTTTATTTTGTAATAAAACGAGTTTCTGTCTAATCAGATTTTCTCTACAACCATCCTAACCATATATGCATTTGCATAGGATTCCGCAGTCTAGCTATAACTTGGCATTTGGAGTTCCCAAAGGTACAGAAAATTTCTCACAAAAAAATGTTGGACTAAGGTCAAGGTTTTGGTATAGCCCCTATTATAACGGTACAACACAATTTCAGGTATTTTTAAGTTTTTATCTACATTTTCGGCCTAAATGGCCAATTTATTTGTTATGAGGTGCTCAGTAGTCAAAAGAAAAATTAAATGCTGAAAAGTTAAAAATAAAAAAATAGTTAAAACAAATAAGTTACAGTGTTTTATTTATAAATGCATTTAAAACTAGAAAATAATTCTTAATTATGAAATCTCTCAAATAAAACGCTTGCATTTGAATTAAAAGTTGTGGCAATATTAAACGTCAAGCGTTTTATTTGAGAGAATTATTTTCTAGGTTTAAGTGCTTTTATAAACAAAACATTGTAACTTAATTTTTTTATTATTTTTTATTTCTTCCCATATTATCTATTTTTGGGAATGAAAACAAATGTCTTTTACATTTTGTTCACATTTAAATTTATTTAAGGGACTGACATAATGTGATTTTGGAGCCATCTGTGTAAAGATGACTACTTGGTGATGAACTCCATTCCTTGCTCTGCTATGTCGTTCACAACTTTCAAGTTGTTTACTCTCCTTTACCGTTCCTGGTAATTGATGTTCTGTGGTCAAGTTGCAGGATTTTTTTCAAGAAATTCGGAGTTAACTTTTGAACAACAAGTAAGTATCCCTTGTAATTACGTCTGGTAGACTTTTTCTGGGAATTTCGGCAATTGTTCTTTTATTAGTTTGGTTTCTCCATTTTCTTCTGCTTGCTTTGTAAAGATATTTGTCGCATTTGGCTCTTTACGGTGGTTTGAATTCAATAAATCTTCAATGCGGTTTAGATCTTATTTTGGACCTAAAAAATATTTCTGAATTTCGTTTTCACTATTTGTGGTATTAAACTCAATCTATTCTCGCTAATCCTTTTCAACCTCTTGATTATGTTTACATAATACATCCCATATTATATCTATATAAACATTATCTTGTTCATTATACGTTTTGTAAAATCAATAACCCACACTCTCATTTATAACACTCACTTGTTGTCGTTTAATACAAACTAAACAAACAAAATAAAAAAACGTTCTGGGCGCATTAAACCAGGCTAGAAAGATGAAAAGTGCTTCTACGACCTCTTGCTCTTGCGAAGGCAGCTGGGAAGTTGTTTTAAAACATTCTCGCCTACATCGAACTTCGATTTTGTCGCATTTGGCTCTTTACGGTGGTTTGAATTCAATAAATCTTCAATGCGGTTTAGATCTTATTTTGGAGCTAAAAAATATTTCTGAATTTCGTTTTCACTATTTGTGGTATTAAACTCAATCTATTCTCGCTAATCCTTTTCAACCTCTTGATTATGTTTACCCAATACATCCCATATTATATCTATATAAACATTATCTTGTTCATTATACGTTTTGTAAAATCAATAACCCACACTCTCATTTATAACACTCACTTGTTGTCGTTTAATACAAACTAAACAAACAAAATAAAAAAACGTTCTGGGCGCATTAAACCAGGCTAGAAAGATGAAAAGTGCTTCTACGACCTCTTGCTCTTGCGAAGGCAGCTGGGAAGTTGTTTTAAAACATTCTCGCCTACATCGAACTTCGATTTGTCAATCGCAAACTATTCTTATAGAAATCGCGTGAATATGTTTGGTTGATATTCGGATGTACTGCCAAACTTGCAGTCAAAAATCCCTCTCGACAATACTTCTAATAAGTCTGTACGCAGGTACAGAAGCTCTCGACCTAACATCTGCTCAAGCTGGTAAGACCCCATTATTCTAGGCATTCGTACACTGCTAAGTCTTTTTTCTCCCCTGAGCTACTGTCAGTTTCAGGAACGCCCAGGAGTTGTTCTTTACCCCCATACCAGAACAGCAACCCGTTCTTTCTGCACTGTTTTGGGAATACCTGGTAATAGTTTTCCATGCAAGTGCACGCAAATAGCCTTGTTTGAAGTTGTTGCGAGTATTTTTCACTGTTTATTCTCCGGAATAAACGGATAAAGCTTCTAAAGATCTTATATTTGTTGGGGTCCTCTCCGAGAGCTTCTACTGTAGCTTCTACTATAGGACACTTAAAAGGGGTCAAGCAGCAATGACAATTTCATGGTTAGGAGTTCTTGTTGAAGCCGCGCTTGATTATTTTCGGGACAGATGGTTCTTCAGATTCTACGAAGCGTTTAGCATCAAAAGAAGACCTCATTGAAATTTTATTGAAATACGAAAACATAGACAGAAAATGGAAATAACAAAATGATAAATCACCTGTGGTATCTTAGTCCTGAACTTGTTGGCTTGGCATTGTCTGATCTGACAGTGCAAAACACCGTAAATAGTCAAATGGCGACAAAAATCTTAACAAAGCGAAGATGGAAACTTATCCGGAAATATTCGACCCAAACTTACAAAATAACAACTGTTCGAAATTCATAAAAAAGTCACATTAACTCCGAGTCGAGCTCACCACAGATTACAACCAAGTAGTCGGCTGTACCCAGATAGGCTCCACTTTCGCCCTAAGGCGTACGTAGTCACGTTAATAGGGACACTGGCTTTCTATGTCGAATTCAGTAATACTAGTACGTGTTAACTTATTCCAATCGCGCTCAATTGGCAATTTTAATCTTAAATCTATCTAAAATCTAATCTAAGTAAACAGTTTCGGCGGCACCCCCGGCCTAAAAAAAATCCGACATCGATTTCTTCCCTTTGAGTTCAAACCAGCCTAAAGCTACCAATTAAGACAAAGAAAATATTGTATTTACATAAAATGATTGATATTTTATCACATTTTACATTTTTGCATAGTTTAGCAATAAAAAATAGTATTACAATATCATATAACCTACACCACACTGTCTTAAGAGGTATCAATAACATAATTATCTGCTAAAAATCGACGTTAAATGGCCAACAGTCTTAATTTAAGACACTATAAAGTTTTTTTGATGATTTTTTCCAACATTAATTGTAAATTTTACAACTTTTATGACGATTTTCGGCCAAAAACTGTTTGCATATTTTTTGCATAATCTGCATATTTTTTTGCATATTTTGCATATTTTTTTGCATATTTTTGACATACTTTGCATATTTTTGGCATATTTTTTGCATATATTTTGCATATTTTTTGCATATTTTTGATATGACCCCAAATATCGAAAAATTGACCCTTAAAACGCCTAGATCCAAAATTTGAGTCCAATCGGATAAGAAATAAAAAACATTCAAAAATCCGATGTCAACTCATAAGCAACCAAAATTTCGTGACCATCCGATCAAAATTGCGTGATTGCAAAAAATGGAAGAGTTGGAAAGAATAAAACTTTGAATTTGTCTCCACATGAGTTTTTCCCCATTCCGACCCCTAAATTTTATCCGACTATCACCAAAATCAATAGGCTTCTTCCTCTATGGTGCCCCCATCAACCCCCAAAATTTCGTGACTATTCGATCAAAATTAAAACTTGTAGCGTGATTATTCGCATAGGAAAAAAAACGTCGACTTTTCTCCACACAAGCTTTTCGCTTATTCCGACTCCTGAATATTATCCGACCATCACCAAACTTAATAGGCTTCTTCCACTGAGGGACCCGCATCAACTCCGGGACCCGGTCCGATCAAAATTGCAACCTGTAGCGTGATTACAAAAAATCGGAAAATGGGATGCATTACCGACTAATTCGATTTCTCTGTTGTTTGACCACCTACGACAACCTACTTTGCATCGTTGTAAAGGTGATATTTTCTACTTTCCTTGCCAGGTTTTGCATTTGATATACCTCTTAAAGAAACAGAGACATTGGCTTTGAAATAAAACTTTAACCTTTTTCCAAATAACTTTTTGCAGATTCCGACCCCTGAATATTATCCGACCATCATCAAGAGGCTTCTTCCTCTGTGGGACCCCCATTAACCCCCAAAATTTCGTGACGATCCGATCAAAATTGCGATCTGTAGAGCGATTTCCAAAAAATTGAAAAATTATTACCGACTATTGCTATATCTGCGTTCTTTGGCCACCTACGCCAACCTACTTTCCATCATTGTAAAGGTGGGATATTCTGCTTTCATAGTCAGCCTTTGCTTTTGGAAGCTCCCCATCCAAAAGTTGGGTTGTATTAGCGACTATTGCGATATCTTCGTTGTTTGACCACCTACGATAACCTACTTTACATCATCAGAAAGACGATATTTTCTACTTTCATTATAAGGTTTTGCTTTTGGTACACCCCTTATAGAAGCTGAGATATAAGCTTTGGAAAAAAACGTTGTCTTTTTATCCAAATAAGTTTTTTGCCCATTCCGACCCCTGAATATTATCCGACCATCACCAAAATCAATAGGCTTCTTCCCCTTCGGGACTCTCATCAACACCCAAAATTTGGTGACGATCCGATCAAAATTGCGACCTGTAGCGTGATTACAAGGTTTAGATGGACAGACGGACGGTCGGACGACGGACACACATAGCTCGTCGAGACATTAATTTTGGTATATATAAGTATGGGTCTACGACCATTATTTCGATGCGTTACAAACTTTTTGGGCAAAACCAACTTATAATACCCTCACCACATGTGGAGTAGGGTATAAAAACTTCATCAAGAAATATGGTTTACCATCGGGACAGCTTAACTGCTTACTGTGATAATTTATCAGTATAAGAAATTAGGAGTAATATTGAAATTACATTCATTAACAAAGTATGAAAATTAAAAAGCCTGTTATTCGCGAAATAGTTAAAGTCGGTTGATGCGCATCTGATCTTGGATACAGCGACTCAATCTCTTTCAATATCTATGCATATTTCGTTTTTTCACTCAGCGGCCATTGTATGCCGTCAGTTGCATCTCACAATGCCAAAAAACCTTAAAGTGGGCCCATTAAAAATACGTCAATATAACCTATTTCAAATAGATTCTTCTAGAACCGCGGATGTGCCTCCACATTCTATTTTGCGTAAAATACCCATATTTCTCGCGTATCTCTTTAATTTATGACACGCGTTTTCGCAAATATTATAATTTTAAAGAAAATCCCGGTTTAATACGCCGATTTGTCAAAATAAATTTTTATCGATTTTCGTATTTCCAAGGTATCTATATCCGCGGTTTTGTGGATGGATTCGATCGTCTCATTAGATCCGTCGCGTAAAAAACTAAATTCACACTGGGTACAAAGGAAATTGAATGTCACTTGTAAATTTTAAACGCAAAAATTTTTTTTTTTTTTTAGAAAAATTCACGCATCAAATATTGGTCTTTAGACTCCAATTACTAGGATGCTTTAAGGAGCACACTCATGAGATATGCATTTAACGACGTAAAATTACGAGTTCTTTAATCCTATTATGAGTATTGAATATTGATGCGCGTCCGAATTATTAAAAAAAATCAAAAAACCCCGAAATTCCGGCTTCGAAATGTCAGCATAAATTTTAGGTGGATGCCGTGGATATATCGAAAATTATATACTAGTATCATATTGCCCATGAAGTATTCTTTGAGTCTTTCTTTGGGCACGGTACGCGCGATTTCTCATAGACGTAGCAACTGATTTAGTTCAATCTTTGGATCTCCAAATATGGTCGAAACTTAGTTTATGTTCAAATTTGGGCCATATCTGTCCAATCCTTGTGGTACCACCCACACAATTGTTCAACATTTTGTTCGAGGATCCTTTGGACATTTTTACCGAAGGTTATCCTAGTGGCCCTGTTTACAGTGATATTATGTTTTTCGTAGGCTAGTGTGATAAAAAATCCCCGCAAATTTTTGAGTTTTAATCGTATCCATACACTGAAAGAAAAATGCTTCGTTGTATCAATGAACGGGGTTAATTGATTATTTCTCATTTATGCTATGAAACGTTCCATTACTATAATGAAATATTTCATTCATGCAATGAAACTTTACGTTATTAAAAATTGAATGATTTTTGGTTTCATTGTATAAACGAAACGGATTTCATTGATGCAATGAAACTTTTAATTTCTATAAATTTAAGAAAAATATGTATGTTTTGAATTCAAACTAAATAGAATGAAGAAATGCACTGAAAGAAGAATGCTTCGTTGTATCAATAAACGGGGTTAATTGATTATTTCTCATTGATGCTATGAAACGTTCCATTACTATAATGAAATGTTTCATTCATGCAATGAAACTTTACGTTATTAAAAATTGAATGATTTTTGGTTTCATTGTATAAACGAAACGGATTTCATTGATGCAATGAAACTTTTAATTTCTATAAATTTAAGAAAAATATGTATGTTTTGAATTCAAACTAAATAGAATGGGCTAAAAACATTAGTACGCAAACAGATTTTAAAAAAAAAAATTGTGAAAAATTTATGTATTTGATGTGTTTGGTTTGCTTTAAAAATGAATGAAACAGTTTCATTAAATAAATGAAAGAGTTTCATTAGATAAATGAAAGAGTTTCATAAGATAAACTAAACATTTTTTTGCGTTTTTTATTCTTTGTAAATCTGTTAAGTTATAAAATTTGTCTTCTAATTATTTTGTCTTATTAAATTTTTGACAGTCATAAAAGAACACATTTATTTATTGGCTACATACATATGGTAACTTTCAAATTTCCTTTTCAATACCATTGAAAAAAAATATTTTATTGTTTCCTTATGCCTTGTTCAGACTGACGGTATTTCGCTCTCCATTCGTTGTTCGACTCCAAATTACGATGTAATTACTTATTTCCCATACAAAATATTGAGATCGAACAACGATTTGTGTACATTGTTCAATTTAAATTACTCTCAGAACGACGATAAAATATGTCCCATCTCTAACAAATGAGAGAATTTATCGAAATAAATTAATTATGACAGGAAAAGTACAAAATTTAAAAATTTATTAAAAACTCAAACATTTTTAGAAAAACTGCAAAATATGAATGAAAAGTAAACGGTTTAACGACTAGTGTACATTCAAATCATAGCAAATTGTGTCTTCTCTTCCATTGCACTTGCATTTCTTGTCCATCGTTTCAAATTGGCGTTCAAATTTAGAAACAAAAATCAAATGCAGGTCTCTCTCTCGTTAATTTTTAAAATAGAAAAGTTTTAAAATATACTGAAAACACCAAAAATAGAAAACATGATTGAAACTAATATAATTTAATATTAAATAGATATCTGAAAGGACAAATATTTTTTCAGTTCATATCAATTAACTTCTTTTTTTGGCTGAAACTTTCTTTAAAATCAGTAAACAAAAACTATGAAAATATGAATCATGTTGCTATGAATGATGTACCATGTCGTATGAACGGGTTAATTCGTGTACGTAATTATGAGAAGAAACGACGTTATTCAAATGTTGGTATGAACATGGCATTATAAAGAAAAAAATATTTAAAAATTCTCTTTGGGTTTTATAAGAAAATATAAGTAAAAATCGTTAACAGAATGTTATATCTATCCGTTGATGTTAAAATATTTCTAAATTTGTTTTTATTTTCGCGGAAAATCAACAAATAATGAAAAAATCTTAGAGTAAATTTAATTTATTCTAACTCAGAGTTCATATAAATCTCAAAAAAATAATTTTAAAATCTCAACAGCATCTAGACAACGCATAGAAATATGTGAGACCAAAATTATAAAGATTGGGTTCATGACATGCATATTACAGCAACAACAAAAGACAAAAACTTATTGTGGGAATATTATTTCAAAAATATATTTTTTTGTTTAATACGAAAAATTGGAGAAAAAAATTTAGGAGTTATTCTACTATTTCGCTAAATTTCTATACAAAACCTGAAATATTTTGCTAAAACTTCTTCCAGGAAAATAGTTTGTCATCGTGAAATATATATTTAAAAAGCGTGTAATTCGTGAATCTGTTTAAATCAGTTGAGGTACATGTGCCTTTCGGATACAGGGAGTCCATGTCTATCAATATGCATGGATTTTCCCATGTTTCATTAAGCGGTTGTATCTTACTATTCAAAAAACCTTCAAGTGGGCAAAAATTACGCGATGTGCATATGATTATGAGGTGCATCCGATTTCAATGGCCGCCTATTAAAAATACGTCAATATAAATTATTTTAGACAGATTCGTCAAGAACTGCGGATGTGCCACCCCATTCTATTTTGTGATAAATAGGGATATTACTCCCGAATCTTTGAAATTTGTGACACACCTTTTTGGCAAATATTATAATCGCGTATAAAGGATTACATTTATGTAAAAATAATCAAAGAAAATCGCGGTTCAATTCGCGGAATTGTAAAAATATTTTTTTTGCAGATTTTCCTACATTCAAGGTATCTATATCCGGCGTTATAGTGGATGGATTCGAACGCGAAAGGGCTTATTAGATCCGCCACGTAAAAAAACTAAAATCACGCGGGGTTCAGGGGTACCTGTGCGACAGTTGTAAATTTTAAAGGCCAAAAATAAGTTTTTTTCAGAAAATTTATAAACAAAATTTTCGCAGTTGGACTCCTATTACTAGGAAGCTGTACGGAGCACACTCATGAGAAATACATTGAACGACGTGGAATCGCGAGTTCTACAATCCTATAACTAGTTTGGATTATTATCTAGTTGCACCCTCTAATTATAAGAAAAATTCGAAAAACACTGAAATCAAAACTTCAAAATGTCAGCATCGATTTTAGGGGGATGCAGTGTATATATCGAAAAGTCATACACTAGAACCATTTTGCCCAAGGGGTGTTCTTTAGATCTTTCTTTGAGCACAGGCTTGAAAACTTGTTTACTTCAACGCATTTTTCCCATTTTTTTATATTACCACCAACGCAGCTTCCACGAAAATAATTTGTTATGAGATCGTGGCTAAAACACTTCAATTAATATAAATATATTCATATTTTATAAAATATATTAACAGTTCGCGACTTTTTAAATAGTGAACCTCAACTTCAACGATTGTAAAACCTTTTTGAATATTGCCATATTTATAGAATCACATACATAAGTATGTATGCATGAATATTAGAGTTGGGTAATCTAGTTCTTAGTTCCTTGTACTAGTTCCAAAACGTATGAGTAACATCATGAAATGTAAAGTGTGTTGTTAAGTATACGCAGTTTATTCAAAGAAAAAATGTGGGCCATTGGAACTGCGAAGTAAACGAGATAGTTCCATATAGTTCCTTTGGCACAACTCTAATGAATATTTGCCAAAACTAGCAGAAACGTCATTAACTGTACAAAAATTTGCTACTGTCGCCGATTAACGTTGGTATAAATAAATATTCATCCACATTAAAAATAATGCTCTTCTCAATTCTTTGTTATTGTTTGTATTGCCGTTCATTGAATTCCATTTGTGGTTGTGTGTGAGTATTTAACAAGCAGAAAAAAACACGTGTTGGCAAAACAACCACCGATTTCTTAGCTACATCAAACGATGTTCATGAACATTGTTTTAGTTTGCGCTAAACCACAGTCAAATGTGGATGAAAAAAAATTATTTTACGTCTGGTGTTTTCAACTTTAAAAACTGTGATGTGTTTAACATGAAAAGGTATGTAATTATTATTTTTTTAGGTGTTCAGTTGTTCTTTTAAGTGAATTTTCATTTATATTTTTCTTGTAATGGAAGCATTCAATAGAAAATCTAAAGATGAGTGGAATGGCGGAGAAACTGTTACCATTGGTCAACGAAGCATCTCTTACTTAGAAAAAGAATATATGTTATATAGTTTTCTGTCCAACTGCGAAAGTTAAAGGTAAGTTATAGTACGGTTACACTAGAG
This sequence comes from Musca autumnalis, assembly GCF_047663935.1. Classification (NCBI taxonomy): domain Eukaryota; kingdom Metazoa; phylum Arthropoda; class Insecta; order Diptera; family Muscidae; genus Musca; species Musca autumnalis. The sequence continues at coordinate 126,210,802 of NW_027411866.1, read as the reverse complement.
TTTTTTGCCGGGTTAACCCACTTCGAGAGGATTTATTTGACGTTTGCGCTGTGGAATTAACATTTGAAATCCAAACCCACTGGGTTAATCCGGTTATGTGTAACCGGGGTATTAATGCTTAGAAGACAGATAAATTACTAAAAATTGTTTTATGGTTTTCCATTTTGCTTACAGATGACAACGCTCAAAGGGATAATTAACTTCGCTGAAAGTAAGTATAAAGTGTTTAATAATGTAAAATGAAAAATCAAATATTGGTTAATTTTTTTCAGTTTTTATGTGTTCGTTTATTTACTTTTTTTAATTTTCATTTATAGTTGCAATTTAGATAAAAGATAGAAAATCCTATGATCAGTGGAATTAGGGAGACTGTCCGTGGCCAATAAAACACTACTCCCTTATGAAAAAAATCCTAACATCGTGGACGTACACAGGGGATGACTCAGCGGCAAAAGTTGGAGGTAAGTTATTGTTTAGAAAACAATTTGTTTATTGTTTCAATTTTACTTACAGATGACAACGCTCAATACTATCATTAATGTGCTTAATACCTGAGGTATTAAATATGACTTGTTGTATTAATGGTCAAAACTAATTGCAATAAAATGAAACAAACATATTTAGCATTGACTTCATTGTTGTTCATTACATGAGTTTGAAATGACTTCATAACATGAATGAAATCCTACGTTGTATCAATGAAATTTGTCATAGATTTTGAACCAACGTAAGGCTTCATTGCATAAATGAAGAAGTGTCATTATAACAATGAAAGTATTTCATTGCAATAATGAAAAAGTTCCATTGCATTATTGAAGAAGTTTCATTGCATCAATGAAGGAGTTTCATTTCATTAATGAAAAAGTTTCATTGTATTAACGAAAAAGTTTCTTTCCATAAATGAAAAAGTTTCATTGCATCAATGAAGAAGTTTCATTGCATCAATGAAGGAGTTTCATTGCATTAATGAAAAAGTTTCATTGCATTAACGAAAAAGTTTCATTGCATAAATGAAGGAGTTTCATTGCATTAATGAACAATTTCGTTAATTTTACTTCAATGAAACTTTTTTCATTTATTCAATGAAGCTCTACGTTGGCTCAAAATCAATGACAAATTTCATTAATGCAACGTAGCTTTTTCTTTCAGTGTAATTTTGTCGGTGCATACACCCAAAATTTTGAAAACCCCCCTAAATACATAGGCTTTTTTTGGGACAAAAAGTATTTCTATCCACACAGACTGAGGTTATATCTCTTTCGGCAAAGCCGACTGATACTTTTTTACTTGTTTCTATGCAAATCAAATGTGTTGTAGTAAATAAAATAATTTTTAGAACACTCAAATATTGACAAAGCAGAAACATAAAATATCACATACAGTTTGTGAATAAACGTACATTTTTCGCCAAAAAAAATTCGAAAAAATTGGAAAGAAATAAATTAGCAATAAATGCTGTAAAGAAATGTGTGGAAAAATTAACTTTTTATACACTCAGCCTTTAGGCTAGAAAATGTTCGGAAATTTTGTGGGCATGATAACTCTTGAAGGGAGCAACCGATTTGGTCCATACTTTGCACATCGTGAAATTTCTACCAGACTTAGATGAGGTTCCAATATGGACTCAATCGGCCCACTCCTTCAGGTACCTCCCACACAAAATTTCGGATAAGTTCAGTTTAGGACCTGCTCTCGAATCGCTTTGATTTTTGTTGCAACAACTTGTATTCACTTCCTCCCATACGACGGTACAAGTTTCATCAGGGGCAAGTCCATACTTCCTGAGAAAATTACCGGAAAGGTGCAAAAGCCCCTATGACACCTTGTGTAGTGGTTGGAGCGCAAGATAACTCTTGAACGAATCTGTCGATTCTGTCCAAAATTTGGCCTTGGTAATATTTTATCAAAACAAAGTTTAAATTCGAAGATGGGCCATATCGGTCCACTCCTTCAGATACCTCCCCCACAAAACTTCAAAAATGTTCGGAAACATTTTGCGCACGATAACTCTTGAAGGGAGTGACCGATGTAATCTATACTTTGCACATCCTAATATATCTACCAGATATAGATCAGTTTCGAATATGGACTATATTTGTCTACTCCTTCTGGTACCTCTCACACAAAATTTCCGATAAGTTCACTTTAAGACCTGCTCTCAAATCACTTTGATTTGTGTTGAAGCGATTTGCATTCGCTACCTCCATTACGACGGTAAAAGTATTTTCAGGGGCAAGTCCATATTTCTTGGTAGAACAGCCCGAAAGGTGTAAAAAACCCTATGTCACCATATGTGGCGGTCTGATAGCACGATAACTCTCGAACTGTTCAACCCATTTGGTCCAACATTTGGTCTTCGTCATATTATATCAAAACTTAGTTTCATGGGCAATACCGGTCCACAACTTTCGGTACTTCTCCCCAATGTTTAAATAATATCACTAAAATGCTAGGACGATATCATTTCAATGGGGCAACCAATTTGGTCCAAACTTTGGATCTCCTACTATTTTATCAAAATTTAGTTTAACTTCTAAAATGGCCAATATCGGTCCTCCCTAAAGGTACCTGCCCTACAAAAGTTCAAAATTTGTGTATTAGTGCAGTTACGCGGTATTCCAGAGCGCGGTATTCCAGAGTGCAAAGCAACAAATAGAGAGGAATGGAGATCTCTTCTTAGTTCGGCCTATAGAACAAATGTTCTGTAATGGGCCAGCTAAGTAAGTAAGTAAGCAGTTAATTCCTAGTCCACGTTTTTGTCGGCAAGTTCAAATGTCTAAAAAGGGCCACAAAATTCTGAAGAGACCTTAAATACATTCGATCTGTCCGGAGGTGAAAGTTTAGGTTCACATTGGCTGAAGGTATATGTCTGTCGGCAAAGCCGACTGACACTTTTTTACTTGTTTCTGAATATGTTTTGCAAATTTTCGCGGATTTTTCGCGATTTTTTCAGGTTTTCCTTTTCTGCCATGGATTATTAAAATCAGTTCAGCCGTTCTTGAGTTAAATAAAAATTCTGCCCAGATAGATAATTTAGATAATTTAGTTAAGAATAATTTATGGTGGAGGGTACAAAAAGTTTGGCCGGCCGAACTTAACGGTTTTTGACTTGTTTAGATTAGATTAGATTAAATAATTAAGGCATTTGGGGTATCCGTGGTCGAACAATTTTGCACCTAAAATTGTAGGCAGGAAAGGAAACTTATTATTCCATTTTTTTATGGTGGAGGCTTTAAAATGCTCGGACCGGCCAAACTTTGCGGCTTTTTACTTGTTATAGCTTTTGGGTGGACTCCACAAAATACGCTATCAGGCATGTCACAGATTCGGATCAGAATAATTTGAGAAATATTCAAAATTTTCGATTTTTTAACTAAAACGATAAAAAATATGAAATAAAATGTGATTTTGTTAATAAAACAATATACATATTTATTATTTTTAATTGTGTTGTGTAATGTGTTTCCAAAAAAATACAATTCCACTTGAAAAAGCAAAAAAGGTTTCATTCCGAAAAATGTTTCCGTTTTCAAATCCACTTTCGATCGGAATTCGTTTCTGTGGCATGCCAGTTTATCATTGTAAATGGGACCACAAAGAGTAAAAATTGCAAAACCATTCTCGAACAGGTGTCGCACAATACATATCGCTCATTTACTCAAAGAGTGGCATAACTCGAAAAATGCGTTTTCTGAGTTAGCAATTTCTATTTTTTCTAAGACTTCTACTATATCTTGTGTCAAATTTTTATGCTGATATCTCTTAAACTCATCGAGTTACAGCTCATTTACTACGGGTTTGGCATAATTCAACAAAAAAGTTTTTTGAGTATATGAAACACTAAAACACTTCAAATAATGCTTGATCTTGCACGGAAATGTAGCACTGATATCTGGATAGCTGTTTGCTAAATATGGCCCAAGTAGTTATTTTATTTTTTGTGTAATAATCGTTTTAAGGTGGAAGGTCAAATTTTAATCCCCAACTTAAAACGCGTTTTTCCCCAAACTAGATTTTTTGAGATGTGTCACTCTTTGAGTAAATGAGCGATATATTAGAACAATAACAAGATATAAACGCGTAAAAGTGCAAAAGTAGAAGGTTCTATTACATAAGTACATCGTAAAATTAATATAAGGTGTCCCATTATGTACGGTAGAATTAATTATTCTTCATTTTTTGGACAACTGTTTAAGGAATTGGTCATATTTTACGACTTTCAAATGTTTAACATTATACTGGTTTTAACTTAAAGGAAAAATCGATGTCGGATTTTTTATGCGGCACCCCCTAAAATGTTTAGTTTTGTTCGATTTTAAGATGCCAAAGTTTGAGCACAATCGGAATACGTTAATACGTGCCACTGGCACCTCAAAGTCTCAAAGTTTCCATAGTAATTTGTATGTGGCCAAAAGTGTATTTTCACGAAAGTGCTGTAAAGGTCACAATTTATGCTCCCAATGAAGACTAAATATCAAACTTAAACCATTTCGGCGGGGTATTGGTGCCAAACTCTCCAAAATACCGAAAATTGGGAGCGGCCGGCAAATGGAAAGACTAAATAGCAAAATTTGAGCCGTTTCGGTTGGATATTGAGGCCACAATCTTCAAAATACATACCGAAAATTGGGAGGTACCGTTCTATGGGGGTTATATCAAGACGTGGACTTATACCGAACAATTTTAATATATTTAAAAGTTGTTTACCCCCAACGAAGAACATGTTAAACTTGAACATATTCTTCCCGCTGTATGGGTACTCGTATTTGTGTGTGTTTCCAACATCAACGTTGGTTTTTTTACTTTTGCTGATATATTCATGCGCGCCATCTATATTTCATTTTGTAATTACTTTGTTTGTTAGTAAAGACAAGAACATTGCAACGGATATGAAAATAAAACGTAGAGCATACTTTTAGGAGAAACTAAAATCAATAAAAATTGTATCATGCTACACAATTCTTTTTTTTTTAAAAAAGACAATGTGACCATTTGTAAATTCATATGTAATTTGAATGAGTAACACAGACGCAAGGTGCGAAACATGGGAACATTTAATAAATCCTACAGTCGAACTTCGCTATAATGTAGCAGTTGGGGACCGACAAATTACTACGTTATAGAGAAACCGGGACAGAACAGCAAACCTGTCATTTTTAAGCAATGCAAAGGAAGCATCTATAGTAGCCATTGAAATCTACGTTAAACAGTTAATAAAGTAATACAAATAAATTGTAATCCACAATTTTATGATTTTTAGTTATTGTTGTATTTTTGAGAAAATTGAGTTTTTATGGTGTTTACAGAAATACAAAATATTCAGTCATTTTCTGGAATTAACAGTGTATTCCATACATATTATATTCGCACTTCAACACTCGTCGTCCCAAAGTCGTTAATGTCTTTCACGAGTGTAGAACTTTCAAATTTCTCTGTTTGTTTGTTTGTTTTATGTGTACACAGAACACGGTGTGCCTTAACCAAATTTAAATGGAAGGTGGTTACACCTGGGAAGTTTTTGCAAATTCTGAAACTACAATGCTCATAGATGAAAAATATCAAGAAACAAAAAAATCGCCGGAGGGATTTTCAAATAAATAGCGATTTAAGTTCGCATTTTTAGGGGTTTTTAAGGTTTTCAAGATTTTGCTTGAAAACCGCCAATCATATGTAAATAGACCTAAAGAAAATGTTGTGGCTGTGAAAATGCTCCACAAGATTGACCTTTATGATATTTTCGTCGGTTTTACGGTTTTTGAGATATAGAAGTTCAAATTGAGACAATGCACTGACTGTATCGCCTCCTTATAAAACAATATCATGCTCAGTGCGCCTTAACTAACTTTTGATGAAAACCGCTTACACATGGGATGATTTCGCGGATTCTTAAACAGCAATGTTCATTGACAAGAAAAATAAAAAAAAATAAAATATCGCCGTAGGTATCTTTAAATAAATCGCGATCAAAATTCACAATTTTAGGGTTTTTTAGGTTTTCACGATTTTGCTTAGAAACCGCAAGTCGTATCGAAATGCGTTTAAACAAAATGTTGTAGCTGTGAAAATTCTCTACAATACGGACCTTTAGCTTTTTTCGTAGGTTTAACCATTTTTGAGATATTGAGGTTCAGTTCTAATTTTTAGGTTTTTATCTTAAGTCTTCAAGATTTTGCTTGGAAACCGCAAGTCATATTAAAATGGGACTAAAGAACATGTTGAAGCTGTGAAAACTCTATACAAGATTGGACGATTTATTTTTTCCTAGGTTGTACCATTTTCAAGATATATAAGTTTAGTTTGGGAAATTGTAGTAATGCCATTTTTTATAAGGAGGCGAGCAAAATCGTGAAAACCTAAAGAACCCCTAAAAATGTGAACTGAAGTCCCTCTGGCGATTTTTTTTTTATACCCTACACCACTATGTGGTAAGGGGTATTATGTGTTAGTGCATTTGTATGTAACATACCAAAGGAAGCGAGATAGACCCATAGTTCCTTCTAGGGATATACATAGAATCACTTTCTGAGTCGATTTATGCATGTCCGTCCGTCCGTCCGTTCGCAACATACAGGTCGCATTTGTTGACCGATTTCGCTGAAAATTGGGGAATACCATTTTTTTAGCCGTCGGAAGATCAAGTTCAGCTACATTTTCAGACCGATTTGGCTATAATTTGACATTTAGGGTTCTTAAGTGTAAATAAACATATATAACAAAACTTGTGGACATAGGTCCACGTTTTGGTATAGCCCCCATATAACGGTACCCGCCGATTTGCGGTATTTTGACGTTTTTAGCTACATTTTCAGACCAATTTAGCTATAACTTGACATTTAGGGTTCTTAAGTATTAATAAACTTATATAACAAAAGTTGTGGACATAGGTCCACGTTTTGGTATATCCCCCATATAACGGTACCCCCAATTTACGGTATTTTGACGTTTTTAGCTACTTTTTCAGACCGATGTAGCTATAATTTAACATTTAGGGTTCTTCAGTGTCAATAAACTTATATAACAAAAGTTGTGGACATAGGTCCCCGTTTTGGTATAGCCCCATATAACGATGCCCCCGATTTACGGTGTTTTGATGCTTTTAGCTACATTTTCAGACCGATATAGCTATAATTTGTGATTTAGGGTTCTTAAGTGTCAATAAACTTATATAACAAAAGTTGTGGACATAGGTCCACGTTTTGGTATAGCCCCCATATAACGGTACCCTCCGATTTGCGGTATTTTGACGTTTTTAGCTACATTTTCAGACCGATGTAGCTATAATTAGACATTTAGGGTTCTTAAGTGTCAATAAACTTATATAACAAAAGTTGTGGACATAGGTCCACGATTTGGTATAGCCCCTATATAACGGTACCCTCCGATTTGCGGTATTTTGACGTTTTTAGCTACATTTTCAGACCGATGTAGCTATAATTTGACATTTAGGGTTCTTCAGTGTCAATAAACTTATATAACAAAAGTTGTGGACATAGGTCCCCGTTTTGGTATAGCCCCATATAACGATGCCCCCGATTTACGGTGTTTTGATGCTTTTAGCTACATTTTCAGACCGATATAGCTATAATTTGTCATTTAGGGTTCTTAAGTGTCAATAAACTTATATAACAAAAGTTGTGGACATAGGTCCACGTTTTGGTATAGCCCCCATATAACGGTACCCTCCGATTTGCGGTATTTTGACGTTTTTAGCTACATTTTCAGACCGATGTAGCTATAATTAGACATTTAGGGTTCTTAAGTGTCAATAAACTTATATAACAAAAGTTGTGGACATAGGTCCACGATTTGGTATAGCCCCTATATAACGGTACCCTCCGATTTGCGGTATTTTGACGTTTTTAGCTACATTTTCAGACCGATGTAGCTATAATTTGACATTTAGGGTTCCTAAATGTCAATAAACTTATATAACAAAAGTTGTGGACATAGGTCCCCGTTTTGGTATAGCCCCATATAACGGTGCCCCCGATTTACGGTGTTTTGATGCTTTTAGCTACATTTTCAGACCGATTTAGCTGTATTTTGACACTTAGGGTTCTTAAATGTCAATAAACTTATATAACAAAATTTGTGGACATAGGTCCACGTTTTGGTATAGACCCCATATAACGGTACCCCCGATTTGCGGTGTTTTGACGTTTTTAGCTACATTTTCAGACCGATGTAGCTATAATTTGACATTTAAAGTTCTTAAAAGTCAATAAACTTATATGACAAAACTTGTGGACATAGGTCCACGTTTTGGTATAGCCCCCATATACCGGTTCATTTAAGTTCATATTTTCGTATAGCCCAGATACCTCCGAACTAGCTATTAATGACATTTGAAGTTCCCACGTTATGTACCGATTTTCGATATTTTGAAGATTCTATCTAAATTTTTAACCGAATTAGGAGTTATTTGACATTAAAGGCTCCCATCAAAAACTGTCAACATAGGCCCATGTTTTATTATAACCCCTATATAACAGTACCTCCCAATTTCTAGTCCACCAAAAATTGTCAACATACATAGTTAGATATAGGCACCATAATTTAACGTACCCATTTAAAGATGGGGACAGGAATGAAAAGTAATTATTCCATTTATGGTGTAGGGTATTAAAAGTTCGGCCCGGCCGAACTTAATGCTTTTTTACTTGTTTTTTTTTTTTGTTTCTTGATATTTCTCATCTATGAGCATTGTATTTTCAGAATCTGCAAAAACTTCCCAGGTGTAAGCGCCTTCCATTAAAAATTAGTTGAGGCGCACCGTGAGAAGTAACAAACATTTCAGGAAAAAAACAAAGTATAATTTAAAACAAGTAAGAACAGACTATAGTCCGACGGGGCCGACCATGTGATACCCTATACCACTATCCCTGTGCACTAGCTTTCCGGGCTAGCTGTTATAAGATGTGCATTAGAAATTTTACCAATTTTCACACAAAAGTTTTGATCAATTTAACCCGCTAAATATTATCCGATCATACCGTTGACTTGCACGCTACTTCTTCATCTCAAACCAAAACTACGTTTAAAATTTCGCGCCGATCGGACTATTATTGCGACCTACAGAGCGGCTACAAAATCGAGCAAAAATTTTGTTTTTGGTCCATTTCATCCCTTTAACATTTCACGATCATCGCCAAAAACTAATCAGTTCTATTCTGGTCCAAACCCGACCTCCATACTAAATTTCGTGACAATCGGTCCATAATTGCGGCCTCTAGCTTGATTACAATTTTTAATGGACGGACAGACGGACGGACGGACGGACGGACACACATCGCTAAATCGCTTTATCTCGTCGAGATATGAAGTTTGGCATACCACATGAGGGGTCTACGACGAATATTTCGCGGCGTTACATGAATTTTTGGGAAAACAAACTTATACCCTTTTCCACATTGTGGTATAGGGTATAAATATTAAGTTTCAGTGTTTTATTTAGAAATGCCCTTAAAACTAGAAAATAATTTGTCGCTTAGCCTCAATAAATATATAGTTTCTCATGATGGAATCTATCAAATAAAACGCTTACCGTTTAATTCTGACACCATTTATAATTTAAATGCCGCTATAAGGGGGCTATACCAAAACCTGGACCTATGTTCACAATTTTTGGTGGGGAAATGTCTGTGTCGTTGGGAATGCCAAATGACAGCTAATTGGGGGCTGTAGGAAAAATTGGGTAGATATTCATGTATTGTCATCCAAATCTAAAAAGTGTGAAATTTTTAAGTTCGATTGGTCAACTGCAACTATGTGAAAAATGAGTTACCAGATTTGAAATGCAATTTAAATAAAACACCGTAAAAACTCTATAAAATGGACCAATATTGGTTTTGATTCCATATTCATGTATTGTCATCTAAATCTGAAAAGTGTGCAAAGTTTCGATTCGATTGGTCAACTGCAACTGTGTTAAAAATGAATTACCAGATTTGAACTAAACGGACCAAAGCAAGTTAAATAAAACACTGTAAAAACGATTTTTTACGCGATTTTTTTTCTTTTTGTGGCTTTAATTTTTGCATACATTTTAAGAACATATTGAACTTCACGCTTAAAGCTTTTTTGGTTGTCAATTTTCTTTGTATAAACATCAAGAATACATCCAACTCTCACGAAGAAAATAACAGTGTGTCGAACTCATCAAAATTGGGTGCAATGTGTGCTGCAGAAACGCTTTGAATGTGTACTTTTCACTTGGACTGTTGAGGTGAATGTCAGAACAGGCCCGATTTTTTCACAATGTGTGGACCTAAGTTGCATATTGTTCTATCAGAATGTTTTCCGTTCATTGAATAAAAATTGTCAAGTATACTAACCTCCGTTCGCAATAATTGCTTAACCCCTTCAAAATACCTCAAATAGGGGACCCTCCATATAGGGGCTATACTAAATCGTAAATAAATTTAAAGAGATTTAATCAGGAAGAATATTTTATAGGATTTCAGATATTAAAAAGGGTGCGTGAAGAATTCAAAGGAGATACTTTATTGTTATTTTTGGTTTTCTTATAATAATTACCTACTAGGCCTTTTCAAGCTTATCAAGTGCCTACTACAATGTTCCCATTCATAATGTAACTTTTCTAGCTTTATATATTGATATTGATGTATATATATATTGATGGATATGACACAAAAATAATGTAAAATATTGTTACGGAATTAGATTTAACTAATGTCCGTGTAGACGTTGTTTTATTCCCCGATACGATTTGTACCAAATAAAACAGGGTTCGTTTTAGATTACGTTTCTACAATGCTTTATTTACTTTATTACACTTATTCGTAACCGACTTTAATTACTAAGCACGCAGCTTGTCTCTAGTTAGCACGCAGCTCTTCTTTTACCGATCTGTTCAGTTCAACGCTCAAAACACAACTACTCAATGTTGCCATTCGTAACTCTATTTATACCCAAAATATCCTTGGTCTAGAAGTATCTAGAGCATATGGCAACACCTCGAATCTGTACAATGAACACACAGACGCACATTCGCACTAAGCGAACAACCATACTCACATACATACATGGGGGATGATCAATGACGTAATTACAACAACAAATAAATGTAAGAAAAGAAGTGACAAACTAAACAATAATTACATGACTATGGCAAACAAAATAAAAGCACAGTAATGAAAGGTAAAGAACATCTAGAATAATGAAGATAATTCTACATGATAATTGTTGTTGCTTAAATAAAGTAACTGCGTAATAAAAACTTTACGTTACAATTCAAATTTTTAAATTAACGGAAATTAAACTAAACTAACTTAAACCTATCAGTTACATTCGTAACAATATCATAAGTTTGAGCCTTATTTATACAGCGACGTAGCGAGTTGCGATTGTTTTGTCTTGCCAAAATATGGAATATTTATTTCAAGTACGCTATTAAAAGTGGAACACCGTTATAAGGTACACAAACTAATTTTGAGTGTTTTCTTCGGAGTATGAATGAGCCTTTGGGCCCATACAAATTACTATGAAAACAAAATCGCTAGGTTGGCACGGGTTAACGTTATCCGATCGCCATAAAATTTCATATATAATGTTTTTGTATCAAAATGAAAAAAAGAAATCTTGTTTTTTTGGGTCGCCCTAATGTATATGCAGTGTTGCGCATATCAGAAGCAACAAATCCAGTATTGCGCATTAATTCAATTACAATTTTTTAAAATGTAATATTTTGTTTCCAGTTGTTCCATGGCGGAATAGGAAGGTGTTACATCGATAACAATAATCGGGTCATTTACCACACCAAACGTCAAAATAACGCATTACTGTGAATTGATTGTTTACCTTTTGCATATAATTTCATTCACAATAATGCGTTTTGACAACTAATGTGATAGTACGCAGTTTTTGCCGTTATACCTGTATTATTGCCATGAGTTGTTCTTTGTTAGGTAAACAGAGATTTCAACAAGTTATTTCTGTACTTTGTAGTTGGATGGGATAACAACAACAATAGGTGTGTTCGTTTACTCAACAATTTGTACAAATTTGTAAAAGTTCAGTAACTTCTTGAAATCGGCTAAGGTCTTTTGCATTGTACTGTAGAGTAAACGAACAACATCCAGTAACAATTTGTACAAATTTTGAGTAAACGAACACACATAATATTGACGGATTCATGAAAATGGGGAGTGCAAAACAAAAGCAACAACGGAATATTAGGTCTCTCTGGTTATGGCTATATCAAACCATATGCTTTTAAACATGTATGTTGTCACTTTGGGTATACTAGTATAAAGGCCATCTGATGTCATACATGTGAAAAAGCATATGGTGTGATATAGCGATTACCCTAAAATTTGTAACAAATTTGTAGCAATTGTTGCTGGAAGTCGTCTGTTATCACAAAAAGTGAGCAAAAGAGAGCGATTCGGGATAGACATTTTGACAGTTCTTTTACTGAGAGTTTGCAAATTCTTGCTGGGCAAATTTGTCTGGTTACTTTCCCAGCAAGAATTGTCCAGCAAGAACTTTCTCAGAGAGTAAGGGGGTTTTATTCTCTGTTGCTAAAAAGTTGTAAAAAGTAAACAGACACTTTACCAGCAAAAGCCAGGAAGCAATCACCTAACTTGCAGAAACAGAACAATTTGTCCGCTAATGAAGGAACCAAAGGAAGCAAAAATGTTGTATTTTATTAAAAAAAAAAAAACACATTTGCATTTGAAAAACGATAAGTTCTAGGACAGAGAAGCCATTACATAGTCGATACGTCCGAAGATTTGCTTTACCACCAATGAAACCAGGTAACGTAATTTGGTGACTATGTGGGTTCGAGTCCATGGCTTTCCTTTTTCACATGCAAATAATTTCAGATCATTAAGCTTAACTCTAAACGAGAAAATTAATAAAAAAAAAAAAAAAAAAAAAAGAAAATGACCCAAAAAATGGATTTTTTCCACTCTGCAACTTTGTTCTTAAAAAAATAATACAATTAGGCTTGCTATTTCCGCAATAATATTGTTTTGAATATTCACAAACATAATTTAACGAAAAATTAAAAACAGGTGATTGATTGTTTTCAGGAAGACAATAGCTCTGCTCCAGAACTAAAAAGTTTTTACAATGTTTACCACTTTTACACATTTTGCGTTCCCGTACACAAAATTTATATGAAAATCGTTTACGACTTTTACAACTTTCACGTCTTTTACCACTTTATAAAGTACGCGAACAGGGAAGACGTCTGTTTACTTTTACAAATTTCTTGCAAAAGGGAATAAAAACTCCTTACTCTCTGAGAAAGTTCTTGCTAGAAAAGAAAGCAGACAGACTTAATATTAACAATTGTACACTTATCGGTTTTAATTAGCTGTGTTTTTGACTTAAATTTGTTGTTTTGGGGCATGTTACACACTTAACCGGATTAACCCAGTGGGTTTGGATTTCTAATGTCAATTCCGTAGCGCAAACGTCAAATACATAGATCCTCTCGAAGTGGGTTAAGTCCAATTTACATATGCACATTAAATGATTTCGTTTTACGAAATCCTAGAATCAAATGAAGTGTATTTACATCTGTTTTTTGCGTCATTTGCTTACGCACACAATCGCACATACACACTTATACAATAACACAAACACACGCACACAATATATTTATTCAGAGAAATAGGAATTTCACAACACAAATGTGTATCAAATAACTTAAATTCGTTATAAAAACAAAAAAACATAATTTTCGCAAGTTTTTTAAACATTTATTTTCACTTTTGTCATCGTTTGAGTATTTTTGCTTTTCTACAACACACACAAACAAACAAAGACATCGTAAAACAGTTGCATTTTTTGGTAGTTTATGGCGAAAAAGCTGGGTTGCATATAATAGTATGGTGTTTTCGTGCGTTGTTTAGAATAAATGACGCAGCTATCGTCATTTATTTTTGTATGGTAAATGACGCAAAATGTTGCCTGTTTTAGCAAATAAATGACGAAACAGCTCTAAATGACGAAAAAGTTGCTAATGTAAATTGGACATTAACTTGGCAAAAAACTCTAGTGTAACCGTACTATTAGTATCATTTTTGGGAAAATTTGCATTTGTTATCCTAACAGGGTTGCCATCTCTTACCACATTTCCCATGGTCTGGGGGAAATATCATAATACCTTAAAATCAAAAATTGTCCCTTATGCCTTGCTCGCACTAACGGTGATTCGCCCCCTATTCCTTGTTCGAACCCAAATTACGATTTAATTACTTCATTTCCCATACAAAATGTTGAAAACGAACAACGATTTTTGTACGTTGTTCAATTCAAATTACTCTACGAACGAAGAAAATATTAGTCCCATCTCTAACAAATGAGAGTATTTGTCGAAATTTATCGAAAAAAATAAATATGACAGCCCAAAATATAAAATAAAAAAGATATTCAAAATACAAGATTTTTGATAAAGTATGCAAAATATGAATAAAAATTGAGATAGCAAATGGTAAAAATGCATTGAATGGGAAGTTTAAAGTGTTCCCTATTTCCTTCATGGTACGTTTGTGTGTTCATAATTGCCTAAAAACTTGGAAACAAAAAAATAACAAATAGACAAAAGTCGGTATACCAAAAAGTAATGTTGACATGTCTCTTTCCTGTCGTTTTTGAAAATACAGAAAATAGAGAATTGAAAAATACCAACAATTGGAAAAAATGGAAAACATGAATTAAAATTGTGCAGTTTCATACACAATACATATTTGAAGGAAAGATTATTCTTCGTCCTGTTGATTTCAAATCAAATTACTTGGTTTTTGTCTTAAACATCCATTTAAAACTGTTAACAAAAATAAAGAAAAAATAACATTGTTACTATGAATTATGTATTGTGTAGTATGAACGGGTTAGTTCGTGTACGTAATTGTGAGAGTGATCAACGTAATCCAAACGTCAGTATAAACATGGCATTATATAAAAACTTAAATTGTTAAATATTCATTCGGAAAGTGGTTTATTATCAACCGTTCTTATGTTTGCGGAATAAAAAAAGGTTACCCGAATATTGGTAAACATCCTGGAGTAAACCCCTTGAGGCCATCGAACATTGTAGCTAAAAAGGTTGGGGAAACAGAAACAACTTGTTGAAAGCTCTCTGTACATAACAAAGAACAACTGGAAAAAATATTACATTTAAAAAAACTGTGACGTATCCAAACATTTGAATTAATGCATAATCCCTGATTGGTTGCTTTTGATATGTGCAAAACTGTATATAAACATGTAAAAATATTTCCAATTTACTTTAGGCAATTTAGCTTGAGGGCAATTCATACTTTTAGAAATATGTATGTATTTTAATTTAAAACATAGCAGCAACTATTATGGGCACTTTACACGATATTTTTTAACATATGGGTTGTCACTTTTTAAATACAAAATGTATATGCAAAGTGACAACCCATATGTAAAAAACATACATATCTTGTAAAAAAACCATTAAATATATATATGGTAATAAAAAACCTTGGAGATGCCGGGGATTGAACCCGGGGCCTCTCACATGCAAAGCGAGCGCTCTACCACTGAGCTACATCCCCCTTGGAGATCTTTTGCCAAATTCTATTTACTAATTTATGCACTTCTATTAATAAATTAACTTGGATGCTATTCAAACAATAGCTGTGTCTGGTTACCCTAAAATTTGTAACAATTTGTACCAATTGTTGCTGGAAGTCGTCTGTTAACACAAAAAACCAGCAAAAGAGAGCGATTCGAGAGAGACATTTTGACAATTCTTTCACTGAGAGCTTGCAAATTCTTACTGGACAAATTTCTTCTAGCAGGCAATTGCAAGCTCTTCTTCTTCCTGAAAACAATCAATCAGCCGTTTTTAGTTTTTTGTTGATTTACATATGTTTGACATTTAAAACAATTTTATTGTGGAAATAACATAGTCTAATTGTATTGTTTTATGGAGAACAAATTTGTAAAGTGGAAAAATACTTTTTTGTTTCATTTTCTTTTTTATTTTTAATAAAATACAACGTGTTTGCTTCCTTTGTTTGCGGACAAATTGTTCCGTTTTGGCAAGTCAGCTGATTGCTTGCTGGTTTTTGCTGGGAAGGTGTCTGTTTACTTTTTACAATTTTCTAGCAAAAGAGAATAAAAACCCCTTACTCTCTGAGAAAGTTCTTGCTGGACAATTCTTGCTGGGAAAGTAACCAGACAGACTTAATATTTAATTGTTTTTTAACTGTTTGGTCTTATCTTGTTTACATTTCAACATTTGTCTGAGGTTAACGGCTATTCAAGAAGAAATATCGTATGTAATCGTATTATACATACCTAGTGCTGTTAGTTTCGGAATGATGTTCTAAATTTAATTAAATTTTCTAACGTTGTAATAATTTACTAATGACATACATTTTAGTTAAAAAATATCAAATAATTATGTGATACTATACGAAATTTCATTCATTGACACCATATGCAAATTTCAAAAAAAGAAAAAGTTGATTTGCTTTATTTTGATGTATCGGGTGTTTTTTTTTAAGCTATGTAGATAGAACTTTAAATTGTAAAAAGTAACACAAAAAATTAAATTTTGATGAAACTTTTTTTTTATTTGTTTCAGTATACTCTGACAAATCATCATGAATAGACTCACGCTTGAACAACGCTACGAAATTATCCAAATTTACTTTGAAAATCAGTCGTCGATTCGCGCAACTTATAGACGACTTCGTCATTTGTATGGCGTACATAATCGTCCATCTGAACAAGCGCATTTTTGGCTTAACGGGTTTGTTAATAAGCAAAATTGCCGCATATGGAGTGAGACCAATCCACAAGAGACCCTACAGACTCCATTACATCCAGAAAAATGCATCGTATGGTGCGGTTTTCACGCTGGTGGCATCATCAGACCTTATTTCTTCAAAAATGAGGCCGGAGCTCGCGTTACGGTCAATGGAGATCGTTACCGCACCATGATCAATTATTTTTTGTTTGAAAATATGGATGGCATTGATCCGGAGGAGATGTGGTTTCAACAGGATGGCGCTACGTGCCATACGGCGAACGCAACCATCGACTTATTGAAATCAAAATTTGGCGATAAGTTGATTTCGAAAGGTGGACTTGTCAATTGGCCTCCAAGGTCGTGCGATTTGACACCTCTCGATTATTTCCTGTGGGGCTACGTAAAGTCACTGGTTTATGCTGATAAACCAGCAACAATTGATGCCTTGGAGGCATACGGCCAGCAGTGCTCGAAAAAGTGGCCAAAAATTGGACGTCCAGAATGCACTTCGTCAAGAACAGCCGCGGTGCCCATATGCCCGAAATCATTTTCAAATGTTAATGTCACGTATTGATCTTTCGAATAAAACAAATTTTTGATTACAATTTAATTTTTTGTGTCATTTTTTACAATTTCAAGTTCTATCGAGCTTAAAAACACCCTTTATCTCTGTTAAGCGTTATTGTAGCTTCATTTTGAGATTACATGTCTTCAGTCAAATCGAATGGTGAATCTTTTTGTAGAATATTTCATCCCTCTAACTCAATTCCTTTCATGTCCTTTTCGTCCTTTATTTTTTGAACCGTAGTAAAAGTACCACAAGGCGAGATTTTACAGCATCCAAATATTCTACAAAAATGTTGTTCAGAAGATTTTAGGTACGGTTCTCATTGATGACCAATCGATATTTCCCCGTTTTCATGGTCCTTTTTGACATTTTACCGGTTTTTGTTCAGAAAGCTATGTTTTGTTTTTATGTATATTCGTTATTGGTCTGTGGTGCTTCTGAAATACTTACCATTAATAGCTCTTGTAATGACGAACACGTTAATAACAAATTTTATTGGAGGACAGATCCGGTTATCTAAATTTTTGAACCGGATATTCTGATATTAAACCCGATTTTGGAACCGGTTTTAAGTAACCGATTAACCGAATATCTATATCATTAGAAAGCTAATAAAATGGTCAATCAAATGACAGCAAGTAGCTGATTCAATTGAAGTCCAAGGGTTGTATCAGACCATATTACATGGCAATTCAAGGCCTTCTGTATGTAATTTGCACTAAGAATTCCGCGGAATCTATAACTTCCTGAGAAGTTTCAGGAAAAAATTGGATTCACGACGCCCAGGAAGGTATATTATGCACAAGAACCACTTCAAAGCATTCTATGATCTCAAGATTTACAATCTGATACTAATTTTGTGCTTTTTATAAAGTACAATGCATAAAAAAGCAAAGAATTAAGCAAGGGTCCGCTTTAACGAACTATACAAGAAGTCTGACATTAAATAACGTCATTTTACGTCTATCAGGGCCAGGGCCGTTAAAGACTAGTATAATATGGAGCAAGCCTGGCTTATATAGGGCATTTCATATATCATTAGATTGTTTGTACGTACTCTAGACATAACCCTTAATGATTTTTCATAGTAAATTTTTGGAAAATAACTTCAAAAACTAGAAATTTCAAACCAAATTTCCTACAAAGGGACATTAATTACAATCATGCCAAAATTAGGCCAGGGACATCTTTTTTTTCTATCGGAATCAATGACAAAGCTACTGAAAACGATAGGGAACCAATTATTCCACCATTCTGATGATACGAAAAGCGAAAAATTTGGAAATTATTAACCGATTATTGTGGTGCCTCATTTTTAATGCTCAATTCAAAAATGCCAATTTTTTATTTTTTGGTAAAATTTTAGTATAACGGTACTGTAAACGGAATATTTTTGTATACCATCTTAAAGACAACTTTGCAACCTACAAAATTGTTTTTTGAATTGTTAAAAAATCTTAACTAGTTTCCAAGTTTTATTTCAGGTTGCATCATTTGCAGTCACTGTATTAAAGATAATATCGATAGCTATCGATAATTTGAAATAAAATATCGAAAATATCAAATGTTGAGAATATCGATAGTTTGCCAGCTCTATTTTAGACCTCAAGTATGTTTAGGCGAAATCCGTTTCAGGTAATTTGGAGCTGATTTAGTCATGGCGGTCCGTGGCTGGTGCGAACGATTACTCTCGAACGGATTGATCGATTAATCCATATAAAGGTACCGCCCGATTTTCGGAATTTTGAACTGTTTTGCCAAATTTTCCAACCGATTTGGCTATAATTTTGGATTTTGAGTTCGTAGTACATAAAATACCTCCCTGCAAAAAATATTAAATATGGGTGCAAGTTTTGGTATAGCTCCCATATAAACGTACGTCCCGATAAGGGGAATAACTTACGGGAGGGAACCAATTATTCCACCATTCTGATGATACGAAAAGCGAAAAATTTGGAAATTATTAACCGATTATTGTGGTGCCTCATTTTTAATGCTCAATTCAAAAATGCCAATTTTTTATTTTTTGGTAAAATTTTAGTATAACGGTACTGTAAACGGAATATTTTTGTATACCATCTTAAAGACAACTTTGCAACCTACAAAATTGTTTTTTGAATTGTTAAAAAATCTTAACTAGTTTCCAAGTTTTATTTCAGGTTGCATCATTTGCAGTCACTGTATTAAAGATAATATCGATAGCTATCGATAATTTGAAATAAAATATCGAAAATATCAAATGTTGAGAATATCGATAGTTTGCCAGCTCTATTTTAGACCTCAAGTATGTTTAGGCGAAATCCGTTTCAGGTAATTTGGAGCTGATTTAGTCATGGCGGTCCGTGGCTGGTGCGAACAATTACTCTCGAACGGATTGATCGATTAATCCATATAAAGGTACCGCCCGATTTTCGGAATTTTGAACTGTTTTGCCAAATTTTCCAACCGATTTGGCTATAATTTTGGATTTTGAGTTCGTAGTACATAAAATACCTCCCTGCAAAAAATATTAAATATGGGTGCAAGTTTTGGTATAGCTCCCATATAAACGTACGTCCCAATAAGGGGAATAACTTACGGGAGGCAGATAGGGGCAGCTGGATTTTTTTTATTGTAAAAAGACTTTCCCTAGTATTTTACAAAGAATATGCAGTCTCCCAAATACTCCCAACATTAATAAAACTCAACATAAATTTATAGTACTAATATTAAAAATACCAGAAAAAGTTATTTACAAAAAAAATATTTTTAGAGAAGTTAGAAAACGATTTATGAATATTTTTTCGTAAAAACATTGTCAATACCATCAACAATAAGTTTCATTCCGAAATTTTACATTTACTTCTTAATATTTTATAATTTCACTCGAAAGCTGCGAAGGGTTTTCGGAAGTATTTTACGTTTTTAAGGCACCACATACAAATTTCAACTTTTTCGGCTTAACTTGACATACTACCGCTGTAAATTGGCAAAAATAATACTAGATATTAAAAATGTGATGTGTTTAGACTCTAAACTTTATATATATAATGGTTCCACAAACATCCCAGACGGGACAAGGGAGACTTCTCTCATATTAATGAGTGCACCCCGATTCATATTAGCTCAATGATATGGGACCTACTGTTTATCGCCGAGTCCGAAAGGCGTGTCTTACGACACCACTTTATAGAGAAGTTTTACATGCAGAAATACTCAGGAAATGTCGCCAACATTACTGAGGGGTATACCATTGCACCACGGGTGTGCATACCATTGCACCACGATGGCACCCCAGACTCTAAACTTTAGAGAATTTTTATTTCAATAGCAAACAAATTTGTTGCCATACATTTTTCGATTTTTGTCCACGGGCGAAACCACAGTGTACACGAATAATGATAAAACATTTCTAAACTTCATCAATTGAACATTTTCGACAATTGAGTTTTCCCACCTTTATACTCTTGTGTCATTGCTCCTGACCTCCTTGATTAAAAGATATCAGTTTTAAATAGATATTGAATATACTTTTCTACGCCACAGTTCACCTCGTGCGTACATTGTTTTCATTTTAGGAATAATAACTATGTAAGTTCTAAACGCCTTTAACTATTTTCCTGAGCTTTTTTTTGCATTTCTTGTACTACAGCTCCCTAAGATTTCGGACCATGCAGAAAGAGTAACACGAGAAAATAGAGCCTTGGGACAAGTTAATGTATTGTGTGGCATGTTATTGTTGTGAGACTACAGATGACAATGATGTTGTTGCATCTGCGGTTTTTAGAAGATTGTTGTAGTCGTTGATGCTGTTGTTGTTGGCAAATGTTGTATTAACATATCATTTAAAATTCATGTTAAACATATGTAAACCATTGATAGATATAGTATGATAACGTGCAATATACTAGAGGCAACGACAACAACAACACTAACAACATTAAGTACAGCAAATTCAGTGTATCTTAAAGTCACTGCAAATTTTGTAGTGGAATCTTTAGATAGAATTCCGAAAAAACAAGTTGCATATGTATGAGGTGGACAGTGCACAGTATGTTCAGGTATTACCATAGATTAATAAATGTATAAACAGAGAAATCCTCTCAGCGAGTATGTTCGAATTCGAAAATGTTGGAAAAATCTATAGCAATACTTCATTCATTTCACTTAAATCTGCTAATAAAATAGGCGTATCTTGCTTTATAAACATTCATATTAAAGCTTTCCCATTGAGGAAGATACCTGGGTTGCTGAGGCTTCTGAAATGGAAATAGTGGTAAAAATAACGCATTTTAATTTATATACATTTTAAAATAAATCAAAATCATTTTGTCCGCATGTGATTTTCATGTACAGCAGACCACATCTTTTAAGTTGTATATATTTTTCGAAATTTAATTTGGAGACTAAGATGTAGCATCGGCTGCATCGTAGCATTAAAAATACCAAAAAATATCGCTAATTTACGCAAAGTCCATTTAGTTTTTGTCTGGGAGAAAACAAGAAGACACGTTGGCTTCAAGCCCTTTTATCCATTTTTAACATAAATACAGCCATAGCTTCCACGCAAATTAACTGTGAAGGCCAATTTTTTTTGCCAAGTCTAAAAGCATTTCATTTTATCCAAAAGTATTTATAATATTTTGTATATATACAACCACAATTCGCGATTCCCGTGGAAAAATTTACTTTCCATGGGTTATGACAAACATTTAAAAAAAATGTCCAAATCGCTCCAGCCGTTCTCAAGTGGTGAAATTACAAACGAACGACATTTGGTTTTTTTTTATTTATAAAGATATTGCATTTTGTTTTAATATGAAATAGGGAAGATACTCTGCCGCCTTCGAAATTCAACAAAATATTAATCCTATTTCAAATTTCAGGAAAATAGGTTCAGTAGTTTTGTAGATGTAACATATTTTCAACTTTGAGCGTGGTCAAGTCTTTGGGTCCCAAATAAGTATAAGTATCGGGGACAAAACCACAATTGTCTCGCAAATTAATTTCCAAACGGATACATTCTTAATTATTGTAAATATAGCATTTTTAAAAAATAGGGTATAGGGGATGTTCCCCGCCGCATCTGAAATTCGACAAAATATGTAGCCTATTTTCACCGGTGGCCATCCCCGTACATTCCCCGGCAATTTTAGAAAAATTGTTACAGTAGTATTTGTAAAAAAAAAACAAAATGGAGTTGCAAATTGAAAAAAGTGGGCGCTAAAGTGGGCTTGGTCAAAATTTCTTTCCATAAAAACCTAAGTTGGGTTAAAAAAAAAACATTATCGATTAATGATGTTTCAAATTAGATTTATTCCAGAAACTAAACGTAGAAAAGGTTTGTAAGCGATTCGCGCTTTTCTACACGACTTTTATAATTCCCTTTAAAAAAATTCTCTATCACTTTATCTCTTTTCAGAAATTTTATTAACTTTTACTTCCATAATCTGCTGATTTACGATAATGAGCTATATCGTAAATCACCTGGAGTACTGGAGTCCATTGCTATGAACTAAAGGTATTGTGACATAGAAAGTCGCTCTGAACCATGTCCGAAGCGTTGAAATACTTCTTAATACAAAACACTGTGACAATTGGTTGGCGTATTCTAATCCAGCATAGAAACTTACGAGTGGGGTAAAGGACATAATTTTTAAGGTGGGATTGTTGTTGAATGTGTTTCTATCTTGGCAGATCGCCCAGCTACCTTAATCTGCATACTCCAATACCAAGTTGTGTGCTGTTGTCTTACATTTAATATTACATTATCATAGAGTTCCACGATGCCCACAACAACAAACCCCATACGACAATGCGATGGAGGAAGGTGCAATATTTATGCCTAAATTGTAAAGTGTGGGTAAAAATGTATTGTAATGGCAAATGCCCAGTGATCAACAACAACAACAGCAACAGAAAAAAATATCAACCAAATATCTGCAACATAACTCTTCAATGAAGTTATGCGCCCAGTTGCAATGGAATTGCAACAAATCTCAGTTAAGAATATTGCCACTGTTTTGCATACATACCCAGATACATACGTACATATAAACGGGTGTATTCCAAATCAACTGCCCTTGGCCATGATTTACAGGGGCCATACATCACTTGTCTGCTTTGGGGCCATGGCATCACCAGCAACACCGGTTGTCTGATAATTCCATTCCTGAGTGGAAAATATGCAAACAAAAAGAAAGCAGCAGCAGTGTAACCTCCTTTCTTACAAGGCATCAATGCAGCACAGGAATTTTATGAACATATCTCTTCGGTTAGCAGCGGGTCTGCCTGCCTGACCGACCAACCAACCTACCATACACGAATGAAGATGTCGTATTTGTTGCATTTAATTTGTAAACAAAAACCTCTTTAGTTTATGACTTTAATACTTCCTACTCGTTTCGTTCATTCTTCGTATTTAGCATATCAGAAGAATGGAATAAACATGCATATGTTTGTTTAGATTTGTTGGTGTTTTTTTCGTCTTTTTGTTTTAATAAATTTGAATGAAAAGAAATTTGTATACAATTGCAATAATGTTGGCACGCATTTTTTGGTTTACCATAATCCTAGAACGGCAAGTATTCTTATTATGTCATAGGGTTTGTAACCGTTGGCAATTGTGTGAAACAAAATACATATTTGAGACAAAGCAATTTTGTCAGTACGGAGGAAATAATCAATGGATACCCTATACTTAATTGGCCACCTACAGACGTTTGTCCTATAAGCCACACTAAGAACATATTTCCATTCCTCTCTATTTCTTGCTATACTTCTCCAATTTGGAATACGTTGTTTTTAGGCCCTCCACCATAGTATGGGGGTATATTAAGTTTGTTTTTCTGTTTGTAACGCATTGAAATAATCATTTGCGACCCTATAAAGTACATAGCTAGGGTTACGATAAAAAAACTCACACACAAAAAGGTTTTAACGTTTTTATATATGAGCTTTTTTGAAAAAGGTTTGGAGTCACTTTAAGCACATATATAACTCAAAACCAGTAAGGAAAGGATCAAAGTCGGGCTGAGCCGACTATATAATACCCTACACCACTGTGAATATGTAAAATAGATATGGGAGCTAAATCCAAATCAAAACAGATTTTGATATAATTTTTCACATTTATTTGTAGACCAAATTCCTTCACATTGTCCAAATTTCATCAAAATTGTCATTTATAGCATGTTTCGTGCATCAAATACCTCAAATCCGCCTAAAATATATATGAGAGCTATATCCAAATCTGAACCGATTTCGATATAATTTGGCACACTTATTTCTAGGCCAAATACCGGCAAACATTCGAAATTTTATTGAAATCGTACATATATAGCGCGTTCCGTGCATCAAATACCTAAAATCGGCCAAGAATATATATAGGAGCTATAGCCAAATTTGAACCGATTTCTACATAATTTGGCACACTTATTTCTAGACTAAATACGGTCATACATTCCAAATTTAATTGAAATCGGACATATACAGCGTGTTTCGTGCACCAAATTCCTTAAATCGGGCGAAAATATATATGGGGGCTATATCCAAATCTGAACCGATTTCTATATAATTTGACACACTTATTTCTAGACTAAATTCCGTCCACATTCCAAATTGCATTCAAATCGGACATATATAGCATGTTTCATGCACCAAATGCCTTAAATCGGGCGAAGATATATATGGGGGCTATATCAAAATCTGAACCGATTTTTTACCAAAATAAATGGCGTTCGTTCTTTAGCCAAAAAACTATCTTCCCCAATTTTCATGCGAATCGGACAATAAATGCGACCTGTACTTTGTTTACAAAAATACATGGACAGAGGGACATGCGTAAATCGACTCAGAAAGTGATTCTATTTATATCCCTAAAAGGAACTATGGGTATATCTCGTTTCCTTTTGCATGTTACAAACTAAAGCCAAACGACATTACCAAAATGACATAAGCTTTTGCTTGTCACAAATTTTATCGCTATATCATTACATATGTATATATCATTTTATATCATATATAACTTTATTCCATATATCATATCAAGTGAATGTGGTTTGTGTGTGACCTTCTTTAATGCTTAAATGGAATAAAAGTTATTCGTGCAACAGGAAATACTTTCTAGAATTTTTTTTATTCGAAAAAAAAAAATTCAAAGTTGTTTGTGCGCGTCCTTTTTTAATACTTAAACGGAATGAACGTTATTAATTCTTGCTACAGGAAATAATTTTTGAGAAAAAAGGTCAAAAATCATGACCCTAATATAGCCATGTCCGTCTGTTGTAATCAAAAATTGAGCAAGAACGTTATATCTTTTTTCACCGAACTACCTGTAATTTAACATTTTAGGTATGCAGTGGTCACAAAACCTCTCCAGCAAAAATTGTCACTATAGGACCATGATTTGGTATAGCCCCCATATAATGGCACCTCCCGATTTTCTGTATTTTGGAGATTTTAGCTAAATTTTTGGACCGAACTACCTGTAATTTCACATTTGAGGTTCCCACTTGTTACAAAACGTCTCCATTACAAATCGTCGACATAGGTCAATGTTATGGTATAGCCTCCACATAACCCTTTCGGCCCCAAATTTGCTTATAAGCAACTTCGATTTTAACGTCGTTTTATTTAAAACTAACGGAATTTGTTCTCAAAGAACACATTGCTTTGGCTAATTGTAGTCCTAAGAATGCAAAAATTATAAGAAAGTGTCAGTTGTATCCCGATCAACAGAACTACGATGCATTATTCAGTGTGAAGTCTGGAAAATCACGGCATGTCAAAAATGTATGTGTACAGTCCAAATTATTTAAATCGTTTCTAAATCAAAATGTATGAGCTTTATGTTAAACTTTAGTTTTGATTCTTCAAAAGTAAGGTCAGAGGTATATTTCTATAAGATTATAACATTTATATTTACGTAATTGCACAAAATAATGAGCAAATAAATTTTAGATTAAATGTACTGTATCTTCCGAAATAGGTTGGGTAACGCCCACCTATTTATGTTATGCCTTAGTTTTGACTTAAACTTTAATTCTATGTTTTTAAAGTAACTACTAATGCGACGGGGCCGAAAGGGATAATAATACCTCCCGATTTTCGGTATTCGAGAATTTTATCAGCATATTGGACCGAACTACCTGTAATTTCATATTTGAGGTTTCCAGTGGTCACAAAATATCTCCATTAAAAATCGTCAGCAGAGGCCCATGTGTTGGTATTTTGAGGATTATAGATAAATGTTCGTGGGTTCGATTCCCCGGCCAGTCAACATCAAAATTGTCAACGGTGGCAAAATACCCCTTAGTAATGTTGGCGACATTTCCTGAGTATTTCAGTCATGTAAAACTTCTCTACAAAGTGGTGTCTTACGGCACGCCGTTCGGACTCGGAGATAAACAGTAGGTCCCATATCATTGAGCTAATATGAATCGGGGTGCACTCATTGATATGAGAGAAGTCTCCCCTGTCCCGTTTGGGATGTTTGTGGAACAATTAAAATTTTTAAATTTTTACAGAACTACCTGTAATTTGACGTGTGAGGTTCCCATAAGTCGCAAAAGTAATCCACCAAAAATTGTTATCATAGGTCCATGTTTTGGTACAACTCCATATAATGACACCTCCCGATATTCGGTATTTTGAGGGCACCATTTTTTACGGAACTTCCAGCATTTGAGTTTCTGTACAGTCTCGAAACTTCTAAACCACAAAATTGTAAATATATGTTCATGTTCTGGTATAGCCCGTGGTACAATTACCAAGTTGTGGTATCACACTTGCTGTTCGAATATGGAGTGTAAAATCCATTTAAAAAAATATTTTTGTTGTAATTTCCCCTCTCTTTTTCTGTTCAGGCAAACAGCTTCGAAACGAAAATCTATGTTACCATACTAAATAGCGCGTAAACGTATACTTTTCCAGGTATTTATGTATTTCGAAAGGAATGCCTTTTGTTAAAGGAGAATATCAAAATCACTCACTTGCTTTGTAGCTGTCGAGCAGAACGTAAACTCGTGAATTACACCGAAAATCTAAAAACAAATGTATGCAACACATTCTTAAAACAAAATAAAAATTTTATGGACCTGTTTTAAAGGTTTTTGAAGAAATCAATTAAATAAAATAATTCAAAATACCGACACATTTTATTTTCTCAAACAAAACAAATTACAAATTTTTACAGTGTTTTATTTAACTTGCTTGAGTGCCCGTTTAGTTCAAATCTGGTGACTCATTTTTAACACAGTTGCAGTTGACCAATCGAACTGAAACTTGGCACATTTTTCAGGTTTAGATGACAATACATTAATACGGAATCAAAACCAATATTGGTCCATTTTTATAGTGTTTTAACGGTGTTTTATTTAAATTGCATTTCAAATCTGGTGTTTTATTTGACTTGCTTTTCAAATCTGGTAACTCATTTTCCACACAGTTGCAGTTGACCAATCGAACTGAAACTTTGTACACTTTTTCAGATTTGGATGACAATACATGAGTATGAAACCAAATCCAATATGGGTCCATTTTTTCCCATAGCCCCCATATAGCGGTACCACCCGATTTAGTTCAAATCTAGTAACTCATTTTAACGCAGTTGCAGTTGAAAAATCGAACTGAAACTTTGCACACTTTTCAGATTTGGATGACAATACATGAATATGGGTCCACTTTTCCTATAGCCCCCCACATAGCGGTACCATCCGATTTCAGGTATTTTGAGGATATTATCTTCATTTTTGCCCGAATTGGCTGTCATTTGGAATTTGGGATTTCCAATGATACAGACATTTCCCCACAAAAAATTGCAAACAGAGGTCCAGGTTTCGGTATGGCCCCTTATAGCGGGGCCGAATTGGCTGTACCCTGGCAATGGGACCACCCATTGGTATAGAAACTTAATCACTAAAAATTATGAACATACAGTATCGGCCAAAACTAAAGCACCCCCTCAGTAAATTTTTTTGAAATGATAATTTTTTTTATGAAAACTAAATTATAAATTTATATTTTATTTTTTTTCTTTTTATTTATTTATATCGTTATAATTGAAAAATACAAAAATAAGGAATTCAGAATTTAATAAACAAAAGTTAAAATTCAAAAAATATTTTAGGTCGCAAATATAAGCGGACAAAACTAAAGCACCCCCCAATTTGAGGTACAACAAAAACTATTGAAATCAATATTTCGTTGCATATCCTCTATTCTGGATGACACAGTCACATCTTTTAGGCATAAAGGATACTAAATTATTAATTATTGCAGGCGAAATAATCAATTTTCGGGGTCGCTTATATCTTGATTTCTGTAACGAAAACAATCTTATCGTTTTAAATGGACAGACTGTAGGCGATGAGGATGGTAATCTCACATATATTAGCACTGTAGGCGCGTCAGTTAATGACATATGCGCAATGTCCCATGCTTTGTTACAATATTTGCACAGTTTTCATGTAGAGGAAAAAATATGGTCTGATCATTTGCCAATAGTAGTTACTATGGAATTTAGTTCCCCATCTCAATATTCAAATAAATTAAAACTGTTACCCAAATTGCTATGGAAAGAATCAGATAAAAGCTTGTATCAAAATAAGCTTAATTTCAGTCTTCAAAATCTTCGGGAAACGAAAGAAAGTATTTGTTTGAAAGACTTAACTGACATTATTGTGGCATCATCGGATACAGCAATCTCAACCAAGTCATATACCCCCAAAACGAAATGGTTCAATGATACCTGCTTTTGGGCTAGAAAAAAAGTTTTTGAACAATTACGTAAATTTCGGAAGAATGGCAGCGAAGACCAGAAACATGCTTATTTACGTGCCAAAAAGAAGTACAAAGAGGTATGTGAAATAAGCAAATACAGGTATTATTCCATGATAAACGAAAAAATTAACACTATTACGAATGGCAAAGAGTGGTGGAAACTTGTGAAGGAACTTAATAATCAGGAACCAAAGATAAGCCAAAACATATCAGCCGAAATGTTTAAAGAATACTTTCGACACTTGTTAAATCCTGAACAGGCTGCAATGGATATATTATATGCGCCAATGTTAATAACAGACCAGTTTTTGGATAAGGAAATATCGTTGGATGAAATAAAGAATATGTTAAGAATGGTGAAATCTCAGAAGGCACATGGTGAAGACGGGATTCCTTATGAATTTTTTATAAACGCCACTGATGACTTTCTCACTGAATTAGCTAAAACGTTTAACAGAGTCTACGAAAATAGAGACGTGCAAGATTCCTTTTCGAATACCCTAATATTTCCGATCCACAAAAAAGGAAGCCTAAACGAGGTGTCAAACTATAGGGGAATATCATTTATGAACAGTGTGGCTAAAATATTTATGGGAGTTCTCAGTGAAAGACTCATAACATGGGTTGATAATCGGAAATTACTACTCGAATACCAGTCTGGATTCAGGAGGAATTATTCAACAGCTGATAATGTGTACAACCTGGCATCAATTGTTAACATCAAAATATCGGAAAAAAGGAAATTGTATGCTTTTTTCGTGGATTTCAAGGCCGCATTTGATAATATTAGTCGGAACTTATTAATTTACAAACTACATGAAATGGGAATCTCTTACATGTTTGTTAAAATGATAGAGAGTATATATCAAAGAACCAAATCTGCGGTATTGACTGGTAAGGAAAGATCAGATTATTTTGATACAGTATCTGGTGTGAAACAAGGCTGCTTGTTATCACCTCTGCTCTTCGCACTATACATAAATGACCTGCACGACTGTTTGAATGGAGGAGTTACTATAGAGGATCTGAATATAAGATTACTGTTGTACGCAGACGACATTGTTATCTTAGCGGAGGACATCCAAGTACTTCAAACTATGATATTGAATTTAGAAGAGTACTGTTCAAAATGGAATCTAGTTGTGAATATGAATAAGTCAAAAATAATGGTTTTTCGAAAAGGAGGCAGATTGTCTACACAGGAAAAATGGTCCTACCGTGGTGAAGAGATAGAAATCGTTTCACAATACAATTACCTTGGTGTTATTATTACTCCGCAAATGTCCTTTTTGAAACATATACAAAATCGTAACAACCAAGCAAAAAGTGCGTTGAAAGTGACATGGAAGAGTTTTATAAACAAAAATGAAATTGGATTGCCTCAGAAATGGAATGTATATCAAGCAGTTTGTAGAGCAATTCAATCGTATGCGGCGCAAGTGTGGGGTCACCTACACTTTGATGAGGTTGATAAGCTTCAACGCTTCTTTCTAAAACGAGTCTTTAAATTGCCAGATTCCACACCAAACTATGCGCTTACGATCGAAACAGGCCTTGAGGCTGGGCATATCCACATACTCAAATTGCATCTGAGATATATTTGGAGGACTTTGTTTCGATATAGCCAAGACAGATTACCAAGTAAACTCAGTAAAATATTGTTGCGAAAAGAAATCTTCTGGGTCAAATCTTTAAACGATCGTCTTAATTCAGTGCAAATGCAGTCAATAGGAGAGTATATTTCACAAAGTGCTTGGAATATTATGGAATCAACTTTGATAGACCGATTACTATCAAATAATAAAGCTAAAGATTTGCAAAGGGCTCTTCAGAGCAATTCCCGTATATTCAAGAACTTAGACCTAACACGAGGAGTATTCTATTTTGATGAGAATTACAGTCGCGAAGAGATTTCCTGGATATTTAAGGCTAGATGTGACCTTATCTTTCTGAACGTAAGTCGCAATATATCAGAATCGGACGCAAATTACTGTACGATATGCAACCTTCACGAAAGAGAAACCCTGCAGCACTTCATCGGAATTTGTCCAGTATTTAGAGAATACCGATTACAAATATTTGGCCATCGAATACTTCAGCACCAAGCGGTATTATTAATATTAAATGGAGAGGAACAGAATGATTGGAAAAAGCTAGTTGCTTACATTAAAGTTGCACTTCAATATCGTAAATTAATTATTACCGAATTTCAATAATATACGTAAATTCTTCTTAATATATATGCAAAAAATGTACTCAATATGTAATTCATAACCGACTGACGACATAATGTCATAGTCGTAAATCCTTTATTTTCAATAATATACGTATTAAAATGTAATTATGTATTCAAATGAAGAAAAAATAAAGTGATACTACTACTACTACTAATCAATTTTCGGAAAATTTAGCTTAAATCCTCAAAAAACTGAAAATCGGAAGGTACCGTTATATGGAGGCTATACCCAAACGTGGACCCAGGTCCACGATTTTTGGTGGATATGTTTTATGATCACTATGAACACAAAGTACCAAATTACAGCTAATTTAGTAGGAAAATGTGGCTTAAATATCCAAAATACCGAAGATCGGAAGGTACCGCTATAAGGGGGCTATACCAAAACATTAGCCGATATTGTTCATATTCATCCAAAAATGATGCTACAGCATCCACTAGTCAAATACAATACGCTAACGTTTAAAAATTAGCAAAAGAACGAATTACAGAAGAACGATAGACGCCGGCTTATTCAGTCGACGACCAGTAAAAAAAAACCTTTCATATCGACTAAAAATGAAGGAGCCAGACTGGCATTCGCAAAGATGGTAAAAGGCTTGGACCAAATGGGCAACCGTTAAATCCTAAATATTGCAAAGACGCTGTAAAACATGGAGGCGGAAGGTTTTTTGCTGGTCGTCGACTGAATAAGCCGGCGTCTACCGTTCTTTTGCAATTCGTTCTTTTGCTAATTTTTAAACTTAAGGGATTTAGTATTTGACCAGAGAATGCTGTTGCATCATTTTTTGATGAATATGAACAATATCGGCTAATGTTTTGGTATAGCCCCCTTATAGCGGTACCTTCCGATCTTCGGTATTTTGGATATTTAAGCCACATTTTCCTACTAAATTAGCTGTAATTTGGTACTTAGGGTTCTTAGTGGTCACAAAACATATCCACCAAAAATCGTGGACCTGTTTCCCAGTTTGGGTATAGCCTCCATATAACGGTACCTTCCGATTTTCAGTATTTTGAGGATTTAAGCTAAATTTTCCGAAACCCGATTATTTCGCCTGCAATAATTAATAATTTAGTATCCTTTATGCCTAAAGATGTGATTGTGTCATCCAGAATAGAGGATAAGCAACGAAATATTGATTTCAATAGTTTTTGTTGTACCTCAAATTGGGGGGTGCTTTAGTTTTGTCCGCTTATATTTGCGACCTAAAATATTTTTTGAATTTTAACTTTTGTTTATTAAATTCTGAATTCCTTATTTTTGTATTTTTCAATTATAACGATATAAATAAATAAAAAGAAAAAAAAAAAATAAAATATAAATTTATAATTTAGTTTTCATAAAAAAATTATCATTTCAAAAAAATTTACTGAGGGGGTGCTTTAGTTTTGGACGATACTGTAGGTACAGGTTTTGGTATAGCCCCCATACAGCGGTACAACCTGATTTCAAGTGTTTTAAGGATTTATCTTAATTTAACCCGAATAGGCTGTAATTAGGCATTTGGGTTCCCAATTGTACTGAAACTTTCCCACCAAAAATTGTGGACATAGGTCCAAGTTTTGATGTGGCCCCCATATAGCGGTATGTTCTGATTTCAAGTGGTTTAAGGATTTATCTTCATTTTAACGCCGAATTGGCTGTAACTTGGTATTTGGAGTCCCCAATGGTACAGAAACTTCCCCACCAAAAATTATGGACATAAGTTCAGGTTTTGGTATAGCCTTTATATAACGGTACTACACGATTTAAGGCATTTGAAAGTTTTTATCTAAATCGGCCTAAATTGATTATAATTTTGTTCTCAGTGGTCAAAAAAATGTATTTACTAAAAAGTTAAAAATAAAAAATAATTTTTAAATTTTAAAAAACAGGCTGAGCCCGACTGGGATTTGAACCCACGTCCTTGAAAACATATAAAAAATGTTGTCACGGCGTGTTAGCGTTCAAAGCCAAAACTCATAACTTCAAAGGCAGCGCAAAAAAGCGTTTCTCGTAAAGAAAATACATTTCTGTGGCCAAGTATCTGCGTAAATGTACAAAACACATTTGCATTTGAAAAACGATAAGTTCTAGGACAGAGAAGCCATTACATAGTCGATACGTCCGAAGATTTGCTTTACCACCAATGAAACCAGGTAACGTAATTTGGTGACTATGTGGGTTCGAGTCCTTGGCCTTCCTTTTTCACTTGCAAATAATTTCCGATCATCAAGCTTAACTCTAAACGAGAAAATTAATAAAAATTCATTAAAAATGATCTTCGCCCTTACAGGCAAAACTTCAAAAAATAAAAAAAAAACAGGCTGAGCCCGGCTGGGATTTGAACCCACGTCCTTGAAAACATATCAAAAAATGTTGTCACGGCGTGTTAGCGTTCAAGGCCAAAACTCATAACTCCAAAGGCAGCGCAAACAAAGCATTTGTCGTGAAGAAAATACATTTCTGTGGCCAAGAAAAAAAAAATAATAATTTAATTAAATAAAGTCAGTGTTTTATATAGAAATGCATTTAAAACTAGAAAATAACTTGTCGCTTAGCCTCAATAAATATATTCTTTCTCATGATGGAATCTCTCAAATAAAACGCTTGCATTTAAATTATAAATGGTGGAAAAAATAAACGGCAAACGAGAGATTCCATCATGTGAAAGAATATATTTACTGAGGCTAAGCGAAAAATTATTTTCTAGTTTTAAGTGCATTTCTAAATAAAACACTGAAACTTAATTTTTGTAAATTATTTGTCAATACAATTTTTCCTTTATACATTTGAAACATTTCTTATTTTACCCAAAAAATACAGAATTACGTTTATATGTTTTGTTGTTTTTTTTAGGAATTTATCTTAAACACCTTAAAAACTTCTTGATTTTTCGATTTTGAAAATGGATTAGCAATTTGTAGCAGCCGGACAATAAACTAACGGTGATCAAATAACTGCAGCTCGGGCATTATATGAATGGGCATCTGAGCTGAATAATCTACCAAATATTAAGGTGATATTTTTTCGAAAGATGATTATTTAGATACTAAAGAGGATTTGACTTTGAAATATGCTTATACTACGCGGGAGAAAAAAAAACTGGATTCACCGATATCTACTAAAGCTGGTGCAATAATTACTAAACCATTTTCAAAATCGAAAAATTAAGAAGCTTTTAAGATGTTTAAAATAAATTCCTAAATAAAACAACAAAACACATGCCAATAAATGTAATTTATTTCTTTGATAAAATTACAAAATGTTCACACTTGTATAAAGGAAAAATTGTATTGACAAATTGTAAAAAATGATGCAATGTAATCGTAGTTTAATACAAAAAATTTCAAGAAAATCGAAAAGTACAATCATTGTTAAAAATGTATATAAAATATTTAAAAAAAAACTCTGCACATTTCTTTTCTATTTTTTTAAATAGCTGATAAAACAACAAACAATACATAAAGATATTTTTTAAAATTGGACCAATATTAAAGAAGTTATGAGTATTTCTTTGCATATAGTTTTTACATAATTCGACTTTTTCAAGGCGCGATATCTCTGTAGCCGTTAGTCAAAAAAATCTGAAAATATATTAAATTTGTTTTCTGATAAACAGCATCACCACATCAAAAATGAAGAAATCAAAAAACATTGTTCGATTTCACTCAGAAATCTCCATATATTCTTGATCAAGATAAAATTCTATGTCGATCTAGCCATGCAATCGTATTTTTTTCTTTATTTTCTGGATTTTAGTTACAATCTTTAACCGAACTTGCTGTAATTTAACATTTGAGATTCTTAGGGGTCACAACTATCCGTAATTTGACATTTCTCAGTAGTCAAGAAAATTCTTTATTAAAAATTGTCAACATAGGTCCCTGTTTTGGTACACCCCCATATAACGGTACGGTTTTTCGGTATTTTGCAGGTCTTATCTACATTGGTCGGCGGAACTCCCCGTAATTTGACATTTGAGGTTCCCTGTAGTTACAAAACTTTTCGACCAAAAATTGTCAAAATTGGTCCACACTTTGATATAGCCCACAATAAGGTGGTTTTAAAAAATCGATTTCTGATTTTTCTTAGATTAGATTATATAATGTAGGTATTTGGGGTATTCGTGGTCGAAAAATTTTTGCACCTAAAATTGTGGACAGGAAAGGAAACTAATTATTCCATTTTAGTTAAGAATATTTTATGGTGGAAGGTTTAAAAAGTTCGGCTCGTCCGATCTTAAAAACATTTAACTTGTTTTTATTGAAGAAAATCAGAATCCTTGTCCAGTTTTGGCCAAGTTATACCTAATTTCTCTGTTCTTCTGAGGAGCCTTAATAACAATTGACCACCTATAGGGACACATTTTCTATGCCTTAACTATTGCAACTAATAAACATGTTCCTAAGAATATGTGTACTGTGCCAACAAGTTTTTATTACTGCGGTACTAAAAGTTTTGTACAATTGTTTTATTGAATTGTATGTAAAATGTTTGTAATGTAATGGTTTTGTATTTATGTGGCTGATAATTTGCATGTTCTTGAATGTTAAATTCATCTTTTCATCATCATGATGCTGATGTTGTTGCAACTACTTCTCCCACAGTCTTTCCTTTTTAGGATGGATATATCTTAATGCATAGCTAAAGGATATTCATCAGCTAGTTTTTAATGTCTCTTAAATCTTTTGTTAAAGTTGGCAATGAAAATAATGATAGAACTCCAAGTATTTATTGTTATTGTTACGCCGGAGGTAAGCATTGAGTTTTGAATGATCCTTTGAAAAAGTTAGAATGCAAAGATGTACATTACCTACGATCTGTCCATATGGGAAAATGAAAAGTTAAAAAAAATAAAATTTGCTGGTGTGAAAGAGCGGTATTAAATAATATTGGAACCATCACTATAAATTACGCCTTCACCATATAAATTAACTTGGATAAATTTCAGAATTCCCCAACAACTTCTCCTCAGATCAGTTGTAAAGAAACATCTTACGATACATATCCCGGGTACTATAGCAGCCAAATCTCTTCCTTTTTAAAATATTGCAAATAGGAAATTTATGTCTCAAAAATTCGTTGTAGCTATTTCGAACTAAAGTACTTACAAATACCAGTTTTATTTATTCAATATTTATTCCAGGTGTCCACAGTTATCCACGGTTTTTGGTACAATAACAAATAGGCATTTTATTTAATATTCAAAAACTGAATTATAAATTTTCAATAATTTATGGGTCACCAATAGTGAATGTCGCTCATAATTCATAACGCCAACTAAATACTTTAAGAAGAAGAAGAAAAAAACGAAAACAAAAAATTGAACATCAAACAACCTTCCACGAATCTACAACAACAACTACTAAATACAAGCAGAAAATTGTTTGAAATTAAATTAAACACCCTCAACTAAATAAATGGTAATTCGTGCAACACGATTTCAACCAGAAATCATAATGTCTCATAAACTTCAAAATTGTAAATTGCCCAGCGACTGACTGAGTGGCTTTTAACACCTTCTTGGATTACCATAAACCAAACACCAAAATGGGACTTAACTGGTATAGAAAGGAAAGTCCACAACTGCTGCTGGACTGAATTTTCGTCATTTTTTTTGTTTTTTGGAAGGAAGATAGAAAAATAACAAGCCTTTTAACCACAGGCTGCCGACAAATTTATGCCACCTTCTTTATAGGTTGTAATAAGAAAACCTAATAATTTTCTAGTAAATGTGGCGAATAGTGGTGTCGATGATGCCGTAGTTGTTGGTGTTACTATTTGCAACTTTACTTAGAAACCAAAATACATAGCCCACAATGTATAAAACACGTTTTAATAGAAAAAATCATTGGTTGGGTGGAAAAAAGCAGTAGTGTTTTTTGTTTGAGATTCCTAAAACTTTTGATTAGCATTTCTTCTCCCAGGTAGGCTACAAAAGCAAAGTTATATCAAATTTCGAATTTGAAAGCAGATCAATAATATTTCAATATTATCCTTACATTGATTTCGAAGTCATGTTAATCGATAAATACATGAAGTCGAAAAATTAACATTGCAATTTGTCCTATAGATTTTCTAAATTTTGGATGTTTGTTGCCAATATGGACTAATGGGCTAACAAGAATCAAATAGAAATGTTGTTTTGCCAAAGAAACTGGTGACCATTTGCTTCGAAGTGTTCCTCCAGCAACAACTTTCATTGTATTTGAGCGTTTGTGAAACTTTGTTGGATCAAAGGAGAACACACCTTCTTTAAGGACAGGCGTTCATGCAATATCGAATGTATGTTGTAGGAAGAAATATCTAAGGATGCCTCTAACTCACGGCATGTTACATGACGATTTGCATTATCACTTCAAGCACGACATCAAGTTTTTCTGGCACAACGGCCCTTTTTGGACGACCTTCGTTTTTGAGCGAGCGTCGGCCAGGATTGAATTCATTAAACAAGTGTTTCACAGTGCTATGGGATAGTGCTTCATCGCCCTACATAGATTTCATACTTATCTAGTGGCCTTCATAGAAAATAATAATAGCAAACTAGCAGACCCGGGTCGGCGTTGCTAGACCATCCTTTTGTTTTTTTTTTTTTAGGAGGGTTGGCGCTTTTTGTTTGGGATGACGACTTCTATTTTGTTTTTCAAAATAGTCAGGCTTAATCCCATAGTCGTTGTTTTAATATTTTATTAAAACAACTTTAATTTATTAGTGGGAAAAAATTGGCGATGTTTACCAAGGGGTAAGGCAGGGAATACTATAGTTTCAGATCTCGCCACAGATCTTAATCAGTTCCCTTATTTCTTGTTTTTCAACAAGAAACTTTTTATACCCAAGTGTCAATTGCTAGCTCAAATAGATAATAGATGAAGTTGCTAGAGTTTAGGTAGTGCCAAAAAAATTCTCGATCAGAGTGTTTCTTTGCGCACGTATCTATTTGAGCTAGCAATTAACACTTGGGTATAAAAAGTTTCTTGTTGAAAAACAAGAAATAAGGGAACTGATGAAGATCTGTGGCGAGATCTGAAACTATAGTATTCCCTGCCTTACCCCTTGGTAAACATCGCCAATTTTTTCCCACTAATAAATTAAAGTTGTTTTACTGTTTTTTTTAAATGACAACTTTTTATGGAATTTATACTTTACAATTCAAAAAAACTGTGTTTCAACCTCATTTCTTCGAGTCCATCGCTTGTGTTTGTCTATAAAGCGAAAAAAGACAACTAGAGACCATTTGGCGAAAAATCGCCAAAAACTGACAACACAGCTGGACACAGTGGACGTATGTATATGTTTTTTAGTTTTTCATTCCTGATGGACAGATCTATGTTTCCTATTCCGTTGAACTAAAATCGTTCTTAATAGGGGAGGATCACTTTCTTAATTCATTCTGACGTGTACCACGACATATTCCAGAAAATTTTATGAAGATAGGTTCGTTAGTTTTCGAGATATAGCATATTTAAAAAGTGGCCGTGGTCGAGACTTTAGGTCCCAACTAAGAACATTTGATCGGGAAACTACCGCCGCACAGTGGTTCAGAATCGTTTTTCCTGGACAAAACTCTGTAACTTTTGAACGGATAAAGATATTTTCATAATTCTTTCGACAGATAACATAATCAGAACACTCGATTTCGGTGTAGTAGTTGCAGAGGAATCAATCAGAGGTCAAATTTAAGAATTTGAGTTTTTAGTGTTTTTGAGTTTTTTATATGTTCTAACTATTTAAAAAAGGTCAAACACCAATAAACAAACCATAAAACTACAAAAAAAAAAATAAATAAAAAAATGGGAAAAGTTTTTTTTTTAATTTTAGTTTATTCGACCTTTTAAATTTATTTTAGAAATGAAAGTCTTCTTTGAGCTTGAGGTAAGTGTTGTTTATTTGCTTATTGTTTCATTTTATGTTTCCCAATATTTCGCAAATTTTTTTAAATTGCATTATCAGGGGATGATCTACTACGACATATTTGTATGTATATTATTGAGTTGCTATCACAGTATTTTTAAGATATTTGCTAAACATAAAAAAGAGAATATCATTCACTTACTTTTTTTTAAATTTTTTTGAAATATTTTTTTTGTAAAATTTTTTCAAATTTTTTTTTCAAAAAATTGAATTATTTTCCAAAAATAAAAAAATACTTTCATAAAACATATATAAATCATATAAAAACTAATATCTTTATAAATAAAAATCAAATGTCGTTCGTTGGTAATTGGCATTAGTTGAGAAAGTCGGGATCGATTTGGATAATTATTTTATTGAAATGTTCGTCATAACCCTACTTAGGTTTTTATGCAAACAAAATTTGATCACGGCCAATTTTACGCCCACTTTTTTTCATTTTCAATTTTTATCTTTTCTACAAAAACTACTGAACTGAACCTGAAATTGTCAGGGAATGTACAGCTATGGCCTCCGGTGAAAATAGGCTACATATTTTGTTGAATTTCGGATAGGCGGGATACTTACCCTATACCTATATAAATAAAAAGCAAATATCGTTCGTTTGTAATGGCACCAGTTGAGAACGGCTGGATCGATTTGGATAATTCTTTTATTGAAATGTTCGCCAGTACCCAACTTAAGTTTTTATGCAACGAAATTTTGATTACGCACGCTTTTACGTGGAGGAGGTGGGTACTTTTCCCGCGCCTTCCTTTTAAACACTAAAGGTATAAACCAAACTTATGATTATATCGGTTTCAGCATTAATTTTGGGAGGCAATGGGGTTGTGTGTCCGGTCCGGACCACGCACAGTGCGAAATATGAGAACTTTAT
Organism: Musca autumnalis; assembly: GCF_047663935.1. NCBI lineage: Eukaryota > Metazoa > Arthropoda > Insecta > Diptera > Muscidae > Musca > Musca autumnalis. Next base: position 126,170,699 of record NW_027411866.1, on the reverse strand, counting down.
TGGAACTTTTCTCAAAAACTAAAGTACATAAAACTAATGAGATTCTTGTTGAATTCTTTTGCTAAGTATTTCATGACTAATACCTTATATTCAGTTTTGCGATTTACCCCGCGAAACAACTAGAAATGCACTTAAAAGTTGCACTTTTGCTTTACAATATTTATTATCTTAAAAAATTGCTTCCAGCTTTGCTTAAGTAATATAGTGATACAAACAAATTGTACGTTAGTTGACTATAGTTTTTAAATATGTTATATCTTGAAAACTGATGACCACACCCACTCTTTTCAATATAAATATTTTTCCAAAACTGCTGAACGTAATTTCATGCAATTTTCAGAAAATGTTCAGGAATGTTCCGTGGTCCAAAATGCTATATATTTGTAGACGAATTTCGGGATAAATTTAATACCCTCCTTGGTTTGACAATGGGCCGAAGAAGTGAGGTAGAAAATACCAATTTTTGAATTGTCAAGCATAAAGTCCATAAAAATTTTGTCATTGAAACTCATTACGACGGGCCAGCAACGGGAACTGGTGTCTGCTAGTATTTAAAAAATCTCCATTTGTGTAAAAAAGCTGTAATTTGAATCCCATATAAAAATTAACAATCGGTGACGAGAAAAAATTGGGGTTTTGCCAGGAAAATCGATTCCTAAACCACTGTGCGCCGTTGTCTCACAAATTAATTTGCAAGGCGATAAGTTCATAAGTTTTTTTTTAATATAGCGATTTAAACACAATGGGGTCCTTCGAAATTCATCAAAAACATTTTCTGAATATTTCATGGAATCAGTTTCGGAGACACAACCACCATAGTCTCCTAAAGCTAATACTCAAACCGAATTTCATGAAATCAGTTTCGGAGACACAACCACCATAGTCTCCCAAAACTAATACTCAAACCGATATGGGCATAAGTTTTGCATATATAGCGTTTAAAAAATAGGAGGTGGGTAAGGTAACCAACCTTCTCCGAAATTCATAAAAAAATTCACGACAAAAGGTTCAGTAGTTTTGAGATATAACATATTTCAAAAAGCGGTCGTGGGCGTGTCTTTGGGCCCAAGCCGAAACTCTGTTTCAAATGTATCGTTTTAAAACATATGGCACCGGAGGTGCCTTCGAAATTCATCAAAATATATTTTCTATTTTAACCATGCGACAACTTTGTCTGCAAATTTCATGAAAATAAAATAGTAAGTTTTATTGAAAAAAACATAGTATAACATATGGTCGGGTTGGTAAATTGTGTCTCAAAAATGTGGCTAGAAACTTCAGATTATCTAAAATCGGGCCATACAAAAAATCATACTTGTAATATGGTAACTGTTTTTAATGTACCTAAAATCGGGCAGAACTGTATTATTAGCTCTCACTGAAGGCAAGGACGAACATATGACCGTTGTCCTGCGCATGACATTACAATTATTCTAGGCGATTTTAATGCCAAAATTGGAAAAGCGAATATCTTTGGCCCAACAGTCGAGAAATTCAGTCCTCACAGTGAAACATCTGATAATGGAATGAGACTGATAGACTTAGCAGCGGCAAAAAATATGGTAGTTAGCAGTACCAGATTTAAGCATCTCGATATTCATAAGGGCACATGGCTGTATCTAGACCAAATACAAGAAATCAAATTGATCACTTTGTGATAGATATAAGACATTCATTGAGCGTGTTGGATGTACGATAAAGTACGAGCAGATACATCACGGAAGTTGGAAACCATTAATCTGTTCCGACCAGAATACAAACCTATTGTTATTAGTGAAGATCGTAAACTACTTGAGCGGTGAAATGGAGCAAATTCATAATTTTTATCCGATTTTGCAACTGCTCTGTAGGTCGCAATTATAGTCTGACAGAACAAAGAAGAAACTTGCTATTTAGAATTATGATCTGATAATATATAGGGTTATGTATAACGTTAAACTAAGTTTGGAAGCAATTTTTGAAAAAGTTTTAGAGTTATCTTGCACAGTAGAAATTTTAGTATGTGCCGGCAGGGCTTTGGAAAAAATTATACCGTTGTAATTGAGGCCGCTAAAACAACCTACTGAAAAAAGAATCAAAACGATGCGAGAGGAGCTCTTAAACTTCACTTTTTCCGAACTTTGTGTGGGAGGTACCCGAAGGAGTGGACCGATGTAGTCCATATTCCAATCTGATACATGACTTAATGAAATAATACGATGTGCAAAATCTACACCAATCAGAAATTCCCTGCGAGAATAATCTTGGGAATTTGCTATTGTGGTTGGTGTCGTCAGGATTTCTTGGAGCTTTTAGGCCCATTTCTCAGGAAGTATGGACTTGCGCAACAAAAAAACTGTACCGTTGTAAAAGGAGTCGCAGGGACAACCTACTAAAAAAATTCAAAACGATCCGAGAGGAGCTCTTAAACTTCAGTCTATCCGAATTTTGTGTGGGAGGTACCAAAGGTGGCCGATATAGCCAATATTCGAGCTCTCTATATATCTGGAAGGAATAATACGATGTGCAAAGTTTGGATCGAATCGATTGCTCCCGTCGATAGTTATCGTTCACACCAGCTTACAGATAAATTTTAAACTATAGTACCAGGAGTATCGTGCTACTACCGAAGCTCTCACGATAGATATCGAAAGAAAAGTGTATTCAGAGGGAAAAAGAGATAAATGGAAAATCGGGAGTTTGAAAACCCGAAAAATAAAGTCCGAAAATTCTACATGCACAGATAGTATGCTCAAGATATGTATGTAAAATGCATTATCGCAAACTGTTGGTATCCAATACTAGCGAAGACGACGAAGATATTACTTAACCAATACCAGATGATGAGGTGAAGACAGCAATGAACCTGCTGGAAAATAATAAGGCAAGAGCTAAAGGGCCGCATTGAAAAACGCGGTGTTGTAATTTGGATAAATATGGCAACAGCAATGAACCTGCAGGAAAATAATAAGGCAAGAGCTAAATGGCCGCATTGAAAAACGCGGTATTGCAATTTGGAGAAATATGGCAACAACTAGAGAGGACTGGAAATTTTTCATAGTTCGGCTTATAGAATCAGTGTTCTGTAATGAACCAACTAAGTATGTAAGTAATGAACAAAATTCGTTTATAAAACAACATGATTCGAATTCAATTCTAATTAAAATTATTCAGTTTTGTTGCTTTTCTCTTTCGAGATGAGCTGAATGATCAGAAAGTTTTTGCAAATGAAAAAGAATGCCAGAGAAATGTTCATCACAAACCACTACATGTTTCACACTTGGACTCAGGTGTATTATGTGGAACAATCTGACTTAGCTTCTACCGTATATAAATACATATAAATAGCTAAAATGTAATTATCATATGGATATATTATATTAAAATATGGATATATTATAAAAACGGTGCAGTATTTTCCTTGAATCTGTTTCTAAGAATCTCTTCCACAATTAGGCGTAAATCAATTGATTTCCTTTAGTTGGTGTTATAATATATAATGAAAATACGAATATTTCTTTCTTCACTAACAACATGTTTGGTTTTAAGTTCTGTGGAGAATTCTCCAGCCTTTGATGGAGCAACAATGAAAATACTTCTTATTTTTACACGCAATATAATTGTTATAAAGTGTAATTAATAGATGTATGTATGTTCCCTTTGTATGTTCGGAAAGCCGATGAGTTTCCAAATTATATGCCTCGAAAAAAAGTTACAAATGTTTCTTTAATGATAATTTAAATACAGCAAAACGAAAACAGTTCAACCAACATCTCACAAAAACAAAAACTTATCTCATAATTTCACAAAAAAACATTGCATAATCCCACAAAAATATGTACTTTGGATACTTAAAAGAGAGAATTTAGCATATTTCGACACGCTGGGGAAACATACTAGATGAATGGTTGTACAGATGATATAGACCGACGGCTTACATTGTAATTATGGCCACCTTTTGTATGCGTCGCTTTGTTGCTAACATGCAATCCCTGAACGCGAATTGAACACATGAAGATATTCGAATGTAATGTAACAAACAATTACTCAGGGAGTACCTCTTTTGTAAATGAAAAATTACCTTTTTTACGCCATGCAACAATGTAAATAAAAATATCTTCTGCTGAAAAAGTCAACGAAAAAAAAAACCACTCATTGTTCTGCTTCCTACTCTTCCCCCTCTTGATATTGCGTTACGGCATAAATATTTCAATTTAAAATGGCATTACATGGAAATTTAGACGATCGCCATGATAGGTAATTTTATAAAAAAAACAATTGTTTCTTGTTTTTTCGTTCTGAGCTATCTCATCATTGCTGTGTAGGATAGGTCAGTTTTTATGTTTCACTTTAATACATAATGACTGACTTTAGTTAGGGCAATGGTGGTTGTATTTTCACTTTTTAAATAGAGGAGGGTTAGTAGTCGTCTCTTAAAATGGCTTAAGTTAGGTCAGTTATTATCATAAATGAAACATCTTTCTTTATCCAATCAATTGTTTATTAACTTATTTTAGGTAGGCATCGATGACAAATTAAAGAAAATTCAATTTATCATCATAGTTAAGGTTCACCGTAATCCAACATTGGATATTCAGAATACCAATTTATATAAAGATATGAATATATTTAATTAAATTAATCGATTATTTTTATAACATGTGAGAAGAGAGGGATCAATAACAATTTATTACTAAGTAAGCACAGAAGAATTTGTATGACCGATGATAATGACTTTAAAATAGAGTCTATCGCAATAGGCATGCAGCCCTGTTTGTTACCAAAATTAATTATGGAACAAAGAAACAAAATATTTTTCGGAAAGCAAAACGATAGCCATCAGAACTAACAGTGAAGCGTTTGTATTATTCATGTAGTTTAGCAAGTGAACTGGTAAAAAATCACAAAACGAGAAAAATATGTATTGCAAAAGTTTGTGTGCGCCACAGAAACCTTGTGGAACTGTGTAAAATATTCATCGCATTATTGACCTAAAACCCTAACAAATGTTACCTGTATTCGGTTCAGGAAGATATGCCCAAGATTTAACAAAGGTTTTATGTCCTTGTAGTGGAGAATCCAACATATAATTATCCGAAAAGTTGGCCACTTTGAATGAACTGATTCTGCGGACTGTGTTTCTACCTAATTTCCTGTGTTAATATTTGGGTACCAGGAGAAGCTCAGAAATACACATAGCCCAGAAAGTCTGCGTTCACCGTACTACTTTTCAAAAATGATGCTAAAACTTTAATAAATCAGTAAATGAGATCCGTTTTTCTTTCATAAATATGTTATTGGCACTCTTTGCTACCAGAATAAAAAGAAAAATTCTTGAAAATATATTATTATTACGAAGATAACTGTAAAAAAGTGTTACAACTGCTAAATTAGAGCCCCAAAAAGTCTGCGTTCACTTTGTATGTTGCAATAATACCGTTAGTTTTTTAATTTTTTTGGCAGTTTTCTCCCATTTTTAATCAATATTGTCACAACTGGTCATTCTGTGAGGTCGTTTGCACACTTAACTTAAAAAAGTAAAATATTTCAAGAATGGAAAACAAGGACAAAGAAGTTGGCATCGATAAAAGGAAAATTCTAGGTAAATTATGGAAAAAGCTAGCGAAATATTGGCGAAACTGTAGGTGGAACATATAAGGCTATACATAGAGTGATAACTAACTATACATTTTTTTTTTTGAATTTGATTTTTTTTTTGGAAAGTTTGACAGTTTTTAGCCTGAACGTACTCAGAACAGATTGTTATACGACCATATGTTGTGATGTTTGCAATGATTTGAAAAAAAAACACTTTGTAAGAAAAATGGAATTTACTTGTGAAAATTTTCATCCGATCATTTTTCACAACTTACGACGTGGATAATCACGGCAAGGGTGCATCGATCAAATTGAGTCCTTGTATGGCGATAAAGGGCCACCCATAGCACTATAAAATACTGGTTTAATGAAATCAATAGCCGCCGACACTCGCCGCAAAACGAAGGATGTGAGGGTCGTCCAAAAACAAACGTTGAAAAAAAGCTGTGCATGAATGGGTAATGCAAAATGTTATATACCGTGACATAACTCATTTGGGCATTTCTTCCACGAACTAACATCAGATATTGCATGGACACCAGGCCGCAAACAAGAATTGGACAATCGTTCCAAAAACGGCTGTTGTGGATTGGTGCAAAGAAGTAGTGAATAAAAACGATCGCGGTGGTTCCAACACAGTTTATAAGACCGTCACAGGCGACGAATCTTAGACCTATGCTTTTGAGTCCGAAAAAACAGAAATTGACCGTATGGGTCTTCAAAAGTGAGCTAAATCAAACGAAGTTGTTCATGTTAGAAGCAAGAAGGCAAAATATGCCTTGAAAAAGTAGGACGTTTATTCTTGTTTGCCTTAAGTCTCCTGAGAAATTCGAAAAAGTAACAAGAGAAGACGAATCATTGACGGGACATAACGTGGAATTGATGGGTCTAATGACTTCATTTGATTCCAGCACATCAAGAAAACAGGCGTGGTCAATGTTTTTTGTCGCCAGGAGATGCTGTAAAAGTGTTCAAGAACAATCGGAGTGGAGAAAGTGCTTCAACAATTGGTTTGAGTGCATGAAAAAGTCTATAAATCATTCTGAAAACTACTTAAGAAAAGACTAAAACTTGAAGCATTGTGGCGTTATTATACCCTACACCACTATGTGGTAAGGGGTATTATGTGTTAGTGCATTTGTATGTAACATACAAAAGGAAGCGAGATAGACCCATAGTTCCTTCTAGGGATATACATAGAATCACTTTCTGAGTCGATTTATGCATGTCCGTCCGTCCGTCCGTCCGTCCGTTCGCAACATACAGGTCGCATTTGTTGACCGATTTCGCTGAAAATTGGGGAATACCATTTTTTTAGCCGTCGGAAGATCAAGTTCGAAGATGGGCTATATCGGTCCAAGTTTTGGTATAGCCCCCATATATATTTTCGGCCGATTTCACGTATTTTCTGTAACACAAACGCTATATATGTCCGATTTCGATGAAATTTGGAATGTGTGACTGAATTTGGTCTATAAATAAATGTGCCAAATTATATCGAAATCGGTTCAGATTTGGATATAGCTCCCATATATACAGTATCGGCCAAAACTAAAGCACCCCCTCAGTAAATTTTTTTGAAATGATAATTTTTTTATGAAAACTAAATTATAAATTTATTTTTTATTTTTCTTTTTATTTATTTATATCTTTATAATTGAAAAATACAAAAATAAGGAGATCAGAATTTAATAAACAAAAGTTAAAATTCAAAAAACATTTTAGGTCGCAAATATAAGCGGACAAAACTAAAGCACCCCCCCCATTTGAGGTATAGCAAAAACTATTGAAATCAATATTTCGTTGATTATCCTCTATTCTGGATGACACAATCACATCTTTTAGGCATAAAGGATACTAAATTATTAATTATTGCAGGCGAAATAATCGGTTTTCGGAAAATTTAGCTTAAATCCTCAAAATACTGAAAATCGGAAGTTACCGTTATATGGGGGCTACACCCAAACGTAAACCCAGGTCCACGATTTTTGGTGGATATGTTTTGTGAAAACTAAGAACGCTAACTACCAAATTACAGCTAATTTAGTAGGAAAATGTGGCTTAAATATCCGAAATACCGAAGATCGGAAGGTACCGCTATAAGGGGCTATACCAAAACATTAGCCGATATTGTTCATATTCATCCAAAAATGATGCTACAGCATTCTCTGGTCAAATACTAATCCCTTAGGTTTAAAAATTAGCAAAAGAACGAATTGCAAAAGAACGGTAGACGCCGGATTATTCAGTCGACGACCAACAAAAAACCACCCCCTCCATGTTTTACAGCGTCTTTGCAATATTTAGGATTAAACGGTTGCCCATTTAGTCCAACCATCTGAATACTTTAAATTAAACATAGATTCATCGGAAAACAGTTCAAATCGGTCTTGGCGAATGCCGGTCTGGCTTCTTCATTCTTAGTCGATATGAAGGGTTTTTTTGCTGATCGTCGACTGAATAAGCCGGCGTCTATCGTTCTTCTGCAATTCGTTCTTTTGCTAATTTTTAAACGTTAGGGTATTGTATTTGACTAGTGGATGCTGTAGCATCATTTTTGGATGAATATGAACAATATCGGCTAATGTTTTGCTATAGCCCACATATAGCGGTACCTTCCGATCTTCGGTATTTCGGATATTTAAGCCACATTTTCCTACTAAATTAGCTGTAATTTGGTACTTAGGGTTCTTAGTGGTCACAAAACATATTCACCAAAAATCGTGGACCTGGGTTCACGTTTGGGTGTAGCCCCCATATAACGGTAACTTCCGATTTTCAGTATTTTTAGGTTTTAAGCTAAATTTTCCGAAAACCGATTATTTCGCCTGCAATAATTAATAATTTAGTATCCTTTATGCCTAAAAGATGTGATTGTGTCATCCAGAATAGAGGATAAGCAACGAAATATTGATTTCAATAGTTTTTGCTGTACCTCAAATGGGGGGGTGCTTTAGTTTTGTCCACATATATTTGCAACCTAAAATATTTTTTGAATGTTAACTTTTGTTTATTAAATTCTGAATTCCTTGTTTTTGTATTTTCCAATTATAAAGATATAAATAAATAAAAAGAAAAATAAAAAATAAATTTATAATTTTGTTTTCATAAAAAAATTATCATTTAAAAAAAATTTACTGAGGGGGTGCTTTAGTTTTGGCCGATACTGTATGTTCGCCCGATTTCACGTATGCGATGTACCAATCACGCTATATACGTCCGATTTTAATGAAATTTGGAATGTTTGACTGAATTTGGTATAGAAATAAGTGTGCCAAATTATATAGAAATCGGTTCAGATTTGGATATAGCTCCCATATATATTTTCGGCCGATTTCACGTATTTTCTGTACCAAACACGATATATATATTTCCGATTTCGATGAAATTTGGAATGTGTGACTGAATGCAGTCTAGAAATAAGTGTGCCAAATTATATAGAAATCGGTTCAGATTTGGATATAGCTCCCATATATATTTTCGGCCGATTTCACGTATTTTCTGTACCAAACACGCTATATATTTCCGATTTCAATGATATTTGGAATGTGTGACTGAATTCGGTCTGGAAATAAATGTGCCAAATTATATCAAAATCGGTTTAGATCTGGATATAGCTCCGATTTATATTTTACATATTCACAGTGGTGTAGGCTATCATATAGTCGGCCCCGCCCGACTTTGATCCTTTCCTTACTGGTTTTTTTATTGGGATAGCGTTTGCAATTTTGTTTTTTCAAAATAGTCTGGCTTAATCCCATTGTTGTTGTTTTAATATTTTAAAACAACTATTTTATTAGTGGAAAAGATTTGACATTGTTCGCCAAGGGGTAAGGCAGGGAATACTATAGTTTCGATCCACGCCACTGGATCTCATCAGTTCCCTTGTTTCTTGTTTGTGGATATTCTCCACCGAAGTTATTTTTCAATAACTTCTTCAACAAGAAACTTTTTATACTGTAAAGCAGTAAAGCAGACCAACCAAATTTTGGTGTGTGCATTCGTCTAAATTCGACGACACATACAAGTGGAAAAGGTTTGAACTGTTTTCGCAGACACTTTCGTCGGAGTTGTATGAGGTTGCCAAGGAAAAACTTCTCATTGAACTTTTTTCTTTGCTTACCTTTATACTTCGAGCTGACGATTGATGTTTGGGTATAAAAAGATTCTTGTTGAAGAAGTTATTGAAAAATAACTTCGGTGGAGAATATCCACAAACAAGAAACAAGGGAACTGATGAGATCCAGTGGCGTGGATCGAAACTATAGTATTCCCTGCCTTACCCCTTGGCGAACAATGTCAAATCTTTTCCACTAATAAAATAGTTGTTTTAAAATATTAAAACAACAACAATGGGATTAAGCCAGACTATTTTGAAAAAACAAAATTTCAAAAGACTAAAACTATTTTTATGGTAAATATTCGCGTTTTCATTGTTAGGGCAGATAGTTATCGTGCAGTTTTTACATTAGTTCCGTGGTTATACTTTGTATAACTTATACTACAATGTAGAAAGTTTCTTTGCCCAAAATGCATATAACACCGCGAAATATTCGTTCTAGAACCCGTTTTGGTATACCAATTTTCATATCTCGGCAAGAGAAAGCGATCAAGCTATGTGTGTACGTCCGTCCATAAAACTTGTATGGAGAATGTGGCCAAAAATATTTCCAGTGTAAATACCAAGCTAATTCGCTGGTTACAGCTTTGTGCTGATGTGAAGATTGTTTTAAGAAGTCATGAGCGTAGCATTCTCCCCCCTTTCCCCTCCGGAGGGGGTATACGAGAGGGAGGGGTATGAATTGTTGTATGCTGTTAGTACAAAATCTCATGAACAAAAGTGCTAATTTCTTTAAGGTGCAGAAATAGGCATGAGAATGTAAAACAATGTTCAATAAGAAATAATTTAAAAAAATTAAGTTTCAGTGTTTTATTTAGAAATGCACTTAAAACTAAAAAAAAAAATAATTTGTCGCTTAGCCTCAATATATACATTCTTTCTCATGATAGAATCTCTCAAATAAAACGCTTGCATTTAAATTATAAACGTGGCAAAATTAAACGGCAAGCGTTTTATTTGAGAGATTCTATCATAAGAAAGAATGTATATATTGAGGCTAAGCGACAAATTATTTTTTTTAGTTTTAAGTGCATTTCTAAATAAAACACTGAAACTTAGTTTTTTAAATTATTTCTTATTTTTAACTTTTTAGTAAATACATTTTTTGACCACTGAGATCCCCAAATGCCGAATTACAGTCCATTTGAGCAGAAAATGTAGATTAAAATGCTTGAAATTGGGTGGTACAATTATATGGATGCTACATTAAACCTTGATCTACGTCCACACTTTTTAGTGGGAAATTCCTGGACTATTGAGAACTCCAAATGCCAAGTTACAGCAAATTCGGGCTAAAAATGAAGACAAAATCCTCAAAATACCAGAAGTCGGGTGGTACCGTTATATGGAGGCGATAGGAAAAAATGGACCCATATTGGTTTTGATTTCATATTCATGTATTGTCATCTAAATCTGAAAAATGTGCAAAGTGTAAGTTCGATTGGTCAACTGCAACCGTGTTAAAAATCAGTTACCAGATTTTAAAAGGGGTCAAGTCAGACACCGCAAAAACACTGTAAGAATGGACCAATATTAGTTTTGATTTCATATTCATGTATTGTCATCCAAATCTGAAAAGTGTGCAAAGTTTAAGTACGATTGGTCACCTGCAACTGCGTGAAAAACGAGTTACCAGATTTGAAAAGCAAAGTACCGGAAATCGGGTGGTACCGTTATATGGGGGCTATAGGAAAAAATTGACCCATATTTGTTTTGGTTTCATATTCATGTATTGTCATCTAAATCTGGAAAGTGTGCAAAGTTTTAGTTCGATTGGTCAACTGCAACCGTGTTAAAAATCAGTTACCAGATTTTAAAAGGGGGTCAAGTTAGACACCGTAAAAACACTGTAAGAATGGACCAATATTAGTTTTGATTTCATATTCATGTATTGTCATCCAAATCTAAAAAGTGTGCAAATTTTAAGTTCGATTGGTAAACTGCAACTATGTGAAAAAAGAGTTACCAGATTTGAAAAGCAAATTAGATAAAACATTGTAAAACAGTGTACAAATGGACCAATATTGGTTTTGATTTCATATTCGTGTATTGTCATCCAAATCTGAGAAGTGTGCAAAGTTTTAGTTCGATTGGTCAACTGCAACCGTGTTAAAAATGAGTTACCAGATTTGAACTAAACACACACCAAGGCAAGTTAAAAAATAAAACACTGTAAAAACACTGTAATAATAATAATAATAATAAAAATACATAAAAAAACAAACAATTAAGCTGGTTATATATACCAAAATTTTTGTCTAAAAATTGGAAAAATTTTTAATATAGATCTGATATTATTCTTTCTGGAAGACACGTAACAACCATGTATGTCGTATTTGGAAGAAGACTTCTTGAGCTTTCCATTGCTGCCAATTATGTTAATGTACGTGGCCAGATAACAGAGTTATACCCTAATATATCCATAGAAACCATATTCTAGAGCTGTTTTAGTCTGCGCTGAAAAAAAATACTGCATAATCTAAAACCCATGACCTACCTTGGAAAATTATTCCCGAGGTGGGCACTGGTGGGCATCATGACTAAAACCTTAGGTCAAATTTAAGTATATGAACGAAGTAGCATTACAAAATACACTAAGAAAACAGACAGCTAACTGGAATTCCAAAAAGCACCATTTTCTTAAAAAAAAAAAAACAAGTAAAAAAGTATCAGTCGGCGTTGCCGACAGAGATATACCCTCAGCCTGTGCAAATTGAAACACTTTTTTCACAAAAAAATTATGTATTTAAGGGGTTTCAAAATTTTGGTCGTATAAACCGACAAAAATGTTGATTAAGATTAAAGTTCAAAAATTATGCGGAAAAGGTATGGACCGACATAGACCATGGGGGTGCCATAGGGGGTTTTTACACCTTTCGGGCTGTTTTGTCAAGAAGTATGGACTTGCCCCTGAAACAACTTTTACCATCGTAATTGAGGCAGCGAATGTAAGTTGCTTCAACAAAAATTAAAGTGATTCAATAGCAGGTCTTAAAGTGAACTTATCCACGGCATGGAGTGGACAAATATAGTCCATATTCGAACATGTTCTATATATGGTAGATATTATGAGAATGTGTAAAGTAAGGACCAAATCGGTCCTGGGGTAGGTACCTGAAGGAGTGGACCGATATTGCTTTACTACGAACCTAAACTAAGTTTGGAAACAATATTACGAAGGCCAATTTTGGCCGGAATCGGCATATCCGTTCGAGAATTATCTTGCGCTTCCACCCATAAACATGGTGTCATAGGGTTTGTTTTTCAACTTTCAGGCTATTTTTTCAGGAAGTATGGACTTCCCCCTGAGGAAACTTGTACCTTCGTATAGGGGACAGTGAATACAAGATGTTACCACAGAAACCAAGGCGATTCGAGAGCAGGTCCTAAACTGAACTTTTCCGAAATTTTGTGTGGGAGGTACTCGAGGGAGTTTACCGATTGAGTCCATATTGGAACTTCATCTAAGTCTGGTAGAAATTTCATAATGTCCAAAGTATGGACCAAATCTCTTACTCCCTTCAAGAGTTATCGTACGCACAAATTTTCCGAACATTTTCGAACATTTGTAGGGGAGGTACCGGAAGGAGTGAACCGATATAATCCATCTTTGAACTTGAACTAAGTTTGGACAAAATATTACGAAAGCCAAATTTTGGACCGAATCCGCAGATCCGTTCGACAGTTATCTTGCGCTCCAACCACTACACACGGTGTCATAGGGTTTTTTGTAACTTTCAGGCTATTTTCTCAGGAAGTATGGACTTGCCCCTAATAAAACTTACAGCGTCGTATAAAGGACAGCGAATACAACTTGCGTAAACAAAAATCAAAGCGATTCGAGACCAGGTCCTAAACTGAACTTTTCCGAAATTTTGTGTGGGAGGTACCCGAAGGAGTGGACCGATTGAGTCCATATTAGAACCTCATCTAAGTTTGGTAGAAATTACACGATGTGTAAAGCATGGACCAAATCGGTTATTCCCTACAAGAGTTAGCGTGCGCACAAGTTTTGCGACAATTTTTGAACATTTGTGGGGGAGGGACTTAAATCGAATCTGGACATAATATTTCGATACCCAAAATTTGAACCGAATCGATTGATCCGTTCGAGAGTTATCGTGCGCACCAGCCAGCCAGACAGACGGACGGACATTGCTAGATCTACTCAAAATTGTCTGAAAAGGATATCGTACAAAAATACTTGGGGTCTAAAACCATTATTTCGATGAGGCACATTTTTGGTCGTATCAAAGTGTAAATACCCTCTTTAGCCTAAAGGCTGAGGGTATAAATACGCTATTGCCTCCTTCTTCAAAATCTATTATAATAGTTTCCAATACGTATTAGTTTCGCGATATTTTGAATATATTTACCTGCACGCAAATTGTAAGTTGTACTCACTACAAAAATATTATTCAAATGTATCGACTTTTGGAGCTATTCTTAAGATTAACGCGTTCAGAAACTAATATATTTTTTAAAAGGTCCATATCATAGCTGTCAGATTTGCCAGATGTTGTACCAAAAATTTGACATTCAGTTTTTTATTTTTGGCCAATGGCTGAATACACTGTGCAGTGGTGTCGGCTCCATGTAAACGTGGACAAAAATAGAAGGAGGTGACCTAGGGTGGCACTTAAAGGGCATGGGAATGACAAATTCCATGTTTGGTCCATATCGGTTCAGATTTGGGTATATTCCCCATATACATATATCTTTCTCTGATTTTGCTATAACTCGGTCAATATTTATTGAATAGCCTTCAAATTAAATGATTTTGACAAAAATTGGTTCTGATTTGGATATAGCACCCAAATATTTATTTCCCCGATTTTGCTATAACCCGGTCAATTTTATTAATGGCCTTTAAATTTGATGTGCGATATTTTCTTAGGCCCCAGATCAGTTTTATCTATTTTGACAAAAATCGGGTCAGATTTGGTTTTGGTTTTTATCTCGATTTACTTGACGTCAATTGCGGAAAACATCTGCCAACCAAATCAAGATAGAGCCATTATCATGGTAATAAGCTACAGTATAAAAGTACTCTATGTCTAAACTTAGAACGTGTGTAGGTTGAATTTATCATACATATAATAACAATATCCCACTCTTATCATAATAGTGGCATTAACTGTCGGCAAACTTATTTCAGATTCTAGCTCTTTGAAGTGCTTTCGACTAAGTATTAGCAAAAAAACACGAAGCAGTCAAATGAAAAAATCTAGGAAATTGGATTTTTCGTACAAACTGCTTGTGATAATGTGGTTGTGTCTCAAAGAATCGGATTTTGTCGGATGTAGTTTTTGCATAATTTTATTTTATTTTGCATTTAATTTTATCCATCCCGTATGCCTGTTCCTAGTACCAAATTGCCAAAGATGCAATTTGATAGGTTCCATGGGAGGAACGTAATTCGTTATTCCTTCAATTGGTCACTCTTCAATTCCCAATTAAAAAAGTGTAATATTCCCAATAACATGTGCAGATTCAACTTCATGAACATGTGGTCCTTTCTCATATAAATTTCAATATAAGTTACCCACGAAAAATGATATACGTTTAAAGAGCTATAACTTTCAGGATTGTCCTGTTTTATTTTTTTCGATTTTTGTCCACTGAGGCACCATTGTGAGCCGTTATGAAATTATGTATGGAAGCTATATTCCGACCAGAATACAAACCTATCGTTATTAGTGATCATCGTAAACTACTTAAGCGGTGAAATGGAGCAAATGCATAATTATACCCTCAGCCTTTAGGCTAAAGAGGGTATTTACACTTTGATACGACCAAAAATATGCCTCATCGAAATAATGGTTTTAGACCCCAAGTATGTTTGTACGATATCCGTTTCAGACAATTTTGAGTAGATCTAGCAATTTCCGTCTGGCTGGCTGGTGCGCACGATAACTCTCGAACGAATCAATCGATTCGGTTGAAATTTTGGGTATCGAAATATTTTGTTCAGATTCGATTTAAGTTCGAAGGTAGGCCACATAGGTCCACTCCTTCAGGTACCTCCCCCACAAATGTTCAAAAAATGTCGCAAAACTTGTGCGCACGATAACTCTTGTAAGGAATAACCGATTTGGTCCATACTTTACACATCGTGTAATTTCTACCAAGCTTAGATGAGGTTCCAATATGGACTCAATCGGTCCACTCCTTCGGGTACCTCCGACACAAAATTTCGGAAAAGTTCAGTTTAGGACCTGGTCTCGAATCGCTTTGATTTTTGTTTACGCAAGTTGTATTCGCTGTCCTCTATACGACGCTGTAAGTTTCATTAGGGGCAAGTCCATACTTCCTGAGAAAATAGCCTAAAAGTTACAAAAAACCCTATGACACTGTGTGTATTGGTTGGAGCGCAAGATAACTCTCGAACGGATCTGCCGATTCGGTCCAAAATTTGGTTTTCGTAATATTTTGTCCAAACTTAGTTCAAGCTCAAAGATGGATTATATCGGTCCACTCCTTCCGGTACCTCCCCCACAAAAGTTCGAAAATGTTCGGAAAATTTGTGCTTACGATAACTCTTGAAGGGAGTAACCGATTTGGTCCATACTTTGCACATTATGAAATTTCTACCAGACTTAGAAGAGGTTCCAATATGAACTCAATCGGTTAATTCCTTCGAGTACCTCCCACACAAAATTTCGGAAAAGTTCAGTTTAGGATCTGCTCTCGAATCGCCTTGGTTTTTGTTGTAACATCTTGTATTCACTATACGAAGGTACAAGTTTCCTAAGGGGCAAGTCCGTACTTCCTGAAAAAATAGCCTGAAAGTTAAAAAAAACCCTATGACACAATGTTTATGAGTGGAAGCGCAAGATAATTTTCGAACGGAAATGCCGATTCCGGCCAAAATTTGGCCTTCGTAGAATTTTGTCCAAACATAGTTTAAATTCGAAGATAAGCCATATCGGTCAACTCCTTCATGTACCTACCCCACAAAAGTTCAAAAATATTCGGAAAAATTGTACGCACGATAACTCTTGAAGGGAGTGACCGATGTAATCCATACTTTGCACATCCTAATATATCTACCAGATATCGTTGCAACACACAATGCAAAAAAACATTAAAGTGAGTAAAAGTCTCGCAATGTCCATACGATTATGATGCGCATCCGATATCAGTGGCACCCATCAAAAATTCGTCAGTATACACCTATTTCAAATAGATTCGCCGAGAACCGGGTAAAACACCTATATTACTCGTATCTCTGTAATTCATTACACACCAAAGGATTCCACTTATATAAAAATATTCAAAGAGAATTGCGATTTAGGACGTGAACTCATCAAAATATATATTTGCTGATTTTCCTATTTTCAAGGTATCTATATTCGCTGTTGAATTCGAACGGGTTAAAAAACCTAATTTCACGCGGGCTTCAAAGGAAATCGAATGACACTTGTACATTTTATAAGCAAAACAATTAAGAAAAGTCTATAGTCGGACGGAGCCGACCATGGGATACCCTATACCACTATCCCTGGACAATCGCTCTCCACGGAACTTCATTCCAATGATTGTGAAAATTTAATTATCAAATATCAGAGATGTAATGTATAATACTTATGACCAAAACCAAAAAGTTATCTAGCATGACAAAGACATTTTTGTAGCAGGAAAGGAAAATTTAGTTCACACAAACTAAAATGTAATGAAACCCACTTATGTAATACTACTACTTCCGTTGTTTAACCGCTACGTTATTGAAATTTTTACCAATTTCACACAAAAGTTTCAGTCCATTTAACCCGCTAAGTATTATCTGATCTTCACGTTGGTTTGTACGCTTCTTCTTCATCATAAACTCAAAATTTTGCGGGTTATTATTTTGACCCACAGAGCCGCTACAAAATTGGTTAAAATTTTATTTTTGGTCAATTTTATCCCCTGAACATTTCACGATCAACACCAAAAGCTAATCATTTCTACTCTGGCCCGAACCCAACCTCCTTAAAAAATTCGTTACAATCGGTCCATAATTGTTTAATTGTTTACAATTTTTAATGGACGGACACACATCGCTAAATCGCTTTATCTCGTCGATATATGAATTTTGGCATACCAAATAAGGGGTCTAGGATGAATATTTCGTCGTATTACATTAACTTTTGGAGAGACAATATGTAGCATGGTATAAAAATGTGGTTCTCTACACAGAACCCATTATATATTAGGCAATAGGCCCGTTATCTAGCAAAACACTTTATTGCAATTTACATCAGAGGAAAGGTCAGTAGTTTTTTTTCCATTTGTAGGCTACTTTGAGAAATATATATGTCCTCAAGGAATTAAAATATTATTTTTCATACAAAAGTAATGGTCCATTTCACCCGCTAAATAATATCAGACCATCATTCAAAATTGTAGGCATCTTTTTCGCCCTATACTCTTACCCGGTGCAAAATTTCGTAACTGTTGATGTATAATTCTATAATAATTCTTCTAGCGAGTTTATTATTACACTACAAACAAATAACGGAATATATTAGGCTGTAACGTTATCTGATCATGCACACCAACATAATTGGCATCAATTGAAAGATCAAGCGTTCCACTTTCAAGTATATCTCACTTGTCCGGAATGTCACTTCCAGGAATTAAGATATAAGCTGTATATTAAAAATTTTCACAATTTTCACACAAAAGTTTTGGTCCATTTAACCCTCTAAATATTATCCGATCGCCATCTCAAATTGCAAGCTTCTTCTTCGTCATATTCCCTTACCTTCGGACTATTATTGGGACCTACAGAGGTGCTAGAAAATTGGATAAATATTATGTTTTTGGTCCATTTCACCCGCTAAATATTTCACGATCATCACCAATAAGAATAGGGATCTATTCTGATCTGAACCCGACCTCCATACAAAATTTCGTGACGATCGGTCCATAATTGCGGCCTGGAGCGTGTTTACAATTTATAATGGACAGACGGACGGACGGACACACATCTCAAAATCGCTTTATCTCGTCGAAATATGAAGATTGGTATACCACATTGGGGGTCTCCGACGAATATTTCGCGGTGTTACATGCATTTTTACCAAAACAAACTTATAATACCCTTTTCCACATTGTGGTAAAGGGTATAAAAATA
The DNA here is from genome assembly GCF_047663935.1 of Musca autumnalis. Classification (NCBI taxonomy): domain Eukaryota; kingdom Metazoa; phylum Arthropoda; class Insecta; order Diptera; family Muscidae; genus Musca; species Musca autumnalis. Next base: position 126,151,881 of record NW_027411866.1, on the reverse strand, counting down.
GGTATTTTAAGAAAATTTATGCTGAACGGAGCACACTCATGAGATATACAGTAAACGACGTAAAATTATGTGTTAAAAGAATATGTTGTGAAAATAATCTGGTTGCGTGTGCAAATTATTAAAAAATAATAATAAATAAAAAACCCCCGAAATTCAGGCTTAAAAATGACAGCATCAATTTAAGGTGGAAGAATATATATATTGCAGATGATTCTTTCTTAGGGCATATATCTACGAAATGTTTGGTTAAGCCAGAAATTGGAAGGGAACAAAGTAACTTTTTGGTTTCAACCCATTTATCCACATTGATGTCAACACATCATCCACACAAATTATTTTTAATGGTCGACCCCTCTTAAAACACTTCATTTTATAGGAATTCAGTCATATTGTACATAATAATTATACATACATGTACATATTGTACATAATAATTTATAGGAATTCAGTCATATTGTACATAATAATTATACGAATTCTGAAAGGGTAAAACTCAGATTCATCGATTGTAAAACTTTTTTGATTTTTACCATATGTATTTGTATGAAGATTGGTATTCGTATAAAGTTGTTGTAGGACCAATACTGTGAGGTATTACATGACTTCTTGACATGGATTAAAAAAATATGGATTCCATTTTCTGGTCCTTGTTTAAGTGATTCGTGTTACTGTTAATTACGATAAGTTACCGTTACTTCCTAATTGCACATAATTGCTCTCAACATTGTTGCAATTTGAAATAGAATCTTGTTGTACAATGTAGGATTTTTTTCAGAAATTTCTGCCAAAATGCCGTAGCGTGACTCAAAGCTAAAAATCAAGTAGCATGATCAGTGATTTCCTTCAATAAATTTCACACTTAAATATACAATCCCTTTTATCCGAAAGGTAATAATTCAAAGCTGTTAATAATGACTGTGATAATGTGCCGATACAAATGGCCATCAAACGTCATCAAAGGAAAAGCAACACTCTTTGGTGAAAAACAAAAAACAAAATTAACATTCAAAACTCTGAAAGATGACGAACAAGACGAAACTGAAAGATTGTCGGTCGGATCTATGATATGCTGATTTTTTCTAACACAACAATTCATCAGAAATTCAAAAATAAGTGAACAAAAATCGTATCTACTTCGACAAACTATCTTTAAAGTGTTTCACTAACAAGCGTTTCATGATGATGGCTGGTTGGTCGGCTGGTTGGATGTGGCAAACTAGCCATCCAGCTAGCTGCTTCTTTTTCCTTTGATCGGCGATAATTTTTAGCAATTATACCAAGTATTTTGAATAGTTCAAAGGCCAAATTACTGAAACGAATTTGTGAATCTGGGCAAACTTCACGCTAAACATAACAAAAAGAAGGAACAAAACAAAAAAAAAACAGAAACACTTTTGAAGGGACGATAAAGAAAGCCAAACAACGGCTGTCTGAATGGCATGGCGGCAGTGGTGCTGCTGCCGTTTAAATGTACTGCCTCCGACTATCTTCTCCCCAAAGCTGTAACAACACTTATTGTCAGATTTACACTTCACTGCGGGAAAATTGTACCATGCCATCGATAAAAAGACCAACCATGAAAAAGTTGACTGCCTGGTTGGCTACCCTTTCAAAGTAAACCCAAAAACATTAAACGCAAAATGAAATGGTAGAGATTGAAACGCTAAAGCTTCCAGCTTTCGGTAATCTAATGATCGGTAGCATAAAAATAAGGGGGAAAATCTCTACTAAAACCAAAACAAAAAAGAAGAGTAAGAAAATTGCCGTTGGAAATACTGATGACCAAAGGCAAATCAGAGTAAAACATTGAAAAAGCATTAAACCAATACGACCAATGAACTGATATAAATTGTTGTTGTTGATTTCAATAACTGTATGGACTCTGCTGATAAAGAAGTTGATGCCAGTGTATATATGTTTTCTGGTAGATCGTGGAGATTTCAATAATCGTCAACTAATTTACCTGATTATTATTTTGTAAGCCCCTTGTAAAGAAAGGTACTACACATTATAAAGTAAGTCGTTGTTCTTTGTATACCATAGAATGAAGGGTTCATCCGTTTGTAATGCATTGAAATAATAATTTGCGACCGTATAAAGTATAAATATTCTTGATCAGTATAAAATTCTTAGTCGATCTACACCTGTACCTCTGTTGTACCGGCGTGTACAATAATTGAGCTAGAACGCTATGTTTGTGTACCCGAGCGTATTTTTTCAAGGGAAGGTGGGCTATATCGGCCCACGTTGTGGTATTAAGCAGTAGCTTAGAATTTTAGCTACATTTTTTTAAATGAACTACCTTGAATTTTACATTTGAGTTTCCTTGCAGTCCCACCATTTCTCCACCGGATTGTCAATATAGGTCCATGTTTTTGTATATTCCCCTATTAAGCCATACCTCCCGATTTCCTCCATTTGGAGAATTTTAGATATATTTTTACCAATTTACATGTAATTTTGCAGTTGAGATTCCCAGGGTCACAAAACTTCTTCACTAAACATATCCCTTTTTATTTTTTGTATTTTGAAAATTTTTTTGCTACATTTTTATACCCTACACCACTATGGGGAAAGCGTATTATAAGTTTGTTTTGCTAAAAATTCATGTAACACCGCGAAATATTCGTCGGAGACACCCAATGTGGTAAACCAATCTTCATATCTCGGCGAGATAAAGCGATTTTGAGATGTGTGTCCGTCCATCCCTCCGTCTGTCCATTATAAATTGTAATCAAACTCCAGACCGCAATTATGGACCGATCGTCACGAAATTTTGCATGGAGGTCGGTAAGTCGGTAAGGTAAGAGTATATGACAAAGAAGAAGGTTGCGCTTTGAGATGGTGATCAGATAATATATAGAGGGTTAAACGGATCACAACTTTTGTGTGAACATTGCGAAAAGTGTTAATATACAGCTTATAAAGGAATAAAGATTCTTGAAAGAGACATTCTGGGCAAGTAAACCATACTTGGAAGAGGAACGCTTGACCTTTCTATCTATGTCAATTGTGTTGGTGTACATGATAAGATAACAGAGTTGCTTTTAGTGTAATTATAAACACGCTAGAGGCTGCAATTATAGCTCAATAATCAAGAAATTTTGCACGAGGTAAAAGTTTAGGTAGAAGAAAATGCCTAAAATTTTGAATGATGATCTGATATTATTTAGCGGGTGAAATGGACCATTACATTATACCCTCAGCATTTATGCTCACGAGGATATATACATATACTTTCATGCGGTCAAAATGTGCCTCATCGAAATAATGGTTTTAGACCCCAAATATGTTTGTACGAAATCCGTTCCAGACAATTTAGAGTTGATTTAGCCATATCCGTCCGTCTGTCTGTCTGGCTGGCACGATAACTCTCGAACGGATCCACCGATTCGGTCCAAAATTTGGTTTTCGTGATATTTTGTCCAAACTTAGTTTATGTTCGAAGATGGGTTATACCGGTCCACTCCTTCCGGTACCTCCCCCACAAAAGTTTAAAAAATTTCGGAAAATTTGTTCGCACGATAACTTTTGAATGGAGTAACATATTTGGTCCATACTATGCACATCGTGAAATTTCTACCAGACTTGATTCCAATGTGGACTTAGTTGGTCCACTCCTTCGGGTACCTCCCACACAAAATGTCGGAAAATTTTACTTTAGGACCTTCTCGAATCGTTTTGAGTTTTGTTGCAACAACTTGTATTCACTGCTCCCCATACGATGGTCCAAGTTTCATCAGGGGCAAGTCCGTCCTTCCTGAGAAAATAGTCTTAATGGTGCAAAAAACCCCTATGACACCGTGTGTAGTGGTTGGAGCGCAAGATAACCCTCAGGCGGAAAAGCCGACGCGGTCCAAAGTTTGGCCTTCGTAATATTTTGTCCAAGCTTAGTTTAAATTTGAAGATAAGCTATATCACTCCACTCCTTCAGGTACTTACCCCACTCAAAGCTCAAAAATGTTCCTAAAAATTGTGCGAAAGATAACTCTTGATGGGAGTGAACGATTTGGTCCATAATTTACACATCCTTATACGGCCTGAATTCGTCCACTAATTCGGGTACCTCCCTTACAAAATTTCGGACAAGTTCACCTTAAGGACTGCTCCCGAATCACTTTGATTTTTGGATCTCCTAAAATTTTGTACAAATTTAGTTAAACTTCTAAAATGGCCCATATCGGTCCTCTCCTTAGGATACCTCCCTCACATAAGTTCAACATTTGTGTCCAAGTGCAGTTTGGGGTCTGTTCGAAAATCCTTTGAAAATGAAAACCAATGCTATTCGATATGGTCCTGTTTACAGCGATATTATGTTTTCTGTGGACAAGTCCATGCTTCTTGGCATACTGGTCCAAAATTTATACGATGAACAACTGAAATGACTAGTGGGCGCGATATCTATCGAAAAGATATGACTCCCAATTCAATTTCATAGGCTGAGGGTATATCTGTCGGCAAAGCCGACTGATACGTTATTACTTGTTGGTATATATTTTATTTTCTGGTGGGCATATACCGGCAAATTAGTCTACATATGGAAAAAGAACTACTGACCCTTCCCCCTGATGCAAATTGCAATAACGTGTCTGCTAGATAACGGGCCTACTGCCTAATATATAATGGGTTTTGTGTAGAGAACCACATTATCCCATTCCCAGTTTTTTTATTATTGCAAATTACATGGTGCCCTAGCGTATTAATTGTCCAATTGAATTTGTATACATACATTGCAGCATGGGTCGCTTTGCCACCTTTTTTTAAAACGATTCCCCAGCCATGCTACATCAAATTTTCGACGGTGGCAAAATATTTCAGCCATGTAAACTTCTGTACAAGTGGTGTGTTAGGACACGCCGTTCGGACTCGGAGATATGCAGTGGGTCCCATATAATTGAAGAGAAGAAATGTAATACGGTGCCAGAATCCACAAAGTTATTTCTTACAAGAATTATATTTGTTCCAGAAATTTTGATTTGTGGAAAGCTATGTCCCAGGGGTAGTGGTGTAGGGTATCATATGGTCGGCCCCATCCGACTATAGCCTTGGCTTACTTGTTTAATTTTAGATTTGAGATTCACAGTGGTCCCATTTCTTCTCCATAAAATTTTGTCAATTGTTTTGGTATAGGCCCAACATAACGGTACTACCGAAGTAGCCAGTGGGTGGCCTGGGGCCCGGCCCCCTTATGCTTTAATTGTTTAACCTTTTTGGTAAATTTTACTGGCAAAAGTTTCCTACAGCCATGAAACTTCTCGACCAAAACTTGTCAACATAGATCCATGTTTTGGTATAGCCCATATATAACGGAACTTTCCAATTTAAGGCATTTTGAGGGAGTTAGCTACAATTGTATATCCTCATATGGGCAAAATGTGCCATATCTAAATAATGGTTTTAGATTCACAATTCACAATTTGGAAGAGTTCTGCTCTCGAATCGATTTGATTTTTGTTGCAGCCTCTTGCATTCGCTGCCCCCATTACGATGATACAAGTCTTTTCAAGGGCAAGTTCACATGGTGTAAAAAACCCTATGGTACCATGCGTAGTGGCTGTTGCGCATGATTTCTCTTAGCGGATTCAATCCAAAATTTGGCCATCGTAATACGAGGGCGGTTCGGAACTTCTTAGCCTATCAATGAAAGAGAATAGTTAGCTTTCAAAAATATTTTTATTTTTCAATATAATCTCCTGAAACTTCAATACACTTAGTCCAACGCTTTTCTAGCAATTCTATCCCTTGATGAAAATAGTTTTCCTCAAGGTCAAGCAACTCTTACTTTAATTCGTTGATTTTAGCCATTGTTAAAACACTCTTGTTCGCTGGTGCGTTGTCTTGATGAAAAATTATTTTTTTGTGTTGTAAGCCAGGACGTTTTTCTCGAATTTGTACATTTAATTGATCCAAAAGGTTGCAATAGTACTCTGAATTTATTGTTTTACCCTTTTGCAGATAGTCAATCAATAAAATACCTTTGAAGTCCCAAAAACCGTTGCCATAACCTTACCAGCCGATTGAATTGTTTTTGCCTTCTTTGGGGCACTTCCTCCAGCTTCAGTCCATTGTTTGGATTGTTCTTTCGTCTCTGGAGTATAGTGGTGGATCCATGTCTCATCAACAGTTATGAAACGACGATTAAAATCCTTTTTATTTCGCTTAAAACGATCCAAACAAGCTTGAAAAATGTTCATTCTTATGCGTTTTTGATCGACTGTTAACAAATGCGGCACCCATCTTGCAGAAAGCTTTTTCATCTGTAGTTCTTCATGCAAAATGTAATGTACTCGATCATTTGAGATGCCCATGATATTAGCAATTTCACGCACTTTTATTCGTCGATCATTTAATACCATATCATGCACTTTGGCTACAATTTCTGTTGTTGTTGCTGTTTTTGGACGTCCACTACGTGGTTCATCTACAATGCTTGTACGACCACGTTTAAATTCAGCAACCCAATTTTTTACTGTTGCATATGAAGGAGCACTTTCACCTAACACATTCACCATATCATTATGAATTTCTTGTCCCGATAAACCTTTTTTATGTAAATATTTAATGACAGCACGTATTTCTAATTTTCCATTGTAAAAAATTGCGGATGCGTCTTTTTTGAACACCTGTTTCTATATGAAGGAGTTGCCAGATCGAAACAAAATTTAACATGTGTTCATAACAGAGATGGAAATTTCCAACACACTTAACTTTTTTCTGTTTATACCGCGCTTTTTGTGCTAGGCTAAGAAGTTTCCGAACTGCCCTCGTACTAAGTTTGAAAATAGGCAATTTTGTTCCACATCTTCCGATAATCCTCGAAGGCTGTAAATGATTTGGTTTATTCTACCTCTCACACAAAATTTCGGAAAAACTTTTCTGAACCCACTCGATGGAACAAGCCCAGCAAAAATTCGGATCCAGTAGTCATTACGTAACCCATTACAAAGTAATCTAAACAAGCTTCTTTTCCCATTACAAGTAATCTGAAAAGTAATGGGATACTTCTTAAAAAAATTACAAGGCAAACCTACTTACGTTGCTCCTCACTAAGTAATGAGGACGGTGGCACAGTGAGTGTGTGTCCGACTATAAATCCTAGGGTTGTGTGTTCAACGCTCACTGTCGGCACGCGAGTTTTTTTTAATTAAAAAATAACAGTTCGTGGTGCACATGTTCACTGCACATTTAAGTTCTTAAGCAACCCTTAATGTTCGTGTGCGTGGCATAGTATGTAGTGTCTTTGGCTAGAAATCAGAGGGTTCGTGTGTTCAACTCGCACAGCTATCGAAATAAAATAAAAGTAAGAAAGTGTGATGAAATTAAAAAAATCTCTAAAATAGAATTTTTTTCTACTTACTTTTCAACTTCTAGTGGCCACATAATACCTAGTTATTCTAGTGGTCATAAAATAACTACAAACTGAGTGCGACATGCCCTTGTAAAAATAATGGGGAAGAAAGGGGGTTTGCGAGTAGTTACGGCTGCCAAAAATCCCTTACAAAACCCATGATTTTGGGAGGACTTTTTTTGCTGGGAGGTTTTTCAGGGGCTTCGGCCTTTGTAGTATTTTGTCCAAACTTAGTTTAAGTTCTTAGGTGAAAAAATGTCACTATAATGGTACACGCTATATCTTTTGAACAGAGCAACTGATTTAGTCCAAACTTTGGATCTCTTAATATTTTGTCCAAATGTAGTTTAACTTCGAAAATGGTCCATAAAAAAATGGTCGATCTTATCCTTAGGGTTCCTCCCCCACGAAAGTACAAAATTTATGATTAAGTGCAGTTTACGGTGTGTTCGAATATTCTTTTGGCAATTTATTCCGATGGTACTGCCTCCTGGTGGTCCTGTTTATAGCGATATTATATTTTTTCCCTTTTAACCATTCCACAGTGGAAAAAAGTACCGATTTAGCTCGACAAAAATAAAAGTCGATGTTCATTGTATGTTTGTCCATAATTTCGATATGAACAGCTTTAGATTGACAATTTTACTTAATTTACCAAATATGTATATTAATTTGTACCTATTTTTACCAAAGAACGGGACCTATAGATTTTCGATATTTTAAAGATTTCTACCACATTATCCAACCGAAATGGCTAGGATTTGGTATTTAGACTCATTTGGGCTTATATATACATTCCTATAAAAATTTTCGGTATAAGTCCACGTTTTCATATAGCCCCCATAGAACGGTACCACCGATTTCGGTAATTTTGAAGGTTTTAGCCACATTATCCAACCGAAACAGCTGAAAGTTGGCATTTAGTCTTCTTTGGGGGTGAAAAATATTCCGAAGGAGAGTTTTTGGCGCAGGTGCACGTTTTGATATGGCCTCCATAGAATTTTAGCATTTTTAGATAAATAATTTTGTTTTTTAAAAAAAAAAGTCTGGCTTAATCCCATTGTTGTTGTTTTAATATTTTAAAACAACTATTTTATTAGTGGAAAAGATTTGGCATTGTTCGCCAAGGGGTAAGGCAGGGAATACTATAGTTTCGATTCACGCCACTGGATCTCATCAGTTCCCTTGTTTCTTGTTTGTGGATATTCTCCACCGAAGTTATTTTTCAATAACTTCTTCAACAAGAAACGTTTTATACCCAAACATCAATCGTCAGCTCGAAGTATAAAGGTAAGCAAAGAAAAAAGTTCAATGAGAAGTTTTTCCTTGGCAACCTCATACAACTCCGACGAAAGTGTCTGCGAAACAATTCAAACCTCTTCCACTTGTGTGTGTTGTCGAATTTCGACAAATGCACACACCAAAATTTGGTTGGTCTGCTTTACAGCAAAAACAACACACGTCGTGCCAGTGTCTTCAATTTGAAGCATTGTGGCGTTTTTTTTTTTTTTTTTATTGGGATAGCGTTTGCAATTTTGTTTTTTCAAAATAGTCTGCCTTAATCCCATTGTTGTTGTTTTAATATTTTAAAACAACTATTTTATTACTTTGGATCTCCTAATATTTTGTCCAAAAGTACTTTTTTCGAAAATGGTTCATATCGATCTTCTCCTTAGGGTTCCTCCCCCACGAAAGTACAAAATTTATGTTTAAGTGCAGTTTACGGTCTGTTCCAATATTCTTTTGGCAATTTATTCCGATGGTACTCCTGTTTACAGCGATATTATATTTTTTCCATTTAACCACAGTGGAAAAAATTACGATTTTGATTTCATATTCACATATTGTCATCCAAATCTGAAAAGTGTGCAAAGTTTTAGTTCGATTGGTCAAATGCAACTTTGTTAAAAGTGAGTTACCAGATTTGAACTAAACGGACACCAAAGCAACTTAAATAAAACACTGTAAAAAATATCTATTTTAAATGTATCGTTAAGTACAGTCAACACTCTAGTTCAATACTGTATTAATGTTTCATAGTTTCCTTCAAGTCCAATTTTTGATTTTCTGCACGGAAAATGGGTATGTTTCCCACTGTGCGACTTCGCTGAGATCGGCAGGGTTAAATTCTGATTGCGGTCGGAGATATATTGCCATGATGACAATGTATGCGCCATCTCTAGTCTGAATCCTCGTTGCACAGAATTCTATTCGGCCCGAGTTCACAAAGATTTGTTGCGACTTCAGCGAACTTCGAATAAGTACTCCAATAACTTCTCCCACTGCGACCTTGTCTGCACTGTTCGTTGCATATGTAACCGTAGATGTCCTCCGTAAGTAAGACTTATGCTGATTGAGGAACAGCTGCAGATAGTGCAGTTTCTACGGCATATGTCGAAAATATAGCTATTTTACGTTATCAATAATAGATTACTGTTGTTCACCGTATGTATCGCCAAGATGTAACGGTACCAAATCATTAACGCACATCGAAACTTTCAAGCAAATCATCAATATAAATAAAAATCAATAGTCGTTACTTGGTAATGGCATCAGTTGAGAATGGCTGGACCGATTTGGATAATTCTTTTTTTGAAATGTTCGTCATAACCCAAATTAAGTTCTTATGCAAAGAAATTTTGAAAAGTTCGTCATAATCCAACATAGGTTTTTTATGCAAAGAAAATATTACCAGCCCACTTTTATGAATTTTTAATTTTAATCTTTCTACAAAAACTACTGAACTGGTTTTCCTGAAATTGTCGGGGAATGTACAGCGAGGGCCCCCGGTGAAAATTGGTTACATATTTTGTTGAATTTCTTTAAAAATGCTACCTTGCCTTCTTATATGGGACCCAAAAACTTGATCACGCCCACTTTTTAAAATATGTTACATCTAAAAAACTACTGAACCGATTTTCTTAAAATTGTATGTACGAATGTACAGGGATGACTCCTGAAAAAGGCTACGTATTTCCTTGAATTCCAGAGGGGCGCGGTAACTCCCCTATGCGATTTTTATAAAAACACGCTATATTTGCAAATATTACGAATGTATCGGTTTAAAAACTTGATCACGCCCACTTTTTAAAATATGTTACATCTAAAAAACTACTGAACCGATTTTCTTAAAATTGTATGTACGAATGTACAGGGATGACTCCTGAAAAAGGCTACGTATTTCCTTGAATTCCAGAGGGGCGCGGTAACTCCCCTATGCGATATTTATAAAAACACGCTATATTTGCAAATATTACGAATGTATCGGTTTAATCTACAATCTAGGTACATCTTTGGGGCCTAAAGACTAGAGTTGTGTAGTTCCGGAACGAACTAGTTCCAAGGAACTATTCCGGATAAAGAACTATTGGAACTATATCCGGCTCTTTCATTTATAAAGTTCCTTTAATTCATATAGTTCCAGCTCCAGCCGTGCATATAATTTCTTTCATCTATATAATTAATTTTCTTTCTTCGATCTTTTACGTTCGGTTCCTTCATCATTCAGATGCGGACACATTATTAAATAAACGTAAATCACATCCTCGTTACATTGCTGCAATTACTTTATTTGTACGTCAATTAATCCACCAAAAGATAAAAACAAAAAGAAAGAGAAAGATTCGTTAAACTACATTCTCGGAACTATTTGGAATGAAGGAAATAGAAAGAACGATGAAAGAGAAAGATTCATTGAACTATATCGCTCTCGGAACTATGGAACTATATTAAGGAACTAGTTCCTTTTGGTAAAAGGAACTAGATAGATCGATCCGCTCCAGGAACTATATTGCCCAACTCTACTAAAGACCCGACCACGCCTGCTTTTTTATACCCTCCACCATATGGAGGGTATAATTCAAATTGTCATTCCGTTTGTAACACATCGAAATATTCGTCGGAGACCCTATAAAGTATACATATATATTATTGATCAGCATAAAATTCTAAGTCGATCTAACCATGTCCGTCTGTCCGTCCTTCTGTCTGTCTGTTGAAATCAAGATACAATTTTTAAGATAGAGCGTCAAAATTTGGTACAGAAGTTTTTATTACTTCCAGGATGGTTGGTATTGAAAATAGTATATATCGGTCAACGTTTTGATATAGCCCTATGGAACGGTACCTCCCGATTTTCAGCATTTTTCAGGTTTTAGCTTCATTTTCCCACTAAAATGGCTGAAATTTGGTATTTAGTCATCGTTGGGTGTATAAAACTTTCCACCTTAAATTTGTTGGTATAGGTCCACTCCTTCATATAGCCCCAATAGAACGGTAACTCCCGATTTTCGGTATTTTAAAGGTTGTGGCCACAGGAATCCACCGAAATGGCTGAAGTTTGGTACTTAGTCTTCGTTGGTGGTATAGAACTTTCCCCCAGAAATTTGTTGGTGGTAAAAAGCTTTCCTCCAGAAATTTGTCGGTATAGGTCCACGCCTGCATATAGCCCCCATAGAACGGTACCTCCAGATTTTCGGTATTTTGAAGGTTGTGGCCACAGTAATCCACCAAAATGGCTGAAATTTAGTACTTAGTCTTCGTTGGGGGTATAGAACTTTCCCCCAGGAATTTGTCGGTATAGGTCCACGCCTTCATATAGCCCCCCTTGAACGGTACATCCCGATTTTCGATATTTTAAAGGTTGTGGCCACAATAATCCATCGAAATGGCTGAAATTTGGTACTTAGTCTTTGCTGGGGGTATAAAACTTTCCCCCAGAAATTTTTCGGTACAGGTCAATGTATTATTTATAGCCTCCATAGAGCGATACCTCCCGAATGTGGTTATTGTGAAAATTAGCCACATTTTTTACCAAAATAGCTGAAATTTGGAATTTTGCCTTCTTCATACACGAAGGGAAATTGTTCCATTTTACTTCAATACAAATCGTTGTAGAGGGTATAACAAGTTCGGTCCGGCCGAACTTAACGCAGTTCTTACTTGTTTTAAAAACATTATTTTAAATATTTCCAATACTACTGAACCAATTTCCATGAAATTTGCAGCAAAATCTCAAGGATTGCCGTTGTTATGTATATTTTATGAAGGAGTCGGAGGTGGTGGGGTATCTTCCCACGCCTTTCTTTTAAACGCTATACAGTCTGTCGCAAAAATTAGTATACACCGTTGAAACCAAAATGTATTAGGGATAAATATCACTATAACTTATTGAGAACAACAAACAATTAGTTTTATTTGATAGACAAGAAGGTTGTCTTTCGTAATAACAATTAAAAATTCGCAATATTTGCATACATTAGCAAATGCACGGTTCGAATCCCAAAAAGACCAAAATTTATGTCGCAAAAGTTAGTATACAACGGAGAATCCTCGTGGAACTGTGTAAAAAATTCTTGATATTTTTGAACTAAATGAAACTAAATCTGTACTTAAGATCACAAAGAGTATATTAATTGGTTTTAATGGCAGTTATAGTACTTATAGTGACAAGTCCAACGTACACTGGATCGTTAAATCCACAAAAATTGGTCATCTACAAATGCAACAACTGTAGCGACAAAATTCCGAGTGTTATGTCCTGTTTATGAATTCTAAAGCTATGAAATTCTCAGAAAAGCTCTAAAGTTTCAATATGGAGTGATCTTGATCGAGTTTCGACTTGTCCTTTTTGAAGAAACGGGAATTTCTTGAAGGAAACGCATACTTTTGAGGCCGTTGTCCTTTTGAAACATGTAATAGTCCTTAATCCTTACGCATAAGGACTTTCCTTTTCAGTTAATTTTCTCACATATTATGTCCCTTTTCACATTCCCACCAAAAATAAATAGTAGGAGAACCTCAAGTTCTGGTGTAAGCCCTACAGTGATACTTCACCACCACAGAAGGATATTAGAGCTAATTTAAAATGTTAATACAGAGCTTTCTCGGCTGTTATAACGCATGGATTGTGCAAAAACGTTCTGAGAAGCTGTGTTCGCTTCACTTAGGACCAAAGTACAACTAAGTGGATCAGTTAGAAGTAGTTCATTAGACATTAGTAGTACATTAGACACTAGGGACACGATAAGCATGTCCGATACTGCTAAAAGGCCGGTAGGACAGTATAACTGCAGGGCTTACAACGGACCTTGAGGTTCTCCTTCTATTTACTTTTGGTGGGAATATGAAGTCGGGGAACATTTGTGAGAAAATTAACTCAAAAGGAAAGTCCTTATGTGTAAGGATTAAGGATTATTACATGTTTAAAAAGGACAATGACCTCAAAAGTATGGGTTTCCTTCATGAAATTCCCGTTTTTTCAAACAGGACAAGTCAGAACTCGATCAAGATCACTCCATATTGAAACTTTAGAGCTTTTTTGAGAATTTCTTGGCTTTAGAATTCATGAACAGGACATAACACTCGGAATTTTGTCGCTACAGTTGTTGCGTTTGCAGACGACCAATTTTTGTGGATTTTACGATCCAGTGTACGTGGGACTTGTCACTATAAGTACTATAACTGCCATTAAAACCAATTAATATACACTTTATGATCTTAAGTACAGATTTAGTTTCATTTAGTTCAAAAATATCAAGAATTTCTTACACAGTTCCACAAGGATTTTCCGTTGTATACTAACTTTTGCGACATAAATTTTGGTATTTTTGGGATTCGAACCGTGCATTTGCTAATGTATGCAAATATTGCGCATTTTTAATTGTTATTACGGAAGACAACCTTCTTGTCTATCAAATAAAACTAATTGTTTGTTGTTCTCAATAAGTTATAGTGATATTTATCCCTAATAAATTTTGGTTTCAACGGTGTATACTAATTTTTGCGACAGACTGTATATAAGCCAAACCCATGATTATATCAGTTTCAGCATCAATTTTGGGAGACAATGTGGTTGTGTGTATACTAGGTACATATTGGGAGCCAAATTACCGGACCAGGCCCACATTTTAAATATGTTATACATTAAAAACTAATGACCATTACATTATGCACATTATTTTTGAAAACTACTGAACCTAATTTCATGCAATTTTTACAAAATGTTCAGGAATGTCCCGTGATCCGAAATGTCCTTTATTTATATACGAGATTTATATTATATTTGCTAAACTCATGAGTGCGCCGGCTTGCAAATTAATTTCTGAGACAAAGGTGTTTGCGCTTCCGACCAAGGAAAACGATTTTTTTTAAAAATTTCCTTAAATGCTGAGGTTCAACGGTCCATCAGCCATTAAAAACTAAACCATATAAGTCTCAATAAGAGGGAGAATTTGACTTAACCATTTGTTTTAACTTTTAAAATTAGTTCGCTTTAGTAAAACGACAGGGGACATGGACGATAATAAATCCTAAACAGCATCAATGGGCGAAAAATACGACAAAGTCCGTATGAGTATAGAAAGGTTACAGACAAAATCTGTAGATACATTTAAAATCCTCCTCGGTTTGACAATGGACCAAAGAAGTGAGGTAGAAAATACCAATTTTTGAATTGTCAAGCATAAAGTCCATAAAAAGTTGTCATTAAAACTCATTACGACGGGCCAGCAACGCGGACCCGGCTCTGCTAGTAATTCAATAGAATTGACTGTAGCGTACAAAACCAACGAAGCCTTTGGCCTTAACCAACCAAACACAAAAACAAAATCCAACACTTTATAGTGTGTTAAGTCATCATGGTGCAGGACATTCGTGGCATTTTCTCAGTTATTGATCAATATCATAACACTCATTTAGTTTATGTTTAAACATGTTATACTGCTGCCACATAATAGTGCCCTTTTCAAGTTCTCTGGAAGCTGTTCCCGATTTAAGCGCACTTGACTTCAATGTTTGAACTTTACAACAAAAGGAACAACCAAAAAAGATTTTTAACTTGTTTCTGACATTTTTTGTGTGCTTTGTTCTAGCTCACCCGCAAAATATCAAAACGTACTATTACCTTAAGAAGTGCTATACTTTGTTGGCTATAGTAAATGATATCGTCCAATGATGGCAAACTGTGCTGAACGTTAATTCATTTTATTTTGTTTCATGGTTTTCGGCTGGTTGCATTGGGTCCAACAGCAATCGATCTTTTTTAGCCAGCATTTCATTTTATACTAAAAAATGAACTACTGTTTCTTTCTACTGATCTATTTAAAATACTTACAGGCTGGTTAGCTGGCTGACGAGTTTTTTATTCGTTACGGATAGTTTTAATTCACGAAAGCCTCTTATTTTGTCACGGTCTCCAAGTATATTTACGTGTGTGTGTGTTTGTTCGTGTTTGCCCAATTCATTGGTGGTGGGATTTTGAGATTTTGTTTTACATGGAATTTGTACTGATTGCTTCCAGTCATGCCCGATTTGTTACAAGGCTAAGGCTAAAGAAAGGTGGCTGTTGCAGAGCCGTTTGATTTTCTATTTTTGATTAGCAGATGAGTTTTTTCGTTGGAATTTTGAAAGATTCGCCAGCGAAAGAATTGATTTTTAATTGATGCTGTGTTTTTTACGTTGTTTTGTCTCTCTCTATTTTGTCTTGAATTTAATTTGAAAGAATTTTCATTTGAAGTACTGCCAGGTTACATAGGAAGCATTTTAAGATGCCAACTGATTAATTGATTGCTTAAATGACCGCTGCAATCTATGATGACTTTTGACTTGGCTTAGAATACATTAAGCCAGCATTGGGTTTCAACGTTTTGTTTAAGATTTTGGAAGTCAAATTTGTTTATTTTAATCGAACAGCAGCACATGGGAAATAGGGTAAGTGCACCAGTAGTCGGCACTTTAAGGATTCTCGTATCTTTAGCCGTATGTTATTCCGAGTCTAAATGTCCAATCAAATTGAATTTAAGTTGTTATGATTCCTTATTTTGTGTATTTTTTTAGATTATATAAACAAATTTTTTGATTATTTCTGTTCGACATGCAAAAAATACAATTTTAGTGAAATACTGCTTTTTCACCAGTAGTCGGCACCATTCCCCAATAGTCGGCATGATATGATCCAGTAGTCGGCATGTTATATTTAAATAAAGAAAAAATGCATACTTTACATTTTTTCTTAATTATTTGAAAGAACTATAGCTTAAGCATTAGTTATTTATACATTTCTAGTTTATTTGTATACATTTCTATTGATTTTACTTCAAAAAATAAGGGAATTTAAACATATTGTTTAAATAAATTAGTTCGTACCAGTAGACGGCATCTATTACCCAGTTGTCGGCACCCCACAACGTACGTACTTCAAATCATGGCTAATTTTGCTTAAAATCGCTAAAGTTCCTTTCAAGTTGAAACTATTTTTTTTTATTAATTAGCCTTTAAAGTGTTTTTTAGTATTTTTTATAATTTTTAGCTAAAAGTAATCGATAAAAATCAATGTTTATAACCCCATGCCGACTATAGGCAAATTTTATATTTTTTTGCCCCTAAAGTCGTCATCAGCAAAAATTGCACAATTATAAAAATTTTTTAAAAATTTCTTTTTCTGAAGTGTTCTTTTAACTGTTCTCTACTTATATAACAAAAATGTTGTGGAAATTTTTTCATTTTAAAATAATTACAGAGCTTATAAGATTAACATCTCCACAATTTTTTTCTTAAGAAACATGCATTTTCGGTTGTGGTGAAAACCCTTCACTGACAAAAACTTAAATTTCGATATAAAAATTGGTCCTAGCTCAATGAAATTTTATATAAAGTTAGCTGGCAATATTGTTAAAGCATTTTTAAGATTATTTTCCTAATTTGTTTTCTTAATTTTCAGTTATTTGAGTTCAAATTCAAAAGGTGTCGACTACTGGTACATGCCGACATTAGGTGCACTTACCCTATGCAAATTTTATTTAGCTGTCAAAAAGGAGGGAAATGACGATGACAAATGCCTGTGAGGCCAAAAATGTAAATCAACAGCAGTATCAACGATGTTATGGAATGTACATATGGGTTTAGTTTAGACAAAAGAAATAAACATTATTAAATCGAATTAAGGCAAAATGTTGTAGAGGCAAACTTAAGGTTTTTTACTTATAAATCGATTGAAGTTTAGGTATTGCCTTCCATTGCATTTACAAATGCATTCGGGGGGTGGACTTTGACCCAAACTTAATGAAATTTTAAAATATTGAGTAACGTTGCGAAAAGCTATTTTCAAGGTGGTTATTAGTTGAGTTTTTCTGAAATATTGACACAAATTATATACAAATTCAAGACAGAGCTTACAATATTTAAGATATGCATATGTACATTCGTATGTTAATCAGAGATGGCCTGTTTGACAATTTTTTGGGTTTTTTACGGTCGTAAAGTTGTAAACGTCGGAAACGTCACATATCTGTATGAAATGTATAAAAAGTAGTTTTCGTCATAAACCTAAAAACACATCTATTACCTCTACTGTATGGGTTATTTGGCGTTATATTTGCACATTTTAATTATATTTTACACTTGTTATACCCTTAGCATTTATAGCTCTGTTCCTTTACGTGCAAGAATCTTCAAGTTTTACTACTTTTTACTCGAAAAGCGTTCCTTTACTTCAGACACAATACAATTCATATGGGAGCAGTTTACAACTTCTACTACTTTTTGCGGGTTTTACTATTTTCAAAAGTAAAGGAACAGACCATATGCTAACGAGGGTATATACAATTTAATACGGGAAAAATGTGCCTCATTGAAATAATGGTTTTAGACCCCAAGTATGTTTGAACGAAATCCGTTTCAGACAATTTGGAGTTGTTCGGTCACTCTGTATGTCTTTCTGGCTGAATATGGCACCATATGTAGTGGCTGGAGAGCACGATAATTCTAGAACTGATCAACCAAACTTTGGATCTCCTAATATTTTGTCCAATTGTATTTTAACTTCGAAAATGGTCCATATAGGCCCTCTCTTTATGGTTCCTACCCTACAAAAGTTCAAAATTTGTTAAGTACAGTTCAGGATCTGTTCGAAGATCATTTGGACAATTATACCGATGCTACTTTTTTGCTCCTTTTTAAAGCGGTATTATGTTTTTTCCTTGTAAGTCCATGCTTCCTGACATACTGGCCCAAAACCTTTAAGTTATACGGTGACCAACTGAAATGACTCCTAATATCTACTTCCAAAATGGAGTATGTCGATCCATTCCGTCAGATATCACCTCCACATTATTAGCGAGCTTCAGTTCATACGCCCAAAAGGACCACAATATGTGAAACCTCCCTAATATTTAATTATTGGGGAAAAGGATTTTAGTTGATGAAGGTTTGAACTCGCACAGGTTGAGTGTATATCTCTGTACTTTTTCACTTGGTAGTGAATATTTTGCTATTCAACATTTTTTAGCATTTGTCAGTTGCAATTTATTGTAGGGGTTGTACAAAAAATTGGGCATTTATTTAATATGCAATTAAATGTGTAAAATAATTCCAACCCGTTGTTATAAATGTATTGTGTCCTATACATATGAATATTAAAATTAGCAAATATATATTCAATTATATTACAAGAATATTCAAAAAGTTTGAAATTTAACGATTCCATTTTCGTTCAAGGCGTTGAACAGCCCAATTCAAACTCCATCTGTCATATCATGTGAACATTACATTACAGATATATGAAATGTTAATATTTCAAGGAATAAAATACACTTTCAATGGAAGCAAAATCAACTAAATTAATCAGCCCAATTATGAACGGCATCTCACCGTGAGTTTTCTCTTTCTCGCCTCCTCCCCTATTATAAACATCATATCGCCGTGAGTGCTGTTATGTTCTCACTCTTCCCTTATTATAAACAACAAGAGGGTAAGCAAAACTCACGTTCGTGAAAAAATTAGCTATTACAAATGTAAAAAAAGTGAGAAAAAGAGGCAAATTTGTGCTGAAATTTCTCACTACCGAAATCAAAGTGAGTTGAACAAAAAAATTTAAGTGTGGTCATTTATTTTAAAAAATACGAATATTTTGTATCTGTAATGATAATTAATTGTATTTTAGGTTGAAAGCAACAAAAAATAATTAGAAATTTTTTATGTTTTGAGGTTATTGTTGACCTTTGGACGCTTTTTTCTTTGGTTTTAATTTTGGCTTGAGGTCAACTTAAGAATTAAAATTTTTTTGTTTTTATTCTTATAAAAAGAAAGAAATATCATTGTTATTATAAATTTCTACCATATTGTTTATAGTTGCATAAAACAAATGTTCTTGTTTTTGAAAGCCAATCCCTGAGGATGACCATCAAAGATGGTTGAAATATTGGAAATGGAATAGATTCTACCTTATTGTGATAAGAGTTTCTTTATATTTTTAATCGCAATATGTTTTCGACAAAAACAAATATTAGGACATTTACCGCTAACATTTTTTCAGAGTTCTTTACGAATTCGGTCTGAATCTCTGAATTCTTTCAGAATTTGGTACAAAATTGGGTCTAACTTCAGTTCCAAGAATGGGATGTAACTATCCACTGAAGTTAAATGACTAGGTTTGGCATCGCACCTTTAAAAGACGAAGAATGCTATGCATGGTGCTATCAACATTTGCCCTATAAGAATTTAGACGACTGCAATATCCCGAGTATAGTTGAGCAAAAACTACTCTGGTTTGTGGTGGACTTTATTCACACTATATTTGTTTACATTAGAAACTGCGACTATGTGAAAGCTATACAAACCTACTTGAAATGCTTGTTGAGCAAGGGGTTCTCTCCTGTATCGTTGGGCTTTCCTCTCTAGAAAGTGAAGATCATTCTTGATGGACATGGTGTGTCGGGCCAACCTACTAGATGGTGATTGGGATGGCTCTCACGGTAACGCCCAAGCAAGTACTGTAACTAAAGCGTTCCCCGTTTTCAGGTATGGACAGATCAAAAAGGTGCATACTGTATAAAGCGGTTCACAAATATACAAGGACCCAATCTGGAGCAACCCATGTCTGCGATTGTTGTTCCTAGAGAGAGTAATGTACACGATTTGGAACTTTTGGGGTCGCAGTCTTGGAAAAAATGGGTGCTGGTGCTAAAAAGATGACATGTCCAATCACTTGCCCTCAAGCTTGAATAGAATCAAATATTTTGATGGAATATAAGTCCAGACCGTTGCCCCAAAAAGATCCAAACCATTTTGAGATCTTAATCACGTCATCGTCGATAACCCAGTGGAATGGTATCTACACCAAGCAATTTCCTGGAATAGTATTTTAAGTACCGGTTGTTATATGCCATGAACAAAAAAAAATTGGAATTACAATTGAAATTTATTGAAATTGTATTTAAAATTCATTAAATTGGTTTAAGTGTTGAAGAAAGCATTAGGAATTATACTTAGCATTCATAGAATTGGTTCTTATACTGGAGAAAATATCGGATGTTTCACGAATTGTATTTACAATTCTTGGAATTGGCTAAATGCTGAACCTCATTTGAACCAATCATTGATCTCCTGTGATGTCCTAACATCGCTGGTACAGCTTCCACTCCATTTCCTTGGTATTCCTCAGAACTTGCCATTTCTGTTATCACCCAAAATGCAACATTAAACATTTACTTATTGTAGCCATTTAATGACGTTTTTAAACGACATTTGTTCACTTTTTTACGATTTTCCAATAAATTTCACGAATTCTTTAGTGTAAATAAACAATTTTCACATATCTGTCAAAACAAAAGAACAGCTGTTACAGATGTTGCCATGTTGTTTCAATGTTGTATTTTCTTTTACCAATATTCATGTTCTTTTACAGTGGATTTTTAATAACCGACATTTTTCTTGCTAGAAATGTTTATTAATTTGAAAATTTATTTACTTTTTATGCAAAAAATAAGAATTTAATAATCCCAAAGTTATTTGTGCAAAAAATGACGGTATGGTAACACAAATTATTATTTCAAGGGTTCACAAGTCGCGCCATTATTTTCCATTTTCCGACTTGTCAACCCTTGTTCACTTTTTGTGCTCCTCCCTGCCCAATCGTAATAGCTCGAGCAGGTGAAAGTGAACTGCAACTCACTTGTGAGTAGCTCCCTACGTGAAGATTCATAATCGCTATGAATATCTTTTAAATTTGTTGCTTTTTTGTTGAAATAAAATAAGATCTCAAGAAAATATAAAATGTTATTGAATTGGATTAAAAACAAATATTGTTGAAATTATAAATGTTTTAATTCTGTCGTAAACCTATGTTTTTTGGGTAGGTTTACGACGTTTCTGACGTATGTATTATACGTCGGAAATGTATGTCATATACGTCACAGTTTCCGACAGGCCATCTCTGATGTTAATTGAAATGTGATGTAGGGTTTAATATACTAGTTGTTTTGTATTTACAATCGAAATGAACAATTTCGAACCACTTTCGGTATTGGCTCCATCAGAGCTTCAGAGTCGAGTAATTTTTGGTTCGACTCTGAGGGAAATTTCCAATACGAATAACATACGAGGGATATAATATCCCATAAGTTTCTGGACAGGTGCAGGAGTGCATCGATGAAATTAAATCTTTCTATGACGATGAAGCACCATCCTATGGCACTGTGAAAAACTTATTTAATGAACTCAATCGTGGCTCAAAGCTCGCTCAAAAACGGCCCGTTTAAAAACGGCCGTTGTGCCAGAAAGCATTGATACCGTTCGTGAGTTGATGATGTCCGTAAAAAGATTTGTTCTCGTTGGATCCAGCACAATTTGAAAATCGCTCAAAAAAAGGCTCTTGCCTATTGATGCTTTTAAACAAGTTTATAAGATCATCACTGGTGACGAATCATGGATCTATGTGGATGAGCACAAAACAAAACAGCAATTGACCATGTATCCCAGTCAAAATAGACATGCGTATTAGAGTGAAAAATGGGGAAAATTCCCACAGAGTTGAATTTTGGTGAAGAGGGTTTGCCATCCTAAAGTCCCCATCCTAAAAGTCCCCATCGATCCCATGTGTGCAAAAAAAGTTATTCGGGGTCAAAGGTCATTTTTGGAGGCATTATTCAGTTTTTTTTAATTTTTTTTTTTTTCAAAAACGGTAAGAATTAGCGAAAACCGGCTAAAGTAAAAGTTGTAGATTTAACAATTGTCTAGAAGAATGGCCTTTATGGTTTTTAAAAAAGATTTACCATTTTCGATATATCGGAATCTAAAGGTCAAATAACAAATTAACCGCGTAAGTACATAATGAGGCAAACCGACTAAAGTAACCACACTATCTGTTAGGTATTTCCATACGCTTTCAAATGATATCCAGTTTGCAGTAATCGGTTCAGTAGAACCGGGTCTAATCCGGTTTTTAAATCTGGCCTTTCGGGCAGTGTTGCCGAATTTGCCCATTTATCGTCATTTTGACGATTTTTTGGCCCAAAATTGAAAAATGACGATTTGGCGATTTTATGGTACAAAATTACGATTTTTCACGTAAGCCAGAAATGCATGAAATAAAAGACGATAACTACATTTTGACCAAAATTTCACGAACGATTTTAAGGAAAACAATGTTCCAAACTCGTTTTTTAGCCTTTTTAATGTTTTATAGCACTTTCCAGACGGATTGGCTATATTTAGGCACATATCTGGAATACAGGTATTTTCATAGTTTTTGCCCCACATTCAAATTACATAAGCTAAAAATTTGCGTTCAGTTTTGTTAATGGATGAAAATCTTCCTTAAAAAGTTTTCGAGATAAAATTTATATATATCTATATTGTTGTAAAAAATATGAGTCCAGCTATATTAACTTCCTATTAATGCCCTCTTTAAGTTGTCAGCCAGTTTTGAATGACAAGTTTTATCGATTTCCGACTGCCCAACAACCAAATGTACGGACAAACATGGACGGTCACACTGTCAAGCAAGCGATATTTGAGCTAAGCTGCCATTTGAAATGACAATGTGTACCCAGCTTTACCATGCTGCATTACTGCAAACTCGATAACCATAGGAAAACTATCATCTTCTGAGAGCTCTTTTTAGCAGTATTTAAGTGATATTATTGGGTTAGATTTATTGCTGTGTGTTGTATATCCTATGTTATCAGTCTTATTCATCGCATTAAACGGTAACCAAACCGAGTTGTGGCCCATGTTGATGATTTTTTGACGATTTTTCAAATATTGTTGACGATTTCCGATCAAAAACTGTCGAATAACCGGCGAACCGCATCCGCGGCCCATGAAAATTATATTTTTCCGTACTCAGCGAAACAAACCCTACCTTTGGGCAAAACTTCAAAAAAATTGGAGAGTTTTCGTTGGGTTCATTCCCGTTGGACTTTCGATTACACAAGTGGGTTAAGTGGGCTATTTTTGCATAAAATGACTCTAACATGGAATAACTCTTTTAAACACGCTCCGATTTTGTTAGACTTCTTTTTAAAATATCGGTATAATTTCGTTCTTCAAGAAAACATATATTTTTTGGGGGGACCGAGTCTACTTCGGTTATTTTAGCAGGTTGGTCTGAATATGTACATATTTCCCTTATAAATGCATAAAAATCATGTGTTTTTTAGAACAGCTATATCTCAAGAATGGTTCCTTCTAGAAAAAAAAAAAAAATATAAAGACCAAACTATAAACTATATTTTCTGTCTACAATGTTGGCTTTAGTCTTTTTTTGATTAGATCAACCGTTTTCAAAAAAAATTAATCCGAAAGCTTAAAACACTCTTAAAATGTGACCTTTGACCCCGAATAACTTTTTTTGCAAACATGGGATCAATGGGAACTTTTAGGACGTTGCTTCCTTCTAATGGCAAACCCTAGCTAGGAATTTTTGCTATTTCAATGTCTATTTTGACTGGGCTAATGTGGGTCTTCGAAGACATGCCGAAAGCAACGAAATGGAAGAAGCACTTCGAAGCAAATGGTCGCCTGTTTCTTTGGCAAAAAGTAATCATGCGGCGACTATACGGATTAAGCCACATAGGACGGTTAATTCTCAGTGGTACACTACAATTTGATTGCCTGAAGTCTCCGGAGAAATTTGAAAAACGAGCAAGTAAGAAAAGCGTTAAGTTCGACCAGGCCGAACTTGTTATACCCTCCACCACGAGTTGTATTGAAGTAAAATGGAACAATTAGTTTCCTTTCGTTTATGAACAAGACTATATGCCAAATTTCAGCAAGTTCGGTGAAACAATGTGGCTAGCCTTCAAAATACTGAAATTGGGGAGGTACCGTTCCATGGGGGCTAAATCAAAACGTCGATCTAAACCTATAAATTTCTGGCGGAAAGTTTTTAGACGCAAAGAAGAAGGCGTGGACCTATACCGACAAATTTCTGGGAGACAATTTTATACCCCCAACGAAGACAAAGTGCCAAATTTCAGCCATTTCGGTGTGATAATGAGGCTAAAATCTTCAAAATACCGAAAATCGGGTGGTACCGTTCTATGGGTGGTACCGACAAATATGGAACGCTTACTACCTCAAATGAAGACCAAATACTATGGGGGCTATACTAAGGCGTGATCCTGCACCGACAAGTTTCTGGGGGAAAGTTTTATACCCCCAACGAATACTAAATACCAAATTTTAGCCATTTTTGAGGAAACAAAACACCGAAAGTCGAGAGGTATGTTCTATGGGGGCTATATCAAGGCGTGGACCCATATCGACAAATTTCTGTGGAAAGTTTTATACCCCCAACGAAGTTAAAACCTTCCAAATACCGAAAATCGGGTGGTACCCTTCTATGGGGGCTATACCAAAACGTGGACTGATATAACCCATTTGCAATACCAGACATCCTAGGAGTAATAGATACTTTTCTACCAAATTACAATTACGAGCTGTGTCTTGATTTCAACAGACGCACAGTGCGAAATATGGGCACTTTAGTGGAACTTTACTCATAACTTTTAATGTGAAGAACGTAGGTTCTTCTCTTGTAGTTGAGGGTCGTATGTGAATAAATATGGGCCACATAGACCTGCGTTTTCCTATACCCCCCACATATCGGTGGTGACCGTTTTTACGTATTAGGTTCATTTTTCAACCGATTTTGCTGCAAATTGGTATATTGGGGTTTCAGTGGATGGAGAACATACGAGTATGTACAAAATATTGTCAATATCTGTTCGCGTATTGGTATATCCCGCATTGAGCGGTACCGGCCAATACTAGTATAACATATTTTAAAGATTCCAAGCACATTTACCAATCTATTTGTTTGCATTTTGGCATTTTATGTTCTCCGTAGGAAAAAAAATATTAGCAACGTATTCTCTCCTTTTGCTGTAGCCCCAATAAGAGGGGGGGCACCCTATTTGGGATATTTAAATGGTGTTAGGTAATTATTGCCAATCGAGTTTGGTTTACTTTAAAATGTGTCTTCATTGAATAGAACATATTCTAAAAAAAAAACAATTCAGAGCATAGATCCTTGCTTTGGCCCCTTCCCCAAGCATCCACATACATTAGTAAATGAAAATAAAAAAATAAATGTTTGAGATTTTTTATTTTTAGTATAGTGTGATTGATTTAACATAAATTTTACAAATTGAACGTTTCGATTGAGGATATGTTTATCTTATTACACGGTTCTGCAAATGAGTATATTATCTAAAAGCATCTGGTGCAACTATGCTTTGTTTTAGGTACTTAACGATGGCGTGAGAAAACTGCTCAAATTTGATGAACCTGCAGCTAATTTTTGGTTTGTCTATAGAAAAATACCCAACATCTCAGAAAATGTGCGTTCTATTCTGCAATTCATCACAATACATTAAAAAACCTCCAAAACTTATAAAAAAATGATTTAGTAGGCTTTTAAAAAAGCACATTTTTGGGGAACGAATATCAAGCAAACTATTATTATTAGATATTACAAATCTATAAACGCCAAATAATCAAAAAATTATCGAGAATTATAACAGCAACAACAACAGTAGTCTACTAACGCACAATTTGTTTGTATCACTATATTACTTAAGCAAAGCTAGAAACAATTTTTTTAGAAAATAAATACAGTCGAAATCGCTTATAACGTCGGTCAAGGGACCGACGGAATTTGTCGCTATAACCGATATGTCGTTAAAAGCGATAGGGCTATAAAGGGCCCCAGAGATTTGGGACTTTTGGATATCGTCGTTATAACCGATATGACGTTATAAACGACGACGTTATAAGCGATTTCGACTGTATTGTAAAACAAAAGTGCAACTTTTAAGTGCATTTCTAGATGTTTCGCGGGGTAAATCGCAAAACTGAATATGAGGCATTAGCCATGGGATACTTAGCAATAGAATTCAACAAGAATCACATTAGTTCTATGTACTTTAATTTTTGAGTAAAGTTCCACTAAAGTTCGAATATTTCGCACTGTGAGACGGAAGGACGAACAGTCGGACATGGTTATAGCGACTTATAATTTTACCCTGAACAAGAATATATATACTTTGTAGGGTCTCAGAGGGTGTCACCGTGGTGCATGGTATGCACACCCGCCTTGCACGTAGAAGGTCGTGGGTTCGATTCCCCGGCTCAGCAACATCAGATTTTCAACGGTGGCAAAATACCCTTCAGTAATGTTGGCGACATTTCCTGAGTATTTTAGCCATGTAAAACTTCTCTACAAGTGGTGTCATAGGACACGCCGTTCGGACTCGGCGATGAACTGTAGCTCCCATATCATCGAGCTAATATGAATCAGGGTGCACTCATTGATATGAAAGAAGACTCACCTGTCGCGCCTGGGATGTTTGTGGACTGACAAATTTAATTATACTCTCCATATTGTGTCTATTGGGAGCTATCACAAAACGCGAACCTATTTTAAAAATATTTTGTACATAAGTTTTCTATCCGTTGATAACTTAATATACCAATTTGCTGCAAGATCAATTGAGAAATGATAAAGAAATTAAAAACTTAAAAAGGGCGCAACAGTTAACTTAGCGCTAGATGAAACTGCGGTGTTATGTGACCCATATTGAGCCCCTCACTACCCATTGATATAAGAAACATTTTTGGAAACTTTTTGTAACCTACTCCCGACTTAAGTAGCATACTTCCTTTATGTTAAAAGTTGTTAGTAAAGTTCTGCTAAGGTGTTCATACTTCTCGGATTGTCATGACATTTTTGCAGCAGATTGTACTAGCTTCCCCTTTTATGACGGTACAATTTTTTTCCGGGGACAAATCCACAATTTCCCACTGATGAACACAAAAACATACGAATTGGATTATCCGACTATGCCGAAACATTGCACGTCGTAATATTTCTTCCAAAGGTACGCCAAGTTCCATGAAGTTCTACATTCAAAAACAACTCATTCCCAAAAGTTTAAAATTTTCCTTTAACCTCAGTTTAAGGACTGTTCGTGGATTGTTTTCAAAATTTTACGGAAAGTAATTCTTGTGGTCCTTTTACAGCGATATAATGTTTTAAGTTGGAAACCCCTTGCTTCCTGACATAATGGTCCAAAAGCTCTAAAACAATCTCACGGTGACCAACTAAAATTTCTGATAGACACAAGTACCATAGAATGGTGTGATTTACATTGCCCAACCTTTGTACATCCCAATCTTTCTCTCACACTTAACTAGGCGTTTACACACAGACAGTATTGGCAAGACAATAGCAAAGCTACAAACCATTTTCACCAATACATTCATACTTTTCTCTATACATATTTAAAAATTTATAAATGTATTTCCGAAAAAGATTTGTATTTTTGCTATTGTCTTGCCAATACTGGCATTTGTAAACGCAGGGTAAATCAAATTCGTGTACCTTTGACAAAAAGTTCCAAAATTTTGCACAAAGTATATGGAAAGTAGTCCTCGCAGATCAGATTACGACAGAAAAACAACTTTCGGGGGTAAGTCTACATTTCCTCAGATAATTACCCCAAAGCTGTAAAAACCTATTAAAGAGAGTCCTTAATGTGATCCAATATTTACACGTCATAATTGTTCTGTTTGAAACCACGTTTGGTATTAAAAGGATCGTGGAGGCTCTTTTCAATTTTAACTGCTAATTTGTGTCAGTTTCTTATCCTGCATAATAGTGTCAGCTTTGTAGGTATGCCAAACTCACCTTTGATTTTTGGACTATAAAAGGCTACCTTATGGGCAATGAATGAATAAATAGTATGTTTCAATATGTTTTCAGGGTACTTTTTTAGGATTTGGCATATAGTGAAGTTGTGGTCTATAGTAGGTTGGCCAAGACAAAAACCACATTCTAATGACACTAACCATAGGTTTTAGCCGTTCACACAAAACGCACGCTGCAGTTGGCACAAACCGTTTTGTCTCTTTTCTTGTGCACGGGATATAGCAGACTGACGTTGCAATCGTTGGACATGCGTTAAAATTTTTGCTAATCAAATCACTCACGCTCCTTTTCAGCATATTGTCACAGTTCAGCCCTTCAGCTCCAGCTGTATTTATATTTTCAGCCAATTAATTCCGGTCATGACCTCACTTAAATTTAATCACAGCTTCTGCAAAATCTATGTTTTCTATTGGGATCAAATCCGTTCCAGACAGCTCAGATCAATTTTCAAAATGTCCCCTTTTTCAACTTTTTATCTTGAGTATAGTTTAAGATATTGTCTCGGAATTGTTAAAATTTAAGTCCTGATTACAACTTTCTTTTTGTGGAATGACCCGAAAACTATAGACAACTCTAAGGTCATCTGCTATAATGTCTGGTCCAAACTCTGCTCTCTGGGTACTCTTCTTCTGATACATCATCCACAAAAGTTCAACATGTTACGACTTATAAGTAAGTAGTCTTTGCTTCTTCATAATTCATATTGTTGTTGGGTTATTTATTTTGTTAAGTTCATTCATAATAACCAATTTATGTTTCAAATTAAAAATGCACACCTATCTTCCCGCCTCAGTTATTATATCCACACTCACACTTGATGTGAATATTCTCCACAGTTAATTATGACTAATAACAGCATATTTTTAAAAATAAAAAACACTGATGAAATACAACACATTTCCGCATGTAGCTTCTTTTTGGTTCTTCGGTGAGTTAACAATTCAATGTCATCTCTATGGCTGGCTGGTTTTGTGATAGGATAAATGGCCCAAATTAGAAGATTAAAAAAAAAAAAAACAATTTGAAAATACTTGTTATAGGTCGTATTATAAAAGCAAATCGAAAAAATCTGGGTTTGTGTATAAAATTCTTCCCAAAAAGGTTTAATGCTAAATATGCTATTCAATCAGGGGTAAAAGTGAGCTGCCCTGACATCTTTTTATGTTAATCACCTATGAATTTTATAAGAACTCACCTGCCAGAACATCCTATTCCTTTTCGAATCCTAAGCATGCCATTTTCACCAACCCTTTGACATGGTTTAGCTAAAGTGGTCATCATTTCGTGTCTCCGCCAACATCAGACCAATTACAAATAACGCCAACATCATACCAATTACAAATAACAAATGTGTATAGTTTTAAACCTATTTAGATAAATCAAATTAAATATATACCCATCAAAATGTTCGATGTCAAAGATGCTATTCAAGCATCCGTCCAAGTGAAATGGAATGTAATTTTTTTAGCATCTTCACTCATTCTTTTTACAAGAACGTGACCCCCAAAAGATGCAATTAATTGTCAGATCCTAACATATGATTTGAACCAACTCTTGGGCATGGCATCTTTAACAAGCCTTTGGCATGACATCTTAACCAATTCCCTAGAATAGCATTTTCACTAACCCTTTGCCATGTCATTTTTACCAACCCTATGGCATGAAATCCCTATGGCATGATATTTTCACGTCTTGTTTTGAAAATGCTGTATTGAAATATGATTTTCAGACAAACAAAACTCATATGCGACCCTATAAAGCTTATAAACTCTTGATCAAGGAAGGTACCAGATGCCAAGACCGTACAATCATCGGCGTACGTTATAATCTCAATGCCGTCTGAAGGGGTAGAGGTCAAACAGTCTTAGACTTCTAGTTCCTGAATTCCACGTATGACTGGCGTCTTCACATATAAGTGATTATCCAACGTTTCAAACTTGACCGGAGAACTGTCAACCGTGGAATGCTTGACAGTATCAAAGGTTTTTGATAAATAGAGCGCCACAATTGTTCCAACGCCAAAGTTATATAGCACGGCATGCTCTGATTAAGTCCTCAACTAACACGTGTGGAGATGATGTGCAGCGCTGTTGTTGTGCTGATTACGGAATCCCTGCTAATGATAGGCAACTGGGTAGCTACTTCTGACCCTGGGGAGGACTAAGGCCTCAAGGGTCTTTGCTACGAGCGACGAAAGTGAAATCGGTCTTTACGACTCACCTTTGCTGGCATCCTTTCCTGGCTTCAGTATTCCAGAAGAAAATTATCAGTACAGCTCCGCGGGTTCCTATATCCCCCATAGAAGCGTACCTCTTGATATTCGGTATTTTGAAGGTTCTCCCGAATATCGGAAATTTAGTATTTAGTCTTCTTTGAGTCTAAAAACGTTTCGCCAGAAATTTGTAGGTATAGACCGACGTTTTGATATAGTCCCCATTGGAAATGTGTACTCTTTTGTTTTTGGAAGAAATGATGTAGGTATCTACAAACCGACTTGCTTCTAGGGAAAATACATGTATGTGTATGCATTTAACACCCTAGAGCAGACAAGGAAACTTTTATGACATCAACGACTAGAGTTCGATTCTATTTTAAGCTCGATGACCTATTGTAAATAAGCATAGACATATATGAATACGTTATGTCGAAACTTTTCTTTATGTTGTTGGAGAAATTAAAAATTATTACTAAGAAGTTTGACTTTCATATTCAATCAGCTGGTTTGATACCACTGCATTAACAATTTGACTTTTAATAAACCTTGTACATATATCTTTAAACAGAAAAGAAAACATACACGAGTGTACATAAAAACAAAAACTTTATCTCTATTGGATCGATAAAATGGGTTTAAATGCTGATGAAAATATCGGATCTTTCACGACATCCTTTGAATGGGATTAAATTCTGTTGAAAAGATCTGATCTGGTCTTTGAAAAGATCTGATCTTTGAATGCTGATGAAAATATTGGATCCTTCATGACATCATTTGAACCAATGCAAAAGATCCAGTGAAATCATGGCATCTCATGGAACCACATCCATAAAGTTTTGCTGGGTATGTATGTTAATTCACGACTTCCTTTGAACCATAGCAAAAGATCCAGTGAAATCGAGGCATCGCATTGAACCATCAAATTTTGGTGGGATATTACATTATGCTCCCAAAAAATTTTTATCGGAAAATTAAAATGCAAATTTTAAAATATAACAAGTCAACAAATTCTCCTCAAAATTTTCCTGCCACGTTCTTCACAAACTTCATCGGTAAATAAACTAGGTGATGGTGTACAACATGCAGTGTTACATAATGTAACAAATTGAAATGAAAATAAGTGCCGGTTCGTTTTGCAGCGTGTACTAGCAGTGTCCAGTTCACAATGATTGAGGCTTCGGCCGCTTTTGGTGCGGCAAATAAATCAAGCAAATAAATTGGCCTCTAGCAAGTGCTGACATTTATTGTCGTCAACACTTTGTGTAACAAGAATCGTTTTGCACGCTTTTTTGGACTTTGAGTAATCCTTGGCGCAATTGAATGTCACTTGAAGGCCTTTCGCATTGCAACTAAATAGCCAACAAACCCAACCGACTATCCCGTGGTTGTTGTAACTTAACCCTGATTGTTGTTGTGTCGAGGAGTAACGATCATTTACTCTCAGCTCTTCGTAGCGCAGTTTACTGTGGACAGACACCAAACGTTGAATGTCAATTTATTTTGTGTGATATTCTAACAAGTGTGACCATATATTGCAGTGAAATGTAATTAAGGTGTGCGTTTCCACTGCTTCGCCAAAAAACCAGAGCAACACCGAAAAGTATCCAGCTATGCTTCAAATGCGTGATACGTTTACAAATAAGAACGATCTTAAAAGCGGCAAACGCAAAATGCTCTATCAACAAAATGACACTTAAAGTGACAGCAAACGTGAGTTGCACTAGATTTTTACAAACAATGACAGCTTGTTGGGTCATGAGAATCATAAGGGGAGTAAGAGTGTGAACAGTGTTCAAAGATGGGAAACAATTATAGTTTTCCAGCATAATTTTAGGATCCAACTAGCAAGCTTGCTGTATTATCGGACTGAGAATTGTCAATAGGCATCCCCCGTGAGAAGGTACGAAGTACACTAATAACTCGCTTTGCGTTCCCTCGATTTGCGTTGTTTCGATCTGCGTTAACAAAAAAATAATAGATTTTGTTTCGATTTACGTTACTAATTCGATTTGCGTTACCTCGGAATGTTGCCACAGAAAAAAGAGATTAACATATTACCAAGGTTATTTTTATACTCGTAGACAACGATCTAGATGAAAATCGCAGCGGCAATGCCAAAAGGGCTATTGAAGATGCAATTAATAAAGAAATTTATTTACCAAACATTAATTAAACAAAAAACAAGTAAGAGAGGGTTATAGTCGGACAGGGCCAACCCTGTGACACCCTACTCCACTACACCTGGGCATTATTTTCCTAGAAATTTCTTTTATATGATTGCGAAATACTTTAGCCGTCCGGTCATACATTCATACGTTGATATACATGGTATCATACCAGAGATATAGAACATGAAACATATATATACGCCGTCATTACTGAAAACGTAAGGCATTATTTTCCGTATCTTATAATGACCAATCGAGGCTTTTTCGCTACATATTATAAAAACAAGTTAGAAAGTATCAGTGAGCTGTGCTGAAGGTGATATACCCTCAGCCTCGGACACAAAGAAAATAAGTAAACTCAATATTTATAACGTTTCTATGTTTTTTTTTAAAGTATGTGCTAATTTCCCAAGAAG
Source organism: Musca autumnalis (assembly GCF_047663935.1). Lineage (NCBI taxonomy): Eukaryota > Metazoa > Arthropoda > Insecta > Diptera > Muscidae > Musca > Musca autumnalis. The sequence goes on along the minus strand of NW_027411866.1, from coordinate 126,118,745 downwards.
AATGGACTTTGACCCCCAAGAAAATTGTACCGTCGTAACAACGGTCACAAAGATAAACAAATGCAACAAAATTGAAACAATCCGAGACAAGTCATTACACGGCACTCTTTCCAAAATTTGTGTGGGAGGCACCCGAAGGAGTGTTCCGATGTATTCCATATTCGGACGTAATCCAAGTCTCTAAGAAATAATACGATGTACAAAACTAAGACCAATCTGGTTTCTCCTTTCGAGGGTTATCTTAGGCGCTAGTCAGTTTAATTGGCGTCGCCTAAAGAAGTATGGACTTGCCAAAAAAAATTGCACCCTCGTAATATTTCCACTTCCCTAGTTTGGAACAATTCGGTTAGTATCTTCTGGAAAAACTTTAGCGAAAAATTTTGAACTTTTGCGGGGGTAATTAACGGAAGAGATAGACTGATATGGTCCTTCTTCGAACTTAAACTAAGTTTGGACAAAATTTACGAGTCACAAAATTTGAACGAAATAGGTTGATCCTTCGAGAGTTGTCGTGCGCCCCAGCCAACCAGATTGACAGACGGACTTGGGTAAATCGACTCCAAATTGACTGAAATGGATTTCGCCCAAACATACTTGGGTCTAAAATCATTATTTCGAATTGAATTTGAATATTTTTCCCACAAAAGTTCATCCGCTAAGAACTATCCGAGAGATCGAGAGATCGTCTTTCAAAAATAACCATATAACTGGGCGGAATGTTTCTACCAGGAATTAAGATAAAAGATATATTAATTTTTTCCAATTTTCACACAAAAGTTTGGGTCCATTTCACTCGCTAAAAACAATATGTCACAAGCTCACCCCTTATTTAAAATTTCGCGCTGATCGGACTATGAGTGCGACCTACAATCTATAACGGACAGACGGACACACGGATAAACGGACGGACACACATCGCTATATCGCTTTATCTCGTCGAGATATACATATATGGTCTATAACATCGGGGGTCTACGACGAATATTTCGCGGTGTTTCATGAATTTTTAGCAAAACAAACTTATAATAAAACAGTTTTTCTCAGAAAAAATAATTTATAGGAATTAATATATAATTAAGTTTGTTTTGGGAAAAATTCATGTAACACCGCGAAATATCGGTCCTAGACCCCCAATGTGCTATACCAATCTACATATCTCGACGAGATAAAGCGATTTTGAGATGTGTGTCCGTCCGTCCGTCTTTCCATTATAAATTGTAATCAAACACCAGGCCGCAATTATGGACCGATCGTCACGAAATTTTGCATGGAGGTTGTGTTCAGACCAGAATAGACACCTATTGTTATTGGTGATGATCGTGAAATATTTAGCGGATGAAATGGACCAAAAATATAATTTTTCTCCGATTTTGTAGCTGCTCTGTAGGTCGCAATAAAAGCCCAATCGCCTCGAAATTTTAACTAAGGTAAGAGTATATGACAAAGAAGAAGCTTGCAATTTGAGATAGTGATCAGATAATATATAGAAGGTTAAATGGACCACAACTTTTGTGTGAAAATTGTGAAAATTTTTAATATACAGCTTATATGTATTCCTGGAAGATACATTCCGCCCACGTAAATAACAATTGGAAGGCCATTTTTTGACCTTTCCATTTATGTCAATTATGTTGATTTACGTGCTCAGATAACAGAGTTACAGCCTAATATATCCGACTATTTGTTTGTAGTCTAATCAGAAGCACGCTAGAGGCTGCAATTATAGATCAATAGTGACGAGATTTTGCACGATGCAAGAGTTTAAGTCGAAGAACAAGCCTACAATTTTGGATGATGATTTCATATATCTAGTGGGTTAAATGGAGCATTACCTTTTTATGAAAAATACAAAAATTTTAATTTAAAATTTGGTCCATATTTTACTTCCTGGAGGCATATACTAGCGAAGTAGCCTACATATGGAAAAATAACTACCGACCTTCCCCCGGATGCAAATTACAATAATGTGTCTCCTGGGTAGCTAACGGGCCTACAACCTAATATATAATAGGTTTTGTATAGAATGCAACATTTTCCTCCAATGCTACAATTTGTCTCTATCATGATAGAGAAATTCTCAGCATTATTGCAAATTACGTGGAGCGCTAGCATATAAATTTTCCAATTGATTCTTTTATGCAAATGTAAATTGCAGCACTGGGTGTCGCTACCGTTGAAGTTTTTTTTAAATATTAATTTTGGTGAAGGTACCCACTACTCCTGGATCGGATTTTAGTCTACAGATATCAAACCGATCAAAAATTAAGCAAACAACTAACTAGAAAAATGTACTTTAGATCTTAGTAAAAAACTTTTTAGAATATACGAACTCTATAGAAACGGTTCTTAATGGTCAAAATAGCAAATCAAATGCGATCTTTATCCTCTTTTCTCGGTCCCTGCTCCATAGATACGATTAAACCCAATTTTTTAGCGGTTTAAAAGATATGTGACTGACAAAATGATCCTTTTTGACATGAAGGCCTCAGGTCTATGGGGGCCATAACCGCGAATGTAGAAGTGATAGGGAAAAACGCCGGGACACGTATCTTCTTATTTTTGTCTTCTATCACGCTGCGGTGTCAGAATATGGTTTATAAACCATGACTCAAAAAATTACACATAGTGTTATTGTAGCCTACAGAATATATCTATATATATAAAAGAGTAGTGAGGTGAGTGACTGACTGACTGATTGACTGACTGATTGACTGACTGATTCATCAGCGCCCAGACGAAACCGCTGAAGCTAGAAAGTTGAAATTTTGGGTGTAGGTTGCTGTTGGGGTGTAGGGGTGAGATAAGGCTGGGTTTTTGGAAATTCGACTTAGAAGTGTACGAAAAGTACTAAAAGGTACTAAATATGGTACCCTTTGTATTAGGCAAACGGTGATGGAGAGCTAGAAAGATGTCCCAAAGGGTTTTTGGGAATTCGAACTATAAGTGTACGAAAAGTACAAAAGGGTACTAAATTTAGTACAATTTAGATTTGGGTGAACAGATAGAGCAGGAATCCTGAAATTTGGAATGAAGGTCACTGATGAAGAGTAATGATGAAAGGTTTTTGGAAATTCGAACTATAAGGGTACGAAAAGTACTAATTGGTACTAAATTTAGTACAATTTGGATTTCGGTAAACGGATAGAGGTGGAATCCCAAAATTTGATATGAGAGTCGCTGATGAAGAATAACGATGAAAGGTTTTTGGAAATTCGAACTATAAGGGTACGAAAAGTACTAAATTTAGTACAATTTGGACTTGGGTGAACGGATAGAGCTGGAATCCTGAAATTTGAAATGGAGGTTTTTGGAAATTCTACCTATTAGTGTACGAAAAGTACTAAATGGTACTCAATTTAGTACTATTTGGATTTAGGTGAACGGATAGAGCTAGAATCTTGAAATTTGGAATGAGGGTCACTGAGAGAAGCGATGAAAGGTTTTTGGAAATTCGAACTATAAGGGTACGAAAAGTACTAAATGGTACTAAATTTAGTACAATTTGGATTTCGGTGAACGGATTGAGCTGGAATCCTGAAATTTGGAATGAGGGTTCACTGATGGAGATTAACAAAAGTACTAAATGGTACTAAATTTAGTACAATTTGGATTTAAGTGAACGGATAGAGCTGGAATCCTGAAATTTTGAATGAGGGTCACTGGTGGAGAGCAACAAAGAAAAGTTTTTGGAAATTCGAACTGTATGTGCACGAAAAGTACTAAATTTAGTACAATTTGGATTTGGGTGAATGGATAGAGGTGGAATCCTGAAATTTGAAATGAGAGTCGCTGATGAAGAATAACAATGAAATGTTTTTTGGAAATTCGAACTATAAGGGTACTAAATAGTACTAAATTTAGTACAATTTGGATTTCGGTAAACGGATAGAGATGGAATCCTGAAATTTGAAATGAGAGTCGATGATGAAGAATAACGTTGAAAGGTTTTTGGAAATTCGAACTATAAGGGTACGAAAAGTACTAAATGGTACTAAATTTAGTACAATTTGGATTTGAGTGAACGGATTGAGTTGGAATCCTAAAATTTGGAATGAGGATCACTGGTGGAGAGTAACAAAGAAAAGTTTTTGGAAATTCGAACTGTGAGTGCACGAAAAGTACTAAATTTAGTAAAATTTGGATTTGGGTGAACGGATAGAGCTGGAATACTGAAATTTGGAATGAAGGTCACTGATGAAAGGTAACAATGAAAGGTTTTTGGAAAGTCGACCTATTAAACATTGTTCCGCAACATCCCATACGGGACAAGGAAGACTTCTCTCATATCAATGAGTGCACCCCGATTCATATTTAGCTCAATGATATGGGACCTACTGTTTATCGCCGAGTCCGAACGGCGTGTCTTAAGACACCACTTATGGAGAAGTTTTTCAAGGCTGAAATACTCAGGAAATGTCGCCAACATTACTGAGGGGTATTTTGCCACCGTTGAAAAATGTTCGATGTTGCCTGGCCGGGGAATCGAACCCCCGACCTTCTGCGTGCAAGGCGGGCGTGCATACCATTGCACCACGGTGGCACCCATTAGTGTACGAAAAATACTAAATTTTGTACAAGCTGGAATCCTGAAATTTGGAATGAGGGGTCACTGATGGAGAGTAACAAAGAAAGGTTTTTGGAAATTCGAACTATAAGCGTACGAAAAGTACTAAATGGTACTAAATTTAGTACAATTTGGATTTGGGTGAACGGAAAGGACAGGAATCTTGGAATTTTGAATAAGGGTGACTGATGGAGAGTAACAAAGACAGGTTTTTGGAAATTCGAACTAAAAGTGTACGAAAAGTACTAAATATAGTACAATTTGGATTTGAATTAACGAATAGTGCTGAAATTTGGAATAAGGGTCACTGATAAAGAGTAAGAAAGGTGTACCAAAGGTCGAAAAGTCCTAAATGGTAGTGAGTGAAACTTGGAATTAAGATTACTGTTAGAATTAGAATTGAGATATGGAGGTAACTTTAGAAAATCATACTAATGTGCACGAAGCAGTACTAAATGGTACTAAATTCGATACAATTTGTATTTGCGTGAACAGATTACTGTTGGAGTGTAGGATTGCGGTTACTTTGGAAATTCGTACTTATGAAAAAGTGCTAAATGAAAGTACATTGGCTATAATTTGGATTTAGGTAAACGAAAGAAGTGAGTTATGCAAGTAGTTTTTGGAAAACCGTGTACGATAAGTGGCAAATGGTACAAAATTTTTTACCTTTTGGTATTTGCTATATCGTACAGAATTTTGTACAATTTGTGATTTTGTAAAGGGGTGGAATTTTTAAATTTGAAATTCGGTATTAGATTAGCAATTGTTGTTTAGAGTGGAGGTAGGGATGAAGTTTTGAAAATTCGCACTTATTTATACAAAAAGTACTAAATAGTAATATAATTGCTTTCAGCGGAACATATAAAGCTGGAAAAGTGAATTGCGGTCGGGATATATGTTGAGTATAAGGAAGTAAGCTTTGAAACCTTTAATTATGTGTACGAAAAGTTTGGTAACATGTTGGTACCAAAACCATTTTGGTATTGTGTAAACGGTTAAAGTGAGAAATACCTACTATAGGTGAACGAAAAGTACTAAATGGTACTAAATTTGGTGTCATTTGGATAAAAAATACGAAATGGAAAAATATTTGTTATGAAGATCACTCTGAACTTGGAGATAAAGTTCGGAGTTCGGTTGGAAAATGTGCATAAAATCTTCAAAATGCTCTAAGTCTTCAAAATACCTCTTCTAATAAAAGTAGATTGGAGTAGACATTTTTTAAATAAAGCTTTTATATCCTCTGAGTATTCAAGGTCCAAATGTAAAGAAAATTGTACAGTATAGATTTGTTCTATTTTTAAAAAGCCGTACCGTTATATGGGGATATATTTCGAAAATTTTTCGAACCTATTCGGGTTCTTGGCGAAACCGCTGAAGCTAGAACCTTGAATTGTGAATGTGCGTTATTGTTGTTGTGAAGGGGTGAGAGAAAGTTTAGTGTTTGGAAATTCGTATTGGGAGGGAATGCTGTGTAAGTGAAGGAGTAAAACCAGAAGTCAAGTTTGAAATTTGCAATATGAGTCGCGGTTGGTGTATGTCTGTGATATGAGGTCGTAGTTCTGGAAATCCGAAATAAAAATATGGTAGCTGTGTAGGGGTGCGATACGGCAGATATGTTTTTTTGGAATTAAATCGATTAAATGTTGGTATTTAAAATAGGTTTTAATACAACAGAACAGAGTTCATATATATTTTATGCCCTTTCCGCATACGAAGTAGTGGGTATTTGCTAGTAATAATATAATAAGATATAATAATATAATTTGACCCCCTAAATATTTCACGATCATCACCAATAACAATAGGTATCTATTCTTGGCTGAAGCTGATCTCGTGACGATTGGTCCATAATTGCGGCCGGGAGTTAGATTACAATTTTTAATGGACGTGCTACAGATGGCACCGCAAAATGCTTTACTAAAAACAGTGTTTCATAGGCGGACATTTGACAGAAAACTATGCAATATTTTTTAACAAGGTATGACCTTTCATATGAAAAAGATTTTTAAATGTTTCGTAGATTTCTTGTAAAACATTCTTAAAAAGTGCCTTTTTTGGTGCTCAATAAGTGGCAATAACCCCTTAAATGGATAGAAGGCAGACGCAAAAACTGTTTTGTGACATCAGGGTCCTTTAAAAAAATTTAAATGTATATGAAAATATTTAAATGAAATCTTTGTTAAACACGGTGTAAAATGTGCATGGGCAACATCATTGGCTTATGTATATTCCTGATTTTTCCACTGACCGATCGTTGGGATGCACGTTGAATCTATGTTCTCATAGATGATGCGTCAGTTGGCGTAAATAGTAATTTGACAGTTTAAGCGTGTTTGGCATTTTTAATGAATCTGCCGATTCCATTCTCATGCAAGCATTGTAATTGTTTATTAAAGTGCGTGTATGTGGTGCCACTTCGTTCCGCAAACTTCAATTGATATTTGTTTTAGCACTTCGCCGTTTATAATTCTAATGTTTTGTTCGCTTTATAGATAGGTGTTTAATGTTTTCCGTCGTACACTGCCAATGGTCAAATGGGCAGTGAATGGCGCTTTTAAAGTTGTCATTTAATTGTCAATTAAAATGCAACATATTGGCATTGACACAGTGATCATCGTCACTGCTATCCTCGCCATAAGCCCCAGGCCAGTGATCTACGGCAAGTGGATTGCATGTGTCCATGAGCACATGGTGTTTTCTAGTGTTTTCATGTTGTTGTCTTGCCGTCCTTCCAATGACAGCGACGGTTCCATATTTGTTACACTTTCAATCCGACGACCAAAGCCATTGTAGGACATATAAGATTTATGTGCTATGACGATGAAAACGCTAAGCATGAAGTGTGTTATTAGAAAGTGTGATGATCAAAGGTGATTTAATACCGACAATACCATTGAATATGGGTGGCCTAAAGCGTAAAATTTAGATGTCACTTAATTGCAAATTTCTTTGAACGGAGTATGTATGAAACTGTTATTCTTCGACGGAAAAAGTTTGCATCAACTGCATCATACATTGATATTAATTTCGAGAAAATAGAAAATTGAAGAAGGTGGTTGAGGTAGGGAATTAAAGATACCAAGCAATGGCCCTGACCGCCTTTAACTTGACAAAGCCCAGGACTTATCTTGGTCCATCTTTCATGTCAAGTGGACACTGACCTCGCCGTGGTGTCACCTGGGGAGCTGTCTTTAACATCCGATAAAGGTAGTTAGCTAACATGTGCCGCGCGTCCCATAAGTAGTTGGTCGGAGTTTAAACCATCTGCAGTGGAATTCTGTAACTCATTTTTTGAGTTACAGACAAAAATCGATAAAATTAAAACGCACTGTTGCTATCGGTAGGGCTTGTCGACTACTTTATTTTAGTTGTTAATTTACCGAAAATTTTCGTTATTTACCGAAATTATAAGCATATAAATTTTACCGATATTTGTTGGTAACTCGAAAAATGAGCTACAGAATTCCACTACTGGTCTCCAGAGTCACCCCAGATTCGAACCACCACCTTGTTTCAGCAAAGGCACGCACACTAATAAGCGTAGCAAATAAAGTGCGAATATAGCCGCAGCATATTCAACTCAACTGACCTAATTGCAAAGCCCTCCCTGTCTCGATAACATATCACCACAGTGCCAGAGTATTGTCCACTCTATGCAAACATCCGAAAAATCCACACTTCGATCCCAGAGACCTTCACCAAGAAAAAATGCGACATATAGGACTACTCTACAATCAGTAGCAGCGAAAAAGGTGTCCTGAGAAAAGGAAAGAGGAGATACGCCTTTTCCGCAAGAAAAATAGAGAAATGGAAAAGTGGGAGTGTAAAAAACTTGAGATGTAGAGGAACTATAATGAAGTCAGAATATTCTACCAAGGAGTGAAACATCAAACTGATGACACATCCTCCTGTATAGACCAGCAATATAATTTGGTAACATATACAGATAGTGCACTCAAGTTATGGAAAGAGCATTTTTCCAAACTGTTGATATCCAATACTAGCGAAGACGACGAAGATACGCCAGATCCAATCCCAGATGATGGTATTGAACGAATACCGCCCGGCCAAGATGAGGTAAGGGCAACATTAAGCCGGCTGAAGAACAGTATGGTAGCAGGAGCCGATGGCTTTGCTCAAACTATAGGGGCATAAGTTAAGGAGCAGACCTCTGCTCTGAATATTGAACGAACGACTAAAGCCTATGGTAAACGAAATAATTGGACCGTACCAATGCGGCTTAGGACCTAGAAAATCCAGCATTGACCAGATATTTACACTGCGACAAATTCTGGAGAAGACCCAAGAGATGCAGATCGACACCTTCCGTATTTTTGTCGATTATAAAGCAGCCTCCTACGTGCAAAGGCGCAAGCAGATAAGGCAGTGCTTGCTGTTTGAGAGATAAATTCTTGAATAGATCTACGAGCCAATCAGCGTTGACGGTAAATATCAACGTCGTATGAACCAAGAGATGTATCGGCTTTGCAACGGCATCAACATGGTTGAACGTATCGAGATACAACGAATGCGTTGGCTAGGTCATGTCATGAGAATGAGCGATGATAAACCCGGTAAAAGGCGTATAAATACGGGCTGCAAGGTCAAGGCTTCGATGGAACAAACAAGTGGATGACGATATCGAAAAACAGGATATTCCAGATTGAGGAAGTAAAGCAACTAAAAGAGAGGAATGAAAATCTTTTCCTAGTTAAGCCAGACTATTTTGAAAAAACAAAATTGTATCAGCTATCCCAATAAAAACAACGCCACCAATGTTATATTTTGCCGACAAAAATGTGGATTAGGATTAAAATTCAAAAGTGTTACGGAGGAGGTACTTAAAGGAATGGACCGACATAGTCCATTATCTAAGTGGATATTAATTTGGGAGTCATATCTTTTTAATAGATATCGCGCCCACTAGCCATTTCAGTGGGTCATCGTATAACTTTTGGTGGACTTTTCCACGGAAAACATAATATCGCCGTAAATAGTACCATATCGAACAGCATCGCTATGCATTTCCAAAGGATTTTCAGAGACCCTAAACTGCACATGGAAACAAATGTTTCCATCGCTATGCATTTCCAAAGGATTTTCAGAGACCCTAAACTGCACATGGAAACAAATGTTTTGTGGGGGAGGTTTAACTAAATTTGGACAAAATTTTAGTAGATCCAAATTTGGACCAAATTGGTTCAAGAGACAGTGCATACCATTTTAGGGACATTTTTTAAATGTTGGGGGAACTACCGGAAGCTGTGCCACCGTGGTGCAATGGTATGCACACCCGCCTTGCACACATAAGGTCGTGGGTTCGATTCCCCGGCCAGGCAACATCAAAACACTTTTCAACGGTGGCAAAATACCCCTCAGTAATGTTGGCGACATTTCCTGAGTATTTCAGCCATGTAAAACTTCTCTACAAAAGTGGTGTCTTAGACACGCCGTTCGGACTCGGCGATAAACTGTAGGTCCCATATCATTGAGCTAATATGAATCGGGGTGCACTCATTGATATGAGAGAAGTCTCCCTTGTCCCTTATGGGATGTTTGTGGAACAATTATTATATATATTATTACCGGAAGCTGTGAACCGGTATTGCCCATCCTCGAACTGAAACTGAAGTTTGGATAAAATATCAGTGATCAGTTCGAGAGTTATCGTGCTCTCCAGCCACTATATGTGGTGCCATAAGGGTTTTTACACCTTTCGGGCTGTTTTCTCAAGAAGTATGGACTTGCCCCTAAAAACACTTTTATCGTCGTAATCAGGGGTTCGGAGTTTGAGTCGAAAAAAATAACTCGACTCCGGACAAATTTTTTTTTCCACGTTATAGAAATATAACATTCAACTTGGAACAAGAACATTTTTTTTAAATAATTATTTATTTTAAAAGAAAGGTATAAGAAAATATATATGCAAACGGTATATTATACTAAGTTAAAGGACAATTCACAGGATATTTACTATCCTCTGAAATGTAGTCTATTCATCACTATTTTGTTGATCCAATTGATTCTTTACGTTTTTGCAAACAAAAGTAAAGTTCTATGATAATATAATTAAGATTGGATCTTTAACCTCTTTCGTCAGAAGTCTTACTGGTCTTCTCACAAAGGTCTATTGGTAATCTCATTTTGTTTTTTGAGAAGTCATCCTTGTCTTCTATTAAAGACATTGTGGTCTCTATGGGAAATCTTACTGAATACCCTATGACACAAAATGGAAGCTAAGATCTGGGGGAGGAAAAAATCATTTTCGGAAGTAAAGCCCCAATTGAGAACCCCATATGATCCCATAGCTGAAATTTCTGAGTTATGTCATAATGATTTTTTTGATTGACCCCCATCAATCATTGAGAAAATAGCTTTATATCTCTGTTTGGAGATATTGTTTCATCATTTCTAGATGACATGTTTTCAGTTAAATAGAATGAGGGACCTTTCTCTCGAATATGCTGCCTTTTAGCTCAGTTCCTTCCACGTCATTTTTGTTCTTGAACTCAAAAAGTAAAACAAAATGAAATTTTCTACAAAAACGTTCCACCGAAAATTATATTTAGGTTCTCCATATCCAAGAAATCGATATTGTCACGTTTTCATTGCCCTTTATCAAAAAATTCGGATGGTTACGCTTCTGAATTAGGGCATCATAAATTCGTTGTTGGTCAACGACAGATTCATTTCGCCATAACTCAGAAATCTGACAAACGGCGAATCTTTCTTCTTGTATTCATTATATACTCAATGAGGGCTTTATATATAGACATTCAAATAACCGGATCTGTCCGCCAGCATGCACGAAATTCAATTAAGTACATAATCATAGAGTTCTCATAAGAAAGGATCGGGTTAAAGGGATAAAGGACAATGAAAACATGACAACATTTTTGTAGCAACATTTTTGTAGAATATTTTCATGCACGAAATCTCATCGTGTGCTAATTTTTCAGTTCCAGAAAATATCCATCTGCCTACGTGCTGGGTGGTGTACACAATATATCTCAAATATTTCAATAAAATTATCCACTACACACCAACGATTAAAATTTATGCGCAGAATTTTAGTTTAAGGAGTGATCCCTACTTATAAATTTCACAAAAAAGTTGGAAGTGGAAATAGTTTTCGAACTAGAATTGGCACCTCAAAATGCTTAAATAAAACAGGGTAAACAGACGGCCTCAAAACTTCGTAATATTTTTCTCTTTCAGATGAAGAACAAATCTGCCAAAAAGTTACGTAGTTTTCTCGAAAAAAAATCCTTCATTTTCATATATTTTGAAAGCTTAAAGATTTTCTCACGCGGAAGAATTCCGTCCAGAATATACTCGTGTAAAAAAAGGAAAACCGACAAAACCTTTCTAACTTTGCTATGTAATATTCGGCAGATACAATATTGATATCTTCGAATGTATTCCAAGGAATGCCCTTTCCATTTTTAGTGGTATAGGAATTCACACTCGCAGTCGACCCGGAGTCGGAGTCGTGAAAAAAACTCGTCTGGAGTCGGAGTCGAGCTATTTTTGGCTCGCAATTGAGGCGGCGATTGCACGTTGGTTCAACAAAAATCAAAGCGATTCGGAAGCTGGTTTTAAAGTGAACTTAGCCGAAATTTTGTGTGAAAGGTACCCGAAGGAGTGGACAAATAAAAAAAATTCGAACCTGATCTTTATCTGGTAGATATATTTGGATGTGTAAAGTATGGACCAAATCTGCCACTCCCTTCACGAGTTATTGTGCGCACAATTTTTCCGAACATTTTCGAACTTTTGTGGGGGAGGTACCGGAATGAGTGGATCGATATAGTCCATCTTCGAACTTAAACTAAGTTTGGACAAAATATTACGAAAGTCAAATTTTGGACCGAATCCGACGGACATGACTAAATAAACTCCAAATTGTCTGAAACGGGTTTCGTCCAAACATACTTGGGGTCTTAAACCATTATTTCGATGAGGCAAATTTTGCCCGTATGAAAGTGTATATTCCCTCGTTAGCAAAAATGCTGAGGGTATAAAAACACCATCTTTGTTCCAAGCACAAAAAAAAAAACAAAAACAACTTTCGAAATTCCGAAATATTGTAAAAATTATTAACAATACCCATGGTGGAAACTTTCATAATCTAGAATGTTTACAAAAAATATTGTCAGCCCAGAAAACCTGTTACTAAAATGTTTGATTTGATTCTATATAATTTTCATATACACTTTCCACGTAACTTTTCTATAAATGCTACGTATAATAGTAAGAGTATTAATAAACACAATACATAGAGAACAAAGACAACAAAGACAACCAGAACTACTCCGCTGTACTCATCCAATCACCCACCTTATAAAGAATAATTATAACTCAACCATAAAAACCCAAAGAAAATTGAAAATGAAAAAAAAAATAAAAACAAGAATCTCATTGGTGGTTAACATACACGAAAACAAACAAAAGCTCACCAAAATTGTTTTTTCACCACGGCACCATTGCACGATGGGGCCAATGACAGGTTTTTGAGGCAAAAAGTCATTTTTTCAAGTCAGCGATTGAAATCAAATAATAACGGAATTATATTCTTAACACTTTCAAACCTCCAAAACCAAAAAATTACAATCTGGCAACGACCCACGGCGACATGCCAAGCGGTCAAAGATGTCATAATTATGATTCCGTTTATTTCTGACATTCGGTCGTAATTAAACAATTTAAGTATTTTGGCGCCAAAACCTGATCTGTAGATATTATCTATTTTTTAAAAATGGAAAATACGGGTAATGGTATGTAAATTAAGATTATTATTAAAAGTGTAAATGTAATATTAGATGTGGTCAATAATTTGTTGTGTCAGTAAGTGATGGTTTTTGATGTAGTCTGTGGTATCGTCCATGTGTTCTTTGTAGTGGAACTTTCGACTTCAGGGTGCTTTCCCGTAAAAATATGTATCTGGTGAAAGGTGACAATGTCGGCTAACAGATTTTGAAAAGAATTTTTGCGTATATTTGCGAATAAAAAAATTATCAACTTCCAGATTTCGTAAAACTTAAAAACTTGGATATTTTTAATTTTTGGTTGGAAAATCAGCGAAAACCTAAACTCCTTATAGAATGGATTTCTGCAAAATTTAATCGAGGTGTCAAGGACAACTTCATGGCGGAAGTTAAAAAGCAAATTTATAATATTTGTGCACGCCTTAACCAAAAATGGATAAAAAATTGGAGGTCAAAAAGTCGTGTATTACAATTTGAAAGCTTATGGTTATCTAGCGACACATAAAAAGAAGAAAGGGCGCCCTAATGTGGATTATAGTGAAGGAAGAAAACTTGCTTCGGAAGTCTGCTATGAACGCGGCAACAGTACCAAACCCTTAATTCATGCCGCCTCTGTTTCGGCCAATTTGTCAAAAGAAAAATATTTAAACTATGTTCTCAAGGAAGTTCGGTATCAACCAACTAAATTGAGAAAACAATTAACTTCGACAGAGAAAATTTATGAACGATATATCCAAATCTGAACCGATTTCAATATGATGTCTCAATAATGTTTTCTACACCAAATTCCGTCACACACTTTAAATTTCATCATATATAGCGTGATTGCTGCACCAAATACCTAAAATCGGGTGAAAATATATATGGGACCTATATCCAAATCTGAACCGATTTCAATATAATTTAGCAAACATATTTCTAGACCAAATCCTGTCACACGTTTCAAATTTCTTCGAAATTGGACAGAAATTGCGGTTTGTTGCACGAAATACCTCAAATCAGGCGAAAATATATAAAGGAGCTATATCCAAATCTGAACCGATTTCAAAATAACTTGGCAAATTTATTTCCAGTCCGAATTCCGCAACATATTACAAATATCATCATAATTGGACAGAATTTTCGTGTTTGGTCCATCAATTACTCGAAATCGGGCGAGCATATATATGAGAGCTATATCTATATATGAACCGATGTCAACCAAATTTGGCAGATTAGCTTCTAGCCCGATTATAAACATCTGCACGAAATTTTGAAGGTCTAGCTTGCCCCTGTGATTTTTTGCCTCAAAAACATATCATCGGCCCCATCGTGCATTGTAGAAGAAAAGAGAATAATATTGTCCAGTTGACAAAAACTTTTTTGGACTTGACAAATCCAATTGTTGGAATTGACAAAATCGATTTTTGAAGTCACAATACTACACACGAAATTTAAAAATATCATTACTATACATATTTTGTTCTTCGATTATTGTTAAATCAATCATGCTTTTTCACGGCGTGTAGTCAGGGATAACGATAAACTAGTATCTAGCCTGATATATACTTAGATAATATACGTGGTTCAACAGTTGGATGGCTTAGTCTTCAGAAGGACGAAAAAGTCTGGACATACCCCTGAAAATGCTTTTGAAGTTGTTGGAAACTTACCAAAAACTCAGAGCAAAAATAAGTAAATTTAAATCTTATGGATTGATTTATAGTTGCAGCCCCAGCTGAAAATAATTTTTAAATGCGTGACACGACATTCATTAAATCCCATTCCCAGGACAAAGCTGTAACTACCAAATTATTAACAAATTTATTTTTAATTTCCCATCGATATCATATCATAAACATTTACATAAATGAAAAAATATCCTGAAATCTTAAATATCAAAACAAATTAGGCGGTCACTATAAAGCAAAAGAAAAAGTTGTTGCATTCACCAGTAAACAAGGTGGAATAAAAACCTGCAAACAAAAATCCAAATGCCGCAATCCAATAATTTCTATAATTTTCCAAAGTTAAGATAATGATGTGTAACACAAACAACACGAACGAATAGCATCATCACAATCCCTAGTTCAACGCGGTTGGGCAGGTATGAGGAAATCAAAGCTAGGACCAATTTTCACATGACACAAAGGATGCCAGTTAACAAGCGTTATTTCAACAGACCAAAAATACAATAACAACAAAAATATTGCTTTGTAGCAGTGGAAAAAAATTGTGCACGCGTGAACCTAAGGGTTCATTGGCCAATTTTCACTTGATGCCGTGAAACCAGTTGTCGTTATGCCCGCTATAGTTATTGCTGCTATTCGTTCGTTCTCTTTTGGTGTGGATCATTTTACTCTGAACTTTTAGCTTGGTTTGTCATAGCTTCCTCCCCAAAACAAAAACACGAAAATTACTTCACTAAGTTCTTGCTGTATTGGCTGGTGAACTGTCGTCTTCGTCTTCATGTTCATAGTTGAGTGTTTTTATTTCGTTACTACTTTTGGGTGATGATCATGGGCACGATTTTCCAACGCTCATTGGGTGTCGTCATGAAGTGATCTTGTTCGCACATAAGACAATTTCAGAACATGTGCACAGTCACTCAGGGAGAATAACAAAATTTTTTGAAAAATTAAAAAAAAAATACATTGCGGCATTGTTTGTGATTTAAAAAATATTTTAAGAGTTTGGTTTTCCGCCAGCTTTGTCGGTCAGTTGTATGTAATAATATAATCTAATTGTTCCCACAAACATTCCAGAAGGGATAATGGCAATATTTCTCATATCAATGAGTGCAATGATATGGAATCTACTTTTTACATACCCGAGTCCGAACTACGTGTCTTAAGACACTACTTGCAGATAAGTTTTTCAAGGCTGAAACTTTCAGCCTGAAAGACCTTGCATCATAGTGGCACCTCAGTTGTATGTACATGCGGAGAAAGAATAATTTTATCCTACACCACCACTACGTGGCGAGTGTATAATTAGTTAGTTTTGGGCCAAAAAAAATGTAACATCCCGATCCACCGATCGTCTTCTCTCGTCATTCTGGGTCGATTTAGGGTTGCCTGTCCGTCCGTCTGGTGTTCTTCTTAAAAAAAGACCAATATTTCGAGGTGTTGCATCGTTTTTTACCAAAGTTGGTTCACAAACTTCAGACCCCGTACAACAATTTGCATCAATTTAAACAACTGGGAATTTCTCGATCATGGCTTAAAAACTTGATGGCGACATTTTGTAACATGAGGTATATGTAGTTATTTGCAAACAAACCATTACGATAAAGGAACCACTTACATATATGTTGGACAGTAGTTATGCTATTTAACCGCTATATTGGTACAATTTGCATCAAGGGAGAGGTCTAGAGTTAGTTTTCAGTTTGGCGTTCCTAATTTTTCGGAATATGCCCCCGAGAATTAAAAATGTGGAACAAAGACTAAACTTGAATATTTTTCCCAGAAAAATTATGGCCAATTTCATCCGCTGAATACTACCCTATTATTATGCAAGATGATTGATATTTTCCTTGACCAAAACCCTTATTTCGTGCAAAAATTTGTCAGTATTGAACTATAACTGCGAAATCTAGTTTGATTATCATTACACTGCTTCTTTGTCGTAAACCCAAACTCTACTTAAAATAGCTCGCCGATCAGACTACTGTTGCGGCCTACAAGGCCGCTTCAAAATCGGACAACATTTTTGTTTCCAAAACAGTACGGGTCTATTCTGGTCTGAACCCGACCTCCATAAAAAATTTCGTGGAGATAGGTCCATAACTGTGGCTTGTAGTTTGATTAATATTTTTATGGACGGACAGACAGACACACATCTCAAAATCGCTTTATCTCGTCGAGATATGAATTTTGGGGGTCTACGACGCATTTTTCGCGGAGTTACCTGATTTTTCGGAAATACAAACTTATAATACCCTCTCCACATTGTGGTGTAGGGTATAACATGTTCAGTTCGTCCGGGCCGAATTTTCTATATTCTTCACCTCACCATGAAATATTCGGAACTAAAATGTGATAATTATTTTTTTTTCTTGTTTACCATGTGTTTTAGGTGGTGAAGCTTTTTGAACACTGGGAACCCGAAATGGAAAATTATACATAACTAGGTCGGAAATGGGGGCTATACCAAAACAATGTCCCAAATTTTTGGTGTAAATGTAGACTTTGTTGACCTCCATGTCCCAAAATAATGACTATTTAGGGCGAAAATGTAGATACAACCATCGAAATACCTGAAATCAAGAGGTACCATTAAAAATGGTTAATATAACCCTATATTGACCATTTTTGGTGACGAAGATTTTGACCAAATTAAAACTCCAATATCAAGTAACAGCCAGTTAAGGCAGAACATATTGATATAAACTTCAAATTACTTGAAATCGCGAGGTTCGGTTGTATGAGAGCTATACCGAAACGTGGATCTATGTATGTATATTAACCCTTTTTGGTGGAGACATTTTAAGTCACTAGGAATCTCATGTGCCAAATACAGGCAAATTTGGTCCAAAATAGCTCATCTTCGAACTTAACCAAAGCGATCTACTTCAATTATTGCGAACGGTAAAATGATCAAAGCAGACAGACGGTCATGGCTAAATCAACTTAAAGTTTCACCCTGATCAAAAATATATATACAAATGATTTTTTTTCGATGAGTTACATACTATGGTGGTGGTTGTACAAACAATAACATATAAATATTCTACGTTAAATATGATATTTTCTTAAATTTCAATGTTGGGTCATATTGACCCAAAGGGTTCTATGAAGGGCACAAATCCAGGGGATGTAGAAGGGTTAAAATTATTATTACACAAAAAAATAAAACAAGTAAGAACGGCCTTAAGCTTGGCCGAACTTGTTATACCCTCCACCCCGAGTTGTATTGAAGTAAAACTGAACAATTAACTTCCTTTCGTTTATGAAGAAGACTAAATACCAAATTCCAGCAATTTCGGTAAAACAATGTGGCTAACCTTCAAAATACCGAAATTCGGGAGGTACCGTTCTATGGGCGCTATATGAAGCGTGGACCTATACGTACAAATTTTGCAGGGAAGTTTAATGCCACCAACGAAGGCTAAATACCAAATTTAAGCCATTTCGGGGGGCTATATGTGGACTATACCGACATTACGCCGCCATTTCGGCGTAATATTGAAGCCACAACCTTCAAATTACCGAAACTCGGGAGGTACACTTTTATGGGGAAAATAAAGGCGTAATCCTATACCTACAAATTTCAAGTGGAAAGTTTTGCACCCCAAAGAATACTTAATACCAAATTTCAGTCAATTCGGTGGAATATTGAGGCCACAACTTTCAAAACAACTTTCAACTGGGATGTACCGTTCTATGGGGGCTATATGAAGGCGAGGACCTAAACTGGCATATTTAGAGGGGAAGTTGATTACCCCCAAAGAAGACTAAATACCAAATTTCAGCCATTTCGGTGGGTTCTTGTGGCCATAATCTCCAAATTCCGGAAATAGGGTGGTACCGTTCTATTGGCTATATTAAGGCGTGGACCTATACCGACACATTTCCGGGGGAATGTTTTAGACCATCAAAGGATACTAAGTACCAAATTTCAGCCATTTCGGTGGAATATTGAGCCCACAACTTTCAAAACACCGAAATTCGGGAGGAACCATTCCATGGGGGCTATATGAAGGCGTAGACCTACTCCGACAAATTTCACATGGAAAGTTTTGGCGTATAAAGCCTAAATACCAAATTTCAGGCATGTCGGTGGAATATTGAGGCCACAAACTATAAAATACAGCAAATCGGGAGGTACCGTTCTATGTAGGCTATATACCCCCAACCAAGACTAAAATACCAAATTTCAGACATTTCGGTGTGGTAACACGGTGTGCCTTAACCAAATTTAAATGGAAGGTGCTTACACCTGGGAAGTTTTTGCAGATTCTGAAACTACAACGCTGATAGATGAGAAATATCAAGAAAAACAAGTAAAAAAGTATCAGTCGGCTTTGCCGACAGAGATATACCCTCAGCCTGTGTATATTGAAACAATTTTTTTTCCAAAAAACGCATGTATTTTGGGGAGTTTTAAAAATTTTGGGCGTTTGAACTAACAAAAATGTTGATTAGGATTTAATATCAAAAGTTTTGCGGAGGATATACTAAAAAGAATGGATCTCCAGCCACTACTTATGGTACCATAGGGGTTTTTTAGAACTTCAGGCATGTTTGCTCAAGAAGTATGAACTTGCCCCTGAAACAACTTTTACCATCGCAATTGAGGCAGCAATGCAAGTTGCTTCAACAAAAATCAAAGTGATTCGAAAGCAGGTCTTAAAGTGAACATGTATCCGAAATTTTGAGTGGGAGGTACCGGATGGAGTGGACAAATATAGTCCATATTTGAACCTGATCTATATCTGGTAGATATATTAGGATGTGTAAAGTATGGACCAATTCGGCCACTCTCTTCAAGAGTTATCGTGCGCACAATTTTTCCGAACATTTTTGAACTTTTGTGGGGGAGGTACCTGAAGGAGTGGACCGATATGGCTTATCTTCGAACTTAAACTATGTTTGGACAAAATATTACTAAGGCCAAACTTTGGACCGAATCGGCAGACCTGTTCGAGAGTTAGGTTGGAGGGCAAACCTCGTCACACGGTGTCATAGGGGTTTTTTTGCAACTTTCAGGCTATTTTCTCAGGAAGTATGGACTTGCCCCTGATGAAACTTATACCGTCGTATGGAGGGCAGTGAATACAAGTTGCTAAAGCAAAAATCAAAGCTATTCGAGAGATGTTCCTAAACTGAACTTTTCCAAAATTTTGTGTGGGAGGTACCCGACGGAGTGGACCGATTGAGTCCATATAAAAACCTGATCTAAGTCTGGTACACGCTCCACGATGGGCAAAGTATGGACCAAATCGGTTACACCCTTCAAGAGTTATCGTGCGTACAAATTTTCCGAACATTTTCGAACTTTTGTGGGGGAGGTACCGGAAGGAGTGGACCGATATAGCTCATCTTCGAACTTAAACTAAGTTTGGACAAAATATTACGAAAGCCAAAATTTGAACCGAATCGGTTCATCCCTTCGAGAGTTATCGTGCGCTCCAGCCAGCCAGACAGACAGACAGACAGACGGACGGACATTGCTCAATCGACTCCAAATTGTCTGAAACACATTTCGTCCAAACATACTTGGGGTCTAAAACCATTATTTCGATGAGGCACATTTTGCCCGTATGAAAGTGTATATACCCTTCATAGCCTAAAGGCTGAGGGTATAAAAATCGCCGGAGGGATTTTCAAATAAATCGCGATTTAAATTCATTTTAGGGGTTCTTTAAGTTTTCACAATTTTGCTTGGAAACTGCGAGTCCTATGTAAATGGGCATAAAGAAAATATTGTAGCTGTGAAAAATTGACCTTTATGATATTTTCGTAGGTTTTACCGTTTTTGAGATATAGAAGTTCAAATTGAGACAATACCCTGACTGTATCGCCCCTTTATAAAACAATATCATGAAGGGTGCCCCTTAACTAACTTTTAATGAAAAACTCTTACACAGGGGACGTTTTTTTGAATTCTGAAACAGCAATGTTTATAGATGAGAAAAATTCCAAAACTAGAAAAAAATGTTGTAGGGATTTTTAAATAAATCGCGGTCAAAATTCACATTTTTAGGTGTTTTTATGTTTCCCCGATTTGGCTTGGAATGGGTCTAATGGGACTAAAGAAAATGTTGTGGCTGTGAAAATTCTGTACAAGACTGACCTTTAAGTCGCTTCGCAGGTTTTTCCATTTTTGAGATATAGAGGTTCAGTTCAAATTTTTAGGTTTTTATCTTAAGTCTTCTGCTTGAAACCGGCAAGTCATGTCAAAATGGGACTAAGGATAATTTTGTAGCTGTGAAAATTCTCTACAAGATTGGCTGATTTATTTTTTCTTAAGTTGTACCATTTTTGAGATATATACGTTTAAGATGGGAAATTGCAGCCATAACATTGTTTTATAAGGAGACTTGTCCCAATTTGAATTGTCCCAATTTGAACTTCTATATCTCAAAAACGGTAAATCTTACGAAAACATCATAAAGATCAATCTTGTGGAGAATTTTCGCAGCTACAATAATTTCCTTAGGCCCATTTACATAGAACTCGAAGTTTCCAAGCAAAATCGTGAAAACCTAAGGAACCCCTAAAAATGTGAACTTAAATCGCGATTTATTTGAAAATCCCTCCGGCGATTTTTTTTTTTGTTTCATGATATTTCTCATCTATGAACATTATATGTAGTTTCAGAATCTGCAAAAACTTCCCAGGTGTAAGCACCTTCCATTTAAAATTAGTTAAGGCGCAGCGTGATAATGATGCTAAAACCTTCAAAATATCGAAAATCAATTGGCACCGTTCTATGCGGGCTATATCAAAACGTGGACCGATATAGCCCATTTTCAATATCAAAGGATTCTAGGATTAACAGAAACTTCGAGCTGATTTCAGACGGGCAGACGGACATTGTTATATCGACTTAGAATTTTACCCTGATCAAGAATATATGTATATACTTTATAAGGTCTCCGATGAATATTACGATGTGTTACAAACGGAATGACAAATTTAATTATACCCTCCATATTATGGTGGAGGGTATAATAACTACTTAAACCAATTTTGGCAAAGAGTTAGCAAGTGCTAAATTTCTGTGCAAGATCAAACATGATTTGAATAATTGTAGTGTATCATAATCTTTGTTCCTTAACTTTTTAATAGTAAAAGTAGCAAAAGAGAGATCTGTCAAAATTGCTCTCATTTACAGTATGTTGCACAAAACGGAAAAATAGTAGATCTGGCAGCAATGTAAAAAAAGCAAACATGGCTGCTTGAAAAATAACAACAAACAATATAAAATAATGTATTTTATTTTTTATTTCACTGGTTTAATTTTTTTATTATTTTATTTTATTTCTTTATTTTCGCTTTGACAGTGAACGTTCTTTTCTTTCTTTCTTTTGCCTTAATTGTCAAATAAATGTCAAATCAGCAGTTTGACAGATTTTCCACTTTTTACACCACGAAATTTGTCGAGCAGAGAGTAGTAAAAGAGAAATGTCAAAATGGCTTTCTCTCTTATATTTTGCTTCATGTTTTACTACTTTTTTGGGGTTAAGGAACGTTTTCTGAGTTAAAAATGGTAAAACATGTACAATTTTAAGAAACTTTAACGTAAAGGAACAAAGCTATAATCTCAAATACTTTTTTGTTGATTTATGCCAAACCCCTAGTACATAAGATGTAAATCGGCGAGTTTTAGAGCTATCGACATGAAAATTTGGCACAATATAATGTAGAGATCGTGGAAAATGCATTTTTTGAGTAAGTGAGGAACAGGAGAAACTATATGTAAAACAACTTTAAGGTAAACGGTTTAATAATTGTTATGTTGTTAATATTATATATTTTTTCTGTTCTTAGTCACTGTGTCCACTGTCTGTAACTTTCAAAAAAAAAAAAAAAAAAAACTATATAAAAACATATCAAATCGTAACATTGTCCTCTTCAAAAGGGTAGACATAGTGAGAGAGACACGCCGACAACTTGGCAGTCATTCAACATGCATTGCGTCTAGCGAAGATCGTGGCAGTGGATTGCTGTTAACCCAAAAAAGACCCTATGCGGATAATTGTGAAAATTTTGTGAAATTATTTGCTTAGAATTTTATGTTGAGCGTACGAACCACATGCTGTTCTCGTAAAGTTGTTAGGTTTTCCAATGTGATTCGTTTTACGACTGCCAGCCATGAATGTTTGTACATATCTACTCACATATGTGTGTGTCTGCATATCTCCACCCACGATTCTTACGCATTAACGAAACACCTCAAAACCCATTGGCGCTATCTCTCATATCTTATGTACGGCGTAGTAAGACAACAACACAAACGAAAAATCCTTTAAAATTCTTTAGAATTTGAACGCAAAATGCTCCTTGGCTGCAGAAAGAAGCAGAAGAAGATCGTGGCTGCCCCTTGGAAAATTCGTGCCGTTAACATTTCAGTACCTTTTATGGTGAGGCAACAACTTTATCACAATTCTGCTTACTCTCTTAGTGAACGGCAGCTTTGCAAGTTGCCACTATCATCAGCAATTGGTTTATTTTAGACAATATATGAGATGATATTTGCCGAACTGATTTGAAATTTTTTTTCTGTATATGTTCATATGTCTGCTGCTATTTTTCGGTAATCAGGCAATTTCGTATAGAGTTGCAGTCACTATATTTGTTAGGAAAATATTAATGTTTGTAAATATCGTTTGTACCTTGAATTAAGAATGTCTCAATTTTACAAATGCAAATTAATTATCATGATTGCATTTTATGCAGGTCAAATTGGAATGGACTTTATCGACTATTTGGTATTTTGAGGAATTTAACAACATTTTTTGACCGAACTACCGGTAATTTGACATTTAAGATTGCCAGTGGTCATGAAACATCTCCACCATAAATGGTCAACATAGGTCTGCTGGCAATCTGTCATTTCCCTTTGCTCACACCATCTCCATATCATCGTCTCAGTAAACAGACCACCCGATTTCATAGCCTGAACCATGGGAGAGCTGATTGGCAAGGGTTCATAGAATTTATCAATCACGGCTTCATAGAGCTGCCTAATCCCTCAGATCCTAGCGTAGCTGAGAGAACATTCTAGGACATCATCACTACAGCAGCCGCTACATACATGCTGGTCGAATACCCGAAATCAGATCAAATTTTCTAGGAGAGGCAACGGGACAAGAAAAAGTTTCGTCGTACGAACCGAGAAGACCTAAGAATTAGAGAACTTAATCTTGAAATCAACAGGCTAATAGGCGAACATAAGCAGAAAAAGTGACTAGGCCACCTGAGGCATGATAGTACGACTGTTACTTTCAATGACGTGACGGTAACAAACACTAAAAAGTGAGCCTGTTATTTTAACCGGCAGTTTATAGAGCACTCCGAGAATGATAAGGCGAAAAGGAGTATCCCGTATAAGAAGATCCCTTCCAGCCGAGGAAGTACCGCCACAATTTAGGATGGGCGATGTTTCAAACATCCAAAACGGAATATCAATGGTAATGCTTAAGAAACTGGATGAACCGAACTTAAGTATTTAACAAGTGCCCTGAACCAATCGTTAGCCACCCATATTGTACCGGAAACCTGGAAAATTGGTAGCCTTGCAAAGATGCCAGCAGAGGTGAATCGCCCAGGAATATTCACTCCTGTCGCTAATAGCAAAGATTCTAGGGGCACTACTCCTCCCAACGATGAGAAGCAGTTTTCCAGTTGTACAACGGCATTACACGACATATCCACACATATCAGTAGAGGATTAAATCAGAACAAGCTATGCGACCGAACAGTCATAGTGACTCTTGACTTATCGATACTGTCAACTATGCAAAGTTATTTGAGGATATAGAGAAAACCACCTTCCATCCTTGTTTGAAACGTTGGAGACGCCAGTCGTTTGTGGAATTCAGAAACAAGAAGTCCAAAGCCCGTAGAGTGAAGCAGGCTGTTCCCGAAAATGGGGTTATATATAAGGAACTGTTTAACTTCTACATTCCTGAAATTCCACAACCTTTAGACGAGATGGAATATAATGTATGATATACATATGTGATAGGTTAAATGTCTACATAGCTGGCCTTGGGCAGTTCTTCCATCTGAGGAATATAAAACTATCCGCCGCTAAATCCACTGCACATACTGGTCGCAGGTGTACTAACTCCGACTACTAACTACCCCAAAATATTGCGTGTAACGTTCGATAGCATGTTCAAGTCGTGAGCGCAAGCCACAGTTATTTGCGATAAGATCGGAAGTAGGAACAAGGTCCTCAAGTCGCTGGCCGGCAGCACTTGGGTGCTGACAGTGAAACCTTGTTGATCCCTTACAAAGAAATAGACCGGTATGTGGTAAGCTATGTGACGCTTGAGTGCTATACAAATGTTAGCGCTACGCAATGGAAGAATATTCAAACCTGCCAGAATGACACAACAGGGTGCCTCCTCGTGATACCAGTGAACCGTCTTCATGAGGAGACGAAGGTTTTACCGGTACATCAACACAAGAGGATGTTGTCGATGCAGTATCGGCTTGGGTATTATCGCAGTGAACATCTTTATCGCGATTTATTGAACCTGCTTCCCCACCCAGGTACGTCAGGAGTGATCTTGGGACCACACCGACATCCTGCATTTATTTAGCTGCCCAGCTAACCCCACTCACATTTTTCCTTATTCTTTATGGAAATAACCATTCCAAGTTGCAGAATTTTTGAGTCTGAACGCAGCGGAACCAGAACCTGATAATTGAAATAATCGAACATATTTGCGATGCTACAACAACCAAAAATATAGGTCCACGCTTTGCTAATGCCCCCATAGCCCCGATTTTAGGTATTTTGAGAATTTTAAATACCATTTTTACCGAACTACCTGTAATTTGACACACAACACTCACTTTTCCACAAAAAAATTATCAATATAGGTATACGTTTTAGTATAGCCCCCATATAAAGTTACCTTCAGAATTCTGGTATTTCGAGTATTTTATCTACTTTTTGTAACTGAACTACTTGTTATTTGACATATAAGGTTCCTATTGCTCACAAAACTTCTACACCAAAAATTGTCAACATAGGTCCACAGTTTGATATAGGCCCCATATAACGGTGATGGATTAAAAAGTTTTTTGTTTTACTTATCGCAGGTTACCCTCTTTTGTCACTTCTCTAAATTTGATTTCCATGGATTAGGCGTTGAATAGCGACCTACAAAGTCGGTGTTGCATAAGTATTCTTTTGGGAAAATACGCTTTTTCACAGTTTGTTCCATTTCTTATTACTCTTCCAAATCTAAATTAATCTGTATCATGTGTTCTATGGCAAAAGATATCTTGGAAAATAATGACCAATGTGTAACACGATGAACGCGTTGGCATAAACTTAAAAAAAATTGCTTGTGGGAGCAGCTGAATGAGCAAACTGAACATATACAGCAAACCAGCTTTAATGCCTTGCCTTTGATGAAAATATTGTTCATGCGTTTCGAAAATTCGGTAATGCGCATTTATCTCCACATGGCTTACCGTTCATTTCAATTTTGTCCAGAACTATGAAAGAAGAACGTACAATGTGGCGATGTGAGGTAGTTAACTTGAGTTATTTTGAACGTTCTGAAGTGTATTTCGATATCTTTGAATCTACACTATTTCTAATTTAGTTTGTTGTTGGTTGGATTCATTACGTTTGAGGTTTTTACTTCCAAACTATGGAAAATAAGAAGAAGAAGATGTTGCACGTTGATTTCCCTGCTTTGTTGCTGGTGCATGGGATATACATACATATGTATGTACTGTGCACCAATTTTTATGATGCACTTCTTTTTTGCAATCCATTGCTTGGCTCACTGACTTCTAGCCCATCTAACAGTTTAGCGTTTATTACATTCGGAAAAAGTCGTGATTTATTAAGTTCAGCATCCTCAGTTCAGCGGTGGTAATTTTTGGTGGTGGGGTCGGCTTGCCTGATCGGTCATTCCAAAACATAGTTACAATTTATCTGGCTGATGTTGGGCTGGATGAATCTCTTTTTCCTGCTGCTGCTGTTGTGTCAGGGTGTTTGATCGCCAGCAGAGGTAGAGGGCTGTGTGAACGTTTAAATTAAAGTGCAGTTTTTCACGCCACAACACGCAATTGTAATGCAGTTATGTTTTTAGTTGTTGTTTGTGTTTTCCTTTCTTGCAACTTCGGCCTAATCTTGAGAACATTTCGTTAAGTGATCTAATTTGTTCCATAGCTAGCTCTGGTGGATTATTACTCTGACACGTAATACTTGTATGAGAAAACTATTTTCCAAAGAAGAAAGAACAGGCCAAATCATGGTGTTATTACATGATGTACAAAATGGATGCTGCCGATAAAATGATTCGAGTTCAAATGAAGGATTTTATACATTCGGTTCAATAAATGTATGTCACGGAAGCTTAATACCACCTTTACAAGACTACTGATTTTTGGAATTTTCATTGTTTGTTTTTTAATATCCACCATAAATTACACAAGTAAGAACGGCATTAAGTTCGCCTGGCCAAAACTTTTTATACCCCCACAATACGAGCTGTATTGAAGTAAAATGGAAAAATTAGTTTCCAATCGTTAATTAAAATACTAAGCTTTTCCGTCACGCCAAGACTTATTCCTTCATTCCTTTTAAACAAGGTTTAATTCAAATGAGACATCGATGTTTTTTTCCAATTTAAAATCCCAAATACCACGTTACAGTAATTCCATTTGGACGATGAGTGTTCAACATTTTAAATACGTACAAACTGTTAAAGGTACCTCGTGGTATATGGCGTATATAGCAAAATATAAACCATATTGATGCGTGCAGGTTTTTTAGCCATTGAGAAACCAAAATATAGAATTGCACACATTTCAGTGGAAAAATCCTTTAAACGACTTTACATCGAACGATGATAACCATAAAATATTCTCAACTTTAATGGACTAATTAAATTTTACAATTTTATGTTCAGATTTTTTTTTGTATACTGGGAACCCCATATACCAATTTTATATAATTTGGTCAGATAAATTCGGGCGGTACCAGTTGCTGATATTTTTAGAATGTTTGCCACAAGTTTCGAAAACGATATCATTTTCGAACGTTTGGAAAATGTTTTTCTTTTATGTGCCAAAAGTTCGAATACGATATCATTTTCGAGCATTTGGTGAATGTTTTTTTCTTCCCAAAAAAAAATTGTTTCGAGAAACATTTCTTACTTTGCAAATTTTTTGGTTTCAAAAATAATTTTATGTTGTTTGTATAAAACTCCTATTTGCATTTTTCAAATAATTTCGATATAAATATGGATAGGTTACCAAATAGAAGACAACAATGTTTATCAACAGTGTCGCAAACATTACAAAGAAATAAAGCCGAAAAAGGTACCAAACTAAAACATCAAGAAACTCCACCAAAAATGTTTTTCGCCAATATTGTAAAAACTATCGTCAATTCATTCGCTAATAATATTACGAGCCCTAACCACTATTAATTCGTACACATAGCATTTTTCAACAATGTGATATTGAAATATGCATATCTTCAGAAGTATAATGACTACACAAACAATTTTTTATTATTCTTAAAGGCAAATTTTTTCATAAAAATACATATAAAGAAAAGGTGCTTTTAAAAAACAAACAAAAACGAAAGTTCATTATTTTAAACAAAAATATTGTGACCACTATTAATTCGTACAGTCACCAATTACCACTGTTAGAATTATGTTAGGCCATCTTTGTTTTTTTTACGACGGTCTCGACCCACTTTGGCGTGGTACTGACTAGTTTTTGACAGTCTTTTGGGGTTATCGAGTCCCAAATTTTCTGAATTTTGGACTTTAACCCGTTACAGTTCGTTGGGGTTCATTTCGAAGCTTTCTTTTCATACTAGCCCACAAATTTTCTATTGGATTAAAGTCTGGAGAAGAGGATGGCCAATCCAGGACCTCGATTCAATTTCCTTCAAACTACTTTTTAGTATTTTTAGCAGTACCGGAAAAAACACCATCCTTTTAGAATATGTATACCCACAGTCTGCTAATTTCGATACAGATGGTATCAGATTTTCTTCCAGGATTTTTATATATTTTCTGCATTTACGATTCCATCTATGAAATGGAGCTGACCAACACCTTTTGAAGAAATACATCCCTATACCATAACGCTAGCTGAAAACTTCACTGTACGTTTTATTGTATTCCTCGGCGCTTTTACGTACTACCCTTTTTCTTATATCACCAAACCATAGATATATCAAACTTAGATTCGTCGCTAAAGATAATGTTGTCCCATTGCCGTTGTACTCAAAGTCTTCTCTTTTTAGTCCATAATAGGCGTTTATTTAATTTTAAGCGCTGTAAGCAATGGCTTTTCCTTGGCCCTAAAAATTATATAAAATATCAAGTTGATTTCGAAATACCGGCTTAACCTTTAATTTACTTTATATAAATTACAACCTTTTCATTTGCAGTCGGGTCCACTCACGTTGTAAGGGCTTACCAATTGCTTCAGACCACCTTATGGCTATATCTCGAACATAGCTTTTACGATATAGTTTAATGACATTTGCTGAAGCTCTTTTATCGTGAGGACTTATTTTGAAAGTCCAGCCTCGGATTGAAACATTATTGCTGAAATTTCTTAATATTTTCACATTTTTTATATTTTCTTTTTTTCATATTTTCTTTTCTCATATTTACTTTGTATTGTAGATCTTGGAGTTTTAAGATTAGTCGAAGTCTGTCCATATGTCGTTCCAGATTTTAATTTATCGACGATAAAAATTCAAATTTCCTCCCAAATAAGCTTGCTGCGTGTCATTTTTAGAAACGATGAAAATTAAAATAAAATAAAGTGAAAAATTTATCTTTTTTGATTCCTTTACATTCCTATTCTCTCATGGTAACGATAAATTTAAATTTTTTGATTAAATTTTGCTTTTTCGTTTAGCTTGAGCTCAATTTTTAAACTGAACGAATAAATAGTGGTCAAATAATTTGCAGCAATAATTAAAGGCCTTTTTCCATACTTAATATTTTTAGCATTTTAACACTGAGTTTAATATTGTTTCTATGTCAGTTTAGAGGAAATAAAATGACCTTTCAGAAAAGTATAAACATGTCCGTGTTATTATATTAATTAAATCTTTATTCTGGCGTTTAATGTTAAAAAGCGAAAAAATACCTGGTGTACGAATTAATAGTGGTTAGGGCTCGTATTAGCAATATTCGAAATCGAAGATTTTCCTGCCACAAACTGGGCGATGAATGAATCGTTTTCAATTCATTCTCGTGTGTCTTTCTCGAACAAAATATCCGCAAAACTATTGAACAACATTCGAAAACGATATCGGTGTTCGATAGCAATGGTATGGTGGTATTTTAAAGTAAAAGAAACATACATATGTTGTATGAGATATGAGATTTTTGCAGTTTTTATACCCTCAGCATTTATGCTAACGAGGGTATATGGTAATATTCAAAAATGTTTTACAATCGTTGAAGTTGAGGTTCACCATTTAATAAGTCGCGAACTGTTAATATATTTTATAAAATATGAATATGTTTACATGAACTGAAGTGTTTTAGCCACGATCTTATAATATGGACCATAACAAATAATTTTCGTGGGAGCTGCGTTGGTGGTAATATAAAAAAATGGGTAAAAATGTGTTGAAGTTAGCAAGCTTTTTTGTGTTTTTTCTTGATTTCTGGTCAAACGAGGGAAAATTCAGACCTGAGCTCAAAGAAAGGATTGAAGAATACCCCTTGGGCAACATGATGCTAATGTGTGACTTCTCGATATATACAGTGCATCCCTTTTAAATCGATGCTGACATTTTGAAGTTTTGAAATCGGGGTTTTTTGAATTTTTCTTATAATTGGAGGGCGCAACCAGATAATGACCTAATCTATTTATTGGATTGTAGAACTCGTGATTCCACGTCGTTTCCCTAGTAATAGGAGTCCAAAGTCGAATTTTTGGTGCATAATTTTTCTTTAAAAACCTATTTTTTGGCTTCAAAATGTACAACTATGACTCAGGTACCCTTGAACCCCGCGTGATTTTAGTTTTTTTCCGCGCCGGATTCAATGAGCCCTACCGCGATCGAATCCATCCACTAAAACCGCTGATATAGATACCCTGAAAATAGGAAAATAAGCAAAATTTTATTTTGACTAATCCGCATACTTAACCGCGATTGCCCTTAATTTTTTTTACATAAATGGAATCCTTTATGCACGATTATAATATTTGTCAAAAAGGGGTGTCATGAATTTCAGAGATTCGGGAGTAGTATTCGTATTTAACCAAAAATAGAATCAGGTAGCACATCCGCGGTTCTTGACGAATCTGTATAAAATTTGTCTTATTGACGTATTTTTAACAGGGGGTCACTGAAATCGGATGCGCCTTATAATCATATGAACATCGCGTTATTTTTACCCACATGAAGCATTTTGGTGTAGTAAGATGCAACTGATGGCACACTTTTGCGGTTAAATGAAACATGGAAAAATGCAAACATATTGACAATGATGCACTCGCTCTATGCGAAAAGCACATGCGCCTCAGCTGATTTTAACTATTTCGCGCGTTATACGGTTTTTAACTTTTATGTTTTTTCTTTGATTGTAATATCAATATCACTCTTTATTTCCTAATTCTATTGCTTATAACACTATGCAAATATACTTTCACGATGATAAACTATTTTCCTTCAAGAGGTTTTAGCAAAATAATTCAGGGTTTGTTAGGAAATTTAGCGAAATAGTAGAATAACTCCAAAAATTTTTCTCAAATTTTTCGTATTAAACCAAAAAATATATTCTTGAAATAATGTTCCAACAATAAACTTTTGTCTTTTGTTGTAGCTGCAATATGCAATTTAAAATCCTAATCAATAAAATTTTGGTCTCACATTTTCTGGACATTGTCAAGATTCTGTACGTATTTTTAATTTATTTTTTAGAGATTTTTATGGACTCTGAGAAAGAATAAATAAAATTTACTCCAAGATTTCTTCATTATTTTTTGATTTTCCGCGAAAATGAAAATAAATTTAGCTAATATTTAGGCGTCTACGGATAGATATTAAATGTTGTTACCGATTTATATATAAATTTTGGTATTGCAACACAAAGGGAATTTTTAAATATTTTTTCTTTATAAGGGAATAAAACCCCCCATAACTTTTGGGCGCAGCATCCAATTTTGTGAACGCGAACATATTTGAAACCACGATTTTTTTCTTAACCCATGTAACAAAAATCGTGAATGTGCTTGTCAACATTTTTTTAATTTTTTTCTCGATGGAATTGTAAAGGAAATTTGAATTTTACCATATACACTTTCATACGGGCAAAATGTGCCTCATCGAAATAATGGTTTTAGACCCCAAGTATGTTTGGACGAATTTGAAGTTGATTTATTAATGTCCGTCCGTCTGTCTGGCTGGCTGGCTGCAGCGCACGATAACTCTCGAACGGATCAACCGTCTCTGTTCAAAATTTGGCTTTCGTAATATTTTGTCCAAACTTAGTTTAAGTTCGAAGATGGGTTATATTGATCCACTCCTTCCGGTAACTCCCCCACAAAAGTTCGAAAATGTTTGTAAAATTTGTGTGCACGATAACTCTTGAAGGGTGTAACCGAGTTGGCCCATACTTTGCACATCGTGAAATTTCTACCAGACTTAGATCTGCTTCCAATATGGACTCAATTGGTCCACTTCTTCGGGTACTTCCCACACAAAAGTTGGGAAAAGTTCAGCTTAGGACCTTCTCTCGAATCGTTTGGCCATACGACGGTACAAGTTTTATCTGGAGCAAGTCCATGCTTCCTGAGGAAATAGCCTGAAACGTGCAAAAAAACTCTATGATACCGTGTTAAGTCGTTGGAACGCAAGATAGCTCTTGAATGGATCCGCAGACTCAGTTCAAAATTTGGCCTTCGTAATATTGTGTCCAAGCTCAGCATAAGTTCGAAGATAAGCCATATCGGTCCACACCTTCAGGTACCTCCCCCACAAAAGTTCAAAAATGTTCGAAAAAATTGAGCGCACGATAACTTTTGAAGGGAGTGACCGATTTGGTCACATCCTAATACATCTGCCATATATACTTCAGGTTTGAATATGGACTATATTTGTTCACTCATTCGGGTACACCCCACCCAAAATTTTGGATACATTCACTTTAAGACCTTCTTGCGAATCTCTTTTATTTCTGATGAAACAAGTTGCATTCGCTGCCTCAATAACGACGGTAAATGCTTTTTCAGGGGCAAGTCCATAGTTCTTGAGAAAACAGCCCAAAGAGTGTCCAAACATAGTTTCAGTTCGAAGATTGCAACAACTTCCTGCACTTCCTCCAATATTTAGAAAAATGTCACTAAAATGGTATGCACGATTCACATAGGCTGAGGATATATCACTGTCGGCAAAGCCGACTGATACTTTTTTACTTGTTTAGTAGAATCTAATATTTTTTAAAAATTCGATCAATAGAGGACTAGATCTTTATGTTCTAAATAAGCCCACAATGATATATGACGATCGGGTAATTAGTTTTCGAGCTAGAGTTAACGCAGAGAAAAAATATGATTGATCCAACAATATTCGAAGAGCAAAAATGTATTGTAAAGATATTGTTAGATTCTGTATGTAGTATTGTGAGTCACAATTTGTGACTCCAACAATCGTTTTTTTTTTCTTTCAATTACAACAATTGTTTTTGTCATATCCAAAAATAGTTTTTGTCAACTGGACAATATTATTTTCTTTTTTCGACAATTTTAGTCTCTTCCCACGGTATTCGATGCCGTGGTGAAAAAAAAATTTTTGTGAGTTTTGTTTCTTTGTTCTTTTTTGTTTTGATCGTTGCGTTACACCACAATCGCAAAAGTGTAATTTGTGTTCTTTTCACATTTCTTATGGTATAATGGTATTCCTTATGTTGGAATAGGTGCTTGGAGGATGAACGCAATGGAGTAGCTATGTTTCTTCATTCAATTTGTTGTCTTTTTATTTAATCCTAACAAAACCTGGCCATGTGTTGTGTTTGTCAATACTCATAATATCACTGTGCAACATATTCAAGGTAATTTTGTGCAAAGGACTGCTACTGTGGATTTTATGAAAGTACAGACCCAATCGACAAAAACCGTATTTTGGTTTTGTGTTGTTGATCGGGTTTAGATTTTATGGCCTCATCTAAACATCAATGCAATATCTCTGAAACCAATTCGAATCTTGTTTAAACCTCCGAAGCAAACTGGTAGATAAGAGCGTGAAGAAAATATTTGGAGAAAAATTCACCTCGAACAACTGCATTTGTTGCCTCAAAGTGGATAATATATCTAAAAATTCCTTTATTTCGTAAATTTCGCCCCATATCTACAAAACTGTTATATTTTTTGCTAACATTTTTTTGAAGGAATTATCCGCTGGAATGTAGTTCACATTCCTTCGGAACATTCCATTAATGTTAAATGTCTCTATAATGCCTTTTCTAGGTCATTTTTCAGACGAAATTTTGTAAATATTTGAACAATGCATTGAAATTCCAAATATGAATATAAACAGCCTGTGTGAACATTGTTTGAAATATGTGTTGTAGAAGGTATGATATGAAATACAGCCTAAACAGCATGAAATAAGTATTTTTAGTTTTTCCTAGTTCTTCCGTTTGACACGTAAGCACTTCTACTTTAAGGCTATAATGTTGCTTAAGACCACGAGGTAAAATTCTTCTTAGTTTCTGAGATAAAGCCCTGCTAAGTGGATAAAAGTGTCGTTTTAGCCAGGGTCAAATGAAGCTACAAAATCCGAACCCGATCTAACAAAACGAAACCCAATTAGGGTTTTTGTAGAGTCAATATGTACTTTCAGAAAATGTCCATTAAAAGTTGTTTACATTTTCAGTGTTGCACAGTGTATTATATGTGATATTTATACCAATGTTATGTGAAATGTGTATATGAGAATTATATACGATCAAATTCAAAATTTCAGTAACAGGTTTTCTAGGCTGACAATAGTTTTTTTTTTAAAAAAATTCTAGATTCTGATTCTTACCATCGCACAGTGTCCGATTTTCCATAAAACCTGACCAAAAATCGAAAAAAAATTTATCAATTTACACTAAAAAGGGTCAGATATTGTTTATAGGATCCCAGTGCGTGTAGTTATGAAAAAATATATACATTTCTTGTTTAATAAGTGGGTATAAAAGCAGGTCGAAGTGACCCTATTTGGATTTTTTTTTCAATATTTAAGTTGTTTATAAATCTATGATTATATACAAAATAAACAACGGTTATTAAATATTTTCTTTTTGTAATTGTAATGAAAGGTATGTGAAACGTATTTAAGATGTTCAGTGTCGCCAATGAATTGTGCGTTCTTTAATAATTGATGTCCGCACTTGTTAATTTCAAGATCAATTTTCACAATAAATTATAAAAATAGTTGTGAGTAAGATCGAGTTGGGCCGTGTAATTTATCATTTCATAAAAAATGAAGGGTTTTTTACCAATTTCCATCGAAACATCCTGCACATATTCGCACTTTTTGTTTTTATGTGATATTTTGTCTTGCAGGTATGTACAGATTTTCTTCATTCAGAATGTCAGAATATAGTATAGGGTCACTTTCTGGCGTTTGGGTATAATTTGGAGTTGTGGTATATTCTAAGACCTATAGTGAAATTTTGTGGCGAACAAATTTCTAGAATATTTTAGTCTGATCCGATCACATTTTATAGGAGGTTTTAAAGATTTGTGGAAAAAGGGACCAAAAAGACCCCTTTTATGACTCGCACGAGGGTTAATTTTTTTAAGAAAAATATTTCTCGCATTCTTGTCAGTATAGTTATATTATATTATACACCTAAAGTGCAAGGAATCCAAGTGATCTTAACTCAAATATTTCCAAAACTGTAGAAATGGTGGAAGCTTGCAACCCTATTTTAGTTTCTCGGTTTTTTGGCAAAATTTATACCGATATTTTCTTGTTACGTAATGCAAATACAGATTTCTTTTCTTTGGTAACTTACAGTGAAATTTAGCAGAGAACATTTTTGTCTTTGACGGCATTCTTCTGAAATGATGCTTTGTATGACAATTTTGCCAAAACTCACATGAAGTACGCCCTTAAAGCTAAAATATGTTTATAATTTTGCATATTTCTGGAGTTTAGGTGAGGTGTATTCTAGGACCCATAGTAAAAATTGATGGCGAACAAATTTGTAGAATATTTTGATCTGATAAGATCACATTTTATAGAAGGAGAGACCAAAAAGAACCCTGAAATGACTGCCTGAGGGTTAAATAATATCAAAAATGTAATCAGCGGCCGGAAAAACATAAAAACCAAAGGATAGGTCAAAATCTATTCATTTTTAAAGTTTTGGCCAGGTTTTTCGGAAAATCGGACACTGTGCATCGCACATTGTTGGCACTTACATGGGAAGGTGTGACAAAAATACTTCTAGATAATATATCGAACTGAAATTTTTATCATATTGGCCTAAAAACACTATAACATAAATATTGGAGTTCTATGTCCAAGTATTCGCGTGGTTCCCATGTAACGAATCATTCTGAATTGAAGTATTTTACTGTTACCAACACATTGTGCAACCGAATTTGCTATAATCCGGTAGCAGAGTTCTTATTTCATAGTAAACCACCCCGCGACAAATTATCAGTATCGGTCCATGAAATGGTATACTCCCTATATGATTTATATATCGATGTCAGATGTCAACCAAATATTTCTGCAGAATTATTTGTAATAATGCTTTTTTGGTTCCCATTGAGGGGAAAATCTCCACGTTTTGGCGTGGTCCTACATTAGGTTGTTCCAAAAAAGATAAATTATTTGTTAAAGTGAATACCCCCAAAACTGTTTTTTTTCTTTCACGAGTTTTCAATGCGGCTCTAAAGTACAGTACACATTGTCAGTTTTGAATGACGATTTTTTGCAATTATCGATAACTGTCCAACCGTGCAGCAACCACAAAATATTTTGAATGACAAAAATGAACGGACAATGTGTACCCAGCTTAAGTTACCATGACAATAGAAATCGCTAATAGCACAAAACACATTATGGTAAACATAAATGTAATTAAGGATAATAAAATCACTTAAAAATATTCCAAAAAAATATAAATTCAGCACATAAAAACCGGTCTAAACTTTTGGTCATAACTGCTAAAACCCCAAATGTCCGCAAAAAGTCTAAACAGTTTTTAAATCTACAGACCGGTGGATTCATTTGGTACTATCGGCGATTCTTGCATAAGCTTGGAAAATAACTAAAATTCATACATCTATGTTCAATATTTTAATTTTACCAATATTGTAACTAAAATATTTGGTTACCCTTGTAATAAGAGGAATTGTTAAAATTAGGAAAACAAAGCTTAGGAAATTTACTACATTATCCAACTAAAGTTAAGGCGTGAATAATAGTTATTTGTTTCAGAAACTCGCTTAAAATATAACCCTTTTTCACATTTTTATATAAATTTTTTTCTTCAAAATTAGTCATGTTCGTAAGGTCTTTTCTCTTTAAGAACCGCGAAAAATGGCAAAAATAAGTTGAATTTCGAAAAAATTTTTTGGAAGTGATTTGCATCTTCAAATTCTTAAAATGTTCACATGTATTTTTTGATTTTTGTCGTTGGGCGCATCCACTGTGCATCGGTGTTGTTAATAAAATTTACAATTGCAATACTTGAACAAAACAAATGAATTGTTGGAACAAAAATATGTAATGTTGTTCAAAAAAAGCGTGTTGGCTCCGCTAAACGCTTTTACAAAAAAGTGTTTCGTGGACGGACATTTGCCACATAAACACATAGTATTTTTCAACAGAAAAAATTAGACACTAGATCACGATGTGCTCTTTCACATGAAAAAAATCTATCAAAAAAGTCGGGTAGTTTTCTTAGAAAAAATTGATGAAAAATTGCCTTATTTGTGCTTCACAAGTGGAGTTCACTCCTTAATTTAACTTCTTCTTACTCAACCTGAAAAGATTTAGTCTTAAGGTGTGATTAACCAAGTATTTAGGATTTGGTAGATAGGCTAATTAATAGGAGAGTTACCAAGCTTTACAACAGTATAAAACATTTTCATTCAAAAAAGTCTCAAACACACACGAGAAGCAAATACATAATAGGTATGAATATGTTCCAAGAATAAATAAAATAAAACTTTTTTTATAATCAAGATTTTGCGTCTTAACGCCATAGTCATCATGATGGTATTAACTACATTTGTTGTAGTAAATCTTCATTTCCGCACTTCCCCTTTGTTAATCTTGTTACCAAACAAAATGTTTAAAAGTCAATTAATACAACATAAAATGTGTCTGAAAAAACAGAACAAAAAAGAGAAAAAATCCCCCAATTTATTCATTTCTAAAATGCCCTGAATACAAATAAAAAATACAACTCCCGCACAGAAAAACAAATAAACTTCATGAAAATATCAAAATCTTTTTAGATTTTCCTGATAAAATAACGACACGTGATTTGTAACAACTACAAAGTGGAAAAGAATATCACGATCTAAATATAGTGGCATATTAAGTAGCCATCTGGATTGGTTTGTTGTACCGTCTCTCTGGTGTGGCAACAATACCAATAGCAGCTAGCTATCTGCTTGGCTAAAGGCTCGCTGATGCAGTAAAATAAACAGATTTAACAACTCCTAAACAACGAATTTTTATTTATGCTAAATTATACAGAAAACTTGGCGTTAAATTTTTTTCGCTTCTAAGGCTTAAAACCTCCAATAACAACACCAAGCAACACGAAGTTTTGGGTTAAACCCATGACCGTCCACATGCTGTTGTTGAAGTGCCAACAAAGAGGTGGAATAACAAAGATTTGAGTTTATTTAAAAGTCTTACCAAGATTTTTGCATATTCGTTTTATAAATAAGTAACAAATTGTAAGGGAAATTATAAGATCTTGAATAATGAATATCGATAGGAGGGCGGTATGTGGAGGAGGGCAATGAATATATGAATATTTCATTAACGATTTGTCTCCCATGTCGCGTATATTCTCTCCATTCGATTCTCCGCCAGCGCTGGTTTTGCGAGTTCTCATAAAGTTCTAATATTCCATTATCTAATTCATGTCCTATTTCAAGTGTCAACAAGTAAAACGGCATTAAGTTCGGGTGGGCCTAACTTTTTATACTATCCACCATGAAATATTCTAAACTTATATGGAATAACTAATTTTTAATATATCTTAAACCGACGGTACCGTGATAATGGGACTATACCAAAACATCGACCAATATTTTTAGTACCTAAGTTTTTTAACCGCTGGGAACCCTGAAAACAAAATTATAGCTGATCCGGCCAGAAAAAGTAGCTAAAACCGCCAAAATACTTGATCTTGTGCAAACAATTTGAGCTGAGAATTTTTTGAAAGTAAAGACCCAAACGACGAAACCCCTAGTTGGGTTTTGTTGTTTCAGGTCCAGCTTGGATTTTATGGCCCCATCTAAACATGATTAAATATTGACTTTTTAAAGCAATTCTGGGTTATATCTCTGAAACCTATGTGAACCTTCATCTGACCTTAAAAGCAAATTTGTAGATAAGGTCAAGAATAAAATATTTGGAGGAATAATTAACTCGAAAAACTTCAATTATTGCCTCGAATTTATTTAGAGAGGCGGTTCTTGACTTGGACGGGATTGGCCAAATCGCCCTTTATGTTCTTCAGCTTGACGTATTTTGCCATTGTTGGCAGAATTTATTCCGTCATTTCTCTTCCATTTTTCTTCTGAAGTGGCACAGTGGTGGCTTGATGGAGTTGTCGATTTCAATGTTTTGTGACTCCATCCGCAGCGTGCCAGTTCGTCGGCTGCCTCGTTTCCCTCGATATTGCAGTGCCCTGGGACCCAACACAATGTGACGATTGATTTTAGTGGCTCCAAAGCGTGTTTGCAGTCCAGAACGGCCGCGGACTTGATATAATGGGACCTGAGTGATTTTAGGGCCGCTTGACTATCAATATAAACAGTCACCGGTCCAACTATGTACATTCTCATGTTTTTCATCAGTTCGGCATAGAAGACACTGCAATATTCGCTCAACTTGTATAAAAGTCGTAGATCAAGGGAATTGCTATAGACACCTGCTCCTGTGCCTGTTTCCATCTTAGAGCCGTCAGTATAGATCTCTATTCCGTCTAGAGGTGGGCTACTGTGTGTCCAGTCATCTCTTTGTGTTGATAGTCCGAATCGACGTAGGATTGCAGTTCGTCCGTGCTCGGAACTTCGCCATGAACCTAGCTCCTTAAGACGAAGTGCACTCATTGCTACCAGTTCCTGCACTAGTAGGTCCAGTGGATGTAGATCCAGTAGCCCATTTAGGGCTGCTTGCGGAGTGCTCCTCATGGCACCAGTGATTAGTAATGATGCTGCTCTTTGGTCGCTGTTCAGTTTTTTTAAATATGTCGTTTTGTTCAGAGCATTCCACCATACCAGAGAGCCTTATGCAAGAATTAGGAGTACAATGGTCGAATATATCCAGTGGATAACCGTTGGTCTCAGACCCCAACTCTTGCCAATGGAATTTTTGCAGGAGTATAGAGCTATTAGACCTCTCTTGGTGCGCTCCTCGACATTCCTATTCCACGTGAGTTGGTGGTCCAGGATAATTTCGTGGTATTTGGCTTCCGAAGAGAGTTCAAGACTAACTCCGTCCAGCACTGGTAGGGCGAATGGTCTGACCTTCCCTTTGTTTGTAGACAGAACTAGCTCAGTTTTCGATGGGTTCACGCCTAGTCCATTGTTGCGTGCACATCTTGATAATTTGACTAGAGCTCCTTGCATAAGTTCTGATAGTGTCTGCGGAAACTTCCCGCTGGACATAATATCGTCGGCAGAAGCGATTGTCTTTATACGCAATCTATCAAAAACCTTGAGTATTTCATTTATCACTAGAAGCCACAGTAGTGGTGATATAACACCACCTTGGGGTGTACCTCTAGTGACGTGCTTCCAAATGGAACTTCCACCGATACTTGAATTGATTATTCGACTGCTAAGCATGCCGTTAATCCAATTGACCAGTGTGGACGAGACACCTAGGTTTATTAGAGAGCTGTGTATGGATTCGAGACTAACGTTATTAAAGGAATGCAGCTAGCGTATAGTCCGAACCCTCCATACTACTCTCAATGTGTCCCACTACCTCATTTAACGCTGTTTCTACCGATTTGCCTTTTAGGTAGGCATGCTTGGCAGAACTTAGGTCTGTGGCCGATAACTTGGCCCTAATGCCAAGATCCAGTAGCCTTTCTAGAGTTTTCAGTAAAAAGGAGGAGAGACTAATTGGTCTGTAGTCTCTTGGAAGTGTGTGGCTTGACTTCCCCGCTTTAGGGATGTATACCACAGACCCTAAAGATAAGTTCCAGATGTGGAATCAGTGACTACAATGCATTGTGTAACATTGCAGGTATGATTCTGTCCGGTACAGGTGATTTAAATAGCTTGAATGTGCTTATGGCCCATTTTATTTTTTGTTAACTCTTGATTTCCTCTATAACAATCACATCTGATACATCCATACAGTTAGGGAAGTGAGTGTTAGCCAGGAGATCTAGAGTCTCTAGGCCAGAGTTAATCCATGTTCCGTCGTCCCGTTTATTACTACCAATGGTTTTCGGATCCTTTGATAGTACCCTACGAAATCTAGCCACGACCTTTACTCCTTCTATCGTTTCACTAAAGCAAATCCAAAGTTTGCGTTTAGTCTTCTTAATTTCACTGTTGTATTTATTAAAAGATACTCTGTAGCTCTCCCAATCGGTGGACAACTTTGATTTGTTGGCTTTATTGTAAAGCCTTCTGCTGATTTTCCTTAGATTGGCCAGATCTTTTGACCACCAGACCGATTGGCTTCTCCTGCCAGGGTGGGTTAGTGGACAGAAGGCGTCATAGCTATCCACCAGAACCTCTGTTACATGTTTCACTGCCTTATCAACCTCTTCGGCTGTTGTGGGGTAGTAAAGTACCCCCAGCTTAGAAGTTGCTAATTCAACAAACTTGCTCCAGTCAGTCTTCCGTGGATTCCTATGAGGTGGTTGCCGAATTCCATCAGCAGAGACCTTGAAAAGTATCTTCCGGTGATCGGAAAAGGAGCACTCTTCGGATACTTTCCGGTCAATGATGTGTGATTCGTCTTTGTTAATGAGGGTTATGTCAATAACTTCCTCCCTGATACTGTTTTGAAAAGCGCTTTCATTCCCCCTGTTACATATCCTCATATTATATTTTAGTATAAATTCGAATACGGACTCACCTCGAGCATTCGTGTCGCTACTTCCCCAGTGGAAGCGATGGGCGTTGGCATCGCACCCTAGAATGATGAGGCAGTTACTTCCCATCTCTTCAACGAGTCTCTCTACGTGTTGGCCAGGTGGGTCAGGGCTCTCAAAAGGCATGTAAATTGACGCAAAGATGACAGATTTTTGTGACAGATCTTGCATTTTTACAGCCGTCATCTCCA
Source organism: Musca autumnalis (assembly GCF_047663935.1). Lineage (NCBI taxonomy): Eukaryota > Metazoa > Arthropoda > Insecta > Diptera > Muscidae > Musca > Musca autumnalis. The sequence continues at coordinate 126,076,229 of NW_027411866.1, read as the reverse complement.
AAGCTGAAATAAGAGAGATACATTAAATTCAAATTCTTCCTGGCAACTATGCAGGTTCTTACCTTGTCTCCGCTGGATGTAGCGAAGATAGCATAGTTGCTATCGGTTAGCCCAGCAACCCTATTTTTATATAAGTAGGGTTCCTGGACTAAAGCGATATCAACTTCGGACTTTGTGAGGGTGAGTAGAAGTTCAGCAGCAGCCGCTTTGCAGTGATGCAAACTGATCTGCATAATGCGAAGCGGCTGCTGATGTCGTTCCTTTACTGTCTTTGAGCTAGACGGAACCTGATCCATCCTAGGCCAAAGTGCAGTTTCCCCTCACGAGTCCGCCCTTGTTTGTCAATTGACACCCTTATAGCCAAACCCTCACCCTCCGGACTGTGGCTGACGCCCCTCCATGAGCTAGTCTGGAGATTGGGGTTTTGTCTACCGAGTATTGTCAGTATCCTTGTTGGGTCAACCGCTGGCGGCGGCACCCACGCCGACAATACCCTTCTGCTGGGAATCTCATTTACACCCACATCCGCAAGTTGGCAGCCCTCCCAGAACTCACCAAGGCCATATATTGTGTTAACAACAAAGTTTAGAGATTCCTTGTTCTCACAGCAGATGACCAGATTTATCGATGACCGCTATGCGCAGTTCATCCGGCACTAATGGTCTGTCCGTCTTCCTCTTACCCTTCCCTCTACTCTTGGGAGGAGAGCGAGGGGTCACCTTGTGACTTAAGTTGGCCTGGGAGGTTCCCTTAGTATCGGTGGACTTCTCGTTCCTTTGGTAACGAGCAGAGGAGGTGGATGGCTTGGATTCCAGTCTCGTAATGGGTCTCTTGGCCCTAGGGTGTGGTTCCTCCGTGGATCTAACCCTCTTCACCGGATTTTTCGATGAAGAAGGATTGGAAGGTTCCACGCCCCCAGGTGCGGAGCCCGTTGCCGGGCCAGGTCTCCCAGTCATCATCTGTTCTGGGTTCTGGGGCTTCTTTTTCGGCGTTGAAGGTTTCACGGGAGGCTAGTCAAGTCACCATCTATCTTAGTTTGACCTTGCATGTAGTGGGAGTAGATGATGGCGTTGACGACAGCAAGATCTTGTTCTCAGGATTTCTCTTGGGTAGGTGAGGGTACTTTTCCTCGAATTTGCCCACCACCTTGAGATTGATCCTGATCAATTTGTAATCCCTCACCGAGATAGTCGAAGCTTCCCTGCCGATGCACTTCCTAAGGTAGTGCATGGACCTTCGATACGCCCCTTTGTCCTTCGACAGTCGATTTACTGCTTTGCTGGAGGTGGTGGGAACTTTGTCGTCCAAAACTTTGGTCGTGGTTTCCTCCTCAATGGCAGTTTGTCTCTTTAGAGTTGGCTTTTCGGCTTCGGCCGATATATCGATACCCCGGGTTAATGGTGGTCCCTTGTCCACAGGTTTTGTAGTTTCCGCTGAGTCCGATGACAGTTTATCTGCAACTGCAGCTGCTGGAACAACTGTGTTGTTGAGTTCGTCGTCAGATAAACTGTTCCCGGCCTCATCAAAAACACATCTCCGACTAGGATTAGGGGAAACCATCCGCTCCAACATGGCCTGGAGCTGCCTGCTCTGTTCAGCAAGGCTGTCCTCAATGAGGCCTATAATTGGTAGGTCTGGTCCGTCCCCTCCTGGAGCTACTGTCCTGTCAACCGCGGGGGGGGATTGTGGGCTTAAGCCCTCGCATAGCGTCAAGATTGTTACCCCTGGCGAGGAATGTATCCGGACGTAGAATTTATATACTTTATAGGGTCGCAAATGATTATGTCAAGGGCATACGGACAGAAAAACAACATGTTATGGCGGAGGGTTTCGTTATCATCAACATCGCTTTCTCTTATAGATATTTCAGAAATCAGTGGGATTTCGGCAATTCGAAATATTAGTCCATTTGATGGAAAGTCGTTTATTTTACGACTGGTGTCCTTATCACCTAATCCAGATATGTCCAAGAAAGAAGAGGAACTTTTGATCTTTCATACCAATCAATTTGATGTACGTGGTACCTACAGTTTTAATTGTTTGTAGGTCAGGATAATTGTTCAATACCGAAAGATATTGCACGAGGTGAGAGTTATTTGGTGGCGGATGATGTCGATAGTTCTGGATGATATTCGACAACAAATCTCCCTTTTAAAAATAAATCAATATATCCTCACATGAACATCCCATAGCCCTGAGGATTTTTAGAAGGTCCTCAACATAGCTTTAGAATGATGTAGCTTTACTTTGTTAGCTGTTGATTAACAGTTGTTAGCAGGCGATTTAAATAATGAAATGTTTCCTAACGTTAGAAGCGAAAGAAGTTGTTTGTAATCTAGATGAAAGTCTCGGATTTATCCCGTTTTAGTTATTGCCACTATTCAATTACTTGCTTATAATAAATTTCAACTGTATTTTCCAAAATTAATATTCCCTTGTCGTATGGAAACTACATTTTCCTACGTTAATATATCAATTTTAAACGTGGAAACTCATAAAACATCACCAAAACCTAATGGGGAATGCAGCAGAGAGAAATGAAAACACATTTACTCGCAAGCGGACCTTCGACGAACAGCATGAGAAATTATAATGATGCGAATAATGACAGTGTAATGACTACTTATTCCGTATTGTTGCCAACGATCAAAGGCAGACCTTAAGGACAGTTTAAATGAAAAAAATGGTTTCGCTTTTACATGTTGCCGGTTCCGCTGTAAAGAATTGGTGTTGAAGATTGGTGTGGATTAAAGACGGCTTAAGTGGCAATTAAATGCTTTACAAATCAGTCATTCCTTTCAGTAACTCTTTGTAGTTTTAATTTTATTTCTTCCAAATATGTAAAATTAAAAATTGAGTCTTCTTCATAAATTCTTAAAACACGTTGTAGCAATGTTAGGGTAAGAGCCATGTTTCTTGTTTGTCCTAACCCTGTAGTTTCCTATGTGTGTGCGAATATATTCATTGTTGTGCGAAATATCCACCATAGCTAAGGGGAATGTCTAAATATTACAAAAACTCTACAAACAAAACATTTAAAGGCTCAAAAGTCTTAAGGTAGACCGCGAAGCAAAAAATTGAAGAAAAAGTGGCTTCGTTACACTTCAGTGATTTTAAATGATGGCTGCGTGTAATAAAACATGGTTAATTTAAATACAAAATTAATTTCGTTTTTTAATACTTTGCCTTTTGTCCATTGGTATGAAGGCCACAAGAAAGCTTCTAGAGTTGAATTAGTTGGATGATGATCACCTGCTAATGTCTTTCAAAGAGGTTTATTTAGAAGAATGTTATTCTGCTGTGGTGATTGCTGACTGTATTATTGATGCCAAATATGAAATCAGTGTTGAATTTCTGGTAAATCGAAATATAAAAGACCTTATCTACGGATTTACTTCTCTCGATCAAATAAATGTCATTATTGTGTAAATGTCAACTTCTTCACAAGCACCATTAGCTGCGCTCATGTTACGAACGCCTAGAAAAAGGATATGAAAGCTTCAACAGCAACGATATTATCTATTGTGTCCTATTGTTGGAAATACAGTTTTCCAACTGGTGCAAACAATCAAGCAACCAGTAACCAGACTGTTCATGTTGTGATGTACCGGAGACACTTTTCCAGAGCGCGTTCGATGTCGGAGTATAGCAATTTTGTTGGAGTTTCATAGAAGCTTTAGGGTGACTGTTTGTTTTAGGCCAGACCGATTCGTATAGCACCTACCCGCAGCATTTTTTTAATTGCATATACGACTAATTATTCAAACTCGTCGTCTATAAAAGTCATATTGCTCTCAAATAGAAGTTTTATTTATCCAGAATAGAAGTCCCATATCTGGATTTCTAGAAAATCTGCCGTCTGATCTGATCTAAGAGTAACCTATTCCGCTTCGGCGCCAAAAGATATTGGCCTTCAAATTCGATTTTTGTTTGTAATTCGAATTTTTCCATTTGTAATTTTCATTTGAAATTCCAAATAAAAGACTTCGATTTACAATGGGGCTGCTCAAAGGGCGCACTTCTGCTGTCGGTGTGTGTAAATTTTCTCACTCACATAATTAAAAAAGAATACGATTTGTTTTTCGTAAATTTTATAAAATCAGACTAATTGGTATGTTGGGAAACTATCAAAATGTTTGTGTTTCAAAACCAACACAATAAAAAAATATGTTTGTAGTTATATGAGCAGCCCTAATTTAGAAATAGAAAAATTCAAATTACAAATGGAAAACATCGAATTACAAATGAAAAAATTCAAATTACAAATGGAATAGTTCGAACTTCAAATGGAATTCTCAAATTACGAATGAAATAATTCGAAATTCAATTGAAATTCTCAAACTATAAGTGAAATGTTTCGAATTTCAAATGAAATAATCAAATTAAAACTGAAATTCTTCGAATTACATCATGGTAGAACAAGAAAAGGTAGCAGCAATACCCAGCTGACTGAACTGGGCTGTAGTGTTAGTGTCAAATTCCATACGACATTTTATATATTTATTTCTATGTTCTATGTATAATAGGGATATATATTTTTTGAAGAAAAAAATTATTCATCTGAAATAAAAACAATTTCCCATAAAGACTCCTTCATATCAATGACATGTAACCTCCTCCAGGTCCGAACGACATGTCGCACACTAAAACACCACTTATAGAGGCGGTACAATATTTGTTAATATGTGTGGTATTTTATTAAACTTGAAAATAATAAAGCCCTAATAAACATGTGCTTTTTGTTTTCAAAAACAAAAGATTGAAACAGCTTCTCTTTTTTCAATGAATTACGAGCGACCCCAAACATTTTGGCAAGAATTCTACTTCCTGCGTGATATTGTGTATTTAGTGGAATGATACGGAAACATTCAAACTGAAAATCTAACCAGTTTTCATTCATGTTTTTCAAAATATTCAATCAAATGTGAAAAATTATTAGTTTTTTAAATTGAAATAATTTATAGACATTTCCTTATTTTGTTTACATTTATATTTGACACTAACGTTCCAAACAAAAACAAATTCCTTTGTGGTTGTTGTTCGAGTTGTATTTGTTGTAGTATTAACTTTACCTTGTATTTGTTCTACCATGGAATTACATGTGAAAATGGTGTAGATGTCTTGCACAATTGAATCAGTATAGCCGTGTTAGTTTTTCTGTCTATGTAGTGTTTGCTGTTCACGGTAACTTTTTCGAAGCTATAATCAACACTTGATCTTATTCTTCACTCCCTGTGGAGCATAGCGACTGAACCATCATTTTATATCGAACTCTTTTGTGCGATGCTTGACTGACGTCGTTCCATGTAGTTTTGCGTCGATCGACCTTCTCCACTTTTTAGCTGGTGCACCAATTATTTGTGAAGGTTTGTAAACGGGCGTCTATTGAACTCGGGCGTTTCCAGCTTTCACATCCGTAAAAGAGGACAGATTTAGCATTGGAATTAAATATACGAAGCTTCGTGCGTGTTGAGATTTGTCGGGATCTCCCATAGGCTGAAGCATGCCGAAAGCAGCCTTTGCTTTATTTAATCGAACGATGATATCTTCTTCAGCTCCACCCTTTATCGTTATTTGGCTACTAAGGTAATTGAATTTGTCCACCCATTCGATGTCAACATCATCAATGCGGACGTGTGAATCCTCCCGGCATGGAATTAGTTTTTGAGATGTTTATTTCGAACCCGACTGAACGCGACTCATTTTTAATGGAGTTCATATTTTCCTGCAAGCTCGCTAGACATACATAGGTCATCAGCGTATTCCAAGTCTTCCAGGTGTTAAAACGGTGACCACTGTATTCCACGTCTGCCATTCAGAGCTGAGCGCATTACATCGTCGCACAATGGTTCAGGAATCGATTTTCCTGGCCAAAAATCAAAATTTTGTTTTGTCAAAGATATTTTATTTCTATATGGGATTCGATAGTAAACATATTGAAACTAAGGAAACCAAAAAATTAGGCCCAAATATTTTAAGGTGTGGGCGTAGCGTGCCCCTAAAGACGAGCATTTTCCCCATTTTGGGGAAATACGTCATTTTTGCAAATTTCTGGAGAAAGACGAAGCTATTTCTCTGAAACTATAACAGCTATTGTGTTCATTGTTTTTTTGTAAGGTAGGTAGGATTGTGGCCTTTAAAAATCGTTTTAGTAAATTACCGTAGCGTTTACACAACATGATTTATTTTATTTTTCCTCGTGTACTAAATTTTATGAAATTCTAAATTTAGTGGACTAGAACTTTTGTGGAACAACATGGAACAAAGTTCTGTTTTCACAGAAAGATGCCCGAAAGTCTCCTCTTCCAGCCCATATATACTTTTGTACCCGTCCCGTTCCGTCCGTTTAACACTTTTTCAATTTATTAAAATTACATGTGTAAAAATATGTGTTTTTCTATACTGTTTCCATATGAATTACAGTTTTTTGACACAAATTACAACTTTTTTGAGTATATGAGTTTTTATACGGGTTATATAAGTTTTATTAAAACCCAAGGAGAATTTTTTTAATTTTTGAAAAAATTTAAATTTTTTTGTAAAATTTTTTTTACAAATTTTTGAAAAAATTTTTTTTCGACATTTTTTCGAATTTTTTTTTTAGTTTTTTTTTTGGTAATTATTTTGTTTATTTGTTGGTGTTTGACCATCTTTAATACATAGGAAGATATAAAAACCACAAAAACACTCATATTTTGATGAAAAATAGTTAGAAAACTCAAAATTTTAACTTTGACCTTGAATTTCTCTGCAGCTACCAGACCGAACTTGACCGCTTATAATTCGTCTGAAAGCTGATTGTGTTATCTGTCTAACAAAAAAAGATTTATGAATATATCTCTATCCGTTCAAAAGTTACAGAATTTGGACCAGGAAAGAACGATTCTGAACCACTGTGCTTCGATGACAAGGATGAAAAGTATTGGTGACGGAATACATTCTTGTCTTACCCCAGCTTTGACCTCAAAAGGATCTGATAATTTAACATTATGAAGAACTCGGCATCTGAAGTCGGTATACATGGCCTTGATTAAATTGAGAATTTTTGGAGGTATGTTACGTCGTACTAGGTTATTCCATAGAAAGAGTCGGTTAATACTATGAAAAGCTTTCATGAAGTCTATGAATGCCAAGTATACTGGTGTGCGAAACTCATAGCACTGCTCCAATACTATTCTTACAGTGTTAATAATACATCCTTGTCTTACCCCAGCTTTGACCTCAAAAAGATCTGATAATTTAACATTATGAAGAACTCGGCATCTGAAGTCGGTATACATGGCCTTGATTAAATTGAGAATTTTTGGAGGTATGTTACGTCGTACTAGGTTATTCCATAGAAAGAGTCAGTTAATACTATCAAAAGCTTTCATGAAGTCTATGAATGCCAAGTATACTGATGTGCGAAACTCATAGCACTGCTCCAATACTATTCTTACAGTGCTAATAAGGTCAACACAGGGATGATTCTCTCTGAATCCAAATTGATTCTCTCGGAGTGTATCAATGACCGAGTCAGATATTCGGGATAGAATTATGCGACATAATTTTTTGCTTGGGATTGGTTGTAAGGTAATACCCCTGTAATTGTTGCAATTTTTGGGTCCCCCTTAATTGGTACTTTTATCAGGATGCCTTTATTCCAAGAGGAAGGAAGTACTTCTTCCTCCCAAATTTTTAATATATACGGGTGTCATAATGTTGCTGATTGTTCTTCATCAAAGAGAAACATTTCCGCAGATATATTACCATCGTCTGAGGCCTTATTATTTTTAAGACTTTTTATTGCCACTTTTAACTCTTGTTTAGTTGGCGGGTTATCCACAATTCCGGCAAATGTCATATCGCGGTTGACGACAATGTGTGTCTCTATTGGCGTTGTTAGGCCAATTGGGTTATTAAGTGTTGACTAGAAATGGTCCATCCTCCTTATTAACTGTTCATGCGTCGCAGTAAGTAGGGTTCCAGTTTTGCTCATAGGTTTGTTGGTGTAGGTTGGTTTTCCGCACAATGTCCTTGATATGTTGTATATCGATTTGATGTCAACTCTTCTAGCAGCTAGTTCAGCTAGATTTGCTTGTTCATCAATCCATTGTCGTTTGTCTCTTCTTGTAAACTTTTTTATACTCATTGACAGATTTTGGTAGAGCGTACGTACGTCTGTAGCATCTCCATTTTCATTTGAGATTCTAACATTCAGAGCATTACACTGTTCAATCATTTCCCATGTATTATTACTAATCCAAACTTTCCTCTTATGGTCATTAAACCCTACTGTTTGTTTGAAGGTCTCATTACAGGTGTTTGTGATATTTGTGTTAATATCGTTGATATGGAGGTGTCTGTTGTTCGTGACATGAGGAAGTTGACTACTGATCGATGTCATGAAGGCATTACGGTATTCTTCCAATTTTAGTTTTTCCACATCGAATTTACGGTTGGCTTTAGTTGCATTTGATCTTAGGCTCGCCAACTTCAATTTGACCTTAGCCATGACTAAGTAGTGGTCGTTGTTCATGTCAGCTCCTCGATTTGATCGCACATCAAGTAGAGAAGACTTGATCTTGGATTTTTTTAAATTTTTGCCGTATGTCGACATACTACTCCCCATTATACTTATGTGTTATATATTTGGTTATTCAAACAAAATTTTTTGCCCGTAGACGATGTTAGATCTACTAGCAGAAGCAATGCATTTTACATTTATAGTATCATATTATAGAATTTGAAAGACGATTTTGGTCAGTACTGTTAACCAGTACAACAGGGAACTATGGATGAGGCATCTTGATAATTGCGACACTTTTTCGCACAAGCCGTGGGCCACAATTAAGCATTTATCAGGGGAGAAAACCAATAACGGATATATTGCTGTAAAGTTCGGTGGAGCTGATATAATGGATGTCAAGAAATGCGATCTTAAGTTCAGCCTGCTATTCGTGGATCACCCAACTAAGCAGAATAGAGACAAAAGGGCAGTTCTCAAGAGAGCGAAGGAACTAAATAAGGTAGCTTACTTTCAAATTACGCCAGACGGATGTAAACGCACCAATGATTAAGGCTAAGCAATCCTAAGGCCTAGCTCCAGATGGCATCTCGATGCATGCGCTAATGAATATTGGTCCACCAGCAAAATGTACCTTGCACATATCCTGTTGGCCGATGAGACTCATACCAACCACTCTCCCTTCTGTCGACGCTTGCGTAGGTTTTTGAATCCCTTCTGCTGTCAAATATGACGAAACAACGAAAACTTTCCCAGCATCCGCATGGTTTAAGAAAAGCACACAGCACCACTACTGCCCTTACATATGTCGTCAATAGTATTGCTAACGGACTAAATCACACAAAGCCTGCCGAACGCACCGTAATCGTGGATGTAGATCTATCCAAAGAATTCGATACTATTGATCTGGATTCTACATTGTAGAACATAACCATGAGATTATGTAACTATATAAACATCAGGTAGGCATATGTGTAATTCAGAGGCAGTATGTCGAAGAGGCGTAAATTAAAAATAGGTGTTCCACAAGACGGTGTCATCTCGTCCCTACTCTTCAACTTCTATCTATCCAAATTCCCTGCTTCTCCAGAAGGCATAAAACCCATCACATATACGGATGATTGTACCACACCAGTCACTCGTCTGTACCATACCATTGTACCATCGATGCACTCGAGTCCTAAAGTAAATGGCTACCTAGCCACAGTCGCCAATTTCCTTATGGGAATAAATTTACAGCTCTCGTCACAAAAATCCACAGCAGCAACTTAAGATCAGAGATGGGCCAATTTCAGCCGTCCAAAAAATGCTTGGAGTTACCTTCGATAGTCTGTTCACACACTTCGAGAAGTCTAAAGTCCAGAAACGGGACATGGTGCTCCATGCCATTTCGAGTACCACGTGGGGTAAAGATGAAGAGATTGTTCTGGCTAACATAAAGCAGTCTGTTGTCGATCAGTCTTTAATTACGCTGGAACTGTATGGATTTCCTTCATTAGTGACACTCAATGGAGATGGTTACAGACAACACACAATAGATGACGACGATACGCTATACATGGAGAAAATTTATATTGGTTCCATTCCTGCGAAAAATTGCGAATGGCCTAAATCACCGTCGACCACCCAAACGGTACTTGATCTGTCCAAGGCGTTCGAAATCATCCGTTTGATTTTTAACTATTTAAATGGCCTTCGTTGAATTCCATGGACAAAATGGTAGTACCGCAAGGCGGAGTACTGTCCCTAATTTTATTTAACAAGATATATATGCAAATATTCCAGAATGCATATGACTTTAACGTCGTTGCCAACATCGACGACGTAGATGCTGTAGATGGAAAGTCCGCAGTGTCCTGAACGAGAGTAATCCACACCCAGCTAACACTGTCATAAAAGCATTAGTTGGCAGTAGCTGTGGAAAACAAAATATGGCTCTCCGAGTTGCTACGATTTGCGTCCAGACCAAAACAGGGGACAATAACATGGAGTGCCGAGCTAAATTCGAACTTTAAAAACATCATTAGCAACAAACATCATGACAATGGTATTTAGTTTTAGAAAATAACTCATAATCTTCATGAGGACACCAGAATTTGACAGTTCCTGCTGGCATGTTATCATCCGAGTCACCCTAAATAAGCATCACATTGTAATGGAAGACCCACCACTTAGACGCATCAGTAAAGACTTTAGGTGCTATCGTGGGAACATCCAAGGCGTCATTCCTTCGGATGTTAACCGCGAACACTCTGAACACAGTGTAGTACTAAAAGGTGGCTTCCAAAGATATAAATCTCCAGCAATTTCGTATAATGAGCGGCTTCTTCCAGGGCAAACATGTTACATGCTGGCACAACTTAGATCCTACTAAAAAAGCTCGCACGACATCCCGAATCTCTTCAAGTGCCAAAAACAACAAAACATGAAAATTTTCACAGCTACAATATTTTCTCTGATCCTATTTCGATAGGACTTGCGGTTTCCAAGCAAAATCGTGAAAACCTAAAAAAAAATCAAAAATGTGAACTTCGACCGCGATTTATTTAGAAAGAGCTCTGGCGATTTTTTGTTGTTTTTTTTCTCATCTATGAACATTTTAGTTTCCGAATCCGCAAAAACTTCCCAGGTGTAAGCTCCTTTCATTTAAAGTTGGTTCAAGAGCACCGTGCATAGGAATAGACCGCATATAACCACCCCATCCAATTCCAGGTTCATGTTTCGTTATTGAAGTATTATAATTTTTTTTTATCTGAATTTTCGGTTTAAATTTGATGAAATTTGACAGTTAGGGTTCCCAGTGATCCAAAAACTTCTGCACCAACAATTGTATACATTGGCCCACGTATAACGGTACCTCTCGATTTCAATTACTGTGAAGTTTTTTGACCGAATTAGCTATTACTTGGTATTTGGAATTTCCAGTGGTTAAAAAATTTCTACACCTTAAATTGTGGACATAGGAATAGACCACATATAACCGCTTCGCCCTATTTCATATATTTTGAAGTTTTAATCTAAATCTTCGGCACAAATTTGCTGTAATTGGTAATAAGGATTCCCAGCTGTCAGAGAACTTCCTAATTATTTAATTTTAGTTAATAATAAATAGTTCATGGTGGAGGGTATAAAAAATTCGGTCCGGCCGAACTTGACACTTTTTAATTTTTGTTTATAAAGATAGGTCCTACTTTTTATTTAATCTCATGTAAGTGAAATAGATGCATGTAAAAAAAATAAGGAAGCGACACATGTATATTTATGCTGTGTTCATAATATCATAAGTATCCAAATGCCCTCAATTGGAAGGTTTTCTCCCATAATCAAATTTTCTCCCATAAAAATAAGAAATTCTTTATGCCTTCAAATGGTCAAGGCAAACTGACGCCAGCATTACCTGTTGTAATGTCACATTACATACAAAAATGTCATGCGTAAATGCATTGTGTTACAGCAACAACAACAACAACACATAAAGGTTAATAGTTCTTCATGACGCGAAAAACACAATTTGCGCAAAATAACGACAACTCAAAGAATTGCAGCAACAAGTACTTGTTGCCACATGCCACATTTAAATGTTGCAGTTGAAATGCAAAAGCAACAATAACAATGAACAACAATCTCAAATTGCACTAAAACACTTTGTCGTCGTACGTACGTAGCAACAAGTTCGGATAAATGTAATTGCTGTTGTTTTTGTAAGTTTCAGAACAAACGACAAAACCTTTGTAGCCACAAGTGAAGAAATGCCCCAAACTAAATAGGCCTGTCTTATTTCTGATTGCAGACTTTTCCCCACATTTTTATTTTGGGGCTCAAGGAAGGTGTTTTGGTAGTTTGTGTTCTTTATTCTACCAGCCAGAAGGAAGCAACATACTCTAACCTGCCTGCTGGTATCACCTTGGTATACAAATACAAAAATTATGGCCCCAAATACAACAATGACAAGCGCCAACAGAACGGTCAACAATGTCACCAAGTAGTTGTACCTAATGCCATTGCCAGGCTATTGGAGCTGAGATAGTTGTAGCATCTTCACTTCCACCTACAAATATAACAACAACAGCAACAATATGGCCTTAGGAAAACTTTATTTGTTTGTAAAATTCCCTTACCTTGTTGCCGCACTATTACTATTAGTCCCGATGAAAAAAAAAAACGGGGAATATCAGCCAGCAACGAGTATCAATTGCGACAGCTACGTTTGCAATGCCTGCCTGGCAGAAACAACAACTACAAGGAATTCACTTGTTTTGTTGAAATTTTATTGCAACATCTTTTTGGGGTAGCACGAAAATGTAATTTAAATTTAAATGTTTTCTACACGAAAATTGTTGAGACATCTTTCGGCTGTTGTGTGTTGTGGTCGCGCATGCTTACCGTACATCTTGACGTCTGACGACCCCTTTTGGTTTAATTTTTCACTATTAGAAGAATTTTAAAATGTTAGCTGCTTCTGCATAGCACATAGCTTGCCGCTTGACAACCTCGCCAAAGACAAGTAGACATCATCATGTGTGTTGCTGTTGTTGTTGGTTGTTACGGTTGTGGTGACAACAACCTAACAAGTGAACCAGAGAAGGTGCAGAAAAGGTCATGTTTGAAGGTGGCTTGATCTAATATTCGTGAATATGTTTTGGCACAACACATGTCAGACAGCAACATGTTACAATGTGTTATCTATTGTTTTGTTGCTAGAATCTACTAGATGAGATGATGAGCAATATCAAATAATCAATATTGGTGAGATAACATTAAGACTGCAAAGTATCTTGGTTTGCATTTCCTGCAATATTCTTAATTTGGTGTTTATGAGCCTTCAGTAGCTTTTGTTTTTAGATATGTATTTTTATACCCTCAGCCTTTAGTCTATTGACAAGGAGGTACCTCCGCTACAGAAGTTCACAATTTTTTCACAATAATGGTTGCGCACGATAACTCTCGAACGGATCAACCAATTAGGTCCAAAATTTGTGTGGCCACAACCTTAAAAATACCGAAATCCGGGGGGTTCAGCAATTTAATGGAAATACTGAGGCCACAACCTTCATAATACCGAAAATTGGGAGGTACCGTTCTATGGGGTTATATGAAGGTGTGGATCAATACCAACAAATTTAGGGCAAAAGTCCCCCAACGAAGACTATATACCAAATTTCATGTTTCGGTGGATTATTGTGGCCACAAACTTCAAAATACAGAAATTCGGGGGTTACCGCTCTATGGGGGCTACATGAAGACGTGGAAATATACCAACAAATTTGGGGGCGAAAGTTGTATACCCCCAACGAATATGTGACGACGTGTTCTCACTTTGATGCTGGGGTAGGTTCAGCGGGGGCCAGGGTCGTCCCAAGAATTTATTTCTGATATTGGACGTAAGGGAGGGAAATTCACACTGATATATTTTGTTTAATAAATCGTTATAAATGTCTTTATTTACTTAAACACTATCACTACACTACACTGAACACTTTGACTGCACGGCAACAATAACACACAAACAGCTTATCGATAATACGGGAACATTGTAAATACAGCAGCGGATCTGTTGTGGAAGTTATTACCGAGATGCAGCAACAGCGGGACGATGAGTTAGGTTGGATGACGGCGAGTTGTATTTGCGGCGGCTTGGCCACAGCGGCGGCCCGATGTGGATGACGACGAATGGTGATATTGGCCACTTGGACAGAAGCGACACGATGAAGAAGATGGCGGCAGCTTTAACCAACTGCCCGATGATGAAGTGCTATGATGGTGGCAGATTTGGCACAACAACTGCCCGCTGATGACACTCTATGATGGCGGCAGCTTCGTCACAACAGCCGCCCGAAGCTCACAACGATGACACGTGGTGACGCTGTGCTGACACGGTCAACGTAGTCGGCGTTGGCGCAGCCCGAAGAATAGGGTGTATTTCTACAGCCCCAACTTGGTCCTGCGGTCAGTCGGCGTCGGCGCAGCCCGAAGAATAGGGTGTATTGCTACAGCCCTCACTTGGCCCTGCGGTCAGTCGGCGCAGCCCGAAGAATAGGGTGTATTGCTACAGCCCCCAATTGGCCCTGCGGTCAGTCGGCGTCGACACAGCCCGAAGAATAGGGTGTATTGCTACAGCCCCCATTTGACCCTGCTGTCAGTCGGCGCAGCCCAAAGAACAGGGTGTATTGCTACAGCCCCACTTGGCCCTGCGGTCAGTCAGGCGTCAACGCATCCCGAAAAATAGGGTGTATTGCTACAGCCTCCACTTGGCCCTGCGGTCAGTCCGGCGTCAACGCAGCCCGAAGAATAGGGTGTATTGCTACAGTCCTCACTTGGCCCTGCGCGCGGTCCAGTCACCACCAAAGAGTTAAGGCCTGTTGTTCAGCTTACAAAGGCTCAGACCAACCTTTTCTTCCTCCCAATCACACTTAACTCAACAGCCATCAACAGACGACTGTACAGAATGTGTGAAAAGCATAACGGCCGCTCACTCCATCCACTCACTGCTTTCCCAAAGGCAATGTTTACAGTAAGTTGTTCTGTCAGTGGTACTATTAATTGTCGCTTTAGTCTCATTATTAGCCGCCAGGGGTGCATGTATGTGTTGATGTTTAATATCCTCGCTAGGTGGTCTGTTTGACCGTTAATATTTAAATGATAATTTAAATAATTTATTATTTCAAATTCAAAGAAAATAAAGTTTAATTCATCCATTAAAGGTAAATGTATGAAAATTAATTACAAAACATAAAATAAACACATTAATATTCATAGATACATCAGTAAAATATTGAATAACTAAATAATATTTATATTGAACCCCAAAAACAAGTGTAGGGACTTTTGGGCGTTACAAAGACTAAATACTAAATTTCAGCCATTTCGATGGATTATTGTGGCCGCAACCTTCAAAATACCGAAAATCGGGAAGCACAGTTCTATGGGGGCTATATTAAGGCGAGGACATGTAGGTACTGTTCTATGGGGACTATATGAAGGCATGGACCTATACCGACAAATTTCATATGGAAAGGTTTATACCCCCAACGAAGACTAAATACCAAATTTCACCCATTTCAATGGATTATTGAGGCCACAACCTTCCAAATACCGAAAATAGGGAAGTACCGTTATATGGGGGCTATATGAAAGCGTGGATATATACACACAAAATTCTTGGGGAAAGTTTTTTTACCCCCAACGTAGACTAACGTAGCCATTTCGGTGTGATAATGAAGATAAACCCTTCAAAATACCGAAAATCGGCACGGTGCGCCTTAACTAATTTTAAATGGAAGGTACTTACACCTGGGAAGTCTTTGCAGATTCTAAAACTACTATGCTCATAGATGAGAAATATCAAGAAACAAAAAAATCGCCGGAGGGATTTTCAAATAAATCGCGATTTAAGTTCACATTTTTAGGGGTTCTTTAGGTTTCCACAATTTTGCTTGGAAACCGCGAGTCGTATGTAAATGGGCCTAAAGACAATGTTATAGCTGTGAAAATTCTCCGCAAGATAGACCTTTATGATATTTTCGTAGGTTTTACCCTTTTTGAGATATAGAAGTTCAAATTGAGACAATGCACTGACTGTATCGCCTCCATATAAAACAATGTCATTACTGCAATTTCCCAAATTAAACTTATATATCTTGAACATGGTACAACCTAAGAAAAAATAAATCATCCAATCTTGTAGAAAATTTTCACAGCTTCAACATTTTCTTTAGTACCATTTTGATATGACTTGCGGTTTCCAAGCAAAATCTTGAAGACTTAAGATAAAAACCTAAAAATTTGAACTGAACCTCTATATCTTAAAAATGGTAAAACCGACGAAAAAACCTAAAGGTCAGTCTTGTATAAACATTGCTGTTTCAGAATCCGCGAAATCTTCAAATTTGTAAGCGGTTTTCATCAAAAGTTAGTTAAGGCGCCCTGAGCATGATATTGTTTTATAAGGAGGCGATACAGTCAGTGCGTTGTCTCAATTTGAACTTCTATATCTCAAAAACGGTAAAACCAACAAAAATATCATTAAGGTCAATCTTGTGGAGAATTTTCGCAGCTACAAGATTTTCTTTAGGCCCATTTACATAGGACTCGCGGTTTCCAAGCAAAATCGTGAAAACCTAAAGAATCCCTAAAAATGTGAACTTAAATCGTGATTTATTTGAAAATCCCTCCGGCGATTTTTTTTTTTTTTTCTTGATATTTCTCATCTATGAGCATTGTAGTTTCAGAATCCTCAATAACTTCCCAGGTGTAAGCACCATCCATTTAAATTTGGTTAAGGCACACCCCATGGGGTGATACCGTTCTATGGGGGCTATATGAAGGCGTGGACCTATACGACAAATTTCATATGGAAAGGTTTATACCCCCAACGAAGACTAAATACCAAATTTCAGCCATTTCAATGGATTATTATGGCCACAACCTTCCAAATACCGAAAATCGGTAGGTAACGTTCTATGGGGGCTATAAGAAGGCGTGGACTTGTACAAACAAACTTCTTGGGGAAAGTTTTTTACCCCCAACGTAGACTAAGTACCAAATTTTAGCCATTTCGGTGTGATAATGAAGCTAAAACCTTCAAAATATCGAAAATCGGGTGGTACCGTTCTATGGGGACAGATATAGCCCATTTTCAATACCAAACATCCTAGGAGTAATAGAAACCTCTATACCAAATTACAAAGCTCTATCTTAAAAATTGCGGGCTGAATCTTATAATAATATCGTAATATCGACTTAGAATTTTACCCTGATCAAGAATATGTATACTCGTACTTTATAGGGTCTACGATGAATATTTCGATGTGTTACAAACGGAATGACAAATTTAATTGTACCTCCACGTTATGGTGGAGGGTATAAAAACGTTAAGTTTGACCGGGCCGAACTTTTCATACCATCCACTTTATAATATTCTGAACTAAAATGGAATAATTAGTTTTCATTCCTGTCAACAATTTAGGTGGATACATTTTATGACTACGGATACCCCAAATGTCTCAATTAGGTCAGAAAATACCTAAATATGTCTTCAATCGAGCGGCACATTTATATGGGCCCTATATCAAAATACCTAAAATCAGGAAGGAGCTATCGTTGTATGGGCCTATGTGGACAATTTTTGGTGGAGAAGTGTTATGACCTCCAAGAAACGCAAATGTCAAATTACAGATAGTTCAGTGAAAAAAATAGCTAATACCCTCAAAACACCGAAAATCAGGAGGTATCGTAGGTATTTTGAAGGTATAAGCGTCATTATCAAACCGAAATGAATGAAATTTGGTACAAAGTCTTCGATAAGTGAATTATCCGAATAGGTCCACGTTTTCTTATTGCACCCATAGAAGGGTCCATCTCGATTTCCGGTATTTTAAAGGTAATGGTCTCAATATGCCACCGTAATGGCTGATATTG
Source organism: Musca autumnalis (assembly GCF_047663935.1). Lineage (NCBI taxonomy): Eukaryota > Metazoa > Arthropoda > Insecta > Diptera > Muscidae > Musca > Musca autumnalis. Next base: position 126,058,306 of record NW_027411866.1, on the reverse strand, counting down.
GGTATTTATAAAACTTTCAACAAAACCTTCGGTATAGGTTCACATCTTCATATAGCTCCTATAGAACGGTCCCTCCCGATTTTCAGTATTTGGAAGCTTTCAGCCAAATGGAAGAAATTTGGTATTAAATCTTCCATAAATGATGATATACATCATTCCAGAAGAAAATGATCAGTATATGTCCACGTTTTCATATAGCTCTCATAGACGGGTATTTCAACGATTTTCGGGTAGTACCTTGGCTGGGTAATGTCACAATTTTCTGCATTCGACATCCCATCTTAAATAAATATCTAATCTACATTCTATATGGCATCTTGAACGCTGGCATCTTGTAACTGACCAAAGATTACCCAGGTTGTGATCTCCTACCTATCAGATATCCCCCAACACCGTGATGTCATGCGTAAGAGCGGCGTCTATCGGTGGGGTACCTATTAACTGTATTTGAACGCAGGCTCGTTGATACATGGGCGACTTAACGAGTAGCAAGCTTCACCGCCAAATACTTGCTGTGGTAAGTGGGCAATGCCACGGTCGACCTCTTGTCCTGACACTAAACCAATGCTGCATGGATATCAGAACTAAAAAAAAAACCAAGAGAGGGCTACAGTCGGACGGGACCGACCATGTGATAGCCTACACCACTTCCCCTGGACACTAGTTTTCCATTGAATTAATTTTATATGATACTATTAATTATAATACCCTTTCCACATAGTGGTGTAAGGTATAAGAACACCAAAAAAAAAAAACAGAAAGCAAAACTTCGACTTATGTTGGTGAGGATGCCTTGGCACAAGTGCTACTACCTCACTCTCAGTCACCTGTCGTTGCAACATACTAAAAATATTGACGAGGACGACAGCCAGTGACTCGACACGATTAACGACAGACACCGTAAAAAGCTCCCCAAAAGAATTGAGGATTTTTCCTCCGCCCACACAGCAGTGTGGAACGGAATCAAGTTGACAGTGTGGACGACTTAACCTTGACTAATGATGAGAATGGGCACAACTATTGTTACTTTCAAAAGTCGAGCTTATTCCCAAGGGTAGTGAGTGGTGTAGGGTATCGTATCCTATTTTGCCCTCTGCGGGTTTTGAACACACGAACTTCTGAACTTGTTCATCAACATTTCTTCGTAAACAAAAAACTCCCATGCCGACGGTGAGCTTTGAACACACAACCCTAGGATTTGTAGTCGGACACATAAGCTCTGTGCCACCGTACTCATTACTTAGTAATGAGTAAAGTAAGTTGTTATGTGTAAACCATTATGTATGTACTGCCAGATAATGCGGAGAGTAATGAGCTCTCATTACTCGGTAATGCATCAAGTAATGACATGTCCTTACCAAATTTTTTCTGGGTTAACCTTTAGGGCACCAACAAAGAATTTAAATTATGCAGAATGATCTGCTGCACTTTTCAAACGAATTTATCGATTCAGATTATGCCATTCGAAATGTTCTGTGTAATTGTCATCAATACTGCCGTTATGTGAAGTAGGATTATAAACCCCACACTATCAAATCGCATTCGAAAACTTTACTATTTTTTTACGTTTCTATTCAATTCATAAATAAATTTATTTGCATTGTCAAATAAACGATTTTAACAATTTATCCTGGTTATCAAACAACGAAAGACAAGATTAAACCATCAACAACTCAACGCATTTGTGGACCAGAAATGAAAAACAACGCAGACGCCATTCAGTATGGCTGGAATTGTTGGAAGCAGCATTCGAATCAGCAGCAAATATTAAGACATTTGGCCACATAAAGTCATAATGTTGTCGCTTTAATGTGTAAGCCACAAACTTGCAGACATACTTGTGTGAGAATAGCTAACTGGCTGTCTGTATGGCTAGCTGGTTGGCTGACTAGTTGTTTAGTTGGATGGCCACTTGGAAAGGGGTTACACAGCCAAACATGACATAAACAAATGTTAATCCATTAAGGCGCTGTCAATAGGAAAATATGTCAAAAACAAATTGATCAACAGACCAACCAAGCAACCGACCGACCAAACAACTTTGCAGTTGGAACGCATGGTGTAATGTTAAACCAACTTAAACTGAACCCAGATCACTTTATTATAGTCATGCAATAAGCATACACACACATACATACATAAAATCTTATTCCATCTTCGTAAGAAAATTATGTTATTGTTTTTTAAAGAAAACCGAAGAAAACTCGAAAGATTAAACAAACTTTTCCAGAAGATGCAGCTGTAGTAAAAAGATGTATAGTAAATCCAGCATTTAAACTGGCATAGCCTCTGGTGGCAATTGTATTGAGACATACACGTAATAAGTAACATGTTAATTAAGTTAGTGCTTGTAAACCAAAAAAATAGGGGAACGCTGGATATCGATGTTTTGTAACAAATCAACTTTCATTAATCGTCACGTGGACACAGTGATTTTAAAGCAGTCAGTCCATTAAGAATTTTGTCAGAACGTAAGATAATTCCAACTGATAAGATCTAACCTTAAGATGGTGTGGAAATTTGAGATTAACAATTTGCACGCAACTTATCTACGAAATTCCTACTTCAAGAACAGGACGAACCCCTATCGTGGTCCATAAAGAGGTGACGACCGAGGGAACCTGTTAAGACACAACCTTCAAAAAACACTGTGAAGAAGCCGAGAAAGGCAAAGAAAGTATTCAAATTTAACGCAACTGTTTCTCTTGGATCAGCTGATGAATAAAAGAAAACCATCCAACGTAGGTGCATTCGCAAGCATACGGAGCAACGATGGTGTTCAAAGCTTCTCAATCGACCTTTCCAAATCAGAACCAATGGTTGTAAAAAGGGATGAGGTTGTCCGAGGAATAGCCTCCTGTCGCTAAAAAGTTGAAACTGTCACAGCCGGTACATTCGCCTACGTCGTACGCCTCGGTGACGAAGAATGTTAGTGGGAAGATCAAAATCCCAAAATCTCTTCAGTCAGTGCAACTTTGTAGAAACCTTGTATGTCTGCAAAGTAGAGCTGGGATAAAGCGAAGCTCAGCTCTACGCAGTTACCATGCTCGTCTAACCCGAAGAATGTTTGCAATACGGCGCGACGAATTGTTCCAAATAATATCCGGCTAGCAGTCATCGACAAGGCTGATCCCAATGGGTGCATCGGTGAATGTCATTGGTTGCTGGTGGAACGCCATCAGGAGGAGGAACCCATACTCCTCCTCCTTTAATGGAGTTGAAGATAAATCTACACCGCTGTAAAGCTGCTGCTTCTTAAACCCTGCATTTATATCACCCTAGTTCAGGGACCTTATTTGTACAAAATTAAGGCGAGCAGACTACACAGAAACATTTTAAAAAAGCTTTAGGTGATTTTCACCGTATTGACCAAAGAACAAGTAAGCACTAGTCAGATGTGCTGACGGATATATATCATCAGCCTCTTACCAAAAAAATAAGCAAACAAGTTCCCTTCAAAATTCCTGGAATCTGTAGGTACCGTAATGTGAAGCTATACGAAATCACTGGCGTTTACCAACAATTTCCAAATTATGTGTGGAAGATACTCGAAGGAGCAGATCCATATTGGAACTCGATCTATATCTAGAAGGAATAATATGATGTACTAAATTCGGACCAAATCGGTTGCTCCCTTCGAGAGTTATCGTTAACACCATTTTATAGAAAGTTTTTGAACTTTTGTGATAACTGAAGGTGTGGACAGATATAGCCCATCTTCGAACTTAAACTAAGTTTGGGCAAAACATTACGAAGCTCAATGTTTGGTACGAATTGGGAGTTATCTTGTGAACCACCCAACCAGACAAATGAAAAGGGGTTAACATACTTAGCTGGCCAATTACAGAACATTTGTTCCATAAGACAAACTAAGAAAAGATTTCCAACTCTCTCTGTTTGGTGCTTCGCTTTCTGGAATACAGCGCCTTGTCATACTTTCATCCACTTGTTTGCGCAATCTATTCTTTGGCCTGCCAATTCTGCGTGCACCGTCATGCTGCCCGAATTTATACGCCTTTTTAGCGAGTTTATCATAGCTCATTCTATTGATATGGCCTAGCCAACGCAATCCTTGCATCTCGATACGTTTATCCATAGATCTTTCAAAGATTTTTTCTCTCAAACACACCAAGCGCTGCCTTGTCCGTGTTTTGTAAAGCGTTGTTTTTGTTTGACGATATGTGGCTTTATTCCTAAACGGCCTACTCAGCCCGAAGTAGCATCTGTTGGCCAACACTATTATTTTTCGTATTTCACAACTGATGTTGTTGGTTGTGTTTACGGCGGTGACGAGGTAGACGAAGTCCCTTACTACATCAAAATTATAGGAACCAACGTCAACTGTTGGCCCGATCTCTATGGACGCATTGCGCGACGACACCATTAACTTTGTCTTCTCGCCGTTTACCGCCAGACCCACTTTAGCAGATTCCCTTTCGACTTTTTCAAAGGTATCAGTTACTTCCTTTACTGATCGACCTATGATGTCAATGTCATCGGCATAAGGAAATAACATATGGCTGTTTGTTTATATTGTGCCACTTCTTGTCACCTTCGCATCTCGTATAACCTTTTCCAGCAGAATGTTGAAAAGATCACACGAGAGGCCATCACCTTGTCACCCTGTCTGAAATTTCTTTTGGTACCAAGCTCTTCGGAGATGTTCTTTCCTATTTTAACTGACGATCGAGTATCAGTTAATGTCATTCTACAAAGCCAGATGAGCTTTGCAGGGTTACGAAATTCAGACATGGCTTGGAATACCTTTGAACGTAGGGGGCTGTCGAAGGCTGCTTTGTAATCAACAAAAAGGTAAGTGTCGATCTGCATCTCTTGGGTCTTCTCCAGGATTTGCCGCAGGGTAAATATCTGGTCAATGGTGGATTTGCCAGATCTAAAGCCGCATTAGTATGGCCCAATTATTTCATTAACCATAGGCTTTTGTCGTTCGCACATTATCCCTGACACTATCTTGTAGGCAATAGACTTATGCCCCTATAATTAGAGCATACATTCTCATCTCCTTTCTTGTGGACAGGGCACAGGATGCTCAAGTTCCAGTCGTCGGGTATTCGTTCTTCCTGTCAGATGGTGCCAACTAGCTGATGAATATTCCTTATCAGCGTGTCGCCTCCGGTTTTGAACAGCTCGGCTGGTAAGCCATCGGTTCCTGCTGCCTTATTATTCTTCAGCCGATTTATTGCTGTCTTTACCTCATCTTGGCTGGGCGGTATACATTCAATACCATCTACTGGGATTGGATCTGTGGTATCTTCGCCGTCTTCGCTACTATCGGATACCAACAGAACAGAGAAATGTTCTCTCCATATCCTGAGCACACTACTTGTATCAGTTACCAAATTACCTTGCATGTTGCAGTTTGATGTTTCACTCTTTGGTAGAACTTTCGGACTTCATTCTGATTCCTGTACATTACGATTTCTCACACTCCCTTCTTTCCATTTCTCTCTTTTTCCTGCGGAAAAGACGTTTCTCCTCTCTCTCCTTTTCTCCCGATACCTCTCTCGTGCGCTACGCGTTGCTACTGATTGTAGAGTAGTCCTACATGTCGCATTTTTCTCTTCGGTAGCACCACGACACTCCCGGTCATACCATGGATTCCTTGGTGGAGGTCTCTGGTATCCAAGTATGGATTTTACTGCTGTTTGCATGGAGTGAGCAATATTTTGCCATTGTGCTGACATGTTATCGGGACGAGGGTTAAATCGACTCCAAATTGTGTGAAATGAATTTCCTTCAGACATACATGGAATCTAAAACCGTTATTTCCAGTAGGCAACATGTTTGGTCGTTAGGCTAAAGGCTGAGGTATAAAAATAGCAACATTTCGAGGTATTGCATTACTTTTTATTAAAGGTGGTACACAAACTTCAGACCCCGTACAGCATTTTGCATCAGTTAAAAAAAAACAAGTAAGAAAAGCATTAAGTTCGGTCGTGCCGAACTTTTTATACACTCCACCACAAATTTCAGCCATTTCGGTGGATTAATGTGGCCACAACCTTCAAAATACCGAAATGCGGAAGGTACCGTTCTATGGGGGCTATATGATGGCGTGGACCTATACGCCTAAAGAAGACTAAATATCAAATTTCAGCCATCTCGGTGAGATAATGAGGCTAAAACGTTCAAAATATCGAAAATCGGGAGATATTGTATTATGTGGGGCTATATCAACACGTGGACCTATATAAACATTTTATGGTAGAAATGTTTCTTAGCCTCTGGAAACACAAAATACAAAGTTACAACCGATTCTTCGGTCAAATGGGTCTAATACATTCAAAATATATTCAAATGACGCGTACTTTATAAGGGGCATTATGTGGGGGCTATACCAAAACGTGGACCTATATAACCGAACTTTGGTAGGAATGTTTTCTGGCCTCTGAAGACACAAAATACCAAATTACAACCATTTCTGTGGTCAAATGGGTCTAATACATTCAAAATATATTAAAATGACGCGTACTTTATATGGGGCCTTATATGGGGGCTATACCAAAACGTGGACCTATATAACCCAACTTTGGTAGGAATATTTTTTGGCCTCTGGAGACACAAAGTACCAAATTACAACCAATTCGGTGGTAAAATGGGCCAAATATCTTAAAAATTCCTTAAAACGCGACGCGTCACGCGTCATTTTGTATGGGGGCTATACGAAAGCGTGGACCTACATAGCCCGCTTTCAATACCAAAAGTCCTACGTACATATTATATATTTTCCCAAAGTTTCATCAACCTACGTCAATCCGTTCGGACGCTAGAGTGATTTCCACAGACGGACAGACAGACAGACGGACGGACATGGCTATATCGATGTAGAATTGCACGCTGATTAAGAATATATATACTTTGTGGGGTCTACAATGATTATTTCGAGTAGTTACAAACGTAGTGACAAACTTAATATACCCCCATCCTATGGTGGAGGGTATAAAAACTGGGAATTTCTCTATGATGGTTTAAAAACTTTTCTATAAAGGTTGCGAAATTGTCTAGCATGAGGTAAATGTAGTTATTTGCAAACAAACCATAATGATAAAGAAACCCAATTATATATTCGACAGTAGTTCTGTTATTTAACCCCTATATTGCGATAATTTGCATAAAGGGAGAGGTCAAGAGTTAGTTTTCAAGTTTCGCATTCTTAATTTGTAGGAATATTAAAAATATGGAACAAAAAGTAAATTTGAATTTTTTCCCACAAAAGTGTTGGCCAATTTCATCCGCTAAATACTATCCTATTATTATCCAAGACGATTGACGTTTTTCTTCATCAAACCCTTTACTTTGTGCAACATTTTGTCAGTATTGAATTAAAATTGCGAAATCCAGCTTTTTTATGATTACACCATTATGCTCGCGAAAACACCAACTTCGGATTTGTTAGTAATACTTGGTTTACATTCGGCATCATTTCGTCATCACAGTACTCATGATATACAACCCTGTTTTTGCCTAAAAAAGTACCAAAAGTTGCAACACTTTTCACGTAGCAACCAAAAAAATTTAATATCAAAATTTGTAAACAAAGTAAACAATTAAATTTCTTTGTTACAATGTAAAATTTTCATTATGTTCCCTACTTTTTTCGTCGTAAAATTAGGAAATGAGCGAAATGTGAAAAAATACTTTCCCATACAAATTCGTTCAAACAGTGCGAGAACGAAAAAATGGCAGAAATTGCAAAAACTCTAGCAGAAATGTGAAAATCAACGTATTAGGCAATCGGATGACTGCAAACAAGCTGCTAGTTTCTACTCAGCCGAATTTGTTTAGCAGAAAATGTTATTCTGCTCCATATTTATTTAAAGAAAAGAGCGAGTTAAGTACGGGAACGTGTTTCTGGATCAAAACGGGACAAAAATAATGCACGTAGTACCAGTTTGTAGGTTCTGGAACACAACCTTATGCCTGTTCCAGAACCTGCAAGAAACTACAAAATTTTACTACGATAACAATGTTTCCTTTATGTCATCAAAAGAAAAAAAATAGTACAAATTTTTAGATTCTTGCATTTCTGAAACAGACCATTTATCAATCATCGTTATTGTAAATTTTTTAGTATAATACACAGGAATTATGACATATGATGCCAGTTCCAGAACCTACAATTTTATCGAAAAAATAGTAACAATTTGTAGATTCTTGAAGTACTACGCAAAAAAAGCAGTAAATTTCTATATTGTCGTATATTTTTAACGACAAATTAAAATTGCAAAACCTTGTTTTGAAAATTCATGTTCGATCAGCTGCACATATGCATCTACCTTGATTACTGTGATATGTTTGAAATCAACAAAAAATTAGTGTAAACAACGGGATGTATTTCAGGATTTCGTGAAATCCAGTGGATTTCGGAGCATAAGTATAAACCAGCTATAAGACAGTTGTTAATCACCCATTGAAGTTTTGAGAGACTAGTTAATCATTCTATCAGCTGTTTATCCTCTGCAGTTCGGGTTTGATTGTGATTTGCCGTAGGGAGGACGCCATCAAAGTTCACGCAATCGGGTTAGTGGCTTTGGGATCCTTAGATAGTATCTTGCGAAACATAAGCGTTTCTTTAACTCCCTCTATACACTCACTAAAACTCTAAAAACTATACATGATCTCACCTTGTACAAATTCGAGTCGGAGAACAAAGAACACAGTCGCGCCAATTTTAAATTTTAAACAAACATATAACGCGTCGCAATAACATAAAATAAATTTTGTGGAAAACTAATGCCTAGGGCAACTGGTGTAGGGTATCGCATGATCGGCCCCGTCCTACTACACTATGCAACACTGAAAATGCAAACAACTTCTGGTATGTATTTTTTGAAAGTACATATTTAGACTACAAAAACCCTGGTTGGGTTTTGTCCTGTCAGATCCAGTTCAGATTTTATGGCCTCATCTAAACCGGGCTAAAACTACACTTTTTTGCATTTATCAGGCCTTTATCTCAGAAACGAATAGGAATTTGGCCTTGCTGTCTTTAGCAATATTGTAGCCCTAAACTCGTAGAACTTATCTTTTGAAAAAACCACATAGGAAAAACTCCATCTACACGCAGAGAAAAAATATTTTTCGCTTTTGTTGGAACAAAAATATATGTTTTGGTTCCAAAAATGTATTTGTTTTGTTCAAACATTGTAATCCAAATCCAAAAATACCATCTTTTGTTCCAAACATAGAAAACAAAAACAACTTTCGAATTTCCGCAATATTGTTAAAATAGTTAACAATACCGATTGTAGGAACTATCATAATCTAATTTTGTTTACAAAAAGTATTGTCAATACAGAAAACGAGCCCAGAAATTTTTGATTTGAGTGCATATACTTCTCATATACACTTTTCGCATAACTTGGATATAAATGTCGCGTATAATATTGCAATCATTGATGAACACAATACATGGTTTGCTGCATTGGCTGACAACAAAGACAAACAAAAAGCCACAAGAACCCACCACGACATAAGGAATAATTAAACACCATAACAAACATGAAAAGGAAAGAAGAATGAAACAAAACAGAAACAAATTAAAAACAAGAGTCTCACAAGTACATACACACAAAAACAGAGGTAAAGGCAGCATGTCATACAAACACACCACAACTCACCAAAATTGTTTTTTCAACACGGCATCGAATAGCGAGAGAAGAGAAACAAATTTTCGAAGAAAAGAGAGAAATATTGTTCAGTTGACACAAACTATTTTTGGATTTACAATACTACATGAGGAATCCAACAATATGTTAACAATACATATTTTGCTCTTGGAATATTGTTGGATCAAACATATTTTTTTCTCTGCGTGTAGGGCATCAAAATCTATAAAATATAGAAAATTTTACATAATAGCTGAAATTCTGGTCAGTATTGGCTAAACTATTGGGAGTTGAACCAAATAACCTTCAGCAAAAATCTTCCAAATAAAGTTCTCAACAATTCTTTAGAACATTCTGAAACTCTAAAATGCTTACTTCATGTTGTTTCAGCGGTATTTTGCATCACATCTTTTACAACACGTATTTCAAACACAGTTCACACCAACAGTTTATTCTCGCATTTCGGATTTCACTACATTATTGACATTTTTATAAAATAGTCGTTGAAAAATGTACTGAAAACCACGGCATAGAGGCATTTTACAACAATGACATGTTCCGAAGAGTTGTGTATCACATTCCGGGGAATATTTTTCCAAAAGAAAATATTCAGAAAAAATTAACGGTTTTGGGGATACGGTGCGAAATGTATAAAAATTGTGAAATTTTTGCATATATTTTGAAATTTGAGGCAATAAATATAGTCTTTCGAGCTCGTTATTTCTCCAAATATTTTATTCTTGTCCTTATCTACAAATTTGGTCAGAGGTCGGAAGAAGATTCGCATTGGTTTCAGAGATATAGCCCCGAATTTCTTTAAAAACTCTATATTTAACCATATTTAAATGGGGCCATAAAATCCGAGCTGGATCTGACACAACAAAACCCAACTAAGGGTTTTTGTCCTTTGGGTCTGTACTTTCAAAAAATCCTCGGTTCGAATTGTTTGCACAAGATCACCTTAAAAATGTTGCACAGTGATATAGCCCTCTCTTACTTGTTTTTATCCAAAATTGGAACTGAAAATCGTTTTCAAACTTGAATTTCACTGCGTTTGGAAACCTTTGTTTTGTCACTACTATTATGTTTACCAGCATCCAGGAGCGTCGGTGGTGTAATGGTCAGCATAGTTGCCTTCCAAGCAGTTGATCCGGGTTCGATTCCCGGCCGACGCACACTTTTTTGTAAGCAATATTTTTTATTTAGATATAAATAATTACTATTACATACTATTCTATATGAAATTGTATTCAACCAATAGTGCGATTCTGCAACAAGTTAGCAGGTGAACATCGGTATTTGAAGATGTTTTAAGTCTCCCTAAATTTTATTACATATTAGCAAATATTTTCCGTCTGTTAACGAACAAAAGAAAGGTTTCGTTAAGACCTTCTAATAGCAACAATGCAGCTAAACCGCATTTAAAATTGCAATTTCTTCCGATTACTTTTGGTAACAAAACCCAGTTACAGAATTCCCCCATGAGTTTGTAGTTGTAGTTAAGGTAATTATTTAGTTTATGTGAATAAATTAAATCATTCATCTGTAATAAAAACTGAAATAAATCATCATATAAAACATCGTTTGGAATTTGGGATTTTTTTAAGTTTTAACTTTTAATATTGAGCCCTCATTGGGAAGGGGTAAACAAACATGCGTTCTCAGATTCGACATGCATATAATGTCAGCTGCGGTGTCCGAGTGGTTAAGGAGATGGACTTGAAATCCATTGGGTTCTACCCGCACAGGTTCGAATCCTGTCCGCAGCGAAAAGTCTTTTATATATCCTCTACTATAGTATGCAGGATATATTAATATTGTGTGTTTCCGTTTGTAAAAGAGTATAAATAAATAAATAAGTAAATAAAATAAAGAGTATAAATAAAGTAAACTATAGGCATGACTATAGTGACTAGTTACTAGTATAGTCGTGTTATTCTAGCATCCAAACCAATTGAGAGGTAGAGGAGCCTAATAACTCGAAATGATTCGTTCTTTGCAAAAATCTGCTGATTATTATTATGCTCATCTCGAAAAAGAAAAACAACTGAAAATCATAAACACAGATTAATCACCACCCTCTACGTTTTATTTTGTCCGTTGGCGGGATTGAACGCGCGACCTTCGGTTTTGAAGTTAAACACACTACTCACTAAGCAACAGCTGATAAAAGTGCAGGCCGTTTAAAGGCTTAAATCTACACATTAACAACGCACGATTTTGTAGTCGTTATTGAACAATACTCATTACTTTGGAAGGAGTCCAATAAGTAGTTTTGAAATAAATTTCTGCAGAAAATAGCCTGCTTACATTTCTTTGTAAAGTTTTTTTTTTTAAGAAGGAAATTACTATAGTTGCTACTAAGAAAATGTTAAAAATATGCAACACAATTGTTGACTCAAATTCAAACAATATTTAATAAATATTCAATCGGAAGTTTGTCTGTGTGCGTTTTATTCCCATCCGTCCACAGAAATTTCTATAGAAATTACAAAAGAAGTTTATATAGAATTTTTTATAGAAAGTACCAAAGAAGTTTCTTTACAACTTTTATAGAAATTGATATAGAAGTTTCAACAGAATTGCTATTGAAGTTTCTACAGAATTGCTATATTCACTACCGTGAATTTCTTTAAAAAGTTCATGCAATTAGGCGTTCTTAGATCGAATTCCCCACTAGAGCAACCTTATGATTTTATACGATCTAGAAACGCATAATTTCATGAATTTTTTTTATGAAATTCACGATAGTGTGGACAGCGACTAAAGAAGTTTCGATAGAACTTATATAGAAGTTTCTACAGAGTTTTATAAAACTTATTACACTGTGCAACACTGAAAATGCAAACAACTTCTAGTGGGCATTTTCTGAAAGTACATATTAAGACTACAAAACCCCTAGTTGGGTTTCGTGTTTTTAGGTCGGGTTTGGATTTAATGGTCTCATCTATACCGGGCTAAAACGACCCTTTTTTAATTGATTCGTGCATTATCTCAGAAACTAATAAGAATTTTGCTTTGCGGTCTTCAGCAATATTGTAGTCCTAAAGTAGTAGAACTTATATGTCTGACATACGAACTACGAAAAACTGCATATAGCGCATCAAAATTGATAAAATATTGGAAAGATTACATAATTTCTGGAATTATGGTCAGTAACTGCCAAGCTATTGAGAGTTGAACCAAGTAGCCTTTCGCAAAAACTTTCCAAATAATGTCCTTAGCAATTCTTCAGAACATTCTCAAACTGTAAAACACTTATTTCATGTTGTTTAGGCGGTATTTTATATCATACTTTCTGCAAAACATATTTCAAACAACGTTCACACAGGCTGTTTCTTCTCATATTTGAAATTTCAATGTATTTTTGATATATTTATCAAAAAGTCGTTGAATAATATGCTAGAAACAACGCGATAGAGGCATTTTACAACAATGATATGTTCTGAAGAGTTGTGTATTACATTCCATTGAATATTTTTCCCAAAGATAATATTAAGAAAAATTTGACTGTTTTGGTGATATGCTGCGAAATATATACAAATCACGGAAATTTTAGATATACATATTATAAAATTTGAGGCAATAAATGAGGTTATTCGTGTTCATTATGTTTCCAAATACATTATTCTTGTTCTTATCTACAAGCTTGCTGCGGATGTCATGGAAAGATTCGTATTGGTTTCAAAGATATAGCCCCAATTTTCATTAAAATGTCAATATTTAGCCATGTTTAGATAGGGCCATAAAATCCGAACCCGATCTAACAAAACAAAATCCAAAGAGGGTTTTGTCTATTGCCTCTGTGCTTTCATAAAAACCGCATATGAAATTGTTTGCACAAAATTACCTTGAAAATGCTGCACAGTCCCAGATAGCATTTAGAAGACTGTTTTTTCAAAAATCACATTGAGGAGTCTTTTTAGAGTCCTTTGGTGATCAAAAATTGATTAAGTCGCTTGTGTGATCAGAAAGGGACTCGAAAGTGACTCCCTGTAATGATTAAAAAGAGTTCAATTTAAGATACAACAACAAATGTGTAGCAATCACAAATAAATCATTGAGGTGTTTAAAATGTGACAATTTTTTGTTATTTATTGTCACATTTTGATCATCTGGAAGATTGAAAAATGCTTAATCAAAAAAGGGTCATACAGGTGTTTGAAAAGTGATTATAATTATGTATACTCTGATCATATTTTGAACAGTTAGGTGATTAAGAACTGATTGCTTTGTTTTATTTTTATTTGGTTGTAAATAAAAAAATAAAATTCTCATATACACTTTCTACAAAATTTTGATATAAATGTAACGTATAATATTAAAGGTACAGACAAACACAACAGGTTTTGCCAAGTGAAATGAAGAAGCAGTATACTAACCACCAAGCAACATAAAGGATAATTAAAAGACATAACAAAGCAGAAAAGACTATAAAACGAAGGAAAGAAACAAAGAATAAAAAGAAAATTTTTTTAATTTATTTCGTCTAACAAAAAGACTCATAAATGACTCCCTAAAGACACATAAATGATTATAAACATGACTCTAAAAAGACTCGAAAAAGGGTCCGAAATTAATCAACAAAACACCAATAAATGATTGAAATACGACTCGAAAAAGACTCATTTGTGATTTGTTTAGAAGAGTCGCCTGAGGTTATGTTTTCCTACCGACAAAGGAGTCATTTACGATCAGAAAATGAGCTCATATTCTAGCTTTTTAATCGTGCAGTCGGATCAAAAAAGACTCGAATTTGATTAAAATTTTAAAAAAATGCTGACTGGGGTGTTATAGAAGTTTCAATACAAAGAAATTGTATTGAAATAAGTTCTTGCTGCGAAGCAACGGTAATTCGGAAATTTGTTTGTTTTAAAAAATAGTTTTATGTAGTTCCTATAAAATTCCCATTTGCTTTTTTCAAATAGTTTCTATATAAATGCTACGTATCATATAAACAATAAGTGTTGATAAAAACAACAAATGCCTGGGTTACAAAATAGAAAACAACACAATGTTTAAAACTGTTACCGCACATCGTATCGCAAACATTACAAAGAAGAAAAAGGCAATGAACGGAAAGAAACAAAACAATTCCCGTACCAATCACACAAAGCCACGAACTTTTTCAGCTTATCTGAATCGTTTGATTCTCACAACCAAAACAAAAACACAAACTTTTCAACGTAAAAAGATGGAAACCGTACGATTGGTGAATTGTAACTTCGGCTATGCTTTGCCGAGTTGTTTCATTCACCACCGAAACGACAAGTATTTTTGGGAAACGTTTGCCGTGCGTTATGGTCAATGACACACTCAGCACACACACACATGTGATTGCTTAACAACCCTATAAGTTAGCATCAGCATACCACAGTGAATTTTATCAACCACCAAACGTTTTTGATTTATTCACATGTGTTAAGTACTATTTAGTTTTCTATCTGTTGTTGTGGAGATGAGTACTTTTCGCTTTTCGTTTTGTTCGTACTCACGAATGTAAACAAAACGAAACTAAACAGCGAGCTCGGCCAACGAGGGTTATGTTTCGTTTTGTATTGTTCCTATGGAAAATACGAAACGAAACGATTGGAAATTTTATTTAAAGTATTTTTACGTACTCTGGAAAAAGGTGTACATAACAAAAATATCAAGAGACGTCAGATAAAGTTAGCCCTCGTACCAATTGCGGATATTATTCGAATGTTCGGCACAACTTTCGAAAACGATATCACATTCGAAGAATTGGCAAATGTTTTTCGGTGTATACACGTTATTCTTTTGTTCGTCAAAAGTTTAAAAACGATATCGTTTTCAAACATTTGGCGAGAAACATTTTCTTTGAAAATTGACTTTGAAAATTTTTTTGTTAAAAAAAAAAATTATATTGTTTGTAAAAAATTCCCATTTGCTTTTTTCAAATAATTTCGATATAAATGCTACGTATAATATAGACAATAAGTGTTGATAAAGACAACATATGGGTAGGTTGCCAAACACAAGACAACATCAAGAAACTCCACCAAAAATGTTTTTCGCCACTATCGTAAAAACTATCATCTTTCATTCGCTAATAATATGTATTATTAACGATATTCGAATTCGAAGGTTTTTCCTGCCATAAACTGAGCGACGAAATGAATCGTTTTCAATTCGTTCTCGTGTCGTTTTCGAACAAAATTTCCGAAAAACATTCGAAAACGAATCGTTTGCGATAGCAATGGTATGGGGGGTTGTTTTGTTTGAAAAATAAAATGTCTCGGTATTTTGAATTATTTTATTTTATTGATTTCTTCAAAATAATGAATGAAACCGCCATTAAAACGTGTCTATAAAATTTTTATTTTGTTTCAAGAATGTGTTCCATAAATTTGTTTTAAGATTTTCGGTGTTATTCGCGAGTTTACGTTCTACTCGGCAGCTACAAAGCAAGTGAGTGATTTTGACATTCTCTTTCTATAAGAAACAGTCCTTTCCAAATACATAAACCCAAATTTAATGGAAAAGTGTACGTTTACGTGTTATTTCGTATGGCTTGTCGGTCGTTTCGAAGGCGTTTACATGAACAGAAAATGATTTTTTCCACTTCCGAAGCGCAAAAAACCTTTCGGTCGACATACATGAACAGGCTGTTAACTTCAAATTTTTAAGCTATTCACCCAATTTCAGTTAAGTTATTTGTTATTTGCCGATTTCAGTTTAAGTAGTCTAAAGACTTTTTAAAAACGTAGATTAGAAGTTCAAAATATGTACCTGTAATCGAGAAGTACCGTTATATTGTGGGTTATTCCACTTTGAACACTAAATGTCATGTTACATTCAAATTGGGTCAAAAACTTTGATATAAACTGTACCGTTATATGGGGACTGTACCAAAATATGGGGCAATATAGTCCATCTTCGAACTTGACCTACCTGCACACAAAATTCCCATCTGTGCAAAATGTCAGTGTCCTATCTGCATTTTTTTATGCAAGAGTGATTATCACAGTCGGGGACGTACAGACATAGATCGACTCAGAATTTCATCTTGATGAAGAATATGCGGTCCCTAATTAATTATTTCAATGCGTTATAAACGGAAGGGCATAAAAGGTGGTGGGTATAAAAGGATTGGTGTACGTATTTTTGTCAAACAGCTTTCAAAACAACTTTTTTCGATATGGATACCAAACTTCCCTAAAAATCGAGTTAGCTCAAAATCAGACACTTTTTTTACTATCCTGTTATTACAGACACGCTATTCAGCTGATGTCGCCTGTGAAGATAATCCTTAGGTCGTCTATAAGTGCTATCAGTGTATATAGATCTCCATATAATTGATATTTAATTAGTCTATAATGAGGAACTTTGCAAATATGTTATTGGTGGTAGAAAATTTAATTGTGTGGCTTAAGCAGGAAATGGACAATATGCGCTTTCGGATTTGTTACGCATTAATTGTCAGCTGCGGTGTCCGAGTGGTTAAGGAGATGGACTTGAAATCCATTGGGTTCTACCCGCACAGGTTCGAATCCTGTCCGCAGCGAATTTATTTTCTATGTGTTATAAGAAATACATAGACACACTAAATCCTAGTTTGAAAACAACAACTGCATTAGTTAACAGCATCCAATTCTCAAGAAACATGTAGATAATGTTCTGATAGATGAAAAGCACTTGTAGAACTATAGATTCGAGTTGCAGACATTGAATTGGATCACCAAATTGTTGCAGGTTCACATACTATTATACTTAACGAATGCGACATTCAGCTCCCCACAATTCTTACCGAGGACTCTGATATTAGAATTTTATACGAGATTTTCCGACGATTGATCAGAAAATTGATCAATTTCTCTAAATTTCCCTTAGAAATTGAACCCATATTCAGCAAGATTTCTTTTAAGAATCTCTGCACATTTTCCTGCGCTTGTTTACGAAAGTCTTTGAATAATCTGCACATACTCTGATGGGAAATTGTGCTTCGTTTCATTCTCTCGCGAGCATAATTCCCGAAATTGGTTGGGAGTTTATTTTAAGAACTATAACGACAAGGAGCACTGTGTAATACCACGACCCTTATCTTAATAGCTAGATGGTTCACTTGGGAGCGATGTTTTTTACATGTTTCCTTTATTACATACTTTGGAATTAATAAAAAACCTCAACTAATAAAAAAAAATAACGACAAGGGAGTGTTTTTTTGTGTTTGCATGCTCTAGCTTGTCTTTTTATTTTTTTGTTTTTTAGTTATTTCGCAACTGTTAAGTGACAAAGACGTAGCGGCATAAGTTATTTTGTGATTAAAATCGCTTATGATTTAACAAATGACAGTGGTAAGCTTGCGTACACGTGTTTTAAAGAAGTTTATAGTGACTTACATATATTGTTAATTCCATTTTAGTAAAAACTTTTAAACAGATACGGATCACATTACTAAAAAGGGCGGCGTATTATAGGGTAAGTGCACCTAATGTCGGCATGTACCAGTAGTCGGCACCTTTTGAATTTGAACTCAAATAACTAAAAATTAAGAAAACAAAATAGAAAAATAATCTTAAAAATTCTTCAACAATATTGTCAGCTAACTTTATATAAAATTTCATTGAGCTAGGACCAATTTTTATATCGAAATTTAAGTTTTTGTCAGTGAAGGGTTTTCACCACAACCGAAAATGCATGTTTCTTAAGAAAAAAATTGTGGAGATGTTAACCTTATAAGCTCTGTAATTATTTTAAAATGAAGAAATTTTCCACAACATTTTTGTTATATAAGTAGAGAACAGTTAAAAGAACACTATAGAAAAAGAAATTTTTAAAAAATATTTATAATTGTGCAATTTTTGCTGATGCCGACTTTAGGGACAAAAAAATATAAAATTTGCCTGAAGTCGGCATGGGGTTATAAACATTGGTTTTTATCCATTACTTTTAGCTAAAAATTATAAAAAATACTAAACAAATACTTTAAAGGCTAATAAATAAAAAATTGTTTCAATTTGAAAGGAACTTTAGCGATTTTAAGCAATATTAGCCATGATTTGAAGTACGTACGTTGTGGGGTGCCGACAACTGGGTAATAGGTGCCGACTATTGGTACGAACTAATTTATATAAACAATAGTTTAAATTTACTTATTTTTTTTTAAGCAAAATCAATAGATATGTATATAATAAACTGGAAATGGGTAAATAAGTAATGGATAAACTATTGTCCTTTCAAATATTTAACAAAAAATGTAAAATATCCATTTTTTCTTTATTTAAATATAACATGCCGACTACTGGATCATCTAATGCCGACTATTGGGAAATGGTGCCGACTACTGGTGAAAAAACAGTATTTCACGAAAATTTTAAGTTTCACATATTAAACAGAAATAATTTAAAAAGATGTTTATATAATCTAAAACTACACAAAATTACAAATCATAACGACTTAAATTCAAGTTGATTGGGCATTTAGGCTCTGAAGGACATATGATTGAAGATAACAAATTCCTTAAAGTGCCGACTACTGGTGCACTTACCCTATTCTTCGAAAATATAAAATTCAGCTGACAGCAGCAGTGTATACAATTAAATCCACATTGTAATAAAATAAAGATCAAAATTTTTTTTAAATAAAACCCCTTATTTAATTAATTAGATTGAGATTTTTTGAAGAAAATAATCAGAATATCGAATCCGATTTTCGGATCGAATATCTCGATTTTTTTTTCAGAATTTGTTCCAAAATTTGTCAGAGTCTCGAAACAAATCTCCAAAAAGAATTATATTTTCGGTCAGTTTTCTAATATTTTATTATTTATTGAGAGTTTTGTCCAAGATTGTTAAGAAAATCAAAATTTCCCTCAGAAATTTCTATCGATTTCTAAACGGATTCGTCTGGAAACACAAATGTTCTCATCGAATTTCCCTCGGAAAACGTTCCGAATTTTGCGAACCGCTTCACACAAATTGGGACTTGTTTTGTATACGAATACGGAATCAGAGATTTTGTCCGAATTCGGTACGATCTGGGCAAAATTTTTTTAGTTGGTCATTTCTATAACAACGAGCTTCAACCCGTCTTTTGCGAATAACTTTAGCTGTCCCTGTGAAGACGACCTTCAGATAGTATCTACTAAGTCGACCTTACAACAACCTTTAGCTTGGCTTAATAATTTTTGCCCTCTATAGAGTAGAGTTTAATCTTGTCTCTTTAAAGAAGATGCGTCAACTCGTTTATAAACATTACAGATTATCTCGCTGATCTACAAAACAAATTTTAATTCGTCTATAAATATCTACGTTTAACATCCCTTTGAAAAGGACTTTGTGTGGCAACAGGACGAGGAAGAGTGTTAGAGAATTGAAATACCGAGAAAATTCTGTCTCAAATTTACCTCACCTAAATTACCAGCTGCGGTGTCCGAGTGGTTAAGGAGATGGACTTGAAATCCATTGGGTTCTACCCGCACAGGTTCGAATCCTGTCCGCAGCGTATTTATTTTCTAGGTGTCATATAAAAATTGCATATACAAGCTTTTACTATAAAATATTTACTTCGTAACAATGAAAACAACATTTAGGCCATGTCTATATTACAGCCTTTTGCACGGTTAACCTTCTTTATAAGCATTTATTTGAAATATAAGCAATGGAATTAATATTTGCAACCCAGTGGGTTTGTTAAATCCAGTTATATATAAACGTACCATTAGCTCTACTCAATAAAACTTATCTTTAGTTCATTTTAACTATGACTTTGAGCTCGTCTCTATAAAGACGACATTAGCACTTCTCTATATAGAATACACTCATAGTACGATTACACTAGAGCTTTTTGCCGGGTTAACCAACTCCGAGAGGATTTATTTGACGTTTCGTCTATGGAATTGACATTTGAAATCCAAACCTACTGGGTTAATCCGGTTAAGTGTATCCGGGGTATTAACTTGTCTTTATAAAAGGCTACTATTAGCTCATCCCTTTTCAGCCCACTTTTAACTCCTCTCCAAAAATACGTCCTTTATCCAGTGATGCCAGATCAATCGGCATTTTAGACGAAAAAAAAAACAAAAAAAACGATATGATGGTTTTAGTTATGACAACTTTAATAATTTTGATGATTTTTTACCTATTTTTTTCAAGAAAAGTACCAGTCTTTTTAACAGATATTTTTTGATGTGCAAAGGCACATTTTAATCGTCCTTCTGTAATTTTTGTTGAAAAAGATTACAAAGTTTTGTGGCAAATGACCATCTACCAGGCACTCTTTTTAAAAATGCGTCTTGCGGTGATCGCTCTATCTCGAAAACGACTGGACTGTTCATTACATATCTATTGGCTTATTAAGTACCTTGTCTTTAGACAGAATTTCAAAAATTTAAACAAATCGCTTCTTTTAAGAATGGATTTTCATGTACTTAATAAAATAGTATAATTGTTCCACAAAAATCCAAGAAGCGGCAAGTGTGGGTTGCGGTGGTGTTGTACTCAATAGTGAACACCGCTTTTCTTAAACAGTGTTTCGTAGGTGGTCATTTGTCACAAAACTGTTTTGTTTTATGAATTGGTTATTTTTTTAATTAATTTACAGTTTATTTTTCAACTTATATTGTAATTTGAGCTGAAATACAAGTTATTGTATTTTCCGATTTTTGGACGATTTGAAATACTATTTTGCCGATTTGAAGATTTTGACTGCCGAAAATTGACGATTTTTGACCAAACTTATCTGTCATCACTGTTTTTATTTAACGACCATTAATTCAGCTCTTCTAACTTATCTATCTTAAGATAACATTTAGCTCTCTGTAAAGAAGACCTTTATCTCGTCTCAATATATACGATATTTGGCTCTTCTCCCTAAGAAAGGACTCTCTCTAAGGACTATCTACCACTTAGCTCGCCCTTTAATATCCCGTAAAGTTTGAGAGTTGAAATATTAATTTGAAGCAAAAACGCGGAAATTAAATTTTTCACCCTTATGTCGTCAGCTGCGGTGTCCGAGTGGTTAAGGAGATGGACTTGAAATCCATTGGGTTCTACCCGCACAGGTTCGAATCCTGTCCGCAGCGAATTTATTTTATGTTTGTAAACAATGGTTTTACAATGATTCAGCATTTGGATTTTGTACATGTCCAACCCCTAAATTTTTTGTTATTACAGATTTTTAAAAAATTTGTGAGAATTTAATTATTATGAAAATCAAATATGTAACGCGTTATGTTCGGCCGGGCCGAACTTGTTATATCTTTCAAAGCATTTATAATTTTGTCCCGATCCGTTTGTTTAACACTTCTTTCATTTGAATGAAATTACTGGCGGTAGGAATATATTCCCAATTATTTTATTATTAAGTTTTTTTTCCCGTTTGTAATGCATAATCATTTGAGACCCTATATCTAAAGTAAATTAAGTAAGGTATGTATATAGGGTAAAATTTTAAGACGATTTATGCTTGGTCGTCCCTCGGTTTGTGCTAATCACCCTATCATCCAAACAAATTGAGATAGGACACAGACAGGACAAGTTCGCAGATGGGCTTTATCGACCCAAATTTTGGAATAGCTCCCATAAAACCCGATTTCAGGTATTTTGGTGTGTTTAGCAACATTTTCTGACCAAATTAGATATAATTTGGCATTTAGGGTTTCAAGTGTTTAAAAAATTGCTCCACCAAGTTGTCATCGATATTTTCGGTCCAACTTGGATGAAATACAGCATTTAAGTGGTAGAAAAACGTTTTGCATACATAGGTTCATATGTTTTTAAATAGCCCGCATATAACGGTATTGGCAGTCAGGTGTTTTAGAATTTTTAGCAAAATTGCTCCACCAAAAATTGTTTACAAAGATCTACGATTTGGAATAGCCCCCATATAATGGTATCTTCCGATTTAAGGTATTTTCCCAGAGGTAAAAAATCTTCTCCACTAAAAATTATGGACATAAGTCTACGTTTTGGAATAGCTCTCATATAACTGTACCACCCGATTTCAAAGACTTGGAAATTTTTTCGACAATTTCGTAGTGTTCAAAGTGGTCAAGAAACATCTCCACTAACTTTTTTTTTTAAATAGCCCCATATAACGGTATCGCCCTACTTCAGGTATTTTAGAGTTTTTAGCAACAGTTTCAGAACAAATTAACCATAGTGGTCATAAATGTTCTCTACCAAAAATTGTGAACTTAGGTCTTCGTTTTGGAATAGTCCACATACCACTTCAGGTATTTTGAAGTTTTCATCCACTCTTTTTCGTCCAAATTGGATGTGATTTTGAATTAGGGGTTAAAAAAGGTCAACAAACTTTTCCACAAAAAAAATGTGACATATTAATTTAGCTATAATTTGGCATTTAGGGTTCGTAGTGGAGACGAGCTTCATATCTATGTCGACGGTCACTAACAAAATCTGTTGATTTCGATTCTCCAGTAGATTGATTTAAAACACTGTGTCCTTCCTCTCGTAACAAGAAGTTACCAACGATATTTAGTTGGTATTAAAAAATGCCAAACCATTAGTTTTCTTCATTTGGCTCGTGTTTTCAATAAAATGCGTTTACCGCATCACAAATGTCAAAACGGCATTTAATTACAGCCGAACAAAATAATTGATTTCCAAAAATGAAAATTTTGCCATGGATTTATTACACTACAAGCTCACTGCTCGCATTGTCCACTAATCATTAACGATCTTAGTGTTGTAGTTGTTGTTTCAAGTATTTTAGTGTTGTTGTTATTTACAAAAAATAACCTGCTGTTATTGTTGGTACAGCGAACTCAGCTGTATGAATGTGATATGCCACCGTTTTTATTCGCAGCAACTAATCCGCAACCGATTCATGCACCATTAAACAAATCACTGGTACTTAATCACAACAAAAACATTCAATATATGGGTCTCGATAGATTTTACATACCCGACCAATGTGTGTGTGTTTGTTGTACTCCAGCTATTAACTGGAATCACAAATATGGCCTAAAAGCCTTTAACATGAACCCACTCATGTTGCTCTCACTCGATTCGTACACAGCGTAAGTCACTCGTACCACTTGTACACGCAATCACTCATTTAAGTACCAAACCACGCACCACTTGCTAAATTCAATACCATTGGAATGGTTAAGAAGAAGACGACTAAGAAGAAAAGGATCGGAAATTTCGCCAAGAGAAATTCTCATTCCTGCAAATTGGTGGTGGTGGCGCACTTTGTTTGCTGCTTGTTTGGGGGGTTTTATTCATACAACGACTGAAAAATGAAACGTATTTTAAAAACGTATGTCACTGTTTATTCGGTGAATTAGTTGGATTTCGCAGAGATCGTTAAGGCCTCTGAGAAAAGGGCCCTAATTTGGAAAATAAATGACTACATGCCATTTAGCGAGTTTCATTCTCTCAAGCAATGTGGGACATCTCTTTCTAGATCATGAAGATCCCTCATGATATTCCTACGTTGTAGGGTTTCTATCCACCATATGGTAACACGGTAACATCCGAACAAGTACTGCAACATGAGCGTGCCATTGTGTTACTGTACTGGAAGTCACCTCATGCAGATGATACAATGATGATATAAGGAGGCACCTTATTGCAATTCTCTGTGGGCCTATTCTATATTTTTTTTAACAACTTTACTCATTGTTTTTTTTACAACAATTCCATTTGTTTGTTTTGTAGTTGTTACAAAAACAAAAGAAATTTTAACAACTTTTTAATCGATAAAACTTACGGTATTCCTGTACAGGGCGGCGTATTGACAGGTTTGTATACTGTTCCATCGCGTTGCACTTATGTTCGCGGACCACACTGACATGCGTTGACAAGCGTTATATGTGGTCAACAAAGTTTCTTTGTCAGCAACACAAGTGCTGAACTTGAGGACATTGCTCCTACATTTCATCTTGTCGAATGTTACCCCTAGGACCATTGGGTAGTTAGCAAATAAGAGGTGAGCCTTTCACAAATGACATCAGGAAATGTATCCGACGCAAAGATTGTACAATCATCCGCATACTTTACGATCTCAATGGCGACTGGAAGGTTGGAATAAAGGAGAGGTAGATGTTAAACAGTTCCGGTGATATCACGCAACCTTGGGGAACTCCCTGTTTTACTCTACGAATCTCCGACCCCTAATGCATATGGTACACTGATGATATGAGGAGGCCTGGTTACAGTTCTCAGGGCGGCGTTCTGACTGATATGAATACTAGGGTTATGACTTTTTTACAACCTCATATCCCTGTATCATAGCGTGATGAGTTTTGCCATAAGATTACATAAAATCTTAATTATAAGGTGATTCGGTGAAAAAACCTCACGCACAAAATGATTTTAAAATTTGAATTTATCAAAATTATGGACAATTTTTTGTAGTCACTGAAAACAGATATATAATTGAAAATAAACTTTAGAGCCGCATGAAATAATTAAAATTACATAAAATGTATTTCTCACTATTTTTCATTAATTCTGAGAATCGTAAAAATGTCGTAAACGATTTTATTCAAAAATATAATTTTTTAACAAAAAACAAAAAATTTAAAATTTTTTCAAAGTGACTTTTTTTGCGACTTTTTTAAAATATGAATGAAGTAAACGTTATTATAGTTATTAGTAGGCTTATATTTATTCATTCGTGCAACAAAAAATAATTTTTTGAAAAAAACATTTTTTTCGTTTCATATATTTTTTCAAAAAATTATTTTTTTAAAATCGATTTGTGCGTGAACTTTTTTTATATTTCAATAACGATAGCATAGTGATTAATAGGCAAAAGTTCATTCATCCCTGCTACAGGCAATCATTTTTGAGGAAAAATGTCAAAAAGTCATAACCCTAATGAATACTGTTCCATCGCCTCCAGCTTACCACATTCTGACTTATCTCTTTATATGTGGGCAAAAAGGTGTGTTTGTTGATACCACAAGAGCTGCCACCTAGGCTATCTTTGTTGATACCACAAGAGCTGGCACCTAGGGCCTTGTTCCTACATCTCAGGTTATCGCAGATAGATGTGGCATGCGCGTGCTCATGTTGTTGAATGTTACCCCCAGGATCTTTGGGTAGTTAGTGTTCGGAATGTGGTAAGATCAAGAAATTGGAGTTCAGCGTTCAGAGTTCAGAGTTCAAAAATTATATCCGGAAATATACCTGACGTCAAGATCGTGCAATCAACCGCATACGTTACGATGTAAATACCGTGTGAAAGTGGTGGAATACAGGAGATGTTTCACTCTATGTGGCGTTGACTTCTTGTTTCTGAATTCCACGTACAACTGGTGTCCACACAGATATAATAAATTATCCAATGATTCAAACTTGGCCGGAGGGTAGATTGCTCAGTGTACTCAAACAGCGTGGAGTGCTTGGCAGTACCAAAGGTTTTTGTTAGCGCCAACAACACTGTCCTATGGCAGGGCTTGCTCTGGTTGAGTCCTCGACTAATATGTTTAGAGATGGCGTGCAGAGCTGTTGTCGTGCTGTGCTGCTTACTGAACTCATGCTAATGTAAAAAACTCTATACCTATTACTGATGCTGGGGAGGACTAAGGACTCAAGGGTCTTCGCTACGGGCGACAAAACGAAATCGCTCGGTTCGATTCATCTTTGCTGGCATCCTTGCCCGGCTTGCCCATTTTCCCTACTTCGAGTACAATGTGGGAGACTAGCGAAAGGTAGAGAACTTTCGATGATACTCAACACCCGGTTTATCTATCTGTTTCAAAATAACCATGGAGATACCGCCAGGGTCCAACGTGTTGGATGATTAAGGGTTCCTGAAATGAAATTCGCAACATCGTCCATTGTAATTTGTGGTGGTCCTTTCTCGGCAGGAAGAGATCTAATGCGACGTTATACTCTTCTCATTGCACTGTCATTCCAGGGATGCTCGACAAACTGTCGATTAAAATAACTTGCGCACCTTTCCAGCGTTACGTCGCCAAACGTGACTGAGGTTCTCTCTTCTTTTTTTCCATGGTACGAAAGTGACCGTTGCCCATAATTCACTTATACCGCACCCAATGTTACAATTCTTCAGACGATTTAGACACTTGTCCGTTTATGCTCATCGACCACTCTGTTAACGCCCAGTCTCAGCTCACAGACTCATTTGCTAATCCCGTCGGCTCTGCTGGGGAATTTGGTCTGACTTCGTGTATTCGGCCAGCAGGTGTATGGCGAGCGGTTGCAGCCAGGGGTGCCAACTGTTCCGAGGTAAAAATCGATACAGCACATACGCACCATAGGTCTGTAGCGATTTTTACCTTAAAACGGTTGACATTCCTGCTTAAACCGTGGTTTTGATGCGTCAAAAATCAACACAAGTAGCGGGAAAACCACCAACATGGCACCACTGGTTGCAGAAGTGACGATGTCTCGGAACGTTTTCTTTGCTACCCGAACATCAGAAGGGTTGGTTGTACAATCAGGAAACTGGTCCAATTAGTGTTACAGTCATTCCTGGGTGATCTTTCCGCAGTACGTAGCAAGCATCTAGTGGTCTGATGACGACGACGGCCTGTGTTCACGCAGCATGCAACAACATAGTCCCTCACATGGAGGAGTCCAGAGCAATCCCTGAGATGCACCCACACGCGACATCTATTGCATATTACCGAAGTTTGAGTGCGGTGGTCCTGTCTTTTCCTCCGTACCAGCACGGACCAAAAGAATCCGATGCAACCCAGAAATACGAAGCAAATACAAACATGTGTACCCTGAAATGGCAGTCGCTGGTCCGAACACGGGTGTTGTACGGTTCCAGGTAAGTACAGTGTCGAAAAACCCGACGCCGTGAGATTATACATTATTCTGTCAGGCGTTTTCAGTTCCAAGATCTAATCGATGTGCATTGAAAAAATTAATTCGATTTCGGTAGTGCGAGTGTACAACTCATCTGGTGTTAAAAGCCAGGGTTGCGAATAACTTTAGTATCTCCTAAAAGAAATGTTGAAATGTCCGTGAAAATCATAGGCACATGGGTAGTGGTGTAGGGTATGGGTATCACATAGTCAGCCCGTCCAGACTATATCCTTTGCTAATTTGAGTTGTATTAAACTAGAGTTTTTTCTTCGCAACTTGGTGTCTTCTATTCCGATCGTTGTAATTATGCAACACTTATATAATTGAACAAGATTAACACAAATGTACAAAAAATACCAACATTTTCTTCAGTTTCAATAAGAGATTATAATAGTTACCAAAGAAATACACACTGGCTCCGACGAGTGCATACTCAAACCTAGCAGTTAAGCCTACTAATTTGTAAACAAACTATACATATAAACAACACCAAAAAGGCCCCCGAACCCACTGCCACATTCATTGATGATACAACCTCCATTAATGGTAAAATTGTCGAAGATTTTCTTAGTTATGCTGCAAGGTGCAAATTGGTATTAAATGAAAAATCATTCTAAATCTCCCGCCATGACTACGTTTTTGTTGTCGTTGTTGTTTGTTGTTTCTATAGTGGATTTTCTTAAACTATGGCACGATTTATTTTAAGTGCAACTCATTAATCGCAATCGCTACACAACATCGCACCATTTCATAGGAATAAAACCGCTAAATCGCATTGCCTCTACCAGGGAAGTGCACACCTGAATAGGAAACCGAACGTACCGAAGTCATAGGCATATGGAGAAAAAGTGCGAATCACTTGTTGGCTGAATCAAGTGGCAAGCCAAGTCAATACACAAAATGCTGTGCAATATTCAGGGCAATGTTAATGCGAACAGAACGGCTTAATTTGGTTTACGCAGTTCCCCGCAGCAACACAATGTAAAGTTGGTACACCAGATTTTTTTTTTTTGGCTGGCTTAACGTAAATGACTCGACTCTCCGAACAATAAGCTGGAATGGTGAATGCCGTCTAAATGTTCTTTTTTTCCTCTTCGAAATGTATGACTGCCATTATCATAGCTTTGAGTGGTTACGCCTTTTGTCATTTGTTCTCAATGAACTCTAAGGCATTTCTTGTTAGTCGTAAGAAATTATGAATCTAATAATAACATCAACATGTACATACTTTGTAAATAATAGATAGATATGAGCTGATAGACATACCTATTGTCTGTGTGTAATATTGTAACTATTTTAATAAACGTATACCGTGGATTCCTCCATGGAGTCTTAATGACCTAAAGGACAAATTAATAGGTTGTAAACCGTGGCTGAAATAGGTGTACTACTGGCTAAAACTGTCTTAAAGCTGAACTAGGAATTGGTTTACACTCCTGTCTATTGATTTTCTTTCCCAATTTGGAATATCGCGTTTTTTGATCTCGCCTTCCACGTGTTCACTCCATGGTTGCATTCCAGTACTTCGGTCACTGTCATTATCATTCAGCTCATGACATTCTCTAGCCAGAGCAATCGTTGTGACAAGATATGTTGATCTATGCTGATTTCGTTGTATAGCCGATAAAGAGATGTGGCTTTGTTTATAAACTGCTTACATATCCCAAAGTACGATTTATTGGCCCATACTATTCTTCTTCTTATTTCGAAAGGTTGTCTCATTGTCGGTAAGCCCTTTTGGATTTAAATCGTTAGGTTAATGGTTTTCTTGTTTTAAATGAGGAACTGTTATCAGTTGCTTGGCATACTTTTGAAGGTACAGGGCTTCGTCGTTAACACAATATACTGGATACTACCTTCTAGACTATGAAAAACAAAAAAAACACTTGCTATGAAACACAAACCCCTCTAAAGTTGACGACCACTCAAAAGTTTTAAAGACCATGATCTGCGAATCTGCACCTGGAATGTTCGCACTCTTTATAGGTGTAGTTTACGCACTGGCAGATGTACTTGAAAAATACAAGACCGATGTAACCGTCATACAGGAAATACAATGTATTAGGGAAGGCGTCACAAGAACACCTAAAGAAACATATTACCGTTGTCCTGCCCATGACCTAAAAATTATTCATAGGGGTTTAATGCCAAATTGGAAAGGAGAATATCTTTGGCCCAACAGTCAGGCCACAGTGAAACATCGGACAATGGAATGAGGTTAATAGACTTCACAGGGGCAAGAAACATGGTAGTTAGCAGTGCCAGATTTAAGCCTCTCGATAATCATAACGGTTCCTGGCTGTCTCCAGATCAAAGAACAAGAAATCAAATTGATCACGATGTGATAGATGACAGACATTCATCAAGCGTGTTAAATATACGATCGTTCCGAAGAGCCAACATAGACTCGAAACACCACCTTTTGGCATGCAAAGCTGCGTACCAGATTAAACGTAGCAAATAAGGTACGAACAGACACAACACTGAAGATGGGCATTGGTAAACTGTAATCATATGGCCCTTGCTTTATCAAAACACTCCTCGTCCCGATACCCAAACAACCGCAAAACCCATACTTGGATGCCATTGACCTCCATTGTCGTGCTGCTACCGAAGAGAACAATGGCGAGCAAAATAGGAAAAGAGAAAATTTAAGGGAGAATTAATATTTAATTTTTCTTGTTGTTTCATTACATATTTAAACATTTATCTAAAATAGTGCTACAAATCAGGGACGTAGCCAGGATTTCATTTCGGGGGGGGCCCACCTGACCAAAATTTTTAAAGTTAATGCTAGCGAAAATTTATTATTTAGCAATGATTTAAACTTTATTTTAGGCTTATTTTACTGATGAAATAATTTTCATTACTATTTTTTAATTAAAATGGCGTAAGATTTCTTGGCCAATTTCCCCTTGTTTCAGGCTTCAATTTTCCACTCCAGACTATGGTCATGGTATGGTCGGACGTTCAGGTGTACAATCGTTTTTATTGTCATAAAGAAACCAACTATCGTTATTTCCCTAAAGATATTTTGGTGTCCAATCGTAGATCTTATCACAAAGAATTTCTGAAGGCCGATAGTGGTTTTCTTGATAAAAAAATATTCTGAGCAATAGTGAGTCTATCAATCATGAAATTCTAGCACCTAATCGCGGGTATGTAAATGACGAATTCTGTTGCCTAATCGCGCATGTAAATAGACTATTTTGGCGTCTAATCGTCGGACTTCTCTTATAGAAATTCTGGTTTCCGATCGTGGATCTTCTCATAAATTGACCAGGAACTAGGCCCAGCAAAAATCCTCATTACAAACCTCCTTTCCCACCCATTATTTTAACAAGGGCATGTCGCGCGAAATATCTGGTTATTTTGGAACCACTGAAATAAGTAGTCGTAATCTACCCAGTATCTACTTATTTCAGTGGTTACATACTACTTTGTTCAGTGGTTACAAAATAACCAGATATTTCGCGCGACATGCCCTTGTTAAAATAATGGGTGGGAAAGGAGGTTTGTAATGAGAATTTTTGCTGGGGGAAAACTCTGGCAACCAGTCTTGAATTCTTTTAAAATGAAATTCTGGCGTCCAATCCAAGATCAATACATGTATACATTCTTTTAGCAAAAATCCATGAAAAAAATGTTTCCCAATCTACATTTTTTATACTCTCA
Organism: Musca autumnalis; assembly: GCF_047663935.1. Taxonomy (NCBI): domain Eukaryota; kingdom Metazoa; phylum Arthropoda; class Insecta; order Diptera; family Muscidae; genus Musca; species Musca autumnalis. Next base: position 126,027,225 of record NW_027411866.1, on the reverse strand, counting down.
GCCTTTAGTCAAAATAAACCTCATCGAAAAAATGGTTTTAGGGCCAAAGTATGTTTGGAAAAAATCTGTTTCAGAAAACTTGAAGTCGACTTAGCTATGTTCGTCCGTCTTGGTGGAGGACACGATGATTCTCGAACAGATCGGTCCAAAATTTGGCCTTCGTTTTATTTTGTCCAAATTTTAATCAACTTCGAAGATGGACCATATCAATCCATTCTTTCGGTAACCTTCCACAGAGTATTTCAAAAATGTTCAGATATGTGCAGTTTAAGACCTCTCTTGACAATAAATAAGTGGATAAGTCTAAGCTGAAGACCTAAGTAGTCATGGCTTCACTTCCTTTTTGCTAATAATTTAGTTATAAGTAAAAATATGATATAAATAAATTAATAAATAAAAAGACCTCTCTGGAAACGCTTTCCTTTTTTGCAACAAGTGTTCTCGGGGCCACTATTACTACAGTACAAGTTTTTCAGGGGCAAGTCCATACTTTCAGAGAAACTGGACCGAAAGCTGTAAAGGACACCTACGGCCGTCATGTGTAGTCACTGGTGCGCACGACAACTTTCGAACCTTATACTGCGGTACATCCTTCAAAAACCATCAAAATAGTTGGTAAATGCAGTTTAAGGTCTGTTCGAGGATCCTTAGAAATGTTTACTGAAGGTATTCCTTGTGTTTAGAACGGTATTGTGTTTTTTGTCGGCAAGTCCATATTTCCTAACAAAAAAACTGAAAAATATTCTGTGACGAACTGAAATGACTGGTGGGAGCAAAATCTTTTAAAAGGAATGACTTCCAAAATAAAATCTAATTCCAAAATGAACTATGTCGGTCCGGTCCATTTCTTCAGGTACCTTCTCCGCAACACTTGTAATCAATGATATAATCCACATTTTGTCGCCAAGTTCATACGTCCGAAAATGGCTACACAATTCTGAAAATCTCCCAATACATAGCTTTGGGTTAAAGGATTTTGATTGTGTGGTCCCTATTCGATCTGTCCATAGATGAAAATTTCAGTTCACACAGACTCAGGGTATATTCCTGTCCGCAAAGCCGACTGATTCTTGTTGAGATTTTGACGAAGAAGAGAATCTGTTTCCGATTCTAGTATGAATTTTTTGAAAATACATATTTAGACTACAAAAACCCTAGTAGGGTTTTGTCCTGTCAGATACAGTTCGGATTTTAAGGCCTCATCTAAACCGGGCTAAATCTACACGTTTTTGCATTTATCAGGCCTTTATCTCAGAAACGAATAGGAATTTGGACTTGCTGTCTTTAGCAATATTGTAGCCCTGTACTAGTAGAACCTTTCTTCTGAAAAACCCACATAAGAAAAACTCCATCTACGGCATCAAAATCTATAAAATATAGAAAATTTTACATAACTGCTGAAATTCTGGTCAGTATGGGCTAAACTATTGGGAGTTGAACCAAGTAACCTTTTGCAAAAATCTTCCAAATAAGTTAAGTTAAGTTCTCAACAACTCTTTAGAACATTCTGAAACTCTAAAATGACATGTGACATGTTCTGAAGAGTTGTGTATTACATTCCAGGGAATATTTTTCCAAAAGAAAATATTCAGGAAAATTAACGATTGTGGAGATACGGTGCGAAATGTATAAAAATTGTGGAATTTTTGCATATAGTTTGAAATTTGAGGCAATAAATGTAGTTTTTCGAGTTCATTATTTCTTCAAACATCTTATTCTTGTCCTTATCTACAAATTTGCTTGAGGTCAGAAGAAGATTCGCATTGGTTTCAGAGATATAGCGCCGAATTTCTTTAAAAACTCAATATTTAACCATGTTTAGATGGGGCCATAAAATCCGAGCTGGATCTCGCACAACAAAACCTAACTAAGGTTTCTTGTCGTTTGGGTCTGTACTTTCAAAAAATCATCAGTTCGAATTGTTTGCACAAGATCACATTCAAAATGTTGCACAGTGTAATCGACAGAAAAAAATCCCTGAAGTTGAAATTCAATGTAATTTCGAAATATTGGAAATAATATGCAATAAATAAAATATAAATATTGACCTCAAGCTCATTAATCTTGGTTTTATTAACATTCGAAAGGTAGAACAAAACATCATGGCAGAATAAGAAGGTAATCTCATTTGAAAAAACCGTCCTTGAGCTGCCAAATACAACCATGCATTTGAAACAATATGAAAGTTGTTGTTATTGTATGTCAATGACAACAATAACAACAACTTTCATATTGTTTGTTTACGTTTTATTTATATTTTTATATTCCTGGAGAATGTGTGAAAAGTTTTTGTTTTTGATGGTCTATTGGTTCATGGAGGACGTCTGTGAGGCTGGATAATAAAATATTTTCGTAATTTTGGGAACATTTTCCAAAATATATAAATAGTAAGCAATGCGGATCACTACAGAGTAAATCGTGAAATACAACGTAAAAAGATTTCTTACTTAAATGTTATTATATAAATAGTTACAGAGTGCAGCAAAGGCAAGAATAATGAACAAAGCCACACTCTTTATCATTTGGACTGCAATGAGGGTCTCAATGAATATGTTGGTCTATGGTGTCCTGATTCTGACCACTAACTACCCCAAAATATTGAGTGTTACTTTCTACAGCATGTTTAAGTCGTCCACGCAAGCAACAGTGAACTGAAAGCTGCAACATAGTGCCTCCACATAACACCAGTGCCTCCACATAACACCATCTGCATGAGAAGACGAAGGTTTTAACGGTGCATCAGCACATCAGGATGTTTCCAATACAATACCTGCTTGGATGTTATCGCAATGAGCATCCCTGTCATGATTTAATGGAAAGGCTTTCCCCACCCATGTACATCCACAGAGATATTAATGAATTAGGACGAGCCTATCAGGCAGGCTTGAATTGAATTTATACTGCCTGTATCGTACTCATAGACCATCCCTCATCAATTACAGCAGAATAACGCCAGCTGTTAAGACAAAAAAGCTGCCTCAATTCATATTGGGCCCGAATCAATGTGGACCACACGACACGCTGCACTTGTTTAGTTGCTCACCTGTCCTCGGATTCTTTATGTATCAGCTTGTAAAGGTTGCAGAAATTTTGAGTATGGATACAGAGGAACCAGAAGTACATAAGTGAAATAATAAAGGAACGAACATACTTTCGTTGCTAAAACAGCATCAACCAATTGATGTGTCGTAACAAGCGTCAGCGAACAAGCCTGTAAGTTTTTGGACTGGATCAAAGATTAATGAGTTTATATTTACATTCATATTCATATTGACAGGTCACCAAATTGCTGTCGAATCATGTCATAGTACCATACGCGACCGCCGTGGACCTCTCATCGCATACCACAAAGATTAAGGTTTTCTTGCAAATATGGTTCCGATGGCTAACAACAATTTGTATAGCATTCCTAAATTTGAAGAAATCAGCAGGTGATTCCTGACGCACGCAACGAGTCTTCGGTCGTGTTCGTCTCCCAATCCAATGTTCGTCAACCCATAAGGTTGTATCCTTATGCTGAAAAGAATATCATTGCCAGAACAACGTTGAATTGGGTAAAAACCACTTTGCTGTTGCCACCACTAAAGCTGTGCCCAAGAGCGCTAAAACTCTACGGAACACGTGAAGCTAAAAAGAAGAAAGCCGCGGCTGCCACGCCCCCCCTCCCCCCCCAAGATCTAAACTTTTGAAATCTTATAAAATCTGTGAGAATATTGTACTCTTTTTATACTACAAAATGTATGATTTTTTATATTTAGGAATATATATAGAACCAACTTTATTTACACAGCCGTATCTGTTTACAGCATAAATTTCTTAGGAATCCCAGATCTATGTGTGTTTTGTATTTACAAAAATAAAAACTTCCAAAGGAAAAAATATTATGTCATTATACACATGATTAAACACGCTGGATCTCATTTTGGGGAGTCACTTCAATATTTATCGTGCCAATTTGGTTGGACCATCCATATATGAAGCGTTCAGAGCACACTTCGACTAACTCCATAAAACAAAAAGTTGAGAAAAGCAATGATGAAATGTATATTGTTTTTTTAAAATTCCCCTGATAATATGGATTCAAATATATAATGTAGAATGCATAATAGCAGGTATAGCTTTCATCTAACGGTATATAAAATAAAATAAAAACAATAGTCAACAAACAATCGTTAGTAATGTTGTGGTAATGGTGGAGTTAATCGAAGTGTGCACTGAAAAAAGTAATAAAGTTAGGTTTTGAATTTTTTTAACGAAAAACTTAGTTTTATACACATATATTACAGGTTTCACATAAAAATTAATGTTGCTAGTTCGGTTATAAAACAATATTTGTAATTAATTCATGTTAGCTTTATGTTAGCGTCATTCTTCTTGGCTAGGTTTACGACGTTTTCGACGTATGTAATATACGTCAAAAATGTATGTTATATACGTCATAATTTTCTAAAGGCCATCTATGGTTTCAACAAAAGCCGAAAGAGTATTGCATGTGCACGTTGCGAGCAGAGCTACATTTGAATGTGGAGTTAATCGAAGTGTGCACTGAAAAAAATTGCATATTATTCAGTGGTCAATAAAAACTTGTTATTTAAAGGTGCTCATCTTTATTATTCAGGAAAGATATTATAATCATAAATAGATATGGCGATATCAAAGGCTTTGACACTAAAATCTCAAATTTTTCAAAAAGTGGAGTTAGTCGAAGTGTGCACTGAGCGGCTCATATATTGGTCGCTGTAGGAGTTTTAAAGCTTTTGAACAAATATATCTGAAAACATAGACTGGATCACGAAACACATCATATCACTGTTAAGAAGACCACAAGGAATTTAAAAGCGATTCACGAACAGCCCTTAAGGGAAAATTTTGTGTGGGGGTACTCGAAGGACTGGATCGATATAGTCCATGCTTGATATATGTATGTCTGCAAAAAATATTGCAATGAATAATGTTTATGCAAAATCAGTTGATCTGCTCGTGAGTTACCGTTCGCACCAAATCTTTGAACTTTTATGGGGGTTGTACCAGAAGAAGTGGACCGATATGCCCCATAGTCGAAATTGATTAATATTTTGGAAAAACATGACGAGGCCAATATTTGGACCACTTGAGCTGATCCGTTCGAGAGTTATCCTTCAGACGGGCGGATATACAATGCAAAATCAACTCCAAATGGTCTGAAAAAATTAAATTAAAAAATATGAAATTAAATTGCTTTCAGATTTGAAATGTAAATAAAACTGACATATGTATGTTTTAACAAATACATACAAAGCTTGTCAAAATCATTTTGTCAATGAAGGGACGGCAAAGCGAATACAACTCTGTGAGCTCTGAGCGTGAGGTTACCTTGTATCATGACAAAACATAAAAGTACGACAGAAAAATCCTTTTTTGTACAATAGACATTTACTAATTTGTAACAAGAGACCAGTTTCTAATAATCTCAACGAACGAGACTGCGGTGGAACAGAAGTTTTATCATAAAAATGGTTGGTATAGTTCTTTTTTTGCAGATTTGAAACATAATAAAGAATAAGGACCACAAGAATGTTTTTTTTTTTCTAGATATTGTTTACAAGCCAGTAAACATCTTGTTGTGAAATCAACAACACTTAGAGTCAGCCTTAAATTACTATTAAACGCTTAAACAACACCTTAAAACTTACCAACAACTATGCAGAAAATTGCTCAAAAAACCTAACTTCTTCATTATTTCATACTTTCAATAAGTAAACCAATGTAGTTGACCCAAATACTTTACATATTTCTTTAAAAATCTAAAAAATTTTAAAATTTTACTCAAAAATAAAAAAAATGTGACACATAAGCTAATATCCTATAGGAACGAAAATCATTTCGGGGGGGGGGGAGGACCGGGCCCCCCGGGCCCCCCCCCTGCCTACGTCGGTGCTACAAATGAATTATTAAAGAATTATTACAAAAATACTTAAACGCCCAAGTGTTGTAGAATTAATTAAATTAAGAGTATTTTACAGAAACCACCAGTGGATGGCCGTGCACACCATTGCTTTACAATCAGTATCAACGCGTAGCGCACGAGACAGGTATCGGGAGAAAAGGAGAGAGGAGAAATGTCATTTCCGCAGGAAAAAGAGAGATATGGAAAAGCGGAAGTGTGAAATGGAGATGTACAGGAGCCAAAATGAAGTCCGAAAGTTCTACCAAAGAGTGAAACGTCCAACTGATGGCTTTATTACAGGCACACCCTCCTGTATAGACCAGCAAGGTAATTTGGTAAGTGATACAGATATGGTGCTCAGGATATGGAAAGAGCATTTTTCCAAACTGTTGGTATCAAATAGTAGAGAAGACGATGAAGATACCACAGATCCAATCCCAGAAGATAGTATTGAATGTAAACCGGTTAAAGAATAATAAAGTAGCAGGAGCCGATGGCTTACCAGCCGAGCTGTTCAAAACCGGAGGCGACACTCTGATAAGGTGTATGCATCTGCTAGTTAGCACCATTTCCTACGATTGGAACCTGAGCATCCTGTGTCCCGTCCACAATAAAGGAGATAAGACTGCATGCTCTAACTATAGGGGCATAAGTCTTCTCCCTATTGCCTACAAGATAGTGTCAGGGATATTATGGAAACGACTAAAGCCTATGGTCAATGAAATATTTGGACCATACCAATGCGACTTTAGACCTGGCAAGTCCACCATTGACCAGATATTTACCCTGCGGCAAATCCAGAAGAAGTCTCATGAGATGCAGATCGACACCTACCACATTTTGGTCGATTATAAGGCACTCAAAGTTATTCCAAGCCATGTCTGAATTTGATATCCTCGCAAATCTCATTCGGCTTTGTACGATGACTTTAACTAATACTAGGTCATCAATTAAAATAGGAAAGGAACTCTCCGAACAATTCAGTACCAAAAGATATTTCAGACAAGACACAGCCTTTCGTGTGACCTGTTCAACATCCTGCTGCAAAGGTTATACGAGATGCACATTAGAGTTGTACAATCTAGTTCATTTGAAAGATCTAGTTCAATAGTTCAGCTCTTTTAACTGAACTAGTTCAGTAATCTAGTTCATAGTTCACTATCCAGTTCATTCATTCGGATCATAATCGCTCAATCAAATGCATACATACACCAAATAGAAACAAACATTAGCAAAAATCTTATGTTGTGTGTGTGTAGAAATTGTCAATGCGAAAAAGCTCCTTGTGCGTTTCTTTTTATTTTTTTCTATCCAGAACAAGGCACATTCAATATGGGAATATGTGGAATTTGTTTTTTTTTTTTTTTTTTTTTTTGAAAAATCTTCACTTTCGCACAGCCAAAACATAAACAAACTCATCACATTACGAAGGCATCACTTAACACTGACGACGGCGTAATTTTATGCATATGTGAACGGCATGTTGAACTAGATTGTGAATCGTTCGTTCGTTGATCGTACGGTGGCCGATGATTATAGTTCAGTGAACTATTGAACTATAATGAACTATATCGACTGATCTAGTTCATACGCTCTATTCAATGAATCTACTAAATTTAAGCCAGGGTCAGCCAAACAAAAGTTCTATTTGTGTCAGTCACATGCACGAGAGTTATTCTCCCTCTCTCTGTAACCACTGCCTGTTTATTTCTTGTTAGAAAAAAGGGATGCCAAGTTGGTGGTTTTCCCGCTACTTGTGGTTATGTTTGATGTACAAAAAAACACTTTTTAAGAGTCGTAGCGATTTTTTATTTTAAATCGCTACAGTAGCGATTTTGGCTGTTACGTAGCGGTAGCGGTTGTTGCGGTTATTACGCAACATTGTTTGTTATCATCACTTTTAAAACCAACGAAACAGAGTATATTGTGAAGCGAGTGAATTAATCATACATTTTGATAGCATATCAGGTTTAATAATATAGAAAAGCATGGGAATCGAATATTTTATTGAAGAAATGGGTAAAACATAGATGCGCGATTTTTAAAAATTGTCTCTTTCTGTGTAAGATTGATAATTTCGTAGCGTTTTTTTGGTCCTTGTCGGTAGTGATTTGTGGTGGTTTTTAACACAACTTGTCTGTAGCGATTTTTACCTCGGAATATTTGGCATCCCTGGTTAGAAACGATCGGTGGTGAGAGCAAGATTGAAACTCACCACAAGTGAGATTGCGTTTGTGCACACAACAAGCGCCCGCGGTCGCCGTTGTGGCTGATGCTAATTTATGTTGGACAGTACGGTTAAATTTTAACCGTTAAAACCTTGAAAATACCGAAAATCGGATTGACAATAGGTCTGTCTGGGTACTTTCCCAGCAAGAATTGTCCAGCAAGAACTTTCTCAGAGAGTGAGGAGTTTTTATTCTCTTTTGTAAGAAAATTGTAAACAATAGACAGACACCTTCCCAGCAAAAACCGGCACGCAATCAGCTGACTTGCCAAAACAGAACAATTTGTCCGCCAATAAAGGAAAAAAGGAAGCGGAAATGTTGTATTTTATTTAAAATAAAAAAGAAAATGACCCAAGAAAGGAAATTTTCCACATTGCAACTTTGTTCTCCGAAGAAACAATACAAAATGGTTTTTAATTTTCAAAAACAGTAATCACCAAATAATGAAAAACAGCTGATTGATTGTTTTCATGAAGAAGAATAGTTATAAGTGCTTGCTAGATGAAATTTGCAAGAAGCAAGAATTTGAAAATTTTCAGTAAAAGAACTGTCTCTCTCGATCCGCTCTCTTTTGCTGGCTTTTTGTGTTAACAGACGACTTCCAGCAACAATTGGTACAAATTGTTACAAGTTTTAGGGTAAGCAGATAGACCTAATGTTAATTATACTCTTCTTAATTGACTATGGGGGAGTTCTTATGTTATGAAAGGAGTCACATGGTGGAGGGTCTAAAACTCGGTGATGGGGGGTTGTAATCTGCCTGTGAATTACACCTCGTCGTCAACTAGCGATCGTGAGCAAATCTCTTCCACATAAGTGGGTGCCAGGTGTGTAACATCTTTTTCTCTATGATATCGAATAGGATTTTATTCAAATTTTAATAATTTTGAAACTTATAATTGGTTAGGGTGGAAAATCAATTGCAATATGCCAAAAGGTCCCGTCCTCCCTCATCATATTCTCAACAAATTCTATACATTTCATTTTACCTAAAATTACCAACTTAAAGTTGCTTTTGACTCTATTCTCTTTATAACATTACACGCTTTGTCATGAACATCATTTTGTTTGACACTAACACTTTACACTGCCCGTATCAGTTAGGACAACAAACATTGACGGGAACAACTTTTATCTAAAAGAGATAAACGACAATTTACATTCACACAAATGTATGTTTATATAAATGCCAGTATGTACGAAGGCTCAACAACAGCGTGATAGGTTTTACATCTGAAAATCCACTTGGACATGAACACAACAACATAAACATGGACGACATTAACATGCAACAAGCGATACCCCAAAACACGGTTTCTGCTACCGAAACTATTGTTGGCACGAATTTGCTGTCGGCAAACATAAGGAGATGGTAATGCTGAACTTAAATTACATGAGGAACAGGTGATATCTGCTGAATTTCTTTCACAGGGGTAACTGAAGTAGAAACAAAGTACAGAAATAAATATCAAATAAAATGAACGGAATTCCAAAGATGTTTAACCCCTGTAAGTGAATTCTACTATTCCCAAAATTCGCATGATTTTAATTAAATTGCATCAGTTTATGGGTTATTAAATGTTTAATGACAATTTGTTGCTTTTCTTTATTGTTGTATTTTGGCAAAAATTCGCATAAATGTTTGCAAAAAAAAAAAAATGGTTGTTGTTAACCTATTTTTTAAGGTTTCTGAAAAAATGAAACTTTTGTCCTTACATTAACGTTAATGTGACAACATTTCCCTGGATAAGTGTTCTGTGGTTAATTTACAACTGCGAAATGTAGCTGCAGCATGGCACACGCCACGCTGTTGTTATCAGATAATGATTTAGGTTTACTTGCCGGTAATCATTGAATTTGCCAAATAAATTATGTCAATGCAAAAGGTGCTGATTTAAGATATTATAAACTAAGTGTAAAATTGTGTAAAAAGTTGTAATAATAAGCTGTCACGACACTTGCTTTCATAACACGCATCACTTTGTGGAAAACACCCTTTCCACAAAATTAGTGTTTCTAAAAAATAAAAAAAAATTATAAGTTGGTTTTGGCCAAAAAGTTTGTAACGCATCGAAATAATGGTCGTAGACCCATACTTATATATACCAAAGTGAATGACTGGTCGAGCTGAGTCGATCTGGAGTTGATGGTCAGATAATATGTGTAAAAAATTATTTGGAGAACAAGTCAAGGTTTGTTTCCAAAGCGAATATCTCAGCTTCTATAATGGGTACACCAAAAGCGAGAAAATATCAACTTTCTAACGATGTAAAGTAGGTTGCCGTAGGTGCTCAAACAACGAAGATATCACAATAGTCGCAAATAAAACCAAATTTTTAATTTTTGCTATTTTAGTTATAACGACGAATACACAGCTTTGTTCGGGGACTTTCCAAAAGCAAAGTCAGAAAAGAAAATCCCTTCTTTAATATGACCCAAAGTTGGTTGACGATTTGGTTCCCAATCGGAATACTCGGGTAATATGTCCAATTTTTTATTTTTTTTGAAATCACGCTACAGGTCGCAATTTTGAACTATATGTACTAAGGGAAGGAAAATGAAAGAAACTGTATGAACTAAAGGAACTATATGAATGCAAAGAGCTGGATATAGTTTCTTGAAACTAATTCGTTCCTGAACTTCACAGCTCTACTGTTTTTGCATCTCCAGTTGAAGGACTTGTTCCTCTATCCAGCTTCTGGTGCTTGTCCTAGTTTGGTATACTTTCTTCCCCTGACTTTGATTTCTGTGGCAATATAATCTGCGTATCCTACGAGGACGATGTTATGTAGCATTTCTATTTTGAGCATTCCGTCGTACGTTGAGTTCCTTCCACTAATACGGGATGACTATGGACTCTTGTGTCGCTCCTAACTTGAATACTCTTGTTGCCTTAATTGGTTCCATAAATGAGTATTATGTTTCGCAGGTGGTCTCTGATGATGTAAAGCCGATACTTGAAATATAGACAATTTTCTCTAGAGTTTGGTTGGTATTAAATTGGCAACTAGTCTGAGAGCATAATTTTCAGGTATTACAAACTTTCATCTATTAGTAATGTGTGGTATAAACAGAATAACAAAGAAGTCAAAATATTTATTTTTTGTAAATATTTTACTTTGTTCAACGTTAAATTTATGATATTTTCTTAGAAATTTTTACTAGTTTCAGAAATATTAACAGTTTACATAAATCGTCGGTATCTCTCTAGTTTATCTTATCATTTTGTATGTAAACTTCAATCTTAATGAATAACAAATAAAGGCTGAGTTGATGATGATGAATGAATAGAAGCAGTAGGCAAATGTTTATAATGGAACAATAAAATTGAAAAAGATTTATGTTCTGTTCTCACCTTGGTAGTTTGCCCATAAGAAAAGCAAATGTGTTATTAACTAACGTTATGGTTAAGAGATACACTCAAGATAAATTTTAGTTGAAAACACTTCAACATTGGACCCAAGATACATATGTGAATGAGAGCTATGTTTATATTTATTTATTGCATATTTTTAGGCTTTGAGTGTAACCAATATTTGAACCGCCCAGTGCACACATCGTCATAAATTTTTATTTTTATATTTACAGTCGAACTTCTCTATAACGAAATTCCTTTTAACGAATTTTTCTCTATAACGAATTAAAATTGAAAACACAACTTTTTCCACACATTTTGACCTATTTTAACATCTCTATAGAAAACTTATTTATCGCGAATACTTCTCTACAACGTAGTTTTTTCAATGTACAAATGGAAATTCTCACGCAAAAAAGTCTCTCTATAAGGAATTTTTGAAAACTGATATTCATTTTAGTTTACACTTTTATAATGCTATTTTTATTGAAGTTCGCACTAAAAAGGTAAAGCAAAACTCATTTATAAACGCTGTTAGAAAAAAAATTGATTCAAAATACGTTTCATTTCCAATGACTACTATGCATAGTTTCATTTTATTGCTTAAAAATGACTGGTTTGCCATTTTGCCTCGGTTTCTCTATAACGAATTTTCTCTATAACGTAGAAATTCTTCGGTCCCCAACTGCTACGATATAGAGAAGTTCGACTGTATAAAAATTTTGCTGAATAATAAAGATTAGCACTGTTAAATGACAAATATTCAATGGCAAATAAGCAGATATACAATGCAAACATTCGGTTAATCGATGTGTGCACCAAGCGGCTCATTTAATAGCTTATCGATAAAAACCTAAACGTTCCAAGGATTCCATATCAAATATTGTATTTGTCCGTGGCTTCCACAGTTACACTATTCACACCAGTGCCTTTGGACTTATATATAGATAGGATATATCGATGCCTTACTTCCTCAACATTGTATCTTTAAAAATACAACTTTTCAGGAGAGACAAAAAACGGTTTAACTTTTGATACATCCGTGTTTGGGTAAAAGTGTAAAAGGCAATTATTAGGGAATTAGGTACATCTATGCATATTGGAAGAAATAATATGTTAATCTTTTTTAATTTAAGCATGCATCATGCTGCACTCTGAGAATATGGTTATTTTGTTCGTGGTACCTCAAACATAGACACAACCAGTGACGTAGATAATAAATGCCATTAATCCACTTTTATCGTCCACTTCTGCCTGCTTTTATGGTAACTTTTGCATAGGTATTGGGAACCACCGTGTTGCAGTGGTATGCACGTCCGCCTTGCACTCAGATTGTCTGCGTTTCAATCCCTGACCAGAATATCAAAATTTTCGGCGGTGGCAAATCCCCTCAGTGTAATGTCGGCTTACATTTCCTCAGTATTTCAACTTCACTAAAAAGTGGTGTCGTAAGACACTCCGTTCCGGCTCGGCGATAAGAAGTATGTCCCACATTATTGAGCCAATAGTAATTGGCGTGCACTCATTGATAGGAGAGAAGCCCGCCCCCCTTGTTCTCTTGGGGGTATTGTGCAACATATGTTTGTATGTATTCCACTTTTATCCGTTCACTCAATGCCAAATAGTATTTAATTTAGTACCATTTAGTACTTTTCGTATATATTTCCTCCTTACATAAACATAATATCTCAACCAATATTAGCATAACAATTTTGAAGATTTTAACTTTATTCGTTCACAAAATACCAAATTGTACACTTTTAATAAGTTAGTAATTGTCATAAACTTATTGTTCTAATTTTCAAAAACTATTTAATACAACTATTTTGCACTCCGTCCGTTCTTACTTACACACCTACACTTCAATAGGAACCCTCACTCAGAATTTGAAGATTCTAGATTTAGCCGTTTCGCCTCGACGTTGATTACCAGTAAGTCAAACAAATGGTACCAATTTTAGTACTACGAATTTTCAAAAACCCAGCCAACTGGACCAACTACGCCCCAAGACTAACCCTCACCCAAAATTTCCAGATCCTTACTTCCGCCGTTTCACCTGGGCATTGATTGTCAGTCAAACATTATTGCTCAGGAATTAAGATACGAGTTTGAGGCACTTATGAAAATAGGATTGAATGAGATACGAGAAAATATTTTATTAATATTTAGAGAACCGTGATAACATATTGAGATAATAAGTGGTTGCGGTAATAAAACACAAAAATAGCTATCGTTTGATACAAAAAAGGCAAAATCGCATTTTTTTTTAAGATACGTGTTTGAGAAAGTAACGCTTCGATATGGTAAAAACCAAAATTCCTTTACAATTCCATTTGAAAAAATATAAAAAAAAATTGTGAGCACATCTACGATTTTTGATTTTTGGTTTCAAATCTGTTCGCGTTGACAAAATTGGTCAATGCCCGCAAAACTAATAGCGGTTTTTATTCTCTTATAAAGAAAACATATTTTAAAATTTCTTATTTGTTATATTGAGAAAATGTATGCATATATCAGTAACAGCATTTGACAAAACTCCGTAAATGCACCTTTATTTCTAAAATTTGTTTTTATTCGCGGAAAATCAAAAAATTAAAAAAAATCTGGGAGCAAATCTAAATAACACTGTGCAACACGAAAATTATTAACCATATTCTGACACCGTAGTGTGATAGAACACCAAAAATGAGAAAACACGTGTCTCGCCGTTTTTCCCTATCTCATCAACTTTCGCGGTTATATGCCTCCAAATGTTTGATGCTTTGATGTAGAAAGGGTCATTTAGTCAGGACTATATCTTCCAAACCGTTAGGAAATTTGATTTTATCTCGGAGGCAAAGTTGTAGCTCTTATCTTAAAGAATAAAAATTGTGATCACATATAATCCATCAAACTTCATATGCAAGGAGAAAATCGCCATGGTCAAATTTCTTTTAAAATGTTTTCTCAAGTTTTGTAATGCAGCTTTCAAACTGATCAAATTTGAAGCAATCAACTACAAAAATGTACCTCAAATCTCAATAAACATCTTTCTAGTCTATACGAACTCTGTAGAAACGGATCTTAATGGTCAAAATAGCAAAACAATTGCGATATGTATCCTCTTTTCTCGGCTTCTGCTCCATAGATATTAAACCGTTCAAAATTCAAGAAAACAATCAAACACAATAGCCTAGCAGAGGCATCAATAATCAACTTTCTGGAATATGCGAAATGCCTATGAACGGTTCTTCATGGTAAAAATTGCAAAAATCTTTTGAAAATATCCAATTTTTATACTTTTTTCTCCGACTCCAAAGCATGCAACCAAAGATACGCAACCGCCCAAAAACGAAGGATACAGTCAACTACAAAAATGTACCTTAGATTTCAACAAACAAGTTTCTAGAACAAATGAAAATTCTAGGAATGATTCTTAGGGCTGAAATTCACGAACTGTTAAATGTTTTTAACATTCCCCCTGCTCAGGTTTGGAAATAACAAACTGTTAAAAACTCAAGGAAATTTGAAAGGTTTTTTAATTACGGACCTGAACAGAAAAGAATGATCTAAAATAATCGAATTTTGAGTTTGAAGAATCGTTCCTAGAATCTTCATTTGTTCTAGAAACTTGTTTGTTGAAATCTAAGGTACATTTTGGTAATTGAATGTATCCTTAATTTTTAGGCGGTTGCGTATCTATAGACCACAGTCAGAGAAAAAGTATAAAAATTGGATATTTTCAAAAGATTTTTGCTATTTTTACCATTAAGAACCGTTCATTGACATTTGGCATGTTCAAGAAAGTTGTTTTTGATGCCTTTGCTACACAATTGTGGTTGATTGTTTTCTTGAATTTTGAACGGTTTAGTATCTATGAAGCAGAAGCCGAGAAAAGAGGATAAAAATCGCAATTGTTTTTTTTATTTTGACCATTAAGACCTGTTCCTTCATGGTTCGTATATTCTAGAAAGATGTTTATTGAGATCTGAAGTACATTTCTGTAGCTGGTTGTTTGCCTCAAATTTAATCGGTTTGATAGCTGTATAACAAAAATTGAGAACAATTTTAAAAGAAATTTGACCATGGCGATTTTGACCTTGCAGATGATGTTTGATGGGTTATATGTGTTCATAATTTTTGTTCTTTAAGACTAGAGTTACAACTTTGCCTCTGAGATAAATTCAAATTTCCTAACGGTTTAGAAAATATAGTCCTAAATAAATGACCCTTTTTACATCAAAGCTTCAAACATTTGGAGGCCTATAACCGCGAAAGTTGATGAGATAGGGAAAACGGCGAGACACGTGTCTTCTCATTATTGGTGTTCTATCACACTGAAACATTTTTTTCAGCAACTTTTCCTTTGTACAACTGTCAAAAACTGCAACATTAGTAGTAATTATTACTAATTATCACGTAAAAAGACACACCTATTTATTTCAAATATATTTTTTGGTTCGATTAGAAAAATTAGAAAAATATTCGCGAGTTCTCCAAACGTTTCGTTAAAATCCCATACAATAATTAATGTATACTGCTAAAACTTCATCAAGAAATATGGTTTACCATCGCGAAAGCCTAAATGCTTATTGTGATAACTTATAAGGATAGGAAATTAGAGTAATATTGAAATTGCAATCATTCAAAAAATATAAAAATTAAAAAGCGTGTTATTCGCGAATTAGTTAAAGTCGGTTGATACAGCGAATCAATCTCTTTCAACATTTATGCATATTTCGATGTTTCACTCAGCGGTCAAAGTGTGCCGCCAGTTACATCACACAATGCAAAAAACCTTAAAGTGGGTAAAAATCGCGCAATTTGCATACGATTTTGATGCGCATCCGGTTTCAGTAGCACCCATCAAAAATACGGTTATATACACATATTTCAAAAAGATTCTTCAAGAACCGCGGATGTGCCTCCACATTCTATTTTTGGTGAAAACCCCATATTACTCGCGTATTTCTGTAATTTATGACACACGTTTTCGCAAATATTATAATAGCGTATAAAGGATTCCATTTATTTAAAAAATTTTAAAGAAAATTGCGGTTTAGTGCGCGGCTTTGTCAAAATATATTTTTGCAGATTTTCCTATTTCCAAGGTATCTTTATCCGCAATTTTAATGGATGGATTCGATCGCGAAAGGTCTCATTAGATCCGTAGCGTAAAAAAGCTAAATTCAGGCGGGGTTCAAAGGAAATTGAAAGACACTTCTAAATTTTAAACGCCTTTAGACTCCAATTAAGGAGCACACACTCACGACGTAAAATCACGAGTTCTATAATCTTATTATGCGTTTGAAATGTCATATTGTTGGGCGTCCGGATTATTAAAAAAATTTAAAAAACCTCGAAATTGAGGCTTCAATATGTCGGCATCATTCTTAGGTGGAAGCAGTGGTTATATCGAATAGGGATACGTAAAATCGATTTCGGTTAATCGATTACTAGCCGTAAAATTGCTAAAAATCTTAGTCGACTATTGACTGTGCGAAAACCGTATAATCGATTATTCTTAATCGACTTTCAGAAGACGGAGTGAACTATTATTCGTAGTCACCCATTAGTCGTAGTCTATCAGTATTTGTAGTCGACTATTAATCGTGATCGACTATTAATCGTTGGTGACTATTGGGTGTGCTAAAACCGCGTAATCAACGGTACTTTTTTGTATACATATAACCATCACGAATCACATCATCGAAAATGGTCGATTATAATCGGTTTTCGGCGGTTAAAGATTAATCGAAAGTCGACTTTTAGGACACTCTCAAATAATCGACTAACCGAAAATCGAACTTTAAAGAGCAGTACAGATTGTCAGTTTTGAATGTCGATATTTCGCAGTTATCGATAACTGTCCAACCGTCCAGCAACCACAAAACATTTTGCGGTTGCATGATGAATGACAAAAATGAACGGCCACACTAGCAAGCACCAACAAAGCTGTCATTCAAAACTGGCAATGTGTACTCAGCTTAAGTTTTTCACGAAAATCGAATAATCGAAAAACCGATTATTGCATTTCACTGCGTATCCCTAATATCGAAAAATCATACCCTAGTATCATGTTGTCCATGGAGTATTCTGTGATTCTTTCTTTGGGAATATGTATATAAAATGTAAGGTTAAGCCAGAAATCGGAATGAAACATAAAAAAAAACTTGTTGGCTTCAACCCATTTTTCTACATTGATGCCAACACAGCCACACAGCCCTCCTAAAACACATCATTTTAAAGAATTTCAGTCATACTATATAGAATATGTTAACAGTTCGCGAATTCTGAATGGGTAAAACTCGGATTCATCGTTTGTAAAACATTTTTGGTTTTTACCATATATCCTTTAGAACATCCCTTAAAGGGGATGCTTTGGATGACTTTGTATACTTCCCCATTATGCATTATCATATCCTGTAAGAATTTAAAACGTTTTCTTTCAGCTAAAAAATATTCTTTCATATTTTACCACAGATGATTTTAGTATCCATTTTAACATTATTTTTTATTGAGTGTTGAAGAAATTGAGATAGTTGTTTCTTTGCCCGGTAAACATGGTTTTTTATTCACATACATCCATCCTTCGTAGCCTCTAGCATACCTCACTGCATATCAACTCTGTTTGTTCCAATCAAAGATTCTAATGAAATCTGGAGTATAAACTGCAAAAAAACTCAAAAGGAAGCAAATGAAATTTCCTGCTAACTAGCATTCAGCCTTATTGAAAAAAAAAAAACAAAACAAAAAACGTATAGGACAAAAATGGCCAATTGTAAATCAAATTCCTGAGATATTTATCATTTTCATTTTTTTGTAGAATTACTTGTTTAGCCGCTGAAATGAACTGGTAAAAATTTCTTATCGATTGTTATTGTCCTATGTGTGGCCTTTAGAACTTTTTCGTAAAATTTCACCTTTCGACCCATACAAATAACTATTTTTTTTATCCATATTATAGCCCTACATTAGATTTAGATTGAATTTCAGGTATTTTGAAATTTTCAGTTACATTTTCAGACAGAAAAAGCTTTACTTTATATATACATAGGTTTCTTACGGGTCAGACAACATGTTCACTAAAAATAGTGAATATAAGGTCACGTATTGGTGTAAAGCTACCGCCCGATTTCGGTTGTTTTTAAGTTTACATCTACATTTTCGGTTCAAATTGGATGTAATTTGGCACTTAGGGTACCCAGTGGTGAGTTAGCTTTTCCACCAAAACTTGCTAGCATAAGTTTAAGTTTTTGCCCCCATATAACGGTACCAACCGAATTCGTAACAGAAAGAAAAGTAATTATTATATTTTAGCTTAGAATATTTCATAACTGAAGGTTTCCTAAATCCATGCTGATGATCGGTAACTGCATTACTATTTTAATGCCTAGAATTAGTAAAGTCTCGCACCCTTGTGTGGATTCAGTAACGTAATGCTCTTCGCCTCACGACAAACTGCCCTTTAAAATAACTCCTTGTGTTAGCACAACTCTTTGTGTTGGCGAATGCGAAGGTGCCAAACTAGAATGACTGACTTAGCCAATACCCACAGTTTGCCTGCTCCGATTCTCTAATATTGCAACACTTCATGATCCTTTCATACTCACCGAACATTCTGTTAATTTCCAGTGTCAGTTCCCTGACATTGGGGTAATCGTCTCATTAATATTTGTTAAATACTTTAATTACATTCCATTCAAAACTGTTTTAAATATACTACTTACTTAGCTAGCCCATTACAGAACATTTGTTCTATAGGCCGAACTAAGAAAAGATCTCCAATTTTCTCTATTTGTTGCTTCGCTTTCTGGAATACCGCGCCTTTTCATCTCATCATCCACTTGTTAGTGCCATCTATTCCTTGGCCTGCCAATTCTGCGTGCACCGCCAAGCGGTCCGTGTTTATACACCTTTTTAGCGGGGTCATCATCGCTCATTCTTATGATATGGCCTAGCCAACGCAATCGCTGCATCTCTTCTTATGGGAGAACGCACGTTCTTCTTTACGGACATGAACAGGAAAGAATGATCTAAAATAATCGAATTTAGAGCTTGAAGGATCGTTCCTAGAATCGTCATTTGTTCTAGAAACTTTTTTGTTGAAATCTAAGGTACACTTTTGTAGTTGACTGTATCGTTAATTTATGGGCGGTTGCGTATCTATGGACCAGAGAAAAAGTATAAAAAAGTATAAAAATTGGATATTTTCAAAAGATTTTTGCTATTTTTACCATTAAGAACCGTTCATAGATATTTGGCATGTTCAAGAAAGTTGTTTTTGATGCCTTTGCTATACAATTGTGGTTGATTGTTTTCTTGAATTTTGAACGGTTTAGTATCTATGAAGCAGAAGCCGAGAAAAGAGGATAAAAATCGCAATTGTTTTGCTATTTTGACCATTAAGATCCGTTTCTACAGAGTTCGTATATTCTAGAAAGATGTTTATTGAGATCTGAGGTACATTTTTGTAGTTGGTTGTTTGCTTCAAATTTAATCGGTTTGATATCTGTATAACAAAACTTGAGAAAACAAAATTTAAAAGAAATTTGACCATGGCGATTTTGACCTTGCAAATGAAGTTTGATGGATTATATGTGTTCACAATTTTTGTTATTTAAGACAAAAACTACAACTTTCCCTCTGAGATAAATTCAAATTTCCTAATTTCCTAACTGTTAATCTACTATGAAATTAACTGAAACTTTGTATTGTTAGTTTCAGGTTAGCAAAAATACACTCCAAAAAACATGCATGCAAAAGTTTTCTAATAAAACCAAACTACATTTACATTCAGGCCGGAAGGTATTAGTCAACAAATCACTTAGAAAAAACTCTTTTTAATATTTCTCAAGCTCTAAGCTTTCCCAAATCATAAAAAGAAAATAAATGTATTCTTTTTAACACATCCCATTTTTGCCACTTCTATCACTCACTACCAACCAACCAACTACACATTACATTACGTTAAGTTGCGTATACCAAAGAATGAACGATTTAGCAAGTTTCCAACTCACTTGGTTTTTTGATGGATAAATTCATTGTCTAAATTAGTTGTAGACACGGATCTCTTGAAGCATAGTTGAAGTTTATGTTTTTCCGACATTTATTACCGTTTTTAATTATTTCATAATTTATAGGTGGAATACTTAACAGATACATGCATGTGTGCAAAGGCCGATCCTAAAGCATACTGTACTATAGTGCGAAATCTGCCAACCTCCAAATTAAATAGTGTCTGCCTACTCTTCGAGTGGGGCTACATTCGTAGACGTTTGGTCATACTGATTAATTCAATTTATCACTGCAATACTAGCCTGATTCAGTTGTCTAATGAATATTTATTAAAGTGCGTTCAAAAGGAACTGCATACATACGAGTATTTAGTAGAACGAGAGCGCACTTAATAAATGTGTGTGAATCTGTGCGTGGTAAATATAGGGTTTCGTGTTCTTTGCTAGTTTTCACATTTGTTTTGCTCTGTTGTTATCAGAGCATTACATGAATAAGAGATAGTAGCAGTTGCATAAAGAATTCAAAAGAGCATAAATGGAATATTTTTAAAAAGCTAAATATGCACAATAATAAATTTAATACATATCGGTCCGGTGACAAATTCGGTGCACGAAAATCAATTCAGTTTTTTTAGAACAATAATATTCTGTGGGGAAATAATTCTCGTTCTATTCTATTGGGGGTATTCCAGAAGAAAAGCCTTACAATGAAAGTAGAAAATATCACCTTTTAGGTGGCCAAACAGCGGAGATTTCACAATAATCACTAACCCATTCCATTTTTTATTTTAATTGGTTGAGGGCATTTCAATGAAAGTAACCAACATTGAGTAAGATCTTCTAAGCTCTAAATTGGTCCCAATTGCGTTACCAAAATAGGTCAAATACTTGATATATATTTACTTAAAACTCAGTTTTAACGATAAATATCAGTAAAGAAAAGAAGGACGGTCTTACTGACAAAAAGCAGAGGTCATTTGTCTGTCGGACGAGGACGACCATGGGTATTAGTTTTTCATATTTTAGACATTCGCTCACTTATACTTAATTCGACATACATACACTTACACCTTAATTACTGGAAATGCTAAGTGTTATTTTCCCTTACCCAGTTGTTCGGGTAACTAGGGAATAACTAGCAATTTTGCTGGCTACTGGTAAACACCCCTAGTTACCACCCAATCTACTCGCAATGTTATAGACTGGTGAATTTAATATGGGGATGTCATAGGATGGGGTCTATTGTCTCCTCACTGCATTACCAGTAACCAGTCAATTCGGTGGTCAGAAATGATAGCCAAAATTACTAGTAATCTGAAGTCAGATAAATGGGTAAGTGCATATATGTATGCATTAGCCACACTATATTTTATTGCATGGTGTGCAAAAATTTTACAAATGACAATATAATCTTGTATACTTATGGATAAGGCAGGTCCATCTTGATCCTTGATACTGGAACTAGAGCGGTACAACTTGATACAGCGACTTATATTTATTTGGTCCTTGGAATGTTTTTCTCGTGTGTCCTTCAGATCATTCAAAAGTTCCTGAAATGAAATGTATACAAGTTTAATGAAATGACGCGATAATATATTCCGTCAAGATAGATATCAATACTTACCACAGATATATTATAAATATTCTTCTAAAATTGTTCATCCTTTCTTTTTTTGATGGCATCTAAATTTTTGCAAAACAAACGCATCAAAATACGTTTTTTAATTACATATGAATAAACAATATGACGGAACATTTTTTTATATTTTGTTGAAAAAAAGAAATAATGTCGAAGAGAGATTACAAGAGAGAAACATTGTCAATTACACTATCCATCGGACTATTTTATAGTCAATATATTACACGCCGCATTACCCGTAACTAATGAATTGACATGATAGGCAGGAAAGCCCATTTCCAGTGGCAAAAGCAGGCTATAGGCTATTATGTGTGTCATTTTTGAGTGTAAAGTAACTAGGATCAATGAGTGACTAGTTACATAACTATGCCAAAGTAGACAATTGCTATTTATTGAACAACTGGGAATAGACAGACTGGATCAATATGTATCCATATACATACATGTTTCTTTATACTGTTACGAATATTATAAGTAGATTCAATTTACATGAATTTCTGTTAATTTCAAAATTTGAATTGTGACGTAAATTTTTATTAAGCATTTAGTTTATTCCTATCAGTTTTGCAACAACAACAGCTGTATGGAGAATACTTAAATCATGTTATTATCGCTTAGTGTTAATTTACACTGTTTACTTTACCATTGTTTTTGTTGTTGTATTCTTTCTCTCATTTATTTTTACTATTCAGTTCTGCTTCTGCATTGTGACACACAGATTTCGATTTTCCTGGCCAAAACACCAATTTTTTTGTCGTCACCGATTGTTAATTTCTATATGGGATTCGATAGTAGACATATTGAAACAACGGAAACCCAACAATTTGCTAAAAATATTGGAAGGTATGGGCGTGACGTGCTCTAAAGACGACAATTTTTTCGCAATTTTGGAAAATACGCCATACTCTAACAGATATTGTGTTCATACTTATACCCTACACCACTATGTGGGGAGAGTATTATAAGTTGGTTTTGGTCAAAAACCATCTAAAGAGATGTTTCACCAAATTGTTATTGCCCCAGAAGATAGGCGTTCTTAAAGATTTCTTTGGCGTGAAAATGAATGTTGCTCCCCAGATTTTTATGAGATAACTGTAATGACGTTTGGAGCCGCTTGCTCGCCTTGTATTGCCCAGCATATGAAAGAGACCAATGCCATAGAATTTCGTGATCGTTACCCAAGAGCAGTGAAGGTAATTATCGACAACCATTATGTTGATGATTTTGTCGACAGCTTCGAAACATCAGAGAAAGCCATAGATATATCAATGCAAGTGCGTGGAATACATAAATCAGCTGGTTTCGAGTTGCGCAATTTCACATCGAATTCAAAAGAGGTTGTCGTGGCTCTGGAGGGTAATTTGGGAAGAAATGTGAACTTCTGTGATTAACCGATGTTAAGTTTTCCACAGAAAATATTCTGGGCATGTATTGGCATCCTGGTGACGACGCATTTAAGTTGAGCTGAAGTTTCATCGAGTCAAGCCAGACGTCATCAGTGGAGAAAGGTGCCCAACAAAGAGGGAATTGTTGAGTGTTGTCACGTCGGTATACGATCCCTTGGACTTATAAAGTCACTTCATAGTAACTGCTAAATTGTTGTTGAGAGAAGTTTGGAGACATGATATTCCGTGGGATGTAGACATCCTCAATAAACTGTAAGTGGAATAATTGCTGAAGAATGTTGCCCAAGTGAGTGTTCCTAGACACTACTTTAGAATTGGATTGCCTGAAACAGTCGAGTTGCATGTTTTCGTTGATGCCAACGAAGACGCATTTGGTGCCGTGTGGTATTGGAGGTCGATAAAGTCCGATGGTCCAAGTGAAGTCTCATTCATAACCTCAAAGACCAGATGTGCCCCGTTGAAGTTAATGACCATACCGAGACTTGAACTACAAGCTGCCGTATTGGGAACTCGTTTGCTGTGCACCATCGAGAAGGAACATTCTGTCAAGATTTCCCGGCGAATTTGCTGGAGTGATTCTTCAACTGTCATCAATTGGATAAATTCTGACAACAGAAGATATAAGCCCATAGAATCACAGAGATTTTGGATTCCACACGTCCTACTGATTGGAAATGATTGCCCACAAATTTGAATATTGCCGATGAAACAACAAGAGCCAAAAGAAATATGGATTTCTCGTTTAATTCTCCCTGGTACCAAGGTCCACAATTTTTGCATCAGCCGAAAGATGATTGGCCTGAAATTATTTCAACCTCCAATGAAGAGCCGCCTGAAGAAGAGCTTCGTTCAAAATTTGTGTTAACGGTCAGTACAAATGGTGTTATTGATTTAAATCGTTTCTCTTCCTTTCTTAGGATAAAACGTACAATGGGTTATGTCCTGAGATTTGCCGAATGATTTTTGAAGAAGAAAATTGGAGAGTGTGAAATTTGTCTAACAGTCGCCGAATTGAAGGATGTTCTGTTCTTTGCCGCCTATCTCAACATGAAAGTTTCGCCTTCGAAATTGATATTTTAAAGTCTGGTGGTTCCATTCCAAAAAGCAATGAGTTCTACACCCTGTCGCCCTATATTGATGAGAATAATTTGATGCCTATTGAAACCAGACGTCCCATCTAAACCTTGTAATCACGCTACAGGTCGCAATGTTAATCCGATCGACAAAAATCGGTAAAATTAACACACAAAATTATTAATGAAAAGCTCAAATAAAAGTTGACAATGCTGCTGCTATCGGTAAGACTTTGCGACAACGTTATTTTGTTTGCTAACTTACCGACATACTTCGTTAATTTAAGAAATTATAAGCATTTTTATTTTACCGATTTTAGTCGGTATCAATAATTTGATTTGAAGGTTATGTATGCAATGATATTTTTCATATCTGCAAAAAAAATATATAATCCTAGTATGTATCTGCAAATTAACGAAAAATTATCCAAATCAAATTTGAATTATTATCAGTTTCTAAATACAAATTTATGGCATATTTTTTCAATTTTAATTGAAAATTGACAGTTGAGTTATAAATTTGCAAGCCTTGCCATATCAGATTGAAAACGAATATCTATGAACGTTGAAAACATTTTAGACTGGTCAAGTTATGAGAAATTATCTCACGAACGGTCAACTTTTTCAACAGATGATTTTTGTCAAGGATAGCTTTCAATATTTTAAAAACCACAGATTATTATTATTTGAAAACCACAGATATCTGCGTATATGGAAGTTGTATTCCAGTAAAGTTTGAATTTTCCAAGTACTACCTGCAGAAACACCCAACAGCACAACTGGTGTAAACGGTTTTTCTACAACTCAACAAAGACAAAATGAAACCAGATTCAGAAAATGTCATCAGTTCATGATATTGGTATCAGCTTGAACTTTTTTCGCCGTACTTGAATGACTTTAATTTTTATATTTGACAGCGAACTACTCCAACAAACTTCATTCAAAATTCTATTTTATAATGGAAAATTATTGTAACATTTTTTACACGACTTTTTTCTTAACACCCTCGGGAAAAGTTTGGAATATTTGCTTTAATTTAATATTGAAATAAATTCTAAGACAAAAGACCTATTATGTTGGCAGGTAATCACCAATAAATTAATTAATTCCATTCGCCCATAACAATTACGCTTTAATTGGCAAAAAATTTATAATTGCTGTGAAAATATTAATTAAACAAACGCAACGTTATATGGACTAGTGCGAGAAGAAGAAACTATCATTAGTTGTAATATTCCCCCTATTTGTTGGGAAATATTATGAACGTTTTCTTGCAAGGAACATAATTATTAAAATGCGTACACTGAACTATGATGGTAATGCAACGCGTGTAGTGCTTATGCGCCACCACCGTCAACGAAAGGTAAGTAATAGGGAGCTATTCATCGTATGTAGTCAGTAGCTCTGCTAATGGATGAATATTCGAAAAGAACGTAACAGAGAAGTTACACAAATAACGCCTGTCCATCCATTACGGTGTAAATAACATATGCGAAATTGAGGTGGTCATGGCATTTGTTACGTTGATAACCGTTGAACATGTTAGGAGAGCATAAATATTGTTGATATAAGGAGACAGTTATAAAGAAGCACCAATAAATATTATGATACACTATGAGATAAGAAGGCCTATAATGTTATGTTATATTTTATTAGGGTGGGTCGTATTAAATGGCATTATAGACATTTGACCGGCACACCGTCTTTCAGAATTCAATTTTTTATATATGGCTATATGAATATTGAAACAATATCAAAATCTGGCACGATTTCTATAATATGTTGTAGAAATCGTTTTTTAGCCACAACAATGAACTGGTTAAGTTTCTCATTGATTGGAAAATAATTGTGGCCTGTAGAGCGATTTTTTGATAATTCGCCTCTGGCCGCCATACAAGGTACAATGGGAGTATTAGTTGGTCAGGGGGCAAGCGATTTTTTGATAATTCGCCTTTGGCCCCCATACAAAGTACAATGGGAGTATTAGTTGGTCAGGGGGCACGGTTTATCGTTAACCGATCGCCATATATAAGGGTTTTGGATCATGTGGAAAAATTTAGGGGGTAGACATTAAAAAAATAGAAATGTTTGTCGTTTTTTGAGCCGCCATAATGGGCAATTAATTGTCATTTGCGCCTACAGATCTTAGTCTCGATGGGCATCTCAGTAAGTAGCTGGACATTTGTTATTCAATTTGACCAGAATATGCGCAGGTTTTACTTTAAGTATTTATTATGGAATGTAAGTTTTTTTCTTTCTTAAAGTTTTGTGGAGCCTCAGGTGGTGCAAGTGCAGCCATACAAGAGAACTATAGACATATATTCTTGATTAGCATAAAGCATAGGTCGATATAACCATGTCTGTCTGTCTTTAATTTGGTACAGATGTTTCTGTTAGTCCCAGGATGTTTAGTATTAAAAATGGGCTGTATCGGTCCACTTTTTGATAAAGCCCCTATAGAACGGTACCTCCCGATTTTCGGTATTTCAAGGTTTTAGAATCATTATCATACCGATATTTAGTCTTCTTTGGGGCTACAAACTTTCCACGTCGCTATTTGTCAGTAAAGGTCCACGTGTTGATATAGTCCCCATAGAACGGTACCTCCCGATTTTTTAAGTTTGTTTTTCCGTTTATAACGCATTCAAATAATCATTTGCGACCCTATAAAGTATATATATATTCTTGATCAGGGTAAAATTCTGAGTCTATCTATGCCTGTCCGCCCGTCCTTCTGTGGTAATCACTCTACCATCCACAAAAATGGAGATAGGACGCTGAAATTTTGCGAAGATTAGTCTTTTGTTACCAGGCACGTCAAGTTCGATGATGGGCTATATCAGTCCACGTTTAGGTATTTCAGGTATTTTGACGTTTTTAGTCACATTTTCCAACAGAATTAGCTATAATTTGACATTTAGGGTTCCTTGTGACCTTCAAACTTGTATTCCAAAAATAATGGGTACTGGTCCATGTTTTGGTATAGCCCGCATATATAGGTACCTCCCGATTTTCTGTATTTTGGGGATTTTAGATACAAATTTTAACCGAACTACCTGCAATTTGACTTTTAATGTCCTCTGTGTTGACGAAACTTCTACAGTAAAAATCGTCAACCGAACTATCTGTAATTTGACAATTGAGGTTCTTGGTGGCCATGAAACTTCTCCGCCAAAAATCGTCAAAATAGATCCATGTTTTGGTATAGCTCCCATATAACGGTAGCTCCCGATTTTCCGTATTTTGAAGATTTTAGCTACAACTTTTGACCGAACTAGCTGTAATTTGACATTTGAAGTTCTCAGTCTTCACGAAACTTCTTCACTAAAAGTTGTCAATGTTTTGGTATAGCTCGTATATAACGGTACCTCCCGATTTTCGGTATTTAGAGGGTCTTAGCTAAATTGTTTGAGTTTTGAGGTTCCCTGCAGTTATAAAACTTTTCCACCAAAAATTGTAAAGATAGGTCGACACTTTGACATAGCCCAGGAGGTTTTACCTTTCAACTGGCTGAACACATTTTTAGATTAGATTAGATAATTTAGGCATTTGTGGGACACATTTGTCCATCTAAAATTAAACTAATTATTTAATTTTATTAAAGACCATTTTATGGTGGAGGGTAAAAAAAGTTCGGCCCAGCCGAACTTAATGATTTTTAATTTGTTTATATTTTGAAGGTTTTAGCCAAAAAATGGCTGAAATTTTGTATTTGGTCTTCTTTGCGGCTACAAAACTTCCTTTCCAAAATTTGTCAGTATAGGTCCACGTGTTAAATAGACCCCATAGAAAGGTACATCCCGATGTTCGGTGTTTTTTATATTTTAGCCAACTTATTTTACCGAAATGTCTGAAATTTATTGTTGCTCGTTCTCAGATTGAAAGGTACTACGATAGAGCTCGATGTAAAGTCTTTTAAAGGATTAGTCTATTGTAGTGAGTGTAATTTGGTATTAACGCGCGTTCCAAGTCTACGAACAGGAGATGGAGACTGCTGTTATATTCAATAGACTGTTCTATTATAATTCATACAGTGTATATATGGTCCACACATGATCTCCCCGGTCTAAATCCTGTTTGTTTTTTACGTGGAATGGTTTAGACTACTGGACTTATTTGGTATAGAATGATGGATCTTTAGAATGGTTAATCCTCGGTAATTATTGCATATCCAAAGGTCAACCTTTCCGGTGTGCTAATTCCGATTCCCTCCTTCAAGCATTCTTTGATGGTCCGTTGCCACTATTGTTCTCTTATTTTAAAAGCTTCATCAATATATTCTCCAACGAAGACCAAGTTGATGGTGTCGACGCGCAATGCGTCCATAGAGCTCGGACCAACTGTTGACGTTGGTTCCTATCCTTCGTCTACCTCGACACCGCCGTAATTTGGCCGACATATGTTAATTTGGCTTATGTAAGCAGTTTAAAAACAAAGCCACATCTCGCCAAACAAAAATAACGCTTTACAAAACACTGATACTACCCGTGCTAATTAATGTAAGGTTCCGAAGCCTGGGTACTTGCGCAAGAAGATAAGGCAGTGCTTAGTGTGTTTGAGAAAAAAAATCTTCGAAAGATCTACGGACCAATATGCTTTGTCGGCGAATATCGATGTCGTATAAACCACGAGCTGTATCTGCTATGCAATGACATCAACATAGTTAAATGTATTGAGTTGCAACGATTGCATTGGCTAGGCCATGTCATAAGACTGAGCGAAAGAGAAAAGGGGGCCGTACTGCGGTACACGCAGAACTGGAAGACCAATGCTTTGTTCGAGTAAACAAGTTGAAGAAGAGTTCGAAAAGCGAGGTACTCCAAATCGGAGAAATAAAGCAACAAATAGAGAGGAATGGAAATCTTTTCTTAGTTCGGCCTATATGACAAATGTCCTGTAGAGGGCCAACTAAGTAATGTATGTAAGTACACATAATATACAAACCGCCAAATATTATATCAAATATAAATTCCAATATTATTTATAAATGTACAAAATAATTGAATTAGCTAGCCTTCCTTTCTTCCTTTAAATATAGGTTAGTAATCGCTTATTTATTCATTACCTTGCATCGAAATATAAACCTAAAGCAATGTGTTTATTACGTGTTATTGTGCTCCCTTTTCTTGGCTATCATTCATTTCACCACCTAGGCATTCAATTTTATATTCCACCTTTTGACGATTTCATGTATTTTTTCCGGCGTTTAGTGTAGATTGAAAACATTTATGTTTAATTAGTGGCCAAGTAAACATCAATTTTCATGTTGCCAAGATATTATAAAGAAGGGTTCGCAATTTGGCTGGTCTCTCGCTCACCATCGATGCATAAAATATATTAAACGCATAATGTGCCGCATATGTTTTCAGATAATGTGTGTAATATAAGCAAATGATGGGACGCATGCTGGGGGAACGTTCTGAACAGTGGTATAAAAATCCATTGATGAATATCCAAATTATATAAATAAATTTTATTGAAATAAAAATATAAAATTGAACCATGTTACTTAAATACAAAGGATCATTCAAAATTAGTTCTTAAAAAATTCTGATCGAAGATTTGTATATCGACAAAATATAACTAACCTTGCGATTACACACGGTAGGACAGTTGAGTCATTGATTGATTTTGAAAACGATGAAAAATTGTTTTTGAGACATAGGTCAATACAAAAACAATTAGGATAATACAAAAACAATTTTCATATCATGAATTATTTTTTTTTTTAATTTGGACTATATTGACTTTTCATTATTCGTCGTTTTAATTTAATCCCTAATTATACCATACACCACTATGTGGGGAGGGTATTATAAGTTGGTTTTGGCCAAAAAGTTTGTAACGCATCGAAATAATGGTCCTAGACCCATACTTATATATACCAAAATGAATGCCTCGACGAGCTGAGTCGATCTGGCTATGTGTGTCCGTCCGTCAGTCCGTCCGTCCGTCCGTCTGTCCGTCTGTCCATCTAAACCTTGTAATCACGCTACAGGTCGCAATTTTGATCGGATCGTCACAAAATTTTGGGTGTTGATGGGGGTCCCGGAGGGGAAGAAGCCTATTGATTTTGGTGATGGTCGGATAATATTTAGGGGTCGGAAAGGGCAAAAAACTTAGGTGGATAAAATAACAACGTTTTTTTCCAAAGCGAATATCTCAGCTTCTGTATAGGGTTTACCAAAAGTCGGATAATATTTAGGGGTCGGAATGGGGAAAAACTCATTTGGAGACAAATTCAAAGTTTTATTCTTTGTGAATATATCGGCTTATAGTAGGGGTATTCCAACGGCAAGGCCTGTCAATGGAAGAAGAAAATATTACCTTTACATTGGTGTAAAGCAGGTTGGCGAAGGTGCATGCATCTAATTCTTCCATTTTTTGCAATCAAGCTACAGGATGGCCACGAAATTTTAGTTGCTTATGGGGGTCCCAGAGAGAAAGAGGCATATTATTTTTGGTGGTAGTCGGATTATATTCCCTAAAAGAAATGTTTAGTGGTGTAGGGTATCACATGGTCGGCCCCGTCCCGACTATAGCCTTTGCTCACTTGTTTTTATATAATTTAATCCCATAATTTATTTATTTTTATTTTATTATTATTTTTTGTGATTGTCTATGTTTTGGAACGACACAACGACCTATTAGGTCTGCTTGATAACCCAAAAGTTTGTACAAACTTTTACAAAATGCTGTTCGATTTGTACAAACTTTTGGGTTATCGTACAGACTTTTTTTCTGTTGAAAACGAAGTCGATTTTTAATAGAATGCAAATATCGAAAAGTCGATATGTCGACTTTATCTTTCGATATTCCTTAATTAATAATCCTTCTTTCATTTAATGCTCATTCATTATTCTAACTTTGCCACTGTTCACAACGAATATCGGGAAAAATAAGATGTAATATTAAATTGGCACTCATACCTTAGCAACATCTGCCTTTAAATGTGGCACATAGAATGATTGGCTCGAGTCAGATGTTGAGCATGTACCCCAATAAGAGCATGCGTAAACGCTATGCGCATGCTGGCCAACTTCATCATTACACATTATTGAAACTTGTTTCGAAATGCTTAAAATGTTTAAAATAAATTCGAGTGAAACAGAATCTTAACATTGGACCTTTTGAAAAAACTATACGTATTAACCTGCAATTGGGCATGAATTTGAATTTGTCTTTAATAAATCAATTATTACAGTTATTAAGCATTTGTTTCACATTCTTATGTTTTAAAGGGGGAATACTAAAACTGACATTTAAACATATCAACGTCATCGAATGGCACAAAATGTTGTGTAAACATGTCGTTGTTGCATTTATTCCGCTATTTTGAAAATTAAAGGTGTTAATTTGCCATGGAGGTAGGACTTAAACGTTATGTAATATGTCATAATGACAGTTCATAGAATGATATTTAAAAAAGAAAATTATTAACTAATTGTTGGTCAGTTTTTATATTGGTTGACATGTAAGTCTTACATGCTGGTTTACAAATGTTGTTATTCTCATTTGAATAGCTGATAGACGCTTTTCATTTTCAATATTTTTTAACCTGCAGGATGTTGATTGTCTACCTAGTTTGTACACTAGAAAAGAACAACTCTGGTTTTACTTAACGTCATCCTTTTAATCGTCATGATTTTCTAGGAACTTGTTAACAGTCTTTGTTTCCTTCTCCGATTCTTCAGCTTAACGTTTTTCTTTTTGTTCCCAATTTATTAAACGCTCTTTATAAGTCTCCTCATTTTCTCGCACTTTCTTTCCTGCACTAACACGCTCTACATCTTTGACTTGTTGTTCTCGACAGCTGTCACGATCACGTTCAT
This sequence comes from Musca autumnalis, assembly GCF_047663935.1. Lineage (NCBI taxonomy): Eukaryota > Metazoa > Arthropoda > Insecta > Diptera > Muscidae > Musca > Musca autumnalis. Next base: position 125,994,770 of record NW_027411866.1, on the reverse strand, counting down.
ATACTTCCTCCTTATCTAGATGCAAAAACTTCTCGTCGTTAGCCAGGAAATTCTCATCTCGTTTTTCTATCTGACCATCAGCATCTTTCATTGTCTTTTCGTTAACTTGAGCATCTTTCATTGTCTTTTCGTTAACTTGAGTGCCGTTGTCGAGTACCTCAATGAGCTTTCTAAATAATTTCTCAAATTTACCGTCGAAGTAGGAATACAACTTTCCCTCTATGCTCCCAAAGTCCGCCATGTTCATACTTTTAAACTTCTCTTCCATACTGTTGGATCCTTCTTCTATTTTCGTCGGCAGTGCTATTACGTCACCACTAACTGGTAGTCGGCAAGTCCAAAATGTTAAGCTTCTTTTTCAAGACTTTCAACCGTAGATCCTTGAATTTCATTTTACGATTTTTCGTAATCCCACTTCTGACACCAATTGTTACGGAATTAGGGTTTAACTTAATCCCGTATAGACGTTATTTTATTCCCCAATACGATTTTTACCATATAAAACAAGGTTTCGTTTCGGAATTGTAGAATCAACAATGCTTTATTGGCGTTATTCACTTATTCACGAAAGACTATATTTCTCTATAGCACACAGCTAACTCTAGTATCTAGTAAGCACACAGCTTTATTCTATTCAGGTTACTTCTTTACTCTTTAGATTAAACTGACGATTTAAAGTCGAGGTTCAAAATACGTGTCCCCGGATTAGGGTTGGTCAATCTAGTTCCCGGGGCGGATAAATTTTTCTAGTTCCTTTTCCCAAAACGAACTAGTTCCTTTATATAGTTCCTACAAAGATACAGTTCAACGAATCTTTGTCTTTCATCGTACTTTTCGTTCCAACTAGTTCCAAGACCGAATAGTTCAACGAATATTTCTCTTTCATTGTTCTTTTTGCTTCCTTCGTTCCAAATAGTCGAGAAACCGAAATGTTTTCATGGTTTGGTGAATGAATATACATAAAAAGAAATAAATTGCAAAGAACCGACAGGGTGTTGAAGAGATCAGACTAGAGGTCGTCTCCTTGTCTGAAACCTACTTTTGGTAGTTAACTGTTCGGAGAGGTTTTTTACTATTTTAATGTAATTTTACAATGGGGAATGAGCTCTGCGGGAATACAAAAATCAGATATGGCTTGGTATACCTTTGAACGCATAGAGCTGCCGAAGGATGCTTTATAGTCGACAAAAATATGATAGAAGTCGATCAACATTTCTTGGGTCTTTTCCAGGATTTGCCTCAAGGAAATTTTCTGGTCAATGGTGGAGGTCTAAAGCCGCACTGACTCGCGAGCTGTTGAATTCTAGCATAAGTTTTGAACGCATTTCTGTAAAATCAAGTGTTTTAGCACGATTCGCAGAGGGATTTTTAAAAAAAAATAATTTTAGAGGAAGCAGTGGTCGTACTGATGTAAAAAATAGGAAAAATGAGTTGAAGGAAACGAGTTTTTCTATATTAATTTCCAATTAGTTGATTTAAAACACAATGTAGAGCTAAGTTCTCCAAGAAGAAGTTAAAGAATACACTTCAAAGATGAATTATATTTTTTTTAATATATCCAATACATCAGCCTCTAAGGGATGCAGACATTCTGAAGACTGAACAAGTAAGAACGGCGTTAAGTTCGGCCGGGCCGAACTTGTTATACCCTCCACCACGAGATGTATTGATGCAAAATGGAACAATTAGTTTCCTTTCTTTTATGAATTTCAAAATACCGAAATTCGAGCGGTACAGTTCTTTGGCGGCTATATCAAAACTTCGATCTTCGATTAAATACCAAACTTACGATATTTCGGTAAGATTATGTGGCTAAAACTTAAAAAAACGGCAAATAAAGAGGTACGCTTCAATGGGGAATATAGGAAGATGTGGATTTTTAGTGATAATTCTCTTCTGCCGCAAATAAAGAGGTACGCTTCTATGGGGAATATAGGAAGACGTGGAACTTTAGTGATAATTCTCTTCTGGAATATTTTATAACCCCATGGACGATTAAAAAACAAATTTTAGTAATTTCGGTGGATATTTTCGTTACAACTCTCAGAATTACGAAAATCGTAAGGTACCGTCCTATGGAGCCTATATCGAAACGTTGACCTATAGCAACGAATTTCAGTCGGAAAGGTTTTTTACCTCCAACGTAGACAAAATAGCAAATTTTAGACATTTCGGTGGCTGATTTTCGGTATTTTGAAGGTTATGGCCACAAACCTTCAAAATACCGATAATCAGGATGTACCGTTCTATAAGGGCAATATGAATTTCAAGTGGAAAGTTTTGTACCCCAACGAAGACTAAATACCAAATTTCAGCCTTTCGTTGCAATATTGAGGCCACAACCTTGAAAATATCGAAAATTGGGATGTACCGTTCTATGGGTCCATAAACCGACAAATTTAGAGGGGAAAGTTGAATACCCCCAACGAAGACTAAATACCTAATTTTAGGCGTTTCGTTGGATTCTTGTGGTCACAACCTTTAAACAACGGAAAATCGGGAGCCGTTCTAGGGGGGGCTATATTAAGGCGTGAACCGGTATCGAAAAATTTCTGTGGGAAAGTTCTGGATTAATCTAAAAACGTAATATGCGATTACGCAATTTTGCATATATAACTCGAGAGTGTAACCTTCAAAGGATCAGAGCCTCTCCCAAAGTAGAAATGTTTGTGCGTAAAATTTTCAAAAAAATCCCAGCAAAATTTGAAGGAAGGGGTTCCATGCGATGACGTGATTTCATGACATCTTTTGCATTGGTTCAAACGAAGACGGGAAAGATCCGATCTTTTCATTAGCATTTGAACCAATACAAAGTAAGTCGTAAAAGATCCTATCTTTTCATCGGCATTTGAACCCATTCCATCGATCCAATAGATATGAATTTAGTGTTTTTACTTATACACATTTTTCTAAATATATAATATTAATTATTTACAATAGACTTGATGTTATCAGAGACTCGAAATCACAACCAACGTTGTTAAAACTCTCGTCATAATGATAATGTCATTGCAAAGGGTTGGTGAAAATGACATGCCAAAGCATTGATGGAAATGACATGCCAAGGCATTGGTAAAAATGACATGTCAAAGCATTGGTGTAAATGGCATGCTTTAGATCCAAAAATAAATAGCATCTTTTGGGGTATACGCTCATATAAAATTCATCGATGAAGATGCTAAAAAGATGACATACCAGATCACTTGCACCCATGATTGAATGACATCTTTGGTCATGGAACATTTTGCTGGGTAACCTATTTGTTGGAAACCCTCGTGAATTTAAGAAGCTATGGCGTATCCAAATCCTTCCATTAGGTCAGCGGATTTGACACCCTGCGAAAAAATTCGAAAAACTGCAAAAAATGTTTTTGAAAATATCGCGTATGGAACGCGTTTTGGATGTGTCATTCTTCTAAAAATTCTAAATATTAATAAAATGCTACATCCTCGGTTCTTGACGGATTGCAGTGAAACGGCATAGAATGATGTGTCTTTTAATGGTGATCATTGAAATCGGATGCGCATAAAAAGTAAATGTACTTCGTGAAAATTATGGCCATTTTACTGTTTTTTCTTCGACCCTAACATGCAGCTAATGCTACATCGTGGTCGCCAAATAGAATTTAACGAAGTGCATATCAAATTAAAGGGATTCATCCGCTGCGTTGGAAAATATTTTAATTTAATGCCACGATTGGAAATCCTTGTGATTTAATATAATGATCTAAAAATGTTCGCCAATAAGAAAACTACAATCCAAAATTGGTTGCAACCGTATATCATCATTATCGCACAAAATATTGACAAAAAAGCGAAAGAACTCGAAACATTTTTTCTTTAACATAAAATCAGAAAATAAATTTAAAATAACAATTTTACATTATTTTATTTATTTTTATCCCCAAATTTTCTTCGTATTTTTTCAAGTAACATGAATATTATAACTCCGACCTTCACGACAAAGGCTTGATTTTATTTCTCACGAAGTTGACTATTGACTATTTCAAAAATATGTATGATTTTTCGCTTACACCACAATGTGGAAAGGGTATTATACATAAGTTTGCTATTTTCGAATTTTGGTATACCAAAATTCAAATCTCGACGAGATAAACCGATTTTAATATGTGAGTCTATCCGTCCATCCATTAAAAATTGCAATCAAACTCCAGACCGCAACTATGGACCAATCATCACGAGGTCGGGTTCTCACCAGAATAGAAACGATTACTTTAGAGGGATTTGTTTTTATTTTCCTTCGTTTTTTTATAGTAGGATGGTTTTTTCTAGGGGAGGGTTACTAGCCCGTCGACCAAGCCCATGTTTTTGTCGTTCTTGTGGGTGAACGCGCGGCACATGTAAGCTCACTATCTTTAACGGGTGTTAAAGGCAGTTCCCCAGGTGACACCACGGGGAGGTCAGTGTCAACTTGAGATGAAAGAGGGACCAAGATAAGTTCTCGGCTTTGCCATGTTAAAGCCGGTCAGTACCGTTGCTTGGTATCTTTCATCCCCTACGTCACCCACATCACATAATATTGTCTACTACAACACAAACTTTTGTTATAGTAGACAATATTTAACATCGTTTACATATAACCCACTGGGTTCCAAAAGTCAATTTCAGTGCATATACTTCAAATTAATCCTCATAAAGAGGGTTAAACCGGCAAAATACTATAATTACCCTTTCTTACCAAATTCGAATAAGTTCTCACTATTCTTTTAGAGGCAATGTTACATACCGAATCTGACAACGTCTGCGCACCACATATGTATTCTGCTCTTCAAAAAATTTCTGGTCAAAAAAATATTTCTCTGCTCATGGCTGCAGCTGAATCATTTGCAGAAGATCGACAATTAGATTTTATATTTCCACTAATGACCTAAATTGTTGGGTATTTGTAAAATTCCATCAGTTCTGGACAAAATTGTTTGCAGTTTTGGACAAAGTTTCGTTGAGACTGATATTGAAGAATTTGCCGTATATTAAAATAGTTGTCAAGTACGTCCCTTAGTCCATATCTACATTAGGCAATTTTCCTTGCGGCAATTGTCAGTTTGTCGGTGACAGAGAGTTTTGAGAGACAACGGGTTACTACATACATCACCTCTCTCTCTCTCTCCATTAAACTGGCAATGGCCGCAATGAAAGTTGCCTATGTAGATATGGACAAATAGACTTACAATGATTCGGCTTCGGACACAAAAATGTATTTTATTTGGAAATTTTATGCAAAATTTTAGACATATCGATTGGATATTGAATATTAAAAAAATGCCGGAAATAGGGAGGTACCCTTCTATAGGGGCTATACGAAGACGTGGACCAAATTTCAGGTGGCTAGTTTTACACCACCAACGAATACTAAATACCAAATTTCAGGCATTTCGGTGTGATATTAAGACTAAAACCTTGAAAATACCGAAAATCGGAGGTACCGTTATATGGGGACTATATCAAGGCGTGAACCTGTACCTACAAATTTCAAGTTTCAAAGTTTTATACATCCACTTCGGTGTGATAATGAGGCTGATACCTTCAAAATAATGAAAATCGGGAGGTATCGTTTTATGGGGGGCTATATCAAACGTAGACAGATATAGTCCATTTTCAATACCAAACATCCTAGGAGTAATATAAACTTCTATACCCAATTATAAAGCTCTATATTAAAAATTTCGAACTGTATCTTGATTTCAACAGACAAACGGACAGGGTTATTTCGACTTAGAATTTACCCTGATCAAGAATATATATACATACTTTATAGGGTCTCCGACGAATATTTCGATGTGTTACAAACCGAATGACAAATTTAAATACATATATCCTCCATATTGTGGTGGAGGGTATACAATAATAAAATGTGAATATATATTATGGTAATATAATTGTTCCACAAACATCCCAGATGGGACAAGGGAGACTTCTCTCATAGCAACGAGTGCACACCGATTCATATTAGCTGAATGATATGGGACTTACCGTTTATTGTCCTAAGACACCACTTGTAGAGAAGTTCTACATGGCTGAAATACTCAGGAAATGTCGCCAAAATCACTGAAGGGTATTTATTATGTCAAACCAGCTTCGAAAATAGCAGTTACTTTGCGAAGAAACTAACATTTGAGAAAAATATTACAATTATTTTTGAGATAAAATTAATTTTTCATATCCAAGTTAACTATGTAAAATGAAACATTACACTGAGCTGAGCAAAATCAATATCAAGAGCTGCGGTGTCCGAGTGGTTAAGGAGATGGACTTGAAATCCATTGGGTTCTACCCGCACAGGTTCGAATCCTGTCCGCAGCGAAATAACTTTTTTTTCGGTTTAAATAAAAAAGCTGGGTCGAAAAGAGACAATTATGAATATATAAATGGGTTAAGTTTTGGAATAATATTTATGTAGGTATAATGGATAATATGAGGTCTTAAACTTCACATAAATTGAGACACATATTGTAACGCCTTGAACTTAAAACAACACATAAATTGAGACAAATATTGTAACGCCCAATTTTCTTCCATATTGGAATTTTAAGTTTTGTATTTATTCCACAACACCTTAAATTTTCATGAGTGGATAACTTCTTATATGCGTACATTATTTAGTCAACGATAATTGTCTTCTATTTCTTTTGCTACCCCTGATTTTTAATTCAAAAAATAGTTTCGCTGCGGACAGGATTCGAACCTGTGCGGGTAGAACCCAATGGATTTCAAGTCCATCTCCTTAACCACTCGGACACCGCAGCTGTTAAATACATGGGCACAAATTCAAACTATTTTAAAATTATTTTATATACAATTTTAAATTAATACCATTTACATTATTAAATAATGAGTCAAAATACTATTAATCTAATTATTTAATATTAATTAAATATATGAATTTAATAAAGCTAAAACAAAAAAGTGTGCGTCGGCCGGGAATCGAACCCGGATCAACTGCTTGGAAGGCAACTATGCTGACCATTACACCACCGACGCATCTGAAATTCGCCGTCTTTTTAAGGTTATTTCAAATTGATGATGTCGTTCTAGATCTAGAAAATAAATCTATTTTTATAAAAAACATGCTTATTATTTGACTATTTGTTCAAATAAATGAATATGTTTATTTCTTTAATAGAAAACTAGTTTTATTATTATTTGTTCTAAACTCTGTTTAATCATGTGTGTTTGGTGGTGTTTCATTCTGTTAAGTTTTTCCAGAATACCACAAACTCTACTTGACTATTTGTTCAAATAAATGAATATGTTTATTTCTTTAATAGAAAACTAGTTTTATTATTATTTGTTCTAAACTCTGTTTAATCATGTGTGTTTGGTGGTGTTTCATTCTGTTAAGTTTTTCCAGAATACCACAAACTCTACTTCTGTGTGTCCCTCCCTTCTCTGTTTCTTTTTAAACCAAGCTTAGAGTTATTTTGCTCATTTATAGCTACAAAACATGTGCGTCGGCCGGGAATCGAACCCGGATCAACTGCTTGGAAGGCAACTATGCTGACCATTACACCACCGACGCCTCTATTTGACAACGTTCTGAATAAGTGATTTAAGGTAACGACTGATATTTTTATTTTCTTGATAAAACATATTTAATTGTTTCATAGTGTCTTAAATTATATACATATGTATATTGCGGATTTGATGTGCTAAGTCCCGGTCCACACTAACCCTGCGTTTACAAATGCCAGTGTTGGCAAGACAGTAGCAAAAATAAAAACCTTTTTCACAAATACATTTACAAATTTTTAAATACATATAGAGAAAAGTATGAACCCAGTAAACAATTTTTACCGAGGGCTCTGATATTAGATTCTTTTAAGAGGTTTTCCAAAGTTTGTTCAGAAAATGTACGGAATTCTCAAAATTTCCCTCAGAAATTGAAGTGATCTTCAGCATGATTTCGTTTAAGAATTTCTGCACACGTTCGTGCGCTTGTTTTCGAAAAAGTTGCGAGTAATCTGCACATACTCGAATTGGAAATTTTGATTCGTGTCTCTCTCTCTCTCTCTCTCTCTCTCTCTCGGGAACAAAATTGCCGATCATTCGTCGAGAGTTGATTTAAAGGCAAGGGAAAGATTTTTTGTGTCTTCACGATATTGCTTGTTTTTTTAGTTATTTTGTAGCTGTTAAGTGAATAAGACGTAACGGAACAAGTTATTTTGTGATGAAATTGGCACATGTTTTACAATAAATAAAAGTGTAAGATTGTATACACATTTTCTAAAACTTTGTTTATAATATTGTTATTTCTATTTTAGCTAAATCAAATGGAAAATTTGTTCGCAAGGATTGTGCTTTATGATTTTATAAATGTGCAATTCAGTGGGCAGCAGCGACGAATACGATTTCATCAACATTGTAATAATAAAAAGTTCAACAAATATTTTAAATAAAGTTCCCATTCAATCAATGAGAAATTCGAATCGTATCCTAATAAACATTGAGAATTTTGGGAGAAAATATTCAGAATATCTAATAAAACATCAGAATAGTTTCCGATTTACGGATAAAATATCTTGAATTTTTTTAGAATTTGTTCCGAAAATTTTCAGAATCTCGAAACAAATTCCCGAAAAGAATTCTTTTTTCTTCAGATTTTCGAATATTTCTTCAGAGTGTTATCAGAAAATCCTTCGAATTCTAAACGAATTCGTGTAGAAACTAGAATGTTCTTTCCGAATTTCCCTCGACAAAACGTTCCGAATTCTGCGAACCGCTTCACACAAATTCGGACCTGTTTTGCATGCGATTACGGCATCAGAAATGGAAACTTGTGCAGAAAATACTTCCGAATTCGGTACGATCTCGGCAACAATTGTTGGCTGGGAATGTATAGGTGAAAATGGTTTGTAACTTTGCTATTGTCTTGCCAATACTGTCTGTGTGTAAACGCCTAGTAAGAGTAATTTTAGTGAAATTTTGACATGAAAGTAAAAGAAAATGTAAAATAAAATGGTCTGATTGTTTCATACGAATATTGCAACAAAGAAAACTTGCAGAACACCAAAGGAAGCGTGAAAGCTGAACGATAACTATCTGGCCTAACAATGAAAACGCGAATATTTACCATCAAAAACGGTTTTATTGTTTCTTAAGTAGTCTCCAGCATGATTTAGACACTTTTTCGTGCGCACAAACCTATTGGCGAATCACTTTTTCCACTCCGTATGAGACACCTCCAAAACATGGACATGAACGTTTTTACAGCATCTTCAGGCAACAAAAATCGTTGAACACGCTTTTTTTCTTGATGTGCTGGAATCTAATGAAGTCATTGGATCCACAGTCAAGGCTATACGGCGGATGACCCATCAATTCCTCGGTCAATGAATCGATGTGTGGGAGCCCACATTGTCAGGATGCAGAAAGATTTGTCTTCTCTTGTTCGTTTTTCGAATTTTTCAGGAGACTTCAGGCAAACAAATTATAGTGTACCACTCAGAATTAACCGTCCTATAATTCTCAAGCCGTATAGTCGCCACACTGTCAGTTTTTCTGAAGAAACTGGCAACCTTTTGCTTCGAAGTGCTTCTTACATGAACAACTTTCGTTTGATTTGACTCGCTTTCGAATACCCAAACGGCCGATTCCTGCTGTTGTTTAAGGCATAGATGCCAGATTAGTCGTCAGTGACGATATTATAAACGTCGTTTGAAGCACCTCGATCGATTTTATGCTCAATTTCTTTGAACCAATTCACAGGAGCCTTTTTTTTGATCGATTGTCCAATTTTGCTGGACCTAACGAGAAAAATCCATTTTTGCGTCCAGGTATTTATGCAGTATCAAATGTTAGTTGGTGGAAGAAATGACCAAGGATGCCTCTATCTCACGGTATTTAAAATGGCGATCTCGCATTATCCGTTCATGCACGGCATAATTTGTTTTTTCAGTTTTTCATAGTCCTATAGGGTGGTCCTTTATAGACATACAAAGATTTAATTTGATCGATACACTCTTGCGGTGATTATACACGTCGTAAGTTGTGAAAAATTCTTGGGCGAAAATGTTCACATGTAAATTCCATTTTTTTGCAAAGTGATTTTTTCAAGTCACATTAAACAACACATAAAATGGTCGCACGACAAACTGTCCTGAGTAAGCCTAGGCTAAAAACTTTCCAAAAAAAGAATTCAAATGGCGCCTGACAATACTCAGTGTTGCCTAGGCCAGGTAGTTTTCGTGCAGCCCTCGTACACTAGTTTCTTGAAATTATGTGCTTTCCCAAAAATGCAAAATATCATGTCATAATTTCATTTAAACTACTCTATTGTGGACCGGGACTAAGCCCGACCTTAAGTTTCATTTTCAATTTATTTTATGAGAATATAACGCCTAGAAGTATGCAAACAAAACGCCTTTAAGAACAACATCAAACAAAGTATAGATGGCGTTCTAAGAAAAAAATAATGTGCGTCGGCCGGGAATCGAACCCGGATCAACTGCTTGGAAGGCAACTATGCTGACCATTACACCACCGACGCACCTGACTTTTCGTATCACCTAATAACAACTTATGTTTTTATGCAAAAAAAATTCAGGGGCGTTTTTGAGAAATTTTGGGGGGTGAGTTTAAAATATAATTTGAATTGCCATATAAAAAACTGTTTGCATAATATTTAAGTTGTTTTTCTTAATTTTTCAGCAGGCAAAAACACGCATTCCGAAGATATACAACTTGATATTTCATCTGATTCAGACAGAGGCAGGGCCGAATATTCTATACCCTCCACCAAATACTATATTGGAGCCAGATTTCAGCCATTTCAGTTTGACAATGTGGCTAAAATTTAAAATACAGAAAATCGGACGAAACCATTCTACCGGGGCTATACTAAATAATGTGTGTAAGAAATTCTCACTGAGAATAATGTGGCTAAAACATTAAAAATACCTAAAATTGTTCGGTATAGTTATATGGATGCTATTCCAGAAGGTGGGCCCAAGTCCACAATTTTTTTTTTTTTTTTTTTTTTGAGAAGCTTTTTAAACGCTGGGAACAAAAAATGCCAAATTATAGCAAATTTAGACCGATAATATAGATAATAACGTGAAAATACCTAAAATTGATTAGTGCTGTTATATGAAGTCTATATCAACTGGAGAAGATTTGTGATCACTGGGAACCTAAAATGGAAGTTCGGACAAAAGATGCAGCTAAAATCCTTTAAATACCTCAAATGGGAAATTACAGGTACTTCGTTCAAAAAATGTTGCGAAAACAGTCAAAATTCCTAAAATCGGGAGATACTTTCCTATGGGGGCTATACCTACACGCGGAACCACTTTGACAATTTTTGGGGAGCACTATTGCGAAAACTGAGAACTTCACACGTTAAATTATAGGTAGTTCGTTCGTTGGATGGAACTTTAAATGTCAAAATACATGTAGTTCAGCCCAAAAATGCAGCTCCTCAAAATACCTAAACCCGGAGGCTACACCAAAACGTGGACCGATATAACCGATAACCTACAGTTATAACCCATATTCTAGCTTGACCTGCACTCACGTTATAAATATAGCGTTCTAGCACAATTAATGCGGACACTAGACTCTAGTGACTAGAGTGATTGCAACAAACGAAGATTGCTACATCGACTCAAAATTTCAATTTTTCTGTGAAATCTGTCAATTTTTCAAAAAGTGGTTTTAAATTTCCTCTATTTTTTGCTGTGTTGATGCTGTTAATAATTTCAGTAGGTATATTTGCAGATTTTTTTGAATAATGGCTCAAGAGATATCGCTCTTTGAAAAAGTGGAATTCTGTAAAAACTTGTGCAAAAATGCGACCCAATAAAGTACATATATTCTTGCTCAGGATAAAAATCTTTCGGTACGAATTCGTAGCGAATGTCGGAAACAAGATTTTTTTCTCACAAAAACCACCGACGTCACTGCCGGTATACCATCACTTTGTGTATGTATCTAACAACTAACAACAAGGGGTTGGTTTCGTTTGTTTCTTGTCGATAAACAAAGTGCTAGGTTATAAAATTCGCATATACAGTTTTTAAATATTTTTAATATAAATGCAACATATAATAATAGGACCACTGGTAATCGAGTTAACATATTCGTTTACAAACTATGCGGTGTTCTATTATATAACTACAAAATGATAACAATGAAGATCATTAGAAACGTTTGTTTTACAAATTATAATTACAATCTTCCAATAGAAACATGACATAGAAAAATTGGTCCAAAGGCATAAGAGAAAAAATTATCTTACCTTCTCCGATCGATATATACATACAACATTATTTCGAAAATGTCCAGAAATCAATCCATATATGTAGTTCATTAAAGTTCACTGAGCACCAACCGACAGAGTACGTAAAAATACTTTAAATAACATTTCCAATCGTTTCGTTTCGTATTTTCCATAGGAACAATACAAAACGAAACATAACCCTCGTTGGCCGAGCTCGCTGTTTAGTTTTGTTTTGTTTACATTCGTGAGTGCGAACAAAACGAAATGCGAAAAGTACTCAACTCCACAAGAGCAGATAGAAAACGGAATAGTACTAAACACATGTGAATAAATCAAAAACGTTTGGTGGTTGATAAAATTCACTGTGGTGTGCTGATTGGTGGTTGATAAAATTCACTGTGGTTTGCTGATGATCTTATAGGGTTGTTAAGCAATGACATGTGTGTGTGACTTAGTGTGTCATTGACAATATGCATGGCAAACGTTTCCCAAAAATACTTCTTGTTTCGGTGGTGAATGAAACAACTCGGCAAAGCATAACCGAAGTTACATTTCCGCAACCGTACGGTTTCCATCTTTTTACATTGAAAAGTTTGTGTTTTTGTTTTGGTTGTGAGAATGAAACGATTCAGAGAAGCTGAAAAGTTTGTGGCTTTGTGTGATTGGTACGGGAATCGTTTTGTTTGTTTCCGTTCATTGCCAACCGAACGATCAACGGAGGAACCATTACCAATCCTAGTTCAGCAAGTCATCGTGTTGTATTCGCTATTCCAATGAGATCTACATATACAGTATGCAAAGTTCATATTCGTACAAACTTCAAAAATGAGTAAAATCGTTATTAATTCCATATTTTATATGCAAATATGATACAATTGATGGGGGTTACTATAGCGAAGAAAGATTTAAAACAAATTTTTAATTTATTCCGTCATTTAGGTATAGATGGCGCCTGTGAGGGTGGCAAAGTTCGTATTCGTACACCTATAAGCACTATATATTTGGTGTTTTTAAGGATTTTCAAAGCAAAATACCGCAAATTTCTGTTCTTTTCTTCTTTTGGAATGCCTCTGCTATAGAATTATGTAAAAATAACGGTCATTTTATAAAAATTTTGCATGAATAAAAAGACAGACGAATATTTAAAATACTTAAGAAAAATGTGCTAGATATGATTAACTACTGGCAATTTATTCCCGAATTTTGGACGAAAATAGCTAATAGCAGTCCTTCTGTAACAATATTTGAAGTCTAATATGAAAATAAATGTTGTCAGCGTTTGGAAATGTAAAGGAACGTAAACCGGGTTTAGGTGAAGTAAACACATTTTTGATTTTTACTAGGTAAAAATCGTAAGTTTCGTTTTATATTTGACATAAAGTGTATTGAAGTTTTAGAATACGGTTTCGAAAATAATTTTATGTCGAAAACTGTGAGAAATTATGAAGAAAAATGAAACTGTACAAGTTTTCATACTGTATGCGTACGACTGAAATTCTACGCGAACTATGAACGAGGGTTATGGCTGCCAAATTGCAAAAATAATGGTTTTTACTTCTTGAAAATTATATTTCTTTACCGAAGGATGCAAAATGAATACAAAAATGTCAAAAGAATGAAGTAAATTGTCCAGGAAAGAACGTGGGGTAACCTTTTGAAGATAAGCTTTATTTTCGGGGAAATTTTCTTCCTTAAAAATTTATTATTTCTCGTAATTGCCGGTATGTCTTGACATAAAATGATTTTCAAAACCATATTCTAAAACTTCAATACATTTAATGTCAAATATAAAACGAAACTTGCGATTTTCACCAAGTAAAAACCAAAAATGTGTTTACTTTTCAAAAGCCCGAATTACGTTTCTTTGCAATTCCAAACGCTTATTTTCATATTGGACCTCGAATATTGTTACAGAAGGACTGCTGTTAGCTATTTTCGTCCAAAATTCAGGAATAATTTGCAATAGTTAATCATATCTAGCACATTTTTCTTAAGTATTTCAAATATTCGTCCGACTATTTATTCATGCAAAATTTTTAATAAAATTACCGCTGTTTTTACATATTTTTATAGTAGAGGCATTCCAAAAGAAGAAAAGAATAAAAATGTGCGGTATTTTGCTTTGAAAATTCTTAAAAACTCCAAATATATCATGCTTATAGGTGTACGAATACGAACTTTGCCCCCCACACAGGCGCCATCTATACCTAAATGACGGAATAAATTAAAAATTTGTTTTGTTATTCTTAAATCTTTCTTTGTTATGATAGTTCCTATCAATTATTTCATATTTACACATAAAATATGGAATTAATAACGATTTTATTCATATTTTAGGGGTGTACGAATATGAACTTTGCATACTGTATGTATATTCCTATTTTATATCCTTAAAATGCAATAAGCAGGACTACTATTGTAGTACACTAAAAAGTTTACATTAAATTAAAGACTATATAAGGAACTCTACAGTGATGAACTTTATAAAAAAGTGTGCGTCGGCCGGGAATCGAACCCGGATCAACTGCTTGGAAGGCAACTATGCTGACCATTACACCACCGACGCCTCTGTTTAAGCCTTTGTTTCACATTAATCTTGCATTTACGGATACATAAAGAAATTATTCAAATATTCTAATTCTAAACACTAAACAAGTTTATGGTTCAAATGACTTTAAAATAACATTCCCTCAAAAAAATATTCTACTCCATTTATGTATATTGTTTATAAGTTGTGTGTTTAGCTTCAATCTATTTATAGAACAGTTTTTTGTTGTGGAACACACTCACTTATAGTTACTACATTTTGATATACGGTATTTTACCACCAACCCTTGTCAACAATTAATGAAATCTTTCCACTGTTGTTGTTTTATAGTTTGTTTAACCCCATTTTTCCAGAATCAGGTTAAGCAATTCTATTTTAACATCGTATTTGGTCTTGATGAAAAAAAAACATTTTTTGCTCATTATGACATCTATTTTTAGAATTAAACACATAATGAAAGCAAGCATGGAAACAAATTCTGATTCACTCAGTCCTCACCCTGTGCATAACAACAATTCTTTTATAGCTGATATGAGAGCAAAACACTCAGCAATAAGCAGCACATCGAAATTGGTGCTTGAACTCACAACCCTCGTCATCATAAAACAAAAGAGCTAATGCTCAGTCTAACGCATTCAAAACGAAAAAATAGTAATTTTTGGTATATTTTAATGTTGGTTTTTAAGCAAAGTCTCGATTTTTCGGCGTTGGGGTTACAAAATGCTCCGACACAAGTTCACGTTATGTATAGCAGCCCCCACCTTTTCAATTTTCGGATTTTTGAAGGTTTTAGCCACATTATTCAACCGAAATAACTAATATTTGATTTTAGTCTCCTGCCGTTGTATTTAGATTCTTGCATGTTCTGGAACAAATCATTTATAAAACAGTGTGCGTCGGCCGGGAATCGAACCCGGATCAACTGCTTGGAAGGCAACTATGCTGACCATTACACCACCGACGCCTCTGTTCAGCCTTTGTTCCTATTAGTCTTATGTATATAAAACATGCCTGGCGAAAATTGTCAGTGTAAGTCCAGGCCCCAAAAGGGTAGCTTTCGATTTTCAGTGTTTTGAAGGTCATCCCCCCGAAGTAGGCAGAGCATTTTCGGTACAAGATATGGCCGTTTGTAATGCATTGAAATAATCATTTGCGACCCTATAAAATAAATACATATCGCTCATTTACTCAAAGAGTGGCATAACTCAAAAAATGGGTTTTTTGAGTTAGCAAGTTCTATGTTTTCTACGACTTCTACTTTATCTTTTGTCAATTTTTTAAGTTGATATCTCTAAAACTCAACGAGTTACAGCTTATTTTCTAGGAGTTTGGCATAAATCATTAAAAAAGATTTTTGCACTTATGAAGCACTAAAACACTTCAAATCATGCTTGATCTTGCACAGAAATTTAGCACTGATATCTGGCTAGTTCTACGCAAAATATGGTCCAACTAGCTATTTTAGTTTTTGTGTAATAATCTTTTTAATTTGAGAAGTCAAATTTCAATCGACAACTTAAAACGCGTTTTTCTCGAAACTTGATTTTTTGAAATGTGTCACTCTTTGAGTAAATGAGCGATATGTACATGGGTGAATATTGCGAAAAGACTAGTTTTTTGGGTCAAAAACGGCAAAGTGCGAAAATGGCTTTAAATAACTATTTTTCGTTTGATACTGTTGTATAAAGGTAAGGTCACATTAGGCAAATATTTGATCCAAATTGGTTTTCCCATATTTGCCCAAACAAATGTGAATTTCATACAAATTTTTATTTGTGTTCATATTACAGTCAAATATTTGACATATTTTGTTTGTTCAAACAGTGACAAATAACGCAATGGGCAAACATGTTTGCCATGTGTTCACATTTGAAAAGATATTTTCACCCAGAAACTGTTTGAGCAAACTGCCAGCAAATATAAAATTATTTGCCCGAGAAAAATAGAGAGAGAAAAAGAGAGAAATAATGAAAATGGCGTTTTGGTTATTGTTTGTTGTTGTCGGAATGAGTTTATTTGCATATTGTTGCAAATGTATGTGCATTATGGCACATTGACATTGTGCCTTGGACAATTATTTTTATTAACACCTTTCAATTTTGTTTATTACGAATTCATAGATATCTGTATTTCAATATTGTTAACGTAGTATTTCAGCCAAAAGGCGAATACAGTTCGCCATGAAAACATTTTCTATTAATGAAAATAATATACAGTTTATCAAGACAATGTTTTTAAACAAAGATAACAAAGTTCTTTTGTATTAACTTATGAAAATGGAAGTTTTTAAAAACATCGCGCTTTTGGTAAAATTAGTTGGTCGACTTCCTGAAGATAATATTGGGCGTATAAATACAAATAAACCCACGTAGTGTAACAATAATAACCAAAACCAATAATTACATGTAATGCAGTGCCAAATTCAATATGCGGTGTTTCGTTTGGCATTTTCAAAAATTTTCGGAAAAATTTACATTTTTACCGCAACTATTTACAGTTTGCGATGGTAATATTTGAAAAACGGATTGTTTGTGTTGATTTATTAAAGCTGCCAGATTATCGAGATAAAAATGTCGGTTTTGGTCTTCAAGACAGTATTGGATGTATAAATTACAAAACTAAATCCGCGTAGTAGTACAATTATAACCACTACCAATAATAACGTCACAATTATAGTACGTTTATATATAACCGGATTTAACAAACCCACTGGGTTTCAAATGTCAATTCCACTACGTACACGTCAAATAAATCCTCATAAAGAAGGTTAACCCTGCTAAAATTGTAATGTATACCAATACGTCTAATAATCTCTGAGATTTCGTGTTTTGTTGAAATCCACCCTTTGCATTTTACTATATACAAATAGTTTACGACATATTCCCCTGCCACACAAAATTTTATCAAATTCGGTTCAGCCCTTTCATAGGAGTTTCATTTCGAACATCATGAACCAAGGAGAATATATGTATATACATACATATACATATATAAATATCTCACGTCTCATTTATTTATTTCTTTATTCACTAATTATTGACTCCGTATTATATATTTACAAGAAATTTCGTCATTTTTATGGTCATAATGTCCCTTTTAATAGGCGACAACAATGTGTTTCAACAGATATTTGCCCTTGTTTGCTCTTACAAACAAATTGTAAGACCAAATAAATGTTTGTCAAAAAAAGAGGAAAATATTTGCTGAACGGTGTTCACATTATAAGCAATTTGGCCCCATTTTTGTTTGCTTGCAAATAGTTTTGTTTTCCCAAAATCAGCTGTTTTCTTGTTTGCCTTTGAAAAATATTTGCTGGTCAGATAGTAGCAAACAAATATTTGTCATTTTTGAGCAAATATTTGCCTAATGTGACCTTACCTTAAGACTATTTTATGCATTAATTAGCGGGGGCATGTATATTTATGAATTTTAAGGAACTTTTCAAAGCACGGGAATGACGGTTAGTGCATTGTGTCAATTTGAACTTCTATACCTCAAAAACGGCAAAACCATATCATAAAGGTCAATCTTGTGGAGAATTTTAACAGCTACAACATTTTCTTTAGGCCCATTCACATAGGACTCGCGGTTTCCAAGCAAAATCGTGAAAACCTAAAAAACCTCTAAAAATTTGAACTTCTCATCTATGAGCATTGTTGTTTCCGAATCTGCAAAAACTTCCCTGGCGTAAGCACCTTCCATTTAAAATTAGTTAAGGAGCACCGCGTGTTGTATTTGATCGTTTGTTTAAAATCCTATGATAAATTTATTTAATAATTATCATATATCGAATTTACATTAATTATACGCACGGTAATGATGGAAACGAGAGTATTCTTGGATTTAAATGTGCAAATTTTTTATAAAATTTAAAATAATTAAATACAGACCAAAAAGATTAACATACACATACTATTAACTTGGAAATTATAACATAAATAACGGAAAATATACTCACCACGGGAATGACGATATTTGTGGAACATGCACAAAAAACACTGAACACTTGAACAGCTCTAACACAACTGACTACATTTTTCACTTCTGTCGATTGTCTTTAAAACTAACGGAAATTGTCGTTACTTTGACAGATTACCTATAAACAAAAACCGGTTTAAAGCATTTTTTCTTAATAAACACATTGACGCACGGGAATGATGAAAAAATTGGGACACAACTAAAATGTCTGAAAAACATAATTTAAAAAATAAAATTATATTTATGAAATCAAAATTGACTTGGTTCATTCTTCTAGAATAACTCGGCGTACTTCATTTATATAATATATTTTAATAAATTAATGAATATCAGTGTTTTTTGAACACAAAACGGTTGGGGACACGCACGGTAATGACGTTTTGCACCTTGCGACCAATTTTTTGGATATAAATATGTAAAATATTTTATTTTGTTTTTCGGACCTCGTTAAAGGACACTTTGTTTTACTTATTCTGTTTCTTAAAATTAAATTTTTTTCAATACTTTTAACCCTAAATGCCTCTGGACACAGAAACTAGTCTTTTCGCAATATTCATCCACATATATAGGCATGTCACAGATTCCGATTGGAATTGTTTCAATTCCGTAATTTCATTTCGATCGTTTTTCTTTTATATTCTGCAGATTTCTATCGATTTGGTGAATTCCGAAAATCTTATTATTTAGTATAAATATGGCAACAATAGAGTAATCAAAAGAAACAAAACAAAAACATATGTGTATTGTGTTTAAAGAAAGGTTTTTTGTCCGAAAAGAAAGTAAATTTTTATTGGATTTTCTCATGGTGTAAGTAAAGAGGTAGATTTAAATTAAAACAATCTATAGAACCCTTGTTTTTCCTGAATTCTTAAAACGTCAAAATTAGTAAACACAAAAGCAACAAGTGGGTTTGTTTACATTGTAAACTTTACAATACCATTTTTGAGCACTTTATAAAAACGCGAAAAATGAATGAAGTGTCAGGGGTTTTCCACAATAATGCAAAACAGACGAATTTCTTACATACAAATGTTCTAAAAACAGTTTTCAAAATCATTGAATTCATGGTTTAATAAGAAAGGTTAGCTAAAGCTTTCTGTCAATTTATTTTTTTTTTTTCATTCGAGTGTTCCTAAAATGTCAAAACAAAGTACACAATCTGTGTATGTGTGTGCATTGTTTGAAAAATATGCCAAACAATTTTAAAGCAATCGAATTCAATGATTTTTAAAAAAAAATTTTAAATTGTTTTTAAGAATATTTGTATGGAAGAAATTCTTCAGTTTTGCATTGAAACAATCATTTCATAATATCCACAATTCGATTATGTGGAGAAACCTTGACACTTCATTCATTTTTCGAGTTTTTTTAAATGATCAAAATAAGGTATTATAAACAAACCCACTTGTTCCTTTTGTGTTTACTAATTTTGAAGTAATAGGAATTCAGGAAAAAGCAGGGCTCTATAGATTGTTTTCATTTAAACCTACCTCTTTACTTATACCATGATTGAATTCGCTTGTTTTTAAAATTGTTTGGCATATTATTCAAACAGCACCGACACATACAAAGATTGTGTATATTGTTTTGACGTTTTAGGAACAGTCGAAAGGAAAAAATTAAATTGACAGAAAGCTTTAGCTAACCTTTCTTATTAAACCATGGATTTTCTATTGTTTCTGTAATTGATTTATCATTCCTTGCTTTAATTTATCATTCGTAATGCCAGATTGTTTAGTTTTTACGGCGGGTTAATTTTAGTTTGAAGAAAAAAGTGATTTCCACTAAAAATTATGTGACAATACTTTGTTAATAATTGGTTTCGTAGTCAGTTTTTGATTTGTCCATGGATCACTTGAAAATTGGTATCGCATGTGATTCTTGGGGTCCGACTATTGGGTAAAGAATTTAAACCATTTTAGTACGTTTGTCTGGCTCTATATCTCCCAGAAAAAATTGGAAGTCACACCCTCCTAAAATGTTTAGTTTTGCTAAAAATTAAGATTACCAAAGTTTGAGCTCAATCGGAATATATTAACACGTGCCACTGGGGCCTCAAAGTTTGCATGTGCCCTTTATATCGTTTAGCCACTACAAAGAACTGGTAAAGTGATTTCATTGATTGGACAATAAATGTTGTCTGTAAAGCGATTTCTTTAAAATTTGTATGGGGCCAAAGGCCAGTTTGTATGGGACCAAAGACGAAAATTCACAAAATCACTCTACAGGCCACAACACTGAAATGGTAAAGTTTTTTCATTGATCGGACAATTGATGAACCATAATTTTGGTGAGAATGCGCCTTTGGCCCCATACAAATTACTATGGAAACAAAGATCGCTAGGTTGGCACGGGTTAACCTTAACCGATCGCAATAAAATTTAATATTTAAGGTTTACGGATCAAAGGAAAAAATTTGGGTTTTAAGAAATAAAAACAAAATAGTTTTTTGGGTCACTCTAATGTACATACATACATATGTATATGTACAAAAAAATTGTACTTTCGTATATACATACATGGATGTTTCTAGCATCCGCATTACGTACAACTATAATCCCTTCATTCCATAAACTGCAACAGCATCAGGCATAATTTGAAATGAAAATAACCACCATAACCGCGCTTCACACAGAACCCATTGGGAATTATAAACTTATAAGGCAGAAATGAGAATATAACACGTCAATGATATTAAAATTTTTGATAATCTCTCCGAGTGAGTGGGGAAATGAAAACAAGAATGACAGCAAATGGCATACTTTGCCCGTGCCTTCTTGTTCTAGTAAGACAAACGTCAACTTTATGTGGCGTTAAAAACCAATTGAACGATTAATTATTCACACGGTGATATTTGGAGCAGAGCAGAGTAGAATTGTTTTGGAGAGCTCACAAATAAACAGTACAACCAATGTGTAAGAAGTTAAACAAATGGTAAATGCAATACCCATGAAACGGCTCGTCTGGGAAGTAGAATTCATGTTCATACTACATTCACACATACCTGTTATGTAGGTAAACAATCAACGTTATCATACTTAGTACATATGTACATACATATGTAAGTATGAATATTAAAGATAACCCAACAAATTGAAAACGTTATCTTAACATTTGTTAGAAGTTCTGAAACTCAGCAAGTTTATCGTAATACACCTAGGAGAGGTAATAACTCACACTATTACGATTAATCAATAAGGGGGAATATTACGATATAACATAATTTGTTTGTGACAATTTGAAGCGGTTACATTTACTTATATCGTAGATAGTCTCTTGAATGGAATTGCGATAACCATTTACATGGGAACAATCTATTATGGAATACACCGACGCACAGTGGTTTAGAATAGTTTTTTTTCCTGTTCAAAATTCTGCAACTTTTGAACGGCTAGAGATATTTTCATAATTATTCTGTTGTTCGACAGATAACACAATCAGCTTTCCAGTGAATCAATAAAGGTCTAGTAGTTGCAGAGGAATTCAAGGTCAAAGTTAAACCTATGAGATTTTTGGGCTAAAACACATTTCACATTTTGTTCGTTGGCCCCCTGACCTAGTTATATTCGGTTATGGAATATATGCCTTGTCCGAAGAAAACAATAAACATTTATTCTTACAGATTCTATAAGAATAATATAATTTTATAATATAAAAGACTATCATACAGGTTCTCTTCGCCAATGGCCACAAAACTTCTTTACAAAAAAAAAAAAAAAAAAAACTTTGGTCAATGTTTTGGTATAGCCGTGATATTCCAACACTGTTAAATGAAATTGAATATCGGTTCCATCTGGAACCATTTGTACGATACCGAAAGTCCAAATGTCAGTGAGTTCCGTTCCGAAAAACGCGATTATGCTCTATCGAGCACAAACGAAAAAATTATTGTAAAATGCAAAGCAATCTCTCGCTGGAAATAGATTTGTCTCAAACGATGAAATTATTTATGAGAAATTCATATTTTATTGACCTCAAAAATCCTACACTTTGAAGGGGAAATTAATGACGAAACTCTCTGAACTCTTTGATTAATATAGATAGTACTAAAGTGAACTGTACTTACAACTACGCTGGAAATTAGAAAAGTTACGAATTTATTGATCCACCCTCGTATTTTCACAAATATAAACTTCAATGAAATTAAAAGTGCGTTTATTAGGAATAACAACGAAATTCAGACATACAACAGAGGATTTAATATACAAAATGTATTGCTTTAATTGAAATTTCAATACCTATGTTATGCTTAATAATGCTTCAAAACGGAAAAGACTTTTTCGCACTTACATATATGAAGCAGGACAAAAATGCGTTGTTATAGTCCATGTTTTTGGTGTGGATCTTATTAACTTTTTTCCTGAAAAAAAAAAAAAAAAAAACTTTATTGATTTAACTAATTACCAAATCTTTGATTCTGTAAAATCTTAGTCGAATTCTCATTCCATGGCATAAAAGGCGGCTATATAACTCCTAATCATAGTTTCTTTATATTGTTAGTTTATTCATTCATTCAATATTAAATGTAAATACATATTTCCTGACTTTTCGGGAAATTTGATTTTGTTTCCCAGGAAAATCCCGCAGCCGAAAAAATTATTCCAATTCAAGTTCGTTCAAATTACAACCAAACTCCTGTTGCTCTAGAAAATCTTTGTTTGATTCAAAACAAAAATGAATCAAATATTTTTCAAAAAATAGAAGTTTGGTAGCAGTTCCAACGAATTTGTATTCGAATCGTCTTAGTGAAATTGGTCATTAGCCACATAATCCAACAGACATCTTGTTCCAATATAATTTATAGAAAAGGTTATGATAAGTTCGGCACGTTGTTTTCACTTACAAGTTTTATTATGGACTGCATTGGCCCATGTTTTGGCTTCGCGTCCAAAACTCCTGCGACCTCAGACCTAAATTAAATATTGTTACAAATATAACTGACAAGTTTACGTTAACTTAGTTGAATTTCCGTTCATTTGGAAATTTGAATTGTAACATAAATTGTTATTACGCAGTTATTCTATTTAAACAACAACAACTACCATATAGTATTTTCTTAATCTTTCTAGTTCTTACTTTCCATGTTTATTTTGTTATTGTTGTACATTTATCCATAGTGTAGGTTTCCCCTATTGTTGTTGTACTTTATTTTATGTTTGTTTTGATAGTTCAATTACGTCATTGCTGTCTTTCGATACTCTTGTCGCCGGTGTATGTATGTAAACGTACTATTAGACTATACAGTTGTAACATGTTTAAGTCCATTATCTTGATTTATTTGACATATATTGTATGAAAATGACAACTTAAATCGACTGGGTTTGCTAAATCCACCATAATCTAAACGTTGGAAATTTGAATTGTAACATAAATTGTTATTACGCAGTTATTCTATTTAAACAACAACAACTACCATATAGTATTTTCTTAATCTTTCTAGTTCTTACTTTCCATGTTTATTTTGTTATTGTTGTACATTTATCCATAGTGTAGGTTTCCCCTATTGTTGTTGTACTTTATTTTATGTTTGTTTTGATAGTTCAATTACGTCATTGCTGTCTTTCGATACTCTTGTCGCCGGTGTATGTATGTAAACGTACTATTAGACTATACAGTTGTAACATGTTTAAGTCCATTATCTTGATTTATTTGACATATATTGTATGAAAATGACAACTTAAATCGACTGGGTTTGCTAAATCCACCATAATCTAAACGTACTATAAGTGTTGTTGTTCGCCTAATGGGCCAAATACATACGGTCCGTTGTGTGACGCGTTGCGCGTTGAAAACAAATGTGTAAAGCTGAAAACAGATACAACGTTTGATTAAAGTTTTGTGTCGTTTTGGCCGTGTTTACACTGTTGGGCATGATGCCGAAAAATTCAAATTCATTTGAAATATATGCCGACAAACAGATAAACGCTGGACTTTGGTATCGTCGTCGCCCTGTTGTTGTTGTTGTTTTTTTTTCGACGCCAAACGCAACACTTTAATCAAACGTTGTATCTGTTTTCAGCTTAAGTGACGCCAAGTTTGTTCTTGAAGTTTTCATGTGGTTGTTGTAACGCAACGCTCAACGCGACGTATGTATTTGCAGCGGCCTTAATGCGAGTGTGCGTCTGTGTGTTGTTGCACAGATGGTTTCCAGGCATTACCAGATCTTCTGGAGAAGTCTGGAACAAGAATGGATGGGCTATAAATACAAGGCAATTTTTAGGCAGTGAGTTAGTTGTGTTTGAAACGTCAAACTGAAATGTCGGTTAAGGAAGTGAAGCAAAGCTGTGTGCTTAGTAATTAAAGTCGGTTGTGAATAAGTGTAATAAAGTAAGTAAAGCATTGTGAAATCGTAATCTAAAATGGACCCTGTTTTATTTGGTACAAAACGTATCGTGGAATAAAACAACGCATACACGGAGATTAGTTAAATTTAATTCCGTAACAATAAAGTCAAAGTAAACTGTACACATCTCAGCAATTTTTTAAATGCATTATTACACCTTGGGTATAGGGATGTAATACATGTAAAATATAAACGTAAGTAATTAGTGGTGAATTAAAATCCAGAAAATATTAGGCGCTCCAAAGTTTCGTTAGTGAATAAATAAAGATTAACAAAATAACCCAAAATTTGACGAGTCAAAATTGAGATTTTTTGTTTCTTTTAAAAAATAAAGGCATATTTTGGCTTTTGAGCTTCAAACGAGTGTTTTGATGTAATCCGGTGATATTTCCACCATTGGGCACGTTGTATATCTTTCGTGTGATTTTTGCATAAAATAGGCCTAGATTTAACATTCTATCAATTTTTTTAATGGATTTGAAGTCTAGAAAGAGTCAAATATAGAAAGATATTGTTATCATATCCCTGAACCCATAAAAAACATTTATCCGAACCCCGTTTCTGTCATGCACCCCCGGAACATATAGAGGATTACTATAGTAATCATCATTATTCCCTAATGAAACTTTGGAATGGCCTAATATTTTGTAGATTTTAATTCAGAACAAAATACTTAAAAAGTTACATTTATATCTTATATGTATAATATCCCTATGTCAGTGTAATAATCTAAATAAAAATTGTTGAGAGGTGTAAAGTTTTTTTTTACTGTATAATATATTTTTTAAAAGTGAACCACATTTACTTGCTTTCCTATCCTATATGTTAAACCAGAGAACTTGACTAGCAATATCTGCAAATGTAAATTTATATGAAAATGCCATTTGTATTTTACTTAATCAAAACGGGTTTCATTAGAAAATGTACGCTGTATAACAAAACACAAAATGTTTGATGCCAAAGATGCTATTCAGACATGCGTGCATGGGATATGGTATGCCATCTTTTTAGCATTTTTATCCATTCTTTTTACGTGACCTCCAAAACATCTAAATCATTTTAAGATCCCAAGCATGACATCTTCACTATCCCGTGGAATGGCATCTTTATTTGTACTTTACACGATATGTTTTTTACATATGAGTTGTCACTTTGCATATACATTTTGTATGGGAGAAGTGACAACTCATATGTAAAAAACATACCGTGTAAAGTACCCATTACCAATTCTTTGACATGGCACCCAAACCAATTTCTTTCAATAAATTTATAGTTTGAATAGTATTTTCATTAACCATTTGGCATGGGAAGAAGTCACAACATTACAAAAAGGCTTAACTTCTTAAAGTAAAATATAAAATAACAATTCGATATTTATCAAATATTATGATAAATAAATATAGATACATCTAAGAAATTTATTTTATTGAAGTTTATCATTTATGGAGTTGCTTCAAATGTCAAAGAAAACATCCGATGTTTCGCTAATTGTGCTTAGCGTTCATGGAATTGGTTCTAATGCCGAAGAAAAGATACAATTTTTCACGAATTGTATTTATCATTCATGTATTGTAATTTATTAAATGCTAAAGAAGCGATCCGATCTTTCACGACCCATTTGAACCAATGCAAAAGATCCAATTAAAACATGGCATCGATAGAATGAACCACTTCCATAACATTTTGCTGGGTAGCTATGCAATGTACAATATACGAATCAAATAGTAAAACGGCTAAGATACTCTTATTTTTATAGTAAACAACATCATTTTCCATGGACCTCCTTTAATACTGCAATGTTGCACACCTTTCCGGCCCATTTTTATTTGTCTGTTTGCTTACGATAAATAATATATGAGAAGAATTCTTAAAACGTTTTGGGATTGTCAGCATATACAACTGGAAGGATATACAATGCACATAAAAATAAACTGCAATTCCTTCTGTGGCGTCACTTGCCATCTCCATGACGTTTGCTATTCAAACATTCAAACGTTGTTGATGTTACAAAGATACATATGTTTTTTTTTTCAAAATAAAGAAAAACGATTCAGGTATATTTAGACAATAGATCGCATCCGGAATGAATTAATAATTGAATAATTTATGATGAAGGAAACTGTTTACATTTTGGAACAAATTATGGTGGGTTGGAAAACGTAAAACTTTAAGATTCATTAAGTTTAAGGCACATTTGTATAATTTTTAGGCGCAATTCACGAATTTATATGACTGCTTTGTTCAAATTTGTATTTCTTTTCGGTATAACCATTTTCGTGCTTTGTTTGTCAGTAGAAATCAATAAGGAAAAGTTCATATACCTCTAGAACACTGTTGGGCAGAAATGCTCGGCCTCATACACAAAAGTGTAAAAAATACATGAGTCTCTCGCAATTTACCCACCATTGCTCTAGAACAGCACTGCTCAGAAGGGTGCAATTTTCACCTTCAATTCTTTTTCGGTGTTGTTGGAACACAAATAAGTGAATGAAAAGATGACAGTTGTGTTAAAAAAACACACACAAATCTATACTGACTAATAGTAAGTTAACATTTACGAAATCCACTATATTTCAACTGTCAATTCCATTGCTTAAACGTCAATTTTGAAATTTGCAAGTTCTCTGTCACAAAACTCTCCAAAAATCTCCCCAAACTCGCTCACTTTTGCTGGACAGTTTTGTTATCGAACAGCATTCAGTAAACATTTGTACGAATTTGTACAAATTTTTGGGTTTTCGTACAGACCTTATGACAAGTTAAATCGACTGGATTTGATAAATCCACCATAGTCTAAACACACTATTAGTTTCCTCTCACAAACTGTATAGTTGACTAATACCATGTTTACATTTACGAAATCCACTCGATTTCAACTTTCAATTCCATTGCTCAAACGTCAAACGAAATCGAATCGATTTCAGATGAGTTTTCATTTGACGTATACGCAAAGAAATTGACAGTTGAAATCGAGTGGATTTCGTAAATGTACATTTTTAAAATGTTTTATTCGTTTTAATTGTTTTGTTTCATAAGCATAGTTTTTGTTGCCTTTCCACTAAAATGACCTTACATAGGTACATTGCGTGACAACGTCTATCTCAGGCACTAAACACCACGGAGACTACAATCAACATTCCACAGTGGGTGATCAAACAAGCATTCTGGAATGTACTTCACTGCAGAGAAAGAATGTACGTTGAATGAGTGAAATGTGAAAGTGCTCTGCTATACCTATTTGTTTCTCACTCAAAATGAAATGCCTGTGTTTATGGACGATGTGTGAAATGTAGAGAGAACATCTGGCTGGCTAGTTATATGTAGCTCATAAATGGATTATTGTTCTTTTTTTAGATTTTCTATTGATAAGTCTTATAAGCGTGAAGCAGCGTCGAGCAAACAGAACAAATAATAATTTCATAATTTGGTAGGCATACACAGGCCAAGCAAAGGCGAAAGGTCAGTTGCGCAAGCAGTCGTGGCCGAGTGGTTAAGGCGTCTGACTCGAAATCAGATTCCCTCTGGGAGCGTAGGTTCGAATCCTACCGGCTGCGTCAATTTCTACATGCATAGAAAACCAAAATTTTTGCTGGAGGAAAATGCAGAGCATATTTCCAGCTCGGTGAGAAATGTTTTCATGTAAGTAATGTGTGTTTAAAAACGTCAATAAAAACAATGTTTCGGTTCTAAAGAAATGTACACATTTTTTCATAACCATTGTTTTAAATAATTGTAATAATACCTACTATATAGAACTTTAAATTCCTCGATATTCTTTAAAGTACAAATTACTTACTACCTATACCGTAAAGTCATGCATTTTAATATATTGCCTAAAAGCGTGCTTTATTTAAGTTAAACAACGATCATTACACGTTCGACAATTTAATTTTCTTCAATCTGCTTTGAAATTATTAGAGTGTCCTACTGCCCCTCAAACAAGAAAAAAGAAATAATTAAAGCAACGAAAAAGGGCTGTTGTTGGACGGGCCAACGATGTACATGAGCATAATTGGCATCAATGGAAAGGTCAAGAGTCCCTCTTCTCAATATAACTTACGGGGTGGAACATATCTTCCAGAAATAATGATATAGTGCTAATACTACAAATTTTACCAATTTTCACCCAAAAGTTTTGGTCTATTTCACCCGCTAAATATTATCTGATGATCCGTACAAAATTTCTTGACGATTGGTCCATAATTGCGGCCTGGAGTTTGATTACAATTTTTAATGGACGGACAGACGGACACACACTCAAAATCGCTTTATCGAGATATGAATTTTGGTAAAGCCACATGGGGGGTCTACGACGAATGTTTGGCAGTGTTACACGAATTTTCGAAAAAAAAAACAAACTTTAAATACCTACCAAGTGTTGAGGGAGAGGAATGGATCGACATAGTTCATTTTGGATATGGGTCTTATTTTTGAAGTCATTCCTTTCGGCAGATATCGTAGCCACCAGTCATTTCTGTTGGCCACAGTATAATTTAAAACTTTTGGGCCATTTTATAAGGAAGTATGAATTTGAGTACCTTCTGTAAAAATTTTCAACGTATCATCGAACAGATCTTAAACTGCTCTAAAACAAACATGTTGAACTTTTGTGAGGGAGGTAACCTAAGGAACGGACCGACATGACCAATTTTCGAACTTAAACTATCTTTGGACAAAATATTACGAGATCCAAACTTTGTACTAAATCGGTTGCTCCTTTTGTTAGGTATCGCATTTACAATGTTAGCGAAAATTTCTGAACTTGATCTTGTGGTCATGTTGACACCATACGGGGTGTTGATTTTGAATCGACTTTTTTCCCTCTGTATAGGGTTTTTAAACCTTTCGGGCAATTTACTCAGAAAGTATGGACTTGTCTTTAAAAAAATGCCGTCTTAAAACAAGTTGTTGCAAAAAAAAAAACACCGAAGTGATTTGAAAGCAGGTTTTAAACTCCACTTTTCCGAAATTTTGTGAGGGAGGTAGGGTTTTGTTGTGTCAGATCCAGCGATTTCTATTGTATTGCCGCACTGAAAACTTGTGAAAGAAAAAGGAAAATTTTTTGGAGGTATTCACTTTAATAAATAACAAACGTGGAGAATTTCCCTGCACTGAGAACCAAAAATTCATTATTACATATAATTCTACAGAAAAGGGTGATTAAATCTTATAAAATTCCGAAAAAAATGGATGTCACCCCTATATGGAGGATGTGGTCAAAAGTGGACCGATGTCACATTGTTTTATAAAGTGGTGTTCTGAACTCTGAGTTCATTATTAAAACCTATTCGGTTTGAATATTTCGCTAACATCTGCCGACATGAATCGAGATATAGATCATATAAGTCTGCCAAATAATGAATCAATTCTGAAAATTGTACAGCAAATTCGGTTGAACAATGTGTTGTTAATAAAATACTTCAATTCTTGATGATCCGTAACATGGGAACTACGCGGAAACTTGGACCTAGGACTGCAATATTTTTGTTTGAGTGTTTTTGGGCTACCAGGACCTATTGATACAAATTCCAGTCCGATATATTATCTAGAAGTATTTTTGTTACACCCTCCCATGCATGTAAGTGCCACCGTTGTGCATAGGCCTGTAGGGTATAATTATTTTCCTCCGCTAAATAAAAGCGTTATATAAACATTACTTAAATACGTTGCTATTGGCAAAACGTTTTCGTATAACCCGAACATAGAATAGATTTCTAACCGACATTTTCCTTTATCCGCAAATTTTGAATACAATGATTTGGGGCATCCTCTTCCACGTAGATTTTCGGCCTTCTCCTACTGCTAAAATCTTGAGTAAGCTTTCATTTGGTATGCCTTTTGTTTATGACATTACCTTTGCAACGTATGTAGGTTTAACTATGTGTAGCTCATACATCTCATTTTGAGCTATAAATCTCAAGTAGGCATTGAATTTTTCAACCGAATTGGCATGGTTCGATTATTCCGTTGGCCGAACAAGTAGTACCCTTGAAATATTATCTATCTAGTAGGCAGATATCGTGTTTTCCTCTTTTATGCACAGGGCATAGTTTGCTGAGTCTCTAGTCATGGGCTGTGGCGTCGACGCAGCCAGAAATATATCTCTACACCATTCCGGAGAGCTCAAATGGACAAATTTTGAACTGTTGCAAAAAATGTATTAATAACTACAGTGTCACACGTGATGCTTCCCCCCTTGGCTAAGCCGGAGAGATGTACTATAATCTAGCCAAATTTTACATACCGTCTGAAGTATATCCTTATAAGTTTTCCAGAACAAAACGGGTTTTAAACATTATTTACAGTTCTTCATTTTAAACTTGTCTTACTTGTTTACTTAATTTGCAGCGTCCTCGATAGTATAGTGGTTAGTATCCCCGCCTGTCACGCGGGAGACCGGGGTTCAATTCCCCGTCGGGGAGATCAATAACTTTTTCTGCGTAGACCAATAGCTCAAGCTTCAACAAATATATGTTCGTACAAATAGCAGAAATATACCACTAGAGAATATACCCGCTTGCAATGAAAATTCCAATTTAAGTAGTCCAGAAGTAGTCTGTGCGGTACACTAGTACACAATTGACCGCTAAGTAATGCAAAGGGAACCAATTGACACCTTTTTATCCCCAAGTAAACGACGAGACATCAGTAGCGATTATTCACTCTTAAAATCCACCATTTTTTTATTTAAACGATGATTTGTATGAATAATACACATTTGCATTTTCTTAATAACTAACATATAAAATGCAGCATCCAATAACAGAAGCTAGTGCTGATGGACTGAACATATTCGTACCTATTATTCATATTGTTCTGGTACAAAAATGGAATATGAAGGAAATATACAATTTGCCATCTTCTTCTCTCTACCCGCTACCAATCAAAATTCCAATTGTCACAATTAGTCCAGAAATAATTCTGGTCCAAACTAGTGGTTAAATGCACCTAACTCCGGCATGTACCCAGTAACTAATAATTACTATAATAAAATATGAAAATGATCTTAAAAATTTTTCAAATAAAAATGTTTTAAAATTAAAAAATTAACAAAATTGCTGTTGTGTTGGTAGAGAATTGTCAAGAGAACACTTTAGAAAAATAAATTACTAAAATGATTTTATTTCTGGCATTTTTGCCGATGCCGACTATAGGGACAACAAAATGTAAAGTTTGCCAGAAGACGGCATGGAGTGAAAAAGCGCGATTTGTCCATTATTTTTAGCTCAAAATTGTACAAAAAGGTTAAGTAAACACTTTAAAGTCTAATTAATAAAAATAGCCTGATTAAAATAATGGCTTTTTTTGTGATTTTAGGCAATATTAGGCATGGTTTGAAGTGTGTACATTTATGGCATGCCGGCGATTGGTTAGTAGTTGCCGACTATACCACCAACTAATTTATTTAAGTAATATATTTACAATTTTCTACTTTTATGATGCACAATTATTTGGAATATGAACTATTACTGTAGATACTATTGACCTTTCAAATAATTTAGTTTATGTAAAATACAAATCTAAAACGAACAATTTTAAATGAATTCCAAAGGTTAACAAAATCTTTATTCTATTTACTTTTTATGCTATTTGTTATTTAAAATAATAAAAGCGAACATTTATATACTAAAATACAACTATTGGAACATGTGACCCGACTATTGGAAAATGGTGCCGACTACTAGAAGAAAAACACTATTCTTACAAATTCGCAAATTTCACAAGTTTTAAAAGAAATAATTCAACATTTCTTTATGCCATCGAAGCAAATAAGCTTTAGTTCATTGCAATTGGCCAAATTTTCTCGAAATGGCGAAGGATCGAAATTAGACAAACCCTTAAAGTGCCGACTTTTGGTGCACTTACCCTATTACTTTTTGGAAGAAAAATATTCAAAAATTGTATAACAAATTTGCATTTAATGTTGGTTTGAAAATGGACTATATCGGTCCATGTGTTGACATAGGCGCCATAGAAGGGATACTCCCGATTTTCGCTATTTGGGTGAAATTTGATATACCTATATGTCCTGTTAAGGTTTTGTATAAATAGGTTCAGGGTATTAGATTGTCTATGCCATATACACCGATATTAACATCCTCGATAGTATAGTGGTTAGTATCCCCGCCTGTCACGCGGGAGACCGGGGTTCAATTCCCCGTCGGGGAGATCGACGAATTGTTTTTTTTTTAATTGGGATGTAAACTTTGGATCGGGACTTCCACATCAACACGTGTTCTTGAAGTTATAGCGATACTTTTATATTTATTGATTTAAAATTTTTATATAATAACAAATTATTAAATCCAATTATATACATACCCAGCAAAATAAATTGGAAGTAGTGCAATGTAGACTAGTTCTTTCACGGCATGTTTTTATGCAGTTCAAACGGAGTCGTGAAAAAGGCACTCCATTCCTCACATTTTAACCGCATTTGGATGCAATCCAAAGAATCACATCCATTTGTAACATTTTAACAACATCCGGAGGCAGTTCAACGGAGTCGTGAAAAAGGCACTCCAATTCCTCACAATTTAACAGCATCCGGATGCAGTGCAAACGGAGTCGTGAAAAAGGCACTCCGTTCACTACATTTTATTAGCAGTTGTTAGAGATCCCTACATGTACATAAATCAGTTTGTACATCTCTACAGGCAGCGGAATACATTTCCAAAAAGAGATAATCGTGTTAGCATTTCCAAACATTTGTTAATACAAACTAAATAATATTTAATTTGTGAACATTTTTCCGGTAACTCACGAGAAGAAAATTTCCCAGTGGAGTGCTGTTGGAGTACATTTCGAAATCTTAACTGGTGATGGGAAGACAATATCAAATCCATTTAGCAGATGAAGCAAAAGCACTTAAGCTTGGATTAAATGAAGAGCGGAGGAAACACACATGTTTGCGATTGAATTCAATAGAGAATTTTCATAATTTGTGTTAATTTAATAAAGTTATTAATATCTTTGTTTTACACAAATAATAAATGCATTTTATTTTGTTATTCAAAACACGTGCTCTGGACTGCCTCCTATTCTACCCCAAAGGGTCAGTTAAAATGCAATGTCAAAGGGTCAGTTAAAATGCAGTGCCAAAGGTTCAGTTAAAATGCAATGCCAAAGGGTCAGTTAAAATGCGGTGCAATGGAGTGCTTCTTTCCGGGGTCACTCCCTTGTAAAAATCATGAGTGAAAATGCATAATTTGATGCACTTCTAAATCACTTGTACATATCATTTAACTGCCTCTTTGGAGGCAAACTTTTCGCTGGGTATGTATAATAGTTGTTGTTATGTATGTATGTAGTCCATTCTTAGTTAAGTGGTGTTTACACTATCCATCAATGTCGTATGAGATGTCAAATTTGCTACCTGTGAATGTTGTACACATATGGCCTGTTCCTTTACTTTTGAAAATGGTAAAACAAAAGTAGTAAAACTTGTAAACTGCTACCATATGAATTGTATGGTGTCTGAAGTAAAGGAATGCTTTTCGAGTAAAAAGTAGTAAAACTTGAAGATTCTTGCACGTAAAGGCACAGACCTATAGTGTGACCACTATAAGAAATTGCATCTAGCAAAATGATGTGGCAACTCATATGTAATTTTTTTCATTTAGGGAGCGCTCTATTTGGCTATGTATTCTCGTATGCAGATGAAAACATAAATAGTTGGAAGAGAACAATTTTACCGAACATTTAAGAAAATAGATAAAGACAACGAAAATGTGAGTCGATTATTGTTTTTAACAAAATAAATTGTGTTTGTTGGGTTATTTATATTTTGTGGTCACACGAAATTGTATGCTAGTGTGAACGCAAAAACTAAAACTGGTATCGACTTTGACAAACATAAAGGATGTCGTATGGATAAAATAAGTGGCAGCTCATACGACATTAATGGCTAGTCTAAACACGCCTTTAGTGTTGAGGATCGTTGTTCATTAAACAATGGCAAGGAGTTTGCCGAGTTGTGACCTGGAACACTAACAAATATATGTATTACGTGTGACGTTTGACAAGCTTTTTAAATCATCGCACCAGCACTAACATGTAGAAGGCTTAGCGGTACTTTACGATTTTTAAAATTCTTATCCGAAAAATATTGAGGGTATCGGAATATATGAACCCACTCCACTACATTCGAACACAAAAAGATATTTCATTTTTTTTAATTTATGATGATTTCTTTTATTATCCTACAGATATCCTCATTTGCCAAAATTGAACTAGATCCTCGATAGTATAGTGGTTAGTATCCCCGCCTGTCACGCGGGAGACCGGGGTTCAATTCCCCGTCGGGGAGGTAAATAGTTTTTTTAACTAAAATTTGGAAATTTGAGCAGATCTGTTCGGTATATCCAAACTATAACAAAAGAAAACTTACCCCCATTATTATAAGACTTCAATTTTTATAGTTTGGATTTACCGAACAGACCCTTAGGGTCATTATTATGTGTTCTTTTACTATCTGATGGATTTGAAAACGCAAAATAAACCAATTTGGAGGCATTAAAAATATATTTTTTACATTGAAAGATAATGCGAAGAAGCTCCTCCTTGAAATTCAATCATCACTTTCAACTTTAACTTAACCGGAACGCTATAAATCTGTTCGGTAAATCCAAACTATTACAAAAGAAGTCTTATAATAATGGAGGTTATAATAATTGGGGTAAAAGTGTTATTGATTATACATTCCCAAGTACAGTGCGTGCTCAAAACATTTGCAACTCAGATGCCTATATCACATTTAAACTATTTTTAGGGACACTTTGTGTTTTGAAATATACTTATTTTTGTATATTGATTCATTATTGACCCTATTCACAAGATTTAAAAATGATTATTCAGTTTTTAACATTTATGTTACAAAAATGTGTGAAATATCGGAGGATCACGTGTTTTAGCCTGCTCAAAACATTTGCAACTCCGTGGTTCGAATAATTATTACTTTATTTTTGATGAGTTTTTTGTAAAAATAAGATTTCAAAAAGATTTCATGAGTAATAAATTTTATCCCGCCTATGTTTAATTTTGACAGACAATTATGCCGAAAACAAGACATGTCTAATTTTTTAATAAAAAGAAAAGTTATGGCCAGATATTCGTATCAAAGGTTTGCATAAATGTATATATCTGAAAATTGTGGATCCAATGAAGTCCAAAAATAAACATAGGAACAGTACAATATTTAAAATTGAGCTGGATACTGTGTAAAAAGTACTAAAATCGCCATGAGATGGGAAGAAGCTGAATGGACCACAATATCTACTGCAGGGGATAATCAAATAATGATGCAAATAATTAAGCAGATCTCTCAGATGTTAATTAAAGGCTTTACATCGATAAATCTGCAGAAAATCCTCCAATACACATCTACGGTGCACCCATATAGAGAAATTTTAGGAAAATAGTAATTTCCAGGAAAAATTCAATTTTTCATATAAATTTTGCAAAAAATGTTTGGAATTGTTTTGGGAGTTGTAAAATCGAGTCCTTTTCGTCGACTTAAATCAATATTTAGTTATATGACTTGAAAAAATGTACTTGATCACTAGGTCGAATGATAATCGAATATATCCCCTAATACGAAAAAGTTGACTCAAAAGGTAGAAGGTGTTTTATATTAATTAGATTTAAAATCGAAATCGCACCATGTACACACCATGTCGCATAAGAGGATGTTATGGTATTTTTTGTGTTCATATCGGACCCGATTAGCTTAAGTGATCTAAATTCATATAGGAGAGTCCGCGGCCCTAAAATGTACTTTACACTTTACAATATCGAATAAAACCTTAGTATTTAACAATTATCTTTAGAGACATGATTCCAAAGGATATATTAATTTATTTAGTTAATTGTATACCTTTATGATATGTGCAGATAATAAATAAAAGGTTTAACTCACAATATATTATCAAAACAAAAATAATTTCCTCAGATTTCGAATCAAATTTTCTCAGTTGCAAATGTTTTGAGGAGGACTAAAAGAGAGGCCGAGCTTTGTTTTGTACATTGTTGTAAAATAAGTGCAATTATTGCAAATTATTTTTTAAGTCTTTAAAAAGGGGTCAACCAACAATCAGCCTACAAAAATATCTGCATGTACATACATACTATAGGACTTACAAGTTCTTGCAAGTACTTTTCAGTTCTCTTTTACTGAACAAGTTTGTAATCGAACAGCATTTTGTAAAATTTGTACACATTTTTGGGTAATCGAACATACATACTGCCACAATCATACATACAAACATTATCATTTTTATTAATTATTGATTTACCTATTACTTTTGTTTTTAGAATTTAAGGTATCTTGTTTTAATTTTTAAATATGATTTATTTACGGAATGTACGAAGTGAAGTCAAGGTATTTGTAATTGTTTCTCCAAGAAAGCCAACCCCCACGATTTTCATGAAAATGTCAAAGACTTAAGGTAGGGTCACATTAGGCAAATATTTGCTCCAGTGACAGGCAGTGTGCGCTTTCTGAGAGCAAATTAGCATACATTTCTATGCATTATTTACGCACGCTTGCTCTCAGTAAGCGCACACTGCCTGTCACTGGGGCAAATATTTGCCTAATGAGACCCTACCTTAAGTCTTTGAAATTTTCTTGAAAATCGTGGGGGTTTGGCGAGAAACAATTAAAAACAAGTAAAAAAGCATTAAGTTCGGCCGGGCCGAACTTTTCATACCCTCCACCATAAAATATTCTAAACTAAAATGGAATAATTACTTTTCATTCCTGTCCCCAACTTTAAGTGGGTACGTTAAAATGTCATATAATGTTTATGTACATTTATGCTTCATTCGGGAGGCCTTTTTTTATGGTGCCTATATCTAACTATGTATGTTGACAATTTTTGGTGGGCTAGAAATTGGGAGGTACTGTTATATAGGGGTTATAATAAAACATGGGCCTATGTTGACAGTTTTTGATGGGAGCCTTAACCCCCAGTTTTTGTAAAAATTTTTATTCTTCTCACACGAATTGTCAAATTTTGTAGATCGATTTACTCGCTTTAGCGCAAATGTATAGAGCTGATTTTTAAATGAGGAATCCTTAACGATATATGGAACGGGTATACGAAAAATTAAATGTGTATGTCATCTAGGGGCTGAGCTATGAATGCCTAAATTATTACGAATATAGACGAACGAACAAAAATAAGTTACAAAAACTGGGGGTAAATGTCAAATAACTCCTAATTCGGTTAAAAAAATTTGCTAGAATCTTCAAAATATCGAAAATCGGTACATAACGTGGGAACTTCAAATGTCATTAACAGCTAGTTCGGAGGTATCTGGGCTATACGAAAATATGAACTTAAATGAACCGTTATATGGGGGCTATACCAAAACGTGGACCTATATCCACATGTTTTGTCATATAAGATTATTGACATTTAAGAACTTTAAATGTCAAATTATAGCTACATCGGTCTGAAAATGTAGCTACAAACGTCAAAACACCGCAAATCGGGGGTACCGTTATATGGGGGCTATACCAAAACGTGGACCTATGTCCACAAGTTTTGTTATATAAGTTTATTGACACTTAAGAACCCTAAGTGTCAAAATATAGCTAAATCGGTCTGAAAATGTAGCTAAAACTGTCAAAATACCGTAAATCGGGGGGTACCGTTATATGGGGGCTATACCGAAACGTGGACCTATGTCCACAACTTTTGTTATATAAGTTTATTGACACTTAAGAACCCTAAATGTCAAATTATAGCTACATCGGTCTGAAAATGTAGCTAAAAACGTCAAAATACCGCAAATCGGAGGGTACCGTTATATGGGGGCTATACCAAAACGTGGACCTATGTCCACAAGTTTTGTTATATAAGTTTATTGACACTTAAGAACCCTAAATGTCAAATTATAGCCAAATCGGTCTGAAAATGTAGCTGAAAACGTCAAAATACCGTAAATCGGGGGGTACCGTTATATGGGGGCTATACCAAAACGTGGACCGATATATCCCCCAATTTTCAGCGAAATCGGTCAACAAATGCGACCTGTATGTTGCGAACGGACGGACGGACGGACGGACGGACATGCATAAATCGACTCAGAAAGTGATTCTATGTATATCCCTAGAAGGAACTATGGGTCTATCTCGCTTCCTTTTGTATGTTACATACAAATGCACTAACACATAATACCCCTTACCACATAGTGGTGTAGGGTATAAACACCTTTACTTCACTTCTTACACTCCGTAAATAAAGCATATTTAAAAGTTAAAACAAGAACACTTAAATTCTAATAAAAAAGTAATACATAAATCAATAATTAATAAAAACTAATAATTATTGCAAAAAATCTATAAATAAATAATGTAGGTTCTTTTTAATGTGCAAATTTTGCGGCTATTCCTGTAAGCAGTCGTGGCCGAGTGGTTAAGGCGTCTGACTCGAAATCAGATTCCCTCTGGGAGCGTAGGTTCGAATCCTACCGGCTGCGAAAGTGTTTTTTATTTACAAAACATCAATCGTGTAATTATGTTATAAAGTATTATGTAAAACGGCGTTTGCATTAGAGATTTTTCCAGGGTTAACCTTCTTTATGAGAATTTTTTTGACGTTTGTGCTATGGAATTGACACTTGAAACCCAGTGGGTTATAAATTTCGGATAAGTGCATACAGGTATAAAGCTTAAAATATTATCTTTATGTAGTTTCAATTGTAATACAATTACTCCAATCCACATTCCAAATATAGGGTGATCCAACTAGAGGTTCCTAACTTTCTTAAAGAAAAAACACAGAAAATTCTAATTGAATGGGAAATGTTTATTATCATTTGAAAGAACAATCGTTGGTATTTATTTATTTTTTTTTAAGTTTATGTCTATCAAATGTTGGCCGCGTCTACGTCTTAAGCGGTCGGTCCGTAGGGTCCAGTTTTCGTTGAATCGTTCGAACATTTAGACTGGTAACTGACGAATGAAATGCGTGATTTTTTGCATCAAGGTCTGAATTGCGGGGTTGTCCGCATACACTTTAGACTTTACATATCCTCACAGGAAAAAATCTAACATGTGATATCACACGATATTGGTGGCCAATCGACCGTTAAAAACCCTGAAATTGTCTGTTCATCGAAGTGTTCTATATTGATTGTTGTCATGTGGGGAAAAAGCGTCGTCTTGTTGAAATCCAAAATGTAGCCGAGACCACGAGCTTAATTTTCAAGCATCAAATATTCGGCTATCATAGTCGCCATTGAAGGTTACGTTCTCACCGACATCACTATGAGCTGATGGTTCTACCAGCGGACAAAGAACACCAAACTCTCGTCTTTTCTAGATAAAGTGACACCTCTTGAATATCTTTAGGTTGCTCTTAACCTAATTGCGGCTACTTTCCTTGTTTACATACCCATTAAGCCAGAAATGGACCTCATCGCTGAACAAAATTTGACTCGAAACACATTCCTGTAAGGAAGCGAATTTTTGCAATATATTTGTACGATTTGCAAACATTGTTCAATCGTAAACCTTTCCACGATAAAATGCCAAACAATACTAAACAAAAATAGAATGATACCATGACACGACTCACACGTGATCAGTCAAAAAAGGCTATTGAAAAAAGTACCTCTAGTTTGATCACCCTTTAGATATTAATGTGAAAAATTGTTCAAGCCAAGGGGAAGGACACCTAATTTTGTAAATGTACGTAAATATCTAAATATTCTTAGCTTTAAAAACAAGAAAACAAAATCAGAATATGATATGAAAATACCCAGCAAAAATTCGGATCCGTTAGTCATTAAGTAACCCATTACAAAGTAATATAAACAAGCTTCTTTTCACATTACAAGTAATCTGAAAAGCAATGGGTTACTTCTTAAAAAATTACAAGGCAAACGTACTTACTTTACTCCTCACTAAGTAATGAGGGCGGAAGCACAGTGTGTGTGTGTCCGACCTAAATCCGTCGGCACGCGAGTTTTTGTTAATTAGAAAATAGCAGTTGGTTGTGCACATGTGCACTGCACATTTAAGTTTTTAAGCAACCCTTAAAATATCTTTGTGTGCGTGGCACAGTGTGTAATGTCTATGGCTAGAAATCTGAGGGTACGTGGGTTCAACTCGGGCAGACAACGAAATAAAATAAAAGTAAGAAGTGATTTAAAAATGATTATTCAGTTTTTAACATTTATGTTACAAAAATGT
Source organism: Musca autumnalis (assembly GCF_047663935.1). Lineage (NCBI taxonomy): Eukaryota > Metazoa > Arthropoda > Insecta > Diptera > Muscidae > Musca > Musca autumnalis. The sequence goes on along the minus strand of NW_027411866.1, from coordinate 125,953,466 downwards.
GTGAAATATCGGAGGATCACGTGTTTTAGCCTGCTCAAAACATTTGCAACTCCGTGGTTCGAATAATTATTACTTTATTTTTGATGAGTTTTTTGTAAAAATAAGATTTCAAAAAGATTTCATGAGTAATAAATTTTATCCCGCCTATGTTTAATTTTGACAGACAATTATGCCGAAAACAAGACATGTCTAATTTTTTAATAAAAAGAAAAGTTATGGCCAGATATTCGTATCAAAGGTTTGCATAAATGTATATATCTGAAAATTGTGGATCCAATGAAGTCCAAAAATAAACATAGGAACAGTACAATATTTAAAATTGAGCTGGATACTGTGTAAAAAGTACTAAAATCGCCATGAGATGGGAAGAAGCTGAATGGACCACAATATCTACTGCAGGGGATAATCAAATAATGATGCAAATAATTAAGCAGATCTCTCAGATGTTAATTAAAGGCTTTACATCGATAAATCTGCAGAAAATCCTCCAATACACATCTACGGTGCACCCATATAGAGAAATTTTAGGAAAATAGTAATTTCCAGGAAAAATTCAATTTTTCATATAAATTTTGCAAAAAATGTTTGGAATTGTTTTGGGAGTTGTAAAATCGAGTCCTTTTCGTCGACTTAAATCAATATTTAGTTATATGACTTGAAAAAATGTACTTGATCACTAGGTCGAATGATAATCGAATATATCCCCTAATACGAAAAAGTTGACTCAAAAGGTAGAAGGTGTTTTATATTAATTAGATTTAAAATCGAAATCGCACCATGTACACACCATGTCGCATAAGAGGATGTTATGGTATTTTTTGTGTTCATATCGGACCCGATTAGCTTAAGTGATCTAAATTCATATAGGAGAGTCCGCGGCCCTAAAATGTACTTTACACTTTACAATATCGAATAAAACCTTAGTATTTAACAATTATCTTTAGAGACATGATTCCAAAGGATATATTAATTTATTTAGTTAATTGTATACCTTTATGATATGTGCAGATAATAAATAAAAGGTTTAACTCACAATATATTATCAAAACAAAAATAATTTCCTCAGATTTCGAATCAAATTTTCTCAGTTGCAAATGTTTTGAGGAGGACTAAAAGAGAGGCCGAGCTTTGTTTTGTACATTGTTGTAAAATAAGTGCAATTATTGCAAATTATTTTTTAAGTCTTTAAAAAGGGGTCAACCAACAATCAGCCTACAAAAATATCTGCATGTACATACATACTATAGGACTTACAAGTTCTTGCAAGTACTTTTCAGTTCTCTTTTACTGAACAAGTTTGTAATCGAACAGCATTTTGTAAAATTTGTACACATTTTTGGGTAATCGAACATACATACTGCCACAATCATACATACAAACATTATCATTTTTATTAATTATTGATTTACCTATTACTTTTGTTTTTAGAATTTAAGGTATCTTGTTTTAATTTTTAAATATGATTTATTTACGGAATGTACGAAGTGAAGTCAAGGTATTTGTAATTGTTTCTCCAAGAAAGCCAACCCCCACGATTTTCATGAAAATGTCAAAGACTTAAGGTAGGGTCACATTAGGCAAATATTTGCTCCAGTGACAGGCAGTGTGCGCTTTCTGAGAGCAAATTAGCATACATTTCTATGCATTATTTACGCACGCTTGCTCTCAGTAAGCGCACACTGCCTGTCACTGGGGCAAATATTTGCCTAATGAGACCCTACCTTAAGTCTTTGAAATTTTCTTGAAAATCGTGGGGGTTTGGCGAGAAACAATTAAAAACAAGTAAAAAAGCATTAAGTTCGGCCGGGCCGAACTTTTCATACCCTCCACCATAAAATATTCTAAACTAAAATGGAATAATTACTTTTCATTCCTGTCCCCAACTTTAAGTGGGTACGTTAAAATGTCATATAATGTTTATGTACATTTATGCTTCATTCGGGAGGCCTTTTTTTATGGTGCCTATATCTAACTATGTATGTTGACAATTTTTGGTGGGCTAGAAATTGGGAGGTACTGTTATATAGGGGTTATAATAAAACATGGGCCTATGTTGACAGTTTTTGATGGGAGCCTTAACCCCCAGTTTTTGTAAAAATTTTTATTCTTCTCACACGAATTGTCAAATTTTGTAGATCGATTTACTCGCTTTAGCGCAAATGTATAGAGCTGATTTTTAAATGAGGAATCCTTAACGATATATGGAACGGGTATACGAAAAATTAAATGTGTATGTCATCTAGGGGCTGAGCTATGAATGCCTAAATTATTACGAATATAGACGAACGAACAAAAATAAGTTACAAAAACTGGGGGTAAATGTCAAATAACTCCTAATTCGGTTAAAAAAATTTGCTAGAATCTTCAAAATATCGAAAATCGGTACATAACGTGGGAACTTCAAATGTCATTAACAGCTAGTTCGGAGGTATCTGGGCTATACGAAAATATGAACTTAAATGAACCGTTATATGGGGGCTATACCAAAACGTGGACCTATATCCACATGTTTTGTCATATAAGATTATTGACATTTAAGAACTTTAAATGTCAAATTATAGCTACATCGGTCTGAAAATGTAGCTACAAACGTCAAAACACCGCAAATCGGGGGTACCGTTATATGGGGGCTATACCAAAACGTGGACCTATGTCCACAAGTTTTGTTATATAAGTTTATTGACACTTAAGAACCCTAAGTGTCAAAATATAGCTAAATCGGTCTGAAAATGTAGCTAAAACTGTCAAAATACCGTAAATCGGGGGGTACCGTTATATGGGGGCTATACCGAAACGTGGACCTATGTCCACAACTTTTGTTATATAAGTTTATTGACACTTAAGAACCCTAAATGTCAAATTATAGCTACATCGGTCTGAAAATGTAGCTAAAAACGTCAAAATACCGCAAATCGGAGGGTACCGTTATATGGGGGCTATACCAAAACGTGGACCTATGTCCACAAGTTTTGTTATATAAGTTTATTGACACTTAAGAACCCTAAATGTCAAATTATAGCCAAATCGGTCTGAAAATGTAGCTGAAAACGTCAAAATACCGTAAATCGGGGGGTACCGTTATATGGGGGCTATACCAAAACGTGGACCGATATATCCCCCAATTTTCAGCGAAATCGGTCAACAAATGCGACCTGTATGTTGCGAACGGACGGACGGACGGACGGACGGACATGCATAAATCGACTCAGAAAGTGATTCTATGTATATCCCTAGAAGGAACTATGGGTCTATCTCGCTTCCTTTTGTATGTTACATACAAATGCACTAACACATAATACCCCTTACCACATAGTGGTGTAGGGTATAAACACCTTTACTTCACTTCTTACACTCCGTAAATAAAGCATATTTAAAAGTTAAAACAAGAACACTTAAATTCTAATAAAAAAGTAATACATAAATCAATAATTAATAAAAACTAATAATTATTGCAAAAAATCTATAAATAAATAATGTAGGTTCTTTTTAATGTGCAAATTTTGCGGCTATTCCTGTAAGCAGTCGTGGCCGAGTGGTTAAGGCGTCTGACTCGAAATCAGATTCCCTCTGGGAGCGTAGGTTCGAATCCTACCGGCTGCGAAAGTGTTTTTTATTTACAAAACATCAATCGTGTAATTATGTTATAAAGTATTATGTAAAACGGCGTTTGCATTAGAGATTTTTCCAGGGTTAACCTTCTTTATGAGAATTTTTTTGACGTTTGTGCTATGGAATTGACACTTGAAACCCAGTGGGTTATAAATTTCGGATAAGTGCATACAGGTATAAAGCTTAAAATATTATCTTTATGTAGTTTCAATTGTAATACAATTACTCCAATCCACATTCCAAATATAGGGTGATCCAACTAGAGGTTCCTAACTTTCTTAAAGAAAAAACACAGAAAATTCTAATTGAATGGGAAATGTTTATTATCATTTGAAAGAACAATCGTTGGTATTTATTTATTTTTTTTTTAAGTTTATGTCTATCAAATGTTGGCCGCGTCTACGTCTTAAGCGGTCGGTCCGTAGGGTCCAGTTTTCGTTGAATCGTTCGAACATTTAGACTGGTAACTGACGAATGAAATGCGTGATTTTTTGCATCAAGGTCTGAATTGCGGGGTTGTCCGCATACACTTTAGACTTTACATATCCTCACAGGAAAAAATCTAACATGTGATATCACACGATATTGGTGGCCAATCGACCGTTAAAAACCCTGAAATTGTCTGTTCATCGAAGTGTTCTATATTGATTGTTGTCATGTGGGGAAAAAGCGTCGTCTTGTTGAAATCCAAAATGTAGCCGAGACCACGAGCTTAATTTTCAAGCATCAAATATTCGGCTATCATAGTCGCCATTGAAGGTTACGTTCTCACCGACATCACTATGAGCTGATGGTTCTACCAGCGGACAAAGAACACCAAACTCTCGTCTTTTCTAGATAAAGTGACACCTCTTGAATATCTTTAGGTTGCTCTTAACCTAATTGCGGCTACTTTCCTTGTTTACATACCCATTAAGCCAGAAATGGACCTCATCGCTGAACAAAATTTGACTCGAAACACATTCCTGTAAGGAAGCGAATTTTTGCAATATATTTGTACGATTTGCAAACATTGTTCAATCGTAAACCTTTCCACGATAAAATGCCAAACAATACTAAACAAAAATAGAATGATACCATGACACGACTCACACGTGATCAGTCAAAAAAGGCTATTGAAAAAAGTACCTCTAGTTTGATCACCCTTTAGATATTAATGTGAAAAATTGTTCAAGCCAAGGGGAAGGACACCTAATTTTGTAAATGTACGTAAATATCTAAATATTCTTAGCTTTAAAAACAAGAAAACAAAATCAGAATATGATATGAAAATACCCAGCAAAAATTCGGATCCGTTAGTCATTAAGTAACCCATTACAAAGTAATATAAACAAGCTTCTTTTCACATTACAAGTAATCTGAAAAGCAATGGGTTACTTCTTAAAAAATTACAAGGCAAACGTACTTACTTTACTCCTCACTAAGTAATGAGGGCGGAAGCACAGTGTGTGTGTGTCCGACCTAAATCCGTCGGCACGCGAGTTTTTGTTAATTAGAAAATAGCAGTTGGTTGTGCACATGTGCACTGCACATTTAAGTTTTTAAGCAACCCTTAAAATATCTTTGTGTGCGTGGCACAGTGTGTAATGTCTATGGCTAGAAATCTGAGGGTACGTGGGTTCAACTCGGGCAGACAACGAAATAAAATAAAAGTAAGAAGTGTGATGAAATTAAAAACAAAATCCTCTACATCAACTGTTCTTAAAATAGAATTTTTTTCACCTTACTTTTCAACTTCTAGTGGCCACAGAATAACTAGTTATTCTAGTGCAGGTATTGGCACTAAAACAAACGCATTGTTTGCGGCCTCACGCATACGACTCTCTCTCGCTCTCTCCACAAACAGCGTGTGCGTTAATGCATTGCTAAAAATAAAAATCATTGAAATAACCCGCTTGCGACGAAAATTCCAATTGTCGCAATTCAAGTAGTCCAGAACTAGTTCTAATCAGTACTAGTACAAATATTGGCCCCTAAGTAATGCGAAGGGAACCAATTGTCACCTTTTTATCCCCAAGTAAACGAGGAGGCGTCAGTTGCGACTTAATTAACTTAAGTTAAACGACGAATTGTATAAATAATTCACATTTACATTTTCTTCATAACTTTAATATAAATGAAGCATCCAATAAAGGAAGCTAGTGTTGATGGACTGAATATCTTCGTACATATTAATCATATTGTTCTGGTATAAAACAGAATACGAACGAAATATGCAAATCGCCCTCTTCTTCTCTCTACCCGCTAGCAATTCCAATTGTCGTAATTTAAATAGTCCTAAACTAGGGGTAAGTGGTACTACCCGCTTGCGCGATGGGCTAGTTCGGCATCGGAAACTCGTCGATTCTCAGCGTTACAGTAACTAGTTCCACTTCTGACCCCTCACAGTGCAATCAACTGTAAACTTTAACATGGGGATGTCATAGGAGGTAACCAATTGGCACTCTATGCATTACCTGTAGTTGGTATTGTATTAGTTCCAGGTTTATAGTCATATACCAGTTTATTTAAAAAAAGTGGTGGGAAATAGTCACAACTGACGCTTCGTCGTTTACTTGGGGATATATACAGTGGTGTGAAAAATAATAAGGACACTTCAATCCATAACCAAGATTGCATTGAAAACTGACTAAAAAGTGAAAATTACATTAGTTTATAAAATGTATTGTTTTATTAAAATGTTAAGAAAAGTATTATAAAAATATTTTGATTGCTTGTGACCATATTTTACTTATCTTTTATATTTTATGCGAATTGTCGTATTTTGGTGTGTGAAAAATAATAAGGACACTTCATGACATCTTTCAATAAAGACCAAACTTGAACGAAATTAATGCAGGTTTTTACTAAATAATGGTAGATAAAGTGTTTCAGTGTCATTAATACTTTGTAGACGATCCTTTGTTTTCTAAAACGGAAGCGCATCGTCGGGGCATCGAGTCGACCAAGTTTTGGCACTTCTCTACTGGTATCGCGTCCTATGAAACCTGTATAAGTTACCAAAGGTCGCCATAATTTGATGGACACTTTCCCCTGCTTGATTTTTTAACACCAATTCACAACATTTTTCAATCGGGTTCAAATCAAGGGATTGTATGGGCCATTCTAACAACTTAACTTAACTATCCTGGAACATCTTTTTTTCATTATGGCGTCATTTTTGGGTCATTAACCTTGCTGAAGACTCATTTGAGAGGTACACCCCCTTCAGCATACGAAAGAATTATATTTTTCAAAATTTCAATGTAATCTGGTGATTTCAAAAACACTTTGAGTACTGTATAGAGACCCCACAGCATAGTAAAAAAATGAGCCCCACACCATGCTGTTACCTCTGCCATATTTTACCGCCTTCAGAGTATATTTTGGGTTATATTATTGATTTTTAGGTCTTCAACCCTGATAAACTCCTCTATCGCAACAAAAAAATATATTTGGTTTCATCAGACCAAAGGATGGTACCCAATTTTTCTTAGACCAAGCGATGTGATTTCTAGCAAACTGTATTATTTGCAGAATATTTTTATACCCTACACCACTACGTGGGAAGTGTATAATTTTTCGATTAAAATGATACTTTTCTGACACTGTGAGCTCTAATGTGGCCACCACAGAGGGTTTTAGGAGTTGTTGATGCGTCAAAATTAATATTTAAGTAGTTTTTTGATTGTAAAGGTGTGGTAAAAGGATCTTTTTTAATCATCGAATAACGCATTTATTATTACAGGTGCAATTTTTGGATTTCTGCTACGACTTTTATCTTTGAAGTTCACTTAGGTACATCCTCCACCATTGTTTTTAAAGATTCTAAGCTTTTTCTGTATGAATTTTCTTCTTTATGTAAACATTTAATGATTTCTCGAGCAGCGTGATAACAATGCGTATTTTTACCAATATTTGCAAAGAAAAACTAAAAAATACCGATAGATTTAACATTTAATGAATAGAAATTAATTCATTTTAAACGTTTACTTACAGGAAAGAATCACAAAAAAATAATATCAATTTATTTTTACTAAAACGAAAAACTGTCCTTATTATTTTTCACAGCAGAAATCACGGATTTTACGAAAAATATTTGTTTTGTATAAAAACTAAACAGCAAGAAACCAAAATCGTAACGGGATTTCTTATTTCAATACATATACATTTTCAAAAACAAATTTCCATCGCAAATTCTTCCATTTTACACATTTTAGGAGCGACCAAAAGTTGTGAATGTCACTGTCCTTATTATTTTTCACACCACTGTAGGTGTCAATTGGTTCCCTTCGCATTACTTATGGGTCAATTGTGAACTAGTACCACTTACCCCTAGTTTAGGACTATTTAAATTGCGACAATTGGAATTGCTAGCGGGTAGAGAGAAGAAGAAGGCGATTTGCGTATTTCCTTCGTATTCCTTTTTTATACCAGAACAATATGAATAATATGTACGAAGATATTCAGTCCATCAACACTAGCTTCTGTTATTGGATGCTTCATTTATATTAAAGTTATGAAGAAAATGTAAATGTGAATTATTTATACAATTCGTCGTTTAACTTAAGTTAATTAAGTCGCAACTGACGCCTCCTCGTTTACTTGGGGATAAAAAGGTGACAATTGGTTCCCTTCGCATTACTTAGGGGCCAATATTTGTACTAGTACTGATTAGAACTAGTTCTGTAGTGGAATTCTGTAACTCATTTTTTGAGTTACCGACAAAAATCGGTAACATTAAAACGCAAAATTATGAATGAAAAGTATCAATAAAAGTTGACAGCACTGTTGCTATCGGTAGAATTTAGCAACAGTTTTATTTTGGTTGTTAACTTACCGAAAAATTTCGTTAATTACCGAAATTATAAACATTTTAATTTTAACGATATTTGTCGGTAACTCGAAAAATGAGTTACAGAATTCCACTACTGGACTACTTAAATTGCGACAATTGGAATTTTCGTCGCAAGCGGGTAGTTCACAATTGACCCATAAGTAATGCGAAGGGAACCAATTGACACCTATATATCCCCAAATAAACGACGAAGCGTCAGTTGTGACTATTTCCCACCACTTTTTTAAATAAACTGGTATATGACTGTAAACCTGGAACTACACGCAGAGAAAAAAATATGTTTGATCCAACAATATTCCAAGAGCAAAATATGTATTATTAACATATTGTTGGATTCCTTATGTGGTATTGTGAATCCAACAATCGTTTTTGTTAAATCCAAAAATAGTTTGTGTCAACTGAACAATATTTCTCTCTTTTCTTTGAAAAATGTTTTCTCTTCTCTCGCTATTAGATGCCGTGTTGAAAAAACAATTTTGGTGAGTTGTGGTGTTTGTATGACATGCTGCCTTTATCTTTGTTTTTGTGTGTATGTATACCAACGATGAAACTCTTGTTTTTATTTGTTTCTGTTTTGGCTTCATTCTTTTTCTTTATTTCATTCTCCGTTCCTTTTCATGTTTGTTATGGTGTTTAATTATTCCTTTTGTTGTGGTGGCTGCTTGTGGCTTTTTGTTTGTCTTTGTTGCCAGCTAAAGTAGCAAACCATGTATTGCGTTTATCAATGCTCGTAATATTATAAGCGATATTTATATCAAAGTTGTGCGGAAAGTGTATATGAGAAGTATATACACTCAAATCAAAAAATTTAGTATCTGGTTTTCAGGGCTGACAATATGTTTTGTAAAAAATTTAGATTATGATTGTTCCAACAATCGGTATTGTTAACGATTTTTACAATATTGCGGAAATTCGAAAGTTGTTTTTGTTTTCTATGTTCGGAACAAAAGATGGTATTTTTGGATTTGGATTGCAATGTTTGCACAAAACAAACACATTTTTGGAACCAAAATAGATATTTTTGTTCCAACAAAACCGAAAAATATTTTTTCTCTGCGTGTAGTACAATACCAACTACAGGTAATGCATAGAGTGTCAATTGGTTACCTCCTATGACATCCCCATGTTAAAGTTTACAGTTGATTGCACTGTGAGGGGTCAGAAGTGGAACTAGTTACTGTAACGCTGAGAATCGACGAGTTTCCGATGCCGAACTAGCCCATCGCGCAAGCGGGAAGCGACAGCAGAACCTTCTTCATTGACTTCTGAACGAAGACAGAGTGGTGGTTGTTCTGTTGTTATTCTCATCAAGGGCACGTATGCCCCTTTTTGCCGGATGCTGTTCTAGTGGTCATAAAATAACTAGAAACTGAGTGCGACATGCCCTTGTAAAAATAATGGGGAAGAAAAGGGGGTTTATGAGTAGTTACGGCTGCCAAAAATCCCTTACAAAACCCATGATTTTGGGGGGACTTTTTTTGCTGGGTAATGTTTAGATTAGGGTTTCGGAGTCGAGCCACATTTTTGGTTCAACTCCTAGGGTAATTTCCAATATCACTTAATATGACTAAAAAATGCACAAGTTTGGACGCTAGAGTGATTTCCACAGACGGACATGGCAATATCGATATAGAATTGCACGCTGATCAAGAATATATATTAGGCCGGGGCGATTTTTGTAAGGAAAAAACCCGTAATGGGCCCTTCGCGTTTCTGATTCCTTGGATTGAACTGAGCAAAAAAGTCCACTAGAGCATTAGTCTACGGTGAAAATCGAGCCTCCCGATTTTGACTTTAAGTTTTTTATCCACGTTATTTAGACATTTTCACCAAACCAGCCAAACCATTGAGATTTTCGATCGAACACAGGGACATAAATTGTAGCCGAGACAGTAATTAAGAACTCTCTAATACATCGCAAAAGCATTAGAACGTTCCTTCAGTCAGTTTTGGCCTTGAGAAGGTGCGAACTTTTCGAAAAATGCCGATAAATGGCACTGTACTACAAAATTTGACCAGATGCAAAATTATATCGTGTTGCGATCCATGGACAACGACAATGCCTTTAGTTCGTTTGGGTCACTTCGTTTTATTTTTTTATTACGGTAAAAGTAGTGAAAATCTGGGTTTCATACATTTTCAAATTTAAACGGACATATCTTCTTTTTTCACGGATTTTTATTGATCCTTCTTTTGAACAAGATATTATTTTTGAAATCGGTTAACCAAAAGCTAAGTTATAGTGGTTTAAGTCTGAAAACCCCCACAAAACAAAACTAAAACTGAATTTCTCACAATTTTCAAAATAAATATTGAACAGAACAAAAAACATATTTTGGAAAATTTTGAGAAATTCAGTTATAGTTTTTTTGGGTTTTTCAGATTTAAACCACTATAACTTAGCCATTTGTTAACCGATTTAAAAAATAATTATAGTTTGGCTGTTATATGCCAAAATATCCATATTTCACAGACAGACAGACTATACAATTGAAGATGGCGTAGCAAACCACACCACCATAGTTTTTAAATAAACATATTGAGGTCAAATTATGCCAAATTATATTATCAGGTATAGTTTCTTTTTGTAAGAAGCATTCAACAAATAAATAACATAGAAACTCATTTGGAATAAAAAATATTTAAAAAAAAAACTAAGTTTCAGTGTTTTATTTAGAAATGCACTTAAAACTAGAAAATAATTTGTCGCTTAGCCTCAATAAATATATTTTCTCTCTCTTCAAATAAAACGCTTGCCGTTTAATTTTGCCACCATTTATAATTTAAATGCTTTATTTGAGAGATTCCATCATGAGTAAGAATATATTTATTGGGGTTAAGCGACAAATTATTTTCTAGTTTTAAGTGCATTTCTAAATAAAACACTGAAACTTAATTTTTTAAATTTTGTTTTATTTTTATCTTTTTAGTAAATACATTTTTTAACCACTGAGAACAAAATTTTAGTCAATTTAGGACGAAAATTTAGATAAAAACTTTAGAATGCCTGAAATCGTGTAGTACCGTTATATAAAGGCTATACCAAAACCTGGACTTAATTTTTGGTGGGGAAGTTTCTGTACCATTGGGAACTCCAAACGCCAAGTTACAGCCAATTCTGGCTAAAATTGAAGATAAAATCCTTAAAACGCTTGAAATCGGGTGGTACCACTATATGGGGGCTATACCAAAACCTGGCTCTGGGTCAAAATTTTTTGGTGGAGAAGTTTCTGTACCATTGAGGACTCCAAATGCCAAGTTACTGCCAATTCGGCCTAGAAATTAATACAAAATCCTTAAAACACTTGAAATCAGGCCGTATCGCTATATGGGGGCTATACCAAAACCTGGACTTATGTCCACAATTTTTGGTGGGGAAGTATCAGAACCATTGGGAGCCCCAAATCCCAAATTACAGCTTATTCGGGTTAAAAATGAAGATAAAATCCTTAAAAATATACCTATGCTATACCTATGTCCATCATTTTTAGTGAGGAAGTTTCTGTACCAATGGGGGTCCCATTGCCAAGTTACAGGCAATTCGGCCTAAAAATTAAGATAAAATCCTCATAACTCTTGAAATCGGGTGGTACCGCTATAAAGGGGGCTATACCAAAACCGGGACCTATGTTCACGATTTTTGGTGGGGAAATGTCTGTATCATTGGAAATCCCAAATGCCAAATGACAGCTAATTCGGGCAAAAATGAAGATAAAATCCTCAAAATTCCTAAAATCGTGTGTACCGCTATATGGGGGCTGTAGGATAAATTGGACCCATATTTATGTATTGTCATTCAAATCTGAAAAGTGTGCAAAGTTTTAGTCTGATTGGTCAACTGCAACTGTGTCAAAATTGAGTCACCAGAGTTGAAATGAAAATTAAATTAAAAACCGTAAAAACACTGTAATAATTGTAAAAATGGACCAATATTGGTTTTGATTTCATATTCATGTATTGTCATCCACATCTGAAAAGTGTGCAAAGTTTTAGTCTGATTGGTCAACTGCAACTGTGTCAAATTGGAGTTACCAGATTTGAAATGCAATTTAAATAAAACACCGTAAAAACACTGTAAAAATTGTAAAAATGGACCAATATTGGTTTTGATTTCATATTCATGTATTGTCATCCACATCTGAAAAGTGTGCAAAGATTTAGTTCGATTGGTCAACTGCAACTGTGTCAAAAATGAGTTACCAGATTTGAAATGCAAGTTAAATAAAACACCATTGAAACACTGTAAAATTAACCAATCTTTGTTTTAATTTCATATTCATGTATTGTCATCCAAATCTGAAAATTGTGCAAAGTTTTAGTCCGAATGGTCAACTGCAACTATGTCAAAATTGAGTTACCAGATTTGAAATGCACTTTAAATAAAACACCGTTAAAACACTATAAAATGGACTAATATTGGTTTTGATTCCATATTCATGTATTGTCATCTAAATCTGAAAAGTTTGCAAAGTTTCAGTTTGATTGGTCCACTGCAACTGTGTTAAAAATGAGTTAGTATATTTGAACTAAACGGTTAAATAAAACACTGTAATAAAAAACACTGTAAAAAAGAATTTTGCCCGGAGTCGGAATCGAGCTTTTTTTCACGACTCCGACTCCAGCAAAATTTGCTATACTCCTACTCCGAAACCCTGGTTTTTACAGAATTAGAATTTTCCAAGGCGCGATATTTCTGAAACCGCTAGTCAAAAAAAATATGAAGAGAAACTGAAATTTTTTGCCTAGGAGCAGGAAAAAAAGGAAGTAAAAAACCACGTTTTGAAAAAGTGCCCGATTTCACTCAGAAATACCCAAATATACTATATAGATTATTTTAATGCGGTATATACCCTACATATAATACCGGGCCGAACTTTTTATACCTTCCAGCACGACTTGTATTGAAGTAAAATGGAATAGTTTCCTTTGGTTTATGGAAGTAAAAACGGAATACATTTGATATCGCTAATCATCTTCTATCAATTGTCATTCATACTTCTTCGCCTTGACATTATGTTTAGTTTTCATTTGAGCGTAAGTTAGTATCCAACATGTCTTTGAAATGACCTCTGTTTTCCTGTTCACGCAAATGGTCCACCACAATAGGACAATTGAAAATAGCGGCAGGCAAACTACATTGTGGTGTGAGTAACGAACATCAAAAACAAAAGTTAATAATATAAAATGTCAGTGTTACATTAGATACCAGGCAATAGTAAGTAGTAGCTACTGCATCTGAATGCTTACAGCTTACCACATTCAGTGGCATTAATATTTCGTCCTCACGTTTACGCCGTTTGAGACTGTGCCAAGGAAACTATAAAATTTTTAACATTGATGTAGACACCATGAGTGTGCCCAGAGTGGGTGTCCTACAAATGTTCCATATTCTGGGCACAGAATACCAAAAACCCTGTATACAAGTGGCGGGAACATTACATGACTTCGATGGAAGCAGCGTGTAAAATACACAAGAAAACTTTTATCTGTTGCCCTTAACGCCCACAACTGAGGCTGTGCGCTAAACGAATAGTCCAGTCGGTTTCTTTCGTCTCTTATCGAGCCAGTCAATGCTTATTCAAAATGCCATAAAATATTTAGGTTGCCTGACAATACTCCTCCTTTTTTCCACTCCAATATAGTTCTCAAGCAATACCACAATGCATGCATGCAAGGACATTTGAAGGATATATTCGCGTGAGAGTAATTCAGGGTAGGAAATAAATGTGAAAAGCGAAGAAAATTGCATTTTGTTGTTAGTGTTGGGCATCTAACAGCAGAACAACAAGGGCATACAAATTTTATAAATTAAAACAATTTAATGATAGATGATGGCAAACATTGCAAAAATGTTTATATCAGAAAAGTCGTTCATATGGTTTTGGGTAGGGAAATCCCGCACCGGGAATTCCCGGGAATTCTCGGATTTTTGGTTACGAGATACGGAAAACAAAATCATATTTCCCGGGAAATCGGGAATTTTTTTTTTCATTTATCACAACTAATATTGAATGAATGAATGAACTATGTCCATCACTTTTATACCATAGAATCAGAATTCGATTAGATTTTACAGAGTCAATAAATTAGAAAAGATTTGGAAATAACTTTGATCAATAAAAGTGTTTTCAGGGAAAAAGTTATAAGAGCCGTACCACAAACATGGACATTCTGTTTTATGTAAGTGCGAAAGAATGAGAGTATTTTCTATTTTAAAGTCTGCCATTGGACTAAAGAGGGTCCGGCTTGCTGGCTGGTGCGCACGATAACTTTCGAACGAAGCCACCTATCAGGTAAAAAATTTGGCATTCAAGATTTTTTTTTCAAACTTAATTTAAGTTCGAAGATGGGCCATATCGGTGGCCCACTACTTCCGGTACCTTCCCCACAAAAGTTTAGGAAAGGTGCAGTTTAGCAGCTCATCTCGAATCGTTTTGGAATATTGCAAATGTTCTACCCACAACGTGGTGCACTTTGCCATATTTTTATACCCTCAGCCCTTAGGCTAAGGAGGGTATATACACTTTGATACGACGAAAATGTGCCTCATCGAAATAATGGTTTTAGATCCCAAGTATGTTTGGACGAAATGTGTTTCAGACAATTTGGAGTCGATCTAGCCATGTCCGTCCGTATGTCTGTCTGTCCTGCTGGCTGGAGCGCACGATAACTCTCGAACGGATGAACCGATTCGGTTCAAATTTTGGCTTTCGTAATATTTTGCCCAAACTTAGTTTAAGTTCGAAGATGAGCAACATCGGTCCACTCCTTCCGGTACCTCCCCCACAAAAGTTCGAAAATGTTCGGAAAGTTTGTGCGCACGATTACTCTTGAAGGGAGTGACCGATTTGGTCCATACTTTGTATAGCGTAAACTTTCTACCATAGTAATATGAGGTTCCAATATGGTCTCAATAGGTCCACACCGTCGGGTACCTGCCATACAAAATTTCGGAGAAGTTAAGTTTAGGGCCATCTCTCGAATCGCTTGTATTCACTGCCCTCTATACGACGGTACAAGTTTCATCAAGGGCAAGTCCGTACTTCCTGAGAAAATAGCACGAAGGTTGCAAAAAAACCCCTATGACACCGTGTGAGGTGGTTGGAGCGCAAGATAACTCTTGAACGAATCTGCCGATTCGGTCCAAAATATGGCCTTAGTAATATTTTGCCCAAGCATAGTTTAAGTTTGAAGATAAGCCATATCGGTCCACTCCTTCAGGTACCTCCCCCACAAAAGTTCAAAAATGTTCGGAAAAATTGTTCGTACGGTAACTCTTGAAGGGAGTGGCCGAATGGGTCTACACTTTACACATCCTAACATATCTACCAGATATAGATCAGGTTCAAATACGGACTATATTTGTCAACTCCATCCGGTACCTCCCACACAAAATTTCGGATAAGATCACTTTAAGGCCTGCTCTCGAATCACTTTGATTTTTGTTGAAGAAACTTGCATTCGCTGCCTCAATTACGATGGTAAAAGTTTTTTTAGGGGCAAGTCCATACTTCTTGAGCAAACAGCCCGAATAGTGTAAAAACCCCCTATGGCACTATATGTTGTGGCTGGAGATCCACTTCCATAACGGTCAATGTCGATCCATTCCTTTTAGTATATCCTCCGCAAAACTTTTGATCTTTAATCCTTATCAACATTTTTGTCGGTTCAAACGCCCAAAAGTTTTAAAACCACCTAAATACATATGTATTTTGGGAAAAAATTGTTTCAATATACACAGGCTGAGGGTATATCTCTGTCGGCAAAGCCGACTGATACTTTTTTTACTTGTTTTGTTTTTAATCGATAGAGCGAAAACGTGTCATCCATTTTTGAGCCCGCAAATCTTTGAAAATATTGTATTTCATATAAGTTACTATGGGAAGGTAAAAAAATCACGGAAATATTGATCCACTCTCGTATTTTAAAATTTTCCGGGAAATCACGGATTCCCGGGAATAGCGATTTTTTGATTCCCGTTTCCCGGGAATGACAAAAACCGGGAAAACCCAAAACCCTAGTCGTTCAGTTCACAAGGGCGTAAACTTGAAAATGAGAAGTATATGCTAGTATCAGCTCAAGAAACTAAAATTTATCATCTGCGACATTATGCGAGAAAAACCTTCAAATTGCTGCATATGGGTTTTAAAAGACTTATGACGTGTACTTTGGGTGTTAGGCCCCTATGCTCCCAAACTAGTACATATATGTACATACATGTAGACACTGACAGTGAACTCCTCCCTACTGCCAGCTCATGATTTGGTTTGACAAAGAAACGGACTGCAGCCAAGGGCGAGGAAAATGTTCCCCTAACTCTCAGCGAAGAGAGCATCCCGACGACATGTGAGATAATAAAGTCATGCATACGACAGCGATCCATGTCTTCAGCTGCAATCCATTTGAAAAATTAATAAACCGATCTGTCACACTAGACCGATCCTTCGCAAGCATAAGTACTAGAGGAAGAATATTATAAGGGAAAATGTCCATCAATAAGACAGATGATTCACTGATACCACATACCTCAAAAAATGTCGAAGCCATTAACAATCGGTAGACAAATAAAGATCCGTTAAGGTGACGACTAGGAGAACCTCTTACTCGAACACCACTTCTTCGTCCAAGGCTGCTAAATCACAGCCATCAAAAAATACTAAGAAGCCAAAAAAGGTACTCAAGGAAGGTGTTTAAATCCTTTGAAATATTTCAATTGACTCCTCATATGCCTCAACTCCAAAATATCCGTAAAAGGGTGATAGATAGTAAATCGGCTTATCTACAAAAAGAAACTATCAGACTTAGGTACAAACGCGAACAGTCGTAGCAATTATGGGATTATGACAGCGTCAACTACTTCACAGGTAGCTGGACCTCAATCGAAATCCAACCAGTGGATATGAAGAGTATGGGATCGTCAGAGGAAAAGCCTCCTGCAAAGAAGTTGAAACCTAAGTCTAATCCGATGCATGTTGACAATACTGCGTTACGAATTGTCCCAAATGATGTGGGCCACCAGTCCCGGATCCAACTGGTAGTAGTCTTCTTGGTTACGAGGAATTATAAGAGAGTTAATTCTGGGGCTACGGATGCTAGCTGCCCCTAGGTCTGTTTGCCTAGTTTGGTAGTTGGTGACGGCCCCGTTGTGCAAGTATCATGGTGGTTATGGTTGTACCCAAATCGCGGGTAGGGTCTCCGGCTTGAATGTGGTGTTGCATTGCATCCGGCTGTCTGAGCCATAGAAAAACAGAAGTTTTAGATGGTTTCCGCACCAAACCAATGTGGCCAAACACTTGAATAAAATTAGTACCCCACCTCCGTGTAAGGGGAGCTGGTTGGACACTCGCAATCAGCTTAGTGTTGGGTGAACACCGTAGGGTTAGGCCAGAAGGTAGGTATCCACGGTTAACACGGAAAATCTGTCCCTCTGTCTCTGGCTAGCAATCATCGACAAGGCAACCTAGGGTGTATCAGCGATTTTCATTGGTTGCTGTTGGAAGATCATGTCAGGACAGTCAGCTCTATACAGGGTTGCCAAGGTAATTAGCTGAAAGAATAAGGAATCAGTACATTTTCAGCACATGTACCTGTTACTGAGATACCATGGGGGATGATATCTTCAGTATGCGTTCCCACGGTGCGCCTGGACCAACTTTAAATAAAAGCTGCTAACGTCTGGGAAGTTTTTGGGGATTCTGAAACTAAATAGTTCATAGATGAGAAAAATAAAAGAAGCCGGAGCGCTTTTTAAATAAATCGCGATCTAATTTCACATTTTTAGGTCTTTGCTTGGAAACCGCTAGACCTATCGAAATTAGATTGAAGAAAATGTTGTGTTTCAATAAATCGCGGTCAAGGTTCACTTTTTCAGGGTATTTTTAGGTTTTCAGGATTTTGCATGGAAACTACAAGCCCTGTCGAAATGGGATTAAAGAAAATGATGTATAGTATTTTAACTGCTATCAAAAAGATGACGGACTTGTCATCAAGTTTGCCAACGACCTCGTCCAGGGTCCTTATTTGTTTAAAAATAAGGTAAGCGGCAAGAGGATACACTGAATTCTCCGCCTCGTATGGGAATAAACTGAGAGCATGTATAGCCGCGAAAAAAACATAATCTAATTCTTCTGTGTAATTATAGTACATGTGAAAGCACACGGCACGGATATATGAAGGGCGGAGCAGGTTCTTGATGCTTCACTTTCACTGAGGAAGCAGTGACACTAATGTCAGAAGTGAGTCTATATTCAACGTTATTTTACAAAATAAAATAAGGGGTAACAATCCAACTTAACCCTTACCAACATGGACGACTGTTTGACGTTATCTGAAAAGTGTTCCTTCTCGGACCATAGGATGATATTGTTCCAAATCTCTAATACAAAGTCCCCAGAGAAATTCCAAGAGAACGGATTGGGCTTCAAAATTGTGTGAAAACAATAACTAATACCCTAACTATTACTCTCCTGACTTCATATTAGGAGGAGAAATCGCAACCTTGGAAGAAATTTCAGCCTGTTTGGAGGAATAAACAGTTGGCCAATCTTCGCAAAGTAGTTAGGAAATCCTACAATAAAGGAGGTTACTTTCAATAGGTACAACAGTGAAATCAAGAAAAAATAATCGAAGGCCTCGGGTCAGTTTTAGTGAGTCTATAGAGGGAGTGGATAAAGCGGCTAGGTTTCGGAAGATACTAAGGGGGAGAAATCGCAACCTTGGAAGAAATTTCAGCCTGTTTGGAGGAATAAACAGTTGGCCAATCTTCGCAAAGTAGTTAGGAAATCCTACAATAAAGGATGTTACTTTCAATAGGTACAACAGTGAAATCAAGAAAAAATAATCGAAGGCCTCGGGTCAGTTTTAGTGAGTCTATAGAGGGAGTGGATAAAGCGGCTAGGTTTCGGAAGATACTAAGGAATCCCCAGAGAAATCCCAGGAGAACAGAGTAGGGTAAATTCAGAGCCCTGACAACTTCTAATTGTGCGAAAACAACAGTTTTCACAGAGTCGAGGAAGCTGCAGATTCCCTAACCAATAATCTCTTGACTTGATATTAGGAGGAGAAATCCCAACCGGTTTGGAGAAATAAACAGTTAGTCAATATTCGCAAACTTGCTAGGAAATCATACAAGCCAATAAGACAAAACTCTGTTCGGAGTGGAATGTCAAGAGATTACTTTCAATAAGTACAAGACTGAAATTAAGAAAAATAAGCGGAGGTCTTGGGCCAGTTTCAGTTTCAGAGTATAGAGCGAGTTGATAAAGCTAAGGATCCTAAATCCATAGGTAGTATAAGGCGAAACGGGAATCATTTCCCCGGTTGGCGGAGTTTGATGTCCTACTACAGCAAGTCACAATGAAACCCGAACTGTAGAAGATGACCGCTGATAGACAGATTAACTAGTCTTTAAAGACTTAAATGGGCAGCTTTCTGCCATGCAGATCACCGGGATCGGATGGTATAAAACCGTCAATGCCTTAGAATGTAGCTCTAACCTCTGTTCTGGCTTCTGGTGATGAATAAAATTTTTGACCAGCTGAAAACCAAGGGTGGCCAATGCTGATTATGTATTAGTGATGACAAGTGGCAATTTTTTACCAGCCCTAACTGGCCTTAGGCAATTTTCCTATTATAGCCATTTGCAGGGTTAATCTTCTTTATGAGGATTTGTTTGACGTATATGTATTGGAATTGACATTTAAAACACAGTCGGTTTGTTAAATCCGGTTATATAAAAAAGTATTATTATGCAAGGTGCTCTGGATTTGGTTGCATTTTTTGAGTTTTTGTGAAAAAATACTGATACCTATATGATAGTTTTTCAATTGTTTTGGACCATGAGACAAAAATTACCCGCACTGTTGTTATAGCATTTACTCATGCCTGTTCACTTTGTAATATTTACAAATGACGTTGTGTACTTGTAATTCCCCTAAATATGTATTAATAAAACCAGTCAGTAATTGTCTTGTTGGCATTTCGTAGTAATCTGAAATATTTTTAGAAAGAAATTTAATTAACATTTAGCTAGATTTTTTTTTTCGTTGAGCGTTTCATTGGAAAATCAAATCACAGGCTTTCATCATAAACAAAGTCTAAACAACAAATATAGCAAATGTCATAGCATCTGTGCACTTCACACAATACAAAACAATTAAGTGGAAATTATTATTATGCCACAAACTTCTATTTGTGCTGAATTAAACAATAGAAATATAAAAGTTATGGTTGAGATTTTGTTTTTCTGCTATAGCCAGCAATTAGTGATATTGAGAACTGCCTACGTTGGCGGAAAAACAACTGCTAGCAACTCCAATCTCCGTAGAACTACTTATTCTTGCATCACAGAACTAAATGACAACATAATTATTGAAGCAACATTTGATTTGGAATCATCATTTTTAAACGAAGCAACGAAGACAAGGCACAGTTATTGCAGCAACATATTATAGATGTGTTGTACATTTGTTTTTAAACAGAAATTTGTAGAACATTGCCAAAATTACAGAATAAAGCAACGTCAAATAACAAATATGAATGACTTACAAATGTGGAACACAACCAAGGAGAGAACATATCGTTGGTGTCATGCTTAAGTGTTCCATACGCCATTTTGCTTTTTTGAGATAATCGCATTTTAACGTTTGCGTAACGACTGCGTGGAGCTTACTGAAGAAAATATTTATACTTTTGACTTGAATTACATATAAGCAATAGTATATAGAAAATCTTTGCAAAAATATAGATGAATATCTGTTATGGTATAAAAGTTATAGCAATTTGTTTAAGAGTAGAACGTTTGTCTATTTGCTCCATATCCACACTTTTGACCCAAATGGAAAATATTGTATATCACATGGAACAAAGTGCCAAAAACATTTTTCCATTTTTGACTCAATAAATTCAAAACTTGTAAATCGAAAATTAGAGTTCAGCAGGGGGCCTATTCTGTAACTTTTTAACAACTTTACTCATTGTTTATTTTACAACAATTTCATTTGTTTGTTTTGTATTTGTTTCAAAAACAAAAGAAATTTTAACAAATTTTCAATCGATAAAAGTTAAAGAATAGGCCTACTGAAGAAAAAAAGCTTTTGCGCCGATAGGTGTATATCTCGGAAACTAGAGAAGATAGGAAAACGCCGTCAAAAAAATCAGAAAGATCAAACGCGAAAATGTTTACATCTCTGAAACTATAGCAAATAGGAGAAATTCGACCAAAAATTCAAAAAGAACATACGCGAAAACCCTATATCTCAAAAAGTCAAAAATGGCATATGAACACTTAAGCATGACACCGACGATATTGATACAATATTACAAAGGCGGTTTGTTAGAAAAACATATACACAGAACAATATAGTATGTCTCAAATTCTTTAAAATGAAGTGTTTTAGGAGGGATACCATAAATAATTTAATTTTAATCGAGCTAACATGACCTAAGGAGTTTGTATTGAAAAAGTGAATTCCAATACGCTACGCTACGTGTCGCTGGTGGTTTAATTCAGCTCATCACGTATATCGGATATGAATGGCTAGAAGGCTGATTTTGATAACTTCTATTTATACAACCATTATTACAAATTTGCAGATACACGCAGAGGAAAAAATATGATTGATCCAACAATATTCGAAAAGCAAAATCCCTGCAAACCATTGGAAGATTGTTGGACGATTTTTCGACCAGATTTTTCTTCAACGCTTCTTTCCGGCGATCTTTTAGCGAATTTTTATATAAAATTCACCCATGCGAGTAATTTGCCATTCGTAGACGATTCTCAAAAATTATTGTTTATTATCATTCGCTACTACAAATTACCTGTTATGCTTCTCGGCGATCTTTCCGCGAAGTTGTGTTATATTCCGCTATTGCTAGAGCAGGCGAAGAATAAAGTATTCTCCCGAACCCCGATCACGCGTTTGTTATTAAAATTTTTGATTTGGTTGCTTATAATTCTCATATACACATTCTGCATAACTTTGGTATAAATGGCACGTACTATATTATGAGTATTGACAAACATAGTACATGTCTGGATTTTGCCAAGTGAAATTAAGAAAGGCCCGAGAAGCAGTATAAACCACTATATCATAAGGAATGATAACAAATCATAACAAATCCGAAAATAAAACAAAAAGTATAAAAATCAAAGACAACAAATGAAAGCAACAAAAAACAATGAATAATGAAACATAAATTTCCTTTAATTTTTTGTTTATAGTTTCTTCTTCTTAAGATCTTCCAAATGATTCGTCAGCGAATCTTGGTCGCGATTCGCATTCCATAAACACTTACTTTAAGGGTTTTTTGTTTTTGCGCATTTTCCCTATTTAACCTAATATTAACTGTCTAAACTCATATGTTATATAATTTATAAAACAATGAAGTAGAAAAGGGATTACAAATTCCTAACCTCTTGTATATATCATATTTGTTACTTACATTTATATTATACTAGCTGAACCCGGTGCGCTTTGCTACCCCGACTTAGATAAAATATAATGCAATGCTTTTTTAATATTTTAACGTATAAATATAGGAGATATGAAATCGTTCTCTACCCATTCAGGGCTGTTTTGGATTTGGAGTGAATAAAATTAAGAATAGAACCAGGTTTGAGAAGCTTAGGTTTGAGGATAGTTGTAATTTATTTTATAAATGGGACTTATTATTTCCAGGTCATATACATATTAACATATTGTGATATCTGAAATTACTCTTAGGATAACTCCCACTTGTATTCAAAATTTTTACTCAAATAATGATTTATTTATATCATATTAAAACATTATTCTTAAGAAGTCTCTCAAAGATGTAATATTTAATGCTGTAGCCTTGGTCAATTCCTTCTCAACTGTAAGTACTCGTACTTGTGTATATAATGATGACTTCTAAGTATCTTCAAAATTTCATTCAAATTAGACATAAGTAACAAAAACATGAAAATATATATGGGAACTATATTCCGATCTGAACAGATCTCGATATCATTTTGCACATTTATTTTTACACCAAATCCCGTCTCGCATTCCAAATTGCAATGCAATTTAACATACATAACGTGTTTGGTGCACAAAATGCAAGAAATCGGCCGAAAATATATATGGGAGCTATATTCAAACCTGAACCGATTTTGATATAATTTGGAACATTCATTTCTATACCAAATTCCGTCACACATTCCAAATTACATTGAAATTGGACATAAATTCCGTCACACATTCCAAATTTCAGCGAAAATATATAAGGGAGCTATATCCAAATTATAACCGATTTCGATATAATTTTGCACATTTATGTATAGACCAAATTCCGTCAGACATTCCAAATTTCAGCGAAATTGGACATACATACAGTGTTTGGTGCATAAATTAAAGGAAATCGGCCGAAAATATATATAGGGGCAATATACAAATATGAACCGATTTCGATATAATTGGCACATTTGTTTCTAAACCAAATTCCGTTACACATTCCAAATTTCAGCGAAATTGGACATATACAGCGTGTTTGGTCCATCCAATGTGAAAAATCTACCGAAAATATATATGGGAGCTATATCCAAATCTGAGCCGATTTCGACATAATTTGGCACATTTATTTCTAGACCATGTTCAGTCACACTTTCCAAATTTTATTGAAATTGGATATCAATAGCGTGTTTGGTGCCTCAAATACATGAAATCGGCAGAAAATATACGTAGGAGCTATATCCAAATCTGAGCCGATTTCGATATAAATTGGCACATATATTTCTAGGCTAATATCCATCACACATTTTAAATTTCAGGGAAATTAGACATATATAGCGTGTTTGGTGCATAAAATAAGGAAATCGGCCGAAAATATATGTATATGGGAGCTATGTATATCCAAATCTGAACCAATCTCCATATAATTTGGCATATTTATTTCTAGAACAAATTGCGTCAGCGAAAATATATAAGGGAGCTATATTCAAATTATAACCGATTTCGATATAATTTTGCACATTTATGTATAGACCAAATTCCGTCAGACATTCAAAATTTCAGCGAAATTGGACATATATAGCGTGTTTGGTACATAAAATAAGGAAGTCGGCCGAAAATATATGTGTATGGGAGCTATATCCAAACATGAACCGATTTTGATATAATTTGGCACGTTTATTTCCAGACCAAGTTCCGTCACACCTTTCAAATTTCATTGAAGTTGGACATAAATAGCATGTTTGGTACATAAAATAAAGAAATCGGCCGAAAATATATGTTTGTGGGAGCTATATCCAAATCTGAACCGATTTGAATATAATTTGGTAAAATTATTTCTACATCAAATTCTGTCACACATACAAAATTTGGAGGTTGTATCTGTAACAGTTCTAAAGATATTTGCATACAAATTCTA
Organism: Musca autumnalis; assembly: GCF_047663935.1. Taxonomy (NCBI): domain Eukaryota; kingdom Metazoa; phylum Arthropoda; class Insecta; order Diptera; family Muscidae; genus Musca; species Musca autumnalis. Next base: position 125,928,628 of record NW_027411866.1, on the reverse strand, counting down.
CATTTTCTGGAGGTACCTCCGGTTTTGATGCTATATCTCCAGATCAAAGCGAAATTTCAAAAAATGATATAGCCTATTTTCATTCCAGGCCATGTAGCAATGTGCCCTAAAAATTTCAGTAAGATCTGTTCAGCGGTTTTCCAGTCTATAAGGCACAAACAAACGTACAAACAAATTTCAATATTATATATGTATATAGATAGGCCAATTCTATCACACATTCCAAATGTCATTGAAATCGGACATATATAGCGTGTTTGGTACATCAAATACTTGAAATCAGACGAAAATATATGTGGGAGCTATATCCAAATCTGAACCGATTTCGATGTATAATGGAACATATACATAGTTATAGACCAAATTCCGTCACATATTCCAAATTTCATTGAAATCGGACATGTATGTATAGCGTGTTTGGTACACCAAAACTTTAAATCGGACGAAAATATACATGGGAGCTATATCCAAATCTGAACCGATTTCGATATAGTTTGGTACATTTACTTATAGGCAAAATTCCATCACACAATCCAAATTTCATTAGAATCGGACATATATAGCGTGTTTGGTACATCAAATACTTGAAATCGGACGAAAATATATGGGATCTATATCCAAATCTGAACCGATTTCGATATAGTTTAGTACATTTTGTTATAAGCCACGTTCCGTCACGCATTCCAAATTTCATGGAAATCGGACATATATAGCGTTTTTGGTACATCAAATACTTGAAATCGGACGAAAATATATATGGAAGCTATATCCAAATCTGGACCGATTTCGATATATTTTGGCACATTTATTTTTAGGCTAAAATCCATCACACATTTCAAATTTGGAGTCTGTATCTGTAACCGTTCTATAGATAATTGAATACAAAGTTTAAATTTTTTGGAGGTACCTCCGATTCTGATGCTATATCTCAGAGCGGAATTTCGAAACTTTTTATAGCCTATGTTACTTTCAGGCGATGTAGTAATATACCCTGAAAATTTCAGCAAGATCGGTTCAGCGGTTTATGAGTCTATAAATTTCAAACAAACAAACAAACAAACAAACATACAAACATTTTTCTATTTTATATACATACTAGCTGAACCCGGTGCGCTTTGCTACCCCGACTTAGATATAATATAATGGAATGCTTTTTTAATATTTTAACATATAAATATAGGAGATATGAAGGCGTTCTCTACCCATTCAGGGCTGTTTTGGAGCCTTTTCGACTATAAGTATTCCTACGGTAGATATATACTCTTACAGTATTAATTTCTCTTTATTTGTACAGATTGGGTTTGGAGTGAATAAAATTAAGAATAGAACCAGGTTTAAGAACCTTAGGTTTGAGGATAGGGACTTACTATTTCCAGGTCATATACATATTAACATATTGTGATATCTTAAATTACTCTTAGGACAACTCCCACACGTATTCATAATTTTTACTCAAATAATGATTTAGTTATATCATATTAAAACATTATTCTTAAGAAGTCTCTCAAAGATATAATATTTAAAGCTGTAGCCTTGGTCAATTCCTTCTTACCTATAAGTAATTGTGTATATAATGATGACTTCTAAGTATCTTCAAAATTTCATTGAAATTGGACATACGTAACAAAAACATGAAAATATATTTGGGAGCTATATTCCGATCTGAACAGATCTCGATATTATTTTGCACATTTATTTTTACACCAAATCCCGTCTCACATTCCAAATTGCAATGAAATTGAACATACATAACATGTTTGGTGCACAAAATGCAGGAAATCGTCCGAAAATATATATGGGAGCTATATTCAAATCTGAACCCATTTCGATATTATTTGGCACCAAATTCCGTCACACATACCAAATTTCATTGAAATAAATAGGAAATCGGCCGAACATATATATGGGAGCTATATCCAAATCTGAACCGATTTCGATATAATTTGGCACATTTATGTCTAGACCAAACTGCGTTAGACATTCCAAATTTTCGGCGAAATTGGACATACATAGTGTGCTCGGAGCATAAAATACAGGAAATCGGCCGAAAATATATATAGGGACAATATCCAAATATGAACCCCTTTTGGATATAATTTATCACATTCATTTCTATACCAAATTATGTCACACATTCCAAATGTCATTGAAATTGGACATAAGTAGCGTGTTTGGTGCATAAAATACAGCAAATCGACCGAACATATATAAGGGAGCCCTATCCAAATTATAACCGATTTCGATATATTTTGCACATTTATGTCTAGACCAAATTCCGTTACAAATTCAACATTTCAGCGAAATTGGACATATAGAGCGTGTTTGGTGTATCAAATGCGGAAAATCGGCCGAAAATATATATGGGAGCTATATCCAAATCAGAACCGATTTCGATATAATTTGGCACATTTATTTCTAGACCAAGTTCTGTAACACATTCCAAATTTCAGCGAATTTGAACATATATGGCGTGTTTGGTGCACCAAATGCGGAAAATCGGCCGAAAATATATATGGGAGCTACATCCAAATCTGAACCGATTTCGATATAATTTGGCACATGTATTTCTAGGCCAAGTTCAGTTACACATTCAAAATTTTATTGAAATTGGATATAAATAGCGTGTTTGGTGCCTCAAATACATGAAATCGGCAGAAAGTATATATGGAGCTATATCCAAATCTGAACCGATTTCGATATAAATTGGCAATATCCATCACACGTTTTAAATTTCAGCGAAATTGGATATATATAGCGTGTTTGGTGCATAAAAAAAGGAAATCGACAGAAAGTATATATGGAGCTATATCCAAATCTGAACCGATCTCGATATAATTCGGCACATATATTTCTAGGCCAATATCCATCACACATTCTAAATTTCAGCGAAATTGGAAATATATAGCGTGTTTGGTGTATAAAATAAGGAAGTCGGCCGAAAATATATGTGTATGGTAGCTATATCCAAATCTGAAGCGATTTCGATATAATTTGGCACATATGTTTCTAGGCCAATATCCATCACACATTCTAAATTTCAGCGAAATTGGACATATATAGAGTGTTTGGTGCATAAAATAAGGAAATCGGCCGAAAATATATGTATATGGGAGCTATATCCAAATCTGAGCTAATCTCGACATAATTTAGCACATTTATTTCTTGAACAAATTCCGTCAGACATTAAAAATTTTATTGAAATTGGTCATAAATAGCATGTTTGGTACATAAAATAAGGAAATCGGCCGAAAATATATGTATGTGGGAGCTATATCCAAATCTGAACCGATTTAAATATAATTTGGTAAATTTATTTCTACATTAAATTCCGTCACACATACAAAATTTGGAGATTGTATCTATAATAGTTCTAAAGATATTTGCATACAAAATCTAAATTTTTTGGAGGCACCTCCGGTTTTGATGCTATATCTCCAGATCAAAGCGAAATTTCAAAAAATTATTTAGCCTATTTTCATTCCAGGCCATGTAGCAATGTACCCTAAAAATTTCAGTAAGATCTGTTCAGCGGTTTTCGAGTCTATAAGGCACAAACAAACGAACAAACAAACAAACAAACGTACAAACAAATTTCAATTTTATATATATAGATATAGATTACTCGCAATAAAGAAAGAACGAAAAAAAAAAAAAAAAAAAAAAAAAACACTTACTTTAGGTTGGTGTTACGCGGAAGATTTTTAGGCGATATCGCCTGCGAAAAATTATTCGCCCAGGAAAATCGCGTATTATTCTTAGGAGATAGAAATGGTTTGCAGGGATATGTGTTGTAAAGATTCCTTATGTAGTATTGTGACTCCAATCAATGTTTGTCAATCTCAACAATTGTGTTTGTTAAATCCAAAAATTGTTTTGGTCAACTGGACAATATTTTTCTCTTTTCTTCGAAAATTTATTCTCTTCTCTCGGTATTCGAAGTCGTGGTGAAAAAAACAATTTTGGGTGAGTTTTGTTTGTATGATTTTATCTTTGTTTTTTGAGATTGTTGTTTTTATTTCTTTCTTTTGCGTTTCATTCTTCTTTGGGTTTTGATGTTTGAGTTATTCCGGCACAATCTGTAAAAGTGGTCGTAATTTGTGTATTCTTTTCATCTTTCCCTGCGGGACTTTCCTCAACCTCAATAGTTAGTTATAAATGCATTATTCTACATTATTCTACTAACTACAAATTTGTTGAAAAGTCATCTATAGATCGACCAGATTGAAAACTAAAAAATGGACAACTGACTATCTCTGCATTAGTTTTCATCTAGTTATCAACCGGTTTGAAAATAGTCAGTTTCAAAGCAATCGTCACAACCAACTTTGAATTAGTTGAAAAGTCATCTAGAGATCAATCAGTTGAAAACGTTGAATGTTCAATAGTGTGTTTTCAACGCAAATAATTCTCAAATACACTATCTTAATTATTTCGATATAAATGCAACATACGATTATTATACAAGCTAGTTTTGATAGACTCGACATACCAAAAGAGAGAAACAACAAGGAAACATAACTAAGAGCAACTGCTGTCAAAATAAAAAGTCAAATATTAAAGCAAAAGAGAAAATAAAAAGAAATAAAAATCTTTTTTTAAACTAACAAATGAATATTTAGTATCAATTTTTAGCCACGGCCAATGAGGACGCCCCTACCAGATGTAGTGTCACAGTTCGCCAAATACCTAATCTGACAATTGACGTCACCCATCGTTTCTCTTGAGTCAGACAATCTCCCCATAATTATGGGGAGATCTAAGAACACAAAACCCAATTAAGGTTTTTGTAGTCTCAATATGTACTTTCAGAAAATGCCCATTAGAAGTTGTTTGCATTTCCTGTGTTGCACAGTGTAATCGTCTCCATCAGCAGACCACCCCGATTTCATCTCATCTGAACGCCGGGATTTAATCGATCATGGAAATGCTGCATTCAGATAGTTTACTAATTACAGCTTCAGACATCTGACCAACCCTTCTGATGTTCGGGTAGCAGAAATGACGTTCCGAGACATCATCATTGCCTGCTGGCAAAATACTCGAAGTGAGACCAAATATCCCAGCAGAGACGTCGGGATTAGCAATTGACCGTGATGATCATAAGCGGAACAAGTGGCTAAATCATCTGAAGAGGTGCAACATAGGATAGGACTTATCCGTAGGGGTGCACAAGCTATTTAAATTGACTGTCTGTCGAGCACCCCGTGAGTGACATGGCGAAAAGAAGAGTACTACATCAAATTAGCGCTCTTACTGCCGAAGAAGATCCACCACAATTTGCAATGATTGATGTTGCGAATGTCATCAGGAACGCTAAATTATCCAAAGCGTTGGGCTCTGATGGAATCTCCATGGTAATGCAGAAACAGCTGGATGATTCGGGAGTCGAGTATATCAGTAAAGTTCTCTACCTTTTTGCGGATTTCGGACAAGATGTGGGTGGTTACATCTTGCCCGAAATACTGATAAGAGACAGTGACCCGCTACTGAAGCCAAGCAAGGATGCCAGCAAAGGTGAATCGTACAGACCATTTTTGCTTTTGTCGCCCGTAGCAAAGACCATTGAGGTTTTACTCCCCCCATCTTCGGAAATAGCTATCCATTTGCCGATCATCAGCATGGATTCCGCAAGCAGCACAGCACGACAACAGAGCTACACGCCATCTCCACACACATTTGTCGAGGACTCAATCAGAGACCGCCGTGTGACAGAACAGTAATCGTGTCGCTTGACTTATCAAAAGCCTTTGATACCGTCAGGCTATCCACGCTGTTTGAGGACGTTGACCAGACCACCATTGACCAGACAACCTTCCCGCCAAGTTTAAAACATGTGATTATCAATGATATGTGTGGATGCCAATCGTACGTGGAATTCGGACTAAGAAGTCCAGTTCCCGGAGAATGAAACAGGGAGCTCCCAAAACTGGGGTGATATGTCCGGAACTGTTTAACCTCTACCTCTCCTGTATTTCATCCCATCTTGACGGATTGATATCGTAACGTGATTGTACGATTTTTGTGAAAGACTGAACTCGTGCCAAACTCTTATCAAATTTGTCGCGAGGAATATGAAAATATGTGCCACTAAATCTACGGGAACTCTGTTCATCAGACTGCAGAGATGAGCACTCAGTTGAATATCACGGTCGATTATAACAGAATTCTGAACATTTACTACCGCGGATTCAAGGATCGCATTCGATAGTATGTTCATTTCGTCCATGCATGCCACAGCTATGCAGCGCCAGTATAGTCTGGCAATATAAGTGCAACGTGATGGAACAGCATCAGGGTGCCTCCATCTACAGGCAGAGACAAAGATTCTTCTAGGGCAGCAACACATTAGCATACTCTCGATGTAGTGCTTGCTCGGGTTTACCGTGAGAGCCATCCTAATCACACTGTGATGAGTAGGACCCCCCACCCACACATGTCATGATGGGAAAAATGAAGGATAATTCTAACGTTACACAAGAGAATCCCTAGATCATGATGTTGATAGGCAGGTTTAAAAAGCAAAGTCAACTACGCTGGGGAAATTTTTATAGGTCAAAGATCGATGAAACTGTGCAAAACATAAGTCCAGCATTCGACACAGGCCCGCACGACACTTTGCACATTCTCAACTTCCCCTCCAAACCTTCTCAACTAACTCCAGTAGCTTTGTGGTTACAGCCCATTGAAGCAGCCACATTTCTAAAACTGGAGATAGATCCAGAGCCAGATTAAGAAATAAAACGATCTTACTGTTACAACAACTGATGTGTACAATTAGTTATGGATTTAATATCATATTTGGGTGAAACTTTACACATCATAAAATGTATTCCAATATTACATCAAGTTCCAAGAAGGTGTATATCGGACCACACCTTCGGGTACCCCCCTTAAGAGAACGTGCTTTTCAGATCCCAGCCATTTTAGTTTAAGTGCATTTTAAGTTCTGTTCGAGGATCCTATAGAAATTTTTACCTAAGGTACTTTTTGATGTTCTGTTTACAGCGATATAATTTTTTCGTGCGCAAGTCCATGTTTCCGGACATATTTTTCCTAAAGCTTTAAGCTTGAAGCAGCCACATACCTAGAACTGGAGATAGACCCAGAGCCAGATTAAAAAGTAAAACGATCTTATTGTTACAATAACAACAACTGATAGGTATGGATTGAATATCATATTTGGGTGAAACTTTACACATCATAAAATGTATTCCAATATTACATCAAGTTCCAAGAAAGTGTATATCTGACCACACCTTCCCTTTTGAGAACGTGTAGTTCGAGGATCCTATGGAAATTTTTACCGAAGGTACTCTCTGTTTGCCGGGCTTACAGCGATATAATTTTTTTTTGTGCACAAGTGTATGCTTCCGTACATATTTTTCCAAAAGTATAAAATATATTTATTTTGCGGGCAAATCCATGCTTCCGAGAGCTTCAAAATCTCCTACGGTGACCAACTAAAATTGCTTGTGGCACGATAACTGTCGAAAGAAATGATTTCCGAAATGAGATCCACTTTAAAAATTTACCATGTCGGTTCATTTCTTCAGGTAGCGCAAAAGTTCAACGCTTTTGGGCTTTAATCCAGATCAATTTTATTAGCAAAATGTATATTCGGAATGACAATCGTAAAGATAAATTTCCAAAAAAGTCACATAATTCTGAAATACCTTTAATTAAATAATTTTTGTGGAATATGATTTTGGGGTATGAGGGTATATCTCTATCGGCAAATCTGGTTGATACATGTTTACTTGTTTCCAAATTATTTCCATGTGTGAGTGAGTAACACACCCATTATGCAGTTTGAAAAATAAAATTAATAATGCCCGAAATGTTGTGTTATAGAAAATTAACAGCTACCAAAATGTGGCAAACCAGTCCCTTAGCTGCATTTTTTCCACTGTCGCCCACGCATATTCAACATTCACACCAGATCAAATTGCAAAAATGCAAGTTTGAATATTTTTTTGTTGGAGTTGTTTTTCTCTCTTGGTTTCGCTAATGTTTAGTGGAATTGTAACCATGGTGTTGTTTTTCAGGAAACGTGCGTAGCATTTGAAAAATCATACGTCGTAAACTGCTGGCAATGCAGTTGAATCTTGCATGCAATTGGAAATGAAATAGAGTGTAGGCGTTATGTTACAGTTTTCCATTTGAGATGGCACATTTTCTTGTTTTTTTTTTCCTAGATGGGAAGGCTGTTTGGTTTTATAACTAAAAATAGCTTCGTTAGCCTAAGACCTAATGGCGACATATAAGTATACGTGCCGATTGGTGTTTTTAAGTTGTGTGAGCTTGGCTACGATAAAATTGCAAAATATGTTTTTTTAAGAAATTGATTTTTGCAGCTTTTTTGGCTAGAAACATATATTAGTGCCAACTGTTTATTATTTATTTATTATTATATTATTTGTGAATACAATTTACGGTTTTATATTTTAGTTTTCAAAAATGGTTTTAATTTTATTTTACTATAATTACAGACTAACAACAGCACACGCACTCATGTGACGACCATTATTCACAAATTCATGTTATGCTGTTTTAATAGAAAAGCAATTGCCAAACATCCCAATGGGAGGTAAATTGAAACTTTCAACTCCATTATTGGTTACAATAACACAAAAGACAGGACAGATAGCAGCAACATGAACAGACTGGGCAACATGGATTACAAAACTCATACAAATGCAACAATGTACCAAATCAAGTACCTTTGTAAGCGAAATTTTGGTGAGATAATTTACAGAAGATGTTACTCGCGGTTGTAGGAATGTTCCGTAGGAATGTTTCTTTTATAAAATATACAACGGGCCATTAACGTTGAATTCTTCAGTTTAGTGAGTTACGCGTACTTGGAGCTGTCGTTCGTGATCCTATCTTGGCGTCCATTTCTTCATAAGTTTACATCATCTTGGAGATATGTATATAGGTACAATAAAATATAATATAATCCTTCAAAGGCTACTCCCAATAATTGTTATGCCCACCTCCTTCTTCAGCAAATAGTGGTCACATTAGGCGGTTATTTTGACAGAATCTCTTTTCTAATAAGGTGGCTCACACGCAGCGCTGAACCAGCGCTCACTGACCAATCATCCATGAAAATAACCATGGGATATCTCTGCTTCTTCCATCTATGACTTGTATCTTTCGATATAGGCATAAATGACACGCAAGCGCCTGTGGTGCCCAAAACTGTAGGAATTCCAATGCAAACAAATATTTTATATTTAGACAACAACAGTAACAAAACGTTGAAAACGGTAATTAATATTTATGAGAAACATAATAATAGATATTTTTCAACAGAATAAGAAGTTGAATTCGAGATTTTATTGGTGAAAAATCATTAACATCACATAATGTTGTTGAAATTCTGTATCTTTAATCGTTGATACAATAGATGGAATTCGATTACGTTGTGTGTCAAATTTGCAGGTGGGTGCGTCAAGTGATGAGAAATTCCAAATAACAGATAAACGATTTTATTTTTTCTTCAATTAAGATTGACATTTTCATGCTATTAATGTTTATATTTTGCTATGTGACAAATTCTAAGATTTCTATTTGATTCTGACTAACAATGCTATTAACGATTTAAAAAAAATTCTCAGAATAACAAAATATGCATATATGTATGTACATACATTAGGGTTATGACTTTTCGACATTTTTGCTCAAAAATGATTTCCTGTAGCACGGATGAATGAACTATTGCTTGTTAATCACTAAAAAAGTTCGCAGACAAATCGATTTAAAAAATTTCAAATCGGAAAAATTATTTCCCGTTGCTTTTATTCCATTCAAATATTGTAAAAGGTCACAACACTAATGTACATACATACGATGTCATTAGGTGCAATTCGACATGAATTTTACAAGAGAGCGCGTAGCTAGGATGAAATCCATTTTGCTTCCACAGCACATAGCTAGGATCTAAAACACGGCTTTAGATGCAGTGCTTTGGATTGAGTTTTTAGGCATTCTTTGGCTTGCGGTTTTTATCAATCTAAAGATGCAATAATAATGTATGCTATATCGAAATATCCCTGAATAAATAAATTTAATTTTTTATTTGTGCAAAATAGAATATAAAAAAACTTTATTATATAAAAACTAATTATAAACACTTTTCATTAAATTCAAACGCACTTCATTATCCAAAAGGTTTTTGTCTTCCCATCACCAGTTCAGGGGCTGGATTCTTGTTCTATGAAAGTTTGAAATGAAAATATTTTCTTTATATTTTTATACCCTCCACCATAGGATGGGGGTATATTAAGTTTGTCACTACGTTTGTAACTACTCGAAATAATCATTGTAGACCCCACAAAGTATATATATTCTTGATCAGCGTGCAATTCTACATCGATATAGCCATGTCCGTCCGTCTGTCCGTCTGTCTGTCTGTCCGTCTGTCCGTCTGTCCGTCTGTGGAAATCACTCTAGCGTCCGAACGGATTGACGTAGGTTGATGAAATTTTGGGAAAATATGTTATATCTACGTAGGACTTTTGGTATTGAAAGCGAGCTATGTAGGTCCACGCTTTCGTATAGCCCCCATACAAAATGACGCGTGACGCGTCGTCGTTTTAAGGAATTTTTAAGATATTTGGCCCATTTTACCACCGAATTGGTTGTAATTTGGTACTTTGTGTCTCCAGAGGCCAAAAAATATTCCTACCAAAGTTGGGTTATATAGGTCCACGTTTTGATATAGCCCCCATATAAGGCCCCATATAAAGTACGCGTCATTTTAATATATTTTGAATGTATTAGACCCATTTAACCACAGAATTGGTTGTAATTTGGTATTTTGTGTCTTCAGAGGCCAGAAAACATTCCTACCAAAGTTGGGTTATATAGGTCTACGTTTTGGTATAGTCCCCACATAAGACCCCTTATAAAGTACGCGTCATTTTAATATATTTTGAATGTATGAGACCCATTTGACCAAAGAATCGGTTGTAACTTTGTATTTTGTGTTTCCAGAGGCTAAGAAACATTTCTACCATAAAATGTTTATATAGGTCCCCGTGTTGATATAGCCCCCATAATACAATATCTCCCGATTTTCAATATTTTGAACGTTTTAGCCTCATTATCACACCGATATGGCTGAAATTTGGTATTTAGTCTTCTTTAGGCGTATAAAACGTTCCCCCAGAAATTTGTAGGTATAGGTCCACGCCATCATATAGCCCCCATAGAACGGTACCTTCCGAATTTCGGAATTTTGAAGGTTGTGGCCACATTAATCCACCGAAATGGCTGAAATTTGTGGTGGAGGGTATAAAAAGTTCGGCCCGACCGAACTTAACGCTTTTCTTACTTGTTTTTCATTTGACATTTATTTCCCTTATAAAATTTTTCATTTCACATTTTCATAGAAACAGAATTGAGCCCCAGATTTCGACATGGACACCAACTCCAATGCAAAAATAATTTCCGTCTCCTGAATTAATGCAAAAGTGTTCGCAACTTTAGTTTGTATTTCTTTATTTTATAACAAATTTTAGATCCTTGGAAAAATTATGTGGCTGTTGATATAGGGATCAACAAACTGGCTTCTTTGTAGGGATCTTTAAGCGAGTGCTGATGAAGTGTATCGAACGGAGTGCATTTTTCATAACACCGTTTAAAATGCATCGAATAATGTAGTGAAATCATAACTCTGCATTGCACTACTTCCAAATATTTTTGCTGGGTTCGTTTGATTGTGAAATAACCCTGTAGGAAGCATGGGGTCATGTGTCGACATGTCACCACTTTGTCTACTATTACGGCTAACCGCAACCTACATCTGGTATTTGGACACGACATAATAATGAGTTACAATGTTGTAGGATTATTTGTCAAAAATCGATTGTGAGATTTTCCAATGTTTATACAGCAATAATAGGTAAGCAAATTTAAGGATATTTGTTTATTTATGTTAATTTATACATGTTTATTCTTTTACACGTAAGACGTTTTCCCTTATTTTATAATGGACAGCAATGTCAGTGACATTGTCAACAGTACTACTGACAAACTGTAGACAACTCATGTAATTTCCTATAGACATTTTGTATAAGTAGCCAAAACTGTCCGGCTGTCCATTAAAAAAAATTATGGAAAACGTCTTACGTTTCCAGTAATGACGGTGTATGTATGTGCTATATCTCTGTTACGTTATCGTGTATATCAACTCATTACCCTGTAGGAAATGTCAATAGTGAATCTATACTACTTACTACTGACATTGTCAACAGTACTACTGACAAACTGTAGACAACTCATTTAATTTCAGTATAGATTCACTATAGGCATTTCCTACACGGAAATTATAGGTTTCTTCGCTTTCAAAATAATGTTTCTGTAGGTTAACAATGAAATTTGGGTCATTTCGTCATCACATATTGAAGGATTTCAGGCTTCCCCAACATAACATATCAAATCTCTTGTTTACCGCCACTCAGCTGAGGTTGAGCAGTTAGGTTTCATATCGTTTTTCACTTAGCATCTGGTCGGCGACATGCCTTCATTATAGCACTCAATAATAATTTATTATTGCATTTTTTTCTAAATTTTAACAAAAAACATGTTGAAGACATATTCTCGATGGCTTTCCAGCCGCGTTGTTCAAATCCGGAGGTGTATGCATCAGCTAGTTAGCGCCATCTGGTAGGAAGAACGCCGATGGGAACCTTAGCATCCTGTGTTCCGTCCACAAGAAAGGAGTTAAGAGTTGAGTATGGTACCAGGGATATTGTGCGAACGAAAAAAGCCTTTAGTCAACGGAATAATTGGGCCATATCAATGCGGCTTTAAACGTGGAAAATCCACCATTGTCCCGATATTCACCCTAAGGCAAATCCTGGAAAAGAGATACAGATCGACATTTAAGTTCAAAGGTATTCCGAGCCATTTTTGAATTTGGTGTCCCCGCAAGGCACATTCGGCTTTGTCAGACGACATTAACTGATACCCGCCCCGCAACAACAATAGGAAAGAACCTCTTCGAACAGTTCAGTACCAAAAGAGATTTCAGACAAGGGGAATGCTTTTCGTGTGATCTCATCAACATCCCGCTAGAAAATGTTATACAAGTGCAAACGACAAAAGAAATGCGGCGATATACACCAATAGCCACATGTTACTTGCTTATGCTGACGACATTGATATCATAGATCGATCAGTAACAGAAGTAACTGATACTATTAAGAAGGTCGAGGGAGAATCCGCTAAAGTGTGCCCGACATTGACCAAGTTGATGGTATCGGCACCCAACGTGTCCATAGAATTCGGACCATACATGAAAGTAAGCATCTATAATTTTGAGTTAACGACTTCGTCTACCTCGGTATTTCCATAAACACAACAAACAACACAAGTTGTCAAAGCTTGTTTTGACTGAGAGAAAAATCCTTCGAAAGATCTATAGGTCAATATGTGTTGAATATCGACGTCGTATGAACCACGAACTATGTATATAGTATACACTACGGCATTAGTATAGTTAAATGTATCCAGATACAACGGTTACATTGGCAAGACCATGTCATAAGAATAATCGATGATGAAACCGCTAAAATGGCTCTTAATAACGGCCACATTGCGGTACACTCAAAAGCTGGAAGCCCACGTTTTCGATGGATTAAATTAGTGGAAGACGAGATCGAAAAACACGATATTCAAAATTGGAAAAGTAAAGCAACAACTAGAGAAGAATGGAAATAGTTTTATAGTTAATAACGTATATGAGATATATCGAAACATGGACCTGTTGAAATGTTTAATATCTCCAACCCAATTTAAGCTGAATATGTCGATAACAAGGTAAAAAGTATCAGTCGGCTTTGCCGATAGAGATACACCCCTGTGTGAATTGAAACACTTTTTTCCCACAAAAACTTATGTTTGTAGTGGGTTTACAAAGTGTTGGGTGCATGAACCGACAAAAATATGGATTTGGATTAAAGATCAGAAGTTTTGCGGGGTAGGTACCTAAAGGGATCAACAGACATTGACAAGTCATACATACATACTCGATACATATCTCACCCACCTGCTATTTCGTTTGGATGCCATAAAATTTAGAGCTTTTGGACCAATATATCAAAAAAAAAAACAAGTAAGAAAGTATCAGTCGGCTTTGCCGACATAGATATACCCTCAGCATATGTTAATTGAAAATTTTGCGGGGGAGCTACTCTAAGGAGGGGACCGATATTGGCCATTTTATAAGTTAATCTAAATTTGGACAAAATATTTGGAGATCCAAAGTTTGGACCAAATTGGTTGCCCCGTTCAAGAGATATCTTGCATACCATTTTAGCAACCACGACATATGGTGCCATAGTGGTTTTAAGCATCTTTTCATGCTGTTTCCTTAAGAAACAAAGTGCCCCTGAAAAAATTTCACCGTCGTAATGGAGGCAGCACACGCTAGTTGCTTTAACCAAAATAAACCTGATCTATATCTTGTAGATATATTAGGACGTGCAAAATATGGACCTCAGCGGCCACTCCCCTCAAGAGTAATCGCGCGCACAATTTTTCCGAATATTTTTAAACTTTTGTGGGGGAGGTACCTGAAGAGTGGACCGATATGACTTATCTTCGAACTTAAATTAAGTTTGGACAAAATATTACGAAGGCCAAATTTCGGACCGAATCGGCAGATCCGTTAGAGTGTTAAGTTGAGCTCCATCACTTCACACGGTGTCATAGGAGTTTTTATGCAACTTTCGGGCTATTTTCTCAGGAAGTATGGACATGTCCCTGATGAAACGTTTATGGTGGAATGAGGTGGGGGGGGAGCAGTGAGTACAAGTTGTTACAGCTAAAAACAGAGCGATTCGAGAACTAGTCCTAAACTGAACTTTTCCGAAATTTTGTGTAGGAGGTACCCGAAGAAGTGAACCGATTAATTCCATATTGGAACCTTATCTATGCAGGTAGAAGCTTCACGATGTGCAAGGTATGGACCAAATCAGTTACTTCCTTCAAGAGTTATCGTGCGCACAAATTTTCCGAACATTCTCGAACTTTTGTGCGGGAGGTACCGGAAGGAGTGGACCGATATAACCCATCTTCGAACTTAAACTAAGTTTGAATAAAATATTATGAAAGCCAAATTTTGGACCGAATCGGTTGATCCCTTCGAGATTTATCGTGCGCTTCAGCCAGACAGACGGACGTTGCTAAAACAACTCCAAATGGGTTACAGGAAGGAGAGGACCTATAAGCACCACCTTCGAGTTTCATCTAATATTCGATATGAAGAGTGCAGACCAACCCAGTATTCGGTTCGAAAGTTTTGGTGCGCACCAGCCACTACATTTGCTGGCCGTAGGGTTTTTTTTACAGCTTTCGGATCATTTTCTCAAGAAGTGTGGACTTGTCACTCAAAAAACTTGTACCATCGTAATAGGTAGAGTTTGGCAATTGAACGAGAGTTCACTGTCCTAGTCCAAAAGCGTATGAGTAACGTCATATAAACTAACAATATTAGTTTGTTCATACAAACGACCGGTGCCCATTGAACTAGATAGTGAACTAGTGTATAGTAATAGGGACTTCGAGCGCAACAAGTTGCAAGAAAAATCAAAACTCCAACCACTACACACGGTGTCATAGGGTTTTTTGTAACTTTCAGGCTATTTTCTCCGGAAGTATGGACTTGCCCCTAATGAAACTTACAGCGTCGTATAGAGGGCAGCGAAAACAACTTGCGTAAATAAAAATCAAAGCGATTCGAGACCAGGTCCTAAACTGCACTTTTCCGATATTTTGTGTGGGACGTACCCAGAGGGGTGAACATATCGACGCCTCCAAACAATAGTATGCTAAGTCGACTTAGCATGTTTTCAAGTTCTTTACATTTTTATATTTAACGTCCTTTAACTTAAATTCTGTCAAATTTTGGTAATAATCGGACAATCCGAACAGAAGTTATAAACAAATATTTACTTAGCATAGTAATGAAGGTCAAAGAAATGTCCAAACTTTTAGAGCTTGTCCTGCAAAACTCACTGTTCAGAATTAGCAAACTATTATTTGGAGGTGTCGAACGTCCTTTAACTTAAATTCCGTCAAATTTTGGTAATGATCGGTCAATCCGAACAGAAGTTATAAACAAATATTGACTTAGCATAGTACTGAAGTTCAAAAAAATGTCCACACTTTGAGAGCTTCTCCTGCAAAACTCACGTTTTAGACTTAGCATACTATTATTTGGAGGCGTCGATATATAGTCCGTATTGCAACCGGATCTATGTCTCCTAGAAATACTACGATGTGCAAAGTATGGATCAAATCGGTTAAAGCCTTCGAGAGTTATCGTGCGCAACATTTTACCGAAAAGTTTTGAGCTTTTGTGGAAGCGGTAAGGCCCATCTTTGAAAGTAAACTAAGTTTGGACAAAATATTATCAAAGCCAAAATTTGGACCAAATCGGTTCATCCGTTAGAGAGTTATCTTGCGCTGCTAAATCGACTCCAAATTGTCTGAAACGGATTTCGTCCAAACATATTTGAGGTCTAAAACCTCGTTAGCATAAATGCTGACGGTATATAAATTTCAAAATACCTAAAATCGAGTGATATCGTTATATGGCGGCCTACCAAAACGTGGACCTACCACTGAAAACCACCATAAATACCAAAATGCAGCTAATTTAGTACGACAATGTAGATAAAAAGGTCATTTGAAATCTAATACCTTCAAAATTCCTTAAAGCGACGCGTCGCGTTATATGGTACGTTATATTGGGTCGAAATCAAAACGTCTACCTATAAGAATACTTTTTGTTAGAAATGTTTTTTAACCTCAGGAAACGAAAAATCCAAAATTACAACCAATTCGGAGTGCAAATTCAAAAATTCGTTTAAGCGTCGATGGGTCACTTTGGACCTATATATGTAGTCCATTTTCAAAACAAAGTTCTACAATAGATTTTACCAAAATTTTGCCCACCTATTTCAACCCGTTCGGACGGTAGAGTGATTTCTACAGACGGACGAACATGGCTATATCGAGGTAGAATGCCACGCTGATCAAGAGTATGTGTACTTTGTGAGTTTTAAAATGATTATTTCGACGAGTTACAAATGGGATTATAAACTTAATATACCCTTCATTATATGGTGGAGGATACAAAAACTAAGCGGGTCCTATTCAAGTGAACGATAGGGTATATTAGGTATGTGAGTAGTATATTGTTTTCGGTTGGTATATATTTAGGCTCTAATACCCCGGTTACACTTAACCGGATCAACCCAGTGGGTTTGGATTTCAAATGTCAATTCCATAGCGCAAACGTCAAATTAATCCTCTCGAAGTGGGTTAACCCGGCAAAAAACTGTAGTTTAACCGCACTATAATAAGAATGATGGAGTTTACTTCACTGTTAAAGGTAAAATATTAACTTAGTACTCCCTACTTTGGCTTCGAAGTGGGATAACATAAAATCATCTATCTCTTAATATTGTATATGTATAACAATAGCAACTTTGTAGTTTAATATTGCTAAATTTTACAGGAAATTTCAAAACAATATGTTGTGATTGTCAGAATAAGTTTTTTTTGTGCCGTTACCACCACAGTGTTTGTCTTAAGAAATTACAAATTTGTTATTGTGTTGCCTCTTTTATCTTCTTAAAATCAACTATTTTTTTAAGTATATTTTTGGCGTTCAGCCAAATTTGTTGTTTTGTTTCGTTAAGTTTTGTAACCTTGAAGTTTCGTTACATAATTCAAACTGTAACGATGCGTGGAATGACGTGATTTATAAACGACAGACTAATGACGGTTGTTCATTTTCTTGTTTGTTTTTTCGGTTGGTTGTAAGTGCACACAACTGACACATACGTTTGTCAGTCACTCACTCAGTCAAGAGTGGTTGGTAAGGTTCAAGGTATGTAAACAAGCGTAACCACTGCACATTGAACGGCATGTTAGGCATGCGCCAACAACAAATGTTGACTTTATATACGTCAAAAGTCCGTTATTGACGTAGAGGTTAATGTGTTAATAAATTAAATAGTAATAATCACGCTCCAAATGATTGCAGAGCAGTCGTTTTTTTTGTTCGAAAGAGTTACAGACCATTAGATTAGCAGGGTATACAAATTGGTCATCGCAGGAAAGCTTGTAATGCCTTAAATATGTTTGTATTACTAAACATGTTCACCAGTAAATTATATTTATGAAATATGTATATTTGGTGCAGAAAAAACAGCAGTTCGTACTGAGGGATAACTACAGATAAGGAAATTATAAAAAAATTATCATTTCTCTGCAGAATTATAAAACATTTGCAATAAAGTTGCAGTTGTCATACGCCCAATAATATTTACCACACAATAGCTGTGTCTTTTTACGTGATAATTAGTAATAATTATTAATAATGTTGCAGATTTTGACAGTTGTGTAAAGCAAAAATTGATGAAAAAAATGTTTCAGCAACATTTAGTAAGTAAAAAGACACACCTATTATAGTTTTTGTCAAACATTACCAAATTGATTAAATTATGCATTTGTGAACGTTTTGCCATATTGGTATTTGAAATAATTTTTCTTACTTCAATCAGTACATAACAATATTGTTAACTCTCTTTAAAAAAATGCCACTTTAAAAAGGTATTGACGTCTTTACTGGTTTGCCTTCTTTGATTTTTGCCATGTTTCAACATTGTATAAATTTTAGTTGAAAAAATAAGCCAATAAAATTACATTAAGCTACTATTGAAGTGTATTAGCTAACTGTAAAGAGAATTTAATTCGTAAGACAAGAAAAGCTGTCAAATTGGTTGAGAAATGCATTGTAGCACACATATGTACGTCGTACATAGCAAAACTAGATTCGAAGTGTTAAAATTCATTTGAAACAGATGAAAATTGAAAACGTACATCAGATGAAAGGTAACGCGATTTATGAAGAAATTATTACATAATACACACAAGTTATGCTATTGCACTGAGATGGGGGACTTAAGGCTTTCTGGCATGGTTTTTTTTCTGGTAAAAGAGCAACCTAGTTCATATTTGGCACGGTCGTTCTATAGTCTTTTAACAGAATTTACATAAGCAAAAATGTGTTTGTTTTCTTCAGCTCATTTAGTACTTACTTACTTAGCTGGCCCATTACAGTACATTTGTTCCATAGACCGAACTAAGAAAAAATCTCCAATTCTCTCTGTTTCGTGCTTCGCTTTTTGGAATACCGCCCCACTCATTCTTATTATATGGCCTAACCAACACAATCGCTGCATCTCGATCAGGGATGGAAAAGTCAGTACAATGGTACTTTTTTCAGTACCATTTGACTGTAAGTAATACCGAAGTACCCCCGCGACCAATTCAGTACCATTTCAAATTTTATGTGAAACTAAAAATGCAAAATGCACACTTTTCTTCCAAGATTGAAATTGTTATATGTATATGCAAAAATTATGTATGTACCTTCATATTGGGAATATACCACAATATGAACCTTTATTGATCATTTTCTTCGTGGAGCTCTTTTACCCATTGAGAAACAGAAATACCAAGTTACAATCACTAAGTAGACTTGTCATTTAAAAGACTTCACATCGAGCGGTATCATAGTACCCAAGGCAAATTCATATAAGGTATATGCATGAATTACAACAACTAACAAATTTACAAAAACAACATTGTTATTGAAAATTAATTGTCAAAGAAAATATTGAATAATAGAGTCGTTCCAAAAATTTGTCCAGGAAAAACATAAATACATTTTGAAAATCCTCTAAAATAGAACAAATTTGAATCAAAATGTAAATATAAAGCATACATATGTCGTAGGTCATTGTTATTACACGTTTACGATGAAAAGAAGAAATTTATGGTAGAAATTTCGAAGTTTCAAATTTCATGAGCACCCCACTACATTTTGAAAACTAAATTTACAAAAAAAGTAGGAATACAGCTGATTGTCACTTCTACCTTATATAAATATGCCTTGGTAGTACCTTCCAATCTGAGAAGTTGCAATACCTCTTCTCCTCTTCTGTTGGCTGAATTAGTTCTAGCAAACTATCGATAGTCCGACTATTGCTTTGATTACTGATGTAAAACAATACCTCTGTTCCTTTACGTTCAAGAATCTTCAAATTTTACTATTTTTTAATCGAAAAGCGTTCCTTTATTTCAGACACAATACAATTCATATAGGAGCAGTTTACAACTTTTACTACTTTAGCCGGTTTTACCATTTTCAGAAGTAAAGGAACAGACCAAATGTTGACATCGGCCACCAAGACATGTTTTTGGGCTTTCTGTTGCAAACTATTTAAAAATCTAATTTGATTAGAGTTCAATATAAACGATTTACGGCAGCGATTAAAACGAAAGTCGGGCTATCAATAGTTTGCCAGCACTAGGCAACATGCTTCTTCTATACCCACAATTGTCTATAGGAATGTTTTATAACCACATCGAATACAAAATACCTAATTTCAATTATTTCTATGGGATAATGAGCCTATACCTTTGAAATGCCGAAAATCGGATGGTACCGTTATACCAGAACGTGGACCTGCAGCTCAACGAAGACTAAATAACAAATTTCAACAATTTTGGTATGATAAAATGGAAAAAAGCTTTCAAAATATCGAAACTCGTCAGGAACCGGTAAGGCCAGAACAGAATCAATCGTTGCTTGCTTCCCCAATTGTCAAATTATAAAGCAATGACAGAGCCTCTTTGCAAATCCGACTGCGTTCCCCTTTAGGAGGTTCTGGCATTCCTTTATAATTTGATATTTGGGAAGCAAGCAAAGTAATCGACGATTGATTCTGTTCTGGCCTGTAGAGTCTCCGATGAATATTTTGATGCGTTACAAACGGAAATAAAGTTAAATATACCCTCCAGGAAGGTACAAAAATATATGCGACTTTTCAACATTCTTCAGATTTCATGATATAAGCCTTACTTGTTTTTACTGAGTAAAAATTTTTAATTTAAAAAAGTACCTTTTCAATGAAAAAAGTACCATTTTAGTACATTTTGGAATTTTTAATTTTCCATCCCTGATCTCGATACGTTTAACTATATTGATGTCGTCTATAGCAGATACAGCTCGTGGTTCATACGACGTCGATGTTCACCGTTAGCGCAGATCGGTCTGTAGATCTTTCAAAGAAGTTTTCTCTCAAACACGCCAAGCACTGCCTTATCTGCTTGCGCAAGTACCCAGGCTTCGGAACCATACATCAGCACGGGTAGTATCAGTGTTTTGTAAAGCGTTATTTTTGTTTGACGAGTTGTGGCTTTGTTTTTAAAGTGCTTACTTAAGCCAAAGTAGCACCTGTTGGCCAATAGAATTCTTCTTTTTATTTCACAACTGATGTCGTTTGTTGTATACGAAGTCTTTTACTACCTCAAAATTATGGGAACCAACTTCAACAGTTGGTCCGATCTCAATGGACGCATTGCGCGTCGATACCATCAGCTTGGTCTTCTCGCCGTTTACCGCCAGACTCTCTTTAGCAGATTCTCCTTCGACCTTCAAAAAGGTATCGGTTACTTCCTTTACTGTTCGTCCCATGATGTCTATATCATCAGCATAAGCAAGTAACATGTGGCTATTGGTGTCGATTTTGCCATTTCTATTAACGTTTGCCTCTGTAACATGTTGAAAAGACCTCACGAAAGGCTGTCTCCTTGCCTGAAACCTCTTTTGGTACAAAACTCTTCGAAGAGGTTCCTTCCTATTTTAACTGAAGATCTTGTGTCAGTTAGAGTCATTTTACAAAGCCAAATGAGCTTTACGGTGATACCAAATTCGGACATTGCTTGGAATACCTTTGAACGTAGCGTGCTGTCGAAGGCTTTATAATCGACAAAAAGGTGATATGTGTCGATCTGCATCTCTTGGGTCTTCTCCAGGATTTGCCGCAGGGTAAATATCTGGTCAATGGTGGACTTGTCAGGTCTAAAGCCGCATTGGTATCGTCCAACTATTTCGTTGACCATGGGCTTTAGTCTTTCGCACAATATCCCTGACACTAGGGATAGGGAGAAGACTTATGCCCCTATAGTTGGAGCATAAAGTCTTATCTCCTTTCTTATGGACGGGGCACAGGGGCGTGTCGCCTCCGGTTTTAAACAGCTCGGCTGGTAGGCCATCAGCTCCTGCTGCCTTATTATTCTTCAGCCGGTTGATTGCTGTCTTTAATCTTGGCCGGGTGGTATACATTCAATACCATCTCCTGGGATTGGATCTTCGACTTCGCTACTATTGGATACCAACAGTTTCGAAAAATGCTCTTTCCTTAGCACACTATCACACTTGTCTCTACAGGAGGATGTGCCAGTTCCAAAAGCCATCAGTTTGATGTTTCACTCTTTGGTAAAATTTTCGCACTTCATTCTGGCTCCTGTACATCTCGATTTTTTCACACTCCCGCTTTTCCATCTCTCTCTTTTTCCTGCGGAAAAGACGTTTCTCCTCTCTCCTTTTCTCCCTGTATCTCTCTCGTGCGCTACGCGTTGCTACGGATTGTAAAGTAGCCTTATATGCCGCATTTTTCTCTTCGGTGGCAGCACGACAATCCTCATCATACCATGGATTCCTTGGTGGAGGTCTCTGGTATCCAAGTATGGATTTTGCGGCTGTTTGCATGGAGTGGGCAATGCTTTGCCATTGCGCTGATATGTTATCGGGATGAGGAGGGCTTTGATTAAGCAATTGGGCTAGTTGAGTGGAATATGCTGTGGCTATCTGTTGTGATTGCAGCTTACCGATGTCTAACTTTCGTGTTGTGTCTGTTCGTACTTTGTTTGCTACGTTTAAGCGGGTGCGTACCTTTGCTGCAACAAGGTAGTGGTCCGAATCAATGTTTGCGCCTCGGAACGATCGTACATCCAACACGCTCGATGAATGTCTTCCATCTATCACAACATGATCAATTTGGTTTCTTGTTTTCTGATCTGGAGACAGCCAGGTGCCCTTATGAATATCGAGATGATTAAATCTGGTACTGCTAACTACCATGTTTTTTGCAGCTGCAAAGTCTATCAGTCTCATACCATTGTCAGATGTTTCACTGTGGAGACTGAATTTCCCGACAGTTGGGCCAAAGATATTCTCCTTTCCAATTTTGGCATTAAAATCGCCTAGAATGATTTTAATGTCATGGGCAGGGCAACGGTCATATGTTTCTTCTAAGCGCTCGTAAAATATATCTTTGGTCTGTTCATCCTTTTCTTCAGTGGGAGCATGAGCGCAAATAAAGCTGATGTTGAAGAATTTAGCTTTTATTCGAATTGCAGCAAGTCTTTCATTCACTGGAGTGAAGCTGGATACAAGATGTTTTAGTCTCCGACTAACTACGAATCCACAACCAAACTCATGCTTTACGTCATGGCAGCTATAATACAGTGCGTCACCTTTAGGTGTTATTGTGACGCCTTTCCCAATCCATCGTATTTCCTGTATGGCAGTAATATCGGTCTTGTACTTTTCAAGTACGTCTGCCAATGCGAAGACTGCACCTTCTCTATAAAGAGTGCGAACATTCCAGGTGCAGATTCGCAGATCATGGTCCTTAAAACGTTTGCGGGGTTCGTCAACTTTAGAGGGGTTTGTTTTTCTTTTCTTTCGTTTTTTCATAGTAGGCTGTTTTTTCTAGGGGAGGGTTACTAACCCGACGCCCAAACCCAAGTTTTTAACGTTCTTATGGGTGAACGCGCGGCACATGTTAGCTCACTACCTTTAACGGGTGT
The DNA here is from genome assembly GCF_047663935.1 of Musca autumnalis. Lineage (NCBI taxonomy): Eukaryota > Metazoa > Arthropoda > Insecta > Diptera > Muscidae > Musca > Musca autumnalis. The sequence goes on along the minus strand of NW_027411866.1, from coordinate 125,904,880 downwards.
TAAAGGCAGTTCCCCAGGTGACACCACGGGGAGGTCAGTGTCCACTTGGGATGAAAGAGGGACCAAGATAAATCCTGGGCTTTGCCATGTTAAAACCGGTCAGGACCGTTCCTTGGTATCTTCCATCCCCTACGTCACCCCTTCCATCTACACGCTGAGAAAAAAATATGATTGATCCAACAATATTCGAAGAGCAAAATATGTATTGTAAAGATATTGTTAGATTCCGCATGTAGTATTATGAGTCCAACAATAGTTTTTGTTAATTACAACAATTGTTTTTGTCGTATCCAACAATAATTGCTGACATATCCAACAATAATTGTTGTCATATCCAACGATAGTTTTTGTCTGCCTGACAATGTTATTCTCTTTTCTTCGACAATTTTATTCTCCTGTGTCGGTATTCGATGCCGTGTTGAAAAAAAAACAATTTTGGCGAGTTTTGTTTGTATGAGTTCCCCTCATCTTTGTTTTTTATTTTATCTTTGTTCTTTTTTTGTGTATGTACACCACTGATGGGCAGAAATGCTCTGCCTCACACACAAAAGTGTAAAAAATAATGAGTCTCTCGCAATTTGCCCATCAGTGGTGTACACCATGAGATTCTTGTTTTTATTTCTTTCTTTCTCATTCTTCTTTGTGTTTTGATAGTTAAGTAACATCACAATCTGAGAAGTGTTTTTGGTCGTAATTTGTGTTTTCTTATCATATTTGTTGTGGTTTTATGGTATTTCTTATGTTGGGGTAGGTGTTTAGAGGAAGAGCGCATTGGAGTAGTTACGAGTATGTTTCTTCATTCAATTTGTTGTCAATGTTCATAATATTACATGTGACATTTATACCAAAATTATGTGGAAAGTGTATACGAGAATTATATACGATCAAATCAAAAATTTCAGTAACAGGTTTTCTGGGCCGACAATAGTTTTTGTAAAAATTCTAGATTATGATAGTTCCTACCATATTTATTGTCAATAATTTTTACAATTCTGAGGAATTTCGCAAGTTGTTTTTGTTTTGTATGTTTGGAGCAAACGATCGTATTTTTGGAGTTGCAATTACAATGTTTAAAGAAAACAAATGAATTGTTGGAACAAAAATAGATATTGTTGTTCCAACAAAAGCGAAAAATATTTTTTCTTTGCGTGTATCACAACGTGATCAATTCGATTTTTTTTTGGTCTGGTGACAGCAATGATTTTCCTGAAGCTTAAATCTGGTACAGCCAGTGCCATGTTTTTTTACGCTTAGAAGTCCATCAGGACTCAATCCATTGTCAGATGATTTTTTCGATTTTTCAACCAAAGATTTTCTACTTTTCAATTTTTTTAAATTGCCTAGAATACTTTAAATGTCATGGGTTGGACAGCGGCCATATGCTTCATCTAAGCGCTCGCCCTGTCTTCAGTGGGAGCACCAGTGCAAATAAAACTAATTTTGAAAAAATGTTGCTTTATCCGAATTGTAGCAAGTCTTTCAATCGCCGGGGTGCAGCTGTTGGCCGATGTTTTAACCTCCGGTTAACAACAAATGCGCAACCAAGCTCGAGTTTTATAGGATGGGAGCTATAAAACAGGTGTTGTTGTGATGCCTTTCCCAATCCATCGTGTTTTCTGTATGACAGTAATATCGGCCTTATACTTGCAATAAAGAATCCGAACACCGTTATTATGGATGAAAGCGCGGTACATATTAGCTCTCTACATCTAACGGGTGTTATTGGCCGTTCCACAGATGATGCCACTCTCAATTGAGATGAAAGAGGGACCACGATAAGTCCTGGGTTTTGCCATGTTATAGCCGCTCAAGGCCGTTTCTTTGTATTTTTCATCCCCTACGTCACCCTCTGTCTCCCTTGTCCCCTCTGGGATATTTGTGGAACAATTATTAAATATTTTTACGTCATCCTCTGTGTACAAGTGGAACAAAATATTTTCGCGTATTTCCAATTTTAAGTTCACACGCAATAAATATGCTGTCAAAGTTTGCATGAGTCATAAAAATAATATTAACAATCATTGGTTAGATTACAAAGCCTTGATCATCGTCTAATTTGAGAAGAGAATTGAGGCATGTTGGTCGGTATTTAGTAAGTTATTTTACAAGCCAAGATTTAGAGTTGAAAGAAGTTTTCGTATCACGTAGTAGTAATGAAGGTTATTGACATTTGATTTTAAGTACATTTTAACGAACCTATTTTATATTTAACCATAGAACACTAATCCATTATTTATCATGTGGCCCCAAACAAAATCATAAACCTTAATGCATTTAACACTACAATTATTTATGGAGCGTTTTCAAAACTTTAAATCCCATAACACCCATAATAAATAAGTTTCAAATGTTGTGGACAAAACCTCATTTGACATTGCATACACACACATACTTACATAGGTGGGTAATAAAACTTGTTAATTTTATTGTTTCTTTATCCGACATTGTCTTCATTAATTTGACAATAAATGCCATTTAATTACTGCCAACTAATGACAAACACACTTCATATCTGCACATTTAAGATGCTGATGATGATTGCCGAGAAATCCGTACGAGTTAATTATATTTAATAAGTCAAAGAGACAAATTATGCATCACGCTGACTGGCTGCTGACTTGCTGTCTATTGCTGCTTGTCAGCAACTAGCAACCGGCTTTCGCAAACAATCACTGTCATATTATCATAAAATTGGATTGGTAAGTTTCGATAACTTTCCGGCAGTATTGAATGTCATTGATTTTAAACAAATAAGCTGGAGGCATTTGGTAGGGCATTTTTGGAAAATAACAAACGTGTTGGTTATTGTCGTGTTTTTTATATGTATGTGTTTGAGTGCTTTGTTTGTTTATGTTTTATTTTATTCAAATGTCTGACGATATGTCTAATGCGTATTAAGTATTGTTGACTTGCAGAAAATAAGTTCCCCATATAAAACACAACAACTTGTCTTTATACATGAATGTTGACGATTGCTACCCAACGAGAGCGACTCAATTGTGGGTATTATCCATGAATGCTGAAGTCTGGTATCCAACAGCTTAATTGTGGGCATTGTAATTTTATATTAAACATGGAAAATGAGATCTAAATTCAAATAAGAAAACATGTTGTACTCTACACCACTATGTGTGTTACCAAAACGCCTTCATTCTGATCAGAGATTTTCCCTGGGGCAATATCTGACGTGAAGTCGGTGTCCTTCAGAATACCACATGCAGATGCCTATGCAAAATTCACAAAATAAGTATTATGGAAACCTTGAAATACGAAATCTTTAATGAAATAGACGAAAACTTTTAGATAAAAACGAATGGTTCGTAAAATTTTACAAGAACCAAATTTTGAACGTGTACGTTTTAGTACGAACGCTTCGTGTGACAGGCAAGCATTTGTACAAAAAACACGCTGTATAAATAAAAATCAAATGTCGTTCGTTGGTACACGCACAGAAAAAATATTTTTCGCTTTCGTTGGAACAAAAATATATGTTATGGTTCCAAAAATGTATTTGTTTTGTTCAAACATTGTAATCCAAATCCAAAAATACCATCTTTTGTTCCAAACATAGAAAACAAAAACAACTTTCGAATTTCCGCAATATTGTTAAAATCGTTAACAATACCGATTGTAGGAACTATCATAATCTAATTTTGTTTACAAAAAGTATTGTCAATACAGAAAACCAGCCCAGAAATTTCTGATTTGAGTGCATATACTTCTCATATACACTTTTCGCATAACTTGGATATAAATGTCGCGTATAATATTGCAATCATTGATGAACACAATACATGGTTTGCTGCATTGGCTGACAACAAAGACAAACAAAAAGCCACAAGAACCCACCACAACATAAGGAATAATTAAACACCATAACAAATATGAAAAGGAAAGAAGAATGAAACAAAACAGAAACAAATAAAAACAAGAGTCTCACAAGTACATACACACAAAAACAAAGGTAAAGGCAGCATGTCATACAAACACACCACAACTCACCAAAATTGTTTTTTCAACACGGCATCGAATAGCGAGAGAAGAGAAACAAATTTTCGAAGAAAAGAGAGAAATATTGTTCAGTTGACACAAACTATTTTTGGATTTACAATACTACATGAGGAATCCAACAATATGTTAACAATACATATTTTGCTCTTGGAATATTGTTGGATCAAACATATTTTTTTCTCTGCGTGTAATGGCATCAGTTGAGAACGGCTATAATGGAATGGATAATTGTGTGAAATATTCGCCATAACCCGACTTAGGTTTTTATGCAGAGACAATTTGCCCACGCCAACTTGTACGCCCACTCTTTTCAATTTTTATCTTTTCTACAAAAACTACTGAAACGACTTTTCTGAAATTCTCAGGGAATGTACAGGGATGGCACCCGGTTAAAATGGGTTACAAAATTTTGTTAAATTTCGGAGGAGGCGGGTACTTCCCTTATACCCTGTTTCTTTAAAAATGCTATATATTTTTGCAGTATCGGTTTGGAATCTAATTTGGGGACCCAAAAACTTAACCACGCCCACTTTTTAAAATATGTTACATCTACAAAACTACTGACCGATTTTCTTGAAATTGTCAGGGAATGCACAGGGATGGCACCCTAAAATTATAAAAGAAAACACAATTATGTATCATGGTGCGCCTGAACCAACTTTAAATGGAAGGTGTTTACATCTAGGAAGTTGTTGCATATTCTGAAACTACAATGAGAAAAAAACAGAAACAAACAAAAATAGCCAGAGCTCTTTTTAAATTAATCGCGATCAAAGTTCACATTTTTAGGTTTTCACGATTTTGCTTGGAAAATCAAATCGCATTGAAATAAGATTAGAGCAAATGCTGTAGCTGTGAAAAGATTAACCTTAATGACTTTTTCCTAGGCTTTACCATTTTTGAGATATAGAAGTTGAAATTGGGACAATTAACTGACTCTGTCGCCTCCTTACAAAACAATATCATGCACGGTGCGCCTTAACTAACTTTAAGTGGAAGGTGCTTACACATAGGAATTTTTTGCAGATTCTGAATCTACAATGTTCATAAATGGGAAAAATAAAAAAAACAAAAAATCGACGAAAGGATCTTGAGATACATTGCGGTCAAAAGTCTCATCTTTAGGGTTTTATAGGTTTTCAGGATTTTGCTTGGAAACCACAAGTCCTATCGAAAAGGGACTAAAGAAAATGTTGTAGCAGTGAAAATTCTTAGTCCCATTATAATAGGACTTGCGGTTTCCATACAAAATCCTAAAAATGTGAACTTTACTTTACTTTTTTTTCATCTATGAACATTGCTGTTTCAGAATCTGCAAAAACTTCCCAGGTGTAAGCGGTTTCATATTTTAAAGGAGGTGATACTGTCAGTGCATTGTCCCAATTTGAACTTCTATATCTCAAAAATGATAAAACCTACGAAAATATCATACAGGTCAATCTTGTAGAGAATTTTCACTGCTACAACATTTGCTCTAATCCCATTGCAATAGGACTTGCGGTTTCCATACAAAATCGTGAAAACCTAAAAAACCCTAAAAATATGAGCTTTGACCTCGATTTATTTAAAAATCCCTTCGTCGATTTTTTAATTTACCAGTTGTAAGCACCTTACATATAAAGTTCAGGTTCAGGCGCACCATGATGATAGACAGAAATTCCTTTATCTAACTGCTACATTGATGTGATTTGCATCGAGTGAGAGGTCAAGAGTTGGTTTTCAAGTTTAGTTTTCGTAAGTTATACATATGTATGTAATGATATATATGAGGCGCTCAGCGCCAAAACGGGCTAACCCATTTGTTTAAAGAAATCAAACTGACTATAAACCTTTTGACATAAATACTAAAAAGCCCCATATTGAATTGTTTTAGCAGGTAGTATAACCTAGTGTTACACAATGCAATATGGAGTTTTTAGTATTTATTTCACAAGGCTCCGGAAAGATCTTTATAGTCTGTGTGATTTTTTTGGTGAGCGCCTCATATGTATGTTATGCAATTTTGGTTATGTCGTTAGGCTCCAAAGCTTATTTTCAGTTATTTATCTGCTTATAGTGGCTTCGAAAAATTTTCAAATGACTTTGTAGATGAGCTTTTTTATCGAATCACCTTATAATTATGATTTTATCTAATCATAGGTATAACCTCATTAAAATATGATACAGTGATACGAGGTTGTAAAAAAGTCATAACCCTAGAGTACAAACGTTAAAATACGGAAGATCGGACATTGGAATATTTTTTAGTATTGGGCTGGGCTGGGAGTGGGACTTGTCAATATGACACAAGTCGCCAAATTTGATAGTTATCTTAATCGAGTTATACCAAGCATTGAAAGCCTTTATGTTCATGATCTCTTAATTTAGTAACTGGGACTACAAACAACTACTAAATTTAAAAATCTTTATCTGTAATTATAAAGTATTAAAAAATCGGACGCGGTCGCGGTATTCTACTTCCAAGTAATCAATTAATGATGGAGGTCACAATTACTATTGTGTTGTATATCAATACGTCTAATAATCTCTGAGATTTCGCGTTTGGATAAACGCCGTTGTGGGGGAGGTCCCTTGCCCTCTCCATTTTTCGGTATAAAAACTACGTTACGATGTATTCTAAGACATATGGAATCTACAGTCAAAGTTTTATCAAATTCGGTCCAGTCATTTCAGAGGATTTATATTTTGAACATCATGGCAGACCTGAATAATTTTCTATATATATGTAGGTATACATATATACACCTATATACACCTGAACCGATCAAAACCAAATTTTTCGGACGTAATTCTATATTGAACGGGATTTACCAGATCAAATTTTAAAGCGATCGGATGCAAATTTAAATGTTCATGCGGCTTAAATGTAGAATCGGATAAAATCGGTTGAAACATATATATATGAAAGCTATATCTATATTCGAACCGATTCCTTCCAAATTTTCCAGATGTATTTTTATCACGTTCCAGTGACTTGTTGTCTCAAACACCTGTCATTGGGCCCATAGTGCAGAGGTGAAAAAATAATTTTGGTGAGTTCTGTTTGTATGACAGAATGACTTTATCTTTGTTTGTATGTAATGAGATTCTTGTTATAACTTCCACCATAATATGGAAGGTATAATTAAATTTATCATTCCGTTTGTAACACATCGAAATATTCATCGGAGACCCTATAAAGTATATATATATATATATATATATATATATATATATATATATATATATATATATATATATATATATATATATATATGTTCGTCCGTCCCTCCAACCGTCTAATCCAAATACAGCTCACAATTTTAAGATAGAGCTTTATATTTTGGTATAGCAGTTTATATTACTCCTAGGATTTTTGGTATTGCAAATGGGCTATATCGGTCCACGTTTTGATATAGCCCCCATAGAACGGCACCTCCCTATTTTCGGTATTTTGAAGGTTGTGGCCTCAATATTCCTCAGATTTTGGTATTTGATCTTCGTTGTGGGCATAAAACTTTCCTCCAGACACTTGTCGGTACAGGTCCACACCTTAGTATAGCCCCACGAGAACAATACCTCCCTATTTCCGGTATTTTGAAGGTTATGGCCTCAATATTCCACCGAAATGGATGAAATTTGGTATTTGGTCTTCATTTGGGTATTAAACGTTCCATATGAAATAGGTCCACGCCTTCATATATCATCTATAGAACTGTATCACCCGATTTTCGATCATTTGAAGGTTTTAGCCTCATTATCACACAGAAATGGCCGAAATTTGGTACTTAGTCTTCGTTGGGAGTATAAAACTTTCTTTAAAAATGTGTCGGTGTATGTCCATGCCTTCATATAGCCCCCTAAAACGGTACATCCCCATGTTCGGTATTTTGAAGGTTGTGGCCTTTCTGACTGTAATTCGTCGGTATAGGTCCACGTTTCGATATGGCAACTCCGGATTTTCCAAATTTTGAAGGTTGTGACGTCAGTATCTCACCGAAAGACTGAAATTTGTTATTTTGTCTTCCATGGGGTTATAAAATATTTCAGAACAGAATTATCAGTATATGTCCGCGGGTTCCTGTAGCCCCTAAAGAAGCGTACCTCTTGTTTTTCGGTACTTTGGAGGTTTTACCGAAATATTGGATATTTGATATTTAGTCTTCTTTGAGTATAAAAATTTTCCGCCAGAAATTTATAGGTATACATCGAAGTTTTGGTATAGCCTGCATGGAACGGTACCTAACGTTGTTTTACCGAACTTGTTGAAATTTGGTATTTAGTCTTCTTCTTCATACTTCAATACAACTCGTTGTGAAGGGTACAACAAGTTTGGCCTGGTCGAACTTAACGCCGTTCTTACTTGTTTTTTGTCTTCTTTTTCATTCTTCTTTGGGTTTTTATTTCCTTACCATGTCTTTTTTATTCCTTATCAAGGCACATGAAACAAGTTAGACCAATCACGCCAGCTGATGGTAGCCTGAAATGTCAAAACAAATTGTTGTAATAGTGAAATGTAAAGAAACAGCTTGTTCTGATTTTTTACATTTCAAATTGAATTTCTCTACAAATTTTGGCATTTCATGCTACCAAAAAGTTGCGTTGTTGTAGCATGAATATACTACCACAGAAAAAAGTTTAAATCCACGGATGCAGTTAAATCAGTACAAGTGTACAGTAGATATTTTCCTATGAATTTTTCAATGAGTTTTGCAAGAGAGCGCGCAGAAAAGAAGCACTCCTTTTTGCTTCCCAGCACGCAGCTAGGGAGCAGTCCAATTTGAATCCAAATCACGACTTTTTAAGCAGTGTATAGATGCAAGCCATTGCGAAATATCACAAAATAAATAAAATGTATTTTTTTATCTGTGTAAAGGAAGAATATTAAGAACTATATTACTTTAACACAAATTATAAAACATCTCCTTTAAATTTAAGCGCAACTTCCTCCGCTCTGCTTTTTATACCAGCTTTATAGGCCAAAGGGGTTTTTATATTGTCCTCCCACTCCAGTTCAGGTTTCGACACGGACTCCAACTGAACTCCATCAAGAATTTCCGACTCGTCAATTACCGCAAAAATGTTCGTGTTTTCTTTATTTTATAACAAATTCTTAGAAATTAATACACATTTTTGTCTTTGGAAGAAGTGATATCGCTGGTGGTAAGGATCAACTCACAGGCTTGTTTCTAGGGATCTCTAAGCAAAATAATCACATTTTTTTACCATTTACCTTCTTAATGTTCTGTGAAGAACACATAGGTTTTCATAGTTCGATTTTTTCATTCCCGAGCAGATACTCGGTCGAATCGAATACCGTAATTAGGCCCACGCTTTTGTTGGTACAACAATATCTATTTATGTTCCAACAATTCATTTGTTTTGTTCAAACACTGCAATTGCAAATCCAAAAATGCCATAGTTTGCTCCAAACATACAAAACGAAAACAACTTGCCAAATTCCTCAATATTGTAAAAATCATTGACAATACCTATGGTAGGAACTATCATAATCTAGAATTTTTACAAAAACTATTGTCAGCCCAGAAAACCAGTTACTGAAATTTTTTTATTTGATCATATGCAATTCACATATACACTTTGGTGTAAATGTCACGAATAATATTATGAGTATTGACAAACACAACACATGGCCAGGTTTTGCCAGGTTTAACTAACTTATGATAGTTCCTACCATAGCTTTTGTCAATGACATTTATAATATTGAGGAATTTCGCAAGTTGATTTTGTTGTATATGTTTGAAGCAAAAGATGGTATTTTTGGAGTTGCAATTGCAATGCTTGAACAAAACAAATGAATTGTTAGAACAAAAATAGATATTGTTGTTCCAACAAAAGCGAACAATATTTTTTCTCTGCGTGTAGGCTTTTAGAAAAAGAGTTCGGTGTATAGCCAGTGTCACTGGCATTCATGACTTTAATTTTCCGTTCATTTTACGGAGCAACTAAGTGAGTAATACTCATCACTTAAATGGCATCATAATATATTAACTCTGAAGTTGATGTTCTACGGAAACGATTGGTGTTAAAATAAAAATGTTGTTTATTAAGGTTAAATTGATATTTAATTGTTTTAAATAGTCATACTTAATTGAAACAACTAACTGACCAGTAGCAATGCCACAAAGTACATACAAATTTCAAGGAAGTCATCAGAATAACAGTCATCGATCGCAGCCAACAAAGTCGAGTATTTAATTTGCATAATAATTACTAAATAAACCAATTGAATGTGAAACCAGGTTTTTGTTTCACTTAAATAGCGCATATGGTAGCGTCACAATGGAACTGGATCAACTGTTAATGTTAGCACAATTACGGTCCTTCATAAATAATTCACATTAAATGCTAATAATATTTATTATTCTTTTTAGTTGTTATTGATGTTTGTTTCAATGATTTGTTACCATTTAAAGTGATTAATATTTCATTCACACACAGAGAGAGAGGGACATTTTGAGTCAAACAACAAGCGCTGCGCTTGTTCTAAACATGTTTGGTATTTAACAACGTTCACAGAGAATATCACTAACCATAAAAATGGTTATTTATATTCATGGCATACGTATATACCCAAACAGTTTTTGATAATTTAAGTGATGTTGTTAATTATTATTCCGAAATTAAGTAGTTAATCGTTTTTCTGTTTTTGTTGTTGTATCAACTTTTAGTGTTATGACAACTCATGTCCATTATAATACAGATGATGATCTCTATTCAAAATTTTGCTTTGAATTATAGTTCCAGATTTTTGAATATATAATTGATTTAGTTTATTTTAAAAATCATTTGTTTCATTTTCCGCTTGCAACGATTTGACTTGTTGTACCAGTTTCTCGACGAACACGTTTTAGTGCAACGGCTCGAATTGTGTCGGCTAAGATGCAATGTAAGATGCGGTGACGACAACGTCTATTAACCCTTTAGCAAACGTCATATCAATTTGATATGAATTACTCACCAAATATTGCCACCGATCCGAATAATTTAATGCAATTGAGTGCCACATTTAAACGGTTTTAATTAGATTAACTTAAACGCAACTGAGGCGTACTTAAAATGTGCAATTATAAAAATAATTTTGGTGTCACATCGAAGGGGAACGGTAACCCATTGTTTAAGCTAGACATTTCGCAATTGTAATAATATTTTTAGTTATAGCAGTTGAAGAATATTTATCCCGCAAAAAATGTGCTGTTATGAGGCCCCAAAAGATTGGGGTATTGATGACCAAGGGCATCAGTTTGATTTTTAGCCGATGTAATAAAAATCAAAAATAGTGAACACATAAAATCCATCAAAGTAGGCAAAAATCGTCTATGTCAAATTTCTTTTAAAATTTATTAATTATTTCAACTACACCTTTTTCAGATGTAATTCGAATTATTTTAATTGTAATTCGAGAATTCTATTTGTAATTCGTTACATTTAATTTTTAATTCGAGAATTCCACTTGTAATTCGAATTATTCCAATTTTTAATTCGAAATATTCCATTTGTAATACGAATTATTCCATTTGATATTTGAATTATTCCATTTGTTATTCGAATTATTCTATTTGTAATTCGAATTATTTTATTTGAAATTACAAATGAATTCATTCGAAATTACAAATGAAATCATTCGAAATCAATCGAATTACCAATGGAATAAATCGAATTTCAAATAGAGAAATTCGACATACAAATTTAATAATTCGAATTACAAGTAGAATAATTCGAATTTCAAATGGAATAATTCGAATAACAAATGGAATAATTCAAATATCAAATGGAATAATTCGTATTACAAATAGAATAATTCGAATTAAAACTGGAATAATTCGAATTACAAATGTAATGCAACGAATTGCAAATAGAATTCTCGAATTACAAATGAAATGTTACGAATTACAACAAACATTTTTCGAATTACATCTGAAAAATGTGTACAAAAACGTACAAAAGATATCAGTAAACAACTTTCTGGAACATAAATACAACTTTCTAAGGTCATTGCTTAGAGGTCAATATAACAAAAAAAAAAGTAAAAATAGGTTCAAACCAAAAATGACCAAGAATAACTGAATTTTGACCATTCTTGTACTTGACTGTTCCATGATTTTGAACGGTTTTGTATATATGGACCAAAACAGGAGAAATTTTGTGTCTTCTCTTCTTCGTTTTTCGAATTTCTCAGTTTTGCCGAAGAAACAGACAACCACTTTCTTCAGAGTCCTTCTTCCATGAACAACTTTTGTTGGGTTTTGCTGGTCTTCGAAGACTCACATACGCATAGATACGTGATTCGTCACCTGTGGCGGTCTTATAAAAGTTGTTCAGAGCACCGCGATCGTATTTTTGAAAATTTCTTTTCACAAATCGACAAGCACATTTTTCGAACATCTAAAACAAACTTTTTTACGAATAGGTGTCCATATAATATCGAGTATATGCTGGTGGAAGAAACGTGAAAGGATGCATGAAGATCTTACATTATCAGTACACGCACGGCATCAATGTTTTCTAGCACAACGGGCGTTTTTGGACGATCGTCACGACCTTCATTTATGAGCGAGCGACGGCCACGATTGAATTCATTATACCAGTGTTTCACGTTGCTATATGATGGTGCTTCATCAACATACACAGGTTTAAGTTCATCTATGCGCTCTTGCCGTGATAATCTACGTCAAAATTTGTAAAAATTGTTCGGAAGAAAATGTTCACAAGCAAATGCCTTTTTTTTGGAAAATTGATTTCGCAAGCCGCTGTAAACAACGCAACACATTGCCGCACGTCAAACCGTACTGAGTTCGTTTAGGCTAAAACAACTGGAGACTTATCTACTAGCCCTCGTAATATTCTATATAACTATATTTTATTTTTATCCCACAATTGGAAGTCCTTGTGATTATGTAATACGATGATCATAAAAAAATCGTCAATAGCAAATTTCTAAGGCAAACATTTGTTGTAACAGAATATCTTAATTGATGCACGAACATTTGGTAAAATAAGAAAATAACTCTAACAGGATTTCTTCTATTCTTCATTTAAAATCAAAATAAAATAATAGAACAAAATGATGTTTTTCCCAAAAAAGTATGTATTTAGGGAGGTTTTCAAAATTTTGGGCGTATGAACCGACAAAACTATGGATAGGATTAAAGCTCAAAAATTTCCGGGGATATCGATGAATATTGCTTTTTTATCACACTAGCCTACGAAAAACATAATATCGCTGTAAACAGGGCCACTATGAAAACCTTCGGTAAAAATGTCTAAAGTATCCTCGAACCATACAAAACTGTGGAACATTTAAGTGGGTGGTAACACAAGGATTGGACAGATAGGGCCCAAATTTGAACATAAACTAAGTTTTGACAATATTTAGAGATCCAAAGTTTGGACCGAATAATCTCGAACTTTTGTGGGGGATGTACCGAAAGGAGTGGACCTATAACCTTCGGACCTTCGAATTGCATCTAATATTCGAAGAAATATTACAATATCCAAAGGGTGGACGAACGCAGTATTCGGTTCGAGCTCTCCAGCCACTACATTGGTGCCATAGGGGTTTTTTACAACTTTCGGGCTGTTTTCTCAAGAAGTATGGACTTGCCCCTGAAAAGCTTTTACTGCCGTAATTGAGACAGCGAATGCAAGTTGTTCAACAAAAATCATAGTGATTCGAGATCAGGTCTTAAAGTGAATTTATCCAAAATTGTATGTGGGAGGTACCCGAAGGAGTGTACAAATATAGTCCATATTCATACTTGATCTATATCTGGTAGATATAGTAGGATGTATAAAGCATGGACCAAATCGGTCACTCCCATCAAGAGTTATCGTGCGCACATTTTTTCCGAACATTTTGAACCTGAAGGAGTGGATCGATATGGCTTATTTTTGAACTTAAACTAAGTTTGCACAAAATACTACGAAGGCTACATTTTGGACTGAATCGGCAGATCCGTTGGAGAGTTATCTTGCGCTCCAACCACTACACACGGTGTCATACGGGTTTTTTGTACCTTCCAGGCTGTTTTCTCACGAAGTATGGACTTGCACCTGGTAAAAGTTATAACGTCGTATGGGGGCCGTGAATACAAGTTGCTACAACAAAAATCAATGCGATTCGAGAGCACGTCCTAAACTGAACTTTTCCTTAATTTTGTGTGGGAGGTACTCTAAGGAGTGGTCCGATTGAGTTCATATTTCAACCTCATCTAATTCTGGTAGAAATTTCACGATGTGCAAAGTATGAACCAAATCGGCTACTTCCTTCAAGGGTTATCGTGCGCACAAATTTTCCGAACATTTCCGAACTTTTGTGGGGGAGGTATCGGAAGGAGTGGACCGATATAACCCATCTTCGAACTTAAACTAAGTTTGGACAAAATATTACGAAAGCCAAACTTTGGACCGTATCGGTTGATCCGTTCGAGAGTTATCGTGCGCTCCAGCCAGCCAGACAGAAAGACAGACGGACGGACATTGCTAAATCAACTCCAAATTGTCTGAAACACATTTCGTCCAAATATACTTGGGATCCAATTGCATCTAACATACGCTCAAGCCATCCGTAATCACCACCAAGAGGAAGATGATTTTTCATCAAAAATAATCATGAGTGATGAGGCGCATTTCCATCTACAAACTTCTTTTTGTGGGGCTTTTTGAAGTCGCGGGTTTATGTCAATAAGCCTCCGACTCTTTCAGCTCTTAAAGACAATGCCCGTCAAAAAAGTGAGGACCAATCGCCGGAAGTTTTGGCCAAAGTGATGGAAAATGCCATAAAAAGGGCTCACATGACAATAAACTGTGGCGGTGGCCATTTATCTGACATCATATTCTCGACTTGATGTAAAAAAATTAAAAGACCAAATAAAATAATCCACAAGAAGAATCAAAGTTTTTTCATTTTGTTTAAATTACAGCCAAAAAACATCGGATGTTTACTTTTGCGCCACCTTGTACATTTTGAAATGCATGAAAATCGCGAAATCCTCAAAATCACTTGATGCAATATAATGAATTGTTTTCATTTCATCTGTATACATTTACCTAGATTTACTTTGGCACCTGCGATGTAGCATCGTCTACAGTTTAGTGTGCAAAAACTGTATAACGCTTATAATTTGCACAAATGGCACACACTTTTTATGCGCATCCGATTTCACCATCAACCGTGAAAAATACATGAATCTAAACCTATTTCAATAAAATCCATCAAGAACCGTGGATGTAGCATCAGACACTATTTTTGGGATAAATCGGATACTGCTCCCATGCCACTAAATTTTTTAAACCGCATTTTTCGCAAAAACGCGAGTGACGTGTCAATTTCTTCATTGAAATGGAGTTAGTCCGCGATATTTTCAAAAACATTTTTCGCAAATTTTAAAATTGTTGCAGTAGCCGTTTCCGCTGTTCTAGTGGATGGATTTTCACAATCTATGATTTATATGATCCAGACCGCCGAAAAACTAAATTATCGCGGGGAACCAGCCCTTTAAAAGGATATTGTTAATACCGTACCGAAAAAATAGGTTTTTTTAGAAAAAATATATAATGAGTTAGTCCATACTATGCACACTTAAATTGGCTGTAATTTGGTTATGGAACCCTTCTGTGGTCAAACAACTTATTTAATAAAAAGTTAAAAATAACAAGTAAAAACGCGTTAAGTTCGGCCGGGCCGAACTTTTCATACCCTCCACCATAAAATATTCTGCACTAAAATGGAATAATTAGTTTTCACTCCTGTCCCCAACTTTAAGTGGGTACGTTAAAATGTCAGATAATGTACATAAAATGCTTCATTAGGGAGGCGCTTTTAATGGTGCCTATATCTAACTATGTATGTTGACAATTTTTGGTGGGCTAGAAATTGGGAGGTACCGTTATATAGGGGTTATAATAAAACATGGATAGTTAGTTTTTGATGCGAGCCTTTAATGTCAAATAACTCCTAATTCGGTTAAAAATTGCAGCTAGAATCCTCAAAATACCGAAAATCGGTACACAACGTGGGAACTTCAAATGTCATTAACAGCTAGTTCGGAGATATGTGGGCTATACGAAAATATGAACTTAAATGAACAATTTTTGTTGCAGAATTTTTGTTGGCTTTTAAGTTTCAAATTACAGAAAGTTCGTCCAAAAAATAAAGCTAAGGTACGGAAAATCGAGAGGTTTGTTTTGGGGCTATACCAAAACATGGACATACGTTGGTTAAACATTTTAAGTAAAATCCTCAAAGTACCGAAAATCGGGAAGTATCGTTATATTGGGGCTATGTTGAAAATTGTTGATGCAGATGTGTGGTGACCACTACAACCTTTAAATGTCAAATTACAGTTAGTTCGGTTAACAATTGTAGCTAAAATTGCAAAATTACTGAAAATTGGCAGGTACCGTTATATGGGAGCTATATCCGAACATGGATCTATGTTGTTTGATGGAGAGGTGTTGTGACCACTAAGAACTTCAAATGTCAAATTACTGCTATTTCGGTTTACTATTGTAGCTAAAATCATCAAATTACTGAAAATCGGGAGGTACCGTTATATGGGGGCTTTATTAATACATCGACCTTTCTTGACAATTTTTGGTGGAGAGGTGTGGTGACCACTAGGAATTTTAAATGTCAAATGTTCAAATTACAGAAAATTCGGTTAAAACTTAGGAAAAATTCTCAAAATACCGAAAATCAGGAGGTACCATTATATGGGGCTATACCAAAACATGGACCTATGTTCATAATTTTTTCGAATATAAGATGCTTGGTCACTAAGAACCCTAAATATCAAATTATAGCTAATTCGGTCTAGAAATGTGACTTAAAACGTCAAAATACCTGAAATCAGGCCCTAACGTTATATGGGGGCTATTCCAAAACATGGACCTATGTCCACTAGTTGTATAAGTTTATTGACATTTAAGAACCCTAAATGTCAATTTATAGCTAAATTGGTCTGAAAATGTAGCTAAAAACGTCAAAATGCCGTAAATCGGGGGTACCGTTATATGGGGGCTATACCAACACGTGGACCTATGTCCATTATTTCGTTATATACGTTTATTTACACTTAAGAATCCTAAATGTCAAATTATAGCTAAATCGGCATGAAAATGTAGCTAAAAAGTCAAAATACCGTAAATCGAGGGGCATAGTTATATGTTCGAATTACAGCTAATTCGGTTAAAACTTGTAGGTAAAAATCTTAAAATAGTGAAAATCGGGAGGTACCGTTATATGGGGCTATACCAAAACATGTACTTACGTTCATAATTTTTTCGAATATAAGTATTTTGTCACTAAGAACTCTAAATATCAAATTATAGCTAATTCGGTCTAGAAATGTATCTAAAAACGTCAAAATACCGTAAATCGGGGGTACCGTTATATGGGGACTATACCAAAACGTGGACCTATGTCCACAACTTTTGTTCTATAAGATAATTGCCAGTTAAGAACCCTTAATGTCAAATTACTTTCCTGTCCAGGTTTTGCTTTTGATATACCTCTTAAAGAAACAGAGATATTGGCTTTGAAATAAAATGTTGACTTTTCTCCAAATAAGTGTTCGCCCATTCCGACCCCTAAATATCATCCGACCATCATCAAAATCAATAGGCTTCTTTCCCTTTGGGACCCCCATTAACCCCCAAAATTTTGTGAGGATCCGATCAAAATTGCGACCTGTAGCGTGATTACAAAAAAATCGGAAAATGGGATGCATTATCGACTATTGCCATATCTCTGCTATTTGACCACCTACGACAACCTACTTTACATCGTTGTAAAGGTGATATTTTCTACTTTCCTGGTCAGGTTTTGCTTTTGATATACCTCTTAAAGAAACAGAGATATTGGCTTTGAAATAAAATGTTGACTTTTCTCCAAATAAGTGTTTGCCCATTCCGACCCCCAAATATTATCCGACCATCATTAAAATCAGTAGATTTCTTCCTCTGTGTGACCCCCATTAACCCCCAAAATTTCGTGACGATCCGATCAAAATTGCAACCTGTGGCGTAATTACAAAATAATCGGAAAATGGGATGCATTATCGACTATTGCCATATCTCTGCTATTTGACCACCTACGACAACCTACTTTACATCGTTGTAAAGGTGATATTTTCTACTTTCCTGGTCAGTTTTTGCTTTTGATATACCTCTTAAAGAAACAGAGATATTGGCTTTGAAATAAAATGTTGACTTTTCTCCAAATAAGTGTTTGCCCATTCCGACCCCTAAATATCATCCGACCATCATCAAAATCAATAGGCTTCTTTCCCTTTGGGACCCCCATTAACCCCCAAAATTTTGTGAGGATCCGATCAAAATTGCGACCTGTAGCGTGATTACAAAAAAATCGGAAAATGGGATGCATTATCGACTATTACCATATCTCTGCTATTTGACCACCTACGACAACCTACTTTACATCGTTGTAAAGGTGATATTTTCTACTTTCCTGGTCAGTTTTTGCTTTTGATATACCTCTTAAAGAAACAAAGATATTGGCTTTGAAATAAAATGTTGACTTTTCTCCAAATAAGTGTTTGCCCATTCCGACCCCAAATATTATCCGACCATCACCAAAATCAATAGGCTTCTTCATCTGTGAGACCCCCATTAACCCTCAAATTTTCGTGACGATCCGATCAAAATTGCGACCTGTAGCGTGATTTCCAAAAAAATAGAAAAATGGGATGTATTACCGACTATTGCGATATCTCCGTTATTTGGTTACCTACGCCGACCTAGTTTGCATCATTGTAAAGACTTTCATAGTCAGGCTTTGCTTTTGGAAAATTTTTAACCAAATAAAATCGCAAAAATTAAAATTTGGGTTTTATTTTCTACTATTGTGATATCTTCGTTGTTTGATCACCTACGAGCACCTACTCTACATCATTCGAAAGGTGATATTTTCTGCTTTCATTGCCAGGTTTTGCTTTTGGTATACCCCATATAGAAGCTGAGATATTCGCTTTGGAAAAAACGTTGTCTTTTTATCCACCTAAGTTTTTTGCCCTTTCCGACCCCTAAATATTATCCGACCATCACCAAAATCAATAGGCTTCTTCCCCTCCGGGACCCCCATAGACATCCAAAATTTCGACGATCCGATCAAAATTGCGACCTGTAGCGTGATTACAAGGTTTAGATGGACAGACGGACGGACGGTCGGACTGATGGACGGACACACATAACCAGATCGACTGAGCTCGTCGAGACATTCATTTTGGTATATATAAGTATGGGTCTACGACCATTATTTCGATGCGTTACAAACTTTTTGGCCAAAACCAACTTATAATACCCTCCCCACATAGTGGTGTAGGATATAATAAGGAGACGATACAGTCAGTGCATTGTCTCAATTTGAACTTCTATATCTCAAAAACGGTAAAACCTACGAAAATATCATAAAGATCAATCTAGTGGAGAATTTTCACAGCTACAACATTTTTTTAGGCTCATTTACATAGGACTCCCGGTTTCCAAGCCAAATCGTGAAAACCCAAAGAACCCCTAAAAATGTGAACTTAAATCGCGATTGTTTCTTGATATTTCTCATCTATGAGCATTGTAGTTTCAGAATCTGCAAAAACTTTCCAGCATCTTCCACTTAAATTTCGTTAAGGCACACCGTTTACATCGAAAACGGTTCAGCTTTGGATATAGCTCCCATATAAATTTTCGTTTGATTTTACGTATTTGCTGCACCAAACACGCTATATAGGTCCGATTCCACATGATATACTTTTTGTAAAAGCAGTAACACATTGGATTGTTATTACCGAATTGCACACTTTCTTTGGTTTTGACCGACAAATGTTTTCAAAATAAATGTTTTGTGTCATAAAACATCATTAACGATGATATGGAATAGATTAAATGATCTGTCTCAAACTTGAATTTCACATTCACCAAAACCTTTTACAACAAATTTGTGTCCATTTCACAAACATCAATCATGAAGACAAAAAAGAAGAAGAAGTTTCGAGATTATACGATGATTTATGGATTATATTTCATATCTAATTTTCACCAACAATAACATTCATCATTCACAATGGGAGGGGGAATGATGAAATGATCAGTGGTATACTTTCAACCAGTTATTAATTTGCTCATTTGAAATCAATGTAGAAATGACTTGGGGTGATAATTGGCGCAGTTAAACCAGTTCCATGAAATGCAAAATCAATATGTCTCAAGATATCTCTAGAGTGAGGATACCCTTGTGCGTATATAGATCGCTGTTAGGCATAAATAAATCTACCATTCATATTCGTACAATATACCTTATGTCTCTCGCTTCACCTTCCTGTTTCCAGAGAAAAGAACACAAATGCTAATAAATTAAAATGACACTTATGTCATTTAATATTGTACAATGAATTTGTCTCTTCGACTTTGAATACACAAATAGTACACAAATGAGGTAAATTTCATCACAACACTCAAAACCAAACAAAAAAAACTATTTTTCTGACATTGATGGC
This sequence comes from Musca autumnalis, assembly GCF_047663935.1. Lineage (NCBI taxonomy): Eukaryota > Metazoa > Arthropoda > Insecta > Diptera > Muscidae > Musca > Musca autumnalis. The sequence continues at coordinate 125,884,358 of NW_027411866.1, read as the reverse complement.
CCAGAAGCTACAAACATTCACGGTGGAAATCTAAACAATGGTATAATAATCCACGGCATTGTTTTCTTTTTTCATTTTGGGCTTGGGAAATACCTTTGTTCAAGTTCGAAGCCCAAAAGCGTGTGTTGCAAAAAAAAAAAAAAAAAAAATAAATAAAAAACTCACTATAACCTCCAGCATTATAGTTTTAGACAAAGACCTGAATATTATTATTATTAGCCGGTGTTGTGATTAGGTAGCGCAGAGGGTTAAAGGCTTTGTTTTGGTATTCATTTGAATGAATGTTAGCTCAGCGGCTAGCTATAGCTGTGATTTGGGAATTGCGGTGTAATAATTAGTTAGTCATTCACGTATTACCTTACCTACCTATCTACCTACAGCTGTTTGTTGCTGCTGCTTATACTGGCATCGTTGCACGCTGGATATATGGATGGATGACTAATAACGTTTAAACTTCTACAAACATTAAGGCATGGGACGGACATAAAAGTCGAACCACCGACCAAGTAAATTATGAAAACAATAACAGTCAATATTCAACACAATACTGAGATGTTTTTGTAATGAAAGAATTAAGTCCGATCATGGTAAAACGAAGATTTCACTATACTTTCTTTACGTTTGGAGTTAAGGAGGAGGTATGATTTAATGTTTTAAAAAATATCCAATTTGTTCACATTTGTTTACTTACAATTAACAAGTAAAAAAGTATCAGTCGGCTTTGGCGGCAGATATATAGCCTCAGCCTATGTGAATTGGAACTTTCATATACGGACAGATGTATTTAGGGTATTTTCAGAATATTGTGGCACTTGTTGGACATTTGAACAAAAAATTTGGATTAGGATTAAAGTTCAAAAGTTTTGCGGAGTCATATCTTTTCGATAGATATCGCGCCCACTAGTTATCTTACACCTGTTGGTCCAGTATGCCAGGAGGCATGGACTTGTCCACGGAAAACATAATATGGCTGCACATCATCGGCAAAGATTTCTAAAAGACCTTCGAAAAGACCCTAAACTGCACTTGGACACAAATGTTGAACTTTTGTGGGGGAGGTATCCTAAGGAGGGGACCGATATGGGCAATTTTAGAAGTTAAACTAAGTTTTGACAAAATATGACGAAGGACAAATTTTGGACCAAATCGGTCTATCAGTTCGAGAGTTATTGTGCTCTCCAACTACTACATATGGTTTTTTTACCACTTTCGGACTGCTTTCCAAGAAGTATGGTCTTGCCACTGAAAAAACTTTTACCGTTGTAATTAAGACAGCGACTGCAACATAAAGAAAAAGTTAGTCAAAAGCAGGTCTTAAAGTGAACTTATCCGAAATTTTGTGTGGAAGGTACCCGAAAGAATGGGCAAATATAGTCCATATTCAAACCTGATCTATATCTGGTAGATATATTAGGATGCGCAAAGTATGGACCAAATCGGTCCGTCCTCTCAAGAGTTATCGTGCGCACAATTTTTCCGAACATGTGTGAACTTTTGTGGGGGAGGTACCCGAAGGCGTGGACCGATTGAGTCCATATTGGAACCTCATCTAAGTTTGGTAGAAATTTCACGACGTTCAAACTTTGGACCAAATCGGTTACTCCCTTCTAGAGTTATCGTGCGCACAAATTTTCCGAACATTTTCGAACTTTTGTGGGGGAGGTACCGGAAGGAGTGGATCTATATACCGAGGGTATATACACTTTCATACGGGCAAAATGTGCCTCATTGAAATAATGGTTTTAGACCCCAAGTATGTTTGGACGAAATGTGTTTGAGACAATTTGGATTCGATTTAGCAATGTCCGTCCTGCCTGTCTGTCTGCCTGGCTGGGGCGTACGATAACTCTCGAGCGGATCAACCGATTTGGTCCAAAATTTGGCTTTTGGAATATTTTCTCCAAACTTAGTTTAAGTTCGAAGATGGGTTATATTGGTCCACTTCTTCTGGTACCTCCCCCACAAAAGTTCGAAAATGTTCGGAAAATTTGTGCGCATGATAACTCCTGAAAGGAGTAACCGATTTGGTCCACACATCGTGAATTTTTTACCAGACATAGATGAGGTTTCAATATGAAATCAATCGGTCCACTGCTTCGTGTATCTACCACACAAAATTTCCGTAAAGTTCGCATTGCTTAATTTTTTGGTGCAGCAACTTGTATACACTGCATAAGACGGTACAAGTTTCATCAGGGGCAAATACCAACTTCCTGAGAAAATAGCCTGAAAGTTGCAAAAAAAAACCCTTATGACACCGTGTGTAGTGGTTGGAGCACAAGATAACTCTCGAACGGATCTGCCTATTCGATCCAAAAATTTGCCATCGTAATATCTTAGTCTGATTTCGAAGATAAGCCCTATCAGTTCACACCTTTAGGTACTTCCCCACAAAGTTTCAAAACTTTTCACAAGAGTAATGAGTACGATAACTCTCGAAGACAGTACTCGATTTTGTCCGTACTTTGAACGTCGTAATATTTCTACGAGACTCCTTCGGGTACCTCTTACACAAAATATGGAAAATGTGCAGTTCAGGACCTCCTCTCAAATTTTGCTTACAGCCTGTTTTCCTCAAAGCCACTGTTGAGAAAATGACACGAAAGCTTTAAACAATCCTGCCTGATAGGCTCGCTGATCGGTTATACCTTTGAACTGTCAGGTTTGATCATTCTTCCACTGCATAGCGCTGACATTTGCATACCTGACTGGATTGCTTGATAAGAGGTCAAGTGCTGCTGGGAACATTGATCCAACTTCTGGTCTTGTCGCAAATAGCTCTGGCTGGCGCGGACAACTTAAACATGCTGCTGAACGTTACATCCAATATCTTGGGGTTGTTCGTGGTCGGAATTAGGGCGTCATCGACCAATATCTTCTGAGGGAGCCTCATTTAAGCCGTCTACGTGGTGAACAATGTGGCAGTGGATTTAGCGACGGATAGTTTCGTATTCCTCTGAGGGAAGACCTCCACTAGGTCAGCTATGTAGACATTTAACATATCACATATGTCATCGACTATAGGACCCGATGCCAAGATCGCTCTATCATCCGCATACATTACGGTCCCTATGCCGTCTGAAAGTGTGGAATTTCAGAAATATAGATGTTAAACAGTTCAGGAGATACCGTCGCATCATGGGGAACTCCCTGTTTCACTCTACGGGTTTCCGACTTCTTATTTCGAAATTCTATGTACAAACGACTGGCTTCCGTACGTATTGTTGCTTATCAAACGTTTCAAACATGGCTGGAGGGAAGTCCTCTCTATATCTCGAACAGCTTGGCATGGTTGGCATGACGCATAGTCTACTCTGGTTCAGTTCTCGACTGATATGTGTGGTGCCATAAATTTTTCGGAATCTTGCTAATGGTGAAGTGCCTCTACAATCTTTGCTACTGGCGACAAGAGGGAGATCGGCCTGTACGATTTACCTCTGCTGACATCCTTGCCTGACTTCAGTAGCGGAGCCACCCTACCAACATTCCAGGTTTCTAGTACAATGTGAGTGGTTAACGATAGATTGAATACACTTGTTAAATTCTCAACCCCGGGTTAATACGCTTGCTTAGGTATTGCCAGCGAGTTTGGTATTGGTGGTCTGTTTATGGAAACGATGATCGAATGATGGTCTGATCCAAGGGAAGTAACGGGTTGCCAGGACACGTCATATATCAGGTACCGGGTACCACAATGGTGATATCTTGCGAGCTAAGTCAATCTCATGTTGTCCGGAATGCCAAAGCTCATGATGAGCATTGAAATTCCCCCAGCACTAGATGGTAATACAACGTGTTGCCAGGCATCTTTTGACATTTTCATTTAAAGGTTTGATATGTTTTAGCCTCAACGTACTGAGTACGGTTTGACGTACGATCATGTGTTGCGTTGTTAAAGCGACTTAAAAAAATTAATTTGCCAAAAATGGAATTTTCTTGTAAACATGTTCGTCCGATCATTTTCCCAATTTTCGGCATAGATAATCACGGCAAAGTGGGTCGATGAAATTAAATTTTTGCATGAATTCAATCGTGGCCGTTGCTCGCTCGCAAATGAATGTGGTGAATATTGTCCAAAAACGGCCAATGTGCCAGAAAATATACCGTGAGATAGAGGTATCCTTGTTCATATCTCTTACCAGTCATGTTCATGCAATATCGAATGTATGATATTGCATGAACATGACTTTAAAGTAATCGATGTGCGAGTATATTTATAAAATTATCTTAACACATTTTGTAAAAAATAACTTAAATATCTCCCTACAAGAATGTTTATCTGTTAATGGTTTGTGTACTGGGGTGTAGTGGTCGCCCGTCTCGACTGTAAACCTTGTTTAATTCCTTTTATGCCTGCGCACCAGTAGCCTATACGGCACCTAGTAGCCATGGTTCAGAATAGTTTTTTTCGTGGTCAAAACTCTTTAACTTTTGAATGGATAGAGATATTTCATTTTGTTTGACAGATAACATTAACAAGCAAACAACTTTCAGTCGGCTTTGACGACAGAGATATACCCTCAGGCTATATGAATTGAAACTTTCTTCTATTGACAATATCAAATCTAGTACCGGCAACGCAGATTTTAAAAGTATGAACATGCCGACAAAAAATATGTTTGGTTTGAAGCTCAACAGTGTTGCGGAGGACGTAAAAACTGGAAAAAATATTAGGAGATCCAAAGTTTGGATGGTTGCTCCGTTCAACAAATGTAGCGCGTAGCATTCAAGTGACATTTTTTAATGTGTGAAATTTTTAATGAGGTACCGAAAGTTACCCACCGATAGTGCTCATCTTCGAACTTAAACAATGTTTGGTAATAATATTACGAAATCCAAATTTTGGACCGAATCGGTCCATATTCGAACTTGATCTATGTCTCGTAAAAATATTACGATGTTCAAAGTACGAAAAGTTTTGAAATTTTTGAGGGGGAGGTACTAAAGGAGTGAACCGATACGGCTCATCTTCGAAATCAATCTAAGTTCGGGGAAGATATTACGATGTCCAAATTTTGGACCGAATCGATAGATCCGTTCGAGAGTTATCTTCTTCCTCTTCAACCACTACACACGGTGCCATACGGTTTTTTTGGCACCTTTCAAGCTATTTACTCGTGGACTTGCCCCTGATGAAACTTGTACCGTCGTAAGGGGGGCAGTGAATGCAAGCTACAGCAAAAATTAAAGCGATGCGAGAGCAGGTCCTATACAGAACTTTGGCGAAATTTTGTGTGGGAAGTACCCGATGGAGTGACCGACTGAGTCCATATTGAAACCTTATCTAAGTCTGGTAGAAATTTCACGATGTGCAATGTATGGACCAAATCGGTTACTGCCTTCAAGAGTTATTGTGTTCACAAATTTTCCGAAAATTCTCCAACTTTTGTGGGGGAGGTGCCGGAAGGAGTGGACCGATATAATCCAAGTGTTTGGACGAAATGTCTTTCAGACAGTTTGGAGTCGATTTAACCATGCCTGTTCGTCTTTCTGTGGGGCTGGCTAGTGCGCACGATAAATCTCGAATGAATTGGTCCAAACACGAGTACCTCCCCCACAAAAGTTCAAAATTTTTAGCAAGAATTGTGCGCACGATAACTCTCGAAGGGAGTTACCGTATTGCTCATCACTTAGCATATGGTAATATTACTTCCAGGCATAGATCAGGTAATATTACTTCCAGGCATAGGACAGGAGTTCGAATATAGACTATATCGGTCCACTCCTGCGGGTACCTGCCACACAAAATTCGGAGAATGTGTTGTTTAAGAGCACCTCTCGTATCGTAGTAAAATTTCCTTCAGCAGGTACAATTTGTTTCGGGGGTAAGTCCATACTTCCTGAGATAATGGCATAAAAGCTCCAAAAAACCCTGACGGTACCCACTAAATCGTTAAATCCGCAAGATAACATCGTATTATTCCATATAGTCAACTGCAGTTTAACATTGAAAGGCAACAATTTGATGCGTGAATTTTCTTAAAAACCTATTTTTTGCTGTAAAATTTACAAGTGCACCCCGCGTGAATGTAGTTTTTTACGCGGCGGATCTAATGAGCCCTAAACATCGGAATATGCATAAATATTGAAAGAGATTGATTCGCTGTATTCAAAATAGGATGCGCATCAACCGACTTTAACTAATTCGCGAATAACAGGCTTTTTAATTTTCATATTTTTTGAATGATTTTAATTTCAATATTACTCTTAATTTCTTATCCTTCTTATAAGTTATCACAGTAAGCAGTTAAGTTTTTCCGATGGTAAACCATATTTGTTGATGAAATTTTAGCAGTATACATTAATTATTGTATGTATCGAAATTATTATTGTATGTATCGAGAACTTCCAAATATTTATACCCTATACCACAATGTGGAAAAGGGTATTATAAGTTTGTTTTGGTAAAAATTCATGTAACACCGCGAAATATTCGTCGGAGACCCCCAATGTGGTATACCATTCTTCATATCTCGACGAGATAAAGCGATTTTGAGATGTGTGTCCGTCCGTCCGTCTGTCCATTATAAATTGTAAACACGCTCCAGGCCGCAATTATGGACCGATCGTCACGAAATTTTGTATGGAGGTCGGGTTCAGATCAGATAGGTCCCTATTCTTATTGGTGACGATCGTGAAATATTTTGCGGGTGAAATGGACCAAAAACATAATATTTATCCAATTTTCTAGCGGATCTGTAGGTCTCAATAATATTCCGATCAACGCGTAATTTTAAATAAGGTAAGAGTATATCACAAAACAGAAGCTTGCAATTTGATGACCAAAACTTTTGTGTGAAAATTGTGAAAATTTTTAAATACATCTTATATCTTAATTCCTGGAAGTGACATTCCGGACAAGTGAGTTATACTTGGAAGTGGAACGCTTGGCCTTTCAATTGATGTCAATTATGTTGGTGTGCATGATCACATAATAGCCCGTTTAGACTATACCCTTATACGATGATTAAGGGCATTATCTCGATTTAAGTGCTTAATCCACCCAAATCTACCCTGATTTACCATACAAAATTAAATCAACTCAAAACTTGGATTTGTTTTAAATCAAATGTTAAATCGAAATATTTTGATATACAACACTGCTTTTTGCTCCTAAAAATGCAACTATTGCAGTCTGTACCAATATTGGCAACTATGTTCATGTGTCGTTTATTTACTAGGGTTATAACTTTTTCACCTTCTTTTCTCAAAAATGATTTCCTGTAGCGAGAGTGAATGAACTTTTGCCTATTAAAAATTTGCTCCAAATTTTTTTTTCTGTTGCACGAATAAGTGACATTTTGCCTATTAATGACTAAAATAATTTTTATTTCATTTAAATATTGAGAAAGGTCCCTCACAAAGCACTTTCAATTTATGTGTTACATGGAATAAAGCTATAAATATGATATAAAATAATATATATGTAATAATATGACGATGAAATTGGTGAGAAACAAAAGCTTATGTCATTCTGGATATGTCTTGTGACTTTAACGATTGTTTTGAGTTATTTATGTGCTTAAAGTGACTCCAAAATTTTTTTCCAAAAAGCTCATCTATATAAATTTAAAAGCTTTTTGTGCGTGAGCTTTTTTCTATCGAATCACCTTGCAATTAAGAGTTTATCTAATCTTATGCAAAAACTCATCAAAATATGGCACAGGGATGTGAGGTTGTAAAAAAGTCATAACCCTATTATTTACATTTTTAAAATAACTGTAAGCACAAACACACAAAAACAAACAGAAGCGGAAAAATAGAAAAAATATTAAATAAAAATAAAATGGATGTAGCTTTATTTAATATAAATTGTAAACAACATATTTAATAGCAATTTGTCAGATTATTTTTTGCAGTATTCCATTCCATTTTTAATTTTCAAGCAATTCTTTTTGTAAATTCGCGTATGTATACGTAAACAAAGATCAGCTGACTGGCATCTTATATCATTTTACACTAGTCTAAACAACTAGGATTTGAAAGTTGGATTTAGAAATCGAATAGTCTAAACGGGCTATAACAGAGTTACAACATTATATATCCCGTTATTTGTTTGTAGTGTAATAATAAACTTGCTAGAAGTCGCAATTATACATCAATAGTCACGAAATTTTGCACCGGGTACGAGTATAGGTCAAAAAAGATGCCTACAATTTTGAATGATGAACTGATATTCTTTAGCGGGTGAAATGGACCATTACTTTTGTATGAAAAATATCCAACTTTTATTTTTGGTCGATATTTTAATTCCTTGGGGACATACATATATATTTCACAAAGTTGCCTACATATGGAAAAAAACTACTGACCTTTCCTCTGATGTAAATTGCAATAAAGTGTTTGTTAGATAACGGACCTACTGCCTAATATATAATGGGTTCTGTGTAGAGAACCACATTTTTATCCCATGCTACATATTGTCTCTCCAAAAGTTTATGTAACACCACGAAATATTCGTCCTAGACCCCTTATTTGGTATGCCAAATTTCATATCTCGACGAGATAAAGCGATTTAGCGACGTGTGTCCGTTCATTAAAAATTGTAAACAAGCTTAAGGCCGCAATTATGGACCGATTGTAACAAATTTTTTAAGGAGATTCGGTTTGGGCCAGAATAGATATGATTAGTTTTTGGTGATGATCGTGAAATGTTCAGGGGATGAAATGAATCAAAAACAAAATTTTAACCGATTTTGTAGCGACTCTGTAGATCAAAATAATAACCCGCAAAATGTTTATAGTTGTGGTTTCATGTATTTTTATGCGTTTTGTAGAATCTGTACGTATTTTTAATTTATTTTTTAGAAGTTTATACGGACTCTGAGGTAGCATAATTTAAATTTGCTCCCAGTTTTTTTTTATGTTTCGCGAAAATAAAAACAAATTTTAGAAATTATCGTGCATCTACGGATAGATATCAAATGCAAATACAACAAAAAATTTTAAATATTTGTTCTTTATAAGAGAATAAGAACCGCTATAACTTTTGCGCGCATCTGAAAATTTTGTGAACGCGACCAGATTTGAAACCAGAATTTTGTCCTTAACCTTTATACCAAAAAACCGAAGATGTGCTCGCAAAAAAATTTTGTATTTTTTTTTCAAGTGGAATTGTAAAGGTAGTTTGATTTTTACCATATGAGGTGCATCTGAAATATTTACCATAAATAGCTCGAGCACGCTAATCTCAAATTTTCGTGAAGCATAGATCCGTTTTTTCTAAATGTTTGAACCGGATGCTCAGATATAAAACCCGGATTTTGAACCGGTTTTAAGTAACCGATTAAGATTATATGTATACCATTGGAAAGCTTATAAAATCCACAATCGCATGAATCAATTCGCTGATTGCAAACTTGTTGATTCCTTGCTGATTTTTGTACTTTCACTACGATTCAAGAAATAAAGGACGAAAAGCACATGAAAGGCATTGAGTTAGAAGAATGAAATGTTATACAAAAGTTTCGCCAGTCGATTTGACTAAAGACATGTCGTCTCAAAACGAAGGTACAACAACGCCGAAAAGAGATATACATATGGAGCTATTTTCCCAAGTATTATAGAAAAAAAAAATCAAAAACTTCATTGCGCGATATCTCAAAAACTTGATTTCCTTTTGGGTTCTTAGTATACTCACCAAGGGCTTTAATCTCCAAAATAAATTTTCTACCCCCCATACTTTGAGTTTCATTTTGTGCCACAGTGTAATTTACCTACCTAACAAAAAAACAATGAACCCAATATCAGATATTTTTCTCCAGAAATTTGCAAAAATTTCGTATTTTACAATATTGGGGAAAAATGTCGTCTTAAGGAGTACATCACGCAAACAGCTTCCGCAAAATTCCCAAATGCGTCCCTGAAGTTCATCATCATCGATCACCGGAATACCCAGGTGGTTTCTGTTCTTGATTTATTGTATTGTTTTTATTGAGACTCAATAATATTATGTTAACATCATTAAACATTTTAATAACTAAAGTATCGGCTTTTACTATAAAATAAATATATGTATTATATTTACAAACAAAACAAACACCAGCTAAAATCTTCTTTTATGTTAACAAAAGATCAACTAATTCAATTTCCATAACAATTAACACAATATAATTATAAGATTTCATTTCTACTTTTGATTATCTCTATTACGTATGCATGCCTGGAGATAACACTTTGCCTTTCACCACACAGAAGTGTGGCGTAGCGTCCCATAAAATAGTGTAACAAATAATATCACCAACCAACAATGCCACTCTAAGAAAAGTTATAACATGAAGTAAAGTGTAGACCAAAGTGAGCCATGCGTCAATATTACCAACAATTCAAAACGCAAAAAAAAAGAGTGCAACTTTTGTCATAGCTGGTTAACAACTAATGTTTATCATGGCTTGTCTGGTTTTTTTCATGCAGATGAATTCACAAAAGGGAGTCTCCCACTCTACGTGTTAATGCGGTGAACGTGACTTTCAAGTTACTCTATAATTTAACGATGACGTCATAAAACAATAGTGCGGTTAAATGTAATGAGAAAGATTTAAGATTCATAACACGTAAGGGAAATCCTCTGTTGGAAAACTTGAAAGGGAAATTTTACACAATTTGTAATTTCCAAATATTACATGATGACAATAGTATAAAGATTTGTTTTATTGATATTGAATTTTAAGTGCATTTTAAATGCAAATACAAACAAGATATTTATTAAAGATTACTAGATGTTGTAGTTCTACATCCGTCTTCGTAAATGGATGAAAATAACATAGAAATACGTTTTCAAAATGTTCTTCGCTTTTAATGTTAGTCTTGGATAATCAGTTTTACTGAGCATCTGACAGATCTTATCGCTAAATAGTGTTTTTCGCTTCCCGAAGCTTGGATTTACCGCATTTAGGAATATTAAAATCAGATGAATTCATTTGAAGGACCGATATTTTTTAAATAATTTGGAATGATTAACAAACATCGAAAATATAGCAATACTGATTGGGAAAGAAAATAGGAGCATCTGGGCTGAGTAAGTGTAGTACGGCGAACAACGATTTTGTTGATGTAAACCATATTTCTTCTGACTTAACAACATTGTCGCACAGCTTACATCAAGTTCGAAAATGAACTATTTCGGTCCCTCTTTTGGGAAATTTCAATTAAGTCGAGTGTCGTTCTAAAATTTATCAAAGGTACTTCTTGTGGTGATGTGGGGGATGTTAGATACCAAGAAACCCTCCTGACAGGCTTAAACAGGACTTATATTTGTCCCTCTGAACCCCCCTTATGATGTCAGCTGGGAAACTGCCTTTAACACACGTTAAAGTTAGTGAAGCTAACATAGCCGCACTCACCCATAAAAACTGTACAAATTTTAGTTTGCCATCAAACAAAAAAACCCTCTAAAGTTGACAACCCTCGCAAATATTTAAAGGGCCGTGGTCTGTGAATCCACACGTGGAAAGTTCGGATACTCTATTGAGAAGGTGCAGCTTACGCACTGGCAAAGTATAAAGCCGAAATTACTGCCACACAGGAAATATAATGAATTGGGAAAGACCACACAACAATACCTTAAAGTGTTAAAGTATTATCTGTGTTCATGCCCACACCGAAGACAAGGACGAAGAGACCTAAGATATGTTTTAACAGCGCTTAGGAAAAACCCATGACCATGACATTTGTGGCCCAACAGTCGGGAAATTCAGTCTCCACAGTGGCAAAAAATGTGGTATTTAGCAGCATCAGGTGTAATCATCTCGACATTCAAAAAAGCAATTGGTTGTCACCAGATCAAAAAACAAGAAGTAAATTGATCACATAGTGATAGATGGAAGGCATTTATACAACATGATGGATTTACGATCGGTAGGTCATACTTTTCAAACTGTGTTGCTTTGTTCCCAAAATTCGATGCTTTTGTCACCAAAAAATCGCATGAAATATTTGTTTATCCACAAAAAATCAGACAAAATTATTATTTGATGCAATTTATACTGAAATATATCTTTGTAAGTGTTGATATTATTCGACCCTTTTTCATTTGTGTTAGAAATAAAACTCTTTGAGCTTCAGGCGAATTTTGATTTTTATTTTGTTGTTTTTCCAATATTTTGCAACTGTATAAATTGCATCATCAGGGAATATGTAAACATTTTAAAGTCAAGTTTAATTTAAAATTATGATTAACTATCATCGTCGCTTGCAACTATTTTATTCATTTTCGCTGACTGTCCAACAAATTTTTATGAAAACGATACATCCATCAACTGCTCTTTCTAGAACCATTCTACTGTGGCAGTTCATGTTTTTCTTGCTTTATATTCTTTCTTTAGTCATTTCAGGTAAAGGAGTAAAAATGCCAGAATAACATTTGAGTAAGTTGCACCGGGTTTTTATTCTTTTACCAGAAATGACTTAACCAAAATTGCCATTCCGGTCATCTCAAAAAAGGCAGTCAAATATCAGTCCTAAATTTCTGTACAAGATCAAGCATGATTTGACGTGTTTTTGTGATATAATAGAGAATCGTTTCTAGAATGTGCATATGTTCTAGAAAGTTGTCCTGTTGTCAGTTCTGAATTTCTGTGCAAGATCAAGCATGATTTGACGTGTTTTTGTGCTATAAGAAAGGTCCGTTCCTAGAATGTGCATATGTTCTAGAAAGTTGTTACGTGAGATATTGGATACATTTTTAAGAACACATACTTGAATTTTGAACGGTTCGGTTTCTATGCAGCAAAAACGGAGAAATATTTTCGAAAGTTTTTCTTTGCTATTTTGACCTTGAAGAGCCGTTCATAGAGAGCTCAAATGTTCCAGAAAGTTTATTACTGAAATCTTCGCTACATTATTGTGGTTGATTGTGTTCTTGAATTTTGAATGATTTAGTTTCTATAGAGCAGAAACCGAAAAAGGAGGATAAAAGTTGCATTTGTTTTGCTATTTTGACCTTAAAGAACCATTTCTACAGAGTTGGTATGTTCTAGAAAGTTGTTTATTGAAAAACGCCAGAACACATGTCTTCTTAGTTTTCGTCTTCTATCACGCTGCGGTGTTAGAATATGGTTATTTTTCCATGACTCAAAAAATTACACACAGTGAAACAAAACAAAATATTTTAATTATTAAAAATGTAGTTCAAAAAACTAGCCCTATGAGAGCCAGCAGTTGTGTTAGATTGAAAATTGGCAAAGAGGGAAAATGTTGGATTAAAATCATTCGGTAAATTTGCTCAACGGTATGATTGTAAATGTCTTTAACCAACTTATTTTCGGGATTGGAAAAACTTCCATAAGTAGTTAATTTGAATGTCTTCTTGTGGAGTTCAGGAAATTCTTTCATTCAACAACCTCAAGCTCTCGGAAATCCGATGGAGAAATGCTAAATATTGAAAAGGCATTGAATAATAGAGGTCTATTGCATATATTTTGGCGTGTTCATCGACTAAGTTTTTGAAGTAAACCCCCAACTATTAACAAGTAAGAAAAGCGTTATATTCTTTCCAAAACATGGACCAATATTTACAATATTCCGAATTGAGCGAAATACATAAAATTGGGCAATACCGACTAGACCTAAACCTGGATATTCTGGATTTGGGTAGTTAACAACATCGGGAGCACCGTTCTATTGAGGCTGTATATAACGTTGTTGACCTGTACCGATAAATTTCTGGAGGAAAGTTTCGCAACTCCAGCGAAGACTAAATACAAAATTTTAGTTATTCCCGTTGAATAATGTGACTAAAACTTTCAAAATGCCGAAAATTGGGAGGGGCATTTCTATGGGGGCTATATAAAAATATGGAACAATACCGGAAAATTTCAGGTGGAAAGTTTTATACCACCAACGGACTACTAAATATCATTTGTTTCGATTGGATATTGATGACACAACCTTCAAATACTGAAAATTGGGAAGTACGCTTCTATGGGGGTTATTTGAAGAAAGGGGCTTATACTGATAATTCTCTTCTGCAATATTTTATATACCCATGGCAGTCTAAACACTAAATTTCAGTCATATCGGTGGTATATTGAGGCCACAACTTTCAAAATACCATGTTTCATACCCCTATCAAAAACTTTATACCAAATATCAGCTATTCCGGTGGGGAACGAAGACTAACTACCCAATGTCAGTCATTTCGATGGAATATTGAGCAGCAACCTTCAAAATACCGAAAATCGGGAGGTACCGTTCTATGGAGGCTATATGAAGACATGGACCTATACCGAAAAATTTCAGGTGGAAAGTGTTATACCCTCAACGAAGTCTAAGTACCAACTTGCAGCCATTTCGGTGTTTTAATGAGACTAAAACCTTCAATATACCGAAAATTCGGATATACCGTTCTATGGGGGGTACATCCAAACGTGGACATATACCGACAAGTTTCTGAGAGAAATTTTTGTAGCCCAGAAAAAGACTAAATAGCAAATCTCAGTCAATTCGGTGGAATAATGAGGCTAAAACCTTCAAAATACCGAAAATCAAGCGGTACCGTTCTATGGGAGCTGTATGAAGACGTTGACCTATACCGACCAATTTCAGATGGAAAGTTTTATACCCTCAACGAAGACTATGTACCAAACTTTAGCATGGACCTATACCGACAAATTTCAAGTAGAAACTTGTATACCCTTAACGAAGACTTACTACCACATTTCAGTCATTTCGATGGAATATTGAGCAGCAACCTTCAAAATACCGAAAATCGGGAGGTACCGTTCTATGGAGGCTATATGAAGACGTGGACCTATACCGACAAATTTCCGCTGGAAAGTTGTATACCCCCAACGAAGACTAAATACAAAATGTCAACCATTTCGGTGGAATATTTAGGCCACAACCTTCAAAATACCGAAAATAGGGAATTACCGTTTATGGGGGCTATACTAAGGCGTGGACCTGTACCGACAAGTTTCTGGGGGAAGTTTTATACCCCCAACGGAGACCAAATATCAGCCATTTCTGAGGAATATTGAGGCCACAACCTTTAAAACACCGAAAATCGGGAGGAAAGTTCTTTGGGGGCTATATAAAAGCGTGGACCTGTACCAACAAATTTCATATGGAACGTTATGTACCCCAAATGAAGACTAAATACCAAATTTCAGCCATTTCGATGGATTAATGTGGCCACAACCTTCAAAATACCGCAAATCGGGAGGAACCGTTCTATAGGGGCTACATGAAGGCGTGGACCTATACCTACAAATTTCCGGGGGAAAGTTTTATACCCCCAACGAAGACTAACTACCATATTTCAGACATTTCGGTGTGATAATGAGGCTAAAACCTTCAAAATACCGAAAATCGGGAGGTACCGTCCTATGGAGACTATATATCAACACGTGGACCTATGTAAACATTTTATGGTAGAAATATTTCTTAGCCTCTGGAAACACATACTACAAAGTTACAACCGATTCTGTGGTTCAAAATATCGTAAAGTGACGCGTACTATATATGGGGCGTTATATGGGGGCTATATGAAGACTAAATACCAAATTTCAGTCATTTCGATGGATTAATGTGGCCACAACCTTCAAAATACCGAAAATCGGGAGGAACCGTTCTATAGGGGCTATATGAAGGCGTGGATCTATACCTACAAATTGCTGGGGGAAAGTTGTATACCTCCAACGAAGACTAACTACCAAATTTCAGACATTTCGGTGTGATAATGAGGCTAAAACCTTCAAAATACCGAAAATCGGGAGGTACCGTCCTATGGAGACTATATATCAACACGTGGACCTATGTAAACATTTTATGGTAGAAATATTTCTTAGCCTCTGGAAACACATACTACAAAGTTACAACCGATTCTGTTGTCAAATGGGACTAATACATTCAAAATATCGTAAAGTGACGCGTACTATATATGGGGCGTTATATGGGGGCTATATCAAAACGTGGACCTATATAAACATTTTTTCTTAGAAATGTTTCTTAGCCTCTGAAATGAGACTAATACATTCAAAATATCTTAAAGTGACGCTCACTATATATGGGGCGTTATATGGGGGTTATACCAAAACGTGTACCTGTATAAACAAACTTTGGTAGAAATGTTTTTTAACCTCTGGTGATACAAAATACCAAATTACAGCCACTTCGGTGGTAAAATTGGACAAATATCTTAAAAATTCCTTAAAACGACGACGCGTCACTTTGTTTGTGGGCTATACGAAAACGTGGACCTACATAGCCCGCTCTCAATGCCAAAAGTCCTACGTATATATAATAGATTCTACCGAAATTTCATCCACCTACTTCAATCCGTTCGGACACTATAGTGATTTCCACAGACGGACAGACGGACGAACATGTCTATATCGATGTAGAATTGCACGCTGATCAAGAATATTTATATACGGGTATGTTCTGAGACACACTTCACGCCTCAAGCATTTTGGTCGCACCATTTACGTTTATTTTTCGAATATTTTATGGAACTCCTCTTTTTAAATACCCTAGTGAGTTTTAGCCCCAAGAAATTCGCAAAAAAATAGGAGTAAATGGGGCGAACAAAATGCTTGAGTCGTGAAGTGTGTCCCAGAACATACCCGATAGTTTGTGGGGTCTACAATGATTATATCGAGTAGTTGCAAACGGAATGACAAGCTTAATAAACACCACATCTTATGGTGGAGGGTATAAAAACCATTCTTAAACAGAATTTCATTTCCACCTAGAAGTAGTTTCAAAGATTCAAATTCAGGCACGACAAATCTTAAAAATTTTTTCTAGATATCCAGAAAAAATGTGCCTCCAGAGATACAGTTAATCGTATGTACAAGTGATTTGGAAAGACTTCAAATTATATATTTTCACTCATAATTTTTAAAAGAGCTTGACTTCCGAAAGATGCACTCCATTGGTACTGCATTTTAACTAAACCTTTTGAGCAGAATAGAAAAGGCACTCTTCGGAATGTGTTTTTAATCACTTCAAAGATGCAATAAAAACGCAAGCTATTGCAAAATATCGCAAAAAAAAACATGTATTATCTGTTTAAAACAAGAATATTAAGAACTGCATAAACAAAAATTATGGAAATTCTTAACTGAATTCAATCGCAACTGAGTTTGTTTTCACCTCTCTCCATTTAATCAAACCTGAAATGTTCTTGTTTCATCCAGGGTTTCGGGGAGTCTAGCTAATTTTGCTGGAGTCGGAGTCCGTGATTATAAAATGAATATCGGAACTATTTTTGGGCCAATTAATTGTATATAATACACTTTGAAATAATGGTTTCATATCCTACATATTGTTGGGGAAGACCTTAAAGAGTCATCTCATACAATGTTCACTGGTCTTCTCCTCTTGTTTCTTACTAGAAGTCATTAATGTCTTCTGTGAAAGGACCTGTTGGGCTTCTAAGAAAGACATTGTGGTACTTTAAGAAAAATCGTACTTAAGACTAACTGGACTTTTCTGAAAGTGATATTGGTACTACTAGACTTCTTGCTGAATATGTATGAGAAAAATTAGAGTCTTCTTTGGGATGATCTTCCTGCCATTTTGTTAAAAGACACACTATTCGGTCTTTTGCAGGACCTTTGAAGAACCATGAAGTCTGTTTTTTATGCATGTGGTCATCCGCAAGAAACTCTACTTGACCTTTTGTCTCTATATGAAAGGACCTACTCGTTTTCTATAAGAAATCCTGTTCTTATTCGATGAAAAGATATCAAATGAATTAAATGTAATGTCCAAATCTGTATGGGCAAATTTGTATGGGGTAAATTTGTCTATTCGGATTCGTAGTTAGTCGGAGACTAAAACATCTGGTATCCAGCTTCACCCCAGTGAATGAAAGACTTGCTGCGATTCGAATAAAAGCTAAATTCTTCAACATCAGCTTTATTTGCGCTCATGCTCCCACTGAAGAAAAGGATGAACAGACCAAAGATATATTTTACGAGCGCTTAGAAGAAACATATGACCGTTGCCCTGCCCATGACATTAAAATCATTCTTGGCGATTTTAATGCCAAAATTGGAAAGGAGAATATCTTTGGCCCAACAGTCGGGAAATTCAGTCTCCATAGTGAAACATCTGACAATGGTATGAGGCTGATAGACTTTGCAGCTGCAAAAAACATGGTAGTTAGCAGTACCAGATTTAATCATCTCGATATTCATAAGGGCACCTGGCTGTCTCCAGATCAAAGAACAAGTAATTAAATTGATCATGTTGTAATAGATGGAAGACATTCATCCAGCGTGTTGGATGTACGATCGTTCCGAGGCGCAAACATTGATTCGGACCACTACCTTGTTGCAGCAAAGGTACGTACCCGTCTAAACGTTGCAAATAAAGCACGAACAGACACAACGCGGAAGTTGGACATCCATAGGCTGCAAACACAACAGATAGCCACAGCATATTCCACTCAACTAGCCCAATTGCTTAACGCTAGCACTCCTTGTCCCGATAACATAACAACACAATGGCAACATATTGCCCACTCCATGCAAACAGCCGCAAAATCCATACTTGGATTCCAGAGACCTCCACAATGGAATTCATGGTATGACCAGGAGTGTCGTGCTGCTACCGAAGAGAAAAATCCGGCATATAGAGCTACTTTACAATCAGTAGCAACGCGTAGCGCACGAGAGAGATATTGGGAGAAAAGGAGAGAAGAGAAACGTCTTTTCCGCAAGAAAAAGAGAGAAATGGAAAAGCGGGAGTGTGAAAAAATCGAGATGTACAGGAGCCAGAATGAAGTCCGAAAATTCTACCAAAGAGTGAAACATCAAACAGATGGCTTTGGTACAGGCACATCCTCCTGTAGAGACCAGCAAGGTAAACTGGTAACAGATACAGATAGCGTGCTCAGGATATGGAAGGAACATTTCTCCAATCTGCTGGTATCCAATAATAGCGAAGACGATGACACCACAGATCCAATCCCAGAAGATGGTATAGAATGTATACCGCCCGGCCAAGATGAGGTAAAAACAGCAATCAACCGGCTGAAGAATAATAAAGCAGCAGGAGCCGATGGCTTACCAGCCGAGCTGTTTAAAAACGGAGGCGACGCGCTGATAAGGTGTATGCATCAGCTAGTTAGCACCATCTGGCAGGATGAACGCGTACCCGACGATTGGAACATGAGCATCCTATGTCCCGTCCACAAGAAAGGTGATAAGACTGTATGCTCTAACTATAGGGGCATAAGTCTTCTCTCTATTGCCTATAAGATAGTGTCAGGGATATTGTGCGAACGACTAAAGCCAATGGTCAACGAAATAATTGGACCATACCAACGTGGCTTTAGACCTGGCAAGTCCACCATTGACCAGATATTTACCCTGCGGCAAATCCTAGAGAAGACCCAAGAGATGCAGATCGACACATTTCACATTTTTGTCGATTATAAAGCAGCATTCGACAGTCCCCTTCGATCAAAGGTATCCCAGCAAAGCTCATCCGGCTTTGTAAGATGACTTTAACTGATACTAGGTCCTCAGTTAAAATTGGAAAGAACCTCTCCGAAGAATTTTGTACCAAAAGAGGTTTCAGACAAGGAGACAGCCTTTCGTGTGACCTATTCAACATTTTGCTGGAAAAGGTAATACGAGATGCAAATGTCAAAAGAAATGGCACAATTTACATCAATAGCCACATGTTACTTGCCTATGCTGATGACATGGACATCATGGGATGATCAGTAAAGGAAGTAACTGATACCTTTAAGAAGGTCGAAGCAGAATCTGCGAAAGTGGGTCTGGCGGTAAACGGCGAAAAGACCAAATTGATGGTGTCGACGCGAAAAGCGTCCATAGAGCTCGGACCAACTGTGGAAGTTGGTACCTACAATTTTGAGGTAGTTAAAGACTTCGTCTACCTCGGCACTGCCATAAACACAACAAACAACATCAGTTGTGAAATAAGAAGAAGAATTGTATTGGCCAACAGATGCTACTATGGTCTAAGTAAGCAATTTAAAAACAAAGCCACATCTCGTCAAACAAAAATAACACTATACAAAACGCTGATACTACCCGTGCTAATGTATGGCTCCGAAGCATGGGTACTTGCGCAAGCAGATAAGGCAGTGCTTGGTGTGTTTGAGAGGAAAATTCTTCGAAAGATCTACAGGCCGATTTGCGTTGACGGTGAATATCGACGTCGTATGAACCACGAGCTATATAAGCTATGCAAAGACATGCATATAGTTAAACGTATCGAGATGCAACGATTGCGTTGGCTAGGCCATATCATGAGAATGAGCGATGATGAACCCGCTAAAAAGGCGTATGAATACATGCCACATGGCGGTGCACGCAAAATCGGCAGGCCTAAGCTTAGATGGAGCATACAAGTGGATGAAGAAATGGAAAGGCGCGGTATTCCAAAAAGTCAGGCGAAAAACAGAGAGGAATGGAGATTTTTCTTAGTTCGGTCTATGGAACAAATGTTCTGTAATGGGCCAACTAAGTAAGTAAGTAAGTAAGTAAGTAAATTTGTCTATAGATTTATGCTGAGGAAGGCACAAAATGTATTTTATAATAGAGTTATATTTGAAATTACCGAACGGAAAAATATCTAACAAATCGACATTAAATTATGAGTATTACCTCTATAGGATCGTGGATATATTAATTTATTTGTTTATTTAATCATTTCCGAATGTCTGCTCGGCCGTTGGTTTCACTTGGAACGTTGGTTTTATTTGTATTATTTTTGAAGTCATTCCGTTTGTAACACATCGAAATATTAGTCAGAAAACCTATAAAGTATATATAAAACTGTCTGTCTATTTTTCCATCTATCTGTTAGTACATAAGTTTACATTACTCTTAAGATGTTTGGTATTAAAAATAGGTTATATCGGTCCACGTATAGAACGGAACCTATTGATTTTTCCGTATTTTGAAGGATTTTACAACATTATCGAACCGAAATGCCTTTTGCACATTTGTTTTGTAATCATCCTCTAACGATGACAACATTCCTGCAAATTGTCGGTATAGGTTTACGACTATATATAAAACAATATAACGGTAGGGCCCGATTTTTTGTATTTTACTATTTCGATATTTAAGAAAAGTTCAGATTTTCTAGAAATTTCCTTATTGAGACCTTAGAAACACTTTTTTATTACATGTTTTCTTTAATTTTTTATTTTGCCTTTTTGACCTTTGAGAACCGTTTCTACCGAACGAAACCCCAGAAAAATTATAAAAGAATTTTGACCTCGGCGATTTTGACTGTGAAGGTAAAGACATACAACTTTGCCTCCAAGAGTAAATTAAAATTCTTAGCGGTTTGTGCAAAATTTTGACATCAAATCCTCAAGTCTTTTGTTGTTGTTGTTGTAAAAGTGTTTATTAATATGTTTGTATGTTCGTTCTTCTGTTCAATCTGGCTCTATCTCCAGTTCAAGGAAAGTGTCTGCTTCGATTTGATGTAACCACAGATCCTCTGGAATTAGATGAGTAGGTTTGGCGGGGCAGTTGAAAAGGTGTTTTGTGTCATGCGGGCATACTGGGCAGATGTCTTGCACGGCGTGGTCGATTTCCGCCCAATAAGAATTTAGGGGATTGCAATATCCCGAGCGTAGTTGAGGCAAAACTACTCTAGTTTGTCGTGGCAGCAGACGCTCCTCAGCTGCGATAGATGGGGGATGTACTACGAAGACTTTATTCACACTATGTTTGCTTATGCCCTAAGCAACTGCATCCGTGTGAATACTATTTAAACCTGTTGATTTAGGGGTTCTCTCCTATATCGTAGACCTCCCTTTCTAGGGCATGAATATCCTTCCTGATATGCCAGCAGATGGTGATTGGGATGGCACTCACGGTAACACCCAAGCAAGTACTGCAACGAAAGCATCTCATTGTATTTATTTACTGGAAGAATCTTTACCTCCTCATGCAGATGGTCCACTGAAGACATGAGGATGCACCCTGTTGCTGTTCTCAGGGCTGCGTTCTGACAAATTCCAATCTTATCCCACTGCCTGTCACATAAATGCAAGGACCAGCGTGGCTGTAGATTTTGTGGCGGAAATCTGCATATTCCTCTCATGGAAAAAGGTGGTAAGATCAGTTAAATAGGAGTGCAGTCTTTCACAGATGTATGTCATCAGGGAAGGAACCTGACGCCAGGATCGTGCAATCATCCGCATACCTTACGATCTCGATGCCGTCTGGAAGGACGTAATAAAGGAGAGGTAGAGGTTAAACAGTTCCGGAGATATCACCCCACCTTGGGGAACTCCCTGTTTCACTCTACGGGGTTTGGACTTCTTGTTCCTGAATTCCACGTACA
Source organism: Musca autumnalis (assembly GCF_047663935.1). Classification (NCBI taxonomy): domain Eukaryota; kingdom Metazoa; phylum Arthropoda; class Insecta; order Diptera; family Muscidae; genus Musca; species Musca autumnalis. The sequence goes on along the minus strand of NW_027411866.1, from coordinate 125,862,068 downwards.
ACCTGCGTCCACACATATAGTTGACTATCCAACGTTTCAAGCTTCGCCGGAGGGTTGTCTGCTCAATGTCCTCAAACAGCGTGGAGTGCCTGACTGTATCAAAGGCTTTTGATAAATCAAGCGCCACCATCACTGTTCTATCATACGGCTGTCTCTGGTTGAGTCCTTGACAAATATATGTGGAGTCGGCGTGCAGCGCAGTTGTCGGGCTGTACTGATTACGGAATCCATGCTGATGATCAGTAACTTGATAGATATTCCTGATACTGGGGAGGAGTAAGGCCTCAAGACTCTTTGCTACGGGCGACAAAAGCGAAATCGGCCAGCACGATTCACTTTTGCTGGCATCCTGACCATCCTGACCATTTTCCAGACTTCGGGAGCGGCTAGCGACAAGTTGAGAACTTTAGTGATATACTCCACTTCCGGCATCCACCTGCCTCAGCATTACCATGGAGATTCCATCAGGGTCCAACGCTTTGGATGATATAGCGTTCCTGATGGCATTCGCAACATCATCCACTGTAAACTGTGGTGGTTCATCCTCGGCAGGAAGATATCTGATTCGACGTATTACCCTCCTCTTCGCCCTGTCACTCTCGGGGTTCTCGACAAACTGTTGATTGAAATAACTTGCGCACCTCTTCGGGTCAGTCAACGTAAAGTCGCCAAATGTGACTAAGGTCCTATCTTTCATCCTTCCAGGGTTCCAGAGTGACTTATCGGTTGATCAGTTGCGCTCCAGCAGCCATACTGACGGATGGACGGACATAGCAAAAGCGACTCCAAATTTTCAGAATTAGATTTCGTCGAAACATACTTGGGGTCGAAACCATTGTTTCGGTGAGGCATATTATTGTTCGCATCGATCATTACCCCAAATATTGAGGGTATAAAAAGGACGATAGAATGTAGTACCTAATTTGAATGTAAACGAGATATTCCGTCATTATTTTTTCGAGGATTGTCGCATTGACATATCTTTTGTTTTGTCTATGTTGTTTTATGTTAAAAATTTTTCCAATTTTGAAGAATATAGGCAGGATGCAATTTATTACTTGTGTTTAGTATATAAGACATTCATCCTTGATTTTTATTTCAAATTCCTTGTCTCTATAATTATTATACATTCTTTGCCTTCCAAATTCAAATGGTTTTTTCTGTGAAAACAATTTTGACGTTTCTTTTGTTATGACAAAGCAAAGTAACACATACGTATATGCGAATTCTAGAAAGAAACAAAACAATTTGAAATAAGAACTGCCTCAGGTAGATCGTACCATGAATAATTAAAACCATTGTGGGCGTAACATATTAAAGCTTATCCTCTGTCGCCTAATTGTAGGTGAGGGTGTACGCATGTCGTTATGTATCGTTCGCAATGACGCGTTTCGCTAGCTTAACATTTACAGTGGCGTAACCGTTTGTTTTTTAATGTATTGAAACAAAAACAAACAACAACGAAAGAAACAATCAGTCAGCCAGTCCGCAGCAGCTCCGCCACCACTAGCAAAGCTTAATATACAACTAAGCTTGTCTTTTTGGAAAGTTGACGTTTGGGCCGCATTGTATAAATACGAGTGTTTGAACAATTTTGAAATTTAATTCAGTGCTCACTTTCGCTTGCAACGGTTCGTGAGTTGGTTTTTTGTAAACAATTTCTGGAGAAACAATCACACTATTCACAAAACACACGATCAAAACAACAGCAACAAAAAATATATCTGCCAAAATCCGTGTAGAGGCTTAAAGCGTGTATCTGTAATTCAAATTCAATTTTTTAACAAATAAATTTACAAATCTCAAACAAAATCAAAAAAACCTATCCTAACAACAACAACTATATATCATCTATTCAACGTTACTTAATTAAAAAACAAAACAAATAAAAATAACAAAAATGAAATTCTTCATCAACGCCGTTGCTGTATTCTTGTTGGTAGCCTGCGTCTATGGCGCTGCCACAGACAACAAAGACACCAAAGAAGAAGCTCCTGCTGAGGGAACCATCAAAATCTACAAACGCTTGATTCCAGCTGATGTACTTAGAGGTAGGTGGTATTCGTTTGTCGGTGCTTCCCCGCCAAAATAAAAATAGTGGATAATAATGAACTCAAGAGAAGTGAAATGAAGAAGGGGTGTTATAATTTGATCACCTCCATTTATATGTCTAGTGATGTGGAAACATGTTTGACTAGCTACTGAAACTTTTCGAGATGTTTTATTCATTTGAAAAATGTTATAAATGTTAATTAGTGTTCTAATTTGTTTCGCCAAATGAAGAGAAATTTTGTGGATTTTTTGGTATTTTTGTTCGATATGAAAAAAAAAACGGTGCTGACCTATAAAATCAAATTATCATAAAAATTTGTTCCTAATTGAAAAAAAATTATTTTCAACAACAAATTTTCAAAAATGTGACTTAGGCTAGCTACTTTGCCATTTATTGTCTAAAAGGCATCTCTTCAAAGATATGTGCAAAACGTGCCACACCTCAACCTCAATAATAGGACCACTAACCGGCCGGTTACTCTTTGATAGAGTATAAATTATAATTTTTTTGTTTGCCATTAAAAATCGTGTATATGACACACCTATGTATCGGGGTTGGTCTATAATTTTTGTTGATCTTTACATATAATCTGTGCTTTTATCTCCTAATGTGAGATCAAACAAATACAATAAAAAACAACAATTGTACTTCAAATAATGGTTATTTAAACGAATGAAAAATAGTTTCATTACACAAACCATATCAGGATTTTGTCTACTCGTAAGACTGACCGGTTTTATGATCACCAATCTTTGCGATATACTTTAAAGTTATATTGGGCTAATTGTTGCTGAGTGGAAATTAAGTCATGCCTCCATACCTGAATAGTGTGGTGACTCGACACCAATGATGTGAAATGTGTATTTCTAATCCTAATGCATACCGAAACCAGTATTGCTGTTACGTTCATTACTGCTTCGATGGAAGTTTGTGGAAGCAAATGGAACATTTTTAAATTAAATAGACAACTGATACACTTCTTATGAAGTTGAACTAATAAATTGGCAGCATTATCCAATTTTATATATAAGGGTATTTCAAACAAACGTTTTTTTTTAATTTTTTCCTAAAGCTATTGATAATAGATAAACTCTAATAAATTCAAATATTATATACATATTTTTAATATATGGGCAGGGTTTGTCTGTAATTGAATCTATAGCTCCTTAAAAATCACTTTAGACACAACGAAGTACATTTTAAAACCAACGAAATTTGGATCGAGTATGTGTTTTTGTCTTGTGTTCTCAGGTATTATAATTTATTTTGTAATAATATAATGACCATACTTTCAATTGTACATTCTTGTACATTGATTAATTCGTTTGCTAGGTTCCACACAGGTCAAGTGTTTAATAATTCGAGATAGATAGATAGTGGACTTTTTAAGTTTATCTACAAACAATTGCTTGAAAAGAGAAACTGAACCAACCAACGTCGGGCCTTTGTCGTTCGTTAATAGAGCGAACAAAGTAAAGAACTACCGCTAAATGACAACCTAAGCTTTACTGTTAGTAAATTAACTAAATACAGACACATGAAAACATAGATTATCGGTTGAGCTTTACAGCAAAAACAAAGAATCTTATTAAACTAATATTACGACCTTTATTAAGAAAAAAACTGGGATGTTATCGATAAGCCGAAGCCGCATAAGCCGAATAGCCAATTAAAAATTGTTTAATTTATGGTATTATTCGACCTTTTTCTTAAAAAGCCAATTAAAAATAATGTAAACATAGTACCTTCCGACATTGTGTTGCATTTTAAACTTTTTTGGTCTCATTTTTATAATATGTAGGTTTTTGACATCTCCAAATAGTGGTCCGAGACCCCATTAGTAAATATTTTGGGCGAAGTCAAATTCTATATGAATGTGTGCGTGCTTTTTGTCCTAGAATGTTTGGTATTAATAATGAACCACATCGACATGCGTTTGGGTATAAGAGTGATAACTACTTGACCGTTTTATAGCCTGCACCATAATATGGAGGGTGTAATTAACGTTTTCATTCTGTTTGTAACACATGGAAATATTCGTCGGAGACCCAGCAAGTATAAGATACAGCACGCAATATTTAAGATAGAACTTCATAATTTCGTATAGAAGTTCCTATTACTCAATGGATGTTTGACATTGAAAATTGACTATATCCGTCCATGTTTTGGTATAGCCTCCATAGAAAGGTACTTGCCGCTTTTCGGCATTTTAAAGGTTTTAGCCCCAATGGTATGTCCCAATTATTTCGTTGAACATAGGCTTTAGCCGTTCGCACAATATCCCTGACACTATCTTATAAGCAATAGGGAGCAGACTTATGCCCCTGCAGTTTGAGCACACAGTCTTATCTCCCTTCTTGTGGACGGGACAGAGGATGCTCAGGTTTCAATCGTCGGGTACGTGTTCTTCCTGCCAAATGGTGCCAACTAGCTGATTCATACATCTTATCAGCGTGTCGCCTCCGGTTTTGAACAGCTCGGCTGGTAGGACATCGCGTCCTGCTGCCTTTTTATTCTTCAGACGGTTTATTGCTGTCTTTACCATCTACGTTGAGCGGTATACATTCAATACATTCTTCTGGAATTGGATTTGCGGTATCTTCGTCGTGTTCGTTACTACATTATACCAACAGTTTGGAGAAATGCTCTTTCTATATCCTGAGCACACTACCCAGTAAAATTTGAAGGAAGGTGTTCCATGCTATGACGTGATTTCATGGCATCTTTTGCATTGGTTCAAACGAAGTCGTGAAAGATCCGATCTTTTCATTAGCATTTGAAGCGATGCAAAGCAGAGATCATCAATGAGTTACTTGCCCCCGTAAGCCAATTGAGCACGCACAAGTTTTTTGGGCCTTTTGCTATTTTAACGCATGTGTTTTCTCGCACTCGGTATTTTTTCCACCACCACCAAAAATACTTGCGACGCATCAAGACCGTTGCTTGTGCGTAATAAGTAAAACAAGTATTCATCATATTTTGCACTGTTACAAAACTCGCAATCGTAGGTAGTTTGCCAAGTGACTTATCAAGTGGAAGCACACACACAACACTACAAAAAATAAACAATTGTAATTTTATTTGTTGTTGTTTCGTTTGTGTATGCTTTTGTTTATTTGCTTGGAATGTTATGTGTGTTTTTGCATGTTCTTTTAACGTTTGAAAATCAGTGATCTTAGCTCTCATTCTCTCGGGGAGCACGAGACAATCGGTTGAATTACAAGGGTTGAAAACAATACTTGATGTGCAATGAGCAAAAAAGTAAGACAGAAATTGTTATTGCGTATTTAAAACTACTTGGCAAAGCATACGCAAGTGTCAAAAAATATCCATTTTTAAACAACTTATTTTTTGAGTGGCTAGACACACTCGTACATATTTTGAGAATGGCAAGCAACACTTGCATTTATTTTTTAGAGTAGCAAGCCGCACATACGCTTGTTTTTCAGCATGTGGCTTATGAGTGTCAAAATCAGCTACTTGCGCACTTCTCTGATGCAAAGAAAGTCGTGAAAGATCCGATCTTTTCATCAGCATTTAAACCCATTCCATCGACCCAATAGAGATGAATTTTTTTGTTTTTTATACACATTTTTCTAGATATATAATATTAATTATTTACAATAGGCTTGATGTTGTCGCAGACTCGAAATCACAACAAACGTTGTTAAAACTCTTGTCGTAATGATAATGTCATTGCAAAGGGTTGGTGAAAATGACATTCCAAAGCATTGGTGGAAATGACATGCCAAAGCATTGGTTTAAATGACATGCTTTGGATCCAAAAATGAATAGCATCTTTTGGGGTCCACGCTCATATAAAATTCATCGATGAAAATGCTAAAAAGATGGCATGCTAGATCACTTGCACCCATGATTGAATGGCATCTTTGGCATCGAACATTTTGCTGGGTATCTGTTTCAGTTACCAAATGACCTGACTGGTGTCTACTCTACCAAAGCCATCAGTTTGATGTTTCACTCTTTATTAGAATTTTCGGACATCATTTTGGCTCCTGTACATCTCGATTTTTTCACACTCCCGCTTTTCATTTTCGTTCTTTTTCCAATCAGTGTTTCTCCCGATACCTCTCTCGTGCGGTACCTGTTGCTACTACCCAGCAAAATGTTCGATGCCAAAGATGACATTCAATCATGGGTGCAAGTGATCTAGCATGTCATCTTTTTAGCATCTTCATCGATGAATTTTATATGAGCGTGGACCCCAAAAGATGACGTTCTTTTCTGGATCCTAAGCCTGTCATTTTAACCAATGCGTTGACATGTCATTTCCACCAATGCTTTGGCATGTCATTTCCACCAATGATTTGACATCTCATTTTCACCAATGTTTTGACACGTCATTTTCGCCCATGCTTTGACATGTCATTTTAACCAATGCTTTGGCATGTCATTTTCACCAACCCCTTGGCATGAAATTTTCATGTCTTGTTTGGAAAATGGAAATGCTGTATTGAAATATGGTTTTCATGAAAAACAAAACTCTTTATTAATTCAAACGAATTCATGAAATAGCTACAATTAATTTATCAGTTTAGTTTTTCAAAAGTTTACATCCAAAATTGCAATGTAATCACCACCGCTGCAACGCAAAAGATTACTTCCTCCGTTCTCCGCAACTGATTATCTTTCATCTTACAAAAGGTTTTTTTTCAATTATCTTCCCATCACCAGTTCAGATTTCGACATGGACTCCAAATGCACTCCTTTATGTATTCTTATTTCGTAAATTACTTTTATTTTATAATTTTGTTATTTTATAACAACATTTTGGTAATTTATACTCTTTGGTTTACCCCCCGTTTACACATGCAAGTGACAGTTCGAAAAATACCAATACACACATATTCAATGCCACACCAACTAACAACCTCACTGCCGACAAAATTTCCTTGTCAGTAATCAATGTAAGTGCTTTGAAAGTAACTTCAAATTTTTTCCGAACGTTTACACATGCAAGTGTCAGTTCGAAAAAAATGAAGTTTCGACTATAATATGTATACACAACTGTCTGCAAGTTACTTGCATGTGTAATCATTAGGTTAGTGACGGAAATATGTAGGGATCTACAACCCGGCTTGCTTTAGGGATCTCTAAGAACAAAATGTAACGAACGGTGAGGAGAGACTTTTTATGGAAAATACCATTTATGCTAAATTAATTTATTTTTAATTGTTTCTTTCCAAAAGTAGTTTCTTCTTTATTTTCAGATTCTTGTTCCTTTTCGTTTCGGACTTTTTTTCAAATTCCAAGAAGCGAGATTTGATTGATTTCATTCTATGTCAGATTTAGAACAGACAAGGGAACTTTTAGAATAGCAATGTGTGCAGTCCGATTCTATTTTTAGCTCATATAATACCAATTGTTTAGAAGTTTTAGTTGTTTGATATGCAGGAAATGTAAGACAACATCACGACGACAGTTCTAACAACTTTGGTCTGTTCCAGAAACTTCAAGAATCTACTTATTTTTACTACGATAACAATTTTTCCTTTATGTTATCGGAAAAAATAGTAAAAATTAGTAGATTTTTGCAGTACTGGAACATACCAAAATGAAAATAAACAGGTGTGTAAATAAAAACACAAACATCATCTCTATTGGATCGATGGAATGGGTACAAATGCTGATGAAAAGATCGGATCTTTCACGACTTCCTTTGCATTGGTTCAAATCCTAAGGAAAAGATCGGATCTTTCACGACTTCCTTTGAACCAATGCAAAAGATGACATGAAATCACGTCATCGCAAAGAACCCCTTCCGTCAAATTTTGCTGGGTATTTCTAGAGTAACCCTAAATGGCGCATTTTTCTCTTTGGTAGCGGCATGACACTCCTGGTCATACCATGGGTTCCTTGGCGGATGTCTCTGCTATCCAAATATGGATTTTGCGGCTGTTTGCGTGGAGTGGACAATACTTTGTCATTATGCTAATATGTTATCGGAACAGGGAGTGCTTTGATGAAGCAATTGGGGCAATTGGGTGGAAAGTGGTGTTTCTATCTGTTGGGATTGCAGTTTCTTGTTTTTGTCCGGAGAAAGCCTTGGGCCATTATGAATATCGAGATGCATAAAACTGGCACTGCTAACTACCATGTTTTTTGCCTCTGCGAAGTCTATCAGCCCCCATTCCATTGTCAGATGCTTTAGTGTGAAGACTAAATTTACCGATTGTTGGGCTATACATATTCTCCTTTCATATTTTAGCATTAAAATCGTCTATAATAATTTTAAAATCATGTGCAGGAAAACGGTCATATTTTTCTTCTAAGCGCTCGTAAAATATATCTTTGAACTGTTCGTCCTTGTCTTTAGTGGGAGCATGAGTGAAAATAAAGCTAATGTTGACGAATTTTGCTTTTATTCGCATTGTATCAAGTCTCTTATTTACTGGGGGGAAGCTGGAGAGCAGATGTCTTAATCCTCAACCAAACTCATGCTTTATGTCATTTCAGCTTTAATAAAGGTTAGGTATTGTTGTGATGCCTTTCCCAAAAGAAAATCTATAAAAATGCCAACATTGGTGTTCGTTTAGCTATAGTCCAACCGTTTAGTATTTTTTAATCATAGCCACATTACCTATTCGAATTAGTTTTGATTTTTACTGATAACTGGCGAATGACACGCGTGATGTTTTGGCCCAAGGCCTGAACCGAAGCGGGGTTGTCAGCATACACTTAAGATGTTATATATTCCCAAAGGAAAAGGTATATAGATATAGGTATATAGTATAGATATCCCCAGAAGAAAATTTATTATTTTTTTTTTTAAGCCAGAAAAATTGGCCTCATAGCTGAACAGAATTAGGCTCGAAACACATTTCTCAAGGAACGCGAATTTTCGTAATAAAGTAGAAAGATTTGCAAACATTGTTCAGTCGTAAGTCTTTTCAACATAAAACGCCAAACAAAGCTGAACGAAAATAACATGACAGCATGACACGACTCACACGTGATCAGTAAAAAAGGCTATTGAAAAAAGTACCTCTTGTTGGATCGTCCGTTACAATGGAGTCGCTGGAATGCACACACCAATAAATCTAAAATGTTGATAATTCGTAACAAATTGTCGGACACTAGAAACCACAGTTTATACAGTTGGACACTAACCCCCAGTTTTTGTAACTTATTTTTGTTCGATCGTCTATATTCGTAATAATTTAGGCATTCATAGCTCAGCCCCCAGATGACATACACATCTAATTTTTCGTATACCCGTTCCATATATCGTTAAGGATTCCTCATTTAAAAATCAGCGCTCTACATTTGCGCTAAAGCGAGTAAATCGATCTACAAAATTTGACAATTCGTGTGAGAAGAATAAAATTTTTTACAAAAACTGGGGGTAAGCCCACCTGATTGTTATGTTTGTTGTCAAAAACATTATTGTGATTTAAAATACAAAGAAACTCAAATCACAATAATATAAAATCTATTATGTTTGTTGTCAAAAGTTGTTAACAGAACTCTGAATGGCCGACCTTCTATAGGCCTTGCTAGAAACCAACCGTTCACTTCTTATTTTTTTACCTCTTTTTAAAACGAATGTCTCTGTAATTTATAGAAATGTTCAATCCCTTGTCATTATGAATTATCGAGATTCCATTGTAATTTATAAGGACTAGTATTATTAAAAATTTTTAAAGTTTCACATATTTCATTGTGTAATAATAAATATCTGGATATTTCGATACCATACAGAAAACCAGTTTTGTAATACAAGTGTATGACGTAACACTTATTTGTTTTAACAAATAAAATCAAGAAAGCCCATAATATTAACTCATTTGCACGAAAAGATTTCAAGGATATTGTATCGTGTAATTTATTTACAGTTTCATGGCATGTTAATTAAAATTTTAATCTCTTACTTTTCCAAATAAAAAGAGTTTAATTAAAACATAAACAGCATTGCTGTTTATTGGCAAACCGTATCCACAACAAAAATGCGGATTATTTCTTTAAACAAATTTTGGCTAAATCACCATTACCTTGTATAAATCAGCAACCGACTACAATCTCAACAAAAAAAAAAACAGTAATAATTGTGACTGTTGCAATTGGAGTAAATAATTAACAACTTTTAGTTTGCTGAAACAAGTTCCATTTGTGGTATATGACGATGACGGCAATGCCCCTATATTATGTTATTGCAACATGTTGCACCACTAAAACAAACAACGATTATTTCACTTTTTTTGTTGAAAACATGCCTATCACAACACACTTTGCCATTATAATATATTTCCATTGACATAATTGGAACGTTTGTTTGCGTGAGTGAAGGTGTGTTTTAGTGTGTGTGGGGATTTATGCAATTTATCTCAAATAACTTTACGACATATGGATGGATATATCATTTACAACATTTTTGACAAACTACACCATAAGATTTCGAACATGAAATAAAATAATAAAAAGGCGACATGAAATGTGTTTGAAATGGAAAAATTAAATAGATATAGACAAACAGACATTGGTGGGAGGGAGCATAGAAAATGAAGATACATATAAATTGTGAGGATGGCCACTTAGTCCAAACATACAACGCCAAGTTAACACGTTCGCGGACGTAAATGCTATAGCATTCATTTTCATGGTGACGTAAGAGGACGTGAATGCTATAGCATTCACATGCAAAACCAATTCCTATTCATTTATTTGTATACAATCGTAATGTTTGGTGAACAACCCTCAATAATGAATGAAATCGTTATTAATCCCATATTTTTTATGCAAATATGAAACAATTGATGGGAATTGCTATAACGAAGAAAGATTTAAAAATATCGAAACGAATTTACTCCGTCATTTAGGTATAGATGGCGCGTGTGTGGGTGGCAAAGTTCGTATTCGTACATCTAGAACCATTATATATTTGGGGTATTTAAGGATTTTTTAAGAAAATACCACTAATTATTGTTATTTTCGTCTATTTTAATGCCTATGCTGTAAACTGTAAAAATAACGATACTTTTTTATTATAAAATTTGCACGAATAAAAAGTCGGATTAACATTCGAAATATTTAAGAAAAATGTAATAGATATGAATAACTATGCCAATTTATTCCCGAATTTTGGACGAAAATAAAGCTAATAGCAATCCTACTGCAAAAATATTCGTGGTCTTATATGGAAATAAATGTTGCCAGCTTTTGGAATTAGAACCAAAAGTAACCCGGGCTAAGGCAACGTAAAGACATTTTTGGTTTATACGACCCTCCCAACCCATGGATATAGGAGAGATATTCATGATCGAAAAGACAGGTCAAGCGTTGGGTCTAAATAGCATTCACATGGGTGCAGTCTCAGATGCCATAAACAACTATCGTGTGAATGCGGTCCTCAGAGAACATCCCCCAACTATAGCAACTGAGGAGCGTCAGCTGCCACGACAAACCAGAGTAGTTTTTGCTCAACTACTTCTGAATTGTGTAGCCGTCTGAATTCCTATAGGGCAAGGATCTATGACACTGTGCAAAATATATGCCCTGCATGCGGCATAGATCCGCGGGACACACTGCACCTTTTTAACTGACATGTTAAACCTACTGAAATAGTAGATAGATCGATGGTTACATTCTATAGAGACAGACACACACCTAGAAATGGAGATAGAACCCAGAGCCAGATTAAGCAAAAAATGAGCATACAAACATAAGTATAATAAAAACACTGTTATAACAACAATTCTCTGTAGTCATGTTTATACCCATATCAAATACTAAGTACCAAATTTCGGTCACTTCGGTAGGATAATGTGGCTAAAACTATCAAAATACCGAAAATCGGGATGAACCGTTCTCTGGGTCCTGTATCAAAACATGTATCTGTACCGGTATCAGATTGAATGTTTTGCACCCACAACGAACACTAAATTTTAAATCTCAAGCATTTCCTTATGATAATGTAGCTAAAACCTTGAAAACATCGAAAACCGGAAGGTACCTCCTATGGGTGTTATATCAAAACGTGGGCCTATACCGACAATTCTTTGCAGGAATTCTGTATATCCGCACCGAAGACTGTATGACGAATTTTATCCATTCCTGTAGCATAGTGAGGCTAAAATCTTGATAATACCAAAAAAATCTTGATAATCAAAACGTGGACCTATTTATATGGGCACATTTCTGGAGGGTAGTTTTGTAGCCCCAAAGAAGACTAAATGTAAAATGTTTGCCATTTCGGTTAGGTAAGGTAGCTAAAACCTTCAAACTACCGAATATCGGAAGGTAGCGTTCTATGGGGGGCCATATCAAAACGTGGACCTATATCAAAATTTCTTTGCAGGAATGCTGTATATCCCAACTAAGACTATAAAGAGAATTTTATCCATTCATGTAGAATAATGCAGCTAAAAGCTTGAAAATACTAAATAGCTAAAATATTTGAAAATATGGGGGTACCTATTACAAAACTTGGACCGATATCCATAATTTTTGATGGAGATTTATTTTTTGACCACTTCGAACGCTAAATGCCCATTTACAGCTAATTTGAAATCGGGCGATATTGTTGAAAATACCGAAAATCGATAGGTACCTTCTATGAGTGTTATATCAAAACGTGGACCTACACCGACAATTCTTTGCAGGAAATCTGTATATTCCCACCGAAGACTGTATGCCGAATTTTATCCATTCCTGTAGCATAATGAGGCTAAAACCTTGAAAATACCGATAATCGGACGGTACCATTTAATGGGTGTATCTACGGACACATTTCTGGATAGTTATGTAGCCCCAAAGAAGATTAAATATGAAATTGTTGCCGTTTCGGTTAGTGAGGTAGTGTTCTATAGGCGGCTATATAAAAACGTGGACCTATATCTTTGCAGGAATACTGCACATCCCAACGAAGATTACAAAGAGAATTTTATCCATTCCTATAGGATAATGCGGCTAAAAACTTGAAAATGCCTGAAATCAGGCGGAACCGTTATATGGGGCTTATTCCAAAACATGGATCGATATCCATAATTTTTAATGGAGAAGTTTTTTGACCACTTCGAACACTAAATACATGGCTATATGGATATATAGGAATGACAAACTTAATATACCCTACATTGTATGGGGAATGGTATAAAATATCCACTTGTTCTTTTATGTTTAGAGGAAACCCAGAAATGGCAAACATACATTTGTGATGAATCCTCTTTCACAGAGTACTTCCACCATTTAAGTGCTCTTTCATTGCCAATACATTTTAGGTCGGGTTATTACCACGTTATTCTCCTCAAGGAATAACGGTACAGACTTTTTTATTTTCGTCATTAATAAACGCTGAATTATCTTTTATTGACATTCTATGAACAGAAGAGCTTCTATCGGAGGATATATTCTTCGGACAACTCTCTTTAGAAGACACATTTCGGGCAGACCCTTCTGTGGGTGTTGCAAATACAATAATCTGTTCCTAAAGATTGTACCAATCTCTTTTAAAATGTATTGGAATGTGTCAACATTTTGTTTTACGTTTTTTCTATTCACTGTTTTATTACCTCACAAAAGTCAAGTTCAACATAATTCAAATGATTAGCCTTTGTTTGTATGCATTTGTTTTGTTTACAATTATTTATTGCCTTCCCGCTTTGTGACTTGAATTCAAGCGCAAAAATAATGTCAGATTGTAGATTAGCTTGATACACCTGGATGATGATATAAATATGGTTCACATCGAAAGTGAAAGTTTTACGACTCATGAGGTGATTCACATCAATGACCAGTTTTTTTTTTTGTGTAAACAAGCAAAATGGAACAAGTTTCACAAAGTAAAAATTAAAAACAAAGGCATTAAATATTAAATAAATATATTTATTTTGTTGAGTATTAATGAGAGAAATGCATCATAATTCCCAATGAAAATTTTTATTTACTTAATCAAAAAATGCCAAATTAAAAAAAAAAAAACTTTGTAACTTATGCTTAGCCAGAAGTTTTAAAACAGTCTAAAATGTAAAGTTCGCCCGATCTAACTGAGACTATTATTGAATTTTATAAAAATAATTTTATTGTTAAAAACAATTTTATTGATAATCCAATCTCTTCTTGCTTTGCAGATTTCCCCGGTATGTGCTTTGCTTCCACCCGCTGTGCCACAGTTGAAGTTGGCAAATCATGGGAATTGACACCATTCTGTGGTCGTTCAACTTGTGTGCAAAATGAAGAAGATCCCTCAAAGTAAGTTTATAATTAATGCCTAAAGTAGTTTTCATCGGTTTTATTAATATGTTATTTTTCAATTTTCCTTCACAGATTGTTGGAATTGGTTGAAGACTGTGGTCCATTGCCATTGGCCAATGATAAGTGCAAATTGGACACTGAAAAGACCAACAAGACAGCTGCCTTCCCTTACTGCTGTCCCGTCTTCACCTGTGAACCTGGTGTAAAATTGGAATACCCTGAAGCCGTGAAGGAACCCAAGAAGGAATAAATTTATTTAAATCTGTTTTCTAAGCTAATTTAACGTCTGTAAATATTCAATAAAAACCCAAACAACAACAAAACCAATACACAAAAATCTTCACAACTGTAAACTCCCAAATAATACACTCACTCAATTTAGGTAACATTATTATGGAACATTTTGGTTTAACTCTTTTGTAAGCATAATTCATATCGTGATAACAACAGACTTTTTTGAATTAGTATCCTAGTTAGGATAATATTTTTGTACATACATAACTACTATGTTTTTGTTTGTTTTCATAAATGTTAAATTGTTACTTTAATTGCATTCGCATTTAAATTGTAAACATCCTCGTTTAGATACAATACATACATACAAGAAGAATTTTTTCAACTCATAATTAATTTGCACTCCATTCACATAAATTTCAGGAAACAAGAAATATTAAAAAAGAAACAAGTAAAATCTTTGTGATTATTATGTGATCTTGAATTCAAATTGTAATCAAAAACAACATCAAAAAAAGTGAAAAAATATTTGACAATAAAATATGATTTGTAAATTTAAAGTTAATAATTGGATTTTATCTTTTAATGGACACCACAAAAGATCTGAAATTTAAACACGAGTTGTATTGAAGTCAAATGGAAAAATTAAAATTAAAAAAAAAGTAAAGTCGGGAGGTCATTCCTTATGGGGTATGTACCAATGTATGAACCTATTATGATGAGTGGAGGTTTTCTACCCATTAAAAATTCCAAATACTAATTTACATCCACTTTAGTAGAAAAATCATATGAAAGACTTCACATCCGGTGGTATCGCTTACCTTCCAATCGGATAACCCTCTGTACGAAATTTCAGCAACTTTGATCGGCAGGAACTGTTTTATGGGGATTACACTATGCAATACTGAAAATGCAAACAACTTCTAGTATGCATTTTTTGAAAGTATATAATAAGACTACAAAAACCCTAGTAGGGTCTTGTCCTTGTCATCTAAACCGGGCTAAATCTACACTTGTTTGCATTTATCAGACCTTTATCTCAGAAACGAATACGAATTTGGCCTTGCCGTCTTTAGCAATATTTTGCCCAAACTAGTAGAACTTATCTTTTGAAAAAACCACATAAGAAAAACTCCATCTAGAGCAACAAAATCTATAAAATATAGAAAATTTTACAAAATTGCTTAAATTCTGGTCAGTATCGGCTAAACTTTTGGGAGTTGAACCTGGTAACCTTTTGCAAAAATCTTCCAAATAAAGTTCTCAAAATTATTTAGAACATTCAGAAACTCTAAAACGCTTACTTCATGTTGTTACAGCGGTATTTTGCATCATATATTTTACAACACGTATTTCAAACACAGTTACACCAACAGTTTATTATCGCATTTCGGATTTCACCAGATTATTGACATTTTTATTAATTCGTCGTTGAAAAATGTACTGAAAACAACGGTATAGAGGCATTTTACAACAATGACATGTTCTGAAGAGTTGTGTATTACATTCCAGGCAATATTTTTCCAAAAGAAAAATTAGCGGTTTTGGAGATATGGTGCGAAATTTATAAAACATTGTAGAATTTTTGCATATTTTTTGTAATTTGGGGCAAAAAATTTAGCTTTTCGAGTTCATTATTTCTCCAAATATTTTATTCTTGTCCTTATCTACAAATATGCTTCAGAGGTCAGAAGAAGATTCGCATTGGTTTCAGAGATATAGCCGCGAATTTCTTTAAAAACTCAATATTTAACCATGTTTAGATGGGGCCATAAAATCCGAGCTGGATCTGACACAACAAAACCCAAGTAGGGTTTCTTGTCGCTTGGGTCTGTACTTTCAAAAAATCCTCAGTTCGAATTGTTTGCACAATATAACCTTAAAAATGTTTCACAGTGCTATAAACCAATGTGGAGGTATGTGCCTATGGTTATAATTTTTGTGAATAAGTCTTTTAACCTTAACCTTAAGTTGCAAATTATAGCTATTTTGATAGGTAAATGTTAGTATCATAATATGGGATATCGGCAATATCCTTCAAAATACCGATAAACAAAACGAAGACAATTCCTAAAAACATGTTTTATTCCCCTACCTAATTTCTGCTACATCGCAGGCATAATGTGGCTTAAACCTTAAAAATTACCGAAAATCGGACGATATCATTCTATGAGGGCTATGTCAAAACGACGACCTATGTCGGCAGTTCTCTTTAGAAATAGTTTATACCCCTAGCAGCCATTTCGGTGTGATAATGAGGCCCAAACCTTGAAAATATCGAAAATCGGGCGGTATGGTTCTATTGGGGCTATATCAAAACGATATAACTCATTTTCAATACCAAACATCCTAGCAGTAATACATATAAACTTCTGTATCAAATTATAAAGCCCCATACAATATTCGAAATACCGAGTTACAGCCACTAAAGTGGAAAAATCCTGTGAAAGACATTTACATAGGGCGGTATCGTTTAGCTTCCAATCAGAGAACATTCTCTCTGTACAAAATCACAGAAACTTCGATGGGGTGAAACTGTTTTATGGGAATTATAGCCAAATGTGTACGTCTGAAATTTCAATATGCAAATCCTACCTGAAAAATGCAAGTATTGATACTTCCCAATGTTATTTGTTTAATTTGTCAATAGAATTTTCAAGCTGAATTGACCATAATTATACATTCTTCTTGAATCTTCGTAATATAAATCGACGTTTTATCATAACTCTAGTGCAATGGTATTTTTAGATTTTAGACAGGAAATCTTTATAATTCAAAATTCATTCATATTGTAAATTCGGAAAAGTCTCAGTAATTCATAAAAAATACTTTCAAGTAATAGTTGGCATTATAGATATTCTGCTGTATTCAAAAATATGATATATGAGTCATTCCAAGTATTGAAATCAATGTTCCGGCGTTTCTGTAGTCCCACTTTTGAATTCAAATATCTTATCTGCAATTATAAAGTTTTCAAAAAACGAAGGCGATCACGGTATTCCACTTTCAAAACAACTATTAATGACAGACCTCTGATCTGTACTCGCAAAAAAAACGGCCTCTCTAACATATGTCCCAAACATATTTTGCAGTAAACATATATATGTTTGCAATAGTCCCAAATATAATATATGTTTGGGTCTGCAAACAAATATATGCTTGGGTGGAAACAAATATATGTTTGGGTGCAAACATATATATGTTTGGATGCAAAGATATTTATGTTTGGGTGCAAAGATATATATGTTTTGGTGCAAAAAAATATATGTTTGGGTGGAAACAATTTTATGTTTGGGTGCAAACATTTTATATGTTTGGGTGCAAAAAATACAAACTCAAAAGGCACAAAAAAACAAACACATGCACCAGTGGGCGCTTACTGAGAGCAAGGGAGCGTAAAATTCAATGTAAAACACTTTGAAATGTGTGCTCACTTGCTCTCAGTAAGAACTCACTGGCTATCTCTATAGTATACACACAAATGTTGAGGTTGTTTATTCAAAGGCAAAAGAATAACAAACACATAGGTACATACAAAATTCCAAAGAAATACATAACACACTTTAATATTGAAATAATTTGTAAATAGTCACACTTTTAACCCAGATAAAGCCACTGGTCGTTTAAACGCCACAAAAAATGGTTGCAAAAATTGACGTAAAACTCGAATAATTTTGTGGGGTTTTTTGCATTTTGTTATGGTATTGCCTGTTAGCTGTCATTTCACGCTTATAACGCTTCATTTGACCTACGTATTTCCAAGCAATTGTCCTAAAACCCAAGCTATTAAAAAAATCTACTTTTTTGTAATTTTTGACTTTTAAATATGCGATTAAAATTTTATCATAAATGTTAGAATCATATAAAGTCAGGAATTTGTTAGGAATATAGTAAGAGCATTTTTAATCAAAAACCAAGGGATTGGCATGTAAGGATACACCAATATTACCCTCCAAAGTTTTTGGCACTTTTAAAAGAAGGCCCGATTGCAGGAAAACTATACGTTTTAGAGAAAAAAGTTATTTTTAAAAAATGCTTAAAAAGTCTCAAAAATATAATTTTCATAAATAATTTTAAGTTTTCTCGCAAAAAAAAATTCTCGGCGCTAAGTGGGTTAAAAAGGAAAAGTATATAGAAACGTAGTTGAACGCTTCTCCTTAGTTGTGAAATAAAACAAATTGTCCTCATAGTTGAAATCATCAGCGGGGAATCGGCATCTAGAATCAAATGATTATGTAATGTAATAAATAAATATGGACATGCCATATTTCAAATATACATAAGTATGTATGTAATTACCAATATTAAATGCGATTTCTTCCTTGTCCAATAAAATAATTCCATTCAACTTTCCGAGTCAATTATAAAATGTATTGGGCATTTAATTTACTAAAAAGCACAATTTCTTTAAGAAAACACAAAACACTGATTTATTCACTCACTTTACTGTCTTGACTCTACAAAGGCATCTAAAACACTGAAGAAAGAAAAAAATATAATTCATATCATTTCTTCTTTTCTTCATCGCCTGCTAAGTTGGTTAACAACAACAAAACAAGAAACACACGAGTTTGTCGCATGCCACCAAAGCCCCCTTCTTCGCTTCTACGTCTTCTATTATACAATACACACAACTCTTCATTATAAAACAGCATTCCGGAGCCGCGAGAGCACTGTTATTACTCTCGTTGACAAACATCCTCTCTCCACCCATGAAAAAAATGTTCTAATATAAAAAATATGTTTTACCCAAACATATCAAATTGAGATATGTTACAAAATGTTGCAAACATATATTTGTTTGGACCCAAACATATTATGTTTGGATCCAAACATATCTTTGTTTGCAACCGGTCCCAAACATATATTTGTTTGGATCCAAACATATTTCTAACATAAATTTTTCTGCGTGTAGCCTCTACATACAAAATTTCATTAAATCGGTCAAGCCGTTTCGGAGGAGTATGTTTTTTTTCGAACACTCTGTCATGATTGATATAAAAAAGGAGAATTTTATATATCGTCACCATAAATACCCAAGGACGTAGCTCCGAAAAGATCAGAATTCTTTTTTTTTTAATCTGATACATTATTATAAAATACAAAATTCTACTTTTAAAAATACCGATTCTATTCATGAAATGGCATTTCACGGTGCTCTTGAAACAATTTTAAAAGTTGAAGGTGGTTACACCTCGGAAGTTTTTGTGGATTCTGAAACTACAATGTTTATAGATGAAAAAAATCGAAAAACAAAAAAATCGCCGGAGCGCTTTTTAAATAAATCGCGATTTAAATTGACATTTTTAGGGGTTGTTTAGGTTTTCACTATTTTGCTTAGAAACCGCAGGTCCTATCAAAATGGAACTGAAGAAAATGTTGTAGCTATGAAAATTCTCTACAAGATCGACCTTATGGTATTTTCGTAGTTTTTACCATTTTTGAGATATAGAAGTTCAAATTGGGACAATGCACTGACTGTATCGCCCCCTTATAAAACAATGTCATGAAGGGTGCGCCTTAACTAACTTTTGATAAAAACCGCTTACACAGGGGAAGATTTTGTAAATTCTGAAACAGATGAGAAAAATCAAAAAACAAGAAAAAATCGCTGTAGGAATTTTTAAAAAAATCGCTGTCAAAATGGGTGACGTAGGGGATGAATGATACCAAGCAACGGTCTTGACCGGCTTTAACACGGCAAAGCCCAGGATTTATCTTGGTCCCTCTTTCATCTTAAGTGGACACTGACCTCCCCGTGGTATCACCTGGGGAACTGCCTTTAACACCCGTTAAAGGTAGTGAGCTAACATGTGCCGCGCGTTCACCCATAAGAACGTTAAAAACTTGGGTTTGGGCGTCGGGTTAGTAACCCTACCCTAGAAAAAACATCCTACTATGAAAAAACGAAAGAAAAGAAAAACAAACCCCTCTAAAGTTGACGAACCCCGCAAACGTTTTAAGGATCATGATCTGCGAATCTGCACCTGGAATGTTCGCACTCATGCTCCCACTGAAGAAAAGGACGAACAGACCAAAGATATATTTTACGATTGCTTAGAAGAAACATATGACCGTTGCCCCGCCCATGACATTAAAATCATTCTAGGCGATTTTAATTAATTGGAAAGGAGAATATCTTTGGCCCAACAGTCGGGAAATTCAGTCTCCACAGTGAAACATCTGACAATGGTATGAGGCTGATAGACTTGGCAGCTGCAAAAAACATGGTAGTTATCAGTACCAGATTTAATCATCTCGATATTCATAAGGGCACCTGGCTGTCTCCAGATCAAAGAACAAGTAATCAAATTGATCATGTTGTAATAGATGGAAGACATTCATCCAGCGTGTTGGATGTACTATCGTTCCGAGGCGCAAACATTGATTCGGACCACTACCTTGTTGCAGCAAAGGTACGTACCCGTCTAAACGTTGCAAAGAATGCACGAACAGACACAACGCGGAAGTTGGACATCGATAGGCTGCAAACACAACAGATAGCCACAGCATATTCCACTCAACTAGCCCAATTGCTTAACGCGAGCACTCCTTGTCCCGATGACATAACAACACAATGGCAACATATTGCCCACTCCATGCAAACAGCCGAAAAATCCATACTTGGATTCCAGAGACCTCCACAAAGGAATTCATGGTATGACCAGGAGTGTCGTGCTGCTACCGAAGAGAAAAATGCGGCATATAGAGCTACTTTACAATCAGTAGCAACGCGCAGCGCACGAGAGAGATATCGGGAGAAAAGGAGAGAAGAGAAACGTCTTTTCCGCAAGAAAAAGAGAGAAATGGAAAAGCGGGAGTGTGAAAAAATCGAGATGTACAGGAGCCAGAATGAAGTCCGAAAATTCTACCAAAGAGTGAAGCATCAAACAGATGGCTTTGGTACAGGCACATCCTCCTGTAGAGACCAGCAAGGTAATCTGGTAACAGATACAGATAGCGTGTTCAGGATATGGAAGGAACATTTCTCCAATCTGCTGGTATCCAATAGTAGCGAAGACGGTGATACCACAGATCCAATTCCAGATGATGGTATAGAATGTATACCGCCCGGCCAAGATGAGGTGAAAACAGCAATCAACCGGCTGAAGAATAATAAAGCAGCAGGAGCCGATGGCTTACCAGCCGAGCTGTTTAAAACCGGAGGCGACGCGCTGATAAGGTGTATGCCTCACCTAGTTAATACCATCTGGCAGGAAGAACGCGTACCCGACGATTGGAACCTGAGCATCCTATGTCCCGTCCACAAGAAAGGAGATAAGACAGTATGCTCAAACTATAGGGGCATAAGTCTTCTCCCTATTGCCTATAAGATAGTGTCAGGGATATTGTGAGTACGACTAAAGCCAATGGTCAACGAAATAATTGGACCATACCAATGTGGCTTTAGACCTGGCAAGTCCACCATTGACCAGATATTTACCCTGCGGCAAATCCTAGAGAAGACCCAAGAGATGCAGATTGACATATTTCACCTTTCTGTCGATTATAAAGCAGCATTCGACAGTCCCCTCCGATCAAAGGTATTCCACGCAATGTCTGAATTTGGTATCCCCGCAAAGCTCATCCGGCTTTGTAAAATGACTTTAACTGATACTAGGTCCTCAGTTAAAATTGGAAAGAACCTCTCCGAATAATTTTGTACCAAAAGAGGTTTCAGACAAGGAGACAGCCTTTCGTGTGACCTATTCAACATTTTGCTGGAAAAAGGTAATACGAGATGCAAATGTCAAAAGAAATGGCACAATTTACACCAATAGCCACAAGTTACTTGCCTATGCTGATGACATAGACATCATGGGACGATCAGTAAAGGAAGTAACTGATACCTTTAGGAAGGTCGAAGCAGAATCTGCGAAAGTGGGTCTGGCGGTAAACGGCGAAAAGACCAAAATGATGGTGTCGACGCGCAAAGCGTCCATAGAGCTCGGACCAACTGTGAAAGTTGGTACCTACAATTTTGAGGTAGTTAAAGACTTCGTCCATAGAGCTCGGACCAATTGTGAATGTTGGTACCTACAAATTTGAGGTAGTTAAAGACTTCATCTACCTCGGCACTGCCATAAACACAACAAACAACATCAGTTGTGAAATAAGAAGAAGAATTGTATTGGCCAACAGATGCTACTATGGTCTAAGTAAGCAATTTAAAAACACAGCCACATCTCGTCAAACAAAAATAAAAAATGTATGGCTCCGAAGCATGGGTACTTGCGCAAGCAGATAAGGCAGTGCTTGGTGTGTTTGAGAGGAAAATTCTTCGAAAGATCTACGGGCCGATTTGCGTTGACGGTGAATATCGACGTCGTATGAATTACGAGCTGTATAAGCTATACAAAGACATGAATATAGTTAAACGTATCGGGATGCAACGATTGCGTTGGCTAGGCCATACCATGAGAATGAGCGATGATGAACCCGCTAAAAAGGCGTATGAATACATGCCACATGGCGGTGCACGCAGAATCGGCAGGCCTTACCTTCGATGGAGCAAACAAGTGGATGAAGAAATGGAAAGGCGCGGTATTCCAAAAAGTCAAGCGAAAAACAGAGAGGAATGGAGATCTTTTCTTAGTTCGGTCTATGGAACAAATGTTCTGTAATGGGCCAACTAAAAGAAAAAGAAAAGAATTGTGTAATAGTTATTTGAGTTAAATTGAAATTGTATGATGGGGAACATCCGTTATTGAATGTGGATTTTATCGGTCCATGTTTTAAAATAGACTCCATATAACAATGCCATATTTTCGGTTTTTTTAAGGTTCGGAATTTAGATGTGTACCACTATGTTGTAGAAAGTTGTAGGTCTATTTTTTCTTTTTTTCGATATTTTGTTGTTTTTAACCACATCGTATGCAATTTTAATCGTTGTCTTCGGTAGAGGTACAAGCATTTGTTGCCGAAAATGTTCGGCGAAGCTCCACGTTTCGGCATAGCACCCATAGAACGACACCGCCCAATAGCGGCATTTTTGGAGTTCAGTATCGAGAAATGTTGATATTTGGTCTTCCTAACATTTCTTACAGAAAAATATCTGAAAAATAAAATATGTCAGATCCTTCCCTGTATAAATATAAGCATTTGAAAACAAACGCGAAACAGATCTGTTGTAAATTGGTTGAGTTTTTGATTAACGTACGAACCCCCCTTCCAAATCTAAATCCGTATAACAATGTTCGTTTATCTGTGGGAATAAAGATACAGCTCGAAATATTTAATATAGAGCTTCATAATTTGGTACATAAGTTTAGGTTTCTCCTAGTATGTTTTGTATTGATAATGGGTTATATGGGTCCACGTTTTGATATAGCCCCATAGAACGGTACCACCCGATTTTCGGCATTTTAAAGATTTTAGCCTCATTATCACACCGAAATGGCTGATAATTGGAATTCAGTCTTTTTGGTGCCACAAAACTTTTACTCGAAAATTTGACAGTACAGGGACTCGTTTCGATATAGCCCCCATAGAACGGTACCGCCCGATTTGCGGTATTTTTAATGTTTTAGTCACATTATTCAACCGGAATATCTAATATTTGGTATCTAGTTTTTGCTAAAGGAACAAAACATACACAATAAGCATTTTGAGCCATTCCAATAGTGCGTTCCACATTACAATTAAATTGATTTACTGATTATATTATGTTCTGTCTGTTCTCCACCTACTTTCAGATATGCAACTATTTATTTAAACGTGTAACTTTTATAAATGTTAAAAGAAAAAACGTTAACTTAATTTACCATAACTCTTGGAATTTCATGTACCCCATCTAACTAAAACTATGGAATTCATCTATTACAGTATTTCAAGCTTAAATCTTGGCACAATACTTTCAGCAACAACGTGTTCAGCTAATGTCAATACACGAAATAGTGCAAACGCGCAGACGCAACAACATTTCTATGCAAACGTTCTTCAGTTGTGAGTGAAGGTAGTCGAAATAGAATGTTTTTTCTATCTATGCTACTCAAAATTTGCAAAAAGAAATGTTGAGTTTTTTTCTTTTGTTCAGTTTTCTTCGTATACAAAAAAAGATGTGTCTTTTTAAAATTCGTGGTTAAAAATATATTTGTATAGGGACATGTGTTCGAACGAGTATGCTTTGAAAATTGTAGAAAAATGTTGTAAGTTTGATGGGGAATACTTTGTCCTCACAAAATTATTTGTAAGGTTTTCAAATGTTATTCCGCACTAAAGGGTGTCCTTAAGATCTCATCTTCCAGACTTTTTATTAATTCTGCTACCTTCTTGATCGCGATGATTTTAGCTTGAAAAACTCTACAGACGTTTTCCAACTTGTATGAGTGTTCAAGCCTATAGTGTCCAAAAACCGTTTTTTTTTTCAAACAAAACAGGTTTCGGTTAACCGAAATTTTCAATTCTTTCAAAAACCGGTTTTCTGTTTTCAAAAATGTTCAAAACCGGGTCGCCCGATATAGCTATCGTGTCATCTGGTATGACAAATGACGTCACCGGCCATCCCTGGTTTCTTTTGGGCCAGACCATCTTCCCATAATTGTGCATCAGCAGACCGCCTGATATCACCACCTCAACAAAGGTGAAGGTACAGACCGATTTCGTTTTTTTCGCCGGTAGCAAAGTCTCTGGAGGCTTAAGCGGCAGAAATAGCTATCTAGTTGCCGATCATCAGTATGGGTTCCGCAAGCACCATAGCACGGCGCTCGACTTATCAAAAGCTTTTTATAATGTCAAGCTCTCCACGCTGTTTGAGGACAATGAGCAGACTACTCTCCGGCTAAGTGTGAAACGTTGAGAAGTCCAAGCCCCGTAGATTGAAACCTGGAGTTCCCTAAGATGGGATGATATCTCCGGCATTATTTAACATCTACCTCTCCTATATTCCACCCCTTCCAGACGGCATGGAGATCGTGAAGTATGTGAATTGTTGTACGATACAGATGTCAGGTACCTTCCCGGATATTTTATTTGTGACTGATTTTTTCCAACACGAAGAATATGCAAATATACGCCACTATATCTATGGCTATTCTGTTCGCCACAGACGTGAGCACCGAGTTGAGTGTTATAGTCCATGGCAGCACAATTCCTACCACCAACTACCCCAATATTCTAGGGCTCACTTTCGACAGCATGTTCACGTTGTCACTTCATAGGTCGGTCCGTGGTAAGCTATGCGGCATCAGTGTGGTCCGAAAATATACAACAAGGTGTCATGTCTTCAGTTGACCATCTACATGAGGAGACAAACATTCTTCAAGTACAGCAACACAATGACATACTCTAGTTGTAAAACTCATCCGGTGTTGCCGTGAAAGCCATCCTAATGAATTGTACGGTTCACCCAGGAATGTTAGGAGATTGTTCCAGTACAGCAACAGAATTAAATTCTCTTGTTGCAGTACTTATCGGGTGTCACCTTGAGAGCCAGTCTAATAGACAGGCATGTTACAAGAGAGAACCCCTACAAGGGAGAACAAGCATACCAAGCAGGTGCCATAAATAACTATCGTGTGAATGCGATCATCGGAGAACATCGTTCATCTGCTAAGGAGAGTCAGCGAACACGATTAACGAGAGTAGTTTTGGTTCAACTACGCTCAGGATGATGCAGCCGTCTAAATTCCTATAAGGCAGGGATCAATGACACCGTACCAAACACCTTCCCAGCATGCGGCACAGGCCCGAACGATGCACCATTATCATACCCAAACTCCTGTAGCATTGTAGTTACAGCCCATCGAAGCAGCCACATTTCTAGAACTGGGGATAGACCCAATTCTTAAAAATGAAATATCACAAATTGCAACTGAACTGTTTCGAATAACATCTGGAAATATCAGCAAACAGTGACCCAACCTGAGGTTTCATTTACATACCAACCTCTTTTATAGAAAATATTGTAAATATTTTTGTCTGTCCTACTTTTTTTGTGCTCTGTCAGGTATTCTGGCCCGTCTGTCTGTCCCTGTATGTCCATCTGTTTGTTACGAGTTTATTCGATATGAAAGATTTAGCGTAGCATGAAACATAAAAATGTCACGTTTTTCATGGTCGCCACTTTTTGTTTAACATCGGATGTTGTATAAAATTTTGCTGCTCTTCTAGCAGCTCCTGCTAGAAACTATTGTGTGATGAGGATTTGAAACACAACAAGTCATTGTCGTAACAGTTGTCCTCCTCATCATCTTTTGTTGGAATTCTTGATGTGTACACGTTAAGCGCATGGTATGTATTCATTTTGTACTATGGTGCTTGTGTGCGCATGCGCACAGTTGGCTACAGTTTTGAATCACTTCATCCATCGGTCGGCCGGCCGGCTCTTCTATCTGCATACATATTTTTTTGTTTTATTCAGTTTGTAAAACACAAACTATGATTTCAATTTTCCAAGGTTTCCTTTGCATACAAAAGCGGGGACAGTCACAACAAAAAGGGTGGCTGGTTATGTCTTTGTGCAATAGAACTATTCGTTTTGTAGTTAAATGTTTCATTTAAGAAACCATAAACTGCGTTCCGCATATCATTCTCAACTAATGCACAGTGGAATTTTTGGTTTGCATAAAGCATAACTAAATGGGGTTTATGATTCTGATATGCGAGGCAGTGTTGGTTAACTATTGTTTGAGGAATATTTAAACCTCAAAGTTGCATTAATGATGTTCTGTTGCATATTCAAATCAACTTTATTCAAAGATACCATATACTCATCCTGAAAGGTATCTAGTATCGCTGTAAATAGGATCACAAGGAGGACCTTCGGTGAATTTTTCCAACGAATCCTTGAGCAAACCTTAAACTACACTTAAACAAAAATGTTGAACTTTTGTGACGAAGGCACCCTATAGAGTGGGACGATATAACCCATTTTCGAACTTAAACTAAGCTTGGACAAAATATTACATAATCCAAAGATTAGACCAAATCGTTTGCTCCGTACATTTTTAACTCATTTTTCTTAACTTTTGTGGGTTAGGTTCCGAAAAGAGTGCACAAATACGCACCACCTTACAACTTTATCTAAGATTCACAGAAATATTACCATATACCATGTTTGGACCAACGCAGTATTCTGTTTGAAAGTTGTCGTGCGCACCAGCCACTACACATGGTGTCCGTATGGGATTTTTTACAGTTTTCGGGTCCATAATAAAACAATAAAACAATTTAAAGCAGGTCTTTAACAGAATTTTTCCAAAAATTATTAAAAATTTGCGTGAGAGGTGCCCGAAGGAATTGACCGACATAGGCTATTTTTGAACCTAATCTATGTCTGATAGAAATATGTATTACGTTGTGCAAACTATGGACCAAATCGGTTACTTCTTTCGAAAGTTATCGTGTGCATAACTTTTGCGAAAAAAAATTAATTTTTGTGGGTGAGGTACCCGATGCAATGGACAGAAATGGCCCATCTTGGTATAAGTTTGGAAAAATATAACGAGGGACACATTTTGGGCTGAATCAGTTATCGTGCACTCCAGTCATACAGACGGACATGGCTAAATGGACTCCAAATAAACTGAAGCAGATGTTTGGAGGAAACATACTTGGGGTCTAAAACCCTTATTTCCATGATTCTCATTTTAGTCGTGTGAAAGTCTTTAGCATAAAGTCTATATAAATACGTATATAATTGTTCCACAAATATCCTAGAAGGGACAAGGGAGACTTCTATCATATCAATAAGTGCACCCCGATTCATATTAGCTCAGTGGTATGGGACCTAGTGTCGCCAAGTCCGAACGGCGTGTCTTACGACACCACCTGTAGAGAAGTTTTACATGGCTAAAATAATCAGGAAATGCCCCCAACATCACTGGATGGGTATTTTCAACCGAATTTGATGTTACCTGGTCTGGGAATCGAACCTCAGAACTTCTGAATGCAGGGCGGGTGTGCATACCACTGCACCACGGTGGCTGAGATATAACTCCCTCAAAAATTGTTGGTACCAACTTCCTCAGTTGGTTCGATTTCTGTAGACGCTTTGCGCGTCAATACCATGAACTTGTCTCGCTTATCGTCAGACTCACTCTGGCAAATTCTCTTTCGACCTTTTCAAACTTCTTTTACTGATCAACCACCCATCGTGTCAATGTCGTTGGCACTATCGAGTAACATATGGCTATTCGAGTATATTGTGACATTTCTCTTAACATCTGCATATCGTATAACCTTTTCTAGCAGGATGTTGAAGAGGAAAGCTGTCTCATTGCCTTAAACCTCTTCTGGTACTAAAGTGTTTAAAGAGGTTCTTTCCTAAATGAAGAGGTGGTACCATTTAATGTCATCTTACAAAGCCAAAGAGCTTTGCGGGAATGTAAAATTCAGACATTGCTTGGAATACGTTTAAGAAGCTGAATGACCTTTGTGGGGATACCAAATTCAGGTAAGGATAGGAATACCTGTGAGAGTATGGGGCTGTCAAATTCTGCTTTTTAATCGACAAAGATATGGTAAGTGTCGATCTGCATATCTTAGGTCATTTCTAAGACTTGCCGCAAGGAAATGGTAGATTTGCCTATTATGGTCGAATTATTTCATTGGCTATAGGCTTTAATTGTTCACACAATAACTCAGACACTACATTATATGCAATAGGGAGCAGATTTATGTCCCTTATATCCTTTCTTGTGGACGAAATATAGGATGCTCACGTTCTAATATTCGGCTATGCGTTCTTCCTGTCAAATTGTGTTAACACCCTATCAGCGTGTCGCCTCCGGTCATGAAAAGGTCGGCTGGTAAACCATCACCTCCTGCTGCCTTATTATTCTTCAGCAGGTTTATTACATTCGTTATCGTATGCTCGTCTTCCTCGCATTAGATACCAACATTTTGGAAAAATGTTATTTCCAATTCCTACATTGTTTGTTTCTACAGAAGGATGTACCTGTATCAAAACCATAATTTTAATGTCTCACCCTCTGTTATAATTCATTCTGGCTCCTGTACATCTCGATTCTTTTAGACGCCTACTTTTCTATTTCTCTCTTTTTGCTATGTTGCCTGATGTTTTGTGGTTGCCTGATGTTTTGTGGTTGCCTGATGACTGTCAAAAATGAACGGCCACACTGTCAAATCTGATCGTATGTAGACCACTTTAAAGTCAACTTTCGAGTTTTCGTTAACAACCAAAACCCGTTTATAATCGAATACAATCGAGGTTTTCTTTGAAATAATCATAAGTACATTCGACTGGTTTTAACTCAAAGGGAAAAAATCGATGTCAGATTTTTTTAGGCGGCACCCTCCTAAAGTGTTTAGTTTAGATTTCCAAAGTTTGAGCACAATCGGAATATGTTAACGTGCCACTGGGGCCTCAAAGTTTCCATAGTAATTTGTATGGAACCAAAGGTGAATTTTCACGAAATTGCTCTAAATCGCATACAAAAATACGATATTGATTTTTTAAAACCACCCTAACGTACATATATAAATGTACCGTTCTCTTTTCTCCAATAGTCAACTATGACTAATAGATGACTACGATTAGCGGTCCACTACGACTAATAGTAGATTACGACTAATAGTAGATTACGACTAATACTCGACTCTGTTTTTCGAAAGTTGATTAGAGGTGACTAAGGACTTTACACATTTTACGGCTAGTAATCGATTAACCGAAATCGACCTTACTTATCCAACAGTAGTCCCTGGTCATAACACGGGTTACTTGGCGGAGGTCACTGGTACCCAATTATGGACTTGCGGCTATTTGCATGGAGTGAGTAATACTTTGTCACTGTGTTGATATGTTATAAGAACGAGGAGTGCTTTGATTATGCAATTGGTCCAGTTGAGTGTAAAATGCTGTGTCATTTTGCGTGTTATGTCCGTATTTTATTTGCTACTTTAAACCGGGTACGTAACTTTGCTGCAACAAGGTGGTGATCCGAGTCGATGTTTGCTCTTTGGAATTATAGTACATCCCAAACGACCGATTAATTTCTTTCATCTACCACAACATTATCAATGTGGTTCCTTGTTTTTTGATCTGGTGACAACTAGGTGCCTCATGAATCTGGTACTGCTAACAACTAACTACGATGTCGGACGTTTCATTGTGTAGATTGAATTTTCCGATTGTTGGACCAAAGATATTCTCCTTTCCAATTTTGACATTAAAATCGGTAGAATAACATTAATATCATGGGCTCGAACCGGTTATATGTTTTTTTCTAAGGACTCTTTGGGGTCCTTAGCAAGTGTTTCTTTCACCGGGGTGAAACTGGAGAGCAGATGTTTTAACCTCTGACTAAATACAAATCCACAAACAAACTAATGCTTTATAACTCATGCATGTAACGCTATATAAGGATTCCGAAGTGCAGAATCGTAGATGATGTTCCTTAAAACGGTTGCCGTGGTTGTAAACTTTAGAGGGATTTGATTTTTCTTTTTCTTTGTTGTTATAACCCCGCCATAGTATGGAGGGTATATTATGTTTGCTTCTCTGTTTGTAACTCATAGAAATATTCATTGGCAACCCCATAAAGTTTATGGGGATTTGTGAGTGAAATCGGACAATTTTTCAAGATGAGGTTTTTGATTTCCTTTATTTTTGGCTGTGATGTTACTGCTCATCAGCAAGAGATTTTAGTATATTTTTAGATTTTCGCCTTGAAAAAGGCAAATTCTGTAAAAACTATGTGCAAAGAAATGCTCATAACTTCTTTAATAGAAAAAAGTAATTTTTTGTTTTTTTTTTGTTATTTTATCAGCTACCAATAAGAAATGGAAAAAAATGTGGAAAGTGAGCTTGGATGTAATTTTCACGATTAAAAATTTAATATCAATTTTTGTCAATGATTGTACTCTTTGAATATTCTTGAAATATGTTTGTATTAAACTACGATTAATTACAAACATTTTATGTCCTATTTGGTAGTGGTATTCGAATGACTACAATTCTTTCTTAATTTTTTAAAAGTTGTCAATACACACGGTGCTCTTGAAACAATTTTAAATGGAAGGTGCTTACACCTCGGAAGTTTTTGCGGATTCTGAAACTATAATGTTTATAGATGAGAAAAATCAAAAAACAAAAAAAATCGCCGGAGCGATTTTTTAATAAATCGCGATTTAAGTTGAAATTTTTAGGGGTTGGTTAGGTTTTCGCGATTTTGCTTAGAAACCGCAAGTCCTATCAAAATGGGACTAAAACAAATGTTGTAGCTATGAAAATTGTCTATAAGATTGACCTTTATGGTATTCTCGTCGATTTTACCGTTTTTGAGATATAGAAGTTCAAATTGGGACACTTCAAATTCAATTCAATTCTGTATCGCCCCCTTATAAAACAATGTCATTACTGCAAATTCCCAACTTAAACTTATATATCTAAACAAATGTTATAACTTAGGATAAGTTACTTTAGTCAGTCTTGTAGAGAATTTTCACAGCTTTAAGATTTTCTCAGGTCCCATATCGATAAGACTTACCGTATTCAAGCAAAATCGCGAAACCTTAACAATAAAACCTAAAAATGTAAACTGAGCTTCTTTATCTCAAAAATGGTACAGGCTGGGAGCAAATGATAAACGTCAATCCTCTAGACAATTTTCACAGCTACAACATTTTCTTTAGTTCCATTTCGATTGGACTTGCGGTTTCCAAGCAAAATCGTAAAAACCTAAAAAACACATAAAAATGTGAATTTTGACCGCCATTTATTTAAAAATCCCGCGATCAGCGATTTTTTCTTGCTTTTGGATTTTTCCCATCTATGAACACTGCTGTTTCAGAATTCACAAAAACTTTCCCTGTGTAAGCGGTTTTCATCAAAAGTTAGTTAAGGCTCACCCTTCATGACAATGTTTTATAAGGGGGCGATACAGTCAGTGCATTGTCCCAACTACGAAATACGAAAAACTACGAAAATAACATAAAGGTCGATCTTGTAGAGAATTTTCATAGCTACAACACTTTCTTTAGTCTTGTTTTGATAGGACTTGCGGTTTCTAAGTAAAATCGTGAAAACCTAAACAACCCCTAAAAATGTCAACTTAAATCGCGATTTATTTAAAAAGCGCTCCGGCGATTTTTTTTTTTTGTTTTTTTTTTATTTTTCTCATCTACGAACATTGTAGTTTCAGAATCCGCAAAAACTTCCAAGGTGTAAGCACCTTCCATTTAAAATTGTTTCAAGAGCACCGTGTACATTTTGTTCCTTTATAAAAATGAAGTTTTTTGTGCCCGAAATAACATTGGCCATTTAATATCTCAAAATAAGATCCTCTGTCGTATTTAAATAGTGATCTTCTGGTGAAAATATCACTTTATTACTTGGTAGATTATTCGTCTCGGATGCCCATTCATATAATACCCAATCTGTAGTCTTGTTTAGTTAGTTTATTGCCCATCTGGTACAATAACAGCTAAACTATTTTCAAAATCGGAAAATGACGAAGTTTTTAAGATGTTTAATATAAATTCTGAAATAAAAGTACAAAGCAAATGTTAAATTTTTTTTATTTTTTGGTATAATAACACTGGTACCAAGGAAAAAAATTAAAAAAATAAGAAAAAAAGTAATTATTCGAATCCCACTACCACAAACGACTTAAAATTTTGTTTAATATACAAAAAAAAAAAAAATTCAAGAAAATCAAGGAGTACAATCATTCATAAAAATTGATGTTAAATTTTAAATTCGGAAAATTACATCCAAACCCACTGTGCATTTTTTTGATTTTTTATTAGATAGCTTATAAAACAACAAAAAAAAATACAAAAAAGATTTTTTCTATTTGGACCAATATTAAAGAAGTTAAGAGTTTTCCTTTGCACATAGTTTTTCTATATCTGGAACCGCCAGTCTTAAAAAAATTGAAAATATACTAAAATGTTTTGCTGATGAGCAGCATCACCACAGCAAAATATAAGGGAAATCGAATACCTCATCTCGAAAATGTGTCCGATTTCACTCAGAAATCTTCTAATATATTCCTAATCAGGGTAAAATTCAAAGTCTATCTAGGCATGTTCGTATGACCGTCTGTTGCATTCCCTCAAGCGTCCGCAATAATTGAGCTATAATGTTATATTTTTTCACCAGAGTGCATTTCACAGGCAGGTCCAGTTCGAATATGGGCTATATCGGTCCACGTTTTGGTATAGCCCCATATAAAGTTGCCTGCGGATTTTTGGAATTTTGACATTTGAGATTACCAGTGGTTACAAAATTTATCCAAAGAAATTTGTCAACATAGGCTGCCGTTTTGGTATGGCTTCATATAGCCCCAAATAACTTTACTGTCCGATTTCAGATATATGCATGCTTTTAGCTAATTTAATTAGCTAAAATTATGTATTTGGTACTAGTGGTAAAAAAACTTCTCCACCAAAAATTGTGAACATAGGTGCTATACCGAAATATACCCCATATATCAATAGCATTATTGGTACTTCCGTTTTAGAATGGAAATTAATTATTCTATATAAGTTCAGAACGTTTCATGGTCCGTCCGTCTGCTGAAATCAAAATTCAGCTCTCTGTATTTAAAATATAGCTTTATAATTTGGTACAGAAGTTTTTATTTCTCCTAGACTGTTTGGTATTGAAAATGGGCTTTATCGGTCCATGTCTTGATATAGCCCACATAGAAAAATACCTCCCTATTTTGTGTTAGCCTCATTAACACACCGAAATGACTGAAAAAGTCCTCATTGGGGCTACAAAACGTTCTCCCAGAAATATTTCAGTGCAGGTACGCGTTTTGGTTCAGTCCCCATAGAATGGTACCTCCACTGGTTTTTTCTCATAATGACACGTGAAATTTGGCGTTTGGTCTTCTTGGGGCTACAAAACTTTCCCCCAGAAATTTATCAGTACAGTTTCGGGTACAGGTGGGCCATCATCAGAAAAGAACGGCACCACCCAATTTTCGGTATTTTCAAGGATTTAGCCGCATTATCCTACAGAAAAGGAAAATTTCACCCTTTATATGTATGTATGTTATCCATGTCCGCCATAAAATATTAGTCACTCACCGTAAATGTATTTCACAGTGCAGCTTTTTTCGTATTTACCTTCCGGTACAAATAAACACCAGGCGGGCGGTAACGCGAACACATGCACACAATTTCTATGGTCACATTATGGCAAAACATCAACAACAGCAACAATAACAGTCAATACAAGGCCATAACAATCATTGAGTGTCGTGACATCTCCCGTTGTCTTATTAATTTGTGCATTGTAATGATGGAAAAATTGGATTGAAATACGAAGATTTCAAAAAACAACCATAGAATAGTAAATATTGAAAAGTGAGGAAAAAAGGAAGACATTAAGAATGGGAAACGTCAATAAGCTGTGCTTCATGTTTTCTGTTGAAGAAATTGTCTAAAAATTTAATTAATAGTTGTACAGTAGGTAGGAATATTGTTTTTTCCTCTCAGCCTTTTACCAGTCTTTCACTTGCCTACAATAAGCTGTTGTTGTTGCTGCAGTCGTTGACATCTTTTTGCTAAAAAACGTGATGCGTTCATTGGAAGATTAAATAGTAATGATAAATGACAAGAAAATAGAGAACAACAACAACAATACAAATACTATACAGGGTTTAGGGCAGCTGCTGTATTTTCTTAAAATTGTTGCAGTCCTTGTACAATTGTAAAGACCTCCTCCGCCAAACATAACCTATGATAGGTTTTCGGTATTAACGACAAGTTGTGTCACAAATTAAACACGTTTTTCCTCAGAACTAATCAATACTCATGCAACTGCCACAATGGTAAAAGGCCTAGCAAAATTTTCAATTTAATCGCTTAGACAGGGGCAGGCAACTAGACAGGGATTTGTGGGTACATGGATGGGAAACATTGTTTTTAATAATTTGCCGTGGATAATTTTATACAGAAGTAAGCATGTTCAGATCTAGCAGAGAGTAAAAAACAAGTAAAAGCAGCCCTAATGCTTGGTTTACATTCGGCATCATTTCGTGATTTCGGAGGCGTTTCGTGATTTCGCGCGAAATCAAGCAAAATTTTCCATGATTTCGCAACGAAAACGAAATAATCTCATTTTCGTAAAAAAGTACTAAAAGTTGCAACACTTTTCACGTATCACAATAAACAAGGTAGATGTACGAATTGCTGCAATAAAATTTTTGATATAAACATTTTGTAAACAAGGCAAAAAAATTAATTAGTTTGTTACTATGTTAATATTTCATTGTGTTCCTGTACTTTTTTCATGGTAAAATTAGCAAAAGATCGAAATGTCAAAAAATACTTTTCTATACAAATTTGTTCGAAAAGTGTGGAAATGGAAATATGGCAGAAATTGCAAAAATTCTAGCACAAATGTAAAATCAACCTATCTGGTAATCAGATGCCAGCAAACAAGCTACTAGTTTCTACTCGGCCAAATTTGTATAGCAGAAAATGTTAATCTGCTCCATTTTTGTTTTAAGAGAAGTGCTAATAATACCCAAAATCGGCCAAATATCCATATTGGAGCTATATTAAAATCCGATGCGATTTTCAAAATTTTTTGTAGAAATCGTTTTTAGCCACAATAATGAACTAGTATAGTTTTCGCAAATTCATTTCCAAACCGATAAGTTTTTTGACGACTAAAAACCTTAAATTGGAAATTAGAGCTGATTTGGTGGAGTAAATAAAATCGAGAGGTGCAGTGAAATAGTAGTCATACTAAAAATTTGGACATATGGTACCAATTTTTCGTTAAGAAATTTTCTGACCTCTTGGAATCTTAAATGACGAAGTACTGATGTTTTTGTATCCTCAAAATAAAGCAACAACAAATGGTCGGAAAAGCAAAAAATCCTCTAAATCCTATATTAAAACGCCAACTTATACCAATTCTCTGCAAGTGTGTTTCATATCATCAATTGAGTCTAAATACTAAGCCTAAAAATACCGAAAATCGGGAGGTTCCGTTCTATGGGAGCTACATCAAAACGTGAACCTCTACTGATAAATTTCTGGGGCAAAATATTGTGGTCCCAAAGAAGACTGCATACTAAATGTTACCCATTACGGCGTGAGGCTAACACCTGGGGATACCGTTCTATGGGGGTTGTATTAAACGTGGATCCTGACAAATTTCTGGGCGAAAGAATTGTAACCCCGAAGAAGACTACATACTAAATTTCAATCATTTCGATGTTACACTGAGGCTAAAATCTTCGTAATACCAAAAATCGGGCGGTGCTGTTTCGGGGGGTTGATCATATGAAAACGTGGACTTATAATTCTTATAATTTTTTACGCCCATCGAAAACTACATACCAAATGGTATCCATTTAGGTTCGATAGTGACGCAGAAACCTTCAAAATACCGAAGAAAATGTGGACCAATAAAGCCCACCTTCGAACTTGATCTAGTTTCAAATCCTAGACACATGTGTACAAAATGTCACCCCTCTCTCGGAGGAAAGACATTTGAAATTTAACATAAATTCACATCAACTGTTTTAAAAATAAATAGAACATATGTTTAACTTTCAAAATCAACTACTTGCAACAAAATTTAAGAGTCCATAGTGCATTGGTTGGCCAGCTCTGATTTTTTAGCTTGATACCAACCATGCAGTATTGCAAAGCTGAATTAAAACGATTCATGCGAAATTAATACAATTAGCAACTTGTAAATTTTTAATATCTATCATCACCAAATAGGATTTTCAATCTCCACTCAAAACGGTGATGATGGGATGAGTCTGCAAAAGAAAGACGCCAACATGAAAATTGGCAATAGACGGCAACGACGGCAGCTTTGTTAAGAAACATCCATAAAACGCCTACGTACAAAAATCGCCAACTGAAATAAAAATTTTAAATGTTCACAAACGAGTCTGCAATGTATACACAAATCCTTAAGCTGTTAATAAATATCATAAACATACATAAAATGTTCAATAAATACTAAAAATAACTACATATATTTTAGTGAATAGAAGCGCCTCGGCACATATTTACAAATAAATGTTCAATACAAGTTGTAATCATTTTTTTAATAATTGGCTAATGTTTATGGACTAGTTGTAAAATATCAAGCGCTAAATTGCCAACAATATTTTACGCACTCTCAAGAATGTCTGCGGAGAATGTGTGGAAAAATAACCCAATGCTAATAGTGGACAGAGACACTGAAGATGAAAGTAGCAATCTTCAATATACATAACCCAAAGAAGTTAACTTTATAAATTAAATTCATATAACTTCTTCGTCCATGTTTTACTTTAGGGATTAAAAATACCAAGTAACTGTCCCAACTAGAGTTGTGTCAAAGGAACTATATGGAACTATCTAGTTCACTTTGCAGTTCCAATGGCCCAAATTCTTTGAACAAACTGCGTAAACTTAATATCACACGATACAATTCATGATGTTACTCATACGTTTTGGAACTAATACACGGAACTAGGAACTAGATTACCAAACTCTAGTCCCAACCAACTTTAATATATCAAAATATAGGATTTATCTCGGTTCATCCTTCTGGTGTGTTCCCCATATGGTGTTAACCGGGGTCTGCCTAAACATCCGTTAAAAAAGGTTACATGTGCCATACGAATAGTGTTGCCAATGTTTAGATCAATGCATCTTATGGACACTATTTCTAAAGTGAAAAGGCACTGAGAGAAATTAAAATAGCAATATTAGTGAGTTTCATTGCTTATGCAGGGTGGACTTTATTTTACGACTTTTTATTGACATCAATCAACAGATATTTTACTATTATCCCCAATATTACGGAAATTATGTAGATACAACTCGTCACCTAGTTATACCCTCCACCATAAGGAGGGTATAATTAAATTTGTCATTCCGTTTGTAACACATCGAAATATTCGTCGAAGACCCTATAAAGTATATATATTATTGATCAGCATAAAATTCTATGTCGATTTGACCATGTCCGTCTGTCTGTCTGTTGAAATCAAGATACAGCTCGCAATTTTAAAGATAGAGAGTCAAAATTTGGTACAGAAGTTTTTATTACTTGCAGGATGGTTGGTATTGAAAATGGTATATATCGGTCCACGTTTTGATATAGCCCCCATAGAACGATACCTCCCGACTTTTGGTATTTTTAAGGTTTTAGCTTCATTATCCTACCAAAATGGTCGGGTTTTAAGGGTAAGGAAGCATTTTTATAAAAATCCAAATACATATCCCTAATAAACAATATTAAGTACAACAAAATATATTCCATAATACGAATAACGAAAAATTCTATAAAAATTAAAAAAATATTAGGGAAAAAAGTGTACATATATCCCAATGAAATATTGATATTACCGTACAATTTTATGGAATAACCAATACAAATTTACATTTTATTGCTTTATCGAACGTCTTTGGTTGTCCATGATATTTTTTTGACAAAATAGGAACATATTTGTGGATTAATTGTCATTATTTAAGGTTAGACTTCTAGTTGCAGCGAAGATACGTACCCGATTGAACGAAGCAAAAAAATTGCGAACAGGGACAACACGGAATTTGGGCATCTGAAAGCTGCTATCACAACGGATATCCACATCATTTTCCACTCAACTGGCCCAATTGCTTACTGAAGGCACTCCTCATTCCGATAACATAACAACATGTCGTCGGCTGGGGTGTGTTCAGTCGCGTCCAAGGTTTATATAAGGATCCACTAAACCTTACGAAATGAGAAGACTAGTACTCTCCTTTGCATGGGTGGGTTTAATACGGATTTTTATATCCTCCACCATAGGATGGGGGTATATTAAGTTTGTCCCTACGTTTGTAACTACTCGAAATAATCATTGTAGACCCCACAAAGTATATATATATATTCTTGATCAGCGTGCAATTCTACATCGATATAGCCATGTCCGACCGTCTGTCTGTCTGTCCGTCTGTGGAAATCACTCTAGCATCCGAACGGATTGACGTAGGTTGATGAAATTTTGGGAAAATGTGTTATATTTACGTAGGACTTTTGGTATTGAAAGCGGGCTATGTAGGTCCACGCTTTCGTATAGCCCCCATACAAAATGACGCGTGACGCGTCGTCGTTTTAAGGAATTTTTAAGATATTTGACCTATTTTACCACCAAATTGGTTGTAATTTGGTACTTTGTGTCTCCAGAGACCAACAAATATTCCTACCAAAGTTGGGTTATATAGGTCCAAGTTTTGGTATAGCCCCCATATAAGGTCCAATATAAAGTACGCGTCATTTTAATATATTTTGAATGTATTAGACCCATTTGACCTCATAATTGGTTGTTATTTGGTATTTTGTGTCTTCAGAGGCCAGAAAACATTCCTATCAAAGTTGGGTTATATAGGTCCACGTTTTGGTATAGCCCCCCTATAAGGTCCAATATAAAGTACGCGTCATTTTAATATATTTTGAATGTATTAGACCCATTTGACCTCATAATTGGTTGTAATTTGGTATTTTGTGTCTTCAGAGGCCAGAAAATATTCCTATCAAAGTTGGGTTATATAGGTCCACGTTTTGGTGACCCCTTATAAAGTACGCGTCATTTTAATATATTTTGAATGTATTAGACCCATTTGACCAAAGAATCTGTTGTAACTTTGTATTTTGTGTTTCCAGATGCTAATAAACATTTCAACCATAAAATGTTTATATAGTTCTACGTGTTGATATAGCCCCCATAATACAATATCTCCCTATTTTCGATATTTTGAACTTTTTAGCCTCATTATCACACCGATATGGCTGAAATTTGGTATTTAGTCTTCTTTAGGCGTATAAAACTTTCCCCCACAAATTAGTAGGTATAGATGCACGCCATCATATAGCCCCCATAGAACGGTAACTTCCGAATTTCGGTATTTTGAAGGTTGTGGCCACATTAATCCACCGAAATGGCTGATATTTGTGGTGGAGGGTATAAAAAGTTCGGCCCGACCGAACTTAACGCTTTTCTCACTTGTTTTTTATTAAATTCTAATTTACAATCTACTTGTGTTTGAATGCGATAAGAATGAATTTAATGGGTATATATTTATATTAATCGTTGGCGTGAAGATTTAGCAAACACGCTGGGGTTTGGCAGCTGAGGAGAACGTGTTGAATTAGCGAGTTCTTCTTCAAGGAAAACGGTAGTCTGTGTTTGGGTGTGAATGATCGGGAACACGATGTATTCGGTATTTGACTGTAGATGATCGGGAATACGATGTATTCGGTGTTCCGCTGCAGATGAGCGGGAAGACGATGAATTCGGTGTTCGGCTGTAGATGATCGGAAAGACGATATATTGGGTGTTCGGCTGTAGATGATCAGCAACACGATGTATTCGATGTTCGGCTGTAGATGATCGGGAAGATTATGTATTGGGTGTCAGGCATCCAACTCTGAAGTATATATGAAGTATACGAGGTATAAAGTATAGAGAATGTGAAAAAACGGGATGTACAGGATCCGGAATGAGGTTCGAAAATTCTACCAAAGAATGGAACATTAAACCGATGACTTTAATACACGCACATCCTCCAATGGTCAATGAAATAATTTGATTATAAAAGCTTTTTAAAATGTGAAACTCTCTGAACAGTTTAGTACTAAAACAGGTTTCAGACTGGGAGAAAGCATTTCGCCTGGCCTATTCAACGTTCTGCTGGAAAACCCTTTAAAGATATGGCATGACATTGACATCATAGGTCGATCAGAAAAATAAGTAATTGATAGCTTTCAACAAGTAAGAACGGCATTAAGTTCAACTGGGCCGAACTTTTTATACACTCCTCCATGAGTTGTATTGACGTAAAATTTTAAAATTAGCCATTTTTGAGAGTACTAAGCTGCTCTTCCACGCCACGTCAAAGTTTATTCCAAGGAGAAGTGGAATATGCTAACTGACGAATTTCAATTCCTTTTAAACAAAGTTTAATACCAAAGAGACATCGATGTTTTCTACCCATTAGAATTCCAAAATACCAAATCACAATCTCGGTAGAACAATCCTTCAAACGACTTCACATCGGGCGGTATCCTTAACCTTCCAATCTGAGGAACCGGCATCAAAAACTGAACATAATATGTCAGCCATTTCTGTTGGGTAATGTGGCTAAAAGCTTCAAAATACCGAAAATCAGGAGGTACGTTCTATGTGGGCTATATCAAAACGTAGATCTGTACCGTAGATCTCAGCGAGAATGTTTTGTACCCACAATTAATACAAAATAACAAATTTCAAATATTTCAGTTAGATAATGTGTTCAAGTACTGAAAGTCAGGACACATGTTCGATGGGGCTATATCAACAGCTGGACATATACTGACAATTCTCTGCAAAATGTTGTATATTTCCAACGAAGACTATGTACGACATTGTACCTTATTCTATGGAATAATACGCCTAAAAACCTAATAATACCGAAAATCGGGCAGTGCCGTTCTATGGAGGCTATATAAAAACGTGGATCTGTTCTGACGAATTTCTGAGGAAAAGTTTTGTGGTCGCAAAGAAGTATAAGTCTTAAATTTCAGCGATTTCGGTATGATAATGAGCCTAAAACCTAAAAAATGCTGAAAATAGGGCGGCACCGTTCTATAGGGGCTATATCAAAACTAACAAGCTTTTGGGGAATAGTTTTGTAGCCCCATGGAAGATTAAATACCAATATTTTGCAGACTGACTGATTTGGTAAGTTATCAGTCATTTAATTCGCTACAAAACTTTCATTCCAAAATAAAATACATTTTATACTCTTCGAAGTAGTTTGTTCCATTCCATGCATAATCTGATGTTTAGATATTTGGATGTTACTTCGTTGTGTTATGAGAATCATTTTAACAAATCTGACAGAGTTTGCTGGGTCAGTTGAGTTGTTAACTCTTCAATCGGCTAAATAGAATGTGTTGCCAAAACAAGGCGACACAGTACTGTATAATAACGATGTGTGAACATATTTGAACATGAAGTTTTATCTGCAGTTATCTTGTAGAATATACCGATATTTCGCATACAGCAAAACTATACAACACAGCAATTGCGACACGCGTCTTAGACATACATTTACATTTCATCTTTGAAGATCTCTTTTGCCAATGCCTTCGATCCAATCAATTATTTAAACGTTTATGCACAAACAGTTGCTATACTCGTACGTATGTATGTATATAAAACCATTGCAATCGTTTGTGCACATAAATAGCGGAACAGTGTAAAGATTTTACTTTAGAAGATTTGGCATATTTTGCGGTCTATGTAAGTAATACAATACACTATATTTATTGAATATGCTTACCTATCTTATATTAAAACTATAACATTTCTCATATTCTTTCAAGTAAAAATCCTCCTGTTTAATAACTGTTTATATTCCATCATCGGTGTTCACCTAAAATATTCACTGGTCTATAACGGCTAAATGCTTTCGATGTAGTTAATTGACTGACACGCTAATGTATGGAAAAGTTGATTAATGAATGTTTAGGCAAGCGTAAATAATGTGAACTGATGAAAGCCGTTTTCGCGGCAGAACATTAATCCAAATATAGTTTAAAAGTGAGGTTAGGTTTTATTAAATTTGATTGAAAAGACAATAAATAGTGATGGAAATAATGAAAAAAGGAATTCAGGGTTTGTCTACTTTTTATTATGTAGTCTTTTAAATATCCTAACTATAGTTTAAGATTTCCACTTTTTTATTTCCCGGAAAAGGACTGGAAAACATCGAACAAGGGAAACTATAAAAAGAAGTATGTAGGTATAATATATTTCACTACTAGAAAATCAGCCAGCCTGTCAGTGGCCAAGGGTATAAGGTATGACTTCCCACGCACACTGGCCGAAATCTCTGATCTAGCGGCGCGAAAGTAAAAAAATCAAACTATAAATTTACGAAATGTTTTCCATTGTATCGATAACTGAGTGAATATTTACAACAACAAAAAACTAAAGCAGAGTAAGGCAATGTGATTTTCGTAAGCGCAAATTTACTCTCGCTCACAACTTGTGTAGAGTCTAACTGGTGGTGAGAGAGAGTAAATTTACGCTCACGAAAGTCACATTGCC
Source organism: Musca autumnalis (assembly GCF_047663935.1). Taxonomy (NCBI): domain Eukaryota; kingdom Metazoa; phylum Arthropoda; class Insecta; order Diptera; family Muscidae; genus Musca; species Musca autumnalis. Next base: position 125,818,559 of record NW_027411866.1, on the reverse strand, counting down.
TAACTCTGAAGTAAAGTACAAAATTTTTGCTAGCAGAGTGTCTATATCAGTGTTAATCACCACTGGGCTCGCGAGCCGTGTCTGTGTGAACACACACAATATCAATTGTGGTGAGTCAGAACGTTACACTCACCACCGATCATCTCCTTTGCTTTTGCAAAGAATTAACGCACACGATGTTTATCTAGAGAGCGTGAGATTATCTATCCCTCTCTAGATAAACATCGTGTGCGTTAATTCATTGCTAATAGTCCGGTCAAAATAGACATGCGTATAAGGGGGAAATAGCAAAAATTCCCACAAAGCTGAATTTTGGTGGAGAGCTAGGGTTGGTCATTAGAAGCAACGTCCTAAAAGTCCCCATCGATCCCATGTGTGCAAAACAAGTTATTCGGGGTCAAAGGTCATTTTTGGAGGCATTATTCAGTTTTTTTAGTTTTTCTCAAAAACGGTAATACTTAGCAAAAGCCCGCTAAAGTAAAAGTTGTAGATTCAATAATTGTCTACAAGATTGGTCTTTATGATTCTTAAAAAAGACTTACCATTTTCGAGATATCTCGATCTAAAGGTCAAATAAAAAATTAGCAGCGTAAGTACATTATGAGGCGAACCGGTTAAAGTAACGACAATATATGTTAGATACTTCTGTAAGCTTTCAAACGATATCCAGTTTGCAGTAATCGGTTCAGTAGAACCGGGTCTAACCCGGTTTTTAAATTTGGCCCTTCGAGTCTAATAACCGGCGAACCGGATCCGCAACCGTTGAAATTTATACATTTCTGTAATCAGCGCAACAAACCCTACCTTAGGACAAAACGTGAAAAAAATCGGAGAGTTTTCGTTGGGGTCGTTCCCGTTGGGCTTTCGATTATACATACATACATGTGGGTTAAATGGGCTATTTTTGCATAAAATGACTCTAACATTGAATAACTTTTCTAAACACACTCCGATTTTGTTGAAATTTTTTTTAGAAGATAGCTATAATTTCGCTCTTCAAGAAAATATATATTTTTTGGGGGGACAGACCCGATTACTTCGCTTATTTTAGCCGGTTCGTCTGAATATGTGCATATTTCCCTTATAAGTGCATAAAAATCATGTGTTTTTTAGAACAGCTATATCTCAAGAATGGTTCGTTCTAAGAAAAAAATTATAAGGGTCAAACTTGTAGATAATTTTTCTATCTACAATATTTAGTTTAGTCACTTTCTGATTCGATCAACCGTTTTCAAAAAATAAATCCGAAAACCTAAAAACCCTTAAATTTTGACCTTTGACCCCGAATAATTTTTTTTTGCACACATGGGATCGATGGGGACTTTTAGGACGTTGCTTCTAATGGCAAACCCTAGCTCTCCACCAAAATTCAGCTTTGTGGGAATTTTTGCTATTTCAATGTCTATTTTGACCGGACTATAAAACAAAGAAGATGATCGGTGGTGAGAGCAACGTTCAAACTCACCACAATTGAGATTGAGTGTGTTCACACAGACACGGCTCGCGAGCCCAGTGGTGATTAACACTGGTCTGTACTCTGCTGACAAAAATTTTGTACTTTACTTTTTTGTTGTTGTAAATATTCACTCAGTTATTAACTATAAAATCCAAGCAATTTCGCTGCATCAGATTGAAACAACATTGTTGCAAAATATCTAACTTCATATGTTTTATTTGCTAAATAAATTCTTAATAAAACTAAACAAAGTTTATTTTTAATTGATAGGGGAGGGTGTAAGTTAAATTAAAAGCAGTATCAAAGTCGGGCGGGGCCGACTATATGATACCCTACACCACTGTGAAAATGTAAAGTATATGTAATGAAGTTTTACACAGTTACTTATGATGGCATAGGAATGAAAAATTTCAACTTTGGGCATTATCGGTTCAGATTTGGATATATACTCCATATACATACATATGCAGTATACACGGTGCTCTTGAAACAATTTTAAATGGAAGGTGCTTACACCTCGGAAGTTTTTGCGGATTCTGAAACTACAATGTTTATAGATGAGAAAAATCAAAAAACAAAAAAAATCGCCGGAGCGCTTTTTAAATAAATCGCGAATTAAGTTGATTTTTTTAGGGGTTGTTTAGGTTTTCACGATTTTGCTAAGAAACCGCAAGTCCAATCGAAATGAAGCTAAAGAAAATGTTGTAGCTATGAAAATTGTCTACAAGATTGGCCTTTATGGTACTCTCGTCGGCTTTACCGTTTTTGAGATATAGAAGTTTAAATTGGGACAATTCAAATTCAATTTAATTCTGTATCGCCCCCTTATAAAACAATGTCGGGACTGCAAATTCCCAACTTAAACTTATATATCTAAAAAATGTTATAACTTAGGATAAGTTACTTAAGCCAGTCTTGTAGAGAATTTTCACAGCTTCAAGATTTTCTCAGGTCCCATATCGATAAGACTTACCGTATTCAAGCAAAATCGCGAAACCTTAACAAAAAAACTTAAAAATGTAAACTGAGCTTCTTTATCTCAAAAATTGTACAGGCTGGGAACAAATGATAAAGTCAACCCTCTAGAGAATTTTCACAGCTACAACATTTTCTTTAGCTCAATTTCGATTGGACTTGCGGTTTCCAAGCAAAATCGTGAAAACCTAAAAAACACCCAAAAATGTGAATTTTAACCGCGATTTATTTAAAAATCTCTCCAGCGATTTTTTCTTGTTTTCGGATTTTTCTCATCTATGAACAATGCTGTTTCAGAATTCACAAAAACGTTCCCTTTGTAAGCGGTTTTCATCAAAAGTTAGTTAAGGCGCATCCTTCATGACATTGTTTTATAAGGGGGCGATACAGTCAGTGCATTGTCCCAATTTGAACTTCTATATCTCAAAAATGGTAAAAACTACGAAAATACCACAAAGGTCGATCTTGTAGAGAATTTTCATAGCTACAAAATTTTCTTTAGTCCCATTTTGAAAGAACTTGCGGTTTCTATGCAAAATCGTGGAAACCTAAACAACCTCTAAAAATGTCAACTTAATTCGCGATTTATTTAAAAAGCGCTCCGGCGATTTTTTTTGTTTGTTGATTTTTCTCATCTATAAACATTGTAGTTTCAGAATCCGCAAAAACTTCCAAGGTGTAAGCACCTTCCATTTAAAATTGTTTCAAGAGCACCGTGTATAGTCTCGATAATCCGGACACTCGTTAATCCGGACAACGCTGTAATCCGGACACTAGAATTTTTTACATTGTAGACTCGGTAATCCGGACATTTCATATTTTTCTGACCTCGATAATCCGGACATCAATATATTTTCCCTATTTTGAACATTATATTTTTATTTTTTTTCATTGAGTTTTTCATTCTTAGCAATAGCAATTGGTGTATATATAAGTAAGAAAAAATAAGTTTTTCAGAGTTTTAGGTCCAAATCTCGACTTTCGAGCCATAGTTGAGTCAGTTATACAGCCAGGAAGATGTCGACATGGAACTATCTGGGTAGCCTAGTTCTCTGAAAAATCGGTCTTGAGAATCTTTCCTCTTAAGGAATTAGTTCATTAGATTAGTGAGAAACTCTTCAAGCAGCGAGTAATGTCTCCCTAGGATATTTTAAAAAATGGCTCTTTTAATTTCTTTCCTTGACATTCAAATTCACCAGATTGTAATATTTATTGTATTTTCGTAATTATGTAACCAAAAGATTTAAATTCCATTTGGTTTCATTCGTAGTTCTAAAAATCAAATGTATGCCTATACACGTTTTTGATAAAACATCTTTGTTCCTTTACTTTTTTAATGGTAAGAGTGGTAAAAGAGAAAAGTGACAAAATTGTTCAAAATTGCTCTCTCATGAACATTTTTACCAGAAAAGTAAAGGAACGGAAAAATGGTAGATCCGGCAGCAATGTCAGAAAAAAACATAAAAAAATCAATTTTCGTATTTTATTTCACAGTTTTTAATTTAGTGTTGTCAGTGTTCGACTTTTTCTTCGGTTTTTCGTCCATTTTGTGAAATAATCGCCAAACAAAAGTCGAAAAATCAGTTCTGCCATTTTCTACCTGCAGAAATTTTGCTGGTAGTCTGTGGTAGAAGAGAAAGCCATTTTCGCTCTCTCTCCCCTCTCACTCTCTTAAAAATTGCTTCCAGTTTTGCCACTTTTCGGGGTTAAGGAACGCTTTGCAGGTTAAAAATGGTAACAAATGGTTAAAATGGTAACCTCAGGTAAGTAAAGGAACACAGCTAACAATATTTTATTTTGGTTTCGAGGACGAGATGAAATCATTCATAGAAATGGCTAAAATATATTCACCATAATGAGAGGAGTGCACTTGGATTCTGAAGTTCTATCGCGAGTCTTAAGAGAGACAAAAACTGTTGATACATTACTACGGTGGTGCTCAAAATATTTTGTGCATTAGTCTCTCTGAGCGAGCCATTTCTTTGCCAAAGCAAGGCAGATGAGAAAAAAATGAGAACATATGTTGTTGTTGTAGTCACGTTAACGTATATGGGTGATCTTGGCTGCATTACTAGTAACTCTGAAGCAGAGTGAGGCAGAGAAATTTTTTGCATCTCCCTTGTGCTCTCAATGAGCCTAAATTTGTTGTTGTTCGCAACGTGTTAGCATCTACACAGGCTGTGAGCCTTAACCAATTTACGCTCACTTAGAGCACATGGGCTCTCTTGTGAGCATAGATGGGCTTTCTCGCACGCCAGCGTTGCTGTAGTTTGTTTCTCTTTTTCGTTGTAACAACATAAATAAACATTTACGGGTAATTTTGCAAATTTGTTTTTAATATAATAGTTTTTTGGACTTGTTAAGATACCGTCTGTGTTTAAAAATATTAAAAAAGCAAACAGATTTTAACAAAAACCCCGTTCTAATTTTCCCTTAAATTCTATTTAAGAGAAATTTTGCCCATCTATGCTTGTGAGTCACAATGCCTTCCACTGCTCTGAAGCATAGATGGTCAAAATTACTCTTAAATATTTTTTTATAGGAAAAATGAAACAGCGTTTTTGTTAGAATTGTTTTACTTTTTTAATATTTTTAACACACAGACGACATCTAAACAATTACAAAAAACGATTTTAATAAAAATAAAATAACAAAACAACCCGTAAATGTTTATTTATGTTGTTACAATGAAAAAGAGAAACAAACCACAGCAACGCTGGCGTGCGAGAAAGCCCATCTATGCTCTGAAGAAATGAAGAGTGGTATAACGGTATTTTTTGACAAAAGTGTAGACAAAATAATGGGAGATTTTGACAGTGGGTGCAGTTAAGCATTATGTAGGTATCGTTTTTTAATAAAAAGCGGAAATTTCAAAAGTGTTCGTTAATCGGCTACGAAGTTTATTTATCGACAAAAACTATGAATAAATACTCGTAAACATCACTTGTAGAGAAGTTTTAGAAGACAAACATACTCAGGATATGTCACCTAAATTACTCTGGAGGAATAGAGGTAGCCAGGAAGCGCTCCCAGTTTTAAAATGGTCACAACCCGTCACATTTGCTTAATATGATTTCGTTCACCTTATAATATATTATGTCAAATTATTATCTAGTATTCGCCCCTTAATAATGATTTAAACTTACAATATTAAATGTTTTTGTTACTACTCGGTAATCCGGACAATTCGATAATCCGGACACCGCCGAAACATGTGGTGTCCGGTTTATCGAGATTATACTGTATATACGAATTTGAACGATACAGGTATAAATCATGCATTGTACAGGGTTATCATTTCGTGGTTTCAAAAGTATGGAAATGGAATTTGACATCTGCCAAACTAAGTTTTTAAACAATTTGTATACCCTCCACCATAGGATGCGGGGTATATTAAGTTTGTAATTCCGTTTGTAACTACTCGAAATAATCATTGTAGACCACAAACTATATACATATATTCTTGATCAGCGTGTAATTCTATATCGATATAACCATGTCCGTCCGTCTCTTCGACTGTGGAAACCACTCTAGCGTCCGAACGGATTAAAGTAGGTGGGTGAAATTTTGGTAAAATCTATTATATGTATGTAGGACTTTTGGTATTGAAAGCGGGCTATGTAGGTTAACGTTTTCGTCTAGCCCCCATACAAAGTGACGCGGTTTTTGTAATTTTTTTCAAATGTGCAGGTGATAGATTTCAGTATATAGAAGAGTTATTGTGCGGTTCGGTGGAAAATTCAGCCATTTTGATTGATTATTACGGCTAGAACCCTAAAAATATCGAATATTGGGCGGTACCGATTAATGGGGACAACATCAAAGGGTCGACCCACATTAATCGACAATTTTCTGGGGGTAGCCTACCACCAGGAAAGATTTAGTGGCATTTCGAATTAATAATGTATATAAAACCGTCAAAATACCGAAAATCAGGCGGTACCATTATATGGGGACTCCATCAAAACGTGGGCCCAATTCAAAAAAATTTTGCAAGAAGGTTTTCTAACACTAGGGAATACCGATATCCTAATTTCAGCCAATTTAATTGAAAGATGTGGTCAAGACCCCCAAAATGACAAAAATCAGGGGGTACCGTTCTATGGGGGCTTTGCCTACAGTTGGACCTATATTGATTTTTTTTTGCTCCTTTTTATTTGTGTTGCTAAACTAGCCTTTACTGAAAATGTCGTATTGATATCTGCACAGGAAGTATTTTTGACCGCTATTCCCATACAAGTTCGACCACAGTGACATGGTCGTACGTCCAACCGTACTGGGTGCAATTGAGCTAAAAACTGTCAAGCTTTTCAAAATGTCATTGCTTTATTAAAATCGGGTTAGAAGTTGATATTGCTCCAGTATGGATATTTGGCCAAATACAAAGTACTATGGAAAAAAGGATAGTTGAACCCATATAACGATGCCGACAGTTTAGCATTTAGGGTTCGAAGTGGCTAGAAAACTTCTCCACCAATACACAGTAGTCGCTGCCATTGGCCAAAATTAAAAAAATGCAAGTCTAATTTTTGATACCAAATATGTTCAAATGTATGCTTAGGGGTTATGCTTCGCGATTTAAGTTGACACTTTTAGGGGTTGTTTAGGTTTTCACGATTTTGCTTAGAAACCGCAAGTCCTATCAAAATGGGACTAAAAAAATGGTGTAGCTATGAAAATTCTTTACAAGATTGACCTTTATGGTATTCTCGTCGGTTTTACCATTTTTTGAGATATATAAGTTCAAATTGGGACAATGCACTGACTGTATCGCCCCCTTATAAAACAATGTCACGAAGGGTGCGCCTTAACTAACTTTTGATGAAAACCGCTTACACAGGGAAAATTTTTGTGAATTCTGAAAAAGCAGTGTTCACAGATGAGAAAAATTAAAAAAACAAGAAAAAATTGCTGTAGGGATTTTTATATAAATCGCGGTCAAATTTCAGGTTTTCACGATTTTGCTTGGAAACCGCAATTCCAATCGAAATGGAGCTAAAAAATAGCTGTGAAAATTCTCTTGAAGATTGACGTTTATCATTTGTTCCCAGCCTGTACCATTTTTGAGACAAAAAGAAGCTCAGTTTACGTTTTTAAGTTTTTTTGTTAAAAGACTGGCTTAAGTAACTTATCCTAAGTTGTAAAATTTTTTTAGATATATAAGTTTAAGTTGGAAATTTGCAGTCTTGACAATGTTTTACAAGGGGGCGATACAGAATTGAATTGAGTTTGAATTGTCCCAATTTGAACTTTTATATCTCAAAAACGGTAAAACCGACGAGAATAGAGGTCAATCTTGTAGAGAATTTCCACAGCTACAACATTTTATTTTGTCCTATTTAGATAGGACCTGCGGTTTCTAAGCAAAATCTTAAAAACTAAAACAATGTCAATAAACATTGTAGTTTCAGAATCCGCAAAAACTTCCGAGGTGTAAGCACCTTCCATTTAAAATTGTTTCAAAAGCACCGTGAATATTGATGAACAAGGTATTTACTTAATTTTTATGCAGTTTTGTGAATGTCAAGTTTATTGGCTGCATTATTTAATATGTGTGTTTTCTAATGGCCTTTTGTAGAGTTTAGTTTTAGTATAATTGAGATTCACGTATGGTTTTAGTTATGTTCCTCCTCCTTCCTTCCCCCTAAAGATTTTTTAAATCATTAGAATTTTTTAGATTATATTTTCAAAATATTAGCCGCCGGTTTTTGCATTTTTTGAACTTATTCCCGAAATACTAAGGATACCTTTCAGGGTGTTTTTGATTTTTTTCAAAGGTGTAGAGGATAAATTTAAGATTTTAAAGTACTATGTAGAGAAATCACTTGGTTCAGTTAAACAGAAAATGTCAAACTGCGGTCCTCATGTAAAAAAGTGTGCCATTTTACTCGTATATTAGGCTAGAACCTTCAAAATACCGACAAATTTCTAGGGGTCGAATACCTTCAGGAAAGATCATGGTCCATTTCCGTCATTTTGAACAAATAATGTATATATAACCTTAAACATCCGAAAATCGGTCGGTACCGTTATATGGTGACCCTATCAAAACGTGGACTCATCCCGACAATTTTTTGAAGAAGGGGTTTCTATTATTACGGTAAACCGACTGCCAAATGTTAGCCAATTCCATTGAATGATGTCACCAAGACCCTCAAAATACCAGAAATCGGGGGTACCGTTCTATGGGGGCTACACCTAAAGTTGGATTTATGCTGCATTTTTTTATTTTTAATTGTTTGTAACAGTAACTTTTGCCGATTTGTGGCCACTCTTCCCATACAGGTCCTACCACAGTGCAATATGGACATAGGCCAATTACTTCTGACCAAAAAATGGGGACATAGGAAACGAAGTTTTCGGCCCAGTGACCAGAAAGCTTTTCCATTAAAAATTGTAAACATAGTTCCATGTTTTGGAATAGCCCCCATATAACGATACCGACCAATTTCAGGTATTTTGAAGTTTTTGTGTAATTGGTATATCGGGACCGTGTTGTCACCCTTCTTTCGGGCGACCTGGCTAAGTTCATCCAACTGTCCGTCGTTGCCGATCTAGTCCTCACGGGATAACTGGATAAGTTCTCCGTATATATTGGTTTAGTCTGAGACCTGGATAAGTTCACCCCTACCGTTTTCACGGAAACCTGAATAAGTTCACCCCGCCTCCCTTTTCTTCTGACTTAGCCATCACAGGACACCGGGCTATTTTTTCCGAATTGGAGGGCTAAGTGGGAGACCCAAGAACTTCGAACACTTCATGGATTCTGAGATGGTTTACATAAAGGAAACCATCGGGCAATTCAAGGCATCTGGGAAGGAGTACGCGAAGGAGAAGTCAGAGAGATTGTGCAAAGGAGGAGCTGCAAAGGAGTCTGGGAAAAATTGCGCGAAGGAGGAGTTCCAATAGTTGCAAACACTTCCAGGAGTCTGGGAAGGATTGCTCAAAGGATTGACCAAAGAATTACGAAAACGTCAAAGAGTCTGGGAAGGATTGCCAAAGGAGGAGCTCCAACAGTTACGAACACTTCAAAGAGTCTGGAAGGATTGTGCGAAGGAGGAGCTCCAACAGTTACGAACACTTCAGGGAGTCTGGGCAGGATTGCGCGAAGGTCTACAAAGAATTCTGGGAATGATTTCACTGTCACCATGCTAACTCCCCTACATTTTCTTCGTATATACCATCATTCTACAGTAGAGGGACTTATACTCCCAAACCAAAATTGTTTGATTCAGACATAAGTGCTACCTGGCTACAGTAGAATCCTTATAGTTTGTAATCTAAGTAAATATTTGATTTTTGATGTTAATATTATCGTAATTAGTGACAGCATTCTTAAAACTTTGCGAAAAGTACTTCATTCCTTAAAACAAAAAGCTCTAAGATTAATCCACCATACATCTACATAACATCAATTAGTCACAAAGCCAGCTTTAATCAGTTATTCGTTTCAATGGATTTTCCACCCAATTACCATGAGCAACCGAATTAATAATTAACAATTTTCTTTCACATGGAAAATTATATTGGACACGAAATCTTTTGTTTTAATATTCCATGTTCGAGAAGGATTGATGTTTTTTTTTTGCAAGTGGTGGCTTCTTTATGCAATCTTTCATTTCTCATTTCTTTCAATTTGTGTTGACTTATGTTGGAACAAATAAATCTGTGATTACATTTGGCAAAGCAATTTCGTTGGACATGAAGGACAACAAAAATGTTGTGCATAAATCTCCATAATGCAAACAAAAGCAGCACACACATCATTTATGCGGACATGAAGTGGAGATCTAACGGGAAAAAAATCCCATGGAGAAGCTCTTAAACAAAGTCAATCAAATGTAAAGCTTTTTTCGAGCAAAAAACTATGTTTGGGGTGTGGGTTGGAAATATCTTTACCGAATACACAATCAATCATGATCAGATATGATGAAAGCAAACAGAATTTTCATTTTGAAACTTAAATACAGTTATAATTACCGCACATCCCGGGAAACTGGGTAGAAGCCCGCCTTCCACTCGTCATCTCTGCGAACCTATACATAACCTCCATCGATGGACCGAAGAAAGTAATACCACACAACTTCGGAAATCAAGACCACACCCATCAAAATGCAAACCGCCAGCATCATCTGAGTGCGGCTCATTGCAGGCTATGTGTGTAAAGGAAATGAAATCATCGAAGAACACAAAAAAAACATGTACAGAAATTGGATCAAACGACACAAAAACACTGAATGTTCATTGGTCACAGGAAACTCTATTGAATCTACATCATGATGGACTGCGGCGGCCTGTATGCCAGCATCAGCGATATATGATGTTCCAAAATGATGCTGGGCTAGGTGAAGGAACTGCGATAAATAATGTGAAACACAAAACAAAAAGCAAACGTTCATATGGATATGGTATGTTTGCAAAAAATTAGAATGCCAACTAATCAAGAAAACTGTACGACACGAGTTGTATTGAAGAACAACATGAAAGAAAACTATAAACAGCTAAGAAGAAACATAAAATGTACCCTACTTGATGTATATACATACATATATTAGACTGATCGATTTTTTTTGTTTTTGGATTTCCTACACCCTAAAGTTTTTCATTTGATTCAAAAACCTTATATTTGAGATGTTATGACGATCGGTTATCGTTAATCCGTTCCAAACTAGCGATCTTTGTTTCCAACGTAAAGGCCAAATTTTGACGAAAATTCTTTAAAGGACGCAATTATGGTCCAATCGATGAAAACTTTACCAGTTCATTGTTGTGGCTAAAAGTCGAGTCCTACAATACTTTGCGAAAATCTGATCGGATTTTGCGGTATTTTAAGTATTTTCATGATAATGCACCTCTAGCCCCATACAAATTACTATGGAAACAAAGATAGCTAGATTGGCACGGGTTAACGTTAAGCTATGGCCATAAAATTTCATACACATATAAGGTTTTAATCAAATGGAAAATATATAGGGGTAAGGAGTTCAAAATTTTTTTTTTTTGTTCAGTCTAATGTATATATGTATTGTTGGTTGGTTGAATATAGTCTTCATAGCCTCAATTAGTAATAATGATCGGGTAATTATTGCTATTCCGATATAATATGTTTGCAATTATATCCAGCCTGATGAATTGAGAAACCTCAGAAGATCTTCCAGACTTAGTTTGGCTGTCTCAGCGAGATGGTAAAGGAAGGTCTTCCATATGTTGTGTTCAAATGTTTACAACTCTTCTCTGTTTACGCACACGGAGGAAAAAAAGGCCTCTCTAACATATGTCCCAACATATTTTACATCAAACATATATATGTTTGCAACAGTCGCAAAAATAACACATGTTTACAACAGTTCCAAACCACTTCATGCAACATTCGTTAAGATATCGTTACGATTTCGGATCAGAATTTTGTTCCGATTTCGTTACGATGTCGGTACGATTGGTTGGCTGGGTACATACAAAATTCCAAATACAAGAAATTTTGTCACACTTTTAGAAAAAAAACAAATAAAAACTATTAATTATAAAATATAGAAACAATGTTGAACGCTTCTCGTTAGTTGTAAAAAAAAACACATTATCCCCAAAATTGAAATCATCAACGGGAAATCGGCATCTGAAATCGATATTTCAAATATATGGATGTCTATGAAAAATGTATTAATGTTATTACCAATTATAAATGCGATTTCTTCTTTGTCCGATAAAATACTTCCATTCAACTTTTTGATTCAATATTAAAACTTCCAGTTAATGTATTGGGCCTTTAATTTATTAAAAAGCCCCACTTCTTTAAGAAAACACAATTTATTCATTCACCTTACCGTCTTTACTCAACGACTGTCTTGGGGAAACTGAAGAAAAAATTCTTTCTTGCAAAAATCACAAAAATAATTCATACAATTTCTTTTCCTCTTCGCTTGCTAGGTTTGTTAACTGTTACAGAAAAACATGACTGCTCGCAACAACAACAACAAAGAACGGAACACATGTGTTCGGCCGCATACACACCACAAGAGCAAAAACAAACTTTTTCAACCTCCCATCGTCGATTCTACGTCTTCTATTGCACCATAAACACAGCTCTTTATTATGAAATAGGCGAGACCCCTGTTGTTACGTTCATTGACAAAAATCCTCTCTCCACCCATAAAAAATATGTTCTAACATAAAAAATATGTTTGTACCCAAACAAATAAAATCGAAATATGTCACAAAATGTTGCAAACATATATTTGTTTGCAACCAGTCCCAAACAAATATTTGGTTGGGTCCAAACATATTTATTTATTTATTTATTTATTTATTTAGGCGTTGTGTGCAATATTTAGGCGCTAATGCTAGGAAGGCTGCTTGACTGCGACAAAAATTCCTACTGACCTTCCTTTATGATCAGTATCTCCGCCATGAAAAACACTGCAGTCCACGGGTAGCAGCAGAGCCGTCTATGTGTACCTTGATGTCGTGCCTCGTGGTGAACCGTTTTTACATTCTTTCCTGTTTGGAAATTTGAAAGCTGATCAAAGGTCATTGCAGGAGTGCAGTAATCAACATTATGAACAGGGGTATGTAATGTTGATTACGTTCCTACCAGAGTTAACGGAGAGTGTCAAAGTTCGCAAGATATAACCTGGTCTGACAAATGACTTCACCTAACAACTCTTAGTTTCTGTTGGATCATACCATTTAAAAGCTTTGAAGGGGTTTTTGATGGGTCGACTATAAATATAATATTTTAGTACAATAAGTTGACATCAACTGGACATGGGCAAAGTACCGTTATCAAGAATTAAGAATTTAAATTTGATAAAAAATATAAATTCCTAATATTTCGTAGAGTAGATCTTTTTATTGCCAACTTGGCTCTTGGTTTCCGTTAATTGGACATATCTTCCGAAGCGAAATGTGTAAAAACTATCTGCCCATCCCTGCAACCTTCTGAGATACGAGTATATCCATATTGTAATAAATGGTCAATTTGATATTAATAAAAAACTATACGTTTTCTTTTATTTATTGACTGTGTTGCAGCTTCATTTTATACATATAATAAAAGGCTTTGACCTAAGTTAACGAATTTGAGGGCACAAGAATGAACAGTTCAAATGCTGGTCCTTATCGGTTCAGATTTGGATATAGCCCCCATATATATCTTTCTCCGATTTTGCTATAACTAGGCCAATTTTAATTGAATAGCCTTCAAATTTAATGTGCGATATTTGCTTAGGCCTCTGATCAGTTTAACCGATACCGTCACAAATCGGTTCAGATTTGAATACAGCCCCTATATATATCTTTCGCCGATTTTTTGAGTTACCGAAAAAATCGGTAAAATGAAAACGCAAAATTATGGACGAAAAATATCAATAAAAGTTTACAACACTGTTTCTTTTTATTCCCTAACTTACCGAAAAACATCGGTAATTACCTAAATTATAATAATTTTAATTTTACCGATTTTTGTCGGTAACTCTAAAAATTAATTACAGAATTCCACTACTGTTCAGTTTTACTGATTTTAACAAAAATCGGCTCAGGTTCGGATGTCACTTAAATATGAGGATTGCTCCAAAATTTCCGAATTACATCAATATTTCAATAGATTGCATGTTTAGTGGATCAAATACATAAAATCGGGCGAAAATATATGTGTATATGAGAGCTACATCCAAATCCAAACCGATTGTTGTCAGAATCGGTAAAACGTAAGAGGGGCCTAGAAAACACCCCATGTTAACTTTGAAGGCTATTTATCATGAATTGACCGATTTATAGCAAAATCGGGGAAAGATATATATGGAGGCTATATCCAAATTTAAAGAGGGCTAAGGAAATATCACGTGTCATCGTATGGAAGCGGCAACACTGTACGCCGCATTTTCGTCAATCATGGTAAAGCTAATTGGCCGAGTTTCAGAGAGTTAACTAATCGCCGCTTGAGAGATCTGACCAATCGTTTGATGTTCGGGGAGCGAGACATCATCAATGCTGAAGCCGCTCAGCATATACCTACTGGACTTCCCAGCAGAGTTGACGGGACTAGCAAATGAGCATGATGAACTTCGACGTGCCAACACCAGTGACCCCAGAGTCAAAGAGCTGACTCTGGAAGTTAACAGGTTGGTCGGTGAGCATAAACGGAACAAGTGGATGAATTATCTGAAGAGTTGCAAACATTGGAGCAGGAATAAGTGAATTTTGGGCAACGATTAACTCACTTTCGAACCCTGGAAAGAACGGAGGTAGGACCTCAGTCTCGTTTGGTAACTATACGCTAACGATCTTCATGGATTCCGTAAACACCACAGCACGATAACATCGCTGCACGCCATCTCCACACATAATAGTCGAGGACTCAACCAGAGCAAGCCGTGTGACAGAAAAGTGATGGTGGCGTTTGACTTATCAAAAGCTTTTGATACTGTCAAGCACTCCACGCTCTTTAAGGACATCGAGCAGACAACCCTCCGGCCAAGTTTGAAACGGTGGATGATCAATTATATATATGGTCGCCAGTCGTATGTGGAATTCAAGAACAAGAAGTTCAAGCCGCGCAGATGCGGGGCGATATCTCCGGAACTGTATAACCTCTACCTCTCCTGTATTCCACCCCCTGCAGACGGCATTGAGATCGTAACGTATGCGGACGATTGTACGATCTTGGAGTTGGGTACATCCCCTGATGTCATTTGCGACAGGCTGAACACCTATTTGACTGATCTAACCCACTCGAGGAATATGCAAATATTCCCCACTAAATCTATAGCCACTCTGTTCACCACATGGACAGCAGAGGTGAGATGTCACGGTGCACTGAAAGAAAAAGCTACGTAATATGAATGAAATCCTACGTTGTATCAATGAAATTTGTCATTGATTTTGAGCCAACGTAGAGCTTAATTGAATAAATGAAAAAAGTTTCATTGAGTTTCATTGAAGTAAAAATAACGAAATTGTTCATTAATGCAATGAAACTCCTTCATTTATGCAATGAAACTTTTTCGTTAATGCAATGAAGCTTTTTCGTTAATGCAATGAAACTTTTTCATTAATGCAATGAAACTCCTTCATTCATGCAATGAAACTTTTTCGTTAATGCAATGAAACTTTTTCATTAATGCAATGAAACTCCTTCATTCATGCAATGAAACGTCTTCCTTGATGCAATGAAACTTTTCCGTTAATGCAATGAAGCTTTTTCATTAATGCAATGAAACTTTTTCATTAATGCAATGAAATACTTTCATTGTTGTAATGACACTTCTTCATTTATGCAATAAAGCCTTACGTTGGTTCCAAATTAAATAACAAATTTAATTGTTACAACGTAGGATTTCATTCATGTTATGAAGTCATTTCATACTCACGTAATGAACAAAATTGAAGTCAATGCTAAATATGTTTATTTCATTTTATTGCAATTAGTTTTGACCATTAATACAACAAGTCATATTTAATACCTCAGATATTAAGCACATTAATGATAGTATTGGGCGTTGTCATCTGTAAGTAAAATTGAAGCAATAAACAAATTGCTAACAAATTGACTGGTTTTCTAAACAATAACGTATCTCCAACTTTTGCCGCTGAGTCATCCCCTGTGTACGTCCACGATTTTGGGATACAGCATTTTTTTCTTAAGGGAGTAGTGCTTCATTGGCCACGGACAGTCTTCCTTAATTCCACTAGTCAGTGGATTTTCTATTTTTTATCTTCATTGCAACTATAAATGACAATTAAAAAAGTAAATAAACGAACACTTAAAAACTACAAAAAATAATTTAACCAATATTAGAATTTTATTTTTACATTATTAAACATTTCATACTTACATTCAGCGAAGTTAATTATCCTTTTGAGCGTTGTCATCTGTAAGCAAAATTAAAAACCATAAAACAATTTTTAGTAATTTATCTGGTTTTCTTTCTAAACAGTATTTTACCTTTAACTTTCGCCGTTGGGCAGAAAACTATACAACATTTTCTTTTTCTAAGTAAGAGATGCTTCGTTGGCCAATGGTAACAGTTTCGCCGCCATTCCACTCATCTTTAGATTTTCTATTGAATGCTTCCATTACAAGAAAAATATAAATGAAAATTCACTTAAAAGAACAACTGAACACCTAAAAAATAATATTGAGAACAACATTCTTTTTAATGTGGATGAATATTTATATATACCAACGCCAATCGGCAACAGTAGCGAATTTTTGTACAGTTGATTACGTTTCTGCTAGTTTTGGCACATATAAATGCATACATATTTATGTATGTGATTCTATACATATGTCTGTAGCCAATATATAAATGTGTTCTTTTTATGATTATCAAAAATTTAATTTGTTTAATAAAGACAAAAAATTAGAAGACAAATTTTATAACATAAAATATTTTCAAGGAATACAAAACGCAAAAAGAAATTTCAAAAATGTTTCATTTATTTAATGAAACTCTTTCATTTATCTAATGAAACTCTTTCATTTATTTAATGAAACTGTTTCATTCATTTTTAAAGCAAACCAAACACATCGAATATATACATTTTTCGCCATTTTTTTAAAAAGATGTTTGCGTAGTAGTGTCTTTAGCCCATTCTATTTAGTTTGAATTCGAAACATACATATTTTTCTTAAATTTATAGAAATTAAAAGTTTCATTGCATCAATGAAATCCGTTTCGTTTATGCAATGAAACCAAAAATCATTGAATTTTAAATAACGTAAAGTTTCATTGCATGAATGAAACATTTCATTATATTAATGGTACGTTTCATAGCATCAATGAAACCCGTTCATTCATACAACGAAGTATTATTCTTTCAGTGTGGTAGCAGAATTCCACCACAAACTACCCCAAAATTCTAGTCTCTAGCCGGCAGCAATTGGGGAGCAGGTAAAGAATCCTTGTTTATCACCTATAACGCGATATGTCGGTCAGTGGTAAGTTATGCGGCGCCAGTGTGGTCCGCAAATATAAGGGCAACGCAATGGGAAAATATTCAAATTTGTCAGAATACTACCCTGAGAACTGCAACAAGATGCATTCTCATGTCTTCAGTGGACCATTTACAGGAGGAGGCAAAGATTCTTCCAGTACAGCAACACAATGGTATGCTTTCGTTGCAGTACTTGCTCGGATGTTACCGTGAGAGCCATCTCAATCACCATATCGACGCCTCCAAACAATAGTATGCTAAGTCGACTTAGCATGTTTTCAAGTTCTTTACATTTTTATATTTAACGTCCTTTAACCTAAATTCTGTCAAATTTTGGTAATGATCGGACAATGCATAGTACTGAAGGTCAAAGAAATTTCCAAACTTTTAGAGCTTGTCCTGCAAAACTCGCTTTTCATAATTAGCAATCTATTATTTGGAGGTCTCGAACGTCCTTTAACTTAAATTCTGTCCAATTGGTAATGATCGGTCAAT
The DNA here is from genome assembly GCF_047663935.1 of Musca autumnalis. Lineage (NCBI taxonomy): Eukaryota > Metazoa > Arthropoda > Insecta > Diptera > Muscidae > Musca > Musca autumnalis. Next base: position 125,800,702 of record NW_027411866.1, on the reverse strand, counting down.
CCGAACAAAAGTTATAAACAAATATTGACTTAGCATAGTACTGAAGTTCAAAAAAATTGCAAACTTTGAGAGCTTCTCCTGCAAAACTCACTTTTTGGACTTAGCATACTATTATTTGGATGTGTCGATATGGTGGATAGGATCACCCATCCAGGCATGCCAGGAGGGATCTTCATGATCTAGAAAGAGAGGTCCAGCGTTACAAGAGAGAATCCCTAGATCAACAAGCATATCAAGCAGGCTTGAATAGCATTCATACGGATGGAGTCGCAGGCGCCATAAACTACTATCGTATGATTCGGTCCTCGGAGAACATCCACCTTTATGTCAGCTGAGGAGCGTCAGCTGCCACAACAAACCAGAGTAGTTTAGGCTCAACTACGCTCGGGAATTCCTATAGGGCAAGGATCGGTGACATCATTCAAAACATCTGCCGAGCATCCACCACAGACCCGCACGACACACGGGACATTTTCAACTACCCTGCCAAACCTACTCAACTAACTCCAGTTGATCTGTGGTTACATCCCATCGAAACAGCCACATTCCTAGAACTGGAAATAGACCCAGGTCCAGATAAAGCAGATGAATGAACTAGCGAACACATAATAACAAGTAAGAAAGTATCAATCAGCTGTGCTGACAGAGATACAACCTCAGCCACTGACCAAAACAAACAACAATCACAACAATCACGAGTTTGCTTTAAAATACGTGGAATCTTTAGGTACCGAATATGGCGCAATACCAAATCATCTACGTATACAAAAAAAACTTTAGCAAGCAAACTTCTGATTCATAGGGAACGTTAAACTAGCTTTGGAAGACATTTTTGAAAAGGTTTTAGAGTTATCTTGCACAATAAGTATTTAGGTATATGCCGGCAAGGTTTTTTGAGCTTTTGGGCCATTATCTCAGGACTCGATAGGACAACCTACTGAAAAAAGAGTCAAATCGCTTTTTCCGAATTTTGTCCGGAAGGTTCCATGTGAATTTACACGTATTATTATCCTGTCGGCTTCAATGTTGACTTTATTTATAATAGATTTGGTTCTATCTGTGCAACCGGGGAAAAAGTGCTTTGCAAGAAGGTTTTCAAAACATTCTGTAGAGTTTTCCAAACAGTTGCCGTTATTTATCTTTGTGGGATTTGAATGTCCCTTTGTCATAATTGTACTTATACTTGCTGTATTTTGCTATCTAGCGATCCACGGAATTCAATACAGGGTTGTTTTTTGTTTTGGCTTTACGTTTTTGTACCCTTTCTGCTTATCCTTGTATGGCTGGCAAGATTCACTTTGGTACCTGATGTTAAAAGCTTTTCTGCCAAAAAACTGTTTCTAAGGATTTCTCTAAAAGGGATACAGTCCTTTTTTATACCCTCCACCATAATATGGAGGGTATAATCAAATTTGTCATTCCGTTTGTAACACATCGAAATATTCATCGGAAACCCTATAAAGTATATATATTCTTGATCAGGATAAAATTCTATGTTGTTATAATCATGTCCGTCCGTCCATCTGTTGAAATCAAGATACAGCTCGCGATTTTTAAGATAGAGTTTTGTAATTTGGTGTAGAAGTTTCCATTACTCCTAGGATGTTTGGTATTGAAAATGGGCTATACCGGTCCACGTTTTGATACAGGCCCCATAGAATGGTACCTCCCGATTTTCGGTATTTTGAAGGTTTTAGCTTCCATATCACACCGAAATGGCTGACATTTGGTATTTAGTCTTCATTGGTCGTATAAAACTGTCCCCCCGAAATTTGTCCATAAAGGTCCACGCCTTCACATAGCGCCCATAGAACGTTACCACCCGAATTTTGGCATTTTAAAAATAGCCACATTGTTTTACCGAAATTACTGGAATTTGGCATTTAGTCTTCTTCATAAACAAAAGGAAACTAATTGTTTAGTTTTACTTCAATACAACTCGTGGTGGAGGGTATAACAAGTTCGGTTAGGCCGTACTAAACGCCGTTCTTACTTGTTTTGTATTCGCTTTCCCCATTACGACGGTACAAGTTTTTCGGGCAAGTCCTTACTTCTTAAGACAATGGCCCAAAAGCTCAAAAAACCCTTCCCCCACCAACTAAACTGGGTAGTGCGTAAGATAACCCTCGAAGGGAGAAACCGATTTGGTCCAAACGTTGTACATTGTATTATATAGACGTTAGAAATGTTATGTGTTACTTCTTTTCTTTAGGTCCGAAGCTGAGGGTATATATCTGTCGGCCAAGCCGTCTGATACAAGTTGTATCATACAACAACAGGAGTTTTGTAGTAGTTCGAACAAACGAAATAATAAATCGTCTTACTGAAACAGGCCGTTAGTCTTCTCTGGGCTGCGACATTTTTTAGCCAAAAAGTTGTCAGTACTGGTCCACGTTTTGATAAAGCCCCATAGCACGGTACCACACGATATTCGGTATATTGTAGGTTTTATCCCCAATATCTTACCGAAATGGTAAAAGTTTGTCATTTGGTCTTTTTTGGGGCAACAGAATTTTCTACAGAAAATTTGTCAGTATAGTTCCACGTTTTGATATAGCCCCCATAAAACGCTACCTCCCGATCTTCGATATTTTGAAGGTTTTACCCACAAGATCTTACCAAATAGATGAATTTTGGTGTTTAGTCTTCTTTGGGGCTTTAAAACATTCCCACAGACATTTTGTCAGTATAGGTTGTGATATAGCCCTCATAGGATAGTACTATGAGATTTTATGTATGTTGAAGGTTTTAGCCATATCGTCTTACAGAAACAGCAGGAATTTGATATTTAGTCTCCTTTTGGGCTACAAAACAAAATTTGTCAGTATATGACCACATTGTGGGGACAATTGTTCCATTTTATTTGCTATTTCCTCATGTCAATAGTATGTCTCTCCACAACATTTCGTTTTATTCGAATACCTTTTGAAATTATGTACAAATCTAATAACAGATTTAGTATACCTGGGATCGTAGAGTGAAGGGTAGTACACAAGTGAAAAATCAAAATGCAAAATATTCTCAATACAAGGCATCACCAAAAAATTAAGACAAAGAATAGTGGCAAAACACAGCCCCCATTCAATTCATCAAAACTTGCTGTGTGTGTTTTCTGTTCGGGGCATTTCCACCATTTGCAACAGCATTCGCAAAAAATAACTGCAAAAATTGCAATTCATAGAAAGGGTTGAGTACAACAGAGAGGAATAAACACCAACCAAGAAGGGAGACTGACATTTTCACTGGACAAGGTGCCCAATGATTAATAAAAGCTAAAAACGACAAAACAACAACAACAGCAATGAAATGCAACATGCGCGCACTTTTTTTAAAGACCAGCCACCCCAGCAGAACAACAATTGTGCAGCAAGGGACCAACCAAAATCTTCAAATCAGTATTGGTGAACAAAAAAAAAAACGATATAAAGACAAATGAAAATTTGCATCATTTGCACATATCCTGGTGCCAGGATGCGATACTACAAAAACAACAACAATTATACACACTTACACAAACACACATATCCATAGCTGCAATGAAAAAAGTTAACAGTAAATCAACGATGTTTTGTTGTTTTCTTTTACCATTACACATTTGATGAATGATGACCACCAACACCACCATGACTCCCATACCGTTCGGAATTATCACCCATTGCAATGAATAGTCATAATCAAATGACCAGGACCAATGCCATTCTTTCGAGCCGTTTGGTTCCATTAACAAAATACACGCACACCCATACACAATCTTCAGGAAGAGGACATTGCATCACCAGCACCAATGACCATAGCATCCTTTCATTCTTTCATACGTTTGCTTTTTTATACCCTCCACCATAGGATGGGGGTATATTAAGTTTGTCACTACGTTTGTAACTACTCGAAATAATCATTGTAGACCCCACAAAGTATATATATTCTTGATCAGCGTGCAATTCTACATCGATATAGCCATGTCCGTCCGTCTGTCCGTCTGTCCGTCTGTGGAAATCACTCTAGCGTCCGAACGGATTGACGTAGGTTGATGAAATTTTGGGAAAATATGTTATATTTACGTAGGACTTTTGGTATTGAAAGCGGGCTATGTAGGTCCACGCTTTCGTATAGCCCCCATACAAAATGACGCGTGACGCGTCGTCGTTTTAAGGAATTTTTAAGATATTTGGCCCATTTTACCACCGAATTGGTTGTAATTTGGTACTTTGTGTCTCCAGAGGCCAGAAAACATTCCTACCAAAGTTGGGTTATATAGGTCCACGTTTTGGTATAGCCCCCATATAAAGTACGCGTCATTTTAATATATTTTGAATGTATTAGACCCATTTGACCACAGAATTGGTTGTAATTTGGTATTTTGTGTCTTCAGAGGCCAGAAAATATTCCTACCAAAGTTGGGTTATATAGGTCCACGTTTTGGTATAGTCCCCACATAAGACCCCTTATAAAGTACGCGTCATTTTAATATATTTTGAATGTATTAGACCCATTTGACCAAAGAATCGGTTGTAACTTTGTATTTTGTGTTTCCAGAGGCTAAGAAACATTTCTACCATAAAATGTTTATATAGGTCCACGTGTTGATATAGCCCCCATAATACAATATCTCCCGATTTTCGATATTTTGAACGTTTTAGCCACATTATCACACCGATATGGCTGAAATTTGGTATTTAGTCTTCTTTAGGCGTATAAAACTTTCCTCCAGAAATTTGTAGGTATAGGTGCACGCCATCATATAGCCCCCATAGAACGGTACCTTCCGAATTTCGGTATTTTGAAGGTAGTGACCACATTAATCCACCGAAATGGCTGAAATTTGTGGTGGAGGGTATAAAAAGTTCGGCCCGACCGAACTTAACGCTTTTCTTACTTGTTTTTTTTGATAGTGGGGATGGAATGCGTTTTCATTTTTCCTTTGTTTTAGGCAAAATCAGCAACGAAGGCTTTTAGGTTTTCATCGAAAATAAAAAATCACACCACATTCATAAAGGCTGAACTAGAAAAAACGTAGCAACTGTTGTGCAAACATGAAATGTTTTTTTCTCGATCCTTCTTGGAGGAAATATATCATAAAGAAGAAATTCCCTGGCAGTGTCCTCTGGCCACGTTCCTGATATGAACGATGGGGGAAAATGAAAAATGATGGCATAAAAATAGAACCGAAACAAAAAAAAAACAAAACATTGTCGAAAGAAAGCAAGAAAAATAATCGAATTATTGCCACTAGAAGACCATACAAAGGAATCGTGAAAAACAAGGCTTTCAAACATTCGTACGGATGAAGAGACACACTAAGACTAGTATGAGTGCACCTGTGTGTGAATATTCATCGGAACATTGTTCAAACGAGGGTTAAGTGAAAATTGCGAAGCTGATGTATGTTTCGTCGTGCTTAAGGTTCTCACATGGATCTTTTGTTAATGCTGCTTACTAAGTTGACATTCAAGCCTAAACTGTCAGATTAAAATTAATTCATCCACTTCAATTAATGTCGTTTTTAGGTTCCTCTTCTTTAATGTCTATGGCGCAATAGATCGCTCGCCCCGCAAAACTTCTTCACAAACACAGCAATTTCGGTCGGGAGAAACCGTTATATGGGGTTATCTATATATATAAAAGAGCTTGATGATGAGTGACTGACAGATCATTGCCCAGACGAAACGGCTGAAGCTAGAAGCTTGAAATTTTGAGTGTGGGTTGCTGTTGGTGGGTAGGGGTGAGATAAGGCTGGGTTTTTGGAAATTCGAACTGGAAGGCAAACGGTAAGAGCTAGAATTCTGAAATTTGGAATGAGGGTCACTGATGGATAGTTAGAAAGACGTCCCAAAAGGTTTTTGGAAATTCGATCTATAAGTGTACTAAAAGTTACTAAATTTAGTACCAATTGTATATTTTCAACGGATATGGCTAGAATCTTGGAATTTGGTATGAAAATCAAGGTTGGGAAGTGGTGTTTATAAAAGGTAATGGTTTTGGAAATTCGAACTCATGTGTACGAAAAGTTCTAAATGGTACTAAATATAGTACAATTTGGAATTGGATGAACGGATAGAGCTGGAAACCAGAAATTTGGAACTATGATTATTGTTGAAGTGTAAGAATGAGATATGAGCGTAGTTTTGTATATTCGTACTTATGTCTACGAAATGTACTAAATTGTACTAAATTTGGTACAACTTGGAATTGGGTAAACAGAAAGAAATGTGGAATAAAAACTACTAAAGTGTACTAAATTTGGTACACTTTAGATTTGAATAAATGGATAGAGGCGGAATCCTAAAATTTGGAATAGTGAATATTGTTGGATTGGTAGTTTTGTAAATTCGTACTTATGTCTACGAAAAGTACTAAATTGTACTAAATTTGGTACAACTTGGAGTTGGGTAAACAGATAGAGCTGCTTTGGAAATTCGTACTTATGTGTACGAAAAGTACTAAAGTGTACTAAATTTGGTACACTTTAGATTTGGATTAATGGATAGAGGCGGAATCCTAAAATTTGGAATAATGATCACTGTTGGACTATAGGTAGTTTTGGAAATTCGTACTTATGTGTACGAAAAGTACTAAACGGTACTAAATTTGGTTTAATTTGGATTTCGGTGAACGGATAGAGCTGGAAACCAGAAATTTGGAATAAGATTACTGTTGAAGTATAGGATTGAAGTATGTTGGTATTTTTGGAAATTCGTACTTAAAAGGTACTAAATTTGGTACTATTTGGATTTGATTGAACGACAGAAATGGAATTCTAAATTTTGGAAATAAGATTACTGTTGAAGTATAGGATTGAGGTAGTTTTGGAAATTCGTACTTATGTGTACGAAAAGTACTAAACGGTACTAAATTTGGTACAATTTGGATTTCGGCGAGCGGATAGAGCTGGAAACCAGAAATTTGGAATAATGATTACTGTTGAAGTTTAGGATTGAAGTATGTAGGTATTTTTGGAAATTCGTACTTAAAGGGTACTAAACTTGGTACTATTTGGATTTGATTGAACGACAGAAATGGAATTCTAAATTTTGGAAATAAGATTACTGTTGAAGTATATGATTGAGGTAGTTTTGGAAATTCGTATCTATTGCGTACGAAAAGTACTAAGTGGTACTAAAGTTGATACAATTTGGTTTTGGTGAACGGATAGAGCTGGGATCCTGATATTTAGAATTAATATTACTATTAAAGTTTATGCCTGAGCTATGAAGACAACTTTGGAAAATCCGACTTATGTGTACGGAAAGTACTTGATGGTACTATATTGGGTATAATTTGGATTTGGGTGAACAGATTGAACTGGAAACCTGAAATTTGGAATTAGGATTACTGTTGAAGTGTAGAATTGAGATATGGGAAACTACTAAAGTGTACTAAATTCTGTTACAATTTGGATTTTTTGAATGTTTACTTTTGCTTGGAGGATTAAGGCAGATTTCAAAAATTCATTTTTAAATACTTTTAAAATACTTTTTGTACACAAATGTTCGAATATCCGACTGGTACTAAATTTTGTAAAATTTGGATATGGGTACAATATGGTACAATTTGGAGTGGAGGATTGAGATAATATTGAAATTCGAACTTTCGTACGAAAAGTATTAAATGGTATATGAATAACGGTGGAATTCTGAAATTTGGTATTATTGTCTCTGTTGGTGTGTAGGGTTGAGATACGGATGTGGTTCTGGATATACGTATCATAAGGGAACGAAAATAACTAAACGCCACAAAAATTTGGTTAAAATTGTGCGGATAAAGTTGTAAATAAGTATCGCGGTTGGGATATAATTTTGGATATCGCGATATAATTTTTGAAACTTATACCTGATATAAGTAAATGTGGTTGGTTTGTTGGTGTTCAGATAAGGAGTTTTTGAAATGCATACAAATTCTGACATTAGGGATGGAGGTCGCTAACTACTGAATTATTCAGTTGGTATTGGAAATACGAAAAGTACAAAATAGTACCAAATTTGTTGCTGGGTGATGCTGGAATTGTATAATTAGTGTGAGAAAAGTACGAAAGTTCAATAAATTTGGCTAAGGAGAAGTTGTCAGGTTCACTTTAGAGGTGGTAGTACAATATGTGTACTAGAAGTATTAGATAGTACTAAATATTGAAGCACTGGTATTGAGAATGTCTAGAAACATGGAGTTTTAAGATTGTATCGAATAGTGTGCTTATGATTTCTAAATATTGCACTGAAATCAAACAGTCAAACATATCTTTTGAACAAAAATTTTTTTATTCAGAACGTTTTAAAAAGTACGCTTGAAAACGTAGATCTATGCGACTATTGGTTTACAAGAAAGTTTTTATCTCCTGTGAACAAAAATGCCTAAATTAAAATGTGTAAAAAAATAGGGGCCATGTTAAAGCGTGCGCATTAAGTAAAATTTATTGAATAAAGGTTTTTTACATGTTTATATCAAAAATACCGAAATTACAGATACTTCTTTTGGAAAATGTGAATAAAATCTTCAAAATACCTGTACCGTGCTAATAAAACATGGACTGGAATTTAAAATATGGGCTGCTGTTGAAGTGTAGGAGTGTGACAAGGTATTTTCTGGAAATTCAAACTAAAGGTATATGAACAGTACTTAAATGAAATTAAATATGAATTAAAATAGGTAATAGTACATCAACATTTTCATTGTCAACCAATTTCATATTAAATATTGTTAATTACATAGTTTATTATTCTCTTTCCGCATACGAAGTAGCGGGCATTTTGCTAGTGATATGACATATGAATTTTATATGAAAAATAAGCTCAAGTCATCAAAATAGAAAAAATCCGAAAATCGAGTATACCTCTTATTCTCTGTAGGGATGTTGTATTCCCATATCGAAAACTAAGTACCAAATTTCAGCCTTTTCGGGGCGATAGTGTGGCTAAAACTTTCAATATATCGAAAATCGGGAGGTACCGTTATATGAAGACTATATCAGCAGGTGGACCTGTACTAACAAATTTGTGGTAGAAAGTTGTGTAGCCACAAAGTAGACGAAATACTAAATTACTGTCTCTTCTGTAGGATAATACTGTTAAAATCCTAAAACTACTGCAAAACCAAATAATTCTATGAAGGATATATCAAAACGTGGACCTCTACTCCACATTTCTGGGGATTGTCTTGTATCCCCAAAGAAGACTAAATACTAAATTTTAGCCATTTCGGTTAGATAATGTGTCTAAAACTTTAAAGATATCAAAATCGGGAGGTACCTTTCTATGGGGGCTATACCAAACCGTGGAGCTATATAGCCCATTTTCAATATCAAACATCCTAGCAGTAATAGAAACTTCTGCACCAACACTTTATTTCCAATATTGCGAGCTGTATTTTGATTTCAACAGACGGACGGACAGATAGACATGGTTATATCGACATAGATTTTAATGCTGATCAGAAACATACAATGGCAAAATTCTTGATCATTTAACAACCTGAAGCCACGGTTTACAGTTTTATAACTCGCGAATTGTGGTTGTATATTATACAAATTAAATGCTTTGCAACAACCAAAAATTGGTTCGCGAACGAATTTGTACTGATAATTTTTTCTTAACGTATGTACCAAAAATATTTTATTTAGCGCGAAAAATATATTTTTTGAAATGGAATATGAAATAATGGACAACATTTCCCACATATACATATACAGTGGTAGCCAATACATTTGCAACAAAATTACACATTTTAGAACATTTTCTGTAAAATATTTTTTTTAAAAGCATAATAATAATATTTTTTATAGTTATTTTTTTGCAGTTATTTATATACAGTTCAATGCTTCACGTATAAGAAAATAAAAACTTTGATATCCAACAAAAATTATGAAAATATATGAAAATACATAAAACGCCTCAAAATTTAATGGTCAAAACATTTGCAACTGAACCAAATCGCATGCAAAAATCTTCAATATTTTGTAAAATATCATTTTTAATAAGAAGATTATTATTATCATTATTATTATTAATATTAATATTATTATTATTATTATTATTATTATTATTATTATTATTATTATTATTATTATTATTATTATTATTATTATTATTATTATTATTATTACTATTATTATTATTATTATTATTTTTAAATAAAAAAATAAAATTCGGGGTTGAAAAGGTTAAGATAGCAATAGTAATGTATAGTACGCCATCATTGCTAGTATTTTATACAATGCGATAAATATTGAGCCGATATGTTATGCTTATTTCATGTATGTATATAACAATAGTGTGTTGGTAAGGAAAAAATGTCACTTATATATCATATTAAATATCACATTCCCTGCAAATCGCCCTAAAGTGTGCGCAAGTCATCAACAGTCGTGTGGACAAATCTTAAATTAATATTGAAAATTGTTTTAATTTTTGTTGGGAATACGACAGCTTTAATTGGTTAGTTACAGATCAAGGTTCATTTAGTAAGGTTATCCAGTAAGCAATTCTAGGCCTTAGTTTTCGTTTGATGTCAAAAGTTTTTGTAGCGAGGAATCAAAAAAAAACTACATACTAAGTTTTGGTTGAACTGAAATATTTTTTTATTATCTTTTAAAACAAAGAGGTATTTTGACAACAAAAGAAGACATCAGCTGGGCCTACAGGGTCACCTTATTATTGTATCATAGTTACTGATAAACTATACCACTTGTTATCAAACCCGTTCTAAATATGTGCATATTGAGACGATTTATTAAACTTACCCCTAATTTTCATTTCAACCTTCATAGAGAAATTCCCCATAGTCATACCATAGACATGTTTGTATTTTAAATCCTGTGTGCTTACGTACTAAATAATATCAAGCCACCTATGTACCTCTATACAAGTACATACACATTTTGTATCAGGCATCCATCCGTAGCATTTTATACTTCAAATGAATCCATCGAGTTCTTTTTTTTGCGCTTTGTCCGTCCTGTATCGCTCATTCGCTTCGTTTCATGTTATTTGAAAATTTATGCAATTTTTTTTTCTGTTCATTCGTTCAGCTTTCATTTACAAAATAATTGAACAAACTTCATTCTACTTTCCATATATGATGGCGTTGAGAGTATCTACGAGGATGGATGAACACGTATAAATCTCCACACAGATGCCTTAGATATGTAAGAGGTAGAGTGATAGAGAGCTATAAAAGTAATTAAAAAATATTGCAATGATAAATTTAAAATCTTGATTAGAAGAGTTTCATATGGAGATATTTTGTATAGAAAATTCATTTGAAAGATTTTTCCCAAAAATCTTTGAAATTTATGTTATGAAATGCCGAAATCGCTTGTAACGTCGGTCAAGGGTCCGAGCAGATTCGGACGCTATAAGCAATAGTCGTATAAATACGTTGTTTTATTAAGTAAATAAATAAATTCAATTCATTTTTGTACTTTTTCATTCTATGTAGAATCCTCAATTCCTTCGTTAGAACTGCCTTCATCCAAAACTTCCAATATTATGTCGTCGTCATTGGCAGATTTGAAAATATTGGTTCGATGGCAAGTGCAAGTTACAACGCCCCTCAATATATAACTTCTACACCTTGGTGGGAAGCTACGCATTACTACGGAGTCTATGAACTACAATGCAATTGAATTAACAACCATTAAAACTACCACGGAATAATTCTCAATCATCTTGTGATTAAGTAGTTTAATTCTCGATGATACACGATCTTTGAATATTCTGTATCTTTGAGTATTCTGGGAGAATTGCGAATTTCAGTTTTTTTTTCTCATGATGAGAGAATGTCAGTTGTTGTGGGTAATAAATTTACCCTCCCTTCGGTTGTTGTTCCACTACTTAGTATCAATATCATGTTTTTGGAGGATGGTTAGTAGCATTAGCGCTAATCAAGAGTCCCAAACTACTAGAACCCAAAAACTGGGTGCCCGAACGAATACAACACGAACACCGAACATCCTCTGCCTCATCCTCTAACTGAGTATAATATAGTTTTTGCCTACATGTTTTCACAGTTTTCTTATAATATGAATAAACGGGCGAACAATATTTTTTGTTCGAATATTTTGCATATAAGAATAAAATAAGCAGTGTGTTAATAAATTTAGGAAAACAAATTGTCCGGAGCAAAATTGTCTAGCAAATTTGGCTGGAGCCGGAGCTTGAGTTGGAAAAATAACTCGACTCCGGCTCCGACTCCGAAAATCTGGTAACAATTCGAATAAAAGCAAAATTCTTCAACATTAGCTTAATTTGCGCTGATGCTCCCGCTGAAGACAAGGACGAACAGATCAAAGATATATTAAACGAACGCTTAGAAGAAACATATGACCATGTTTCCATATAGGGCTACTCTGCACTCAGTAGTAACGCGTGACGCACGAGAGATGTATCGGGAGAAAACGAGAGAGGAGAAACGTTTTTTCCGCAGGAAAAAGAGAGAAATGGAAAAGGGGAGTTTAAAAAAATCGAGTAGTACAGGAGCCAGAATGAAGTCCAGAAGTTGTACCAAAGAGTGAAACATCAAACTGACGGCTTTGGTAAAGACACATCTTCCTATAGAGATCAGCAAGGTAATTTGGTAACTGATACAGTGTGCTCAGGATACGGATATGGAAAGAGCATTTTTCCAAATTGTTGGTATCCAATAGTAGCGAAGACGATGAAGATACCACAGATCCAATCCCAGAAGATGGTATTGAATGTATACCGCCCAGCTAAGATGAGGTAAAGACAGCAATAAACCGTCTGAAGAATATTAAGGCAGCAGGAGCCGATGACCTACCAGCCGAGGTGTTCAAAACCGGAGGCGACACGTTAGTTAGCACCATCTAGCAGGATGAACGAGTATCCTGTCCACAAGAAAGGAGATAAGACTGTGTGCACTCACTATAGGTGCATAAGCCTTCTCCCTATTGCCTACAAGATTTTGTCAGGGTCAACGAAATAATTGGGCCATACCAATCCACTATTGACCAGATATTTACCTTGCGGCAAATCCTGGAGAAGACCCAAGATATGCAGAGCGACACCTACCACCTTTTTGTCGATTATAAAGCAGTCTTCGACAGCCCCTACGTTCAAAGGTATTCCAAACCATGTCTGAATTTGGTATCCCCGCAAAGCAGAGCTCGTTCGAATTCGCTCGAATTCTACCCGCGAGTGAAACTCTTTTCGAATTCGAGGAAGTTGAGGGGGATAACTTGCCACGTCCCCACCGCCAAATAAAAACTTACCCCACCCCCAAATGAACTAGCCCCACTCCCACCAATAAAATTGGACTCACAAAAGACTACCACATCCCCCCAAATTTTCACTCGCGAGTAAATCGGAGCTCTGCCGCAAAGCTCATTCGTTTTTGTAAAATGAAAATAACTGATACTCGGTCCTCACTTAAAATAGGAAAGAACCTCTCCGAAAAGCTTAGTACCAAAAGAGGTTTCAGACAAGGAGACAGACTCTCTTGTGACTTATTCAACATACTGCTGGAAAAAGTTATACGAGATGCGGATGTTAAAAGAAATGACACAATTTACACAAATGGCCACATGTGACTTGCTTATGCTGACTATATAGATATCATTAACAGATCAGTAAAAGAAGTAACTGATACCTTTAAGAAGGTCGAAGGAGAATCTGCTAAAGTGAGTCTGGCGGTAAACGGCCTGAAGACGAAGTTGATGGTGTCGACGCGCAATGCGACCATTGAACTTGGACCAACAGTGGATGTTGGTTCCTACAATTTTGAGGTAGTAAAAGACTTCGTCTATCTCGGCGCCTCCATAAACACAACAAACAACAACAGTTGTGAAATAAGAAGATTTTTATTGGCCAACAGATTCTTCTTTGCCTTAATAAAGCAGTTTAAAAACAAATCCATATCTCGTGAAGCAAAAACAACGCTTTACAAAACATTGATACTACCCGTGCTAATGTATGTTTCCGAAGCCTGGGACTTGCGCAAGTAGATAAGGCAGTGCTTGGTGTGTTTGAGAGAAAAATTCTTCGAAAGATCTACGGGCCAATCTGCGTCGACGTCTTATGTACCACGAGCTATATCGCCTATACAACGACATCAGTATATTTGAACCTATCGAGATGCAACGATTGCGTTGGCTAAGCCATATTATTACATACATATATAAGAATGAGCGATGATGAACCCGTTAAAAAGATAAGTGGAGCAAATAAGTGGAAGAAGTGATGGAAAGACGAGTTCGGCTTATATGACAAATGTTCTGTAATAGGCCAACTAAGTAAGTAATAGAGTCCGAATACAAAATAAAAAGTATTTCGCCAACGCTTCCACATTGTCCGAACAGGTAAATCAAAAGCAACTAATTTCCCAGCGAAAAGTTTGCCTCCAAAGAGGCAGTTAAATGATATGTACAAGTGATTTGGAAGTGCATCAAATTATGCATTTTCACTCATGATTTTTACAAGGGAGTGACCCCGGAAAGAGGCACTCCATTGCACCGCATTTTAACTGACCCTTTGGCATTGCATTTTAACTGAACCTTTGGCACTGCATTTTAACTGACCCTTTGGCATTGCATTTTAACTGAACCTTTGGCACTGCATTTTAACTGACCCTTTGGCATTGCATTTTAACTGACCCTTTGGGGTAGAATAGGAGGCAGTCCAGAGCACGTGTTTTGAATAACAAAATAAAATGCATTTATTATTTGTGTAAAACAAAAATATTAATAACTTTATTAAATTAACATAAATTATGAAAATTCTCTATTGAATTCAATAGCAAACATTTGTTTTCCTCCGCTCTTTATTTAATCCAAGCTTAAGTGCTTTTGCTTCTTCTGCTAAATGGGTTTGATATTGTCTTCCCATCACCAGTTAAGATTTCGACATGTACTCCAACAGCACTCCATTGGGAAATTTTCTTCTCGTGAGTTACCGGAAAAATGTTCACAAATTAAATATTATTTAGTTTGTATTAACAAATGTTTGGAAATGTTAACGTGATTATCTCTTTTATTCCGCTGCCTGTAGAGATGTATAAACTGATTTATGTACATGTAGGGATCTCTAACAACTGCTAATAAAATGTAGTGAACGGAGTGCCTTTTTCACGGCTCCGTTTGCACTGCATCCGGATGCTGTTAAATTGTGAGGAATTGGAGTGCCTTTTTCACGACTCCGTTGAACTGCCTCCGGATGTTGTTAAACTGTGACAAATGGATGTGATTCTTTGGATTACATCCAAATGCAGTTAAAATGTGAGGAATGGAGTGCCTTTTTCACGACTCCGTTTGAACTGCATAAAAACATGCCGTGAAAGAACTAGTCTACATTGCACTACTTCCAATTTATTTTGCTGGGCTGTGTACTATATATGATAAATATAGATCAATTTTCCAATTAATTTTCATCAATTTCTGCTCTAGAATTATACGAACTCATCAATTTATGGCTTTCTACATTATAAATAATGAAACAAGTAAAAAATAGTTAAGTTCGGCAGAGCCGAACTTTTTATACCCTCCACCATAACATATTCTTAACTGAAATGGAATGATTCGCTTCTCTCTCTGTCCACAGTTTAGAGCGCAAAAGTTTACGACCATTTTTTGGATAGAAAATTTCATGAATACAGAGAACCTCAAACTTCAAAAATGTTGTTAAAACGCTGAAAACACAGAAAATCGGGTGATACCGTTAAATGGGGCCTATACCAAAACATGGACCTATATTGACAACTTTTGTTGGAGAAGTGTTGTGTACAATATATGCTTAAAATGTCAAATTAAAGCAAGTTCGGTGAAGAAATCAAGCTAAAATTCTCAAAATACAGCAAAAAGTGAACATTTGTATTGAGAACGTTTTGTGACTATGGTGAATGTCAAATTAAGGGTATTTCCGTCAAGCAATGTAGCTTAAACCTTCAAAATACTGAAAATCGGGAGGTACCGTTATACACGCAGAGAAAAAATATTTTACGCTTTTGTTGGAATAAAAATATCAATTTTTGTTCCAAAATTGTATTTGTTTTGTTCAAGCATTGTATTGCAAATCCAAAAATACAATATTTTGCTCCAAACATAAAAAAACAAAAACAACTTTCGAAATTCCGCACTATTGTCAAAATTAACAATACCAATTGGTAGAAACTATCATAGTCTAGAATTTTTACAAAAAATATTGTCATTTAAAAAATTCGCTTTTGTTGTAGTTTTAAATACGTATTGTTATTTTGTTTTTTCAGTAGATACACAATTTTGGATTGAACATTTCTATTATTAGTTCAAAAATACATATTTTTGACTATACTCTCTCCCGTTAACTTGTTGAGTATTTGCTCTGGATTCTAGTCGCTGCATTCTTGTTTTGCTCTCTTTCCTTTATGTGTGGCAGCCGGTGAAGTTATTTGTGTTTGTGCATTCTTTGTCCCTAATCAGTTTTTGTTTGGCAGTCAAAGGAAGTGGATCAAAAAAAGTAAAACATTAGTGACTATAAACTTAGAAAAACAACATTCCAAGACAAAAATGAAAAAAGCTAATAATAAAAGTGTCATACATTATTAAATCTATTGAATTCTTTATTATTTTAAAACTGTCGGTGTTTTCTTATTTTATGGCATTATTTACTTTTAAAATGCCATGTAGTTTTTTTGTTTTTGGTTTTCTCATGTGGTTTTGTGAAGCGGTAAATATAAAAGTGGCGGTTGAAGCAGAATTTGCGTTGCAAGGAGATATTCAAGAAGAATTCCGATAATTCATACATCTTTGACATAATAAATAAAAATTTTCTTGAAAACGTCAATCCCCTTTGGGTTCTTTTTGTACTGAATAATGTTTAGAACACGCGTTTGTAGTTTTGAGCAAAACTATTGTAAATATAGATAATTTTCCCTCAACTGTTCTGAATTCTAACAATATTTATTGTCCATTTTTACCAATACTATTTTTCATTGTTGTTTGACACCACCTCTTTTGAATCTTTTCTTCTACTATCGTATGTAAGTTGTTATGTGTGTGTGTTTTGTAGAGAGCTAAAAACAAAAAAAGGTGGTTGAAACTTATTATACGAAGATAAAATAGAAATAGTTTTTTTTCTTAAATTTGTGTTTTTGTGAACGAATTGTCGGGATTCTATTTTAATTTAAAATATAAAGAGCGCGTTGCAACAGTCTAATAATTTTTGCAATTCATGCTCAATGAAAACCAAAGAAACGACTACTGCTGACACTTGTATTTTATTGCGTAGTTTTGTGTGTCTGTTTTAAATAATATTTTTTTATTTAGCGGGTTAAAGATTGTTTTGCAGCAGACTTTTTAAATTTGGGAAAACATAAAACTAATCACCGACAGCTGAAGTGGAAATTTTTAATAAGAATACTCTCTAAAACCAGTTATATTCAGTAATTTGTGCAACAATACATTTCTTCAACCGATTTTGTTTTGGGCATAAAATTAATTAGTAAGTATCTTCTTTTTGTACTTTTACTAAGCGTTATTTCTAACATTTTTTCTTTTTTAATTTAGCTTCAAATTCTACTAACGACTGGGATTCACAATTTTCCTGACCGAATAAATCACAAGAAATAGTTTACCAACATGCTTTATTTGCACATCAAGAGACGAATCTTTGTTAAACTAAATAAAATTAGCGTCAATCGAAATTAAAATCATCTCAAATCAGTGTTATTTAAATGTTTTAAAGATCATATATGAAATAAATAATACAATGAAACTTTTTATATTTTTTTAAATTTAACACATTAAAAAGGTAGGTATACAATTTTTATTCCAACCATTTCGCATTACAACAATAAATATTGTTAGTTCTGACCAAAACTATTGTGAATTGCAAAAATAAATATTGTTACTTCTGACCGAAACTATTGTAAGTTCTAACAATATTTATTGTCATTTTGACAAAAACTATTGTGAATTGCAACAATAAATATTGTTACTTCTGACCAAAACTATTGTAAGTTCTAACAATATTTATTGTCTATTTTGACCAAAACTATTGTGAATTGCAACAACACAAATTGTTACCTCTAACCAAAACTATCGTAACTATCGTGTCAAAGTGACAATACATATTTATATTTAGAACACACAATATAGTCCAGTGTGACAATAACGATTGTTGGATTGACAATACTACATAAGGAATCCAACAATATGTTAACAATATATATTTTGCTCTTGGAATATTGTTGGATCAAACATATTTTTTCTCTGCGTGTATGGGGGCCTAGCACAACATGAGCCAATGTTCAAATTTTTTGATAGAGAAGTTTTTAACAACTTTTAATCATGTATGCAAAACGACATCTAATTTTAACCGAAAATCAAGACAAGTAAGAGAAGGCTATAGTCGGACGGGGACGACCATGTGATACCCTACACCACTTGCCCTGGGCATTACTTTTGCACGAAATATATTTTATATATGTTGTTTTAAAATTTGTATTAAGAAAGAAACTAAAAGCATTTAAAAATACCATTAGGTAACTTTGACCAAAGAACAAGTAAGAAAGCATCAGTCAGTCAAGATATAACCTCAGCCTCTGACCAAAAAAAGCGAACACAATAATTTTACCGTATATAAAATATATTGATTTTGTATCACAAGTTTGCTTCAAAATTCATGTGAATCGGCAGGTACCGTAATGTTGTTTAAAAAGCAAACATCTTATTCATAGAGAACTCGAAATATTAAATAATTTTTAACTAAGTTTGGATTTTTTAAAACAAAAGATTCAGTTATCTTGCATATTAGACATTTTAGTATGTGCCGGCAGGGTTTTTTTAGAGTCCTCACACTGCTCTTTTCCCAAATGTTGTGGACCTATATAGTCCATATTCCAACCTGATGCATAACTGGATGAAATAATACAATGTACACAAATCAGATACTCCCTGCGGGAGTTATCTTCGGGATTTGCCATTTTAGTTGGTGTCGTCATGGGCCCTTGATGCTCTTAGGTCATCCTCTTAAGAAGTACAGCCTTACCTTGTACCGTCGTAAAGGAGGCCAAAATAACAACCTGCTGAAAAAAATCAACACGATCAGAGAGGAACTCTAAACTTAATTTTTCCACAATTTTGTGTGGAATGTACCCGAAGGAGTGGAACGATATGGTCCATATTCGAACCTGACCTATCATATGCAAAGTTGGGAGCAAATCGATTGCTCCTTTCAAGAGTTATCGTTAGCAGCATTTTAGAGAAAAATTTGTTAACTTTTGTGGGGGAAGAAGGAGTGGGCTGATATGGCATATCTTTGAACACAAACTATTTTTGGGAAAAATATTAGGAAGTTCAAAATTTGGTTGCACCAGCCGATAGACCGAAGGACAGTTTGAAACGAATTTCCTCCGAACATACTTGGAGTTTAAAACTGTTATTTTGTATTAGGAACATATTCGGTGGTATCAAAGTGTATTTACCATCGTTAGCCTAAAGACCTCAGCCTTTGATTGACTAATATTTACAAAAGGTTCCACACAAACGTCAGACCCCGTACATAATTATAATTTGCATCAATTTAAAAAATGGGAATTTTTCTATCATGATTTAAAAACTTTTCTATAATGAGTGCGACATTTAGCATGAGCATGAGGTAGCATCTAGCATGAGGTACATGTAGTTATTTTCAAACAACTCAAAACGATAAAGGAAACGACTTGTATGTTCGACGGTAGTTTTATTATTTAACCGGTATATTGCTACAATTTGCAAGGTCAAGAGTTAGTTTTCAAGTTTCGCGTTCCTAATATGAATTCATAATACGGAACGAAGACAAAATCTGAATATTTTTCCCACAAAATTAGGGCCTATTTCAACCGCTAAATACTATCCTGTTATTATCTAAGATTATTAGCATTCTCCTAGACCAAAATTCTTACCTCGTGCAAAAAAATGTCAGTATTGAGCTATAACTGCGACATCTAGCGTGATTATTATTACACTAAACTGTGTGATCCCTGTATAAAGTAGGCTGTATCTAACCTCGTAAATCAACATAATTTGTATCAATGGAAAGGTCAACAGTTCCTCTTTCACATTTAACTTACGTGGGTGGAACATGTCGTCCAGCAATAGAGATATAGTCATTATACTAAAACTTTGACCAATTTTTCCACAAAAGTTTTGGTCAATTTAACCCACTAAATAATATTTGATCATTTTCTACAATTGCAGGTATAATCTTTATCGTAAACCCAAACCTAACGTAAAATTTCGCGACGATCGGACCATATTTGCGACCTACAGAGCCGCTACAAATCGGATAAAAATTTAGTTTTTGGTCCATTTCATTCCCTTAATATTTTGCGATCGTCACCAAAAGGGGGTCTATTCTGGTCTGAACTTGACCTCCACACAAAATTTCGTGAAGATTGGTCCATAATTGCGGCCTGTAGCGTGATTACAGTTTTTAATGGACGGACGGACACACATCTCAAAATCGCTTTATCTTGTCGAGATATAAATTTTGGTATACCACATGAGAGTCCACGACGAATATTTCGCGGTGTTACATGAATTTTTCGAAAAACAAACTTATAATACCCTTTCCACAATGTGGTGTAGGGTATATATACAATGACAATACAAAGACTTAAGAAACAAACCTTGTTCTTTTTTATAACCGCAATGGCCCAATGTTACTCACAAGCAACATTTGGTAACTCCCTAATCGCAAGGAATTGATAGGAATTTGTTGGGTAGAGGACATATTTTCAAGGCTACTAATCATAATAAATATTTTTATCACAACGGAAAAAAATTCGGGGGTTCAATATTTTCAATTTTCAAAATGTCCATAACAAAAGTTTCAAGTTTCCTCATATCCCCAAAATTAAACTCAAATTTCTTATTTACCGTTTCTAAGAAAACTAATCATTTGACATTCTAACCAAACAAGAAGAAAACAAAATCTGTTAAAGAGTTTTTTAATTGTTCCTCCTTGTTTTTTCTGCGAAATCCAACAAAAAATAACAGAGACACTTAAAATCGGTCGAAGAAACGGAATGAACAAAATTAAACGAACTCACTCACTTAAGTGAACTTGAACTCCATTAATCTTATCAATCACAACATTTTCCCACAACCTATAACAGAGAGAAAATGTCTTCGTCTATGGCATTAAAAAAGGTACAGAAAGAAGTGTCCGTCGCTTAAAAAGACACTTGCAGCTCATGGAAAATCTTGGCCCTTTTTGCTAACTTGCTTCCCCCACTACATCCCTAGTTGGGGCAGGAGCATTCTGATGATTTGCCACAGAAAGAGACACAGCACGATTTGCAAAAAAGAAAACATTAAACAACCACAAATCTCGATGAGCTACATGAATTTAGGTGGACCTAATATTGGCGGGACGGTGTGGCAGGGAAATTCACGTAGTTCCCAATGCTTTAAACATAGACATAGAAAAATGGAACTAGCGTTCCTGCACTGGCTGCCACGATGAGACGCAGTACATAAAACGCATAGTTTCGGACCACAATAAAACTCATAAATCAGCCCAAGACAAAACACTCGCAACTTACCAGCAACATCATCAATACACTGCCAGGTTTACCACAAATTGCCAGTTTTGTTGTTGCAGTTGTTGTTTCTGCTGTCGGAGTAACAAACTATTTATGTTGAAATGAGGAACCATCGAAATACTTCTCCAAACACAAAAAAAGAAAAAGAACCAATCGTCGAAGCCATGACGACAAGAAATACGATTCTTCCGCGTAGTAATTCTTTATGGGTGAGAGTCCGTGAAATAGGCTCAAATGCAATATAAACTGTCCACAATGGGAGCAAATAGTTTCGGTTTTTTCGGGGATATAAATGAAATTACATACAAATAGAAAAACGAACCGACAGACACGCTGACTAACTGACTGGCAGGAGGACAGACTTACACAATTCGTAACTTAAACATCATCAGCCACAACAACAAATGCAATGAATGATGCAATATGCAGTTGTTGTTGTATTGTCTTCCATGACAATACAATGTCAGTCATGGAATAGTGGGAATACACCAACCACACTGGCCAGTGGACAGACGGACGCACAGGCACGCGGTACACATACGAAATGGGCAGACAATGCACATCTTAATCCACAGTGTTTCCATAAAGAACATTATAACTTGTTTAAAAAATCATAATTTTCTTAGGTAGGAGGATTAGTCTGCTGCATCTGCATTTTGATGGGTGACGTCATTGACCAGTTTTAACATGCAAAACCCATGACTTATAATAGGCCCTCTGGTGTCACTTTGATAGCTGCCTATAACACCCGTTAAAGGTAGTGAGCTAAGATGTGCTGTAAACATAAGAACGATAACAAGTAAAAACAAGTAAGAACGACGTTAAGTTCGGCCAGGTCGAACTTTTTCTACTCTCTTTCGTTTATAAAGAAGGCTAAATAACAAATTTCAGCAAGTTCGGTAAAACAATTTGGCTAACCTTCAAAATACCGAAATTCGAGAAGTAGAGTTCCATGGGGGCTATATCAAAACATCGATAGATTCTATACCTACAAATTTCTGGCAGAAAGTTTTTAGACTCAAAGAAGACTAAATACCAAATTTCCGATATTTCGGTAAAACCTTTAAAGTACCGAAAGTCAATATGGAACCCGCGGACCTATACTGATAATTCCCTTCTGGAATATTTATGAAGGCGTGGACCTGTACGACAAATTTCATATGGAACGTTTAATACCTCAAACGAAGATCAAATACCAAATTTCAGCCATTTCGGTGTGATAATGAGGCTAAAACCTTCAAAATGCCGAAAATCGGGTGGTAACGTTCTGTGGGGGCTATATGAAGGCGTGGACCTATACCGACAAATTTAATATAGAACGTTTAATACCCCCAATGAAGACCTAATACCAAATTTCAGCCATTTCGGTGATATAATTAAGCTAAAACCTTCAAAATACCGAAAATCGGGTGGTACAGTTCAATGGGGGCTATATTAAAACGTGGACCGATATAGCCCATTTGCAATATCAAACATATATAGTTATACTGGAACAAGATTTTCTGAACCGTTTTGCAGGGGCTTTAATAAAACGTTGATCTATACGGATAATTTCGTGCAGAATAATGTGGGTAAAACCTGAAAATTGGGAAGTACCGTTCTATGGGGGGTATACCAAAAGTTTACTAACGCCGACAAATTCTGGAGAAAGGTTTTGTAGCCCAAGCAAAGACTAATTACCAAATATCAGCTATTTCGGTGAGATAATGCAGTTAAAGCCTTAAACCCAAAAAACAAAATGCAGAGTTCCGTTCTACGAAAGCATAATCTAAATGTTGATCAGCTCCGAAAAGTTTCTGGGGAAAAGTTTTGTAGCCCAAGTGAAGAATAAATACCAAAATTCAGCCTTTGTGATGGTTAATGATGATAAATCATTAAAATACCCGTATCCACAAGTTTTGCTGGAGAAGCTTTTAACCACTAAGAACGACAAATGCCAAATTACAGTCAATTTAGGCCGTAAATGGAAACAAAAACGAAAAAAACCATCAACTCTTTGCAATATTTACAAAATCGCAGCAAAACTAAATCTAATGCCTCACAAAATGCCAAAACATATACATCCGCCATGGACACTGGACATGAATACATTCGAAAATTATTTAACCAGTTTTCTTAAAAATCATACAAATCCCGCAATTTATGTGACATTAGCAAATAACATTTTTGATCAGTATAGACAAACTGGATGGGAAATCGTATTTACGGATGGGTCAAAAACAGATCTAAACACATCGTTCGCAGTGGTAACAGATGATGGTAGTATAATATCACATGGACTACTTCCTCCAAATGGTTTTATGTCAAAAAACGGTTTTATGTTAAACATACATTGCAATGTTTAAGATAAATGTACTAAAAACAAAAAAATAATAAAATAGATACAGTCGTGGGAATTATTAACATATGCATAGACTAGACTAAAATAAAACCGTGGGGCACGTCAATTGTCTACAAATTATCGACTTAATGTGCGATAGAAGAATCGTTTAATTCGTCGTTAGGCAGTTGGCCCGCAGACGGTGAGGAAATTACTTACTATTTTTTTGCTCATGGAAATTCCAATAGTTATACACTCCATGTAAATAAAAGAGATGTTTCAACTAGTTTATCGTTGGACATTCTATCTGCTGGCTGGCGAGGAATCGTTTCACTGCTCGTAGTTTGTCTTTAATCGACAAAGTACTACTCGCTCACCACTATAAAACCCTAAAACTCGCTTATAATCGAGCTTGCTAGCTTGTTTCCACATTCTAGCCCTACTTATCACACGTCCATCGTTGTCGGTTGAACAACTGCCTAATTATAGTGTAACATTACAAAACAAACATTTTAATCAACGATTGTAGACAATTGACGTGCCCCACGGTTTTATTTTAGTCTAGTCTATGCATATGTTAATAATTCCCACGACTGTATCTATTTTATTATTTTTTTTGTTTTTAGTACATTTAACATAAATGCAATGCAACATTGCAATGTAAGTTTAACATAAAACCGTTTAACTTAAAAAGTTTTTTTTTACCTATTTTTATTTTCTAGTTTTTAGTTTTTATTTCGCATTCTGTTTAATTCATTTAGTGCTTCATTATTGCAAGGTTTCTTGCCCGTTAGTTTATTGCAGTCCTACTCCTCCATACGTAGTCCCTGCAAAGATCATACTCTACTAAGAGCCACGTAGGCTTGACCTTCAGGCGTTTCTGATGCCGTCATTTGTGTATATCGCTGACGTTGCTTTTTTTAACTTGGCCTCATATTGCTCAGGTGTTTTTGACGCTAATTGTTCCCGTCGTTTCTGTAATCGACTATATCTATCACCTTCACTTTCATTAGCTCGTTTTGCTTTATACTTTTCTTTCGCTTTTTTAATCCTTCGTTTACGTTGTGTTGCAGTTTCTGTTTTATTTGTGTTTGTATTTTTTATATATTTTTTTACCATTTTGTTCCCAAGAGTAATGGACATTTAAACGGTCGACCCCCCCAGAAATCCAATAAAGGGGCTAGGCTATGCACAACAAGATGCGCCTGAGTTTTGAGGGGAAAACGCTAACGACATTTAATTTTTATCCACCCTAATGCCATACAGTTCTCGGCGCGTTTTAACCTTTCACCTTAACTTGGGTGGTGTAAAGCTAACGACGTATCATTTTTAGCCACCCTAACGCAACACAGTCCTCAACACGATAAAAAATCTTGACTTGGGTGGTGGATTCAGGCTGGATTAATCAGATACCTAAATTACAGATTCAATTTCTATTCATCTTAAATATTGAGGTTGTATAGTGCAATGTATTCTTCCTGTCAAGCCCTTTTATTTGATACCCATATTGGTGGGATTGATAAAAAAATTGTTATCAGCCATTTGGTAGCGGCGGCCATCTTAGATTTCAATTTCGCATAGTAAATTGTATTCTACTTGTACAGACCTTTCATTTGATACCCATGTTGATGGGATTGATAAAACCTACGTTATCCGCCATTTTGTAGAAGCCGCTATCTTGGATTATAATTTTATATAGTATATTGTATTCTGCTTGTTGAGCCCTTTAATTTGATACCCATATTGATGGGATTGATAAAACCTACGTTATCCGCCATTTTGTAGCGGCCATCTTGGATTTCAATTTTTATAGTATATTGTATTCTGCTTGTTCAGCCCTTTCATTTGATACCCATATTGATGGGATTGATAAAACCTTTGTTATCTGCCATTTTTTAGCTGCCGCCATCTTGGATTTCAATTTTTTATAGTATATTGTATTCTGCTTGTTGAGCCCTTTCATTTGATGCCCATATTGATGGGATTGATAAAACCTACGTATTCCGCCATTTTGTAGCGGCCGCCATCTTGGATTTCAATTTTTATAGTATATTGTATTCTGCTTGTTGAGCCCTTTTTTTTGATACCCATATTGATGGGATTGATAAAACCTACGTTATCCGCCATTTTGTAGCGGCCGCCATCTTGGATTCCAATTTTATAGTATATTGTATTCTGCTTGTTGAGTCCTTTCATTTGATACCCATATTGATGGGATTGATAAAACCTACGTTATCCGTCATTTTGTATTGTATTCTGCTTGTTGAGCCCTTTCATTTGATACCCATATTGATGGGATTGATAAAACCTACGTTATCCGCCATTTTGCAGCGGCCGCCATCTTGGATTTCAATTTTTTATAGTGTATTGTATTCTGCTTGTGGAGCCCTTTCATTTGATACCCATATTGATGGGATTGATAAAACCTACGTTATCCGCCATTTTGTAGCGGCGGCCGTCTTGAATTTATAATGATAACTAGCAAAGTACCCGCTACTTCGTATGCGGAAAGGATATACAAAACAAATAAAAAATATATAATATAGAACGGTGAACATAGAAAAATTTTTGTACTATTACCTATTTTAATTGATATTTATTTTCATGTAAGTACTATTCGTACCACGTAAGTCCGATTTTCCTCACGCCTACACATCAAGAGCCAGCTACTAATATTTCAAAATTCTCTTTACACAATAACAAATGATACCAAATCCTGTACCATATAGTACAATTCGTATATTTATGGTACATATTTCCTAAATCTAACTTTATTACCAAATATCAACAGTAATCTTAATTCTAAATCTCACGAATCCAGGTCTATTCGTTAGTCCAATACAAAATTGTACCATGCATTGAACCATCTTCGTACCCCTAAGACTTCCAAGTCCTAATTGTACCAAATTCAGTACTTTTTGTAAACATAAGTACGAATTTCCAAAACAAACTCCAACAGTAATCTCAATTCCAAATTTCAAGATTACAGCTCTAGCCGTTCGCTCAAATCCAAATTGTAAAAAATTTGGTACCATTTAGTACTTTTCGCACCCATAACCAAAAATTTCCAAAACTACCACAATCCTACCTGTTGAAGTATTTTAATTCCAAATTTGAGGATTGCAGCTGCATCAGATCACCGAAATCCAAATTGTGCCAAATTTAGTACTTTTCGTACCCATAAGTACAAATTTTCAAAACTACTTCAGTGCTAAGTTCTAACAATAAGCTTAATTCCGAATTTCAGGATTCCAGATATATCCGATCACTCAAATCCAAATTTGTTACCATTTAGTACTATTCGTATCCAGAGTACGGATTTCTAAACCTACCACTATCAGCACTCCAACATCAATTTTAATTCTGAATTTCACGATTCCAAATGTATCCTATCACTGAAATCCAAATTTGGTACCATTTAGTACTATTCGTATCCAAATTACGAATTTCCAAACCTACCTCTGTCAACACTCCAACATCACTTTTAATTCCGAATTTCACGATTCCAAATGTATCCTATCCCTGAAATCCAAATTGTACCAAATTTAGTACCCTACCCATAACTAAAAATTTCCAAAACTGTATCAATCCTACACTCCAACAGTACTCCTTATTCCAAATCTCGGGATTCTAGCTATATCCGTTCACCCAAATCCAACTGTACCAAATTTGGTACTATTTAGTACTATTCGTACCCATGAGTACGAATTTCCACAACTACCTCAATCCTACACGCCAACAGTAATCTTAATTCCAAATTTCAGGATTACAGCTGCATCTGATCACCGTAATCCAAATTGTACCAAATTTGGTACCATTTAGTACTTTTCGTATCCAAAGTACGAATTTACAAACCTACCTCTATCAACACTCCAACAGTAATCGTAATTCCGAATTTCAGGATTCCAAATGTATCCGATCACAAAAATTTAAATTGTACCAAATTTGGTACCATTTCGTACTTTTCGTACCCATAAGTACAAATTCTCAAAACTACCTCAGTGCTATGTTCAAACAATAAGCTTAATTCCGAATTTCAGGATTCCAAATACATCCGATAACTCAAATCCAAATGTGGTACCATTTAGTACTATTCGTATCCAAATTACGAATTTCCAAACCTACCTCTATCAACACTCCAACAGCACTTTTAATTCCGAATTTCACGATTCCAAATGTATCCTATCACTGAAATCCAAATTGTACCAAATTCAGTACCCTTTAGTACTTTTCCTACCCATAATTAAAAATTTCCAAAACTTTATCAATTCTACACTCCAACAGTACTCCTTATTCCAAATCTCGGGATTCCAACCCCATTCGTTAGCCCAAATCTAAATTGTACCAAATTTGGTACTATTTCGTACCCATGAGTACGAATTTTCACAACTACCTCAACCCTACACGCCAACAGTAATCTTAATTCCAAATTTCAGGATTACAGCTGCATCCGATCACCGTAATCCAGATTGTACCAAATTTGGTACCATTTTGTACTTTTTGTTCCCATAGGTCCGAATTTCCAAACCTACCTCTATCCAACACTGCAACAGTAATCTTAATTTCGAATTTCGGTATTCCAAATGTATCCGATCACCCAAATCCAAATTGTACCAAATTTGGTACCATTTAGTACTTTTCGTAGCCATAAGTACGAATTTTCAAAAGTATCCCAATCCGACACTCCAATAGTAATCATAATTTCAAATTTCACTATTCCTGCTCTATCTGATCATTGTACAAGATTTGGTACCATTTAGTACTTTTCGTACCCACAACCAAAATTTCCAAAACTACCTCAATCCTACACTCCAACAGTAATCTTAATTTCAAATTCCAGAAATCCTGCTATATCCGTTCACACAAATCAAAATTGTACAAAATTTAGTACCACTCAGTACTTTTTGTACCCACAAGTACGAATTTAGTACTTTTCGTTTGCATAAGTACGAATTTCCAAAAGTATCCCAATCCCACACTCCAATAGTAATCTTAATTCCAAATTTCACTATTCCAGCTCTATCCGATCACTTAAATTCATATTGTACCAAATTTGGTACCATTTAGTACTTTTCGTACCCAAAAGTACGATTTTCCAAAATACTTCTATCCTGCACTCCGACAGTAATCCTAATTCTAAATTTCAGGATTCCAGCTCCATCCGTTCCCCCAACTCCAAATTGTACCTTATTTGGTACTATTTAGTACCTTTCGTACCCATATGTACGAATTTCGAAAACTACCTCTATATCTCAAACCTACACTCCAACAGTAATAGTAATTCCAAATTTCAGAATTTCAACTTTATCGGTTCGCCCAAATTCAAATTGTACCAAATTTAGTACCATTTAGTACTATTCGTACACATGAGTACACATTTTCAAAACCACCTCCTTATATCAACTCATCTTCTAAACCTTGATTTTCATTCCAAATTTCAAGATTTTAGCTCTAACCGTTCACGTAATACCAAATGGTACTAAATTTAGTAACTTTTAGTACTTTTCGTACACTTATAGTTCGAATTTCAAAAAACCCTTTGATACACCTTTCTAACTCTCCATCAGTGAACCTCATTCCAAATTTCAGAATTCTAGCTCTTCGCGTTTGCCTAATACAAAGGGTACCATATTTAGTACCTTTTAGTACTTTTCGTACCGTTCTAGTTCGAATTTCCAAAAATCCAGCCTTATCTGACACTTTCGGGTCAAGAGTGACCCTCACCCAAAATTTCAAGATTCTAGCTTTAGCCGTTTAGTCTGGGCGTTGATTATGAATCAGTCAGTCAGTGAGTCAGTGAGTCAGTGAGTCATCATTACTGAACTCTTTTATAAGTATAGATGAATAAACATATTTGTATTGTCACCAAAATCCAAAGTGTATACAAAATTTCAGATTAATCGGTTGACAGGAAGAGGGTGAAATTTGAATTACTAAATTTGACGCAAGAATAAATAATAAAACAAACGGGGTGAGCTAAATAAAACCATTTAATAAGTATGTAATTAAAAAAAATTAAGTAGAAGTGTTTTATTTATAAATGCACTTAAAAGTAGAAAATAATTTTGATGATGCAATATCTCAAATAAAACGCTTGCATTTAAATTAAAACTTGTGATAATATTGAACGGCAAGCGTTTTATTTGAGAGATTCCATCATCAACATTATTTTCTACTTTTAAGTGCATTTATAAATAAAACACTGCTACTTAATTTTTTTTTAATTACATACTTATTTTCTAGTTTTTAGTGCATTTAAAACTAAAACACTGAAACTTATTAATTTTATAATTATTTTTAATTTTTTTGTAAATAAATTTTTTTAAGATTTTCAATTTTATTTGTATATACTTGAGGTTATAAATGATATTGAATGATGGTGCCCATATAGCGGTACCACCCGATTTAAGTTGTTTTGAGGATTTTGTCTTCGAGTTCCCAGTTGTACAAAAACGTCCCCACCAAAATTGTACATGGGTCAGATTTTGAAATAAGTATTTATTTTTTGACCGTTTGTGTGCTTCTGTGTGTGGACGTGTGTAGTAGTGAACAAGTTAGACTGAATGTGGAAAAGGCAAGTTGAGAAGGGGAAGTTCGGAGAAGGTTGTTTGGAAGTTCGAAGGGGGTGGAAGTTCCTAACATCCACCTTCATAACACCACCCCTTCGAACAACCTACACCGATCTTCCGAACAACCTCATCCAAACTTCCGAAAAATCTCCTCCGGACTTTCAAACAAACTCCTCGGAACTTCCGACAACATTCAATTTAACTCCTAACAACTTACACCGAACCACCGAAAAACCACCGCCGAACTAACTCCTCCGAACTTTCCCCTCTCAACATGCTCTTTCAATTTTCAACAGAACCCCATAACCAATTTAGGCCGAAAATGTAGATACAAACTTTAAAATGCCTGAAATTGGGTGGTACCATTTATAGGGGCTATATCAAAACCTGGACCTATGTCCACAATTTTTGATGGAGAAGTTGGGAACTCGAAATCAAAGTTACAGCAATTTCGGCTAAAAAATTAAGACAAAAACACTTGAAATCGGATGGAGCCGTACTATGCGGGCTATACCAACACCTGGACCTATGTCACAATTTTTGGTGGAGAAATTTCTGTACCACTGGGATCTCCAAATGGCAAGTTACACGCAATTCGGTATAAAAATGAAGATAAAATCCATAAAACACTTGAAATCGGGCGGTACCGCTATATGGGGGATATACCTGGACCTATGTCCATAATTTTTAATGGGTACGTTTCTGTGCCTAGTTGTCAAAAAGCAGCCAATACGGACTTAAAATGACGATAAAATACCTTAAATCGAGTGGTACCGCTGGATGGGAGCTACAGGAAAAAATGGACCCATATTGATTTTGGTTTCATATTCATGTATTGCCATCCAAATCTGAAAAGTGTACAAAGTTTTAGTTCGATTGGTCAACTACAACTGTGTGAAAAATGAGTTACCAGATTTGAAAAGCAAATTAGATAAAAAACTGTAAAACAGTGTAAAAATGGACCAATATTGGTTTTGATTTCATATTCATGTATTGTCATCCAAATCTAAAAAGTTTGCAAAGTTTTTGTTCGATTGGTCAACTGCAACTGTGTGGGAAATGAGTTACCAGATTTGAAAATCAAAATACCGGAAATCGGGTGGTACCGTTATATGGGAGCTATAGGAAAAAATGGGCCCATATTGATTTTGGTTTCATATTCACGTATTGTCATCTAAGTCTGAAAAGTGTGCAAAGTTTTACTTCGATTGGTCAACTGCAACCGTTTTAAAAATCAGTTACCAAATTTGAAAAGGGGGTTAAGTTAGACACCGTAAAAACACTGTAAGAATGGTCCAATATTGGTTTTGATTTCATATTCATGTATTGTCATCTAATTCTGAAATGTGTGCAAATTTTAAGTTCGATTGGTCAACTGCAACTGTGTGAAAAATTAGTTACCAGATTTGAAAAGCAAATTAGATAAAACACTGTAAAACAGTGTAAAAATGGACCAATATTGGTTTTGATTTTATATTCGTGTATTGTCTTCCAAATCTGAGAAGTGTGCAAAGTTTTAGTTCGATTGGTCAACTGCAACCGTGTTAAAAATGAGTTACCAGATTTGAACTAAACACACACCAAGGCAAGTTAAATAAAACACTGTAAAAACACTGTAAAAACGAAAAAACCTGAAATCGGGTGGTACAGCTATATGGGGACTATACCGACACTTGAACCTATATAGACAGTTATTTTTTTGTAAAAATATTTTCTTACAGCTAGAAACATAAAATTACAAATTAGAACCTATACGGTGGTCAAATGGAACTAATACCTTCAAGATTCCTTAATGCGACACGTATATAATATGTCAGCGTCTCATCCACCATAAGTCGGTGCCGGTGAGATGCAACGGATGCCGTGGATGGGTGCATTTCAGGAACTGTTCAGGCCTGATCACTTTTCGTGTGACATGACACGCATTACAAACCTAAAACCACTGTTCCATTAAATCTAAATTTCATCTCACAATGAAGAGATTTTCAAGGTAAGACAAATAAACATACACATACCACCAGTTCAGGCAAGCAAGCAATATAACTAAAAAGAAGCAGAAGAACACTCTTACCAAAAACCAAAATTTTCTCATAGAGCGTGTCTCATATTCAAAAGGACAACACTTGCCCTACAAGACAAAAGTCGTTCGTTCGTACGTCTGTTCCTTTTGGAATGGTGCTAAGGCTGTGGCCGTTGCTGATTACGACGTGCTATAACGCCCGCCGACGCCATCCAAGAAAAAACAAGTAAGAAAAGCGTTAAGTTCGGTCGGGCCGAACTTTTTATACCCTCCACCACAAATTTCCGCCATTTGGGTGGATTAATGTGGCCACAACCTTCAAAATACCGAAATTCGGAAGGTACCGTTCTATGGGGGCTATATGATGGCGTGAACCTATACCTGCAAATTGCTGGGGGAAAGTTTTATACGCCTAAAGAAGACTAAATACCAAATTTCAGCCATATCGGTGTGATAATGAGGCTAAAACGTTCAAAATATCGAAAATCGGGAGATATTGTATTATGGGGCCTATATCAACACGTGGACCTATATAAACATTTTATGGTAGAAATGTTTTTAGCCTCTGGAAACACAAAATACAAAGTTACAACCGATTCTTTATTCAAATGGGTCTAATACATTCAAAATATATTAAAATGACGTGTACTTTATAAGGGGCCTTATGGGGGGGCTATACCAAAACGTGGACCTATATAACCCAACTTTGGTAGGAATGTTTTCTGGCCTCTGAAGACACAAAATACCAAATTACAACCAATTCTGTGGTCAAATGGGTCTAATACATTCAAAATATATTAAAATGACGCGTACTTTATATGGGGCCTTATATGGCCCGGTGGTAAAATGGGCCAAATACCTTAAAAATTCC
Source organism: Musca autumnalis (assembly GCF_047663935.1). NCBI lineage: Eukaryota > Metazoa > Arthropoda > Insecta > Diptera > Muscidae > Musca > Musca autumnalis. The sequence goes on along the minus strand of NW_027411866.1, from coordinate 125,767,418 downwards.
TTAAAACGACGACGCGTCACGCGTCATTTTGTATGGGGGCTATACGAAAGCGTGGACCTACATAGCCCGCTTTCAATACCAAAAGTCCTACGTAAATATAACATATTTTCCCAAAATTTCATCAACCTACGTCAATCCGTTCGGACGCTAGAGTGATTTCCACAGACGGACAGACGGACAGACGGACAGACGGACAGACGGACAGACGGACGGACATGGCTATATCGATGTAGAATTGCACGCTGATCAAGAATATATATACTTTGTGGGGTCTACAATGATTATTTCGAGTAGTTACAAACGTAGTGACAAACTTAATATACCCCCATCCTATGGTGGAGGGTATAAAAACAACGCAAAACGCCAACAAATAATAAGAAGAAGAATAATGATGATGACAACAACGACAATGATGGCAATGTGCAATATTGTTGTTATTACGACTATCTAATGCTGTTTGCTGCCGCTGACGATGCCGTTACGCCAATAAGATGATGAAGATGACTACAATATGATGTTGTTTGTCTTTCGCTATTACCAAAAAAAAAAATTGGTAGGATTATGAATTTTTGGTCGGTTGGGGTGGATTCTATTTTTATACCCTCCAACGTATAATAGAGGGTATATTATGTTTGTAACTACTCTATATAATCATTTTAGATTTCACAAAGTAAATACAAATATTCATGACCAGCGTGAATTTCTACATCGATGTCTGCCCGTCTGTGCAAATCACTCTATTTCGGCATTCCGCAGCCCTTTACTCGCGAGCAAGCAAAGAGAGCTTCTCTCTCCACTCACTAATTAAAAAACCATGCACCGACAACAGTGTTTGCTCAAATTGTTGAGTCACAGGCTGTGAGCGATAACCAATTTACACTCACTTAGAGCAGATGGTCTCTCTTGTGAGTCACAATGTCTTCCACTGCTTTAGAGCAGAGTGAGGCAGAGAAAATTTTTGGGTCTTTCTTGTGCTCTCAATGAGCGTAAATTTGTTGTTGTTCACAACGTGTTAGCATCTACACAGGCTGTGAGCGATAACAAATTTACGCTCACTTAGAGCACATGGGCTCTCTTGTGAGTCACAATGCCTCCTCCTGCTTTAGAGCATTGATGTTCAGGAAAGTTGGTGTATTGCTAGTGGTAAGATACTCTTTCCATTGCTAAACAATGGCAAATCAAAAATAAAGAGAGAATACGTGTGGTTTGTTTACACTTTTATGTATGAGGGCGAGCATCGCTGCTTTAGAGTTCGAAAGGATTAAAGCAAGGTACACACGATCAGTTTTGACTGTAGATTTTTCGAAAATGATGACAGACAAAACTGAACGGCCACACTGGCAATCAACCGATTATTTGAGCAAAACTGACAGTCAAAACTGATCGTGTGTACCCCACTTAAATTTGATCAAATGTATCTAAGATCCGTGCGCATTTGCTAAAATTGAAATTGCTGAAATCTAGTTTTAATAAAATTTATGCTAGAGTGCATAAACAAGTTGGCCCGGCCGAATTTAACGCTGCTTGCACTTGTTTTCTGGGGAGGGTACTTCGATTTGTCGAGTATTAGATGCCCATGTTCTTTAATAAATAGCCTCGATGTTGTTCTGCTCCTAGTGTCGAGTCATCTGTCTCACTTCTCATTTTCTGTGGGCCACCGTTTGCTGTTTCAATTGCTTTCCAAAAAAAGTAAGTCAGGAAAATAGTGTTTGAACCCTCCGTTCATCATGATAAGAATTACATGGAAATCTGGCTATATGTTGAATTTATATTTTTTGGTCGGTTTTGATGTAAAAATTTAGTACAAAAACTTTAATTTCAAGCTGTGTATACGAAACTAACCAGCCGACTGACAGACTGACTAGTTGGTCACATACAGCTGATGATGAGTTGTTGCCGGTTGGCTTAACCTTAGTCAGAATAAAGCAAAACCCAAACTATTTTGGCCGTTGAGTTGCGAAGATTGCTGGTGCATGGTTGCATTTAAGCGACATGCGGAATCGTAATCATAACAATTGGCTTAGTTTGGCCATGATTTTATTATTGTTGTTGTTGTTTTACTTGTTTCTTCCTCTTCCTCTGTGCAACCTGAGACCATTTTGACCAAACAAAATCAGTTCCTATTGCTTGCTTGCTTATGGGTTGAGGTGGTGTCTTGGTGTTCTGTAGCAATTTCAAAGATTTCTTTTCGTAGTTTATTGCGAAAATCACGAACTAAATCGTGCACGACTATTTTGCGTGAGCTCATGATCAATCCCGCTGCTGTTGCTGCCTATGTGGCAGCAGCATACATGCATATAGCTGCAATGTTCCTGCTCCTGTTATTGTTGATGTCGTCGTCGTCTTCGTCATCATCGTCACAAAACAGTTCAGCACAATTGTTGCACTATATTAGCCTCAATGTTCTTGTTGCTGTTTGTTGTCTAAGGTCTTTTGTGGTACAACCCAAAACTCCCAAAAATGGGATGGGAAGAGCGAATTGCAGAGAACTTAAAAAATGCACACAACTGTTCAAGTGCAAAGTTAAGAGGGTACAAAAAATCGTATTAGCTCAAGTGCTTACTTCGGCACTTGTATGTTGCACCATATTCCGTGGTTGAACCACAGATGAGCCATTGTTACACTTAGTCAACCAAACAGCCAGCTAACCAACCAACCAACAACCATCTCTATTGGCAGTGATTGTTTGGCGATTGTTGATGACGATGATGATGACCACGATGATGTCCGTCTAGGCACGTTGATGATGTTCAACTAGAAGACACATTAAACGGATCAACCTAAAGTGGCTATATTTTCTCATTACTTTATTCGCAATAATAAAATGTGTTTCACGACTTTCTTTATTTTAGACAAGGGGGGTATTGACTCGCCCGAAACGAATTAATGCCATACTAAATTAAAACAAAACAAAAAAAATGTGAAAAAAATGGATTTTTAATGTATTATGTCGACATTGCGTAAACTATCTAAGGTCGGTCTCATTTTCCACACTTTTATGCGGACTGACTCGGAACCCAGCGACTGCCACCTCAGTGTATGCAATATTATATTTGTACCGTTTCTCTGTGTTGGGAGCAGCATATCTCAGAATGCCAGATCCGGGTTTTTTGCTCAATGCCAGGACGGAGGAAAACCCAGGACTTATTTGCAGGTGCTCAATTTGTCACATTCGCATCAACCACACTTAAACATCGGTGAGATCCAATAAATGCCGGGAGTGAGTTGCTCTGGACTCCTTCAAGGGAGTGACTACGACAGGGACTATGTTGCTGCGTGAACACAGCCTCCAGTGAGTCGTCGTCATCAGAATACACGGCTCCCTCGCAGTCCCCCCAACAGCAACCGCACATGTACAACACCAGCCGTTGCTGTTCCAATCCTTGAAAATGCATCCTTTCTGCAATTGAATTACAATAAACTCCGTCGAGAAAAGAGAGAGGAAATAGAGGATTTCCTGAGTCGGAGGAAAATCATGGTTGCGGCTGTGCAGGATACCAAGCTCAAGGGCAACTGCAGCTTACAGCATTGTGATTGTTGCAATGTACTGAGGAAGGTCGCACCAAAAGTGGAGGTGGGGGTTAGCTTTCCTATTGCACCACACGGCGCTCTTGAACCAAATTTAAATGGAAGGTGCTTACACCTGGGAATTGTTTGCGGATTCTGAAACTACAATGTTCATAGATGGGAAATATCAAAAAACAAAAAATTTGCCGGAGCTCTTTTTAAATAAATCGCGATTCAAGTTAACATTTTAAGGGATTTTTAGGTTTTCACGAGTTTGCTTGGAAAACGCAAGTCCTATCGAAATGGGACTACACATTTTAGTCGAGATCCCAACCTGAGTATGCCATGTGATAGAACAGTGATGGTGGCGCTTGACTTATCAAAAGCCTTTGATACAGTCAGGCACTCCACGCTGCTTGAGGACATCGAGCTGACAACCCTCCGGCCCAGTTTAAAATGTGGGATAATAAATTATATATGTGGACGCCAGTCGTACGTGGAATTCAGCAACAAGAGTCCCAAGTCCCGTAAAGGCAGTTCCCTATGGTGGGATGATATCTCCGGAACTGTTTAATCTCTATCTCTTCTGTATTCCATCGTAACGTAAGCGGATGATTGTACGATCTTGGATCCTGATATCAATTGTGAACAGCTAAACTCTTTTTCCACGCGAGGAGTATGCAATTATCTGCCGCAAAATCTACGGCCATTATGTTCACCACATGGATGCCAGAGGTGAGAACAGAGTTTAATATAATCGCCAAAATTCTAGGGTTCACATTGGACAGCATGTTCATGTTGTTCGCGCATGCCACAGCTATCTGCGACATGCTTACATGTAGCAACAAGGTCCTCAAGTAACTAGCCGGCTGTACTTGGGGTGCAGACAAAAAAACTTTGTTGACCACATTAACGAGATAGATCGGTATGTGGTAAGCTATGCACCACCAGTATTTAACGAGAGTTAGGACCCGTCCCCACCCAGGCATGTCAGGAGGGATCTTTCTGATCTAGAAGGAAAGAACCCCTACATCAGCAAGCCTTTCTATTCATACGCATTCTATTCTATAGCATTCATACGAATGTAATCTCTGTGGCCATATACAATTATCCTGTGAATGTGGTCCTCGGAGAACATCCCCCCATCTAAGCTAAGGAGCGTCTGCGCCCAGAGTACTTTTGGCTCAACTAAGGTCGGTATGGTGCAGTCGTCGGAATTCCTATAGCGCAAGGATTGATGACGCCGTGCAGAACATCTGACCAGCATGCAGCACAGGCCCGCACGACACACTACACCTTTTCAACTGCCCAGCCAAGCCTATTCAACTAACTACAGTAGATCTGTGGTTACATCCCATAGAAGCAACAGAACCAGATTAAACATAAAATGAACGTACAAACATAAAGTAAAAACACTTTTACAACAACAACAACTGTGCATTGTGTTCATCAACACTAGATGAAAATATTTAATGTAGATTTTATACCCCCGTCATTTGTTCCATTTTATAAAAATTATATGTCATGTTTGTGAAGACCGCATATATGTTTGCATGCCTTCAAAAAATCTTTAACAGTACATTATGTATCCCTTTAAGTTAGATAATTGGTACAAATTGTATGAAATTGGATGCTTACATTTATAACAAAATACCATATACCTATATTGGCGTTTATTCCTTTAGTCTACGTTACTATCTATTTTACCCATTGATTCTAACAGCAATTAACCTTGACAAATGTTTACAACAAAGTCCACATGACATATGATGATCATGACTTGCTTAAGATAAATCTATTCTAATGACTTTAAACAGATTTTGGCGCAAAGAAATAAAATGAAATAGAATTTCTAACAAATCCTGAAATGACACAAATGACAACAACAAGCACAAAAACAACGACGGCGGCAATCATGCAACACATGGTACATGGCGACACCAACAAGTTGCATTCATTTGATGATGCATTTGACCAACACGACTCCATTGTATGCCGTTCCTTTTGGCAAAATCCAAAACAAACCACCAACAACAAATAGTCAGAGCTAACAGAACTTGCCATTAAATACCTTATAAAGTTAAACTTAACTAAGTATTGCATTTTAACAAATTTCGTTTATTTTCGTTTGTTTTACCACCAATGGCCTACAGTTTTTTTTTTTTGGGGGACTTAGAGACATGATGTTATGTGTCAACAGCTTAATTCGCTGACCGCACTCATGTTTTTGCGAAAGATTTGTATCTTGTGTGCCAACCTTCCTGCATTTGCAGAGCTTCAACAAGACCGCATAGTGTTAGAAGAGAATGAAAAAACGAAACGAAACCCTCTGGAAACACATTAGAATCTCAGCAAGACATTGATAAATAAATAATGAGCGTATTGACGAAATAATATTCATTTGGTGGTATACGACACATAGAAGAGATTAAAAAAGCTGGTACAACATTTTGAACTGATGGGTGCCGGAATAGTTGGACCCACCGAACTTTGAGTCTATGCATGGAATCGTCTACATGAACACTGCTTTAAGATTGTGGCCTGCTGTGCCGGCAGCTTCAGCACCGTCGTAGACGGAGTCCAAGCCACTCACTGATGATGTTACGCTTCTTAAGGACTGTAGAAAATTAATTTACTCAATATACTAGCAGACTACCACCTGAATCACTGCGTAATTGTTATAGAAATTATTAGATGGTGAGTAACGCTTAAACCGATCGACAACCGATCAGGAAGCGCCCACTTCACAGTGCACAGTGGATCCAACCATTGGCCAAAAATAAAAAAATGAATGGCAAAATTTTGGTACAACATCTGGCAACTCTGACAGCTATGACATGGACCTTTTTAAAAATATATTAGTTTTTGTTTCATTCAAACGCGATCTTCTTAAGAATAGCTTCAAAAGTCGGAACATTTGACTAATATTTTTTGTTGTGAGTACAATCTATATTTTAAGTGCAATTAAATATATTCATAATATTGCGAAACTAATACGTATGGCAAAATATTATAGTAGATTTTGAAGGAGGAGGTAATAGCTTAGTTTTCATTAAAAAATAGTGTTTTAGCGTGTTGTGGAATTCTAGATAGCTGCATATTTTTTTAGTGTATTTAGTAATGCCAATTCGATCATATACTTAAATTTGACCTAAGGCTTTAGTCATGATGTCCACCAGTGCCCACCTCGGAAATAATTTTCCAAAGTAGGTCATGGGTTTAAAATTACTCAGTATTAAAATCAGCTGCCATCTAGTGCCAGACTATACACGGTGGGTCGCTGACTAAAGCTGCCCTAGAATAGGGTTTCTATGGATATATTAGCGTATAGCTCTGTTATATGACCACGTACATTAACATAATTGGCATCAATGGCAAGATGAAGAAATCTTCTTCCAAATGTGTCATACGTTGGCGGTACGTGCCTTCCAGGAAGAACGCTATAAGGTCAATATTAAAAATGTTACCAATTTTCAGACAAAAATTTTGATTTTTTTTAATCCGCTAAATTGGTTGGATTTTATGTTGTTTCGGAGATTGTTTTGTTTCCCCAAGCCTATTTTTGCATCATAAGATAATCTGGACCTTTGTTCATGTCATTTTGTATTAACAGCATAAAACAATTCTTACCGTATACCCCCTCCAGAGGGGAAAGGGGGGAGAATGTTACGCTCGTGGTTTCTTAAAACACTCTTCGCAGCAGCACAAAGCTGTAACCGGCGCATTGGCTTGATTTTTACACTCTAAATATTTTTGGCCACTTTCTCCATATAAGTGGATCCACTGTGCAGTGGTGGCATTTACATGGGAAGGTGTGATAAAAATACTTCTAAATGCTATATCGAACTTAAATTGTTATCAATATGTGATAGTGGCCTAAAAACACTCTACGTAAAATATTGTGGTCCTCGGTCCAAAATTTCACGTGGTTCCCATGAAACGAATCATCTTGAATTTAAGTATTTTACTGTTACCAAGACATTGTTCAACTAAATTTGCTGCAATCCGGTACCAGGAGTTATTATTGCATTGTAAGCATCCCCACGAAAAATGGTCAGTATTGGTCCATGATTTGGTTTACTCCCCTATGATTTATATATCGATTTATTTGGGCAGATGTCAACCAAATATTCTAAACGACTATGTTCTTATAATGATCTCAGACTTCCGAACACCATCTTATAAAGAATTGTCATATCGGTCCACTTTTCACCACAGCCTCCATATAGGGTTACCATCCTTTTCTGGTACTTAATAAGTTTTAACCACATTTCGTCGGTGTCATGCTTAAGTGTTCCATACGCCATTTTTGATATTTTGAGATAAAGGTACCTTACAAGGTTTTGAACCATGCTCTTTCAGTTTTTTTGGTCGGTTTTTCTCTATCTCTTATAGTTTCTGAGATATTCAGATGCCAGTATGTTCCATATCCGCTTTGTGACCCAAAAAATCTTGTCGCTTTGTTCCATATCCATAAAGCCTGGCGTATGGACCAAAACAACTTTGAACTTTTTAGTTCCATATCCATGTCGTTTGGCGTATGGAACAAAAAGAGACAAAAACGAATTGTTCCGCACCAAAAATGATGGCGTTTGGAACAAAAAATTGCCCATTTTTGCCAAGTTACGAATAATGTGGCTCATGGAACAAATTGTTTTAAAGGACTTGGTTTAAAAACTGATGAATAATAGTTTCTAAATCCAAATATGTTTGAATATTGTATTGTTATATGAAAACGAAAATGTATCAATCGTTTAAACAAAAAATCTCTAGTTTAAAAACAACATTTTGATGTAAGTCCACAAAAATATACTTAAAAACGTTCATTCGACCTGAAGCTAGTATGTACACCGACTATAAAAATGGTATTATAAGAAAAACGCGTTTAAATGTTTTATGTTACCTTAGAAATGCAAACTATCAATTCGTTTTGTCTGATCGTAATTTTTACCACAAAAAAATAGAGATAAGTGGAGGCAATCCCTTAAATAAATGTTAAGGAAACCTATAATAATGGTCCTTATTGTATTTATATGAGAAAAATAAATATTTCATTTAAAATCCTGATTTTTAAACTCCTCAGTAGCACTTCATATAAGGGAGGTGGAACACGATTGATAAAAAGTGTTTTGGTTGAAATGTGACAAAATGTGTTCCATGTGACACAAACTGCCAAAAACATGAAAAAAAGATTCCATGGAACAATTCAGCAACCTTTTACAATTATAAAAATTGGCCATAACTTCTAGACTGTCACAGATATCTGACTAAAATAAACTACTGATATATTCTATGAGTTTAGTTAAGTAGAACTGAGCTCTTAAAGTATTGGATTATTGCACCATTTTTATCCTGTATGGCCTTAAACATTAACTTGAGTTTTTCTCGAATCAGGCAAATGGCGTATGGAACACTTAAGCATGACACCGACGATTTGTCTGCAGAATTACTTGTAATAATGCATTTTTGGTTCTCAATGCGGGGAAAAATCTCCACTTTTTAGCGTGGTCCAACATTAGGGTGTCCCAAAAATAAAATAAGTTATTTGTTAAAGTGAATACCCCCAAATATTTATTTTCGCGAGTTTTCATTACAACTCTAAGTTACCATGGCCATAGAAATCGCTAATAGTACAAAAAACTTTATATTGAAACCAAATTTAGGAAAGGATAATAAAATTACTTAAAAATATTCCAAAAAATATAGATTCAGCAACTAAAAAGGGGTGTTAAACTTTTGGTCATAACTGCCAAAACCGCAAATTTCCGCAAAAAGTCTATACAGTTTTGAAATCAACAGGCGCTAGGGTACAATTTGGCACTAGTGGCCATTTGTTCGAATTTGTTGAAAGTGACTAAAAGTTTAAGGAAATGCATACATCTACATATATTAAATAATTTCATTTTTACCAATATTATAACCAAAATATTTGGCAACCCATGCGATTTAGAGGAATTTTCATAACTAGAAAAATTAAGCTTTGGCAATTTACTAAATGAGTCATCTTAAGTTAAGGCGTTAAGAATAGTCCTTTGTTTCATAAACGCTTAGAATATAAGTATTTTTTCTCATTTTTAAATACATATTTTTCTTCAATATTAGTCATGTTCATGAGGCGTTTTCTCCTTAAGAACCGCGAAAAATGGAAAAAATAAGTTGAGTTTCGAAAAATTTGGAATGTTTTGAAGCTATTTGCATTTTTAAATTTTTGAAACGACGACATGAATTTTTTGATTTTTGTCGTTGGGCGCATCCACTGTGCACTGGTGCATGTATTTGTTTTTTTTTATACCCTCAGCATTTATGCTAACGAGGGTACATACGGACAAAATGTGCCTCATCGAAATAGTGGTTTTAGACGCCAAATATGTTTGGACGAAATGTGTTTCAGACAATTTGGAGTCGATTGAGCAATGTCCGTCCGTCTGTCTGTCTGGCTGGTGCGCACGATAACTCTCGAACGGATGAACCGATTCGGTCCAAATTTTGGCTTTCGGAATATTTTGCCCAAACTTAGTTTAAGTTCGAAGATGGGATGGAAGTTCGAAAATGTTCGGAAAATTTGTGCGCACGATAACTCTTGATGGGAGTAACCGATTTGGTCCATACTTTGCACATCGTAAAATGTCTACCAGACTTAAATAATGTTTCAATATAGACTCAATCGATGCACTCCTTCGGGTACCTCCCACACAAAATTTCGGAAAAGTTCAGTTTAGGGCCATCTCTCGAATTTTTGTTTTAGCAACTTGTATTCACTGCCCTCTATACGACGGTACAAGTTTCATTAGGGGCAAGTCAATACTTCCTGAGAAAATAGCATGAAAGTGGCAAAAAACCCCTATGACACCGTGTGAGGTGGTTAGAGCGCAAAATAACTCTAGAACGGATCTGCCGATTCGGTCCAAAATTTGGCCTTAGTAATATTTTGTCCAAACATAGTTTACGTTTGAAGATAAGCCATATCGGTCCACTCCTTAAGGTACCTCCCCCACAAAAGTTTAAAAATATTCAGAAAATTTGTTCATACGGTAACCCTTAAAGAGAGTGGCCGAATTGGTCCATACTCTACACATTCTAATATATCTACTAGATATATATCAGGTTCAAATATGGACTATATTTTTCCAATCCATCCGGTACCTCCCACACAAAATTTCGGATAAGTTCACTTTAAGACCTGATTTTTGTTGAAACAACTTGCATTCCCTGCCTCAATTACGATGGTAAACGTTTTTTCAGGGGCAAGTCCATACTTCTTGAGCAAACATCCCGAAGGGTGTAAAAACCCCCTATGACACCATATGTAGTGGCTGGAGATCCACTTAATGGTCAATGTTAATCCATTCCTTTAAGTATCTCCTCCGCAAAACTTTTCAACTCTAATCCTAATGAACATTTTTGTCGGTTCAAATTCCCAAAATTTTTAAAAACCCCTAAATACATACGTTTTTTGGGAAAAAATTGTTTCAATATATACAGGCTGAGGGTATATCTCTGTCGGCAAAGCCGACTGATACTTTTTACTTGTTGTTTTTTTTTTTTTTGCTTTTAGGTTTGTATTTATATTATATCTAAAGAAATATTTGTTTGCATATAAACAAATATTTGTTTGCACCGAAACATAAATTTGTTTGAAGGACCCAAACATATGTTATGTTGGGGCCTGATTGCAAACAAATATATGTTTTCTGCAAAATATTTTTTTGACACCTGTTAGAGAGGACTTTTTTCCTTCGAGTAGTATCTATTGAGAAACGTACTTCTCTTTACTCCTCTTTACGAGGGCTGAACGAAAACTATCTGTCCTAACAATGAAAATGCAAATATTTACCATCAAAAATAGTTTTATTCTTTTCTTAAGTAGTCGCCAGCATGATATATATGCGCTCAAACCAATTGTTAAATCCCTTTTTCCAGTCCGAGTAAGACACCTCCTAAACATGGTTTTACAGTATCTTCTGGCTACGAAAATCGTTGACCACGATTCTTCTTTCTTGATAGGCATCAAGTAAAGTCATTGGATCCCCAGTCAGGGCTGTACGGCGGATGACCCATTAATTCCAGGTTTTGTCCGGTCAAACAGGTGCTGATTTGAATCAATCTGTAAGAGCTCGCAATGTCATAATGCAGAACGATTCGTCTTTTCTTATTCGTTTTTCGAATTTCTCAGGAGACTTCTGGTAAACAAATTGTAGTGTATCAGTCAGAACTAAACGACCTACATTTCTGAAGCCGTATAGTGGCCACACAGTCAATTTTGCCGAAGAAACAGGTGACCATTTGCTTCGAAGTGCTTCTTACATGAACAACTTTCGTTGGATTTGGCTCACTTTTGAAGACCCAAACGGTCGATTCCTGTTTTGTTTCGGGCTCCTAAGCATAGATCCAAGATTCGTCATCTGTGGCTACCTAATAGACGTCGTTTGAAGCACAATGATCGTTTTTATTCACAATTTCTTTGCACCAATCCAGAAGAGCCTCTTTTTGATGGATTGTCCAATTTTGCTGAATATAACGAGAAAAATCCATTATTGCAGCCATCTCATTATACGTTCACACACTGCTTAATTTTTTTCTGTCACAACGGCCGATTTTGGGCGACCCCAACGACCTTCGTTTTTTGGCTAGTGTCACAAAGGATTAAATTCGTTAAAACTGTTTTTCATAGTGCTATAGGATGGCCCTTTATTAAGATGGCCCTTTGATCGATGCATTCTTGCCGTGATAATCCACGCCGAAAGTTGTGAAAAATGATCGGATGAATATGTTTACAAGTAAATTCAATTTTTTTGCAAAGTGTTTTTCAAGTCACTATAAACAACACAAATCATGGTCGTATGAAAAAATATCCTGAGTACGTGTAGCCTAGAAACTGTCAAACTTTCCAAAATAATTTTCAAATGGAGCCTGGCAACACCCAGTATTGCCTAAGCCAGATAGTTTTTTGCAGCTCTCGTATTTGTTGTTTTATTTTAACAATTTTGAGTTTCATGTTTTCTCATCTCGTCTTGCCTAGTAAACGCAATCGTAACTCAGTACGTTTAACTATGCCAATGCTGTAGTATGCCCGGTACAGCTCGTGGTTCATGTGATGTCGATGTACACCGTCAACGCAGATTGGGCCATAGATCTTTCAAAAAATTTTCCTGTAAAATACACCAAGTACTGCTTTATCTCTTTGATATCAGTAAAAGTAAAACGAATGAGCCAAATTTAGACATGGCTTGGAATAACTTTGAACGCTATAGAAGACTGTTTTGTATTCAATCAAAAGATGGTAAGTAATATGACCAATTATTTAATTGACCATAGGCGTAATCCGTTCACGCAATATCCTTGACACTACCTTATAAACAATAGGCAGCTCAGTTATGTCCCTATAATTTGAGCGCACAGTCTTATCTCCTTTCATGTGGACAGCACACATGATGCTCAGGTTCGATTCTTCGGGTACGCGTTCTTCCTGTCAGATGGTGGAAACTAACATAAACATACACCTAATTAGTGCATTGCCTCCAGTCTTGAACAGCTCGGCTCTTAATTGCTGGTATCTTCGCCATCTTCTCTAGTAATAGATACCAACAGTTTAGAAAAATGCTCTTTCCATATCCGCTCTTATTTTCAGGAGGATGTGCCTGTACTAAATCCATAAGTTTGATATTTTACTCTTTGGTAGAATTTTCGGACTTAATTCTGGCTCCTGTACATCTCGATGCCTTTTATCCACCGGGATAAAACTGTAGTCTAGTCACGCTTATATCATGGCAGCGATAACACCTTTATGTGTTGTTGTAATGTCTTTCCCAATCGATTTTGTACTTTGCAAGTACATCCGAGAGTGCGTAAAATGCAATTTCTCTGTAAAGAGTTCGGAGAGTCAGAGTATCCGCACCAATTCCATTCTTCAACACATCGACTTTGGGTAGCGTACACTATCGTTAAACAACTTCATATATAATCTTAACACTTTAGACTTATCGTCGGAGTCACGCTTAGGTGTTCCATAAGCCATTTTTGACATTTTGATATAAAGGTACCATAGTAGATTTTAAACCATGCTCCTTCAGATGTTTTAACCGGCTTTCTTCTATCTCCTATAGTTTTTGAGATATTCAGATGTCAATATGTTCCATATCCGCTTTGTGACGCAAAAAATCCTGTCTTTTTGTTCCATATCCATAAAGCCTGGAACAAAACAACTTTGAACTTTTTTGTTCCATATCCATGCCGTATGGAACAAAAAGAGACAAAAACGAATTGTTCCACCTCAAAAATCATGGCGTTGGAACAAAAAATTGCCCAATTTTGTTAAGTTACGAACAATGTGGCGTATAGAACAAATTGTTTTAAAGGACTGGGCTTAAAAACTGAAGAATAATAGTTGTTAAATCTAAATATTTTTGAATAATGTTATGTTATATGAAACCAACAATTTCTTTTCGCTTAAGGTAACGCCTCCTGTAAAAAATTCCCTTGTTTTAAGACAAGATTTTAATGTAAGCACACAAAAATATACGCAGATACGTTCATTCGTCTTGAATCTAGTGTGGACACCAACTACAAAAATTGTATTTTGAGAAAAACGCGTTTAAAGTTTTTATGTTATATTAGAAATGCAAAAATAAGTTCCAATCGAAATTTTTACCACTTATTCGACGCTTCTTCTATACATTTCAAATAAATAAATGTTAAGAAGACCTATAACAATGGTCCTTAATGTAATTATTTGCTCATATAAATGTTTCACTTGAAGCCGTGAATTTTCAACCTCACAGTAGCACTTCACATAAGGGAGGTGGAACACAATTGATAAAAAGTGTTTCTGTTGAAATGTGACAAAATGTACAATTCCGCAACTTTTTGCAATTATAAAAATCGGCCATAACTTCTAGACTATCACAGATATCTTACTAAAATAAACTACTGATATATTCTTTGAGTTTAGTTAAGTAGAACTGAGCAAACATCGTATACCTTATACGATGTTTGTACCACTTTGAATCCGTATGGGCTCAAACATTAACTAGAGTTTTTCTCGAATCAGGCAAATGGCGTATGGAACACTTAAGCATGACACCGACGTTATGCAATTAAACTCATTTAAGGAGAGAACTTGCAATTGTTGTTGTTTTTCTATTACAAGTTGCAATCACCACAACCGCTTGTTAGTATGTATATAAATTCCTCATTTCGGAGAGGGAAATTTTGAGATGGCACCATGGTGAGCAGCACAACTTAAACGTAAATTGTTAAAAAAAATATTGTTTACATTTGAAACGTATTGTGGGCCAACTATTTTACCAATTGGCCGTTAAATGCACTTGCACTCTTGTGGTAAAAAAAGTTCACCTACGGCACTCAGCTTTCATTCCACATGTTTTTACATTTAGCAGGCTTTCCTGGTCTGAAAGATTTATTATTTTGCAACAGTTTTGTGGCAGTGCCATTTAAATGTTGACTTTGGCATAAATGTTTAGGTCCGAAATGAGAAAAATAAAATAAAACAAGTATTAACACAGTATGTCTTGCCTGTCCCCCCACAATTGTTGGACAGGGGAAACCCCATAGCCAGTGCTTCAATTTAAATTTTATTTGTTGGTTCGATGTTTATTTGTGGAAGAACTGTCGAAATTGTAACAAATGTTTGAATTTGTCGTCGATTTGCATTTTGTGATAAGACCACAAGACTATCGGACGGACGAACGTTTACGGTAAGGTTAACCGACCACATTGATGGATTGATTAATAACAATGTGTTGCCGAAAATGTCAGGTAACCCAAGTCAAGTTTGTGTATTCAACATGTCATGCCACAGCGTGAGTTATATGTTTTTTTTTTTAACGAAACTGTGTTCCAAGTGGGTAAAGGCTCATTGTACTGGGAAGAGCATGTAATGGAATGTTTGTACATTTTTGAACATTTCCATTGGAAAGATTATGTTGTTGATCGAAAAGTGTGTTATTTTTTCATAAACATGGGTATGTTATACAAATTTGTATTCGAAATAATGGTAGAACCATTGGCCACAATTTATGTAATATATTATTAGCCCGAAAGCGCAAGCAAAGCAGCCATGTTCTGTCATAAAACAAAACTGGAAATCGCTCTAGATGCTGCGCAAATCGAATGGCCCTGTGCAACATTATAGGTAATCTTGTGCAAACAATTTGAGCTGAGGATTTTTTGAAAGTAAATACCCAGACAATAACCCTATTTGGGGTTTGTTGTATCAGATCCAGCTTGGATTTTATGGCCACAACGAAACATGGTTAAATATTGACTTTTTAAAGCAATGCTGGGCTATATCTCTGAAACCTATGTGAATCTTCATCCGACTTCTGAAGCTAATTTGTAGATAAGGGCAAAAATAAAATATTTGGAGAAATAATTAACTCGAAAAACTACATTTATTGGCTCAAATTACATAAAATATCGAAAATGTTCATAATTTGTATACATTTCGCACCATATCTTCAAAACCTTTAAATTTGTATTAATGAACATGACATTGTTGTACAATTCCTCTATCACTTTGTTTTCAGTATATTTTTCAACGACGATTTAATAAATATCTCAATAATGTGGTGAAATCCGATATGCGAGAATAAACTGTTGATGTGAACTTTGTATGAAATACGTGTTGTAAAAGATATGATGCAAAATGTCGCTGAAACTACATGAAATAAGCATTTTAGAGTTTCAGAATGTTCTCAAGAATTGCTGAGAACTTCATTTGGAAGATTTTTGCAACATATTAGTTTGTTCAACACCCAATAGTTCAGCTGATACTGATATTTTATCGATTTTTATGCCCTAGATTGGTTTTTCTTATGTGGTCTGTTTAGAAGTTAAATTCTACTAAATTAGGGCTACAATATTCCTAAAGACAGCAAGGCAAAATTCCTAAAGGTTTCTGAGATTAAGGCCCGATAAATGCAAAAAAAAAAAAACTGTAGTTTTATCCCGGTTCACGGTGATCTTGAAGTAATTTTAATGGAAGGTGCTTACACCTGGGAATTTTTTGCAGATTCTGACACTACAATGTACATTAATGAGAACAATAAAAAAACAAAAAACAAAAACAATCGCCTGAGCGCTTATTAAAGAAATCGCAATTAAAGTTGAAATTTTTAGCGGTTTTTAGGGTTTTCCACGATTTTGCTTGGCAAACGCAAGTCCTATGGAAATGGTAAAAATAAAATATTGTACATCTGGGATGTTTTTGTGGATTCTGAAACAGCAATGTTGATAGATGAGAAAAATCCAAAAACAAGAAAAAATCGGTGTTTTTCGCGTTTTTGCTTGGAAACCGCAAGTCCTATCGAAATGGAGCTAAAGAAAATTTTGTAGCTGTGAAAATTATATAGAGGATTGACGTTTATGATTTGTTTCCGTTTTTGCGATAAAGGAGCTCAAGTTACATTTTTAGGTTTTTTAGTTAGGGTTTCGCGTTTTTGCATGAATACGGCAAGTCTTATCGATATGGGACCTGAGAAAATCTTATAGCTGTGAAAATTCTCTCTAGTGTGATTTTTTCTTAGGTTGTACCATTTTTTAGATATATAAGTTGGGAAATTGCAGTTATCGCATTGTTTTATAAGGAGACGATACAGTCAGTCCATTGTCCCAATTTGAACTTCTATCAGGTATGTGATGAAAATCGATTTCGATTTCAAAACGAGTCGAAAACGACTGTAGGTGTGATGCATGTACATTTTTCGATCTCGAATTGTTTTCGATATCGGTTTCATATTCTATTGTGTTCTATGGAAAATTGATCAAAAAAGGGTGTGATGCAATCCGATAATCGTTTATTTTTCTCGTTTTGAAAACGGTCATATTTTTGTGGTCGATTTATAAACGATGTATTGAATTTTGAGAGACTATTACGAGAAAATGATTGAAATGTAAGCTCGGATAGAGAATAGATAAATTTAGATTTATTTTCCCTACTTTTGGCATATTTTTTGAGAAAAATTTTGATATTTTTATAAAAAATCATAGAACAAAAAGTGTACGTTTAACATCTGGGTTTTCTCCAAATTGGTGAAGGCACCAGCTTAATATGTTGTTAAGCACTGTTTGTAGTTCTCATCATGTAATAGCACAATAATTCCCTCACTAAGCTTCCATATAAGCCTGTTTAAATAAGAACACACATTTATATTATTTTTCATTAAATTTATTTCGGTTTTTGCCTTCGCCACAACAAAAAATATTTTATGCCGCTTTCATCTGAGGATTTGGGATCACTAGTCTGTTTTTTGTTTGGATGAATTTAATGAAATTGAAACAACTTGAATTGAAATTCGATGCGGTTTCCATCACATCTAAATACGATTCACTCGTTTTGGGCAAATCGTTTTCATACCAAATCGATTCGGAATTCATCACATACCTGTATATCTCAAAAACAGTAAAGGCTACGAAAATACCATAAATGTTAGTCATGTAGAGAATTTTCATAGCTACAACATTTTCTTTTGTCCCATTTCGATAGGACTTGCGGTTTCCAAGCAATATCGTGAAAATCGTAAAAACCCCTAAAAATTTCAAATTTAATCGAGATTTATTTAAAAGACGCTCCGGCGTTTTTTTGTTTTTTGATTTTTCTCATCTATAAACATTGTAGTTTCCGAATCCGCAAAAACTTCCCAGGTGTAAGCACCTTCCATTTAAAGTTGCTTCAAGAGCACCGAGGGTTTAATCGAGGCCATAAAATCCGAACTGGATCTGACAGGGCAAAACCCTGCTAGGTTTTTTGTAGCCTCAATATGTACTTTCAAAAAATACATACTAGAAGTTGTTTGCATTTTCAGTGTTGCATAGCGTTATTGAGACCCCTTACCGCAGTGTGGTGTATAAATATGGCTGTATGTATATTGTAATATCATTTTTATACTCTACACCACAATGTGGAAAGGGTATTATAAGTTTGTTTTTCGAAAAATGCATGTAACGCCGCGAAATATTCGTCGTAGACCCCAAATGTGGTATACCAAAATTCATATCTCGACAAGATAAAGCGATTTTGAGAAGTGTGTCCGTCCGTCCGCCTGTCTGTCCGTCCATAACAAATTGTACACACCCCACAGGCCGCATTTATGGACCAATCTTCACAATATTTCGTATGGTGTCGGGTTCAGACCAGAATAGACCCCTATATTTTTTGGCGATGATCGTAAAAACTAAATTTTTATCCAATTTTGTAGTAACTCTGTAGGTCACAATGGTAGTATAATCGACGCGAAATTTTAAGTAAAGTTTTGTGTGAAAATTTTTAAAAACTTTTAATATACATTTTATATCTTCATTCCTGGAAGATACATTCCGTCCCGGTAGGTTATATTCGGAAGACGAATTTTTAAGCTTTCCATTGGTGTCAATTATGTTGATGTACGAGATCAAATAACAAAGTTATAGCCTTGTATATGTAGGGATTCCACAGTTTTAATTGTGTATAGTGTAACCATAATCACGCTAGATGTCGCAGTTATTGTTAAAAAACTGACAAAAATTTTCACAAGGTAAGAGTTTTAGCCATGGAAGATACCAATAATTTAATGATCAGGTAGTATTTTGCGGATGAAACTGACCATAACTTTTGTTGGAAAAATATTATAATTTAATTTTTGGAACATATTTTAACTTCTGGGGGACATATTCCGGCAAATTACTAATACGAAACTTGAAAACCAAATGACATCAATGTAGCTGTTAGATAACGGAACTGTTAGATAACGGAACTGTTAGATAACGGAACTGAGAAAAATATCATCTAACGTTTCTAGTAATGACGCTATATCTCTGGTATGTTATCAGGTCGAAGTGACCCTATTTGGAATTTAATTTTTTTTAATATTTAAGTTTTTTATAAATCTATGATAATGTACAAAATAAACAACGGTTATTAAATATTTCCTTTTTGTAATTGTAATGAAAGGTATGTGAAACGTATTTAAGATGTTCAGTGTCGCTAACGAATTGTGCGTTCTTTAATAATTGCTGTCCGTACCTGTTAATTTTTTCAAGATCAATTTTCACAATAAATTATGAAAATAGTTGTGAGTAAGATAGAGTTGGGCCGTGTAATTTATCACTTCATAAAAAAGGAAGGGTTTTTTACCAATTTCCATCGAAACATCCAGCACATATTTGCACTTTTCGTTTTTATGTGATATTTTGTCTTGCAGGTATATACAGATTTTCTTTCATTCAGAATGTGAGAATATAGTATAGGGTCACTTTCTGGCGTTTGGGCATAATTTAGAGTTTTGATATATTTTAAGACCTATAGTAAAATTTTATGGCGAAAAAATTTCTAGAATATTTTGGTCTGATCCGACCACATTTTATAGGAGATTTTAAAGATTTGTGGAAAAAGGGACCAGAAGGACCCCTTTTATGACTCGCACGAGGGTTAATTTTTTTAAGACAAATATTCCTTGCATTCTTGTCAGTAAAGTTGCCAAAGACATTATACACCTAAAGTGCAAGGATTCCAAGTGATCTTAACTCAAATATTTCCAAACTGTAGAAATTGTAGAAGCTTGCACTCCTATTTTAGTTTCTTGGTTTTTTTTTTGCAAAATTGATACCGACATTTCCTTGGTATGCAATGCAAATAGAGATTTCATTTCTTTGGTGACTTATAGTGAAATTTAGCGGAGAACATTTTTGTCTTTGACGCCATTCTACTAAAATGATGCTTTGTATGACAATTTTGCCAAAACTTTGATGAAGTACGACATTAACCCTAAAATGTTTTTCTAATTTGCATATTTCTGGAGTTAAGGTAAGATATAGAGTTTCGGTGTATTCTAGGACCTATAGTAAAAATTGATGGCGAAGAAATTTGTAGAATATTTGGATCCGATAAGATCACATTTTATAGGAGGAGGGACCAAAAAGAAATGACCGCCTGAGGGTTAAATAATATCAAAAATGTAATCAGCGGCCCGAAAAACATAAGAACCAAAGGTTAGGTCAAAATCCATTCATTTTTAAAGTTTTGGCCAGGTTTTTCGGAAAATCGGACACTGTGCACTGTAACAAACAAGTAATACTACAACAAATTGTGAAAATTGGATTGATTTTAATATAACGTTATATTATAGGTCCCCAATTGGAGCAATATCAAAATCTTTCCCGATTTTCATACATTTTTGTAGGATTCGTATCCTACCCACAGCAATTGGGCAATAAATGTGGCCTTTAGAGCAATTTCGTAAAAGTTTACCGTTGCACGGTGGTCGAAAGCACTGATCTAGCGGCGCGAAATTCATAACTTGCCAACGAATTGAGATACGTCACTGAAATTTTGAATAAACTCAGCTTGTACCTGTGGGTAATAATGGGCCAAATATGAACAATATCGGCTAATGGTTTGGTATAGCCCCCATATAACGGTACCTTCCGATTTTCGGTATTTTGAGGATTTAAGCCACAATTTCGTAGCAAATTATCTGTAATTTGGTACTTAGGGTTCCTACTGGTCACAAAATATTTCCACCAAAAATTATGAACCTAGGTCCACGTTTTGATATAGCCCCCATGTAACCGTACCTACCAATCTAAGGCATTTTGAATAACATGACCACATTTTTAATTCAACTTGGCTGTAATTTTGCATTCCGTGTTCTCACTGTGTATAAAATCTTCTTGCAAAACATTCTCAATACGGATTTATGTTTCGATGTAGCCCCTTTTATGGTACCCCCGATTCGTTGAATTTTTACTTGTTATCCCATATTTAATAACATATTTAGCTATAATATGGTATTATAGTGTCTCGAGGGGTAGAACTCCTCCTTGCAAACATTTCTCAAGATAGGTCCATATTTTGATTTAGCTCCCATACAAATGCATAGTTAAATTTGTATGAATTTCATGCAAAATACCTTATTTTAAAATTGCAGTCATCAAAAGATTTGCAAATATTTGCAGCCCGAATCTGGTTATTCAGTATCCAGAGAGTCCAATTTCATTCCCCAAAAATAATCGGACCTAAGTTCGGCTAAGTTTACAAGATGCACTCTATGGAACAAGTGCGTACAATCCATAAAAACACTAAAAAATTGATTTTTTTTAAAATTTATTGCTATATAACTAAGTATCTCCAGACCCCAAACTAATTTTTATAATTTACATCACACCCTCTGCTATTAATTAAAAATTTATCTTGTCCATTTTCATTAGGAATTTATTTAACATTTAAACAAATATGAAGTTAATTTTTTTCAACAATTTTTTAAAACCTGATGCAACAAAAACTGTTGTATTTGATAGTGTATAACTGAGTGAATCTTTACAACAACAAACATGAAAAAACAAAATCTTTGTCTGCAAAGTGTCCGTAATCGATACAATGGAAAATATTGCTCAATTTTGTAGTTCGATTTTTTGACTTTCGCGCCGCTAGATCAGTGGTTTCGACCAGTGTGCGTTGGTCCCATACAAATTTCTATGGAAATTATGAGGCCCCAGTGGAACGTGTTAAGATATTCCGATTGTTCTCAAACTTTGGTAACCTTAAAATCCAACAAAACTAATCATTTTAGGGGAGTACGTACCGACGTCGGGTTTCCCTTTGAGTTAAATCCAGTCTAGTTATCATCCCAGCAAAAATCCTTATTACAAACCTCCTTTCCCACCCATTATTTTAACAAGGGCATGACGCGCGAAATATCTGTTTATTTTGTAACCAGCCTTTAGGCTAAAGAGGGTATTTACACTTTGATACGACCAAAAATGTGCCTGATCGAAATAATGGTTTTAGACCCCAAGAATGTTTGTACGATATCCGTTTCAGAAAATTTTGAGTCGATCTAGTAATGCCATCCGTCTGTCTGTCTGCCTGTCTGGTTGGTTGGTGCGCACGATAACTCTCGAACGGATCAATCGATTCGGTTCAAATTTTGGGTATCGAAATATTTTGTCCAGATTAGATTTAAGTTCGAAGATGCCATATCGGTCCACTCCTTCAGGTACCTCCCCCACAAAAGTTCAAAAATGTTCGGAAAAATTGTGCACACGATAACTCTTGAAGGGAGTAACCGAATTAGTCCATACTTTGCACATCGTGACATTTCTACCAGATATAGATGAAGATCCAATATGGACCCTATTGTTCCACTCTTTTAGGTACCTCCCACACAAATCGCTTTGATTTTTGTTGCAGCCACTTGTATTCACTACCCCCATTACGGCGATATAATGTTTTAGGAGCAAGTCCATACTTCCTCAGAAATCAGCACGAAAACTGCAAACAACCCATATAGTACCATGTGTCGTAGTTGGAGAGCACGATAACATTCGAACGGATCAACATATTTGGTTCACATTTTGGGTCTTTCAATATTTTGTCTAAACTTAGTTTAAGTTTGAAGATAGACCATATCGGTCCACTCCTTCCGGCACCTCTCCCACAAAGGTTCAACATTTTTCGCCAAGATTGTGGGCAACCGAATTGAGCCAAACTTTGCTATTGGTAATATAACTTTCAGGCATAGATCGGGTTCTAATATGGACTATATCTGCCCACTCATTTGGGTACCTCCCACACAAAATTTGGAAAAAGTATAGTTTAACAACTCCTCTCTTATCTTATTAATTTGTGATGCATCAGCGGATCACATCTACGGGTACACTTTACCCAAAGTTTGGAAAAAATGCACTCGTCTTGGATCATTCCAAGACGGCGGCACCAACCGCCCAAATGTTTTTTATATGACCCCAAATATCGAAAAATTTGCACTTAAAACGCCTAGAACCAAAATTTGAGTCCAATAGGATAAGAAATAAATAAAAAATAATTTAAAAAAATTAAGTTTCAGTGTTTTATTTAGAAATGCACTTAAAACTAAAAAATAATTTTTCGCTTAGCCTCAATATATACATTCTTTCTCATGATAGAATCTCTCAAATAAAACGCTTGCATTTAAATAATGAATGGTGGCAAAATTAAAGGGCAAGCGTTTTATTTGAGAGATTCCATCATGAGAAAGAATGTATATATTGAGGCTAAGCGAAAAATTATTTTTTAGTTTTAAGTGCATTTCTAAATAAAACACCGAAACTTAATTTTTTTTAAATTATTTTTTATTTTTAACTTTTTAGTACTTACTTACTTAGCTGGCCCATTACAGAACATTTGTTCTATAGGCCGAACTAGGAAGAGATCTCCATTCCTCGTTATTTGTTGCTTCGCACTCTGGAATACCGCGCCTTTTCATCTCATCATCCACTTGCTTGCGCCATCTATTCCTTGGCCTGCCAATTCTGCGTGCACCGCCAAGCGGTCCGTATTTATACGCCTTTTTAGCGGGTTCATCATCGCTCATTCTTATGATATGGCCTAGCCAACGCAATCGCTGCATCTCGATACGTTTAAAAATATTGATGTCGTTCTATAGCAGTTACAGCTCGTGGTTCATGCAACGTCGATATTCGCCGTCAACGCAGATTGGTCCGTAGATCTTTCGAAGAATTTTTCTCTCAAGCACACCAAGCACTGCCATGTCTGCTTGCGCAAGTACCCAGGCTTCGGAGCCATACATCAGCATGGGTAGTATCAGTGTTTTGTAGAGCGTTATTTTTGTTTGACGAAATGTGGCTTTGTTTTTAAACTGCTTACTTAAACCAAAGTAGCATCTGTTGGCCAATACAATTCTTCTTTTTATTTCACAACTGATGTCGTGTGTTGTGTTTACGGAGGTGTCGAGGTACACGAAGTCTTTTACTACTTCAATATTATAGGAACCAACTTCCACAGTCGGTCCGAGCTCAATGGACGCATTGCGCGTCGACACCATCAACATGGTCTTTTCACCTTTTACCGCCAGACCCACTTTAGCAGATTCTCCTTCGACCTTTATACAGGTATCAGTTACTTCTTTTACTGATCGGCCCATGATGTGTATATCATCATAGCAGGAAGAGGTCACACGAAAGGCTGTCTCCTTGTCTGAAACCTCTTTTGGTACTAAACTCTTCGGAGAGGTTCTTTCCTATTTTAACTTAGGACCTCGTGTCAGTTAAAGTCATTTTACAAAGCCGGATGAGCTTTGCGGGGATACCAAATTCAGACATGGCTTGGAATACCTTTGAACGCAGCGGGCTGTCGAAGGCTGCTTTATAATCGACAAAAAGGTGGAAGGTGTCGATCTGCATCTGTTGGATCTTCTCCAGGATTTGCCGCTGTGGTATCTACGTCATCTTCGCTGCTATTGGATACCAACAGATTTGAAAAATGTTCTTTCCATATCCTGAGTACACTATCTGTATCAGTTACCAAATTACTTTGCTGGTCTCTACAGGAGGATATGCATGTACCAAAGGCATCAGTTTGATGCTTGACTCTTTGGTAGAATTTTCGGACTTCATTCTGGCTGCTGTACATCTCGATTTTTTCACACTCCCGCTTTTCCATCTCTCTTTTTCCTGTGGAAAAGACGTTTCTCCTCTCTCTTTTTCTCCCTGTATCTCTCTCGTGCGCTACGCGTTGCTACGGATTGTAAAGTAGCCCTATATGCCGCATTTTTCTCTTCGGTGGCAGCACGACACTCCTGATCATACCATGGATTCCTTGGTGGAGGTCTCTGGTATCCAAGTATGGATTTTGCGGCTGTTTGCATGGAGTGGGCAATGCTTTGCCATTGCGCTGATATGTTATCGGGATGAGGAGTGCTTTGATTAAACAATTGGGCTAGTTGAGTGGAATATGCTGTGGCGATCTGTTGTGACTGCAGCTTACCGATATCTAACTTTCGTATTGTGTCTGTTCGTACTTTGTTTTCTACGTTTAAGCAGGTGCGTACCTTTGCTGCAACAAGGTAGTGGTCCGAATCAATGTTTGCGCCTCGGAACGATCGTACATCCAACACGCTCGATGAATGTCTTCCATCTATCACAACATGATCAATTTGGTTTCTTGTTTTCTGATCTGGAGACAACCAGGTGCCCTTATGAATATCGAGATGATTAAATCTGGTACTGCTAACTACCATGTTTTTTGCAACTGCAAAGTCTATCAGCCTCATACCATTGTCAGATGTTTCACTGTGGAGACTGAATTTCCCGACTGTTGGGCCAAAGATATTCTCTTTTCCAATTTTGGCATTAAAATCGCCTAGAATGATTTTAATGTCATGGGCAGGGCAACGGTCATATGTTTCTTCTAAGCGCTCGTAAAATATATCTTTGGTCTGCTCGTTCTTTTCTTCAGTGGGAGCATGAGCGCAAATAAAGCTGATGTTGAAGAATTTAGCTTTTATTCGAATTGCAGCAAGTCTTTCATTCACTGGGGTGAAGCTGGATACCAGATGTTTTAGTCTCCGACTAACTACGAATCCACAACCAAACTTATGCTTTACGTCATGGCAGCTATAATACAGTGCGTCACCTTTAGGTGTTGTTGTGACGCCTTTTCCAATCCATCGTATTTCCTGTATGGCAGTAATATCGATCTTGTACTTTTCAAGTACGTCTGCCAATGCGAAGACTGCACCTTCTCTATAAAGACTGCGAATATTCCAGGTGCGGATTCGCAGATCAAGGTCCTTAAAACGTTTGCGGGGTTCGTCAACTTTAGAGGGGTTTGTTTTTCTTTTCTTTCGTTTTTTCATAGTAGGCTGTTTTTTCTAGGGGAGGGTTACTAACCCGACGCCCAAACCCAAGTTTTTAACGTTCTTATGGGTGAACGCGCGGCACATGTTAGCTCACTACCTTCATCGGGTGTTAAAGGCAGTTCCCCAGGTGAAACCACGGGGAGGTCAGTGTCCACTTGGGGTGAAAGAGGGACCAAGATAAATCCTGGGCTTTTCCATGTTAAAATTTGTCAGGACCGTCGCTTGGTATCTTCCATTCCCTACTTTTTAGTAAATACATTTTTTGACCACTGAGATCCCCAAATGCCGGATTACAGTCCATTTGAGCAGAAAATGTATATTAAAATGCTTGGAATTGGGTGGTACAGTTATATGGATGCTATGTTAAACCTTGACCTAAGTCCACAATTTTTAGTGGGGAAGTTCCTGGACTATTGAGAACTACAAATGCCAAGTTACAGCAATTTCGGACTAAAAACGAAGACAAAATCCTCAAAATACCAGAAGTCGGGCGGTACCGTTATATGGAGGCTATAGGAAAAAATGGACCCATATTGGTTTTGGTTTCATATTTATGTATTGTCATCTAAATCTGAAAAATTTGCAAAGTGTTAGTTCGATTGGTCAACTGCAACCGTGCTAAAAATCAGTTACCAGATTTTAAAAGGGGGTCAAGTTAGACACCGTAAAAACACTGTAAGAATGGACCAATATCAGTTTTGATTTCATATTCATGTATTGTCATCCAAATCTGAAAAGTGTGCAAAGTTTTAGTACGATTGGTCACCTGCAACTGCGTGAAAAACGAGTTACCAGATTTGAAAAGCAAAATACCGGAAATCGGGTGGTACCGTTATATGGAGGCTATAGGAAACAATGGACCCGTAGTTGTTTTGGTTTCATATTCATGTATTGTCATCTAAATCTGAAAAGTGTGCAAAGTTTTAGTTCGATTGGTCAACTGCAACCGTGTTAAAAGTCAGTTACCAGATTTGAAAAGGGGGTCAAGTTAGACACCGTAAAAACACTGTAAGAATGGACCAATATTAGTTTTGATTTCATATTCATGTATTGTCATCCAAATCTAAAAAGTGCGCAAATTTTAAGTTCGATTGGTAAACTGCAACTATGTGAAAAATGAGTTACCAGATTTGAAAAGCAAATTAGATAAAACACTGTAAAACAGTGTAAAAATGGGCAAATATTGGTTTTGATTTCATATTCGTGTATTGTCATCCAAATCTGAGAAGTGTGCAAAGTTTTAGTTCGATTGGTCAACTGCAACCGTGTTAAAAATGAGTTACCAGATTTGAACTAAACACACACCAAGGCAAGTTAAATAAAACACTGTAAAAACATGCAAAAATCCGATGTCAATAAAAGAATAAAGAAAAATAAAATCTGATGATAGAAATCATCTGTGGATTTTATTTGTATTAGTTCAACAAATTACACAATTGGACTAAACATTTTATTCCTGATTGGTGAAAATTCGGATTCAAAGCATTGGTGCAAAATGCCATGACACTGAACTGGTGCAATATGCAATGACAATTAATTGGTGAAAGCGTGTTGCACTCCCTTGTAAATGTTATTGGTGATTCACCTGAATTTTCACCGATGAAAAGTCACTTGGGCCCATGATTAGAAAATACTGAGTACTTTTATGTATCGTACCGTAGAACTTTGTGTACCGTATATGAACCAATATTGAGAACCCTAAAAGACTTCAACAAAGTTAGTTACAGTTATCTAATAATTATTTGAATTTTAAACCATTTTAGAAAATATATATTATTATGGCTTAGCCAATCAAGAACATGATAAATAAATAAAAAGAATAGTTGAAAAATAGTTTAAATAAGAAATTGAATTGATGTCTAACCAATAAATTTAAAGCATTCAACTTACATTTTTCGTTTTTGGCCAAAAGTTAATTGAACTTTAGTAATGCCCAAAAAATGCAAACCAGTTGGATTAACAATTCCAATATACAATAACCCCAAACAAAAGGCTGAATGATACGTACACAAATACACGACATACCCTTCCATTTGGAAAGTACATACATACATAAGTAGCGCAGGACGAAATATGAAGTATCAGTTAGCCTTATAGTGGGCCATAAGGTAATTATCATGATACACCATAGCTTGTTTACTTTTTTGGAAGTGTGCCAACACCATTAGCCATTTGAAGATTACCAAATCAGCATTTTGGATGTATTATTTTTTTATATTTAGTAGATAGAGGTGACGTATGGGATGAAAGATACCAAGGAACGGTCCTGACCGGCTTTAATATGGCAAAGCCCAGGATTTATCTTGGTCCCCCTTTCATCTCAAGTGACCTCCCCGTGGTGTCACCTGGGGAACGGCCTTTAACACCCGTTAAAGGTAGGGAGCTAACATGTGCTAACATGCGCGTTCACCCATAAAAACGTTAAAAATTTGGGTTTGGGCGCCAAGTTAGTAACACTCCCCTAGAAAAAACAGCCTACTATGAAAAAACAAAAGTGAAGAAAAACAAATCCCTCTAAAGTTGACAATACTGCAAACGTTTGAAGGACCATGATCTTTGAATCTGCACCTGGAATATTCGCATCCTTTACAGAGAAGGTGCAGTTTACGCATTGACAGATGTACTTGGAAATACAAGGTCGACATTACTGTCATACAGGAAATACGATGGATTGGGAAAGACGTCACAACACACCTAAAGGTGACGCAATGTATTATACTCGTAGCTGCCAGGACACCAAAGCATGTGTTTGGTTGCGGAATTGTAGTTGGTCGGAGATTAAAACATCTGATCTCCAGCTTCACCAAAGTGAATGAAAGACTTGCTTTATCTGCGCTCGAAAGGAAAATATGACCGTTGTCCTGCCCACGGCGTTCAAATTATTCTGGGCTATTTCAATGCCAAAATTGGAAAGGATAATATCTTTGGCCCAACAGTCGGAAATTCAGTCTCCATAGTGAAACATCTGACAACGTTATGAGGCTGATAGACTTCGCAGCTGCAAAAACATGGTAGTTAGCAGTACCAGATTTAATCATCTCGATATTTATAAGGGCACCTGGCTATCTCCAGATCAAAGAAAAAGAAATCAAATTGATCACATTGTGATAGATGGAAGACATTCATCGAGCGTGTGGGATATGCGATCGTTCCGAGGAGCCAACATAGACTCGGACCACCACCTTGTTGCGGCAAAGGTGCGTACCAGATTACGAAGAGACACAACTTGGAAATTGGACATCGGTAAGCTGCAAACACAACAGATAGCCACAGCATATTCCTCTCAACTGGTCCAATTGCTTTATCAAAACACTCCTCGTTCCAATAACATATGAGCACAATGGCAAATTATGGCCAACTCCATGCAAACAGCCACAAAATCCATACTTGGATTCCAGAGACCTCCACCAAGGAACCCATGGTATGACCAGGAGTGTCGTGCTGCTACTGAAGAGAAAAATACGGCATATAGGGCTACTCTACAATCAGCTGCAATGCGTAGCGCACGAGAGAGGTATCGAGAGAAAAGGAGAAACGTCTTTTCCGTAGGAAAAAAGAGTGTAAAAAATCGAGATGTACAGGAGCCAAAAAGAAGTCCCTAAATTCTACCAAAGAGTGAAACATCAATCTTATGGCTTTGGTATAGGCACATTCTCCTGCAAGATAATTTGGTAACTGATACAGATAGTGTGCTAAGGTTATAGAAAGAGCATGTTGGTATCCAAAAGTACCGAAGACAACGAAAATGCCACAGATCCAGTCCCAGAAGATGGTTTCGAATGCACCTCCTGGCTATGATGTGGTAAAGACAGCATTAAACCG
This sequence comes from Musca autumnalis, assembly GCF_047663935.1. Classification (NCBI taxonomy): domain Eukaryota; kingdom Metazoa; phylum Arthropoda; class Insecta; order Diptera; family Muscidae; genus Musca; species Musca autumnalis. Next base: position 125,737,458 of record NW_027411866.1, on the reverse strand, counting down.
GCTGAAGAATAATAAGGCTGCATGAGCCGATGGCCTACCAGCCGCGTGTTCAAAACCGAAGGCGACATGCTGATAAAGTGTATGCATCAGCTAGTGCATACCGACGATTGGAACCTGATCATTCTGTGTCCCGTCCACAAGAAATGAGATAATACTGTATGCTCCAACTATGGGGACATAAGTCTACTCCCTATTGCCTACAAGATCTTGTCAGGGATATTGTGCGAACGAATAAAGCCTATGGTCAACGAAAGAATTGAACCATGCCAAAGCGGCTTCAGACCTGGCAAGTCCATCATTGACCAGATATTTACCCTGCGACAAATCCTAGAGGAGACCCAAGAGATGCAGATCGACACCTACCACCTTTTTGTTGGTTATAAAGCAGCCTTCGACAGCCCCCTACGTTCAAAGGTATTCCAAGCCATGTCTGAATTTGGAAAAGGTCATAAGAGAAGCAAGCGTTAAAAGAAATGGCACAATCTACACCAATAGCCACATGTTACTTGCTTATGCTGACGATATAGACATCATAGAACGATCAGTAAAAGAAGTAACTGATACCTTTGTGAATATCAAAGAAGAATCTGCTAAAGTGGGTCTGGCGCGGTCTGGCGCTAAGCGGCGAGAAGACCAAGTTGATGGTGTCGACGCGCAATGCCTCCATAGAGCTCGGAAAAACTGTTGAAGTTGGCTCCTATAATTTTGAGGTAGTAAAAGACTTCGTCTACCTCGGCACCGCCGTAAACACAACCAACAACATCAGTTATGAAATAAAATGAAGGGTTATATTGGCTAATAGATGTTACTTTGGCTTAAGTAAGCAGATTAAAAACAGAGTCACATCTCGTCCAACAAAAGTAACACATTACAAGCATGGTACTTGCACAAGCGGACAAGGTAGATCTACGGATCAATCTATGTTCTAAGTTCTTAGATAGTAGTCATACCCTCATATTTTAAAAGTTTCCTTTGCTATCGGTTGGATTTTTCAATTATGTTTAAAACCTTATGGTTATTTTAAAGTTTAGAGTGATGAAAAAATTTAAGAAGGACATTCATAATGTTTTCGTTTAATGTGAAAATTATATTTTAATGCTTCAATTTATTATTCTGTCTTTTGAAATCCAACAAATAGCAAAAAACATAAAATATGGTCCACATTAGGGTTATGACTTTTTGACATTTTTCCTCAAAAATGATTTCCTGTAGCAGGGATAAATGAACTTTTGCCTATTAATCACTATGCTATCGTTTATTCCATTGAAATATAAAAAAAGTTCACGCACAAATCGATTTTAAAAAAAATAATTTTTTGAAAAAATATATGAAATGAAAAAAATTTTTTTTTCAAAAAATTATTTTTTGTTGCACGAATGAATAAAAATAAGCCTACTAATAACTATAATAACGTTTATTTCATACAAATAATAAAAAAGTCACGAAAAAAGTCACTTTGAAAAAATTTTAAATTTTTTGTTTTTTGTTAAAAAATTATATTTTTGAATAAAAGCGTTTACGACATTTTTACGATTCTCAGAATTGATGAAAAATAGTGAGGAATAAATTTTATGTCATTTTAATTATCTCATGTGGCTCTAAAGTTTATTTTCAATTATATATCTGTTTTCAGTGACTTCAACAAATTGCCCATAATTTTTATAAATTCAAATTTTAAAATCATTTTGTGCGTGAGGTTTTTTCACCGAATCACCTTATAATTAAGATTTTATGTAATCTTATGGCAAAACTCATCACGCTATGATACAGGGATATGAGGTTGTAAAAAAGTCATAACCCTAGTCCACATCCTAAAAATTATAAATGCCCAAAGGCCCCTTTTAAACGAACTCCTTTCACCAAACATAAAAACCAACTGTGTTGCTATTGTCATGCGGCTGGCCTTACAGTGATGTGGACTAACAACAATAAGCTGAGCGTTAGAGTAACACCTGTCTGGGTCGGACAGAAGACTGACTGACGTTCGTTATAACATTATAACGGCTTAGAGAGGAGGTATTGTTGCCAAAAAAAAAAACTGACGCAAATGTGCACTCAAACACAATAACATACTGATAGTTTTTTGTTGGTAAAAAATCTACCAACAGGAATTGAAAGCAAACCAGAAGGTAATACCGGCATGAATTCTACTCCGAACTAAACGGTATTTGTTGTGACGAAAAAACAACAACAGAACAGAGGTAGGAGCTGAGTTGTTGTTACTTTTTTTTGGTTAGTTCAAAAGCTATATTGTTTCAAAATAATTCAAACGCAATACTTTTCGTTCGTAAAGACCACGACAGGATAAGCACTCACTAAGAATACACACAAACATAGTGTTTGGCATTTGGCAAACAAAAAGGACACCAATGACGATACAAACAGAGAAAGTAGACAGACACACAATGAGAACAGATGAGGGCCTAACTAACGGTGGTCGAATTTGTTAAAAAGCGTATTATATTCGATATTCACATGTGATGAATTCACCAACGAAGCAAGACAAAGGCTTTTAATGTGAAGCACTTTGAAAGGTATGGGCCCAGACTAACTACTCAAGCGTGATGTGTCGTTTGTCAAACAAAAAGTAAAAGGAACATATCAATTCTTAGGCTTGGGTGATGAAGAAGGGATATGCGAAAAACAGACAGGATATTTTTTAACGTTCCCATCACAACTGACCGCTTGGAAATGTTCAGGTGAGGTGATGTATGTATGTGATGTGAATTTGAAGCATTTCTCATCAAAAAAAAATAATTTCATTTAAAAATCATTTAAATATCCGAATGTCAATACTACAATAGAACGGTTGTGCTTGAGCTTGTCAGTAGATTCATATTCATCTTTATTCCTGGCATATCTTCATATATATTCTTAGTATGATCTAGCCAGTCCATGCGTCGCGTAATGGGAATGCGACTAAAGGAAGCGTCCTTAAATGAAAAAAATGATTACGCCGTATATTGTATTTCGATAACAACGATACACAATCCAATTAAGTTCGACTGGGCCGAACTTTTTATAGCCATTCACCATGAAATATTCTTAATTAAATTTGAATAATTAAATTACCAATTTCACAATCGGTGTAAACAACAATAAAAGTTAATTTCAGCCATAAATGAAGAAAGCAACTTTAGCGTTTTTGTGGGAGCAATAACAAAATATGGAGCGATGTTGAAAATTTTTCCCAACAAATACCGAAAACATTGACAATTTTTGGTGAAGTTTCGTGACTGCAGGGAACCTCAAATGTGAAATTACTGGTAGTTCTGTCAAAAAATTTAAAACGTAGGCCGATAATGTCCATATTCGAACTCGACATGCTTATGAAAAAAGACATTCAGCTCAATTTGTGTGGATGCTAGAGTGATTGCCACAGACGCATAGATCGACTCAAAGTTTTACTCTGATCAAGAATATATGCTTTAAAAGCTTACATATGATTATGCATTACAAACGGAAACACAAACTTAATATACCCTCCATACTCACTTAGGTGGCCATCAACGCAGATTGGACCGTAGATCGCTTGGAGACTTATGCCTTCAAGCACACCAAGTAATACCTTATCTGTTTACTCAAAAACAAATGCTTCGGAACCACACATTAGTACGGGCAGTATCAGTGTTGTCTAACGTTTGACTTTTGTTTGACGAGATATGGCTATGCATTTAAAATATTTACTTAGGCCAAAATAGCATCAGTTGGCAAATTTTATTTTTCTCCTTATTACACAACTGATGTCTTCTAGGCACATACATAGAATAACTTTCTGAGTCGATTTATGCATGTCCGTCCGTCCGTTCGCAACGTACAGGTCGCATTTATTGTTCGATTTAGCTGAAAATTAGGTAATATCTTTTTTTAGCCATATGAAGAACGCTATTATATCGGAATCGGTTCAGATTTGGATATAGCTTCCATATATATTTTCGACCGATTTCCCACGTTTGCTGCACCAAACACGCAATATATGTCCGATTTCAATGAAGTATGGAATGTGTGACTGAATTCGGTCTAAAAATACCAAATTTAATCGAATTTGGTTCAGATTTGAATATAGGTCCCATATATATTTTCGGCCGATTTTACGAATATACTGCACCAAACACGCTACATACATATGTCCGCTTTCAATGAAATTTGGTATGTATGACTGAATACGGTCTAGAAAAAAATGTGCCTAATTTTATCGAAATCGGTTCAGATTTGGATATAGGTCCCATATATCACAAATATTGTCAAATATTTCATATTCTATTTCAGAAAAAAAGGATAAAATTTTTTCGCGCTACATCAACGATTTTTGATATGTAGGTTAAAAAAAATATTCCCAGTACGAATCTGGTCGCGAGCCAATTTTTGGTTGTTGCGGACCAAAGTTATGGCGCTTTTATTTCGCTTTTTAAGAAAGAAAATATTATAAAAACGCTAATTATTTTAATGAGCACAATTGTTACAAAAAAGTTCTCTCGAAGTGTTACACAGAATTCGCGGAATGTACATAAAATTGATAAATTATTGAATGTAAGCCAATTTTTTTCAAAATTAAGGCCCATTTAGTGGTCATAAAATTACATAAAAATTTGTTGTGGATCAAAACTTCACGGCGAATCAAATGAGGCTACAATCATACAGATTGGTGTTATAGTTTCGATGCTACAAGCAAAATAAGCACATATTTTGGTCAAAAAAATAATTTTTTGTTCGAAAAAATATTTTTTCACATGCCACGGTGCTCTTGAAACAATTTTAAATGGAAGGTGCTTACACCTTGGAAGTTTTTGCGGATTCTGAAACTACAATGTTCATAGATGAGAAAAATCCAAAAACAAACAAAAATCGCCGGAGCGCTTTTTAAATAAATCGCGATTTAAGTTAACATTTTTAAGGGTTGTTTAGGTTTTCACGTTTTTGTTTAGAAACCGCAAGTCTTATCAAAATGGGACTAAAAAAAATGTTGTAGCTATGAAAATTCTCTACAAGATCGCCCTTTATGGTATTTTCGAAGTTCTTACCATTTTTGAGTTATAGAAATTCAAATTGGGACAATGCACTGACTGTATCGCCCCCTTACAAAACAATGTCATGAAGGGTGCGCTTTAACTAACTTTTAATAAAAACCGCTTACACAGGGAAAGTTTTTGTGAATTCTAAAACAGCATTGTTCATAGATGAGAAAAATCCAAAAACAAGAAAAAATTGCTGTAGGGATTTTTGAATAAATCGCGGTCAAAATTCACATTTTTAGGTGGTTTTTTGGTTTTCACGATTTTGCTTGGAAACCGCAAGTCCAATCGAAATGGAGCTTAAGAAAATGTTGTAGCTGTGAAAATTCTCTATAGGATTGACGTTTATCATTTGTTCCCAGCCTGTACCATTTTTGAGATAATGAAGCTCAGTTTACATTTTTAGGTTTTTTTGTTAGGGTTTCACGATTTTGCTTGAATACGGTAAGTCTTATCGATATAGGACCTGAGAAAATCTTAAAGCTTTGAAAATTCTCTACAAGACTGGCTTAAGTAACTTATCCTAAGTTGTAACATGTTTTTAGGTATATAAGTTTAAGTTGGGAATTTGCAGTCATGACATTGTTTTATAAGGGGACGATACAGAATTGAATTGAATTTGAATTGTCCCAATTTAAACTTCTATATCTCAAAAACGGTAAAACCGCCGATAATACCATAAAGGTCAATCTTGTAGAGAATTTTCATAGCTACAACATTTTCTTAAGTCCCCTTTTGATAAAACTTGCGGTTTCTAAGCAAAATCGTGAAAACCTAAACAACCCCTAACAAGTAAGAAAAGCGTTAAGTTCGGTCGGGCCGAACTTTTTATACCCTCCACCACAAATTTCAGCCATTTCGGTGGATTAATGTGGCCACAACCTTCAAAATACAGAAAATCGGAAGTTACCGTTCTATGAGGGCTATATAATGGCTTGGACCTATACCCACAAATTTCTGGAGGAAAGTTTTATACGCCTAAAGAAGACTAAATACCAAATTTCAGCCATCTCGGTGTGATAATGAGGCTAAAACGTTCAAAATATCGAAAATCGGGAGATATTGTATTATGGGGGCTATATCAACACGTGGACCTATATAAACATTTTATGGTAGAAATGTTTCTTAGCCTATATATATATAATATATATATATATATAATTATTCCACAACATCCCATAGGGACAAGGGAGACTTCTCTAATATCAATGAGTGCACCCCGATTCATATTAGCTCAATGATATGGGACCTACAGTTTATCGCCGAGTCCGAACGGCGTGTCTAAGACACCACTTTTGTAGAGAAGTTTTACATGGCTGAAATACTCAGGAAATGTCGCCAACATTACTGAGGGGTATTTTGCCACCGTTGAAGAGTGTTTTGATGTTGCCTGGCCGGGGAATCGAACCCACGACCTTATGTGTGCAAGGCGGGTGTGCATACCATTGCACCACGGTGCAAACACAAAATACAAAGTTACAACCAATTCTGTGATCAAATGGGTCTAATACACTCAAAATATATTAAAATGACGCGTACTTTATATGGGGCCTTATATGGGGGCTATACCAAAACGTGGACCTATATAACCCAACTTTGGTAGGAATATTTTTTGGCCTCTGGAGACACAAAGTACCAAATTACAACCAATTCGGCGGTAAAATGGGCCAAATATCTTAAAAATTCCTTAAAACGAGGACGCGTCACGCGTCATTTTGTATGGGGGCTATACGAAATCGTGGACCTACATAGCCCGCTTTCAATGCCAAAAGTCCTACGTAAATATAACATATTTTCCCAAAATTTCATCAACCTGCGTCTATCCGTTCGGCTATATCGATGTAGAATTACACGCTGATCAAGAATATATATACTTTGTGGGGTCTACAATGATTATTTCGAGTAGTTACAAACGTAGTGACAAACTTAATATACCCCCATCCTATGGTGGAGGGTATAAAAATGTCAACTTAAATCGCGTTGTTTTTAAAAAGCGCTCCGGCGATTTTTTTTGTTTTTTGATTTTTCTCATCTATAAACATTGTAGTTTCAGAATCCGCAAAAACTTCCGAGGTGTAAGCACCTTCCATTTAAAATTGTTTCAAGAGCGCCGTGATGCATTATGTAGTAGGAAATATTGTAAATATCTATAGGAATACTTCCTTCATTTTTCTTAAATCTCCCAATAAAATAGACGGATTTAGCTTTATTGGCATTCATATTAAAGCTTTCCCATTAGGGAAGGTAATTGAGTTGATGGGGATATATCTCAAACCTTCTGAAATGGAAATACAAGCCAAATTGCAAATATTAGACCCGAAAAATATGATTTTTAGAAAAATGTTCGCACAAAATTTCCGCATTTGGATGCAGATTTCTATGAAGCTGTGCAGACTACATTCACAATATACGTATCAAATAACTCAGAATCGCAAGTAATACAATCTTATATATGATTTTTTGAAAAACCTGTTTGCGGAATGAAATTAGAAGAAAATTTCAAAAAACACTGTAAATCTGGCTTCAAAATGTCAGCATCATTTAATGGTAGAAGCAGTTCAAATTTTGAAAAGTAATACATTATTGAGATGATCCTTATTTAGTTTGCTTCTACTTTTGCTTTGACAGGAAAATCGTGAAGAGTGTGGTTTACTCACAAATCGAGAGAAAACAAAAAAAAAGACATGGTGGCTTCAACCCATTTATACCCATTTTTTAACATAAATATAGCCACAGCTTCCACGTAAATTATCTTTTAAGGCCAATATTTTTTGCCACTTCCAAAAACATTTCATTTTATCCAAACATATTTAATTTGTATAAGTCGCGTGTTCTAAAAGGGTAAACCTTGGCTTCAGCTATGTTAAATTTTCAAAAATATTGGTGATATATATATATATATATATATATATATATATATATATACGAAATCCCATCAGAATTACTGAAACTTATTGATTCCAGCAATATACACCTACTAGTCAACCTTTTTAATTACATATACAACACTGGAAACTATCCACAAGAATGGCTAAAATCAACCTTCATCGCAATACCCAAGAAAAATAATGCAAAACAATGCAGTGACTTCAGACTCATTAGCTTAATGAGTCATGCCTTGAAGATATTTCTGAAGATTATTCATAGTAGAATATACAAAATATGTGAAGCACACATGGGAAATACCCAATTTGGGTTTAAAGAAGGAATGGGTACAAGAGAAGCACTATACTGCATCCAAATTATAACACAAAAATGTAGAGATGCCCAGAAGGATGTATTCATGTGTTTTATTGACTACGAAAAAGCTTTCGATACCGTCAAACACGATAAATTAATGGAAATACTACATGATATAGGAATGCAAGACAATGAACTTATGTGCATAAAAAGTCTCTATTGGAATCAGTCGGCAAGAATTGAAGTAAGTGGAGAACCAACAAAAGAAATTGGCATCTCAAGGGGTGTTAGACAGGGCTGTCTTCTATCTCCCTTATTGTTTAATGTATATTCAGAGAAAATATTCCAAGAAACGCTAGAAGGAGAAAACGTCGGAATAAAAATTCATGGGAAAATAATTAATAACATAAGGTATGCGGACGATGCCACGTTACTGGCTGGAAGTATATCCGGTCTCCAGAAACTTGTGGAGAAACTTGCACGTGTAAGTGAGAAATATGGCCATAAAATAAACATGAAGAAGACGAAATATATGGTCATAAGCAGAAAAAATCCCCATGCAGATGTGACCTTAAAAGTTCAAGGTACAGAAATTGAAAGAGTGCGATCTTTTAAATATCTAGGGATACTAATAAACGACCAATGGGATCCCTCGAAAGAGATTAAAAGTCGTATAGAGATGGCGCGAGATGCTTTTTGTAAATACAACAAACTTATGAAAAGCCATGACATAAACGTAACAACGAAAGTACGTTTTATAAAATGCTATATTTGGTCGGTGCTGCTATATGGAACAGAAGTTTGGACGCTCAAATCCTCTGATGAAAGAAAATTGGAAGCCTTCGAAATGTGGATTTACCGGCGAGTACTGAAAATACCATGGACTGCGAAAATTTCTAATGACGAAGTACTAAGAAGGATGAATGTAAGCCGGCAGTTAATAACAACAATAAAAAGTCGCAAAATAGCATATCTTGGACACGTATTAAGGAACAACAAATACAACATTTTACAAGCAATTTTAAAAGGAAAAATTGATGGAAGGCGTGCTAGAGGAAGAAAAGAAACATCTTGGCTCAAAAACATCATGGACTGGACAGGTTATACCGACGAAACTGATCTGCTGAATGCTGCAAGACACAGAGAGCTGACAACCACTATACTATAACATAAATATAATGCGATAAATATTAAAAAACAAAATGAATTGTACGATCACTTATATCCGGATAACGGATGAGTAAATAAAGAAGAAGATATATATATATATATATATATATTTTCGGCCGATTTTACGTATTTGTGCGACTGAATTCGATCTAGAAATAAATGTGACAAATTTGATCGAAATCAATTGACATTTGGACATAGGTCCCATATATATTTTCGGCCGATTTCACGTATTTGCTGCTCCAAAGACGCTATATATGTATGTCTGATATCAATGAAATTTTGAATGTGTGATTATAAATACGTTAAATTTCCACTGACTCCTAGGCATACTTTTATTTCATTGCTTAAAAATGGCCGGTTTGCCATTTTGCCCCGGTTTCTCTACAAATAAGCAATTTTCTCTATAACGCACATTGGGGCAAGATTCCAAAAAACGGAGATTAATTCAGGGAAGCATTTGAGTGATCTAATGTTAATATTTTTCGAATGTTTACACTTCAATCAATATAACGGAACACAGTTTTGGTGCAAATTGAGGGATTGGACAGGTATATTCGAAGCCCTCATAAATGGGGACCATAAAAACTATGAAGTGTTTTTACGGTTTTGCCTACATTTATTATTTGATGAATCTAAAATCTTCTAATATGATAAATTATTGGTTAAGCTAATATTTGGCAAAAAATTATTAAATTAGGTCAATATTTTAGTGTAGCTCCCATACAAGGGTATCTCACGATTTTATGTATGACCAAATTTTTATACCCTCCACCATAGGATGGGGGTATATTAAGTTTGTCACTACGTTTGTAACTACTCGAAATAACCATAGTAGACCCCACATACTATATATATTCTTGATCAGCGTGCAATTCTACATCGATATAGCCATGTCCGTCCGTCTGTGGAAATCACTCTAGCGTCCGAACGGATTGCCGTAGGTGGATGAAATTTTGGGAAAATCTATTATATGTACGTAGGACTTTTGGTATTGAAAGCGGGCTATGTAGGTCCACGCTTTCGTATAGCCCCCATACAAAATGACGCGTGACGCGTCGTCGTTTTAAGGAATTTTTAAGATATTTGTCCCATTCTACCACCGAATTGGTTGTAATTTGGTATTTTGTGTCTCCAGTGGCCAAAAAACCTTCCTACCAAAGTTGGTTTATATAGGTCCACGTTTTGGTATAGCCCCCATATAACGCCACATATAAAGTACGCGTCATATTAATATATTTTGAATGTATTAGTCCCATTTGACAACAGAATCGGTTGTAACTTTGTATTTTGTGTTTCCGGAGGCTAAGAAACATTTATATATAACGTTTATATAGGTCCACATTTTGATATAGCCCCATAGGACGATATCTCCCGATTTTCGGTATTTTGAAGGTTTTGGCTTCATTATCACACCGAGATGGCTGAAATTTGGTATTTAGTGTTCGTTGGGGGTATGAAACTTTCCCCCAGAAATTTGTAGGTATAAGCCCACGCCATCATATAGCCCCCATAGAACGGTACCTTCCGATTTTCAGTATTTTGAAGGTTGTGGCCACATTAATCCACCGAAATGACTGAAAATTGTGGTGGAGGGTATAAAAAGTTCGGCCCGACCGAACTTAACACTTTTCTTACTTGTTTTAAATTAGGATTTATAGTTCTGAATGCCTAAGAATTCATAGTGTGAAAATTTATCAATATAGGTCAATGTTTTGGTATAGTCCCCATACAGAGGTACAGTCAAATTTGGGGGTTTTCGAATATTTTATGCATATATTGCAACTAAACTAGCTCAAATTGTGAATTGTGCATTTTGAAGGGATTGAAAGTATTTCTATCAAACATCATCTCTATATATTTTCGTTTTGGAATAACCTCCATATAAAATATTCCGCTACTTTTTTAACTCTAAATACTTTTCAAAAAATAGGGAAAAATGGATATATTTCAAATTAATTTTTAATATGCTTCTAAACTTCTTTTGCCATACATATATTTTTCTAAGATTCAGATATCTAACTGAAGTTGACGATTCCATTCTAAAAAGGGCACTTTTGATGCGAAAAAAAATATTACTCTTTATATACCAAAAAAAATTTAATTTTTTATGGTGCTCTTTAAATTATTAAAAATTCTTTAGCTTTATCACAGTGTAACTATTGAAGTAAACAATATATGATCTTGACATTTTGGTTAAAGATTTAGAATTTTGTACCATATTACCATGTAACGACAGTCATACCAAAAACCGAATTTATTTTTTAATTAATCTGCATTTTTTGCGATTTCACCCCTTGTGCATCGCCATCATTTCATATAAATCATTATATATAGTAACTATAACATAATGGTGGACCTGCACACATTGTCTTATGTAGGGTGACCACAGACATTAAACCAAAGTACGACATACTGTACAACAATAATAGGGAAAATGAAGACAAAAACCCCAAAATGCAAAAATTTGACCCACAGCTATTTCCACCATTTTTGACATAACTCAGAATGCGCAAGCAAGTCGCAAATTTTGTTTGCGCAATATCAAAGACAACAATCAAGAGAAAAATACAAAAATATTTCTAACGACCTTTTCGACACTCTTTTTTGTTATACTCCAATACATTTCAAAATTATGCAAAATCTGGACACATTTTGACGAATTTTTTAAACACATTTCTACAAGACTTTTTCAATTTTTCCCCAAATATTAAGAATTACCTCTGTTTGAAATATCCATTTTGAAAATGCCAAGTTTATGTAGCAAAAACTACGTTATGGCGATTTAAAGCAGCAAAATTTAATAATTTTCACCTGTTTCTTAAATTTTAAAAATATGTTCAACTTTAACACTGTGCTACACGAAAAGTAAACAACATACGACTTTGCTATTTTGGCTAGTTGAGGTAAAATTTTGTACTCGTTAACCCTGTCAAGACAGATGATCAAAAATGTGTGTTTCAATTTTTCAATTAAGACCCGTTCTTTTCAATCTTGCCCCAACATGTAACGTAGTAATTCGTCGGTCCCCAACTGCTACGTTATAGAAAAGTTCGGCTGTATCTAAGTTGATCCCAGGTCAATCTGATAGATCTCATTTCTCATTCTGTGGAACGTCTTCCTTCTTGGCTGAACGGATTCCAGCGTAGAACTTGTTTTGCTATATTGTTGTTGTCATCACGGCGTAGAGCATGTCCAATCCATTGCCATTGACGTAAGAGCTCTGCGTTCGTTATTACGTAGAATCCTGCGAAGACAGCGCTTAATGAAAACTTATAGTCGTTTTGTTACTCCGTTGGTAACCATACACGTCGTACATCCCTACAGCACGACAGATTTTACGTTGGATTCGAATATGTTGAGCTTTGTTCGTAGGCTTAAGCTGTTATTTTGCCAAATTGGTGCCAGCATTCCAAGTGCGGCATTAGCTTTACTAATTTTTACTTCTAAATCTACATCCGTGCTACCACTCGGGTCCACCAAGCTTTTCAAAACAACAGAATTGGTCTACTGAAGCAGAGCTTTTACCTCCTGAGTGTTACTGTTTTTCGGTGTTGGTCTTCATACTCATGTATTTGGTTTTTGTTGAATTTAACGGTAGGCCTGAGCCCATCGAGTTTTCTTGGAGAACTGTTTGGCAGTAGGCAAATGTCATCTACATAGACCAAATAATTTAAAAATGTGCCAGATACTGGCATACCTTTCCGATCAAACGGAGTTGCAGAGAGTACGCCCTCGATGACAAGCAGAAAAAAGATAGGCGAGAGAATGCAATATACAGGGCAATCACGAATATTTTCCTCGGAATTTTCCGCATGGAAAATAATTTAAAAAAGTGAAATTATTTTAAAATTAATATTTTAAAACGTTGGAAACTACTAGAATCACTAACTTATGGAATATTCTCTCCGAATGGCAAAAATATTCCCTTATTGGACATAAATATGGAAATAAAATTGAGGAAAGGGAACAAATTCCTCTCGGAATTTTTATTCATTATTGCCCTGATAGTCTTACTCCACTCACAAATTGGAAAGGTTGAGGCAACTTTTCTTTATGCAAAACATAGCGGTTTGCGCCACTGTAGCTTTCATTTATAAGGTTTATAAGCTAAGGAGGAATACCTCAATTTTGCAGTGAATTCCAAATGCAGTCGAAAGCCTTGTCTAAATCGATGAAAAGTGGATGCAGCTCTGAATTAAATTCAACACTTTCTTCTTCTTTTCCGATTAACTCCTTGAGGAGCATAGGGCCTCTACAAACATCCTCCAGGATGATTCACCACTTTGCTCAATGATTAACCGGATGGTATTTATATGGACCGCGCATAAGCACCCTTTTCGGAATCCGGTTTGAGCTGAGTTTATGGAATTCTCCTGGTAATCCTTAATACGGTTGAGGATAATTATTATGATGACACGTTGGAAATATTTTGGAAAGAAGGCCAAAGTCTTCTGGCAGGCAAAGCAAACAAATTTGATCGGAGTATTTGAATTCTATAGACAAAAAAGTTTGGGTTTTGATTTTAATCGCATACAAGTATTACTTTTAACAGACACTAACATATATATTCCTTAACATCATTTTCCCACAAATCCTCTAAAAAGGAATTTTTACTTAATAATTTTTCCCAGAATTTCAAGTGCAGACTTTAAGGAAAAATCCTCAAATTCATTAATTTAAATATAGATATGTTTTAGATACTCATAAAGGCTAAATTGTTCGTTATACTTTAATTGAAATATTATACTTGAAGGTCCATTTATTCGACAACCATTCGAAACAAATCCGAAAGTTTAGTTGCCATTTAAAGTAATTTAAGTACAACCTTTCATACGGACAGGAGGATAGCAGCGTCTGTTGTACGACGGTCTTTAATCCTCATCTGTCCACCTACACTTTTTTCTGTCCATTTGTTGTCCTTTGTCGCTGTAGTGAACGCCATGAGCCAGACACGATAGATAGGTAGCCAGCCTGTCCCTGATGTATCGTCAATATTTTTCGTTTGCCAAAAATGAAAATTTTACCTTTATCAAAATTAAATTCCGCTACTCGCACTTAAATACCGCTTCGTGTGAGTGTGCGAGTTTTTGTACAGTTTTTCCATTGAAGTTGTTGTCTTTTTGTCGATTTTATAACAACATTTTTTAGATGTCTGGCTGGCCTTCTTTTGTCTAAACGATGAATATATATTTTCCAAACCGAATAAACTTCAAATTTTTATGAGGAAGAGATGGGGAGAGATGAAAAAGGTATTGTAGATAGGAAAAATGTGTTTACTTTTTTCATAAAGTCTTCAACCGCTTGCTCGTCAATGGAATATCAATAATATTTTTTTAGGAGGCTTCGTCGTCGGCACGGAAGTATATTTTTCATATTCTTCCACAAAGCACATACATATATATTTTACATCTAGTGGAGGGTTGGAGTAGGGTTTGTGTGTCCACATATTAAACCATTTTTTTCGTTGTACAAATATTGTTTTTTGGCCACAGTTGATATTGACGTTGATGACTGACCATCGAACCTGTGGTCGTTGGGCCAGAACGTTACCAAAAACAAATCGAGAAAAAAACCAACTGTCTAGTCTGGCTAGCAGACAAAGAATACGGGCATTTCTCTAACAGTAATTGAAGGCTCAACCATCGCTGAAATTAACAAATCCATAACAAAGGTGTAGAGTGAAAAGAGGTGGGAGTTGAGGATTAATGAACAGATTAACCAAATATCGAAACTTTAAATTTTTCGTAAAATGAAATTTAAGGAACTTATTGCGTCTATTTCCTCGAACATTTATTCGCCCTCTAACAGCCATTTACTCTCTCTAAGCAATTAATCCTTGCATTCATTGGATATTCTGTTGTTGCAGGCATGAAACAGACAATGCCTATAAAAATTCAAACTCCTTTCTGTGTGTTTTTTGTTCAACTATTGCTTTTTTGGTTTACCAATGCGAACAAGCCGAGCCGCCTGCAACAAACATTTCTTTGACTTGTCTTTTGGTCTTTTTTCCTACCCTAGCTTTTCCTTTTATTCCTGTCCATCCATTGTAGTGGGTGTTCTGCGTTCAATTTGTCCAATTTTTTGTATTTCTTTATAGTTGTTGGCGTTGTTACTCCTTCATAATGTTTTGTTTAACCGCACCTTGCAGTGTTGCGCCATAGTCATCAACCCAGACCAAGTCAACATTGGGGTGCATGTGTGGTTAGCGCATTTGCACACACATGCATTATTAGTGCCAAAAAATACACAGTGAACCGAATGTTATAGGTAATCAGTAACCGGTTTAAATATCTTAAAAAAGTTTTAATGAAAACTGAAACTGCTTGATTTAAATTCTATCAGTACTTTTCGCCTTTAATTTCCGGTTTCGACATAGCGTTTCCTTACTTGTTTGACATTGAAAATGTGGCTCTTACCTGTTTGTAACTTATCGAACTAATTACTTTCGACCCCACAAATTATTACAATTCTTCATCAGCGTAAAATTCTGGGTCAATCTAACAATGTATTTTGAGATTTTTGCTGCATTTTTTGTTCGAACTAGCTTTAATTTGTTTATAAAACGTCCATGTTTTACGTATTTTGAAGAGGTTTGCAAAATTTTTTACCGACCTACCTGTAATTTTACATTTGAGGAACTCATTTTTATACACTTTCATACGGGCAAAATGTGCCTAATCGAAATAATGGTTTTAGACAAAAAATATTTTTGGACGAAATCCGTTTCAGACAATTTTGGTCGATTTAGCAATGTTCGTCCGTCTGTCTGACTGGCTGGAGCGCACGATAACTATCGATCGATTTAACCGATTTGGTCCAAAATTAGGCTTTCGTAATATTTTGTCCAAACTTAATTTAAGTTCGAAGATGGGCTATATCGGTCCACTCCCTCGTCCAAATTTTTCGCACGATAGCTCTGGAGTGGACTAACCGATATGGTCCATACTTTGCACAACGTAATAATTCTACCAGACATAAATAAAGTTGGAATATGGACTATATCGGTGCGCTCCTTCGGGTACCTTCCACTCAAAATTTCGGAAAAGTGCAGTTTAAGACCTCCTCTCGAATCGTTTTGTTTTTTGTTGTAACAAGTTGTATTCGCTACTCCCATTACGACGGTACAAGCATTTTCAGGCGCAAGTTCATACTTCCTGAGAAAATGGTCCGCTATGTCACCATGTGTTGTGGAACGGACAAACCGATTCGGTACAAAATTTGTCAGTCTTAATATTTTGCGCAAACTTAAATCAAGTTCTACGTTGGGGCATTTCGGCCCACTCCTTTGGGTACCTCCCCACAAGAGTTTATAACTTTTCACTTAAAAGATGCGCACGATAACTCTCGAAGCCATTAACCGATTTCGTCCATACTTCGCACATCGTAGTATTACGAGACATAGATCAAGTTCGAATATGTACTATATATGTCAACTTCTTCGGGTACATCCCACACAAAATTTCGGTAAAGTGCAGTTTAGGACCTCCTCTCGCACCGTTTTGATTTTTCTTGCAATAGGTGGCGCTTAAGGCCCCTATTGCGGTGGTACAAGTTTTTTTAATTGGTAAGTCCATACTTCTTGATAAAGTGACCCGAAAGCTGTGAAAACCCCCATACGACCAGCATGTGTAATGGCTGGTGCGCACGACAACACTCGAACAGAATACTGCGTTAGTCCACACTTTGCATATCGTAAAATTTCTTTGAATTTTATACGAAATTAGAAGTTGGTGCTTATAGGTCCACTACTTTCGGTACCTTCCACAAAAAAATTAGAAAATATTCGCTAAAATGTTACGCGTGATATCTCATAAACAGAGCAACCAATTTGGTCCAAACTTTGGATTTCGAAGTATTTTGTTCAAACTTAGTTCCTTGGGGTACCACCCATACATATGTTCAACATTATTGTTTAAGTGCGGTTAAGGATCTGTTCGGGAATACCTTGAAAATGTTTACCAAAGGTACTCCCAGCTCTAAATTATATGGTGACTAACTGAAATGACTGGTGGGCGCGACTTCCAAAATAAGACCCAAAACCAAAAAATACCAGACCAAAATTGTCCAAAATGGACTATGTCGTTACATTACTTTAGGTACCTCCCCCGCAAAACGTTTGAGCTTTAATCTAAATCCATATTTTTGTCGGCAACTTCATACGCCCAAAATTCTGAGAACCCCCTAATTACATAAAAAAGTCTTTCAATTCACAAAGGCTGAGGGTATACCTCTGTCGGCAAAGCTGACTTATACGTTTTTACTTGTTTAAATGACATTTATCGCTAAATTTGGATGTAATGTGGCATTTATAGTTCCTCGCGGCCAAACAACTACTCCGCCAAAAATTACGGACATAGATACATCCAAAAATGTCCCTCCATATAAAGGGAACATTACCGCCCACACAAATCTTTATTTCACAAGTGCAGTTTAGGGACCCTTGTCGGATCGGCATGACATTTTTTGCAACTGGTTTTGCTCAAATCCCCATACACGGATACAAGCTCATACTTCCTGCGAAAGTGAACCGAAAGCTGTGAAAAACCCCGCTAGAACATTCGAATCGGATACTGCGTTGGTTTCCCAATTCCGCGGATCAAAGATAAAGATCGAAGATGGGCATCGGTAGTCTGCTTCGTGTACCGCTTCCTCTAAAGTTCAAACTATTTCGCCGCAATGCAGTTAATGTTTTTTATACCCTCAGCCAATTTAAGCTTCGTGTAGAATATTTTATCGTTTTTTGCGGATTCTTCACATAAGAACTGTTGACAGCAAATGAAGACTGGGTAACCTTACTAAATGAACCTTGCCTTCAACATCTAAGCTACAGAAGGTGTAAACACTTTGATACGATAAAATGTACCACATCGAAGTACGAAGTACAAAATCCGTTTCAGACAATTTAAGTCGATTTAACCATGTCCCTCTGTCTTGCTGGCTGGAGCGCACGATAACTCTTGAACGGATCAACCGATTTCGTCGAAAATTTGTTTCTTGTAATATTTCACCCAGACATAGATAAGCCTCTAATATGGACAAGGTGGGTCCACCCCTACGGGTACCTCCTACACAAAATTTAAAAAAATTTCGCACAAGAACATGTACGGGATCGTTTCAAATTTTTTTTTTGCAGCAGCTTGTCCTCGCCAAACCTATTACATCGATAAAAAAATGTTTCGGGGGCAAGTCCCTACTTTCTGACCCAAAAGCTCTAAAAATCTTCCGGCACCAACTGAAACGAATCATGGGCCAGGGGCCGTTAGCTCAGCAATTATGTGTTTGTGTATTTTTCACCATTGAAGCGGTAATTTATGCTGGAATGCTTGTTTCGAGCTCATTTGGTCCATGCCGGGATATCGAGGCCAGAATGGATTTGTTCCGTTTGCCAGATCCCCATCCACCACATCTCCATAATGATGAAATGTTATGGATGTTAAGAAAAGGGTGCACTTCCGAGGGTGCTATTGTCGTAATCGCACCCAGAATTACTGCGATAGCCTATGTTGATGCTTGCTGCACCAGAACTTCTCCAAGTGTGTCTCCACCTTCGTCGTCGTCGGAATACGAGACGCCCCCGCAATCTCCCCAAAAGAACAAACGTAGAATCTAACGCCTTGCTGTTCAGCGGCCCGGAAAATCATCGCAGTTCAATTGCAATCATCTCCGCAATAAGGTCAGTGAAATTACCCAGCAAAAAAAGTCCTCCCAAAATCATGGGTTTTGTAAGGGATTTTTGGCAGCCGTAACTACTCGCAAACCCCCTTTCTTCCCCATTATTTTTACAAGGGCATGTCGCACTCAGTTTGTAGTCATTTTATGACCACTAGAATAACTAGTTATTCTGTGGCCAATAGAAGTTGAAAAGTGAGTTGAAAAAAATTCTATTTTTAGAACAGTTGATGTAGATATATTTGTTTTAATTTCATCACACTTCTTACTTTTATTTTACTTTATTTTATTTCGCTTGCTGTGCGAGTTGAACACACGAACCCTCTGATTTCTAGCCAAAGACACTACACACTATGCCACGCACACGAACATTAAGGGTTGATTAAGAACTTAAATGTACAGTGCACATGTGCACCAGGAACTGTTATTTTTTAATTAAAAAAAAACTCGCATGCCGACAGTGAGCGTTGAACACACAACCCTAGGATTTCTAGTCGGACACACACTCACTGTGCCACCGTCCTCATTACTTAGTGATGAGCAAAGTAAGTAGGTTTGCCTTGTAATTTTTTTAAGAAGTATCCCATTACTTTTCAGATTACTTGTAATGGGAAAAGAAGCTTGTTTACATTACTTTGTAATGGGTTACGTAATGACTACTGGATCCGAATTTTTGCTGGGTATGGTTTTTATGAGTCGGAAAAACATCATGGTCGCAACGATCACCACCACCAGTACCTTGCAAAGCTCACCGCCACCTGTAGCTTGCAACGTTACTATGGTTTAAACATTTTACGAAAGGATCTCACAAAAAGCGGAGGAGGAGGACTTGCCTTCCTTATACACCAGTCCGTCCAGTACAGACATACCTCGCTTGACTATAGTGGCTTTCCGTCCTAGGTAATGACCAGAGGGGTGCAGCGCTGACATAGCAAATTGATAGCTCCATGTTTTGCATATGAGAAGATTACCACAGATAGCCAGATATCACCATTGCGGCACCAGGTTTGATGAATGACAAATCCTGGCAACCCGTCATTTCCCTTAGCTCAGCCCACCTTCCTGTCATCATCTCCGTAAATATACAACCGACTTCATAACCTCTTAACGCCGTACTATTCTGAATCATGAGAATGTTGATGGGCAAGGGTTCAGAGAATTTACCAATCATCGCTTCATCGCTGCCCATTCCCTTTGACCTTCGGGTAGCTGAGAGAAAATTCCGGGACATAATCACTGCAACAGCCGCTCGTTACATACGTGCTGGTCGAATACCCGAAATCAGACCAAATTTCCCAACATTCCCAACATAGGCGACGAGACTAGCAAATGAGGGTAATGAGCTTCGTCGTACGAAGCCTGAAGACGCAAGAGTTAGAGAAATTACTCTTGATGTCAACAGGCTAGTAGGCGAAAAGCGAAAAAAGTGACTAGACCACCTGAGGCAATGCAACGTAGGTACATGATGAACCAAATTGAGGAATCGTTGAATCACTCTCAAATCCGGCGAAGAAGAATGATAGAACGGCTGTTACTTTCAACGACGTAAAAGTAACTGACCCAAAAAGATGCGCGTGTTATTTTAACCGGCAGTTTATAGAGCTCCCCGGGAGTAATAGGGCGAGGAGTAGTGTGCTACACCGTATAAGAAAAGCGCTCCCATGCGAGGAGGTACCACCAAAATTTTCGACTGGCGATGTTGCAGACGTCATCCGAAACGCTAAATCATCCAAAGCGTTAGTCCCAAACGGAATATGAATGGTAATGCTTAGGGGTAGTTTACACTATATGTAAATGTCACATGACATGAAATTTTCCATCATTATATAGTCGCTAATATGTGCAATATTGGGGATTTTCCTTACGCCATTTACTTTGTGCGTCCACACCAGCAAAAATGTAATAAAATTACGTCTCCACATTGCCTGCGTGGGTAGATATGGAATGTTTTTATTTCGTGTCATAAGCAACTGGATGAGCCCGGAGTTGAGCATTTAACGAGGATCCTCAACCTATCGTTAACCACCCATATTGTACCGGAAGCCTGGAAAGTTGGCAGTGCGGTCAAGTTAGTGAAGTTTGGCAAGGATGCCAGCAGAGATGTATTATACAGGCCGATTTCACTTCTGTCGCCAGTAGCAAAGATTCTAGAAGCACTACTCCTCCCCACGATGAGAAGTAGTTTTTCTGTTGCCCAACGTCAACGTGGATTCCGGAAAATACATTGTACTACAACCGCATTACTAGCCATATCCACATATATCAGTAGAGGACTGAACCAGAAAAGCCCGTGCGCCCGAACAGTCATGTTGGCACTTGACCTATCGAAGGCCTTTCATACCGTCAACCATGCCAAGCTGTTGGAGGATGTGGAGATTGCCACTTTCCAGCAGTGTTTGAAACAAGAATTCCAAAACCCATAGGAACTGTTACACCTCTATCTCTACACATTCCAGACGTCATGTATGAGGATGATTGTACAGTACTGGCGTTGGGTCCTATCGTCGATGACATATGTGATAGTTTTATACATAGCGGATCTAATGCAGTTCTGCCATTTGAGGAATATGAAAATATCAGCCGCTATATCCACTGCCACATTGGACAGCTGAAATGAGGCTCCCACTGAACATATTGGTCGATGGTGTACTAATACCGACCACTAACTACCCCAAAATATTGGGAGTAACGTTTGATAGCAAGTTTAAGTTTTTCGCACAAGCCCCAGAAGTATCCAAGTCTCTGGCCGGCACCACTTGGGGTGCTGACAAAGAAACCTTTTTGACCTCTTACAAAGCAATAGGCCGGTCTCAGGTAAACTATGCGGCGCCAGCGTCGTATGCAAATGCTACGCAGTGGAAGAATATTCAAACCTGTCCTCCCTGAGGACTAGAACAAGGTGCCTCTTCATAACACCAGTAGACCATCTTCATGAGTAGACGAAGGTTTTATCGGTACATCAGCACAACATGTTGCTGCTTCTTGGGTGTTATCGCTGTAAGCATCCCTGTCATTGGACAGGCTTCCCCCACCCAGGCACGTCAGAAGAGATCTTCATGATCTAGAAAAGAGGTCCAAAGGTATAAATGAGAACCTCTAGACCAACGAGCCTATCTGGCAGGCTTTAATAGCATTAACAATGATGCAGTTACGCAGACAGTATAATGTTGTACTATTAATGCCGTACTTGGAGACCATCCCCCATTCATAGCAGCAGAAGAATGCCTACTGACAAGGCACACAAGACTGGTTTTAGACCATTTTAGATCCGGACGATGCAGCCGTCTCAATTCATATTGGGCCCGAATTTGATGAAACATGATATCCAACATATGCCTTGCATGTTAGGTACCTAGATGTTCCCTGTTCGAACTCACTTGGCTTGGATAGCATTCACACTGATGCAGTCGACCAGGCAGTTTGGATGAATGACGTACTTGGGGGCGTCCCACCCCTCATCCATCGCAGCAGAAGAAAGCCAGTTGCCAAGCCACACAAGAGTGGTTTTAGACGAGTTAAATCCGATCGATGCAGCCGCCTCATTTCGTATTGGACCCGAATTTATGACACGATACCCAACACATGCCATGCATGTGAATTGGGACCACACAACACGCTACTTTCGTTAGCTGCCCTGTTTCCTGATTCTTTATGAACGCCACCTGTCCATGTTGCCGAACTTCAGTCTGAATACGGAGGAATCAGAACCTGATAACATAAATAATACACGAACGAACATCTTGGCGTTCCCACAAAAACAACAACAACAACTAAGGAACTCGATAACTTACGAATTAAGTTCCCCATTTGGCCGAAACTTTTAACATCGTTAAATTTCTTCCAAACGTACATCAAGTTCCCAGAAGGTCTATATCGGGCAACACCTTCGGGGGCCTATATCACAAAAGTTCAAATTTTTCGCTTAAATGCAGTTTAAGGGCTGTTCGAGGATTCCTTAGACATTTTCGCCGCAATGATCTAAAAGCTTCTTAGTTCGATCTCGGAACTACTTGTATCTATATTAAGGAACTAATTATTTTCGAAAAAAGGAGCTTGAAAAATCAAACCGCTCTGGAACTAAATTGCTCAAATTGCTTATATAGTATATAAACAGAAGATTTTTAAAGCCCTTCTTCGATTCTCATAATTTCGGTTAAGTTTGTAATCGCCTAACGAAATCACTAGTGCAATCCCACAACACATTGCGCCCATTTGCACATACGCTCAAATGCAAAACATCTCAAAAAAATATCTGCATGGACGCAGACACTTTCATCTCCCATTCCACATTGGTTGCACTAATTGTTAAAGGCTACAAATAAAAATAAACCGCCAGAAAACAAACGCCATGAGTAGAGGGTGGAAAATTGAATGAGTTAACAGTATTAAAAAGCGCATCGATACAACGATGACTACAACGTGGATGATGATGACGATGGGGGACATGGCCACGATGTGATGGTCTTCGGTAAAGAAGTGTCTGTGTAAAAAAACCATTTGTATTGACTGGAATCATCTGCACACACCACACACACATAGAAAGTCTCCTGTGTGCACCCATTGCGCTTTTTCCGCACATGGAATATGCAAAATATAAAACAACATCCTGGGAAGATATGTAGGTAGGTAGGACCACTAAAAGTAGACCTGCTGCTGCTTCTGTTGCGATTTTATGCGCGATGGAAATAAAAGAAAATTGAACGTCGATAAAAATTGCCGCACTAACCAATAGCAAAGGATAGCTGATGTTGTGTCCAAGAACATACAAAAAGTCTCATTGATATCCTGGTGGTCCTTGGTCGTCACTCCATGACCGTCACATATACACCCATATGAGTTAGTATGTGGTGTAACGAATGTGCAAGTGAATGGAAATCGGCATTGGCAAACAAATATCGCTGCAGCATGAAATGCCAGTTGTTGTTGTTGTTAGGAGAACAACAAAAGTAAAATTTCAAAGCTAACGCCCATAGTTACACATTTGTAGTGTTGGTCCTTTGTAAAGGATGGCAGCAATCACTTGGATGAAGTTCACAGTTAGTATGCTGGATCTGTATGTGGTGATAGTGGTGGTACAATAATTAATTACTGCAACCAACGCACACGAACAACGGACCAAGGCACAAAGGATGTCATGGACATTTTTTGACCAATACATAACCAACACGCTTTTTGTATAGTTTTTTTTTTCATTTTTTCAACAATTTCCATGAATCTATGCAGATGATAAGTTGAACAGCAACAACAACACCAAGTACGAAATCGACAGTACAATTCGGATAGATATTTTGTTTCATTTCTTTGTTTTCCTTTAAATTTTTGGGAATGTTTTTTTTTTTTTAATTTATTGTTTACCCACCCGCTTTCTGAATATGCTACGAAAATCTATGCATTGTGTATTCTTCCTCGATATGTGAATAGAAAATTTCAAATAGTAATGTACATACATTTTTTTTCCAAATTTATATTTATATTTGCTCTGTTCGAAAAATTGCAAGAAATTTGATAAGACTGATAATTCTCTTCTGGAATATTTTATAAGCCCGTGGAAGACTAAATGACAAATTTCAGTGTTTCGGTGGGATATTGACGTCACAACCTTCAGAATTCGAAACATGGACCTATACCAACAAATTTCAGTTGGAAAGGTTTTTACCTCCAACGAAGGCTAAATACCAAATTTCAGACATATCGATCGAATGTTGAGGCCACAACCTTAAAAATACCGGAAATAGGTAGGTACCGTTCTATTGGGGCTATACTAAGGCGTGGACCTGAACCGACAAATTTAGATGGGAAAGTTGGAAAACCCCAGCAAAGACTAAAAACCAAATTCCAGCCATTTCGATGGATTATTGTGGCCTTAACCTTCAAAATACCGAAAATTCAGGGGGTACCGTTCTATGGGGGCTATATTAAGGCGTGCACATATACCGACAAATTTCTTATGGAACGTTTAATAACCCAGATGAAGATCAGATGCCAAATTTCAGCTATTTCGT
Organism: Musca autumnalis; assembly: GCF_047663935.1. Taxonomy (NCBI): domain Eukaryota; kingdom Metazoa; phylum Arthropoda; class Insecta; order Diptera; family Muscidae; genus Musca; species Musca autumnalis. The sequence continues at coordinate 125,712,422 of NW_027411866.1, read as the reverse complement.
TGGAAGATGGAGGCCACAACCTTCAAAATACCGGAAATAAGGAAGTATCGTTCTATGGGGTCTATATGAAGGCGTGGACATATACCAAAAAATTTCTGGGGAAAAGTTTTATACCTCCAACAAAGTTTGAGTACCAAATTTCAACCAGAAAAATTGTAGCCAAGACAATAATTACGAACTTAAAAGCATTGGAATGCTCCTTCAGTTCAGCAGTTTTGGCCTTGAGGAAGTGGAAAATTTTCGGAAAATATCGATAAATAACACTGTGCTACATAATGAAACTCTAAGTCAGTGGGTGGAAAAATCCTTTTGAAGATGAAAGTCCTTGGAAATTTTCACCATAGGTAAAGCTTTTGAGATATCGCGTGATTAATAGAGTTGTGCCAAGGGAATTATATGGAACCATCTAGTTCACTTCGCAGTTCCAATGGCCCACATTTTTCTTTGAACAAACTGCGTATACTACTATCACACGTTATATTTCATGATGATACTCAAACGTTTTGGAACTAGTACAAAATTACCCAACTCTAGTGATTAATATTTTGGCCCTTTAATTTGTGAGAAAATAGCTTTTTATTTCTGTTTAGCGTTATTGCTGCTTCATTTTGAGATAACATTTCTTCAGTCAAAACGCATTGCGATTCTTTTGGTAGAATATTTTATCCCTCTAACTCAATTCCTTCCAAGTCCTTTTCGTCCTTTCTTTCTTGAACCGTAGTAAAAGTACAACAAGAGGAGATTTTACAGCCTCCAGGAGATTTTACAGCCTCTACAAATATGTTGTTCAGAAGATTTTGAGATAACATTTCTTCAGTCAAATCGCATTGCGATTCTTTTTGTAGAATATTTTATCTCTCTAATTCAATTCCTTCCAAGTCCTTTTCGTCCTTTCTTTCTTGAACCGTAGTAAAAGTACAACAAGAGGAGATTTTACAGCATCCAAATATTCTACAAATATGTTGTTCAGAAGATTTTAGGTACGGTTTTCTTTGATGACATCGATATTTCCCCGTTTTCATGGTCCGTTTTGACCTTTGCCCCGTTTTTGTTCAGAAAACTATGTTTTGTTTTTATGTATATTCGTTATTGGTTTTGGTAATTCAGTCTTGATGAACCTTAAGTGCATGATAAAACAAGTGAGCAAAGGCTATAGTCGGGACGGGGCCGACCATGTGATACCCTACACCACTACCCATGTGCATAAGCTTTTCACTGGTAAACATTTCTTTTAGAGAATATAAACCGACTACCACCAAAAATAATATGCCTCTTTGTGTATGGAACCCCATAAGCAACCAAAATTTCGTGACCATCCGATCAAAATTACGACCTGTTGCTTGATTGCAAAAAAATGGAAGAATGGGATGCATTACCGACTATTGTGGTATCTCCCTTGTTTGACCATCTTCGCCAACCTGCTTTACACCAATGTAAAGGTAATATTTTCTTCTTCCATTGACAGGCTTTGTCGTTGGAATACCCCTACCCCTAGAAGCCTCTATATTCACAAAGAATAAAACTTTGAATTTGTCTTCGAATGAGTTTTTCCCCATTCCGACCCCTAAATATTATCCGGCTATCACCAAAATCAATAGGCTTCTTTCTATGTGGGACGATCCGATTAAAACTGCGACCTGTAGCGTGATTACAAACAAATCGGAAAATGGGATGCATTACCGACTATTGCGATACCTCTGTTGTTTGAGCTGCTACGACAACCTACTTTACATCGTTGTGAAGATGATATTTTCTACTTTCCTTGCCAGGTTTTGCTTTTGATATACCTCTTAAAGAAACAGAGATATTGGCTTTGAAATAAAACGTAGAACTTTTCTCCAAATAAATTTTTGCCTATTCCGACCCTTGAATATCATCCGACCATCATTAAAATCAGTAGGCTTCTTCCTCCGTGGGACCTCCATTAACCCCTAAACTTCCGTGACGATCCGATCAAAATTGCGACCTGTGGCGTGATTACAAAAAAATCGGAAATGGGATGCATTATCGACTATTGCCATATCTCTGCTATTTGACCACATATGACAACCTAATTTACATCGTTGTTAAGGTTGTAAAGGTGATATTTTCTACTTCCCTTGCCAGATTTTGCTTATGATATACCTCTTGAAGAAACAGAGATATTGGCTTTGAAATAAAACGTTGACCGTTCTCCAAATAAGTGTTTGCCCATTCCGACCCCTGAATATTATCCGACCATCATCAAAATGAATAGGCTTCTTTCTTTTTGGGACCCCCATTAACCCCCAAAATTTCGTGACCATCCGATCAAAATTGCGACCTGTAGCGTGATTACAAAAAAATCAGAAAATGGGATGCATTATCGGCTATTGGCATATCTTTGCTATTTGACCACCTACGACAACCTGCTTTACACCGTTCTAAAGGTGATATTTTCTACTTTCCTTTCCAGGTTTTGCTTTTGATATACCTCTTAAAGAAACAGAGACATTGGCTTTGAAATAAAATGTTGAATTTTCTCCAAATAAGTGTTTGCCCATTCCGACCCCTAAATATTATCCGACCATCACCAAAATCAATATGCTTCTTCATCTGTGAGACCCCCATTAACCCTGAAATTTTCGTGACGATCCGATCAATATTGCGACCTGTAGCGTGATATCCAAAAAAAATAGAAAAATGGGATGTATTACCGACTATTGCGATATCTCCGTTATTTGGTTACCTACGCCCTAGTTTGCATCATTGTAAAGACGGGATCTTCTACTTTCATAGTCAGGCTTTGCTTTTGGAAAATTTTCAACCAAAGCTGTGATATTCGTCAATATAATTAAAATCGCAAAACTGAATATTGGGGTTTTATTTGCTACTATTGCGATATCTTTGTTGTTTGATCACCTACGAGCACCTACTTTACATCATTAGAAAGGTGATATTCTCTGTTTTCATTGTCAGGTCTTGCTGTTGGTATACCCCATACAGAAGCTGAGATATTGGCTTTGGAAAAAAACGTTGTCTTTTTATCCACCTAAGTTTTTTGCCCTTTCCGACCCCTAAATATTATCCGACCATCACCAAAATCAATAGGCTTCTTCCCCTCCGGGACCCCCATCAACATCCAAAATTTCGTTCATTTTGATATATATAAGTATGGGTCTACGACCATTATTTCGATGCGTTACAAACTTTTTGGCCAAAACCAACTTATAATACCCTCCCCACATAGTGGTGTAGGGTATAAAAACAACATAACACAAATTCATCTCTCTAGTCCTTTCGTCTCTATTTTGATTACAAAATGCATGTCGAGAATATTTTTTGAACCAATTGACGCTTTGATTTTTGGCAAGCAAAAGTAATGTTCTATGAAAATCGAATTATTAATGGACATTTATAAGAACTACAAGTCTTCTGCCAGAAGACCTAGTGGTCTTCTCACAAAGGACTACTGTTGTTCTCATCTTTTCTTTTGTGAGAAGTCATCTTTGTCTTCTATTAAAGGAACTGTTGGACTTCTACGAAAAACACGATCCGAATAACGGATGAGTAAATAAAGAAGAAGATGGGAAATCGTACTGATTACACTGTGACACAAAATGAAAGTCAAAGTCTGGTTGTGGAAAAATCCCTTTGAGATGAAATCACCTATTGTGCATATTAAGAACCCCAAAGGATCCCATAGCTAAAGTTTCTGAGTTATGGCGTAATGATTTGTTAGATTGACCCCCAATAATGATTGATAAAATAGTTTTACACCTATTTTTGTTTCAATAAATAATTGAAAACACCGAAAGATATATCTTTGACAAACAAAACAAATCACACATATTTCAATGTTTTAATGTACCCAGTTGTTCTTTTAACTAGGTAATAACTAGCAATTTTGCTGACTACTGGTATACAGAACTAGTTACCACCCAATTTACTCGCAATGTTATAGACTGTTGAATTTATAGCAGGGGGTCTATTGTACCCTCACTACTTTATCAGTAACCAACCAATCCGATAGTCGTGTGAAAGGTAATTGTCTCTTCATTGCATTACCAGTAACCAGTCAATTCGATGGTCTTGGGAAACCCAATTGTCTCTCCATTGCATCACCAGCAACCAGTCAATTCGATACTCAGAAATTACAGCCAAAATTACTAGTATGTTGAAGTCAGATACATATGTATTTGCATTAGTGACTAATGATTAGTCACTCTTTATTTTATAACAAGGTGTGCAAATAATTTTCAAAGGACAATTGCCAGACAATATGTTAGATTAGACCTGTTTATTTTTTGATGTGTTTGTCTTTAAAATGTAATTTTATAACCGGCTGTTGTTTTGCTGTAGCTGGTTTTCCCTAGTCTACTAACCCCCCATATTCCGGAATATGAGGTGTACGCGCTCCCTACGTTAAGGGGAGGTGGCCCTCTCGGTCGGCAGGGGCGGGAAAGTGTGGCGTTGGGAACGATCGATCAAAAAAAAAAAAAAAAAAAAAAATATAAACACATAAGGATAACTGGGTAAATAATGGCTAAATACACCCAATTCCAGGGTTTAGGTTGTGAAATCGTTTCAAAATAGAGAGTTTAATAATACTTTAAACATGTGGGTAAATACTCGAGTATTTACCCAAATGTTGGGTAAAAACTCTTTAAATGCCGAACCAATTAACGTAGGGTGCCAAAATTGAAAATGGGGTCTTTGGGTCCATGTTTTAACATATCCCCCACATAACCGTACCTCCCGATTTTAGGTGTTTTTTTTTTAAATATATGTCACATTTTACAATCTTATTGGCTGTAATTTGGTACAGTGAGTTCTAAATGTGTATAAAATATCTTTGCAAAAATTTGTCAACTTAGGTCAACATTTTCTTGTAGCTCCCATATAAGGCACCCCGATTTCAAGTATTTACCCATGTATTGGAAAAACTATTAATTTGTCGGACCACTTGACGCAGGGAGCCAAAACTTGGCTCAAATCCTTTCTATATGATACTGAAGATTTAGTCTCCATATTTTGATATAGCTCCCATATAACCGTCCTCCCGATTTAAGGTGTTTTTTATCTATTAGCCACATTTTACAAACATATTGGCTGTAATTCAGCACAGTAAGTTCTCAATGTATACAAGCTACCATTGAAAAAAGTCTTAACGCAGGTCCATGTTTTCTTGTAGCCCCCCAAAAAAACGGTTCCTAACGATTTCATGTGTTTTTAAAGGTTTTAGTCACATTTTTCTCAGGAATTATGTGTAATTAGGTATTTACGGTTCATAGGGAACGCAAAATGACCTTGTTAAAATTTGTCAATATTGTTCCCTGCTTTGGGGTAGCCCCCATATAAGGATGCCTCCCGATATCCAGTATTCTGAAGGTCTTAGCAGTATTTTCAAAGCGAATCAACTGTAATTGGCTACTGTCGTTCTAAGACATAATGCCCCTACCAACAAATGTAAATGTTGGTATTTTGGTTTTTTGGCTAATAAAGAGATATCATTGTATGGGGGCAACCCCAAAACAGGGACAAACATTGACAAATTGTGGCAATGATATGAAAACTCTGTGTGCCATATTACAGCCAATATGATTGTAACATGTGGCTAATTGGAGAAAAATACCACAACCAGAAGTTCAGTTGACATGGGAAAGATTTAAGCCAAATTTTGTCAGTCTACGTCAAGTGGTTCGGCAGTTAAAGAATTTTTACCCAACATTTGGATAAATAGTCGCGGGTATTTATCTAAGTATTTACCCACTTGTTTAAAGTATTGTAAAACTCTCCATTTTGACACAATTTCACAACCTAAACCCCGGAATTGGGGTGTAAGATGTTGTATTGGCGATTCAATATAGTAAATACCCAAACAAATACCCACAAATGGGTATTTACCCGGTATTTACCCACCGTGTGGTATTTACCGGGTATATACCATCTCTATGTTGGGTATAACAAGAGTATTGTATAAAATATGATCTGTTAATTAACACATAAGTAATATTACCGTACCGCACCATTTTATGCGTTTTGAAGGTTTTAGTTAAATTATCCCACCGAAATGGTTGAAATCTGGTTTTAGTATATTTTATTGTGGAGGGTATATAAAGTTCGGCCCTCCGAACTTAGCGCATTTTTCATTTGTTTGCGAATCTAAATTACTAAATCCATACTTAGCATTTCTTAGTATTGAAATTTTTATAACCTCCAACATAATATGGAGGGTATAATTAAATTTATCATTCCGTTTGTAACACATCGAAATAAAAAAACGGAGACCCTATAAAGTATATATATTCTTGTTTAGGGTAAAATTCTATGTCGATATAACCATTTCTGTCCGTCCGTCCGTCTGTTGAAATCAAAATACAGCTCACATTTTTTAAGATAGAGCTTTGTAATTTGGTATAGAAAATTATATTACTCTTAGGATGTTTGGTGTTGCAAATGGGCTATATCGGTCCACGTTCTGATATATAAAACTTTTCCCCAGAATTTTGTCGGTATAGGTCCACGCCTTTATATAGCCCCATAAAAGGGTACCTCCCGATTTGCGCCATTTTGAAGGTTGGGGCCTCAATATTCCACCGAAATAGCTGAAATTTGGTATTTAGTCTTCATTTGGGGTATAAAACTGTCCATATGAAATTTGTCGTTATAGGTTCACGCCTTCATATTGCTTAACTTTACATGTAAAATTTGTCGGTATGGGTCCACGCCTTCATATAGTCCCCATAAAACGGTACCTACCGATTTGGGGTATTTTGAACGTTGTGGCCTTACTATTCCACCGAAATGGCTGAAATTTGGTATTTAGTCTTCGTTTAGGGTATTCAACTTTCCCTTCAAATATGTCGGTATAGGTCCACGCCTTCATATAGCCCCCATGGAACGGCACATCTCAGTTTTCGGTATTTTGAAGAATGTCGCCTCAATATTCCACAGAAATGGCTGAAATTTGGTACTCAGTCTTCGTTGGGGGTGCAAAACATTCTACCTGAAATTTGTGGCGTACAGAAATAAGGACACATGAAATAACACCCCGAATTCAAAATGAAAATAGTCCCCAAACAGGTATATGGGAAACAACAAAACGTTTGGGGACTATTTTCGTCTTTTTGGGACCTTTTTTCATTCTGCTGTTGGGTCCAAATTGTCTTCACAGCAAGTGAATTGATAATTTGAAAATCAAATTGGGGTCTAATTGCATTTTTAATTGAGGCCTTTCTGCACATGTTTAGGGCCTAAATACAATCTAGTGTTTAAGAGAAAAATCAAATTGGGGTGAATTTTCGAAAGTTACTAAATAAATTTTATTAAGAACAAAAAGAAAACGGTGCGCGTTGCAAACAATTTTTTTCTTAATGTCAAGTTATTTTTTTCGAAATTTTCCATTATTTTCTATTGATCCAAGAAGAACTGTTATAAATTTTAGGGAAGAAGTTAGAATATAAGCGGAATTGTACATTTGGGAAGGCCAAACAATACCGAAGTCTCCACAAAATCTTCCAGATGCACATAGGTTTCAATCAGGAAATTTTTGGCCAAGACCCTATTTTTGAAGTTTCGAAATTTTAATTTTTTTTTTTGCACAGAATAATAAAATACACATCAAGTCATCTGAAAATAACTAGCTTTTGTAAATAACGTTAGTATTCGTTGATTGGCGCAGTACCAAAGTTGACACTTTTTTATGTAAAAATAAAACAGACTTTGTGCTGTAAAATATACAATTTTTGTTGTATTGCGTCGCTGCATAGATATACTTTTAAAAAAATGTCCAAATTTGTCCACCTCAAAATCGAATTTGGAAGATAGCAGGGGGTCTGTACTAATAAATTCAGAAGTTAAATAGTGCTCAAATTTGCCACAGTTAAAATAAAGTGGGTTTTTCTATTTTAAGATGGGAGAATTTTTGTAAATTCCTGTTGTGACTGTACGTAGTATCCAATTGAAATAGAACGGTAATACGCACATCTATCAACCGAGTTCCCTTAAAATTCATATTTAAGGTTTAAGAGTGTAGAAAACAAGTATGTATAATTTTTTTGAAAATAGGAAATTTTTTTGTCGTTGCCCCCACAAAAAGTACTGTCCCATTTTTAGATATTTGTGGATTTTAGCGACACTTTATGACCGATTCGCTGACATTTGGTATTTTGACCTCTTGGAAGATATAAATCCTTCGTACCAAAAATTATTAACATAGGTCAATGTTTTGGTTTAGACCCCAAACAACGGGACCACCCTGTTCAACAAATTTTGGCAGTTTTTGGTCATTTTGGTCGATAAAACGTAAGAATTGCTGTTTGTGCACATTTATTATAAATAATAATTAATTTCAACACAAAATGGACGTTGAAATAGTTTTGGCCAGAAAATTTGGATATGGGACCATTGTGAGATGTCATAAAAGTATTTAAAAATTAAATTCTATCTGAATTTGTCAGTAGCAGTTCGGAGAAATCTTACCATTTTCGACGAAGACATTTCGTACATACGAGTATATTAATTATATAAATTAAAAAAATAAATCGCGACATTTTTATGCGTTTTCATTTTTTACAAAAACTCTGTATTTTTTTAAATAGAAAAAATATTTTTAAAAATTTCGCGCGATTTTTATCAAAAATATTCTCGCCTGCAGCGTTTTTCAGTTTTTTAAAAATTATTTGCAATTTTTTTAGAAACAAGTGAGAACGGCGTTAAGTTCGGCCGGGCCGAACTTGTTATACCCTCCACCACAAGTTGTATTGAAGTAAAATGGAATAATTAGTTTCTTTTCGTGTATGAAGAAGACTTAATACTAAATTTCAGCAATTTCGGTAAAACAATGTGTGGCACCATTCTATGGGGGCTTTTTCAAAACGTCGATCTATACCGACAAATTTCTGACGGAAAGTTTTTAGGCTCAAAGAAGACTAAATACCAAATTTCTTATATTTCGGTAGAAGAATGTTGCTAAAACTTAAAAATACCGAAAATCAAGAAGTCCGCTTCTATGGGGATATAGGAAGACGTCGACCTATACTGATAATACTCTTCTGGAATATTTTATAACTCTTGGAAGACGAAATAACGAATTTCAGCCATTTCGGTTGGATATTGACGTCACAATCTTCAGTATTACGAAAATCGGGAGGTACCATTCTATGGGGGCTATGTATATCGAAACGTGGACCTATACCAACGAATTTTAGTCGGAAATGGGGCAATATGAAAGCGTGGACCTGTTCAGACATATTTCTGGCGAACAGTTTTATATCACATTGAAGACTAAATACCACATTTCAGCCATTTTGGTGGAATATTGAAGACACAACCTTCAAAATACGAAATATCGGGAGGTACCGTTCTATGGGGGCTATATGAAGGCATGGACCGATAGCGACAAAATTCTGGGGGAAAGATTTATACCCTTTAAGAAGACTACGTACCAAATTTCAGCCCAGTTGATAGCATAATGAAGCTAAAACCTTCAAAATACCGAAAATCGGGAGGTACCGTTCTATGGGGGCTATATGAAGGTGTGGACCGATACTGACAAAATTCTGGGGGAAAGTTTTATACCCCTAAAGAAGACTACGTACCAAATTTCAGCCATTTTGTTAGGATAATGAAGCTAAAACCTAAAAAATACCGAAAATCGTGAGGTACCGTTCTATGGGGGCTACATGAAGGTGTGGACCGATACCGACAAAATTCTGGGGGAAAGTTTTATACCCCTAAAGAAGACTACGTACCAAATTTCAGCCATTTTGTTAGGATAATGAAGCTAAAACCTTAAAAATACCAAAAATTGGGAGGTACCGTTCTATGGGGGCCACATGAAGGTGTGGACCGATACCGACAAAATTCTGGGGGAAAGTTTTATACCCCTAAAGAAGACTACGTACCACATTTCAGCCATTTTGGTAAAGAAACTAAAACCTTAAAAATACCGAAAATAGGGAGGTACCGTTCTATGGGGGCTATATCAAAACGTGGACCGATATATCCCATTTTCAATACCAACCATCCTGCAAGTAATAAAAACTTTTGTACCAAATTTTGACTCTCTATCTTTAAAATTGCGAGCTGTATCTTGATTTCAACAGACAGACGGACGGACAGACGGACATGGTCAAATCGACATAGAATTTTATGCTGATCAACTTTATAGGGTCTCCGACGAATATTTCGATCTGTTACAAAGGGAATGACAAATTTAATTATACCCTCCATATGGTGGAGGGTATAAAAATATGTGAAAATATTTTTGTAAAAAATTGCGCGATTTTGTCAAAAATAATTTGGAATGTGGCGCTTTTTTCGGTTTTATAAAAGTATTTGCAATTTTTTAAAAAACTTTGTATTTAGTAAAACTGTGAAGAAATTTTGTACAAAATTGCGCGATTTTTTAAAAATATTAAAATATAGAAATAGAAAGAATGGAGAGTAGAAGTGGTTTCAATATGTTAAAATTCAAAAAAGTATAGCCATCAATTATTTAGTCATAACAAGCTATTGTTTGAATATCTTTAAAAATTGTTTATACCCTCCATCATAGGATGGGGGTATATTAAGTTTGTCACTACGTTTGTAACTACTCGAAATAATCATTGTAGACCCCACAAACTATATATATTCTTGATCAGCGTGCAATTCTACATCGATATAAGCCATGTCCGTCCGTCTGTGGAAATCACTCTAGCGTCCGAACGGATTGACGTAGATGGATGAAATTTTGGGAAAATCTATTATATGTACGTAGGACTTTTGGTATTGAAAGTGGGTTATGTAGGTCCACGCTTTCGTATAGCCCCCATACAAAGTGACGCGTGACGCGTCGTCGTTTTAAGATATTTGTCCCATTTTACCACCGAAATGGTTGTAATTTGGTATTTTGTGTCTCTAGAGGCCAAAAAACATTCCTACCTGGTTTATGTAGGTCCATGTTTTGGTATTACCCCCATATAACGCCCCATATAAAGTACGCGTCATTTTAATATATTTTGAATGTAATAGTCCCATTTGACAACAGAATCGGTTGGAACTTTGTATTTTGCATTTCCAGAGGCTAAGAAACATTTCTACCATAAAATGTTTTTCGGTATTTTGAAAGTTTTGGCCTCATTATCACACCGAGTTGGCTGAAAATTGGTATTTAGTCTTCGTTTGGGGCATAAAACTTTCCCCCAGAAATTCATAGGTATAGGTCCACGCCATCATATAGCCCCCATAGAACAGTACCTTCCGATTTTCGGTATTTTGAAGGTTGTGGCCACATTAATCTACCGAAATGGCTGAAATTTGTGGTGGAGGATATAAAAAGTTCGGCCCGACCGAACTTAACGCTTTTCCTACTTGTTTTGCTTCATTTACACCCCAAATTTAAGTTAATAAATATTTTGAGAAGAAAATGGATAGTTCGGGGCCTAATTGTATTTTCGGTGTTTGGGGTGATATTGCATTTGGCAAACACACGCCAATTTCAAAAATGCATTTTGGTCCCAATGAAATTTTGGGGCATAAATGTAATATTTTTTTGGGACCAAATTTGCTAGTTTGTGGTCATTTTTCAAATTGAAAAAACACCCCAAAAATTGGGGTCCATTTTCATTTGGGGTGTTATATCATATGGCCTTATTTCGGTACGCCGAAATTTGTAGGTATAGGTCCACGCCTTCATATTGCTCCCATAGAAGTGTACCTCCCGATTTTCTGTATTTTGAAGGTTGTGGCTTCAATATTCCACCGAAATGTCTGAAATTTGGTATTTCGTCTTCATTGGGGGTATTCAACTTTCCCTTCTAAATTTGGCGGTATAGTCCACGTCTATAGCCCCCATAGAACGGTACATGTCAATTTTCGGTATTTTGAAGGTTGTGGCCGCAATATTCCACCGAAATGGCTGAAATTTGGTATTTAGTATTTATTGGTTGTATAAAACGTTCCCCCCGAAATTTGTTCGTACAGGTCCACGCCTCCCGAATTTTGGTATTTTGAAATTTAGCCACATTTTTTACCGAAATTGCTAGAAATGTGTATTTAGTCTTCTTCATAAACGAAAGGAAACTAATTGTTCAGTTTTACTTCAATACAACTCGTGGTGGAGGATATAACAAGTTCGGTCGGGCCGAACTTAAAGCCGTTCTTACTTGTTTGAAGTCAGTATTATGTAAACAAAAAGCCTTTACATTATTATGATGTCCATTAGCATGCTTCAGTAAGCTTATGTCGAGTTTTTGTTTCTATTTTGCACCTTTGTAATTTTGAACGTTTCCATGCTAAAGCAAAATAATTGAATTGGAATACATTTTCTCGATACTTGGTAATATGATATAAAAAACTCTCTAGTGAAAGCTAATGTATGAAGGACCATAACAACACAATGGAAATTTTTTATGGCTGTTCAAGAAGAAATTCTAATTAAGCAGGACATCATGTTCAGGTGCATATCACTGAAAGAATTACAAAAAATAAAAACATACATTACACTACACTTCACATACTTATATGCCACACTTAAAAGAGCTACCTTAAAATAGCGCAAAGAGTTATTAAAAAGGGTTTGATACAAATGGAAATAAATTTCGAAAACTGCAAAGTGTTTGAGTGTAGTAATATTCAACTATCACCATGATCCTTGGTTTTGCTTACATGATGTGCATGGTTCTGCTTATGGTAAGTTTGAATCATTTTCCACAGCTTAGCTTTATAAGGTCCTCTTGTCCAAGAATAGTTCCGTTTGGGATAACCCTTTCAGGTAAATTGCGGCAAAATTCAATGAACTTGTTTGTACATACATGACGTGAATCAACGTTTTTTATACTACATACGGATGGACAACGGCATACGGGCATGAAATCTTGTTCACTCATACTATTAACTTGGTTAAGCTTGTGCATTTTTTCAATTGGCTGATATTCAATAAATTAATTAATGCTTCAATTGGTCAGGATTGAAGTTGAAAGGCATGTAAACTAAATATGCTAAAATAGAATTTGGATATGTGCAATTTTACAGGACACTCAATGTATGAAAAGTGGGCACAAGTATGTATGTAATTTATGTTCATTATTTATCATGGTTTCCAACCTAGGGGAATAGTATAATTCTTCTACAGGACTTATCCATAGACATTAAGGTTCAATCCGAATTGAACAAGACCTCACTTGTATGAATATCGATTTCGTTTGCCCGGATAAAATTTTCGAATCAATTATATACCTCCTAGCTAATTTTGAATGACTTCTCCGGAAACAACCAAGTGCATACATATATCAAAAGCAGATAATTTAAAGTGTACCGAAAAACTATACCCGTACTGTAAATATATATCAACAGAGTTATAGCTCATAAATTTTAGAAAAAAAAAAGATAAGCTTTTACTTACACTATGCAACACTGAAAATGCAAACAACTTCTAGTACGGATTTTTTGAAAGTACATATTTAGACTACAAAAACCCTAGTAGAGTTTTGTCCTGCCAGATCCAGTTCGGATTTTATGGCCTCATCTAAACCGGGCTAAATCTACACTTTTTCGCATTTATCAGGCCTTTATCTCAGAAACGAATAGGAATTTGGCCTTGCTGTCTTTAGCAATATTGTAGCCCTAAATTAGTAGAACTTATCCTTAGAAAAACTCCATCTGGGGCACCAAAATCTATAAATATAGAACATTTTACGTAATTGCTGATATTCTGGTCAGTATCGGCTAAACTATTGGGAGTTGAACCAAGTAACCTTTTGCAAAAATCTTCCAAATAAAGTTCTCAACAATTCTTTAGAACATTCTGAAACTCTAAAATGCTTACTTCATGTTGTTTCAGCGGTATTTTGCATCATATCTTTTACAACACGTATTTCAAACACAGTTCACACCAACAGTTTATTCTCGCATTTCGGATTTCACTACATTATTGACATTTTTATTAAATCGTCGTTGAAAAATGTACTGAAAACAACGGCATAGAGGCATTTTAAAACAATGACATGTTCTGAAGAGTTGTGTACTACATTCCAGGGAATATTTTTTCAAAAGAAAATATTCAGAAAAAATTAACGGTTTTGGAGATACAGTGAGAAATGTATAAAAATTGTGGAATTTTTGCATATATTTTGAAATTTAAGGCAATAGGTGTAGTTTTTGGAGTTCATTATTTCTCCAAATATTTTATTCTTGTCCTTATCTACAAATTTGCTTCAGAGGTCAGAAGAAGATTCGCATTGGTTTCAGAGATATAGCCCCGAATTTCTTTAAAAACTCAATATTTAACCATTTTTAGATGGGGCCATAATATCCGAGCTGGATCTGACACAACAAAACCCAACTAGGGTTTCTTGTCGTTTGGGTCTGTACTTTCAAAAAATCCTCAGTTCGAATTGTTTGCACAAGATCACCTTAAAAATGTTGCACAGTGTAATTATTGAAATAACTGGCTGTCCTTCAATTATATTGACAGAATATCTCAACAGTGTCTGGATGGAGAAATGATTCATTTCCATGCAAAGTGGGTAGCTTATGTTCCGCCCCACAAAACAAAAAAAAAAATCGCCTGAGGGCTTTTTAAATAAATCGCGGTCAAAGTTCACATTTTTATTGTTTTTAGGTTTTCACGATATTCCTTGAAAACGGCTAGTCTTATCGAAATTGTATTAGAGAAAGTCTTATAGCTGTTAAAATTCTCAACGAGATTGGCTGTAATTTTCTACACGGTTGTACTAAAAACTTTGCAGGTGTAAGCACTTTCCATTTAAAGTTGATTCGAGCGCATCGTGTTATTTTACTGCAAGAATGTGTTGTGTCAATTTTATGTACATGGTTTACGCGCTGTTTCGCTAGACTCATGGGTCGCGTAGTCTTTCGGTTAAGAAAGAGTTTAGATGAACAGAAAATATTTATTATTTCTTTTTTATAACAAAATATCATAACAAGTCGAACAAATATTTTTCTGTACTGAAATTACCAAAAAAATATTAAAAAAAACCTTCTCCGTGACAATGTTTATCTCAACATTGCCGTGACCAGGATTCGAACCTGGGTTACTACGGCCACAACGTAGGGTCCTAACCACTAGACGATCACGGCTAACGAAGGCGTGCTCTTCGTTGGCAATGATGGCGCACATAAAACATAGCACTACAAAATTAGACATGCGCACAAACTAAATGTGAACAGACAAAGCAAAAGCTTAAATAAGCTTTATTTGTATTAAACTTGATGAAATGAATGAAATAATGAAAGCTCTTTCAAAATATGGAAGTACAAAAAACACGTGTTGGTTTATTGCGTGTAACCTAAAACACTTGTACAACTTTTAAATTTGTTTAGAAATGCGGGTACAGAGATTATCGGTTGTAACAAAGAAAGCCGTATGACATACAGTTAGGCAAGAAATGTATTGCAAAGACCAAAATTGTAAAAAATTTCATATTAATTGTTCGTTTATGGCAACAATTTATGTAAAAACTATACGGTTTTTTTTATAAAAACCTCTGTCTGTCAAATAAATGACGTAAACTCCTAAAACACCTGTTTTAAGTGCAAGTGTAAAATGCGTTTTATAAAAACAACGTCATGGAGGGTATTTACAAAGATACTTACTTACTTACTTACTTAGCTGGCCCATTACAGAACATTTGTTCTATAGGCCGAACTAAGAAGAGATCTCCATTCCTCTCTATTTGTTGCTTTGCTCTCTGGAATACCGCGCCTTTTCATCTCAACATCCACTTGTTTGCGCCATCTATTCCTTGGCCTGCCAATTCTGCGTGCACCACCATGTGGCATGTATTCATACGCCTTTTTAGCGGGTTCATCATCGCTCATTCTTATGATATGGCCTAGCCAACGCAATCGCTGCATCTCGATACGTTTAACAATATTGATGTCGTTGTATAGCAGATACAGCTCGTGGTTCATGCGACGTCGATATTCACCGTCAACGCAGATTGGTCCGTAGATCTTTCGAAGAATTTTTCTCTCAAACACACCAAGCACTGCCATGTCTGCTTGCGCAAGTACCCAGGCTTCGGAGCCATACATCAGCACGGGTAGTATCAGTGTTTTGTAGAGCGTTATTTTTGTTTGACGAGATGTGGCTTTGTTTTTAAACTGCTTACTTAATCCAAAGTAGCATCTGTTGGCCAATACAATTCTTCTTTTTATTTCACAACTGATGTCGTTTGTTGTGTTGACGGAGGTGCCGAGGTAGACGAAGTCTTTTACTACCTCAATATTATAGGAACCAACTTCCACAGTCGGTCCGAGCTCAATGGACGCATTGCGCGTCGACACCATCAACTTGGTCTTCTCGCCGTTTACCGCCAGACCCACTTTAGCAGATTCTCCTTCGACCTTTATAAAGGTATCAGTTACTTCTTTTACTGATCGACCCATGATGTCTATATCATCAGCATAAGCAAGTAACATGTGACTATTGGTGTATATTGTGCCACTTCTTTTGACGTTTGCCTCTCGTATAACCTTTTCTAGCAGGATGTTGAAGAGGTCACACGAAAGGCTGTCTCCTTGTCTGAAACCTCTTTTGGTACCAAATTCTTCGGAGAGGTTCTTTCCTATTTTAACTGAGGACCTCGTGTCAGTTAAAGTCATTTTACAAAGCCGGATGAGCTTTGCGGGAATACCAAATTCAGACATTTACAAAGATAACAAGAAAAAAAGTATAGTATATAGACATAGTCCATTTTGAAAGTGGATCCTATTTAAGGAGTCATTTCTTTCGATAAATATTGTGCCAACCAGTCATTTCAGTTGGTCACCGTATTTTGGACCACTATGTCAGGAAGTATGGACTTGCCCGCGAAAGACATAATATCACTTAAACAGTAGCACAAAAGGTAATATCGTTTAATTTTTCAGATCCTAAATTGCATGTTGAACTTTTGTGGAGGAGAAGACCTATATGGACCATTTCTGAAGTAAAACTACATTTTGACAAAATATTAGGAGATCCAAAGTTTGGAGGTTGCTTCATTTTAGTGACACTTTTTTTAGCTTTTGAGGGGAGGTACCGGAAGGTGTGCACCGATACTGCTCACCTTCGAACATAAACCAAGTTTGGACAAAATATTACAAAGGCCAACTTTTGGACAAAATCGGCTGATCATTTCAAGAGTTATTGTACGCTCCAGCCACTACACATGGTACCACAAGAGTTTTTACAGCTTTCGGGCTATTTTCTCAAGAGGTATGGACTTGCCACTGATTAAAACTGTACCGTCGTAATGGGGGCAGCGAATGCAAGTATTTACAACAAATATCATAGCGATTCAAGAGCAGGTCTTTAATTGAATTTTTCCGAAATTTTGTGGAAGGTACCCGAAGGAGTTGACATATTAGTCCATATTCGAACCTCATCTATGTTTCGTAGAAATATTACGATTTCGAGAGTTATTATGCGCACCATTTTAGTGAAAAGTTTCGAACTTAAGTGGAAGAGGTACCCAAAGGAGTGGAGTTCGGACAAAACATTACGATGGGCAAATTTTGGACCGAATCGGCAGATCTGTTTGAGAGTTATAGTGCGCTCCATACACTATACATGGTGCTCTTTACACATTTCTGGCTATTTTCTCAGGAAGTATGGACCTGACCTGTAGTGCGATTCTATAACTCATTTTTTGAGTTTCCGACAAAAATCGGTAAAATTAAAACGCAAAATTATGGACGAACATGGCTAAATCGACTCCAAACTAGAGCTGGCAAAAATCGATGGCACTATCCATAATATCGATTATTTTTTAAAAATGCAATATCGATAGATAGTTTTGTCTATCGATATTATCGGATTAAAAACCCCTAACCTAAAATGCACTGAAATTAATAGAAATTCTTGGCTTTTCGGATTTGTGGATGTAAGAAAGTAAGTTGGTAGTCACACGTACAAAATTTTCGAAAAATAAAATGTATTTTTTTTATTAAATAAAAGCAATTGTTTTTTTCTCCTTTTTGATTTCTGTGAACTAATTGTGCAAAATGTCAACAAAAGCGTAGACATTTCCGCCATTTTCAATTCCAAATTAATGATGGTGAGAAATTAACGATAATATCGATAGCAATCGATTTTTTAAACTATTATATCGAAAATATCTAATGTTGGGAATATCGATGGTTTGCCAGCTCTACTCCAAACTGTCCAATAAAACCCATCAGATATAGAAATTAAACACATACTGGGGAAGCTGGAACACCAAATTTTGGGGTACTAGGTATATTCTTTACCAAGCAAAATAGTATGCGAAATCGGGTTCACGGACATAATAATGATTGGGTAGACATCCCCACTGACATCATTAGGAAATATATATAGTTTTTTTTTCTGAAAGTCAGTAAAAGGGATCCAGAAAGCTCAAACAAGTTCAATTGTCACCATTCCACAGTCCAAATCATGACATATTAATCGTATTTGCGCAAATAACAACACTAAACTGATAAATACCTCGGGCCAAAATCCTGACATCAACCCTTATAACATATTTTGGTCCAATTTAAGAAAAAAACAAATCGAAAAGGTCCACCAACGAAAGATCAAGATTTAATAAAAATTAGAGTGTAACATGCCGAACCTTAATTTTTGGTTAACTAAGCTCATTAAAGCTCCAATGAATGCCCAAAGTGGATATACAGCCCATTAAGGAACACACCTTTGGTAATTCTCCAAGAAGACATAGGTGTGGTAATTTTGCAATACTTTTGTTGTCACTTCCAAGTAGTAGTTAATTCTTCTTTTACCGCATTTTTATAAATCGCAAATAAACTTTACATATTTTACGGAATATTGTTTTGTGGACCAATAGCAAGATATTATTTACACAAAAAACCTTATAGTTTTTACATAATTTGTTGCAATAAACGACGATTAATATGAAATTTTCTACAATTTTGGTTTTTGCAATATATTTGTTGTCTAACTGCATGCATGTACAGAACAAAAGTCAACGTATGCGACCAATTTTAGCTGATATGGGCAAATTTAAGAAACTCTAAAAAATAAATATGAATAAAATAAGATATAAGTATAAATGACTTTTCATATAGCATTAGATTGTTTATAGGTACTCAGGGCATAAAACCCTTAATGATTTTTCATAGTCATTTGTTGGAAAATAACTTTAAAAACAAAAAATTTCTAGCTAAATTGCCTAATTACAATCATGCCAAAATTACGTCAGGAACATAATTTTTTCTATCAGAGTGAATGACAAAACTACTGAAAACGATAGGGAACCTATAATTCCACCATTCTGATTACTAAAATGGCAAAAAAGCCAACAATTTGGAAATTATAAATCGATTGCTGTGGTGCATCATTTTCAATGCTCAATTTAAAATGTATTTTTTTTTGTTTTCCCATAAAATGTTATTATAACGGTACTGTAAAAGGAATATTTTTGTATGTCATCTTAAAGACAACCTTTCAACCTTCAAAATTGTTTTTTGAATTGTCAAAACTCGTTATCAACGCTTATATTTTTTATTTCAGGTTGCATCATTTTCAGTGACAGTCACTGTAAGTACCGCTGTTTCTTCTTATTATGTGAATTATTTTTTGACAAATATGTCTGACTTCCTAAACGTCAGTTGCTTTGCAAATGTCTGCAAATGTTTACAGTATTGTGTTTCATAACGCCGTAATACATAGCAACTCCGAAGCTAAAACATCGCAGTTGGGCATTTTGAACGCAGTAAAAAAAACAAGTGCAGTAGTGTGCAACTGAAATATTTTCATGAAATTTTGTTCGTTTTAAAAAGTTTGACTTGACGAAATCTAAAAATTGCAATGTGTTGGTACGTTTCGGAAGTCAGCATTTGGCATTACGGAAACATTGTAATATAAAAGCTTTTTCCGAAATAGACAAATTCTTTTAGATGAAGATGGATGGTTCGTCAAATTTTACGAGAGCCAAATTTTGAACGTGTACGGTTTAGTACGAACGATTCTTGTGGCTGGCAAGCATTAAAACAGGCTGTTATCCCCTCATTATCACACCGAATTGTCTTAAATTTCGTATTTAGTTTCCGCAGGGAACACTAAACTTTCCCCCAAAAATGTGTAGCTATAGATATATTTTTTTATATATCTCCGGTATCTCCGGATTTTCGGTATTTTAGCCAAATTATCACACGGAAATGGCTAAAATTTCGTATTTACTGAATACGAATACTATTTAGTCTTCATTGAGAGCATTATACTTTCCCCAGATTTTTTGTTGCTTTATTTCCACGTTTGGTATTTAGTCTTCACTAGGCGTAAAAACGACATTCCTTCCCAGAATTGTAGGTACATATACATACATATATCCACGATTTATTATAGCCCCATGTAACAGTACCGCCCGATATTTTCTATTTCGTGGGATCTTTGTCAAATTTTCGGACCACGAAGTGGATATAAAAGCTTTATTCGGAAAATTGTTAATACAAAGGAAATTATTTATTTATTTATTTGGCCCAAAATTTTGGAACACATCGAAATAATGGTTGTAGGCCCAACTTATATGAATATGTATACTGAAATGAATGCTACGACGAGCTGAGGCGTTCTGGCTATGTGTGTCCGTCTGTCTGTCCAATTGGTGTTGATGGTGGTTCCAGAGTCGAAAGTCAACGTTTTATTTTTTTTTAAATTAGTTATAAAAACACAAACGCCCTCTCCGTGACAATGTTTGTTTAACATTGCCGTGACCAGGATTCGAACCTGGGTTACTACGGCCACAACGTAGGGTCCTAACCACTAGACGATCACGGCTATTGAGGGCTGTTTTTGAAACCCAACAAATGTGACAGTCATTTTCAGTTTTTCATTCAACATCAATCACTTTCAACTCCATAAACTTTTCAATCCAATTTATTTGACGTAAACTGTATTAAAAGAACTGTCAAATGAATGTAACTTGAACAATTACCGCAATCGTAAATTAAAAATAATAGCGGCACATTTTCCAATCCAATTTTTGTATACAAGAAGAAACCGCTTCAGATAAAATGAGATTTTTAACTAATTATTACAATTATCCGATTATTAGGGAATTATACTCTACCTACCTAATTAAATACATGTTTCTATATGCTATGATTAGAAAAGGTAATATACGCTATCAGTACGTGCATATATATACTCGTATACTAAAAACGTACAATTTATTGCCTATTTTTCAAACTATTAAGCAAAGTGTGAAAATACAATTGATTTCCAATTTCTATTATAAATATATAATATAATAACATATTAATGACAAAAAACAAGTCTTCTCCGTGACAATGTTTGTTTCAACATTGCCGTGACCAGGATTCGAACCTGGGTTACTACGGCCACAACGTAGGGTCCTAACCACTAGACGATCACGGCTATCGAAGACATGCGACGAAGTGAGCTAAACACAAATTTTGTTCTACACTGATAAAAATAAATAAATGCAGTTAATCGAAACCATTTCGAATTTCAATAATTTATTTGAGGTTACGAAGATAATTCTACATACAGTGGAGAAAATAATAAGTGGCAAAATTAGTAAAGGCTGTGAACTGCATTAATATCAATTATACGTTTGTTGAAGTAAGGGAACGCTTTTCGAGTAAAAAGTGGCAAAATATGAAAATGCTTTCAATTACAGAAACAGAGCTATTTTTCAAAAAATAAATAATATATAGGCACTAAAGTATTCATTCTCTACGCCACCTGTAGTGGGATTCTGTAAGTCATTTTTGCTGTTATCGATAATTGTCGGTAAAATAAAAATGCTTATAATTTCGATAATTAACGAAATTTTTCGGTAAGTTAACGATGAATAAAAAGTAGTCGCTAGCCTCTACCGAAACAAACAGTGATGCCAACTTTTCTTTATGTTTTTAGTCATAATTTTGCGATTTAATTTTACCGATTTTTGTCGGTAACAGCAAAAATGAGTTACAGAATCCCACTACTGATGTTATTTTTTAGATATGTGATTATTATTGAAAAGTCAGAAATCGTGAGGTAAAAATATTAGCTCGTGAGGTATTAATATTAGCCTTTTTGACTTATTATAAATCCTATCCTATATCAGTGCACACATTGATTAACCCCATAAAACGAAAAGTTGAGAAACGCGACGATGTTAATGTATGTTGTACATACATATGTATACATACTCGTATTTGCCATTTAACGGTGCTAATCTTTATTATTCAGAAAAGTCATTATAAATGGGTGAATATTGCGAAAAGACCTGTTTCTGTGTCTCGACGCATTTAGGATTAAAAAAATATTTAAATGAAATTTTATTACACTTAAATATAATTTTATTACACTATGCAACACTGAAAATGCAAACAACTTCTAGTATGCATTTTTTGAAAGTACATATGTATTTAGACTACAAAAACTCTAGTAGGGTTTTTCCTGTCAGATCCAGTTCGTATTTTATTGCCTCATCTAAATCAACACTTTTTTGCATTTATCAGGCCTTCCTGTCTTTCGCAATATTGTAGCCCTAAACTAGCAGAACTTATCTTTTGAAAAAACCACATAAGAAAAACTCCATCTAGGGCATAAAAATCTATAAAATATAGAAAAATTTACATAATTGCTGAAATTCTGGTAGGTATCGGCTAAACTATTGGGAGTTGAACTAAGTAACCTTCTGCAAAAATCTTCCAAATAAAGTTCTTTAGAACATTCTGAAACTCTAAAATGCTTACTTCTTGTTGTTTCAGTGGTGTTTTGCATCGTATCTTTTACAACACGTATTTCAGTTCACACCAACAGTTTATTCTCGCATTTCGGATTTCAGTGCTACAGTGCTAGAGTAATGCATTTCAAACAAGCCATAGATTTTTAAAATCGGTTAACAAATGGCTAAGTAATAGTGGTTTAAGTGTGACAAAAACGCATTATTTACAGTTAGCAAGTAGGAAATTTAGTTGGCTTTCCAAAATGGGAAAAACCAACAAAATCCGTTGAAAAATGAATGCGTTATGGCATTTTTTGTGTTTAAACTTTTTGAAGTAATGTCCGTTTAAATTTAAAAATCCAAGAAAGCCCATTTTTCACTACATTTACCGTTATAAAATCAAAACCCGAAGTGACCCAAAGTAACCAAAGGTCGTGAAAAAGGCACTCCGTTCGCTACATTTTATTAGCAGTTGTTAGAGATCCCTACATGTACATAAATCAGTTTGTACATCTCTACAGGCAGCGGTATACATTTTACAAAAAGAGATAAGCGTGTTAACATTTCCAAACATTTGTTAATACAAACTAATTAATATTTAATTTGTGAACATTTTTCCGGTAACTCACGAGAAGAAAATTTCCGAATGGAGTGATGTTGGAGTACATGTCGAAAACTTAACTGGTGATGGGAAGATAACCCATTTAGCAGATGAAACAAAAACAGTTCAGCTTGGATTAAATGGAGAGCGGAGGAAACACACATGTTTGTGATTGAATTCAATGGAGAATTTTTATAATTTGTGTTAATGTAATAAAGTTCTTAATATTTTTGTTTTACACAATTAATAAATGCATTTTTTTGTTCTGGGATATTTTGTAATGGCTTGCACAATTTCCTCAGAATGCCTGTATCAAAACACGTGCTTTGGACTGCCTCCTATTCTACCCCAAAGGGTTAGTTAAAATGCTATGCCAAAGGGTCAGTTAAAATGCAGTGCCAGAGGGTCAGTTTAAATGCAGTGCAATGGAGTGCCTCTTTCAGTAGTCACGATCTTGTAAAAATCATGAGTGAAAATGCATAATTTGATGCACTTCCAGATAACTTGTACATATCATTTAAGTGCCTCTTTGGAGGCAAACTTTTTGCTGGGGACACAATAAAACCCAAAAAGGGTTTCTTGTCGTTTGGGTATGTACTTTCAAAAAATCCTCAGTTCGAATTGTTTGCACAAGATCACCTTATAAATGTTGCACAGTGTTATTTAAATTATGATTTTGAGACATTTTAGTCGTGTTAAAGTCTAGAGCAGTGTTAATCACCACTGGGATAAGATAATCTCGTGTGTGTGACCAACACAAACGCAGCAGTTGAATTTGTTGTTGCTGGTGAACAGTTGAATAAAGGGCAACAATTCGGGACTTTAGGATTAAGTCGTTATAAACGACGACGTTATAAGCGATTTCGACTGTAATATATGTACATATTTACAAACCCAAAAGCCACAAAAAACAACAAGTCAGAAAAGGCATAGTCGGGACGGATCCGACTATGTGAACCCTACACCAGTACCACTGTGCATAAACTTTTCACTCGTAAACATTAATTTTAGGAAGATACTAAAGTTTTCACCTATCTGGCTTTTACGTCATATGACTTAAGGCGAAATGAAACAAACTAATTAATATTTAATTTTATATTTGACTACTGTCGACATCTACTTGGTACTGATTGACAGGTTTGCTGGTCTTCTTGATTTGCACTTTAGGTATCTTTAATACACCAAATAGAAGCAGGTATTTGTCATTAAAGCAAAAACTTCTAGATATTAAAATTGTGATAACATAGCGCATTTTGCAATAACTCTGGTATTTTACCATAAATGCCACATTTTGTATTAATTTAAAGCTCAGATTGTTTATTTTCATTATTAATCTCGCTGCTTGGAATATGTCCAACAGAAGCAAAAACATCTGGCATGGAAATAAAATTCCATAAATTGTACCATGATAATACCCTCCCCACATGGTGGTATAGGGTATAAAAATATAGATAGGTTGCTGAAATTTTAGAAAGATGTATCTCTTGTTAGCGGGCACGTCAAGTTGGACGATGCTTTATATCGGTCCACGTTTTGGTTTAGCCCACATATAACATTACCTTCCGATTTTAGGCATTTTGAAGATATGAGCTACATTTTTTGACGGAAATATCTTTAATTTGACATTTGACGTTCCCAGTGGTGTTAACAATTCTATACAAAATATTGTCAAAATAGATCCATGCTTCATTTTATCCCCCAAACAACGGAACATCCCGATTTTAAGTATTTTGAAGATATAAACTACATTTCTTTACCGAAATGTCTCTATTTTGACATTTGAGCTTACCAATGGTCACAAACCTTCTACACTAACAATTGCCAACAACGGTACCTTGCGATTTAAGGTGTTTTGACGATTTTTGGTACATTTGTTGACTGAACTACCTGTTATTTTACATTTGAAGTTCCCAGTGTTCACAAAATTCCTTCACCAAAAGCTGTCAAAATAGGTTCATGTTTTGGTGGTGATTTTGTTTTGTATATTTTGAAGATATTATCTACATTTTTATCCAAACCTGTAATTTGACATTATTAAAATGTCATATATTTAAAAATTCTTCGTACAAAGGGAAAGAATCGCATACATTTGGCTTTGCAACACTTTTTCGATTTGTAAAAAAGTCTTTGTGTGTGAAATAAAGATGTTACGATTAACACGCATTTCAATTGGATAATTGAATTTTTTTGTCAATACTCCAAAGAATAGAACACCTGATGCCGCAACCGATCTGACAACATGAGTAAGTAAAACTTAACAGCGCATCTCATTAAAATTTGATTTAAGATCTATAAATCATTTTATCCACCATCATACGAGACATGCAGCAGTATCGTAGTTCAAAGTGTCCCTGTCATTGTGTTTTGTGCGAATAGAAGTTGTATTCCGGCCACAAAAAAAAGCAATGAAGGGACCACTTTCGTCATCATCACGAATGATCAACGAAATCCTATGGATCATTGCTACCGTCACTCGTTATTGAATTTACTTACTACCTGTTTCGTTTTCATCCAGTGCACTGTGGTTTATGGGACTTCTACACGGTATTTAATATTGCGAACAAACGAAACAGCTGTTTTCCTTTTTTGTACAGACGAGAATAGAGCGCGTTCTGTTCGTAAAAAATGCATATGTATACCCATATCACTTTGATGCATAAACATTTTTGTAAGGTTCACAGCATGTGTACAAAATTCGGATTTGTAAAAAGTGACAGTAGTTATGCATAAAACATACCGAATTCAGATTACAGTTAGAATTCGACAATTCGGTAAATCTATGATTACCAATCGCTGAAAAATTAGTTTCAAGAAAATTTATTGCTTTGACATATTAATTTCATGCTATCGATGTTTCGATTTAGTTTTTTTTTCAGACAGGAACCACAGTGCAATGTAAAGACTCATGGCGTATGATATTCGTATGTGAGTAAATTGCGCAGAATAATCAAGGCAATATTGTCGTCACATATCAGTGGCACTTCGATCTTGATTGACACGCTTATTCAATGCGTTGACATAATGATCGACATGAATTGTAATAATAGCGAATGTCAGGCACTTACCGCCCGTCCGTTTTTTGAGTCATATGTGGCGCACATAGGAAAGTATAGAGAAAATTAAATGTGGTCAGTGATGCCAGATTTGCCGATTTATCGGGCTTTTGACGATTTTTACCCCAAAAAAACAGAAATGTCGATTTGATTGTTACCTCTAAAATGCCGATAAAAAATATCATATAAACATGATATTAATTAACCTCATACAACTACATGCCTGTTCCAGAACCTGCAAAAATCTACACATTTTTACTACAACAACAACATTCCTTTATGTTATCAAAAAATAGTAAAAAGTTGTAGATTCTTTTTGTTCTGGAACAGCCATATATTTGTATGAGTTTTGCTTAAAGGGTAACACCTAGTCTTGCAGCTCAAAAACAGAATTTTAATGTTTTTTTTTTTTTTTTTTAAGAAAAGTATCAATCTTTTTAAGCAAATTTTTTTTTTCGTCATGTGGAAAGGCACATTTTGATCTACCTTCGGTAATTTGTTGTTGAAAAATATTGCATAGTTTTGTGCCAAATGGCCACATACGAGACACCCCAGTAAAATGTTCGAGGACAAATCATGAGTTGAATGAAATCATATGGCATTTAGCATCAGTTCATTGTCATGACATCTTGCACCAGTTCATTGGATTCGGATTTTCACCAATTATGAATAAAATTTTCAGTCCAATTGCGTAATTTGTTGGACTAACAAAAATTCAATCCACAGATGGTTTCTAACATCAGACTCCATTTTTCTTTATTAATTAAATTTTAAAGAATATATATTATATTGTTATGCCAAAATCATATTTGTCTTCTTCGGTGTTTGCAAGATATTTCTTTAAACATGAGTTATGTTTTTTCCAACATTCGGTGAATTATGTGTCAATCTCAGACTCATATATTAGGACATCTAGTAATAATTTGAATACTGTTATGTTATCTTTAAACAACTTATTCCATAATAGTTACCATGTTTTGGCGCGTCTCATTTATACTTTGATGCCTTTTATAAACAGAACATTTTGTTCCATAAGCCGAACTAAGAATAGATTTCCAAACAACCCGATCTTCTAGATTGATTCTCCACAAAAACAAACAGGTTTCCAAACACAAAATATATTTTTTTGCTGTATTTTATTTAAAATATGTAAACTTTTACCACCATCTATTACTTTCATCAGACTTTTATTTTCATTTTAAGAATTACTTTTGCATGTAAACAATTATTCAGCTATATGATTATTTGATCATTTATTGTACGGGTACTTATCAATTTATTTGGACTCATGAAACTATTATGACAAAGAGTGTATCTTTCACGACTTCAATTGCACTCATGAACATTCGATGAAAACGATCGGATCTTTCACGACTCCACTTGAACTCATGATAATTCTATGAATAAGATCGGATCTTTAACAACTTCATTTAAACTCATGCAAAAGAACCAGTGAAATCATGATTTCACATGGAACAACTTTCATTTAATTTTGCTGGGACTGTTTTGCGGTGTCCGCCCTACCTCGAAAACGACTAGACGGATCATCACATATTTCTGTAGGCTTATTAAGTATCTAATAACCTTGTCTTTAGGCCCTCGCCTAATTAAACAAGTAAAAAAGTATCAGTCGGCTTTGCCGACAGAGATATACCCTCAGCCTATGTATTTTGAAAAAATTTTTTCCCAAAATACGTATGTATTTAGGGGGTTTTAAAAATTTTGGGCGTTTGAACCGACGAAAATGTTGATTAGGATTAAAGATCAAAAGTTTTGCGGAGGAGATACTAAAAGGAATGGATCGACATTGACCGTTATGGAAGTGGATCTCCAGCCACAACATATGGTGCCATAGGGGGTTTTTACACTCTTCGGGCTGTTTGCTCAAGATGTATAAAAAATAAGATGTATGTAAAAAAACTTTTGCCATCGTAATTGAGGCAGCGAATGCAAGTTGCTTGAACAAAAATCAAAGTGAGTCGATATCAGGTCTTAAAGTGAACTTATCCGAAATTTTGTGTTGGAGGTAACGGATGGAGTGGACAAATATAGCCCATATTTCAACCTGATCTATATCTGGTAGATATATTAGGATGTGTAAAGTATAGACCAATTCGGCCACTCCCTTCAAGTGTTACCGTACGAACAATTTTTTCGAACATGTTTGAAATTTTGTGGCTGAGGTACCTGAAGGAGTGGACCGATATGAGTTATGTTCAAACTTAAACTATGTTTGGACAAAATATTACTAATATTGCTAAATATTACTATTGGACCGAATCGGCAGATCCGTTCGAGAGTTATCTTGAGCTGCAATCACCTCACACGGTGTCATAGGGGTTTTTTTGCAAGTTTCATGCTATTTTCTCAGGAAGTATGGACTTGGCCCTGATGAAACTTGTACCGTCGTATGGAGGGCACTGAATACAAGTTGCTAAAACAAAAATCAGGGATTCGAGAGATTACCCTAAACTGAACTTTCCCAAAATTTTGTGTGGGAGGTACCCGAAGGAGTGGACCTATTGAGACCATATTGGAACCTCATATTACTCTGGTAGAAAGTTTACGCAATACAAAGTATGGACCAAATCGGTTCATCCGTTCCAGAGTTATCGTGCGCTCCAGCCAACAGCACAGACAGACGGACGGACATGGCTAGATCGACTCCAAATTGTCTGAAACACATTTCCTCCAAACATACTTGGGGTCTGAAACCATTATTTCGATGAGGCACATTTTCATCGTATCAAAGTGTATATACCCTCCTTAGCCTAAAGGCTGAGGGTATAAAAATATTAATTTTTAAAAAAATCTTTAAAATTTGTTAAAGCAAGTAAGAACGGCGTTATGTTCGACCAGGCCGAATTTGTTATACCCTCCACCACGAATACTATTAAAGTAAAATGGAACAATTAGTTTCCTTTCGTTTATGAAGTAGAAATTTCAACAAGTTCAGTAAAACAATGTGGCTAACCTTCAAAGTACCGAAATTCGGGAGGTACCGTTCTATGCGGGCTATATCAAAACGATCTATACTGACAAATTTATGGCGGAACATTTTTAGAAAGAAGACTAAATACCAAATTTCCGATATTTCATAAAACCTTCAAAATATCGAAAATCAAGAGGTGCGCTTGTATGGGCGATATAGGAACCTGCGGACCTATGTTGATAATTCTCTTCTGAAATATTTCGTAATCACATGGAAGACTAAATAAGAAATTTCAGTCTTTCGGTGGGATATTGACGTCACAACCTTCAGACTTACGAAAATCGGGAGGTACAGTTCTATGGGGGCTATATCGAAACGTGGACTTCTACCGAAGGCCACAACCTTCAACATGCCGGAAATAGGGAGGTGCCATTCTATGGGGCTATACTAAGGCGTGGACCTGTACCGACTAGTTTCTGGGGGAAAGTTTTATACCCCCAAGGAAGACTAAATACCAAATTTCAGCCATTTCGGTGGGTTGTTGTGGCCACAACGTTCAAAGTACCGAAAATTGGAAGGAACGTTTAGTATCCCAAATGAAGAACAAATACCAAAATTTCAGCCATTTTGGTGAATTATTGTGTTCACAACCTTCAAAATACCGAAAATCGGGCGGTACCGTTCTATGGGGGCTAGATACTTCTATACCAAATTATAAAGCTTTATCTTAAAAATTTCGAGCTGTATCTTGATTTCAATAGACGGACGGACTGACGGACATGGTTATATCGACTTAGAATGTTACCCTGATCAAGAATATGTATACTTGATAGGGTCTCCGATGAATATTTCGAAATTTAATGTTAGGTATATTTTAGGAAAAAACGTTCAACATTTAAAAAAAATCGTTTCTTTTAAGGCAAGATTTGTATGTTGAAGTGAGGGATGTTGATGATCGTCGCAGCCATTCTCGACCTATTGTGAACACCGTTTTGTTTTTAAAACCGTGTTTCGTAGTTGGTCATTTGTCACAAAACTGTGCAATATACGCACGTACATATACACATATGTATGTATATGTCAAACCATTTATATTAATACATATTTTACATTTTTGCCTTTTTTATGTATTGGTAAGTGTTTTCTTTCCATAGCATAAATATCCATATTAATAATTTGAACGGAAATGCAAGTTATTGTATTTGACGATTTTGTAACGATTTTGGCACCCGAAAATTTACGATTTTCGACCAAACTTATCTGGCATTACTGAATGTGGACAAAACAAAGTACAACACTAAATAATAAGGAGAGGAGCACGTGTTTACCAATAAATTGGGAGAATGATGATTTGGACACAAAAGTTCTGAATTGCTCTCACTTCCGCAGTTACAGACATCATTCAAAATGTTAAAAACTTTTTGGAGTCTCGAAATAAACGAAGTAATTCGTCGGTCGTCAAATGCTACGTTATAGAAAAGTTCGACTGTAAATCACTTTCTCAACTTAAAACCACTTTCTTCCAATTTCTCACATGTTGTACCTAATA
Organism: Musca autumnalis; assembly: GCF_047663935.1. NCBI lineage: Eukaryota > Metazoa > Arthropoda > Insecta > Diptera > Muscidae > Musca > Musca autumnalis. Next base: position 125,681,656 of record NW_027411866.1, on the reverse strand, counting down.
TTTCTTCATGGTTTCTTTCACATTTCTAATTCCCAATATTTGCCTAGGACATTCTAGGGGTGCGTGCAATTACATAGTTCTTCACTGCAGACAGTTTTGTAGGTTCTTTATCTATATTAAAAACTTATGAGACATTCGATGCGCCTTCACATGCACCGTGAAAACATGCCATAGACAAAAAATTACAAATACACAGTTTAGTCAACACTCCACCGCTACATTTAAAATTTGTGAAGACTTTTTTGGTCGTCCCCTTCCCCCACCTCATTTCACACACACAGTGAGTGCATGTTTAATTCTTGACAACCAATAAATTCTTTGACTATCTGACATTTAATTTGTAGTCATGAACGGCTAAGTTGTCCAACTACAAAAATGTTTATGACCGAATTAGGAAAATATTATGAGCGTAGCACCTCAACAACAGCAGCAACAACAACAATTTCAATAACAAAACATTTTATTTCGTTTTATTAGCTACAACAACATAATTTAAGATATGAAATGTTTCCAATAAAATTTGTAGAAGACTTTTGGACAAGATGTTTGGGTGATAATTTAATGAAGTAGATACGGTAAACAGCAAACTTCATACATATACATACATATATGTATGTATATGTATGTAGGGTAAGTGCACCTAATGTCGGCATGTACCAGTAGTCGGCACCTTTTGAATTTGAACTCAAATAACTGAAAATTAAGAAAACAAAATAGGAAAATAATCTTAAAAATGCTTTAACAATATTGTCAGCTAACTTTATATAAAATTTCATTGAGCTAGGACCAATTTTTATATCGAAATTTTAGTTTTTGTCAGTGAAGGGCTTTCACCACAACCGAAAATGCATGTTTCTTAAGAAAAAAATTGTGGAGATGTTAACTTTATAAGTTCTGTAATTATATTAAAATGAAGAAATTTTCCACAACATTTTTGTTATATAGGTAGAAAACAGTTAAAAGAACACTTTAGAAAAAGACATTTTTAAAAAAGATTTATAATTGTCAATTTTTGCTGGGACAAAAAAAAATAAAAAATTTGCCTGAAGTCGGCATGGGGTTATAAAAATTGGTTTTTATCGATTACTTTCAGCCAAGATCTAATTAACAGGTCACGTAAGAAGCACAACAACAACTCATTTTTGGCAGAAAATTATTCAATATGTCAAAATGTTTGTTTACGTTTTCATACAATTTATTCACAATAACAAAAAATTTGACAGATTGAAACCAATCAGCTGGACGTTTTACGCCACCTTATTATTTCATCATGCTTTCAGCTAAAAATTATAAAAAATGCTAAACAAATACTTTAAATGCTAATTAATAAAAAATTGTTTAATTTTGAGAGGAACTTTAGCGATTTTAAGCAATATTAGCCATGTTTTGAAGTACGTACGTTGTGGGGTGCCGACAACTGGGTAATAGATGCCGACTATTGGTACGAAATAATTTATTTAAACAATACCCAGCAAAATTTGACGGAAGGGGTTCTTTGCGATGACGTGATTTCATGTCATCTTTTGCATTGGTTCAAAAGAAGTCGTGGAAGATCCGATCTTTTCATTAGGATTTGAACCAATGCAGAGGAAGTCGTGAAAGATCCGATCTTTTCATCAGCATTTGTACCCATTCCATCGATCCAATAGAGATGATGTTTGTGTTTTTATTTACACACCTGTTTATTTTCATTTTGGTATGTACAAGTACTGCAAAAATCTACTAATTTTTACTATTTTTTTCCGATAACATAAAGGAAAAATTGTTATCGTAGTAAAAATAAGTAGATTCTTGCAGTTTCTGGAACAGACCAAAGTTGTTAGAACTGTGTTCGTGATGTTGTCTTACATTTCCTGCATATCAAACAACTAAAACTTCTAAACAATTGGTATTATATGAAGTCCCAACCATCGAGCTAAAAATAGAATCGGACTGCACACATTGCTATTTTAAAAGTTCCCTTGTCTGTTCTAAATCTGACATAGAATGAAATCAATCAAATCTCGCTTCTTGGAATTTAAAAAAAAAGTCCGAAACGAAAAGGAACAAAAATCTGAAAATAAAGAAGAAACTACTTTTGGAAAGAAACAATTAAAAATAAATTAATTAAGCATAAATGGCATTTTCCATAAAAAGTCTCTCCTCCCCGTTCGTTACATTTTGTTCTTAGAGATCCCTAAAGTAAGCCGGGTTGTAGATCCCTACATATTTCCGTCACTAAACAAAAGAGTATAAATTACCAAAATGTTGTTATAAAATAACAAAATTATATAATAAAAGTAATTTACGACATAAAAATACTTAAAGGAGTGCATTTGGAGTCCATGTCGAAATCTGAACTGGTGATGGGTAGATAATTGAAAAAAACCTTTTGTAAGATGAAAGAATATCAGTTGCGGAGAACGGAGGAAGTAATCTTTTGCGTTGCAGCGGTGGTGATTACATTGCAATTTTGGATGTAAACTTTTGAAAAACTAAACTGATAAATTAATTGTAGTTATTTCATGAATTCGTTTGAATTAATAGTTTTTTTTTTTCATGAAAACCATATTTCAATGCAGCATTTCCATTTTCCAAACAACACATGAAAATTTCATGCCTAGGGGTTGGTGAAAATGACATGCCAAAGCATTGGTTAAAATGACATGCCAAAGCATGGGTGAAAATGACGTGTCAAAGCATTGGTGAAAATGACATGTCAAATCATTGGTGGAAATGACATGCCAAAGCATTGGTGGAAATAACATGTCAACGCATTGGTTAAAATGACATGCTTAGGATCCAGAAAAGAACGTCATCTTTTGGGGTCCACGCTCATATAAAATTCATCGATGAAGATGCTAAAAAGATGACATGCTAGATCACTTGCACCCATGATTGAATGTCATCTTTGGCATCGAACATTTTGCTGGGTATGTTTAAATTTCCTTGTTTTTTGAAGTGAAATCAATAGAAATGTATATAATAAGCTAGAAATGTATAAATAACTTATGCTTAAGCTATTGTTCTTTCAAATATTTAAGAAAAAATATAAAGTATGCATTTTTTCTTTATTTAAATATAACATGCCGACTACTGGATCATATCATGCCGACTATTGGGTAATGGTGCCGACTACTGGTGAAAAAACAGTATTTCACTAAAATTGTAATTTTTGCATGTTGAACAGAAATAATCAAAAAAATTGTTTATATCATCTAAAACTACACAAAATAACGAATCATAACAACTTAAATTCAATTTGATTGGACTTTTAGACTCGGAATTACACACGGCTAAGGATACGAGAATCCTTAAAGTGCCGACTACTGGTGCACTTACCCTATGTACATAAAATTCTAAGTCGGTATACCAAATTATATGAAGGTGAGGTGAGGAACGTCTATTCCGCAGAAATAAGAGAAAGATACAGAAATGTAAAAATGTTGCGAAATCAAGATGTACAGGAGTCAGAATTAAGCTGAAGAATAACAAGGCAGCAGGGGCCGATGGCTTACCAACCGAGTCGTTCAGGGCTGGAGGCGAAACGCTGATAAGGTGTATGCATCATCTATTTAGCACCAGCTGGTGGGAAGAACGTGTAACCGACGATTGGAAGCTGAGAGTCCCGTGCCCCGTCCAAAACAAAGGTGATATGACTTTGTTCTCTAACTATAGGGGCAGGACATAAGTCTGCTCCATATTGATTATAAGATAGTTTCAGGGGTATTGTGCGAACGACTAAAGCCTATGGTCAACGAAATAATTTGGCCATACACATGCGGCTTTATACCTGAAACGTCTACGATTGACCAGATATTTACATTGCGCCAAATCCCGGAAAAGGCATAAGAGATGTAGCTCAACACTTAAAACCTTTTCGTCGATTATAAAGCAGAATTCGATTTCCTATGCTCAAAGGTTTTCCAAGTCATGTCTGAATGTGGTATCCACGCAAGCTCATTCGTATTTGTAAGATACAAGCTGCTGATACCCGTTCCTCAGTTAAATAGAAAATAACCTCACCGAACTCTTTAGAATCAACAGAGTTGTTTTCTATTATTTTATGGTAGTTACATACATACTTTGTCTACCTCGGCTGCGCTATAACACAACAAACAATATTATTGTGAAATAAGATGAAGAATTGTATTGGCCAACAGATGCTACTTTGGCTTAAGAAAAGCCGTTTAAAAACAAAGCCACTTCACGTCAAACAAAAATAACACTTTATATAATAATATATGGGAGCTATATCCAAATTTGAACCGATTTCTATCTAATTTGGCACACTTATTTCTAGGATAAATACCGTCGCACATTCCAAATTTAATTGAAATCGGACATATATAGCGTGTTTCGTGCACCAAATGCCTTAAATCGGGCGAAAATATATATGGGGGCTATAACCAAATCTGAGCCGATTTCTATATAATTTGGAACACTTATTTCTAGACTAAATTCCAACGCACATTCCAAATTTCATCGGACATAAATAGGTGTTTTGTGCACCAAATGCCTTAAATCGGGCGAAGATATATATGGGGGCTATATCCAAATCTGAACCGATTTTTACCAAAATAAATAGCGTTCGTCCTTTGGACATGCGTAAATCGACTCAGAAAGTGATTCCATGTATATCCCCAAAAGGAACTATGGGTCTATCTCGTTTCCTTTTGCATGTTACAAACTAATGCACAAAGACATAATACCCCTTACCACAAGGTGGTGTATGGTATAAAAAGAATGGAATAATTCGAATTGCAATTAAATTGTTTCGAATTACAAGTGGAATAATCGATTTAAAAATGAAATGTTACGAATTACAACTGGAATATTTCGAATAATATCTGTAAAAGTACCTTTAGTATTTTATATTGAAACAAGTAAAAACGGCGTTTAGTTCGGTCAGGTCGAACTTGTTATACCTCCACCGTGAGTTATATTGAAGTAAACTGGAACAATTATTTTCGTTTCGTTTATGGAGAAGACTAAATACCAAATTTCAGCAAGTTCGGTAAAACAATGTGACTAACAAAACCTCGATCTATACCTACAAAATTCAGGCGGAAAGTTTTTAGACTCAAAGAAACTCCGAAATTTCGTAAAAACATTTCAATTACCGAAAATCAAGAGATACGTTTCTATGGGGGATATAGGAACCCGCGGACCTAAACATATAATTTTCTACAGGAATATTTTATAACCCCATGAAAGACTAAATAACCAATTTCAGTCTTTCGTTGGGATATTGACATCAACCTTCACAATTACGAAAATCGGAGGGTACTATTCAATGGGGACTATATCGAAACATGGACCTATACGGACGAATTTTAGTCAGAAAGGCTTTTACTTACAACAAAGACTAAAAACCAAATATGATCCATTTCGGTTGGTTGCTGTGGCCAAAACCATTCACAATACAGAAAATCGGGAGGTACCGTTCTATGGGGGCTATATGAAGGCGTGGACCTATACCGACAAATTTCTGGAAGAAAGTTTTATACCACCAGCGAAGACTAAATACCAAATTTCAGCCATTTCGGTCCGATAATGATGCTAAAATCTTCAAAATACCGAAAAACGGGTGGTACCGGTCTATGGGGGCTATACTAAGACGTGGACCTGTACCGACAAGTTTCTATGTGAAGTTTTATAACCCCAACGAAGACTAAATACCAAATTTCAGCCATTTCTAAGGAATATTGAGGCCACAAGCTTCAAAACTCCGAAAATCGGGAGGTACGTTCTATGGGGTCCATATGAAGGAGTGGACCTTTACCGACAAATTTCATATGGATCGTTTAATACCCCAAATGAACACCAAATATCAAATTTCAGCCATTTCGGTGGATTATTGTGCTCCCAACCCTGAATATAACGAAAATCGGGAGGTACCGTTCTATGGGGGCTATATGATGGCGTGGACCTATGCCGACAAATTTCTGGGGGAAAGTTTTATACCCCCAATGAAGACCAAGTACCAAAGTTCATTTCGGTGTAATAATCAGACTAAAACCCTCAAAATGCCGAAAATCGGGTGGTACCGTTCTATGGGGGCTGTTTCACAATCTGGACCGATATAGCCCATTTGCAATACTAAACATCCTAGTAGTAATAGAAACTTCGACACCAAATCACATAGCTCTATCTTAAAAATTTTACCCTGATCAAGAATATACATACTTTATAGGGACACCGATGAATATTTCGATCTGTTACAAACGGAACTACTAATTTAATTATACCCTCCATATTATGGTGGATGGTGTAAAAAACTCATACGTATGTATGCAACATCCAATGAACAAAGTACGTACTTCATAATTCGTTGGATTTATTGTTATTTTTGATTTCTTTGCCATATAGAAAGTTTTGAATATTGTTTCCTACACCAAAAAATACCTTTTTTTTCGTCATAAGTGTAAATAAGTTTCATACTGACAAAGACATAAGTGTATGCTTGTTTGATTACTTTACTCGTACATTGGGTTGGGGTACAGATTCAAATTCTTTAAATATATACGTATCTTAACGTATTATTTACAATCGAAATATCCAATAAAGAAGTGACGTCTACATACGATAAACCAATTCTTGCCAAAAAAAATAAAATCAGATAAGAAACAATAACATATTTTTGTCGGTTTAATCTATTGTTAAAACATTTTTTAATAAAGTACCAAAATAAATAAAAAGTATTATGATTTCCGTTGTTGTATTATTTTTGACAATAAATATTAAGAAATTTCCAGACATTCAGGGGTAAAAAAGAAAAAAGAAACACTAAATTAGAGTAATGTTGATTTTAACGGTGTGGGCCGAATTTACAACGAGGGCCCTTTTTGAAGTTTATTTTACGTTATTTTACATCCCCAGCAAAATTTGAAGGAAGATGTTCCATGCGATGACGTGATTTCATGGCATATTTTGCATTGGTTCAAACGATGTCGTGAAAGATCCGATCTTTTCATTAGCATTTGAAGCAATGCAAAGGAAGTCGTGAATTATCCGATCTTTTCATCAGCATTTGAACCCATCCCATCGATCTAATAGAGATGAATTTTGTGTTTTTTTTTATACACATTTTTCTAAATATATAAGATTAATTATTTACAATTCGGAGACTCGAAATCACAACTAACGTTGTTAAAACTCTCGTCGTAATGATAATGTCATTGCAACGGGTTGATGAAAATGACATGCCAAAGCATTGGTGGAAATGACATCCCAAAGCATTGGTCAAAATGACATGCTTAGGATCCGAAAATGAATGTCATCTTAAGATCCGAAAATGAATGTCATCTTTGGGGGGTCACGCTCATATAAAATTCATGAGTGAAAATGCTAAAAAGATGATATGCCAGAACACTTGCACCCATGATTGAATAGCATCTTTGGCATCGAACATTTTGCTGGGTCGGTTTAGAACACTATCTTGTTACAGAAAAGGTTCGAGTATAAGCGATGGCTGGTCCACTAAAAAGTCGAAGGTACAGGAAGATCAATGTTTTAATGGGATAAGCAAGTGGTTACTAGGTAAAAAACGTGACATATTAAAAATTGGGAAGTGAGAAAGAAGTCGGAAAAATCAATATTTTATTTTTTTCAAATATTTCGAAAACAAATAATTATTTAACAATGGATAATCTCTTCTCATCAACATGAAAGTACCGACTAGTTTGTGTAAACTATTATATCAATATGGCCAATCAGAAAGCAAGCATGCTTCTAAATCTGATAATGTCTGTTTTGTTGTTAAAAGAGAACAAAAACAATTTTATAACACCTCACTTGGATCATCAACACAAAAATTTAAGATTTCGGAGTAAGTAACGCTTAATTCCTCAAAATTCAAAACAAAGGCCCGTTTTAGTAATAATCCGCGTAAACTTCAAGTTAACTCCTGTTGCATTTTGCTTAATATTTTTTGGTGTGTGTGTGTGTGTGTGCAAAGACATAAATACAACAAGATAAGACATTTTATTTGCTATCATTCTTCAGTGAATGGCTTTTGAATTTAACATAATGTTATATCACGATATGGTGATATAGCATTTTTTTCTTTTATACATTTTTACGTATTTAACCGAATTTACCGATCCAGTTGACATATAATTATTCTTGAATAGATCCTTGAATTCATAAATTTCGTTTCTGATACCATTACATGAAATGTTCCTCCTTGGTTGCGATTTTGAATTAACTGCAACCTGTTAAGGGTAATGTTTATATACAAAGTTTCGTAAACATTTTTTTGTTGCATGCATTTTGTCATGTCTTAGTTGTATTTATGTCTTTGGTGTGTGTGTGTGAACAAATCTTGAACTTTTGTCCTTTGATGACAATAGACAAAACATCACAAACAGATCTACACGAAAACGTTGTGCCGCTTTTTTGCATTGCATTCCTTCAGAAAGTGCTTGTCATTTGACATACCAAAAAAAGAGATTATCCTAGCTAAAGACAGGATATTTTGTCGCTATTTCGGTTGTCGGTTTGGTGGCTATTGTTGTCTGTCTGCCTGTGGCCTCTGTCTTTAGTTTTTACGGTTTGTCTTAAGTTTTTCTGGTACTTCCTGCCGAATTAAAAGGAATAAATACAATACAATTTCTTATTCTGCTTCTTCTTCTTCTTTGTAAATATTGTTTGTCGAAAATTAATCCGGAAACAACAAAATATTATACACTACTGTTCGTTTATTTTAGCGTTCATTCGCCTTGTTTTTCTTGCCTGCTTGGCTGCCCGCACAACCGGAGACGTTTTCTTTGTCAGACAATTGCCGCCATTATCCAATGCAATGGTTATGCCGAGGCAGCAAAGGATTACCACCCAGATTGTAGATGAATGGATAGATATTTAGTTATTTGGTAGATCGAGAAACACATTCCGCACAAATCCCAAGACATTTGCCACTTTAGCCGGAATAGCAGCGAGACCTCACAAACACAATACAACAAATTCCCAAGTATTTATATTTTTTAGGTCCCATAGGAGTTTCAGAGGTTAACCCTTTCGACACTCAACAAAAATCACAACAAACTGTAACAAAACAAACGACAACAGCAATCCAGACCTGTATAATGGTCATAAAAACATTTGAAATCTTATGTTTTTTTTTTTTAATTTTTTGCAAAGAGGAAAACTACCATAAAATTGCCAAAAAAGTATGTGGCTGATAAAAAGTGGAAAGACACCCGCCTCAAACAAAACAAAATTCTTTTTTTTTTTTGGCAAGTATATGTTGCCTTTAGTTTGGTAATAAATTTTAATGTTTATTGCTTTAGCGTATGACTGAACAACAACAAGAAATTTAAAAAAAATCAGCTAATAAAGGCTACCGGCGAAGAAAAAACCTCAACTCGTTCCTACGCTCTAGAAAGTTATAGGGAATGAAGAAGTAGAAATGTTAGCCTCAGACAAAGTGAATATTTTGCCAAAAAAATCAACAATTGGGTTTTAATCCTTTGCAGGATTAACTGTTGTCAAAAAACAAAACGTTGATTTCGCTTAAACAACCAAACCTTTAGCAAGAATCTCAAGTATGAAAATATTCTTGGCAATATTTATAACAAATAAACTTGTAGATTGTATTTTTAAGGGTGAAAATATTTTCAACAAATCAACAAATTAATTGGTGTCATATTAAAGGGTAGAATATTGGCTTTATACAAAAATTTTCATTTATTGCATTCAAGGATAACAAGGACATCAAAAATGTCCTTGAACAATTAAATACTAAAAAATCCTTTGAAAACAACCTGCAATATTTTTTCAAACAAGTAAAAAAGTATTGGTCGGCTTTGTCGACTGAGATATACCCTCAGCCTGTGTGGATTGAAATATTTCCCCCTCCTAAAAAAAGTATTTAGGGGGTTTACAAAATTTTAGGCGTATAAACCGACAAAAGTATCGATAGGATTAAAGCTCAAAAATTTGCGGGGATATTGATAATAGGGGTTTTTTTATCACACAAGCCTACGGAAACCCTTCGTTAAAAATGTCCAAAGGATCCTAGAACCACATAAAAATGTTGGATTGGAGAGATAGGGCCCAAATTTGAACATAAACAAAGTTTCGACAATATTTAGAGATCCAAAGTTTGGACCAAATCTGTTGCTACGTCTATGAGAAATCGCGCGTACCATTTTAGGGAATATTTTCGAACTTTTGTGGGGGAGGACCTATAAGCACCACCTTCGAATTTCATCTAATATTCGAAGAAATATTACAATATCCAAAGTGTGGACGAACGCAGTATTCGGTTCGAGCTCTCCAGCCACTACACATGGTGCCATAGGGGGTTTTTTTACAACTTTCGGGCTGTTTCTCAATAAGTGTGGACTTGCCCCTGAAAAAACTTTTACTGCCGTAATTGAGGCAGCGAACGCAAGTTGCTTCAACAAAAATTAAAGTGATTTGAGAGCAGTTCTTAAGGTGATTTCATAAAACATTTTGTGTGGGAGGTACCCGAAGGAGTGGACAAATATAGTCCATAATCTATCCTAATCTATATCTGGTAGATATATTAGGATGTGTAAAGTATGGACCAAATTGGTCACTCCCATCAAGAGTTATGGTGGGCAAAATTTTTCCGAACATTTTTGAACTTTTCTGGGGGAGGAACCTGAAGGATTGGACAGATATGGCTTATCTTCGAACTTAAACTAAGTTTGCACAAAATACTACGAAGGCCAAAATTTGGACCGAGTCGGCAGATCCGTTCGACAGTTATCTTGCGTTCCAACCACTACACACGGTGTCATAGGGGTTTTCTCAGGAAGTATGGTCTTGCCCCTGATGAAACTTGTACCTTCGTATGAGGGGCGGTGAATACAGGTTGCTACAACAAAAATCAAAGCGATTCAAGAGCAGGTTCTAAACTGTACTTTTCCGAAGTTTTGTGTGGGAGGTACCCGAAGGAGTGGACCGATTGAGTCCATATTGGAGTCCATCTAAGTCTGAAAAAAATTTCACTCTGTGCAAAGTATGGACCAAATCGGTTTCTTCCTTCAAGAGTTATCCTGCGCACAAATTTTCCGAACATTTCCGAACTTTTGTGGGGGAGGTACCGGAAGGAGTGGACCGACATAACCCATCTTCGAACTTAAGCTATGCTTGGACAAAATATTACGAAAGCCAAATTTTTGACCGAATCCGTTGATCCGTTCGAGAGTTATCGTGCGCTCCAGACAGACAGACAGACGGACGGACATTGCTAAATCGACTCCAAATTTTCTGAAACACATTTCGTCCAATCATACTTAGGGTCTAAAACCATTATTTCAATAAGGCACATTCTGCATGAAAGTGTATATACCCTAGTTAGCATAAATGCTGAGGGTATAAAAAATGTATGTTATTATCTTTTATGTAGTGCAATACTTCCCGCAATTTCAATATCCAAATTCTTCAAAGAAAACAAAAAATGTTATTCTATATCTGTGCGACACGAACAAAATTAAAAAAAAGATCACCAACAAACCATATTCTGACACCGAAGCACGATAGAAGGCCAAAAATAAGGAGACACGTGTCCCGGCGTTTTCCCCATCACTTCCACTTTGGCGGTTATGGGCCCCAAAGGTTTGAGGCCTTGTTGTCAAAAGGGATAATTTTGCAGGATCATATCTTTTAAACCGCAATAAATGAAAATTATTATATAAAGCCAATATGCTCTTGCGATGAGTACAAGTATTTACAATATTTATTTGAAAAATGTTGTCCTTTGAAATTTGAATGTCCTTTAAAAGGTCAACAGGATGAGAAAATGAAAAATTTTAAGTGTCATTTTACTTCATTTTGCCTATAGTTTCAGACGTATATAGACCGGTTAATGTGTAATCTTGGATGTCGGACGGTGTATTAGTCCAAATAGAAAAATAACACTTTTTTATATTTTTATCAGCTATTTAATAAAAAATGAAAAAATATGCTGCACAGTTAGCTTGGATGCAATTTTCGAAATTTTACATTAAAAATCATTATTTTTAACAAAGATTGTACTCTTCGATTTTCTTAAATTTTTTTGCATTAAACTACGATTAATTACAATTTTATGTCCTACATGGTATTGAGATTCGAACAATTAGCTTTTTTTCTAAATTTTCTAAAATTTGTTGATACAATTTTTCCAACATACCAGTGTGAAACATTTGCAATTTTACTAAAAAAAAAAAAATACATTTTTAGCATTGAATTTATTTTAAACATCTTCTTTCGTATTTAAATAATCATCTTCTGAAGAAAATATCGCTTTAATATTTGGTAGATTATTTGGCTCATTTGATCATCAATTTAGTTAGTTTATTGTCCGCCTGGTACAGTAATTGCTAATCCAATCGCAAAATCACGCAGTTTTTAAAATGTCCATGATAAATTTGTAAATAAGAAATTTAATTTTATTATTATATTAATATTTTAATTTTGTTAGTAAAAAGGAAAAATTTTATTTGAATAATTTAAAAAGAAATTTAGAAAAAAAATGATTATTCGAATCCCACTACCAAATAGAATATACAATTTTTGTAACTAATCGTAGTTTATTATTATTAGTACAAGAGTAACATAATTATTTTTGCACCATTCGCTTTTCCAAGGCGCAAAAGCAAAAAAACAAATTTTTTATACCCTCCACGAAATACCCAGCAAACCAAATGTCTGATGTCCGACACGTCTGAACAATTTCGGAAGCAAAGTCGTTCAGATTTCGCTCCGATTTCTAAACGATTTTTCGGATAGGAAATAGTTTAGATTTTGTACCGATTTCGTTCCGATTTCGGAACGAATGTCGAAAAGAAATTTTCTATCCGAATTTCCCAAGGATTTTCTTCAGATTTCGTTACGAAATCGATCCGATGTCCCTAAGACATTTCGTTCCGAAATTATGTCAACCACTTAATACAACTTTCGTTAAGATATCGTTACGATTTCGGATCAGATATCGGACGTATCGTCCGAATTTTGTTCCGATTTCGTTACGATGTCGGTACTATTGGTTTGCTGGGTAAATACTGTTTATGGAGGATGTAATTAAATTTGCCATTCCGTTTGTAACACATCGAAATATTCATCGGAGACCCTATAATGTATATATATTCTTGATCAGGGTAAAATTCCAAGTCGTTATAACCATGTCCGCCTGTCCATCTCCCGATTTGCGGTATTTTGAAGGTTGAGGCCTCAATATTTCACCGACATGGCTGAAATTTTGTATTTAGGCTTCTCTTGGGGTATAAAACTTTCCATATGAAATTTGTCGGTACAGGTCCACGCCTTAATATTGCCCCCCATAGAACGGTACCTCCCAATATTCGGTATTTTGAAGGTTGTGGCCTCAATGTTCCACCGATATGGCTGAAATATGGTATTTAGTCTTCATTTTGGGGTACAAAACCTTCCACCACAATTTTGCGACACTATATTTCGCTCCATAGAACGGTACCTTAATATTCCACCGAAATGGCTGAAATTTGTATTTAGTCTTCATTTTGGGGTACAAAACTTTTCACATAAAATTCGTCGGTATAGATCCACGTTTCGATATAGCCCCCATAGAACGATACCTCCCGATTTTCGTAATTCTGAAGATTGTGAAGTCAATATCCAACCGAATTGACTGAAAGTTGTTATTTAGTCTTCCATGGGGTTAAAACATATTCCAGAAGAAAATTGTTATTATAGGTCCACGTCTTGCTATATTCCCCATAAAAGTGTACCTTTTTATTTTCGGTATTTTTTAGGTTTTAGCCACATTATCTTACCGAAATATTGGAAATGTGGTATTTAGTTTTCTGTGAGTCTAAAACCTCTCCGCCAGAAATTTGTCGGTATAGATTGACGTTTTGACTTAGCCCCGAATTTCGGTATTTTGAAGGATAGCTACTTTGTTTTACAGAAATTGCTGAAATTTGGTATTTATTTATCTTCATAAACGAAAGGAAATTAATTGCTCCTTTTTACTACTCGTGGTGGAGGGTATAACAAGTTCGGCCCGGCCGAACTTAAAGTCGTTCTTATTTGTGTACTTTATAAAAAAAATTTAGAAAAACACCGTCTTTTCGGTTTTTGGAAGAATTGATGTCGCTGCTTGTACACGCAAAAAAAACGGCCTCTCTAACATATGTCCCAAACATATTTTGCAGCAAACATATATATGTTTGCAACAGTCCCAAACATAATATATGTTTGGGTGGAAACAAATATATGTTTGGGTGCAAAGATATTTATGTTTGGGTGCAAACAAAGATATGTTTGGGTGGAAACAATTTTATGTTTGGTTGCAAACATTTTATATGTTTGGGTGCAAAATAATACAAACCCAGAAGGCACAAAAAAAAAACACACATGCACCAGTGGGCGCTTATTGAGAGCAAGGGAGCGTAAAATTCAATGTAAAACACTTTAAAATGTGTGCTTACTTGCTCTCAGTAAGAACTCACTGGCTATCTCTATAGTATACACACAAATGTTGTGGTTTTTTATTGAAAGGCAAAAGAACAACAAACACATAGGTACATACAAAATTCCAAAGAAATACATAACACACTTTAATAAAAGAAAAACTGATTGAAATAATTTGTAAATAGTCACACTTTTAAAAAGGAAAAATATATCGAAACGTAGTTGAACGCTTCTCCTTAGTTGTGAAATAAATCAAATTGTCCTCATAGTTGAAATCATCAGCGGGGAATCGGCATCTAGAATCAAATGATTATGTAATGTAATAAATAAATATGGATATGCCATATTTCAAATATACATAAGTATGTATGTAATTACCAATATTAAATGCGATTTCTTCCTTGTCCAATAAAATAATTCCATTCAACTTTCCGAGTCAATTATAAAATGTATTGGGCATTTAATTTACTAAAAATCACAATTTCTTTAAGAAAACACAAAACACTGATTTATTCACTCACTTTACCGTCTTGACTCTACAAAGGCAAGTAAAACACTGAAGAAAGAAAAAAATATAATTCATATCATTTCTTATTTTCTTCTTCGCCAGCTAAGTTGGTTAACAACAACAAAACAAGAAACACACGAGTTTGACGCATACATGCCACCAAAGCCCCCTTCTTCGCTTCTACGTCTTCTATTATACAATACACACAACTCTTTATTAAAAACAGCATTCCACAGCAACCGGTCCCAAACATATGTTTGTTTGGATCCAAACATATTTCTAACATAAATTTTTCTGCGTGTAGGGATATACAAAATGACTTATTTGTAGGGACCTTTTTTTCACGACCCCGTTGAACTGCATCCGGATGTTGTTAAAATGTGACAAATGGACGCCAGTCGTTGGATCGCATTTGAATGCGGTTAAAATGTAGGGAATGAAATGCCTTTTTACGACTCCATTTGAACTGCATCAAAACATGCAGTGGTTTCAAACAACAAATTTTTGGCCAAAACTATTTTTGGGAGGTTTCAAAATTTTTATTTTTTGCGCAGTAAAATAAAAAACACTACAATACAACCAAAAGTAATTTGTTTTTGTTAATACTGATAGATGCTGTTAGTTGGTGCCGTGTCAAAGTTGGCACCTTTTTGTATAAAAATAAAAAAGATTTTCTGTTGTAAAATATACTCATTTTGTGCGTTGTGTCCTTGCACTAATAAACAGAAGTGAGGCAAAAGTTATTATGAATCGGGAAGCCCCATGGGTTCTATGCATAGAACCGTACCACCCGATTTTCGGTATTTTGAAGGTTTTAGCCTCATTATTAAATCAAAATGGCTGCAATTTGGTACTTAGTCTTCGTTGGGGTGCGTTCTATAGCCCCCATAGAACGGTACCTCCCGAGTTTCGGTATTTTTAAGGTTTTGACCACAATAACACTGTGCAACATTTTTAAGGTGATCTTGTGCAAACAATTCTAACTGAGGCTTTTTTGAAAGTACAGACCCAAACGACAAGAAACCCTGGTTGGGTTTTGTTGTGTCAGATCCAGCTCGGATTTTATGGCCCCATCTAAACATGGTTAAATATTCAGTTTTTAAAGAAATTCGGGGCTATATCTCTGAAACCAATGCGAATCTACTTCTCATCTCTAAAGCAAATTTGTAGATAAGGACAAGAACGAAATATTTTGAGAAATAATGGACTCAAAAAAACTACATTTATCGCCTCAAATTTCAAAATATATGCAAAAATTCCACAATTTTTATACATTTCGCACCGTATCTCCAAAACCGTTTATTTTTTCTGAATACTTTCTTTTGGAAAAATATTCCCTGGAATGTAATACACAACTCTTCAGAACATGTCATTGTTGTAAAATGCCTCTATGCCGTTGTTTTCAGTACATTTTTAACGACGATTTAATAAAAATGTCAATAATGTAGTGAAATCCGAAATGCGAGAATAAACTGTTGGTGTGAACTGTGTTTGAAATACGTGTTGTAAAAGATATGATGCAAAATACCGCTGAAACAATATGAAGTAAGCATTTTAGAGTTTCAGAATGTTCTAAAGAATTGTTGAAAACTTTTTTTGGAAGATTTTTGCAAACGATTACTTGGTTAAACTCCCAATAGTTTAGCCGATACTGACCAGAATTTCAGCAATTATGTAAAATTTTCTATATTTTATAGATTTTGATGCCCTAGATTGAGTTTTTCTTATGTGTTTTTTTTCAAGAGATAAGTTCTACTAGTTTAGGGCAACAATGCCAAATTCCTATTCGTTTCTGAGATAAAGGTCTGATAAATGCAAAAATGTGTAGATTTAGCCCGGTTTAGATGAGACCATAAAATCCGAACTGGATCTGACAGGACAAAACCCTACTAGGGTTTTTGTAGTCTAAATATGTACTTTCAAAAAATGCATACTAGAAGTTGTTTGCATTTTCAGTGTTGCATAGTGTAATCAACCGAAATGGCTGAAATTTGATATGTGGTCTTAATTTGGGGTTTTAAACGTTCCATATGAAATTCGTAGGTATAGATTCACGTCTTAGTATAGCCCCCATAGAACGGTACCTTCCTATTTCCGGTTTTTTGAAGATTGTGGCCTCAATATTCCACCGAAATGGCTGAAATTTGGTACTTAGTCTTCGTAGGTAGTATAAAAACTTCTCCCAGAAATTGTCGGAAGAGAATTATCTGTATAGGGTTCCTATATCCCCCAGTATAGGGTTCCTATTACCGAAATAACGGAATTTTGGTATTTAGTCTTCTTTGAGTCTAAAAACTTTCCGCCAGAAATTTGTAGGAATAGATCGACGTGGAACGGTACCTCCCGAATTTCAGTACTTTGAAGGTTAGCCACACGCAGAGAAAAAATGTTTTTCGCTTTTGTTGGAACAAAAATATATGTTTTGGTTCCAAAAATGTATTTGTTTTGTTCAAACATTGTAATCCAAATCCAAAAATACCATCTTTTGTTCCAAACATAGAAAACAAAAACAACTTTCGAATTTTCGCAATATTGTTAAAATCGTTAACAATACCGATTGTAGGAACTATCATAATCTAATTTTGTTTACAAAAAGTATTGTCAATACAGAAAACCAGCCCAGAAATTTTTGATTTGAGTGCATATACTTCTCATATACACTTTTCGCATAACTTGGATATAAATGTCGCGTATAATATTGCAATCATTGATGAACACAATACATGGTTTGCTGCATTGGCTGACAACAAAGACAAACAAAAAGCCACAAGAACACCCACCACAACATAAGGAATAATTAAACACCATAACAAACATGAAAAGGAAAGAAGAATGAAACAAAACAGAAACAAATAAAAACAAGAGTCTCACAAGTACATACACACAAAAACAAAGGTAAAGGCAGCATGTCATACAAACACACCACAACTCACCAAAATTGTTTTTTCAACACGGCATCGAACAGCGAGAGAAGAGAAACAAATTTTCGAAGAAAAGAGAGAAATATTGTTCAGTTGACACAAACTATTTTTGGATTTACAATACTACATGAGGAATCCAACAATATGTTAACAATACATATTTTGCTCTTGGAATATTGTTGGATCAAACATATTTTTTTCTCTGCGTGCACATTGTTTTACCGAACTTGCTGAAATATGGTATTTAGTATTCTTCACAAATGAAAGAAAACTAATTGTTCCACTTTACTTCAATACAAGTGGTGATGGAGGGTATAAAAAGTTCGGCCTGGCCGAACTTGACGCCGTTCTTACTTATTACACATATATTATAAATAATCAATTGCAATACAAAATGGCCGTTAAAATAGTTTTGGTCAGAAAATTTGGATTTGAGACCATAGTGCATTGCACTGCTTCCAAATTTATTTGGCTGAGTATATATTGAAACAGATTCTCACCAAAAGCAATAAGATTCTTCCTGTGGGTGAAAAATTGTGTTCCCAATTTTCATCCACATTGGAAAATAAATGCGAGTTGACGGAAGGACATGCATGAATCGACTTAGAATGTGATTCTCTCCATATTAACTATAGATCTATTTTGTTACCTTTTGCATGAAAAAAACAAGAATTAAAATTGTCTGCATCTTTTGTATAAATTTTGTGTCACACTCTTATATTGTCATACTTCCGTGAGCCTTGTCGGACAATTATAGAAATAAGTGCAATATTTCGTGTATTTGTATATACTCCACCATATGAAATACATTGCAGAAGTAACACCTCGAAATATTCTCTTTTTCTTCTGACACGCTTTTAGAATTAAACATGTGCACTTATGTCGGCTGTTTTATGGCTGATGATAATGTTATCGAGGATTGTCCAATAAACACCACATAGCTTACAAAAAACATTCAACTCAAAAAATAATTTGCTTAAATACTACTAATATATCTTATCTGGATAATCTTTCATTTGTAGCCGTTATCAACTCCATAAAGAGGTAAAACAACAAATAAACATACATATGAATAACGCAAACACATCGATTTTGACATCTTAATGCGCTTTATGTCAGTGTGATGAGTTACGGCATTAAAGCGAGCTCTGAACAAAAGAGCGTCTGTGTACATATGATAGAAGAGCGAGCGATTCGCATTGTGCATAAAACAAGCTGCGTTTATTTTCCATCCAAATGGTATGCATAGTTCCTATCAGAGTTAACAGAATTTATGCTTAATTAAAAACGACAGAAAACATCGGAAAATATGTTATGGCGGCAAAACGACGCACCGAAACGTCAAGGAAAGCGTTGGTGCGGCTCATTGCCACCACTACCATTATCATTACTAAACAATGTTTGAAATTACCAAACGACAGACAGACTTACTGATAAACACTCTATTTACTGCCCAGTCCCAATTCAAGCTGAACAGATCCACACTAAAATGATCCGCCATACTGCTGCTCCCTTATTTGAACTTCTTCTCATGGGGCAAATTATTCATGGTACTATGCTTAGTGTATGGCATATAAAGGTATCACGAATATAACCATGCCAACAATTAATGTTGACTTCAAACGCACTCTCTACGATGATAAGCAGAGAATGGTGGAGCATACAACTTTAGGTGGATAGATGGATGGATGGGCAAGAAACGAATGGATGAATAGTCGGAGGGACGTTATGGCATTGTTTAGATGGACTTTAAACGCACAAGAAAGCCTTAGCTAATTCAATTAAAAGAATTTAGTAGAATTTGAGAGAAAAAAGCAACAACAACAGTAATGCAATAAATGTAATAAATGACAATGATATGCAAAACTACACACGTGAATAGGGTGTCATCGATTGGTGCGGTTGAAATTGAAACAGCCATTATTACAAACGTTTTTTGTTAAATGATAAGAATGCGTTTTACTTAGCTGTATGTTATTTTGATGAGTTTTTACCTAAGATTACATAAAATCTTAATAATAAAGTGATCCCATAAGAAAAGCTTTCGCACAGAATGCTTTTAAAGTAGTTATTTTCTCAGAATTTTGGAAACATTTTTGAAGTCACTGTAAACCGATATTTATCTGAAATAAAATTACATAACCGTTTGTTTCTCACTAATTTTATCCTCATATCATTACATTTATATCATTTATATTACATATAACTGTATTTCATATATCATAAAAATTAAAAGTGGTTTGTGAGATTAAGTTTGTTCGTAACTACTCGAAATAATCATTGTAGACCCCACAAACTATATATATTCTTGATCAGCGTGCAATTCTACATCGTTATAGCCATGTCCATCCGTCTGTCCGTCTGTGGAAATCACTCTAGCGTCCGCACGGAGTGACGTAGGTGGATGAAATTTCGGTAAAATCTATTATATGTACGTAGGACTTTTGGAATTGAATATAGGTCCACGTTTTCGTATAGCCCCCGTACAAAGTGACGAGTGACGCGTCGTCGTTTTAAGGAATTTTTAAGATATTTGTCTCATTTGACCACCGAATCGGTTGTAATTTGGTATTATGTCTTTTCAGAGGCTAACAAATATTTCTACCAAAGCTTGTTTATATAGGTCCACGTTTTGGTATAGCCCTCACATAACACCCCCTATATAGTACGCGCCACTTTACGATATTTTGAATGTATTAGTCACATTTGACCACAGAATCGATTGTAACTTTGTAGTTCCAGAGGCTAAGAAACATTTTTACCATAAAATAATATAATAATAATAATAATAATTTTTACCATAATAGAACGGTACCTCCACATTTTCGGTATTTTGAAGGTTGTGGCCTCAATATTCCTCCGAAATGGCTAAAATTTGGTATTTACTCTTCGCTGGGGGTATAAAACTTTGCCCCAGAATTTTGTCGGTATTTTGTTGCCTTCATATAGCCCCATAGAATGGTACCCCGAATTTTCCGAAATGTCTAAAATTTGGTATTTAGTCTTCATTTGGATTATAAAACTTTCCATATGAAATTTTTCGGCATAGGTATTAGGTATTAGGTTTTAGCCACCTAATCTTACCGAAATATCGGAAATTTGGTAATTAGTCTTCTTTGAGTCTAAAAACTTTTCACAGGAAATTGTTGGTATAGATCGACGAAAATTCCTGAAATGTAATAATTAGTCTTCTTCAATATAACTCGTGTTGGAGTGTATAAAAAGTTCGGCCCGGCCGAACTTAACGCTTTTTTACTTGTTTTATAATAATATGGATTCAATGTTATTTTTGTTGGCATTAATATGCAAAAAATCATTCATTCATACTACAGGAAATCATTTTTGAGAAAAAATGTTAACAAGTTATAGTTCGGTATGTAGTTTCTTCTGCGCTGCATGATCACAAGACACGCATCAACCAATTTTTTCATTTTTTTTGTCTCTTTTAAACACAATATTGATTTTAAAACAATCTAGTAGAAAAGCTACTCATCGGTGAAAATTTATTTTATGGTACGTTTACGAATTTTCATAAATTGTCGTTTATGAATATTTGCAAGTCCATCTCTTAGAATTTGTCGTGTATTTTTCGAAAACATAATGGTTTTAAACAATGGTAGAAATAATATTATTAAAAACATTACTTTGAAATATCATTTCGAAAAACTAAAGAAACTAAAAGAACCAAAATAACCCAATCAATCTCGTTTTCCACTTGTTTACTCCGTCGCACACTGGTCGAAACCACTGATCTAGCGGCGCAAAAGTCAAAAAATCGAACTATAAAATTGCGAAATATTTTCCATTGTATCGATTACAGACACTTCGCAGACAAAGATTTTGTTTTTTTAATTTTTGTTGTTGTAAATATTCACTCAGTTATTCACTATCAAAAGCAAGTTTTTGTTGCATCAGATTTTAAAAAATTGTTGCAAAAAATTAACTTCATATTTGTTTAAATGTTAAATGCATTCGTAATGAAACTGGACAAGATTTATATTCAATTAATAGCAGAGGGTGAGATTTAAATTATAAAACTTAGTTTGGGGTCTGGAGGTACTTAGTTACATAGAAATAAATTTTCAAAAAATTCATTTTTTTGTTTTTTATGTTTTTTATGTTTATGTTTAGCCGATTTTTTTTTTTGGGGAAAGAAATTGGACTCTCTGGATACGGAATAACCACATTTGGGCTGGAAATATTTGCAAATCTTTTGAAGACTGCACTTTTAAAAAAAGGGATTTTGCATGAAATTCATAAACATTTAGCTGTGCATTTGTATGGGAGCTAAATCAAAATATGGACCTATCTTGAGAAATGTTTGCAAGGAGGATTTCTACCCCCGGAGACACTATAATACCATATTATAGCTAAATATGTTATTAAATATGGGATAACAAGTAAAAATTCAACGAATCGGGGGTACCATAAAAGGGGCTACATCGAAACATAAATCCGTGTTGAAAATGTTTTGTAAGAAGATTTTATACGCAGTGAGAACACGGAATGCAAAATTACAGCCAAGTTGGTTTAAAAATGTGGTCATGATATTCAAAATACCTTAAATTGGGAGGTACGGTTACATGGGGGCTATATCAAAACGTGCACCTATGTCCATAATTTTTGGTGAAATTATTTTTTGACCGCTAGGAACCCTAAGTACCAAATTACAGGTAATTTGCTACGAAATTGTGCCTTAAATCCTCAAAATACCGAAAGTCTTAAGGTACCGTTATATGGGGGCTATACCAAAACATCAGCCGATATTGTTCATATTTGGCCCATTATTACCCACAGGTACAAGCTGAGTTTGTGCCAAATTTCAGTGACGTATCTCCTCAATACGTTTGCAAGTTATTAATTTCGCGCCGCTAGATCAGTGCTTTCGACCACCGTGCGTCGCTCTCTTGGCCTTCCAGTTCTGGGTGTACCGCCATGGGCCTTTTCTGCTTGCGCAAGTATCCACGCTTCGAAACCATACGTTAGTAAGGGCAGTATCATCGATTTGTACAGTTACCACTGTTAGTTAGCCAGTACAAATCTTCTTATTTGTAGACTTGTGTAGTTCCGGAACGAGCTAGTTCCAAGGAACTATTCCGGACAAGGAACTATTGGAACTATATCCAGCTTTTGCATTTATATAGTTCCTTTAGTTCATGTAGCTCCTTTCGTTCTTCTCGTTCCTTTAATTTAACGCATACTTCGATCTTTCTTCGTTGATATTTATTGGCATCCACCAAACCATGAACATATTTCGGTCGTGGAACTATTTGGAACGAAGAACAAAAAGATGCATGAAAGTTAAAGATTCCTTGTGCAATTTCTTTTGTGTTTGCATCTCGTATAACCTTTTCAAGCAGGATGTTGAATAAATCACATGAAAGACTGTCTGAAACCTCTTTTGGTACTGAACTGTTCGGAGGGGTTTTCCCTATTTTAATTGCGTTATCGTACAAAGCCGATAGAGCTTTGCGGGAATACGAAATTAAGGCATGATTTGGAATACCTTTGAACGTAAGGGTCTGTCGTATCGACAAAAAGATCGTAAGTGTCAATCTGTATCTCTTAGGTATTTTTTATGATTTGCCGCAGGGTAAATATGTGGCCTCTCGTGTCCCTTCTAGTATGTTTGTGGAACAATTATGGTGGATTGGACAGGTCTAAAGCCGCATTGATAGGGTCCAATTATTTTGCTAACCATAGGCTTTAGTCGTTCGCACAATATCCCTGACACTATCATATACGCAATAGGAAACAGAATTATGGCCTTATTGGATACCAATAGTTTGGAAAAGTCAGTTTGATGCTTCACTCTTTGCTAGAATTTTAGGACTTCATTCTGGCTCCTGTACATCCCGCTTTTCCATTTTTCTGTGCAGAAAACACGTTCCTCCTCTCTCATTTTCTTCCGATACCTTTTTATCTTCGGCAGCAGCACGACACTCCTGGCCCCTGTGATGATAAGTTATCCGGATTTTGGCTAAGCAATGGGGGTAGTTGAGTGGGATATGCTGTGGCTGTCTGTTGCGATTGCAATTACCGTTTGCTACGTTTAATCAGGTACGTAGCTTTGCTGCAACAAGGTGGTGATCCGAGTCTATGTTTGCACCTCAGAGCGATCGTACATACAACACGCTCGATAAATGTCTTGCATCTATCACAAAGTGACCAAATCGATTTCTCGTTTTTTACCCTCCACTACTTGACATTTGAGCCTCTTATGGGTCACAACCAGTGTTGCCAACCTTAATTTTTGGAAAAATTGGAAAACGACGATTTGACGATTTTTTGCCCTGAAATTACTATTTTTCGCGTTATCCAAAATTGCAGGAAATAAAACAGGATCATATATGAGCCGCTCAGTGCACACTTCGACTAACTCCACTTTTCTAAAAATTTGAGATTTTAGTGTCAAAGCCTTTGATATAGCCATATCTTTTTATGATAATAATATCATTCCAGAATAATAAAGATAAGTACCTTAAAATAACAAATTTTTTTTGACCACCGAATAATATGCAACTTTTTTCAGTGCACACTTCGATTAACTCCACATTTCAATGTAGCTCTGCTCGCAACGTGTACACTACTTTCAATGGTCTTTCGGCTTTTGTTGAAACCATAGATGGCCTGTAGGAAATTATGACGTATATGACATAGATTTTTGACGTATATTACATACGTCGGAAACGTCGTAAACCTAGGTAAAACAATGTTTCGACAAAAAACAAAATAACTTTGTGAACAGATTGTACGGTAGATGACTTGAGTTATGTTAATTAAAACACATAGTTTATTTAATTAATATTTCTTTATTTAAAGCATATTTTCTTGAACGTTACAACCGTGTAATTTTAACTCCAAACTTCAACTGAACTCTCCTTAAAAATGACTTTAATATTTAAAACAAAATTTAGAACATAAAAGAATAACGATTACATGAGAAAGTTAATTACAATAACAATGATGATTTGATGAGAAAGTAGATTACAATAACAATAATAGCTGTGTTCCAGAACTAAAAAGTTTTAACAATTTTTACGACTTTTACACATTTTACTCGAAAAAGCGTTCCCGTACACAAAAAAGTTGTAAAATGTTCACTTCTCTTTAAACAAAAATGGCGCTGAATGACGCTCTCTTTAAAAACTTTTTACACGACAAATTTGGTCGAGTAAAAAAATAGTAACATGGTTGCCGGCGTCTGATTGGCTGATACGCCGACTTTGACATTTGTTCCAGTTTTTTTGACGTATTTTCCATTTTTCCGTTCCCGAACTATTTCAAAAAACTTGTGTGTGATAACAAATTTTTTGCAGTTCTCTCTTTTACGAGTTTTACCATTAAAAAGTACGGGAACGAAGCAAATGATTTGATATTAATGAGAAGGTTCAATGAAGAGAATAAGTAAAGGAGAATGAGTTAAGAGAATAACTAAAGGAGAATGTAATATAAGAAATTAATAAAAGGTGAAAATGGAAACAGTTTATAAATTATGGAATGATAAATAAATAAAAAAACATAAACAGTAAAGAACAAAATTTAATTCATAAATATTTGAATACATAACTTGTGCGTCATCCAATTTATTGTTCAATTTTAGTTATTTAAACAATTCAAGAAAATTAACATTAAAGTTCTTACTATGCATTTTAATATAAAAACAAACTTTTGCAATTAGTTTGAAGTAAAAATATGGTATTAACATAGCACTTTTCAGGTTTATGACGTCTACTGGTATATGTTTTTGACGTTTACAACTTTCTGACCATCGAAAACCTAATGTAGACCATCTCTGGTTAAAGCACAAAAAAGTGACTATTATTGAATTTGTTTCTATTTCTTGTAATTGTTTAAACTACTGATATTTTTGAAGAACTTAAATGTACAGAGGGACTGGGAACTTCCAAAAATCAATTTTTCTAATTTCTCTTAAATGGGATATTTTCTCTGTGAGCATTACTGCTCAAATGCATACTCTTAAAAATAATTGTAACAAATTCGCATTTGTAAATACTTAAAAGAAGCACAGTGCAAATGATAATTAGTATAGCAGTGATCTCGAACTCTGACGTTACTGTGTTCTTCTTATTGTTTTCAACATTACTCCCAGATTGTTTTACAAGAAATAATATTATACTGTTATATTCAAGATGAGTGAGACTAATAATGATAGTGAGGAAAGCAGTGATGATTCTTCAATACGATTTGCCAACAGAAAGAATGGTCCAGCAAGACGTTTATCGTTTTCTTCGGATACATCCGATTGCAACAGTACAAACCCAACAAAAACATTGATTGGGAGAAAAAGAAGTCGTAACCCTGTTAAATGGAAACGAAATTTACAAAAGCATAAGAGGATTAAAGGTTTGGCATACAGGAATAGGGGAGAAAATTTAATACCTGCAAAAACATTTGTCGATTTACAATGCAGATGCCGACAAAATTGCAATCAAAAAATTGATTCGGATGAGAGAGAGGCTGCTATGAAAGAATTTTATAATTTACCTAGTCAACTTGAACAAAATATTTTCATAAGAGGTTGTATTAAAGTAAACAAAATAAAAAGAAGACGCCCAATGAATGACACTAAAGAACCAAGATCACGTTCGGTTACATATTACTTTCGTAAGGAGAGTCTTGATATTCCAGTTTGTAAAAAATATTTTAAAGACACCTATCAGGTGAGTGACGGGCGTATATTCGATTGTTTTTCTAAAGAACAAGTTACATCTTTGGTTGATAAGCGCAAAGGCCGCGTTGCAAGGAATAAAATAGATGATACACATGTTATAAAGCATATAAAGACATTTCCAGCCTACAGTAGTCACTACACCAGAGCTCATAATCCAAGACGACAATATTTAAATCCTGACTTAAATATAAAGAAAATGTATGAACTATACGTCACAGAATGCGAAAAAGAAAACGTAGAACCAGTGAAAGAAAAATATTATTATAATGTGTTCTCTAAAAAATTTAATTTACATTTCAAACAACCAGCAAAGGATACATGTCAAACTTGTGATGCTTTTGAAATAAAAATTCAATCTGCAGACGATGAGGGAATTAAGATAGCAAAAATTGAAAAAGAAAATCACTTAAAAGAGGCTGAACGAGCTCGCAGTCAAATGTCTTCCGATAGAATGGCAACATCGGAAAAATTGTTCGTATTTTCTTTTGACTTGGAGAAAGCTTTAGCCTTCCCCAAGTTGACAACATCCGTAGCTTATTATAAGCGAAATTTATATGTTTATAATTTTGGATGTCATGAATTTAATAAAAATAAAAGCCACATGTTTGTTTGGCCAGAAACTGAAGGATCTCGTGGCTCGCAAGAAGTTTCATCTTGTCTAATAAAGTACATAAAGACTTATGCTCCAAACGTTGAAAAGGTCATAACATATTCGGATTCATGTACCGGACAAAACAGAAATATTAAAACCGTCTTAAGTTTATTAAAACTTGTACAAAGTACGGAAATCAAGGCTGAATCAATTGAAATGAAATTTTTAGTAAGTGGACACAGCTATTTGCCCAATGACTCAGATTTTGCCATTATCGAGTCATGCGCGAAAAAAAATCAAAACATTTTTTCACCGGAGGATTGGTACCATATAATCAAAACATGTAAAAAGAAAGAGCCATTTCAGCTAATAGAAATGACTCACAACGATTTTTTGTCAACAAAACCTTTAGAACAGTCTATCATTAACAGAAAAGTAACTGTCACAGGCCAACCAGTAAATTGGCTTAAAATACGCTGGATAAAGCTAGAAAGGTCCAAACCCTACCTCATACAGTTCAAATGTGATTATAATGAAGACACCGAATTTCAAACCATTAATATAAAAAAATCTTTAGTGGGTAGACCGCAAAGTTTGAAAAATATTGATCAACCTTTATTATATCCTAAAGGTAGAATTGTGACAAAAGAAAAATGGAGAGACATGATGGACCTCCTAAAATTCATTCCTCCGGTTAAACATGATTTCTACAAAAACTTGTTAACACATCAAAATGAAGAATCCTCACATACTGATGGAGAAGACATTATTTATAATACAGCTGAATCATCCTAACGAAGAATGCCGCTAACATAAAACTAACATGAATTAATTACAAATATTATAATATAACCGAACTGCCAACATTAATTTTTATGTAAAATCTGTAATATATGTATATATTAAATAAGTTTTTCTTTACTAAACAATGAAAAAAAAAAAATTAAACACCTTACTTTGTTACTTTTTCAGTGCACACTTCGATTAACTCCACCATTACCACACATTACTAACGACTGTTTGTTTACTATTCTTTTTATTTTATTTTATATACCGTTAGATGAAAGCTATACCTGCTATTATGCATTCTACATTATAAATTTGAATCCATATTATCAGGGGAATTTTAAAAAACCACATACACTTCATCGTCGTTTTTCTCAACTTTTTGTTTTATGGAGTTAGTCGAAGTGTGCTCTGAACGCCTCATATCATAACTATAAGCGAACAATTCACATTAAGCGGTAAGCAAACCTAATTTTGGATTATTTGGACGATTTTCCAAAAACGATTTTCGATCAAAAACTGTCGGTAACGCTGGTCACAACACTTCTTCAACAACAGTTTTTAATATAGGCCCTTGTTTAGGTATAGCCCCCATATAATGGTACCTCCCGATTTTCGGTATTTTGAGAATTTAAGTAATTTGGGAACCTCAACCAATGGCCAAAAAACTTCTCCAAAAATGTCAACCAATGTCCATGTTTTGGTATCGCCGCCATATAACAGTGCTTCTGGATTTTTGGTATTTCGTGTTTTGACTCAACTACCCGTAATTTGACATTTGAGGTTCCCTACAGTCACGCAACTTCTCCACCAAAAATAGTCAACTGTACCTCCCGATTTTCGGTATTTTGGGAATTTTAGCTTAATTTTTGCCCCACGGTTTGGTATAGGCCCCATATAACGGTCCCGGCCAAACTTAATACTTTTTTACTTGTTTGGTCTGGAAAGAGCCTGGTGCCCTTATGAATATGCAACATAAGATTTCTAAAAAACTTATCTACAAAAATTGTAGACATTCAAACGAAGGTCGGTTCCTCCTGACCGAAGATATTGTAATTTCGTACATCGGGTTCTCAGATTGTAAGATAAACGATACTACCCGATATGTAGTCTTGTAATGGATTTTCTACTGAATTGGCTGTAGCTTGGTATTTCGGATTCTCAATGGATTGTACACACTACGTCTACTTGGAATTTCGGATTTTCTTTGGTTGGAAAAAATCGATGCTTCATACGAATTGCACCTTGTTTAAAAGAAAGTGATGTTCTTCAGTTAACATATTCCACTTCTCCTATGAAAAAGCCTTGACGTGACGGAAGAGCTTGGCACTTTCATAAAGTTCAACACGTCAGTGCCAAATGAAACCAATAAGATCGTTTTTTTGCAGAACACTATAGTGTGTACATTTCTTTACAAAATATGTATTGCATTGTGAAATTCTAATATTGCCACTTCAGTAACCCCCTTTTGGTTAAAAAAAAATTAATAGAAAATGCAATCTGACATCAAGAATACATGAAACACATGCACGCACAATAAATGTCTACCCCACTCTGGTATTTTTGGATGGATATGTGTATTTTAACGATGACGTTCCAAAATGAATGGATCATCAGCTACGACAAAACGAAACCTTAGGCGATCCAGAGTATCGTTGTTGTTTCTTCTCCTTTTTTGGTCTTAGTTGGAGATCGCACATTTCCTTACAGAAGATCAATTTAGTTTTAGTTGTTGTTTTGTGTGTGTTGTTTTTGGACTCATTAGTCTCCCACAAGTTGTATTAAGATAATCTGTGATGCTGGTGGTACCACACACACAGGTATACATACCTTCACTCAATGCTAGAAAGGAAGTAAAGTGAGTGAGCGCCTTCTATTGAAGCGTGATGCTGGTCATGTTCAATGCCGCGAAGCATTTTGCGATTAATTCACAGCCAGTGTTACGTTTAACTCAACACCAACAAATGCAAAGACAGCCAAGCTGACTGGCTGGCTGGATGGCTGGCTGGTTGGTTGCTGCCTTTTCTGGCTGTGTTAATGAATTGTTTGTTGATTTCATTTGAACGATTAGCCCAAAACTTGCAAAAATTTACAAGAAATGCAAAATAAACCAAAAAACATTCAGGAACTCATTCAGACTAAACCATCAGCCAGTCTAAGAAGCTGTGGCGTAACATTGCCATTTTTACAGGAAAATGCGTTTCAGTATCTTCCAATAGATATTCATTTTTAGTGAGAGAACAACCAAATTAGGTCTTTTTCGTATTGTGGTTTAAAATACAACAAACAAGTCAACAGCCTACGTAGAGTGTCTATGGTGGTCCATTTGCCAAGAATGTTAAATTGTTTAAGAGTTGGCCAAGGTAAATTAATCCGATTGTGGTAAAAGAGGTATTTCATTGTTATAGATAATGCATACAGCTGAAGGTATTTTCATTTCAGATATTGAACCTTAACAAAAGTGGAATAAAAGTAACGGTTTTAGCTTTATGTTAAATTCTACTTGCAGTCAAATTTTTCTATAACGATGGGGACGACACCTTAGTACGTTATGGAGAAAATTCGTTATAAACGGACTATTT
Organism: Musca autumnalis; assembly: GCF_047663935.1. Lineage (NCBI taxonomy): Eukaryota > Metazoa > Arthropoda > Insecta > Diptera > Muscidae > Musca > Musca autumnalis. Next base: position 125,651,187 of record NW_027411866.1, on the reverse strand, counting down.
ATATATAGAGAAACTAGACTGTATTTCGGAAAAAAACATGTGTTCATAGAATGGTAGAAGGAAATTTGATGTACGTTTTGATGTAAATACGTCATGAAAATTTTTTATATAAGGTAAGCGATTCAAGAATACACCAAGAAAAAGAGCTTATACGTACAATAAAGAAACGAAAAACAGCATATCTTAGACACATCATGCGAAACAGCAAATACAAACTACTCCAAAACATCATCCGATGCAGAATAGAAGGCAGACAGTCCAGGGGAAGAAAAGAGAAGTCTTGGATTAACAATATTCAGGAATGGACCGGCATAAATGATGCCTCAACTCTACTCAGCAGGTGCAGAAATCGACAATCTTTTGCTGAAATAATAAACAACTTATAAATACATATAATCACTTAATATAATGTAATATATTTTATGTAATTGCACTGATCGCCATAAATTCGTAAAACGAATAGGCAAATAAAGAAGAAAAACGATTCATACAAAATTTCAACAATATTATTAAGGAAGTATAAAGGTATTATTACAAACAATTGAAAACGGCGTTAAATTCGACCGGTTCGAACTTTTCATACCATCTATATATATATATTAAATAAAATAGAAAAATGTTTGTTTGTTTGTGCCTCAATAACTCAAATAACTCAAAAACCGCTGAACATATTTTCCTGAAACTTTGAGAGTTTATTACAGCATCGCCTGAATGTAACATAGGCTATAATAATGTTTGAAGATATAGCATCATAAGTTGAGGTACCTCTTAAAAATTTCGATTTTCTATGCGAATATTTTTAGAATGCTAACAGCTACAGTCATCAATTTTTGTCAAAATAAGTGCGAAGTTAGTGCACGTCCCCTCTTTCAAAACAAGCGGGATGGGGTCGGGGGCAGCAGTTGTCCGCTTGATATGATAATATCCAATATTGTCTATTTGAATCAATATTAGCTTGAAGGCTTTTAAACTTATTAAAGTTTATGCTGAAAATAATATAATATGACACGAGAAAAAAAGCGTAACCCTTTGGATCCAACAATAACATTTAATATTTATGCATTATTATCGGATTGAAAATCTTCAAACTAGGCAATAGTGATAATCATACAATCACCTATAATGTCACAACGGATCAGAGTAAGCAGGTAATCACATGGGGAAGGTCCCCTAATAGATACAAATAATAAATATGACGGGCAGGTTCAGGGTAGGCAATTACCACCAGAGGCTCAGTATTTCTGGTATAGCTTAGGTACGGTATGGAGGTGTTCTACCCTTAAGAAAGTAAGTAGATAACATTTTTCATGTTCTAAGACTCGTACATTCAAGGTACATGTTCGCAGAGCCTAATTTGCCCTATAAGTAGAAAATAATTTAACTTTAAGGATAATTATACATTATTTTCATCATTTTTACCATATGGGAGTAGTGTTTTCCAAGAGATTACCATAGGCCGAACTAAGAAAAGATCTCCACTTCTCTTTATTTGTTGCTTCGCACTTGGCCTGCCAATTCTGCGTGCACCGCCAGGCTCGAATTTATAGTCCGGTCAAAATAGACATGCGTATAAGGGGGAAATAGCAAAAATTCCCACAAAGCTGAATTTTGGTGGAGAGCTAGGGTTGGCCATTAGAAGCAACGTCCTAAAAGTCCCCATCGATCCCATGTGTGCAAAACAAGCTATTCGGGGTCAAAGGTCATTTTTGGAGGCATTATTCAGTTTTTTTAATTTTTCTGAAAAACGGTAATACTTAGCAAAAGAGCGCTAAAGTAAAAGTTGTAGATTCAATAATTGTCTACAAGATTGGTCCTTATGATTCTTAAAAAAGACTTACCATTTTCGAGATATCTCGATCTAAAGGTCAAGTAAAAAATTAGCCGCGTAAGTACATTATGAGGCGAACCGGTTAAAGTAACGACACTATGTGTTAGATACTTCCGTAAGCTTTCAAACGATATCCACTTTGCAGTAATCGGTTCAGTAGAACCGGGTCTAACCCGGTTTTTAAATTTGGCCTTTCGGGTCTAATAACCGGCGAACCGGATCCGCAACCGTTGAAAATTATACATTTCCGTAATCAGCGCAACAAACCCTACCTTCGGACAAAACATGAAAAAAATCGGAGAGTTTTCGTTGGGGTCGTTCCCGTTGGGCTTTCGATTATACATGTGGGTTAAATGGGCTATTTTTGCATAAAATGACTCTAACATTGAATAACTCTACTAAACACACTCCGATTTTGTTGGAATTTTTTTAGAAGATAGCTATAATTTCTCTCTTCAAGAAAAAATATATTTTTTGGGGGACAGACCCGATTACTTCGCTTATTTTAGCCGGTTCGTCTGAATATGTGCATATTTCCCTTATAAGTGCATAAAAATCATGTGTTTTTTAGAAAAGCTCTATCTCAAGAATGGTTCCTTCTAAGAAAAAAATTATAAGGGTCATACTTGTAGATAATTTTTCTGTCTACAATATTTACTTTAGTCACTTTTTGATTAGATCAACCGTTTTCAAAAAATAAATCCGAAAACCTAAAAACCCTTAAATTTTGACCTTTGACCCCGAATAATTTTTTTTTTTACACATGGGATCGATGGGGACTTTTAGGACGTTGCTTCTAATGGTAAACCCTAGCTCTCCACCAAAATTCAGCTTTGTGGGAATTTTTGCTATTTCAATGTCTATTTTGACCGGACTATTATACGTCTTTTAGCAGGTTCATCATCGCTCATTCTTATTATATGGCCTAGCCAACGCAATCGCTGCATCTCGAAACGTTTAACTATACTGATGTCGTTGTATATCAGATACAGCTCGTGGTTCATGCGACGTCGATATTCACCGTCAACGCACCAATCTGCGTAGATCTTTCGAAGAATTTTTCTCTCAAACACATCAAGTACTGCAATGTCTGCTTGCGCAAGTACCCAGGCTTGGGAGCCAACATCAGTACGGGTAGTATCAGTGTTTTGTAGAGCGTTATTTTTGTTTGACGAGATGTGGCTTTGTGTTTAATCTGCTTACGTAAACCAAAGTAGCATCTGTTGGCCCATATAATTCTTCTTTTTATTTCACAACTGATGTCGTTTATTGTGTTTACGGATGTGCCGATGTAGACCAAGTCTTTTACTACCTTAAAATTATAGGAACCAACTTCCACAGTTAGTCCGAGCTCAATGGACGAATTGCGCGTCGACACCATCAACTTGGTCTTCTCACCGTTTACCGCCATTTTACAAAGCCGAATGAGCTTTGCGGGTATACCAAATTCAGACATGGCTTGGAATATCTTTGAACGCAGCGGGCTGTCGAAGGCTGCTTTATAATCGACAAAAAGTTGATAGGTGTCGATTTGCATCTCTTGGGTCTTTTCCAGGATTTGCCGCAGGGTAAATATCTGGTCAATGGTGGACTTGTCAGGCCTAAAGCCGCATTGGTATGGTCCAATTATCTCGTTGACCATAGTCGTTCGCACAATATCCCTGACACGATCTTGTAGGCAATAGGGAGTAGATTTATGCCCCTATAGTTAGAGCATATAGTCTTATCTCCTTTCTCATGGACGGGACACAGGATACACAGGCTCCAATGGTCGGGTACTCGTTTTTCCTGCCAGATGGTGCTAACTAGCTGATGAATACACCTTATCAGCGTGTCGCCTCCGGTTTTGAATAGTTCGGCTGATAAGCCATCGGGTCCTGCTGCCTTATTATTCTTCAGCCGATTTATTGCTGTCTTTACCTCATCTTGGCTGGGCGTTATACACTAGCGGTCATCTGAATAGGTTTGAATTTTTTTCTTTTTATATGTTAAGGTATCTTCTGATGCGTTCGTATTGCAGATCCATACTATTTAGTTTTTGAGAGCCCTATACTATGCCAACATTCCAAAGAAAAAACTTGACGGTGTTGCCATATTTTCGGAAAATATCCCAATTATAATAAAAAATGTACAAAAAAGTGACCAATGTTTGCGATCATCAGAATAGGTTTGAATCAAATAAAATTGAAAAATTGTACTATCCAAACAAATATTGCGCAGTTTTTTGGTTTAGTTTAGTAAAATGGAACATTCTGATAAATCCTACAACAAATTTGACCCGCTTTATTTGGAACGTGGGTTCAATTCTCAACATTGAAAAGTTACCAAGAACTTTCAGATAAAATCAAGAAATATTCAAACCAAAACGTTTTACAAACTTGCTTTAAATGACTTTTTGATTTCGTTAGATCTCTTCTGAGCTTCGAAAATTGTCTGAAAGCAAATACCAAGTGTAGCCATATTATTAGGATCGATAAAATGGAAAGGTCATTGAAAATAGTTGGTATTTTAGTACAAGTTTCATTTTTTAACTAACCTTGCAGTACAAATCTAAGTATTATCATGCTCACAAATCCACCATAGTTGACCACATGCATCATAAATGTTCGAAAATTGGTCTGGAAGAATGTTTCATCGACGACAATAAAGTAGACAATTGTAATTCAAATTTAAGTCAAAGGGGCATGATATCACCGACTGTTATAGTGCTGTAATACCTATATAGTCAGGTCAAAATGTTTTTTTCTGTTCACAAGTCATAAAACAAACACGAATAAGTACAAAAGAATGGACTACTGAGGTTATACAGCACTATAAAAGTCGCCGATATCATGCCCCTTTGACTTAAATCTGAATTACAATTTTCTACTTTATTGTCGTCGATGAAACATTCTTCCAGACCAATTTTCGAACATTTATGATGCATGTGGTCAACTATGGTGGATTTGTGAGCATGATAATACTTAGATTTGTACTGCAAGGTTAGTTAAAAAATGAAACTTGTACTAAAATACCAACTATTTTCAATGACCTTTTCATTTTATCGATCCTAATAATATGGCTACACTTGGTATTTGCTTTCAGACAATTTTCGAAGCTCAGAAGAGATCTAACGAAATCAAAAAGTCAATTAAAGCAAGTTTGTAAAACGTTTTGGTTTGAATATTTCTTGATTTTATCTGAAAGTTCTTGGTAACTTTTCAATGTTGAGAATTGAACCCACGTTCCAAATAAAGCGGGTCAAATTTGTTGTAGGATTTATCAGAATGTTCCATTTTACTAAACTAAACCAAAAAACTGCGCAATATTTGCTTGGATAGTACAATTTTTCAATTTTATTTGATTCAAACCTATTCTGATGATCGCAAAAATTGGTCACTTTTTGTACATTTTTTATTATAATTGGGATATTTTCCGAAAATATGGCAACACCGTCAAGTTTTTTCTTGGGAATGTTGGCATAGTATAGGACTCTCAAAAACTAAATATTATGGATCTGCAATACGAACACATCAGAAGATACCTTAACATAAAAAAAGAAAAAAAATCAAACCTATTCAGATGACCGCTAGTGTATATGATATTGAATGTATAACTCTCTCCTTCCAATAATGAATCAAAAATCCAATTCCCCAATCCAATTATCTTATGTCTACCCACGTTATATTTTCCTAATTCAGTAACTGTTTAAAGGACAACCTCTTCCGACTTTGAATAATTCCCCGGAATTAGTGATTAACAAACAGGACATTAAGTATTTGTGTCCCTTCGCTGCACGTTCTTCTTCGGCTTTCCTTATTTCGACAGGGTGTATTCCATTGACGACGATTTGTAAGAAACATAAATGCTGTTTTGACTTAAAAATACTAAGTTTGATATTTGGGTCCTGTCAGGGACGTAGCCAGGATTTCATTTCGGGGGGGTTGGGGGGCCACCTGACCAAAATTTTGAAAGTTCATGTTAGCGAAAATGTCATATTTAGCAAAGATGCAACCCATATTTTAGACTTATTCTACTGATGAAATAATTTTCAATACTATTTTTTAGTTCATATGGCGCAAGACTTCTTGGCCAATTTTATCTTTTAGAATTTTTTTGACAATATGTCACAGTTAATATATGGTCAAAACAATGAATATATTAATAATGCCATATATTTTTCGGTGGATCATTTATCAAATAATTCACAACTACAGTGAATGTTATGAAATTCAGTGATATCACTTCGGTAAGGCCAAAAGAAAGCGAATACAATGGAAAACTTTAGAAATATCATAACATTTAATTTTCAAATATCTTAACATTACAATTTTCAAAAATATGCAAAATTCCTATGTACATATCGCAAAGCATTTCTGAAGGCCGAGAACTAATGCTGAGCAATAGTTAGTCTATCCATCAAGAAATTCTAGCACCTAATCGCGGTTATATAAATGACAAATCCTCCCTAGACTTATTTTGATGTCCTATCGTCGGACTTCACTTATATAAATTCTGGTTTCCTATCCTGGATATTCTCATAAATTGATCAGGAACAAGGGAAACTCTGGTATCCAGTCTTAAATTCTTTTAAAATGAAATTATGTCGCTCAATCCTATGTCTATACATGTATACATTCTTTTAGCAAAAATCCATAAACACAATTTTTCCCAATCTACATTTTTTATACTCTCAGCCTTTAGCCATAATGTGCCTCATCGAAATAATGGCTTTAGGGCCAAAGTGTTTTTGGAAGAAATCTGTTTCAGAAAACTTGGAGTCGACTTAGCTATGTCCGTTCGTCTGGATAGATGCCTGGAGATCACGATAATTCTCAAACAGATCGCCAGATTCGGTCAATAATTTGGCCTTTGTGATATTTTGATCTATCTACTCTTTCGGCAAACTTCCGCAGAGTATTTCAAAAATTTTCAGTGAAGTGCAGTTTAAGACCTCTATGGATAAGCTGTGTAAGCTTAAGACCTCAATGGTCATGGCTTCACTACCCTTATGCTAATAATTAGTTATAAGTAAATATAAAATAAATTAATAAATAAAAAACTCTCTGGAAACGCTTTGCTTTTGTGTTCTCGGGGCTCCTATTACTACCGTACAAGTTTTTCAGAGGCAAGTCTATACTTCCAGGGAAAATGACCCAAAAGCTGTAAAGAACACCTAAGGCAATCATGTGTAGTGGCTAGTGTACACGACAACTTTCGAACCGGATACTGTGTTGGTCCAAACTTTGTTTATCGCAATATTTCAGCGAGCCTTATATATACAAAATTCGAAAATGGTGCTTTTCGGTCTACTTCTTCTGGTATTTTCCCCCCAAATTTCAAGAATTTTAGCTAAAGTGGTATGCGAGAGTTTTCTTGAACGGAGCAACAGATTTGGTCCAAACTTTGGATTTAGTAATATTTTTTCCAAACTTAGTTTTTGCTCGAAAATGGGCCTTACTGGGGTACCTCCCTCACAAACCTTCAAAATAGTTGTTTAAGTGCAGTTTAGAGCGGTATTAAGTTTTTCATGGGCAAGTCCATATTTCCTGACTAAGAGTCAAAAGTTGAAAATTATACTGTGGCGAACTGACGTGACTGGTGGGCGTTATATCTTTTAAAAGGAATGACTCCCAAAATAAGATCTACTCCAAAAATGAACTATGTCGGTCCGGTCCATTTCTCCATACCTCCTCCGCAACACTTGTGATCAAAGTTCATACGTCCGAAATGGCTACAAATTTCTGAAAAGCTCCTAATGCATAGTTTTTGGGTTTAAGGATTTTGGCTGTGTAGCGGCTATTCGATCTGTCTATAGATGAAAGTTTCAATTCACACAGGCTCAGGGTACATTCCTGTCCGCAAAGTCGAGTGGTACTTGTTGAGATTTTGACTAAGAAGAACCTGTTTCCGGTCAGGTTTTAGATTTCGTTTGTCGTCACAAGGTCCTTTACCGAAGCAGGAAAAATTAACATTTCTAGAAATGTGCATCCATTGAAAGTACTTCCCAAAATACAATTGCTGTGGGTTTCTATGACATTTTCTTCTGGTTTTATTCAAAGAGTAAATCGGTCTAAAATGGTCTAGAATTGAAATCGGTTCAGATTTGGATACAGTGCCTATATATATTTTCGGCCGATTTCATGTATTTTATGTATTAAACACGCTATGTATGTCCAATTTCAATGAAATTTGGAATGTGTGACGGAATTGGGTCTAGAAATAAATTTTTCAAATTATATTGAAATCGGTCCAGATTTGGATATAGCTCCCATATATATTTTCCTCCAATTTCGTGTATTTGATGCACCAAACACGCTTTATATACCCGATTTTAATGAAAGTTGCAAAGAGTGACGAAAATTGGCCTACAAATAAATTTGTCAAAATATATTTTACCAGGGTCAGCTAATAAAATATAAACATTGACCTCAAGCTTAATAATCTTGATTTTATTAATATTAGAAAGGTCGAACAAAACATAAAAATTCGACAGAAAAATCCTTTTGTCCAATAGACATTTACGACACTGCGGTGGAACAGAAATTATATCATATTGCAAATTTTAAACATAATAAAGAACTTGTAATTGTTATGATTTTCAAAATAGTTCATTATAAAAACGTGTTAGAGAAAATATACAAACAATTTAAACCACAAATATTAAGCAACAGTTTTACATTTTATTGTTGAATTGCTCTTATAAAAAACTTCAAAAACAAAATGTCGCAAAAAATTTTTTTCTGGATGTTGCCAAGCCAAGGTATTGGACCTGAACTTGTTCTGAACTCAGTAACACCGTCAGCCTAAAATTCCGATTAAACGCTTAAACAACACCTTAAAACTTAACAAGAACTATGCATAAAATTGCTCAAAAAGCCTAACTTGTTCATTATTTTTATATTTTCAAATATGTTGAACAATAAGTATACCAATGTAGATAAATAATTCTATATAATGCTTCCATACATATTTCTTGAACAATTTAAAACAGTTTAAAATTTTACTCAAAAATTATAAAATGTGTAACATAAGCTAATATTCTATAGGAACTAAAATCATTTCGCCCGGGCCCCCCCCCCCCCCTGGCTACGTCGGTGGGTCCTGTGATGGTAATTGCTTCCCCTAAACCTGCCGGAATTATATCTTCCCGACTAAATAAACTGATAGAAGATTTGTTTTACCATGGTTCAAATTTCTCATACATACACTCCACGTCAGTAGAATAGAACACCTAAATTTCTGTTAATCTTAGCTTATTTATCCCGAAGCGAATGAATCTACGTTTTCATATCAGATTATTTTCCTCTAAATGTGGAGCACATGTCCAAACCTTTAAACGACAGACTTGTTCGCGGAAAAAATCATTTTATTGACGAAAAAATTAAGGTTTTTATAAGAAACTTTAACGTTTTTCATATTTATTTTGAAAATGTTCCATCTTTTCAGCATCCGAAGCACTCGATTGTATCCGTCGAGGTTGTGTGTCATATTCTATCTTATTGTGAAGAAATATGACATAGCTGCGCGACTCTTATTGATATTCCGAGATGTTTCTATTATCTGTCAATTTAAACCCGTTTACGCTGTTATTTCGGCGTCCCCGGAATTATTTATATGGTTTTATTGGTGAAAAATGATTAGAAAGCCCCGCTTTATCGACTGAAAGAAAATTCGGCGTTAATATCTCCACAATTCTCGAAAATAAAATGACTGTTCTATCCTGATGACCGAAAATAAATGCCTATTTTTCATAGTACTATCGGAAAAATTATCAGAAAATCATTTCGCGAAAAGCTAGAAACATAATTTTTTCTGTGTTTGATACGGAACATCATAGGTTTTAAATCCCTACAAGATTAAAATCGTAGATTCATTCGTTTTGGGATAAATACGCTAACATTAACAAAAATTTAGGTGTTCTGTTCTACTGACGTGGAGTTTATATTGAGGCAGAAATAGGGTCATATTTATTATTTGTATCTATTAGGGGACCTTCCCCATGTGTTTACCCGCTTACTCTGACCCGTAGTGACACTATAGGTGATTGTATTATTATGACTATTGCCTATTTTGAAGATTTTCATTGCGAATAATAAAGCATAAATATTAAATGTTATTGTTGGATCCAAAGGGTTACTTCCCCCTCCACTCTTCCCATTGACTGACCGCCTTTTTTTTCTCGTGTCATATTAGATTATTTTCAGCACTAACTTTAATAATTTTAAAAGCCCTCAAGCTAATATTGATTCAATTAGACAATATTCAAAGACATTCAAAGATGTAATATTCAATATTATCATATCAAGAGGACAATTGCTCCCCCCGATCCCACCCCGCCTGTTTTGTAAGAGGGGACGTGCAATAACTTCGAACTTATTTCGACAAAAATTGGAGACTGTAGCTCTTACCATTCTAAAGATATTCGCATAGAAAATCGAAATTTTTTAGAGGTACATCAACTTATGATGCTGTATCTCAGGATCGCCGCGGAATTTCAAAAATTATTATAGCCTATGTTACTTTCAGGCGATCCTGTAATATACTCTCAAAATTTCAGAAATTGCGTCCAGCGGTTTCTGAGTTATTGAGGCACAAACAAACGTACAAAAATTTTTCAGTTTTAAAATAATTTAAAAAATTAAGTTACAGTGTTTTATTTATAAATGCAATAAAAGCTAGAAAATAATTGTTCGCTTAGCATCAAGCAGCATATTCTTCATGATGGAATCTCCGAAATAAAACCCTTGCCGTTTAATTTTGTCATCATTTTAAATTCAAGAGCAAGCGTTTTAATTGAGATATTCCATTATGAAGAAGAATATACTACTTGATGTTAAGCGAACAATTATTTTCTAGCTTTTATTGCATTTATAAACAAAACACTGTAGCTCAATTTTTTAAATTATTTTTTATTTTGAACTTTTTAGTAAGCACAATTTTTTGACTACTGAGAACCCCACAGACAAATTACAGCCAATGTTGGCCGAAAATGTACATAAACACTTTAAAACGCCTGAAATCGGGTGGTACCGTTATGCCATGGGCCCCAACAAAACCGAATTGGTACATCAGAACCTCTGAAAAATGTTCGTGTAGCACAGTCCGCAAACGTTCGCATTACCATTTTTATACCCTCCACCATAGTATGGAGGGTATATTAAGTTTGTTTTTCCGTTTGTAACGCATTGAAATACTCATTTGCGACCCTAAAAGTATATATATTCTTGATCAGGGTAAAATTCTGAGTCGATCTGTGCACGCCCGTCCGTCCGTCTGTGGTAATCACTCTAGCATCCACAAAAATTGAGATAGGACGCTGAAATTTTAGGAAAATGCGTCTTTTGTTTGCAGGCAGGTCAAGTTCGATGATGGGCTATATCGGTCCACGTTTTGGTATAGCCCCCATATAACGGTACCCCCCGATTTACGGTATTTTGATGTTTTTAGCTACATTTTCAGACCGATTTAGATATAATTTGACATTTAGGGTTCTTAAGTGTCAATAAACTTATATAACAAAACTTGTGGACATAGGTCCACGTTTTGGTATAGCCCCCATATAACGGTACTCCCCGATTTACGGTATTTTGACGTTTTTAGTTACATTTTCAGACCGATTTAGCTATAATTTGACATTTAGGGTTCTTAAGTGTCAATAAACTTATATAACAAAACTTGTGGACATACATAGGTCCACGTTTTGGTATAGCCCCCATATAACGGTACCCCCCGATTTACGGTATTTTGACGTTTTTAGCTACATTTTCACACCGATTTAGCTATAATTTGGCATTTAGGGTTCTTAAGTGTCAATAAATTTATATAACAAAACTTGTGGACATAGGTCCACGTTTTGGTATAGCCCCCATATAACGGTACCCCCCAATTTACGGTATTTTGACGTTTTTAGCTACATTTGCTGTCCGATTTAGCTATAATTTGACATTTTGGCTTCTTAAGTGTCAATAAACTTATATAACAAAACTTGTGGACATAGGTCCATGGTTTGGTATAGCCCCATATAACGGTACCTTCCGATTTTCGGTATTTTGAGAACTTTTCATACAAGTTTTAACCGAATTAGCTGTAATTTGAACATTTGACATTTGTAGTTCTTAGTGGTCACCACACCTCTCCACCAAAAATTGTCAAGAAAGGTCCATGTATGGATAAAGCCCCCATATAACGGTACCTCCCGATTTTCAGTAATTTGATGATTTTAGGTACAATATTAAAACGAACTAACTGTAATTTGGCATTTGAAGGTTGTAGTGGTCACCACACATCTGCATCAACAATTTTCAACATAGCCCAAATGTAACGATATCTTCCGATTTTCGGTAGTTTGAGGATTTTACTTAAAATGTTTAACCGAACGTAGGTCCATGTTTTGGTATAGTCCCAAAACAAACCTCCCGATTTTCCGTACCTTAGCTTTATTTTTTGGACGAACTTTCTGTAATTTGAAATTTAAAAGCCAACAAAAATTGTTCATTTAAGTTTATAGTTTCGTATAGCCCACATACATGGGTACATCCGAACTAGCTGTTAATGACATTTGTAGTTCCCACGTTATGTACCGATTTTCGGCATTTTGAGGATTTAAGCTACAATTTTTAACCAAATTAGGAGTTATTTGACATTAAAGGCTCACATCAAAAACTGTCAACATAGGTCCATGTTCTATTATAACATCTATATAACGGTACCTGCCAATTTCTAGCCCACCAAACATTGTCAACATACATAGGCACCATAAAAAAAATGGCCTCCCAAATGAAGCATTTAATGTACATTATCTGACATTTTAACGTACCCACTTAAAGTTGGGGACAGGAATGAAAACAAATTATTCCATTTTAGTTCAGAATATTCTATGGTGGAGGGTATGAAAAGTTCTGCCCGGCCGAACTTAACGCTTTTTTACTTGTTTTAATTTCAAGAGCAAACATGAAATTACGTAAGCTTGCATTGAAAAATTAAAAATTGTAATATGGAAAAGAAGAATAGAAATTTTATAATGCCATTATCCCTAATCCAATAAGAAAAATATATTGCATGACAAAGGATCGAACAGGACATCAAACAGGTGACCTATTCCACTTAAAACAAAAAATCCATCAACATTTAAAGTATTTGCTAACGCAAAACAAGGAATACATTAAGAGGACCCTACCAGAAAGGACCCCTCTAAGAAAACCAAGGAAAAAAGAGGAACAAATGTAGTTTTCATAAAAAAGGGGCGAGAAATAAACGCATTACTATGCATAAAACATGCCAAATAGGGATAGTGATGGTGCAGTAACGACTTGTACAAACACACAGAAACGCCAACATTTCTTTAACAAAACCTTCTTTCTTGAAGGGCGATTCAATGCGTGCATGTTCTATCATCAGCTACAACAACAACTACAGTCAAACATTGAGGCAATAACATTTCAAGGAAACGGAACCTCTAACTTTCTTTTGCAAAAAATTATAACCAAGACACGCTTACTGCAGTAAAACTGAATAAATGTTACCAAATGTTGTAATTTTCCCTCTCTCTTCCTGGCCGTTTTGTCCCATTCGGGAGGGTTTTGTTTTCTTCATGCTGGCGGTCACACGCCAACCAACATTTGATGCAGTCACTTGATGCTACAGGCTCTCCCTGCTTGCTATTGCCACAGAAAATATGGGTGCGATGTCTACACAGAAAACATCATTCATTTTACGCCGCAGCACGGATTAAGGTTATTTCAAGGATGCATGATGCTAAGATCCTTAAAAAAGTCCTAAGCGACTGGGGGCTGCTACTGCTATTGGGAGGCATTCAAGCTGTTTTCCCATTCTTGCAGTTTTATTTTTGTTAACGAAAAATTTCTTACCAAGCTGAAGAAGAAATGAATGAAAAAGGGAAATGAAGGCGAGGGGACAGAGCATCAACATCGTCATCACCATCAACAAAATTCATCAATCTTTGCCAAAAACTTAAACGAAATGGAAGTGAATGCATTGCGAAGAAAGAAAACAAAAAAATAACACTGCCGAAAAAATAACATCCTAAAATGCAACCAGAAAAAAAACTGTGAAAATGAAGAAGGTTTCCTTTTAGCGGGCCAGATATGCAGTGGTTAGTAGCATGTCATCGCAGTACTGTGGATCAGAGGGAATGAAATTCGAACTCAGATTGGACATTAGCTTACGTTTTGGAATAGCCCCCATATAACGGTAACGCCTAATTTCAGGTAGTTTGTAGTCTAAAATTTCATCTAAATTTTGTGGACATAGGTATATAACGGTACCTTCAGATTTTAGTTTTTATATCCTCCACCATAATATGGAGGGAATAATTAACATTGTCATATTCGCCGGAGACTCTAAGCCACCGTGTACAGTGGTAAGCACGTCCGCCCTGTACTCAGAAGGTCTGCGGTTGAATACCTAACCAGAACATTAAAATTTACGGCGGTGGCAAATCATTTTCTGAGTATTTCAGCCATGAAAAACTTCTATATTAATAGTGTTGTTGTAATAGTATTTTATATGTTTGTATTTTCATTTTCTGCTTAACCTGGCTATGGATCTATCTTCAGTTCCGGGAATGTGACTGCTTCGAAATGAAGCAATCCAGAGTGACCCCCAGAATTTTATGGTACTTTGTGGTAGGAATTCTGCTACCATCGACCATGACATTTACCTTTGTTCTTACCTCTGCCGTCCATGTGGTGAACACAGTGGCCAAAGATTTAATGGCGGTTATCTGCATATTCCTCTCGTGGAAAAACGAGGTAAGATCAGTCAAATAGGAGTTCAGCCTTTCACAAATGACATCAGGGAATGTATCTGATGCCATGATTGTACAATCATCCGCATACGTTTCGTTCCGTTTAAGGAATACAAGAGAGGAAGAGGTTACACAGTTCCAGAGATATCACCCCATCTTGGGGTACTCCCTGTTTCACTCTACGAGGCTTGGACTTCTTGTTCCTGAATTAAACATTCTGTCACACGACTTGCTCTGGTAGAGTCCTCGACTTATATGTGCGGAGAGGCCTGCAGCACTGTTGGTGTGCTGTTCTACTTACACGGTACGCCTGAACTAACTTTAAATGGAAGGTGTGTACACCTGGGAAGATTATGAACACATTGTTGTTTAGATGAGAAAAATCAAAAAGCGAAGAAGTTTGCATTTTAAGTGTTTTAGTGTTTGTTTGTTTTCAGTATTTCGTTTGGAAACGGCAAGTCCTATCGAAATGGGGCTAAAGGAAATATTGTACCGAAATTTCACGGCTACAACATTTTCTTTAGTCTCATTGCGATAGGACTTGCTGTTTCCAAGCAAAATCCTGAAACCTAAAAATGTGAACTTTGGCAGCGATTTATTTAAAATTCCACCGTGATTTATTTAAAAATCCTCCGGCGATTTTTTTTTTTGATTTTTCTCATCTATGGACATTGTATTTTTTGAATCCGCAAAAACTTGCCTTCATTTAAAGTTAGTTCAGGCGCACCGTGCTTACGTAACCCATGCTGATAGCTATTTCTGACGCTGGGAAGGACTGCAGACCCTTGAGTTTTTGCTACGGGCAACAAAAGCAAAATCGGTCTTTGCGATTCACCTTTGCTGGCATCCTTGCCTGGTTTCAGTAGAGGGACCACCCTGCATATTTTTCAGACTTCGGGAACGATTTCGATTGCTAGCGACAGGTTAAGAACTTTAGTGAGGTACTCGACTTCCGACACATCCAGCTGCTTCAGCATTAAAATGGAGTTTCCATCACGGCCCAGTGCTTTGGATTATTTTGCGTTTCTGATAACATTCGCAACATCATTCATTGTAACTTGTGGGGGTTCATAATTGCCAGGAAGAGATCTAAGGGGACATTGTACACTCTTCTTTGTGCTGTCACTCCAGTTGTGCTCCACAAACTGTCGTTTGAAATAATTTGCCCACCTCTTCTGATCAGTCAGCGTAGCGTCGTCAAATGTGAAGTCCAATCTTCCTTCTTTCCAGGGTTCGAGAGTGACTTAACCGTTGCCCACAATTCACTTATTCCGGCTCTGCTGCAAAACGTAGAGCTATCAATCTGCGGCAATGTTACTCCTATAACCTGGAGTACAGCTATTTATCAGCGGGACGTAAACGTTCAGTAACTCTACCTCGACAGTTCACACATGACTGCTGCCCCCATACATTCCATTTCCTCTACGGGTCGTTAGACCCAGTCTCAAGCGAAATAAGTCTGTATTAAACAGACTGGTTCAATAGGAAAGCTAATTCCTTACCTCCACTTCTGGTGCGATCCTTTCTCAGTACGTTGTAATCATCAAAGAACAACCCCTGAGATGCCCCCCTCCCGGTATCTATTGCATCTCACTGATATTTGTGTGTGGAGAATACGGAGGTGAAAAACTGAACACATATAAATTGGTCCTGGATTTTCCTCCGTCCCGGCAAGGATCAAAAGAATCCGGAGCAGGCATTCCGGGATATTCTGCTCCCTTTCTGTGTTGGGAGCGAAACAATTACGGACATGTGCACACTGAGGTGACAGCCGCTAGCCGGAGTACGGGTTTTTTGTGGTTCCGGGTAAATCCGGTATCTAAGAACCCGCCAAGATAGGATAGGGACCATGGGTATCGGTTGTGTAGCCGGTATTCGATCTCTTCATAGATGTCACACAGGATCTACGTTTTTCGGCCGAAAATTGGATGTTATTTGGCATTTAGAGCAAATTATGGACATTGGTACTAACAGAATGAACGTTTTTTAAAGCAAGGCAATACTTCCTGAGAAAGTGGGCCGAAAGCAGTAAAAACCGCTATGGTACCATGTGTAGAGATTGGAGCGCTCGATAACTCTCGAACGGATATACTGATTCGGTACAAAATTTGCAGTCGTAATGTTTTGCCCAAACTTCAATAAAGTTGGAAGATGTGCCATAGCGGTCCACTTCTTCAGATACCTCCTTTACTAAAGTTCATAACCTTTCGCTAAAATTGTGCACACGATAAATCATGAAGGCTGTAACCGGATTGGTTTATATGTACTTTGCGCATCGTAAAATTTCCGCCAGACATAGGCCAGGTTCGAATATGGTCTATATCGATCCACCAGTTTTTTCGCATAGATTTGTATACTCTCCACCATAATATGGAGGGTATTGTAACGTGACATATTGATCACGTACATAAAACCAACAACAGCGACGGCCACTACTACAACAACAATACAACCGGCCAACAGAGAACAGCAAGGCCCCACTACCCAGATGTGTAACAACCTGTCAATCCATACACGCTGTTGGGTTCGCTTACATTTCTGTGGGATGTGTGTGTTACAGTGCAATTTAAGGCAAGCGCCATCATAACAACTGCAGAGTAATTCTCAATTGCTCTGTGCGACTGTACACATTAATATTCCAGTTTCGTTGGGGAAAGACAGGCTTGCTACTGCAGGGAGCCAGCCATACGGGCTTGAGTACATAAGACTTTTATCAGTCCATAAGAGAATTATCAGTCCACGTCTTCTTACATCCCCCATAGAAGCGAACCTCTTGATTTTCTGTATTTTGAAGGTTTTAGCCACATTATATCATACCGAAATATCGGAAGTTTGATATTTGGTCTTCTTTGAGTCTAAAAACTTTCCGCCAGAAATTTGTCGGTATAGATCGAAGTTTTGATATAGCCCCCATAGAACGGTAGCTCCCGAATTTCGGAATTTTGAAATTGCTGAAATTTGGTATTTAGTCTTCTTCATGAACGAAAAGAAGCTAATTATTCCATTTTACTTCAACACAACTCGTGGTGGAGGGTATAACATATTCGGCCCGGTTAACGCCGTTCTTACTTGTTTTGCAATAACTTGTGTTCTATGTTTTTCGTGGGCAAGTACATGCGTCCTGACATAGTGCTCCAAAACCTCTGAGTTATACGGTGGCTAACTGATAAGACTGCAGGGCGCGCTATCTATCGAAAATAAAATACACTTCCAAAATTGACTATGCGGTTCATTCAGCTTACTCCTCCGAAACACTTTTGGATAAAACACTTAATACCTAATTTTTAAGGAAAAGGATTTTGGTCGTGTAGCCGGTATTCAATCTGTCCATAGACGAAAGTTTCAGTCCACACAGGCTGAGGGTATAGCTCTGTCGGCCAAGCCGACTGATATTTGTTATTTGTTAAATTAAAAAAGGAATATTTTAAAGTAAGTTGCTGTTAAATTAAATTGTTTTCGGGATAGTGCCTATCCCACCAAATTTTAAAAACAACGAAATTGAGATAATTCTGGATTATTTTAAAAATACAAAAATATAATTTATGGCACTAATAAATTAAAGTTTTTTTAATAAAATATTAAAACAACGACTATGGGATTAAGCCTGACTAATTTGTAAAGCAAAATAGAATTCGTCATCCCAAATAAAAAACGCCAACCCTCCTGAAAAGAATTTTGTTCATTTATCCGGGGTTGTAGCTGTCCATAGGTCGCACTCATATATTATTATATATGTAATATTGATATCTTTTCGAATAAATTATCGTCATTTTTGTTATGATAAGCCAAGCTGAGAATTTTTTGATTCTGTTTTTAATTGATGTACTCTCAACCAGTGTTAGCACGAAATAGATTCCATAGGGGCCTTAACAATTTTTTATTTCACATGTCACACAAGGCCTGGTGTGTGCAGTTTCGTTTAAATTGCTCCAAGGATAGCTAAATCATTAAATATAGAAGCATAAACCCCTTGCCATTAGATCTCACATGAACATAAATATTGTCAAAAACAAAAATATTAAAAACCACTGTCTTGTCTTTCCGCTGCTAAACATGCCAACGTACGAATATTTATAAAAGATGCTGCTGGCACAACCATCATCGTCATCATATTTGCCACATACACCGAAAAAATTAAGCCTTACACAAAGAACAAACTGCAGATAAAACCCACTCTTTTCGGTATCCTTTACTTCTTATGAAATTCGTTCGTCCTGTTGTTTTTTGGAGATCCCAATGCTGTTGTTTTCTCCTCCGTGTTCGTTGTTTTGGTTCATCTCTGTGTTCGTTGTTTTTTTTTTCTTTCCATTCATTTTGTTGAAATTATGGTTTCGTCTTTCATTTTGCCATAATGACGAAAAAGTGTCAGCTTCTTTTGCCATGCCATCCATCCATCTATGCAGTCTGCCAGTCCCAACCCCCCAAACATTAATTCATACTTCTTCTACTCACATTCATCCATTTCATTCGTTCGTTCGTTCATTTATTCTAAAAGATTTTAATATCAATGGACGTTGTTAAATGGAATGAAGATTGGAATGGATGTGTCTTCACACGACATTCGTTGTAACTGTACTTTAGGTATTTTTTTGGCAACTATTTGGAATATATTCTTTTTTTGAGATTCCTTGCACCAAACTATTAGGGGCGGAGAAAAATTCTTGATTCAGGCTTTGACTATGGAGGTGATGGTGGTCGTTCCAAAAGACTAGTAGTGTTTGTTGCTTCTAATTTGGTCTTAATTGATGGAAGATGTTTTTTTAAGGTTTGAGTAGAGGGGATTTTTTTAAGCCAAAGATTGTAAATGAATGTTCATTAGATGTATTTATAATGGATGGTAAATGGAAAACTACAACGGCCAACGTCAAGAAAATTTTGTGTCCTTTGTTGTTTTCTTGTCTTTCACATAAGTAATGACGAAAACAATGCCAGCAAAGAATGATGATCACCTGATGGTATGGGTAATAGTTTCTTTTTCTTATTCATGGCAATGTTTTTCTTTAGAAATGAAAGTTCGTTGTCCTTTAATTATGGTGGAAATAAGCCCAACTTTAATAATTATATCCCAGGATATTGACTTTAGAAATCACGTAGTGGCTTTCGAAGATATCAATATTGGAATGCAAGCAAATCTTGTTTTCAATGCTAATGCAGAAACGTGTGGATTTGTCCTTTACATAGGGGTATATGGCTTAGTCCAGATTTACATTAGGCAATTTTCTTTGCGGCAATTGTAAAGTTTGTCGGTGAGAGGGGTTATTGAGAGTTAAAGGCTTCCCATACGCTTCATTACACTCTCCAGCAAACTGAAAATAACAGCAAGGAAAATCGCCTAATCTAATTCCCACGACTTCCGGTATTATACACCGGATTGACTCGGAGGAATTTACGACCAGGAGCCATCACCTAAACAATTATTTGTTTGTGTTCATATATTTTTTTTTAACATGGGAGCAGAAAACAATTAAATATTCGTTAGTTCGTCCGGACCGAACTTTTATACCACCACAAAATATTCATAACAAAAAATTAATAATTAGTTTCAAGCAGGTAACTACCTTTATATTGGTTATATATCAAAGTGTGGACCTATCATGACAATTTTTGGTGGAAAAGTGTTGCAACTGCAAGGAATCTCAAACGTCACACGTGTAGTTCATTCAAACAGTGTTGTTAGGACCCTTGAAATACCGAAAATCGGGAGGTACCACTAAGAAACTCAAATATAAAATTACAGCTAGTTCGGTTAAAAATGCTAGTTAAACCCTAAAATCGGCAGGTACCGTTATATGGGGGTATATCAAAACATGGACCTATATTGACGATCTTTGGCGGAGAAGTTTCATGACTACAGAGAACCCCAAATATCAAATTACAGCTAGCTTAAACCCTCTAAATACCAAAAATCTGGTGGTACTGTTGTATGCGGGCTATATGTTCTACATGAACTTGATTTGTTATGATATGTTCATATTATTTTCATTCGTTAAAATTGTAGCTAAAACCCTCACAATACCGAAAATCGGGAGGTACCGTTATATGGAGGCGATACCAAAACATAGACCTATGTTGACTATTTTTAGTGAAGAAGTTTCGTGCCCACTGAGAACCTCAAATGTCAAATTACAGATAGTTCGGTTACAGATAGTTTCGGTTTTAGCTAAACCCCCAAATCGGGAGGTACCGTTATCTGCGGGCTATATCAAAACATGCAGCTATGTTGACGATCTTCCGTGGAATAGTTTCGTGACTACAGAGAACCTTAAATATCAAATTATAGCTAATTCGGTTAAAAATTGTGGCTTAAACCCCAAAAAATTACCAAAAATCTGGAGGTACCGTTATATAAAAACATGCACCTATGTTGACGATTTTCAGTGAAGAAGTTTCGTGCCCACTAAGAACCTTAAATGGCAAAATACAGCTAGATTGGTTAAACATTGTAGCTAAAATCCGAAAAATACCGAAAATCGGGTGGTACCGTTATATGGGGGCTATACCACAACATGAACCTATGTTGCCAATTTTTTGCGTAGAAGTATTGTGATCAATAATAACCTTAAATGTCAAATTACAGCTAATTTTGGTTAACAAAACCCTCAAAATACCGAAAATCGGAATCTACCGTTATATGGGGGCTTTTCCAAAAGTTAGCCGATATAACTCGTCATCAAACTTGACCTGCCTATGGCAAAAATACACTATAGCGTTCTAGCTTAATTATTGCGGACGCTAAAGTGATTCAAACAGACGGACATGACTATATACACTCAGAATTTTAAACAAAATGTACAGGAGCCAGAATTAAAATTCTAAAATTCTACACAAAAGTGAAACATCAAACTGGTGGCTTTGGTACAAGCACGTCCTCCTGTAGAGACCAGCAAGGTAATTTGGTAATTGATGCAAATAGTGTTCTCAGTATATTGAAGTCAAGAAGAAGGCGAGTGTAAACAGAAAACATGACTAGACCACCTGAAGCAATGCAACGTTGGTACAGGATTAAGTAAATTGCGGACAGTGGCTAAATCACTCTTGTATCACTCTCAACCAGGGTTTCGGAGTCGAGTCGAGCAATTTTGCTTGAGTCGGAGTCGAAAAAATAACTCGACTACGGGCAATTTCTTCTACAATATAAAAATATAACATTAAATTCGGGACACCAATTTTTTTGTTCAAGGATCATTATTTATTTTAAAAGAGAGCTAAAAATATATATAACCAAACGGTATACTATACAAATTTTGGATAACACTTCACTGGATCTGTACTGTCCTTTGAAGTCTAGTCTTTTCATCTCTATTTTGATTACGAATTGCATGTTCACAATATTTTTGGTCCAGTTGATCCTTTATTTTTGTTGCAAGCAAAAGTAATGTTCTATGACAATCGAATTATAATTGGACATTTAACGTCTTTTATATAAGCCCTACAAGTCTTCTGTCTGAAGATCTACTGATCTTCGCATAAAAATCTACTGATCTTCTTATCTTGTCTTTTGTGAGATGTCATCCTTGTCTTCTATTAAAGGACCTGTTGCACTCCTATGAAGGACATTGTGGTCGATATGGGAAATCTTACTGATTACACTGTGACATAAAATGGAAGTCAAGGTCTGTCTACCCCCAGGCACAGTGTCCGATTTTCCGAAAAACCTGGCCAAAACTCTAAAAATGAATAGATTTTGACCTAACCTTTGGTTCTTATGTTTTTCGGGCCGCCGATTACATTTTTGATATTATTTAACTCTCAGGCTGTCATTTAAGGGGTCTTTTTGGTCCCTCCTCCTATAAAATGTGATATTATCAGATCAAAATATTCTACAAATTTGTTCGCCATCAATTTTTACTGTGGGTCCTAGAATGCACCAAAACTCTATACCTTACCTAAACTCCAGAAATATGCAAAATTATAAACACATTTTAGGGTTAAGGGCGTACTTCATGTGAGTTTTGGCAATATTATCATACAAAGCATCATATTAGAAGAATGCCGTCAAAGACAAAAATGTTCTCTGCTAAATTTCACTATAAGTTACCAAAGAAAAGAAATCTCTGTTTCCAAGAAAATATCGGTATCAATTTTGCCATAAAACCAAGAAACTAAAATAGAGTGGCAAGCTTCCACCATTTCTACAGTTTTGTAAATATTTGAGTTAAGATCACTTGGACTCCTTGCACTTTAGGTGTATAATGTCTTTGGTAACTATACTGGCAAGAATGCTAGGAATTTTTTTCCTAAAAACCCTCGTGCGAGTCATGAAAGGGGTCCTTTTGGTCCCTTTTTCCACAAATCTTTAAAATCTCCTATAAAATGTGATCGGATCAGACCAAAATATTCTAGAAATTTGTTCGCCATAAAATTTTACTATAGGTCTTAGAATATACCAAAACACCAAATTATACTCAAACGCCAGAAAATGACCCTATAATATATTCTGACACTCTGAACATACCTGCAGACAAAATATCACATAAAAACAAAAAGTGCAAATATGTGCAGGATGTTTCGATGGAAATTGGTGAAAAAACCGTCCTTTTTTATGAAATGATGAATTACACGGCCCAACTCGATCTTACTCACAACTATTTTCATAATTTATTGTGCAAATTGTTCTTGAAAAAAATTAACAAGTATGGACATCAATTATTAAAGAACGCACAATTCGTTAGCGACACTGAACATCTTAAATACGTTTCACATATCTTTCATTACAATTACTAAAAGAAAATATTTAATAACCTTTGTTTAATTTGCATATTATCATAGATTTAACTTAACACTTAAACAACTTAAATATTGAAAAAAAAAAATTTCCAAATAGGGTCACTTTGACCTGCTTTTATACTAAACAAGAAATGTAAATATTTTTTCATAACTACACGCACTGGGATCCTATAAACAATATCTGACTCTTTTTAGTGTAAATTGATAATTTGTTTGTTCGATTTTTGGACAGATTTTTTGGAAAATCGGACACTGTGCCATGTTGGGAATGACTAGATTTTGATGTCCTTGTTAGTCCATATTTACATTAGGCAATTTTCTTTGCGGCAATTCTCGGTTTGATGGAGAGAGAGGTGAGGCATGTGGTGGCCCTTTGCCTCTCACCACCTTCTCTCACCGACAAACTGACAATTGCCACAAGGAAAATTGCCTAATGTAGATATGGAATTAAGCCCACACAAAATATATGACAATCGGATTATTAGTTTTCGAGCTAGAGTTGGCACCGCAAAACGCTTTATAAAAACAGGGTTTCTTAGACGGCAATTTGCATCAAACTTCTTAATATTTTTTAACAAAAATTTAAGTTATGCTCTTTCAAATGAAAGAAAAATCTATCACAAAAGTTTCGTAGTTGTCTAGGAAAAAAATCATGAAAAAAGCTTTTTATTGGGCTTTTTTCTGGGGGTCACCTCTTAAAGCTCACGGAGAACTCTTAACTGTTGGCTTATATCCATTTTTAAACCTGGTCATAAATTGCTTACAATTTTTACTGAATGTAGTTTTTATGATTTGTATTGCAACTTCATTTTCACATAGTCTTCTGCCAGGCTATGAAAATTTTCATGAAAATGCTTTCAGCTTATGGAAAAAAGGGAGAAAGGGATCTTCTTTACCCTTCTCTCTCTTAAAAGTTAAAAAAAACTGCCAAAACCGACAAATAATTTCTAACTTGTATTTTGTTGCTATTTTCCAATGTTAGATTAAGTACATATAAACAGTATACATAGATATGAATTTTACTTCATACTTTTGTTCTGTAGTTAAGTATTATATTCGAACGGAAGCCCTTTCTAAAGAATTTGTTAAAAAAAAAACAATAGATTAGCCTATATGGGTCCAAATATACGAAAAAGTTAACAATTTGTGCACATTTTATTAATTTTTAGCGGTATAGGAATTTACTCTCGGAGTCGTAGCCGGAGTCGCAAAAAAAATTGGTCTGGAGTCGGAGTCGACCCAAAAATACCTCGATTCCAAAACCTGCTCTCGACTCCGGTTAAGAATGATGACAAAACGGCTGACGTTTTCAACGGCGAGAAAGCGACATATCCGAAAAATATGCGCGTGTTATTTTAACCGATAATTTATATAGTGGAATTTAAATGGTAATGCTTAAGCAACTGCACAGAAAAAATATTTAAAGAATTTTTACATATTTTTCTTCAGAATTATGTAAGATTTTCATGAGATGCAAAATCACATTCCTCTTTTCCCTACATTCCCATTATTTGCTCTCATATTTCCTCTTTTGTTTTGTAAATGCTCTCAAAATTGTTCTCTTTTTCTTTGAATGGTCTCATCGCTTCACCATCACATTGACACTGTATCAACAAATCGCAGCACAAAAACCTGACTGAAATACAGCTAAACGTGGTTTTTCCTCCCCACCATCGTCTCACCATTACATTGAGACTATATCAACAAACCACAACACACACAACCTGACTGAAATACAACTAAACCCTTTACGCTAAACTACCACCGTCGCGACACGTCGTAACAATTAACGAACCAAACACGCACTGTAGGCGTTTGGTGCCGAAAAACTAAGTGATTGGCTGTACATTATAGTTCGCATCTACAATTTTTTAATTTCTTTAATATAAAGGTAAGGCCCAACATGTACATATGATTCAGATTGTTATGATATGCTCACAAGACGATTATATCTACAAATCATTAGAAGAAACGGTAAATTATATTAACACAAAATAAGAGCATTATAAGAAGCAGCAATATTTGTCTCTGGTGGTCGGGTGGTTGTTAGTCAATAAAAACAAAACAAGAACTCGTCAAAATTTTTTTTTTAATCTCTCAAAAGAAACCAGTATTTTTTGCTTTATGAAATGCCGAAATATGAATCTTAGCAAGAGTTTATGAACACTATTCCTAAAATTTAGTAATTTTTTTTCTGTGTGGATGAATCCGTGCCATGAATACTAGGTATTAGTCAGAAATCGTAGGGAACACTTTTGTATAAAATTTTGCAATCTAAAAGTATTACTTTAATCACTTTTTTATAAAATCTACAGTTTTCGAAATAAGTTTAAAATAATCGCGCATTGTGAACTTCCTCAGAGGTGGTGTGGAAATATTTTGTGTTGTTTGACTCATATCTCAAGAACAGTAAGTCTTAGGGAGAGACCGTAAATACCATTCTTGTAGAAAATTTTATAATCAATAAACCTTTCCTTAATCACTTTTCACCAGAACCTACAGTTTTCAAAACAAATGTAAAATAATCGCGTAAGGTTAATTTCCTCTTAGGTGGAGTGGTAATAAATGTATACCGTGTATTGTTTGACTCGTATCGTAAGAACGGTACCTCATCGGCGTTTATTGTCAATAGCAGTCTTATTGAAATTTTTGTAGTCTACATTTTTTCTTTACGCATTTCTTGATAGAAATTCTGAAAAACCCCTAAATACATAATTTTTGGGAAAAAGGATTTTGGTCTGTCCGTAGACCAAATAGGCAGAGGATATATCTCTGTCGGCAAAGCCGACTGATACTTTTTTACTTGTTGTAGGGATAGATTACTAGCCCAATTAACACCCCAAGTTCTTAACGTTCTTATGGGTGAACGCGCTATCTTTAATGGGTGTTATAGCAGCTCCCCAGTGTCCACTTGAAAGGAAGCATGGACAAATATAAATCCTAGACATTGCAATGTTATAGCCTGTCAGGACCTTGTCAGCTTGGTATCTTTTAGAGTTGTGCCAAAGGAACTATATGGAACTATATAGTTCACTACATGCAGAGAAAAAATATTTTTCGCTTTTGTTGGAACAAAAATATCTGTTTTGGTTCCAAAAATGTATTTGTTTTGTTCAAACATTGTAATCCAAATCCAAAAATACCATCTTTTGTTCCAAACATAGAAAACAAAAACAACTTTCGAATTTCCCCAATATTGTAAAAATCGTTAACAATATAGATTGTAGGAACTATCATAATCTAATTCTGTTTACAAAAAGTATTGTCAACCCAGAAAACCAGCCCAGAAATTTTTGATTTGAGTGTATATACTTCTCATATACACTTTTCACATAACTTGGATATAAATGTCGCGTATAATATTGCAATCATTGATGAACACAATACATGGTTTGCTGCATTGGCTGACAACAAAGACAAACAAAAAGCCACAAGCACCCACCACAACATAAGGAATAATTAAACACCATAACAAACTCCGGTATACCACCAAACCTCAAAGCACAATGAAGATAGAAGAATGAAACAAAACAAAAACAAATAAAAACAAGAGTCTCATTGTTGGTATACATACACACAAAAACAAAGATAAAGGCATCATGTCATACAAACAAAACTCACCATAATTGTTTTTTTCAACACGGCATCGAATAGCGATAGAAGAGAAAAAATTGTCGAAGAAAAGAGAACTATTGTCCAGTTGCCAAAAACTATTTTTGGATTTAACAAAACCCAATTGTTGGAATCACAATACTACATTTGGAATTTAACAATATCTTTACAATACATATTTTGCTCTTCGAATATTGTTGGATCAATCATATTTTTATCTCTGCGTGTACGCAGTTCCAATGGCCAAATTTTTTCTTTGAACAAACTGCGTATACTTACTATCACACGTTATATTTCATGATGTTACTCATACGTTTTGGAACTAGTACAAGGAACTAGGAACTAGATTACCCAACTCTGGTATCTTTCATCCGCAACAGGACCCAGAACCCATACTATTGAGAGAATTTTCCTTTAATCAAACTGAATAGATTGTTATAATCCTTGAAAGTGATTTATTTTTTTTATTCCTATTTTTGTTGCTGTTTCATTTCAGGCTGGTTTCCGAGGGCTTAGGGAATAGACAAACAAATTGTCAATTGAAATGCAAAATAACATTCTCGCACACACATGACCATACAACTAAATAACTCCAACATAACACGAAACAAAAGGTCAGGAAGAAACATAGAGTCATGGGGACAGAGAGAGCTTCAAAGCAAACAGAATACGAAAACACAAACTAAGGGAAAAAACAAATGCGTACGTGGCAGAAAAATTGTCCGAAAAAATATACCCATTAATAATGGGGCAGATGCCACATAGGATGTTTCTATATCCACCCATTTTGTTTCAAATATGCACATCCTAGAGCAGTCTTTGCTACAGATATTGTGCATGGAGGCAGAATCAGTCCAGCAATCTAAATGTGATGAGAAAAAAGAAGTACAACGCACACCAACTTTGACATATCCTTTTTTTCTAATTTTCTTTGCAAACTATAAAAGGACGATGGTTTACACTACATAACAGGACAAACAAAAATTTCGGTTATAAATGACCAGAAAAGCAAAGGCTGACATGTGTTGTGTGTTGCGGAGGTTCGTTCGTTCATTTTGTTAGCCTGTTCCTCTAACTGGTGCTGTTTTTGGTTTTAGTTATGCTGATTTTGTTGTTGTTGGTCCTGTCGTTTGTTTTCTTTTTTGCATTTTCAAGGATTAGAAAGAGCGCAATATGCAGGCAGGCAGCCAGGCTAGCAAGTGAATAAATGCAGTTGTTGCCGTTCAATGTTAAAAGGGAAGGCTGTCATTTAGACCAAAAAAGAGCTGCAAAAAATCTAACATCTCTCTGGTGAACCAACAAAAAAACAAGGCTGATGATTAATCGAATTAGTTTTGTTGGTTACTCCTTGAGTCTGTGCAATGTTGTGTTGTGCTGCATCACTTTGAGGCAAACATATCAAACAAAGGGGTGCAACAAAAACTGCGCTTGTCCAACGCAGTTTAAAATTGTTTCTGGACTGAGTTATAAGAAGAACAAGAGTAAAAAAGTCCACTAAAAACTTTCAATTTTGAATTAGATTGGGTGGAAAAAGGATTTGCTAGAAAATTTGTTTTACAAAATGGATTCCAGTGCAACACTGCTGCGGCTAGGGTGGCCGGTGAATTACCATTGTCATAGGCAGAGTTTGAGATATTCAAAGCAATGTGAAACGAAAGGACTTATGGATTGTAATTTACAAACATTGGATCAACATTTTTATGTCACAAACAAAACACTGATCAACAAAATGAGAAATGTTGGGTGTTTCATTAAAATTTTTGTAACATGGACCTATGTCGACAATTTTTGTGGAGAAATTTCGTTACTACAGGGAATCTCAAATGATAAGTAGTTCTTTAACAAGTGGGAAAAGGTTATAGTCGGTACGGGGCCGACTATGTGATACCCTACACCACTACCTCTGTGCATAATCTTTTCACTCGAAAACATTTCTTTTAGGGAGATACGAAAGTTTTCACCTATCTGGTTTTTAAATGACTTAAGGCGAACTGAACCAAAATAATTAATATTTAATTTTATATTTGACTACTATCGACATCACCAACATCAATAGGCTTCTATCTCTGTGAGAAAATTTCGTGGTGATCCGATCAAAATTCCGACCTGTAGTGTGATTGCAGAAAAAGTGGAAAAAGGGATGGGATGCCGACTATTGCGATATCTCTATTATTTGACCACCTACGCCAACCTACTTTGCATAATTTTAAATATGCGATTTTCTACTTTCTTAGTCAGGCTTTTAGAAGGTCCCCAACCAAAGGTGTGATATCCGTCATTCTACGACAAACTTCGTTACATCGATGTAAAGGTGATATTTTCTACTTTCATCGTCAGGTTTTGCCTTTTGTATACCCCTTATAGACTCTGAGATATTTGCTTTGGAATAAAATGTTGACTTTTTCTCCAAATAAATTTTTAATCATTCCGACCCCTAAATATTATCCGACCATGACCTCGAAATATCGTGACGATCCGATCAAACTTGCGACCTGTAGCGTGATTTCCAAACAATGGAAAAATGGGATGTATTACCGACTATTGCGATATCTCCGTTAGTAGGTCACACACGCTGACCTAGTTTAAATCATTGTAAAGATGGGATATTCTACATTCGCAGTCAGGCTTTGCTGTTGGAAAGTCCCCAACCAAAGCTGTGATATTCGTCATTATAATTAAAATCGCAAAAATGAAAATTTGGGTTTTATTTGCTACTATTGTGATATCTTCGTTGTTTAATCACCTACTTTACATCATTAGAAAGGCGATATTTTCTACTTTCATTGTCAGGTTTTGCTTTTGGTATACCCCATATAGAAGCTGAGATATTCGCTTTGGAAAAAACGTTGTCTTTTTATCCACCTAAGTTTTTTGCCCTTTCGACCCCTAAATATTATCCGATCATCACCAAAATCAATAGGCTTCTTCCCCTTCGTGACCCCCATCAACATCCAAAATTTCGTGACGATCCGATCAAAATTGCGACCTGTAGCGTGATTACAAGGTTTAGATGGACAGACGGACGGACACACATAGCCAGATCGACTCAGCTCGTCGAGACATTAATTTTGGTATATATAAGAATGGGTCTACGACCATTATTTCGATGCGTTACAAACTTTTTGGCCAAAACCAACTTATAATACCCTCCCCACATATTGGTGTAGGGTATAAAAATATGTAGCTAAAACTCTCAAAATACCTAGAATCGGGAGGTACCGTTTTATGGGGGCTATACCTAAACATGGACCTACATATATTGACAATTTTGTTGAAGAAGTGTTGTGACCCCAACAGCTAGTTCGGTGAAAAATTTTAGCTAAAATCATTAAAATACGGAAAATAGGAGGTACTGTTATGTGGGGGCTATACCTAACATGGACCTGTGTTGACAATTTTTTATAAAGAAGTGTTGTGACTCCTGAGAACCTCAAGTGTCAAGTTACAGGTAGTTCGGTTGAAAATTGTAGCTAAAACCCCCAATATACAGAAAATCGGGAGGTACCGTTATATGGGAGCTATACCTAAACATGGGCCTTTGTTGAAAATTTTTGTTGTGATCCCTAAGAATCTTTAATGTCAAATTACAGCGGGTTTTGTTAAAAATTGTAGCTAAAATCCTCAAAATACCGAAAATCGGTGGGTATCGTTATGTGGGATCTATACCAAAACATGGACCGATATAGCCCATCTTTGAACCTGACCAGCATACGGCAAAAAGTTACTCAGGTGCAAAAATATAGCGTTTAAGCTCAATTTTTTGAGGGCGCTAGTGTGATTACAACGGACGGACATGGCTAAATCGACTCAGAATTTTATCTGATCAAGAATGTATATACTTTATAGGGTCGCAAATGATCATTTCAATGCGTTACAAACGGACGACATTGACATCATGGGTCGATCAGTAAAAGAAGTAACTGATACCTTTATGAAGGTCGAAGGAGAATCTGCGAAAGTGGGTCTGGCGGTAAACGGCGAAAAGACCAAATTGATGGTGTCGACGCGCAAAGCGTCCATAGAGCTCGGACCAACTGTGGAAGTTGGTACCTACAATTTTGAGGTAGTTAAAGACTTCGTCTACCTCGGCATTGCCATAAACACAACAAACAACATCAGTTGTGAAATAAGAAGAAGAATTGTATTGGCCAACAGATGCTACTATGGTCTAAGTAAGCAATTTAAAAACAAAGTCACATCTCGTCAAACAAAAATAACACTTTACAAAACACTGAGACTACCCGTGCTAATGTATGGTTCCGAAGCCTGTGTACTTGCGCAAACAGATAATGCAGCGCTTGGTGTGTTTGAGAGGAAATTTTTTCAAAAGATCTACGGGCCGATCTGCGTTGACGTTGAAGATCGACGTCGTATGAACCACGAGCTGTCTTTGGTTTAAAACGACATCAGTATAGTTAAACGTATCGAGATACAACGATTGCGTTTGCTGGGGCATGTCATAAAAATAACGATGATGAACCCACTAAAAAGGCGTATAAATATGGGCCGTATTGCGGTACACGCAGAACTTGAACGCCAAGGCTTTGATAGAGTCAACAAATGGAAGACGAAAAGAAAAAAACATGATATTCCAAATTGAAAAAAAATCAACTAAATGAAAGAAATGAAATCTTTTCTCAGTTTGGCTTATAGAACAAATGTTCTAACCAGATCTATGCCTGGAAGTAATATTACCATGTGAAGTAATATTGCCAGTGCACACCATTTTAGCGAAAACTCTTGAACTGTCATGGGGAGGAGCGGACGTATATATGATCTACCTTCGAACTTAAACTAAGTTTTTACAAAATATTGCGATACCCAAAATTTTAACCAAATCGGTTGATCTATTCGAGAGTTATCGTGCGCACCAGTCTGCCAGACAGACGGACGGACATGTCTAAATCAACCTAACCGATTTCGTCTAAATATACTTGGGCTCTAAGACCATTATTTCAATGAGGCACAATTTTGGTCGTATCAACTTTTATATACCCTGTATACATAAAAGTATCAGTCGGCTTTTACTCTCAGCCTTTCTGACTTGAAACTTTCATCTATGGACAGATCGAATAAAGGCGGTGACGGGGTCCATTGTCTCAGGAAGTATGGACTTACCACCAAAAAATTGTACCCGCATAAAAAAACTGTAAAGCCAACACACTGCGAAAAAAAAAACTCAAAACGATATGAGACATGTCCTTAGACTCCACTTTTACGAGACATTTTGGAATTTTGTGTGGTAGGTACCCGAAGGAGTGGAGCAAAAAAAGTCTATATTTTGGTATATTTATGAGAGAAATAGTGCGATGTGCCCGGCGAAGTGCTCTGATATGGCCCATCTTCGAACTTTACTTTAGTTTGGACAAAAAACAAAAGAAATATGAATAATTCTGCTGGGTATACTATATTTTACTTATAAGGCTGAGTGTACACAACAAATGGTAAACTAAGCAGCCAGTATTTAGTCTGCTGAGTTGTTAGTTGGTCCCTTGTATTTCCACATGAATTGAGTTATTAATTATTCGAAATTATGTGTGAGCACAACGTACCGCAAAAGAGCAGCTACGTCAGCAAACATTTATAACACACCATTTGGCCATTTAGTCTACGCTTGAATCTTTTAGAGAAAACCGCAAAACGCAACTAGTTGTTACTTATAATTCTGATAGCTTGTTGTCTGTCAGTTTTGTTGGCAATTCGAATAGTTTTGCTAACACCGCATATTTATACTTCACACATGACTAGGAAATGCTCGTGTTTGTAAAGAAATCCAATTCAATGCGAATGAACTGAGGACAAATGGTTAAAGGAAGATCGTCTAGTCTGAAGAAGTGCACTTCAGCCTTACGAGTATTTTGGTTCATAACATTTATTACATTCATACATAATATTTACACTTTAAGACAGGTTTCGTAGCTGTTTCTCCTTCTGCTATAATTTCTTTGGCTTGCGAACTATCTGCCCGCCTACCTGTCTGTCTGGCTGGCTAGCTCGCTTCTTATGAAATGAAAGAAAGAAACATGTAACTTCCTTGTTGCGTTTTCTTTTTGTGTTATTAAATTCTTAGACTGACTGACTGTTTAGTCTGCGCACTCGTCCATCATATTCAAAACATTAAACATAAACAGAAGCTGCCGTCATGGAATTTTGATCATGATGAAGAGTACGAAATGTACATTAATAATGATGATAACGACGATCTTGAATGAATTCAGTATTATTGTTAGGTTACGTTTATAAGCGACCACCATTCAAAATTTGTTCCACAACAAGTGAGTGATGAGAATATTGGACTATAGGTGTGCTACTGCTTTGGAAGAATGATGAAGTACAAAAAACGTGATTGCTTCTTATTTAAACTATTTGAGAATTGTGAAAAATTGCAATTTAATGATGATATGTGGAAAAATTGTTGCTGTCCAAGTATTTCAAAGCCAAAGACTAATTATTAATATTCGTTTTTCT
The DNA here is from genome assembly GCF_047663935.1 of Musca autumnalis. NCBI lineage: Eukaryota > Metazoa > Arthropoda > Insecta > Diptera > Muscidae > Musca > Musca autumnalis. Next base: position 125,617,804 of record NW_027411866.1, on the reverse strand, counting down.
CTCTTTTTGATTGTTGGTTCTATAAACAATTTGATAGCTTGTTCTTGATACGATTTCCCAGTGAACTATTTCAAAATCGTCCGTTCTGGAGAACCATAATTGCCAATTAATAGTAGCGTTTGTTAAAAATAGTAATAACAATTTTTAAAGGGAGGGTTATAGCAAAAAGTGAACAAATGTATTGACATTTTAAGATAATATGGAGGGTATAATTAAATTTGTAATTTCTTTTGTAACACATCGAAATGTTCATCGGAGACCCTATGAAGTATACATAAATATTCTCTCCGTCCGTCTGTTGAAATCAAGATACAGCATGAAATTTTTAAGATAGAGCTTTGTAATTTGGTATAGAAGTTTATATTACTCCTAGGATGCTCGGTATTGCAAATGGGCTATATCGGTCCACGTTTTGATATAGCCCCCATAGAACGGTACCATCCGATTTTCGGTATTTTGAAGTTTGTAGCCGATCACACCGAAATGGCTTAAATTTGGCATTTGTCTTCGTTAGGGGTACAAAACTTTCCCCCAGAAATTTGTCGGTATAGGTGCACGCCTTCATATAGCCCTCATAGGACGGTACCGATTGTGGCCACAGGAATCCACCGAAATGGATGAAATTTGGTACTTGGGGTATTAAACATTCCATATGAAATTTGTGGGTATAGGTCCACGCCTTCATATAGCCCCCTTAGAACGGATTTTCCTCCCGACGTTTTGAAGGTTGAGGCCTCAATATTCCTCAGAAATGGCTGAAATTTGGTATTTAGTCTTCGTTGGGGGTATAAATATTTCCCCCAGAAACTTGTCGGTACAGGTCCACGCCTTAGTATAAACCCCATAGAACGGTACCTGCCTATTTCCTGTATTTTGAAGGTTGTGGCCTCAATATTTCAGCGAAATGGCTGAAATTTGATTTTTGGTCTTCATTTGGGGTATTAAAAGTCCCATATGAAATTTGTCGGTATATGGCCCGTTCTTACATCTTGTCTTTAAAGTCCATTTTAGTTATACCTTACTTTAAGAAAATTAAAGAATAAAGTTCGCATTACCATGGATTTGTTATCACATCTTCCATTTAATATAAATGTTAAATTTTGTATAAAATATGGCAATATCAAGCAAAAAAGTCTGTATGCATAAAATTTACTCAAATCTGATTGGTTGATTTGAATTTGCTGACAATTTTTTCTTGCTCTCGGTGCAGCATACTCTCGGGCGCAGTTTAAATTTTAAAAGGAACACAAAGTTCCTTTTAATTTATCGGACACTTATTACAAAAGGAAACATGTAAGAACAAAAAACAAGTTATCTGTCCGATACCGGCCAAAATTTAACTACAGAAAGGATGTAATAATGGGCCTATGTCTACGATACCTCCCGACTTTCGGTATTTTGAAGGTTGTGGCTACAGCAACCCACTGAAATGGCTCACATTTGGTATTTAGTCATTGTTGGAGGTAAAACTTTTCTGAATATCCCACCGAAAGACTGAAATTTGTTATTTAGTCTTCCGTGTGGTTATAAAATATTCCAGAAGAGAATAATCAGTATAGGTCCGCAGATTCCTATATCCCCCATACAAGCGTACCTCTTGATTTTCGATATTTTGAAGGTTTTACCGCAATATCGGGAACTTGGTATTTAGTCTTCTTTGAGTCTAAAAACTTTCCGTCAGAAATTTGTAGGTATAGATCAATGTTTTGGTATAGCCCCCGCGAAAGGTACCTCCCAAATTTCGGTACTCTGAAGGTAAGCCACATTGTTTCCCCGAACTAGCAGAAATTTGGTATTTAGTCTTCTTCAGGTCTTTCTACCGAACAGTCATGGTGGCACTTGACCTACGAACGTCTTCGATACCGTCAACCATGCCAAGCTCTTAGAGGATATAGAGAAGACCACTCTCCAGCCGTGTTTGAAACGTTCGATAATCAGCTATATGTTTAGACGTCAGTCGTTTGTGGAATTCAGAAACAAGAGATCCAAAATCCTTAGAGTGCAAAAGGGAGTTCCTCAAGGCAGGATGATATCTCCGAAACTGTTTAACCTCTACCTTTCTGAAATTTCACACCTTCCAGACATAGAGATCGTAATGATTGTACAATCTTTGCGTCGAGTCCTATCGTCGATGACATATGCGATAGGTTAAATGTCTACATAGCTGACCTAGTGCAGTTCTTCTATCCTTGGATTTTAAAAATATTCGCCAAATCCACTACCACCCTGTTCACCACTTGGTCGGATGAAATGGGACTCCCATTGAACATATTGGTCGATGGTGTAAAGATTCCGACCACTTACTACCCCAAAATTTGGGTGTAATATTCGACAGGATGTTTAGGCCGCTATTAATGGCGGAGGGTATGAAAAGTTCAACCCTGCCAAAATTAATTATTTTTACTTGTTTTTTTTTTTTTTTGGTAATCAGTGGAAGTCGTAAGATCCTAAATTTCAATATATTATCTGTCGGATTCTTGTCTTTTTTGAAGTTGTTCCCAAAATACTAAGGACACCTTTCAGAAGCTAGGTTCAAACTTAGTTCTCTTTGTATTGAAACTTCAGAATACCGAAAATTGTGCAGTGCAAATACAATCGAGCGGACAGTACTATCTGAGTACCAAAACCACCACCCAGAATCCATGGTATGATCAGGAGGGTCGTAAGTCTACTGAAAAGACGAATGCGGCATACATGGTAACCCTGAGATATACAAGACCCAGAAAGTAGTCCGAAAATTGTACCAGAGTGTGAAACTACAGGTAGATGTATATTGTGCCGGCACATTCTCCCAAAAAGACGATAAAGGGAATTTGGTAACTAATACAGACTCATACTGAGGGTGGTAGCAAACAGGAGCGGCGATAAAGATAACCAAGAAACAATCCCAAACTATTGCATTGAATGTATACCATCTGACCAAATTGAGTAATGACGGCAATTAATCGGCTGAAGAACAATAAGGTAGCAGGTGCTAATGGGCTGCCAGCCGAACTATTGAAGACTGATGGCGACATGTCCCCAGTTGATTTCTCCCATTTCTATTTTTTTTTTCGAAATATTCGAGTTAAGTTATCTTGGAATCCTTGCATTTCAAGCATATAGTGTCTTTGGCAACTTTACTGAGAAGGATGTGGGGAATATTTTTGTTTAAAATTTCAACACTCATGCGGTTCAGCAAAAGTGATTTTTGTCCTTTTTTCAAAAATCTTTCAAAAACTCCTTTAAAATGTGATCATATCAATTACAAATATTCCACAAAATTATTCGTGATAAAATGACACTAGAGAATACACCAAGTCTTTAAATCTTCATCTCTCAAAAATTATGTTTTGTGGGATAATTTTGAATCAACTTAGATGAAGTCCGACTTTAACCCTAAAATGTGTTTTTCATTTTTAGAAATTTCGGGCGATTAGATTTTAAAGATTAGGTGTATTCTGAGACCTATAGTAAAATTTTATGACGGACAATTTTGTAGAATGGAATTCACATTTTAAAGGAGTTTTTGAAAGATTTTTGAAAAAAGACACCTTTGATGAACCGTGTGAGGATTAAAATTTAAAGTTTATAACAAAAATATTCCTCTTATCCTACTCAGTAAAGTTGCCAAAAACACTATATACCTAAAATGCAAGGATTCCAAGATATCTTAACTCGAATATTTCGAAAAAAAAACTAGAAGTGGGCGGAATTTACCACGCCTACTTTGGTTACTGGCAAACAATTGAAGATCCAATTATTTCATTATTTGAAACATTTCATTTGTAATTCGAGGAACCAAACATAAAGCAGTGGGAATTTCTTCCTATTATTTATATTACCTCATAGTGCTTTCAAATGCCCATACACGTGTTTTTAGCTTTTCGCTCTTCACTCATAATCCAAAAAAATGTTCATGTAATTTCAAAAAATGATATGTCTCTCTTGTTGCACAGTATTATCGACACCGTCCTAGTTCAGTCGCTCTTTCCAATATTCCTGATAGCATCGCCGAATATGTTCACTGGTCTTAACTACGTAATACGCCTAGAGCTCTCAGCAAAACACTTGGTCGTTCGTTATACCAGTTAGAAATTGAGATACACATTTTGATTCTGTTGCGTTGCGTGTAAGAACTTTTAGAATGCGTGATTATGATTTAATTCTGATGGTATTGTTGAAACTTTCTATTGTATTGAGTCGGCTTTCATTATGCAATTCCTATGGAACATAACAATTATTTTGTTCTCTTATTTGAATTGTTAGTTGAGAAGAGGAAGTTTTTTTCTTCAACGTTTGCTGCATTCAATTAATTATTTGACTGTGAGTGACTGACTGACTAAATGCGGACGGCCTACATGCGCTCTGCAGGTTACTGCACCGCCACCAACTAACTCATATGCAACAATGAAATTACAACTATATATTTTTTTAATTATCCCCATGAATGATAATGTCCGTCCGGCTCATGTTTTTTGCCCATTTTGCTAGGAGTTCCGTTTATAATGGATTTTTAAGTGCAACAAATTGAAAAGGTGTTACCCCAAATAAACAACTATCAATTTGAATTCGAGTTGCTGCAAACGGAAGGGGATGTCCATGAAGGCACAGGGTATACATAGAATTCTAATTTTTGTCTTAGAACGAAATTTAATGTTTTACTAAAATCCACAAGAATTTTTTAGGGTTTTCTGAGACATAAAGATTTCGCAAAATATGAATTTTAGAGAATCTACTTTATGACGTTGCTTTCTGTTCGACAGATGATTCAGTATACCTACCAGGGTGATGTTTATACCCTGCTCCACAATTTGGGAAGGGTATTATAAGTCACGAAATTTGGTATGGAGGTCGGTTTCACATTAGAATTTATCGATATTGTTATTGGTGATGATCGTGAAATATTTAGGGTGTGAAATGGACCAAAAACAAAATTTTTATCCCAATTTGTATCTACTTGTAGGTCGCAATCATATTCCGCTCAGCGCCGAAATTTTAAATAAGGTGTGAGCTTATGACACAAAAGAAGTTTGTGTAAGTATTTTGGTCAAGGAAGATGCCAACAATGCAACACTGAAAATGGAAACAACTTCTATTATGCATTTTTTGAAAGTACATATTTAGACTACAAAAACCCTAGTAAGGTTTTGTCCTGTCAGATCCAGTTCGGATTTTATAGCCTCATCTTAACCGGGTTAAATCTACACTTTTTTGCATTTATCAGGCCTTTATCTCAGAAACGAATAGGAATTTGGCTGACTATAGCAATTTTGTATCCCTAAACTAGTAGAACTTATCTTTTAAAAAACCTCATAAGAAAACTCATCCAGGGCATCAAAATCTATTAAATATAGAAAATTTTACATAATTGCTGAAGTTGAACCAAGTAACCTTTGGCCAAAATCCTTCAAATAAAGTTCCCAACAATTCTTTAGAGCATTCTGAAACTCTAAAAAGCTTACTTCATGTTGTTTCAGCGGTATTTTGCACCATTTCTTTTACAACACGTATTTCAAACACAATTCACACCAACAGTTTATTCTCGCATTTCGAATTTCACTACATTATTGACATTTTTATTAAATCGTCGTTGAAAAATGTACTGAAAATAACGGCATGGAGGCATTCTACAACAATGATATGTTGCGAAGAGTTGTGTATTACATTCCAGGGAATATTTTTCCAAAAAAAAAAAAAATATTCAGAAAAATTAACGGTTTTGGAGATACGGTGCGAAATGTATACAATTTTAGAATTTTTGCATATATTTTGAAATTTGAGGCAATAAATGTAGTTTTTCAAGCTCATTATTTCCCCAAATATTTTATTCTTGTCCTTCTCTACAAATTTGCTTCAGAGGTCAGAAGAAGATTCATATTAGTTTCAGAGATATAGCCCCGAATTTCTTTAAAAACTCAATATTTAACCATATTTAGATGGGGCCATAAAACCCGAGCTGGATCTGATACAAAAAGACCCAAATAGGGTTTCCTGTCGTTTGGGTCTGTACTTTCAAAAAATTGTCAGTTCGAATTGGTTGCACAAGATCACCTTAAATATGTTGCACAGTGTAATGAGCGAATAGTTCTCAGCGTGTGTACTTTTGTGGGAAAAATATCCAAATTCCATTTTTGGTCTATACTATATTTTTAGGAGACATATTTCGGCAATCTACGAAAATAAACTTGAAAACCAACATGAATACATCGGTTAGATAACTGAAATACTGCCTAACATATAAGTGTTTTTATACCCTACACTACTATGTGGGGTATTATAAGTTGGTGTTGGCCAAAAAGTTTGTAACGCATCGAAATAATGGTCGTAGACCAATACATATATATACCAAAATGAATGTCTCGACGAGCTGAGTCGATCTGTGGGCATCCGTCCGTCCGTCTGTCCATCTAAACCTTGTTATCACGCTACAGGTCGCAATTTTGATCAGATTGTCACCAAATTTTGGGTGTTGATGAGGGTCCCGGAGGAGAAAAAGCCTATTGATTTTGGTGATGGTCGGATAATATTCAGGGTTCGGAATGGGCAAAATACTTATTTGGAGAAAAAGTCAACGTTTTATTTCAAAGCGCATATCTCCGCATCTGTAAGGGGTATAACAAAAGCAAAACCTGCTGAAAAAAATTAAAAAATATCACCTTTACAACGATGTACAGAAGGTTATCGTGGATGGTTAAACAACGAAGATATCGCAATAGTCGCTAATTCAACCCATCCTTCATTTTTGCGATTTTAATTATAATGACGTGAAAGTAGAGTATCCCACCTTTACAATGATGCAAAGTAAGTTGGCGTAGTTGGCCAAGTAACGGAGATATAGCAATAGTCGGTAATACATCCCATTTTCATTTTTTTGTAATCACGCTACAGGTCGCAATTTTAATCGGATCGACACGAATTTTTTCCGAGTTCATAAGGGTCCCACAGTGCAAAAAGCCTATTAAGTTTGGTGATGGTCGTATAATATTCAGGAGTCGGAATAAGCAAAAAGCTTATGTGGATAAAAGTCAACGTTTTTTTCTTATGCGAATATCTCCACTTTTGGTAGGAGTATTCCAAAAGGAAAGCCCGTCAATGGAAGAAGAAAAGATCTCCTTTATATTGATGCAAAGTATGTTGGCGTATGTGAGCAAACAACCGAGATATCGCAAATGTCAGTTATATATCCAATTTTTACATTTTTTGTAATCACGCTAAGGTTGGAATTTTGATCGGGTAGTCACGAAATTTTGGGGGTTGATGGGGGCCCCACAGAGGAAGAAGCCTATTGATTTTGGTTATAGTCGGATAATATTTAGGGGTTGGAATGGGGGAAAACTCATGTGGAGACAAATTCAAAGTTTTATTCTTTGTGAATATTTCGGCTTCTAGTAGGAGTATTCCAACGGTAAAGCCTGCCAATAGAAGAAGAAAATATTACCGTTACATTGGTGTAAAGTGGGTTGGCGAAGGTGGCCAAACAAGGGAGATACCGCAATAGTAGGCAATGCATCCAATTCTTCCATTTTTTGCAATCACGATATAGGTCGCAATTTTGATCAGATGGTCACGAAATTTTGGTTGCTTATGGGGGTCTCAGAGAGAAAGAGGCATATTATGTTTGGTGGTAGTCGGAATATATTGTCTAAAAGAAATGTTAACTAGTGAAAAGCTTATGCACAGGGGTAGTGGTGTAGGGTATCACATGGTCGGCCCCGTTCCGACTATAGGCTTTGCTCACTTGTTTTTTATACCCTCTACCATAATATGGAGGGTATAATTAAATTTGTCATTCCGTTTGTAACACATCGAAATATTCATCAGAGAGCCTATAATCTATATGAATTCTTGATGAGGGTAAAATTCTGAGTCGATATAACCATGTCCGTCTGCCCGTCCGTCCGTCCATCTGTTTAAATCAAAATACAGCTCGCAATTTTTAAGATAGAGCTTTGTATATTGGTATTGAAGTTTATATTACTCCTAGGATATTTGGTATTGCAAATAGGCTATATCGGTCCACGTTTTAATATCGCCCCCATAGAACGCTACCACCCGATTTTCGGTATTTTTAAGGTTTTAACCTCATTATCACTCCGCAATGGCTGAAATTTGGTACCTAGTCTTCGTCGGGGGTATACAACTTACCCCCGAAAAATATGTCGATATAGGTTCACGCCTTCATATAGCCCTCATAGAACGGTACCTCCGAATTTTTGGTATTTTAAAGGTTGTGGCCACAATAATCCACCGAAATGGCTGAAATTTGGTATATAGTCTTCGTTGGGGTATAAAACTTTATTCCAGAAATTTGTCGGTGCAGGTCCACGCCTTAATATAGCCCCCATAGAACGGTACCTCCCGATTTTCGGTATTTTCAAGGTTTTAGCATCATTATCACACAGAAATGGCTAAAATTTGGTACTTAGTCTAGGTTGGGGGTATACAACTTCCCATATGAAATCTGTCGGTATAGGTCCACGCCTTCATATATCCCCCATAGAAAGGTACCTCCCGATTTTCGGTATTTTGTAGGTTGTGGCCATAATAATCCATCGAAATGGCTGAAATTTGGTATTTATTCTTCTTTGGGGGTACACTCCTTCCACACACATTTTGGAAAGAGTGAAGTTTAAGGAATCGTCTCGGATTATTTCCTTTTTTACATTGTCTTTGTGGCCGTTGTTACGACAGTACAATTTTTTGCGGGTCAAAGTCCATTCTTCTTTGGAAATTGGTCCAAAATTAAAAAAAACATGGAGACGTTATAAGTATTGAGTTTACTTATTTTCTTTGTGTCCTATGCTGATGGTATATCTCCGTCGGCACAGCTGGCTGATACTTTCTAAAGTGTTGTAATAATATGTAGCGAAAAAGCCCCGATTGGTCATTATAATATACGGAAAATAATACCTTACGTTTCCAGTAATAACGGCGTATATATATATATATATATATATATATATATATATATATATATATATATATATATATATATATATTTCAGTTCAGTTCAGTTCTTTGATTGTACAGCACGCGTTTTTTCTTTGATGTCGCAAGTAAGGAAGTCGTTTTGTGCCAAGTGCTTTAAAGTGCTTAATAGCACTGTATTTATCAGATGCAAGATATGTTGCTCGAAATTTCATAGATTGTGTGCTGGCATTGTTAATGATAATGATTATAAACTTTTAAAAGACTCTGCAAATATTGTTTTTAATTGCGATGATTGCTCTGCTGTATCAAGAGAATTAATTGCTTCTATTTCAATTCTCTCCAATGAAATAAGAGAATTGAAAACGCAGTTTCGTTTATTTATGAGTGGTGAGAGTGCTGGTTTACCGACTACTAATGCTTCGCCCAAGGCAGCCATGCACGCGTCTTTACGAAAAAGTTAACTACAACTCTCTTTCCCATACAAAAATCTAAAATAGCATTCTCTTCTTGTGCACCATTGGCCCAAGGCCAATGCTGCTGCTATTGAAAAAGGTCATTCCCCTATTGGTCACTCTGCATCTAATGCTGTTCGTTTTGTTGATGCTCTTTCTAATGATGGATCTATTGTTGGGTTAACTGAGAATGTTCTCAATAATACTCACTCAAGTAATGATGGTGCGGTAATCAGTGGTGTTGTTGGTGATGGTTGTGCTGCTACGTCTGCCAATTCTTGCACTGCAAGTGTAAATGCGGATTGCTCTACTGTCAATGACAATTTTAATTCTGCTGCTGCTACTTCGGTTGCTTTGATTGGTTGTTCCTCTGCCCGCAAGAGAGTACAAAATAATATGAGTGATGGTGCTAATGTCTCAAATAATGATATGTTGTTACCTGGGAGTCGTTGTAATTTTGACACTAATACTGATGTATCAGATGTAAATTCTGTTTCGACTGCAACTACGTCACGAGCTAATAATGACCCAGCTAACAATTTGGAATGGGTTAAAGCTAAACCAAAAAGGAACAGAAAGCGTATTGTTTTTGGTGACAATTCGAATGAGGAATTGGATGTTTTTGCCTCTAAAAAGTGGGTTCATATTTCTTCTTTCAAACCCAATGTTACAAGTGAACAAATATTGAATTATGTGGAGCGACATATTAATGTGCCGAAAGAGAGTATGGAATGCTATAGACTTGTTAAAAAAGATGTTGATGTACAAACCATGAAATGGATTTCATTTAAGCTTGGTGTATACCCTCGCTGGTTCAAGGATTTGTTTAAGCCATCGTTGTGGCCTGCTGAAGTTCAAGTTCGACCTTTTGATTTTTTTGTGAAGCATCGTACTCCAAATACGAAGGAGTGATTAACGCTATTGATTGTCATGACATTAATATATATTATCAAAATGTTGGTGGTATGCGGACTAAGTTGGTGGATATTTATAATGGATCTCTTCAATTTGACTTTGATGTTATAGTTTTGGTTGAAACGTGGCTGAAGGAAGAATTTGGTGATGAAGAGTTATTTGATGTTAACGTTTTTCAAGTATACCGCAAGGATAGAGTCTACTCGAGATTGCACTGCACTAAGGGTGGCGGTGTTTTGATAGCAGTAAGAAAATCTTTAAAATCATATTTTTGTCGATTTCCCAATACCGATTCAGTTTTGGATCAAATTTGTGTTGTTATTGATGGTTTATACAGAAAATTGCTTATTTCCGTGTCCTATATTCCACCTAAATCTAATGATGGTTTGTATTCTGCGCATGTGCAGAACATTGTTGATTTATATGAAGGCTTTACAAATGCAGAATTAATAATATTTGGTGATTTTAATCTTAGTGACATTATTTGGTCAATTTTTTCTGACAATAAAATATTATGCCCCACTAGTGTTAATAAGGCTTGTGAAATGGAAGTTATCGATGGTTTTTATGGTTTAGATATGAACCAGGTAAATAGGTTTTATAACCGCCTGGGCAAGATTTTGGATTTAGTCTTTATTAGTGCTAATTTGAAGTTTGATATTTGTGAATCAATAACCCCATTCGTCAATTCTGATATGCACCATGTTGCATTAGAAGTATGTCTGAAATTCTATGTTTTTCCTAAAACTAAGTTTAAACATGAAAGTTTTAGATTTAATGAATGCAATTTTGATCTTATTAACAATCTCATTGCCAATGTTGACTGGCTAAATACTTTTGATGGATTGAATTTGACTGATTGTTACGACTACTTCTTATATTTTGTCAATGACATCGTTTCTAAAAATGTCCCGCGACTTAATCCGAGACCATATAAATTGCCTTGGTATACACGCGGTCTAAAAAGGTTAAAGAATCGCAGAAATAAAATACACAAGGAATTAAGGGCTAATAACTGTTTATTTAATCAGCAGAAATATAATGAGTGTAGCAGAGAGTTTAACTTTTTAAATAAATTCTTACATAAGCAGTATATTTCTAATATGGAATCTAATATAAAGAATAATCCCAAATGTTTTTGGCAATATATAAATTCTAAAAAAAAGAATTCTGATTTTCCATCGCAAATGTATTTTAATGATACTTTTTCTGATTCTCCAGCTGATTTGTTTGCGGATTTTTTTTAGTTCCAACTTTGTTGAGGATCATCATCAAAGTTTTTCATACAACTTCGTTGAAACTCCTGTAAATTTTGGGACATTAGAAGTATCTACTGAGGATATTCTAAGTGCAATTTCTAATCTGAAATCATCCTTACGAACGGACTCGGATGGATTTTGTGGCTTATTTATTAAAAAATGTTCTTTTGCTTTGGCTCTTCCTTTGATGCTTATTTTTAATATGTCATTAAAACAAGGAATTTTCCTTGATAGGTGGAAAATTGCGTCTATTACTCCAGTCTTCAAAAATGGTGCTAAAGATAATGTTAGCAATTATAGGCCCATTTCTAAGTTGTGTAATGTCAGTAAAATTTTTGAGCACATTATTTTTGATAAAATTTACTTTTCAATAAAAAGTTATATTTCTCCCTATCAGCATGGGTTTGTTCGCGGTCGCTCTACAGTAACTAATTTGATGGTTTTTTCGCAATATTGCATATCTAGTTTTGAAGAGGGTTTCCAAGTTGATACGATATATACGGATCTTGCTAAAGCTTTTGATAGAGTGAACTTCAGAATTCTTTTAAAAAAGTTAGTTTCTTTGGGCTTCCATTCAATTTTCCTTAATTGGGTTGAATCTTATTTGACAAATAGAATTTATTTTGTCTCTATCGATGGTAGTAATTCTTACTACTATACTGCTTCATCTGGTATCCCACAAGGTAGTATTTTGGGTCCGTTGTTATTTGTTTTATTTATTAATGATGTTTGCTCTGTGGTGAAATATTCTTCAATTCTTCTTTATGCTGATGATATGAAAGTATTTATGAGAATTAAGTCTATGGATGACGCTATTAAATTACAGATGGATATTGATCATATTTTTAACTGGTAACTTGAACTGTTTGGATATCAACGTTTCCAAGTGTCATAAGGTTTCTTATTTCAAATGTAGAAATCCAATTCTCTACCAATATTCGTTGAATAATATTACTTTAAACTGTGTCGAAGAAATTAAAGACTTAGGTGTATTTTTTGACTCGCACTTTTCTTTCAATTGTCACATAAATTACATTGTGCCTAAAGCCTATAGTTTACTTGCTTTCTTTAAAAGAAATTGCAAACATTTCGTAGATCCATATACGCTAAAGTTGTTGTATACGTCAATCATTAGGTCTAGATTAGATTATGCCTCGATTGTATGGAATCCATATTACAAAAATCACTGCATGAGACTCGAACAAATTCAAAAGAAATTCATTAAATACTGTCTTCGACATATTCGTTTTGATGATCCTCATGCTTCTTATGAAGATAAATGCCGTCTTATTCACTTGAAAACATTGGAAAATATGAGAACTTACTCTACCAAAGTTTTTTTATATAAAGTTATGAATGGGTTTATTGATTGTAATACTTTGCTCGAAAATATTGATATAAATGTTCCAGCTAGATTACTGCGTCATAACAATTTTTTCACACTTCGGTTCATAGAACGAACTATGCATGTAATGAACCTATTTCACGAGCCTTAAATGAGTTTAACAATAAAATTGCCAGTTTTGTAGATTTTTCAGATCAATTATTGAAATTTATTAACACTTTAGATTTAATATACTTTTAGATATAGGTAGTATAAGTATTGTCTGTAAGGAAATATGTAAATTCCATAGACTAAACAAATAAATAAAATATATATATAATATATATATATATATATATATGTTTGTATGTTCTATATCTCTGGTATGTTACCATGTACATCAACTTATGTATGATTGACAGGACGTCGCAATCATATAAAAGAAATTCCTTGGAAAATAGTGCCCAGGTGTAGTGGAGTAGGGTATCACATGGTCGGCCCTGTCCGACTATAAACATCTCTTACTTGTTTTATTTTACAACCTCACACCCCGATATCAGATTCCCATGAGTTTTTATTTAAGATTAGATAAAATCTTAGATATAAATGCTACAGTGCCCTGATATCATGGCGAGAAAGCAATATTTAGGGTTTCCAAAGCAATTCTGCACTCAAACACGGACTCAGATTTGATGCTAAAGAATTTCGTGACGTTAAGGGCCCCTTGATTATCCACAAAGATAGTCAATGGTTCAAGGATCTTAGCATCCAGCATCCTTTGGATCGAGATGCTTGGAATACACTTCCGTCGTTGTCCAACTTGTATGAGTATTCAATATGGAAACTGCCTGTATAGAAGGCTAGAAGGTTATTTCGTTTCTAGTCATCTTTACTTGGGATAATGACATAAACATCTCCAAATCTCAAGACTTGTGATATATAGTCGCTAAATTTCTCGCGATTATCCACTATAAGGTCTGCTCCTATCTCCCTTAGAATACATATGTGCTGTTGCGCCTAAGATTCTGTTCATGCAGCCCTAGAGCAACACTACGTGTTTCCTGGCATTTGATCTCGAGCCACAAAGGCCGAAGATTCAACATTGCATTCAGAGCTGCTTATGAAGTACTCCCAAAGGCTTCCATTATTACATTCGAGGCTACACTTTGCACCTTGTCTAATTTGCTGGATGCCGATTTCTATGTGCAAGTAGACAAAAGATCTATATAATAGGATGGATCTTACCACAGTGGTATACATCCAGGTTCAGTTCCAAGCTCTATCCAATAGAGTGCGTATGGGGTGCGAATAGAGTACGTATGGGGTATACAACATTTCATATAAAATTTGTCGGTATAGGTCCACGCCTTCTTATAGCCCCCATAGAAAGGTACCTCCCGATTTTCGATACTTTGTGTTGTGGCCTCAATATTCCTCCGAAAAGGCTGAAATTTGATATTTAGTCTCCGTTTGGGGTATAGAACATTCCATACCAATTTTATCGGTATAGGCCCACGCTTTCATATAGCCCCCATAAAATGGTACCTCCCGATTTGCGGTATGTTGAAGGTTTTTTCCTCAATAGTCCACCAAAATGGCTGAAATTTCGTATTTAGTCTTCATTTGGGGTATAAAATTTTCCCCAAGAAATGTGTCAGTGCACGCCTTAACATAGCCCCCATAGAACGGGACCTCCCGATTTTCGGTATTTTGAAGGTTTTAGCTTCATTATCACATCGAAATGGCTGAAATTTGATACTTAATCTTCGTTGGGGTTATACAACTTTTCCCCAGAATTTTGTCGGTATATGCCCAGGCCTTCATATAGCCGCCATAGATTTGCGATTTGCGGCATTTTGAAGGTTGTGGCCTCAATATTCTTCCGAAATGGCTGAAATTTGGTATTTAGTCTTCATTTGGAGTAAAAATTTTCCATATGAATTTTATCGGTATAGGCCCACGCCTTCATATAGACCCCATAAACGGTACCTCCCGTTATTTCGTAGGTTTTACCATTTTTGAGATATAGAAGTTCAAATTGAGACAATGCACGGACCGTATTGTCTCCTTATAAAACAATGTCATGAAGGGTGCACCTTAACTAACTTTAAATGAAAACCGCTTACACCTGGGAAGGTTTTGCGGATACTGAGGAAGCAATGTTAATAGATGAGAAAAATCCAAAAACAAGAAAAAATCGCTGGAGGGATTTTGAAATAAATCGTAGTCAAAATTCACATTTTTTAGGTTTACTTTAGGTTTTCAGGATTTTGCTTGGAAACCGCAAGTTGTTTCGCAATGGGACTACAGAAAATGCTGTAGCACTGAAAATCGTCTACAACATTTTCTTTAGTTCTATTTCGATAGGACTTACCGTTTCCAAGAAAAATCCTGAAAACCTACAATAAACCTAAAACTTTGAACTTTGACCGCGATTTATTTCAAAATCCCTCCAGCAGTTTTTTCTTGTTTCTGGATTTTTCTCATTTATGAACAATGCTGTCTCAGAATACGCAAAAACTTTCAAGGTTTAAACAGTTTTCATTTAAAGTTAGTTAAGGTGCACCCTTCATGTCATTATTTTATAAGGAGACGATGCAGCCAGTGCATTGTCCCAATTAGAACATCTATATCTCAAAAATGGTAAAACCTATGAAAATAACATTAAGCTAAATTTTGCTATAAGATTTGCGCTTATCCTTTTTCGACAGGGATTGAGGTTTCCAAGCAAAATCCTGAAAACATAATAAACCCTAAAAACTTTGACCGTGATTTATTTGAAAATCTCTCATCTATGAACATTGTAGTTTCAGAATCCGCAAAAACTTCCCAGGTGTAAGCACCTTTCATTTAAAATTAGTTAAGGCGCACCGTGTGTGTTTAACAAATATTTTAAATGTGGTCTGCCGGAATTTCTGCCTTGCAATGTTCTGGGTGACCATTCATTCCACCAATTGACGGCCTGGAAAAGAGACTATCCGTACTATTTTTCTGTTATACAATTTTGAGTACGTAGGTACGTACCTATTCGAAATACCGTAAACCAATCATTTAATTGTAGAACATTTAGAAATATGAAATACACATAGGTATTTCACACATCTTCAACACAACAACAAACTTCCTTACAATAACATTCGCTTCAAAACTCGTTTTGATCAAAATTTCAGATTGCAAAACAACAAGAACAAAGTAAACTCCTTACGACTCGTGCTGTTAATGACGTTACTGTTGGTGCCACTGGCTTCTGTTCCGCAGCAGCAGGTTTCTTGAGAAATCACAAATCAAACACTATTCGCACAATTTTTTCGTGTTTTGTAATATGAAAGCGACAACAACAACTTTAAACGGAATTAAGTTGGTCGGGCCGAACTTGTTATACCGTCCCCTGAAATTATGACAAGAAATTATGTAAAATAATGTACCTATACAGCCTACCTTTCTAAAATAGTGGGTTAATTTTTAAAATTTTGCAAGGTAAAACTACTCAATTTACTCATTACTAAGTAATGAATATGGTGCATGTAAGCTTTTAAACAACCTTCATGAGGCTCCCAAATTTTTACTACGGACGTATGGGTAATGTTTCCTTTGGGTTCTTAATATACTCACCAAGGACTTTCATAATCAAGAGGAATTTAGCAACCGCCAAAATCTTGTTGCGTAGTATAATAACCCAAAATTGAAAGTAAAGTATTCAAATCCGACCACTTCCCAAAATATACTTTGCATGTGTCTTGGCAGCTACTAACTGCGCATGCTTATGTTGTTCATCATCATCTTATGATCATTGTTTTTTTCAGCTTTGAATCACTAAAAGGAGTATAGTCAGCACGACTGATGCGTGTGTTTGTCAATGTGTGTGAGTGCAGGCATTCCCTGCATACGTTTTCACGTTTTATGCCATCCGTTTATTTACCAAAGTCAACTCACTTCAATGTCATATCATGAATACCACCACGTGAATCCTTCGCTTTGTTTGTTGCTACTACTGTTTAGTTCAGTTTTGTTCAGTTGATTACTTAACGTAGTGCCCAAAACAACAGGGTTTAGATATCAAAGTCAAAGTGCTGCATCACCTGTGACCACCGGGTTCTTTAAATGCATTACCTGCCAGACTGTCTGCATGATGATCGAAAGTGCATCCGTATATTCCATGCGTCGTCAGCCGTTAAGGTCTTTTGCATTCGCTGTGTGTGAGTGTATCGTGCTGTTCATTAACGTTTTGTTTTTATTAAACGCGTTTCTTTTGTATTCCTTAGTTTATATTGGTGTCCTGTTGCAAACTTCTTGCTTAAGTTATCTGTCACATCGTGTGGTGTCTCTGTGTATTTGGGGTTGCGCTAAGTTGTGAATTCATTTAACGATTAATCGTTAAAAATTTTAGATTACGCAGAATTTTTAACGTGTAAAATAATGTCACACATTGGCAATTAATGTCATGAACACAGCGCTTGTCAGTTAATATTCGTGACGATCACTTGTCACTGATGGTTGTTGGGTTGGCGATCGCTTGTGAATAGTAAATCAAATGGGATCGTTCTCTCGGTGCAATTTTAATAAATTATGTAAGAAATAAGAAAAGGGAAAGCTTGTCAATTTGTAGATAAAATGTGCCAGGCTTAGGCATAAAAAATATTTTGGGAACTTGCAATGTTGCTATTGTGTAGTTCTGATAGAATCCCGAGAAAAATAAATTCGGATGGGTATACAAAAAGTAACAAATTCTCAGTTGACGTATATGGAAAATACATATATAAACAACTGAAGAGCTCAATAGCACTGTGGACAAATTGACTGACGTTCTTCTTCGCTGTTATAAGAATGTCTGTCCACTAACTTACCCTGATAAGAAATCCCAACCGATGTGGTGAAACAAGGATATTGGTGAATTGAGGATAATCACCAGTAGATTATATAGTAGAACGCATGCGACTAAATACGACATTAATTGAGACTCATACAAGGCGAGCTTCAATAAATATATGACACGGTGCTCTTGAAACAATTTTAAATGGAAGGTGCTTACACCTCGGAAATTTTTGCGGATTCTGAAACTACAATGTTTATAGATGAGAACAATCAAAAAACAAAAAAATCGCCGGAGCGCTTTTTAAATAAATCGCGATTTAAGTTGACATTTTTAGGGGTTGTTTAGGTTTTCGCGATTTTGCTTAGAAACCACATTTCCTATCAAAATGGGACTAAAACAAATGTTGTAGATATGAAAATTCTCTACAAGATTGTCCTTTATGATATTCTCGTCGGTTTTACCATTTTTGAGATATAGATGTTCAAATTGGGACAATTCAAATTCAATTCAATTCTGTATCGCCCCCTTATAAAACAATGTCATGACTGCAAATTCCCAACTTAAACTTATATATCTAAAAAAATGTTACAACTAAGGATAAGTTACTTAAGCCAGTCTTGTAGAGAATTTTTACAGCTTTAAGATTTTCTCAGGTCACATGTAGATACGACTTACCGTATTCAAGCAAATTCGCGAAACCCTAACAAAAAAAACTAAAAATGTAAACTGAGCTTCCTTATCTCAAAAATGGTACTAGCTGGGAACAAATGATAAAGTCAATCCTCTAGAGAATTTTGACAGCTACAACATTTTCTTTAGCTCCATTTCGATTGGACTTGCGGTTTTCAAGCAAAATCGTAAAAACCTAAAAAACACCTAAAAATTTGAATTTTGACCGCGATTTATTTAAAAATCCCTACAGCGATTTTTTCTTGTTTTTGGATTTTTCTCATCTATGAACACTGCTGATTCAGAATTCACAAAAACTTTCCCTGTGTAAGCGGTTTTCATCAAAAGTTAGTTAAGGCGCACCCTACATGACATTGTTTTATAAGGGGGCGATACAGTCAGTGCATTGTCCCAAGTTGAACTTCTATATCTCAAAAATGGTAAAAACTACGAAAATACCATAAAGGTCGATCTTGTAGAGAATTTTCATAGCTACAATATTTGTTTTAGTCCCATTTTGATAGGAAATGCGGTTTCTAAGCAAAATCGCGAAAACCTAAACAACCCCTAAAAATGTCAACTTAAATCGCGATTTATTTAAAAAGCGCTCCGGCGATTTTTTTTGTTTTTTGATTGTTCTCATCTATAAACATTGTAGTTTCAGAATCCGCAAAAACTTCCGAGGTGTAAGCACCTTCCATTTAAAATTGTTTCAAGAGCACCGTGATGAGCGATATCAAACGCACTAAAACAAGTTTTAAGTCAATTTCGACGAGTCGATACGAGGAGTCAACGATGCAACTATGTTTCGAAGAATGCTCTCCAAGGACCGCAAATCCATTTGGAGCATCAAGAAAACAGACTTTGGTCTCGAGACTCTAAGTCTCTTAGCAATGACACATTTCCAGGTCGTTGATACCGTTCTCTACCGACTTCTAAATCCAAGCAGATGTGGATCTAAATCTCATTGGAAAGGTGAGAAAGGAAAAATGGACAGTAAATACCTGGAAATCCTCTAAATCTGGTCATGATGGTATAACTCCGCCAATGCTCCAATTTACCTCCCAGGAAATATACCAAATCCTGGAGGAGATCTGTAGGTCAAAGAGGTAAAAGCAGTAGCTTATCCTCATTTCTCTCATGAAACTCGAAAGACTGATCGACCTGGAGATTATGAGCTACTTGGACACCGCCTCTTTAAGCAACTCGCAACATGCCTACATTAAAGGCAAATCAGTAGAAACATCTCTTCTTGAGGTAATATTGAGAGGAATATGGAAAATTCAAACTTAAAGCTGCTCCCATTTCTTGATATAGAAGGAACTTTCAATAATGTAAAACTTGAAGAGTAAGTAAAAGTACTCCTCAAGGTAGGTTGCTCTCGCGCGTTGCTGTGGCTACTCATGATCAATTGAATAATCAGGGCACTAATTTTGTTGCTTAAGGAATTTGGAGTCGATTTAGCAATGTCCGTCCGTCTGTCTGTCTGGCTGGCTTGTACAATAACTCTCGAACAGATAAACCGATTGGGTCCAAACTTTGGCTTTCGTAATAATTTGTCCAAACTTAGTTTAAGCTCGAAAATGGGTTATATCGGTCCACGCCTTCGGTTACCTCCCCCACATAAGTTCTAAAATTATCTGAAATTTTGTGCGCACGATAACTCTTGAAGGGAGTAACCGATTTGGGCTATGCTTTGCACATCGTGAAATTTCTACCAGACTTAGATGAGGTTCCAATACGGACTCAATCGGTGCACTCCTTCGGGTACCTCCCACATAGAATTTCGGAAAAGTTCAGTTTAGGACCTTGTATGTACTGCCCCCATACAACGGTACAAGTTTCATCAGGGGCAAGTCCACACTTCCTGAGAAAGTAGCCTGAAAAGTGCGAAAAAAAAACTCCTATGACACCGTGTGTAGTGGTTGGAGCGAAAGATAACTCTCGAACGGGTCTGCCGATTCTATCCAACATTTGGCCTTTGTAATGTTTTGTCCAAACTTAGTTTAAGTTCGAAGATAGGCCATATCGATCCATTCTTTCAGGTACCTCCCACACAGAAGTTCAAAAATGTTCGGAAAAGGGAGTGACCGATTTAGTCTATACTTTACACATCCTAATTATCTACCAGATATAGATCAGGTTCGAATATGGATTAGATTTGTCCACTCCTTCGGCTACCTTCCAAACAAAATTTCGAATAAGTTCACTTTAAGACCTGTGCTCGAATCACTTTGATTTTTTTGAAACAACTTGCATTCGCCGCCTCTATTACGATGGTAAATTTTTTTTTCAGCGGCAAGTCCATTCTTCTTGAGAAAACAGCCCGAAAGGTGTAAAAACCCCTATGGCACCATATGTAGTGGTTGGAGAGCACGATAACTCTCGAACTGATCAATCGATTTGTCTTCGTCATATTTTGACCAAACTTAGTTTCAGTTCGAAGATGGGCAATAACTGTCCGTAACCCGCTATATTTAAAAAAATTTCACTAAAATGGTATGCACGATATGCCTTGAACCAACCTATTTGGTTCAAACTTTGAATCTCCTAATATTTTGTCCAAATTTTGTTTAATTTCTAAAATTTCCCATATTGGGTAATATTCGATCTTTCCGTAGATGAAAGATTCTATCCACACAGGCTGAGGTTAACATCTGTCGACTGATACTTTTGTACTTGTTTGTATACAATTTGTTGTATACAGTTATATTTTTTTTTCTTGGGAATTGAATCTTTAATTTTAAATATTTAAGACGATAAGAGATATTTCGAGTAAACTGTGCAGTATGAATTTATGGTAATATCTTCTCGACCTCATATATTAAGATCTGTCATCTTAAACTCAATTAATCGTAGCTACTGTACGTAGCAATTATGTTCGGAACTTTGATGTGACATTTTTCGTTGAAATTTAATTATTAACCCTTTTCGGGAGCGAAAGTTGTACATTTGTTGCGTCTAAAGGAAGATTTTTATTTTGTACCCCCGAGCTCTCAACATTTATAAGTTAAGACCTATTAATGAACTTCTAGGGTGTTTGGTATTGAAAAAAATTTTCGGTTAGATCAAAAATGTTATATAGACCGCAAAGAAAGGTATTTTATTCCCACCACCATAAGATGGAGGGTACAGTAGTTTTGATTTTGCTGCCAATCGTTTAAGTGCGAATTTGATTTTTCTGCCAAAAAACAAAACTATTAGCATTTTTATCAAATTTTCAATGCAAATTACACTTTTAACTGTCAATCCTAGAAATGCAAATTTTTTTAACTACCAAAAATATTTGGAAGGAATAACCGTATTCCATTGAGAATTTTGTATTTACCAGCCAAAAACAAAATCACGTCATGCGGCAGTTGCCAAACACATACATACATAGGATTTTTTGTACAAAACAGAAGAAGTGCCCTAAGTACCTGAATTTCATACCTAATTAGAACAATGAGAATTATTAGAAGTGGGTGGGTTGGGTTTGAAGGGCTGTTTCCTATATTTTACTTCGGCAGGTTGTTGCAACCACAAAAGAAAACTTAACAATACTTTCTTTCAAATAGAAATTGAATGTCAAATGTGGCAGCAAATCTTAATAATTGTAAATTAATTACTTTTTTTGTTTTTATGAACTGATGCAAAATAAGGACTTTTTTGAAGATATATTTCAATGTATTTCAAAATTCCTTTACTAAATAGTTCTCGAATTTCAGGACACGTAAACCTGATTCTCACATATAAAACTCAATTCTTTGGCATTTTCTTTGCTATGTGAATCGTATAATTGCCACTCTTTGGCAGCTAAAAACACTGAATATAAGTGCGAAATTCGCTTTGCTGCCACAAAATGCGTGCAAAGCTTGTTTTAGCAGCTAAGTCAAAACTACGATATAATTAACTTTGTCATTCTATTTGTAAAGTACAATATTCTTGATCAGTAGATCGATTCTTTAATTTATTTCGGTAATTAACGATATTTTTTCCGTGAGTTAGCGACTAATAAAAGGTAATAGTAAAGTTCTACCGATAGCAACAGTTTTGTCAACATTTATTTGAATTTTCATTCATAGTTTTGCGTTTTAATTTAACAGATTTTTTTCGGTAACTCACAAAATGTGTTAGAGAATCGCTCTACAGGATAAAATTGTCTGTTGGAATCAAGATACAGCAGGCAATATTTAAGAAAGAACATAGTTTGTATTGCTGCTAGGATGATTTGAATTTGTTTGGTATGTATTTGGTATGTAATATTCCTGCAAAGAATTGCTGGTATAGGTCCTCGTTTTGACAATACAATGGTACACATCAAAATGGCTGAAATATAATTTTTAGTCGTCGTTGGGGCTCCAAACCATTCACCCAGATTTTTTAAGTACAAGTTCACATTTTCAAAGATCCCATAAAGCCCCGTAGAATGGTTTTCTGAATTTTCACGATTTTAGCCGCATTAAATTACAGGAACGAATAAAATTCGGTATATACCCAGCAAAAATCCTCATTACAAACCACCTTTCCCACCCATTATTTTAACAAGGGTATGTCGCGCGATATGTCTGGTTATTTTGCAACCACTGAAATAAGTAGTCAGAATCTACTCAGTATCTACTTATTTCAGTCGTAACCATCTACCTATTTCAGTGGTTACAAAATAACCAGATATTTCGCGCGACATGCCCTTGTTAAAATAATGGGTGGGAAAGGAGGTTTCTAATGAGGATTTTTGCCGGGTAGTCTTTGTTGGAATAAACAAAATTTTTGCAGAGAATTGTTGGTACTGATCCACGTTTCGGCAACGGTCATTATCCCAACGAAGAAAGTTTTTATATTTATATTTGGTTTATTTTCTCCCTTGTCCTTTTCTCACGGTTTTAAACACATTGAAGTAGGCCTTATAACTTCTATTTTTTAGTTTTTCTTCGAAATTCTCACTTTGATTGCAATTTAAACCACGATAATTGCTCTATTTTGAAAAATGTCATTAATATTAATAAATTTTGACATTTTATTTTTTCAATGCCCACTAAAAAATTGTTATTTTTAAAAGTTGCAAAATCGACTTTTTGCCTCAAAAACTGGGCAAATTGCAATATAACGAACAAAAAAGATAGTGAAATCAATATTTCGTTTCGTATCCTTTATTCTGGATGACACACGCTCACCTTGTAGACGTATAGGATACTATGCGGAAAGTATATTAAAAAATAGACAATATTAAATATGGAAATAGAGAACATTGAAAATAAAAATATCAACTTTTATTAATATTTATTTTTTTATTTAAATACGATTCGTACCACTTTAGTTCGACTTTCAAAAATAAATCAGCCGTATCTCTCACATATCAACAGCGAGTCACGTTTTTGAGGCATTTTAATTAAGGGATTTCAGTCCTCGCAAGGCAAAACATTCTTGTAAAAAAGGCCAAGACCAAATTTAGTACCATTTAGTACTCTTCATACAAATAAGTACGAATTTCCAAAACTGCATCCATATCTCAAACCTAAACCCAACAATAATCCTTATGCTGAATTTAGGGATTCCCGCTCCATCCGATGACTCATTTAGTACTTTTCGTACACATAAGTACCAATTTCCAAAACTACCTCCATATCTCAACCCTTCACTTCAATAGTTGTTTTAGCTCCAAGTTTCAAGATTCCATGGAATCCTGTGCTGCAGCGCTATCGGTTCCCCAAATCCAAATTGTAACAAATTTAGTACTTTTCATAAATATAAGTAGGAATTTCCAAAACCACACTCCAACAGTATCCTTAGTTCCATATCTCAGGATTTCTGCTCTATCTGTTTACCCAAATCCAAACTGTACTAAATTTAGTACCATTTTGTACTTTTCGTACCCATAAGTAAGAATTTTCCAAACTTCGTCAAGCCTACAGTCCAACAGTAATCTTAATTCCAAATTTCAGGATTCCCGCTCTATCCGTTCTCTCAAATCCAAGTAGTACCAAATTTAGTACTTTTCGTACCCATAAGTACTATTTAACAAAACTAGCTGAATCCTACAATTCGACAGTAATCTTAAGTTCACATTTCAGGATTACAACGCTATCCGTTCACATAATAACAAATGGTACCAAATTTAGTACATGTAAGTAGTTTTCGTACACTTATGGTTCGAATTTCTAAAATCTATCCTACATTCCTTCAATGACTCTCATTTCATATTTCAAATGTCTAGCTCCTACCGCTTCGCCATATTCAAATGGTGCCATATTTGGCCTGATACCTTCTGACAAAGAGAGAACCTCTCCCACAATTTCTTGTTTCTGGCTTTAACCGTTTCGTCTGGCCGTTGATTATTAGTCGGGCAGCCACCAAATGGTACCATTTTTAGTATTTTTCGCACCCCTCTAGTAAGCCCCAAGATTAACCCTCACCCAAAATTTCTAGATTCTAGCTCAATCCGTTTGGTCTGAGCGATGATTATTAGTATGGCTGACCATACAAATTGTACCATTTATTAGTACATTTTAGTACTTTTCGCACCCTTCTAATACGAATTCCCAAAATTCCAGCCTTATCGACCACCTTCTCCCCAAGACTAACACTTACCCAACATTCAAGATTCTAGCTCCAGCCATTGGTCTTTTTTCTGTCCAAAACAAGGCGCATTGAATAGGTAATGGATACGACATATTGGAATATGTTGTCTTTATGTTTTTATAAAAATCTTAATTTTGAAACAGCTACTCCATGTACCTTGATCCAAAACATAAACAAACACATCACATTTCGAAGACTTTACTTGCTGAACTAGATTGTGAATCTTTCGTTTGTTGATCGTTCTTCATGGATCTTTCGGTCGGCGCTCAGTGAGCTATTGAACTATGTATATCGACTGATCTAGTTCATACGCTCTTTTCAGTGAATCGTTCAATTGAACATAACTCACACCACGGCGTTACTTTATCCATTTGTGAACGACATGTTGAACTATATTTGGTCTGTTCCTTTACTTTTGAAAGTGGTAAAACCGGCAAAAGTAGCAAAAGTTATAATCTGCTTCCATATGAATTGTATGGTGTCTGAAGTAAAGGAACGCTTTTCGAGTAAAAAGTTGTAAAACTTGAAGATTCTTGCACGTAAAGGAACAGAGATATTGTGAATCGTTTCTTCGTTGTTCGTTCGGTCGTTGACTGATCCTAGTTCAGAGAACTATAACGAGCTAAATTGACTTAACTAGTTCATACGCTCTTTTCAATATATCTGTCAACTGAACTAGTTCGTTCATGAACTATACAACTATACTCATTACAAAATTGCTTAGAAGTAGCAAAAGAACGATTCAAAGAAGAGCGGTGAAGGCCGGCTTATTCAATGGGCGACGAGCAAACAAAAAACCTTTCATAATGTCAAAAAATTAAAAAGCCAGATTTGCAAAGGCACTGTGAATTATTTCTCGGTCAGGGATTGGACCAATTTATAAAATTAATGGAATTATGGATCGTTTCAAAAAACCTTTCATAATGTCAAAAAATTAAAAAGCCAGATTTGCAAAGGCACTGTGAATTATTTCTCGGTCAGGGATTGGACCAATTTATAAAATTAATGGAATTATGGATCGTTTCAAGTATCGTAATGTATTAAAGGGCGTGATGTTGAAGAGATGCCTCTTAGAGGGTCATTCAAGTAAGATAATGAGCTAAAACATGTATCGAAAGGGGTTAAGGAGTGGTTCCAAAACAATTCGACAGAAGTTCTCCATTTCTCCAGCAAAATCACCTGATCTTAACACTCGATTAGGACTTAAGTGAGATCGTTAATTCAAAAATCAAACGAAAAAGTTGCAAAACCAAAGAAAATTTATATGAACCCGCAAAATTAGCCTGGGAAGCAATGTCGCCTGAACTAATTAAGCATTCAACATCCACTTTGCGTGCGTGTGTCATCCAGAATAAATTGGGGGTGGTTTAGTTTTGTTCACTTATGTATATTTGTGACTTAAAATATTTTTTGAATTTTAACTTTTGTTATTAAATTCAGGATTCCTTAAGTTTGTCTTGTTCTATAATAAAGATATACAGTTTGCCAAGTAACTGTTTTCGAACCAAGAAAACTAACAGTTTTCTGTATTAATTTATGAAAAAATTTCTGATAATTGTGATAAAAATGTCGGGTTTTTTGCAAAAATTAGTTGGACGATTTATTTAAGACAAGATAGTATGTATAAATAAAAAGTTAAACCACGTAATCCAACAAATAATAACGAAAACCAATAACTACATGTAATGCAAGTTGTCAAATAAATGTTTTCGGAATGTAATGGAGGTTGCAATATACCCCATATTTTCGGTAAATACTTGAAAATCAGGACAATTTATGAATTTTATTTTTAACAGGGAGTAACTACTAAGAAGTAACAACAATATTTGGCATGGAATATCCGTACTAGGAGGGTTACCATATGGACCAAGGAGTACCAGGTCATATTACATGTAAACAGGGTCCTATAAGTTTTGAACCGGCAATATCTGAAAACCAAGACGTTTAATGAGTTTTTTTAGATCACTAGGATGGATTGCCAACAACTAAAATAAATACTACCTTCAGAATAATTAAATCGGGAGGGTTGCCAGATGTACGAAAAAGGTACCAGGTTATATAAACAGTTAACGAGATCACCTGTATCTCAAAACAGGGCACCGAAGTTTGTTGCTTCACTTAAAATTAATTAGGAGATAATAGCATTTCACGAAACTATCGGAAATACTGCAGTAAGATACTAACATTGCTTAGAAATGTATGGGATACAGATCTCGACAATGTTCAGAAATGCCTACTACGACCTATTGGACTCACTTCGTGTACTCTGCAGTACTACTGTTGCATATATTTTTTAAAAGGAAAATAATGCTGACGGCAAAATAATGCTTCAGTGTTACCATGGAAGCCAAAAAAAACTTGGAGAATTCCTCTGAACTGATTCTAAACAGTTGAAATCGGATGTCCATTATAAAATCAGTATAGACTGACAATATCTTGCATATGTTTTTCTAAGCGATATTTGTACTTGTATGTCATATTTGGTTTGTTTTAGAGAATTGCCTTCTCCATTAATTCAATTTGACTTAAATAAACAAATCTTAAGCCCTGGTTTTGGATTCAGGTGGTCTCATTTGCTGTTTATATAACCTGTACCTTCTTCGTACATCTGGCAACCCTCGTTATTTAAATATTCTGAAGGTAATATTTATTTTAGTTGATGACATCCAATCCTAGTGAACTAAAGAAACTCATACAACATCTTAGTTTTCAGATATTCCCGGTTTAAATTCATTCATTCATTCCTATTTCAGATATTTTAAAGATAAATTGGTTTGTCATTTCAAGTTAATGTCTCCTTCAAGCAATCACTGCTACCAGATTTGTCGCCATTTTTATACCCTCCACCACAATATGGAGGGTATAACTTACTTTGACATTCCGTTTTTAACCTATATATACAGTGAATGTCACTGAAAATGATGCAACCTGAAATAAAAAATGTAAACGTTGATAACTTGAAAACAAGTTGAAATTTTTTAACAATACAAAAAACAATTTTGTAGGCTGAAATGTTGTCTTTAAGATGGCATACAAATTTTTCATTTGCAGTACCGTTATACTAAAATTTTACCGGAAATCAAAAAATGTGCATTTTTAAATTGAGCATTAAAAATGATGCACCACAATAATAATTTCCAAATTTTTCGGTTTTGATCATAGATGGGCAAAATTTCTCTTAAATATAATTTAAGGGAAAATTAGAACGAGGTTTTTGTTAAAATTTGTTTGCTTTTTTAATATTTTTTAAACACAGACGGTATCTTAACAAGTCCAAAAAACTATTATATTAAAAACAAATTTGCAAAATTACCCGTAAATGTTTATTTATGTTGTTACAACGTAAAAGAGAAACAAACCACAGCAACGCTGGCGTGCGAGAAAGCCCATCTATGGTTTTGATGCATTTTAGCATAGCCGACCAAGAAGAGCGAGCACTTAATTTGTTTATGTGTGGGTAAAATTACACTGACAGAACAGAACAGGGTGATGATTTTCATATTGAGTATGAAATGAAAAACACAGGAAAAAAGTTGTCACGGCGTGTTAGCGTTCAGAGCCAAACATAGTGGTGGGTGTGTGGGTTCGAATCGTCGGCTTTCCTTTTTCATTTTCATTATAAATCATAAAAAAGCTCGATTAATAAATTAAAAAAAATACTAAAAATACTAAAAATGATCTTCGCCTAAAAAGGCAAAATTTTCAAATAGAAAAAATATATTGTTGGCGCGTTCGCTTTGTATGACTAAAATTAAAAATAATATACAGTGAATCACAGTCAAAAGTATCCACTTCAGTTTCTTTTATTAAAACTGCGATTGCTAAGAGTTAATTAATGATAGCGATTTCGTTCTTTTTTCTTTTTTCGTTCTTTTTTATATTTTTACATTAAATTATCTTTAAGCTGGCATATTATTTTTTTCGCACATTTCCCGTCATTAAATGATATTTTGTATGCGTATTATAATGACGCCTAAGGTAAGATGGATATACATTTTTTATTGTTGCATTGCAGACGAGGCATTCTGCGTCATTAAAAATATTAATACAAAACTAAAAATCATTTTCAAATTCTTCCCTCCACATATTTGCTGTACAACTGCAAAATATTTTCAGTGTACCCAAAAAAAAACAAATAAAGCGGCATCAACCTGCTTGCATGACATTCAGTACAAGACTGAAGTAAAAAAATCAAAATATTTGCTCTCTTTCTTTGCGTTCGGGTCGCGTGTGTGTGATTTGCCGAAAAACTTCGTAACCATATCAATAGCAACGAACGGGTTTGCTTTAGAGTTCGAAAGGATTAAAGAGAGGTACACACGATCAGGTTTGACTGTAGATTTTTCGGAAATATCAAAAAATCAAATACTTTGTGGTTGCCTGATGACTGACAAAAATGAACGGCCACACTGGCACGCAACCTATTATTTGAGCAAAACTGATCGTGTGTACCCCACTTAAATTTGATCAAATGTATCTAAGCTTCGTCCGCATTTGCTAAAATTGAAATTGCTGAAATATAGTTTTAATAAAATTTATGCTAGAGTGCATAAACAAGTTGGCCCGGCCGAACTTAACGCCGCTTGCACTTGTTTTCTGGGGAAGGTACTTCGATTTGTCGAGTATTAGATGCCCATGTTCTTTAATAAATAGCCTCGATGTTGTTTTTCTCCTAGTGTCGAGTCATCTGTCTCACTTCTCATTTTCTGTGGACCACCGTTTGCTGTTTCAATTACTTTCCAAAAATAGTAAGCCAGGAAAATAGTGTTTAAACCCTCCGTTCATCATGATAAGAATTACATGGAAATCTGGCTATATGTTGAATTTATATTTTTTGGTCGGTTTTGATGAAAAATGTTCAAAAACTTTAATTTCAAGCTGTGTATACGAAACTAACCAGCCGACTGACAGCCTGACTAGTTGGTCACATACAGCTTGTTGAGTCACAGGCTGTGAGCGATAACCAATTTACGCTCACTTAGAGCAGATGGTCTCTCTTGTGAGTCACAATGCCTTCCACTGCTTTAGAGCATAGCCGACCAAGAAGAGCGAGCACTTAATTTGTTTATGTGTGGGTAAAATTACACTGACAGAACAGAACAGGGTGATGATTTTCATATTGAGTATGAAATGAAAAACACAGGAAAAAAGTTGTCACGGCGTGTTAGCGTTCAGAGCCAAACATAGTGGTGGGTGTGTGGGTTCGAATCGTCGGCTTTCCTTTTTCATTTTCATTATAAATCATAAAAAAGCTCGATTAATAAATTAAAAAAAATACTAAAAATACTAAAAATGATCTTCGCCTAAAAAGGCAAAATTTTCAAATAGAAAAAATATATTGTTGGCGCGTTCGCTTTGTATGACTAAAATTAAAAATAATATACAGTGAATCACAGTCAAAAGTATCCACTTCAGTTTCTTTTATTAAAACTGCGATTGCTAAGAGTTAATTAATGATAGCGATTTCGTTCTTTTTTCTTTTTTCGTTCTTTTTTATATTTTTACATTAAATTATCTTTAAGCTGGCATATTATTTTTTTCGCACATTTCCCGTCATTAAATGATATTTTGTATGCGTATTATAATGACGCCTAAGGTAAGATGGATATACATTTTTTATTGTTGCATTGCAGACGAGGCATTCTGCGTCATTAAAAATATTAATACAAAACTAAAAATCATTTTCAAATTCTTCCCTCCACATATTTGCTGTACAACTGCAAAATATTTTCAGTGTACCCAAAAAAAAAAACAAATAAAGCGGCATCAACCTGCTTGCATGACATTCATGACAAGACTGAAGTAAAAAAATCAAAATATTTGCTCTCTTTCTTTGCGTTCGGGTCGCGTGTGTGTGATTTGCCGAAAAACTTCGTAACCATATCAATAGCAACGAACGGGTTTGATTTTAGCAATCAGAATGGTGGAATAATTGGTTCCTATGGTTTTTAGTACACGCAGAGAAAAAATATTTTTCGCTTTTGTTGGAACAAAAATATATGTTTTGGTTCCAAAAATGTATTTGTTTTGTTCAAACATTGTAATCCAAATCCAAAAATACCATCTTTTGTTCCAAACATAGAAAACAAAAACAACTTTCGAATTTCCGCAATATTATCGTTTCCGCAATATCGTTAACAATACCGATTGTAGGAACTATCATAATCTAATTTTGTTTACAAAAAGTATTGTCAATACAGAAAACCAGCCCAGAAATTTTTGATTTGAGTGCATATACTTCTCATATACACTTTTCGCATAACTTGGATATAAATGTCGCGTATAATATTGCAATCATTGATGAACACAATACATGGTTTGCTGCATTGGCTGACAACAAAGACAAACAAAAAGCCACAAGAACCCACCACAACATAAGGAATAATTAAACACCATAACAAACATGAAAAGGAAAGAAGAATGAAACAAAACAGAAACAACTAAAAACAAGAGTCTCACAAGTACATACACACAAAAACAAAGGTAAAGGCAGCAGCATGTCATACAAACACACCACAACTCACCAAAATTGTTTTTTCAACACGGCATCGAATAGCGAGAGAAGAGAAACAAATTTTCGAAGAAAAGAGAGAAATATTGTTCAGTTGACACAAACTATTTTTGGATTTACAATACTACATGAGGAATCCAACAATATGTTAACAATACATATTTTGCTCTTGGAATATTGTTGGATCAAACATATTGTTTTCTCTGCGTGTAGTTTTGCCATTGATTCCGATAGAAAAAATGATGTTCCTGACTTAATTTTGGCATGATTTTAGTCCCTTTGTAGGCAATTTGGCTAGAAATTTCTAGTTTTTAAAGCTATTTTCCAAAAATGAATATGAAGAACCATTAACGGGTATGTCTAGAGTACGTACAAACAATTTAATGATATTTGGAAAGTCCTGTATCAACCGGGCCTGCTCCATATTAGACTGGCCTTTAACGGCATTGACCTGATAAAGGAAAAAATCAGTGCATAGAAAATAGTTTTTAGAAACATTGTTATTAATGTCGTGATCATGTTTGGATTTATAAAAACAAAAATTTCAACGCCCATTGTTACCATACAAGCCAAGCAATAATACTTCCGACGAAGCGTTTTTATAGCGACAGTTTATTTATTTAAGCTCTGGTGTGTGTTGGCTGTTATTTTTGCCAATGAAAGCAAATTCAACCTATTTATGTAGCTCGAATGGACCAAGTAAGGTATGGCGTACAGCAAATACGGCCATGGACTCTAAACACAAAATTCCAACCGTAATGCACGGAGAAGACTTTGTTATGGTATGGGGTTGTATGAGTGCTTCTGGTGTAAAGAATCTTGTCTTTTGGAAGGAATTAAGGATAAGATGTATTATTTAAACATTCTGAAGGATAATTTGAAATGTAGCGCTGAAAAAATGGGATTTGGGACAACATTCCAATTTTATCAAGATATGACCACAAGCAAAAATGTCACATTTTCGAGAATGGATGCTATTATAACTGTCCAAAAGTGATTCAAACACCACCACGTTCCCCGGATTTGAATCCTGTAGGCAATTTATGAAGTATATTGGAGACAAATGTAAGAAGTCATAACATCTAAAGTATAGGAACCCTGAAAATGTCTTGCAAGAAGAATGGGGAAAAATTCACATATCTTGCGCCGAAAATTTAGTTAAATCTCTGCCAAAAAGGCTAAAAGCTGTAAAGGATAACAAAGGATATCATTCCAAGTGCTAACCCCTAAGAAATCCTTCTTATTTCATAAAACTTTTAGAGTGGATACTTTTCACTGTGAGGTAGAAATCGATGTTGTTTAACAATTTTTAGTTTTTTATCTAAATTTACCTGAATTTCGTTAATTTTATTATATTTACATATGTTAAGACACAAATGTAAAAATATGTATAAAAAAGAATGAAATCGCTATCATAAATTAACTCTTAGCAATCGCAGTTTTAATGAAAGAAACTGAAGTGGATACTTTTGACTGTGATTCACTGTATAATACAAAAACTTGAAACGTTGCATTCTTATGCTAATACTATGTTTACATTTACGAAATCCACTCGATTTCAACTGTCAATTCCATTGCTCAAACGTCAAATGAAATTCAATCGATTTCAAATGAGTTTTCATTTGACGTATACACAAAGGAATTGACAGATGAAATCCAGTGGATTTCATCTGTCAAATCCATAGGTTAAACGTCAAATGAAATCTCATCTGAAATCCATTGGATTTCATTTGACGTTTAACCTATGGATTTGACAGATGAAATCTGGTGGATTTCGTAAATGTAAACATAGCATTAGGCCGTCATCGGACCATCAGCTTTTTCACATGTATGACATCAGCTGTTCTGTATATTAGTATACCCAAAGTGACAACATACATGTGAAAAAGCAGATGGTCTGATGACGGCCTTAGCCAAACCACTTTATGGCAGACATTGATAAAAAAGAAATACTTTAGATATTTAAGTGGTATTCATCTCGAATTTACAACATTTAGGCTAATTTTTCTCTAAAGTTCAAAAAGATTTCCCCCTAACTTTTCAAAGTATGTATTAAACCCATGAGCCTTTCTTTCACCTACATAAATAATTAACTAAACGTTTTAAAAATAACTAAGAATTTTTTATATTTAGAGGTTTGAAACCCAAGTAACCTATATTCATCAACACCCTTTGTCAAATCTTGAATAGAAGCGTCGGTGGTGTAATGGTCAGCATAGTTGCCTTCCAAGCAGTTGATCCGGGTTCGATTCCCGGCCGACGCACAAATTTTTTTTTTATTTCTAGTATTTTTTACTGATTTATCATTCTGTATGAAATTGCAACAATGTTTGAACGTTGAAGAATGTGGCGTACGTTTATAGATCGCAATTGTGTACTGCCATATGTTAGGGGGTTGAAATGTTTTCCTTTGTTATAGATATTTTAGACAATAGATAATAAATAAATAAATTCTTTAAAACAATATTTGAGTACATTTAAATAGTAAATGGGGATGAAAATGTTACCCTAATTTATTGCCGTGGTTGAGTAAGAGTGTATTCTCTCTTATGTATGTTACGCACAAGCCGTGAGCTGCGGTGTCCGAGTGGTTAAGGAGATGGACTTGAAATCCATTGGGTTCTACCCGCACAGGTTCGAATCCTGTCCGCAGCGAATTTATTTTGTTAACACAATTGCTTACGGTGAGAATAAAATAACTTTCATTCAGTAAGAACACTTGGAAATTTATCAGTCTGTACGTCTGTCAATACCTGCGTTTAAAACTAGATAATGGTACAAAAAATCTGCGTAACTTTGATATTGTACTTTATTTACTTCCAACACATAGTAATTTGTTTTCTAAACCCAAATTTTTATTGGTAGTTTTTTTACCGTTTTTTTGGGATCAAAAAGATCTCTTTTACGGCATTAAAAGAGGTATACTAAAATGACATTTTATGCCGAGCAGCGTGGATGTTATCTGTAGTTCGATTCTGTAAGTCTGTTTTTGGTTACAGACAACAAAATTAAAACACATAACTATGATTGAAAAGGTTGAATAAAAGTTGACATCACTGTATTTACCAACAACATAACATTTTTAATATAACATATTGCAATATGTCGATGCCACTACCTCTTCAATATGCCCAAGGTTAGTTTGTTAACCCAATCCCTGCGAAGATTTTTTCGATTTTTTTCGCGAAAATTCTGTCATAAACTAATTTTGACTTCCTGTGGGCCTATTCTGTAACTTTTTAACGACAGTCGATATTGTTATTTTTTCGAGAAATTCATTTTAACAACATAAATTAACCACCTTTGTATTCTGTAAACAATTTTAACAACTTTTGTTAAAAATGTCATTATGAAAAATGTTCAATATTGGTTTTGCTTTTGGTTTGTGTGTATGTTCTGTTTGGGAATACCCAATAGAAAGTGTCTGTAAGACAACATTGATGAATCGTGCACGACATTTCCAATTCGTTCACGACTATTTGCAGACAGCCCTTTGGGATCGTTGAGGACTTTTTCACACAAGTGTCCCAGTATTCATGCACGACAACGTGGGCGACAAGGTAAGCGAAGCTGTCGTCGACGACGACTTTGAAGACAAAAAACCCGTTATTTCGTTGACGACTGCCTTGGAGACACTGTCTTGCTATTTGTCATTGACGACCTTACTGAAGACAATTTGTTTTGTTGTCGTGTGTCAAATTTTATTTTTATTACATTATAAAAATACATAATTTTACAAATTTTATCTTACATTAACAATTAGTTCTTGAATATTCCCTGATCAACCTTTTTTGAACTTATCCGCGCCTCATTTTCTCCTCACAACCTATAGAGGGGGCGACCTCCTTTATTTATGGATTCTGTAAAAAAACATTATGAATAAATACAATAACCACTAATATAATCTATAATCTTACCATATATCACTGCCGCATCTGTCCGCTGGAATTTACAGCATTCTCCATAACATCAACCTACATATGTATTAAAAGAATAACTTAAATTATTTTTAAAGTTCCTTAATATAATTGCTCTTACTTTTCTTACCGTTCTTTGGTAAAAGCAAAATCTTTAATCATTGACGCGATTTCAGAGTATGATGATTTTATTATCTTACATTTATTATAAAATAAATTTTTGTATTCGAATCAATATGTGAACAATCATTTCATAGCACGCTTTTTTGAAATTTTTTGGGTTTGTTGGCACGACACATTGCAAGACATGGTCATGCACCTTGTCGTGCATGACAATTTATAATATTTCGTCAATGATTCGTCGACGAAAATGTCATCAACGATTCTATTTTCTATTGGGTACATTCAAAATTGAAAGCTTTTGAAAGTTTATAGACAATTTGTCTACATTTTTACAGAATAGCACAATCGTTACTGCAAAACAATTTTTAATGTCGACAACGTTGTCGATTGTCGGATTGTTAAAACGTTACAGAATAGGCCTTCTGAATCCGAAAATCACAATGAAAATGCTGTATTGTTATCCGTTTACCCGTTATTGCCCGGTACCATATTGAACCACCGCAGGGACTCCTCATAAAATGATTCAAATAAAATGTATGTTTATTTTGTTTGCGTAAATCAAAAAGTTTTATTGATAAAATAAAATAATATATATATATATATATATATATATATATATACATATAATATATATACATAAACTATATGTACAAATGTATGAGTTCAAAGATTTTTAAAATCAAACAAAGAGGAAAAAACGAACTTAAAGCGGGGTACACACGATCAGTTTTGACTGTCGATTTTTCGGAATTATCGATAACTGTCCAACCGTCCAGCAACCACAAAATATTTTGTGGTTGCCTGATGACTGATAAAAGTGAACGGCCACACTGGCAAGCAACCGATTATTTGAGCAAAACTGACCGTCAAAACTGATCGTGTGTACCCCGCTTTACGTTTTTCAATCGATTTTGTTGGCTGAAAAATCGATTGATATTTTTCGAAACATCGATAAATTCATAAGGCCACTTCGCATTTTTGGAACTTTGTACGTGAACAACGTATGCAATTTTAGTTTTGACATCTTGTTCAAATCGTTTTTGTTTAAATAAGAAATGACCTTCCTTGCCGCAATCCCTAAAGCTTGCGTCTGGAAAATAGGCTTCGAGGCATGAAATGCATACTTGGACCATTTGAATTGGTCCTTCAAGTTTGGCACATTTACTATAAATACGGCCTTTAGAAAATTTTTGTGAAAATTACGATGGAAACAAAGATCGCGCTGTTGGCACGGGTTAGCAATACTCGATCGCCATAAAATTTCGTATACATTATGCAAAGTTCATATTCGTACAACCCTAAAAACTGAATAAAATCGTTATTAATTCCATATTTTATGTGCAAATATGAAACAAGTAATGGGATGAATGATTTAAAAAATCGCCGGTTAAACTTAACCGGATTAACCCAGTGGGTTTGAATATGGAATTAATAACGATTTTATTCAATTTTTAGGGGTATACGAATATGAATAGAAATCGGCAAGGGTCCGCTTTAACGAGCTATACAAGAAGTTTGGCATTAAATAACGGCATTTAACACCCAAAAATTATTTTTTTTTCTCTAAAATATATCTCGGACACCCAGACACATTCGCCAAAACAATAAAATGTATAAATTTTGCTGCTAATTCCATAAAGTGTACGATAATACTCATATTTCCTTGGGGCGTATGTATACTTTTGTAAGTATCATTTTTTGGTTTTTGTAAAATTTACCGTTATTTATATTATGGAATATACTTTTGTTGTATTAAATATTGTTTATTAGTGAGACGAAATAAACCTGTGTACTTGGAATTTCATAAATATCATTACTTTTTCTAAAACCCGAGATTTATGGGGCGTACGTATACTTATGTAAGACTGTGTATATTTATGGATTTTAGGGAATTTTTCAAAGCACGGGGATGATATTTAAATATTAAATTTTGTAAGATTCATTTGTCCTTTCATGGTTTTAATTAACTATAGCCTTGACGTTGAAATTGGTCTATTTGGATATAGCTCCCAAATACAATTTAACATATTCACAGTGGTGTATGGTATCATATAGTCGGGCCCGGTCGACATGATCCTTTCCTTATTGACTATTTTTCCTCTGCATTTCTACTTTTTCTTTATGGTTCCATGTTGTATTTGATGGTTTGTTTAAAAAGCCTATGATAAATTTATTTAATAATTATCATAGGTTGAATAATCTCGAATTTACATTAATTATACGCACGGTAATGATGGAAACATGATTTTTTTGGATTTAAATGTGCAAATCTTATTTTTATACGATTTAAAATAATTAAATACAGACTAAAAAGATTAACATACACATACCATTAATTTGGAATTTATAACATAAATAACGGAAAACATACTCAC
Organism: Musca autumnalis; assembly: GCF_047663935.1. NCBI lineage: Eukaryota > Metazoa > Arthropoda > Insecta > Diptera > Muscidae > Musca > Musca autumnalis. The sequence continues at coordinate 125,579,975 of NW_027411866.1, read as the reverse complement.
CACGGGAATGACGAAATTTGTGGAACATGCACAAAAAACACTGAACACTTCAACAGCTCTAACACAACTGACTACATTTTTGCACTTCTGTCGATTATTTCGGGAATTGTCGTTACATTGACAGATTACTTATAAACAAAAAACCGGTTTAAAGCATTTTTTCTTAATAAACACATTGACGCACGGGAATGACGAAAAAATTGGGACGCGACTAAAATGTCTCAAAAACATAATGTTACGGAATTAGGTTTAACTAATCTTAGTGTAGACGTTGTTTTATTCCCCAGTACGATTTATACCAAATAAAACAGGGTTCGTTTCAGATTACGTTTCTACAATGCTTTATTTACTTTATTACACTTATTCGGAACCGACTTTAATTACTAAGCACACAGCTTGTCTCTAGTTAGCACGCAGCCCTTCTTTAACCGATCTGTATTTATTCCTAAAATCTCCTTGGTCTAGAATTATCCAGAACATCTGGCAACACCTTGAATCTGTGTAGCGAACACACAGACGCACATTCGCACTAAGGCCGCCATCAGACCATCTGCTTTTTCACATGTATGTTGTCACTTTGGGTATACTAATATACAGAACAGCTGATTCATACATGTGAAAAAGCAGATGGTCTGATGGCGACCTAAGCGAACAACCATACTCACATACATGGGGAAGATAAATACAAGTGGACAAGCACACTAATGACGTAATTACAACAACAAACAAATGCAAGAAATAAGAAATGGCAACTAAACAATCGGCCTGTTCCTTTACTTTAGAAAGTGGTAAAACCGGCAAAAGTAGGAAAAGTTGTAAATTGCTCTCATATGAATTGTATGGTGTCTGAAGTAAAGGAACGCTTTTCGAGTAAAAATTGGAAAAACTTGAAGATTATTGAACGTAAAGGAACAGGGCTAATAATTACATAATTCGGGAACAAACAAAAGCACATTAATAAAAGGTAAAGTAAAAACTAGAATGATGAAGAGAATTATACATGGTAGTTGTTGTTGCTTAAATAAAGTAACTGCGTAATAAAACTTTACGTTACAATTCACATTTTTAAACTAACGGAAATTAAACTAAATTAACTTAAACCTATCAGTTACATTCGTAACAATATATAAATTATATTATTTAATCAATAAGAATCTTCAACAGCAATCATAATAAAAAATTAATTGTTTCATTTTACTTCAATACAACTTGTGAGGGAAGGTATTAAAAGAACTTAACGCAGTTCTTCTGTTATTAAATACATATTTAGATTTTGTAGATTTGTAGAAAGTAAGAAGAATCAAAATCTGGAGACGCTTTTATGCAAACGTTGCCTTGGTGCATAAATTAGTTCATTAGAACATAAGTTAATTTTTTAAACTCGTCAGTAGTGTGCCAAGAATTTTCTTCAGGTTAGAAGCAAGTTTACCTTTCAATATTTCTAATAGGGATACGTAAAATCGATTTCGGTTAATCGATTAATCCATTAATCGATTATTAGCTGCAAAATTTCTAAAAGACGTAGTCGACTATTGACTGTGCGAAAACCGGATAATCGATTTTTCTTAATCGACTTTCGAAAGACGGAGTCAACTATTGGTCTGTTCCAGTACTGCACATTTCTACACATTTTTACTATTTTTTTCGATAACATAAAGGAAAAATCGGTTATCGGAGTAAAAATGTGTAGAAATGTGTAGTACGGGAACAGACCATATTATTCGTAGTCGACCATTATAGCCCGTTTAGACTATACCCTTATACGATGATTAAGGGCATTATCTCGATTTAAGTGTTTAATCCACCCAAATCCACCTTGATTTACCATACAAAATTAAATCAACTCAAAACTTGGATTTGTTTTAAATCAAATGTTAAATCGAAATATTTTGATATACAACACTGCTTTTTGCTCCTAAAAATGCAACTATTGCAGTCTGTACCAATATTGGCAACTATGTTCATGTGTCGTTTATTTACTAGGGTTATGACGTTTTTCTCAAAAATGATTTCCTGTAGTGAATGAACTTTTGCCTATTAAACATTTGCTCCAAATGTTTTTCCTGTTGCACGAATAAGTGACATTTTGCCTATTAATGACTAAAATATTTTTTATTCCATTTAAATATTGAAAACGGTCCCGCACAAAGCAATTTCAATTTATGTGATACATGGAATAAAGCTATATATGATATAAAATGATATACATATATGCAAGGCATATTCATATAAGGTAAATGCATGAATTACAACAACTAACACATATACAAGAACAACATTGTTGTTATTAAAAATTAATTGTCAAAGATAAATATTGAATAATAGGGTCGTTCCAAAAATTTGTTCAGGAACAATATAAATACATTTTGAAAAGCCTCTAAAATAGAACAAATTTGAATCAAAATGTAAATATAAAGCACTCAAAACTGTCGTAGCTCATTGTTATTACACGTTTCCGGTGAAAAGAAGAATTTTAGCAAATTTCGAAGTTTCAAATTTCATGTACTTTATAAAGTGGTAAAAGTTGTAAAAGCCGTAAACGATTTTCATATAAATTTTGTGTATAGGAACGCAAAATGTGTAAAAGTGGTAAAAATTGTAAAAACTTTTTAGTTCTGGAACAGGGCTAATATGACGATAAAATTGGTGAAAAACAAAAGCTTATGTCATTCTGGATATGTCGTGTGGCTTTAACGATTGTTTTGAGTGACTCCAAACTTTTTCCAAAAAGCTCGACTATAAAAATTTTAAAGCTTTTTGTGCGTGAGCTTTTTTCCATCGAATCACCTTGCAATTAAGATTTTATCTAATCTTATGCAAAAGCTCATCAAAATATGCCACAGGGATGTGAGGTTGTAAAAAAGTCATAACCCTATTATTTACATTTTTCAAATAACTGTAAACACAAACACACAAAAACAAACAGAAGCGGAAAAATAGAAAAAATATTAAATAAAAATAAAATGGATGGATGTAAAATGTTAATATATGGGCTGTTCCAGTACTACAAGAATCTACTAATTTTTGCTATATTTTTCGATAAAATAAAGGAAAAAATGTTATCGTAGTAAAAAATAGTAGCTTCTTGCAGGTTCTGGAACAGAGCAATAAATTGTAAACAACATATTTAATATTTGTCAGATTATTTTTTGCAGTATTAGATTCCACTTTTAATTTCAAGCAATTCTTTTTGCAAATTCGAGTATGTATACGTAAACAAAGATCAGCTGACTGGCATCTTATATCATTTTAGACTAGTTTAAACAACTAGGATTTGAAAGTTGGATTTAGAAATCGAGTCGATTTAAAATGACTAGTCTAAACGGGCTATTAGTCGCAGTCTATTATTATTCCTAGTCGACTACTAATCGTGGACGGCTATTAGTCGTAGTTGACTATTGGGTGTGCTAAAATCGCGTAGTGGACGGTACCTTTTTATACATATATACATCATGGATAGCATCAACGAAAATAGTCGATTATAATCGGTTTTCGGCGGTTAACAAATAATCGAAAGTCGACTTTTAGTACACTCTCAAATAATCGACTAACCGAAAATCGAGTTTTAAGTTTTTCACGAAAACCGTATAATCGAAAAACCGATTATTACATTCCACTGTGTATCCCTAATTTCTAATACATAGTATAAAAATTGAATATTTTCTAATGTGTTTTGCTATTTTGACATTTAAGAAACATTCACAAACAGTTTGTTCCTAGTTCCAGAAAGTTGTTTGCTGATGTCTTTGCTACATTATTGTAGTTGCTTGCTTTCTTGAATTTTTAACGGTTTAGTATCTATGGACCAGAATCAGAGAATCAGTATAAAAATCTCATTTGTTTAGCTATTTTGACCTTTAAGAAGATATGAACCTAACAAAATGATAATTTCTGATATCAAAGCCTAAAATCTTTCGGGAAAACACGAGACACGTGTTTTTTTTCTTTTTTTGGTCTTCTATCATGCTGCGTAGTCAGAATATGGTTAATAATTTTCGTCTCGCGTAGTGGTACTGATTTAATATTTATAAATTATTTTTATAACCCAATAGAAAGTGTCTGTAAGACAACATTGATGAATCGTGCACGACATTTCCAATTCGTTCACGACTATTTGCAGACAGCCCTTTGGGATCGTTGAGGACTTTTTCACACAAGTGTCCCAGTATTCATGCACGACAACGTGGGCGACAAGGTAAGCGAAGCTGTCGTCGACGACGACTTTGAAGACAAAAAACCCGTTATTTCGTTGACGACTGCCTTGGAGACACTGTCTTGCTATTTGTCATTGACGACCTTACTGAAGACAATTTGTTTTGTTGTCGTGTGTCAAATTTTATTTTTATTACATTATAAAAATACATAATTTTACAAATTTTATCTTACATTAACAATTAGTTCTTGAATATTCCCTGATCAACCTTTTTTGAACTTATCCGCGCCTCATTTTCTCCTCACAACCTATAGAGGGGGCGACCTCCTTTATTTATGGATTCTGTAAAAAAACATTATGAATAAATACAATAACCACTAATATAATCTATAATCTTACCATATATCACTGCCGCATCTGTCCGCTGGAATTTACAGCATTCTCCATAACATCAACCTACATATGTATTAAAAGAATAACTTAAATTATTTTTAAAGTTCCTTAATATAATTGCTCTTACTTTTCTTACCGTTCTTTGGTAAAAGCAAAATCTTTAATCATTGACGCGATTTCAGAGTATGATGATTTTATTATCTTACATTTATTATAAAATAAATTTTTGTATTCGAATCAATATGTGAACAATCATTTCATAGCACGCTTTTTTGAAATTTTTTGGGTTTGTTGGCACGACACATTGCAAGACATGGTCATGCACCTTGTCGTGCATGACAATTTATAATATTTCGTCAATGATTCGTCGACGAAAATGTCATCAACGATTCTATTTTCTATTGGGAAATTAAATAAGCAATGTACATTGCATTTCGAAAAAAACTGTTGTTTAAAAAACCTATTGATGTGTCAATAATTTTGTTTGGCACTGCCCCCCATACCAAATGCGGATATTATTCGAATGTCCGGCACAACTTTCGAAAACGATATCACATTCGAAGGATTGGCAAATGTTTTTCGGGTGTACACAAGCACGTTGTTCTTTTGTTCGTCAAAAGTTCGAAAACGATATCATTTTCGAACATTTGGTGAATGTTTTTTCTTCACACCCCCCATACCATTGCTATCGAAAACGATATCGTTTTCGAATGTTTCTCGAGAGTTTTGCGGATATTTTGTTCGAGAACGACACACGAGAATGAATTAAAAACGATTCACTCGTCGCTCAGTTTGTGGCAGGAAATCCTTCGATTTCGAATATCATTAATAATATTATTAGCGAATGATTGACGATAGTTTTTACGATAGTGGCGAAAAACATTTTTGGTGGAGTTTCTTGATGTCTCTGTTATCCCCTCATACCAATTGCGGATATTATTCGAATGTTCGGCACAACTTTCGAAAACGATATCACATTCGAAGAATTGGCAAATGTTTTTCGGGTGTACACAAGCACGTTGTTCTTTTGTTCGTCAAAAGTTTAAAAACGATATCGTTTTCGAACATTTGGCGAATGTTTTTTCTTCACAAGAAAAATTGTTTCGAGAAACATTTTTTTACTTAGAAAATTTGTTTGTTTCAAAAAAAATTTATATTGTTTGTAAAAAATTCCCATTTGCTTTTTTCAAATAATTTCGATATAAATGCTACGTGTAATATAAACAATAAGTGTTGATAAACACAATACAAGACAACAATGTTTACTAACAGTTACACTTCGAATCGCAAGCACATAACAAATAATGGCGAAAAAGACGCATAACAGAAACATCAAGAAACTCCGCCAAAAATGTTTTTCGCCATTATCGTAAAAACTATCGTTAATCATTCGCAAATAATATTATTAACGATATTCGAAATCGAAGGATTTCCTGCCACAAACTGAGCGACAAGTGAATCGTTTTTAATTCATTCTCGTGTGTCGTTCTCGAACAAAATATCCGCAAAACTATCGAGAAACATTCGAAAACGATATCGTTTTCGATAGCAATGGTATGGGGGGATGTACCTTTTCCGTTTTTATTTCTTTATGTTTGCGACGCGATATTTAACTGTTGATAAACATTGTTGTCTTGTGTTTGGCAACCTACCCATATGTTGTCTTTATCAACACTTATTGTCTATATTATACGTAGCATTTATATCGAAATTATTTGAAAAAAGCAAATGGGAATTTTTTACAAACAACGTAAATTTTTTTTTTGAAACAAAAAAATTTTCAAAGTAAAAAATGTTTCTCGAAACAATTTTTCTTGTGAAGAAAAAACATTCGCCAAATGTTCGAAAACGATATCGTTTTTAAACTTTTGACGAACAAAAGAACAACGTGCTTGTGTACACCCGAAAAACAATTGCCAATTCTTCGAATGTGATATCGTTTTCGAAAGTTGTGTCGAACATTCGAATAATATCCGCAATTGGTATGAGGGGACAGGAAAAATTGTTTCGAGAAACATTTTTTTACTTTGGATTTTGTTTTGTTTTCAAAAATAATTTTATTCAGCTTGTAAAAAATTCCCATTTGCTTTTTTCAAATAATTTTGATATAAATGCTACGTATAATATAAACAATAAGTGTTGATAAAGCAAACATATGGGTAGGTTGCCAAATACAAGACAACAATGTTTATCAACAGTTACACATCAAATCGCAAACATAACAACCCCTCATACCAATTGCGGATATTATTCGAATGTTCGACACAACTTTCGAAAACGATATCACATTCGAAGAATTGGCAATTGTTTTTCGGGTGTACACAAGCACGTTGTTCTTTTGTTCGTCAAAAGTTTAAAAACGATATCGTTTTCGAACATTTGGCGAATGTTTTTTCTTCACAAGAAAAATTGTTTCGAGAAACATTTTTTACTTTGAAAATTTTTTTGTTTCAAAAAAAAAATTTACGTTGTTTGTAAAAAATTCCCATTTGCTTTTTTCAAATAATTTCGATATAAATGCTACGTATAATATAGACAATAAGTGTTGATAAAGACAACATATGGGTAGGTTGCCAAACACAAGACAACAATGTTTATCAACAGTTAAATATCGCGTCGCAAACATAAAGAAATAAAAACGGAAAAGGTACATAACAGAAACATCAAGAAACTCCACAAAAAATGTTTTTCGCCACTATCGTAAAACTATCGTCAATCATTCGCTAATAATATTATTAACGATATTCGAAATCGAAGGATTTCCTGCCACAAACTGAGCGACGAGTGAATCGTTTTTAATTCATTCTCGTGTGTCGTTCTCGAACAAAATATCCGCAAAACTCTCGAGAAACATTCGAAAACGATATCGTTTTCGATAGCAATGGTATGGGGGGAAAGAAATAAAGACGAAGAAGGCACAACACAGAAACATCAAAGAAACTCCACCAAAAATGTTTTTCGCCACTATCGTAAAAACTATCGTCAATCATTCGCTAATAATATTATTAATGATATTCGAAATCGAAGGATTTCCTGCCACAAACTGAGCGACGAGTGAATCGTTTTCAATTCATTCTCGTGTGTCGTTCTCGAACAAAATATCCGCAAAACTATCGAGAAACATTCGCAAGCGATATCGTTTTCGATAGCAATGGTATGGTGGGTGTACATATGTATGTATGTATGTATACAATGTGTTCATTAGTGAACACCTATTGACTATTCCCATTATTTTATTATTTGGGTTTGAATGTGCGTTCGCACTACGTCATATCGGCTTTCGTATCAGTCACGTCATACGTACGCAGTGCGTTCTTGGTATTTATGTTACGGTTGTGTGTACGATCACTCTAACGGACGAAATGAGACAACAGAATGCTTTCTGTTGTTGCTAAGCGTAAAAATGTAAATAAACTGTTAACAACACAGCCACAAGGGAAAACTGTTATTTAGCCAAGTGTTTGTCAACAGCTGCGGTGTCCGAGTGGTTAAGGAGATGGACTTGAAATCCATTGGGTTCTACCCGCACAGGTTCGAATCCTGTCCGCAGCGGATTTATTTTTTCTAGTATTTATTTTTTTATTACTAGAATAGTACCTATAATTTTTTTTACAAAAATTGGGGAAATGTTTCAGTTGTAATAAACGTACAGATTCATATAATCTATACTTATAAAAGAGTTCAGTAATGATGACTCACTGACTGACTGACTGATAATCAACGCCCAGACTAAACGGCTAAAGCTAGAATCTTGAAATTTTGGGTGAGGGTCACTCTTGGACTGAATGTGTCAGATAAGGCTGGATTTTTGGAAATTCGAACTAGAACGGTACGAAAAGTACTAAAAGGTACTAAATATGGTACCCTTAGTATTAGGCAAACGCGAATAGGTAGAATTCGGAAAGTTGGAATGAAGTTCACTGATGGAGAGTTAGAAAGGTGTACCAAAGGGTTTTTGGAAATACGAACCATAAGTGTACGAAAAGTACTAAATGTTACTAAATTTAGTACCATGTGGTATTACGTGAAGGGATAGAGCTAAAATCTTTAAATTTGGAATGAAAAACAAGGTTTAGAAGATGAGTTGATATAAGGAGGTGGTTTTGAAAATGTGTTCTCATGTGTACGAATAGTACTAAATGGTACAAAATTTTGTACAATTTGAATTTGGGCAAACCGATAAAGTTGGAATTCTGAAATTTGGAAATACTATTACTGTTGGAGTGTAGGTTTGAGATATGGAGGTAGTTTTCGAAATTCGTACATATGGGTACGAAAGGTACTAAATAGTACCAAATAAGGTACAATTTGGATTTGGGGGAACGGATGGTGCTGGAATCCTGAAATTTAGAATAAGTATTACAGTCGGAGTGTAGGATAGAGGTATTTTGCCAATTCGTACTTTTGGGTACGAAAAGTACTAAATGGTACAAAATTTGGTACAATATGAATTTAAGTGATCGGATAGAGCTGGAATAGTGAAATTTGGAATTAAGATTACTATTGGAGTGTGGGATTGGGATACTTTTGGAAATTCGTTCTTATGGCAACGAAAAGTACTAAATTCGTACTTGTGGGTACAAAAAGTACTGAGTGGTACTAAATTTTGTACAATTTGGATTTGGGTGAACGGATATGGCAGGTATTCTGAAATTTGGAATTAAGATTACTGTTGGAGTGTAGGATTGAGGTACCTTTGGAAATTTTTGGTTATGGGTACGAAAAGTACTAAATGGTACAAAATCTTGTACAATTTGGATTTGAGTGATCGGATAGAGCAGGAATCGTGAAATTTAATATTATGATTACTATTGGAGTGTGGGATTGGGATACTTTTGAAAATTCGTACTTATGGCTACGAAAAATACTAAATTGTACCAAATTTGGTACAATTGGATTTGTATGAACGGATACATTTGTAATCCTAAAATTCGAAATTAAGATTACTGTTGGAGTCTTGGATAGAGGTAGGTTTGGAAATTCGGACCTATGGGAACAAAAAGTACTAAATGGCACTGAATTTGGTACAATTTGGATTATGGAGATCGGATGCAGCTGTAAACCTGAAATTTGTAATTAAGATTACTGTTGGCGTGTAGGATTGAGGTAGTTGTGGAAATTCGTACTCACGGGTACGAATAGTACTAAATGGTACCAAATTTGGTACAATTTTAATTTGTGTGATCGGATACATTTGGAATCCTGAAATTCGGAATTACGATTACTATTGGAGTGTTGATAGAGGTTGGTTTGGAAATTCGTACTTTGGATACGAAAAGTACTAAATGGTACCAAATTTGGTACAATTTGGATTTGGGTGAACGTATATAGCTAGAATCCCGAGATTTGGAATAAGGAGTACTGTTGGAGTGTAGGATTGATAAAGTTTTGGAAATTTTTAGCTATGGGTAGGAAAAGTACTAAATGGTACTAAATTTGGTACAATTTAGATTTCAGTGATATCGTGAAATTCGGAATTAAAATTGATGTTGGAGTGTTGATAGAGGTAGGTTTAGAAATTCGTACTTTGGATACGAATAGTACTAAATGGTACCAAATTTGGATTTGAGTGATCGAATATATCTGGAATCCTGAAATTCGGAATTAAACTTATTGTTTGAACATAGCACTGAGGTTGTTTAGAAAATGTGTACTTATGGGTACGAAAAGTACTAAATTTGGTAGAATTTGAATTTGTATAAACGGATAGAGCTGGAATGCTGAAATGTGGAATTAAGATTACTGTTAAAGTGAAGGATTGAGGTAGTTTTCGAAAATGGTACAGTTTGGAATTCGATGAACGGATACACCTGGAATCATGAGATTTGGATTTACGATAACTGTTTTTATTTTGTATTCAAGTCGGTGTAGGATTGAGATATGTCGTCGAAAAACGTGCCATAAGTATACCAAAAGTACTTAATGATACTCAAGTTTTTGGGTGTAGGGACTGTGCTGGAATCTGTATGTTTAGGAATTAGGGTGAGTATTGCTATGCAAAGTTTGTCTCGCTGTAAATGTGTAAGGGTGAGATACGGCTGATCTTTTTGAAAATCGAACTAAAAAGAACGAACAGTACTAAAATAAACATTGATTTAAATTCGCCATTTTCATATTATATATTGTTTATTTGTTTTTATATCCTTTCCGCATACGAAGTAGCGGGCACTTTGCTAGTATTACAATATTTTCTAAATTTATTCCATATTATGGTGGAGAGTATAATAAACTTTGTCATTTCCTTGAAACACAATTTGTCGGACAACCTATAAAGTATGTATTGTATATATGGGGAATTCTGAGTAAAATGTGAAAACTCCCGATTTTCGGTAGTGTAAAAGTTTTAACCTCATTATCACACCGATATGACTGAAATGACATTTTGTCTTCTTTGGGGCTATAAAGTTTTCCCCAGAAATTTGTTAGTACAAGTTTTGTTAGTACCAGGTTTTGATATAGCCCCCATAGAACGGTACCTCCCAATTCTCGGTATTTTTACGGTTTTAGCCTCATTATAACATCGAAATGACTCAAAATTGGTATTTAGTCTTCTTTGGAGCCACAAAACTTTCCCCAGAAATTTTTCGGTACACGTCCAGGTTTTGATATGCATTATCGAACAGAAATGTATTTAGTATTTAGTCTTCTTTGAACCCCAACACGTTTTTCCAGAAATTTATCAATACAAACAAGTCCCATAGGAAGGTACTTTAAACGTTTTAACTTCATGATCACGCCGAAATGGCGCCTTCGGGGCTAAAAAAACTTTCCCCAGAAATGCGTAAGTACAGGTCCACGTTTTAATATAACCTCCATAGAACAGCACTTCGCGATTTTCGGTATTTTGAAGGTTTTATCCTCATTATCATACCGAAACGGTAAAACTGATAGTTTTCTATATTGGAATTCAATGTTTCTACAGGGCGTATAGATGGTGCCGCACAGTGTCACGACCGTGGCCAAAAATGGTAAAAACTAAATACTTCTTTGAACAAATTTATTGATGGGGAGTGATAGAAAACATATTAATTAAGAAGAATCTGAATTTTGGTACTGATACGTGAAGTAGTTTTTGCTCTATGAGGATTTAAACCCGCCAATTTTAGTTAATACGTATTTTTGTGTTTTTTTTTTCTAAAATTAATAAATGATATTATGCGTTAATATTTAAAATTTAAAAGTAACGATCGTTGCAAAAATGGTTCCTAAGTTCTCTTGGGATGTAATAAACTTGGTTACACTTTTGTTTGCATGTAAATATTAATCATATGGTGTTTAAATTTACCCAAACATGTATTACTAAGTTTATAAATTTTCTGAAGCAAATTTTAAATTGAGTGGAGTGGGGAAAAAATGCTATAAAAGTGTATATCGATATTTTTTGCTGTATGTGTAGTAAAAAGTGAGTACTTCAAATATATAAAGGTCCCAGCTGCAGAGGTTTGCAGACGAATGTGTCATTTCTCTTCTTCAGCGACCACCTCAAAATTTTAAAGGAAATTTCTCATATATAAAGACATGAGTTTGATATATTCAATATGCTCACAACAATATGAAGACTAAACACCAAATTTCAGTCATATCGGGTGGATATTGACGCCACAACACCCAAAATACCGAAAATGAGGAGACACGGTCCTATGGGGGCTATAGGAAGACGAGGACCTATACCGACATAATTCTGGTGGAAGATTATAAGTCCTCCAACGGAGACTTAATACCAATTTTCAGCCATTTCGGTGTGATAATCAGGCTAAAACCTCCAAAATAACGAAAATCGAGAGGTACCGTCCTATGGGGGCTATATGAAGGCGTGGACCTATGCAGACAAATTTCAAGGTGAAGGTATAATGCCCCCTACGATGACTAAGTACCAAATTTCAGCAATCTCGGTGAAATAATGAGGGTAAAATCTTCAAAATACCGAAAATCAGGAGGTACCGTTGTATGAGGGCTATGTATATCAAAACGTGGACCTAAGCCCACAATTCTCTGTTGGAATGTTTGATACCTCCCGAAGACTAACCACAAAATTTGAATACTTTCGGTTGGTCATTGTGTCTAAAACATTCAAAATACCGAAAATGGGGAGGTACGGTTCTATGGGGGCTATATCAAAACGTACACCGATCAACCCAATTTGTTGTTTTGTAAGTCAATAATAGGTACGTGTACCAAAATTCAAGCACCTACGACAACTCCTTCTATTTTTGGACATAGTGTGCCGTTACATAACTCCCAAGACTATTTTGGGAGTTATGTCCGCCTTTGTTTGCGGACATAACTCCCAAATTTTTTGGGAGCTATGCCCGATCCCCCTTAGCGGACATAAGTCCCAATGGGAGTTATGTCCGTTTTTAAAATTTAAGTGATTTTTATTTAAATACACTTTTTATTTCAAATGTAAAAGAAAAAAATTTAAAAAAATTAAGTTCATATGCATTTTTCAATTCATAAATAACGGATAATTGATTTAAATTTTTTAAGAAAATTAAGTACAAAATACCTAGTAGCCATCTGAAATCGAACTATATTCAAAATTTTCCGTCAAACCTATTTTAAAGGAAAAATGCTGCCAAAAGAAAATATAAAGTTCTTGTTAAAATTGGCAAATACTTTCTGAAAAACGAAAAGCGCCGCAGGCGAAAATATTTTTGTAAAAAATCACGGGACTTTTTTTTAAAAATATTTTCACAATTTAAGCAAATAAAAAGTTTTTTTTAAAAATATTCAAATAGTTTCCGAAAAACGAAAAGCGCCGCATACGAAAATATTTTTGAAAAAATTGCGCGATTTTTTACAAAAATATTTTTACAATTTAAGAAAATAAAAAGTTTTTGTAAAAATATTCAAATAGTTTCTGAAAAACGAAATGCACCGCATGCGAAAATATTGTTGTAAAAAATAGCGCGATTTTTTAAAAAATATTTTCACAAATTAAGCAAATAAAAAGTATTTGTAAAAATATTCAATAACTTTCTGAAAAATGAAAAGCGCCGCAGACGAAAATATTTTTGAAAGAAACCGCGCGATTTTTTTCAAAAATATTTTCACAATTTAAGAAAATAAAAAGCGTTTGTACAAATATTCAAATACTTTGTGAAAAACGAAAATATTTTTGAAATTTAAAACTTCTCCTAACGGCTACTTACATTATTTCTAGCATAATTTCGATTTTAAATAATTTTTTGAAATCAGGAGGATTTTGTGGATACTTCGGTATTGGTTAGCACTAAAGCTAGGGTCTTACTTACTTACTTAGCTGGCCCATTACAGAACATTTGTTCTATAGGCCGAACTAAGAAAAGATCTCCAATTCTCTCTATTTGTTGCTTCGCTTTCTGGAATACCGCGCCTTTTCACCTCATCATCCACTTGTTTGCGCCATCTATTTCTTGGCCTGCCAATTCTGCGTGCACCGCCAAGCGGTCCGTGTTTATACACCTTTTTAGCGGAGTCATCATCGCTCATTCTTATGATATGGCCTAGCCAACGCAATCGCTGCATCTCGATACGTTTAACAATATTGATGTCGTTGTACAGCAGATACAGCTCGTGGTTCATACGACGTCGATATTCACCGTCAACGCAGATTGGTCCGTAGATCTTTCGAAGAATTTTTCTCTCAAACACACCAAGCACTGCCATGTTTGCTTGCGCAAGTACCCAGGCTTCGGAGCCATACATCAACACGGGTAGTATCAGTGTTTTGTAGAGCGTTATTTTTGTTTGACGAGATGTGGCTTTGTTTTTAAACTGCTTACTTAAACCAAAGTAGCATCTGTTGGCCACTACAATTCTTCTTTTTATTTCACAACTGATGTCGTTTGTTGTGTTTACGGAGGTGCCGAGGTAGACGAAGTCTTTTACTACCTCAATATTATAGGAACCAACTTCCACAGTCGGCCCGAGCTCAATGGACGCATTGCGCGTCGACACCATCAACTTGGTCTTCTCACCGTTTACCGCCAGACCCACTTTAGCAGATTCTCCTTCGACCTTCATAAAGGTATCAGTTACTTCTTTTACTGATCGGTCTATGATGTCTATATCATCCGCATAAGCAAGTAACATGTGACTATTGGTGTAGATTGTGCCACTTCTTTTGACGTTTGCCTCTCGTATAACCTTTTCCAGCAGGATGTTAAAGAGATCACACGAAAGGCTGTCTCCTTGTCTGAAACCTCTTTTGGTACCAAACTCTTCGGAGAGGTTCTTTCCTATTTTAACTGAAGACCTCGTGTCAGTTAAAGTCATTTTGCAAAGACGGATGAGCTTTGCGGGGATACCAAATTCAGACATGGCTTGGAATACCTTTGAACGCAGCGGGCTGTCGAAGGCTGCTTTATAATCGACAAAAAGGTGGTAGGTGTCGATCTGCATCTCTTGGGTCTTCTCCAGGATTTGCCGCAGGGTAAATATCTGGTCAATGGTGGACTTGCCAGGTCTAAAGCCGCATTGGTATGGTCCAATTATCTCGTTGACCATTGGCTTTAGTCGTTCGCATAATATCCCTGACACGATCTTGTAGGCAATAGGGAGTAGACTTATGCCCCTATAGTTAGAGCATACAGTCTTATCTCCCTTCTTGTGGACGGGGCACAGGATACTCAGGTTCCAATCGTCGGGTACTCGATCTTCCTGCCAGATGGTGCTAACTAGCTGATGAATACACCTTATCAGCGTGTCGCCTCCGGTTTTGAACAGCTCGGCTGGTAAGCCATCGGCCCCTGCTGCCTTATTATTCTTCAGCCGATTTATTGCTGTCTTTACCTCATCTTGGCTGGGCGGTATACATTCAATACCATCTTCTGGGATTGGGACTGTGGTATCGTCGTCGTCTTTGCTGCTATTGGATACCAACAGTTTTGTAAAATGTTCTTTCCATATCCTGAGTACACTATCTGTATCAGTTACCAAATTACCTTGCTGGTCTCTACAGGAGGATGTGCCTGTACCAAAGCCATCAGTTTGATGCTTGACTCTTTGGTAGAATTTTCGGACTTCATTCTGGCTCCTGTACATCTCGATTTTTTCACGCTCCCGCTTTTCCATCTCTCTCTTTTTCCTGCGGAAAAGACGTTTCTCCTCTCTCCTTTTCTCCCTGTATCTCTCTCGTGCGCTACGCGTTGCTACGGAAAGTAGCCTTCGGTGGCAGCACGACACTCCTGATCATACCATGGATTCCTTGGTGGAGGCCTCTGGTATCCAAGTATGGATTTTGCGGCTGTTTGCATGGAGTGGACAATGCTTTGCCATTACGCTGATATGTTATCGGGATGAGGAGTGCTTTGATTAAGCAATTGGGCTAGTTGAGTGGAATATGCTGTGGCTATCTGTTGTGATTGCAGCTTATCGATGTCTAACTTTCGTGTTGTGTCTGTTCGAACTTTGTTTGCTACGTTTAAGCGGGTGCGTACCTTTGATGCAACAAGGTAGTGGTCCGAATCAATGTTTGCGCCTCGGAACGATCGTACATCCAGCACGCTCGATGAATGTCTTGCATCTATCACAACATGATCAATTTGATTTCTTGTTCTCTGATCTGGAGACAGCCAGGTGCCCTTATGAATATCGAGATGATTAAATCTGGTACTGCTAACTACCATGTTTTTTGCAGCTGCAGAGTCTATCAGCCTCATACCATTGTCAGATGTTTCACTGTGGAGGCTGAATTTCCCGACTGTTGGGCCAAAGATATTCTCCTTTCCAATTTTGGCATTAAAATCGCCTAGAATGATTTTAATGTCATGGGCAGGGCAACTGTCATATGTTTCTTCTAAGCGCTCGTAAAATATATCTTTGGTCTGTTCGTCCTTTTCTTCAATGGGAGCATGAGCGCAAATAAAGCTGATGTTGAAGAATTTACCTTTTATTCGAATTGCAGCAAGTCTTTCATTCACTGGAGTGAAGCTGGATACCAGATGTTTTAGTCTTCGACTAACTACAAATCCGCAACCAAACTCATGCTTTACGTCATGGCAGCTATAATACAGTGCGTCACCTTTAGGTGTTGTTGTGACGCCTTTCCCAATCCATCGTATTTCCTGTATGGCAGTAATATCGGCCTTGTACTTTTCAAGTACGTCTGCCAATGCGAAGACTGCACCTTCTCTATAAAGAGTGCGAACATTCCAGGTGCAGATTCGCAGATCATGGTCCTTAAAACGTTTGCGGGGTTCGTCAACTTTAGAGGGGGTTGTTTTTCTTTTCTTTCGTTTTTTTCATAGTATGCTGTTTTTTCTAGGGGAGGGTTACTAGCCCGACGCCCAAACCCAAGTTTTTAACGTTCTTATGGGAGAACGCGCGGCACATGTTACCTCACTACCTTTAACGGGTGTTAAAGACAGTTCCCCAGGTGACACTACGGTGAGGTCAGTGTCCACTTGAGATGAAAGAGGGACCAAGATAAATCCTGGGCTTTGCCATGTTAAAACCGGTCAGGACCGTTGCTTGGTATCTTCCATCCCCTACGTCACCCCTAGGGTCACATTAGGCAAATATTTGCTCTAGCGACCGGCAGTGTGCGCTTACTGAGAGCAAATGAGCGTAAATAACGCATTGAAATTTATGCTCACTTGAAACTCAGTAAACACACACTCCCTGTCGCTGGAGCAAATATTTGCCTAGTGTGACCCTAGCTTAAGGCCTTCTCAAATGTATAATTCCACTTACATTCTAACATCTACCAGGGATGGAAAATTCAGTACAATAGTACTTTTTTCAGTACCATTTCACCATAAAAAGTACCGAAGTACCCCCGCGGCCAATTCAGTACTATTTCACATACTCTAGTCCTACAGGTTGAACAATTTTATGTGAAACTAAAAATGCAACATTCACACTTTACTTCCAAGATAAAAATTGTTATATATATTATATTTTCTTCGTAGAGCTCTTCCACCCATTGACAAACCGAAATACCAAGTTACAGTCACTAAAGTAGACTAGTCATTTAAAGTAGTTCATATCGATAGGTATCGTAGTACATTCCAATCTGAGAAGTTGCAATACCTTTTCTATGGGCTACTATCGCTAATTTGATTAGAGTTCATATAATCGATTTACGACAGCGATCAATACGAAAGTCGGACTATCGATAGTTTGCCAACACTAGGCTATATTAAAACCACAATTGTCTATAGGAATGTTTTATATCCATATCGAATACAAAATACCTAATTTCAGTTACTTCGATGGGATAATGAGCCTATAACTTTAAAGGCCTAAAATAGGGTAGTACCGTTTTGTGGGGGCTATATCTGAACGTGAACCTGCACTGTCAAATTTCTGGGAGTGAGTTTTGTAACCCCAACGAAGACTAAATACCAAATTTCAACAATGTTGGTATGATAATATTTGTTAAACGTTCAAAATATCGAAAACCGTCATGAACCGGTAGAGTCTCCGACGAATATTTTGATGTGTTACAAACGAAGTTAATTATACCCTATAGGAAGGTATGAAAATATATACGATTTTGCAAAATTCTTCAGATTTCATCATATAAGCCATTGTTGTTGTTTTTTTTTACTGAGTAAAAATTTTTAATTTATAAAAGTACCTTTTCCTTGAAAAAAGTACCATTTTAGTACTTTTTGGAATTTTTAATTTTCCATCCCTGACATCTACTCTAAAATTTACAAAAAATGAACAACTATAAATTTCAAAATTAAGCAAAGAAATAATTTATAAATTAAGAAAAATCATTGGGAGTTATGTCCGCGATTTTTTTGGGTGTTATGTCCGCTTTGCTTCACGGACATAACTCCCAACGAATTTTGGGAGGTATGTCCGCAAAGCGCAGCGCAGCAAGCGCGTGGGAGTAATGCACGGGATATAGATGTATGTTTAGCTTATTTTGCATACAAAAAATGCCGTAATTCCCCATGTGAATGAGTTCAAATGGAGTCATGAATGATCCGATCTTTTTCATCGAATTTTCATGAGTGCAATTGAAGTCTTGAATGACCCGATCTTTGTCATAATATTTTCATGAATACAAATTAATTGATAAGTACCAGAGTTCGAAAATAAACAGTACACTAACAGAGTGTACCGCTCCGAGAACAGTATCACTAAAATATTTTTAGCGTTAGTGTTCCGGAACACAAACACCAAAAAATATTTTAGTGATACTGTTCCGGAGCACAACGAAAAACGTAGTGTACCACATTTTGGTACACAAAAAACGTTGGGCACCGCAGTCGGAACACTAAAAATCGTAGTGCTCCGCAGTCGGAACACTAAAAATCGTAGTGTTCCGCAGTCGGAGCATTAAAAAATCGTTGTGTACCACATGTCGGAACACTAAAAAATAACGTAATGATAACGTACCACACTCGAGTTTATTATGATTTGCGAGGAAAATTAAATATTTATAATTTTTGAGATAAGTACAAATTAAGACATAAAAACTCAGATACACCTCTTAAATCCATGTATGTATAGATATTAATTAATAACGTTGGGAACTTAAGTAGAAAATATGAAAAACATTGATTCGGTTGTTGTACAATGGCGCACTACAAATTGTAGTGTTCCGACTGTGGATACATGAGTTTATTATGATTTGTGAGGAAAATTAAATATTTTATATTTATACCCTACACCATAATGTGGAAAGGGTATTATAAGTTTGTTTTGGTAAAAATTCATGTAACACCGCGAAATGTTCGTCGGAGACCCCCAATGTGGTATACCAATCTTCATATCTCGGCGAGATAAAGCGATTTTGAGATGTGTGTCCGTCCGTCCGTCTGTCCATTATAAATTGTAATCAACCTCCAGGCCGCAATTACGGACCGATTGTCACGAAATTTGGTATGGAGGTCGGTTTCACATCAGAATAGATCGCTATTTTAATTGGTGATGATGGTGAAATATTTAGCGGGTGAAATGGACCAAAAACATAATTTTTATCCGATTTTGTAGATGCTCTGTAGGTCGCAATAATAGTCAGATCGCCTCGAAATTTTAAGTAAGGTAAGATTATATGACGAAGAAGTAGCTTGCAATTGGAGATGGCGATCAGATCATATTTAGAGGGTTAAATGGACCAAAACTTTTGTGTGAAAAATTTTAGTATACAGCTTAAAGCTTTATTCTTGGAAGAGACATTCCGGGCAAGTAAGCTATACTTGTAAGAGGAACGCTTGACCTTTCTATTGATGTCAATTGTGTTGGTGTACATGATAAGATAACAGAGTTACAGCCTAATATACCCTGTTATTTGTTTGTAGTGTAATGATAAACACACTAGAGGTCGCAATTATAGCCCAATAATCACGAAATTTTGCACGAGGTTGGGAGTTAGGTAGAGGAAGATGCCTATAATTTTGGATGATGATCTTATATTATTTAGCGGGTGAAATGGACCACTACTTTTGTATGAAAAATACAAAAAAACATATTTTTGGTCTATATTTTATTTCCGGGAGGGCATATACCGGCAAAGTATACTACATATGAAAATAGAACTACTGATCTTCCCCCTGATGAAAATTGCAATAAAGCGAAACAATTATTTTGTTAGAAATGTTGATATGTGGAAAGCTAAATCCCAAGGGTAAAGGTGTAGGGTATTGCATGGTCGGCCCCGTCCGACTATAGCCTTGGCTTACTTGTTTTTTTTAATAAATACAAATTAAAAAATAAAATTTATTAGAACAAAACGCCTGATTTGATTTTTTGACAATGGATCAATAAAAATCGTACTGTTCGGTTGCGGAACACTAATAATCGTAGTGTTCAGACTGAAGGATCACTAAAATTTTAGTGTTCCGACTGCCGGATCTCTAAGAATCGACTGCCGGATCACTAAAAATTTTAGTGTTCCGACTGCCGAATCTCTAAGAATCGACTGCCGGATCACTAAAAATTTTAGTGTTCCGACTGCCGGATCTCTAAAATTCGAAACAATGGAACAATAAAAATCGTAGTGTTCGGCTGCGGAGTACTAAAAATCGTAGTGTTCCGACTGCCGGATCACTAAAAATTTTAGTGTTCCGACTGCCGAATCTCTATGAATCGACTGCCGGATCACTAAAAATTTTAGTGTTCCGACTGCCGGATCTCTAAAATTCGAAACAATGGAACAATAAAAATCGTAGTGTTCGGCTGCGGAGCACTAAAAATCGTAGTGTTCCGACTGTCGGATAACTAAAAATCGTAGTGTACCACGTGCAATACAATATGGTAATGTACCACACATGAGTTTATTATGATTCGTGAGGAAAATTTAATATTTTATGATTTTTTTTAATCTTAATTTTTATTAATCAAATTTAACCAAATATTTCATTTTCCTAAGAAAACATAATTCCTTTGTTATTTTTTAGTGTTCCAGCACGTGGTGTACTACGATTTTTAGTGATCCGGCAGTCGGAACACTAAAATTTTTAGTGTTCCGACAGTCGGAACACTACGATTTTTAGTGCTCCGACAGTCGGAACACTACGATTTTTAGTGCTTCATTGTCCAAAATCAGATGTTTTTTACATTTCCTTTTAATTTTTATTTATTAAAAAAAATATATATATAATATTTAATTTCCTCAGAAATCATAATAAATTTATGTATGGTTCATTACCTTATAGTTTCAAAACGTGGTACAAAACGATTTTTAGTGCTCCAGCACGACGATCTTTGTGCTTCATTCCACAAAAACTAAATATTGTTTCTTCATAATTTTGACCAAATTTCGCAATGTGTTTAACTAATTTAAACATAGATGGATGCAACAGTTTATCTTAATTTTTATTTGATCAAATTTAACCAAATATTTAATTTTCCTAAGAAAACATAATAACTTTATAATTTTTTAGTGCTCCAACACGTGGTGCACTATGATTTTTAGTGATCCGGCAGTCGGAACACTAAAATTTTTAGTCCTCCGCAGTCGGAGCACTAAAATTTTTAGTTCTCCGCAGTCGGAGCACTACGATTTTTAGTGCTCCGGCAGTCGGAACACTAAAATTTTTAGTGCTCCGCAGTCGGAACACTACGATTTTTAGTCCTCCGCAGTCGGAGCACTACGATTATCGTTGTGTTCCGGTACAGTATCACTAAAATATTTTTTAGTGTTTGTGTTCCGGAGCGATACACTATCGTAGTGTACCTATCCACCTTGGTGCGGTACAGAACGGTACGGTACGATACCATAGTGTTTATTTTCGAACACTGATAAGTACCTGTAAAAGTAAGGCTAAACGGCTGGAGCTAGAATTTTGAAATTTTGGGTGAGAGTAACTCTTGGTCCGATGGTGTCAGATAAGGCATGGTTTTTAGAAATTCGAACTAGAGCGGGACGAAAAGTACTAAGAGGTACTAAATATGGCACCATTTTGCATTTGGCGAACCGGCAGAGCTAGAGTTCCGAAATTTGGAATGAGGATCACTGATAGGATAAATGTACGAAAGGGTTTTTGGATATTCGAAATATAAGTGTACGAAAAGTTCTAAAAGGCATCAAATTTGGTACCAATTTGAATTTTATGAAGATAAAGATTAAGGTTGAAATTTGAAGTGAGATTCAAGGTTAGAAAGTACGGTTGAAATAAGGAGGTGGTTTTGGAAAGGTGTATACATGTGTACGAAAAGTACTAAATGGTACTAAATTTGGTACAATTACGATTTGGGCGAACTGATAGAGCTGGAATCCTTGAATTGGAATTAAGATTGCTGTTGGAGTATAGCATTTAGGTAGTTTTAGGTTTTCGTACGTATGGTTACGAAAAGTACTAAATTTGGTGCAATTTGGATTTTGGTGAAGGGATAGAGATGGAATCCTGAAATGTTGAATAAAGGTTACTGTTGGAGTGTAGAATGAAAGTAGTTTTGAAAATGCTATCTTACGAGTAGAAAAAGTACTAAACGGTACTAAATTTGGTAACAATTTGAGGTGGGTTAACAATTTGAGGTGGAATGCTGAAATTACGATTGCTGTTGGTGTATAGTATTGATGTAGTTTTGGAAATTGGTACATATGGGTACGAAAAGTACTAAATGGTACTAAATTTGGTACAAATTGGATTTGGGTGAAAGAATAGAGCTGGAATCCGGAAATGTTGAATTAAGATTGGTGTTGAAGTATAGGATTGACGTAGTTTTGGAATTTCGTACTTATGTGTTCGAAAAGTACTAAATATGGTACAATTTGGATTTCGGTGAAGGGATAGAGCTGGAATCCTGAAAGTTTGAAAATTCGTACATACAAGTACAAAAAGTATTAAATGGTACTAATTTTGATACAATTACGACTTGGGTAAACAGATTGAGCTGGAATCCTGAAATTTGGAATTATAATTGCTGTTGGATTATTGGATTGAGGTAGTTTTCGAAATTTGTACTTATGGGTGCGAAAAGTACTAAATGATACTAAATTTGTTACAATTTGGATTTGGATAAAGGGATAGAGCTGGAATCTTTAAATTTTGAATTAAGATTGCTGTTGAAGTGTAGGATTGAGGTAGTTTTGGAATTCGCATTTATGGGTGCAAAAAGTACTAAATTGTACTCAATTTGGTACAATATGGATAGATGGAGCTGGAATCCTGAAATTTGGAATAAAGACTGTTGGAGTATAGAGGAAGTTTTGGAAATTCGTACTTATGGATACCAAAAGTACTTAATGGTACTAGTGTTCGGATACAGGTGAGTGTGTTGAATGGCGATGTTATAATAAATTTGAAATCGGGTGTAGGAATAGAGGGGGAATTCAATTTTCTTTTATTAATTTCAGTGTTTGTAGGTTTAAGATATGGATGTTGTTGTGGAAATACATACCATAAGTATACGAAAAGTACTAAATGGTGCTCGATTTTTATTTAGGGCGTGTTAGGGCGAGTGTTGGTACTGATATGAATGAGTTGGTAAACCCAGCGCTATGAAATTTGTTATGAGAGTCACTTTTGGGGTTATATCACAATGGTTAAAAAAATTCGCACTTAAAATGTATGGCGCGTTCCTACATGTAATGTTATAGGCATTAGGCGAACAAGTAGGGATACAACTGGAAAATTTGCAATGAGGTACTGGGTTTGAACATTTGTATTGAATATTGTACCATTGGTTTTATGTGAACGCAAAGCCGGTTTTTAATTTTTCAACCAAATTGTGTTTTTATTCTGAACGCTGGATCCAACCCGTTGGCGCGGCCAGGTGGTGTTCAATATTTAGAATGTTAGCTGGTGGAAGAAATGCCCAAGGATGCCTCTTACTTACTCTCACAGTATTCCATGGCGATCCTGTATTATCCGTTCACGCAGGGCTTATATTTTTTCTGGCACAACGGCCGTTTTTGAATGACCCGCACTACCCGTCGCTTTTGAGTGAGCGTGGGCCACTATTGGATTCATTAAACCAGTTCTTCTTTTTTCAGTACTATAGAATGATACTTCATCACCTGATTTGATCGATGCACTCTGTGAAAAATGATATGACAAAATGTTCAACAAAAAAAGGCTTTTTTTTTTGCAAATTGTTTTTTGGATGTTACTGTAAACAACGCAACACATGGTCGTATGTCAAACGTTTATGCTAAAACATATCAAACTTTCCAATAAAAATGTCAAATGGCACCTGCCAGTACGTAGTGTTGCCTAGGCTCGAAACGAAATTAGGCTTCGTAAACAATAACGCCCGATGCCTAGTCTTTTAAATTATTTTTCTATTGAAGGGGCTGTAACTTAGAGCTGGCAAACCATCGATATACCCAACATTAGATATTTTCGATATAATATTTTAAAATATCGATTGCTATCAATATTATCGTTAAGTTGTCATCGCCATTAATTTGGAGATGAAAATGGCGGAAATGTCAATGCTTTTCTTGACATTTTGCACAAGTAGTTCACAGAAATGTAAATGAGAATAAAGAATTGCTTTTATTTTATAAAAATATGAAAAAACGCATTTTACTTTTCCGAAAAATGTGTACGTGTAACTACGGACGTACTTTCTCACACACACAAAACCAAAAAGCAGCGAAATGTATATTTATTTCAATGAATTTTAAGGTGCGGATTTTTGTTCCGATAATATCGATAGACAAAACTATCTATCGATATTTAATTTTTAAAAAACAATCGATTTTATCGATAGTGCCATCGATTTTTTGCCAGCTCTACTGTAACTTGGTGTTTCGGAATCTCAATGGATAGAAACCCATACCAAATTGGCCAATAAAGTTTAATTGTCGTAGTTGACGAGGGCTTGCTTTTTCTGGCTTTTGAGAAAAAGCGTAAATTAATGGCTTGTGATCAGTATAGATTGAAAACGAACGGCCTTCTACGTAGTCCCGAAAATACTTAACAGCTTCATAAATCGCTAATAGTTCTCGGTCGTAAGTACTATAGCGTTGCTGAGTTTTGCTTAGCTTCTTGGTAAAGAAAGATAATGGTTGTAACTCACCATTTATTCGTTGTTCCAAAACAGCACCTAAAGCAAAATCTGATGCATCTACTTTAATAGATAATTCTGCATCACTAACGGGATGAAATAACAACACTGCATTTGATAAGCTTGACTTACATTGCAAAAATGATTTTTCCGCTTCTTTAGTCCAAATAACAGGTCGTTTATCATTTTTCACTACATTCTTGAGAAGTTGGTTTAGTGGGGCTTGTTCTGTCGCTGCATTAGGTAAAAATCTCCTATAAAAGTTTACCATTCCGAGAAAGCGTCGTAAGTCCTTTATAGTCGAAGGCTTAGGGATACTTAAAATTTCATCAACTTTGCTTCGAATGGGTTGCATTCCAGTTGATGATATTCGGAAACCAAGGAAATCGATTTCACTATTACCGAAAGAACATTTACCTTGATTGACGACAATGCCATATTTCTGAAACCTCTCAAAAACAATCTTCAGATGCTCCAAATGTTCAGCAGGCGATTTTGAAAATATAAGGACATCATCAATGTAGACAAAGACAAAAGGTAAACCACGTAGTACTTCATCCATTAAACGTTGGAAACTTTGGGCGGCATTTCGCAATCCAAACGGCATTTTGACAAATTCGTATAAACCAAATGGAGTAGCGATAGCAGTTTTTGGTACGTCGTCAGGAAATACAGGGATTTGATAGAACGCGCGCGCCAAATCCAACTTTGAAAATATGCAGCTACCGGCTAAGTTAATGTTGGCATCAGTGATAAAAGGTATTGGATAACGATCAGGTACCGTAATTTTATTTAAAAATCGGTAATCTCCAACACATCTCCACTCACCATTTTTCTTGGGAACCATATGAAGAGGGTTCGACCAATTACTACTTGATGATCTAATAATCCCATGTTCGAGCATATACTCAAAATCTTTTTTGGCAATTTGAAAACGATTTTGATCTAAGCGCCGTGGTTTTGCATGTACGGGTGGTCCAGTCGTTTCAATATGATGATATATTCCATGTTCCGTTTTAATTCCAGGAAGAGTGGGGGCTTGATAGACTTCTGGATACTTCATTAACAATTTGTTGTATACAGATTCATTTTTCACCAAAGTTGTTATGCCTAGTGACGGAGATTTAGAAATTTTCGCTGAAACTTGCAGATTAGTTTTGCCATCAATCAATGCTTTACGCTTAAGATCAGGAAGAAGATGAAAATGTTTTAAAAAATCAGAACCAATAATGGGTTTTGTAACATCTGCTATAATAAACGTCCAAGAAAAATTTCTGCGTAATCCGAAATCTAAATGCATAATTTTCTGACCGAAAGTACGAATTGAAGAACCATTTGCAGCAAAAATTTTAATACCACAGTCTGACGATTTTGAAGTCTTGAAGCTCGGAGGAATTACAGACACATCGGCTCCGGTGTCAATTAAAAAATCTCTGTTGGAAAGCTTATCTCTAACAAAAAGGCGACACGAGATACCACTGTAATCTGGAATTGTCGCAACTTCCGAGTGGTCCTCTAGTTTTTTGAGAAAGAGCATGGAGACACGCATTTTGTTGCCTTTTCAGCAAACCGATTATGGTACCAACACCAGTCTCTGCGTCGTGACTTACTTCTATTACGCGACTTGCTGTTATTACCTGTGTCTGAACGAGTCTGAGAGCGGTTTCTAGAAAAGTTGTTGAATTTCTTTTCTAAAGCTTCAATTTGACGGGATATTTTGGTCAGATCAATATTGCCAGCTGCAGGAGTTACTTCATAAAGTTGTGGCGAACGTAGGCTCATGATCTTATCTGCTTGCAGAGCTAACGAAGGCGAATCACTTACTTGACTTATTGTTAAAATAGACCGAACATCTTCTGGAAGTTGTTCCAAAAAGAGTGTCTTGAGAACAGCGTCATTTAATTGACCAGAAGCAAGATTTTTCATAATTTGCAACAAATGCGATGGCTTTTGGTATCCTAATTCTTGATTTTTCAGCAGTCTGCGGAGTTTTGATTCCTGAGATTCGGAAAATGTTTCCATAAGGCGATTTTTAACGGCAACAAATCTACCATCAGCAGGAGGGGATTCCAAAATATCACAAATGTGAGGAAGAAAATTTGAATCAATATTTGCTACAACATATTGGAATTTGGTCTCATCGCGAGTGATACCAGAAATTGCAAAAATAGCTTCAACCTGCATAAACCATAGTTTTGGATTTTCTTTCCAGAATGGAGGCAGCTTGTGGACACTAGAAGCAGCAACATTACGGGCTTGAGAATTTTCATTCCGACCATCTGCTAATTGATCCGAATTTTCCGAGGGCATTGTTACACTAGTTTTGTATTTGGTTTTTGTATTCAACGATTTAAAACGCGAGGTCACCAATTAATGTGCGAGGTTTATGTATTTTTTAATTAAAACAAAGGCACATTTATAAAAAGTAACAAAACGTATATTTGGTTCGAATGAAATACAAGAACTGAAAATTATAATTTCAAAAAGAAAAAAGTATTTTTCTGTCAATTTAAAATTCAAAGAAAAGGTGATGTAAGTTTAC
This sequence comes from Musca autumnalis, assembly GCF_047663935.1. NCBI lineage: Eukaryota > Metazoa > Arthropoda > Insecta > Diptera > Muscidae > Musca > Musca autumnalis. Next base: position 125,552,487 of record NW_027411866.1, on the reverse strand, counting down.
AAGTACAAACATTGTAAAGTATGCACCTACAGAACCTAATATGAAGGTATCTCCCGATTTTACGTCTTATTAAGGTTGTAAACTAGAGTGACCCAAAAAAACAAAAATTTTTTTTTTTTGAACTCATACCCATATATGAAATTTTATAGTGATCGGGTAAGGTTAACCCGTGCCAACATAGCGATCTTTGTTTCCATAGTAATTTGTATGGGGCCAAAGGCGCATTTTCACAAAAATTCTCTAAATGTCACAATTATGGTCAGATCAATGAAAAAACTTTACCAATTCATTATTGTGGCTAAAAAACGATTTCTACAAAAAATATTGAAAATTGGATAATTGACCTATATAGCAATATCAACATCCGATCAGATTTTCAAATTTGTTTGTAGAAATCGTTTTTTTAGCCAAAGTTATGAACTAGTAAAACGAATTTTCGTGAAAAAGCACCTTTGGCCCATACAAATTACTATGAAAACAAGATCCACTTTTCCTATGTATGAACTTTGACGTGACGGAAGAGCTTAGAACTTTGTATTTACTTAAATAGAGGGAATAACAAGTTCGGGCCGGCTCACAGTGCGAAATATGGACACTTGTAGCTTACTCATAACTTTTAATGTGAAGAACGTAGGTTACTAAAATTTTCCAAAAATCTTTCTTATAGTTGTGGGTCGTATGTGGATAAATATGGGCCACATAGACCTGCGGTTTCCTATAACCCCCACATATCGGTGGTGACCGTTTTTACGTATTAGGTTCATTTTTCAACCGATTTTGCTGCAATTTGGTATATTGGGGTTTCAGTGGATGAAGAACATATGTACAAAATATTGTCAACATCTGTTCGTGTATTGGTATAGCCCCCATTGAGCGGTACCACCCAATATAGCATATTTTACAGATTCCAAGCACATTTACCAATCTATTTGTTTGCATTTTGGCATTTTATGTTCTCCGTAGGTACACGCAGAAAAATTTATGTTAGAAATATGTTTGGATCCAAACAAATATATGTTTGGGACCGGTTGCAAACAAAAATATGTTTGGACCCAAACATAATATGTTTAGGTCCAAACAAATATATGTTTGCAACATTTTGTAACATATCTCAATTTGATATGTTTGGGTAAAACATATTTTTTATGTTAGAACATTTTTTTCATGGGTGGAGAGAGGATGTTTGTCAACGAGAGTAATAACAGTGCTCTCGCGGCTGTGGGTATTGTATAATTACGGTGACCAATACTTTTGGATGAAAATAGAGTACACATACGAGGGCTCTTACATAAGTTTCTGCGCTTGACAACAATGCCAGGCTCCATTTACCATTTCCATTGGAAAGCTTAACATTTTCTAGTATAAGCGTACTCAGTACGGTTTGACGTACCTCGTATTTTTACAGGACTTGAAGAATGAATTTGCAAAAAATGTGTAATTTACTTGTGAACATTTTCGTCCGACCATTTTTCACAATTTTCTACGTGATGACGACGTGATGAAGCAACATCCTATGGTTAGTAGTCAATAGGGTTTCGTAGCCTGAGTTGGAGTCGAGCAATTATGCTGTAGTCGGAGACTGAGTCGAAGATATAACTTGGCTTCAACTCCGGGCAAAAATTTTTTCTATATTTATAAAAAATGAATTTCAAGAACTTTTTTGGTCCAATTAATACTCTAAAGCAAACATAAAATCCAATGACAATCGAATTAGAGTTTCAACTTAAGCGTGAATTTGCAAGCTGGGTCGATTTCTTAATATACGCTAAGAAATGTATAAATATTTTGGAATATTTGTATTATATCAAACACATTCTTTATCAAGATTGTGATCAATGGTATTCCAAGAAGATAATGATCTTAGACTGCTCATATTCCCGAGCGAAAGCCTGCCCACTTCAGAACCTCTTACACAGAGTTTCAAGTTTCGGTGATCTTGTATTTTTATTATAATCGTAGAAGTTTTAAACAAGGAAGTTTAGTAGTTGTGTATTATATTCGACAAAAGTTATTTTCAAGGAACGCCGCAGAAAATGGCCAATATATAGGAAAAAATTGAAAACTGGTGTATATTTTATTCATTGAGTGCTATTAGAAATTATCCTCGGAGTCGACTCCCGAATAGGAGTCGAAACAAAAATGGCTCGACTCCGAAACTTTGGTAGTCACACGTAAAAGGTTTTCCGTAAAGTAAATTGAGTTTTTGTGAAATTGATTGTAGAGGAGCTCTATCCTTCCCGCTCTCCACCAAACATTCAATATATTTTACGGTAAACTTTGTACATCCAAGAAAAAACAAAACAAACAAAAAAATACGATCGCTGTATAAACCTTATACGATGCGTATAATCCCGAAACAAAACAGCATTCGACAGAATATGCTGTTGAAACGTTCAAAAACCACGTTCTGGAGGTATTTCAACAATTGGTTTGAGCGTTTGGAGAAGTGTTTAAATCAATAAACAGTGATTTGAAACGACTGATTTCATTTCAACAACGACAATACTTGGTTAAACTTCTGTCTAGGTTTCTCGGATTTCATTGTATTACCTTTGTATTCACATATATTTGTAAAACAAATAAAAATAGAGGACATAGAGTACATATGATGAAAATAGAGGACAAATAGAGTACGTTGGAAAAATAGAGTACGGACACCTAAAATAGAGTACTGTCCTCTATAATAGAGTACGGTTGGTCTCCGTATGTATAATAGAAGACGTAGAAGCGAAGAAGGGGGCTTTGGTGGCATGTATGCGTCAAACTCGTGTGTTTCTTGTTTTGTTGTTGTTAACCAATTTAGTTGGCGAAGAAGAAAAGAAGAAATGATATGAATTATATTTTTTTCTTTCTTCAGTGTTTTAGTTGCCTTTGTAGAGTCAAGACGGTAAAGTGGGTGAATAAATCAGTGTTTTGTGTTTTCTTAAAGAAATTGTGCTTTTTAGTAAATTAAATGCCAAATACACTTTACAATTGGAAATTTTATAATTGAATCAGTAAGGTGAATGGAAATATTTTATTGGACAAGGAAGAAATCGCATTTAATATTGGTAATTACATACATACTTATGTATATTTGAAATATGGCATATCCATATTTATTACATAATCATTTGATTCTAGATGCCGATTCCCCGCTGATGATTTCAACTATGAGGACAATTTGTTTTATTTCACAACTAAGGAGAAGCGTTCAACTACGTTTGTATATATTTTTCCTTTTTAAAAGTGTGACTATTTACAAATTATTTCAATCAGTTTTTCTTTTATTAAAGTGTGTTATGTATTTCTTTGGAATTTTGTGTGTACCTATGTGTTTGTTGTTCTTTTGCCTTTCAATAACAAAAACACAACATTTGTGTGTATACTATAGAGCAGCGACGACCACAGAAATACAGCCAAAGCGAAGACATGTATGAACGTATGAGTGAAAAAAGCAACAACCACATTATGTTTTTGTTTGTTTCCACTCATTTACACTGTACGTGAGAGAGAGAAGCAAATGCAAAAACAACTCAGTGGGCGCCCTCACTATACGATCCAAGCAAAGAAGCTCGTCCCTGCTATAGAGATAGCCAGTGAGTTCTTACTGAGAACAAGTGAGCACACATTTTAAAGTGTTTTACATTGAATTTTACGCTCCCTTGCTCTCAGTAAGCGCCCACTGGTGCATGTGTTTCTTTGTTTTTGTGCCTTTTGGGTTTGTATTTTTTTGCACCCAAACATATAAAATGTTTGCACCCAAACATAAACTTGTTTCCACCCAAACATATCTTTGTTTGCACCCAAACATATATATCTTTGCACCCAAACATAAATATCTTTGCACCCAAACATATATATGTTTGCACCCAAACATATATTTGTTTCCACAAAAACATATATTTGTTTGCAGACCCAAACATATATTATGTTTGGGACAGTTGCAAACATATATAAGTTTGCTGCAAAATATGTTTGGGACATATGTTAGAGAGGCCGTTTTTTTTTGCGTGTAGAAACCCGTTTTGCGAAATATTAGCAACGTATTTCCTCGTTTTGAAGGGGCACCCCATTTGGGATATTTAAATGGTGTTGGCCCCTGCCCCCCAAGCATCCACATACATTAGTAAATGAAAATAAAAAAAATAATTTTTGAGATTTTTTATTTTACATAAATTTTAGAAATTGAACGTTTCGACTGAGATATGTTTATCTTATTACATGGTTCTGCAAATGAGTTTATCACCTAAAAGCATCTGGTGCAACTATGCTTTGACTTAGGTACTTAACGATGTCCTGAGAAAACTGCTCAAATTTGACCATTTTTCATTGACGTCAAATGCCGGTCCTTCTATCAAATAGATATAAGAATATTCCAATGACTTTCTGAAAAAGTCGCATATATGATATATCTCTCACACCTGCGTAAACCTGCAGCTAATTTTTGGTTTGTCCACAAAATATCCTACCTATCAGAAAATGTGCGATTTGTTCTGCAATTCACCACAATACTTAAAAAAACCTCTAAAACGTATAAAAAATTAATTTAGTAGACTTTCAAAAAAGCACATTTTTAGGGAACGAATAGCAACCAAACGTAACGTATAATTTGTTTGTATCACTATATTACTTAAGCAAAGCTTGAAGCGATTTTTAAGGAAAATAAATATTTTGTTTTTCAAAATAGTCAGGCTTAATCCCAAGTCGTTGTTTTAATATTTTATTAAAACAACTTTAAATTATTAGTGGGAAAAAAATTGGCGATGTTTACCAAGGGATAAGGCAGGGAAGACTATAGTTTCAGATCTCGCCACAGATCTTCATCAGTTCCCTTGTTTCTTGTTTTTCAACAAGAAACTGTTTATACCCGAGTGTCAATTGCCCGCTCACATCGAAAACTTGTGCAAAGAAACACTCTGATCGAGAATTTCTTTGGCACTACCTAAACTCGAGCAACATCACTTGCAAACAAACTATAGTCTTCCCTGCCTTACCCCTTGGTAAACATCGCCAATTTTTTCCCGCTAATAAATTAAAGTTGTTTTAATAAAATATTAAAACAACGACTATGGGATTAAGCCTGACTATTTTGAAAAACAAAATAGAATTCGTCATCCCAAATAAAAAAAACGCAAACCCTCCTGAAAATAAATATTGTAAAACAAAGTGCAACTTTTAAGTGAATTTCTAGTTGTTTCGCGGGGTAAATCACAAAACTGAATATGAGGCATTTGTCGTGGGATACTTAGCAATGGATCCCAACAATAATATCGTTAGTTCTATGTACTTTAATTGTTGAGTAAAGTTCCACTAAAGTTCCCATATTTCGCACTGTGAGGCTAATGGAGGGTATAACAAGTTCAGCCCGGCTGCACTTAAAGACGTTGTTTCTTGTCCGAGTTAAATATTTATATTTGAGACGGTCATTCTAGGTAGGGAACCAAAAGATCAGGAAATTTGAGGCAAAAGAGGGACCGTAATAAACCTGCAACCAACTTTAAGTACGCGTTTTGCGTCTAATTTCCACTATGACTCACATTTTCTAATACTAATGTACAGACCGCTTTAAAGGTATTTTGAATGTCTTAACCGCAAATTCTACGTTAGAAGTTCTTTTAAATAATTTTTAATTTTTTTTAATAGAAGAACAAAACTAAGCCCATTTGACCAACGATTCCAATTACCACGTCTCGTGTTTTTTGGTTGATGTGGCAATAACTCTCATCAATGGAGATGGAGTAATGACAAAGTAACGCAATCAGTGGTACTCGTACGACCAAATGCTAATGACATTTCCAATCCTTTTTATGGCTCTCCAAATCATTGAACTGGCATTAAGTTTTCATCAATTCTTTTCACATGCTGTTTCATTAGGAGCTACGAAAAAATTCAATGGATAACAAAAAATTCAAAAAAAAAAAAATAGATGAGAAAAAAAGCAGATTGAGAGGACATGTAAATGGAATGTGGGTTCTGCATCCCCATACCCCAAGCAATATAGGTGGGTGTTTACAAAAACCTGCATATGGGTACACGCATTTCCAAAGCAACATCAATAGACAAAGAGGCTCTTGAACCCACCTGCTATGCTGAATGGCAATGGATGCAAGCAGGACCATCTATGGTTTTTTATTAATTAACACATACACCCGGGAGAACACATAACTACATGGAGGATCGAACGAAACACATACAACATCATACTTGCACATACTTCTACTACTGGATGTGTGTATGTGAATGGACTGCTGGATGGACAGATGAATGCTGTGTTGGGCCTCCCCAAAGTATACAGAATGTTCGAACTGGTCAAGTATTACTATCTCTTTCGCTTGGCAAACGAAAAATGTCAAGAAGAAGCAACAGAATAAAAAACAGGACTATAGTCCTTGTTTTTATGTAGTTTTAGAATTTTTTGTTGTTCTACTGCTCCTTCTTGTTCTCCTGTTTTTTGTGTGTTTCTGTTGTATCCTGTCGAATTCGTTTTGAACTTTGCTACCTTCTACCGATAGCAGATTAATCTGTATATGTTTAAGTGTGCATGTATGGTTGAGCTTCCATGTACAAATGGACACCCAGTGGACATACATATGTTTGTATACTTGTGGAGCGTGGGTCTGGGAGTATGACGTTTGCTTTTACAAGGGATATAGACGCATTTCATTGTATAGGTTGGGGGATGCAGGTACGGGATTTGATGGTCAGTTTTGAGTTTTACAGAGTGTGGTGTGTAAGCAGAGCTGTATGAAAAGAATTTGACTGCAGTTGAGTTTACTTGCATGTTGGGGTGTGTGTTTTCTGCTGAATATGTAAACAGGCCTATGGCAAGGATTTCTTTTGACTTCCTGTATATTTCCATCTCTTTCTGTTCGTCAATATGCATATTGACTGCCTGGTTTTGGTTTTTATTTTGTTTCCTGATGATGAGCAGTTTTACCTTAGGTTCAGGCACATTTGCTGCTGCTTGCATGTAAGAGCTATGGAAACAACAAAAACATCAGTGAATGCGTTGCTCCCATAGTTCGAAAACAAAAGACCAGCAGAAAACAGCACCAACAGCAACAAACAACCACATGCTGTAATCAACCAATATTTGTAGTGCGCATCGCGTTTTTGCATACTTCTGAACAGAGTTACGTGTTCGTCATTATGGGGGGTTACACCACCTACACACCAACCATATGAGAAAAATTCTACATACTTCTACTTCTTTTTTTAAGTCGGCTCTTTATTTTCTGGCCATGATTGGCTTTTGCGTACAATTGGGACTCATAAGGAAGAAGTATTGATTATGCTTCCGTTTCATTTTTCTGCTTTTTGAATTATTGAATACAAAAACAACAAAGAACAAAAACAAGAATATTTAATACACTTCAAATCAAACTTTGTGGAATGTTGGATGGAGGAGAGGAAGGTATTACACAGTTGGTTATTTACTCTTGCAAATTAAGAAAACAAAGAAATGCAGGGAAGGTGTTGTTTGAAGTGGCTAAGGTACCAGCCAGCCGTGCGGCCAAAAATCAATGTTCCCATTTCCATTTTTTCTAAAATTTCGGTTACTCAGTTTTCTTGTAAATGAAAACCACCTTTCAACACATTAAACACAATAATTATTAGTTTTCCCAGCTTCGAGAAAGCAAAGCTATGAGCTACTAGATGTCTTCAGGTTGCGGATTGTGGTTGCTCAGATTTAATCCGAAATAATTCTGCGGATTTGGGGATAGTCTCGGCGTGAATATCCGAGTGCCTCTGTTTCCTCGCTTGAAGAACGGCTCTTAAGCGAACAAACGCAATAAAAAACAAAAGCAAAGTCTAGTTAACCTACTAATGACCCCAAAACTGCAACCGGAATCATTATAGAGAAGAACAATTTTGGTGCAGGAACGAGGCCTGTATTACTATCATACAGGAAGTGCGATGGATAAGAGTGAAGTCCTATATTACAGCTGCCATGAAACAAAAAGTTTGTGGTTAACCAGAGGCTAAAATATTTTTTCTCCAGATTCATGTTAGATGAAAGACAAGCGACGTCTTGGAGAAATCTATTTCCTCAAAGTCGTTGTTATCTACGTCAATGTTCTGAGAACAAGACAAGTAGACTAAAGCTGAATTTTTCAAGAAATTATTATTATTATTCTTCTATTATTCTATTATTTACACACAGAGAAAAAATATGATTGATCTAAATATATTCGAAGTGCAAAATATTTATTGTAAATATATTGTTAGATTCTGCATGTAATATTGTGAGTTCAACAATCGTTTTTGTTAATTGCAACAATTGTTTTTGTCATATCCAACAATAGTTGTTGTCATATCCAACAACAGTTGCTGTCATAACCAACAATAGTTTTTGTCTACCGGACAATAATATTTTCTTTTCTTCTACAATTTTATTCTCTTCTCTCGGTATTGGAAGACGAAGTGAAACAAAATACAATTATGGTGAGTTTTGTTTGTATGAGTTCCTCTTATCATTGCTTTTTATTTTATTTTATATTTGTTAATTTTTTTGTTTATGTACATCATGAGATTCTTGTTTTTGTTTGTTTCTTCTTTCTCATTCTTCTTTGTATTTTGATAGTTGAGTTTACACCACATAGTCCGGTCAAAATAGACATTGAAATAACAAAAATTCCCACTAAGCTGAACTTTGGTGGAGAGCTAGTGTTTGCCATTAGAAGCAACGTCCTAAAAGTCCCCATCGATCCCATGTGTGCAAAAAAATTATTCGGGGTCAAAGGTCAAAGTTTAAGCGTTTTTAGGTTTTCGAATTTATTTTTTGAAAACGGTTGATCTAATCAAAAAGTGGCTAAAGTAAATATTGTAGACAGAAAAATTACCTACAAGTTTGACCCTTATAATTTTTTTCTTAGAAGGAACCATTCTTGAGATATAGCTGTTCTAAAAAACACATGATTTTTATGCACTTATAAGGGAAATATGCACATATTCAGACGAACCGGCTAAAATAAGCGAAGTAATCGGGTCTGTCCCCCCAAAAAATATATATTTTCTTGAAGAGCGAAGTTCTATTCCAACAAAATCGGAGTGTGTTTAGTAGAGTTATTCAATGTTAGAGTCATTTTATGCAAAAATAGCCCATTTTACCCACATGTATAATCGAAAGCCCAACGGGAACGACCCCAACGAAAACTCTCCGATTTTTTTCAAGTTTTGTCCGAAGGTAGGGTTTGTTGCGCTGATTACGGAAATGTATAATTTCCAACGGTTGCGGATCCGGTTCGCCGGTGGATATCGTGGATATCGTTTGAAAGCTTACGGAAATATCTAACGCATAGTGTCGTTACTTTAACCGGTTCGCCTCATAATGTACTTACGCGGCTAATTTTTTATTTGACCTTTAGATCGAGATATCTCGAAAATGGTAAGTCTTTTTTAAGAATCATAAAGACCAATCTTGTAGACAATTATTGAATGTACAACTTTTACTTTAGCGAGCTTTTGCTTAGTATTACCGTTTTTGAGAAAAATTAAAAAAACTGAATAATGCCTCCAAAAATGACCTTTGACCCCGAATAACTTGTTTTGCACACATGGGATCGATGGGGACTTTTAGGACGTTGCTTCTAATGGCCAACCCTAGCTCTCCACCAAAATTCAGCTTTGTGGGAATTTTTGCTATTTCCCCCTTATACGCATGTCTATTTTGACCGGACTACACAATCTAAGAAGTGTTTTTGGTCGCAATTTGGGTTTTCTTTTCATTTTTGTTGTTGTTTTATCCCAGCAAAAAATCATGGGTTTTGTAAGGGATTTTTGGCAGCCGTAACTACTCACAAATCCCCTTTCTTCCCCATTATTTTTACAAGGGCATGTCGCACTCATTTTCTAGTTATTTTATGACCACTAGAATAACTAGTTATTCTGTGGCCACAAGAAGTTGAAAAGTAAGGTGAAAAAATTCTATTTTTAGAACAGTTGATGTAGAGAATTTGTTTTTAATTTCATCACACTTCTTACTTATGTTTTACTTTATTTTATTTCGCTGTCTGCCCGAATTGAACCCACGAACCCTCTGATTTCTAGCCAAAGATACTACACACTATGCCACGCACACGAATATTAAAGGTTGCTTAAGAACTTAAATGTGTAGTGCACATGTGCACCACGAACTGTTATTTTTAAATTAAAAAAAAACTCGCGTGCCGAAGGTGAGCGTTGAACACACAACCCTAGGATTTATAGTCGAACACACACACACACACACCGTAACACCGTCCTCATTACTTAGTAAGGAGTAAAGTAAGTAGGTTTGCCTTGTCATTTTTTTAAAAAGTAACCCATTACTTTTTAGTTTACTTGTAATGCGAAAAGAAGCTTGTTTATATTACTTTGTAATGGGTTACGTAATGACTAACGGATCCGAAATTTTTCTGGGATGGTATTCCTTATGTTGAAGTAGGTGCTTGGAGGATGAGCGCAATGGAGCAGTTATGTTTCTTCATTCAATTTGTTAACCTGGTCATGTGTAGTGTTTGTCAATGTTCACAATATTATACGTGACATTTATACCAAAGTTATGTGGAAAGTGTATATGAGAATTATATACGATCAAATCAAAAATTTCAGTAAAAGGTTTTCTGGGCTGACAATAGTTTTTGTAAAAATTCTAGATTATGATAGTTCCTACCATAGGTATTGTCAATGATTTTTACAATATTCAGGAATTTCGCAAGTGGTTTTTGTTTTGTATGTTTGGAGCAAACGATGGTATTTTTGGATTTGCAATTGCAATGCATGAACAAAACAAATGAATTATTGTTGGAACAAAAATAGATATTGTTGTTCAAACAAAAGCGAAAAATATTTTTTCTCTGCGTGTATTATCCAAAAAAAAAAAAAAAAAAAAACTATTGCTGTAGGAACAATATTACATACTAAATCTGATAATAACCACAAACATACACTTTTATACCCTCAAGCATAATATGGACGGGCGCGGACATTACTCCAACGGACATAACTTCCAAAATGATTTTGGGCGTTATGTCCGCTTTGCTTTGTCGACATAACTTCCAAAATTCGTTGGGAGAGTTATGTTCTTGGGAGTTACTCCGAGCACCGCCCATACTATGGTGTAGGGTATAAAAAACGAGGACATTACACCCAGCGATTTTTATACCGTCCACCATAGTGTGGAGGGTATATTAAGTTTGTTTTTCCGTTTGTAACGCATTTAAATACTGATTTGCCACCCTATATATATTCTTGATCAGGGTAAAATTCTGAGTCGATCTATGCATGTCCGTCCATCCGCCTGTGGTAATCACTCTAGCATCCACAAAAATGGAGATAGGACGCTGGAATATGCGTCTCTTGTTCGCAGGCAGGTCAAGTTCGATGATGGGCTATATCGGTCCATGTTTTGGTATTTTGACGTTTATAGCTACACTTTTAGACCGAATTAGCTTTAACTTAAAACTTATATAAGAAACTTGTGGACATAGGTCCATATTTTGGAATAGGCCTCATATAGCGGTACGGCCCGATTTCCGGTATTTTGACGTTTTTAGCCACATTTTTAGACCGAAATATCTATAATTTGACATTAAGGGTTTCTAGTGACCACAAAACTTGTATTCAAAAAATTATGGACATAAGACCATGTTTTGGTAAAGCCCCCCTAATAACAGTACCTCCCGATTTTAGTATTTTGAGAAATTTACCAACAATTTTCAACCGAACTAGCTGTAATTTGACATTTGAAGTTACTAGTGGTCACCACACCTCTCCACCAAAAATTGTCAACAAAGGTCCATGTTTGGATATAGCCCCTATATAACGGTACCTCCAGATTTTCAGTAATTTGAGGATTTAAGCCACAATTTTCAACCGAACTAGCTGTAACATTTCAACATAGGTCCATGTTTGGATATATCCCCAATACAACGGTACGTCCCGATTTTCTGTAATTAGAGGATTTTAGCTAAACTTTTAACCGAACTACCTGCAAATTGACATTTGAAGTTTCTAGTGGTCACCACACCTCTCCATTAAAAATTGTCAATATAGGTCTATATTTGGATATAGCCCCTATATAACGGTACCTCCACATTTTCGGTATTTTGAGGATTTTCCCTAAACTTTTTAACAGAACTAACAGTAATTCGACATTTGAAGTACTCAGTGAACATCATACCCCTCCACCAAAAATCTTCAACATATGTAGGTATATGTTTGAATATAGCCCCCATATAACGGTACCTCCCGATTTTCAGTAATTTGAGGATTTTAGCTACAATTTTAATTGCAATAGCTGTAATTTGACATTTGAAGTTCTTAGTGGCCGCCACACCTAACCACAAAAAATTGTCAACATTGGTACATGTTTGGATATAGACCTCCATATAACGGTACCTCCCAATTTTCGGTATTTTAAGGAATTTAGCTACAACTTTTAATCGCACTAGCTGGAATGTGACACTTGAACTTCTTAGTGGTCAGCACACCTCTCCACCAAAAATTGTCAAGAGAGGTCTATGTTTGGATACAGCCCCTTCCGATTTTCTGTATGTTTAGGATTTAATCTAAATTTGTTTGTCTGAACTACCCGTAATTTGACATTTGAGGTTCCCTGTAGCCTCGAAACTTCTCCATCAAAAATATTAAACAAAGATCCATGTTTGATATAGCCCCCTTATAACGGTACCTACCGATATTCGGTACAGCACCAATAATCACGGTATTTTTTTTAATTTAGACATGTCATAATTTATTTTTTCGATAAATTCTCTCATTTGTTAGGGATGGGACATATTTATTCTTCGTTCAGAGAATCGAACGACTCGAACAACGTTAAAAAATCGTCTTTCGCTCACCGAATTTTGTATGGGGAAATAATTAATTTATTCGTATTTACATATTTTTATAATAACTTTACATTTAAAATGAGCAAATATATTTTTACATCTTCCATTTCCATTCGTCTCATTCCGTTTGTAACACATCGAAATATTCATCGGAGATCCTATGAGCGTAAAATTCTAAATCGATATAACCATGTCCGTCCGGCTGTTGAAATCAAGATTCAGCTCGCAATTTTTAAGATAGAGCTTTTTAATTTTGAATAGATATACTCCTAGGATGTTTGTTATTGCAAATGTGCTATATTGGTCTACGTTTTGATGTAGCACTCAAAGAACGGTACCACCGGATTTTCGGTATTTTGAATGTTTTAGCTTCATTATCACACCAAGATGGCTTAAATTAGGTACTTAGTCTTCGTTGGGGGTATTAAACTTTTCCTCTGAATTTTGTCAGTATAGTCCACGCCTTCACAAAGGCGCATAGAACGGTACATCCTAATTTTCGCCTACATCCCCGATTTTCGGTATTTTGAAAGTCAGCCACGGAAATGGCTGAAATTTGGTAATTATTCTTTCCCTACTGAAATTCGTGGGTATAGGTCCACGTTTTCATACCTTCCAATTTTCGTAATTCTGAGGCTCATGACGTGAATATCCCACTGAAATGACCTCTTGATTTTCGGTATTTTGAAGATTTAAGCCACATCATCCTACCGAAATATCGGAAGTTTGGTATTTAGTCTTTTTTGAGTCTAAAAACTATCCGCCAGAAATTTGTTATCAAAATATGGTATTTAGTTTTCTTCATAAACGGAAAGAAACTAATTTTTCCATTTTACTTCTATAAAACTCGTGGTGGAGGGTATAACAAGTTCGGTCCGGCCGAACTTAGCACCCGCCGTTCTTACTTGTTTCTATTTTTTTTTTAAATTAGACAATACAAATTTTCCTTTGTATTAGTTGAAACATTTGTTATTTTACAAATAAAAACAACAATTGTTTTGTACTTTTACAATAAATCATTACATATACAATATATAGCATTCTCAGGTTATGGTAATAGTTATTTTCTAAGCTGTTGATATGCATTATAAGCGATGAGGACGATAACCAATTCCTGTATATGTATTCAATAACAGTTGAATAAAGAACCGCAATAAATTGTAGGCTTAATTAAATTTAATTGTGTTTGCAATTGATTTACAGACAACAAATTTTATTAAATTTTTTCTTTAAAACATCAAAAATGTTCTTCAATAACATCACACAATGCCAAAAACAGCATCTTAAAATCTATACGCACTCACACACACACACATCCAAAAGGCACACAAAATGAAAAGTTATCCTTCCAATTGCAACAAACAAAAAAAACGAAACTCTCGTTAACAAAACAAAAGCTTATGGAAGAAAAGTATAAATAAAAACAACAACTATATCTCGGTGAAAAATAGTAAAACATATCAAAAGAAAAATTGCCTTCCACTTGTTTGTTGTGCATGACGATGATGATGAGAACGATTATTTTTACTGATGTCGTTGTTATTTTTCTTGTTGTTGTTGCGTGTGCCTGCTTTGTACTCACAGAGAGACACACACTCTGAGGTACATACCAGATCAGTAACATGCCTTCAAAGGACCCTGGTGCACTACCAAAATCCTTGCAAAATAACAACGAAATGTACTTAAATTCTCTGTGTAGTGGAGTAATGGTGAAATATACCCGACCCTACTACGGTAATGACTGTACTAAGGAAACGTGGGGTCTGGTTGGAAATCAGAAAATAATACAAGTAAACTATTTTGCACGAACATGCCATAATATTTGGGTACATTTATATTTGCCATTCCGTTTGTCGTGCTGATACCGGAAAAAATGCGGCATATAGGGGTACTTTATAATTAGTAGCAAAGCGTAGTGCACGAGAGAGGTATCGGGAAAAAGGGTGAGAGGAGAAACACCTTTTACGCAAGAAAAAGAGAGAAATGGAAAAGCGGGAGAGTAAAAAATCGAGATGTACAGGAGCCAGAATGAAGTTCGAAATTTCTACCAGCAAAGTAATTTGGTAACTGATACAGATAGTGTGCTACGGATATGGTAAGAGCACTTTCCCCAACTGTTGATATCCAATAGTAGAGAAGACGACGAAGATACTACAGATCCCATCACAGAAGATGGTATTGAATGTATACCACCCGGTCAGGATAAATACATCAATAAATCCGCTGAAGAATAATAAGGCAGAAGGAGCAGATGGCTTACCAGCCGTGCTGTTCAAAACCGGAGGCGACACGCTGATAAGGTGTATTCATCTGCTAGTTAACACCATCTGGCAGGAAGAACGAGTACCCGACGATTGGAACGTGAGCATCCAGGTGGAAAGTGTAATATTCCCGTCGTAGAGTAAATACCAAATTAAAGCCATTTCGGTGGGATATTGAGGGTCCAATCTTCAAAAAATACGGAAAATCGAGATTTACCGTTCTATGGGGGTTATATTAAGGCGTTGAGCTATATAGACAAAATTCTGGTGGAAAGTTTTATACCCCCAACGAAGACTAAATGCCAAGTTTCAGCCATTTCGGTGTTATATTGAGGCTAAAAGCTCTAAAATGCCGAAAATCGGCAGGTACCGTTATATGGGGGCTATATGAAGTCGCGGACCTATACCGATAAATTTTGTATGGAAAATTAAGTACCCCCAAATGAAGACTAAATCCAAAATTTCACTCATTTCGTTGGGATACGGAGGCTAAAAACTTCAAAATATCCAAAATCAGAAGGTACATTTCTATGGGGGTATATGAAGACCTATATCGACAAATTGCAGGTGAAAACTTTGGGGTATACAAGTCTTAGTCTCTCATTTCACTGAGGCAACAACCGTTAAGATATGGAAAATCGGGAGGTAGCGCTCTATGAGGCGTGGACCTATACCGAGGCTAAAATCTTCAAAATACCGAAAATCAGGAGTTACATTTCTATGGAGGATATATGAAGACGTGGACCTATATGTACAAATTGCAGGTGAAAACTTTCATACCCCCATCGAAGTCTTAGTATCACATTTCAGCCATTAGTTGGGATATTGAGGCTAAAACCATCAGAATACCGAAAATCGGGATGTACTGTTCTATGGGGCCTAATAAAACGTGGACCGATATAACCCAATCTCAATACCAAACATTGCAGGAGTAAGAGAAACTTCTATACCAAATTATAAAGCTCTATCCTAAAAATTGCGAGCTGAATCTTGATTTCAACAGACGGGCGGACAGACGAACATGGCTATTTCGACTTAAAGATATGGAAAATCGGTAGGTAGCGCTCTATGAGGCGTGGACCTATACCGAGGCTAAAATCTTCAAAATACCGAAAATCAGGAGTTACATTTCTATGGAGGATATATGAAGACGTGGACCTATATGGACAAATTGCAGGTGAAAACTTTCATACCCCCATCGAATTCTTAGTATCACATTTCAGCCATTAGTTGGGATATTGAGGCTAAAACCTTCAGAATACCGAAAATCGGGATGTACCGTTCTATGGGGCCTATATCAAAACGTGGACCGATATAACCCATTTTCAATACCAAACATTCCAGGAGTAAGAGAAACTTCTATACCAAATTGTAAAGCTCTATCCTTAAAATTGCGAGCTGAATATTGATTTCATAGACGGGCGGACAGACGGACATGGCTATTTCGACTTTAAGATATGGAAAATCGGGAGGTAGCGCTCTATGAGGCGTGGACCTATACCGAGGCTAAAATCTTCAAAATACCGAAAATCAGGAGTTACATTTCTATGGAGGATATATGAAGACGTGGACCTATATCGACAAATTGCAGGTGCAAACTTTCATACCCCCATCGAAGTCTTAGTATCACATTTCAGCCATTCGTTGGGATATTGAGGCTAAAACCTTCAGAATACCGAAAATCGGGATGTACCGTTCTATGGGGCGATATAACCCATTTTCAATACCAAACATTTCAGGAGTAAGAGAAACTTCTATACCAAATTATAAAGCTCTATCCTAAAAATTGCGAGCTGAATCTTGATTTCAACAGACGGGCGGACAGACGGACATGGCTATTTCGACTTAAAATTTTATGCTGATCAATAATATATATACTTTATAGGGTCTCCGACGAATATTTCGATGTGTTACAAACGGGATGACAAATTTAATTATACCCTCCATATTATGGTGGAGGGTATAAAAACGATCGTTGGGGTCACAATACTACCTACGGAATCTAACAATATCGTTAAAATACATATTTTGCTCTTCGAATATTGTTGGATCAATCATATTATTTTTTCTACTTCTTCCTTTCTGGGGACCCCATCAACATCAAATTTTTGTGACGATCCGATAAAAATAGCGATCTGCAGCGTGATTACTAAATTTAGGTGGAAAAATATACGGACGGACATGCACATATAGTCATATAGACTCAGCTCGTCGTCCGATCATGAGGCATATTAGGTTTTATTTCAGTGGTTAGATGGAGACCAAACTTAGAAACCATTTATACACATATCATCAAATATGTATTTATCAATTATAAGCAATTTTGTAACCATTTAAACCGTTTAACTCGGTTTTTGAATAACCCGATATGTCCAGGTAGTTGGACATCCTAGTATCTACTATTGTTAGCATAAAGGTTATGGGCTTACTAAATAAGAGGTATATTTTTGGTCAAACGGCCACAATTCACTAAAATTCGGAATTGCATATTGGTGCATAATCCATAATCCCATAATCCTTAAACCCATACTTATCCGCAACCTTCGACTATATACATACGTATGCATCCATTTTAAATGCACCCATAAATTTAACAAACTTTTGATTATCCTTACCGTAACATTTGATACAAGGACTAATACTATTGCAACAACAACGCAATATGTACGTATACGTACATACATACATCCACTATGAATGACTATGACTGCACTTCAACTTTTACAATCCTCTAAATATCCTTCATCAATATACTTTTCATTTTCTCTGTGTTTTTTATTGTGTAGGTAGGTATGTACATATCTATGTGTGTGTTCCAGTCTGAGGTTCATGTTCATCCTCACGCAATGCTCTAGTACAGAGAAGCACATGCGAAATGTTCCACTTCTGTCCGACAACAACTCGGTAGGTCTGCTTATGGCCTATGTTCGTTTATCGCCATCTAACAATCATCCAACACTCACTCGCCCCGCCAGCCACCCAGCTTAAGGAAAATATTACAGCCTTATGTTACCATTAAATGTTATCCCCCCACAGCCTCTTGTTATATGATGGGCTTTGCTCTAATAGTGTACCCGGTATGTGTGAGTGTTTGTTTGTGTGCGAAATAGTTTTTACTCTATGGTCCTTTTTGTTGGCATCCATCCTTAGTTCTTTTACGTTCAAAAGACGGATATAAATGTATTTGTGCTGCCATCAATAATCCCGAAATATTTTTTGGTTGTTCGGTTGAACCCAAAAATCGGCAGAACTTTACAAAGGTCGACTGCATTTTTTCTCGTTCATTCTGATGGGACAAAAAACAGGCAGGCGGCAACAGCAAAACAACATTGAACGAAATAAAAACACAACACAAAATATCATAGGATGCGTTGCAGTCCACAAAGGATATTTGCTTGGCCAAAAATGGTCCTCACTTTTGTATGCTCCCGCCGCCATTGTCCTACCTTTTGGCAACCCATAACCTACGCCACACTTCAAAACATTTTTGACTGTGACACCGACGCATTTGAGGGGGGCAGCAAAAACGTCCATTTAGTAGACCCATTGTATATTTCCCTGCACTCCCTCATCCACCACATGTCATCCATCGTCCGGCATTGTGTGTGTTTGAATATTTAAAAGTCTGTTCTGCTTGAATTTCGTTTACCCCGCTTTAGTTGCACTTCGCTGCCTAAAATAGCCAATCGCATTGGATGGTTGCAACGCAGCGTGGGTGGTCTGCACAGATATTTGAAGGCGTGGCCAAAATGCCAAAATCGTAAATGCGTGTGTTTACTTTATCAACACATTAAATCCTCAACAAACAGCCGAAAATGTTCGACCTCCCCATTCAACCATCCCACCAGCCAGCCACTCACCAACCTATCCAACTCCTCTATAGTTGGGGTTTCCCCCAAAAATCAACTAAGCTGGGAGCCGCCACCACCCTCAACCATAATCAAAATCGTTGTTTGATTTTTTTTCTCGTTGCCGTTGTAAGCGTAACGACAAACTATACGATTACAGTGGACATGACATGCAGGCCAACTGTTGGCGACTGACAGTGAGTGAAATGACTGCACACACTGGCGCTGCCGGCTGGCTGCATTCTGTAATAGCGTCTGTTAAATCATTCCCTTATTTCATATTAGCAAAGAGCATAACGGGAGGACAGAGCAACCTCTTAAGGAAATAACAGCAATGACCAGTGGCGCTCTTCCACATTGTATTAACATTGGTCGTCGCTGTAATCATTACAGTGTAATGCAATACATCACTGATGTAGTGGGAACAGTTCAAAGTTGCTGCTCTTTACTACAATTTCTGCAAATCAACTAAGAGCAATGGTGGGCAAATTGCGAGAGACTCATGTATTTTTTACACTTTTGTGTATGAGGCCGAGCATTTCTGCCCAACAGTGACTAAGAGCTTAAAAGAGTACGCCACATTGCCATTTGAGAACAGAATTTAAGAAAAATAACTGCTTTTATAATGTAAAGAGAACAACATTACATTTCCCGTTGCTGCATTCTATGCATGCAGAATGCATTTCATGCATGTTACGCGTCCATTCTCTGCTTTGCAGAGTCAAATTTAAAAGAGCAGAGCAGGGCATGAACATTATTTCTCTTAGTACATAAATGCATTTTCTTGTTTTATTTGTCTGCATAATGGAGATACCATACTAATAGTAATATGCTCTCTGTATGCCTCTGTAAAATTCTGCTAGTTGACTACTATGGTGCATAGCACCGGCTTTTTCATTATTCTTATTAATACTGTTTCTGTTGGTGCTTCCTCTTCTTTGCATTTTTTGTTGTTGTCTGTTCACATTATCCGCTTAAATAGTTAAACTGCCGTCGGAAAAGTTTGTAAGCACGAAACTATTGCAGAAAGTAAAATGCCGACGGAACTGCACAATAATGCACATTGAAAAGTTATGAACCAGAACCAGAGAAAACAAGTAAAAAACATTAATTTCGGCTTTTTATTTTCTGAACTATGTATTATGGAATAATTAGCTTTCTTTCTGTTAAAAAAAGTACCAATGTCCACAATGTTAGGAACGCCCAATTCCTAATATTAGCTTCAAAATATCTGACCTTGAAAAGGTCTAATACTGCATTTTTCTTGATTTGTCTACTTATTTCAACATACTTCAAAAACAAATGTCGTCTGAAATCATTACTTATCCAAATAAATACATTTTAAATTGCATAAACGCTGATTTTTAGTGGTTCAAAACCACTATAGGTAATTTGGCCTGTTTTTGAGGCAAAAATTAATAGCGGTGGACTTATGGCATTTTTATACATTTTTAATGCTTCACACGCAAAAGTAAGCTAAACAAAGAATTACACAGTAAAATTCGACTATAGCGACCATCGGTTATAAGAAACTACGTTTATAACGAACAAAGTTTTTTGTTCCCAAAGATTTTTTCTTAATATTTTACAACATTCAACTTCATAAAACGACCTCGATTATAACGAACAAAAATTGGCACCCCGCGAATAGAATTTTTTACAACTTGTTCGGATTTAAACAATGTTTCTAATATTTTAATATACGATATTTAAAATTAGGCTTTAATAAGAATTTTACAGATGAACACATTTATTCCAACCCAATGAAAGCGGTATAAACAAAAGAAAAACGGTTGTAATGAATAAAATATTGATCCGCCAAAAGATTTTTCTAAAAACATTGATATGTTTAAAATATTGATTCGCGAAGAGATCTTTATAAAATATTTCCTTCACCAAACAAAAAAGTAAAAAAAGATATTTTTTCTACAAGGAGGGCACCTTCAAAAAAGTGATATCCTAACTCAAAAACGCAAACTTGGTATATTATGTAGTTGATTCAGAATCTTTTGCTGAAGATATTCCCGGTGTCAGAATTTCAGACAAATTTGGACAATTTTGTAAAAGTTTGTAATATGAAACTATAATTTTGTAAAAAAATAATTCTTAGGTTGTATCATATATCAGGGGTAAGACACTCTCACCATTACTAAGCAATGGTAAAAGAGAAATAAAGAGAGAATACGTGTGGTTTGTTTTTACGCTACCGTAAGGAAGTGATCACTAGACAGCGGAATTTTATGCAACCCCTATTTTTGGTCCGATTCATGTCAAATTTTGGGACTGGGCATATTTTTGGCTTCTGATTACATTGCAATCGAAACATATGACATATGCAAAATTATGCAAAGTGCATAAATATTTGCATATGCAAAATTTATGCATTTTACATATTTTTTTATGCAACAAATATTTCAATAATAGGTACAAAAATGTTTGTGTGAAAAATTTGTCTGTTTAAAATTCTCTTAAGACAAGTCAATAAAATAGAGAAATGTATAACCACAGCCACAACCTTCAAAATACCGAAAATCGGGAGGTATCGCTCTTTGGCGGCTATATGAAGGCCTAAACCTTAACCGACAAATTTTAGGTGAAAAGTTTTTTATCCCCAAGGAAGACTTAATACCAAATTTCAGCCATTTCGGAGGGATATTGAGGCCAAAACCTTCAAAATACCGAAAAATACCGGAGGTACCGTTCTATGGGGTCTATATGAAGAAGGGGACCTATAGCGACAAATTTCAGGTGCAAGGTTTCATACCTACAGCGAAGACGAAATGCCAAATTTCAGTAATTTCGGTGGGATATTGAGGCCACAACCTTTAAAATACAAAAAATCGGGAGCTACCATTCTATGGGGGCTATATGAAGAAGGAGACCTATACCGACAAATTTCAGGTGGAAAGTTTTATACCCATAGCGAAGACAACCTTCAAAGTACCGAAAATCGGAAGGTACCATTCTATGGGGGCTATATGAAGACGTGGACCTATATCAACAAATTTAAAATGGAAAGTTTTATACCTCCAAGGAAGACTTAATACCAAATTTCAGCCATTTCGGAGGGATATTGAGGCCACAACCTTCAAAATGCCAGAAATCCGGAGGTACCGTTCTATGGGGGCTATATGAAGAAGGGGACCTATACCCACAAATTTCAGATGGAAAGTTTTATACCCACAGTGAAGACAAAATGCCAAATTTCAGTAATTTCGGTGGGATATTGAGGCCACAGCCTTCAAAATACCGAAAATCGGGAGGTACCATTCTATGGGGACTATATGAAGACGTGAACCTATATCAAGAAATTTAAGGTGGAAAGTTTTATACCCCCAGGGAAGACTTAATACCAAATTTCAGCCATTTCGGAGGGATATTGAGGCCACAACCTTCAAAATACCAGAAATCCAGAGGTACCGTTCTATGGGGGCTATATGAAGACGTGAACCTATACCGAGAAATTTCAGGTGGGAAGTCTTATACCTCCAACGAAAACTAAATACCAAATTTCAGTCATTTCGGTGGGGTATTGAGGTCACAACCTTCAAAATACCGAAAATCCGGTGGTCCAGTTCTATGGGGATATATGAAGACGTGGACCTACGCCGACAAATGTCAGGTGGAGTGTTTTATACCCCCAACGAAGACTAAATACCAATTTTCAGTCATTTCGCTGGGATATTGAGGCTCCAACTTTTAAAATACCGGAAATCGGATGTGCCGTTCTATGGGGGCTATATGAAGAAGTGGACCTATGCGGACAGATTTCAGTTGTAAAGTTGCATACCCCTAACGAAGACTTAATACCAAATTTCAGCCATTTCGGTGGGATATTTAGACCACAAATCCTTGAATATATTTTTGCATATGGTTTTGCATATGCTCATTTTATCCAGATATGTACAAATATGTCAAAATATGCACGATATGCAGAATATGCAAACATTTCTGGGCCTAATTCGTTTTATTTTGTAATAAAACGAATTTCTGTCTAATAAGATTTTCTCTACGATCATCCTAACCATATATGCATTTGCATAGGATTCCGCTGTCTAGTGATCACCAATGTCCTATATGACGATTTTTCCTGCGGTAACAAACATTTTGATGAAAATTATTTCTTAAAACCGAAAGTACACACCGTCACCATTCCACTAAATATCACATCTATGTATTTGATTATTACCAAACTCTTACGAATTGCTTTTAAATTCTGCTCTGAGTTTGTTTAGTCTTCTTTAACGATTTTATACCCTCAGCCATTAGGCTGGAAAGGGTATATGAGGAAAAGTCAATTTTTTTTAGTTTCCATGAAGCCAAGGTTTGCACTATTATAATACGCGAACTATTGTAGTTTACCAGTAACTATGGCTATTGCTGGATTAATTTAGATGTTTTTGTACAAAGCTCAAAAATTTAGCAAAAAAATTTAATTTACGTGGTAGTTACGACCGCGTAAAGGAAAAAACATAGGTAAAAACACGTTGAAGCTAAACAGGTTTTTTACATTGCTATTCGATTTCTAATTAAACCATTCAAATGACGGACATCTGTCCAAAGTAAAAGTAGGAGAATACAAAATGAAGATTACACTTCTAATGTATCACTTTCCAAAATTGCAACTGCATCCACCTTTTATGGATGCTGACATTTTGAAGCCGGATTTCAGGTGTTTTTTGTATTTTTTATGTAACTGGGACGCGCATTCGGATATTTCGAAAAACAAATTATAGGATTAAAGAACTCGCGATTTCGCATAATCTGATATGTATATTAAGTATGTAGCCCACACAGCAGCAGAGTAATCTGCTGCCAAAGGCCAAAATTTAGTGCGATATTTTTTCTAAAAAACCTATTTTTTGGATACAGTATTTACAATATCCTTTTGAGTGTGCTGGTACCCCGCGATATTTTAGTTTTTCGACGATCCGAATAATATAAATCACAGATCGTAAAAATCCATCTACTAGAACGGCGGAAACGGCTACTGCAAAAATTGAAAAATTTGGGAAAAATGTTTTTGAAAATATCGCTGATTAATTCGCGTTTTCTATGGGTCGTTTTCTCTTTAGTTAAAAAACCGACACATCACTAGCGTTTTCGCGGAAACAGAGGTTTACAAAGTTTAGCGGTATAGAAGCTGTATCCGATTTATCCCAAAAAATTGATTGTTAATGTACATCCACGGTTCTTGATGGATTTTATTGAAATATGTTTAGATCGATGTATTTTTTCACGGCTGATAGTGAAATCGGATGCGCATAAAAAGCGTATGCGCTTTGTGCAAATTATAAGCGTTATACCGTTTTTTGCACACTACGCTGCAGGCGATGCTACATCTTAGCCGCCAAAGTAAATCCTGGCAAATGTGTATAAATTAAAAGAGAAGAATTCGAATGATTTTGAGGATTTCGCGATTTACACGCATTTCAAAATGAACATTACCCGATACAGTTTAATTTGAAGATTATACCCCATTTAAAGGAACCCAAAATCTATTTGAACTTGATTTTCCGTTAGATGTTAGCGCATACTCGAGAAGTGATTAGAATAAAAAATGTGATTTTTTGCGTGAAATTTAACTTAAATAGAAGAATAACTCCGACCTAGTTTTCTTACATTTTCTTCAACTAACTCACAAAATAAATTTGAAAAAATATTTTCTCTTACAAAAATTTTATAACTTCCCTCAATATTTTTTTGTTTTTGCTATAATATGCAAACCGCTAAACAGATTTGTATATTTTTGGGTTCATTCGAATCGTCGCGATGTTTAGATTACGTACATATTTTCCGATGCATAAACAGCTAAAATTTTTTTTAAACAAGTTGCAAGCATGCAATGTTTTGAGTTATTTCTTAATTTCCGCGAAAATTTAAAACTTTTTCACTAAAGTTGTGGGACCTCAGTAAACATATAGTATGAAGGAAGCCATAAATTAACACTGTTTCTCAATATAATGAATAGCGTTTTTATACGATTTTTTTCTTATAATCCGAATTGAACCGCCATAACTTTTGCGCGCAACACGAACACGAACAGATTTAAGAATGGGATTTTTTTTCCCAATCTATGTACCAAAAATCTTTCATGTAGCTTAAACAAATTTTAATTTTTTTTATGGAAAACTAAAAAATGTTTTCTTTTCTTCATATACACTTTCATACGGGCAAAAAGTGCCTCATCGAAATAATGGTTTTAGACCCCAAGTATGTTTGGACGAAATGTGTTTCAGACAATTTAGAGTCGATTTAGCAATGTCCGTCCGTCTGTCTGGCTGGTGCGCACGATAACTCTCGAACGGATGAACCGATTTGGTCCAAAATTTGGCTTTCGCAATATTTTGTCCAAACTTAGTTTAAGTTCGAAGATGGGTTATATGGGTCCACTCCTTCCGGTACCACCCCAGAAAAGTTAGAAAATGTTCGGAAAATTTGTGTGCACGCTAACTGTTGAAGGGAGTAACCAATATGGACTCAATCGGTCCACTCCTTCGGCTACCTCCCACACAAAATTTCGAAAAAGTTCAGTTTAGGACCTGCTCTTGAATCGCTTCGTTGCAACAATATGTATTCACTGTCCCCCATACGGCAATACAAGTTTCATCAGAGCAAGTCCAGCGACAGATAACTCTCGAACGGATCGGCAGATTCTGTCCAAAATTTGGCCTTCGTAATATTTTGTCCAAACTTAGTTTAAGTTCGAAGATAAGCCATATTGGTCTACATAAGGTACCTCCCACACAAAAGTTCAAAAAAGTGTGGAAAAATGGTGCGCATGATAACTCTTGAAAGGAATGAAAGATTTAGCCCATACTTTACACATCCTAATATATCTACCAGATGTAGATCAGGTTCGAATATGGGTTATATTTGTCCACTCCTTTGGGTACCTCCCACACAAATTTCGGATATATTCACTTTAAGACCTGCCCTCGAATTACTTTGATTTTTGTTGAAGCAACTTGCATTCGATGCCTCAATTACGACAGTAAAATTTATTTCAGGCGCAAGCCCATACTTCTTGAGAAAACAGCCCGAAATTTGTAAAAACCCATATGGCACCGTATGTAGTGGCTGGAGTGCTCGAACCGAATATTGTGTTCGTCCACACTTTGGGTATCGTAATATTTCTTCAAATATTAGATGAATATTTGAAGGTGGTGCTTATAGGTCTACTCCTTTCGGTACCTCCCCCAGAATAGTTCGAAAATATTCGCTACAATGGTACGCGCGATATCTCATAAATGTAGGAACCTATTTGGTCCAAACTTTTGATCTCTAAATATTTAGTTTATGTACAAATGTGGGCCCTATCTGTCCAATCCTTGGTACCAATGTTCAACATTTTTGTGTGGTTAAGGCTCTTTTCGAGGATCCTTTGGAAATTTTTACAGAAGGTTTTCCTAGTGGCCCTGTTTACAGCGATATAATGTTTTTCTTAGGCAAGTATGGTACAAATGTCCTATCTATAGATATCCTCAGCAAATTTGTGAGTTTTAATACAATCCATGTTTTTGTCGGTTAATACGCCCAACATTTTGAAAAGCCCCCTAAATGCATAAGTTTTTTTTTTGGGAGAAAAGCTGTTGCAATCCACACATGCTGAGGGTATATCTCTGTCGGCAAAGCCGACTGATATTTTTTTACTTGTTTTATTTCGTTTTAGAAATGTTGATTTTAACTTCGAATTATACAGCGATTTTTGAATATTTTTGAAAACAAATTGCACATGTATATTATTTGAAATGTTCTTTCTTCGAATCAAATTAGAAAACTCGCGTTATTAAAAGTACAAAAATCGACTTTTTGCCTAAAAACCTGTCCAAATTACCTATAGTGCACTGAGAACTATAAAAGCCAAAATGAAATCCAATTTTACCTGAAAATGCTGATAAAAAATTTTTGAAATCGGGAGTTATCATTCAAAACAAAAAATGGACCTACCTCCATAATTATACCCTACACAACAATGTAGACAGGATATTATAAGTCTTTTTTTTTTGAAAATTCATGTAACACCGCATAATATTCGTCGTAGACCCCCCCATGTGGTATACCAAAATTCATATCTCGACGAGATAAAACGTTTTTGAGATGTGAGTCCGTCAGTCCGTCCATCAAAAAATTATGCACGCTACAACACTTGTAATTTTACGTGATGATCAGATAATATTTAGCGGGTTACATTGACCACAACTTTTGTGTGAAAATTGGTAAAGTTGTAAGTGAAATGGCTATATCTTTATTCCTGGAAACTATGTTAAACCAATGTAAAACTTGGTTTAGACTGACTATACACTTGTACGATAATTAAGTGCATTATGA
The DNA here is from genome assembly GCF_047663935.1 of Musca autumnalis. Classification (NCBI taxonomy): domain Eukaryota; kingdom Metazoa; phylum Arthropoda; class Insecta; order Diptera; family Muscidae; genus Musca; species Musca autumnalis. The sequence continues at coordinate 125,525,232 of NW_027411866.1, read as the reverse complement.
AAACAAGTAAAACAGTATCAGTCAGCAGTCAGCAGTGATAAACCCTCAGCCTGTGGATATTGAAAAAAATATCCCAAAAAACTTATGTATTTATGGGGTTTTAAAAATTTTGGATGTATGAACCGACAAAAATGTTGATTAGGATTAAATATCAAAATTTTTGCGGAGGAGATACTTTAAGTAATGGATCGACGGGGTTTTTACACCCTTTGGGCTGTTTGCTCAAGAAGTGGGAGATACCGGATGGAGTGAACTAATATAGTCCATATTTGAACCTGATCTATATCTGGTAAATATATTAGGAAGTGTAAAGTATGGATCAATTCGGCCACTTCCTTCAAGAGTTACCGTACGAACAATTTTGAACTTTTGTGGGGGAGGTACCTGAAGGAGTGGACCGATATGGCTTATCTTCGAACTTAAACTATGTTTGAACAAAGTATTACTAAGACCAATTTTGGACCGAATCAGCAGATTCGTTCGAGAGTTATCTTGCGCTCCAACCTCTTCACACGGTGTCATAGGGGTTTTGTGCCACTTTCTGGCTATTTTCTCAGGAAGTATGGACTTGCCCCTGATGAAACTTGTACCGTCGTATGGGGGGTAGTGAATACAAGTTGCTAAAACAAAAATCAAAGCGATTCGCGAGAAGGTCCCAAAACGAACATATCCCCAATTTTGTGCGGGAGGTACCCGATGGAGTGGACCGATTGAGTCCATATTGGAACCTCATCTAAGTCTGGTAGACATTTCACGACTTGCAAAGTATGGACCAAATCGGTTACTCTCTTCAAGAGTTATCGTAAGTACAAATTTTCCGAACATTTTCCGAACCGGAAGAAGTGGACCGATATAACCCATCTTCGAACTTAAACTAAGTTTGCACACGAAGGCCATATTTTGGATCGAATCGGTTGATTCGTTCGAGAGTTATCGTGCGCTCCAGCTAGCCAGACAGACAGACATTGATCAATCGACTCCAAATTGTCTGAAACACATTTCGTCCAAACATACTTGGGGTCTAAAACTATTATTTCGATGGAGCACATTTTGCCCGTATGAAAGTGTATATACTAGGCCGGGGCGATTTGTATGGAAGGAAAAAAACCTTAATGGGTCCTTGGCGTTTCTGATTCCTGGGATTGAACTGAGCAAAAAAGTCTTCTAGAGCATAGCTCTACGGTTAAAATCCAGCCTCCCGATTTTGACTTTAAGTTTTTTATCCAAGTTTTTTAGACATTTTGGCATATAACAGCCAAACCATTGAGATTTTCGATCGAACTCAGTTGTAGTTTCTTTGTGAGCGTTTTCAGACTTAAACCACTATAACTTAGCCATATGTTAACCGATTTAAAAAAATAATAACTTGTTCGAAAGATATTATTCACGCCTTTAAAAGGAAGAAGGATAAATAGAAATACGTTGTGAAAAAATATGAAATGTCCGTTTAAATGTGATAATGTAAGAAACACAGATTTTCACTACTTTTACCGTTATAAAAAAATAAAACGTAGTGACTCAAACGAACTAAAGGCATTGTCGTTGTCCATGGATACCAATACAATATAATTTTGCATCAGATCGCTTGAATATTTTTCTGGTCAACTTTTGTAGCACAGTGCCATTTATCGACATTTTTCGAAAAGTTTGCACCTTCTCAAGGCCAAAACTGCCTGAAAGAGCGTTCCAATGCTTTTGCGATGTATTAGAGAGTTATAAATTACTGGCTTGGCTAAAATTGTTGTCCTTGTGTTCGATCGAAATCTCAATGGTTTGGCTGTTATATGCCAAAATGTCTCTAAAACGTGGATAAAAAACTTGAAGTTAAAATCGGGAGGCTCGATTTTCACCGTAGACTTATGCTCTAGAGGACTTTTTTGCTCAGTTCAATCCCAGGAACCAGAAACGCTAAGGGTCCAGTATGGTTTTCAAATCGCCCCGGCCTAGTATATACCCTCGTTAGCATAAATGCTGAGGGTATAAAAAACCTTAAACTTTACATGTTCCAAATTTTGTGTGGGAGATACCCTAAGGAGTGGTACGAGGTACGTTCCAAATTTGGACGTAATCTAAGTATGTACGCGAGTATTATGCTAGGCACAACCAAGTTTAGTTAGTGCCGGCAGATACCAACAATTCTCTGTAAAAATATTACGCAAGACCTGGCGAAGACTAAATACCAAATATCAGCTACATTGGTTGTTTAATGTGGCAAAAACCTTGAAAATACCGAAAATCGGGCGATACCGTTCTACTGGAGCTATATCAAAACGTGGAACTATGTACATAATTTATATCAGAAAAGTTTTTTCGTCCATTGGGAACCCTCAATGCAAAATTTCGGCGTATTTGGGCGTGAAACATATGTAAAATCTTCAAAATTCCGAAAATCGGGAGGTACCGTTATATGGGGTCTATATCAAAACGTGGACCTGTGCCCATAATTTTTATCGGAAAAGTTTTATTTTTAAGTGAAAACCACGCATCTCAATATTCAACCAATTTGGTTGATAAGTTTAGCTAATATATTTAAAATACCGAAACATTAAGAAGTACCGTTGCATGGGGACTATTCCAAAACGTGGACTGACCTCCCAATTTTTTGTTCTCGACATTGTCAGTGAACTATAAGTATTTATACCAAAATTCATCTGCCAACGCCTACTCCATTTATATTTGGCTACCGTTTATTTGAACTCGCGACATAGTGCAGCGTTTTCTTGAGGTTATGCGCCATTATCTCGGGAACTATGGACTTGCCCTCGAACAAAAATTACAATGACGTAACGGGGGCCGCACGAACATCGGTCACTCCTTCTGGTAAGTTTAAGAACTCCTCTCGGATAGTTTTGATTTTTTTTCAGTAAGTTGTCCTAGCGGCCCCATTTACAACGGTACAGTTTTTTCCGGAATAAGTCCATACTTCCTGAGATAATGTCGCAAAAGCTCCAAAAACCCTGCCGACACATACTAAAATGACTACAGTGCAAGATAAGTCTAAAACTTTTTCAAAAATTTCTTCCGAACTTAGTTTAACCTAATTTAATATTTCGAGTCCTTGTGATACGAAATCTATATACGGCATAATTCTTGTATTTGGTTTTCTTGTTTTTCTTTTGTCAGTGGCGGAAGGTATATCTCAGTCAGCACAGCTGACTGATACTTTCTTACTTGTTTTTGGCTGCACATAGTGACCCGCCCAAAAATTATAAGCTAGCCAATTGCCCTTTACCCGTTCTTTTATACCTCCACCATCACCACTTTGTTTTTCCGGCCCGGCCGAATTTAAAGCTTTTTAACTTGTTTTTTTTTTCAAATGTATTAGTTTAAAACACCACTCAGAAGTCGTTTTATCCGTTTAATCGAGCGATCATCGAAGAAACTTTGTCCCAATATAACCGCATAAGAGCGGTTAAATAAAAGACAAAATTCAAAACCTCACGCTACAGATAAAACGATGTTCCTCCTCATCGCGGGTGTGTGATTTTTCATTTTGCAATGAAAGTAATTGAAGACTGACTACAGAAATGATCCTGTGAAGTATAGTCTTAATTTGAACACCATCAAACTAAATTATATGAGTCCCAAGAAATACAATTTAAATGTGAATTTTTTGTGGAAATTTTATAGCAACCAATAGCACAAAATACACAGAAGTTCACATTTTCTATAGAAAAAGACTGCTGAATGAATGTTTAAATGTACAAATAAACTGATCGCTGCTACCAGTATAACGAGCACGCACACAAACCGCATTGGGTGGGGATACTTTGTTGTTGTAAATACTATATGAGAATATGTGGCTGTTGTTATAGCAGTGACGTCACACAAACACTTTGTATAGGGGAACACGCCGTAGTGCCGAAGCACTAACAATTCATATTGACTAATTGGATGAATGAATGGCTATGAGAAAGAAATGCCATTTGAAATGCTAAGCGTTTGATAAGCCATTAGCAATAAGATCTATTTACTAGGTCACGTAAAGAGCGCAACAACTGCATTTCGTCGAAAATTCTTCAATCTGTCAAACTGTTTGTTTACATTTTAATACAATTTATTCACAATAACAAAAAATTTGACAGAATGAAACCATCCACTACGCAGTTTTACGCCACCTTATAATTCCATCATGATTAGAAAATTTTATGAATTAGAAATCGTCGGCATAGTCTAGAAATTAGTTTAGTTTTCATGTTATTGATCTGCTGAAATGTATTCATTATGGTATTTTTTACCTGTATACTACATACATGTATTTTGATGAGCCCTCAGCCTGTGTGAATTGAAACTTTCATCTATGGACAATATAGAATCGAATACCGGCTACGCAACCAAAATTCTTTTCACCAATAATTATGTATTAGAGGGTTTTCAGATTTTGAGGCCGTTTTTGTATGTATAAACTTGGCGAAAAAAATATATTTTGATTAAAGCTCAACGTGTTGCGTAGGAGGTACCTTTAGAAGGTCCATATTCGAACTTTATCTAAGAATCGCCAAAATATTACGATGTGCCAAGTATGGGCCAACTCGGTTACTGCATTCGAGAGTTATGGTGCGCACCATTTACATTTTGAACTTTCGCGTGGGAAGTACCTGAAGGGGTGAACCGATAGAGTCCTTATTCAAACCGCATCTATGTCTGGTAGAAATTTTACGATATGCAAAGTTTGTACCAAATCGGTTGCTCCACTCCGGAGATATCGTTCACATCATTTTATAGAAGAATTCTGAACTTTTGTGGGGGAGGTGCTCGAAGGAGAGGACCGATATGGTCCATCTTCGATCTTAAACTAGGTTTGGGCAAAATATTACGAAATAAAAAATTTGGTTCAAATCGGTTGATCCGTTCGACAGCCAGACAGACGGAGATGACAAAATCGACTTCAAATTGTCTAAAACGAATTTCGTCCAAAAATACTTGGTATCTAAAACCATAAAAAATGTGGCTAACTTTCAAAATACCGAAATTCGGGAGGTACCTTTTATGGGCGCTATATGAAGGCGTGGACCTGTACGGACAAATTTAGAGGGGAAATTTAAATACCCCCAACAAAGGCAAAATACCAAATTACAGCCATTTCGCTGGATTGTTGTGGCCACAACCACAGTTTATACAGTTGGCCATTCAGAGTTCTGTTAACAACATTTGACAACAAACATACAGTTGGCCATTCAGAGTTCTGTTAACAACATTTGACAACAAACATAATAGATTGTTCATTATTGTGATTTGATTTCCTTTGTATTTTATGTATTTGACAGCAAACTAAATAGTCAGGGCTAACTAGTTTGGGCTGAATGGCCAACTGTATAAACTGTGGTAACAGCAATACACAGCTGACTGAAGTGGGTTGTAACCATGGTATAAATACACAGGTAGCCGCATCGGCAATTGTTGGTAACATAAGGTGTCAAAATTTGACATCAATTCAATGCAGTTGACACATTATGTTACCATCAGCTGGCATGATAATGCTACCTGTATTATTGTACCGTGGTTGTAACGTTAGTGTCAAATTCCATACGACATTTTATATATTTATTTCTATTTCCATATACATTAGGGATATATATTTTTTGAGGAAAAACATATCATTTCGAAAAAAAACTATTTCCCAGAAAGGCTTATTCATATCTATAATATGTAACCTCCTCCAAGTCCGAACGACGAGCCTCCAATAAAACATCGCTTATAGAGACGGTGTATTTTGTTAAATTTGAAAAAAATGAAGCCCTAATAAACAGGTGCTTCATTGATTTCAAAAACAAAATATTGAACCAGCTTCTCCTTTTTCAATGAATTTCCAGCGACCCCAAAACATTTTTCAAGAATTCTACTTTCTGTGAGAAATTATGCATTTAGTGGAATGATGTGGAAACATTCAAATTAAATATGTAACGGATTTTCATTCATGTTTTTCAAAATATTCAATCAAATGTGAAAAATTATTAGTTTTTTAAATTCAAATAATTTATAGACTTTTCCTTATTTTATTTACGTTTGACACTAACATTACAAACAAAAACAAATTTCTATGTGGCTGTTGTTGAGTTGTATTTGTTGTAGTATTTACTTTACCTTATATTTTTTCTACCATGAAGACCACTGTAATGTCTGCTATACCAAAACATGGGCCTATGTTGACAGTTTTTAGTGGAGTTGTTTTGTTATCACTAGGAACCTCGACAGCCAAATTACAGATAGTTCGGTCACAAATCGTAGCTACAATCCTCAAAATACCGAAAATCGGGAGGTTGCGTTATATGGGGGCGGTACCAAAACGACGACCTATGTTGACGGTTTTTGGTGGAGATGTTTTGTGACCACTGGGAACCTCAAATGCCGAATTACAAATAGTTCGGTTACAAATTGTTACTTAAATAAATCGCGATTCAAGTTCACATTTTTAGGGGTTGGTTAGGTTTTTTCCATTTTGCTTGAATGCCGCAAGTCTTATCAAAATGGGAATAAAGAAAATGTTGTAGCTATCAAAATTCTCTACAAGATTGACCATAATGATATTTTCGTAGGTTTTACAACTTTTGAGGTATAGAAGTTAAAATTGGGACAATTCAAATTGAAATCAATTCTGTATTCAATTCTTATAAAACAATGTCATGACTGCAATTTCCCAACTTAAAATTATATATCTAAAAAAGGTACTTAACCCAGTCTTGTAGAGAATTTTCACAGCTATAAGATTTTCTCAGGTCCTATGCCGATAAGACTTCCCGTATTCATGCAAAATCGCGAAACCCTAACAAAAAAACCTAAAAATGTAAACTGAGCTTCTTTATCTCAAAAATGGTACAGCCTGAGAACAAATCATAAATGTCAATCCTGTAGAGAATTTTCACAGCTACAACATTTTCTTTAGCTCCATTTCGATTGGACTTGCTGTTTCCAAGCAAAATCGTGAAAACCTAAAAAACACCTAAAAATTTGAATTTTGACCGTGATTTATTTAAAAATCCCTACAGCGATTTTTTCTTGTTTTTGAATTTTTCTCACCTATGAACATTGCAGTTTCAGAATTCACAAAAACTTTCCCTGTGTAAGCGGCTTTCATTCAAAATTAGTTAAGGCGCACCCTTCATGACATTGTTTTATAAGGGGTCATTGTCCCAATTTGAACTTCAATATCTCAAAAATGGTAAAACCTACGAAAATACCATAAATGTCAATCCTGCAGAGAATTTTCATAGCTATAACATTTTCTTCAGTCTCATTTTGATAGGACTTGCGGTTTCTAAGCAAAATTGTGAAAATCTAAACAACCCCTTAAAATGTCAACTTGAAACGCGATTAATTTAAAAAGCGCTCCGGCAATTTTTTTTTTTGTTTTTTGATTTTTCTAATCTATGAAGATTGTAGTTTCAGAATCCGCAACAACTTTCCAGGTGTAAGAACCGTCCATTTAAATTTGATTCAAGAACACCGCGATATACTTTATATGGTCGCAAATGATTAGTTCGATATAGAATGTGAATGTGTATGTATGTATGTACAGTGAGCGTGAAAATAATATTTACACCTCTCGATAATTTTTTAATTGCATTATTACATATAAGATATAAATTTAACTTTTTTAAGGATTTTGTGGTCAATTAAAATCCCAGAAATATTAGGCCCTTCTAATGTTTTATTAAATGGTTTTATTTAGCTCACCCCGTTTGTTTTATTTATTATTTATTCTTGGGTCAAATTTAATAATTCAAATTTCACCCTCTTCCTGTCAACCGATTAATCTGAAATTTTGTATACACGTTGGATTTTGGTGACAATACAATTATATTTATTCATTATCATTATAAATTCAAGATGGCGGCCGCTACAAAATGGCGGATAACGTAGGTTTTATCAATCCCATCAATATGGGTATCAAATGAAAGGGCTCAATATACTATAAAAAATACAATATACTATAAAAAATTGAAATCCAAGATGGCGGCCGATACAAAATGGCGGATAACGTAGGTTTTATCAATCCCATCAATATGGGTATCAAATGAAAGGGCTCAACGAGCAGAATACAATATACTATAAAAAATTGAAATCCAAGATGGCGGCCGCTACAAAATGGCGGATAACGTAGGTTTTATCAATCCCATCAATATGGGTATCAAATGAAAGGGCTCAACAAGCAGAATACAATATACTATAAAAAATTGAAATCTAAGATGGCGGCCTCTACAAAATGGCGTATAACTTAGGTTTATCAATCCTCTCAAAATGGGTACCAAATGAAAGGTCTCAACAAGTAGAATACAATTTACTATGCAAAATTGAAATCTAAGATGGCCGCCGCTACCAAATGGCTGATAACAATTTTTTATCAATCCCACCAATATGGGTATCAAATAAAAGGGCTTGACAAGAAGAATACAGTGCACTATACAGTACATCTTATACACCCGAAAGCCATACAGTTTCCAGCTAAGTACAATTACGGGACGGCTGAAAGAAGAATGTTGCCTTTAATACTATCATGGTCTTCTACTATACATAAAATGCAGGGCAGCACTGTGGATTACACAGTCGTATACTTAGGTGCGAAACTGTTTGAAGAAGGTCAAGCCTACGTGGCTCTTAGTAGAGTAAGATCTTTGCAGGGACTACGTATAGAGGAGTTGGACTGCAATAAACTAACGGGCAAGAAACCTTGCAATAATGAAGCACTAAACGAATTAAACAGAATGCGAAATAAAAACTAAAAACTAGAAAATAAAAATAGGTAAAAAAACTTTTTAAGTTAAACTGTTTTATGTTAAACATACATTGCAATGTTTAAGATAAATGTACTAAAAACCAAAAAATAATAAAATAGATACAGTCGTGGGAATTATAAACATATGCATAGACTAGACTAAAATAAAACCGTAGGGCACGTTTTTTTTACCTATTTTTATTAGGAAATAAATGAAGATTTACAAAATAAATAAAAATTAATAAAGGCATATTTTTTCTCTTGAACTTCTTTCATCGCATTGGAGCCTGCAAATATTAAATCAACGACTGTTTTTGTGTAACCCGGTGATATTTGCCCCATTGTATCCGCTTGCCGCTTTCGTGTAATTTTGCCATAAAATATACCTCTATTTAACATTCAGTTAATTTTTTCTGTAAGTACTCAATGGATTTACAGTCTAGAGACTATATTGATTGATCCTAGATACATGGGATTTATCTATAGCACCATATTATTTATTAATATGGGCGAACGTTTCAGATCCCGGTCCACCTTTGATATTAACCACATTTATCCGAACTCCGTTACTCCCATGCACCCCCTGAACATATAGGAGCCTTCATAATGTTTTAGTATATTTACTAAATATATAAATATATATTTACTAAATATTATTTAGCACATTACCATCATGAAAGCTTCGTAGGCATTTCTTTAAATTCTTTTCATATTTTCATAAATTGGGTAGCAAAAAATGCCGAAACTGTAAAAAATATCAGTGAGGATTTAGCTAAGAGAATGTTGTATACACAATCAAATATTTTGAAATCTCCTGTATGTTCAAGGAATGCATGACAGTATCGGGTTGCGGATAAATGGCTTTTATTGGTTCAGGGATATGAGAACAATACCTTCTACTTATTTCGACACGGTATTAAAGGCTCTAGTGTAAAGGAATGGGACTAATAGTAAAGTTTTACTTAACATATAGACATGAAGCGTTCCTCCGTATTTATGAATAATATGTTGCTATACTGGGATCCTATGTGTCTAGGATCAATCATTATAGTCTCTACACCGTAAATCCTTTGAGTAATTACAGAAAAAAAATCGATTGAATGGTAAATAGAGGCCTATTTTATGACAAAATTACACGAAAGCGGTACCACGGGTCCAATGGGGGCAAATATCACCGGGTTACACAAAAACGCTCGCTGATTTAATATTTGGAGGCTCTAATGTGTGTATTTTGTTAAATCTTAATTTATTCCCTAATGAAACTTTGGAAGGGCCTAATGTTTTCTAGATTTTAATTCACCACTTAATTATAATATAATAATATCCCAATATCGGTGTTTAAAGTTTATTTTGATGCTCACTGTATACATTTTTGTATTGTAAAAAAACAACTTATTCCACTAATAAATTATTTCTTCAAATGGAAGAGGTTATGGATATGCATTTTTTAAACACGACATTGTAAAAATTACATAGCTGATAATAATAATAATGGCAGAATAATTTCATGCTAGGACAACTGAAAATTGATTTCATTTTATTTGGAAAATGATACGACATTTGCGACATGAATTCATTATTCATGAAAAACATTTGTAACCAATCGGCATTTGAACGAATATTCAATCAAAACATCAACGCGAATGACAGTAGACACCTTTCCTATATTAAAATAAAAATAAATGCCGTGATGGTGTCGGGTATAAAAACTAGTGATCCTTTTAGGATATGGGCGGTTTTAACAACAACATTTATAATTCATTCGCCAATTATGTCAATTTTCCACTTTTCAAAAGCTTTGAATAGAAAATAATTTGGTTGCCGTTTCATAAAATGGCGTCCTACCAAAAACAATAACAATCGGGAGCCAAATCTATAATTATGCAATTACACAATGCTCTTCAATTGTCAAGAAGACAACAAGCTATTCGTTCACTTATTTGTCTGTCTGTCTGTTACTCCGCTCCAATTCGTTGAATTTTCGTGTGCCATGAATGTTTTGTTTGTTCCGTAATGTTCTTTTTGTGGAAAACATGCCAATTTCATTAAATAAATAATTCAAAGGAAATTGTAAATGATACGTTTTATTTTCCTACTTAGGGGGAAATTTTGAATGATATATTTGTAGTTATGGAGTGGTGGCAAAAATTAATTAAATTATCGTTCAATACATCGAAAAGTAACATTACAAGTATTAAGGCTGTAAAATTTAATAATTGTTGTACCGGGGTTTGTACCAAAACGAAGGTGAAGTATGTATGTATATTGAATGATTGTGGTACCCAATTGTTACCAATGAGCCTGTGTACATATAAAGCAGCAGGATTTATATACTTTTTCAAGCGCTCAAACAAATTGTTGAAGAACTTTCTCCATTCCCATTAAGACACTCCCAAAACATGGTTTTTGAACGCTGCTGGTATTTTTTATATAGGGCCCAAAATACCTAATATCGGCCTATCGGAGCTATAACAATATCCGATCCGATTTTCACAATTTTTGTAGGATTCGTAATATCGTTCTTATGAAGGCTAATCTGCATAGCCTTGATCATTGGTCCTCCAGTAAACGGTCTTCTTAAAAGTCATTAATTTCTGTATCCACTCCTTCTTCTTTGTTGCTTGGAGGTAATACCTCCACGCTGTTTGTTTTGGCTTCCTCGTTCATGCCGATTATCGTTTTTTACGCTTTGAAGCGGTCAGCGTTGGAGATGTAGAAGGTCATGTCTTACTAGCCAAAGAGAGATGGTCAATTCCATCCACAAGGAGAATACCGTCTTCCTGTTCCTCCTTGTGGAAGACTTTCCATCTCTTCACGTCCAAAGTCCTGTTTAGGCGATCAAAGACTTCGGGCATTCGTTTCGTCTCGAAGTTGCTGCCCCAACCTCTGCACAAATACAGGTGCCTCATTTAGTTGAGGAATTTGGCCTTTCCTCACTATCTTGAATTTGCCGCTTTCCCAAAAAGGCATTTATAATACTACTGATAATATCCTTGAGGGCGCCAATGTTTGCATGCTGGGTAAATTGTGCCTTTGACCCCACTGCTGATGATTTGAAATGGATCACATCCCTGCATTTGATGATCCAAAAACATTTTTAACATCTCCTGAATGTTTGGTTGCATGCCGGAAATTCTATTGGTATCGATTACTGCATAACAGAGTTCTATCCTGCAGAATTTCTTGGCTACCTTGGTCACCCTTTTCTGCCGGTCCCGGAATTTCTTTGCAGAATCGCCTTTCTCTGCAGTAGATTCTGCGATAAGGCACACCTTCACGTTCGAATTCACTTTTTCGCCCTCTGCCAAAGGATTCTCGGAACAGTCTCCTTTACGTGATTCTTAACGCGGTTTTCACTTTGCAATGTTCAGCTCTTTCGGTGTCCTGTAGTGGGTTTCTTTAATTTTTTTGCCGTTGCCGACAAAAATCAGTAAAATTAAGACAAAAATTATGAAATTATTATGCGGTATCGGTAGGAGTTAGAGACAATTTTATTTTGGTCAGTAACTTCCCGACAAATTTCGTTGATTATCAAAATAAAAAGCAAGTTGAAGGTATCGATAATTGTCGGTAATTCTTTCGTTAACTAATTACATACATAATTGCACTACTGATCCTCTTCTCCTCTTTCAAAGCAGTGTACACTGGTCGAAACCACTGATCTAGCGAAGTGGGAATTATAAAAATTATTACAAGTCTTCTTTTGTTATAGTTTGGATTTTTCGAACAGATTTATAGCGTTCCGGTTAACTTAAAATTAAAAGTGATCATTCAATTTCAAGGAGGACCTTCTTGGCATTAACCACAGTTTATACAGTTGGCCATTCAGAGTTCTGTTAACAACATTTGACAACAAACATAATAGATTGTTCATTATTGTGATTTGATTTCCTTTGTATTTTATCTATTTGACAGCAAACTAAATAGTCAGGGCTAACTAGTTTGGGCTGAATGGCCAACTGTATAAACTGTGGCATTAACTTTAAATGTGAAAATTATGTTTTTAATGCCGACAAATTGGTTTATTTTGCGTTTTCAAATCCATCCAATAGTAAAAGAGCACATATAATAATGGTCCATAGTGTTTAAAGAAAGCCTTTTCTGTGGGAAAAGAAAGTAAATTTTTAAAGGATTTAAAATTTTTCTATTGTTTCTGTAATTGAGGCGCAAAAAATCAACATAATATTTTTTTCCAATTAAAGCGCTATTTCAAGGAAACTAGATTGGAAATTGCCTTGAGGTCATAAGTATGTATGAAGACTTACCCCCATTATTATGAGTCTCCTTTTGTTATAGTTTGGATTTACCGAACAGATTTATAGCGTTTCGGTTAACTTAAAGTTAAAAGTGATGATTGAATTTTAAGGAGCAGCTTCTTGTTATTAACTTTAAATGTGAAAATTATATTTTTAATGCCTCCAAATTAGTTTATTTTGCATTTTCAAATCCATCAGATAGTAAAAGAACACATGTAATAATGGCCCTTACGGATTTTCCAAAAACCGATATTTCAGATGTTTCGCGATTACTGCGATTAGTAAATTAATAAAAAAACTTTATTTAAAAGGTCGACTTTCTAGCACTTGGGAGCTTTTTCTACGAAAAAAATCGTATATTTAGGAATAAATCCTTAATAATTAAAACACGTGAGAAGCCAATCGAAAACTTGACACCGCCATTTTGTCAATTGTTTTTAAGCCCGTAGGCGTCAATTCGATTGAAATTTATGTCTGTGCTTTGAGCCGTCCGAAGACAAACTGATAAACATAATATTGAAAAATACCGTGCTTGAGTTCTTTCTTTGTTCTCTTTGCTTGAATATATCATTTGTAATGCCAGATTCTTTAGTTTTTACAACTGGTTAATTTTTATTTGAAGAAAAAAGTTATTTTCACGAAAAAATTTTGTGGCAATACTTTGTTATTAACTGATTTCTAGAGATGGTTGAATACCCATTAAAATGGGTAAATGGTAAAGTGAGCAAAAATGGGTAAATACCCAGAAATTTACCCAAAATGTATGTAGAAACTATAGAACAAACAATGCTCAAATTAGAGGGGAAAACACGGTGTTTTAGCAAATTTTACCATCAATATAAGTAAGATTATTTTATTTGCATATGAAGCAAGTGTAAATATTACCTATTTGGGTCCATATTTTGGAACACCTCCCATAATAATAACAGAATCTTTTCTGACATATGAGAGCATTTAAAACGGTTGGTTTAAGTCCTCCTTGCAGAAAAACACCAATGTTGGACCATGTTCCTTCGTATTTTTTTGCTATACATATTTTCAATTTTCCATATGAAAGAAAAACAAAATGTTCATTTCAAAATACATCTTTGAATACCCAAATAAACACCCAAAAAGGGCATTTAAAAGGTATTTACCAGGTATTTGCCCAAATTTTTGGGTAAATACCGGGTAGAAACCCATCTATACTGATTTCGTCGTTTCTGTGGCATGCCTGTATAAAACTGCGAAATATTTTTTATTGTATCGATTGCAGACAATCTGCTGACTGACATTTTGTTTTTGCTTTTTTGTTGTTATAATTATTCACTCAGTTATTCACTTCAAATTTCAAGAAAATTGCTGCTAAAAACTGACGTCATATTTGTTTAATTGTTAAATAAATTCTTAACTAAACCAAACAAAATTTATTTTTAGTTGATAGGGTGTGATAAATAGTTTGGGGCCTGGAGGTACATAAATTATATAGCAACAAATTTTCAAAAATTGTTAGGGTTAGGTTTTAGGACGCGCGACTGTAATTATTGCAGTCGCTCCACACGGACACCAAATGTCAATTGTGTTCATCCTGTAAGTAGAAAAAAGATAGAAAAATAAAGGTCTGTTAAAAGTAGAAAAAGTTTTTTTAAGCTTAAAGAAGCTCGGAGTTCCTTCGCCATAGCCATTTAAGACTTCTTGAGAAAAGAACAATCACTGATGGGTCCATGCTAGATAGGTCTGAGGCAAAAGAGAACTCATAGTAGCCGAAGAGTCTGTATATAGTGTTGTTTAACATTGGACAATGACATAGTAGGTGCTCAATCGTTTCCGTCTACTCCTTATCCTCGCATAGCCTGCAGTAATCGACACTACTGTCCCATAGACTAGTTCTGGATCTTATGTGGCAGTGCCCCGTCATGACCTATTCAGCAATTCTGATTTCCGCCTTTTTAAGGAGTAGCAGGGAAGAAGTTCTACGACTCCATATAACCGGCCAGATAAGTCTCGAGATCCTACTTCTGGGCTCGTTCTGCAGTTTGCGAACAGATGAACAGTTTTCTCAATTTCAATATTTGGAGGCTGCGATCCTGCACGTGCCAGCTCATCAAATTTCTTTTCCAATTACGTCACAGTGTCCCCGTACCCAGCAGAAAGTGATTTCATTCTTCAGCCTTCCTAACAATCCTCTACACGTGGTGTTAACAATCTTGGACTTGATAGAGCAGGATTTGAGTGCCTGGAGTGCCGTCTGGCTATCCACAAAAACCACTATCGGTCTCTCAGTAGCACACAAGTTGACCTGAATTCTTTTTTGACAAATTAAATTGGACTTGCTGATAAATGCCTGAAAAATTTAGCTTAAATCCTCAAAATACCCAAAATCGGACGTTAAACTTATATGGGGGCAATATCATAACGTGGACCTTTGTTCATAATTTTTGTAGGTATTTATTTGGTCCGAAAATATGCATAAAAAAGTTATTAATTTCGCGCTGCTAGATCAGTAATTTCGACCCTTTGTAGTGGTTGGAGTGTTGATGATCTCTTTGGGAGCTTGCTTCCTGAGCTTGCGCTGTTGAGCCCCAGACAGCTGTTTCCTATGTGTTGTGAGCTTTGTAATGTCCTTACTCACTTCATCTACTACCTTCCGGACTTCCTCCTTATTGGGGATTTCCACGACGGTTGTACTGGTTTAGCTTTCGCTATCGCAGTCTGAGTCTCCGCCTGTATCTTAAGGCTGGGTCGAGCATGAACATCCCCTCAGTTTCTCAGTCTCCTCCTCCTTGTATTTGCCCAAGGTATCTACATCTGTGGGAGAGATTTGCTCACGATGCACAGTGTCACGACCGTGGCCAAAAATGGTAAAAACTAAATACTTCGTTGAACAAATTTATTGATGGGGAGTGATAGAAAACATATTAATTAAGAAAAATCTGAATTTTGGTACTGATACGTGAAGTAGTTTTTGCTACATGAGGATTTAAATCCGACAATTTTAGTTAATACGTATTTTTGTGTGTTTTTTTCTAAATTATATTATGCGTTAATATTTAAAATTTAAAAGTAACGGTCGCTGCAAAAATTGTTCCTAAGTTCTCTTGGGATGTAATAAACTTGGCTTTACCTTTGTTTGCATGTAAATATTAATCATATGGTGTTTACATTTACCCAAACATGTATTACTATGTTTATTAATTTTCTGAAGCAAATTTTAAATTGAGTGGAGTGGGAAAAAAATTGTATAAAAGTGTATATCGATATTTTTTACTGTATGAGTAGTAAAAAGTGAGTACTTCAAATATATAAAGGTCCCAGCTGCAGAGGTTTGCAGACGAATGTGTCACTTCTCTTTTTCAGCGACCACCTCACTGAGAGGATACCCCCTTTTTTAACAAATCGTATTGCGGTGTTGGCTATAGCCCGAAAACGAATGAACCGATCATCATATATTTTTGTGGGCTTATTAAGTACCTAATAGTCTTGCTTTAAAACGAGAGAATTTTTAAAAATATAAATTTTTATAAAAATTGTGAACAGCGAAAATCAAAATTCGATTTTTTACAAAAAATTTACCGTTTTTTGACCACTAATCGGTCAAAAATTTTTTTAAAGGAAATTTCTCATATATAAAGACAAGAGTTTGATATATTCAATATGCTCACAAGCAATATGAAGACTAAACACCAAATTTCAGTCATATCGGGTGGATATTGAGGCCACAACACTCAAAACACCGAAAATAAGGAGGCACGGTTCTATGGGGGCTATAGGAAGACGAGGACCTATACCGACATATTTCTGGTTGAAGGTTATAAGTCCCCCAACGGAGACTTAATACCAATTTTCAGCCATTTCGGTGTGATAATCAGGCTAAAACCTCCAAAATACCGAAAATCGGGAGGTACCGTCCTATGGGGGATATATGAAGGCGTGGAACTATGCAGACAAATTTCATGGTGAAGGTATAATGCCCCCTGCGAAGACTAAATACCAAATTTCAGCAATTTCGGTGTAATAATGAGGCTAAAATCTTCAAAATACCGATAATCGGGAGGTACCGTTATATGGGAGCTATATCAAAACGTGGACCTAAGCCCACAATTCTCTGTTGGAATGTTTGATACCTCTGCAGAAGACTAACCACAAAATTTGAATACTTCCGGTTGGTCATTGTGTCTTAAACATTCAAAATACCGAAAATCGGGAGGTACGGTTCTATGGGGGCTATATCAAAACGTGGACCGACCAACCCAAATTTTTGTCCTGAAGATTGCAAGTCAATAATAGGTACGTGTACCAAAATTGATGCACCTACGACAACTCCTTCTATTTTTGGCCACAGTTAATATGAACTCGCGACATAGTGCGATGCACCATAAATGTTGTACAAAATTGAATAGATTTCAACTTAGTCCACGAGGAATATATTTTCCCTGAGGCAGGTGATCGATTACATTAATCTGTTTCCGAACAGTAGTGGAATTCTGTAACCCATTTTTGAGTTACCGACAAAAATTGGTAAAATTAAAACATAAAATTATGAAAGAAACTGACAGTTGGCAACAATGTTGCTATCGGTAGTACTTAGCGGCATCTTTATTTTAGTTGTTAACTTATCGAATAATTTAGATAATTACCGAAATTGTAAGCATATTAATTTTACCGATTTTTGTCAGTAACTCGAAAAATGAGTTACAGAATTCCACTACAAATCTTATCGCATCTCATATTTTAAATAAATAAAAAATATTACTTATCTTCGGGAGGAAAAAACAAGGTTCTTTTTAAATTTTACAAATACCTTTATTCGAGTTTATACATAATAATTTTTGTTATGGAATAAAATAAATAAAATAGCAGCCTAAACATGAAAAATAAAAACTAGTTTTTACCAAAATTATAGGTATTTACATATTTTTATAAAATAAAATCCTTAACTTCTGGTCACCACAGTTATTCTTTTAACTTTCAATCTTTTTCTTAATATCATGTTGGAAAATTGTATATTCTTTCATTGAAATTATAGCTGTTTGCAAATCATTTTGAATGTCTTTTATGCAATTTCTCAACAGTTCTTCCTTTTTGTTTGCCTCCACATGGGATCGTATAATTTTGATTAATTTTCGCTCTGATTCACTTGGTAAATCATCAAATTCCTCCAAGTCTCCACGTTCCATTTTGCCTAAATTCTTGCTTTGCAATATTTCATCGAATTTTTCACACATTTCAATATAACTTCCAATTAATGTTGCACTGTGATAAGCTGCGATATATTTTTTGAAAAAATCCAAAGCTAATTCATCATTGAAAATATTTTTTCGGCTTGAATGTAGAATATCTTTCAGTTCTTGAATAGTTTTCGGCGGACATTTGTCAAAAACTGTAATTAAAGTATCCTTGGAAGACATTTCGAATTTTTTGTTTGCAAAATTTACGTGTCACTTTGTTCGTGTATAAAAACTTACTGAAAAATATAAACAAAATAGAGTTTATAATTTGTTTATTGTTTACAATGAGTCATCAGCATGAAGAGCACGTTTTTAGATAGAGCGAGAGCAGTCATTATCAATGAATTTCAAAATTTTTAATCAAAATTATTTTGTGAGAGAGAAACTGTCTCCCCAATATGTGGCTCCCAATAGGTATAGGTACATATATGTTTGTACCTACATACAGCAAGCGTAAAATAATGCCATGCTAAGTTAACAAAGAAATAACAGCAATAACAACACAAGATATTCCCCTAAACCCCTGTCGTTAATATTTCCTCTTAACTTTGTGTAGGCAATTTTCGAGAGAATGACCCAATCGACGAAATACTTGTTGAGTGTAAAATAAAGAGTATAACACAGTGTAGCCAACAATCAACATTAAAGAAACGCTTTTCTTTAACAATTGAAATTTAGGAAAAATCGTTTTGAAATTTTATAAAATTTAAAATATTTGGCTTTGAACTACTGACCAAGTTTGAAGCCAAATAACCAGACCGGATCATACAACATAAGTTTTCGTGTGAAAAAAATCAATGTAATGCAATGCGAATGTTAGACATCGGTAAACTGCACTCAAATTACCAAAACGATTTTGATAGTCTACTTTTTTGTGTTGAAATGTCTAAACATCGAAGTCAACTTTTCCTTATGACTAGACATCGGATTTTAGCATGTTTTTTATTTCTTATCCGATTGGACTCAAATTTTGGATCTAGGCGTTTTGAGGGTCAATTTTTCGATATTTGGGGTCATATCAAAAATATGCAAAAAATATGCAAAATATATGCAAAAAATATGCAAAATATATGCAAAAAATATGCAAAATATGCAAAAAATATGCTAAATATGCAAGTGTTTTTTTGACAAAAATCGTCAATTAAACTTGGAAAATCATCAAAAAAGCATTCTAAATTAAGTTTCTTGACGTTTAACATAGTTTTTTGCAGATTATTATGTTATTGAGACTCTCCAGATATTCCGCCACAGCAAAAAATCTAGACTAACAAGACTTAAATCAGTTTTCACAAGGTAAGAAAATGTCAAATAACCCAGCATTCCTATTACAACATAATTTGCTTCCTATACAAATGTAGATAGATAATGGAAAAATTTCAAAAACTCAATCAGAAATGTCAAAATCAACGTGTCCAAATATGGTGATAGTTTCTAATCGGCCAAAATTGTCTAGCAGAAAAACAAAGGAGCTAGAGTTAGTCATCGCTATTTTTGTTTAGATAAAAGCGCAATTTTTTCTAGTTTTTGGAAAAAGGGTTCGTTTTTTAACGAAAAATGGGAAAAAGTACTAAAGTACCATTTACGATTCCAGGTTCTGGAATATAACTATAATTAGAAGTATACGTTTTGAATATCCACATATTAGATTTTAATATATTTATAGTGTTTAGTCCTTTATTCAGTTTATACAGACATAAATTGGCAATTTTTGTTCTTTATGGTCAAAAAGCTTCTTTGGAAAAATGCTCTAACTGTCGCTTTAATATTGATGACATGGTTTTAGTTTATGCACTAAAAATACATAATTTTATAATTTCGGTCTATATTGTACGCATAATGCAGAACTGGAAAATGTTCACTCCTCAGCGAAAAGTAATGCATTATTGTTATACCCATCCACGATGAATAATAAGAAAAATTAAGAACGTCCAATGATTAGTGCAATATGACATCACTTAGAAAAACCACACAATATAGTGGTTGTGGTAAAATAAGTCAAAAACCTTGGAATTGTCTTTAAAATGGCAAAGCCACTCACATATTTCTGCTAGAAAAGTATTTGGAATGCTAAAAAATATAATTCATTCATTCCTGCTACAGGAAAACAATTTTGATAACACAGTCGAAAAGTCATAACCCTTTTGTATACACAATTGTTTAATTTATACCTGTCCGTGTACTCGATAATTTGTACTAATTATTACCAATGCTTTGAATTTTGACAGTTGTTTAATGGAGAAGTTGGTAAAAAAAAATTGTTTCAGCAACATTTAGTAAAAATTATCGAGTACAAGGACAAACCTTTCATGAGACATTAGTCTTGTTGTATAGGATATAAATAAATATATTAAGAAAAATATTCGCGCAATATTGTCATTAAAGTTGCCAAATGCACTATACACCAAAAAGGCAAAGATTTTAAGGAATATTAATTTACAAAACGATGAAATTATGCATCTGTCTCTAGGTTTGCTTACATCCTGATGTAAACTTTAAAAACGCCATATTTCTAGCACTACTTTCACAATCTGATTGGCTTTTTCTTTTTCCGGATTTTCGAGTAGAAAAATTCACTAGTTTTTACACGTAGAGCACTTTCATTTAAGTGTTCGTAATTACCAGTTACAATTTAAAAAAGTATTATTATATAACTTCCACGAGTGATTTAATCATATAAAATAATTTATTTTCCTTACAATTCGTTAATCCGAACATTTTGATAATTCGGACACCACCAAAACCTGTGGTGTAGGGATTATCGCGAATCAACTGTATATATGGGAGCAATATCCAAATCTGAATCAATTCTTACCAAAATAGGGATCGACTAGTATACGCCATAATGAAGCGAATCTAGTACTTTTAAACTTTTAACAAATATTGATTTTAAAAGAATTTCACTTTTAAAAATTATTTTCCGTGTGGAAAATTCAGAGGGAAATATTCATGATGGCACCGTATATGAATATGAACGATTTTATGTTATATTCAATATTTCCTTAGTCTTAATTTCTAGCTCATTTGTTATTCTGTCAGACAATTTTGGCCGAGCAGAACCTATCAACATATTTGGATACATACATTTTGACATTTCTGATTGAGTTTTTGAACAAATTTGTATTAGAAAGCAACTTATGTTGTAATAAGAAGGCTGTGTTATAGGAAATTTTCTAAGTCTTTTAGTCCAGATTTATTGCTGTGGCGGAATAATAACTAATAACATGATAATCTGCTAAGAAATCGACGTTTAACGGCAATAAACTTAATATAGAACACTTTTTGATGACTTTCCAAATTTAATTTGATGATTTTTGTCAAAAAAATTACTTGCATATTTTGCATATTTTTTGCATATTTTGCATATTTTTTGCATATTTTGCATGTTTTTTGCATATTTTGTGCATATGCAAAATATGCAAATATGCAAAAAAATAAAAAATATGAGCCTGTCATTACATTCAGTTTTCTTCAAAACGAATTTTGGTCCAATCAGAATTTTCGTATCTTTATTAATAAAAAATATGCAAATATGCAAAATCCGATGTCTACTTATGACTTTTATGTATATCTGCTTATAGTGACTTCAAAAGTTTGTCAAAAAGATCATATCGCTCATTTACTCAAAGAGTGACATATCTCAAAAATTTGACTTCCCAATTTAAAATGATTGTTACACAAAAACTAAAATATGGTTCGAAGTGGTCAAAAAACATATCTACCAAAGATTGTGGACATAAATCCATACTTTACTACATTCCCTATATAACGGTACGACCCGTTTTCAGCTTTATTTTTTAGACCGAATTTGCTATTATTTACCATTAAGGGTTTAGTGGTCAAAAAACGTATCTACAAAAAATTGTGGACATTGGTCCATGTTTTTGTATAGCCCACTATAAAGGACCGCCCACTTTATGGTATTTTAACGCTTTTAGTCACATTTTAGACCGAATTAGCTATAAGTCTGACATAAGTCCATGTTTTAGAATAGCCCCCATTTAACTGTACATCTTCATTTGAGGTATTTTAAAGTTATTATTTATATTTTCTGCCATAATTGGCTGTTGTTTGGCATTTAAGGTAAACGAACTTCACCAAAATTATAAACAAAGGTCCATGTTTTGGATAACCCCCAACCGAACGGATGGAACCGATTTCAGTGATATGGAAATTATTTTCTACGTTTTCAGCGCAAATTTTCTGTTATTTGGCATTTAGGGTACCGAGTGATCAACAAACTACTCCGCCATAGGCCCAAGTAATGGTTTAGAGCCTTATGCAAATTTAAATATAAATGAAAGATCCTTACACCTGGGAAGTTTTTGCGGTTTCTGAAAGTACAATGTTCATAGATGAGAAAATAAAAAAATCACCGGAGGGGTTTTCAAATAAATCGCGGCCAAAGTTCAAATTTTTAGGGCTTTTAGGTTTTCACAATTTTTCTTGAAAACCGCAAGCCTTGTCGAAATGCGATTTAAGAAAATGTTGTAGCAGTAAAAATTCTCTGACCTGAATGGTATTTTCGTAGCTCAAATTGGGACAATTTTAAATAAATCGCGGTCAACGTTCACGGTTTTAGGTTTTCGCGATTTCGAAATGGGGCTAAAGAAAATTTTGTAGCTGTGAAAATTCTCCATAGTATTGTCCATTGTGATTTGTTTCTAGGTTTTACCATTTTTGAGATATAGAAGTTCAGGTCACATTTTTAGGGTTTTCTTTTTGTTAGGTTTTCACGATTTGCTTGAAACGGTAAGTCTTACCGAAATGGGACTAGAGAAAATCTTATATCTATAACATTGGTTTTCGTAATTTTTTCCTAGGTTGTACCATAAGTTGGCAAATTGCAGTCAGTAAATTATCAAAATTTTAACTTCTATATCTCAAAAGTGGTAATACCTATGAATACATCATAAAAGACAATCTTGTAGAAAATGTTCACTGCTACAACACTTTTTTTAATCCCATATCGATAGGGCTTGCGGTTTCCAAGCAAAATCGTGAAAATCTAAAAAAGCCCTAAAAATGTGAACTTTAACGGCGATTTATGTATTTGAAAATCCCTCTGGCGATTTTTTGGTTTTTCTCATCTATGAACATTGCAGTTTCAGAAACCGCAAAAACTTCCCACCGTGTGGAGCTTTCGTAACAGAAAGACAACTTAAAATTCCACTTTAGTTCTGAACATTTCATTGTGGAGGGTACAAAATTTCGGCCTGGACTTAACGCCATCATGCCACGTTTGACATAGGTTTTGGGTACGGAAATCCCGTAGCGGGAATTCTCGGTTTTTTGGCTACGGGAAACAAAATTATATTTCCCGGGAAATATATATTTACAATTTGAATAAATAAGCTATGTAATAAGTTAAGAATCTATGATGAGGATCAGGAAATAACAAAAAAAATTGGAAATAACTTTACCCCACAGAAGTTTTTTTTAGGGAAAAAGTTATAATAGCCGCACCGACAACGTGGACTATAACGACACACTTTTTTCCAGTCCTTCATATAAATACAAAAGAATATTTTCTATTTTAAAGTCCCATTTCTATTAAATAATCTTATCATGAAAATTATTTTTCAAAACATAAGATTTTTCAGATCAGTAAAATAGGAGTTTCTGATCAATAACTTCATTGTTAGAGCCAAATCTCCTTCCATCGATGGATTTCATTACCTTTGAATAATGGAAATGGTGGCGGAAGCGCAAGTTCTTTCGTAATCCAATCCAATCCATGAATTTTTCCATAATTTTTTCGTATTTACCCATTTTTTGGAACAAAACTCTCTGAAAAATTTGTTCTTGGTCTCTAACAATCGTTAGAATCACAATCGTTGGAATCACAAAATCGCCGTTCCATGGCATCCGGGATTTTCCGGCAACACGTATTGTATTTAACTATGGGAAAATGGAGAAATCTCGGAAACATTGCTCTACTCTTGTATTTTAAAAGTTCCCTGAAAATCCCGGATGCCATGGAACGGCGATTTTGTGATTCCCGTTTCCCGGAAATAACAAAAACCGGGAAAACTTAAACCCTACGCATAACAGGCTAAATTCAATCAGTATACGAGGGTTGCACGGTGACTATCTGGCCTATCGTTTTCTGGTTTTATTATACCCTCCACCATAGTATGGAGGGTATTTTAAGTTTATTTTCCGTTTGTAACGCATTGAAATAATAATCATAATCTGCGCATGTCCGTCCGTCTGTGGTAATCACTCTAGCATCCACAAAAATTGAGATAGGACGCTGACATTTTGAGAAGATGCGTCCTTTGTTTGCAAGCAGGTCAAGTTCGATGACGGGTTATATCGGTCCACGTTTTGGTATAGCCCCCATATAAAGGTACCGCCCGATTTCACGTATTTTGCCATTTGTAGTCACATTTTCAAACCGAATTAGCTATAATTTGACATTTAGTGTTCCTAGTGATCAACGAACTTATATTCCAAAAAATTTTCGGTAGTTTGAGAATTTTAGTAACATTATTTGACCGAACTACCTGCATTTTTACATTTGAGGTTCCCAGTGGTCACAAAATATCTCTACCAAAAACCGTAAAAATAGGTCCATGTTTTGGTATAGCCCCCATATAACGGAACCTCCCGATTTTCGGTAGTTTGAGAATTTTAGCTACTTTATTTGACCGAACTACCTGCAATTTTACATTTGAGGTTCCCAGTGGTCACAAAACATCTACACAAAAAACTGTCAACATAAGTCCATGTTTTAGCATAGGCCTCATATAACGGTACCTCCCGATTTTCGGTATTTTAAGTATTTTAGCTACATTATTTGACCGAACTACCTTTAATTTTACATTTAAGGTTCCCAGTAGTCACATAATATCTCCACCAAAAACCTCCAACATAGGTCCATGTTTTAGTATAGGCCCCATATAACGGCACCTCCCGATTTTCGGTAGTTTGAGAATTTTAGCTACTTTATTTGACCGAACTACCTGCAATTTTACATTCGAGGTTCCCAGTGGTCACAAAATATGTACACCAAAAACTGTCAACATAGGTCCATGTTTTAGTATAGCCCCCATATAACGGTACATCTCGATTTCTGTATTTTGATATAGGCCCATAGAAGACATTTTTAGATGCATTTTAGGTATCCATGGTCACAAAATATTTCCACCTAAAATTGTGGACAAGAAAGAAAATACTATTCCATATTTAGTATCACAATATTTTATGGTGGAGGGTATAAAAAGTTCGGCCCGGCCGAACTTAACCTTTTTCACTTGTTGTTTCCTTAGGCAGTCTCCATCATGATTTATACAATTTTTCGCGCGCTAAAACCTATGGGCGAATCACTTTTTCCACTCCTATTGAGACATTTTCAAAACATAGTTTTTGAACGCTTTTACAGCATCTTCAGGCAACAAAAATCGTTGACCACGAATTTTTTTTTGATGTGCTGGAATTAAATGTCATTGGATCCCCAGTCAGGACTGTACGGCGGTTGACCCATCAATTCCACGTTTTGTCCGGTCAAACAAATGCTGGTTTGAATCGATGTGTGAAATCCCATATTGTCATGATGCAGAATGGTTCGTCTTCTCTTGTTTGTTTTTCGAATTTCTCAGGAGATCTCAGGCAAACAAATTGTAGTGTACCACTCAAAATTAACCGTCCTATATTTCTCAAGCCGTATAGTCGCCACACCGTGTGGCACACACGGTCAATTTTGCTGAAGAAAAACGCTATCTTTTGCTTCGAAGTGCTTCTTAAATGAATAACTTTCGTTGGATTTGGCTCGTTTCCTGAGACCCAGACGGCCGATTCCTGCTTTGTTTCGGACTCCTAAGCATAAATCCTAGATTCGTCTGTGACGATCCTATAAAAGTCGTTTGAAGCACCTCGATCAAATTTAAGCACAATTTCTTTGAACCAATCCACAAGACCCTTTCTTGAGCGATTGTCCAATTTTGCTGGATCTATTTGTGGTCAGGTGTTTATGCAATATCAAATGTTAGTTGGTGGAATTGCACAGGGATGCCTCTTTCTCACGGTATAGAACATGGCGATCTTGCATTATTTGTTCACAGGCGGCTTTATTTTTTTGGCACAACGACTGATTTTGGGTGACCCTCACAACCTTCGTTTTTGGGCGAGTGCCGGCCACGATTGAATTCATTAAATTAGTTTTTCATAGTCCTATAGGATAGTCCTTTATCGATATACAACGATTTAATTTGATGATTATCCACGTCAAAAATTGTGAAAAATTCTTGGACGAATAAGCTCACAAGTGAATTCCGTTTTTTTTGTAAAGTGGTTTTTTCAAGTCACTGTAAACAACACATCACATCATTGTATGACAAACAGTTCTGAGTACGTCTGGGCTAAAAACTGTCAAACTTTACAAAAAAATCAAAATTTCCAAAATACTAACACGTGCAGATAGATTTCGTAAAGCCCTCGTAGTTTGGCTACTCTACTATTTATTTTATCGATTCACATTTACCCTACGTACACTATTCTGAAAATTCATTAGAGAGACTATATGTGTGTTCGTTTACTCAAAATTTGTATAAATTGTTACTGGAAGTTGTTCGTGAACTCTACAGTACAATACAAAAGGCCTTAGCCGATTACAAGAAGTTACTGAACTTGTACAAATTGTTGAGTAAACGAACACACCTTATGTATTCATTTAACGCCTTACTACAAATACCATTGCCACGCTAATGGCTTTAGTCTCAGCCATAATGGAATGTTATTCCAATAAAGCACTAAAGCACTGTCAATGACGAAATCGATTGATTATATCCGCTCTGAGAATGAAAATGATCGAATGAGATTCTAAATTCGATGTCAGTACATCGTAAATGTAACTGTACAAACAAATTATTGCATAGGGAAAATATGAGGAATGTCATCATGGTTTGAATGTGCCACGTTTACTACCTTTGATCCCAAATGGAAATAAAGATCGACCGTTTACCGATCGTCATAAAATGTCATATTTAAGCTTTTGTGCATCAAATGCAAAAAAAAATGAAGGGTAAGCATTTCAATAAAAAAACGCTTTTTTAGGACAGTCTAATATACATATCCTCACATCAACATCAGACGACAATGATAACATTTTAGTAGTGTGACTAACAAAACAGAAAACAATAAATTCAGTAAAAGTAGAATCAACACAGAAAACTGTTTCAATGACAAACTTCCGGTAAAGTTAAGCGAAAACAACAACTGCTACGACGGGAAGAGGAAACAGCATTATATTGTGATTAGAACAAAAAATGAAATATATCAACTTTATAGAAATATTTAACGCAATGTTACAGTGTTTAAAATTGCTGTAATTAAAATTATAATATAATAATTATCAAACGCAATACACTATTTTGATTGGTTTGAATGTTCACTTGGTTCTGTTGTGTCTGACACCGATATAGTCAAGGGGCAGGGACCGGGCCTCCTCGATATGTTCATTTTTTAGACATTTTTTATGTATTTTACTTGCAAAAGTTCAAATTTTGTACGTTGGCCCCCCCCAACATGGTGTCGAGATGTATTTCTAGCCACGTTTCACCACAATAACTTCTGTCTCATATAGCGACGTCTAGAATTATCCCAGTTGTTACAAGTTGCAAATTACGATATTATTTATTTAAATTGTCACATAGTTATTTAACCTAAATTTAATATTTTTTGCAACGTTAGTGTGCCATGGACATTTAAACAGGCCAAACGCAGCTGAGTAACGAAATGATAGTGATAGTGATGATACAACTAATTGAAAGCTTCAACATAATAAAGACAGAAAACATTGAAATGCACTTAACATGTACAACATTTGCGAAGTTACATTTCCGTTATGTAAATTTTTCAAATTCGAAAGTTCAAATGATGCTGCAATATAAATATCTTATATACATACATATGCACATATTTAGATAAGTGTTATAACCCAGAAACACCACGTCGGTAATATGTGGGGAATAATGATCTTGTTATAAAACCCATACCGAAAGCGATTCCTAATTGATTTATGTAGCGGATATGTAACTTGCGCCACATTTATCGTAAACACGGCACAACGGAGCCTGGACATAAGTCCCGAAATGCATTTGGAACTTATAACTTCCAAATTATGAGTTATATCCGATATGTGTTCCCCGATAAAAAAAAAACAAGTGAAAACGGCGTTAAGTTCGGTCGGGCCGAATTTTGTATACAGTTTACCATAAATTATATTGGAACAAGATTTCAGCCGAAAATTGGGCTGTACCGTTCTACAGGGGCTATACTAAAACGTGCCCCTATACCGACAAATGTAATATGTAATAGCTTCAGTATTTGGCCTCTACTGTGCGTGAGAATAAATTTATAAATGGTGGTGTTTTTTATTGGAGGGAATAGAAACAAGTAAAAAAGTGTCAGTCGGCTTTGCCGACAGGTATATACCCTCAGCCAATGTGAAGCGAAACTTTCTCCTCCGGACAGATCGAATGTATTTAAGGTCTCTTCAGAATTTTGTGGCCCTTTTTAGACATTTGAACCTGCCGACAAAACGTGGATTAGGAATTAACTGCACTAATAAACAAATGTTGAACTTTTGTAGGGCAGGTACCCTTAGGAAGGAACGATATTGACCATTTTAGAAGTTAAACTTAATATTGATAAAATATAAGAAGATCCAAAGTTTGGACCAAATCGGTTGTCCCATTCAAGTGATATCGGCCTGGCATTTTAGTGATATATATATTTTTTTTAATATTGGGGAGAAGTGCCGAAAGTTGTGGACCGGTATTGCCCATGAAAATAAGTTTGGATATAATATGACGAAGATCAAATGTTGGACCAAATCGGTTGAACAGTTCGAGAGTTATCGTGCTCTCCGACCGCCACATATGGTGACATAGGGATTTTTTACACCTTTCGGGCTGTTTTCCCAAGAAATATGGACTTGTCCCTGAAAAAACTTTTCCATCGTAATGGAGGTAGCGAATGCAAATCGCTTCAAAAAAAATCAAAGTGATTCGAGAGCAGGTCTTAAAGTGAACTTATCCGAAATTTTGTGTGAGAGGTACCAGATGGAGTAGACAAATATAGTCCATATTTTAACCTGACCTATACCTGGTAGATATATTAGGATGTGTAAATTATAGATTACATCGGTCACTACCTTCAAGAGTTATCGTGCGTAAAAAATTTCCGAACATTTTTGAAGTTTTGTGGAGGAGGTATCTGAAGGAGTGGACCGATATAGCCCATCTTCGAATTTAAAATATGTTTTGATAAAATATTACGAAGGCCAAATTTTGGACCGAATCGACAGATCCGTTCGAGAGTTATCTTGCGCTCCCTCCACTACACAAGGTGTCATAGGGGCTTTCTGCACCTTTCCGGTCATTTTCTCAGGAAGTATGGGCTTGCATCTGATGAAACTTGTACCGTCGTATGGGGGGAAGTGAATACAAGTTGTTGCAACAAAAATCAAAGCGATTCGAGAGCAGGGCCCTATTCCTCGAAACAACTTATCGCTTTTCATTTTGCACTTATCAAAAACTAGTTATTTTGAAAAGTGATAACCTTTTTTTGTTCCACAAAATTACTTTTCAATTTCCCTTGCACTTAGCAAATTTGTCTATCACTGTTCTTTTAGCACAGTTGTTGTGCTCTCTTGCTCAATTTTTCCGCCATATTGGTAAGTCTCTCAGTTCTCTTGCAAAGTGTGAATGATATTTGTTCCACAGAACGTTTTATCATCTTTGCATTATTTTTTACTTGGCAATAATAAATAAGACATGTAAAATTGAGACGAGCAAAAAAATGAAATGAAACTTATATTATTAAAAGTAAATAAAATAAAATTATATAAAATAAAATAAAGTAAAATAAAATAAAATAAAATAATATAAAATAAAATCAAATTAAAAGAAATAAATGAAACTAAATTAAAATAAGATCAAATAAAATAAAATGAAGTAAAATAAAATAAAAAATAAAATAGAATAAGTTAAATTAAATTAAAATAAAACAAAATAAAATAAAGTGAAATAAAATGAAATAAAACTAAGTGAAATAAATTAAAATAAAATGAAATAAAGTAAAATAAAATGAAATAAAATAAAACAAAATAAATTAATATGAAATAAAAATAAAATAAAATAATTTTAATAAAGATTAAATAATAATTAAACGAAATAAATTAAAATAAGATCAAAATAAATCAAATGAAGTAAAATAAAATAAAAAATAAAATGAAATAAAATAAAAATAAAATAAAATAAAACAATATAAAATGAAGTGAAATAAAATAAAATTAATTGAAATAAAGTAAAGTAAATTGAAATAAAATAAAGTTAAAAAATAATAAAATAAAGTAAAATAAAATTAAGTGAAATAAAATAATCTAAAATAAAATGAAGGGAAATACAAATAAAATAAAATACAATAAAATTGAGCGAAATCAAACAAGTAAATAGCGTTATGTTCGGCATAGAGTAATTAGTTTTCTTTCCAAGAAGTTACTTGTCAAATTATAACTAATTCGTTTTAGAAATGTATCTAAAAACCTTTAAATAGCTGAAATCGGACGGTACTGCTATATGGAGGCTATAAAAAACGTAGACCTATATCCATAATTTTTTGTGGAGACGTTTCTTGGTGATTGACTGAATTATACCTAATTCGGCCTGGAAATGTAGCTAATAACCACAAATTAGCTGAAATAGGGCGGTATATGGGGGCTATAATAAAAGATGGGACTATGTCGGTAATTTTTGGAAGCATATAAAAACTAATTCGTTCTGAAAATTTAGCTAAAGTCCATAAAATAGCTGAAATCGACGGCACTGCAATATGGGGGTTATAACAAAGCTCAACTTCCAACTTGATTTAAGACACGTGTGAACAGCATTTCATCCCCCTATCTCAACTCGTTCGGAAGATAGCGTGATTACAACAGACGGACGGATGTGGTTAAATCAAATTAGAATTTTACGCTGATCAAAAATATATGTTTATACCTTATAGGGTCGCAAATGATTATTTCGATTAGTTACAAATGAATTATTATGGTGGAGGGTATAGTAATAAATAAAAATAGTCTCTCAAATAGAGTTTAGTCTAAATGTAAAATCGAGAAAAATCGATTGTGAGGTTGTTCGCAGGGTGGATGTTCGGAATGGGGTTGTTCGTAGGGTGGAATTTCGGATAGTGAAAGTTCGAAGTAGGATGGTTGATTCAGAGGGTAGAAGTTCGGTTGATTCAGAGGGTAGAAGTTCTTGTCATAACCGTGTTTTCAGTATTTCCGAACAAAATCTCGCTTTAACAATGTACATTGGCAAAGAGAACGTTTACCTCGCAAATTTAAGGCAAACTTATCAAAATTTGATCTGCAAAATCAAAATGCAGAGTTTTCTGTGGAACGAAAGAGCAAATTTTTTTGCAAAATCTTAGCAAAATACGCTTTGCCGTTACAACTTTTCACTTAGCAGAAATGACGTTTGTGGAACAAAAATCAAAAAAAGAGCTACATTATTTTGAAAAGTAAGCAAACTCACTTTATAATTAGCAACTTATCACTTATCAAAAAATAATGGTTCTGTGGAACATTTCACTTTGAGCATTGTCAAAAATATTGATAAGTGCAAAATGAAAAGTTCATAAGTTGTTTCGTGGAATAGGGCCCAGGTCTTAAACTGAACTTATCCGAAATTTTGTGTGGGAGGTGCCTGAGGGTGGCCGATTGAGTCCATATTGCAACCTCATCTAAGTCTGGTAGAAATTTCACGATGTACAAAGTATGGACCAAATCGGTTGCTCCCTTCAAGAGTTATCATGCCCACAAAATTTCCGAACATTTTGCAACTTTTGTGGTGGAGGTACCGGAAGGAGTGGACCGATATAGCTTATCTTCGAACTTAAACTAAGTTTGGACAAAACATTACGAAAGCCAAAATTTGAACCGAATCGGTTCATCCGTTCGAGAGTTATCGTGCGCACCAGCCAGCCAGACAGACGGACGGACATTGCTAAATCAACTCCAAATTGTCTGAAATATATGTATTTGCTACGTTTACTCGAGTACGTACCTTTGCTTCAACAAGATGGTGCTCTGAGTCTCTATTTGTTCCTCGGAACAATCATACATCCAACACACTCCATGAATGTCTTCCATCTATTACAACGTGATCAATTTGAATTTCTTGTTTTTTATCTGGAGACATCCATTTCCCTTATGAATGTCGATATCCTTAAATGTGGTACTGCTAACTACCCTGCTTATTGCCGCTGTGAAGTCTATCAGTCTCATATGATTTTCAGATGTTTTACTGTGGAGATTGAATTTGCGTATGTTGGGCCAAAGATATCCACCTTTCCAATGTTGGTATTAAAATCGACTAAAATAATTTTAAAGTCACGATAAAGACAACATTCATATGTTTCTTTTATGCGCTCGCGAAATATATTTTTGGTCTGTCCGTCCTTGTCATTTGCGAAAGCGTGAGCGCAAAAAGAAGCCGGTGTCGAAATTTAGCTTTTATCCGACTAGTAGCAAGTCATTCAGTAATATCGGCCCTGTATTTTTCCAGTACATCTGCCAATACGTAAACCGCAGTACAACAAAAAAAATTCAAGAAATTCGAAGAGTACAATCATTGATAAATAATCATTTTAAATATTAAATGGCGAACAAAATCCAAGCACATTGTGCAAGAATATTTCCTATTTTGTATTAGATAGCTGATAAAAAAATGCAAAAAAGATTTTTTGATAGAAATAATGAGTATTTCTTTACATTTGGCTTTTATAGAATTCGACTTTTTCAAGGCGCGATATCAATGGAACCGTTAGTAAAATCGGAAAATATACTGAAATGTTTTGCTGATGATCAGTATCACCACGGCAAAAAAAAAAGGAAATTATAAACCGCTTTTTGGAAAAGTGTCCGGGTTCACTCAGAATTCCCCATATATTCTTGATCAGCATGAAATTCTAAGTCGATACAATAATGTCCATCCGTCTGTCTGTTGAAATCAAGATACAGCTCGGAATTTTTAAGAAAGAGCTTTATAATTTAGTAAGTACAGAAGTTGATATTACACCTAGGATGTTTGGTGTTGACTTGGCTGAAATTTGCGATTTAGTCTTTGTTGGGTGTATAAAATTTCCACCTGAACGGTACCTCTCGATTTTCGGTATTTTAGAAATTATGGCTGAAATTTGGTATTTAGTTTTCGTTGTGGGTATAAAACTTTCCACTTGAAACATGTCGGTATAGGTCCACGCCCTCATGTAGCACCCATAGAACAATATCTTTCGATTTTCGGTATTTTGAAGGTTGTTGTCTTAATGCCGCACCGAAATGGGTGATCTTTTAGGGATTATAAAACTTTCCACATGAAATTTGTCGGTATAGGTTCACGTCTTCATATAGCCCCCATATAAGAGTAGGCTCATTTAAGATTTTTTGAAGGTTTTCGTAACATTTTTCTACCGATTTTTTGTCAAATTTTCGAATTTTTATATTGGGTGTTGTCAAAGGATACAAAAGCTCAATTCGGAAAATTGTAAATATTGGTTCATGGTTTGGGAAAAACAATAATGAAGCCCCATATCAGCTCTTTTAATGTGAGTATTATCAGTTAGGATATTGTGCTCCTACAAGGAGCTTAGTACTTTCATCAACGAAAGGAAACTTATTGCTTCTATTTACTTCAATACAGTTCGTGGTGGAGGGCATGAAATGCCGTTGTTGCTTTTTGGTGATATGTTGCGTTTTGGAGGTATGGGTTACTATGCCAGAGCTCACTATCTTTAACCGGTGTTAAAGGCAGCTCCCCAGGTGACACCACGGGGAGGTCAGTGACCACTTGAGATGAAAGAGGGGCTAAGGGCAAGTCCTGTGCTTTGCTATTTAAAAGCCGGTCAGGGCCGTTGCATCCCCTACGTCACCCTAAGCCACTGTTGGGTAGAAATGCTCGGCCTCATACACAAAAATGTAAAAAATACACGAGTCTCTCGCAATTTGCCCACCATTGCCCTAAGCTTAAGATGTTACATGTCGAATAAAGCCATTTGTGGAGGGATCAATATATATGTACATATCTTCGACCTTTGCCTCTTATTATTATATCCAACTATAATTTTTGAAGATGTATTGCCTAGTTTGTCACACCCCTATTTACTCTTAGATATTTTTATTTTAATTTCTTTACCCCCATGGCGGGAATTTGTTATTTTTTAAATTCCACTCGGCTGAGTTTAACGCTCGTTTCATTTGTTTTTATTAGTTTCCGTCTTTGACAGAAAAATAATAAAAATCTATGAATGGTTTGTTGGGGAACAGGCACGACGCGGCGTGATGATTCGGTTTCATTTGGAACATACAATTGCACTTTGGCACGTTACAATACTCATGGGCATTTTTAACAATAAAAATATTTTTTATAGCAAATATCACAGAAGAAGAAGGCGAAAAACATGAGCGGAAAAAGGATGTACATTAAAACAAAATGTAACATGAATGAATGGGAGTCATGATATAGGGTTGTCATAATAAGAGTGATGAATATGTATGTTTCATGCCATTAAAGTTAGCAGTCGAATTATTAATTTCGTAACATAAAGAATAGATGTTTTAGATTTTGTTTTAAGGACAGGTTTAGATGTAGATTGTGTATTAAACGCACTGATAGTGATATAAATACTAATATCTGTTCAATACCCGTCTGATCAAAAAATTATATATCTTCAAAAATTATATTGTTTTAGGTCTTACTTACTCTTATAATCCTAGCTAAGCACAAAACAATTGAGAAAATGCTATAGTCGGTACTGGGCCCTACACCACTACCTATGTGCATAATCTTTTCACTCGAAAACATTTCTTTTAGGGAGATACGAAAGTTTTCGCCTATCTGGCTTTTATACCAAAGGACTTAAGGCGAACTGAACCAAAATAATTAATATTTAATTTTATATTTGACTACTATTGACATCACCAACATCAATATGCTTCTATCTCTGTGAGAAAATTTCGTGATGATCCGATCAAAATTCCGACCTGTAGTGTGGTTGCAGAAAAAGTGGAAAAAGGGATGTATTACCTAGTATTGCGATATCTCCATTATTTGACCACCTACGCCAACCTACTTTGCATAATTTTAAAGATGGGATTTTCTACTTTCTTAGTCATGTTTTGCTTTTAGATGGTCCCCAACCAAAGGTGTGATATTCGTCATTATTATAAAAATCGCAAAAATGAAAAGATGAGTTTTATTTGCGACTATTGTGATATCTTCGTTGTTTGATCACCTACGAGAACCTAATATCATTAGAAAGGTGATATTTTCTACTTTCATTATCATGTTTTGCTTTTGATATACCCCTTATAGAAGCTGAGATATTCGCTTTGGAAAAAACGTTGTCTTTTTATCCAAATACGTTTTTTGTCCATTCCGACCCCTAAATATTATCCGACCATCACCAAAATAAACAGACGGACGGACACACATAGCCAGATCGACTCAGCTCGTCGAGACATTAATTTTGGGTCTACGACCATTATTTCGATGCGTTTTTGCCAAAACCAACTTATAATACCCTCCCCACATAGTGGTGTAGGGTATAAA
Source organism: Musca autumnalis (assembly GCF_047663935.1). NCBI lineage: Eukaryota > Metazoa > Arthropoda > Insecta > Diptera > Muscidae > Musca > Musca autumnalis. The sequence goes on along the minus strand of NW_027411866.1, from coordinate 125,489,444 downwards.
AAGTGAAAACATTTGCCAATTGCAAATCATCATTCCTCCCGATAACCCTATTTTTGCAATCCTTTTCTTTTTTACTCTGGCTTTTCTGATTGCCATGAAACAATAAAATGTTGCCATTTTCGGAAAATAACAGAAAAAAAACACACCATAGCTGAACATTATTTCTTAATTTCTTTTATTTGGCAATTGCACTGTTGTGTGTTGATAAAACTCTATGGCCGCAGGACGGCCTCTCTGTTGTTCCCAAAATGACTGACAAGTGTCCAAGTAGAGAAAAAAAAAGACAAATGTTAATTGAACTCATCTTCCTTCCAATGCTAGTCAACAGTGGCCATTGTTAGTGTTGTGTCGTCTGAATTGGACTCTTGTCAAATCAAAGAGGAGTGGTATAATATCCGGAGGACATGGGACATTGCAAGGAAATTATACATGTCCAATTTTGTGTAGATCTGTTGCACAATGTTAAATGAGTCATTGACATTTTATATATTTTTCTTTACAGTGAAAAATTTTAAAAAGGAGAATTCAACATTACTATATGAAATAAATTAGTGCAGTATTTAGATATTGATAATAAGTATGTATAGGTACAAGGCCAAATTTTCTGACCATATGACAAATAATTTCTAAATTATTGTAACTTAGAAAAGCCAAGTGAAGAAAAGCCTAAGCTAACCAATTGCTGTAGGTATACATACCCGATCATTTGGAACATAAGCAGCCAATGTACCTTACACGAAAAGGAGATAGAGCAATGTTAAATTAACCTTACTTTCACTGCGTATGAAATACTGTCATATATATGTCCAAAAATAGGCTGTTTCCACTCAAGGCCAATCCTGAAAAAATAGAAAAGAGATTGAAGAGATTGACAATATATTCATAAAAAATAATAAATACAACATAAAATAAGAAAAAATGTCCCGATCTGTTTATGACCATATAAAGATTCCGACAATCTCTATTGATGCACCCAAATTGACTCCCTCGATTTTCGGAACTTACATTATTCATTAATAAGCTATTGCATTTATTAATAGTTAATATTAAGTTTGTTTTCTTGTTTGTAAAGCTGAAGACACATTTAACGTTTGAGTAAAGTTTTGTCTCATTTCTAGTAGATGAATAAAAGACAAAGTGCTGCCAATTTTCAATTTTTCTTTATTCTTCTACCAGAAATGACACAAAACTTTACTCAAACGTTGGATGTGTTTTCAGCTTAACTCATCGAACCCCATAAATTATATACTCGTATATATTGTTAAACAGGGCAAATTAAATAAATGAAACATTTCCATTAAACAATGAAGTCTTATCTGATTTATCACCCATTTTTGCGTTTTGTATTCTTTGTAAATGATATTCACTGATTTTACCATAACATTTTCCTTCTAATTATTTTATCTTTATTAAACATATGTCCAAAATCATAAAAATAACACATTTATATATTGGACACATACATGTGTTCACGCAGAAAAATTTATGTTAGAAATATATTTGGATCCAAACAAGTATTTGTTTGGGACTGATTGCAAACAAATATATGTTTGGACCCAAACATAACGTGTTTGTGTCCAAACAGATATATGTTTGTAATATTTTGCAAGTGCTCTAGCGGCTGCGGAATGCTGTTTTATAATAGAGAGCTGTGTGTATGTTATAATAGAAGACGTAGAAGCGAAGAAGGGGGCTTTGGTGCTTTGGTGGCGTGTATGCGTCAAACACGTATGTTTCTTGTTGTTAACCAACGAAGCAAGCGAAGAGGAAAACAAAAATGGTATGAAATATCTTGTTCAGTTTCCTTCAGTTTTTTAAGTACCATTGTGGAGTAAAGACGGTAATGTGAGTGAATAAATCAGTGTTTTGTGTTTTCTCAAAGAAATTGTGCTTTTTAGTAAATTGAATGCCCAAAACATTTTATAATTGAATCGAAAAGGTCAATGGAATTATTTTGGAATTATATTGGACAAAGAAGATAACGCATTTAATATTAGTAATAACATATATACATACATATGTATATTTGAAATATGGTACATCCATATTTATTTATTACATTACATAATCATTTGATTCCAGATGCCGATTCCCCGCTGATGATTTAAACTTTGAAGAAAATGTGTTATATTTCACAACTAAGGAGAAGTGTTCAACGATGTTTCTATATATATATTTTTCTTTTTAAAAATGTGACTATTTACAAATTATTTCATTCACTTTTTCTTTTATTAAAGTGTGTTATGTATTTCTTTGGAATTTTGTATGTACAGCAGTGCGGAACTGCTATGTACGAAAATTGCAATAATACTGCTATAAATCCTTAAAGGAATTTATTTATCTGCATCAGGCGAGTGCTTATAAGGTGCCAACCATCACATGGCTTCATCTACAGCCAGCTAATTAAAGTTTATGTTTATAAGTTGTTAGTTTCATATCTCGGGAACTGATAAGTTTTTCATTCTGGGATCTTTGGCAAACTTGTAGCTCTATTTCTGGATAACAAAAATGAATTCCATGCCATTCTATAATAGTGGGCTTTTAACATGTTTCCAAAATAGTTGGTCTTATTTCTTTCGATTTATCAGGTTATTTTTACATTCAATTAAAAAAATTGTATCCGTACTATTATTTTGCACTCGATAAAACTTCAGTGGTCTTTCATAATAGTTGCATATTTATGTAAAATATTTTAGCTCATGAGGTTTCGGACCTTTAAGGATTTATAGCAGTATTATTGCAATTTTCGTACATTTGTTAGTATAGGCTCGAAAACGGCTGAATACAAAATTTCAGAGAATGTACAGGGAACACCCGTGATGAAAATAGGTTTTATATTTAGGAGGGGGCTGGGTACATCCCCTATGCCCTACCTTTTTAAAAACGCTATTTAAGCACGCCCACTTTTTAAATTTGTTTTATATCCAAAATTATTGCACCGATTGGTGGTTGTGTCTCCGTAGGGGTCTTCTATAGAATAGAAAATCTCGGTAAAGATATTCTTTAGAATAGAAGACCTCGGTTGGGGCTTCTATAGAATAGAAGAGCTCGTTAGGTGTTTTCTGTAGATTAGAAGACCTAGGTAGAAGTCTCGGTAGGGGTCTTCTATAGAATAGAAGACCTCGGTAGGGGTCTTCTATAGAATAGAAGACCTCGGTAGGGGTCTTCTATAGAATAGAAGACCTCGGTAGGGGTCTTCTATAGAATAGAAGACCTCGGTAGGGGTCTTCTATAGAATAGAAGACCTCGGTAGGGGTCTTCTATAGAATAGAAGACTTCGGTAGGGGTCTTCTATAGAATAGAAGACCTCGGTAGGGGTCTTCTATAGAATAGAAGACCTCGGTAGGGGTCTTCTATAGAATAGAAGACCTCGGTAGGGGTCTTCTATAGAATAGAAGACCTCGGTAGGGGTCTTCTATAGAATAGAAGACCTCGGTAGGGGTCTTCTATAGAATAGAAGACCTCGGTAGGGGTCTTCTATAGAATAGAAGACCTCGGTAGGGGTCTTCTATAGAATAGAAGACCTCGGTAGGGGTCTTCTATAGAATAGAAGACCTCGGTAGGGGTCTTCTATAGAATAGAATACCTCGGTAGGGATCTTCTATAGAATAGAAGACCTCGGTAGGGATCTTCTATAGAATAGAAGACCTCGGTAGGGGTCTTCTATAGAATAGAAGACCTCGGTAGGGGTCTTCTATAGAATAGAAGACCTCCGTAGGGGTCTTCTATAGAATAGAAGACCTCGGTAGGGGTCTTCTATAGAATAGAAGACCTCGGTAGGGGTCTTCTATAGAATAGAAGACCTCGGTAGGGGTCTTCTATAGAATAGAAGACCTCGGTAGGGGTCTTCTATAGAATAGAAGACCTCGGTAGGGGTCTTCTATAGAATAGAAGACCTCGGTAGGGGTCTTCTATAGAATAGAAGACCTCGGTAGGGGTCTTCTATAGAATAGAAGACCTCGGTAGGGGTCTTCTATAGAATAGAAGACCTCGGTAGGGGTCTTCTATAGAATAGAAGACCTCGGTAGGGGTCTTCTATAGAATAGAAGACCTCGGTAGGGGTCTTCTATAGAATAGAAGACCTCGGTAGGGGTCTTCTATAGAATAGAAGACCTCGGCCGTATCAAACGGCTTTTGGAAATCGTTTTCGGTGTGGGTGTATTCACCAAATTGACATAACAACTGTGTCTTTGTGATGACGACAATGTTCTTCACATGGTACTGGCGAGGCATTTTTTGGTCATACCACTAATGTATAATTGCCAGAAATAGAAGTTTTCTCTGGCATAACTCATGTGTCACAAATGTGATATGAAAATTTTGCCGGTGAACGTATGGTCACTCAGCTCCCCAGGTAACACCACGATACAATCAGTGCCTACTTAAGGTAAAGGGAGAACCAAGATAAAGTCTGTACCTTATCATTAGACATTGGGTTTTTGCATATCTTTGAAATTTCAACCAATTGTAACTACGTTATTATATAGAATTCTAACGTTCCAATGACAAAAATTCGGCGTCATATTGAAAATACAATTTTTTTATTATTTATTTTTTATTAAAAAATAATACGTACAAAGCTCCAACTTCTATTTTTTAATAAACGAATTATTTTCATTATAATTTTCAAAAATATGCAAAAATACGATGTCTACTTATCATGATTTGTTAATAAATAACGCTCCTTTGTATATAGCACACAGCGCTCACCTCTTGCATAGGATGAAATCGATAAGTTATCCCGTCCTTAATTTACATAAACCTTTTGAAAGGTCTTTAATACGTGCACGGGTACATTGTTATTGTTGATGATGAACAAAAAGGGGTGTTGCAATAACCATTCAATGTTCAATTAACCACCATTTTATGTTCAGGTTAAAGGCTAGAAAAAAGGAATGAAAAATGCATTTGTGTTTTTCACATACAGTAGCATCCCTGCACTGTTTCCGCTCACATTTGGCATTGGCTTTTTCATTTTTTTTTAATAACAGACAGCATCCCCACAATATAATTTTCTACGTTTTTTGCCTTGTTTATGAGGTGGACAAAGGCCGTCGTTTCTGCTATGCTGTTCCGATGCAAGTGAAATGTGTCCTACCGAGAGTATGAATGAATTTTGCGCTATGTATGCCCAGTCGGTCGTCCATCACTGTTGAAATAAAAATGTCACTCCCATTGCAATTTATTACATGACGAATGTGAGTGTGTGTTTTTTTTTTATTTGGTAACTTTAACGTCACTCTACTGGATGTAAACTGTTAGTTGTGAGGGATATTTCTGGTGGGGCGTAAAAGAAACAAAATTTTAGAATGAAAAACAAAAAAATGTATTTTTTCGCAAGTAATGAAAAGGCGACAACATTTCTTTTTTTTCTACGACTTTCTTCTTCTAGTCCATTCTTGCACACTCTGCGTGTTTGTTTGCTAGAAATTAGAAAAAATGACATGACAACGCGCCCAACATGTCAAGTGAGGATTTTACAAAGTGAATGGAATCGAGGATATGTGAGACACCAAAACACAGGCACTCTCCTTATGGACTGCTCCCCCAAACTATATACATACGTATGTATGTTTATGCATCCCATGTTGGAGAAATAAACAAGTGTGTGAGTGGTCATGGCGCTTATCCAGAAAAAATGTAGATGTGGGTTTAGCTTCACATATTATGTATATCTATATATATATAAAATTCTTCGAGTTTGCCATGATGTTCGAAATTAAACTCCTCCGAAACGGCTGGACCGAATTCGATGAAATTTTGTATGTGGAGTTTTTAGGTCTGAGAATAGGTTTTTAGCTATTTTTTATACTGGTCAGTGGAGTGACCAGGGTACCTCCCCCACAAAATTTTTTAAGAAAACGTGAATTCAAAGATAATTTTGATCGTATTATTTAAAAATTTATTGCAATACTATGGTAATAACTGTCTTGATCCTGAATGGTCATCTCGGAAGTGAAATATCGCGGTCAGCCCAATTTTTTAAAAGTGTGTAATTATAGGTAATATGCTTAATATTAGCAAGCGTGACTACAAAAACGGTATAAACACTGGCTTCAATAATTGGGAAAGCGCGATCAACCCCACATTTTGGACTACAGTAAAACCCAAATAATGTTAAATGTCCCTTGACCGAAATTCCAAAAAATCGAAAGAAATCAGGCATAACATAATTTCAAAGATGTTTAAATAACTAGAACGTCTAAAAAATATGCATTGGTCACTAAAGCGATGAACCAGCAATTCGGTGTATCTATAACCTATCTAAATGTATGTATATAGGATTTTTAAGACTGGCATGATTTCCTAAATTAAACTTCCGAATCGGCTATACCGAATTGGATGAAATTGTGTGTAGGTTCATGAGGTGGGAGAATACCGAAAATAGAGGATGTGGGGGACCTACCCAATAACGGGTTTTAACAAATCGCTAAATATCAACACAATTGCAATTGTGGCCTCTGCTTTATTCTTACTGATTAGATTTACAAATTTAGTAAGTGGGACAGCAAACATGGCATGAACATTGACTTCAGTGCTTGGAATAACTCGATCAAGACCACGTTTTTTTAATACAGCAAAGTCCAGATAAACCCAATAGCATTTTGAAGTTATTTTTAATGAATCACAGATGTTTTCATGTTTAGGAGTGCAAATAATAACGTGTTCAATGAAACATCTCTCTGTTAACAAGAAGTAAAAACGACGTTAAGTTCGACCAGCCCCAACTTTTATGCACACCACAATAAATTATATTGAAATCAGGTTTAAGCCATTCCGGTTGAATAATGTGGCTAAAACATACAAAATCCCCAAAAAATCGGTAGGTATCGTTCAATGAAGGCTACATAAAAAACTTCTACCGAATATTCTATGCGAGAATGTTTTATACTCGCAATGAAGACAACACACCAAATTGCCATAGCCATTTCGGTGGGAAATGAGACTAAAACCTCCAAATTATCGAAACTCAATAATTCTCTGCAGAAATGGTTTATACTCCCAAGGAGGGCTAAGTACCAATCATAGTCATTTCGTATGAATAATGTGGCTATAAACTTCAAAATACGGAAGATCGAGAGGTACTGTTCAATGAAGACTATTTATAAACCTGGACCTGTACTAAATATTCTATGTTTTATACCCACAAATAGACTTAAGAAAGCACGATCAGCATTCGGTCGCCTCAATAAAAGATGGAGAGCAACGAGCATAAAAATGAGACTATTCAATGCATGCGTAAAAAGCACACTCCTCGATAGAGGCGCAGCGTGGTTGATGACTAAGATCATAGCCCAAAGACTGCAAACGTTTATTAACAAGTGTCTACGAATAATACTCTGTGTATGTTGGCCAAGAAAAATCAAAAACAAAGAACTACTCTTATTAGCCAATGAGGAACCTATAGGAAAGCAAATAAAAAGACGGAAATGGAAGTGGATAGGACACACTCTTCGTAAATCACAAGAAAGTATTGCAAGAGCAGCATTAGAATGGAACCCACAAGGCACAAGAAGACCGGGAAGACCAAAGAACAAATAGCGACGAACAGTGCTTGCCGAATTGAATAAGATCAACAAATCATATAATGAAATAAAAGTAATATGTAATGATAGAATAAGTTGGAAAAACATTGTAGAAGTCCTATGTTCCCATGAGGAATAAATAAAGGGAAAAAAATACCCACACTGAATGCGAAATACCAAATTGCAGCCATTTCGGTGGGATAATGAGATTAAAACCTAGGGTAGTTCTATCAAAACCTGGACCTATGCTGATAATCCTTTGCAAAAATGCGTTATGCCTCTAAGGGAGACTAAATACTAATGTATTGTCATTCCGGTAGGATCATGCGGCTATAACCTTGAAAATTCCGAAAATCGGGCGGTCAGTCGGTGCTATATCAAAATGTGAACTGATATAACCAATTTTCAATACCAAACATGCTACGAGAAAAAATAGAACCTTCTGCACCAAATTGAAAAGCTCTATGTAAAATATCGCGAGCTGTATCTTGATTTCAACAGATAGACGGACAGAATCATAACGTTAATTATACGCTTCATATTATGGTGGAGGCTATAATTAAAGTAATTTTCTATTTTACATCTGGAGATACCATTGCATGAAGGTTATACCAAAACGTCGATGTATCGTCAATTTGGTTCGAATATCGTGAGGTATCAATATTAGATAGACAAGTTGTTGATAGATTACTAAGCCTTACACGGAAATCCAAAACGACGGGCCAGCAACGCGGAACCGGGTCAGCTAGTGTATGTATATATACTCGTATAATATTCTACAAACAAGACAAAACACAGCAGCAAATATGTACCTACATGTATAATAGTACAGTAGGATGCAATAACCATTGCTATAGGTTGCACCACTGTTGTGTTTTGTGTTCTCTTCAGTTAGTCCCAATAGGACATAGACGGACCCGTAACAGTAAATAGTAGTAACGTATATTGTGACAAATGATACGAGGTTAGTTCCTAGTTGTTTAGTGAACACAAATGTATTTTTGTTTTTGAGTGCAATTATTTTTTCAATTCAATTCGATTCAATTTTTCTTTATTTTCAAAAAACGTTATAAAAAGTATTTGTACAAATCTTATTATAAACAAATAAAGAAATGATACAGCTTGGTTTTATTAAAGCCGTCAGCTGGAATATTGAGTGATTAATTTTTACTATTATATGTAAATGTAGATATTTCTTTTTAACATTTTGTATTATTAATTAATAATTGAATTCATTTATTAACATACTTCTGTAATTTAGTGCTTCTTTCAAGTAAATGCATAAGCCTACCCAGCAAAAATTCTCACCACCATTTAAGATTGAGATAATTTCCGTTTGTTGCAATTCAGTTTTGTGAAAATGTCTAATCCTCATGCTTTTTAGTACAGGACACCGACCAATGAAGTGTACTAATGTTTCGTCTTCTCCCATATTACATAAAGAACATCTCTGATCTGCTACAGTTCTGTGTTTGGCAAAATTTAGCCGAAACAGGTCGCCTCTAGCCTTCATTATAAGCGTAATATGTTCTTGTCTATAATTTTGCTTACAATAAATTGGCCCGATATTATAATCAAGAAATTTGTATAACCTGTGTTCACTTTGTCTTGCTTTTTGAGTATTGGAGCTATAATTTCGGTTTTTCATTTCCATTAGCAAATTTTGGCTTGCACATACCCAGTTTTGTTTATTCATTTTTACATTTCTGCTGTCGAGTTGTTTCATGTAGTCTTTATACCAAGATATGTTTTTATTTGAAAGTTGCAGCGCCAGTATGTGAGGCAGTCTATGGCTCTCAAGATCGAATAGTACTTTACCTAAATATTGTAGATGCATTCTATATGTGTATATGAATCCCGGTTCGTATCCTGTTTCCAATGCGACTAAATAATTCGGCGTACTTTCTGGAAGCCTTAGAACCCTCTTTAAGAAATAGCGATACAGTTTATCCACATCCTCGAAATATGAACCTCCCCATAACTGTGCTCCGTAGCAGTATATCGAGCGACAAACGGCTAGAAAAGCTTACATTTTGTGGTTAAATGTATCGATGTTTTGGCGATAAAAGTTTTACATGTTGAATTTAAAGTCATTTTGGATTCTTCATCTTTTTTGGTTAGGTGCTTACTAAAAGACAATTTTGGGGTTAAGATTATTCCAAGATACTTATATTCATTAACAATTCGTAACATTTCGCCTTTGTATGTCCACTTTTCTCTTGCCGAAAGTTTTCCTCCTTTTCTAAATACCATTATTTCGGATTTAGCTTGGTTTACTTCCATGCCCCATTTTTCGCAGTATGTATCTATTTTATCGATCATTTGTTGTAGAGTTGTGCGGTTATCAGCCATTATCACGATATCATCGGCGTACATAAGTAGACGAATGTTTGTTTTTTCAACATAAAGCCCCCCTTCTAGGTGATCATGAAGGTCATTGAGGTAAATGGCAAATAAAGTCGGCGACAATAAACAACCTTGCTTTACTCCAGTACCGGTATCGAAATATTCAGACAATTGACTGCCTGACCACACTGCTGACTTTGTGTTTTTATATATCTCATTAACAAAAGTTATTATTCTTGAAGACAGACCTATCTCACACAGCTTATATATAAGAAGATCCCTTGGTACTCTGTCAAAAGCAGCCTTAAAATCAACAAAAAAGGCATACACTTTTTTGTTTTCATGGAACTTTAAATGTACAATTGCGGCAAGATTAAAGATGTTATCGACAGTTGAATAGCCCTTCCGGAAACCTGCCTGGTACTCGTTTAGAATATGGTGTCTGTCCATCCAAGTTACTATTCTCTTGTTAATCTTACCAATCATAAGCTTTCCTATACAGTTCATGAACGTAATACCTCTGTAGTTGTTCACGTCATTCGTATCACCTTTTTTATGTGTAGGAAATATTATTCCAGTACGAAACATTTCAGTTCATTCCAGTTCAAAACCATTTAGGATCCTGGTGAAACAATCACATAGCCGCATTAAGAAATCATCTGTCGCATGCATGTAGAACTCATAGGGGACACGGTCATCTCCTGGCGCCTTATTATTTTTTAATGTTCTTAGTTGGTCCTTAATTTCGTCAACTGTGAACTCTTCATCTAAAAGTACATCACTAGTATTAGGACGCGCATACAAAATAGGGCAAGTGTTACTTATCGGGTTTAAAAGGTCGTTGAAATAATTCTTTAGCAAATCCGCAGATATATAACAATCCGTATTTTCATCCACCTGTCTTATTTCCTTAGCTAGTTTCCACCAGGACTTACTTTCTGACGTATTATCAAGTTTTTCCTCCAAGGATTTGTAGTAATCTGATTTTTTTTCTTTCAGTACATTTAAATACATTTTCCTTTATTCTGCATATGCCAATCTGTCTCTTGCGTTTCCCGATGTTCGATATACATATATCAGTGCATAGTCTTTTTTCTGCTACTCCAACATACCGCATCAAACCATTTATTTTTGGCATTCATATTTTTTGTATATGAATTCCTAGGATAAGAATCATGTATTGTCCTAATTAAATCTTTGAGTTGATAGTTTGATGGTAATAATTCTGTTTTACGGCTCAAGGCATTTTGATAATAATCTTTATTTCCATTTTTCCACGGCAGTTTTGGTAAAAGGTTTGATTTATTCATCATATTTGGTTTCGAGTTCGGAAAAGCTAGTGTTACTACAACTGGGAAATGGTCGGACCACATTTGATTCTCAATTTGAAAAGTACTCACGACGTCAAGCATCTCAGTCGAGATGGCGCACAAATCAATTACAGAACTGCCATTTTTATTAGCAAATGTATATTTTCCGCGTTCGTCTCCTCTAACTCTTCCATTTAAAATTACCAGCCCATTTTTTTTTGCAAAATTCTAAGTATTTTTTGCCATTTGAATTTATGATTTTATCCTCTGATTTTCGGACACTAAAACAGTTTTTCAACATTTCTTTGGGTAGCTCTTGCTGTTCTCCAATTCGTGCGTTATGGTCTCCAATAACAAATTTGCTACATTCGCTATTTTGGACTCCATATCTCAGCCGTTCCATATCATCATCCCAAATTACTCCCCTTAACTGTTTTTCACTCCAAAAAGCTGACCACCTATGCCTCTCCCTCTAGTGCTGTTCCTAGTAGAAGAAATCCATACAATTTTGAAATTTTTAAACTGCTTTGCATAAAATTGTTGATTTTTTTCTTCCACATGCGTTTCCTGAAGTAAAAAAATATCGAATTTTTCTAAATATTCAAAAAAATGGTGGTGAATATTTTTGCTTCCTAATCCATGAATATTATAGGCAATTATTTTTAATATATATTTTTCATTTTCTACAATACATTTATCATTTAGTTTATACCTAGCTTTGTTTTTCTTTGTGATATTTTTGTTAAGCGGTTTATTTTCTATTAATGGTTTTTTGAATTTAAATTTGATACCAATATATCGTAATTTAAGTTAAAATCTTTAATTTCTTCTCCAAAAATCTTAGTAAGGACCTCAATACCACAGCTTTCCCCACAAACCAATTTGTTTTCGAAGTTCTAATGGAATATTCTTCCCTCGGTCACCAACTGCTCTCCTCTTACTCCAATCTTTTTGTCCTTATTAACTTTATTAAGTTCCTTCTTTAGAGCCAGCATCACCTTCTTTCTTTGCAGTCGTATACCACTCAAATCGCGTTCAATAAATACTGACGATCCCGCAAGTAATTTTGTACTTTTAAGTACTTCTGACACGGATTTTGTAGATTTAAATTCCACTAAAACACTGACCTTATCGTTATTTTCATGAAGCCTTTTAACATTTTCTATTTCGGATTCAATGTTTAATTTCAAATTAGTCCGTAGAAGTTTGGTGACAGCTCCGTACAGCGTTTTCTGTTTTGGTAGACCCCTTATTATTAGTTTGCTTATTGCTAGCTGGTCCTCTAATCGTTGCAATCGCTTACTCTCGTCTTCCTTTTCAGCTCTCAATAATCTCAATTCAGTTTTAAGTTCTTCATTTTCAGTTGTTAAGCGCTTGATATCGTCTTTGACATCATCAATATTAGTTTTAATGTCTACAATATCGGATTTTGATGGAAGATTTTCCAGTTTCTCGTCCAATAGCTTAGACATGGATTCATTCATTATCCGCATTAGCTCCATTGTGCTCATGTTTTCTACCATTACAGAGTTTTCAGGCGACGTTTCAATAAGTTTGCGTTTGGCATTTTGATCCGCACGGCCCACTGTGCTAGCGCTACTGAATGGTGTATTGGCTGTGTATTGCAATTAAGCAATTAAATATGCAAAGTTCTGAGTGGTTAGAAAACTTCCATACAAAAAATTAGGGACATAAGTATACGTTTTGGTATGGCCCACATAACGATATCTATATATATATATATATTTGGAGGTTGTAGTTATTTACTGTAATTTGGCTTCCGAACTTCGTGCTGTTGAGAGAAATTTGTTACCAAAAATTATGGATATAGGTCCACATTTTGGTGTAGTCCTCATATAACCAATTTAGGGAATTCTGAAAAATTTATTGGAATTATCCGGAAGAATTTGCTGCAATTGGTTACTTTGTCAGATTCCATCCCAGTGTCGTTATTTTGATATTTTATTAAAACTGGTTTTACCCTTCACAATAATATGAAGGGTATAATAAAATTTGTCATTCCGTTTCTAACACATCGAAATATTCATCGGAGAACCTATAAAGTATATAATTTCCTGATCAGGCTAAATCTGTAAGTCGATATAACCATGTCCGTCTGTCTGTTGAAATCAAGATACTGCTCGCAATTTTTAAGATAGAGCTTTGTAATTTGGTGTAGAAGTTTCTATTACTCCCAGGATGTTTGCAAATGAGCTATATCGATCCACGTTTTTATATAGCCTTCATAGAACTGTACCTCCCGATTTTCGTAATTCTTAAAGTTGTGACGGCAATATCCCACCGAAAGACTGAAATTTGTTATTTAGTCTTCCATGGGGTTATAAAATATTCCAGAAGAGAATTATCAGCATAGGTCTGCGGGTTCCTATATCCCCCATAGAAGCGTACCTCTTGATTTTCCGTATTTTGAAGTTTTTACCGAAATATCATATCATAAACGAAAGCAAAATTATTGTTTCATTTTACTTCAATACAACTCGTGGTGGAGGGTATAACAAGTTCGGCCAGGCCGAACTTAACACCCTTCTTACGAGGGCAGTTCGGAAACAGAAAAAAGTTAAGTGTTTTGGAAACTTCCATCTCTGTTATGAACACATGTTAAAATTTTGTTTCGATCTGGCAACTCCTTCATATAGAAACAGGTGTTCAAAAAAGACGCATCCGCAATTTTTTTACAATGGGAAAATTAGAAATGCGTGCTGTCATTAAATATTTACATAAAAAGGGTTTATCGGGACAAGAAATTCATAATGATATGGTGAATGTGTTAGGTGAAAGTGCTCCTTCAAATGCAACAGTAAAAAATTGAGTTGCTGAATTTAAACGTGGTCGTACAAGCAGTGAAGATGAACCACGTAGTGGACGTCCAAAAACAGCAACAACAACAGAAATTGTAGCCAAAGCGCATGATATGGTATTAAATGATCGACGAGTAAAAGTGCGTGGAATTGCTAATATCATGGGCATCTCAAATGATCGAGTCCATTTAATTTTGCATGAAGAACTACAGATGAAAAAGCTTTCTGCAAGATGGGTGCCGCATTTGTTAACAGTCGATCAAAAACGCATAAGAATGAACATTTCTCACGCTTGTTTGGATCGTTTTAAGCGAAATAAAATGGATTTTAAGCGTCGTTTCATAACTGTTGATGAGACATGGATCCACCACTATACTCCAGAGACAAAAGAACAATCCAAACAATGGACTGAAGCTGGAGAAAGTGCCCCAAAGAAGGCAAAAACAATTCAATCGGCTGGTAAGGTTATGGCAACGGTTTTTTGGGAAGGAACGACTTGCATGGAAGGAACGACTTGCATAATTCGACTCAGAATTTTACCTGATCCAGAATAAACATATATACAGAAAAACAAACGTAACATAATCTCCATACTATGGTGAAGGGTATATTTGGAAAAGGTCCACGCTCTGGAGAATTTAGGTATGATCTTATACCCAATTTTCTGTAATTTGGCATTCGAAGTTCTCCGTCGTTTAGCTGCATATTAGATGTAGATTAGAAATTGGACTTGTCATCATTGTAGTGAGGACCACTGGCCTACCTTCTGCGGATGAACAAAGCTAAATCGACTACAAATTGTTTAAATGGATATTTCGAGTCTGAAACCATTATTTTAACGTGAAACATTTTTCGCTGAAGGCACAAGACTGAGATCTTAGATCTTAATTTTGTCATTTTCGAAATTTGTTATTGACTAATTTTGTAACATAAGTAGTGGTAACAATTTCAAGTCAATAAGATATGAGTGTTGGAAGGGTAAATGCATTATGTTACATAATAAGAACATTAAACACATTTTTCTCAAATTTGCAATTTGGAAGTTGGTGCCCACACTAGCCCTAACACAAATGAACCGATCTTCATATATTATTTCGTGGGCAGCCAAAAATGTATACACATATGCATTAGGGTTATTTCTTTTTTGCAATTTTTGCAAATATCAAAAATACCACCGCATAGCCGTGTATAGCTTGAAAAACTACTATGAAATACGGTGCCATTTTTTCTCTATCGCGAAAAAAGTTTCCGCACCAAATGCATTGAAGTTCAGTAATGCATTATTTAATTGTATTTGTTATAATGACATATACGCTTTTCGTAATAACTTATTAATAGTTTTTATCTAATTTAAAATCAATATCAAACCATTCTGGACCAATTTGTTATCAAATCGCGATATTTCAGAGCATTTAATGCAACTTTGGCAGTATTGAAATTTTTTTGTTTTTATACCCTCCACCATAGGATGGGGGTATATTAAGTTTGTCACTACGTTTGTAACCACAGTCGAAATCGCTTATAACGTCGTCGTTTATAACGTCATATCGGTTATAACGTCGATATCCAAAAGTCCCAAATCTCTGGGGCCCTTTATAGATCTATCGCTTATAACGACATATCGGTTATAGCGACGAATTCCATCAACCCCTTGACCGACGTTATAAGCGATTTCGACTGTACTCGAAATAATCATTGTAGACCCCACAAAGTATATATATATTCTTGATCAGCGTGCAATTCTACATCGATATAACCATGTCCGTCCGTCTGTCCGTCTGTGGAAATCACTCTAGCGTCCGAACGGATTGACATAGGTTGATGAAAATTTGGGAAAATATGTTATATTTACGTAGGACTTTTGGTATTGAAAGCGGGCTATGTAGGTCCACGCTTTCGTATAGCCCCCATACAAAATGACGCATGACGCGTCGTCGTTTTAAGGAATTTTTAAGATATTTGGCCCATTTTACCACCGAATTGGTTGTAATTTGGTACTATGTGTCTCCAGAGGCCAAAAAATATTCCTACCAAAGTTGGGTTATATAGGTCCACGTTTTGGTGTAGCCCCCATATAAGGCCCCTTATAAAGTACGTGTCATTTTAATATATTTTGAATGTATTAGACCCATTTGACCACAGAATTGGTTGTAATTTGGTGTTTTGTGTCTTCAGAGGCTAAGAAACATTTCTACCATAAAATGTTTATATAGGTCCACGTGTTGATATAGCCCCCATAATACAATGTCTCCCGATTTTCGATATTTTGAACGTTTTAGCCTCATTATCACACCGAGATGGCTTAAATTTGGTATTTAGTCTTCTTTAGGCGTATACAACTTTCCCCCAGAAATTTGTAGGTATAGGTCCACGCCATCATATAGCCCCCATAGAACGGTACCTTCCGAATTTCGGTATTTTGAAGGTTGTGGCCACATTAATCCACCGAAATGGCTGAAATTTGTGGTGGAGGGTGTAAAAAGTTCGGTCCGACCGAACTTAACACTTTGCTTACTTGTTATTTATAAACTCGAGAATTTTATGTTTATATTTATTGTACCTATCGGACAAGAGAATATGTGGTCATTTGCAACGAATTCGCGAAAGTTAAAGACTGTTTTCTATAAATATTTATTCAAACAAAGCAAATTTTAGTTTTTAAATAGAATAAAATATCAAAGGGGATTTAGTAATCGCAGTCGATGCGGAAACTTTTTTCACCGAATCGAACTAAAACACGCGTTTTCGTTATCAGGATAATATTCCACACATGGTACTGGCGTGGTATTTATTTGGTTATAGCCCTAATATGCATATGTGTGATTATCCATATACCATGTGCATTTTCTCTGTATATACTTATATATTATTCACATACATATATACAAACATATGTACATACATACATACTCCTGCTAGGATTCATGCATGTATGCGTGCAAAGAAGCAGGAATACCATGTTGTCTCCGGACTAAATTCCCTTTTCATATGTATTGTTGTTGTTGCATCAAAATTTATAATGTCACTTGTGGTATATATATGGGCTGTCACAGCATGATGAAAAATAGATGGTGGTCACGACCGCAAACAACGGACAATGACAACAAGAGGACGAACGACACTGAATGACAACATCAATGTTTCTTGTACTTCGAAACTCTAAAACAAAGACAAATGAAAAGAAAAAAAACAACACACGAACATATCAACTAAAGGACAACGAAAAGGAAGACGAATTTGTAACTTCCAGAAATTTAGCCACAGGATAAAATTAACGATAGAAAAAACACTCACATTAAAATAAATCCATTATGTAGGCAGACATTTTTTGAAAAACAGGATTATGTGTACACCCTAGGGCTAGGTATGTGTGGCTAGTCAACTTTTTTTAGTCAAAAATCTAAAAATCGAAGTCGGGTTTTGGCTCGAGGGAAAATCGCATAATCGATTATTTTGTGATCGATTTACGATTTTGCCCATAGAGATTAGTTGACATTGACGATTTTCCAGTTTTCTGAAATCATCTGTGCAAAGGATCAAAAGAAAACTCAAAAGTAGACGTTAAGTCGATTATAATCGATTTTCTGAGGTTATCAACAAGTCGAGTTTTAGGACAATTGAAATAATCGCCAGACCGAAATATCGCATTTTTAATTTTAGACTAAAATCGAAAAGTCGAAAAATCGATTATTGCTTTTCATTACCTGTCCCTAGTACACCCATTCTGTTACAAACCAGGATCAATGGCCTAAGCATGAACCAAGCAGCAAGAAGAGCTTTTACAAAAAACATTTTCACCATCAGTTGGAAAAAAGAAAATAAAATGCCTACACTACGTCCATGTCTCGTTTAAGAATCAAAAATTCCAGTTTAAGCTTGAAAAATCAATCGTCGATCGGTTTGAATTTGTGCGGTGTAATACCAAAACATTGTCCAATTGAAGCTAACTGGAAATTTCAAAAGAAGGATACACATAAATAGGAGACGTAAATGCAATAAAACTTTTTAGTTGTGGAACAGAGCTATTATTGATCAGCATAAAATTCTATGTCAATTTAACCATGTCCGTCTGCCTGTCTGCTGAAATCAAGATACAGCTCGCAATTTTAAAGATAGAGAGTCAATATTTGGTACAGAAGTATTTATTACCTGCAGGATGGTTGGTACTAAAAATGGGATATATCGGTCCGTTTTTGATATAGCCCCCATAGAACGGTACCTCCCGATTTTCGATATTTTTTAAGGTTTAAGCTTCATTATCCTACCAAAATGGGTGAAATTTGGTATTTAATTATCGTTGGGTGTATAAAACTTTCCACCTGAAATTTTTTGATGTAAGTCCACGCATTCATATAGCCCCCATAGAACGGTACTTGCCGATTTCTATTTTAAAGGTTGTGGACTCGATATTTCACCGAAATGGCTGAAATTCGGCATTTAGTCTTCATATGGGATATGAAACTTTCTCCCCAGACATTAGTTGGTACAGGTTCACGCCTTTATATAGCCCCCATAGAATGTACCTCCCGATATCCAGTATTTTGAAGGTTTTAGCTTTATTATCACACCGACATGGCTGAAATGTTATATTTAGTCTTCGTTTGGGATATAAAACTTTCCCCCTAGACATTTGTTGGTACAAGTCCACGCCTTTATATAGCTTCCCGATTCACTGTATTTTCAAGGTTGTGGCCTCAATATTTCACCGAAATGGCTGAGATGAGGTATTTAGTCTTCGTTTGGGGTATGAAACCCCCCCAGACATTAGTTGGTATATGTCCACGCCTTTATAAAGCCCCCATAGAACCGTACCTCCCGATATCCAGTATTTTGAAGGTTTTAGCTTCATTATCACACGGAAGTGGCTGAAATTAGGTATTAAGTCTTCGTTTGGGTATAAAACTTTCCCCTAGACATTTGTTGGTATAAGTCCACGCCTTTATATAGCCCCCATAGAAAGATACCACCCGATTTTTGGTATTTTAAAGGTTGTGGCCTCCATTTTTCTCTGAAATGGCTGAAATTTGGTATTTAGTCTTCGTTGGTGGTATCAAACTTTCACCCAAAAATTTGTCCGTACAGGTCCACGCCTTAATATAGCCCCCATAGAACGGAACCTACTGATTTTCGGTATTTTGAAGGTTGTGGCCTACATTTTCCTCCGAAATGACTGAAATTTGGTATTTAGTCTTCGTTGGTGGTATAAAACTTTCCCCCATAAATTTTTCGGTGTGGGTTCACGCTTTAATATAGCCCCCATTGAACAGTACCTCCCGATTTTTGGTATTTTGAAGGTTGTGGCTTCAATATTCCTTCGAAATGGCTAAAATTTGGTATTTAGTCTTCGTTTGGGGTATTTGAGTTTCCCTTCTAATTTTGTCGGTATAGGTCCACGCCTTCATATAGCCCCATACAACCGTTCCTCCCAATTCTGGTAATTCTGAAGGTTGTGACGTCAATATCCCACCGAAATGACTGAAATTTGTTATTTAGTCTTCCATATTCCAGAAAAGAATTATTAGTAGTTATTAGTCTTCCTGTATACCCCATAGAAGCATAGAAGCTCTTGAGTTTTGGTATTATCTTACATAAATATTGGTATTTGTCTTCTTCATAAACGAAAGGAAACTAATTGTTCCATTTTACTTCAATGCAACACGTGGTGGAGGGTATAACAAGTTCGGCCCGGTCGAACTTAACGCCGTTCTTACTTGTTTTAATTAAAATAATTGAGAGACAGTGTTACTCCATTATCCAGGAAAATCGATTATCCGTAATTTCTTCGGTCCCGACCAATACGGATAATCGAGGTTCGACTTTATAATAACTGGATGTATTTTCATTTCTTCTGACCAAAATCTAAAAATTCTCTATTATGATAGACACATTTTGTAGTATGGAAGGAAAATGTGGACCTTTACACACAAACAAAACATAATGAAACCCACTTATATATTGTATAGTAGTTCCGATAACTAACCGCTACGTCATTGTAATGTACATCAAGGGAAAGAAAGGTGAAGAACCCATATATAATATACTCCTGTCATAATTTCATCGTTAATTTAAAAGTTCGCGCCGATCGTATTACTATTAAGACCTACAGAGCAGGTACATCACATCATCACCAAAAACTAATCATTTCCACTCTGTTCAGAACCCGACTTCCATACAAAATTTCCTGACAATCGGTCCAAACTGCGGCCTGTAGTTTGATTACAATTTTTAATGGACGGATACACATCGCTAAATCGCTTTATTTCGTCGAGATATGAAAAATGGTATACCACATGAAGGGTCTACGACGAATATTTCGCGGTATTACATGACTTGTGGGAAAAACAAAACTACATATCCTAAAGTTCATCTGAATATAACTAACTTAATTGGGATACTAATACCGTTATATCAAACGATAGGAGAAGGATTGTATATAATAATTTCGTGGACATGAAGAGTATATAGCAGCCGAAATACTTAACATGTTTCACATATGCCTTTTAACGGTATTTTTCACTCGCTTTATGAAAAAAATATCACAATATTAACATGTTTTAAGCACTCAACCTAGAGTTAAAGCGGAGGAGGAGAAAGGGAAGCACAGGGAGAGATTAAACTTGACCCAACCATCTGAGGATGGTAGCGACCCTGGATCCGAATCCGACAGCTGCGGCAAAATAAACATCACCGTTGTGGAAAAGCCTGTAGTAGAGGAAGTCCACAAGATGGTGGAGGAAGTCAGCGAGAGCATCGCAAAGCTGACTACAAAAAGAATACAGTGGTCAGGGGCCCAAAGACGAAAGTACAAGAGGAACCAGGCGAAACTAAAGAGACAGCAGCAGCGGGATGCTTCACAGGGTACTAAAGACACTCCCTCCACTTCTTCGGAAGCGGCGAAGAGGACTAGGTCCCCTGAGGAGCAGAACACCGCTAAGCCAAGTAAGAAGAAAAAGAGCTTCCCACCTTCAAGTGCCCAGGATAAAACTCGTCAGGACCCAAACAAAGGAGACTACATAAAGAATCCTTCAAGGGAGACTGGTGAGGTGAGTTCGGACACGAAGAGGGTGAGCGCGACATCGGAACCTTCTGGAACGGCCGGGGACTCAACAAAGAAGACCAAGACCATCCAGAAGAGGAAGATGGACGTGGAAACAGGTACGGAGCCGCCATCAACTTACGCCAAGGTAGCCAAGAGATACTTCAGGGACGATCTGTGTTATGCAGTAATCGACACCAGCAAAGGATCTGGTAGGCTACATAAAGACCACTTGTTGGAGATCGAGAAGCTGATCAACGACAAGTTACTGGAACAAATCCTGAAAGGGCGTGTTTCAATAAAAATTGATTGCTGTGAGCCCTGGAGGGACATTCTATTGTACCACCTGGACCCACATACAAATTCTGCAGCACTCGGGGAGGTAGTCAGCAGCATAGCAACTCCATGGGAAGGTGGCAGATTAAAGCTGGTGAGGAAAGACGAAATTCCTAACTTGACTAAAGCGTCAGTGTACATTAAGGGGTACGGCTGCAAGCTCGAGACGGAGCGCATCCTCGAAGTCCTTGGTGTTCAAAATGAGACCTTGGAAGTGAAGAGGTGGGAGGTCTTCCACAGGGAGGAGAAAGAAGACGGCACTCTCCTTGTGGTGGGGATCGACGACCTCTCACTTGCTGGGCTCGCCAAGACTAAGGGTAAGGCGTATTTTGTCTCGAACTCAGTGTACTTCAAAATTGGAAAGGCAAGAGTGGGCGATGAAGAGAATGCCAAGAGTACCACCCAGGAGGTCAAACCTACCAACAGTACCAAGGAGGGAGGAGCAGATGAGCAAATCAGCGCCTCCCAGGAAGCCAACCTACTGGAGGACCAATGATTGAGGTCATCCAGATCAACCTCCATCGGAGCGAGACGGCAACACTAGCCCTGATGGAAAAAATAACTAAAGGTAATATACATATTGGTTTAATCCAAGAACCTTGGACTATAAAAAACAAGGTTTCTGGACTGAACCATATTAATTATCAACTTTTTTACGCAAATACGGGATCCCGCCCGAGGACCTGTATCATATGCCACAAAAACTTATGTTTTCTTTTTTCTCCAGAGTTGTCAACGTCGGACGTCACAGTATTGAAGCAGGGGAATGGAAACATATACCTGGCATCACTATACCTGCCGTTCGACTCCCCGACATTACCACCTTCGTCGGAATTGCAGCAACTGGTGAGGTAAATCAAGCAAACAGGTAACGAAGTACTAGTAGGTAGCGATGCTAACTCTCACCACATTTCGTGGGGTAGTACTAACACTAACAAAAGGGGTCAAGCCCTTATAGACTACTTAAATACTAACGACCTGATTACACTTAACACAGGAAATATACCAACCTTTGTTAATAGAGTTAGGGAGGAAGTATTAGATATAACGATATGTTCAGAAAATCTAATAAACGAGGTACATGAGTGGAGGGTTTCGGAGGAATACTCCTTCTCGGACCATAGGTATATTAGATTTAAAATAGCGAGGCCACCGCCAAACCCTATAACCTTCCGAAACAAATCCAAAACAAATTGGACTAATTTCGGTAAACGAGTAAAAGAAAGACTAGGGCAAGCCGATGAGGAATGCCTAAGTAAAGAGGACATAGATAGAAATGTCCTAAAGTTAACCGAGGCACTAGTAAAGTCTTTCGAAGAAAGTTGTCCCCTTCGAGAGAGGAAATCCGTCTACGAAAAACCCTGGATGACAGGGGAAATTCGTAATAAAGGCAAGGAGATCCGCAGACTTTATAATAGGGCAAAACGTAAGAAAGCAGCTGTATTCTGGGACAACTACCAGGCAAAATTGAAGGAATACAACAAAATTACAAGGAACGCTAAACGTAACTCCTGGAAGCTATTCTGCGAACAGGTGGACAGCGTTAACGACGTTTCAAAAATTAAGAAGTTCATGTCCAAAACCCATACACAGACCGAACAAATGGTCGATGAAAATGGGAAAAGGACAGATACAACTAAAGAAATCCTAGGCCTTCTGATGAAAACTCACTTTCCATCGAATACCGCGGCCAACACCGAGGAATCGATCGAATCTGGTTACTCATCAGGAGATGCACCAAAAATTGACAGCTCGATGATCAAACAAGCCATCACGAGCTTTTCACCATACAAAGCAGCGGGACCAGACCAGATCTTCCCAGCCCTACTACAGCGGGAAGTGGACCTTATTGCGTCCAAACTGGTCGGGATCTTCAACGCTTGTTTAAAATTTGCTTACACCCCGCTAGCCTGGCAAGAGGCGAGGGTAGTTTTTATCCCTAAACCTGGCAAGGCAAGCTACGCAATACCAAAATCTTATCGCCCGATAAGTTTAACTTCATTCTTACTCAAGACAATGGAACGGACGATCGACACCATGATAAAGAGTAGAATTCCGAACGATATGCTCAAATTTAAACAACACGCATACGTTAAAGGTAGGTCAGTGGAAACCGCTTTGCACGAGGTAGTACACCATATAGAGAGGACCTTTGAAATTAAGATGTATACACTTGCTGTATGCATTGACATCGAAGGCGCCTTTAACAACGTCAGCACCGAAACGCTGATCCACTCTTTAGACGAGTTTCAGGTGGACAGGGCCTTAAGGAACTGGATCAACCATATGCTAAGGAACAGATGGATAAGCTGCGGGCTACATGTAGTTAAATTAAGAGACAAAGTCGGACGAGGAACCCCGCAGGGAGGGATACTATCACCTCTTCTGTGGGTTACTACCATAAACAGTCTCTTAAGGACCTTAACCGAAGAAGGATTTGACGCAGTCTGCTATGCAGACGACGTTATAATACTTCTAAGGGGAAAGAATCCGAATATTCTCTGCAGAAAAGCAGAAACGGCACTCAATATTGCATACAACTGGGCCAGACCGAGAGGTCTGAACGTTAACCCGGAAAAAACGGAAATATGTCTATTTACGAGGAAAACGAAAGTGGGGAACCTCGAGGAACCAGTTTTCCTAAATAGAACAATAAATATTTCGCGCTCAGTTAAATATCTAGGAGTAATTCTGGATAGGAAACTAAATTGGAAAGATCATATTCTAGAAAGGGCCAACAAGGCACAAAGATGTTGGTCAATATGTAGAAGAGCAATAGGCTCAAAATGGGGTTTCAATCCTAAGATGATACACTGGCTATACAGGGGCGTAATTAGACCAATCTTAACATACGCGTCTGTTGTGTGGTGGACAGCTATGGATAAAAAATGCAACGTGAAGATATTGCAAAAAGTCCAAAGAACATGTTGCTTAAGCATTAGCGGAGCAATGAGGACTACACCGACTAGGGCTCTAGAAACAATTTTGTTTATACACCCAATAGAAATTCAGGTAAGGTATGAAGCAGCTATCGCAGCTACAAGGCTAAAGTCGATGAGCGAGTGGATCAGTAGTGACCACCAAACATACCACCAAAACATACTAAAGGTCACAACGGGTGAATCTATTAACCAAATAGTATCAGACCGCATTCCTGAAACAAATGCAGTAGCTCTGTGTGAAGTTTCAATACCAGACAGAGACATATGGATCGATGGAACTCTAGCACAGATTCCCGCTGGAAGCTGCGGGTTTACGGATGGGGCCGTGCTAGAGGGGAGAACCGGACTGGGTCTATATATAATGGAACCGGAAACGAAAGTCTCCCTCCGACTGCCGAACCATAATACGATTCTTCAGGCGGAAGTCCGAGCGATAACAGAATGTCTGAGCTGGTTTGACACTCACACAAAGCCTACCACTGCGAACATCCTTACGGACAGCAAAGCAGCCATCACGGCTATAACGGCCAAGACGGTAAAATCTAGAACTGTCTTAGAATGCATACAGTCTATCAACAACTACTCCCAACATGGTACGGTAAACATTATATGGGTACCAGGGCACATTGGGATTAGGGGTAATGAAATAGCAAACTCTTTAGCAAAACAGGCAAGGGAGCAACCTACAGTTAGCTTAGATAACGCCAAGCCCTTGAAGGCGACGCGCTTTGAGCTAAAGGCATGGGCAAAAGATGCACATATATCCCTCTGGAACAGAGAAGACAAGGGAAAGATCACAAAAATCCTATGGGGTAACCCAGACGAGGATAAAACAAAGAGATTACTTTTACTAAGTAAAAAGGACATTAGCAGACTGACGGGCATCCTTACAGGACACCTGGGTCTACAAGCGCACCTGCACAAAATAGGTTGTGCAGGAAGCAGTGAATGCCGAGCATGCAGAGAGGACGACGAAACGTTGGAACACTACCTCTGTCATTGCCAGGCTTTCACGAACCAGAGAAAACAGCTACTAGGGAGCGACATTATACAAGGACTCGATTACATCAGGACAATCGAGCTCAAAACTTTAAGAGACTATGTCAACAGAACAGAAATCCTAGACTAACGTCAAAACAATAATCAGGAATTATAACTAATTTCAACACAAGTTTACAACCTCAATCCGAACCCGAAATTAGAGCGCACAACAGGCCTACCTTATGGCTTAAGTGTATGCCCACTCGGACATGTGGTGATCCCGCATCACCCCTCTTTTCAACCTAACCTAACCTAACCTAACATGTTTTAATGGTTCACCAGGATAGAACCATCCTAAGAATTTACTCAAATCCTTTGTCAGGTGTGGAGAACTTTTACAAAAAAACTTCGTATAACACTGTGCAACACGAAAATTATTAACCATATTCTGACACCGCAGTGTGATAGAACACCAAAAATGAGAAGACACGTGTCTCGCCGGTTTTCCCTATCTCATCAACTTTCGCGGTTATAGGCCTCCAAAGGTTTGAGGCTTTGATGTAGAAAGGGTCATTTAGTCAGGACTATATCTTCCAAACCGTTAGGAAATTTTAACTTATCTCAGAGGCAAAGTTGTAGCTCTTGTCTTAAAGAACAAAATTTGTGATCACATATAATCCATCAAGCTTCATCTGCAAGGTCAAAATCGGCATGGTCAAATTTGTTTTAAAATTTTTTCTCAAGTTTTGTTATACAGCTTTCAAACCGATCAAAATTGAAGCAAACAACCACCTAGAAAAATGTACCTTACATCTTACTAAACAACTTTCTAGAACATACGAACTCTGTAGAAACGGATCTTAATGTCAAAATAGCAAAACAATTGCGATTTTTATCCTCTTTTCTAGGATTCTGCTCCATAGATATTAAACCGTTTAAAATTCAAGAAAACAATCAACCACAATAGCGTAGCGAAGGCATCAATAAACAACTTTCTGGAACATGCGAAATGTCTATGAAGGGTTCTTAATGGTAAAAATAGCAAAAATCTTTTGAAAATATCCAATTTTTATACATTTTTCTCCGACTCTGGTCCAAAGATACGCAACCGCCCAAAAATTAAGGATACCGTCAACCACAAAAATGTACCTTCAATGAACAACTTTTTAGAACATATGAAGATTCTAGGAATGATTCTTAGGGCTGAAATTCACGAACAATTAAATTTTTTTAACATTCCCCCTACTCAGGTTTAGAAATAACAAACTGTTAAAAACTCAAGGAAATTTGAAAGGTTTGTTATTTACGGACTTGAACAGGGAAGAATGATCTAAAATAATCTAATTTTGAGCTTGAAGAATCGTTCCTAGAATCTTCTTTTGTTCTAGAAACTTGTTTGTTGAAATCTGAGGTACATTTTTGTAGTTGACTGTATCCTTAATTTTTGGGCGGTTGCGTATCTTTGGACAAGAGTCGGAGAAAAAAGTATAAAAATTGGATATTTTCAAAAGATGTTTGCTATTTTTACCATTAAGAACCGTACATAGACATTTCGCATATTCCAGAAAGTTGTTTATTGAAGCCTTTTCTACACTATTGCGGTTGATTGTTTTCTTGAATTTTGAACGATTTAATATCTATGGAGCAGAAGCCGAGAGAAGAAGATAAAAATTTCAATTGTTTTGCTATTTTGGCCATTAAGACCTGTTCCTTCAGGGTTCGTATATTCTAGAAAGATGTTTATTGAGACCTGAGGTACATTTTTGTAGTTGGTTGTCTGCTTCAAATTTGATCGGTTTGATAGCTGTTTAACAAAACTTGAGAAAAAATTTAAAAGAAATTTGACCGTGGCGATTTTGACCTTGCAGATGAAGTTTGATCAGTGAACAAAGATATAACGCTAAATCCTGATGCCTTACGGGGTCTCAAGCAAAAACTTCATGACGCCATAACGCGGAAGTTCGACTCACGGCGGATCTGTCCTTCGGGGTTCGTTATATACTTACCAAGGCCTTTCATCTCCAAAAGGAATTATCTCTACCCAAAAATTTGTGTTCACAGTGTTATCGAATTCAGCATAAAATTTAGCCTTTCATCTCCAAAAGGAATTATCTCTACCCCAAAATTTGTGTTCACAGTGTTATCGAATTCAGCATAAAATTTAGAAATCGGTGATGACAAAAAATCGGGGATTTGTCCAGGATAATCGAAGTATGAATAGCTGTGCATCGCGTGAATCGCTAGCTGTTGGTTGTTCTACTAATTTTATTTTATGACAACAACAATTTGGATTGGCACAAAGAAAAAAGTAACCATCCCGGTTTTCGGGAAATCTCGGCACTCTATTATAGACTTAGCAAATGGTATAGAGTGGATAAACTCTATTCAATCATTAGTTTGGACAATTGTAATAATTTTAATAATATTTAATATACCTATATTAATTACAAATATTCAATATTTGTAAATAATTTTTAATAAAGTATGTATAGAAAATGATCCTTGTCGTTTTCCGCTATAAGTAAGGCAAATATAATTGTACATAAGTCATCCAAAATTGAGGTACTGTTTACAGTTATCTTTATACATACATACTTAAAACCGTTAAGTTCTTAAACCACTTTAAAAATTATTTACATATACTTGTATGTGCCACATAAAATCTTCATAAAATGAAAATTTTACGACTAGGTACAAAAATATGTATGTTTACGTGTTCGTGTGCATGTATTTGTTGTACATAAAATATATACGCAAAGTTTTTTTTATTTCATACGACCCAAAGTTAAGTTGATGTTTTGCGCTACTTTTAATATCAAAAAGTTTTTGCAACAAAACCATGCAATACTTTCACCCGTCTGGCTGTAGGATATGTTTGTATGTCTGTCTGTTTGTTTGTCTACGCTTATGTCTGCTCATTGTCTGCTGCATTTGCCATAGAAAAATAACTAAGAAGTACAACAAATGCAAAAAAAGCAATGCAGAGGAATCTCGGAAACCTCTTTCATCCTTGTGGCTGAGTAGTTTGTAGTTCCAACCAACTTTAACAATGATGATAGTGGTGCCGTTGCAATAGTGCCGCTACAGCAGCTAGTTAGTTACTTCTTCTTCATCTTTCTGGTTATGTCTGGTGTTGCATTCATATCGCAATACAGTCACACGCCGCAACTTTCGTCGTCGTCGTCGTCGAGAGGAACCCGGAAAGGAGAATGCACTTCTCGACTAAGTTTGACTTTATTTTCCACTACCAACGAACAGAGAAATGGTCTGGCTGGTCCGTAATACTTTTGATGTTGTTCTGGAAAATAGAAAAAAACGTTTTTTATTTAATAAAATAGAATAAAATGTTGAACACAAAGAAGAACGGAATTCCAAACTAACTGTTAAACATATGAAAGTATATATGTTCTATATACTCGATTACATATTTATATATAGAAGATAGTATTTTATATACACATACACAGTCTGCGCATAATACATTATATACCTGCGATTATTTTCATAGTTGTATGTTTGTGAAGGAAAACTAAAAGAATTTCACTTTCACTTGATGACTTATTTACACAAATTCACATCAACTTGAGACAAGTTTTGCGAACATTCAGAATATGATGTTGAATTTAAATTGCACGATTTGTATGTATTAAATTGCATGTAAAAATATTTCTCACATAAAAACATATGTATATCATATATCTAAAACGGTTAATCAATAATTCATTTACAATGTAACAGCCATTATTTTGGCAACCCTTCTGTTTGGTTGTAATTTCAATTCTAATCTAATCGATATTAATATGAGTCTCAAGAACTAAGTTACAATTGAATTCAACAATGACTAATACACAACAATATTTTGCGCCATATTTCGCAACGTTAAAAATAAAGCTTTGAAATTTGATGAAGACCTTTGGATTACATTTGGAGTCATTGGTACAACAATGGACCATGTATGCGGACCTTTTTGGTATAGCGCCCATTTAAGGGTATACCTCGATTTCGAGTATTTTTTTTACTTCAAACCCATATTTGTAACTAATTTCGCCAAATGTTGGTATTTTGAGTTTAGATAAATAGAATTCCTATATTCAAAAAATCACCAATATAAGTCCACGTTTTAGTACATCCCTCGTACGAGTATATATGTTCCCCTTGATTTTAGCTATTGTCCACATTTTCCAAAACCAAGCTCTAACTTGATGAGGTGAGGTGAAATTAGATAAGAAAGGGTGGTGGAGGGGGGATAGAAGGGGAAAGGAAGGGTGAAAGACAGGAAAGAGGTAGAATGAGAGTAGACATCACAAAGAGATGAGGAAGAAGTACACGCAGAGAAAAAAATATGTTTGATCCAACAATATTCCAAGAGCAAAATATGTATTGTTAACATATTGTTGGATTCCTTATGTAGTATTGTGAATCCAAAAATAGTTTGTGTCAACTGAACAATATTTCTCTCTTTTCTTCGAAAATTGTTTTCTCTTCTCTCGCTATTCGACGCCGTGTTGAAAAAACAATTTTGGGTGAGTTGTGGTGGTGTTTGTATGACATCCCAGCTAACAATTTTTTCCGATTTTTTTCCGAATTCGGAACGAAACTCTGCACAAGTATGCGATTCTGATGTCGAATTCGTTCAGAAATCGGAACAAAATTGTGTGAAGGTGCCCACGAATTCGGAAAGTTTTATCGGAAAAAAATCGGAAGGAATATTAGAGTTTCTTTCCGAATTCTGAACGAATTCGCAAAAAAAACTCGAATGAAAAAAGGGAAATTTTAAGGGAATTTTCGATTATCTGCACAATTTCGGAAAAAACTCGGAAGGAACATTCGAAAATCGGAAAAAATTCGGAAGATTATCGGATGTTTGATCCGATATTCGGAAAAAATCGGAAAATTATCGGATGTTTGATCCGATATTCGGTAAAAAATCGGAAGATTATCGGATGTTTGATCCGATATTCGGAAAAAAATCGGAAGATTATCGGATGTTTGATCCGATATTTGGAAAAAAATCGGAAAATTATCGGATGTTTGATCCGATATTCGGAAAAAAATCGGAAGATTATCGGATGTTTGATCCGATATATGGAAAAAATCGGAAGATTATCGTAAGGTTTTTGATCCGATATATGGAAAAAATCGGAAGATTATCGTAAGGTTTTTGATCCGATATATGGAAAAAAATCGGAAGATTATCGTAAGGTTTTATCCGAAAATCGGAAAAAATTCCGGTGATTTATATTTCGGAAAATGTTTGGATGTTTAATGCGAATTTTTTTATTCTTTATTTCATCATCTTCACAAGTTGGATTTAATAGTATTCATTGCTGCTGCCCGCTGATATTGTGTGTTTGCAAAATTATAAAACACAACTTTTCCTAATAAAGTTTCCATGTGTCATCACGATGTTGTTCTTTATTCGGCGTATCTAAAATAGAATTAACAATATTTGTTATTATAAACATCTTTTTACAAAATGTGTATGCAAACTTCCAATTTTAATTTGTTTTAAAACACACAATAATTTGTTCCGCTACGTCTTACTCACTTAACTGCTGCGAAATAACTAAAAAACAAGGTACAGCATGCAAACAAAGCAAAGAAATTTCCCTTGCCGCTGGCGTTGTTTGTATACAATTAACTCTCAACCAGAGTTCGGGATTTTTGCTCGCGAGAAAAATACACAGATTAAAAATTCTTTCAGATTATGTGCAGAGTACTCTTAAACTAATCGGAAAGAAAACAAATCAAAATTTCCCTTCCGAGATTGTGCAGAGCACTCGGAAAATAATCGGAAAGAAAACAAATCAAAATTTCCCTTCCGAGATTGTGCAGAGCACTCGGAAAATAATCGGAAAGAAAGGTTACGAAATCTCGGAAAAAAATCTGATATCAGAGCCATCGGCAAAAATTGTTGGCTGGGATGCTGCCTTTTTTTGTTTTTGTGTGTATGTATACCAACAATGAGACTCTTGTTTTTATTTGTTTCTGTTTTGTTTCATTCTTCTTTCCTTTTCATGTTTGTTATAGTGTTTAATTATTCCTTATGTTGTGGTGGCTGCGTGTGGCTTTTTGTTTGTCTTTGTTGTCAGCTAAAGTAGCAAACCATGTATTGCGTTCATCAATGCTCGTAGTTTTATACGCGATATTTACATATATCAAAGTTGTGTGGAAAGGGTATATGAGAAATATATACACTCAAATCAAAAAATTTAGTATCTGGTTTTCAGGGCTGACAATATGTTTTGTAAAAATTTAGATTATGATTGTTCCTACAATCGGTATTGTTAACGATTTTTTACAATATTGCGGAAATTCGAAAGTTGTTTTTGTTTTCTATGTTCGGAACAAAAGATTGTATTTTTGGATTTGGATTACAATGTTTATACAAAACAAACACATTTTTGGAACCAAAATAGATATTTTTGTTCCAACAAAACCGAAAAATATTTTTTTCTCTGCGTGTAGATAGTTAAACATTCATAGTCTATTATGACCAACTCCTACAATGTCAATTTAGGAAACATAAAAGAGAGATAACAGCCTGTGTCTTTGGATTGAAAATCTAGGGCACCGGCAGAGAAGGTCCTCGATTGTTTCCGTCTCTTCCATATCCTCACATAGCCAGTAATATTCAATGTTGTTGTCCTTCCACTTGGTTGTCCGAGATATGATACCGCGGTGATAGACCCCTACAACGATTCTGATTTACGTAGTGAGAGAAGGAACGCAGCTTTGCGACCTGATTTTGCCGGCCAGACTGACTTCGATACCTTACAACTAGGTACGTCTTGTCAAATTCTTATGATTTTCTCTGTGTAGAGATTTTGTTGTTGAGGATGATGCAAAACGGAGACTTGGCACAGCCCTCCAACCGAAGGTCAGAGGGTTGGGAGCCTCGTCTTATCAGTTCATTAACTGTCTCATTTCCTTCAATATTGCAGTGCCCTGGTACCCAACAAAACTTAACGTCTATATCACAAATATTGTCAATTATTTCATATTCCATTTAAAAAAGGATACATTTTTTGGTTGGTACCCAAGCAGTAGTTCTAAGGCACTGCAAAGACTTCTGCCTGAAAAACACTGCAGTTGTCGTTAAGTTTTATACGAACGTCTGATATTCAGTTCATCACATGCCTTCTTCCGACTACAACATATCACTGAAAATGGATAGGCTATCGGAAAGTGGTCTGACCTGCTTCCACTCCCTACTATCAGGGATTATTATCTCTGCTATGTCAAAGTCCAGAATTGGTAAAATATAGTCAGTTTCAAATGATTAGTCAGCATTCCAGAATTCTATCAATCCAATTGGTTAGAATAGATAGGACACTCAGTAGCTTTAGAACCGAATGGATGAATTAGAGTTTCGCATTATTGAACGCTCCTTCTTTGTCTAGAAAGGCGGCTAAGGTGTGATCCGAGCCATTATCTTCTTCTACAGTGACCGTCAAAATAAACTTTACACCTCTCAACAATTTTTTAATTGCATTATTACACCGAAATAGGGATATTATTCATATACAAAACACTGTAAAAATATGAATGTAACTTTTTATATGTATAAAGCTGAAAACACATCCAATGTTTGAGTTAAGTTTTGTGTCATTTCTGATAGAAGAATAAATAAAAAATTGAAACTTGGCAGCACTTTGTCTGTATTCGTCTACCAGAAATGACTATAGATGGGATTCTACCCGGTATTTACCCAAAACATGGATAAATACCAGGTAAATACCCGATAAATTTATTTTTTGGGTGTTTATTTGGGTAAATAAAATTTTATTTTGAAATCACAGTTTTGTTTTTCTGTCAAACAGAAAATCGAAAAGAATACCAGAAAAGCGGTTTAGCCTTTATACTTTTTATGTGTCAAATCGATCGTTGGAGTTGATAGTACGAAACAGTTGACGAAAAATTCAAAAATTATAGCTTTGTCGAGGAGGACTTAAATCTCAAGATTATCCACTGAAATCTTGGTTTAATCCATCAAAAAAAGGTATTTTTATTCATAGCCAGTTAAAATTTGCTAAAACGACTCGTTTTCGCATCTAATTGGATGATTTCAGTTTCTGTAGTTTATACCCACACATTGGGTAAATACCTTGGTATTTACCCATTTGTACCCAATTTACCCATTTTAATGGGTATTTACCAATTGGGTATTTACGCATTTCCCATCTCTAGAAATGACACAAAACTTTACTCAAACGTTGGATGTGTTTTCAGCTTAATAAAGTTTATACTTTTGCCAAACGTAAGAAATATGCATATTATTTCTTTAACAAAATAATGACATATTTTGACATTTGAACTTTTTTGGGGCCTTCAAACATTAAATCAACGAGTGTTTTGGTGTAATCCGGTGATATTTTCCCCATTGGACCCGTGGAATCGCATTCGTGTAATTTTGGCATAAAATAGGCCTATAATTTAAGATTCTGGATTTGAATTCTATAGAGCTTAATGAGTGATCCTAGATACATAGATCATAGATACAAATAGCCACGAACGCTTCAGAACCCTGCCCATATATATTTGATAAGAGTCCCATTCCTCTACACTAGGGTCTGTTAATATGAGTTGAAGATATTGTTCTCATATCCCTGAACCCATAAAAGCCATTTATCCGAATCATGTTACTGTCGTGCACTCTCTGTACATATAGAAGACTGGCAGGTCGAGTTC
This sequence comes from Musca autumnalis, assembly GCF_047663935.1. Taxonomy (NCBI): domain Eukaryota; kingdom Metazoa; phylum Arthropoda; class Insecta; order Diptera; family Muscidae; genus Musca; species Musca autumnalis. Next base: position 125,455,457 of record NW_027411866.1, on the reverse strand, counting down.
AAAGATGGGCTATATCGGGCCAAGTTTTGTTATAGCCCCCATATAACGCTACCACCCAATTATAAGCATGTTTAATATTATAGCAATGGTGGGCAAATTGCGAGAGACTCATGTATTTTTTACACTTTTGTGTATGAGGCCGAGCATTTCTGCCCAACAGTGTATTATAGGTACATTTTCTAACATTGACAAATTGACGCTAAGGGTTCTCAGTGGTCAGGAAACTACGCCACAAATTTCGTCCCAAATTGGATTTACTCGTAAATTGGCATTTGGGGTTGAAAGTGGTCTAAAACGTCATAAGTCCACGTTATGGTATGACAATCGTAGATCAATAAAAACCCAATGTTTGAAAATTTTTAACGCCACTACTAAGACCGATTTGTTGCTATTAGCGTATCTTATAACCCATTTAGATATGACTTCATTAGCCGGATTTAACACATTATCAGGTTTTATTTGCTAAATCCAGCCAAAATCTACCAGATTTCCCATACAAAAATAAATCCTCGTATTGAGTGGATTTGTTTTAAATCTGGCATAAATCCTCGTATACAACTCTGTTTTTGCAACATGTTGCTACAAAATACAAAAAGATGCAAGCTGGCACAAAAAACAAGGTAGATGCATCGGTGAATTGCTACACTAAAAATAATTTAAAATTAAAAAATTTGTAAACAAGGCGGAAAAATTAAATCTGTTTTGATGTACAAAGTTGATTTTAATCAACCAAGACTAATATTTACGATGTCTAAACGATAAAATAATAAAACTGCGATAAAATAAAATAAATCTTTATTTAGTAGCATAATGTGCTAACATTTTCAGCATTAAACAATAAATTTGCAATTTGACGTGTGTTTTTTGAGACGAATTCAATTTTAAAAAATTTCTTTTAACGTTTCAAATTCGATCGATGTCCTGAAGCATCTACCTTGGTAATTGTGCTATGAACAATAATCAGCTGACTGCCATTTAAATCCTCCAACATGTATATCTAAATGCCATGAGATTTTTACTGGATTTATTAAATCCATTCGATGATTTATGGCTAGTCTAAATGAGCTAATAGAACAAGAAAATTTGCATTTTTAAAATGTGTGTGTGTAAAAACATGTGCGTTGGCCGGGAATCGAACCCGGATCAACTGCTTGGAAGGCAACTATGCTGACCATTACACCACCAACGCCCTGTCCGCGGCGGAATATACCAAGATATATATTCCGCAAACCTTAAAAAAAACTAGCAACCTAGAGATCTGCAAATTTCTCTTAGTTTTTTTCACCATTAGCGAATATAAACGTTGATTTTTTGATTTTATTAGTAAACTATTTTAGGCATTTTTTTATCTTAACATTTAAATGATTATTTAATAAAACACAAGTAGCCGAATCATGCATATTCCTGATGAATTCAATGGAATAGATTTTTCTCGGGAAAACATTCTTCCAATAACACTGCGCCACATATTGGAACTCAAGGTCTGTGCGGAGGAAAATTCCTTTTGGAGATGAAAGCCCTTAGTGAGTATATTAAGAACCCAAAAGGAAATTTTCCCCATAGGTCAAGTTTCCGCGATATCGCGCGATGAATTTTTTGAATTTTCTCCTATGATGCTTGAGAAAATAGCTTTATATCTCTGTTTGTCGTTATTGTAGCTTCGTTTTGAGATTACATGTCGTCAGTCTAATCGAATGGCGAATCTTTTTGTAGGACATTTCATTCTTCTAACTCAATTCCTTTCATGTCCTTTTCGTCTTTTCTTTCTTCCTGAACCGTAGTGGCCAAGTTGTAAACTGCTCCCATATGAATTGTATTGTGTCTGAAGTACAGGAACGCTTTTTCGAGTAAAAAGTGGTAAAAATTGAAGATTCTTGCACGTAAAGGAACAGAGCTTAAGAATTTGCTAGTTTGATCATCTGATTTAAATTCGAATGTTTTGTGGCGGACTTTGCAATTTTTGGCAAAAAACATAAATAAAAAATATGGTTATTAAAAATATTACAAGATAAAAGGGGAAGAAATAACTAAATAAATATGGAAAACGAATTATGGAAAAGATGGTAAGTAAAATAAAAAAAAAAAATAGTCTTCACAAACTACAAAATGTCTGTGAAGACTATTTTTTTATTTTAAAGGTACCAAATCCCAGCAAAAAGCAGTGCATCCATGGAGGAGGAAGAACCATGTAGACGTCCCTGGGGAACACACTAGATCTATTTTCTCTTTGCTGCTCAAATTTATTTAATATCCAGTAGAAAATCAAATAATTTTAGTTAACAACCTTCAATTGTTAAATTAAATCTTTTCCGCCAAATTTCTTCTTTGCCAAGTCAGCTGACTTCTTGCAAGTGATGGGCAATTTGTTGTTCGATAACATTCTGCAAATTTTTAACTTCGAGATAGTAAAATTCATTGAGAGAAGTTGCTGAGTACTTGGCGTGTTCTTCATCAAAGTTTGTATTAAGTTCTAAGCTGGGTACACATTGTCAGTTTTGAATGACAGCTTTGCGGTTGCTTGCTAGTGTGGCCGTTAATTTTTGTCATTCATCATGCAACCACAAAATATTTTGGACGGTTGGACAGTTATCGATAATTGCGAAAAATCGACATTCAAAACTGGCAATGTGTACTGCACTTTATGTAAAAATGAAATTAAATGCGAAAGGGCATTTGAAATGTTGACTGTGGCGTTTGTGGAGACTGCTAGAGCAGAACACAAGTTCAATTGTGGTATAACCGGTTTCTCTAACTCATTTTTTAAGTTAACGACAAAAATCGGTGACATTAAAACGCAAAATTATGAATGAAAAGTTCAAGTAAAAGTTGACAGCACTGTTGCTATCGGTAGAACTTTACGAGTCCTTTTTCTTGGTGTGCTCTTTCCGGAAATGTCAATACACAAAATGTGGGCGGTAAGTTTTTATCTGATGGGCTTTCTAAAACTGTTTGCTTTTATAGAATCCAGAATTCCCAATGATATTGCCCGCTATAACGTCAAGAGATCAGTAGTACTCACTCTGATACGGGTCCGATCCCTACGATCATATGTTTTTCGACACCCAGACTTCTGACATTTGCTAATAAACGATATAACTGCACTCTGGACTTTGACTTTTATTAAATCCAAAACTTAAAAGTCAAGAAATTTCCATAATTTCCTAAGTTTCTGACCGTAGCACCCATGCTCATGCCCCTCCCCTAGACCCGCCACTCCCCCGATGAAGTACGTATGACTGATATAAGTTTTAACATTTTCTCACTAGTAAACTTCCCAAAACAAAAAAAAAAAAAAATACAAATTAATTTGAATCATATTAAAAATTATATTTTACAAAATATTGAAGATTTTTGCATGCGATTTAGCCTAGTTGCATATGTTTTGACCATTACATTTTAAGTATTATGTATTTTCAAATTTTATTTTATGTATTTTCAAAATTTTTCATAATTTTGTTGGATATCGTGTCAAAACTTTGAGCAAAACTTGAGATATAAATATCTGTATTGTCTTTAAAAAATGTTTTACAGACATTTTTCTACAATGTGCAATTTTGTTCCAAATGTATTGGCCACCATTGTATATGATTTTATATCATATATAATTTTATTTCATATATCATATCAATTGAAAGTGGTTTTTCAATATTTCAATGGAACAAAAGTTATAATAGTCAATAATAGGCATGCACAGGAAATAATTTTTCGAGTCTTTTTTTTCATTTCATAGTATTTTTTTTTTTTTTTCAAAAAAAAAATCTTAAATTGAATAAGTTTTATTTTAAATTTTTAAGAAAAAAGATCAAACAGTCATAACTTATGTACAGTACCGTGCAAAATAATAGCAGTGCGGAACTGCTATGTACGAAAATTGCAATAATACTGCTATAAATCCTTAAAGGAATTTAATTATCTGCATCAGGCGAATGCTTATAAGGTTCCAGACCTCACGGTCCAAATTTTTTTTACATAAATATTCAACTATTAAGAAACAGCATCGAAGTTTTCTACTCAGGAAGGGTTTTTTGTGTGCAAAATAATAGCAGTACAAGTAACCCAAGTAAAATGAACATGTTGAAAACTGTTCATTTACAACTTTTTACAGTTGAAAAGTATTTTGGAATGCAAATAACATAGTAGTTGCAGTTGCAAATCTTTTGAGCAGCACTGAATATTGCAAATGGGGAGTTCTGATTGAAATGAACACTCTGGAGAAAGGTAGTTTTTGATATCCATTATTTTTTGCTGTGTTGATGCTGCTCCTCAGCAAAACATTTCAGTACATTTTCAGATTGTCTTTGGCACTGGCTACAGACATATCGATCTTTGAAAAAATCTAATTATCTAAAAACTATATTTAAATAAATACTAATGACTTCATTTATATTAGTCGATAAAGAAAAAACAATGTTTTTTGGCATTTTTTTATCAGTTAAAGGTATAAAAAATAGAAAAAATGCACAGTGGGCTTGGAAGCAAATTTTCGCGATTTAATATTTAAAATAAAATTTTAATAAATGTTTGTTTTACTCTTCGATTTTCTTGAAATTTTCATATATTATTTGGCAGTGGGATTTAAATAATTACCTTTTCTATTATTTTTTAAAACTTGCCAATAATTTTTTTTATATACCACTGTTCATAAATTATACAGAAAACACCCTAAGCATATCCAGTCTGCTATATGAAGACCCTATGACTTCTCCCGATTAGGTAATTACAGCTTAAAGTACTCAAAATATGCAATTTTTACAAGGCCCGTCGTATGTTTTCTATATTTTTTGATATATATTCACCATAATTAATTATTAGCGTACAACATCTTCTTAATATATTAGTGTCGAAAAATCAGCAAAACAATTTTTGTTTGTATCCGTAAATAACGAAATTTTTAAAATATTTGTCCCATTTTACCAGCGAATCGGTTGTAATTTGGTATTTTGTGTTTCCAGAGGCTAAAAAACATTTCTCCCAAAGTTTGTTTATATAGGTCCACGTTTTGGTATAGCCCCCATATAACGCTCCATATATACATATTAGGAGTCACTTTAAGATATTTTGAATGTATTAGTTCTATTTTACCACAGAGACGGTTGTAACTTTGTATTTTGTTTTTCCAGAGGCTAAGAAACAGTTCTACTATAAAATTTTTATATAGGTCCACGTTTTGATACAGCCCCTATAGGACGATATCTCCCGATTTTCGGTATTTTGAAGGTTTTATCCTCATTATCACACCGAAATGGCTGAAATTTGGTATTTAGTCTTCCCCAAGTAATTTGTAGGTATAGGTCCACGCCTTCATATAGCCCTCATAGAACAGTTCCTCCCGAATTTCAGTATTTTGACGGTTATGGCCACATTAATCCACCGAAATGGCTGAAATTTGGTATTTGGTCTTAATTTGGGGTATTAAACGTTCCACATAAAATTTGTAGGTATCGGTCCACGCCTTTATATAGCCCCCATGGAACTTACCTCCCGATTTCGGTGTGTTGAAGGTTGTGGCCTCAATATTGCTCAGAAATGGCTGATATTTGGTATTTAGTCTTCGTAAGGGCATACAACTTTCCACCTGAACTTTGTCGGTATAGGTCCACGTCTTCATATAGTACCTCCTGTTTTTCGGTATTATGAAGGTTGTGACCTCAATATCCCACCGAAGTGACTGACTTAACGCTTTTCTTACTTGTTTGGTGTGTATTTGGCTAAATAAAATTTTATTTTGAAATCAAAATTGTGTTTTTCTGTCAAACAAGAAATCAAAAAGAATACCAGATAAACGGTTTAACCACGCGGACTGTACTCTTGATATGTCAAATCGGTCGTTGGAGTTACTGGTGCGAAAAATATAACGATGAATGCAAAAATTATAGCTTTGTCGAAGAGGACTTAATCTCAAGATTATCCATTGAAATCGTCTGTTAATCCATCTGATATATTATAAAGATCAAGATCCAAAAATTATGTTGTTACAATATATGAGAGATTTACCAAAATACAGTCTTACATAAGTATACGTACGCCCTATAAATCTCGGGTTTTAGAAAAAGTAATGATATTTAAGAAATTCCAAGTACACAGGTTTATTTCGTCTCACTAATAAACAATATTTAATACAACAAAAGTATATTCCATAATATAAATAACGGTAAATTTTACAAAAACCAAAAAATGATACAAAAGTATACATACGCCCCAAGGAAATATGAGTATTATCGTACAATTTATGGAATTAGCAGAAAAATGTATACATTTTATTGTTTTGGCGAATGAGTCTGGGTGTCCGAGATATATTTTAGAGAAAAAAAAAATAATTTTTGGGTGTTAAGTGCCGTTATTTAATGTCAAACTTCTTGTTCTTCTTGATTTCTTTCCGTTTTAGGTATTTGAGTATATTTACCGAACAGATTTATAGCGTTCCGGTTAACTTATAGTTAAAAGTGATTATTGAATTTCAAGGAGGAACTTCTTGGCGTTAACTTTCAATGTAAAAATTATATTTTTATTGCCTCAAAATTGGCTTATTTTGCGTTTTCAAATCCATCAGATAGTAAAAGAACACATATAGTAATGACCCATAGCCTGTTAAAATTTGCTATAACACTGCGCTTTCGCATCCAAAAACCTAAACAAAAGATGGTCCTGTGGCAATCAAAAAATTTGTATAACATGAATCCGTGGCAACCCTATAAACGAGAAAATAAATGTTTGTTAAGTCCCTGTTTATACAGGGAAAGTTGATGGGAAAGAAAATTGAGTTTATGGGCGAGGGAGTAGAGAGGAATAAGAGGGGGTACACACACCTCTGTACTGGCAAATTCTGTTTTGTTTCGTTTTTCTTCGTATACAACCTGAAGTTGGCTGCAGATTTCTTTTTGCATTTTCTTTCATTTTATTTTCTCTGTCGAGAAACAAACAACAGCGGAGACAATTGAAAAAAAAAAACATTTGGAGGAAAAACTGTTTTTTTAAGCAAAAACAATTTGAAATAAGTGGAAATATCAAAATTTAAATGCAATTCAAGGGTTCCTTTAATAATTAATTGTTTATCACACACGTCCATTTTTATACCCTCCACCATAGTATGGAGGGTATATTAAGTTTGTTTTTCCGTTTGTAACGCATTGAAATACTCATTTGCGACCCTATAAAGTATATATATTCTTGATCAGGGTAAAATTCTAAGTCGATCTGAGCACGTCCGTCCGTCCGTCCGTCCGTCTGTGGTAATCACTCTAGCATCCACAAAAATGGAGATAGGACGCTGAAATTTTGGGAAAATGCGTCTTTTGTTTGCAGGCAGGTCAAGTTCGATGATGGGCTATATCGGTCCACGTTTTGGTATAGCCCCCATATAACGGTACCCCCCGATTTACGGTATTTTGACGTTTTTAGCTACATTTTCAGACCGATTTGGCTATAATTTGACATTTAGGGTTCTTAAGTATCAGTAAACATATATAACAAAACTTGTGGACATAGGTCCACGTTTTGGTATAGCCCCCATATAACGGTACCCCCCGATTTGCGGTATTTTGACGTTTTTAGCTACATTTTTAGACCGATTTAGCTATAATTTGACATTTAGGGTTCTTAAGTATCAATAAACTTATATAACAAAAGTTGTGGACATAGGTCCACGTTTTGCTATAGCCCCCATATAACGGTACCTCCCGATATACGGTATTTTGACGTTTTTAGCTACATTATCAGACCGATGTAGCTATAATTTGACATTTAGGGTTCTTAAATGTCAATAAACTTATATAACAAAAGTTGTGGACATAGGTCCACGTTTTGGTATAGCCCCCATATAACGGTACCCCCCGATTTACGGTATTTTGACGGTTTTAGCTACATTTTCAGACCGACTTAGCTATATTTTGACATTTAGGGTTCTTAGGTGTCATTAAACTTATTTAACAAAACTTGTGGACATAGGTCCACGTTTTGGTATAGCCCCCATATAACGGTACCCCCGATTTACGATATTTTGACGTTTTTAGCTACATTTTCAGACCGATGAAGCTATAATTTGACATTTGAAGTTCTTAAATGTCAATAAACGTATGTGACAAAACTTGTGGACATAGGTCCACGTTTTGGTATAGCCCCCATATAACGGTACCCCCGGTTTACGGTATTTTGACGTTTTTAGCTACATTTTCAGACCGATTTAGCTATCAATTGACATTTAGGGTTCTCAAATGTCAATAAACTTATACACTAGCGGTCATCTGAATAGGTTTGAATTTTTTCTTTTTATATGTTAAGGTATCTTCTGATGTGTTCGTATTACAGATCCATACAATTTAGTTTTTGAGAGTCCTATACTATGCCAACATTCCCAAGAAAAAACTTGACGGCGTTACCATATTTTCGGAAAATATCCCAATTATAATAAAAAATGTACAAAAAAGTGTCCAATTTTTGCGATCATCAGAATAGGTTTGAATCAAATAAAATTGAAAAATTGTACTACCCATGCAAATATTGCGCAGTTTTTTGGTATAGTTTAGTAAAATGGAACATTCTGATAAATCTTACAACAAAGTTGACCCGCTTTATTAGGGACGTGGGTTCAATTCTCAACCTGTAAAAGTTATCAAGAACTTTCAGATAAAATCAATAAATATTCCAACAAAAACGTTTTATATACTTGCTTTAAGTGACTTTATGATTTCGTTAGATCTTTTCTGAGCTTTGAAAATTGTCTGAAAGCAAATACCAAGTGTAGCCATATTATTAGGATCGATAAAATAGAAAGGTCATTGAAAATTGTTGGTATTTTAGTTCAAGTTTCATTTTTTAACTATCCTTGCAGTACAAATTTAAGTATTATCATACTCACAAATCCACCATAGTTGACCACAGGTATCATAAATGTTCGAACATTGGTCTGGAAGAATGTTTCTTCGATGACAATAAAGTAGAAAATTGTAATTCAAATTTAAGTCAAAGGGGCATGATATCGCCGACTTGTATAGTGCTGTAATACCTATATAGTCAGGTCAAAAATCTTTTTTCTGTTAACAAGTCATAAAACAAACACGAATAAGTACAAAAGTATGGACTACTGAGGTTATACATCACTATAAAAATCGTCGATATCATGCCCCTTTGAGTTAAATTTGAATTACAATTTTCTACTTTATTGTCGTCGAAGAAACATTCTTCTAGACCAATTTTCGAACATTTATGATACCTGTGGTCAACTATGGTGGATTTGTGAGCATGATAATACTTAAATTTGTACTGCAAGGATAGTTAAAAAATGAAACTTGAACTAAAATACCAACTATTTTCAATAAACTTTCTCATTTATCGATCATAATAATATGGCTACACTTCGTATTTGCTTTCAGGCAATTTTTGGAGCTCAGAAGAGATTTAACGAAATCAAAAAGTCATTTAAATCAGGTTTATAAAACGTTTTTGTTGGAATATTTCTTGATTTTATCTGAAAGTTCTTTGTGACTTTTACAGGTTGAGAATTGAACCCACGTTCCTAATAAAGCGGGTCAACTTTGTTGTAAGATTTACCAGAATGTTCCATTTTACTAAACTATACCAAAAAACTGCGCAATATTTGCATGGGAAGTACAATTTTTCAATTTTATTTGATTCAAACCTATTCTGATGATCGCAAAAATTGGACACTTTTTTGCACATTTTTTATGACAATTGGGATATTTTCCGAAAATATGGCAACACCGTCAAGTTTTTTCTTGGGAATGTTGGCATAGTATAGGACTCTCAAAAACTAAATAATATGGATCTGTAATACGAACACATCAGAAGATACCTTAACATATAAAAAGAAAAAAATTCAAACCTATTCAGATGACCGTTAGTGTATAACTAATGGACATAGGTCCATGTTTTAGAATAGACCCCATATGACGTTACCGCCCGATTTCAGGTATTTTGAGAATTTTACCAACAAGTTTTAACCGAATTATCTGTAATTTGAGCATATGACATTTGAAATTCTTAGTTGTCACCACACCTCTCCACCAAAAATTGTCAAGAAAGGCCCCATATAACGGTACCTCCCGATTTTCAGTAATTTGATGATTTTAGCTACAATATTAAACCGAACTAGCAGTAATTTGACATTTGAAGTTCTTAGTGGTCACAACACCTCTCCATCAAAAATTGTCAACATAGGTCCATGTTCGGATATAGCTCCCATGTAACGGTACCTCCCAATTTTCAGTAATTTGGCAATTTTAGCTACAATTTTTAACAGAACTAACTGAAATTTGACATTTGAAGGTTGTAGTGGTCACCACACATCTGCATCAACAATTTTCAACATAGCCCCAATATAACGATACTTCCCGATTTTCGGTACTTTGAGGATTTTACTTGAAATGTTTAACCGAACGTAGGTCCATGTTTTTGTATAGCCCCAAAACAAACCTCCCGATTTTCCGTACCTTAGCTTTATTTTTTGGACGAACTTTCTGTAATTTGAAATTTAAAAGTCAACAAAAATTCTGCAACAAAAATTGTTCATTTAAGTTCATATTTTCGTATAGCCCAGATACCTCCAAACTAGCTGTTAATGACATTTGAAGTTCCCACGTTATATACCGATTTTCGATATTTTGAGGATTCTAGCTAAATTTTTTAACCGAATTAGGAGTTATTTGACATTAAAGGCTCCCATGAAAAACTGCCAACATAGGCCCATGTTTCATTATAACCCCTATATAACAGTACCTCCCAATTTCTAGCCCACCAAAAATTGGACCATAAAAAAGGGCCTCCCGAATGAAGCATTTTATGTACATTATCTGACATTTTAACGTATTCACTTAATGTTGGGGACAGGAATGAATATTTTATGGTGGAGGGTATGAAAAGTTCGGCCCGGCCGAACTTAATGCTTTTTTAATTGTTATTTTTCATTACAATTTTGCCTTGGCTTTGTTTTTGAACGGCGCAATGAGAAAATGAGTGTGAAGAAGAATAAGAAAAATTAAAAAATTGGCACAAACTTGATTTCCGTGTCTAAACAAAACGGAAATTTTAAAAGAAATTGAGAAGAAAAATTTTCTTTCCAGTTTGAATGTCTAAACACGGTCTAAGGGGTATTTTACACTACATGTAAATGTCATATGACACGAAATAAAAACATTCCATATCTAACCAAGCAGGCAATTTGGAGACGTAATTTTATTACATTTTTGCTGGTGTGGACGCACAAAGTAAATGGCGTAAGGAAAATCTCCAATATTGCACATATTAGCGACTATATACTCGTAATGATGGAAAATTTCATGTCATATGACATTTACATATAGTGTAAACTACCCCTTAACAAACATTTATTTATTTTCTCGTTTATAGGGTTGCCACGGATTCATGTTATACAAATTTTTTGATTGCCACAGGACCATCTTTTGTTTAGGTTTTTGGGTATGGGCTTCTAAAATACTGAGGTGATATTATCCGTAAAATTGAAAAAAAGAATATTTTTGACACTCACTGTACATAGGTATTATAAATTTTGCATATTTATTTTGAACTTGACTGTACGTTCAACACTGCAGATTGTATAGTAAACTATGATGATATTGAAAACATTGAGCTAAATATGTTTTATTTGGGGTTATTCTGAACGAATATTCCCCGTGAGTTTGTACCTTTCCGCCATTTCAACTTAAGGGAGAATTGACTCTTTGATGTTTTATAATTATGCGAAATTGATTTAAATTAAAAGAAAAAGTGTAAAATTAAAAAAAAAAATCATGTGCGTTGGCCGGGAATCGAACCCGGATCAACTGCTTGGAAGGCAACTATGCTGACCATTACACCACCAACGCACCTGGCAACGTGGATGTTAAATTTTAATAAAAGCTTTTAGCAGTTTTCATATAAAAGCTTTTGCGTATATTTAGTACAGCTGTTGTGTGTACTGTTATTCACAGTTGTTTTTTATGTTAGGCATTGAATCACAACAAAACTGGTGGCAGTAAATGGGTTGTGTTTTTTTCTTGTGGCGAATATTTATTTGTACAGTTGCATGTGAACTATAGTACATACATACATACAATAAGTCACAGTCAAAAGTATCCACTTAAGTTTCTTTAATTAAGACTGCGATTGCTAAGAGTTAATTAAAGAAAGTGATTTTAATCTTTTTTATATTTTTACATTAGTGTCTTCACTTAAAATTAATCAAATAAAAATTAGCAATATTCAGGTAAATTCAGTTAAAAAATAAAAATTGTTAAACAACATCGGTTTCTACCTCGCCTATAACGTAGACAAATACTTCGATTCTGTAAAGAATATCTGTGTACATCCCCGCTTGCGCGATGGGCTAGTTCGGCATCGGAAACTCGTCGATTCTCAGCGTTACAGTAACTAGTTCCACTTCTGACCCCTCACAGTGCAATCAACTGTCAACTTTAACATGGGGATGTCATAGTAGGTAACCAATTGACACTCTACGCATTACCTGTAGGTGGTATTGTACTAGTTCTAGGTTTACAGTCATATACCATTTTATTTATAAAAAAAAAGTGGTGGGAAATAGTCACAACTGACGCTTCGTTATTTACTTGGGGATATATACATAGGTGTCAATTGGTTCCCTTCGCATTACTTATGGGTCAAATTGTGAACTAGTACCACTTACCTCCAGTTTAGGACTATTTAAATTGCGACAATTGGAATTGCTAGCGGCTAGAGAAAAGAAGAGGGCGATTTGCATATTTCCTTCGTATTCCATTTTTATACCAGAACAATATGAATAATATGTACGAAGATATTCATTCCATCAACACTAGCTTCCGTTATTGGATGCATCATTTATATTAAAGGTATGAAGAAAATGTAAACGTGAATTATTTATACAACTCGTCGTTTAAGATAAGTTAATTAAGTCGCAACTGAAGCCTCCTCGTTTACTTGGGGATAAAAAGGTGACTAGTACTGATTAGAACTAGTTCTGGACAACTTAAATTGCGACAATTGGAATTTTCGTCGCAAGTGGGTCTTTATTTAACACGTTCACGGACGTGAATGCTATAGCATTCATTATCATGGTGACGTAGGATGACGTGAAGCTATAGCATTCATATGCAAAGTCAGGTTTTAGTCATTTACTTGTATACAATCGTATGTTTTTGTGATTAATGTACATAATACGATTAATTTCATCAATATCCATAATATAATAATTAAAAAATTATAATAATATTAATAATTAACTAATAAATGCAAATAAACTAACTTCAAAACTTTGGGTGTAATTTTTTGTACCCCTTTGAGTTTTTTTGCGTCCGCGAACGTGTTGAGCTTCGTGAAGAATTATTTAAAATTTTCTTCTACCTTTTGTGGATATTTCGCTCAAAAAATTTACAGCAAATGAAGACTACGACCTGAATTCGCCGTTTGGATCACGTTCTTAAATTCGCCTTGATTGTAATACTTACAATTTTATAACGGTTAAGAGTTATTCATGGGTTGAAATTGCAGGCACAATATTGCAACATACATACATACAGTGAGTGTCAAAAATATTCGGTTTTCTATTTCACAAATGTTAACACATCAGTATTTTAGAAGCACGTGCCAATATTCATAAGCCCAAATACTTAAAAAATTTTGGTCCTGTGGCAATTAAAAAGTCTATGTAACATGGATCCATGACAACCCTATAAACGAGAATAACAATGAAAACGTTGTTAACCCTGTTTTATATGCGTCAAAAATATTCGGTTTTTCTAACTTTTGTTAAATATTTAGCCAAAAAACAGGTCATTATCGAACTTTTTCTGCAATATTAGTATAAATTTCAATAATTTCAATAATATATTTCATAGCAAATTATTAAAATTTAGGGCTAAGGAAAAACGCTATCCTAGAAAAGAGAAAACTGTTTATATTTCATTACAAAAAGGGCAGAAATAAAGGGAATTTTTGAATATTCAGTCGAATATAGTTGAAATAATGTGCAAAAGTCACGAAAATACAGAAATAATCGATTTCGAGGAACACATAAGCCAGCCAAACCAAGGACAGGGAGGGAAGGTAGAGGAATCTCCTTAAAAATTACGGCTAAACCGCCCTTAATTCTCTTGAAATTGGTCACCGAGTCCTAAATGACTTTCAGAAGATAGAAAATATGCACTTTTATTCCAAAAAATCGTAAGGATAAATCCTTTCATGGCGCAGGTCCCAAAATACAGCAAAACTGAAAATCCTATCCTAAGGGTAGACAATTTAACAAAATAAAAACTCATTTTAGGGTTAAATGCACACTTTTTCCGAATTAGTGCCAGATTGACTAACAAAGCATCATTTTAGGAAGATGGTGTCAAAGACAAAATTATTCTGCATCAAATTTTACTATATGTCGGGGAAGACATGAAATCTCTAAATATAATATTTACTAGTAAAATATCAGAATTAATTTTAGTAAAAAAACGCAAAATGTGTTGTAGAATTTTTTGTTTGCAATTAGTTTGTATTTTTTTGAGTTGACGCCATGGCATAATAAGAAGGTAATCTCATTTGAAAAAACCGTCCTTGAGCTGCCAAATACAACCATGCATTCGATACAATATGAAAGTTGTTGTTGTTTTATGTCAAAGACAACAATAACAAAATATTGTTTGTTTACGTTTTATTTATATTTTATTGGAAAAAATATTTTAATATTTCGAGAGAATGTGCGTAATGTTTACTTTTCTGCGGCTGGAGAATAAAATACATATGTTCGTAATTTTGGAACAACATTTTAAAATACATACATATGTAGTAAGCAGTGTAGAAGCAGACCGAAATTTTATTTTCCTGCATCTTGAAAGCAAATCGAGGTAAAGAACATTTCCTTACCAGGAATAATATTCTCACTGATGTCAACGAATCCACCAAATGATTGTTCCGAGAGCAAAAGCATTTCGGCCAGCGGCTGTCAACCTTTGCAACAACAACAATCAATTGATGAGCGGCAACATACATAATTCTGATAGAAAACAAACCGGTAAGTAATAGGACTGAAGCGATGATGAACGCATTTGTATTCATATATTGAATGCGTGTTCCTTGTTACAGGTCACCAGACCTGTGCCGAATCATTGGGCACTGGTCGTGCTGTTGTGCGAATTCCCCGTGTCCGCGGGGTCGCTCTAGTCAGAATGCTTTTGGTAACATTTGCGTGGTGGTCAAGATAAGGTCAATGCCATCCCTGTTTCTAGCGTCCCCACCCATGTCCAAGATCACATCATTAATGGCGCCATCAATTCACCATTAGACAACATTCTATAACGGTGCAAGATATACGCAAGTGCGGTCAATCGCAACAATCTAAACCTACTGTGGCGGAATTGTTTTTGGAGCACACATCCAATATGTGTGCATCGATTGTGGCCAAGAATGCAGCTGCTTTGGATATACAGTGACACAGAAAAGTATACATACACCCTACAAAAATGCAGTTTTGGCTAAATCGTTGGGTTTTTTACAGCAACAACTGCACTGTGTGGCTCCTTGGTGACAAAATAACCATAATTACACAAATTTATTTTAATCTAATACGTATATTTAATACAATTAAAGAAATTCAATTTTCACAACACAGAAAAGTATACATACACCCCAAGGAAATACGAGTATTATCGTAAAATTTATGGAATTAGTAGCAAAATTTATACATTTTTTAGTTTTGGCGAATGTCTCTGGGTATCTGAGATATATTTTAGAGAAAAGAAAATAATTTTTGGGGGTCAAATGCCGTTATTTAGGGTCAAATTTCTTATATACAACGTTAAAGCTGATCCTTGCTTCATTTTTTGCGTTTTTAGGTATTGTACTTTATAAAAAGCACAAAATTAGTTTATAATTGCAAATCTTGAGACCCAAGAAAGTTTTGGAGTTGTTATTGAGCAAAATATTCCTTCCTGGACGTCGATTAATGCACGTTTTTCCTCAAATTTCTCAGGAAGTTAATATATTCTGCGGAATTCCTGGCGCAAGGTATATTATGCACAAAAACAACTTCAAAGCTTTCTAGGGTCTCAAGATTTGCCATCTGATACGAATTTTGTGCTTTTTATAAAGTACAATACCTAAAAACGCAAAAAATTAAGCAAGGATCAGCTTTAACGGGTATATAAGAAATTTGACCCTAAATAACGGCATTTGACCCCCAAAAATTATTTTCTTTCCTCTAAAATATATCTCAGACACCCAGAGACATTCGCCAAACCTAAAAAAATTATAAATATTGTAACTAATTCCATAAATTTTACGATAATACTCGTATTTCCTTGGGGTGTATGTATACTTTTCTGTGTTGTGAAAATTGAATTTCTTTAATTGTATTGAATATACGTATTAGATTAAAATAAATTTGTGTAATTATGGCTATTTTGTCACCAAGGAGCCACACAGTGCAGTTGTTGCTGTAAAAAACCCAACGATTTAGCCAAAACTTAATTTTTGTAGGGTGTATGTATACTTTTCTGTGTCACTGTATATAGGTTTATGAGGAACTATATTAAAGGTTTCACATTTAATACGAAATAATAAAAGACAAACTGTTTCCATTTTTATATTTATTAAATAAAACCTCTAAAATTTCGTGGTACTAAAAATCAGGTTCACATTGCTGAAGAAGAGGATAAAATTAAAAATTTCGTTATTGGGGCAAGGACAACCACAGATTTTTCTCCTGTCGTTTTTATCCTTATTAAAATTCAATTCAAATTCCGTTACGTCATAAAACTGTTGTTTCAGTTATAGCTAGTGCATTTTAAAAGTATTTTAAAATGCACACCGTTGCAAAATCTGCTCTGCGTTTCAAATGCACAACAGCGACGTTATGAAATAGGATACCTAAGAGATTTACAAAGCAACTGATGTTTCGCAAGTTACCCATAGCCTTCCGCTTTTATATACCCTCAGTCTTTATGGGCAAAATGTGCTCATCGTTTTAAACCCAATCCATCGTGTTTCGTGTGTTTCACCAATGCTTGGAAAAAACATTACGAGGACCACCATTTGGACCACATCGGCTGATCCGTTCGAGTTATTCTCCAGCCAGATATACATACGTAAATTGACTCCCATCTGTCTGAAAATTTAAATTAAAAAATTTAATAAAATTTGTTTGGAATTTAAAATGTAAATAAACCTGACATGTAAAGGGTGTTTTTTAAGCTAGATAGAACTTTAAATTGTAAAAAGTAACACAAAAAATTAAATTTTGATGAAACTTTTTTTTATTTGTTTCAGTATACTCTGACAAATCATGATGAATAGACTCACGCTTGAACAACGCCACGAAATTATCCAAATTTACTTTGAAAATCAGACGTCGATTCGCGCAACTTATAGACGACTTCGTCATTTGTATGGCGTTCAGCGATGAGGCGCATTTTTGGCTTAACGGGTTTGTAAATAAGCGAAATTGCCGCATATGGAGTGGTACCAATCCACAAGAGACCCTACAGACTCCATTACATTCAGAAAAATGCACCGTATGGTGCGGTTTTCACGCTGGTGGCATCATCGGACCTTATTTCTTCAAAAATGAGGCCCGAGCTCGCGTTACGGTCAATGGAGATCGTTACCGCACCATGATCAATGATTTTTTGTTTGAAAATATGGATGACATTGATCCGGAGGAGATGTGGTTTCAACAGGATGGCGCTACGTGCCATACGGCGAACGCAACCATCGACTTATTGAAATCAAAATTTGGCGATAAGTTGATTTCGAGAAGTGGACCTGTCAATTGGCCTCCCAGGTCGTGCTATTTGACACCTCTCGATTATTTCCTGTGGGGCTACGTGAAGTCACTGGTTTATGGTGATAAACCAGCAACAATTGATGCCTTGGAGGCCAGCATTGTTCGTGTTATTCGTGACATACGGCCAGCAGTGCTCGAAAAAGTGGCCAAAAATTAGACGTCCAGAATGCACTTCGTCAAGAGCAGCCGCGGTGCCCATATGCCCGAAATCATTTTCAAATGTTAATGTCACGTATTGATCTTTCAAATAAAAAAAATTTTGATTACAATTTAATTTGTTGTGTTATTTTTTACAATTTCAAGTTCTATCGGGCTTAAAAAACACCCTTCATGTATATTTTAACATATACATACAAAGTTTGTCAAAATCATTTTGCCAATGAAGGGACGGCAAACCAAATACAACTTTGTGAGCGTGAGTTTACCTTGTATTGTATCATGAGTTGACGCATGAAAGTAACATGAAACGTTACCCTACACATACGGTGCCAAAGAATGAAATATTCTACGTAACATTTCACTATAAATCTTAGAATAAACTATATATGTATGTAGATGTAACGGATTTTAAGAAAATTAAAGCTATAACTTGTGTATATAAACAAGAATTTTCATGTTGTCTTACTTTTATGTTAATTTGATTTTTTATGAAGCCTTTCGCCTTGTTCAACGGATTCTGTTGCTGTTTCTGGAAGTAAGCCATATGAGAATTAAAAAAATGTATCTTTGTAGACATATGGACCCCAAGTTTTTCAAAATCCGTTAACATATTTTTGACGTACATATATTTCAGCTGTAGGAGAACGATGTTTTCCCAAAAAGTTATAAATTACATCTTTCAGGCTCCTCCAGGCAGCAAGTTCGTCCGAGGTGAGTGTTTGCTAAAATTTTGCATTAATTAGCGTATGTCCGCCCCAACGAGAACACCTATAAAAAGTAAACAATGGAAAAGTTATTTAGTATATATACAAGCCTAATCCTAAGAGTTTTATTTTTATACCTTCTTTAATCTTAGATTCACTTAGTTTTGGAAAAACCGTCCTGCCGTTACTGCCTTTTCATTTAATCTTTTAATGAAATTTTTAACTACTCCCAGTTTTAAGTGTAGTGAAGGCAAAATAATTTTTTCCGTTGGCACTAATGGTAACGCTCCTTCAATTCAAGGATCACAAAGTTTTTTCAAATATTGGTTCTCTTTATATCGACTGTCCCATTTACATAAAAAGCATCCATATTTAACATGACCTACGGTATACCAGATAATATGGCAACCACTTTAAGATCACAGCATATTCTCCATTGATGAATTTCGTATTTAACTGCATCCAATATAAGTTTCATCGAATCATAAAACTCCTTCATGTTTATTCCATACGCTACAGGAATAGTAATCTTTGTGTTGTCGTAATAAAGAAGTACAGCTTTAAGACTTCTCTTTTTTGAGTCAACAAATAAGCGCCATTCTTCAGAGTTATATTCAATATTCACTTCTGCCATAAGATCAGTAATATCGGTGCAGTGAACGAAATTTTGTGAGTCGTCTGCAGAAAAGGATGGTGTTAAACTTTCATGTGTATTGCGAAAGCATGTAACATTAACGCCTGGCCCAAGCAAATGATTGACTTTCAATTCAGCAGCTAACAATTCTGCTTCATTTTTAGAATGGCCTAATCTTCTAACCAATGCATTTAAGCGTTCTTGAGACACCAATATAGGACACGGGACCGCTACATCACAACAATAAACACTACCAGTATCCTCAGTTTCAAGGCACGTTGTGACATCAAAACTTTCGGTATGACTTTAATATTGTAGAACTGGAAATGGGAGCTCTTCTGAATGCAACAGTGGAACTAGGGCCGACGGAACTGATTTATAATGAAATTTTTTTTCTGTACCTGTTTTATATTTTTTATTTTTGACTATTTCTTAATGCTTCTTGTTGTTGTCCCTACAGTTAAAATTTACAATGGTGCACTTAAAATATCTCTAAAGGCATACGCTGAAACTTTCATACGAAACTTTCCCATTATTTTGTCTTTCATAGATTGAGTAACGTACTAAAGTAATTTTATGAAATTTCTGTATTGTATTAAAATTTAGTGCTGAACACTTTTTTCATTGACGGCCGCCTCAAAAAATGACGTTTTATTGGAGATTTTGGACCAAATGTAAAACATTCGAAATTAACATAAACGTAAGACAACATGAAAATTCTTGTTTATATACACAAGATATAGCTTTAATTTTCATAAAATCCGTTACATCTACATACATATATAGTTTATTCTAAGATTTATTTGACGTAGAATATTTCATTCTTTGACACCGTATGTGTAGGATAAAGTTACATCTTACTTTCATGCGTCAACTCAGAAAAGTGTAAAATAACTGCAAGCAAAAAATTCAACAAAAAATGTTGCGTTTTTTTAATAAAATTAATTCTGATATTTTACTTGTAAATATTATATTTAGAGATTTCATGTCTTCCCCGACTTATAGTAAAATTTGATGCAGAATAATTTTGTCTTTGACACCATCTTCCTAAAATGATGCTTTGTTAGTCGATCTGGCACTAATTCGGAAAAAGTGCGTCTTTAACCCTAAAATGAATTTTTATATTGTCAAATTTTCTACCCTTAGGATAGGTTTTCCAGTTTTGGTGTATTTTGGGACCTATACTGAAATTTTACGGCGGTAGAATATATGAATCCGCTGCGACTAATACTTAAATACGTTTATAAAACGTTTAAAAAAGGACCAAAAAGACCCTTTTAGCGACGCGTTAGAGTTTTAACATATTCCACAAAAATGTGCCTCAGGGTGTTTTCAGTAATATTGCCAAAAACACTATATATCGAAAATGCAAGGATTCCAAGGAATCTGCTGTCGAATATTTCGAAACCTGTAGAATTGGGCGGAACCAGGCACGCATATTTTGGTTACTTCCTGACGTAAACTTTCAAAACGCCGATACACTTGTCTTCTTTTTTCGGTCCTCTTTCAAAATCTGCCAGAATTATCTTGTAATTATTTTTTGTGTTTTACAGTGTAATTGGTTGTTTTACTTCCCCTTATTTTACAGCGAGCGTCAACATAAACTTTACACCTCTCAACAATTGTTTAATTGCATTATTTCACCGACATATGGTATCAATCATATAAAATATGATTGTAATTTTTTAAATTATCTAGTAGTGAACTGGAATAAAAAAATTACGCCCTTCCAATGTGGTCGTAAATGAAGATTACCAAAATAACCTAAAATTTGAAGTTCACGTTTACACTTTTGCCAAACGTAAGAATTTTTTTATTTCTTTAACAAAATAAAGGCATATTTTTCTCTTTGACTTTCTTTTCATCCTATTGGAGCCTGCCAACATTAAATCAACGAGTGGTTTGATGTAATCGGGTGATATTTCCCCTATTGGACCCTGAGTACAGATTACGTGTCATTTTGACATATCCAACCCCTGAAATTGAAATATTAACTTTCAGCCAATTTTTACTAAAAAACGATATAACTGCATTCTAGTATCTGAATTTTTTAAAATCGAAAACTGAAACTTCTGAATTTTCTGACCCTTGGACCCATATTCATGCTTATCCATTCCGCTGATAAAGTACTGATATTAGTTCTAAAATTTTATACACTTTTAAAAACTAAAACAAATGGTTTGAATAACTTATAAATTATATTTTACAAAATATTAAAGATTTTTTTAGAAAGGGGCTGGTTCAGTTGCATATGTTTTGACAGTTAAATTTTAAGGCGTCCCAGCAAAATACATATATTTGAAGTTGATCTATGTGAAGTAGTGATTGCATAGCTTTTTCTGAAACAGTCCGAGTCATGAGGAATATATTCCGTTTTTCACATTTTGACAATATCCGGTTTCAATCCATTTCATAAAAATTTCACATTTTAGCAATGTTATATACATATCTTATTATGTGAAAGAAGTCATGATTTTTACAAGGGCAAGGTGCAGTCGAGTTTGGATCTGAATCACCTCTTTTGCATGACTCTATTAAAGTGAGTAAAGTAGCATTTTTAATATGTTTTTACAGTAACTTCCAAAGCGGGCTAGGCATATTAAAAAAAATAGTCGGACAGGGCCACGCACACCCTACACCACTGCCCCTATATACTAATTAACGGAATTTGTTGTATACATACATATTTCTTCCAAAAAAATTGTATTGAGAAAAAATACCAAAGGCAAATAACCTTTCCAGCTTATATTTTGAGGTATTGGACTAACATTTAACCAAGGGTAGCACAAAAACTTCAAGACAAGGCGGTATTTGCCCTATGACATACCTTAATTGGTCTATATTACCAAAACAGGCTGCCAATGAAGACAACTTTAACTTTTTGGTCATATGGACCAATTAAGGTATGTCATAGGGCAAATACCGCCTTGGGCGCCAAACACACAATTTCAAAAGAAAAGCACAGAGGAATTAAGGATAAGATGTATTATTTAAACATTCTGAAAGGATAATTTGAAATTTAGGCGCTGAAAAAATGGGATTTGGGACAACATTCCAATTTTATCAATATATGAGCCCGAACACAAATCACATATTTTTGCAAAATGGATGCTATGTAACTGCCCAAAAGTGATTCAAACACATACCCGATCCCCGGATTTGAATCCTATAGATAATTTATGGAGTATTTTGGAGACAAATATGTATGTATAAAAAATTGTAACATCTAAAGTATAGGAACCCTGAAAAATGTCTTGCAGGAAGGATGGGGAAAAAGTCAGATATCGTGCACCGAAAATTTAGTTAAATTTTTGCCAAAAAGGCTAAAAGCTGTAAAGGATAACAAAGTATGTCATACCAAGGGCTGAAACCCTAAAAAATCCTTTTTGTTTCATGACACTTTTAGAGTGCACTGTGAGGTTTCTACCTCGATGTTGTTTAACTATTTTTTACCGGAATTTCGTTAATTTTATTTTATTATATTTAAGTTAAGACACTAATGTAAAAATATAAAAAGGAATGAAATCGCTATCATTAACCAATTCTTAGAAATGGTAGTTTTAATGAAAGAAACTGAAGTGGATACTTTTGACTGTGATTCACTGTATTTTTAACGCAGATAAAAAGCAATCATGTATAATTTTTATTTCTGATACATTTATTTGTATTTTCGAGAAACAATGCATGAGTGTGCAACAGAAATATTTTGACGAAGTTTAAACAACACAATGCAAATTCGATACCGCAGTCACAATTTCATTTTTTTACAATTTCACCCCCGAACTACTATCCGACCATTATGTTGGCATATCTTTGATCAAAATTCTTACCTCGTGCCAAAATTTGTCAATATTGAACTATAACTGCGATCTCTACACAAACATAAACTCTGGGATCCCTATATATACTAGGCTGTAACTCCGTTATCTGACCATTTAAATCAATATACTTAGCATCAATTGAAAGGCCAAGAGTTCCTCTTCTTAATACAACTTAAGTGGGTGAAACATGTCTTCCGGGAATAAAGGTATATATTATATAAAGGTATACTAAAAATTTTACAATATTTCACATAAAAGTTTGGGTCCGTTTAACCCGCTTAATATTATCTCACCATCACGACTAATTGCAACCTTCTTCCTTGTCATTAACCCAAACCCTACTAAAAATTTCACGGCGATCAGGCTATAAATGCGACCAACAGAGCCGCTAAAAAAGGATATGAAAGGCTTTATCCTTACGATTTTTTGGAATGTAAGTGCATATTCTGAAAGTCATTTAGGGCTCGGTGTCCAATTTCATGAAAATTAAGGGCGGTTTAGCCGTAATTTTTCAGGAGTTTCCTCTACCTTCCCTCCCAGTTCTTGGTTTGGCTGGCTTACGTGTTCCACGAAATCGATTATTTCTATATTTTCGTGACGTTTGCACATTATTTCAACTATATTCGACTAAATATACAAAAATAAGCAAATTTCCTTTTATTTCTGCAGTTTTTATAATGAAATATGACCAGTTTTCTCTTTTCTGGGATAGCGTTTTTCCTTAGCGCTAAATTTTAATAATTTTCTATAAGATATAATATTTTTGCACACAGGAACAATGATTCTGTTCGCAATTATTAAAATGTATAATAATATTGCTGAAAAAGTTCGATAATGAACTGTTTTTTGGCAAAATATTTAACAAAGGTTACAAAAAACGAATATTTTTGACGCATAGAAAACAGGGTTACCAACGTTTTCTTTGTTATTCTCGCTTATAGGGTTGCCATGGACCAACATATTTTTTAGTATTTGGTTTTTGGATATTGGGCATGGGCTTCTAAAATACTGAGGTGTTATTATTGGTGAAATTGAAAACCGAATATTTTTGACACTCACTGTACGTTTTGGCCAGTCGTCCGATCACCAGAAAAAAAAAATATTTTTATACCTATTTTTCCTCATAAAACATTTCAAGTGATTTAACTTTTTTAAAGTCATGTTTACAAATTCATTAAAAAATCTGACAATAGAAAAATTAAAAAAAGTAAATCTACCGCAGCCGGTAGGATTCGAACCTACGCTCCCAGAGGGAATCTGATTTCGAGTCAGACGCCTTAACCACTCGGCCACGACTGCTTATGCTAACTGGTTGTCTAAAGGCCAATAACAACACAGAGCCATACACTGTGCTATCACCCTTAAAAATAAGAAAACGAAACAAGCAACTCGAACTGATAACAATGGCCTGTATAAACCTTTGAATTATTGTGCGTTCGCGCATTACTTTAGATAATAAAGTATTATTTTTGTAAAAAAAGAAGGGTGGTAAATTGTATTTCTCTCGTTGGTAAGAAACAATGCGAGATTTTCTTTAATAATTTTGCTAATTTTATTTTTGCAGTGGCATTTTTCGCCAATTATTTTGTTTGTTGTTAATTCAAGTAGGGTTTTTTGTTGGCTTTCAATGATGTCCGTCATTGCTCATAAATCTTGTTTTTGTTCATTTGTTTTTTCTTCATCTTCGTACATTTCCATCCCCCTTTTCGTAACAGTGTTCATAAAATGTTTTTTCTTCTTAAGCGTTTTCAATTTTTGCCTCAAGTCATGTTAAGCCGCCGTTAATTGACACCGACACACACATTCAACATTCATTTGCTACGTTCACCGTCATCGTAGTCGTTAACTTTAGTTGATGTTTTTGTTGTTGCAATCTAGAAGATAGAAGCCTAAAGGCTGTGATGCGGCGATACGTACGTACGCCTGGTTGCTTTACGATATTCCAATGACACGACTCCTAGTTATCACCAATTGTCGCAGTGTCGGCACAAAATGTTGCCGCCGTAGAAGATGAAGAGCAGGAAATTGATGACCTGGACACAGTGAATCGAATCCTAAAAGGATTTTAGAATATTTTTTCAGCAAAATGTAGAAAATTAAGACAAAAATGCTACATAATCTATGATGCGGTTAAAAATGTGCGCCGTTCATTTATAGGAGTTCCATATAAAGATCTTTTAGATGCATGACTCAAACGATAATATATTATTGTATTCTATAAGAACATCTACTGGACATTTATGTAGGGGCTTGTGGTTTTCGACGAGATATCCAACTGATTTTCCATAAGAAAACCAACTAGAGTATGAAGACACTTTCCGAATTTCTATGAAACGATCTTCTTGCCTTCTAAAGGGTGATCCATTCAGAGGTTCCTACATTCTTTAAAGAAACATCTAGTTGAATGGGGAACATTTATTATCATTTGAAAGAACATTCGATGATATTTATTTGTTACAGATTATGTCTAACAAATATTGGACGAGGCAACGTGTCAGAGGGTCCATCTGTTGAGTCCAATTTTTAATGACTTGTTCAAGTTTTTCGACTGGAAACTGGCAAATGGCACGTCTGATGTTTCCCCCAGGACCGGAATCGAAGCGACTTTATCCGCATACAATTTTGACTTTACATATTCTCACTGGAAAAAGTCTAACGGAGTGATAGGTGGCCAATCGCCTGGTATAAAACGTGCTCACCGTAGTGTTATTTCATTTTATTGATTGATGCGATGTGTGGGAAGTGGCGCCGTTTTGTTGAAACCAAATGTCGCCGAGATTACGAGCTTCAATTTTAGACATCAAATAGTCGGTAACCTCGGCGCAATAACGGTCGCCATTGACGATGAAGAGGAACTCTTGACCTTTCCATTGATGCCAATTATGCTGATGTACGTGGTCAGATAACATAGTTACAGTATATTCAGTTTTAATTGTGGGTAGTGTTACCATAATCATGCTAGAGGTCGCAGTTATATTTTAATACTGACAAATTTTTGCACGAAACAAGAGATTTGGTCAAGGAAAATTCCAATAATTTTGAAAAATTATCGTAAGATATCTAACTGATGAAATTGCCATTGACCATTATGGAAAAAAATCTAAATTTATTTTTTGGTCCAAATGTAAAATTTTGGGGTCATATTCTGACAAATTACGAACACGAAACTTGAAAACCAACCTCTCTCCTTTGATGAAATTCTTAGCGGTTTGGAAGATATGAACCTGATAAAATGATCCCTTTTGACATCATGGCCCCAGGCCTAATCCGCGAATGTGCAAGTGATATGATTTTCAGTATTTTTTAAGGTTTTAGCCACATTATCATACTGATCTAGTATAACTCCACGGCCACCACATTGACTCGGAAGGATCTTCGACCAGAGGCCCGGCGTGCTCTTTTGGTCCGTGCCGGTATGGAGGTAAACCCCGGGCGAGTATGGATCTGTTCCGTTGACCAGATCCGCATCCATCACATGTCAACAAGGGTGAGATGTAATAGATTAGGGAATGGACGCACTTCCGAGGATGCTCTAGCTTTAATCGCATCCAGGATTACTACGATAGGTAAGTTGCTTCTTGCTGCGCCAGAAAATCTCCCATCGTGGTTCCAACTTCGTCATCGGATTCATCGTCGTTGTTGGTATATGATAGACCCCCGCAGTCTCCCCAACGCCAACATTTTTATTGACAGGCTTTCCCCACCCAGGCACGCTAGGAGAGTGGTCCAAAGGTTAAACGAGAACCCCTAGAATTTTGAATCTGGATATAGAGCAAGCAGCACCTGATAACTGAAATAATACACGATCAAACATATTTGCGATGCTACAACAACTGATGTACATATATGTAATTGGTAGGGGTTTAAAACTTGTCTTTAGGAAATTGTCGGCATAGTTCCTCGTTTCGATTTTGGTATTTTGAAGAATTTTAGCATATTATCGAACCAACAGGACTTAATGATTTAGTACTTAGTTTTCGGTAGGGTAAGGACCATGATTTTATATAGTCCTCATACAACGTTACTCCACGATTTTCGGTATTTTGAATGTTTTAGCCACATTACACCGTCCGACAGCCAAAATTACGCATGAACTGTTCTATGTACGCCTGAAACTATGGGGGCAAATGAGGTAAAATGGCATTTAAGATATTTCGTATTCTCATCTAGTTGACCTTAAAGGATATTCAAAGTCAAACATTCAAACATTTTCAAAAAAAAAAAAAAAAAAATAAAATAAAAATATTAGCTTTATATAATAATTTTGATTTATTGCATTCAAGGAAAAGCAAGTCATCAAAATTGCCCTTGAAGCATTAAATACTAACAAATTCTTTGAAAACATCCTGCAATTTTTTTTTTCAAAAAATATATGTTAATATCCTTTATGTAGTGCAACACTTCCCAAAATTTCAATATCCTAGCTTTGTAAGTCATTTATTAATAACGAACAAAATTAAAGTGACACGAACAAAATTAAAAAAAATATGAACAAAGCATATTCTGACACCGCAGCATTATAGAAGACCAAAAATAAGAAGACACGTGTCTCTGCGTTTTTCCCCATCACTTCCACTTTCGCGGTTAGGAAATCATTTTGTCAGGCTCAGTTTGATATCTGTAGACCAACTCCTAGAAAAAAATTAGAAAATTAGTAAATTAGAAAATTTAGAAAATATGAGCCTGGCAAAATGATCACATTTGACAACAATGCCTTAAAGCTTTGGGCCTATAACCGCGAAAATGGAAGTGATGGGGAAAAACGCCGGGACACGTGTCTTCTTATTCATGCTGCGGTGTCAGAATATGGTTTGTTCATTAGGGATATAACTTTTTGCACTTTTTTGCAAATATCAAAAATACCACCACATAGCCGTGTAGAGCATGAAAATCTATTATGAAAAAGGTGTAATTTTTTCTCTATCGCGAAAAAAGTTTCCGCACCAAATGCATTGAAGTTCAGTAATGCATTTTTTAATTTTTGCTGTTATGACAACATATTTGCTTTTAATTAAATTTTTTATTTTTTTGTAATCCATTTTTAAATCCTTACCAAAGCGTTCTGGACCAATTTGTTCTCACATCGCGCCATTTCGGAGCATTTTATGTATTTTTGACACTATTGCAATTTTTGTTTTTTCTTTATAAACTCGTGAATTTTATATTTATATTTATTGTAGAAAAAATATCAAAAGGGTTTTAGTAATTACAGTCGGCGCGGAAACTTTTTTCACCGAATCGATCTTAGAAACGCGTTTTCATTATTAGGACAAAATTCCCCACGTGGTACTGGTGTTGTATTTTTGTAAAAAACATATACGATTCTCACAGGCAAAGTCAACAAAAACAGCCTGTAACTTTCGCGACTTCGTTGCAAATGACCCCATATTCTTTTGTCCGGTAGGTACAAAAAATATAAACTTAAAATTCACGAGTTTATAAAGAAAAAGCAAAAACTGCAATAGTGTCAAAAATTCATAAAATGCTCCAAAATGGTGCGATTTGAGAACAAATTGGTCCAGAACGCTTCGATAATGATTTTAAATTAGATTACAAAAAAATAGAAATTTTAATTAAAAGAAAATATGTTGTCATAACAGCTAAAATTAAAAAATGCATTACTGAACTTCAATGCATTTGGTGCGGAAACTTTTTTCGCGATAGAGAAAAATTGACGCCGTATTTCATAATAGTTTTCCATGCTCTACACGGCTATGTGGTGGTATTTTTTTGGTTATAGCCCGCCCTATTGTTCATATTTTGTTTATAATTTTGTTCGTGTCGCACAATGAAATAGAATAAAATGTTTTGTTTTCTTTGAAGATTTTTATGTAAATATTTATTAAAAAATAACTTACAAAGGTAGGATATTGAAATTTCGCGAAGTGTTGCACCACATAAATGATATTAACATATTGCATAATTGCAAAATTATTATATAAAGCCCTCATTCTTCTCTTCAATATGAAACCAACAAAAGCATCGTGCGATGAGTACAAGTATTTAAAATATTTTTTGAAAAGATTTGTTCTTTAAAATTTGAATGTCCTTAAAAGGTCAACAGGATGAGAAAACGAAAAATTTTAAGTGCCATTTTAATCCATTTTTCCTATAGTTTCAGACGTATATAGTTCGGTTCATGTGTATCGCAATTTTTTGAAAATTGTCGGACGGTGTTATCCAACTGAAATCACTGATGCAAGTATTATAATAGTCTCTATAATAAATGTACAATTTTTTTGGAATTTTTTTGAAAATGTCTGTAATTCGACTTTTAGCAGACAATACAGTGTGTTCCAGTTTTAATGGCATATTTAATTTAAGTCTCCTCTTAAGTCTCTCCAATACAAACTAATATCGATCAAATATGCTCGATACACATAGTACTATGTGAGCGATTTACCACAGATCAGATTTACATCCTACGAAAAATCCTGACGAAGTCTCAACAGAGGTAGATTAATATATGTATAATACCTTATCCCTACAACTCCGCTTTTGCCGTGATTTGTAAAAAAAATTGTCTTCACAAACTACAAAATAAGTTATTTTAATTACCATCTCGTTTTCCATAATTTATTTAGTTATTTCTTCCCTTTTTATTTTGTAATTATTTTAATAACAAAATGTTTGCTTATGTTTTTTGACAAGAATTGCAAAGTCCTCCAAAAAACATTCGAATTTAAATCAGCTGATCAAACTTGCAAATTCTTGCAAGGAAAATTTTGCTTGCAAAAACTTGTAAGTTCTCAGTAACAAAAGTCTCCAAAACTCTCTCACAATTCTATCTCAATACGCTCTCTTTTACTTTACAACTTAGGTATCGAACAGCATTTTGTAAAAGTTTGCACAAATTTGTACAAACTTTTGGGTTATCGAACAGACCTAATACCTCGATTTGCGTTAAAAAAACTAAATTTTTTTTGATTTGAATTACTGATTTGGTTTGCGTTATAAAATACAATATATGTATGTACATATGTGGCCCCTTAACTTCATCAAGAGGACGTTCATGAGTTCTTAACGTTACACGATGAAACAACTAGCAACGATTAGTTATTTTCTACTGTCTCGAAACATGCATTTAAGGAAGAATCACCTGCGTATAATAATAGGTCTGTGCGATAACCCAAACATTTTTACAAATTCGTAAAAATTTTTACTGAATTCTGTTTGATAGCAAAATTTTTCAGCACAAGAGAGCGAGTTGAGAGAGACTTTTTGGCAGTTCTGTGACTGAAAATTTGTAAATTTTTGCTAGGCAAATTTGTCCCGTGAAAATTTGTAAGTTTTGCTAGCAGAGTTTAAATCAGCTATTCAATGTAAACAACTAGAGTAATTTCACTGAAATTTTGACATGCAATTATGCGTCTCTAGATCGAGTTCCATAGTAGAGTAAAATCGTGAAATTGCTGTAGTGGGGAATTCGACCTAAGAACACGTAATTTCATGACATTTTTTAATGAAATTCACTCTAGTGTGGACTGGGACAAAGCGTTATTGCTTTAAATAAGTAAAATACAATTTTAAAATTTGTGTTAGTTTAAGAGGTTACCTCTACTACTCACTTTCAAAAAGTTGAATAAGAAAATATTGGCTTATTTTGAAATACAGGTAGTATAGAGTATGCCGCAGAAAATTTGAAGTTGATCGGAACAAAATTGGCTGAGATATGATCATTGGATGGGAACAATTTATTGTTTGTATGTAGAATAGAAACTTCAAACGCGTGTTTCTCGAAATGGCATTTTTGAAGTCGGTGCCAACGATAACTCGACCGATCTCCATATGGTTTGGCGAGCTTTTTTAATACATAAAATGCTGGTCTTTAAGAGAGACAGATTTTTTAAAAAACTTTTTGTCCGATTTTTGTACACAAAAACGATAAATATTTTCATTAAAATCGAAATTTTGACTTTGACAGCTCAAAATACTTTTCTAAATGGATTTTTAAAATTATCTTTAGGCGTAAGACAAGATTATTAGGTTCTTAAAACGCCCACAAAAAAACTAGGGGTAACCCCTTAAAATAACAAAAGAAACAAAAACAATTTTCATACCTTTCCGGAAACAGCTGACTTTCTTGCAAGTTCTTACAAAATGTTGTTCGATAACTTTCTGCAATTTTTCTTGCTTGAGAAAGTAAACTTCACTGAGAGAAGTTGCTGGAACTTACTGATTGCTGGGAAAGTTATCGTACAGACCTAATGTTATCACAGAAAAAAGGTTTAAATATCACTCAAATATAGGAAGCTATGCAAATTATAACCAAAGCAATTGTTATATTTGTAGACAACGATCCAGATGAAAATCACAGCGACAAAGCCAAAACGGCTATGGAAGATGCTACTAATAATGAAATTAATTTACCAAAAAATCAGAAATAAAATTCTATGAATCATAATGTGACGATAGTTTAAGAAAAAAAAAAATAATTATATAAACTTGAAAATACCGAAAATCGGGAGGTACAGTTCTATGGGGGCTATATGAAGGCGTGGGACTGCGAATTCAACCGAAACATCTAAAAACTCTCGTAGCCGCATATGTAAACGAAATGGATGACAGTGGGAGTAGTTAATTTGGTTTACATTTTAGGTGTTTCGGTTGAATTTGCATTTAAACGAATTCATCAGTCACACTTATTCTTGAGCTCGAGTCGTCATTAAATTGGGGAAGGGTTCTTTGTTTCAATACAAAGAACTAAGAGAACTGATGAGTCCAAGTTGCGTTAAACGAAACTAGTCTTCTTTGCCATCCACTAAAGAAATCAATTTTAACTACATCCCACTTTAAACTTGTTGTTTTTAAATTGGAAAACAACAAATATGAGATTAGCTTGACTTACCTACAAATAGTAAGACAAAATTCTAGGGAAAAGTTTTATACTCCCAACGAAGACT
The DNA here is from genome assembly GCF_047663935.1 of Musca autumnalis. Classification (NCBI taxonomy): domain Eukaryota; kingdom Metazoa; phylum Arthropoda; class Insecta; order Diptera; family Muscidae; genus Musca; species Musca autumnalis. The sequence continues at coordinate 125,423,460 of NW_027411866.1, read as the reverse complement.
AAGTACAAAATTTTAGCAATGAAGCTAAAACCTTCAAAATACAGAAAATCGGGTGGTACCGTTCTAGGGGGGCTATAGCAAAACGTGAATCGATATTTCCCATTTGCAATACCAAACATCCTAGGAATAATATAAACTTCTATACAAAATTACAAAGCTCTATCTTATAAAATGCGACCTGTATCTTGATTCCAACAGATGGACGGACGGACAGACGGACATGGCTATTTCGACTAAGAATTTTATGCTGATCAAGAATATATATATAATTAAGAGGGTCTCCGATGAATATTTCGATGTGATACAAACGGAACGACAAATTATGGTGGAGGTTATAAAAATCCAAAAACAATTTTTTGGAACCAATTAAATTCTTCACACAAACATGTGAAAACATGTGTTTCGATTTGCGTTGTTTCGCATTGTGTTGAAGTTCGCCGGAACCAACCATTAATGCAAATCGAGGTATTAGTGTACCTTAATTTTGGTACCCAGCACATCTCTCTGCAAAATGTAAATGAAATCCATAGTTGAAGAAGACACGATTTCTCGCACTATGTACTACGACATACAAATGACTTCTATCGCAATTTAACTAACGTATGCTAATAATATTAGCCAAACATTTACATCAAAAATATAATTCCTCGCTTAATTCCAGTAAGATCACACTTTTTCTTATGTAACAAAACACTGTCCAAAATCTCTTGCTGTAACAGTAACAAAAGCAGTAGTATGTAGTAAGTAGCAAGTACATAGAACTAAAAGTTGACAATTGAATGGCCTTTGAGCACTCAATACAATCGTTAAAGACAATTTTTATTTAATAGAAGATATTGTTGCTGATGTTGCTTGGTTATATAGCTGGCTTCTGCTGCAGTTGGTGCTTTTGTCTCATCTTGAATCAGTTATAAGCGATAACATCAAACGCTGTTGCCACTCGGCTATTGTAAACTTTACGGCAACACACAGGCAGATTGTGGTGCTGCAGTTGCAGCAGTGATTATCTAGGCTTTTGGGTTTTTTCAAAACGTCTGCAAAAATGATTTCAAAGATAAGCTGTACCTACCACTGCGTAACAGACAGATTTCATTATTTCTTCTTTTTTCCAGCGTTTCGGCTAAGAAAAAACCTATTCTGTGGCATCTTTTCACTGCCACTGTCAATGTGTTAATGGTTTTTGAGATAATATATTGAAACTTTTTTTTCGCTTTTTGTTATTGTTAATTGAAGAATAGTTAAGAGCAGCTAACAATATAACAAGTCCACATTGGACTTGGGTCAGTTCTTCATATTTTACCTAAGATTCTGATTAATAGGGTATTACCGTACTTTCTTAATGCTACAACTAACAAAAGATATAATTGCTTCGTTATTATCGTAAATTAATTGTATGAAATCGTGAACAAACATTTGGCAGCTTGAAGGATTTGTAATCAAAATAGAGTTGTTGTTGTACTTTTTACGTGGCCTGTTAAATAGACCTTGGATTTGTTAAAAAATACCTCACAGAAAAATGGCTGACATGTGAACAATTATGCAAATGCACATACACAATGGAATTGACATTTGAAACCCCGTGGGTTTATTATTTATATGTATATAGGCGTACTATTAATCAAATTAAGATAATCTTAGCTCTTTTATATTTAATTTCTATATTTTTCGTTTCTTTATTTGATACTAAAAATGGATTTATAAATCCAAATGTTGGTATAGACCATACATGAGGTACTGGCCTATTTAATTAATTTTTTGTGTGTAAATTATGTGTTGCATGAATAGATATGCAGATTGGTATATACCCAAATGGTAAATACAAATTAAAGTGGGAGCCTACTTTCATGCTCTGATTAGGGTAAACAAATCTGATGTTAGTCCATTTTAGCATCACTATAAATAAGATTATCCTCTTTGCATATGAGACAAGTTTAACCCACTTAAAGCCACTTGTCGTTTAAACGCCAGCAAAAATGTGCACAAAAATGCATCATTGCTGCAATTCAATTGCAACGGTCTCTCCTATAAGGCCAAATTGTGGACTTGATGTGTCGCCGGAAACAAAGGTCACTGTCACCTGTAACTTGCAACGTTGCGTTGGTTACAACGTTCTGCGGAAAGATCGCACAAGAAGCAGAGGATGACCGTCATTTCCCGACTTCATAACCTCTGAGCGCTGTACTTTTGGGAGCCATGAGAAAGCTGATTGGCAAGGGTCCAGAGAATATACCAACCACCGCTTCACTGTCCCCCGCTGTCCACTCCCTCAGATGCTCGCAGGGACGTACACAAGGGGGGGGGGGGCATGGCCCCTTTCCCGTTCATAAAGTGACATTTGACCTGTGTAGTTTAACGCGGTCTGGTCGCAAAAATAACTATATTCGTCAAGTGATTTTTTAATTTTCTTACAATGCACTATGGGCCCCATGACAAGGTTTTGAGGCAACAAGTCACTAGAAGCAGCTGAACCTTTTAAATTTCGTTCCGATGTTGATAATGAGCATAAAAATACATCTGCAAAATTTTAGAAAATAATTCAGGTCGGTCCTAATGTTCGAAATAGAAATCTTATGAAATGGCTGGACTGAATTTCATAAAATTTATTTTTTTGAAATTTTGCCTGTAAAGGCGAAAATCGTTTTTAATGATTTTTATTAATTTTCTCGTTTAGAGTTAAGCTTGATGATCGAAAATTTTGGTTTGGGGTTGGTGGGTGAATGATATGTGACCATGAGGCGTTGTCAGGTTGAAATGTTTTTCTTATTAAGTGGCCCAAAGTGTCAAAAATCTAATCCCGTTAATACTTTATTTAAAAATATGACATGTGAGAAAATAGTTAATAAATAAAGTTCATTTTATACATATTTTTAAAAGTATAAGTTTCGGAAAAGTTATAAGTTTAAAGAAAAAAGTTTTTTATTAAAAAATGCTTATAAAAAATGAAAATAAAATTGAATTCAATAAAAATTTAAGATTTGCAAAAAGAATCTGACGCTAAGGAGGTTAAGTGAACAGGATGGAACAAAGCCCTGTCCGTTTAACCCTTTTTTTTAATTTACTAAAATTGCATGGGCAAAAATGTGTGTTTTTGCATACTGTTTTCCTATATGAATTATAGCTTTTTTACACAAATGGAAATTTTTTTGTAAGAGTTTTTTGAAAACGGGACGAGTACTTTTTAATTTTTGAACAATTTTATTTATTTATTTTTTTTTGTTTTTTTTTTTTAAAAAAGCGAAAAATTATAAACAAAATAAAATTTTTGTTTTAATTTTTGTTGGTTGTTTATTGGTGTGTGATTTTTTAATAGATTGGAACAATTGAATAAGTCAAAAACACTCATATTGGTGCAAAATATGAAAAAAAAAACTAAAAAAATTAGCTTTGGTCTTGAAATCCTCTGCAACTACTAGACCGAATCAATCCTCTTTGATGTATCGGAAAGCTGAAAGTATTATCTGAAAGCTGAAAGTGTTATATGAAAATACATCTATCCGTTCAAAAGTTACAAAGTTTTGACAAAAGTTACAAAGTTGAAACACGATTCTGAACCACTGTGCGCCGGGTCCATCTTTTTTTACCCTCCACTACGAACTGTATTGTATCGTTTATGAAAGTACTAAGCCCTTCCTCCACGTTAAGGCTTATTCTTTGGAGCAGCAGAATATCTTAATATATGTATCTTAACTGATGAACATATATATATATATATATATATAAAATAGCTTAGTGATGACTGAGTGAGTGACATGTACAGTGGCGGCCAGCTAATTAGGGACAATAAATTCAGTTTAATAGATTACTCGATTTCATTTAAAAATGTGTAGATTTTGATGAAATAAATTTTGCATATAAGATATAGATATAAGCACTATCGAGTGATGTCAAAACTTTCGGAGATTCTCCATATGTGGGGGAAGTACAGCCCACTTTTCTAAAAATGGTCCATTTTAGCCTGGCCAGCTAATTAGGGACATTATTAGTAAAATCAACTTTAATGTTAATTGATGCACATTTTTATACAAGAATAGCTCGTATTAGTTACTTTATAGTGTATTCAACTGATTTCATGCTTTACCCCCGCCGAAAGTCCTTTAGGGGGCCGAAGTATTACTATAATCCCTAATAATGTGCTTTAGGCCTTCTTTTCCGTTAATGCACCAAAAATATGCATATTTTTGGCACTTTATAACAAAAACTATAGTTTTAGTAACCCCCGACACCATTCCGAACCATACACTTTAATTACCGTTCCATACTTGGTGTACAATTATCATTGAATTACTTATTGACCAGCTTGGATGAGTTATTAGGGTGAAAATCATATTTGAAGGAAGTGTAATGAGGGATTTTTAAGTCAACAAAATGTGGTAATCTGGTCATCAGCATGCTGACATAATATGTTAAAAACATTTTGAATTTATTTCAACAACTGGAGCTTTTCGGCATGGAATACATTTTGTGTGTACCATTTTAAAACTATTCAAATAATACCAACTGTTTGTTTATACGCATCGGATAATTTTTGCAGCAATTTAAACTTATTTTCCCTAAAAAGTGAGTAGTACCGATTGATTTCGATGTGAAAATGTACGTTGTTCCATACAAAAGCTAACACAAGGATCCCTAGGGCTGCCATCAATGTTGTGTGTTTTACAGCCTTTTTAAAAATTGTGTATGTAAATAATCCCTAATCTAAATTTTGCTCAATTTTATAGGTAGCGGAAAAATATTTTTTTTTACATTACGTCGGCATACTAATGACCAGATTACCACATTTTGTTGACTTAAAAATGCCTCATAACTAATCCTACAAATAGGATTTTTACCTTAATGACTCAACCAAATTGGTGAATAAGTAATTTAAGGATAAATGTACACGGCAATTGAAGTGTATGGTTCGGAATGATGACTGGGGTTACTAAAAATATAATTTTTGTTATAAAGAGCCAAATAAATATGCATATTTTTGAGCATTAACCGAAAATAATGTCTAAAGCGTATTATTAGGGATTATAGTAATATTAAGGCCCCTTAAAGGACTTGCGGTGGGGATAAAGCATGAAATCAGTTGAATACACTGTAAACTAACTAATACGAGCTATTCTTGTATAAAAATGTGCATCAATTAACATTAAAGTTGATTTTAATACTAATGTCCCTAATTAGCTGGCCAGGCTAAAATGGACCATTTGTAGAAAAGTGGGCTGTACTTCCCCCACATATGGAGAATCTCCGTACGTTTTGACATCACTCGATATTGCTTATATGTATATCTTATATGCAAAATTTATTTCATCAAAATCTACACATTTTAAATGTAATCGAGTATTCTAATAAACTGAATTTATTGTCCCTAATTAGCTGGCCGCCACTGTATATCATCGCCCAGACGAAACCGCTTGAGGCTTACTTATTTACTTAGCTGGCCCATTACAGAACGTTTGTTCCATAGACCGAACTAAGAAAAGATCTCCAATTCTCTCTCTTTAGTGCTTCGCTTTCTGGAACACCGAGCCTTGTCATCTCTTCATCCACTTGTTTGCGCCATCTATTCATCGCTCATTCGCTGGCCTAGCCAACGCAATCGCTGCATCTCGATACGTTTATCGATATTTATGTCGTTGTAAAGCAGATACAGCTCGTGGTTCATACGACGTCGATATTCACCGTCAACGCAGATTGGCCCGTAGATCTTTCGAAGAATTTATCTCTCAAACACTGCCTTATCTGCTTGCTCAAGTACCCAGGCTTCGGAACCATACATCAGCACAGGTAGTATCAGTGTTGCGTAAAGCATTATTTTTGTTTGACGAGTTGTGGCTTTGTTTTTGAAGTGCTTACTTAAGGTAAAGTAGCATCTGTTGGCCAACACAATTCTTCTTTTTATTTCACAACTGATGTCGTTTGTTGTGTTTACGGCGGTCTTTTACTACCTCAAAATTATAGGAACCAACCTCAAAAGTTGGTCTGATCTCAATGGACGCATGGCGCGTCGACACTATCAAATTGGTCTTCTCGCCGTTTACTGCCAGACCCAGTTTAGCAGATTCTCCTTCGAACTTCATAAAGGTATCGGTTACTTCTTTTACTGATCGTCCCATGATGTCTATATCATGAGCATAAGCAAGTAACATGTGGTTATTGTTGAAGATTGTGCCACTTCTTTTGACGTTTGCCTCTCGTATAACCTTTTTTAGCGGGATGTTGAAAAGATCACACGAAATGCTGTCTGCTTGTCTGAAACCTCTTTTGGTAGAAACTGATCGGAGAGGTTTAATCTGGTACGTACCTTTGCTGCAACAAGGTAGTGGTCCGGGTCTATGATTGCATCTCGGAACGATCGTACGTCCAACACGCTTGATGCATGTCTTCCATCTATCACAACGTGATCAATTTGATTTCTTGTTCTTTGATCTTGCGGCTGTCAGGTGCTCTTATGCATATCGAGATGCTTAAATCTGGTACTGCTAACTACCTTGTTTCTTGCAGCTGCAAAGTCTATCAGCCTCATACTATTGTCAGATGTTTCACTGTGGAGACTGAATTTCCCGACTGTTGGGCCAATTTTGGCATTAAAATCGCCTAGAATAATTTTAATGTCATGGGCAGGGCAACGGTCCTAAGTTTCTTCTAAGCGCTCGTAAAATATATCGTTGGTCCGTTTGTCCTTGTCTTCAGTGGGAGCATGAGCGCAAATAAAGCCGATGTTGAAGAATTTTGCTTTTAATCGAAGTGCAGCGAGTCTTTCATTTACTGGAGTGAATCTGGAGACCAGATGTTTTAACCTCCGACCAACTATAAATCCGCAACCAAACTCATGCTTTGTGTCATGGCAGCTATAATACAGTGTGTCACCTTTAGGTGTTGTTGTGACGCCTTTCCCGTTCCATCGTATTTCCGTATTTCCTGTATGGCATATATTCGCATTTTATAATGCAGACAAATCTGCCTACACTTGGAAAGAACGGCATTTAGTCATAAGTTTGGAAAGAAAAGAGTACACTCTTAGCATACAATTCTGCAATATTAGATTGCAGATTGTAGTTGAATGTATTCTTAAATTTGGTATATATGGACAATAATCGGTGTATATAGTTTAAAAAACTAATATTTTCTTAAGTATTTTGCTATTTTGACATTTAAGAACCCTTACTAGACAGTTGGTATGTTCCAGAAAGTTGTTTTCCTGTAACTTTGCTACATTATTGTAGTTGATTGTTTTCTTGAATATTGAACGGTACAGTAAAAAATCACACTTGTTTTGCTACTTTGACGTTTAAGAACCGTTTGTACAGAGGTCGCATGTTTCAGAAAATTGGTTACTTCATGATTTCCGCTATTTTTCCGATCAAAATAGCTCTAATTTGCAATTTAAGGTTTCCCTGAAGATACAATCGATTGCCTTAAAACTATAGTTACCGCACCTAATCCTAATATGCATTCCCCAAATAACACAAATAAATCAGAAAATCTCAAAAAAAAAAAAAAAAAACTAAGACAAAGACAAAAGAGCAACGAAATTAATATGCGTCTGGGTCTGTGAATCATGACAAACGAAGATGAATAGTTTTCTGACACTAAACGTTAAGTAAACACGCCAAAATTCTAAAATGTCTGTAATTAAGGGCTACGCTACGTTCAATGGTGTGGCAGGAGGAGCCGGAATATATGAGTGCGGAAAATAAGAAGGTTCGTTTTTTAAACATATGCGAATGGCTTCCATAATTTATGATAACCTCGAAGACAAGCAACTTGAATGAGTTTTCAACACATTTTCCTTAAATATGGTCTTTTGTTTCGAAAGCGTTTTTCATTTTTTGGCCAACATAATTTATGCATTTTTGCTGGTGTTGTTGTTACACAAAGCGTATTAAATACATAGTTCTTTATTTTTTGTTAATTCATTTTTCGTCAGCCTGCCTGCCAGCCAGCTATCCAGCCGTTGTTTTGAAACATTGGATCACCATGAGCTATCATCCATCCATTCATTGATGCACTTGCTCACTCACTTAACACGCAATATTTCATAGGGTTTAGTAGAACTCTTTTTTCTTCCCTGCAAAAAATTAAGATGAAGAAGAGGAGGCAGTGAAAGACAATGCCGCCAAGGTACTAGGTGACGCCAAAGACGTAGAAAACCCATTAACCAATCATAATGATGACTTCTTCTTTGCCTGTCTGCTTGGCTGCTGATGTTGGATATTCATTCGGTAATGATAATGAAGAGGAAACCAAAAAATGTGACATAAAAATGGCGTGCAGTTAATGGAGGTTACTTGTATTAGTTCCTATGGCTGTGTAGCATTACAGCCAACCTGCTACATAAATTCTCATTCACCTTTGATGTTTTTTGTTTTGTTTTGGGCTCAGTGTCATCATTCAAGACAAGGAGGTTAGCTGGTTGGTTGGTGAGAGCTAAAATTCAACAAAATTTATGTTCTGTTGTGCAAAGGGCGTGGAATTATTAATTAAAAACTAATTTAAAACGTATCATACATATTGCGAGGACGCTCGTCTGTGTCCGGCCTCTCCATAACATTTTCAAGTAGCAACACTGGCAGAGATCATAAATCGACATAAATAATATTCATCTTCAAATGGAAATCAAAGATTATTATAACGTCCACCATAAGATGGAGGGTATATTAAATTTATCATTCCGTTTGTAACACATCGAAAAATTCGACGGATCAGTGCTATTAAAATATCAAAATTTTTTCTTTTTAAGATTAATTTTTCGATTTTTCGTTTATAATTGTTTTAATGCCCTCCACTAGTGTGGATGGTATATTAACACGGTGTTCTTGAACCAACTTTAAATGATTCTGAAACTACAATGATCATAGATGAGACAAATCAAAAACCAAAAAATAATGCCGGAGCGCTAAACCAAGCAAAATTAATTGGAAGTAGTGCAAGTAGACTAGTGCTTTCACGGCATGATTTGATGCAGTTCTAACGGAGTCGTGAAAAGCACACCATTCCCCACATTTTATGAACATTCGGATGCGATTCAACGAATGACATCCATTTGAAAAATTAAAAATGCACTGCGCATTCGGATGCAATCCACAGATTGACTCCGACCGTTACATTTTATTAGCAGTTGCGAGAGGTCCCTACAAATACATAAGTCAGTTTGTACATCCCTACCGGCATCGATTTTTCCAAAAACAGAACAGCGTGTTAACATTTGCTAAAATTTGTTATAAAATAAAACAATTTGCGAACGCTTTTGCGGTAATTTATGAGAAGAAAAATGTTTAATGGAGTGCTGTTGGAGAACAAATCTAAATCTTAACAGATGGAACGACAATATAAAAACGCCTTTAACATACGAAGCAAAAACAAAACAGCTTGGATTAAATGGAGGGTGGAGGAAACAGTTGCGATGTGTACAAAAAAATGAAGAATAGCAACATGGTGCCTCCTCCAGTGGGCCTTCTACATAAGGAGGAATATATTCTTCCAGAACAGCGTCACAATCACATGCTTTCGTTGCAGTACCTGCTCAGTAAGATTCATCCCAATCACTATATGGTGGTGATCAAGCAAAGCAAGAAGAATCTTCATGATCTTGAATAACATTCATACAACCGCATTTGCAGATCGTAGCTAAGGAGCGTCAGCTGCCTCGACAAACCAGATTACTTATGGCTCAACTACGCTCGGGAAAGTGCAGCCGTATAAACTCCTATTGGGCAAGGATCGACGGCACTGTGCAAAACATCTGCCCTGAATGCGGCACAGGCCCGAACAACATACGCGGCACCTTTTCAACAGCCCCGCCAAATCTACTCAATCGAAGCAGCCAAGTTCCTGGAACTGGAGATTTACCCAGAGCCAGATTAAGCAGAAAAAAGAAAATATAATCACATAATGCAAAACACTGTTACAACAACAATTGCGATTGAATTTAAAAGAAATTTCATAATTTGTGTTAATGTAATAAAGTTCGTCATATTTTTGTTTTACACAAATAATAAATTATTTTTATTTATTCCGGATATTTTGGAATGGCTGTCATTTTTATTGTATCTTTGAACGGCTAATAACAGATTCCGAAGAGTGCCTTTAAACTCCATCCAAAGTACTGCATCAAAACACATGCTTTGGATGCAAATTGGACAGCATCCTATTCTACCCTAAAGGGTTGGTTAAAATGCAATGACAAAGGGTTAGGTAAAATGCAGTGCTAATGGAGTTCATCTTTCAGTAGTCCCGCTCTTGTAAAAATCATGAGTGAAAATGCATAATTTGGTGCACTTCCAAATCACTTGTACATATGATTTAACTGCATCTTTGGAGGCAAGCATTTTGCTTGGAAATAAATCGTGGTCAAAGTTTTAATTTTTAGGTTTTTTAGTTTTTTACAATTTTGCTTGAAAAACCGCAAGTCCTATGATATGGGACTAAAGAAATTGTTGTAGCAGTGAAAATTCTCTACAAGATTTACATCTATGAGATATAGAAGTTCAAAGTGGAACGATAACCTACTGCATCGCCTCCTTGTAAAACAAGGTCATGTACGGTGCGCCTTAACTAACATTAAAAAAAACTGCTGCGAAGTTTTTGCAGATTTTGAAACAGCAATGTTCATAGATAAGAAAAATGCAAAAACAAAAAAAAAAATCACTGGAGGGATTTAAAAAAAATTGCGGTCAAGTTTCACATGTTTAGATTTATTTTACTTAATTTTGCTTGGAAAACTCAAGTCCTACGTAAGTGGGGCTAAAGAAAATGTTGTAGGTGTGAAAATTCTCTAGAGGATTGATTTGGTCCTAGGTCTTACAATTTTTGAGATATAGAAGTTCACGTCAACTTTTTAAGTTTTTGTCTTAGATTTTCACGATTTGCTTGAAAACGGTAAGTGTTATCGAAATGGGACTAGAGAAAATCGTATAGCTGTGAAAATTCCTAGATTGTACCATTTTTGAAATATATAAGTTTAAGTTGGGAAATTGCAGTCATGACATTGTTTTATACGAGTGAATTGTCCCTATTTAAACTTCTATATCTCAAAAATGGTAAAACCTACGACAATATCGAAAAGGACAATCTTATAGAGAATTTTAACTCCAAATTTTCTATAATCTCATTTCGATTGGACTTGCGGTTCCTAAGCAAAATCGTGAAAACCTAAAAAATCTCTAAAAATGTGAACTTTGACCGCGAATTATTGAAAAAGCGCTGTGGGACCTTTTTTTAATTTTTCTCATCTATAAACATTGTAGTTTCAGAATCCACAAAAACTTCCCAGATGTAAGCTCCTTTCATTTAAAGTTGGTTCAAGAGCAACGCGTTAAGTTTGTTTGTGTATTAGGGGTGACCCCCACTTGTAAATTTCAGAAAATCGAAAAAAAAATTACAAGCATATTTTTAAGTATAATTATAATATAATATGTGGTAAAACTTTCAAGTCGATCGGAATAAAATTGACTGAGATATGAGTGTTGGAAGGGAAAAAACCATTGTAATTTGTATCTAACATGGAAACTAAAAACGTGTCTTTCTCGAAATGACATTTTGAAAACGGTGCTAACTCTAGTTCAAAAACTAATAAACCGATTGTCATATAATTTTGTGGGCTTATCAAGGTCATCAAAAACTAGTCCTACAACGATCGATTTTATTTGAAAAAAATGTTTGCCCTTTTTTTGCCCATAAACCTCAGTTTTTCCACCATTTCCCTTAAACCTAATATTTTTTTATATAATCGATCGGTGAAGGATGAGATCTTTATGTTCTGAATTAGCATACAAAAATATGTGGCGATCGGTTTATTAATTTTCGAGCTAGAGTTGGCACCGCAAAACGCTTCAATAAAAACATGGCTTGGTAGATGATCAATTGCCACAAAACTACGTAATATTTTTCAGAAAGTAGATTAAGATGTGCTCTTTCAGATGAAACAAACATCTAATAAAATTTTTTCATATTTTTCTTGGAAAAAAATTCATGAAAAATGGCTTTAATTGGGCTTTTCAACCGTTTGTAAGACATTAAAATAATCATTTGCGACCCTATAAAGTATTTATATTCTTGATCAGGGTAAAATTCTGAGTCGATTTATGCATGTCCGTCGGTCTGTTGTACTCAGATGTGGGAAGATGTGTCTTTTGTTAGCAGGCAGATCAAGTTCGATGATGGGCTCTATCGGTCCACGTTTTGGTATAGCCACCAAATAATGGTACCGCCTGATTTCTTGTATTTTGACGTTCTCGTTACATTTTCGGACTAAATATGAAGCTATAGTTTGGCATTTAAGGTTCCTAGTGACCAAAAAACGTGTATTCCGAAATTTATTTACATATTTCCATATTTCGGTATAGCCCCCATATAACGGTATCTCCCGATATTCGGTATTTTGAAGATTTTAGTTAAAATTTTTAACAGAACTCGCTGTAATTTGACATATGCGGTTCTCAATGGCCACGAAAGTTCTACATAAAGAATCGTAAACATAGGTCCATGTTTTGGTATAGCCCCCCTATAACGGTTCCTCCCGATGTTCGGCATTTTGAAGATTTTAGCTAAAATGATTAACCGAACTAGCTGTATTTTGACATTTGAGGTTCTCAGTGAACACGAAACTTCTATAATAAAAATCGTGACCATACATAGGTCCATAGTTTGATATAGCCCTCATATAACGGTAGCTCCCGATATTCGGAAGTTTAAGGATTAAAAAAAAAACTAGCTTGAATTTGACATTTGAGGTTCTCAGTGGTCACGAAAATTCTCCACCAAGAATCGTCCACAAAGGTCTATGTTTTGTTATATCCCCATAGAACGGTACCACACGATTTTCGGTATTTCGAGGGTCTAAACTGCAATTTTTTAACCTAACTAGCTGTAATTTGACAGTTGAGGTTCTTTGTTGCGAAACTTCTCTACCAAAAATTGTCAACCTAGGTCCATGTTTTGGTATAGCCCCCATTTAACGGTACCTCCCGATTTTCGGTATTTTGAAGATTTTAGCTACAATTTTCCAGAAAGCTAGTGCAACGGTATGCACGTGGTGCAATGGTATGCACGCCCGCCTTGCACGCAGAAGGTCGGTGGTTCGATTCCCCGGCCAGGCAACACCAACAATTTTTGAACTGTGGCAAAATACCACTCAGTAATGTTGGCGACATTTCCTGAGTATTTCAGCCTTGAAAAACTTATCTACAAGTGGTGTCTTACTAGGCGTTTACACCAGACAGTTTGTCTTCAAATACAACCCTGATTTACTAACACATACATACATTTGTCGTTTGTCTCCCAGCTGTCCATCATTTTTTCACAGACAGTAAGGAAGACAATTTTTTTGCGTTTTTGTAAAAATAGGTGAAATAATAATTGAAATGTGTTGAAAACAAAAGAACATGGACATTAGGGCTATAACCCAAAAAATACCACCACATAGCCGTGTAGAGCATGGAAAACTATTATGAAATACGGCGTCAATTTTTCTCTATCGCGAAAAAAGTTTCCGCACCAAATGCATTGAAGTTCAATAATGCATTTTTTAATTTTAGCTGTTATGACAACATATTTGCTTTTAATTAAAATTTTTATTTTTTTGTAATCTAATTTAAAATCATTACCAAAGCGTTCTGGACCAATTTGTTCTCAAATCGCGCGGTTTCGGAGCATTTTAGGAATTTTTGACACTATTGCAATTTTTGCTTTTTCTTTATAAACTCGTGAATTTTATGTTTATATATTTTGTACCTACCGGACAAAAGAATATGGGGTCATTTGGAACGAAGTCGCGAAAGTTACAGGCTGTTTTTCTTGACTTTGCCTGTGAGAATCGTATATGTTTTTTACAAAAATACAACACCAGTACCACGTGGGGAATTTTATCCTAATAATGAAAACGCGTTTCTAAGATCGATTCGGTTAAAAAATTTTCCGGGCCGACTGAATTACTAAAACCCTTTTGGTATCTTTTCTACTTATAATTTTAAATTTGCTTTGTTTGAATAAATATTTATAGACAAAAATAAATTTCTCACAGGCAAAGTCATTAAAAACTGTCTGTAACTTTCGCGAATTTGTTGCAAATGACACCATATTCTCTTGTCCAATAGGTACAATAAATATAAACTTAAAATTCGCGAGTTTATAAAGAAAAAACAAAAATTGCAATAGTGTCAAAAATTCCTAAAATGCTCCGAAACCGCGCGATTTGAGAACAAATTGGTCCAGAACGCTTTGGTAATGATTTTAAATTAGATTACAAAAAAATAAAAATTTTTATTAAAAGCAAATATGTTGTCATAACAGCTAAAATTAAAAAAGTGCATTACTGAAATTCAATGCATTTGGTGCGGAAACTTTTTTCGCGATAGAGAAAAATTGACGCCGTGTTTCATAATAGTTTTCCATGCTCTACACGGCTATGTGGTGGTATTTTTGATATTTGCAAAAAAGTGCAAAAAGTTATATCCCTAATGGACATAAACAAAATATGTGAACGGAAAATAAAAAGAAATCGACGATTTTCATTCAAAATTTTAAAACTGTTTTTGCAGTTGTCGGGACGCCTACGTCACAGAGGCAAGTTGTGGGATTTTGACAATCAATACATGAACTCAACTGTCCTGTCATTTGTAAACGCAGGGTTAGGACACGCCGTTCGGACACGGCGATAAACAGTAGGTCCCATATCATTGAGCTAAATATGAATCGAGGTGCACTCATTGATATCAGAGAAGTCTCCCTTGTCCCGGATGGGATGTTGTGGTACAATGTTTTTTGTAGCTATAATTTAAATTTGAGGTTCTCAGTGGTCACGAAAGTTCTCCACCAAGAATCGTCCACATACATACACGAATTTCGGTATTTCGAGGTTTCAACTGCAATTTGCTAACCCAACTAGCTGTAATTTGACAGTTGAAGTTCTCTTTTGCCGCGAAACTTCTCAACCAAAAATTGTTAACCTAGGTCCATGTTTTGGTATATCTACAATTTTTTACCGAACTAGCTATAATTTGATATTTGACGTTCTCAGTGGTCACGAAAGTTGTTCACTAATAATCGTCAACATACGTCCATGTTTTGTTATAGCCCCCATATAACGGTATTTGCCGATTTTCGCCATTTTCAATATTTTTGAGCGAACTAACTGTAGTTTGACATTTGAGATTCCCTTACTTACTTACTTACTTAGATGGGTTTTATTCTAAATAGAACGTTTTGTTACATAAGCCGTACTAAGAATTAACCGATTTTGTACTTTGCTTCTCCAATTTTTGATGTTTTGTGATATCTTCTCTTGGGTCACTTATTGTTATTCTGCATAGTCTTATTTATTTTGCAGGAATACCAAACTCAGACATGACTTGCAACACCTTTGACCTTATAGGGATTTCGTAGGCGGCTTTGTAGTCGAAGAATAGGTTGTATGTGTCGGTGAGTTTTTATGGGTCTTCTTTAGGATTTGCCATTGAGTAAAGATTTGGTCTAATATAGTTTTCCAGGTCTAAAACCGCATTGGTAGGACACGATTATTCCTTTGGCCATAGGTTTTAGCCATTCACAGCATTTTATATGCGATGGGTAAGAGATTTATGCCTCTGTAGTTGGCACAAACCGTCTTGTTTCATTTCTTGTGCATGGGACATAGCAGACTGAGGTTTCAATCTTCGGGTATACAGCATATACAGCATGAGGCATACTCCTTATCAGTATGTGTCTACCGGTTTTGAACAGTTCGCCAGGCAGCACATTAGATTCTGCTGCCTTATTATTGCCTATTATTTGCTGTTTTGACCTCACTTTCGCTAGGTGGCAAACACTCAATGCCGTCGTTTTGGATTGGTTCTGGGATTTCTTCATCGCCGACTATATTCGACACCAAAAGCTTGATGAAATGCTTCTTCCAGATCCTCAGTACGCTATCTGTATCAGTTACCCAGCAGGCACATTTTTGTGCATAGATTGTGAAGGGAACATCTTTGCACGAGAATGTGCCTGCACCATACCGCTCTGTCTGATGTTTTACAATCTGGTAAAATTTTCGGACTTCATTCTGATTCCGGAACATCTCGAGTTTATCTCTCTCCTCTTCTCGCGATATTTTTTTTTGGCGCTTGGTGTTGCTTCTGCAGGTTTGCCCAGTATGGAAGGGTGTCTTCCGTCTATCACAACATGATCTATCTGGTTTCTGGTTCTCCTATCTGGGAACATCCACGTGGCCGGGTGTATGTCGAGATGTTAGAACCTGGTACTGCGCACTACCTTGCGTTTTACCGCTGCAAAATCGATTTGCCTCATTCCGTTATCGAATGTTACGTTATGAAGGCCGAACTTGCTGACCGTGGGACCAAAAATATTTTTTCTTCCCAATTGTAGCTTTAAAATCTCTTAGAACAGTCTTAATGTCATGGTCAGGGCAGGGGTCATATGCTTCCTTTAGGAGCTTGTAGATTATATACTAAGTCTGTTAATCTTTCTCTTCGGTCGGGAAATGGGCGACGAAACTGATGTTAAAGAACTTTGCGTTTATGCGGATTGTGACAATTCTCTCATCAACCGGAGTAAAACACCAAGCTCATATTTCGTTCGATGACAGCTACATAATAGTGCGTGATGTTTTCTTCATCCCGATTCCATCACGCTTCTTGTAAGCCAATAATATCAGCTTTGTATTTACCAAGTACATTCGCCAGTGGGTAAACTGCATCTGCTCTGTAAAGATTCCGTACATTCCTGTCTATTCTTCGTGTTTTGAAGTTTTTAGCCACATTAAGGTACCCAAATAACTGAAATTTGGTATTTAGTCTTCTTTGTGAAATTTGAACGGTACCTCCCGATTTTCGGTATTTTGAAGGTTGTGGGGTCAATATCCCACCGAAATGGTTGAAATTTTGTATGTAGTCTTCTTTGGGGCTACAAAACTTTCCCCTCAGAAATATGCCAGTGTATGTCCACGTTTTGATTTTGCCTCCCATAGAACGATAACTTCCGATTTTTGGCATTTTAAGGTGTTAGCCTCATTCTCACATCGACATGGTTGATCTTCAGTACTTAGTTTCTTTGGGCCAAAAAAAAACTCCCCCAGAAATTTCACAGTATAGGGCCACGTTTTGATATAGCCCATGTATAAGGTTACCTGCCGATTTTCGATATTTTGAAGACCGAAATGGTCTTCTTTGGGGCCACAAAATATATATGTAACACCCATAGAACGGTACCTTGGGGATTTTCGGTGTTTTGAAGGTTTTAAAAAAAATTATATTTAGTCTTCTTTGGGGCAAAAAATTCTCCCTCCCCCAGAAATTTGGCTGAATATACTCACTTTTTGAATATATCCCATAGATTCATACACGCAGAAAAATTTATGTTAGAAATATGTTTGGATCCAAACAAATATATGTTTGGGACCGGTTGCAAACAAATATATGTTTGGATCCAAACATAATATGTTTGGGTCCATACAATTATATGTTTGCAACATTTTTAACATATCTCAATTCGATATGTTTGGGTAAAACATATTTCTTATGTTAGAACATTTTTTTGATGGGTGGAGAGAGGATGTTTGTCAACGAGAGTAATAACAGTGCTCTCGCGGCTGTGGAATGCTGTTTTATAATAAAGAGTTTTGTGTATTGTATACAATGGTGGGCTTTCATACACGCCAGCGTTTATTGTCAACCCTCACGCATTCTTACGCTCTTCGAATCAGTTGCTGCTGAGAAGCCGAAGAATGAACACACGTATGGGGTTCGCGAGTGATTTTCTTGTGTACACACAACGAAATCTACAATTATTTTTCAGGGAATTAATTATGTTGGTAAAAATGTATATAACAACATAATAAAATTTTTGTTATTTTACAAAAAGTGTTACACGTTTTAAGAAAACATTTTTGCGCATATTATCATAAATTAAATACGCATTATGTTATGGAAAAATGATATTATGATGAAAAAATACAAAAGTTTAAATATTTTTTTAATTTTTCTCTAAAGAATGATTTAAACAATAATATTATTTTCTTATTTAATTTTTTAAATGCACAAAGCATACAATATCATGTACATGTTTACAGATCATTAAGGCAGCGAACACAAAATACTTGCACTTAATTTCTTTCAGTGAATTTTCATTCTCTCTCTCACTCATACTCTCAATTTCATTTTGCCCATCTATGATTGTATAATAGAACAGAGTGAGGCAGAGAACATTTTTGGGTCTCTCTTGTGCTCTCAATGAGCGTAAATTTGTTGTTGTTCACAACATGTTAGCATCTACACAGGCTGTGAGCGATAACAAATTTACGCTCACTTAGAGCACATGGGCTCTCTTGTGAGTCACAATGCCTCCTCCTGTAATAGAAGACGTAGAAGCATACGTGGCATGTATGCGTCAAACTCGTGTGTTTCTTGTTTTGTTGTTGTTAACCAACTTAGCAAGCGACGAAGAAAAGAAGAAATGATATGAATTATATTTTTTTTCTTTCTTCAGTGTTTTAGCTGCCTTTGTAGAGTCAAGACGGTAAAGTGAGTGAATAAATCAGTGTTTTGTGTTTTCTTAAATAAATTGTGCTTATTTTTTATTGGACAAGGAAGAAATCGCATTTAATATTGGTATTTACATACATGCTTATTTATGTATATTTGAAATATAGAATATCCATATATATTTATTACATTACATAATCATTTGATTCTAGATGCCGATTCCCCGCTGATGATTTTAACTATGAGGACAATTTGTTTTATTTCACAACTAATGAGAAGCGTTCAACTACGTTTCTAAATATTTTTCCTTTTTAAAAGTGTGACTATTTACAAATTATTTCAATCAGTTTTTCTTTTATTAAAGTGTGTTATGTATTTCTTTGGAATTTTCTATGTACCTATGTGTTTGTTTTTCTTTTGTCTTTCAATAAAAAACCACAACATTTGTATGTATACTATAGAGATAGCCAGTGAGTTCTTACTGAGAGCAAGTGAGCACACATTTTAAAGTGTTTTACATTGAATTTTACGCTCCCTTGCTCTCAGTAAGCGCCCACTGGTGCATGTTTTTGTTTTTTTTTGTGCCTTTTGGGTTTGTATTTTTTTGCACCCAAACATATAAAATGTTTGCACCCAAACATAAAATTGTTTCCACCCAAACATATCTTTGCTTGCACCCAAACATATATATCTTTGCACCAAAACATAAATATCTTTGTACCCAAACATATATATGTTTGCACCCAAACATATATTTGTTTGCAGACCCAAACATATATTTGTTTGCAGACCCAAACATATATTTGTTTGCAGACCCAAACATATATTATGTTTGGGACTGTTGCAAACATATATGTGTTTGCTGCAAAATATGTTTGGGACATATGTTAGAGAGGCCGTTTTTTGCGTGTTCCTCCCAATTCTCTGCATTTTGAAGGTTTTAGCCGCATAATCTATCCGAAATGGAAGAAAATTTGTTATTTAATCTTCCTTAGGACTAAAAAACTTCCCCCCAGAAATTTATCAGTATATGTCCATGTTTTGATATAGCTCGCATAGAAAGGCATCTTCCGATTTTCGGTTATTTCAAAATTTTAGCCAAATTATCTTACCGAAATGCCGAAAATTCGGTATTTAGTTTTATTTTAGGCTACAAAACTTCGCCCTCATAAATTTGCCAGTATATGGTCACTTTGTGATATAGCCCCCATAAATCGGTACCAAATTTTCCGCATTTTCAAGATTTTAGGTACATTATCATGCCGAAATGTCTGAAATTTAGTATTTTGTGTTCTTTGGGGCTACTAAGAAATTTTCCTTCCCTAGAAATTTTCCAGTATAGGACCACTTTTTGGTATAGGCCCAATATGACGGTACCACCCTATTTCAAGTATATTAAGTTGCTGAACACATTTTAGGCCTGAATTTGCTCTAATTGGCAGCAAGTTCACAAAATGTCCCCATCACATATTGCCGGACATTGGTACTTTCGCAACAGAAAGAAAACTATTTATTTAATTTTAGTTCAGAATGTTTCATGGTGAAGGTTTTAAAAAGTTCGATCCGGCCGAACTTAACCCTTCTTTCATATTACATTTGTTTCATATTACATTTGTTTCTCACTGCACTTCTTTCTCATGTTTTTTTTGTGCTTTCGCTCTCTCTATTCCTCTCTTTTTATTATATGAATGAATTATTTTTCTTTTGCCGAAATGTCACATGTCAGCCCATATTTCTTAAATGCCAAATACTTTTTGACATAATAGTCCAATTACCTTATCGCACGATCATCGATCGTTGTGGTACGTTCTCTGGCTGGCTGGTTGGTTGACTGTGACCAAGAAGAAAACTGACAAGAGCAACAACAAAACCACCAACGATCGATCCACACACAATCAGCAGCAGCAGCTATCCAGTTAACCAATAAAAAGTCCAGCAACAACAACTTGGGCATGAGGAGCAAATGGGAAACCACCAGCAAGCATCACATTGGACTAAAGTGTTGAAAAGAACTCTCTCATATCATTATCAGACATGGTATGTTAAGTGGGGAATATTTAAATTATCATTTCAAATTTCACCCAAAATAGTTTTAATATAATTCATCATTTAAATGGCACTCTTCTTGGCGGCTGTAGAAAACACCTTTGACCTGTACGAACAGTTGAAGGGATTACATGATACATACTGATGTTGAACCAAATGTGTGTTTAATTTATTGACAATTTCGTAATTTTTCCACGCTGCTTTTACCCCTCAGTTTTTGTAAAAAAATTATTCATCTCACACGAATTTTCAAATTTTGTAGATCGATTTACTCGCCTTAGCGCAAATGTACAGCGCTGATTTTTAAATGAGGAATTCTCTACTAAATATGGAACGCGTCTACGAAAAATTAGGTCTGTATGTCATCTGGGAGCAGAGCTATGGATGACTAAATTATTACCAAAATAAACGAACGAACAAAAATTAGTTACAAAAACAGGGGGTTAATATGTTTTCGATGTGATAGAGATTTAATTGAAAACGCGAACGACAACTCCTCCAGATATTGATCTAAAATTGCTATACATATTCCCCAAATTTACAGTACTGACCCTCCAATCGAAATACTTATGGTGATAGTTGTGATGGCAATCATGATCAAAATCAGAAAAAAACTCATTGCTAACTTATTGCAGTGTTAACTGTTCCAATCGATATGGTTGGTGGTGGTATGGGTATGGGCTATGCTTAAGCAGCCATACTCGATCACTGAATTGAATGTAATGGTTGGTCTTCGATCTTTACCACGGTGGCTAAGTGCCAAGAGATCGATTATTTATTGCTTTTTAGCCTACTTGTTGTTATGGTACTTACGGCGGTCTCCCGAGCTGATGAGGAAGCATTCGTTTGTGATATGAATACAAGAACTACAAAACAAAAACAACAACAAAAATCATAGACTTCAATAAAGCTTAGCGGCGGCCGAAAGGAACGCATTTTTAAATGATCATTCTCAAGTAGAGGAAATCCATTTAAATAGCGCGTACCATATTCATACACACGAACAAAAAAAAAAAATTGATGTTCGACAATGTTTGTGCGATTACAAGATGTTTGGCCCGGTTAAACGCGTTGTTACATGTTCTTGTACGTATTTTTTGTTGCCATTGATCTGATCGCCCTTTTTTCTTTCTTGCGTACACAATTGACAGACGAATGCGAAAGAAAACAAAACAACCAGCAAAAACATTAATATCCTCCTCTCTTTAACATCTGGTGAAATAAAAAAACGCAATTTCAATGGCTTGCCTTGTGCCAATACCACCGGACGAAAAAGAATACGGCTCTTAAATGTGGAGGGGTTTCAAAAGAAAAGCATAGACGCCGTGTTCTTTATCGCATTAAAACTGAAGTGTTGACTTACAGCTTCTTTCCCTGTTTTATCATTTCATGTTTCATTCTCTAAGGATTTAGTGGAAAGTTTTTTTGATTTATGCAGGGAAGTCCAATTTTTAACAATGTGAAGGTGCGTCCCACGTTATTTTCAAACCTTGAGTTTTCCCGCGAAGAAAAACTGACTACAGGGTTGATCGCAATAAGCAAAACAAACATGTAAAGCGGAAAATAGAAGTTACGGTCCAGGGCCTAAATAATCCAGTATCGGCGGGGACCAGTGAACTGCCTACGAGTCACACATCGTCGCCATCAAACATTTGTGAGCAAACATATCCCACATATGTATGTCGGTGCCTTAGCATCTGTGGTCGAAGGTACGGCTACAAGCTATAACCTAAGGGAAAACAGGGAGGTGGAGACAGGGAAGCTTAGAGATAGATTTAACTTGAACCAACCACCAGAGACTTGGAGCGATCCTGACCCCGATTCCGACAACAATAGCAAAATAAACAACATGGTTGTGGGAAAACCCCAAAAAAAGAGAAAAAATAAGAGAGAGCATCGCAAAACTTATAACGAAAAGAGTGCAGAGGTCAGGGGCTCAACGACGGAAGTTGAAGAAGAACCAGGCGCGACTGTATAGAGGACAGTGGGATGCTCCAAAAGATATCAACAATACTCCCTCTACTTCCTTGGAAGCGGTAAAGAGGATAAGATATCCTGAGTAACAGAACACCACTTAACCGTTTAAGAAGAAAAATGTTTCCCAAGGTTACTGTCCAAACTATACTTCGTTGGAGGGCAATAAGGTAAGCTCGCACATGAGAATGACCGGGGGACCCAGAAAAAAAACCTAGGACCTTTCAGAAAAAAAGGATGACCGCGCAGACCGAAAGGGAGCCTCTATCTACTTATTAGATAGCCAAAGGACACTACAAGGACTGCCGGTTCTATGCACCGGATTGACTTGGGGGGTGTTCGATTATCTTCTTCAACATAGGAGTGGCAATTTGTCCAGGAATGCCTGCTCCGAGTAATTTTGGTCCGTGTCGAGATAGAGATGAACCCCGAACCAGTATGGGTCTGTTCTGTTCGTCAGATCGGCATACACCACAGGTCAATAACGGTGAGATGTAGGGGATGTAGGTAATGGGTCCGATTCCGAGGGTGTTTCGGCCTTAGTCGCAGCCATGATTACTGGGATAGATATGTTGCTACTTGCTGCGTCGCCGTCGGAATACCAGACGCCCCGAAGTTTGTCCAACAGCAAGAAACGCAGCACTGCAATTCAATTGCAACGGTATCTGCAATAAAGTCAGCGAAATTGTGGATTGTATGAGTCGAAAAACTTCATGATTGCCGACAACAACAAACGCAGCACTGCAATTCAATTGCAACGTTCTCCGCAAAAAGATCAGCGAAATTGTGGACTTTAGGAGTCGAAAAAACTTCATCATCTCCATGATCCTGGAAAAAAAGCTTACCGCCATCTGTATATTGTAACGTTGCGATTGTTACAACGTTTTGCAGAGGGATGGCCCAAGAATCGGAGGAGGAGGACTTGCCTTTCTAATACACCAGTCTGTCCAGTATAGACCTATCTCGCTTGATATTGACCCCAGTGACCAATACATGGTATGTATGGGGGTAGCAGTAAAGTGTGGTAATACCAAGGTAGAGCTGCTTCATGTGTACATACCCGTCATAAACCTTGGCTCAGTCCAACTTCCTATAATCGTCTTCGTAAATAGGTCACCCGACTTAACAACCTCTGAACGCCGTACTTTTCTGAACCATTGGTAAAGCTAATTGGCAAGGGTTCTGAGAATTTACCAATCACAGTTTCAGATCACCGTGTCCATTCCTCAGATCCTCGGGTAGCTGAGAGAATTTACCGGCTAGAATTGACTACATCAATATAGCAGCCACTCGCTTCATACCTGCTGCTCGAAGAGTTAGAGAACTTACTCTTGAAGTTAAAAGGCTAGTGGCGAACATAAGCGGACAAATTTCAAAGCTACAATACAACATTCGTACAGGATTAAGTAAGGTAACGGTTAAATCACTCTCAAATTAGAGAAAGAAGGATGAAAAAACGTCTTTTACTTTCAACGGCGTCACAGTAACTGATCTGGAAAAGGTGTGCGTGTTATTTTATATAGCACCCCGGGAGTGATTGGGCGAAAGAGTGATTGGGCTACTCCACAAAAGAGCTCTCCCAGCCAAGAAGGTATCACCAGAACTTACGATGGCAATGTTGCAGACGTCATTCGACACGCGGAATCACCAAACTATTGGGTCTACACGGAATCTCAATTGTAAGGCTTAAACAACAAGATATTGCGTCTAACATTTGACAGCATGTTCAAGTCGTCTGCGCAACCCACAGCCAAAATCAAAAGTAGGAACAGGGTTCTCAAATCACTTGCCAGCAGCACTTGGGAGCTGACAAAGAATCCTTGTTGACCTCTTATAATACAATAAGCCGGAAGAAGAATAATTGAAGCTGCCAGAATGCCAACCTGAGGACTGCGATAGGATTAATCCTCATGACATTAGTGAACCATCTTCAAGGGAGAAGAAGATTTTACCGGTACCAACACAGCAAGATGTTATCGATGCAGCACATGCGATCTAGTGGACAGGCTTTCCCACCCAGGCACGTCTGGAGAGATCTTCATGATCTGAAGGTATAAACTAGAATCTTTGCATTTGTGCAGGCAATAAAAAGGCACACTGTACATTGGCGTATTCGTAGACCTTCCCCCATCCACCGCAGCAGAAAAACGACAGCTGCCAAGGCAAACACAAGTGGTTTTGGACCAGTTAAGATCCTGACGATGCAGCCGCCTCAATTCATATTGGGCCCGAGTCGATGCCACGATACCCAAAACATACCTTGCATGTAGATTAGAAACACACGATACTCTGTATTTGTTTAGCTGCCTAGTTAAACTCACTTACCTCTCCAGTCTCCTAATTTTTTATGGACGCAGCCAGTCCAGGTTGCAGCATTTTTGAACCTGGATACAGAGGAATGACAACCAGATAACTGGACTGTGTATCTATATTAAAGAACGGGAAAGAAGAATTTCCCTCTGACTGCCGGAACATAGCATAATCCATCAGGTTAAACTGAACGAGATAGCTAACTCTATGAGCAAACACGTCCGGGAACAAACTACAGTAAGCTCACATTATACATTCAAAACATACTAAAATTGGGAGTTACCGTTCTATTTGGGCAACATCAAAAAGTGGACCTATACTGAAAAATTTCAGAGGAATGTTTGGTTGCCCCGTAGAAGACTAAATGCCAAATGTCCGCCATTGTGGCAGAATAAATGAGCTCAAACCTAGAAAATACCGAAAATCGGGAGGTACCGATCTATGGGCGATATATCAACCGTGGAGCTACACTGGCAAATTTCTGGAGGAAAATGTTAATATGATATTGTGGCTAAAACCTAGAAAAAACCGAAAATCGGGAGGTACCGATCTATGGGGGATATATCAAACCGTGGAGCTACACTGACGAATTTCTGGAGGAAAATTTTAATGTGATATTGTGGCTAAAACCTTGAAAATACAGAAAATCGGAATGTACTGGGGATATATAAAAACGTGGACCTATATCGACAACTTCCTGTAAGAGTGTTTCATACTACCAACGAAGAATTAATACTAAATTTTAGCCATTTCGGTTGGATAATGTGGCTGAAACCTTCAAATACAGAAAATCGGGAGGTACCTTCCTTCCTTCCTTCAAAACGTGGATCATTCTCGGAGGGAATATTTTGTACCCACAACGAAGACTAAATAATAAATTTCAGTAATTTCGGTTAGATAACACTGTGCAACAAAATGGAGCTCAAGGTCTGCGGGTGAAAATTCCTTTTGGAAGTGAAAGCCCTTGATGAGTCGAACTTTTGAGTTATGGCGTGATGGAGACCCTATAAACCATTAGCAATTAGCGATATATCTTTGTTCAAATTGTAGCACTGTACACATTTGCCAAATACTCCGCAACGTGAGGCGTCATGTTGCATTTAAGAACTCGAGGAGTTGTCTATAAAAATAAATAAAGCATTTATGGTATGAAGACAATATCACTCACACTGCACGTCATGTTGCGTTTATAAAGTAATCCCATCAAAAGGTGGACCTGTAGTGAATAAAAATTCTGGAAGAAACGTTTGTGGCCCCAAATAAGCCAAATTACCAATTTTCGGAGCGATAATGTGGCTAAAACCGTTAAAAATCGTAAATCAGTCCTTTATTTGGTTGAGAGTATAAAAACATAAGGTATTTTATCAATGACACAGAGCATCAAAAATTATGTAATTAATAATATA
The DNA here is from genome assembly GCF_047663935.1 of Musca autumnalis. Lineage (NCBI taxonomy): Eukaryota > Metazoa > Arthropoda > Insecta > Diptera > Muscidae > Musca > Musca autumnalis. Next base: position 125,397,260 of record NW_027411866.1, on the reverse strand, counting down.
ATTATATATCCTCCTCTTGACTCCGAACTAGAGCGTACAACTGGCCTACTCAGGCTTAAGTGTATGTCCTAATGGACAAGTGGCCATCTCTGTATCTCCCCTTTTATCAACCTAACCTAGTTATCATCACTATTTGTAGGATTTCAACATTCATTAAGTCATGTCTCTGTCAGCGGATTGAAAAACAAGAACCAATATTACTTGTGTTATTAAAGAGTTGTTTGAGGTAAGATCTATCCGAAAAGCAAACTTCTTGCAGAAAATAATTATTAATTAATTTACCCAAAAAAAATTTATTTATTTGGCATTTACCAAAAAAAATTACGCAGCATATTGAGAGAAAAGACTAGAAATTAAACGCTTAATAAAAGCGGGAAAATAAGAAATGAAAAAAAATGAGAGTGTGAAACGTAGATGAGTTATAATCAGCATTTGAAAACAGTTTGACATAAAAATAATAAAATTATGTTTTATTCATAAAAATCTACTGTGGGCTAAAATTGTGAACACTTTTCCAATACTAAATGAGAAAAAATGAAAGTACAAAGTCGTTATGTTTCGCTTCCGTTCCACAATAAAATTCCACAAATGAGACTCTAGGGAAATTTTCATAGATTCCTGCTGATTGGGTAAATCATTTGTCCTTTAGCAAAAAGCATAGGATATACTATGCGGCTATCTTATTAAAAGTTGTCGTTCGTCTTCTTTTTATTATTGGACACTTAGATATACTGCAATGCCAGTTAAGAATCATCCATAGAAGTGGCTATTGTGCGTTCTATGCTGCACTTTGCACAATCACTTTATGTCGACTGGTTGGCTAGTATGTGGGGTATAAATTGTCATCTTGCGTCTTTTTTAATCTTTGAAGGGTATACACAAACAAACAAAATCAAATCTTAAAAGAATGGGATTGTAACATGATATTGATCTGATTTAAGATTTATTTTCCACATGAACGAGGGTTGGTTGATATGTGAAGATAAGTAAATGTCCTAACAGGAAATTGAAATAGTTTATAAGCGCACAGTTTAAACATTAATTGTTTTGTTGTTTATCGTCGGATATTTTCATATTCCTCGTATGGAAGAACTTCACTGATTCAGCTTTGTAGACAGTTAACTTGTCACAAATGTTATCGACGATAGGACCCGACGCCAAAATCGTACAATCATTCGCATACATTAGGATCTCTATGCCGTGTGGAGGGTGTGGAATTCCAGAGAGGTTAGATAGTTCCGAATATCAACTCGTCTTGAGGAACTTCCTGTTATACTTCACTGATCTTAGTCTTCTCAATGATCATAAAATGCAAAATTGGCCTGAGAATTAAAAACACTTTTGGGGTTTTGCTCTTCTGGCCTAATACCATCACCTCCATTTGGAATTAAACACACCCTATACCAAATCTGTTCGGAACATGGACTTGGGAGGTACCTTTATATGGGGACTTTCTCTTCTGACCTAATACCATCACCTCTATTTGGAATTTACGCCCATACCAAACTAGTCCGGAACCTGGACTTGGGAGGTACCTTTACCTTTATAATACCATCACCTCCATTTGGAATTTACCACACTCCATACCAAATCGGTTCGGAACCTGGACTTGGCAGGTACCTTTATATGGGGATTTTATCATAAAATTTCAAAAATGACTGGAGAATTCAAAACCCTATTGGGGGTTTGCTTTTCTGGGATAATAACATCACCTTCATTTGGAATTGAACCCACCCCATACCAAATCGGTTCGGTACATGGACTTGGGAGGTACCGTTATATGGGGGCTCTACCAAAATCTATACCTATATTGAAAATATTCTGCAGGAACGTTTTCTACTCTCACAGACCTTCGAAATTGGTAAAATCAGGAGGTATCCTAATGCCAAATTAGAGATTGATCAATTGGAAAATATGACCAAGAACGTCGAAATAGCTAAAATCAGGGGGTGCCTTTTGCCATTGCTTTGGGTAAGGTTATATAAGGGGCTTTAAAAAAAGTTTGGCCTGAGGACTCAAAGCCCTTTTGTGGTTTTGATCTACTAACCGAATACTATGAACACACTTGGAATTTTCCACACCCCAGATTGTCTGTTGCACTGTGTTATCCAACGAGGGTGTTTGTCAGTTCACCTACCGCGTCTCCACCAGGGGATAGGGTAGGCGGATGGTCACACTTATTTGTACTAAACGAGGGAAATTACCTGTGATAAGACGTGTTTGGAAAAAATTAGTGTAATCACCTGCCTCAAGGAATCGTTTATTCCACGCGGACGAAAAACTGTTTATGGGGTGTTCCGCTAAGAAAAAAACCCAAAATTAAAGAGCGAGGAGGCATTGTCTTCTAGCAACAATAAAAAAGGAATCCACACTTAAATAAGTGAAGCCTGTTTACTGGAGGTCCAATTATCGAGGTCATCCAGATAAGCATCTATCGGAGCGAGACGGCAATCATGGCCCTGATGGCGCATATTAATACAGGTTAAAATCATATTGGTTTAATGCAGGGAGCTTGCACTGACTGACTAGCGATAGATTGAGGACACTTGTCAGATACACAACTCTGGGTTCATCCAGTTGCTTACTCATTATCATTGAGCTTCCATGTGGGCCCAACCTCCCTTCCGGGATTCGAGAGTAATTTAATCGATACCCAAAATGTGCTTAATCCTGTAGCAATGTTGCATTGCTTCAGGTGGCCTAGCCACTCTTTCCAGCCTTTGACTTCAAGAGTAAGTTCCCTCTGATAACGTGCTCTGAACCCTTGCCAATCAACTGTTCCATGGTTCAGAAAAGTGCGGTGGTTGTCAGAGGTTATGAATTCGGGTAGTCTGTTAACGCTGACGATGATAGGAAGATGGTCTGAGCAGAAGGGAATTGACGGTTTGCCTGGACACGTCATTTATTAGACAGGGTGTCACAATGGTGATGCCTGACGAGATGTGACAATCTCCTTTATTCTCGGAGAAGAGTCTTCGTTTACCGTGCAAAACCGAGCCTTAGGATCCTTTCGCAAAACGTTGTAACCATCGCAAATTTGCAAGGTACAGGTGACGGTGATCTTTGTGCTCATATAGTTGTGCTCATATAGTTTTTACCATGTGATCGAGATATATTGCCGATCACATGGTAAAAACTATATGAGCACAACAAACACATAATTTTTGATGATAAATTAGCGAACATAGGATATGAAAAACGAGACGTGACTTTGTCCAGTTTAAGCTCCTGCTAATTCTCAAACTTCGCTTTTTCTCACAGTCACAACCCTCTTACTTTTTTTTAGCGAAAATAATTTCTGTTTGTGTCTTATGGTGGCTACTAGTTTTTACTTCAACTCCATTCAAAGTTGTAGAGGCGGCATTTTGGCCTTTAAGATTTATTTCATGTTTATTATTGCAATAATCTTTCGCATGTCCCGTCTGCCGTTTACCCCTGGCTAAGTGATCATTTTTATTTGCGTGTAATTTAATCGAGTTTAATCGATTCGCATACGATTCTACGTTAGTTCGTTTGTTACACAAGATAATTCTGCCAGCAGTAGCTGCTGCAACAGCCAAGTCAGCGTATTTTTAGATTTATTTATTACATTTCATATTAGGTTGCCATTGTCATCATTCTTTTGGGTGGATTTTCTTCTTCTTATGACACTTAAGGTGTTCAATTTAAAATCGATTACACCCCAGAAATGGTAAAAACTGGCACTGGTAATGCATTGGCATCGGCAACACTGACTACAATCCAAACTTTAGAGCAAAATTAGTTGGGTGGAAAGGATACATGAATGAAGAATGAGTGGTGTGGTGGACTATGTGGTCATCTATATAAAAAATGTGACCATTGTATCATAATGAATGTGGTTTTTATTATGTCTTTAATGGTAAGGAAATGGCTTATTTCCAATGTATCTTTAGATGTCATATATTGTTTCATCATTGATTGAGAAACCATTTGTGGCATATAGCCCTTCTACAGGTTGACTGACCAACATCTATAAGCTTCGTTAGCTCATTCCTGGTTGGGGTCTTTGCATTTAAGTTTCCTATCCAGGATTCCTGCTAAGTATTAACCCTTACTGGTTATACTAATTGTTTTGTTCAGGAAAACTGGTTCGTCAAGGTGTCCCAGTTATGTTTTTTAGTGAAAATACATATTTCCGTTTTTCGTTGTACACAAGTTTTGGGGCCGATTCGGCTCTTCTGCATAGCTAATTTGGTAAATTAGCCCTCAGAGGTATTAACCAACTTCATGCAATGCGATTTCCACTAATTCTCCACTAATTATACCCTCCACTAGGGAGAAAATGCAGAGAAGTACTCTCTACGATCCGCACAGAGCGAACATAGTCTCCTTGAAGATTTGTAGGGCAATGATTGGAAATACCACACCACGATCCGCCGTAAGCGAATATAGTTTTTCGGAGGATTTGAAGAGCATACCTAAGGAAGGGAGACCTCTACGTAATCCGAACTAAGCGAACAAAGACTCCCTGGAAATTTGTAGTGAAAATGCCAATGGAATATCTAACTTAAACATGTATTTTAACTTTTTAATTTGCCCCATCAGGGCCATGGTTACCGTCTCGCTCCGATGCAGGTTTATCCGAATGGCCTTGATCATTGGCCCTCCAGTAAACAGGCTTTTTTGTAGTCACTGATGTCATTATGTCATTGCTTGGAGGTAATCCTCCTCGATGTGTATTATGGATTCCTCGTTCACGCCGATCCTTGCCTTTCCCGCTTTGTTGCAGACAGCGTTGGAGATGTAGAAGGCCATGCCCTTAGTATTTGTCAGACTGGCAATGAAGAGATTGGAGATTACAAGAAGAGTACGTCCTCCTGCTCCTTCGCTCCTTCCTGTGGAAGACTTCCCATCTCTTCACGTTCAATGTTTTGTTTTGACGACCAAAGATATCGAGCATGCGTTGCGTCTCGAACTTGCTGACAAAACCTCTGACAAATACTGATGCCTTACTTAGTTGAGGAATTTGGTTTTTCCTCACCAACTAGAATTTGTCGTTTTCCCATGGAGGGGTAATTTGAGCATCATCGTGCCCCTTTGACCCTTTGATGAACCAAAATCTTATTTTTCACCATTTCTTCAATGGAAGATGGTATTTGGGTTGCTTGCCTGTAGTGTTTCTTGGCTACCTTAATGTATGATGGCGGCTGCCTACCAGTCGCCACAGCCTTCCTCCACTTCTGCCGAGTCCGGGATTTCTTCACAGAATATTCAGGCTCAGCAGTCGATTCTGCGGCCGGGCACACCTTTATCACTTTCGAGCTCAGTTTGTAGCCCTCTGGTTCTTCAAGCGATTCGCTTGAATCATATGAAGGTGTGAAGCTCTTTGTCTTCTTCGTCGGCTTCCCCTTAGTATCCTCTACCCTGTAGTTGCCTTTAGGTTGTGTGATGCCAAGGCACCCACATCTGTAGGAGAGATTTGTTGATCTGCCTAAATTTAGTCAATTTCAGTCAACTTACCGAAAATAAAAACTTTTCAAAACGCTTGATTATACTAAAACATGGACCTATGTCAAATTTCGGGTAGTTCAGTCAAAAAATGTTAGAAACCCCTCAAAATACCGAATATTGGGAGTTACTGTTATTTGGGCCTATACCAAACTATGGACAAAATTGACAATTTTTGATGGAAAAGTTACCATGAGGAAACTTAAATGTAACTAATCGCTTAAAAAATTAACTAAAATCTTCAAAATACCGAAAATTGGGAGATACTGCTATATGGGGGCTATACCAAAACATGGACCTATTTTGTAAATTGTTTGTGGAAAGGCTTTGTGGCTACTGGGAGCCTCAAGGGCCAAATTACAGATAGTTCAATCAACAAATGTACCTAAACTCCTCAAAATATCTAAAATCGGGGGGTACCGTTCTATGGGTGCTATACCAATATGGATCTAGAAGGTGGCTCAAAAGTAATCCTCCTATCAGAAAATGCTATAATTTTTGCGATTGACCCCTAATGTCAGTTCTGTTTTGACATTTGTGTAGTAAACACATGCGAAATACACATTGATAAACAATGTTACCCTACACTGCTCCAGAACGCGGAATATTGGTGGCTATTTATTTGACCAATAATCGCTCCATGACTTTGGCACAACATGAATTTCGACGCAGACGTTTAGCCGCTCGCTTCGAAGAGACTGCCACAAAACGAGATGCTGCCAGGCATGGCTGACCCCAGAGTATCCGTTCTGCTGAGAATATTGCTGCTATAGCCGAGGATGTCACGGAAGCGCTTTCGACATAGACCAGACGACGTGCCACGTAAATGGGTATCAGTTGACGGTCTTTACAGCGAATTTTGGTACGATATTTGAAGATGTTTCCATACAAGGTCTAGACGGTGCATCAGCTGATAAACGCTGACCGCAATCGCGTCTAACATACGATCAATCCATCCTTAATCACCACCAAGAGGAAGATGATTTTTCATAAAAAATAATCATGAGTGATGAGCCGCTCCAGACTTCTTTTTGTGGGGCTTTTTGAAGTCCCGGGTTTATGTCAACAAGCATCAGACTCTTTCAGTTCTTAAAGACAATATCCGCCAAGAATGTTAGGACCTATTGCCGGAAGTTTTGGCCAAAGTGATGTAAAATACCATAAAAAGGGCTCAAATGACAATAAACAGTGGCGGCGGCCATTTATCTGATATCATATTCTCGACTTGATGTAAAAAAAATTAAAAGACCAAATAAAAATAATCCACAAGAAAAATCAAAGTTTTTAATTTTTTTTTTTTAAATTACAGCCAAAAACCTTAGGAAGATTACTTTTGCGCCACCTTGTATATCTAAAACAAGGACTTATGTTGACAATTTTTGGAGGAGAAATGTTATGACCACAAAGAAACTCAAATGTCAAATTACAGCTAGTTTGGTTAAAAATTATAGTTATTATGCTCAAAATACTGAAAATCGGAAAGTAATGTTATATGGGGGCTATACCAAACCATGGACCTAAATTTACAATTTTTAGTGAGAAACTGTTGTGAACACTAAGAACCTCAAATGTCAAAAAACAGCTAGTTTGGTTGAAAATTGTAGCTAAAATTCTCAAAATACCTCAAATCGGGAGGTACTGTTATATGGGGGCTATTCAAAACCGTGGACCAATATGCACAATTTTTTGTGAAGAAGTTTCGTGCCCGCCGGGGGACTCAAATGTCAGACTACGGTTAGTTCAGTCATAAATTTACTTAATAATAATTGTTCCACAAACATCCCATAAGGGACAAGGGAGACTTCTCTCATAACAATGAGTGCACCCCGATTCATATTAGGTCAATGATATGGGACCTACAGTTTATCGCCGAGTCCGAACGGCGTGTCTAAGACACCACTTTTGTAGAGAAGTTTTACATGGCAGATATACTCAGGAAATGTCGCCAACATTACTGAGGGGTATTTTGCCACCGTTGAAATTTTTGATGTTGCCTGGCCGGGGAATCGAACCCACGACCTTAAGTGTGCTTGGCGGGTGTGAATACCATTGCACCACGGTGGCACCCTCATAAATTTACTTAAAAAGTTAAGTTTTGTATACCCTCAGCCTTTAGGCTAAAGAGGGTATTTACACTTTGATACGACCAAAAATGTGCCTCATCGAAATAATGGTTTAAGACCCCAAGTATGTTTGTACGATATCCGTTTCAGACAATTTTGAGCAGATCTAGCAATGTCCGTCCGTCTGTCTGTCTGTCTGGATTATATCGGTCCACTTCTTCCGGTACCTCCCCCACAGAAGTTCGAAAATGTTCAGAAAATTTGTGCGTACGATAACTCTTTAAAGGAGTAACCGATTTGGTCCATACTTTGCACATTATTAAATTTCTACCGGACTTAGGTGAGGTTCCAATATTGACTCAATCGGTAAACTCCTTCGAGTACCTTCCACACAAAATTTCGGAAAAGTTCAGTTTAGGACCTGCTCTCGAATCGCCATGGTTTTTGTTGTAACATCTTCTATTCACTGTCCCCTATACGAAGGTACAAGTTTCCTCAGGGGCAAGTCCATACTTCCTGAAAAAATAGCCTGAAAGTTGAAAAAAAAAACCCTATGACACCATGTTTATGGGTGGAAGCGCAAGATAATTCTCGAACGGGAATGCCGATTCCGGCCAAAATTTGGCCATCGTAATATTGTTTCCAAACTTAGTTTAAGTTCGTAGATAAGCCATATCGGTCCACTCCTTCAGGTACCTACCCCACAAAAGTTCAAAAATGTTCGGCAAAATTGTGCGCACGATAACTCTTGATGGGAGTGGCCGATTTGGTCCATACTTTTCACATTCTCATAATGTCTACCAGATATAGATCAGGTTCGAATATGGACTATATTTGTCCACTCCATCCCGTACCTCCCACACTTTTGTTGAAGCAACTTACATTCGCTGCCTCAATCACGATGGTAAAAGTTGTTTCAGGGGCAAGTCCATACTTCTTGAGAAAACAGCCCGTAGGGTGTAAAAACTCCCTATGGCACCCCCATGATCTATGTCGGTCCATTCCTTTAAGTACCTTTTCCGCAATATTTTTGAACTTTAATCCTAATCAACATTTTTGTCGGTTCATACGACCAACATTTTGAAACCCCCTAAATACATAAGTTTTTTGTGAAAAAAAGTGTTTCAATTTGCACAGGCTGAGGGTATATCTCTGTCGGCTCAGCTGACTGATACTTTCTTACTTGTTTTAATTTACTTAAAACCCTTAAAATACCGAAAATCGGGAGGTAACATGGACCTGTGTCGACAACATTTTTTGGAGAATTGTTGTAACCACTAAGAACCTTAAATGTCAAATTCCAGCTAGGTCGGTTAAAATTAAAAAATTTGTAGCAAAAATCTTTAGAATACCATAAAACCAGGAGTTACCGTTATATGGGGGCTATACCAAAACCTGGACCGATATTTGGTGAGAAGTTTTGTGACTACTGTGAATCTCAAATGTCAAATTACGTGTATATCGGCCAAAAAATGTGGCTAAAATTATAAAAATACCTTATAAACGGAAAAACAAACCTAATATACCCTTCATATGATGGTGGAGGGGTATATGAATGGAAGGAGCTTACTTCTGCTAATGTTTTAATTACTTTTGGTTTTCTAACGGGCAAAATAATAATACAAATTTGTGGAATCTTTCATACGCTCCTATACATAGTTTAAAAAAGTGATAGTACTACCACTGTAAATTTCAATATCCAGTGAGATTGTCAATATTTTTTTTTTTCAAATAAATATTTAATGTGCATACAATTCGATTGGAAAATGCATTTTATAGTAAAGAGGTTGTTTTACAAAACTACGTACAAACATTTTTATTCACAGCAATTTCCATGTCATATTACAGTTAATAATTTATGAATTAAATTGAATGTTCGTTATTGTTTGGAAGAGTAACAATTGTGCAATTTATATTGTCCATGGTATGGATTTTGTAAAATGGGCACACATTTGTTAACACTAAAATGACGTCTGAAATTGAAATTTTTAAATTAATTAGCGCAATTTTTGGCATAATAAATGTAAGAGGAAGTCATGAACGTATATGTATGTGGGGATTTCTCAGTGAAATTGGACACTTTTTCAAAGAGTGGTTTTTGAGTTCCTTTATTTTTTTGCTGTGCTGACACTGCTCATCAGGAAAACATTTCATTATATTTTTAGTTTTTTTTTGAATAACAGTTCCAGAGATATCGCGTCTTGAAGATGTCGAATTCTGTAAAGAAGTACTCATATCTTCTTTAATATTGGCCAAATGGAGTTTTTTATTGTATTTGTTGTTTTTTTAATCAGCTGTTTAATAAAAAATAGAGAAAACATTTGCACGGTGGGCTTGGATGCAATTTTCGCGATTTAATATTTAAAATCAATTTTTATCAATAATTGTGCTCTTCGATTTTTACAATCATTTACAAAAATGTTAAGACCTAATTGATAGTGGGGTTAAAATGATTGCTATTTTTATACCCTCCACCAAAGGATGGGGTATATTAAGTTTGTCACTACTCGAAATAATCTTTGTAGATCAGCGTACAATTCTACATCGATATAGCCATGTCCGTCCGTCTGTCCGTCTGTGGAAATCACTCTAGCGTCCGAACGGATTGATGTAGGTTGAAGAAACTTTTGGAAAATATATTATATGTACGTAGAACTTTTGGTAATGAAAGCGGGCTATGTAGGTCCACGCTTTCGTATAGCCCCCATACAAAATGACGCGTGACGCGTCGTCGTTTTAAGGAATTTTTAAGATATTTGTCCCATTTTACCACCGAATTGGTTGTTATTTGGTAGTATATGTCTCCAGAGGCCAAAAACATTCCTACTAAATTTGGGTTATATAGGTCCACGTTTTGGTATAGCCCCCATATAAGGCCCCATATAAAGTACGCGTCATTTTAATATATTTTGAATGTATTCGACCCATTTGACCACAAAATTGGTTGTAATTTGGTATTTTGTGTCTACAGAGGCCAGAAAATATTCCTACCAAAGTTGGATTATATAGGTCCACGTTTTGGTATAGCCCCCACATAAGGCCCCTTATAAAGTACGCGTCATTTTAATATATTTTGAATGTATCCGACCCATTTGACCAAAGAATCGGTTGTAACTTTGCATTTGTGTTGCCAGAGGCTAAAAAACTTTCCCCCAGAAATTTGTAGGTATAGGTCCACGCCATCATATAGCCCCCATAGAACGGTACCTTCCGAATTTCGGTTTTATGAAGGTTGTGGTCACATTAATCCACCTGAAATTTGTAGTGGAGGGTATAAAAATTTCGGCCCGGCCGAACTTAACGCTTTTCTTACTTGTTTTATTTTTAATTTTTTCAAATTTTTCTATACAATTTTTTCTTTATACTAGTGTGAAGCATTTGTTATTTTACTAAACAAAAAAACTAAAAAACTAAACTACGATCAATTACAACAATTTTTAAGTCCTCTTGGTATTGGGATTCGAATAATTACTATTTTTTTTTCTAAATTTTTTAAAATTTTTCAATATTTCCTTTATCAAAAAAAAAAAAAAATGTACCAGCCGGACAATAAGCTAAATAAATTGATAATCAAATTACTACAGCTTCCCAGCAAACCAAATGTCGGATGTCCGACACATCGGAACAATTTTGGAAGCAAAATCGTTCAGATTTCGTTCCGATTTCTATACGATTTTTCGTAGGGGAATTCGTTCGAGTTCGTTCCGATTTCGGAGAGAATGTCTGAAGTAAATTTCCCATCGAATATGCTAATGTTTTCTTCCGATTTCTGTATGAATTCGGATCGATATGTCAGTAACAAATTTCCCTTTTCACAACAACCACCTTTTGTATATATCTAAGAGGCTACATTTTAGTTTTTTTGTCGAAAAACAAAATAGTTGGTTATAACATTCGTACATTTTTAAATAGTTTAAATATAAATACAACTTATAATAATTCTAGCTAGTGCTGATAGACTCAATATATTCATACCAGAGGTCCGCAAAATGCATATAAAAGGCACACTCTATTGCCTTTTCCCAAAAGCGAATAGTGCAGTGCCTTGCATATAAAAAATATGAATGTGCAAAAAGCAGATTCACCCCAAAAAATGATTCACTTTAGTGCATGTTTGCTTGCTTTTACATTTGTATTCACACGATTCGCAAATGCAGTATGCACAATACTGCATACCACCACACAGTATCGTACCATATTCTGTTTCAATAAATGAATACATTTGCCAAATTTCGCTTTTTCTTTGAGTTTCTTTAATAATAGGATAAACTAAACTAGTAATTGTTTTTATTGTCTCAACATTAATTTTTTATGTTTATTAACATGTAAATTTGACCAGAAATATCTACTGCTTTTTGTAATGCAACGTGCTTTTTCGAAGGCAGCGTGCAAAAAAAAAAGGCAACGAGCTCTTGTAGTGTGTTGTGTGTGTGCAATTGGCACACACTCATGAAAGTAAAGGCAAAGCAAGCAATATCATTAAACAGAGATGGTAATAGCAAGCAACGAAAAAAGCACGAAATCGCGAATATGCATTAAAAGCTAGTGGCATTTTGCGGACCTCTGATTCATACACAATGTTTACATTGCTCCACTATAACTGCAAAATGATAACAACAGTGAAAATCATTGGATACGTTTGAAATTGCAATCTTCCAATAAAAAAACATAACAAAGACAAATTAATCAATAAAAAAGATACGTCAGAGATTTTTTTCTTCGATATTCATACGACATTATTTCGAAATCGTTCAGATATCTGTACGAAAATTTGGAGGAAAAAATTCGCATTCCGAATTTCCCGAGGATTTTCTTCCGATTTCGTTCCGAATAACAAATGTTTTATTTAAAAAAATAGTACTTCTTCGAATCCCACTACCAAATAGGATTTAAAGTAGAATAATACCAAAAAATTTCGTTGATAAAAATTGATTTTAAATATTAAATCGCGATTGCATCCAAGCCCAAAAGCAATTTTTTTCTATTTGTTATTAAATAACTGATAAAAAAAAACAAAAAATACAAAAAAAAATCAATTTTGACCAATATATTATGAGCAAGATATGAGTATTTCTTTGCACACAGTTTTTACAGAACTCGACTTCTGAAAATATACTTGAATCAAAAAAAGCCAAAAATAAAGGAAATCAAAAACTACTTTTTGAAAAAGTGTCCGATTTCACTCAGAAATCCCCATCTACATTTCAGTTTACCTGACTACGAACATTGTATTATCGGAATTATTTTGTCTACTGTAAAACTAAGCTACGCCTATGGAAATATAATAATCCTCACAATTTCAAAGTAAGCATATCATTTGCATACTGAATAATCGGGACGGTAAAACTTAATTTAAAACAAAGTCACTGATTCAATGTTTCAACGATTTTCCTTTACAATAGCTTTTTAAACATTCTAGTATGCCGCATACATGCCATTCGCAAGCTAAATACGAAATCATCTTGCCTTACTTTGTAATTAAGTGCCGCTTTAAGAATGAATAAATTTTTAGGTTCTTTATTTAGAATTCACTCGAACAATGTTGAGTTGCTTTAAACTTTCTGTGCATAAAGATGTATAACAATTAAATAAACATAGAAGGCGACCAAAAATATAATGTAGAGAAAAATAATTGAAAAAAGACAATCTTCCTCCCTTTTTATTAGCTCGAGTAATGGTTAAATACCAAAGACACTTGAATTTGGTTAGTTTAAAAATGAGGTAGGTAAATTGTTTTGTTGGTGTTTTTCCTTTAGTTCCATTAAAGGGTCTCACACAATGGGGAGTTACATAATGTTTGGTGCATTATTTATATAAAGAGGTTGCTCTTAACTAAAAAACCACGCTAAATTTTGTCTCTTCAAAAATTAAATACAATATTTTGAATAAAATTATACAAATAATTAGTATTACAAGAAGTAATAGGTTATGACCACCATTGGGCACTGCCACCATTGATCAGATCCCCGAAATATTATAGGGTTATACATAGAAAAAAATCCGGCGGAAAAAATTGTCATATTGACGAAATTCGATAAAAATATTTGATCACAAAGTAAAAAAAGTAAGAAAAGTCTATAGTCGGACGGAGCCGACCATGGGATACCCAGGAATACTGGTATAATTCCTGGACAATCGCTCTCCACGGAACTTATTTTCAATGATAGTGAAAATTTAATTATAAAATATCACAGATGTAATGTATAATACTTATGACCAAAACCAAAAAGTTATCTAGCATGACAAAGACATTTTTGTAGCAGGAAAGGAAAATTTAGTTCACACAAACTAAAATGTAATGAAACCCACTTATGTAGTACTACTACTTCCGTTGTTTAACCGCTACGTTATTGAAATTTTTACCAATTTCACACAAAAGTTTCAGTCCATTTAACTCGCTAACTATTCTCTGATCTTCACGTTGGTTTGTACGCTTCTTCTTCATCATAAACACAAACTTTGTTCAAAATTTTGCGGGTTATTAGTTTGACCTACAGAGCCGCTACAAAATTGGTTAAAATTTTGTTTTTGGTCCATTTTATCCCCTGATCATTTCACGATCATCACCAAAAACTAATCATTTCTATTCTGGCCCGAACCCAACCTGCTTAAAAAATTCGTTACAATCGGTCAATAATTGCGGCCTTAAGTTTGTTTACAATTTTTAATGGACGGACACACATCGCTAAATCGCTTTATCTCGTCGAGATATGAATTTTGGCATACAAAATATGGGGTCTAGGACGAATATTTCGTGTTGTTACATAAACTTTTGGAGAGACAATATGTAGCATGGGATAAAAATGTGGTTCTCTACACAGAACCCATTATATATTAGGCAGTAGGCCCGTTATCTAGCAAACACTTTATTGCAATTTACATCAGAGGATAGGTCAGTAGTTTTTTCCCATATGTATGCTACTTTGCGAAATATATATGTCCTCAAGGAATTAAAATATCGACCAAAAATAAAATTTTTATATTTCTTACAAAAGTAATGGTCCATTTCACCCGCTAAAGAATATCAGATCATCATTCAAAATTGCAAAATTTCGTGACTATTGATGTATAATTGCGACTTCTAGCGAGTTTATTATTAAACTACAAACAAATAGCGGGATATATTAGGCTGTAACTCTGTTATCTGATTATGCACACCAACATAATTGGCATCAATTGAAAGGTCAAGCGTTCCACTTTCAAGTATATCTCACTTGTCCGCAATGTCACTTCCAGGAATTAAGATAAAAGCTGTATATTTAAAATTTTCAAAAATTTCACACAAAAGTTTTGGTCCATTTAACCCTCTAAATATTATCCGATCGACATCTCAAATTGCAAGCTTCTCCTTTGTGATATACTCTTACCTTATTTAAAATTACGCGTTGATCGGACTATTGTTGAGACCTACAGAGCCGCTAGAAAATTGGATAAATATTATGTTTTTGGTCCATTTCACCCGCTTAATATTTCACGATCATCACCAATAAGAATAGGGATCTATTCTGATCTGAAGCCGACCTCCATACAAAATTTCGTGATGATCGGTCCATAATTGCGGCCTGGAGCGTGTTTACAATTTATAATGGACAGACGGACTGACGGACGGACACACATCTCAAAATCGCTTTATCTCGTCGAGATATGAAGATTGGTATACCACATTGGGGGTCTCCGACGAATATTTCGCGGTGTTACATGAATTTTTACCAAAACAAACTTATAATACCCTTTTCCACATTGTGGTATAGGGTATAAATACAATTGATAAAATATTTCACATATTGACTGAAATATTTATCGATTTTTTATATTGAACTGATAAAATATTTCACATATTGACAAAAATATGTATCAAAATATTCCAAATTTTGTATCAGCATTCAGTGGTTATTAGAATATCTACCAATAAACATTAGGGTTATAACTTTTTTCAATTTTTGCAAATATCAAAAATACCGCCACATAGCCGCGTAGAGCACGAAAAACTACAATGAAATACGGTGTAATTTTTTCTCTATCGCGAAAAAAGTTTCCGCGCTAAATGCATTGAAATTCAGTAATGCATTATTTAATTTTGTTTTGTTAAAATGACATATACGCTTTCCGTAATAACTTATTAATAGTTTTACCGCCTGTTCATGTATGTCGCACGGAAACATGTACGAAAGGAAAGCAGTCACTCGCTTCCGTCTAAAAATGCGTTCATGTATTTCGCAAACTATCGTGCGACTACCGTTACGTATCCTATGCGAAATACTACTAATTTGAATGTACATTGGTACAACTATGTTCCATAAATGAGAGCCAAATGAGAAATGAAAACAAACAGCCTGTTCATGTATGTCGACCGAAAGGTTTCTTGCGCTTCGGCAGTGGAAAAAAATCATTTTCTGTTCATGTAAACACCTTCGAAACGAAAATCTATGCGACCGACAAGCCCTACGAAATAACACGTAAACGTACACTTTTCCATTAATGGCCTGTTCATGTATGTCGATAAGAAAATGAATGCGCAAGAAAAACTACCAAATTTGAGTGTGTTTTTCAAATTTGTTTTTTGTTTTGAAGGAAAAGCAAAGGCAATAATATTTCCAAAACTAAAGTTTGGGTGTGTTTCATGCGCACACATTTTCGTTTCGAAATACATAAACAGGGGGTAAATTTGGGTTTATGTATTTCGAAAGGACTGTCTCTTATAGAAAGAGAATGTCAAAATCACTCACTTTCTTTGTAGCTACCGAGTAGAACGTAAACTCGCGAATAACACCGAAAATCTTAAAACAAATTTATGCAACATATTCTTGAAACAAAATAAAAATTTTACAGATACGATTCAATGGCGCTTTCATTCATTATTTTGAAGAAATCAATTAAATAAATACCGACACATTTTATTTTTCAAACAAAACAAATCACACATATTCCAATATTTGTATGTATATGTGGATTTTGTTTTCATTTCTCATTTGGCTCTCATTAATGGAACATAGTTGTACAAATGTACATTCAAATTAGTAGTATCTCGCATAGGATACGTAACGGCAGTCGCACGATGGTTTGCGAAATACATGAACGCATTTTTAGACGGAAGCGAGTGACTGCTTTCCTTTCGTACAGTTTTCCGTGCGACATACATGAACAGGCGGTAAATCCACATATACATACAAATATTGGAATATGTGTGATTTGTTTTGTTTGAAAAATAAAATGTGTCGGTATTTTGAATTATTTTATTTAATTGATTTCTTCAAAATAATGAATAAAATCGCCATTGAAACGTGTCTGTAAAATTCTTATTTTGTTTCAAGAATGTGTTGCATAAATTAGTTTTAAGATTTTCGGTGTTTTTCGCGAGTTTATGTTCTACACGGCAGCTACAAAGCAAGTGAGTGATTTTGACATTCTCTTTCTATAAGAGACAGTCCTTTCGAAATACATAAACCCAAATTTAATGGAAAAGTGTACGTTTACGTGTTATTTCGTAGGGCTTGTCGGTCGCATAGATTTTCGTTTCGAAGGTGTTTACATGAACAGAAAATGATTTTTTTCCACTGCCGAAGCGCAAGAAACCTTTCGGTCGACATACATGAACAGGCTGTTTTTAATCTAACTTAGAATCAATCATTCTCGACCACTTTGGCTTTTGGGGTTGTATTTAATAAAAAAACAACAAAATAATTGTAAATATGAACATTTTTTATCGATTGAAAAAAAGTTATATTTTTATCAATATGTGAAATATTTTATCAGTTGTATTTTTACTTTGTGATCAAATAATTTTATCGAATTTTGTCAATATGATAATTTTTTTATCGCCGGAAAATCGATAAGTTTGAATTTGTTTATCAAATGGCTAAATTTTTTTCTGTATATGGTGAATATAGTCTCCACAATAAATAGGTGGTTGGGGGTAGGTGAGAAGTATATTTTCAGTCCAGGATATTTGTTATATACAAACCTTTAATTAGTGTTGCGATTATGGATATATCACTTTCGTCTGAACATTGGATAACCTTGGAGCCGCTTATGTTGTTATGGATGATGGGATTATGTGTGTGCGTCGAAGTAAATTTTTTCATTTGTCAGTATGCGGGACAGATAGTCTGACCTAGCATTGCTGATGCTTTCAATATTTAGTTGACATTCTCGTACCTGCGGTCCAACTGCTTTATTTGATTTTGTCACTTATGTCGTTACTTTTAATCTTATTTATTGTTGCTTACTCTTATGTATATATAATGTTCTTGACTACACGCAGAAAAATATATGTTAGAAATATGTTTGGATCCAAACAAATATTTGTTTGGGACTGGTTGCAAAGAAATATATGTTTGGATCCAAACATAGTTTGTTTGTGTCCAAACATATATATGTTTGCAACATTTTGTAACATATCTCAATTTTATTTGTACCGACATATTTTTTATGTTAGAACATATTTTTAATGGGTGGAAAGAGGATTTTTGTCAAAGAGAGTAACAACAGGGCTCTCGCGGATGCGGAATGCTGTTTTATAACAAAGAGCTGTGTGTATGGTGTAATAGGAGACGCAGAAGCTTTGGCCAAATACGTGTGTTCCGTGCTTTGTTGTTGTTAAACAAAGTAGCAAGCGAAGAGGAAAAAGAAAAAAATAATTATGTAGTTCTTTTTTTCAGTTGTCTAAATAAAATCGTTGAGTAAAGACGATAATGTGACGATGGATATATCAGTGTTTTGTGTTTTCTTAAAGAAATAGTGCTTTTTAGTAAGTTAAATGCCCAATAAATTTTATAATTGGATCAAAAAGATGAATGGAAATACTTTATTGGACAGGGAAGAAATCACATTTATATTAGTAATTACATCATTACATTTTTCTTATACATACATATGTGTATTTGAAATTATTACATTATATAATCATTTGATTTCAGATGTCGATATCCCGCTGATGATTTCAACTTTGAGGAAAATGAGTTTTATTTCACAACTAAGGAGAAGCGTTCAACGATGTTTCTAAATATGTTTTTCTTTTTAAAGTTTTACTTTTATTAAAGTCTGTTATGTATTTCTTTGGATTTTTTATGTACCTATGTGTCTGTTGTTGCTATGGTTTTTTCTATGCCTTTCACTAAACAACCACCATCATTTATAAATGTGTGTATACTCGTACGTTACAGATATCCAGTGAGCCCTTATTGAAAGCAAGCATTTCAATATGTTTTACATATACATTTACGCTCCCTTGCTCTCAGTAAGCGCCCACTGGTGCATGTGTTTGTTTTTTTTGTGGTTTTTGGGTTTGTATTTGTTTGCACCCAAACATATATTTGCTTGCAGGACCCAAACATTTGTTATGTTTGGGAATGCTTGCAAACAAATATATTTGGGACACATGTTAGAGAGGCCTTTTTTCTGTATCTAGATACCAAAATAGATATCATACATATATTCATCTGGGAATCGGGACAGTGTTTTTACGATTATTTTATTCATCAATTTGTTGGACTTTATTCGGCGTCTATTATAAACTATGTATAAATATTATTTTTTAAGCCAGGAGGTTCTGTTCTTGGTGAATAAAACTTGAGTTTTGGCTTCCGATTCCTCTTAATTCATTTATCGTTACCCAGGATGCAATACGTGAATCGAACTACGGCTGCATCTCCAAAAAAATTCCGAAAGTCCGATGTACCTATCTAAATACCAAATTCTGTGATTTCGGTAGGATAATGTGGCTAAAACATTGAACATTTCGAAAACCGGAAGGTACCGTTTTATTATTTTTATTTATTGCTTTTACGCCAAGTCGTGGGCGCATAGTGCCAAGTTACCGTTTTATGGGGGCTATATTCAAAGGTGAACCTGTAATGACAAGTTTCTGGGGGAAAGTTTTGTAGTCCCCAAGAAGACTAAATACACTTGTTCAGTATGACAATGAGGCTAAAACCTTATTTACGTAGAAAATCGGGAGGTACCGTTCTATGGGCGCTATAAAAAAACGTGAGCCTGTATTGCTCTGCGAAAAAGTTTTTAGCTCCAAAGAAAACTAAGTACTAAATTTTTAGCCATGTTGGTTTCACAATGGTTTAAAATCTTTAAAATACCGAAAATCTGGAGGTTCCCTTCTACGGAGCTTAAATCAAAACGTAGACCTTTACTGACAAATTTCTGGTGGAAAGTTTTGTAGTCCCTAAGAAGGTTAAACCTGATTTTCGACCATTTCGGTGTAAAATAGAGAAAATCGGGAGGAACCGCGCATTTACACCAATTTCGTAAGAATTCATTGTTGGTCCCATACAAATTACTATGAAAGTGGAAATTGATCAGGGGGCACGGGTTAAGGTTTTTGGATCAAATGGAATAGGAGGTGAGCCTTTCAAATGACAGCGAATGACATAGTAGTGGTTGCGTGGTTTCGAATCTTCGGTTTTCCTTTTGCACTTGCAAAAATCATCGGTCATTAAGCTGGACTCCAACCAGAAATTAATTAAAACAAACAAACATATAAAATATTTTATAAAATATATTTTCACTCCAAATGATGGAACCCTGCTTGTTATACATATCCGTATGATAATGTTTGGAATATATAGCATGCTCATCGGCAAAACATTTGTTTTTTTTTTTTTCTTTTTTGTTTTGTGTTACAACAAAGTTTCAACATTTTGTTTTTGCTTTTTATGAGATTTCTTTTGAAGCGTCTACAACAATTTTGTTGTATTATGGATTTTAATACAAATGACTTTGCCATATAATGTTATTGTTGTTGTCTCTTAGAGCCGTGTTGTTATACGAATAACAACAACATTTATACGAGTAAATTACACTTTTAATCACTGCTAATCTTCTGCTCAATGAATAGCGACAGACACCAACCATATTCCAGAGTACTTGAACGCCAACCCGAAACATTCAAGCAACCAACATTATCAGCAGTAACGACATTAACTTTGCGTGCCGTCTCATTTTCACAATGATTACCAAGGTAAAAAATGCAAAGATATCTGGTATCCATCCTCATAGCGTTAGTTAACTGAAGGTAATTTAGGATTAGCACACACTCCATTGTTTAAGTAAGATAAAGACGTTTTTATTTCGTTGTTGCTCATTGGTTGTTGTGGTGCGGTGGTGGTGATGGTGATGTTGTTTATCACAATGTAAGCTAATTTATATTTTATCAATTATTTTGACATGTAATGTTCAGATAATGCATACATATTTATGGCATTCTATACAAATTAATTTATACATAACTAGCGGACCCGGCGAACTTCGTCTCGCTATTAAGGAATAAAATTTCATACAAAAACTCAATTTTCGATTTTTCCAATTTTCCGACTTTTCCAGAGAGATTTTCCAAAATTTTCTTCCGTAAAGACCTTTTCCTCGAAAATACGAATAAAGGACAAAAAATATTACAGAAATCGGCCTAGCCGTTCTCATTTTATGAATTACTATACATTTTTTACACCATTTTTATATATATAGATATTCGAATTTTGTAATTTTCCGGCGGTGAAGCTTCTCTGTAATGGAATGAATGGAAACCCAGCATATGCACTTACGTGTTAGTTTTAACTTTTTCATGTTTCTTCATCACAACCTTTACACTGATCGGTGTCTGGACCGAAAAATCTCCCGCTATGATTTTATTCGATCTTTCGGAACGGCATCCACGCAATGTTGATAAAATGCATGTGAAGTGAAGTTTGCATACATTATTTAGTAGCGACGTGAAATCTTCTTTCCCGTTTTTATTGTAATTCAAGTCGAAAAAATAAAATTCAGTGTTACTAAATTTTTACTTTTTCCAAATGGCTCCGAATTTCATTACGAATTTAGATAAATATTTTGTAACGACCAACTCACAATCCTGATAACGCCTCTCGGAGACCTTCCGGTCCAGAGTAATTGAAAGATATGAAGGTGAGGGAAAAACAAACAGTTGGGCAAACTATTATGAGTTCCAAAAATTGGACCAAATCTTTTGCCCTGATTAAGAGATATCACGAGTACTATTTTAGACAACAATTTGTAACTTTTGTGGGGGAGATACGGGAAGGAGTGGGCCGATAAGCAGCATCTTCGAAGGAGTGGATCGATATGGCCCATTTTAAACTAAGTTTGGACAAATATTACGAAGGCCAAATTTTGGAACGAATCGATTGTTCCGTTCGAGAGTTATTACGCGCACCAGTCAAATAGACAGACGGATGGACATGGCCAAGTCGACTCTAAATTGTCTGAAACGGATTTCGTCCAAACATTATTTCGACGAGGTTCATTTTTGGTCGTATCTAAGTGAATATACCCTTGATAGCCTAAAGGCTGAAGGTATAAAGGCCTCGGCACATACGGCCTTTCAAGAGCAAACTTGTCAACACTTACACATTTTTCATGTGGTTGTTGCTTTTGACGCGTAAAATGACACTCAACGGACCGAATGTATTTGCCCCTTAATAAGAAGTAGATAGTTCAAAGTTATGAGGACATTTAAGGTGGAGACGTTGGACGTATTCGATTTGCGCCGTACAAGCCATTTCAAATTCCTGATGATATTAAAGCATGCTTGCGAGCTAAAATTGGGCAGCTACATAAAGGAGGTTCTATTGTCTCCGTCTCTTCTACATCTTCAAAGTGCTTGCAGTAATCCACACGGTAATCCTTCCATTTGCTGATAAAAGCTTTAATGACACTACCGTCACTACCCTGATTTCAACTTTGCTCAAATTTGAGAGGGAATTTGTTCCATTGGTTGATATATTTGGCCAACGGGCTCTTGACACATTACACCTAGGTTCATTATGCCAAGATTCTTTGGCTATTTCTTAAAGAACGTTTCAACTTTCCGAAAAAGTGACAGTTTCCCATAACGCCACAGTGTCCTGGTTTAAAGTATGGTCGGAAACCATTTGTAATCTTGTGATCGCGGAAGAGTTCAGATTGAAATATACTACAGTCATTGTCCATCTTTTATGAATATTCAAGACCTAGCCTTTCACAGTAGCCGCCAGCTCCAGTAACTTTTAACATCGTGGAACCGTCTATATAAAAGGCCAGAACTTCCAGAGGGGGGTTTCTTTGTCTCTGTCATATCTAATTGGGATAAGGACATCTACATCTTCAAATCTCAGGAATGGCGATAAACTCCTCTTTGAGGTCCATAGGTTCTGTTGCGCCACAGACTCTGTTCATGCAGCATTGGAGCACTACGTGCTGCCTAACAGATCTGCTGCTCGTGGAAAACTTCTAAAGGCTGGCGTTATTAGAATCGAGGCTTATTGTCTATTTTGCTTAATGCCGATTTTTGGCGTAGAGAGTGCCATCAGACAAGAAAGCCATAGGATAGGATGGACCTTACCAGAGTGTTATACATCCAGTATTTAATCGATGGGTTCAGTCCCCAGCTTTTCCCTGACAGTCCAGGTCTTTAGCTTCGTACTGGTAGCACAAATTCGCCGAACTTACGTTTTTTAGTAAGTTCTGTCTTCGTTGGGTTTACTCCAAGACTATTTTTTGACCTATGTAGACAACATTAATAAGGCTCCTGGAATAAATTACGAAATACAAGAATTTGCCAGAAATCAGTAGAACTACTGCCGTCAGCCGCGTAAACGACAACTTTAGCGCCCTGATAATCCAATTCCGATTCAAGTTTTACATTGTTGAAAGCCTCTTCTATACCAAGAAAAGCATGTAGCGTAAAGTCTGATTTTTCCTCTCAATATAAGCAACTATCTTGTGAAGAGCTGTTTCTACAGATTTGCCTTTAATGTAACATGCCTACACGAGTTGCTTAAAGAGGTTCTAGGTCGATCAGTCTTTTGAGTGTCTTGAGAAGAACGGAGGGTATGCTAATGAGTCTGTAGTCCTACGGTGCAGAGTGATAGGTTTCCCTTCTTTAGGGATGTAAGTGACTTTCAATATTTTCTACAGGCCGGATAATCACCAAAAATTTTAACAAATCAGGCCATTTTATCTTATTTCTGCTAACCAGCTTTCAAATGAGATCCATATCCACATCTGCTTGGATTTGAAAGTCGTCACACTCCGTGTGAGCGGTACCAACGCAGCCTGGAAAATTGGTCCCTCCTAGGATGCTTAGAGTCTCGAGACCAGAGTCTTTCTAAGTATCATCCGGTTCTCTGATGGCCCAGTCACTGTGTCTTCCTTGCAGCCTGCGGAAGTTCCTAAACCCGTTTTTTTCAGCTTTACCCTTGCCTTCCGGGTATGATTCGGGCTTAGAGGCAGACCCCTTCACCAAATATTCTCCTTTACGAAGGCCATTTGGTTTAGGAGTAGATTCTTCAGCCTTCTTCATGCCCTTTCTGTGTTGTGTTCTGTGTTATCCACAGTTCTATTAAACTCCTCAGCTTTTACTGTATTCCCAAAAGACGTCAGCTGAGTTTGTTAGTTCTGTGTACCTATCCCAATTGGCTATTCTCGTGTTTCTTTAAGGATTTTTGCGAACTCCGTCAAAGGAGATATCGAAAAGTATATTCATATGGTCCGAGAAGAAACATTTCTTGGATAACTTCCAGTTTTTGATGACAGAATCATCTAGATTGGAGAGAGTTGGATGAATGACCTCCTCTCTATCTCAAGCTCTTTCAGATCGGAACCCTTGTTATATATTCGTAAATTATATGATGGAATAAAATCGAATAATGGCTCACCTCTGCTACTGCTGTCCTTACCACTCCATTGAAAATGTTGGGTGTTTGCATTGCATCCTTCCCCGTACCATGTTCACATGTCCCCATCATTCTAATTAGATAGAATGTTTAGTTTTAAGCTCTCTCCTACCCCTGTCCCGCTAGGACGAAGCGAAGACGTCAAAGTTGTCATTGTTTAGTCCAGAAACCATATTCTTGTAGATATGTGGTTCCTGGACTATGGCAATGTCTTGAGGAGGATTCAGACGGAACCGAATTCATTCCAAACAAAAGTTCAATTTTTCCTCACGTTTTCTCAAATAACCCTCGCCTATGGAGTCCACAGCCATCCTAATGTCTATAACTCCATTTTTCTTACAAAGGGTTAGACAGATGTAAGAAGATCTGGAAACTCCAGCATTTGCAATATGAACTCCCATTAAAATGTAAGTGGGGAAACCCATCGTGGAAACACTTTTTTGGATGGCATTTGCAGTATGAGCTCCTATTAAACTGTAAGTGGGCAACCCCATCCTGGGAACATTTTTCTGGATGGCATTTCATTAATGGAAACAGCAGCAAGATTAGCCATTTCCAAAGTTCACCAAGACCATTAACTGTCTCAACAAGAAAATTTTGCGATTTCTTGTTATGACACTTAATGACCTAGACGCCCTTTTGAAGGCATGCGCTACCGAACTGACGGTCACAATATTTTTGCATAATGCCAGAAACAATGATCCTCCGAAGACCGGTTTCGACTAACAATCAGTGACTTTCGCCGATTCTTCCGTCGGAGTCAGCTTGGTTGATGATTGGCACTCGAAAGTCGTCAGTGGGAATCATTGGGGCTGGTCTAGCGTTAGGTTTGTTGCGCCCTTGTTTATGTGCCTTGAAGATCACTTTTCCCGAGGAGGTGGTTGGCTTCTCGGTACTGGGCTTATTCTCCTTGGCTGGTCTAGCGTTAGGTTTGTTGCGCCCTTGTTTATGTGCCTTGAAGATCACTTTTCCCGAGGAGGTAGTTGCCTTCTCGGTACTGGGCTTATTCTCCTTGGCTGGTCTAGCGTTAGGTTTGTTGCGCCCTTGTTTATGTGCGTTGAAGATCACTTTTCCCGAGGAGGTGGTTGCCTTCTCGGTACTGGGCTTATTCTCCTTGGCCTTCTGAGCAGCAGCAGCTGCTTAGTAGATCGATGGATTGACCACCTAAGAAGTCATCGTCTTCTTGGACGAAGGCTGGAAGCTTTTTGAAGATCGTCCCGTTTCACAGTTTTATGATGTGAAGCTTTGTCCGTACTTTCGGAAGATGGTGGTTTTCCAGATGGTCCAGCCATTTTGTCTACCTTGCAGCCTGCGGAAGTTCCGAAACCCAATTTTTCCTCCGCTTTACCCTTGCCTTTCTGGTTCGATTCGGGCTTAGGGCAGACCCCTTACCCAAATATTCTCCTTTACGAAGGTCATTTGGTTTAGGAGTAGACTCTTTAGCCTGCTTCATGCCCTTTCTGTGTTGAGTTCGTCTTCGGGTTTGATTCTATATTCTCCTTTGGCTTCGGAGCCGATCTCTGCTCCGCCTTCTCCACCTTTTTGCTTTCTTCATTCCTTTTTTGGGTTGAGTTCGCCTACGGACAGTAGATTTTGTCTTTTCTACTTTTTTGATTACCATTTAAAGGCTTGGATTAGAACAACTGCAGGGGCTAGAATGAATATTTTGTCCACCTGAAGTTTCTGCGAGTGTACATGACAGTAAGTTCCCTCGAACTTCCTCGTGCATCCTAACTTTCTTCTGATGAAGTAGACCTCATTCTCAGTATGCAAAATCGGGCCTCGTCCCACGAATCTGCATAGATACGTCACAGCATTTTTATAGTGCTTAGGATAATTGACTGTTGTTGGAATTTCCTTGAATTCCCCGGCATGAGTCAATGATTCTGTTGCATGCTGCCTTTGATGTTTACTACCGGCATGTGTCGATATCGGACCAGCTGGAACTGAGCTTGCTGTCAGTTTAACATCTGAGTCCATACTTCCCCCCCTTCCTCCATTTTACTCTCGTCTTCTCCGAAAGACATGGCTGGTATCACCGTGGTGTCCAGCTCGTCATCAGTTAGGCTCATGTTGAGTGACATGTCCTCTGGGAGCATGTATGCCTTGATTCTGCTCGTCTGGAATAAGTCTACCCATCTATTCAATGAGCTCCATACTTTGCGGAATCTATCTTCACAGTCTCGTGTAGGTCATGTCATCCGTAGACTGCTTTGCATCTATCTTGGCTTCATTGTTGCCTTTGGAGATCGCAGGTTAGCCAACTTTTCTTTCGTTAATACATATTTTGTGCACTTGTAGCAAGTACAGCTGTAGGTGCCAAGGCATCCACGCCTAAAACACCCGTATCAAAATCACTGGGGTACCAATGCTTGCCGCCGATACTGGTTCATTTAGGCCCTGTACTATACATTTATTACGTATGTTTTAGTTGTAGTTGTTTATTTTAGAGGAACTGCATTTTAGGTCCAAGGGGGATCTAAGGGATCCGCAAAATGCAGAGGAGAGATGCCATATGATGCTACTTCCCTTACCATAGCCTACTGAGGATCCAGAAGATCCAAAAATCGAAAAAACACGTTTGAATCAAAATGTCGGAAAAGCCCGCTTCTAATCCGCCACACGGAAATACCCAGTAGGGGAATGGCATCTACCCTGAGAGTCTGGAAACCGTGGATTGTTTCAATAATATTTTTCAGCAGCCCTCAGGGAAGGGATATGTAGAGGGAGGAATTCCAATTTGTTATCAATACATTAATACAATTTTTCTGAGCACTCCTCGTCCACAGTTATGACAAGAATAGCGAACAGAAAAGTATGCTGTGGATGAAAGAAAGAATATCACATCATTAGGCGGCTTCTGTGATTATAATTCATTCGAATTAAAAATGGAAGATTTTGGAATTGACACCGTTAGAACACCTGGCCTATATTGCCATAACCGATATGTTGTGTACCTATACATCAATACATTTCATGTTGACACCACGAATATAACAAGGAACCAATTCGGTTTGACTGTTTATGGTAATAACCAAAAATAATCGCACATGCCATAACATGCAAATATCAAATGACACAACAACGGCAAAAACTTGGCCTATTGAAGCTTGACTTATTTTTGTTGTACGAAAAGTAACCCCCCAATAAGCCAAACGAAGTGAATTCTTAAATGGCAAACAGACCAAAATGAGAAAACGAAACTGTCACAGGTACTGTGACAAACTGTCAAATAAATATAAAATTACAGCTAATGACAAAATACTTTGAAATGCAAATGCGGTTAAGACATGCAACCGATGCAATCCGCTCCTCACTCCTTCACTTCGATCCATCATATACAAATGCATAACCACAAAAACAGCTAGCCGAAATTTATACCAAAAAGTCATGTAAGCCTGCAAAAACGCATTATTGAGAACTTGCAATACTTGGCGGAGCCGAACAAATGAAATAAATGGAAATAATAAAACGCTTCCAACTGTTTTATTGGTACCACCAATAAGACAGACAAGCTAGCAGACAGACAAGAAGCCAGCCAGACAGACGGGCAACCCCGTAACTTCAGGTGCACAACAATTGAATGAATTGATGATGACGACAACGACGACTATGATGATGATGATGAAGTGAATGACGCGGAGTGATGCCGTACATGTGAACAAAACAAGAAATTCTACTGCACCTACCCCCTGAGCAACGTACGGTTGGCACTACGGAATGCTTAAGGTTGCGAAAAGCGCGGTAGCAGTTTCAATTGTCAAATCTTTGTCAATTATAATAATTTGACATTTGACAGAACACCAACAGACACGCAGGCAGCAACCAGGCCGATCGTTCGTTCGTTCGGTCGGCAATCAGACAAACAAAACAATCTTACCGCAGACGTGCGCAGTAGTGTTACATTAACGCAATGCAACACTGACTGCCATGAGGCACAATTACAAATAAACGGTTGTGCTGCCAAGTTGCATGAAATTCTGTAGCTCTGCTTCATTGTGGTGGTTGGTATTGATTGGGTGATGTTGATTGAAGTCCTTGAAAAGTCTATAAAATTAAATGATTTTTGTTGTTATTTAAATTCTTTTTTTCCAATGGGCCCCTATGCTGCATTAGTGGGTACTGAAGCTTATTTGACCTAATTTGTGACATCCTTCTTAGGCAAATAGAACTTGAAATTGTAAAAAATAGCACAAAAAATTAAATTGTAATCAAAATTTTTTTTTTATTCGAAAGATCAATACGTGACATTAACATTTGAAAATGATTTCGGGCATATGGGCACCGTGGCTGTTCTTGACGAAGTGCATTCTGGACGTCCAATTTTTGGCCATTTTTTCGAGCACTGCTGGCCGTATGTCACGAATAACACGAACAATACTGGCCTCCAAGGCATCAATTGTTGCTGGTTTATCAGCATAAACCAGTGACTTCACGTAGCCTCAGTGACTTCACGTACCCACAGGAAATAATCGAGAGGTGTCAAATCGCACGACCTTGGAGGCCAATTGACAGGTCCACTTCTCGAAATCAACTTATCGCCAAATTTTGATTTCAATAAGTCGATGGTTGCGTTCGCCGTATGGCACGTAGCGCCATCCTGTTGAAACCACATCTCCTCCGGATCAATGTCATCCATATTTTCAAACAAAAAATCATTGATCATGATGCGGTAACGATCTCAATTGACCGTAACGCGAGCTCCGGCCTCATTTTTGAGGAAATAAGGTCCGATGATGCCACCAGCGTGGAAACCGCACCATATTGTGCATTTTTCTGGATGTAATGGAGTCTGTAGGGTCTCTTGTGGATTGGTCTCACTCCATATGCGGCAATTTTGCTTATTAACAAACCCGTTAAGCCAAAAATGCGCCTCATCGCTGAACGCCATACAAATGACGAAGTCGTCTATAAGTTGCGCGAATTGACGACTGATTTTCAAAGTAAATTTGGATAATTTCGTAGCGTTGTTCAAGCGTGAGTCTATTCATGATGATTTGTCAGAGTATACTGAAACAAATAAAAAAAAGTTTCATCAAAATTTAATTTTTTGTGTTACTTTTTACAATTCAAAGTTCTATCTAGCTTAAAAAAACACCCTTTACATGAATCAGAAATATATTATCCGAACTCTTTTAAGCCAACAACTAGTTTCCTTACGTTTGTGAAAGTACTAACCCCTTATTACTAGGAGAAGTGGAATATCCTATGGGGCTATATCAAAAAGTGGACTTATAGCGACAATTCTCTACAGAGAAGTCTATATCCGGAATTTTACCCATTTCATAATTCTGTATGTCCCGAAGTAGACATAACACCAAATTTTAGACATTTCGGTGAGAGAATGTGGCTAAAACTTTCCGAAAATCAGGGGGTGCGGTGCAATGGGCACTATATTTAAAGGTGGACATATACTGACAAATTTCTTTGAGAAAGTTTTGTAGTTCCAAATAAGATTTTTTATGAAATTTTAGCAAATTTCGGTTAGATATTGTGGCTTAAACCTTGAAAATACTGAAAATCGGGCGGTACTGTTTCATGGGGGCTATATCAAAACGTGGACCCTGTACTGACAAATTGTTGTAGTTCCAAATAAGATTTAATATGAAATGTCAGCAATTGTAATGATCGACTGAAAAACAATAGGGCACCTGTAGCTGATGGTCTGCCTGCCGAACCTTTCAACACCGGTTGCGATATATTGATAAATAGTATGCATCAGTTTATTAGCAATATTTTAATGGGGGGCAGTCTGCTATGTCCTGTGTACAAGAAAGGATACGATACGGTTTGTGACAACTACAGAGATATAAGTCTCCTAATTAAATCTTCACTCTATGCCAAATCCTAGAGAAGATTTATGAAAAACAGATCCACTCATACGAGGGGTGCAGGAAAACTTTCTGGCCTAGACAACACTGAGTGTTGCCACGCACCATTTGACATTTGTTTTGGAAAGTTTGACCGTTTTTAGCCTAAACGTACCCAGGACAGTTTGACATACGATCATGTGTTGTGCTGTTAACAGTGTCTTGAAAAAATCACTTTGCCAAAAAATGGAATTTACTTGTGAACTTTGTCGTCCGATCATTTTTCACGACTTTCGATGTAGATAATCACGGCAAGAGTGCATCGATCAAATTAAATGCCGTCGTGCCAGAAAAAATTATGCCGTGTGTGAACGGATAATGCAAGAACGCAGTGCTATATATAGTGAGATAGAGACATCCTTGGCCATTTATTCCACCAACTAACGTTTGATATTGCACGAACACTTGACGGCAAAAATGGGGTTTTTCTCGTTGGATGCCCTGTCGAACGGTGCATGAAATTTCGAAAAAATACGATCGCGGCGCTTCAAACGACGTTTATAAGATGGATCCAGGTGGCGAATCATGCGCATGAACCCGAAAAATAGCAGCAATCGCCAGAAGATACTGTTAAAACGTTCAACAACTATGTTTTGGAGGTGTCTCAATCAACCCACTGTAAGCAACCCAAAACATGGTCATATGTCAAACTGTCCTGAGTACTCTTAGGCTAAAAACTGTCAAACTTTCCAAAAAAACGTGTCAAATGACGCCTGGCGACACTGCGTGTTGCCTAGGCCAGAAGGTTTTTTAGTGACTCTCGTATAATAAAGAAATAATGTTACTGGCGTGCGCAGATGAGATCGACCACCTTTGGAAAAAAAAATAAAAAAGAGTCTGCCTAAGGGATGAATAATGTTGGCCATCAGATGCTACTTTGGTCTATGTGTTCGTACCATTAGTACGTAGTATATCCTATTTATGTATGGATCCGAAGCATGGGTACTTGCCAAAACAGATGAACAGATGGAGTGTTTATGAGAAAAATTATTCGCATAGCTTATGGACCAATAAGCTTTCAAGTAAAATACCGGCATCGTATGAACCACGAACTGTACAAGCCTCTCACTTGAATAGAACCCCGTACCAGTTTATTGTTCAACCTCCATATTTTTCGAATTTATACAAGATATGAAATGTTTAAGTTTTTTCATATGCCATGTGTTTTGAGTAAACTTAGTCAATAATTTGTATTCAAATACGATTTATATAAGAATTACTTACACATCGAAAAGAAAATAAAGTCAAAAATTCAAGTAAAAAATTTGGCTCATTCGAATAGAACCCCCTTCTAAAATTCAGAATACAGAAAGATTGTATTAGAATATCGATGCATATTGACTCTATATTAAAAACGAAGTACTTTCAGTAATATTCAAAATAAGTATATCCATCCTGATTAAGAATACACCTGTATATCCTGCATTGCAAAGGATTCTTCCCATAATCAAGTGTAATGCCTGCAAACCTTGCCTTATTCTTTCAACAAGTTAATTTTTGGAAGCGTACTATCTACTAGAGTCATAGATTTTACGCATAAGTCATTCCCATACATTGTAGAGAATATTTACCACTGTAGAATATGGCGGTCCTTTCGCATATTCGCATTTCTTCGGAAACATTTAAGTTTTGATGACTCGAAGTGTACAAAAATGAAATTACCACTCCGTATATCCGAAGATGCTTTTCACTACTGGAAATACCTGTTTAGAACTCCTCCTAGGGCGAAAGACATGAAAGATTGCGTTGGTTGGGCCAAGCCAGCAGGATGAACAAAATTTCTCCGTCAGAAAGACATATGCATACGAGCCACTTGACGGTATACGGCACAAGGGAATGTCAAAACTCCAACAGAAAGACCACGTTGAAAGGGGAGAAAGGTTATATTGAAGCCACAACCTTTAAAATACCGAAAATTGGAAGGTACAGTTCTATGGGGGCAATATGAATGCGTAAACCTATACCTACAAATTTCACGTGGAAAGTTCTGCACCCCTGGAATATTGAGGCCACAACCTTCAAAATACCGAAAATTGGAATGTACCGTTTACGGGGGCTATATGAAGGCGCGGATTATACCGAATAATTTAGAGGGGAAAGCTGAATACCCCAAATGAAGACTTTTTACCGAATTTCAGCCATTTCGGTGGAATATTGAAGCTACAACCTTCAAAATACCGAAAATCGGGAGGTACACTTCTACGGAGGCAATATGAAGGCACCCC
The DNA here is from genome assembly GCF_047663935.1 of Musca autumnalis. Classification (NCBI taxonomy): domain Eukaryota; kingdom Metazoa; phylum Arthropoda; class Insecta; order Diptera; family Muscidae; genus Musca; species Musca autumnalis. The sequence continues at coordinate 125,364,954 of NW_027411866.1, read as the reverse complement.
CAACGAAGACTAAATACCAAATTTCAGCCATTGCGATGGATTATTGTGATCATAACCTTCAAAGTACCGAAAACTGGGATGTACCGTTCTATGGGGGCTATATGAAAGCGTGAACCTATAGCGACTTTTTAGAGACGAAAGTTGAATACCCCTAACGAAGATTAAATACCAAATCTCAGCCATTTCAATGGATTATTGTGGCCATAACCTTCAAAATACCGAAAATCGAGAGGTACCGTTCTATAGGGCCTATACCGACAAAATTCTGGGAAAAGTTGTATGCCCCCAACGAAGACTAAGTACCAAATTACAGCCATTTCGTTATATCGACTTAAAATTTTACCTTGATCAAGAATATATATACTTTATAGGGTCTCCGATTAATATTTCGATGTGCTAAAAACGGAATGACAAATTTAATTGTACCCTCCATATTATCGTGGAGGGTATAAAAATGGCATCCAAAATTTGAGAAATTAATCAGACGGTCTGTGTTTCTAAAAGTCTATTATTGGTTCGGTTTATGGAACAAAATGTTCTGTTTAGTATGAAAGCCATCTAAGTAAGATGTTTTCCCAATCGACTATAACCCAAAAGTATTTATTCATTGGCATCACAATAATTTTGCATATCCTCCAACAAAAAATCAAGTTTTTTCTTCTTTTTCTCTGCCATTCAAATATGTTGTCTCATACGTCTTTTCTTAATTGAAAGATGTCAATTGTATCGGTGGTATGTCGGTATTATTTGAATATGGGACGGTGCGTTTTTATGCGTTGCACAAGAGTGCATACAACGATGTTTTGCCGACTGTTGTTGTTACCTACCACTGATACCTATGGCTATCTGTGACATTTATCACTACAGGCCAACTGAGGAAAAACAACAACAGAAGGCAGCAAACAGGAGGGAGAGAGGTGGTGGATATATGTAACTGTCTGAAAAACTACAGGCAGTTAGTTGCGTGGCTTTGGAAAATGCTTATTGTTCCTTCGAGGCTGACATCTGCAGAAAGCCGACACACTGCATGCATCACATACACACATACCTATGTAAGTAAGTATGTTCCTAGATAGGTTGATGCCAAGTTTCGAAACAAGCTGCATGATCTAATGTAATATTTAATTGGAAAAATATACGCTTAAAACGCACATAAATTCTCAAAACTTAACGCGTTTCTCTTCCAATTATTTATGCTGACCAAAGTAACCATCACCAGGCAGGCAGCTACATAGATATTCAACCATACGGCCAGCCGGCCGGCCATGCCAAACATTGGCTTTATCTCTGCCACTGCTGTTACAAAACCTTTTGTAGCCATCTGTGACCACGGCGATTTTGAGATGCGTTTGTTAAGTACTTTCTTGGTCCATTCGCATGCCATACATATGTCAAGTTGTTAACCAGACTAACACACACACATGTAACCAAACTATGGAAAGCTTATGGGGAAAAGTTTTAAATGTTTGGACATGCTTTAGTTTATTTGCAAAAGAATTTGCCCCATAGTGGACATTCTGAAAACACGCAACTGTGATTAAACTAAAGAACATTGAATAGAATTCATGGAATTTTTCTTTTCCTATTCTCACTCAGTGTTATTATTATCATCAAGACCAACATGATTATTATATCACATAATCGTTGGTAGGATTATTCAAATACTCGTAGTTTTAGTTGTTGTTGGCAGAGAATGTCATGAATGACAAACACACTTTTATTCAATTAATTGGCCACGTTTATGTATGTACATTAGTCTGGTTTTAACTCAAAGGGAAAAAATCGATGTCGGATTTTTTGTATGCGGCACCCCCTAAATTGTTTAGTATACAACACGTGCCACTGGAGCCTCAAAATTTCCGTAGTAATTTGTATGTTCCCGAGCTGTATTTATTTGATCGTCAATTTAGTTACTTTATTGTTCGGCTGTTACAATAATTGCTAATCCATTGTCAAAAGCGAAAAATGACGCAGTTTTGAATATACATATTTAAGATAAATTCGTAAATAACACAACCAAACAAATGCCAAAAAATGTAATTTTGTACTTTTTTTTAGAAAAATAAAAAATGTTTCAAACTGGTATAAAAGAAAAATTGTATTGATAAATTTAAAAAAAAAATAAGAAAAAATAGTTATCATTCGAAGCACACTACCAAATAGGACTTAATTTCTATACCCTCAGCATTTATGCTAACGAGGGTATATGGTAATATTCAAAAAAGTTTTACAATCGTTGAAGTTGAGGTTCACCATTTAATAAGTCGCGAACTGTTAATATTTTTTATAAAATATGAATATATTTATATGAATTGAAGTGTTTTAGCCACGATCTCATAATATGGAACATAAAAAATAATTTTGGTGGAAGCTGCGTTGGTGGTAATATAAAAAAATGGGAAAAATGTGTTGAAGTAAACATGTTTTTTTGTGTTCTTTTTTATTTCTGGCCAAACCACGCAAAATTCGAACCTGTGCTCAAAGAAAGAACTAAACAATACCCCTTGGGCAACATGGTTCTAGTGTATGACTTTTGGATATATACACTGCATCCCCCTAAAATCGATGCTGACATTTTGAAGTTTTGATTTCAGTGTTTTTCGAATTTTTCTTATAATTAGAGGGTGCAAGTAGATAATAGTCCAAACTAGTTTATAGGATTGTAGAACTCGCGATTCCACGTCGTTCGATGTATATCTCATGAGTGTGCTCCGTACAGGTTCCTAGTAATAGGTGCGTAAATTTTCTGAAAAAACCTATTTTTGGCTTTAAAATTTACAACTGTCGTACAGGTACCCCTGAACCCCGCGTGATTTTAGTTTTTTACGTGCCGGATCTAATGAGCTCTTCCGCGATCGAATCCATCCACTAAAACGCCGGATATAGATACCTTAAAAGTAGGAAAATCTGCAAAAATATATTTTGACAATTCCGCGAATTGAACCGCGATTTTCTTTGATTATTTTTGCATAAATGTAATCCTTTATACGCGATTATAATATTTGCCAAAATGTGTGTCACAAATTACAAAGATTCATGAGTAATATCCCTACTTATCCCAAAATAGAATGCGGTGGCACATCCGCAGTTCTTGACGAATCTGTCTAAAATAATTTATATTGACGTATTTTTAATAGGGGGCCATTGAAATCCATACTTCCTGAGAAAATTTCAAGAAAATCGAAAAATACACACATTGTTAAAAATTGATTTAAAATATCCAAGCATCCAAGCCCACTTTTAATTTTTTTTTTCTATTTTTCTACTAAATAACTGATAAAGTAGCTAAAAAACACAAAGAAAGTTTTTTTTTCAAATTTGACCAATATTAAAGAAGTTATGAGTATTTCTTTGCATATAGTTTTTACAGAATTCGACTTTTTCTGAAAATACACTGAATTTTTTTGCTTATAAACAGTGTCTACACAGCAAAAAATAAAAGAAATCAAAAACATAATTTTGAAAAATTGTCCGATTTCACTCAGAAATTCCAATATATGCTTGATCAGCATGAAATTCTATGTCGATATAATAATGTCCGTCCGTCTGTCTTTTGAAATCAAGATACATTTCGCAATTTTTAAGCTGGAACTTTATAATTTCGTATAGATGTTGCTGTTACTCCTAGGATGTTTGGTATTCGAATAATTATTATTTTTTCTTAATTTTTTAAAATTTGTTAATACAATTTTTCCTTTATAAAGTGCAAAACATTTATTATTTTACCAAACAAAAAAAAAAAAATAAAATAAAATAAATAAATAAATAAATAAATAAATAAATAAATAAATAAATAAATAAATAAATAAATAAATAAATAAATAAATAAATAAATAAATAAATAAATAAATAAATAAATAAATAAATAAATAAATAAATAAATAAATAAATAAATAAATAAATAAATAAATAAATAAATAAATAAATAAATAAATAAATAAATAAATAAATAAATAAATAAATAAATAAATAAATAAATAAATAAATAAATAAATAAATAAATAAATAAATAAATAAATAAATAAATAAATAAATAAATAAATAAATAAATAAATAAATAAATAAATAAATAAATAAATAAATAAATAAATAAATAAATAAATAAATAAATAAATAAATAAATAAATAAATAAATAAATAAATAAATAAATAAATAAATAAATAAATAAATAAATAAATAAATAAATAAATAAATAAATAAATAAATAAATAAATAAATAAATAAATAAATAAATAAATAAATAAATAAATAAAAACAAGTAAGCAAAGGCTATAGTCGGACGGGGCCGACCATGTGATACCCTACACCACATCCTTTAGGAATTAGCTATGTGCAACCGCCTTGCACGCCGAATGTCCGGGTTCGATTCTAATCAAATTGTCAACGGTGGCAAAATACCCCTTAGTAATGTTGGCGATATTTCCTGAGTATTTCAGCCATGAGAAACGTCTCTACAAGTGGCAACTTAGGATACGCCCTTCGGACTCGGCGATAAAAACTAGGTCACGTATCAATAACTTAATATGAATCCATTGATATATGAAAAGCCTCCCTTGTCTTTACTGGGATGTTTGTGGAAAAATATATAAATTATACATTTCTAAAAAATATTCGAAAATTGGAAAATTCACATTGATTAGCCCTCCTGCTACATCTGCAAATTGTCTTTGAATATCAGGTTCCTTTTTGGAATACACATAAAATAAATAAGTATATATATATATATATATATATATATATATATATATATATATATATATATATATACCATGCAGTTTGGAATATTTGATAATTCGGAAAATTGCGAGTTTATTGAAGATCTATCGTCCAAAATAGTGCACTTGTACCTCACATATGCTTCGAAAATAGGTCATTGTGGGCATATATTGTGATATCTAAAATATATTTTACTAGCAAAATGCCCGCTACTTCGTAACGGAAAAGGAATAATATACAAATAAAAAATATTTAATATGGAGAACACTGACAATTTTGATGTACTAATACCTATTTGATTTAATGTTTAATTTCTTTCAAGTACTGCTCGTATACGTTTTGTTCGAATTTCAATAAAAACCTCTACACTTCAACAGCGGCCAACATTTTAAATTCCAGTCCATGTTTTATTAGAACGGTATGGGTATTTTGAAAATTTTACCCACATTTTCCAAGCGAATTTTGGAATTTGTGATATCAAAATGTAGAAAACCATTATTCAGAAGATGTTACCCTATATAACAGTTAGTTTTAGAGACATTTTATTTTAGGCCTTTTTTCTCAGGATGTAAAAACCTTCTTGTAAAACATTAGCCGCATAGATCCACCTTTTCAAATGAACTTACAATAACGTTTAGAATAGACAACAAAGATAAAAACAATTTTGTTGAAAAGGTACGTTTGACTTTTTGATTTCAGTACATTATTTAGAAACCAAATTCGTGTTAACCTAGGAACAATAGTACATTATTCAGTACAATTTTTAAAATCCAGGACTTTAGCTCAAATCGTCGGTGTCATGCTTAAGTGTTCCATACTCCATTTGCCTGATTCGAGAAAAACTCAAGTTAATGTTTAAGGCCATACAGGATAAAAATGGTGCAATAATCCAATACTTTAAGAGCTCAGTTCTACTTAACTAAATTCATAGAATATATCAGTAGTTTACTTTAGTCAGATATCTGTGATAGTCTAGAAGTTATGGCCAATTTTTATAATTGCAAAAAGTTGCTGAATTGTTCCATGGAATCTTTTTTTCATGTTTTTGGCAGTTTGTGTGACATGGAACACATTTTGTCACATTTCAACCAAAACACTTTTTATCAATCGTGTTCCACCTCCCTTATATGAAGTGCTACTGTGGAGTTTAAAAATGAGGACTTTAAATGAAACATTTATTTTTCTCATATAAATACAATAAGGACCATAATTTAAGGATTCCTTCAGACTTATTTAAGGGATTGCCTCCACTTATCACTACTTTCTTGTGGTAAAAATTTCGATCGGACAAAACGGATTGATATTTTGCATTTCTAAGGTAACATACAACATTTAAACGCGATTTTCTTATAATACCATTTTTGTAGTCGGTTAGCTTCAAGTCGAATGAACGTTTTTGTGTATATTTTTGTGGACTTACATCAAAAATGTGTCTTTAAACTAGGGATTTTTTGTTTAAACGATTGATAAATTTTCGTTTTCATGTAACAATACAATATTCTAAAATATTTGGATTTAGAAACTATTATTCTTCAGTTTTTAAACCAAGTCCTTTAAAACAATTTGTTCCATACGCCACACTTTTCCGTTACTTGGGCAAAATGGACAATTTTTTGTTCCAAACGCCATCATTTTTGGTGCGGAACAATTCGTTTTTGTCTCTTTTTGTTCCATACGCCAAACGACATGGATATGGAACTAAAATGTTCAAAGTTGTTTTGTTCCATACGCCAGGCTTTACGGATATGGAACAAAACGACAAGATTTTTTGGGTAACAAAGCGGATATGGAACATACTGACATCTGAATATCTCAGAAACTATAGGAGATAGAGAAAAACCGACCAAAGAATCTGAAAGAGCAAGGTTCAAAATTTTGTAAGGTACCTTTATCTCAAAATGTCAAAAATGGCGTATGGAACACTTAAGCATGACACCGACGAAATGTTACAGTTTTAGCTCTGCTTGTTCACCCAATGTCAATGGTATTACAGGTAGAAACCTTTCATACATTTAAAGGCGGATTTAAATAAACATTCTGATCCAATCTCAACAGTTATCCTCAAAACAAATTTCATTTATCGATTCACCCAGTACCATTGCATCAATATTTAGTATTATTTAATACTTCTAGTACACTTATTGTACGACCACCTCTAACAATGAACCTGACAAATTAATATTATATTAGAATTTCACTTCTATACCAAATTTATTGCAATTTTGTACTTTTCACGTACTAATGATATAATTCCGTCTTCATTGCTACACCCAACGTCAAATTTAATAGCATTTAGTACATTTCGTATTTCGAAATAAATCATCCAGCCCTCAGCCTAATTTTAGAATTTGTATGCATTTGAAAAAATCCGTATCTATCTAAACACCAACACAATCCCTCATACAACAACACCAAACTGGTACCAAATTAGAACTTATAGTATGTTTAAGTTTCAAAAATTACTTCCTTTTATCCAAAACTATATCCAAACCGCGATTTAGTATTTTTCATATACATTAGTACGAATTTCCAAAAGTTCCTCTATCTCCACTCTAAACGTCAACTGCTATACTAATACCGAATTTCACAATTTCAACTCTACCCCTTTACACAATAACAATTTGGACCAAATTCTGTGCCATTTAGTAATTTTCGTACACTTATTGTACGTATATCCACAGTTCATCCATATCTCAACCCTACACACCAACAGCGGCTATAATACCAAATTTCCGAATTCCACTTCTATTCATAATACCATTAATACTTTTCGTATTAAGTACGAATTTCCAAAGCTACGTTAATGCTACAATCCATAAGCAATCTTAATTATAAATTTCAGGATTCCAGCTCTATCTGTACACCCAAATCCAAAATGTACCAAACTTAGTACCATTTAGTACTTTCCGTACCCAAAACTACGAATTTCCGAAACTACCTCAATGCTACACGCCATAAGTAATCATAATTCCAAATTTCAGGATTCCAGCTCTATCCGTCCACCTAAATTTAAATTGTACCATATTTAGTACCATTTAGTACTTTGCGTACCCATAAGTACGAATTTCCAAGACTTCGTCAATCCTACAGTCCAACAGTAATCTTAATTCCAAATTTCAGGATCCCAGCTCTATTCGTTCCCCCAAATCCAAATTGTACAAAATGTAGTACTTTTCGTACCCATAAGTATGAATTTCAAAAAACTTCCTCAATCCTACACTCCAACAGTAACCTTAATTCGAAAATTCAGGATTCCAACTCTATCCGCTCACCCAAATATAAATTGTACCAAATTTAGTACATTTAGTACTTTCCGTACCCATAAGTATAAATTTCCAAAACTACCTCAATCATACACTCCATCAGTAATATTAATTCCAAGTTTCAGGATTCCAACTCTATCCGTTCACCCAAATATGAATTGTACCAAATTTAGTACATTTAGTACTTTCCGTACCCATAAGTATGAATTTCCAAAACTACCTCTATCCTACACTCCATCGGTAATCCTTATTCCAAATGTCAGTATTCTAACTCTATCCGTTCAACTAAATGTAATTGTACCAAATTTAGTACTTTCCGTACCCATAAGTACGAATTTCCAAGTCTAACTCAATCCTACACTCCAAAAGTAATTAAATTCCAAATTTCAGGATTCCAGCTCTATCCGTTCACCCAAATTCAAATTGTACCAAATTTAGTACCATTTAGTACTTTCCGTACCAATAAGTACGAATTTCCAAGACTAAGTCAATCCTACACTCCAAATTTAATTAAATTCCAAATTTCAGGATTCCAGCTCTATCCGTTCACCCAAATCCAATTTGTACCAAATTAAGTACCGTTTACTACTTTTCGTACCCATAAGTAAGAATTTCCAAAGCTACCACAATCCTTCCCTCCAACAGTAATCTTAATTCCAAATTTCAGGTTTCCATGTCTATCTAAATCCAAATTGTACCAAATTTGGTACCATTTAGTACTTTACGTACACATAAGTACGAATTTCCAAAACTACCCCCATATCTGAATCGTACACTTCAATGGTAATCTAAATTCCAAATTTCAGGTTTTCAGCTCTATCCGTTCGCACAAATCCTAATTGTACCAAATTTAGTACCATTTAGTACTACGCGTACACATAAGTACGAACTTCCAAAATCATTTCCTTATATCAACACCACTTCCCAACCTTGATTCAAATACCAAATATGAAGATTGTGGCTATATCCGCTCAAAATATACAATTGGTACCAAATTTAGTAACTTTTCGTACACTTATAGGTCGAATTTCCAAAAACCCTTTGGTACTTCTTTCTAACTCTCCATCAGTTACTCTCATTCCAAATTTCAGAATTCTAGCTCTTCCCGTTTGCCTAATACAAAGGGTACCATATTTAGTACCTTTTAGTACTTTTCGTACCCTTCTAGGTCGAATTTCCAAAAACCCAGCCTTATCTCACCCCTACACACCGACAGCAACCCACAGTCAAAATTTCAGCTTTCTAGCTTCAGCGGTTTCGTCTGGGCGATGATATGTCAGTCACTCAGTCACTCAGTAACTCAGTCACTCACTCACTCACTAAGCTCTTTTATATATATAGATTGATATCGGTAGAAAAAACTAACAATGAATAGAAATTCAAAAATTTTGCATGCAAACAAATTTATAAATCCCAAAATTATTCATATGCAGTTACACAGCAAAAAAGATAGTATAATTCAGCTGCGCTAACGGTAACACGAGTTTGCTTCAAAATACGTGGAATCTGTAGGTATCGTAATATGGGTCTATACCAAATCAATTTTAGTAAGCTAACTTCTGAGTTTTGGAAAAGTTTGAGAATTCTTTTTTCAGATTTGTAATTTTAGTTGAAGCCGGCAAGGATTTTTGTAACTTCTGGACTATTATCTCAGGAAGTATGACTTACCCCTGAAAAGGGATCAGAATAGGGACCGTGAAAAGATTGGTATACCACAAACTTATAATACCCTTTCCACATAGTGGTGTAGGGTATAAAAATAAAAAAAATAATTTGTTATCATTTATTTTGTTGTTTTTGGGAATTTATCTTAAATATCATAAAAACTAAGTAATTTTTGGCTTTGAAAATGGATCAGCAATTATTGTATCAGCCGGACAATAACCTAAGTAAATTGATGATCCAATAACTCCACCTAAGGGATTAAATGACTGAGCATCCGAGCCGAATAATCTCCCAAATATTTAAGTGATATTTTCTTCGGAAGATGAATATTTAAATACGAAAGAAGATGAATTTTAAATATGCAATAGCTAAACCTATGGCTGGCACACAAAGCTGTACTCAGTAATACCATCCCCGGTTACACTTAACCGGATTAACCCTGTGGGTTTCGATTTCAAATGTCAATTCCATAGCGCAAACGTCAAAAAAATCCTCTCGAAGTGCGTTAACCCGGCAAAAAAACTTTAGTGTAACCGTACTATAAAGCTGGTAAACCAATTTCTTAATCGTTCTTAAAATCGCAAAGTGAAGAATTTTTAATATGTTAAAGATAAATTCCTACAAACCTTTATAAATTACACTTTTTATCTTTTTGTAATATAACAAATAATAAGGGAAAATTGTATTGACAAATTAAAAAAAAAAAGTAAGAAACAGTAGTTATTATACGAATTCCACTACCAAATATTACATACTTAAAATTTTTGTAATTAATCGTAGTATAATACAAAAAGATTTCAAGAAATTCGAAGAGTACAATCATTAATAAAAGTTGATTTTAAATATTAAATCGCGAAAATTGCATCTTCCACGCCCACTGTGCAGGAATTTTTGCTCTTTTTTATAAGATAGCTGATAAAAAAATATAAAAATACAAAAAAATCCATTTGGACCAATATTAAACAAGTTATGAGTATTTCTTCGCGTACAGTTTTTACAGAATTCCACGTTTTCAAGGAGCGATATCTCTGGAACCGTTAGTAAAAAATTTTGAAAATATACTGAGAACATCACCACAGCAAAAAATAAAGGAAATCAAAAAACGCTTTTTGAAAAAGTTTTCATTTCACTCAAAATCATAAGTGTTACATAGTTACGTGGTTTGCTACAGCCCCATCTGAGTTTCCCAGTGGTTACGAATCTTCTTCCCCTAAAATTGTTAACAGAGGTCCATGTTTTGGTATAGCCCCCATACAACGATACCTCCCGTTTGTACGTATTTTGAGGATTTTTGCTAAATTTTTTGACCGAACTAACTGTAATTGGACACCTACGGTTACCAGTGGACACAAAACTTCTCCACCAAGAATAGTCAGCATATGCCCATCTTTTTCTATAGTCCCCTTATAACGGTATATCCCAATTTTTGCGTGTTTTCAGAATTTTAGCTATATTTTTTAGCGAAATAGCGGTAATTTGATAATGGATGTTCCCAAACTTCAACAAAGTTCGATGTTTTGTCATACGATGTTCATATGACGGCAACTCCCGATTTTACGTATTTTGAGGATTTTAGCTACATTCTTTGACCGAACCATCTTCAATTTGACATTTGAGGTTCCCAATGGTCACAAAACTTCTCCACCAAAAATAGTAAACATACGTATACTCGTATTAAATAAAGTTCTCATAAGAAGGTTCCGCCCGACTGAAAACATTTTAGATACATATTCATAATAAATTTTTTCGTATCATGACATGGCTGGGAACACCTTTGACATTATTGGTTTGTCGAAGGCGACTTTATAGACGACTTTATAGTATATGTTTATCCGTTTTAATATGTCTTCTCTGCGATTTGGCATGGAGTGAATATCAGGTCTAAACCCGCATTTGTATGACCCGATCATTTCATTGACCATAGGTTTTAGCCATTCACACACAGAAAAAAAATCCGGCGATAAAAAAATTTTCATATTGACGAAATTTGATAAAATTATTTGATCACAAAGTAAAACTACAACTGATAAAATATTTCATATATTGACTAAAATATTTATCGATTTTTCATATTGAATTGATAACATACTTCACTACTATCTATTGCTCTGTTCCAGAACCTGCAAGAAGCCACTATTTTTTACTACGATAACAGTTTTTCCTTTATGTTATCGGAAAAAATAGTACACATTAGTAGATTCTTGCAGTTCTGGAACAGACCATATATGTATCAAAATATTCCAAATTATGTATCAGCATTCAGTGGTTGTTAGAATAGCTACCAATAAATATTAGGGTTATAACTTTTTTTTGCAATTTTTGCAAATATAAAAAATACCACCGCAAAGAGCACGAAAAACTACTATCAAATACGGTGTAATTTTTTCTCTATCGCGAAAAAAGTTTCCGCATCAAATGCATTGAAGTTCAGTAATGCATTATATTTGTTAAAATGACATATACTCTTTCTTATTAATAGATTTAATATAATTTAAAATCAATATCGAACAATTCTCGACCAATTTGGCTTTTGGGGTTGTATTTAATAAAAACCAGTAAGGAAAGGATCATAGTCGGGCGGGGCCGACTATATGATACCCTACACCACTGTGAATATGTAAAATATAGGAGATATGTATCAATTTGAACTGATTTATATACATATATATACACATCCCAAATTTCATCAAAATTAGACAGAGCGGGCGAAAATATACATAGGAGCTATATCCAAATCTGAACCGATTTCGATATAAGTTGTTACACTTATTTCTAGACTAAATTCAGTCACACATTCCAAATTTCATCAAAATTGCACGTAAATAGCGTGTTTTCAGCAAATACGTCAAATCGGCCGAAAATATATTTGGGAGCTATATCCAAATATGAACCGATTTCGATGTAGTTTGGGACATTTATTTTGAGACCGAATTCAGTTACACATTCAAAATTTCATCAAAATCGGACGTATAAAGCGTGTTTGGTGCAGCAAATACGCCAAATCGGCGGAAAAATATATGGGAGCTATATCCAAATCTGAACCGATTTCGATATAATTTGGTACATTTATTTATAGACCTAATAAATTTAAATGTCAAATTATAGCTACATCGGTCTGAAAATGTAGCTACAAACGTCAAAACACCGCAAATCGGGGGTACCGTTATATGGGGGCTATACCAAAACGTGGACCTATGTCCACAAGTTTGGTTATATAAGTTTATTGACACTTAAGAACCCTAAGTGTCAAAATATAGCTAAATCGGTCTGAAAATGTAGCTAAAACTGTAAAAATACCGTAAATCGGGGGGTACCGTTATATGGGGGCTATACCGAAACGTGGACCTATGTCCACAACTTTTGTTATATAAGTTTATTGACATTTAAGAACCCTAAATGTCAAATTATAGCTACATCGGTCTGAAAATGTAGCTAAAAACGTCAAAATACCGTAAATCGGAGGGTACCGTTATATGGGGGCTATACCAAAACGTGGACCTATGTCCACAACTTTTGTTATATAAGTTTATTGACACTTAAGAACCCTAAATGTCAAATTATAGCTATATCGGTCTGAAAATGTAGCTAAAAACATCAAAACACCGTAAATCGGGGGGCACCGTTATATGGGGGCTATACCAAAACGGGGACCTATGTCCACAACTTTTGTTATATAAGTTTATTGAAACTTAAGAACCCTAAATGTTAAATTATAGCTACATCGGTCTGAAAATGTAGCTAAAAACGTCAAAATACCGTAAATTGGGGGGTACCGTTATATGGGGGCTATACCAAAACGTGGACCTATGTCCACAACTTTTGTTATTTAAGTTTATTGATACTTTAGAACCCTAAATGTCAAGTTATAGCTAAATCGGTCTGAAAATGTAGCTAAAAACGTCAAAATACCGCAAATCGGGGGGTACCGTTATATGGGGGCTATACCAAAACGTGGACCTATGTCCACAAGTTTTGTTATATATGTTTATTGACACTTAAGAACCCTAAATGTCAAATTATAGCCAAATCGGTCTGAAAATGTAGCTGAAAACGTCAAAATACCGTAAATCGGGGGGTACCGTTATATGGGGGCTATACCAAAACGTGGACCGATATATCCCATCTTCGAACTTGATCTTCCGACGGCTAAAAAAATGGTATTCCCCAATTTTCAGCGAAATCGGTCAACAAATGCGACCTGTATGTTGCGAACGGACGGACGGACGGACGGACGGACGGACGGACGGACGGACGGACATGCATAAATCGACTCAGAAAGTGATTCTATGTATATCCCTAGAAGGAACTATGGGTCTATCTCGCTTCCTTTTGTATGTTACATACAAATGCACTAACACATAATACCCCTTACCACATAGTGGTGTAGGGTATAAAAACAAAATAATTGTAAATATAAACATTTTTTATCGATTGAAAAAAATGTATTCAACAATATTTTTCAACAAGAAAATATTTTGTTTTGTCAAGCACAATGTAGAATATTTTAATAAATATTTTTGTCAATATGTGAAATATTTTATCAGTTGTATTTTTACTTTGTGATCAAATAATTTCATCGAATTTTGTCAATATGACAATTTTTTTTTATCGCCGGAAAATCGATAAATTGTTGATTGAATCTTTGATTTTTTTCTTTTTTTCTCTGCACAATGATTAGGAGACTTATGCCTCTGTAAATAGCACAAAACGTATTGTCCAATTTCTTGTGCCCAGTACATAGCAGACTGAGGTTCCAACCGTTAGGTATTCATTCCTCCAGCCACATTTTACTAATAAACTTTTGCATATACCTTATCACAATGTAGCTACTGGGCTTGAAAAGTCCGACAGGCGGACCATCAGGTCCTGCTGTCATATTGTTCTTCAGCCGATTAATTGCCGTCATTATCCCATCGTCATCTCCCCCATATTTGATACTAAAAGCTTTATGAATTGCTCTCACACTTGTTTTTTTGTTCCCACACTCACGTTTTGTTCTCGCACTCACGTTTTTCTTGCTCTTCCTAACTTCTGAATATACGCCTCTCATATCTCCTCTTCACCAATATTGTCCTTGGCGCTTTGTGTTGTTACTGACTGCAGGGTTGTTTTGTATGTCGCATTCTTCTTTTCGTACCATGGATTTTAAGGTAGTGTTTTTTTGGTACCCAAGAACAAATTTTGCCACTGTGCTTCCACATTATGGGAACCAGGCGAGCCGTCTTCCAACAAGTGGGTCAGTTGAGCGGAGTAGTCGTGTGATATCTGTTGCCGCAACATTAAGGCGATTCTGGAGACATCTACGTAGCCTTGTTTATGTCGAGGAGTTGGAACCTGGTGCTGCTTGCTCACAACCCTGATAGGGCCCAATATATGTACTATATTTCAGCTATATCAAAATCCCGTCCGATTTTCTCAAATTTTTGTAGGTTTCGTTTTTTAGTTACAACAATGAATTGGTAGAGATTTTTCATCGATTGGACCATAATTACGGCCTTTAGAGAATTTTCCTGAAAATTTACCTTTGGCCCTATACAAAATACTATGAAAACAAAGATCGCTCGGGTGGCACGGGTTATGTATAAGGTTTTTTGATCAGATGAACAAAAATAACATTTTTTGTTGGGTCACCCTAATGCGCGTATATGAAAGTAAATAAAGGAATAATTAAAAGAAGGAAACCCAGTTGGAGTAGTGTATTGTAATGAGAACTATCCGAACTAAATTTAAAATTTTTTTGGTCTCAACGTGTTCTTAAGCCCATATGTTTGAACTTTTGTGGGGGAGTTATCGGAAGAATTGGACCAATATAATTCTTTGTACAATTGGACGTAATTTGGGAAGAAAGATGTGCAAAGATTGGACTGAAACGAGGGCTCCCATTAATTTTAGTTGGCTTTAGGGTAATTTTCTCCGCCAGTATGGATTTACCCCCGATAAAATTATACTGTCGTTATATGAGCCGTGAGGACTACCTGCTGTAAACATTTCTAAACGATCCTATACATCCTAGAAATGTGTAGATTAGGGCATTTGCGAACAATTCTGAAATTTTGTGTCGGAGGTACCCGAAGGAGTCGACCGAATATTGCGATACGTAAAGTTTGGATCAATATCGATCATTCACTTCGATGGTTTTCATGCCCACTAGGCACTTTAGTTGGTACCCGTTGAATTTTTGAAAGCTTTTATGCCATTATTTCAGAATGTATGGGCTTGCCTACGAAGAATATTATATTGTTGTAAAAGGGACCACAATAAGCAGTACTTTCGGTAAAAATTTGCAAAGGATCCTCGAACGGCCTCTAAACTGCACTTAAACAAAAATGTATAACATATTTGTGTTTATTTCAGCTTTAGTCCATATTTTGTTGTATTCAAGTATTTGAATAACAACAAAATGTTTTACAGTGGATATGAAATTGATTAGTTGCGGGCGGAGGGTGGTGAATACTATAGTTTCAGTTGTCACCAAACAACTTCATCAGTTCCCTTTTCCGCCGACTCTGTATCGATAAACAGGTCAATAAGCCCATCCAGCAAATTAAACAAAATGAGAAATTTGCTATATGGCCCTAAAACTGATTACCCTACAATTTGAGTCGAACTAAAGAATTTTATATCCACCACTGTTTTTATGTCGTCTTTGCTTTGCAAAGAATACGAAAATATGAGTGTTGCTTCAATAATTTGCTGGATGGGCTTATTGACCTGTTTATCGATACAGAGTCGGCGGAAAATGGAACTGATGAAGTTGTTTGGTGACAACTGAAACTATAGTATTCCCCACCCTCCGCCCGCAACTAATCAATTTCATATCCACTGTAAAACATTTTGTTGTTATTCAAATACTTGAATACAACAAAATATGGACTAAAGCTGAAATAAACACAAATATGTAAAATTCTGCAGTCCAACAATAAAAAACGCCAACAAAAATGTATAACTTTTGTGGGGTGAGTACCCGAAAATGTTTTCAGTATAGATCTTCTTGGGGTAGGTTTGGAAGAATTTATACTATGTTCCAATTTTGGGCCAAATCTAGTACTCAAATCGTAAGTTTTCGGCAGGGTTATTTATAGCTTCTTGGGGTATTATATCAATAAGTATAAACTTGGCATCATGAAAGTATTTGCGAGGGCAACATGCTGCAAAAATTATCATGCCGATCCGGAAAGTCTACCTGAAATGCACTTGAGGTAAAGTTTGGTGAGGGGTATTATGTCTTTGTGCATTTGTATGTAACATAAAAAAGGAAAGGAAATGGACACATAGTTCCTTTTGGGGATATACATATAATCACTTTCTGAGTCGATTTATGCATGTCCGTTCGTCTGTCCATGTATTTTTGTTCTCAACGTACAGGTCGCATTTTTTGTCCGATTCAGCTGAAAATTGGGGACTACAATTTTTTAAGCCATAGGAAGAACGCTATTGCTTTTGGTGAAAATCGTTTCAGATTTGGATATAGCTCCCATATATATTTTCGCCCGATTTCACGTATTTGCTGCACCAAACAAGCTATATAAGTCCAATTTTGATGAAAATTTAAATATACCGAATTATATCGAAATCGGTTCAGATGTGGATATAGCTCCCATATATATTTTCAGCCGATTTCACGTATTTTCTATTCCAAGCACGCTACATATTTTCGATTTCGATAAAATTGTAAATGTGTGACTGAATTTGGTCAAGAAATAAATGTGCGAAATTATATCGAAATCGGTTGATTTCGCGTATTTGCTGCACCAAACACGCTATATAAGACCGATTTCAATGATATTTGGAATGTGTCAAATTATATCGAAATCGGTTAAGATCTGGATATAGCTCCGATTTATATTTTACATATTCACAGTGGTGTAGGATATCATATAGTCGGCCCCGCCCGAATTGATCCTGTCCTTACTGTTTTTTTTTTTTAATTTGCGCGGTCCATGGAGTGAACTTGCAACTTTTGTGGTGGACCGATATAGCCTATCTTTGAACTTGGAAAAAATACTCAGCTATCTCTGGACTGGCCGGGTGCAGCTATCTCTGTGCGGTTGTAAATTGTGTATGCTTTTCCGATCTCATCACGTTTCCTTTAAAGCGCTAATATCGCACTTCTCCAATCCTAATGGAATTCTCAAATAGATAATGCATTACATTTTTGGAATAACTCTTTTCGACTGTATGATTCAATTGTTGATAAGTGGGCAAACTCATCATACTTATGGTTCTAATGCAAACTGATAAATTGATCCCAATACGACGACTCAGTATTTGCCACAAATCATTCTACCGTAAAGTGTTTAGCTAAAAGTTGAAATGTTTGCGTTTATAGCTGTGCTCCATCCATAAACTTGTCCTAATATTTGGGAATATTTTGCTAATTCTATGCCACACAGCCAGAATACTTCTATTGTCATTTTCAAATGCAATTGGAACAATAAGACCAACAGCAACACAAACAATAACAAATGTAATAATGACAGTCGAAACAGCCCGTAATCATGACAGTTCAAAACAAAACTATTTATCAATGTTGAGAATAGTTCTTTTTTGTTTTGGCCGAACAAACGAACGGTCGTATGCCATCACGACCGCCCTATGTGAAAAAATGAACATAAAAACTCGGAAAACGTCTGTCTAAAACTTTAAGCCAAAGTCCTCATTAAAGATTCCAAGGAGGACAGTGCAACCAACCAATACAAACTCTGTAAAAGAAATTTCGTAAATGCGTTGCAGCAGTGTCACGACGTCAAACCCTCTCCCTCTGCCCAGTTCTACCACAAAAGTATCGGCAAAAAATTATGACAACACCACACATCTATGGCAATATCCAACCAAGTTCTAGTCAGTCATCTAGTCTAGAAGCTCTGTGTGAGACTGATGATAATGACACAGATGTTTTTTCGGTTCCTTTTTTTTGTGGGAAGACCAAGTGGGTTGTGGGAGTTGTTGTTTCTAGGTTTCCTATTTAGGTTGTGCTGCGAACAACGGTCTAGCAAAGAAGATGCAACGAACGCATTTACAATTTGATGTCAAATGAAGCGGCAAAAATTTTTAAATAAAATGAAATATTGCCGAAATTTTCTTTCGAAACTGCTATCTTGACAGTTGGTTCCTTCGTTGCGAACGGGGGAGCTGGTGTTTCAAGTATTTTGTGAAGAATCACTGCGGCTGTGGGGAGGCGTAATTTTTTTTGGGTATTTCGACATAATATGGCTGCAAGATAATAACGGCGTCAGTTAAGCTCAGCGTAATGACGCCCAGGCGACATTCGATGAGAATATTTTAAGAAAAATAAAACTGAATTACGTACGAAGTGGGGTTGCAGCAAAAAAAAAACTCCTCTATCATTTAGTAAAATAGCACAAAACTGTTATTTCTTATTCTTCTTGTTAGCCATAGAGACATGTAGAGGGAAACGAGTTACAGCAAATGAACTCCTATGGATGAGGGGTGTTATATCAGTTAAGGTGTTACTATCAAAAATTTAAATCAGGTATAGTGTTGATTAATACAGAAATTATTTTTTTCATTAATTTCAACAATTAAAATTACTTTGACCACGACTCAAGACTAACCACATAGCTTTTTACCGCCTCATAATCATCTTCATCAGCACTCTACCTGATTTCATATTCAGCCTTAATTTGAACGTGAATTCCCTGTGGGTTTTCTCACACTCTCCTTTATGTTGAAACGACGCACAGTGGTTCAGAAATTGATTTCCCTGTCCAAAATCCCCATTTTTTGTTGTCGCCGATTGTCAATTTCCATATGGGATTCGATAGTAAACATATTGAAACTAAGGAAACCAAAAAATGAAGTCAAAATATTTGAAGATGTGGGCGTGGCGTGTTCGTAAAGACAATATTTTCCCAAGTTTGGAAAATACGTCATTTTTGCAAAATTCTTGGGAAAGAAATGGCTTGTTATAGGAAACTATAACAGATATTGTGTCCATTTATTCTTTATGAGGTAGGGTTGATGCCCAGCGTTGCCGACAGTTTTTGATCAGAAATCGTCAAAAAAAATCGTCAACAATATTTGAAAAATCGTCAAAAAATCGTCAACATGGTCCAAAATTCGGTTTGGTTACCGTTTAATGCGATTTATCGCTGCTATTTTAGTGAATGAGACTAACAACATAAGATATACAATCCACAGCAATAAATCTAACCCAATATCACTTATATACTGCTATAAAAACAGATTTCAGAAGATAGTTTTCCTATGGTTATTAAGTTTGAAGCAATGCAGTATGGTAAAGCTGAGTACACATTGCCATTTTAAATGGTAGCTTAGCTCAAATATCGCTTGCTTGACAGAGTGACTGTCCATATTTGTCCGTACACGTACATTTTGGTTGTTGGGCAGTCGAAAATCGATAAAAATGTTCATTCAAAACTGGCTGACAACTTAAAGAGGGCATTTGTAGGAAGTTAATAAAGGTGGACTCATATTTTTTATAACAAAATATATATATACGTAATATTTTATCTCGAAAACTTTTTAGGAAAGATTTTCATCTATTACCAAAACTAAAGGAAAATTTTCAGCTCATGTAATTTGAATTTGGGGCAAAAACTATGAAATACCTGTGCCTAGATATGCCAGATATGTGCCTAAATATAGCCAATCCGTCTGGAAATTGCTATAAAACTTTAAAAAGCTCAAAAATCGAGTTTGGAACTTTGCTTTCCTTAAAATCTTTCGTGAAACTTTGGTCAAAATGTAGTTATCGTCTTTTATTTCATGAATTTCTGGCTTAGGTGAAAAATCGTAATTTTGGACCATAAAATCGTCAAATCGTCATTGTTCAATTTTGGGCCAAAAAATCGTCAAAATGGCGATAAATCAGCAAATTCGGCAACACTGTTGATGCCTCAAAATATTTGTAAGTGTGGGCGTGGTGTGCTCTAAAGACGACAACATTCTTCACAATTTTGGAAAATACGTAATTTTTGCAAATTTCTTGAGAAAGAAATGACCATTTCTCGGAAACAATAACATATATTGTGTTCATTTATTCTTTATTAAGTTTTAATAAAAGACCGTAGTGTTTGCACGAAATGAGATATTTTATTTTCCCTTAGGTACTTTAACACTTTTTTAAATTTATCGAAATTTCCCATATTAATTACAGCTTTTTTACACATATGTACATTTTTGATTATATGAGTTTTAAAATGAGTTATATGAATTTTATGAAAACCCAGGAGATTTTTTTTAATTTTCCCGCCAAAAATTATGTAGTTAAAGAATTTTCAGAAAATTGTGGGTATTTTTGGACGTGTGAACTTGCCGTAATGATCACAATTCCTTCCAATAGATATTGGGCCCACCAGTATTTTCAGTTGGTCACCGCATAATTGAGAGTTGTTGGACTCTAATGTCAGGAAAGATAGACTTCCCATAAAAACATAATATCGCTGCAGACAAGACCACAAGGAGTATCTTCGGTAACAAATTTCAAAGGATCCTCGAACAGAGCTTGAACTGCACTAAAACAAAAATGTTGAACCTTTGTGAGGGAGTTACCCTAAATAGCGCATCGATACGGCTCATTTTCAAGCTTAAAATATGTTGGGACAAAGTATTACTAAATCCAAAGTTTGGAACAAATCGCTTACTCTGTTTAAAAATATCGAACGTACAATTTCATCGAAAATGTTTGAACTTTTGTGGGGAAGGTACCGGAAGGAGTGGGCCGATAAGCACAATCTTCGAACTTTATCGAAGACTCGCAGAAATATTACAATATTCTAAGTTTGGCCAACGCACAAGCCACTGCACATGGTGGCTGTAGGCGTTTTTTACAGTTGCCGGGCCATTTTCTGAGGAAGTATGGACTTGAAAAAAACTTGTACTGTCGTAATAGGGGCCCTTATTTGAATTTTTTATTCATAATTTTGTGTTTTAATTTGACAGATATTTGTCGTTACCAAAAAAGGCCCTGGAGAATCCAACTACAGGTCTTAAACTGCACTACTCTGAAAATTTTGGAAATTTAGTGGACCAATATAGTCCATCTTGGAACTTGATTTTAGTTGGGACAAAATATTACGAGGGCCGAATTTTGGATAGAATGGTACGTTAGTGAGTTATCGGGATTTCCCGCCAGACATACGGACGGACATCGCTAACTTGACTCCAAATTGTCTGAAACAGGTTTCGTCCAAACATACTTGGGGCCTAAAACCTTTATTTTGATGAGCCACATTCTGATCGTAGGAAAGTGTGTTAATTCCCTCATTATACCCTCAGCCTTTAGGCTAAAGAGGGTATTTACACTTTGATACGACCAAAAATGTGCCTTATCGAAATAATGGTTTTAGACCCCAAGTATGTTTGTACGATATCCGTTTCAGACAATTTTGAGCAGATCTAGCAATGTCCGTCCGTCTGTCTCGCAGGCTGGTGCGCACGATAACTCTCGAACGGATCAATCGATTCGGTTCAAATTTTGGGTATCGAAATATTTTGTCCAGATTCGATTTAAGTTCGAAGATGGGGCATATAGGTCCACTCCTTCAGGTACCTCCCCCACAAATGTTCCAAAATGTTCGGAAAATTTGTGGGCATGATAACTCTCGAAGGGAATAACCAATTTGGTCCATACTTTGCACATCGTGTAATTTCTACCAAACTTAAATGAGGTTTCAATATGGACTCAATCGGTCTACTCCTTCGGGTAACTCCCACACAAAATTTCGGAAAAGTTCAGTTTAGGATCTGGTCTCGAATCGCTTTGATTTTTGTTTACGCAAGTTGTATTCGCTGTCCTCTATACTACACTGTAAGTTTCATTAGGGGCAAGTCCATACTTCCTGAGAAAATAGCCTGAAAGTTACAAAAAACGCTATAACACCGAACGGATCTGCCGATTCGGTCCAATATTTGGCTTTCGTAATATTTTGTCCAAACTTATTTCAAGTTCAAAGGTGGATTATATCGGTCCACTCCTTCCGGTACCTCCCCCACAAAAGTTCGAAAATGTTCGGAAAATTTGTGGGCACGATAACTCTTGAAGGGAGTAACCGATTTGGTCCATACTTAGCACATTATGAAATTTCTACCAGACTTAGATGAAGTTCCAATATGGACTCAATCAGTAAACTCCTTCGAGAACCTCCCACACAAAATTTCGGAAAAGTTCAGTTTAGGACCTGCTCTCGAATCGCCTTGGTTTTTGTTGTAACATCTTGTATTCACTGTCCCCTATACGAAGGTACAAGCTTCCTCAGGGGCAAGTCCATACTTCCTGAAAAAATAGCCTGAAAGTTGAAAAATAAACCCTATGACGCCATGTTTATGGGTGGAAGCGTAAGATAATTCTCGAACGGAAATGCCGATTCCGGCCAAAATTTGGCCTTCGTAATATTGTTTCCAAAATTAGTTTAAGTTCGTAGATAAGCCATATCGGTCCACTCTTTCAGGTACCTACCCCACACAAGTTCAAAGATATTCGGAAAAATTGCGCGCACGTGCAAAATTGTGTTCATGGATTTTTTTTAAAAGAAGAATTCTTTACACAATCTAAGAGTATTTGTATACATGTTTAGATCTTGGATTGGGCGCCAGAATTTCATTTTAAAAGAATTCAAGACTGGTTGCCAGTGGTTTGCTTGCTCCTGAACAATTTTAAGGAGCTAGGAGGATCAACCAGAATTTCTCTGATAGAAGACCAACTATTGAATGCAACAATAAGTATACTGCCAGACGCACGATTGAACGACAGAACTTAGCATTAAGAAACCCACGCAGCATTAGTTCTCTATCAACACAACCTCTATTGGAATTCAGACATTCTTTATGATACGATTTACGGTTAGGAACCAAAATTTCATTTTTCAAGGTTTGGGTTCCACCATACCTGTGAGGTAATAAATACAATTGGTTTCTTAATGAAAATAACAATGATTGAACGACCGAATTTCTGCGTGAAATTCCAATCTTTGGTCGCCAACATTTGTCATTGAAAATATCCATGATGTTTCTCTATGAAAACAACCCATTTACGCACCGGAGTTTCTCTGTTTAAATAACCACGATTGGATGCCAAACCTTTTCTATAAACAAATTGGGATCTCGTCGAAATCATAACACTGACACCGCAGCGTGATAGAGGGCCGAAAAAGAAGACACGTGTCTCGTTTTTTTCCATAACTCTTATAACAGAATTCTACCTTCAATACAAAAAAAGCAAAAAAAAAAAAACATGTGGATGACGCCACTATGTCCCCAAATTCCCACTGCATAGATCAATTCTTAATTCTTAATTCATAAATTTTGGCCTTGGGGTTATGACCTCAGTGATATCACTTGGTATGGCCAACGTAGTTTAATGACCAAAATAAAGCGAATACAGCAAACATTAGAAATATCTTAAAATTTAAAAAAATAATGCTTTTAGTTTACCATTATCCACACAATTACAAATTGATGATTTCCTAAGAATTCGTATAGTTATAATATCCAAAGCGCTAAAACTGCTTAGGCTATGTTCTCTATGATGAAACAAATAATGGTAAACAAAAAGCATCATTTTTTAAAATTTTAAGATATTTCTAAGTTTTTCCGACTGCATTCCCTTTCTTTTGGTCATTAGTTAGTTAGGAGTTATAGCCTACTTCTGAAGTATTCTGACAGGGGGTCTCCGAGTTATTGTGCAAAGTGCTCTAAAAACACTCAAATTGGTCTTGATGAAATGGTCTTACGCCATTTTAATAAAAAATAAAAACAGTAATAATAGTACTAGTAATAGTTATATAAGACTACAAGAAGGTTTACATCATCGTTAAATAACAATTTTCGCTAACATAAACTTCCAAAGTTCTGTGACCACTTATAACTAATTAAGATAAAAAAAGTTATAAAAAAATTTATTCAATCGGTCGGGAACCTTATATGGGGCTAAAACAAAGTGTGAACCGTTTGTGGTGGAGAAGTTTTGTGACCACTGGGAAACTCAAATGTCGAATTGCAGATACTTGAATTAAAAATTATAGCTAAAATCCAAAAAAAAAAACGAAAATCGGGAGATACCGTAATATGGGGGCTCTACCAACATATGTATCTATGTGGACAGTTTTTCGAATTACAGATAGTTGGGTCAACAAGTAAGAACGGCGTTAAGTTCGGCCGGGCCGAACTTGTTATACCCTCCACCAAAAGTTGTATTGAAGTAAAATGGAATAATTAGTTTCCTTTCGTGTATGAAGAAGACTTACTCGTAATACTAAATTTCAGCAATTTCGGTAAAACAATGTGAGGCACCGTTCTATGGGGGCTATTTCAAAACGTCGATCTATACCGACAAATTTCTGACGGAAAGTTTTTAGACTCAAAGAAGACTAAATACCAAATTTCCTATATTTCGGTAAGAGAATGTGGCTGAAACTTAAAAAATACCGAAAATCTAGAAGTACGTTTATATGGGGATATAGGAAGACGTGGATCTATACTGATAATACTCTTCTGGAATATTTTATAACTCTTGGAAGACTAAATAACGAATTTCAGCCATTTCGGTGGGATATTGACGTCACAATCTTCAGTATTACGAAAATCGGGAGGTACCGTTCTATGGGAGCTATATGAAGGCATGGACCGATACCGACAGAGTTCTGAGGGAAAGTTTTATACCACCAACGTAGACTAAGTCCCAAATTGCAGCCATTTCGGTGTGATAATGAAGCTAAGACCTTCAAAATTCCGAAAATCAGGAGGTACCGTTCTATGGGGACTATATGAAGGCGTGGACCGATACCGACAAAATTCTGGGGGAAAGTTTTATACCCCTAAGGAAGACTACGTACCAAATTTCAGCCATTTTGGTAGGATAATGAAGCTAAAACTTTAAAAATATCGAAAATCGGGAGGAACCGTTCTTTTGGGGCTATATCAAAACATTTCAATACCAACCATCCTGCAGGTAATAAAAACTTCTGTACCAAATATTGACTCTCTATATTTAAAATTGCGAGCTGTATCTTGATTTCAACAGGCAGATAGATGGACGATCGGACGGACACACGGACATGGTTAAATCGACATAGAATTTTATGCTGATCAATAATATATATATACTTTATAGGGTCTCCGATTAATATTTCGATGTGTTACAAACGGAATGACAAATTTAATTATACCCTCCATATGGTGAAGGGTAAAAATACCGAAAATAGGTAGGTACCGTTATATGGGGGCTATACAAAAACATTAACCTACGTTGGCAAGTTTTAAATGGGGGGGGGGGGGGGGACAAATGAACAGAAACATGGACCTATGCTGACAGTTTTTGGTGGAGATGTTGTATGATCACTGGAAACCTCAAATGTCAACTTAGAAATAGTTCGGTCGAAATTTGTGGCTAAAATCTTTAAAATACCGAAAATCGGAAGGTACCTTTACATGGGGCTATACCAAAACATGTTTCTATATAGACAGTTTTTGGTTGAGATGTTTTGTGAGCACTGGCAACCTCAACCACAAATTACAGGTAGTTCGGTCGCAAAATGTACCTATAATCCTCAAAATACCGAACCGGGAGGTAACATTTACAGTTTTCGAAGGTAATATTTTGTGATCACTAGGTACCTCAACTGTCAAATTAACTGTAGTTCGACCAAAAATATTTGCTAAAATTCTCAAAATACCGAAAATCTGGAGGTACCGTTAAATGGGGGCTATACCAACACATGGTCCTCTGTTGGCAGTTTTAGGTGGAGATATTTTGTGATTACTAGAACCTCAACTGTCAAATTTCAGGTAGTTTGGTTAAAAATTGTAGCTAAAATCCTCAAAATACCGAAAATCGGGAGGTACCGTTTTATGAGGGCTATACCAAAACATGGACCTATCTTGACGGTTTTTTAGTGGAGATATTTTGTGACTACTGGGAACCCCAAACGTGAAATTACAGGTAGTTCGGTCAAAAAATGTAACTGAAATCCCCAAGATACCGAAAATCGGTACCGTTATATGGAGGCTATACCAAAAAGTCGTCCGATGTAGCCCATCTTCAATCTTGACCGGCCTATGGTCAAGACGGACAGATAGACGGACATGGCTAGATCGTCGTAGAATTTTATGCTGATCAAGAATATATATACTTTATATGGTCGCAAATGATTAGTTAGATGTATTACAAACAGAAAAACAAACTTAAAACGTGGCAAAGCGCCCCATGTTACCATATATATATATATATATATATATATATATATATATATATATATATATATATATATGTGGAGGGTATAAAAAATTCTCTAAAGATAACGACCCCCGCAAACGTCTTAAGAGCTATGATTGTTTCGAATCTTTATAGAGAAGATACAGTTTAGACCAGTGCCGTTCTTTGGTATTGTTGATGTTACGAAGTTTTTCGGCAAGACTCGAACGCAACGAAAGAGCACACAAAAGAGAGCAAATGTTTTGATTTGTTTTTGTTTTGCAGCATGCGTGCATACAACCTTACTAACACACTGTCAAAATATGCCAATATTCAATATTCTTGGTCGGCAGTGGTTTAGACACTGCCAGAGATACTTGCAAAGTGCAAGGGAAAGGTGCCACAACAACACCTAAAGTTGACGCACTCTATAATAACTGCCATGACGGAAACATCAGCTAGATTTCGGATTTGCAGATACATAGTGTGAAGATAAAACAGCTGGTCTCCGGTTTCATCCCTAATAAAAAACTAATTTACTAAAAATACAATTCGATTAAAAACTAATTTTTTCAACATCAATTTTATTTGCGTTTGTGCTCTTAAAGCAAGGACGAGCGGACCAAAGATATATTTTACGGGCTCTTAGAAAAAACATATGACCGTTGTCCTCCCATGACATTAAAATTATTCTAGGCGAGTTTAATGCAAACATTAGAAAGAAACATATCTTTGGCCCAACAGTCGAGAAATTCAGTCTCCACAGTGAAATGTCCTGCCAATAGAATGAAGCTGAACGACTTCGAAATGATAAAAACTTGGTTGTTAGCAGTACCAGATTTAAGCATCTCGACATTTATAAGGGATCCTGACTGTCTCCAGACCAAAAAACAAAAAATTAAATTAATCACTTTGTGATAGACGGAAGGTATTTATTGGATGTGTTGAATGCACTACCGTTACGAGGAACACTGCGACACGAATCACTACCCGACTAAACGTAGCAAATAGAGTACGAACGGAACGGAAGTTCCACTCAACTGGCCCAGGAAGGGTTTAACTTAATCCCGTGTAGATGTTGTTTTATTCCCCGATACGAATTGTACCAAAAAAACGAGGTTATTCACTCAAGACTTGAGTTCACTTAGTTTACACTATACTTAATTCACGATTTACTTCTTTACTGCTGACGATTATAGTTCGCGGTATAATTTACAACCCACTCGAACATATGCTACTCACCCGTATTTATACTCGACCGTTTATGCATAGACTGTTCTAGCATCCTTCATCTAGGAGGTTCTCCAATGTTCAAACGAGATCCAGATGCAAACAGATGAATGAATCTAAACAACTAATGTGACAGATGTAATAAATACGAAGGAGTAGAAGCGTTTACAATGAATGACGTCATAATGTAGAAGCATAACCAATAGAGAGTAAAATACATGAGAGAAAAAGAGTACAACAAGTACATAAATAGTAGTGTAAACTAGGACTAAGAGATAATTTCATTTCATTAAATCCATACTGTAGTTGTTGTTGCAAAACTGATACAAATAGACTAAATTCCTATATGTATATATAATAAGAAGGAAATGGTGTTAGTTAATACGCTGATAACTCAGGACCGGACTAACTGTAATTTAACATTTGAAGTTCCCAATGATCACTCTAACCGAAATGGCTGAAATCTGGTTCCATTATAATTTATGGTGAAGGATATAAAAAGTTCAGGTAATGTCATCTTACAAAACGAATGAGCTTTCTGAATTCATACATTGTTTGGAATACAATGGGTCATATCTCTAAAATAAAAAGCCGAGAGTTCAACGCTCACCGTCGTCAAACACGCTTTTGTTAGCAAATATCCTATAATGTTCGTAAATCAGAAGTTCGATCCCAGTTTGTTTATGTTCCCAGTGATCTAATTTCGACTTCCGCCCTCGTAAGATAACTCAAATTTGAAATGTGTGCGTGAGCATTTTAAAGTATTTGGATTATATCGCTGTTGGGATACATACATATATTGTATGTGTGTTTGTGTAAGGATATTCGTTGCTCCTTGATAACGGTGTAGACTCAATGCGTTCGTGCTAGCGCCATTATGGCAACGCATACAAAACGTTATTTTCCCCCACAAACGGAAAATTTCGAACCTCGAAAAAAAAACAAGAAAAATAAAGAGAAAAGAAATTCAGCCATGGGGGCTTGAAAGCACTACACAGAAACAGCAGCGGCAATAATAGCAAAAAATTGCAAAATATTTCATCTACTATATTTTTTATTTCTTATTTCTCGAGAATATTTTCTAGAGGACAAACAGGTCATACAATACACCAACACACACATACATACATACACTGCTTCCGAATTCTACAAAACATCTTTAATCAAGTTGGGGGAGATCTACAGAATGACTAAGGCAATGAATGCGTTAGTTGTTGCATGACTGCCATCCACCATCCATGTACATAGTTGTGCAGCATCACTATTTTCTTTCGTTCGAATCCTAAGAAATATTTACAGCCACAAGACGAAGGACCTTCATTTCACAAAAGGCAGTTGAACTAGGAGAAAATGACTTTAGTTTTCCTATTTTTATGTTTTGTTTCGTTTTTTTTTCTTCGTATTTGTTCCTGCATGTCTTTCATTCTCTGGTACCCCTCCAAGCTAAGAATGTAAACTGCCTTAAAGATCAGCATTTGTTAGCATGAGATGGAGAATTTTGTTCAATGACTGTAGGTTACTGGATGAAAATATAAAGAAGAATACGGGAATGCGCTTGGGCATTAGAGTTTGTTGGTGTTAGCGTGTATGCGTGCGTATGTGTGTATACCAAGTTTATGCAACGCTCAAATGTTTGATTGTACAACTCCGAAAAGGTACACTGTGGTTTGTAAAGCAATTTTCAAAGCAAGTATATTAAATATTCTTGCCAAACGTTCTGAGGGCAGCCTCCGACAGTGCTGATTCAACATGTCACTTCAACCATGGACCCTCGGTTTGCTGGAGTTAGAGAAGTGGTATCTAACGGAGTGTAATCTCTTTACTCTACATTAAACGGAATAAGCGGCATAAAATTACGGTGCAGACCCTAAAACCCCAGTACCGGCGACAAGCCTTGGCTAGACCACAAGCTATGTGTCGTCTAGATCAGGCGATTGTAATCTGGCTCTTTTATGTCTAGATGAATTGGTATTTACAGCTATACATTCTACAAGTGCACCAAACTAACAAAGATAGATTAGAGAGACAAAGTAGGGAGCTCCATGACCGACTGGATAGACTTGTTCCAGAAGATCAGAGGGCATGTTGCTCGATCTGACCGTAACTGACGACGAGCTGAACACCACTGTGATCCAACCAAATCTAGTAGGGAAGATGAGAGTAACATGGCGAAAAGGAGTATGGGTTCAGAGGCTTAACTGACAGCAAACCTAGTTCAAGCTGGTCCTCTATTGACACATGCCGAAAAGTAACTTTAAAACATTTGCTGTGAGAAATCCAAGGAGACTCAAACAACAATAATAAGGACAGATCTGCCAGAGAAGTCAAAGATACAAAACACTACAAACGTAATGTGATTTATCTTCGCAAATTCGCAAATGGAGTCAATTCCTGCTCCAAGGCCGAAACCATACCAGAAGGGAATGAAGCAGGCTAAAGGACCTACCTTAAACCAAACGACACCCGACACCCGATTCAAACCCGAAAGACAAGGGTAAAGCGAAGGAAAAATCGGGTCTAGGAACCTTTGCAGGACAAAGCTTTACAGTAAAAAACTGTGAACGGCTCGTTCTTCCGACGGCCCCCAGCCTCCGTTCAAGAAGAAAATGGTTTCTCAGGTGGTCAAACCAATCGACCTCATACACAGCTGTCCTTGCCCAGAAAGCCAAGGAGAATAAGCTCAGATCGGGAAGCGATCTTAATCATCGACAGAGCTGACCCCGGCGAGAGATTTAGTGAAAGTCACTCGATGTTAGGCGAAACCGGTCTTCGGAGTATCATAACTAGAAATCGCAAGATTTCCTTGTTCATGCTGTTAATTGCTTTGGTGAACTATGGGAAAGGGATATGTTGCGGTCTGCATATCTAAAACACGATCCAGAAAGGTGTTTTCAGCATGGGTTCGCCCACCTACAGGAACTCATACTGAAAATGCTGGAGCTTCAGAAACCAGACATCCTAACATGTGGCTGGACTAGTCTAAACCTTTGTAAGGAAAATGCATGGATTGATATTAAGATGGCTGTGGACTCCATAGGGAAGGGTTGTTTAAGGAAGCGTGAAGAAAAGCTGCATTTTGGTTTGGGATGGATACGGTTCCGTCTGAATCCACCTCACGCAATTCAGTAAAAGGAGGGAAGAGGCAAGCGCTACTCATCATGCTGATCAGTTTGCAACATTTTAAAGCTGCTGCCGGACAAGCTGTCTCGATGGGCCAAAGTAAACGGCTTTGGTGTTAAGCCAGCGAAGCAGAACTGGTACTGTTCATTAGACAATATTAAATGTCAAGGCAAATAGTTCCAAGATGGAAGAAGGTACCGGAGCTGGCGTCTACTGTGAAAAGCTAGGTCTTGAATACTCATACAAGTTGCACTACGACGGTAGTTTATTCCAAGCTAAAATCTTGGCGATCAGGAAGGCAGCAGAATCGATAAGAGGATGCTGTGATCTTTGAACCGGTGACTATCTTTGTGGATTGTCAAGCATCCCTTAAAGCCATCAAATCTTGAGTGCAGAACCGCATTGGAAACCCTAAAAAATCATTTCAGACTATTCTGGGTAGAAGGGTACTGCGACAATATGAGAAACGAAAAGGCAGATCGATTGCAATTACAACAAGTCTATCAACCACATAATCCACTACATTTTCAAAATTAGCCCCCATAATAAAGGCCCGCCAAATTACCAGAGCGATAAATAAAACAGTTTCACTGCCTCGGACAAAATTTGAAGATGGGGTCATTCTTCGATTCTACCATTCCCAACATTCATATGGGATGGTTCGGAGAGGTACATGAAAAAATAGGTGAAATATCTTCTGGAACACTTTTCGACCGAACTACCTGTAATTTGATATTCCCAGTGGTCATAGAACTTCTTCGCAACACATTTTGAACGTAGGACATTGCCTTGCCATAGACCCCGTATAACTGTAAATCCCGATTTTCGGAATTTTTAGGATTTTAACAACATTTTTTGGCCGAACTACTTGTAATCTATCGTTTGAAGTTCCCAGTGGTCACAAAACAGAAGGATAAATACAAATAAAGCTGCCATAGTATATGCAATAATGCATTTGAAAATAGGGTTACCAGTCTAGTAAAAACTAAAGGAAAAGTTTGAAATTAAATAACTAATATTAATTCGTTCACCCACTAAAAATAACATTATAATATGCCTGATGATCGGACTTAAACACCCGCGAAACGTAGCATATTGGTTGAATGTGTTGGACTTCAGTGAACACCTAATTTTTCAATAACAGCTCAACTCGAAAGAGAATTACATCAAATAACATTAAATTTCTTCACAAAAAAAATGTGATCATAGGTCCATACCTTAGCCTCCATATAACGGTACCTTTTGGATAAAATAAAATTTTGAACCAAATCTGTTGATCCGTCCGAGAGTTATCGTGCGCTCCAGCCAGACAGACAGACCGTTATAGTAAAATCGACTCCAAATTGTCTGAAACGGATTTCGTCCAAACATACTTGAGGTCTAAAACCACCATTGTCTATGGAATTAATTTTCAAACCCCACTCCCCTGAAATTCAAAATAAATATATAGAAAATTAGATGAAAATCGGTTCAGAAATGTTGGAGATATAACATATTTTAAAAGGCATAGTCGGACCGATACGTTCACAAGATTTACAAAAATAGCGTTTTTTTTAAAAGGGCCTAGAGGAGTTACACCGCTACCTTCGAAATTCAAAAAATATATAGCCTATTTTTACCACGGGTCTTCCCTGTACATTCTCTCACAATTTCAGGAAAATCGGTTCAATAGTTTTGGATATATAACAAATTTATATTTTCAGCAGGGGCCACACCTGTGTATTCTCTGAAATTTTCAGGAAAATCGGTTCAGTAGTTTCTGAAATATAACATATTTAAAAAAGTGGGCGTGGTCGGATCCTAAATAAGTACCTAGGGTCGGAGATTTAACCACCGTTGCCTCTCAAATTTATGTTCTAACCGATACGTTCGTTAGTTTTTCAAAAAAAGCATTTTTAAAAAACAGGGCCTAGGGAGGTACCACCAAACTATATAGCCTATTTTCACCAGGGCTCATTCTTGTACATTCTCTAAAATTTTCAGGAAAATCGGTTCAGTAGTTTCAGAAATATAACATATTGAAAAAAAGTGGGCGTGGTCGGGACTTTAGGCTCCTAATATGTACTTACCGTTGCCTCGCAAATTAATTTTCACGTTCGTAAGTTTTGCGAAAATAACATTTTAGAAATTCAACAAATATATAGCCTATTTTCACCAAGGGTCCTAAAATCGGTTCAGTAGTTTTCGATATATACCATAATTAAAAAAGTGGACGTGCTAAAAAAGCGTTTTTAAAAAATAGGGCATAGGGGAGGTACCTCGCCTCCTCCGAAATTCAACGAAATATATAACCTATTTTTAGCATGAGTCCTCCCTGTACATTCTCTGAAATTTTCAAGAAAATCGGTTCGGCCGTTTTTGAGTCCATACACAACACACAAACAATGTATTTCATATATTTAAGATAGGTCTACGAACATTATTTTTGTTACATTTTTTTGCTAAAATCAACTTAACACAACATAGTGGTGTAGGGTATATAAATACGGATCTAGATTTTCTCAATTTTGATGTTATTAGACTAAATATTTTGAACGGGACTCATTTTGCCTCGGCCGACGAGAAAAAAACACAAAGGCCCAGTAATAAAAATAAAATCTAGCCTCAAGCTTAAAAAATGGATTTATTTTTGAAAATGTTTCCCTACCAAGCAAAAATTCGGTTCCCTTATGTAACCATATTACTAAGTAATGTGTACGGTGGCACAGATCGTATGTGTCCGACTACAAATACTACGGTTGTGTGTTCAACGCTCACCGTCGGCACAAGCGTTTAAACAACCCTTAAGCACAGTGCATAATGTTTTCGGCTAAAAATCAGAAGTTCGCATGATCAAATCCAGCA
Organism: Musca autumnalis; assembly: GCF_047663935.1. Classification (NCBI taxonomy): domain Eukaryota; kingdom Metazoa; phylum Arthropoda; class Insecta; order Diptera; family Muscidae; genus Musca; species Musca autumnalis. Next base: position 125,330,942 of record NW_027411866.1, on the reverse strand, counting down.
GGGAGCAAAATAAAATAAAATGAAGTGTGTTGGAATTGAAAACAAATTTCACCTCAACTGTTCTAAAAACAGAACATACGTTTTCAGCTTTTTCAACTTCTATTGGACATAGAATAACTAGTTATTCTAGTGGTTGTAGAATAACTAGTTGTTCAGTACGACATGCCCTTGTTAAAATAATGGGTTAGTAGGGGATTTTGTATGTAGTTACGTCTACCAAAATACTATAAAAACCCATTTTTTGGTAATGTGTTTTTTTTGCTGGGTATATAAAATTAATTTTATTAGCCCATCTATAAACCACTGTCTTTTTATCTACGACTGTTACCGCCATCAGAAGCATTTTTGATATTAGACATCCACAAAGCTATTCAAAAGTAGGGGACGCTCTTTTTCTTTACCTAAATAGACTCGATTGGGCTGTTTGGTGAGCTGCTTGGTAGTGCATAGTTTGTTCTCGAAAACATTATTAGTATTCCACAAAAATCCGTTTGATTTAGTTTATTCCCACCCTTCGTTCCCATATCCAACGTTCTCTTCATAATATAAACGAGCCATCACCCATCATAATCATCTTCATTTTCTTCTTTGCAATGCAACATAATGCTTTCATATTTCAATGGTTGTACTTCAGGTTTTCCCGTCGCCCCTTGTCTTTAGTTTCCCTATAAAATATCTATGTTTTGTGCCCGCCATTTCTTGTGTTCTTTTTCTTTTAAGTTTTCCCAACTCCTTGTTGTACCCCAAGGATGTGTGCTATAAATCTTCGAAAAATGTTGCTATGGACTTTTGATTTTGTTGTCGTTTTACGCTCTTTGAATCAAACGGAGGGGACTAGAGAACAACATGCCTGAAAGTCGGTGTATTGGTTGATGGCAAAAAAGAGCCAGGAACGCAAAAACGCATTTATATACGTCCTTGGAATGTCCTTCATTTGATGTTGGTAGTCAGTGCAGTGCGTTTGTTTTCCCCCATTTTCAAAGTAAAGTTTTGTTTGCCAGGAAAGTTTAACCATTGCAAAATAAAAATTCGATGTTAAATAGCAAGGAAAAATGATTGACGACATGGGGACATACGCTACGACGTACCCTATAGCTGAGTGGAAGTATTTAGTAGTAATGACGTTTCGAGTTGAATTTTGTTGTGGAAATATTTTTGCGAGGAATTTTTTAGTACGTGGTAGGTTAAGTTTTATAAATCCAAGTAGAGAAATCAAGTAAATTGATTTTTAGAATTGTGCCTCATAGAAATAATGGTTTTAGATACCAAGTATGACGGCCGACTAGAGAGCACTATATCTCTCGAACGGATAGACCGATTGAGCGCAAAGATTGGTCCTCATAGTATTTTTTCCAAACAAAGAATCAAGTTCAAAGATAGGCCATATTGGCCCATCATTTTCTGTACCTCCCCACAAAAGTTCCAAAAATTTTCGTACAAGTGCAGTTTAAGGACATGTTTCGGATCGTTCCGACATTTTTTTACAGCAGCACGTCCTCGTCTTTATTGCAACGATACAATTTTTTCGGTTGCAAAACCCTACTTCCTGACAAAATCGCCCATAAACCCTATAAAAATTCAAGAATTTAATTGCAATGTGGCTGAAAATTTACACATCGTAAAATTTCCTTTCAAGATGGCCTAATTTAAAATTTCCGCTAATGCATTTTAAGAGCTGCTAAAGCATCGTTTTGACATGCTTACCACAGATACTCCTAGTGTACATCCAGACCTAATGGTCCTAAATCTCTTAAAAATCTTACGGGGACAAACTTAAATTTCATGTGTGTGTCAGACATTGGTCCAACCTATGCACATCGTAATATTTATCTTTAGCTTACATCAAGGTAGGTGTATATCCGACAACACCTTAGGCTACCTCTTTCACAAAAGTTGAAAAATTTTTGCTTGAGTTCAGTTAATAGGCAAAGTGTTGTTGAAGCAACTTTAAATGGAAGGTGCTTACAGCTGGGAAGTTTTTGCGGATCTGAAACTACAATGTTGATAGATGAGAAAAAAACAAATACATCGCGATGCAAGTTGACATTTTTAGGGCTTTTTTATGTTATCACGATTTTGCTTGGAGACCGAAAGTCCTATCGAAATGGGACTAAAGAAAGAAATGGGACTAGAGAAATTGAATTGATGATTGACCTTTATGATAATTTCGTATCATTTACCGTTATTGAGATATAGAAGTTCAAATTGGGACAATGCATTGACTGTATCGCCTCCTTATAAAACAATGTCATGACTGCAATTTCCCAACATAAATTTATGTATCTCGAAAATGGTACAATCTAGGAAAAGATTACAAAAGCCAATCTTGTAGATAATTTTCACAGCTAAAAGATTTACTGTAGTCCCGATAAGACTAACCGTTTTCGAGCAAATCGTGAAAACCAAAAAGCTAAACATGTGACCTGAGCATCTATATATCTTAAAAATGGTTAAACCTAGGAACAAATCATAACGGTCAATCCTCTAGAGAATTTTCACAGCTACAACAATTTTTTAGCTCCATTTCAATAGGTCTTGCGGACTCCAAGCAAAATCGTGAAAACCTAAAATAAACCTAAAAATGTGAATTTTGACCGCGATTTATTTAAAAATCCCTCCAGCGATTTTTTCTTGTATTTGGATTTTTCTCACCTATGAACATTGCTGTTTCAAAATCCGCAAAAAATTCCCAAGTGTAAGCGATTTTCATTTAAAGTTAGTTAAGGCGCACCATGTATGACATTGTTTTATAAGATAGCTATGCAGTCAATGCATTGTCCCAATTTGAATATCTATATCTCAATAACGTTAAAACCTACGAAATTATCATAAAGGTCAATCTTGTAGAGAATTTTCATAGCTACAACATTTTCGTTAGTCCCATTTCGACAGGACTTGCGTTCTTCAAGCAAAATCTTGAAGACCTAAAAAACTCCTAAAAATGTCAACTTGAATCGCGATTTATTTAAAAAGCGCTCCGGCGATTTTTTTGTTTTTTTTTCTCATCTCAGAATCCGCAAAATCTTCTCAGGTGTAAGTATCTTCCATTTAAAGTTGCTTCAAGAGCATTGTGTAGGTTGTACGAGCATCGTTTTGAAATTTTTACCGAAGGTACTTTACGTGGTCCTGTTTACAGCGATATAATGAGTTTCGTGGCAAGTCTATGTTTTGAAAAACCCTACGGTGACCAACATAAATATTTAGTTGTCAAGATAATCAAAAGGAATGACGGACATTGGTAAGGTTGGACCAATTACTTCGTATTACGTTTTCTGTTCAATTTGGAAGTAATTTGGCATTTATAGCTCCCAGTGGTCGTGAAATATCTCCGCTAAAAAATTGTGGGCATAGCTCCACTTTTTGGAATAGCCATATATAACGTAACCGCTCTATTTCAGGTATTTTGAAGTTTTTATGGGCGTTTTCTTCCCACAGTGGATGTAATTTGGAATTTAGGTTTTTGAAGTGATTATAAAATTTGTCCAAAAAAATTTGGACATAGGTCGATATTTTGAAATTTTTGAAATTGTAATCAACGTTTTCAGAACAAATTGGATGTTATTTGATATCTAGGTTTCGAAGTGGTCAAGAGCCTTCTGCACCAAAAATTGTGGGCATATGTAGATCCACGTTTTGGAATATCCCTTATATAACGATGCCGATCGATTTCAGGTATTTTGATATTTTTATCGACGTTTTCTATAGCTATATCAAATCTGTAGGATCTGCACTAAAAAAAATATATGGGGAAAATTCTTGTGGCCCCGAAGAAGACTAAATACCAATTTCAGCCATTTCGGTGTGATAAGGAGGCTCAAATCTTGGCAATACCGAAAATCGGTTCGTGCTGTTCTATGGAGGCAACATCAAAATGTGGACCTGAGGTGGCAAGTTTCTGGAAGAAAGTTTTGTAGGCCCAAGGAAGACTTAATACAAAATTTCAGGCTAAAAATAATGATATTTTGAAAAAGACTTTAAACATTTTCTCCCAATAATTTTTTTGACTCTAGCACCTATAAAAGCGCAGAGGAGATGTGGTATTTTAATTCACAATTGCCTGAATGCACCAACATTTATATTTCGTACGTGCCACAGCGATATTTTCAACGTAACAACCATTTCGTTAAATGGCTATAAGGGCGTGTGTTGTGTAGAGTTGCTGTAGTTTGCAATGTCATTGCATGCGGCTTTTATGCGTACATTCTAACCGAACTTCTATGTGTGTTGGTGTTTTTCTTTATTTTTTATTCGAATTTCACCCTAGTTGCGGCTACCCCAATTGCCGCAGTGTTTTGAAAATGTCTTGCAAGTGTAATTTTCACGCAAAAAGAAAACTTTTCACATTTATTCAACGCCATTACCGAGTGCTCCCACCACTCTTTGATAGGAACACAACCACCCTCAACATTACAATTTATACCTTGTATGGCGCCTTTCATGCGAATATCATTGGCGTTGCTAAATTGGCCTGGGTGGTTTGTAGGGTGGCGTGTATACTTGCATGATATGGTTTCTTGTAGTCTAATGCATATTGCATATTAGGTTCCCCAGCCTCCCTCTCTCTTCCCCCTGTCATCTACGAATTTTGAAATGACACATTTATCATTGATGTGTTTTGTGTGGATTTTGTTCTGTTGCATTTTTTCGTCCTTCCTTTCCTCCTTCGGCTGCAATATTGGTTTTCTTGTCGCCTTATTCCTTTCTCGTCGACGCAAAAAGATTCATCTGCTGTTGGGTTCCTTTTTGTCAAATTTATTTTGGGTGATTTGCTAAGACCATCGGAAGACTAATGTTTTAGGATTACATGGATTTAGTAAAATAACTGCGTGTAAAGTTTGTTGTTCACCAAGAAAAAAATTGAAGTACAGCATCATTAGCAGGGTGGTATGACGTGTCTGTGTGCCACTATTTGGGGTATTCTCTCTTAAAGCTTTCAAGGAAATTGCTTTAGTTTGCAAAAGTTTGTGACAAATTTCTTGGCACTTTTCTTTGTTTTCATTATCGTAAATATGACAGATTGCCAATAGTTTTGTCACTATTCAATGAGCTAAAATAAAGAGGTTGAGTAGTTATCCTTGTAGAACAATTGATGTCATTATATTGGAGTTTGCAAACTAATACATAATGCTAAAAAGCTACATATTACATTAAATATTGGTGACATACATACATAGAGTAGAAAAAAGATGTAAAAATATCTCTATCCGTTCAAAAATTACAAAATTTTGACCAGTATGGCAGGACTGTAGTTTTTATAAATTCCCCCATAAAATATCAGAACTAAAATCGAATAATTAGCTTCTTTTCCTGTCCACAATTTCAGGTGGAGAAGTTTTTCGATCACGGATACACAAAACGCCTAAATTAGTTCAGAAAATGGATCCTAAAATGTCTTCAATCGGACGGTTCCTTTATATAGGAGCTATATCAAAGCGTCGGCCTATGTTAAAAAATTTCGGTGAAAAAATTTTTTGACTGCAGAAAATATTTAATTTAAAATTTCAGGTAGTCTGGTCAAAAAAGATTTAGCTAAAACCTTAAAATACCGAAAATCTTACCTTTCGGTTTTCGGTATTTTAAGATTTTAGCTAATTTTTTGGATATGTCGGACTTATACTAGAACATGGAAATATGTTGACAATTTTCACTCATTTGACAAATGAGGTTCATATGAGGTAGTTCAGTCAAAAAATTTAGCTAAAACAATCAAAAAGCCTAAAAGGCAAGAGGTACCGAGATGTGGGGGCTATACCAAAACATGGACCTATGTTGACAAATTTTTGGTGCAGATGTTAAGTGAACGCCGATAGCCTCAAAAGTCAAACAGCAGATAGTTCGGTAAAAAAATGTTTGATACATTTTTCTTCATTAAAATATCAAAAATTGGAAACCCCCGTTATTTGGGGACTATACAAAAACTTATGTTATCAGTTTTTAGTGGAGACGTATCGTAGATGCAGTAAACCTCAAAGGTAATATTAGGAGTAATTCACTAATTAAACCCTCAAAATAATGAAAATCGGGAGTTTCCACTATATGGGGGCTATACCAAAATGTGGGCCGATATAGCGCATCTTCGAACTTGACATGGTTCTGGCAAAAAGAAACTCGGTTGCAAAAATATAACGTTCTAGTTCACAAAATTACCTTAAAAATGTTGCACTGTTTTACTGTGCACGCTAGAGTGATTACAACAGACGGAATTGGTTAAATCAACTAAGCATTTTATCCTGATCAAGACTAAATATACTTTACAGGATCGCAAATGATTATTTCAATTAGCTACAAACGGAAAACAAACTTATTATACCCTCCATATTATGGCGCAGGGTGCAAAAATATTCGGCAAATTGAATCTCTCTTATCGATGGCTGTTTTAGTGGGATGTAACAGATCTACTGGAGTTAGTTGAGTTGATTTGGTAGGGCAGTTGAAAAGGTGCAGTGTGTCGTGCGGGCCTGTGCTGCATGCTAGGCAGATGTTTTGCACGGTTTCATTGATCCTTGCCCTATTAGAATTCAGACGACTGCACCATCGCGAGCGTAGTTGAGTCAAAACTACTATGGTTTGTCAGCAGCTAGATAGGAAATGGTCTCCGAGGACCGCATTCACACCATAGTTGTTTATGACATCTGCGACTGCATCCGTTGTAATGTCATGTAAACCTGAATGATAGACTTTTGTTGAGAGAACACTTACTCTCTTGTAACTTTGGACCTCTCTTTCTAGATCATGAAGATCCCTCCTGACACAAGGTGATTTGGCTGGCTTACACGAAAACATCCGAGCCAGTACTGCAACGAAATCATGCCATTGTGTTACTTTACTGGAAAAATATTTGTCTCTTCATGTAGACGGCCCACTGAATACATAAGGAGGTATGCTGTTGCAGATTTTACTATTTGTCTATCGCGTTGCACTTATATAACGCGGATCTAGGGACTTGAGGAGATTGTTCCTACATCTCAGGTTGTCAAAGATAACTGTGGCATGCGTGGACGACGTGAACATGTTGTCGAATATGGTCTAGAGCATAGCCGACCAAGAAGAGCGAGCGCTTAAATTGTTTATGTGTGGGTAAAATTACACTGACAGAACAGAACAGGGTGATGATTTTCATATTGAGTATGAAATGAAAAACACAGGAAAAAAGTTGTCACGGCGTGTTAGCGTTCAGAGCCAAACATAGTGGTGGGTGTGTGGGTTCGAATCGTCGGCTTTCCTTTTTCATTTGCATTATAAATCATAAAAAAGCTCGATTAATAAATTAAAAAAAATACTAAAAATACTAAAAATGATCTTCGCCTAAGAAGGCAAAATTTTCAAATAGAAAAAATATATTGTTGGCGCGTTCGCTTTGTATGACTAAAATAAAAATAATATACAGTGAATCACAGTCAAAAGTATCCACTTCAGTTTCTTTTATTAAAACTGCGATTGCTACGAGTTAATTAATGATAGCGATTTCGTTCTTTTTTATATTTTTACATTTGGGTCTTAACTTAAATATAATAAAATAAAATTAACGAAATTCGGATATATTTAGATAAAAAAATAAAAATTGTTAAACAACATCGATTTCTACCTCACAGTGAAAATTATCCACTCATATTATTTTTTTTCGCACATTTCCCGTCATTAAATGATATTTTGTATGCGTATTATAATGACGCCTAAGGTAAGATGGATATACAGTAAGTGTCAAAAATATTCGGTTTTCAATTTCACCAATAATAACACCTCAGTATTTTAGAAGCCCTTGTCCAATATCCAAAAAACCAAATACTTAAAAATATGTTGGTCCTGTGGCAATTAAAAAGTGTAGGTAACATGGATCCATGGCAACCCTATAAGCGAGAATAACAAAGAAAACGTTGTTAACCCTGTTTTCTATGCGTCAAAAATATTCGGTTTTTGTAACTTTTGTTAAATATTTTGCCAAAAACAGGTCATTATCGAACTTTATCTGCAATATTAGTATACATTTTAATAATTTCGTACAGAATCTTTATTCCTGTGTGCAAAAATATCACATTTTATAGCAAATTATTAAAATTTAGGGCTAAGGAAAAACGCTATCCCAGAAAAGAGAAAACTGGTCATATTTCATTGTAAAAACAGCAGAAATAAAAGGAATTTTTGCTTATTTTTGAATATTTATTCGAATATAGTTGAAATAATATGCATAAGTCACGAAAATATAGAAATAATCGATTTCGTGAAATTCATAAGCCAGTCAAAACCAAGAACTGGGAGGGAAGGTAGAGGAATCTCCTGAAAAATTACGGCTAAACCGCCCTTAATTTTCTTGAAATTGGTCAGTGAGTCCTAAATGACTTTCAGAAGATAGAAAATATGCACTTACATTACAAAAAAATCGTAAGGATAAGGCCTTTCATGGCCTTGTAACACATCATAAGTCATTGATATGTACATGTCTCCTAGAAGCTCCTTTGTACTTTTTGTGTTGGAGTACACAGAAAGGCCGGAAACTTGGTGGTATACTGATTTTCCTGCTTAGGCATTCAAAACTAACTCCATTTCACCAAGTTTCTGATGTACATCAAGTTTTGAAGGTACATCAAGGCGAAACTTGAACTAGATTTTTGGTTACGTAAATAAGCCGATGGTTTGTGATGTGTTACAAAGCCATGAAAGGCTTTATCCTTACGATTTTTTTGTAATGTAAGTGCATATTTTCTATCTTCTGAAAGTCATTTAGGACTCAGTGACTAATTTCAAGAAAATTAAGGGCGGTTTAGCCGTAATTTTTCAGGAGATTCCTCTACCTTCCTTCCCAGTTCTTGGTTTTGGATGGCTTATGAATTTCACGAAATCGATTATTTCTATATTTTCGTGACTTATGCATATTATTTCAACTATATTCGAATAAATATTCAAAAATAAGCAAAAATTCCTTTTATTTCCGCTGTTTTTACAATGAAATGTGACCAGTTTTCTCTTTTCTGGGATAGCGTTTTTCCTTAGCCCTAAATTTTAATAATTTGCTATAAAATGTGATATTTTTGCATACAGGAATAAAGATTCTGTTCGCAATTATTAAAATGTATACTAATATTGCAGATAAAGTTCGATAATGACCTGTTTTTGGCAAAATATTTAACAAAAGTTACAAAAACCGAATATTTTTGACGCATAGAAAACAGGGTTAACAACGTTTTCTTTGTTATTCTCGCTTATAGGGTTGCCATGGATCCATGTTAACTACACCTTTTTAATTGCCACAGGACCAACATATTTTTAAGTATTTGGTTTTTTGGATATTGGACAAGGGCTTCTAAAATACTGAGGTGTTATTATTGGTGAAATTGAAAACCGAATATTTTTGACACTCACTGTACATTTTTTATTGTTGCATTGCAGACGAGGCTTTCTGCGTCATTAAAAATATTAATACAAAACAAAAAATCATTTTCAAATTCTTCCCTCCACATATTTGCTGTACAACTGCAAAATCTTTTCAGTGTACCCAAAAAACAAAACAAATAAAGCGGCATCAACCTGCTTGCATGACATACAGTACAAAACTGAAGTAAAAAAAATCAAAACATTTGCTCTCTTACTTTGCGTTCGGGTCGCGTGTGTGTGATTTGCCGAAAAACTTCGTAACCATATCAATACCAACGAACGGGTTTGGTCTAGAGCTGCCAAAAAATCAATGGCACTATCGATAATATCGATTATTTTTTAAAAGTTCAATATCGGTAGTTAGTTTTTTCTATCGATATTATCTGATTAAAAAATGCTAACCTAAAATTCATTGAAATATATGTATATAAAATTCACGGCTTTTCAGTTTGGTGGATGTGAGAAAGTAAGTCCGTAGTCACACGTACAAATTTTTCAGAAAAATAAAATATATATATATTTTTTTATTAAATAAGAGCAATTCTTTTTTCTACTCTATATCTATATCTGTGAACTATTTGTGCAAAATGTCAAAAAAGCATAGACATTTCCGCCGTTTTCATTTCCAAATTAATGGTGATGACAAATTAACGATACTATCAATAGCAATCGATTTTTTGAAATGAAATATCGAAAATATCTAATGTTGGAAATATCGATAGTTTGACAGCTCTAATGTGGCCACTAGAATTTTGGAGTAGTTTGTGGTCGGAATTCTGCTACCATAGACCATGACATACAACTCTGTTCTCACCTATGCCGTCCATGTTGTAAACAGTTAGGCCGTAGATTTAGTGGCGGATAAAAATGGTGGTATAGGAAGTCGAATAAGAGTTCAGCCTTTCACAAATGACATCAGGGAAGGTACTTTTGGAAACTCCCTCTTTCACTCTACGGGGCTTAGACTTCTTGTTCCTGAATTCTACGCACAACTGGTGTCCACTAGGGTGAACCAAAAAACAATATGTCTTTTTTTAAATTTCCTACCCCCCCAAATTTTTTCCATTTGATCCAAAAACCTTATTAATGAAATTTTATGGCGATCGGTTAACGTTAAACCGTGCCAACATAGCGCTCTTTGTTTCCATAGTTATTTGTATGAGGCCAAAGCGCATTTTCAACAAAATTCTCTAAATGTCACAATTATCGACCTATCCATGAAAAAACTTTACCAGTTCATTACTGTGGCAAAAAACGATTTCTACAAAAAATTTTGAAAATCGGATCGGGGTTTGATGTAGCTATATAGGACTCAAAATACCCAAAATCGGCCAAATTTGCATATTGCAGCTATATCAAAATCCGATGGGTTTCACCTTTACAGCCATTCTGACTCACCTTTGCTGCCATCCTTTCATGGCTTCAGTAGCGGGACTACCCTGCCCATTTTCTAGGCGTCGCAAAGAACTTTGTTGAGATACTCGACACCCTACTCATCCAGCTGTTTCAGAATTACTATGGAGATTCCATCAGGACCCATCGCTTTGGATGATTTAGCGTTCCTAATAACATTCGGTCTTATCTTCTTTTCTTTCCGTTGCCCACAATTCACTTATTCCTCTTCCAATGTTGCAACTCTTCTGGTGTTAACATCCAGAGTCAGCTCCCTGACTATGAGGTCACTGTGGTTGGCACCACAAAGCTCATCACGCTTATTTGCTAATCCCGTCGTGATAATGTCTCGGAATGTTCTTTCATCTACCCAAACATCATCTGAAACTCGGCCAATTAGCTTTCCCATGATTGATAAAATCGCATAGAATTGAACGATGGATTCAAACTTTCCTCTTTGCACTGCTAGATTTCAATGCGATGTTTTTCATTCGTCTTTGTTTATTCTTCACTTCGCTTCCTTTTTTCAATCTAGGATGCGCTTTCCTTTCTCTCCGAGCCAGCAAACTCTTTTGTCATTTGCATTACTTCCTCTTCCAAGGTCGGTAGTTTATTTTCGCAGTAGTTATTCTTTCGTGTTTAGTTTCGAATCGACAGCAAGTTCGGTAAAACAATGTGGCTAACCTTCAAAATACTGAAATTCGGGAGATACCGTTTCATGGGGGCTATATCAAAACATCGATTTTTTACTACAAATTTCTAGCGGAATGTTGCCAGACTCAAAGAAGACTAAATACCAAATTTCCGATATTTCGGTAAAACCTTCAAAATACCGAAAATCTAGAGGTACGCTATGGGTGATAATGGAACCCGCGGACCTATACTGATAATTCTCTTTTGGAATATTTTATAACCACATGGAAGAGTAAATAACAAATTTCAGTCTATCGGCACCTCCCGATTTTCGGTATTTTTAAAATTTGACCCACATCATCCAACCGAAATGGCTGAAATCTGATTTGAATATACATAATTTATGGTGGAGGGTGTAATAAGAGTTCAAAATCGCCCCATTTTGCATTTTTTGGTAATGAAAATTTGTATTTAACTGTTTGGTTTTAGAGGCATAACTGCATTAATTTTCCTACTTCCACCCGTGTCGTTGGAACCGTAGGACGGACATTTTCATTTTGCAATTTCTTATCTGCTATGCCGTGATCAATTCCAAGTGATATCTGATCTTATTTATCAAAATCCATACTAAACCCTATTTTAATTAAAGAATTTAGAAAAAATGGACCTTACATTTATTTACCCCGAAACATCTAAATTAAAATAACTTATGGGTTACAAAACTATTTAATTTATTTAAATACCATTATGGTAAAATACAAAAGATTCCGCAATAACATATTCACAGAATTCACACTCTATCGCAATTTTACACCTAAAAAAGTCATCATTAACATTGTAAAAATATCAATTTTAAATGTACCGTTATTCCGTTCCGACTAACTATTTCTAATTATTACATATGCTGTTGAGTACAGTCAACACTCTAGTTCAATACTGTACTAGCGTTTCATAGTTTTCTTCAAGTCCATTTTTTGATATTCTGCACGCTAGATCGGTGTTTTTCCCACTGTGGTACGGAGAGACGGACATCGACATAGAATTTTACCCTGATCAAGAATGATCAATTTGATCAATCATTGGTACATAATTTTACGGTACACACTCATATTCGGCTTAAATATTGAACGTATTGTAGTAACAACGGCCTAGAAATCACGAGCATAACAAATCCTGATGGGATTATCGTAACTTCTACAGTCTGTCAAATAACTGTGCCTATCACTGTGGCTCTAAAACTGAAAAATCCAGCATCGACTATAACCTTATCTTGAGTCAAACTTAAGTGGATATTTTTAAAATTCATCTGCAACCATAAAAAGTGCCACTTACGAAAAGGTAAGCTTTCTTATCATCATAACACCTTACCCCATATTAATAATAGACGAAAGATGTTCTATTACATTTTTGTGGCTAGCTGTCATCGTTATTATAACCATCACCAAGAAGACTACCAACACCACAAGCATCATCATCACAGTCGCCATTACAGCCATGTGTATCCTTCCCAAAAGATGTTTGTTTCTTTCGTAGACTACGTAACCATAAAAAGTGCTGATAAAAGCCCATTTCCAGAATAGTGTAGTATTTCAATGCCAAAACAAGTCAATTTACGTCAAAATACTAGCATATTGTCTTATCGTGTCGTGTACAGTGTTTCGAGAATTCATTTTTTTCAGAATTTTAAATATGGAAAAGGGCTATATTGGCTACAGTATCTAGAGTTGGGCAATCTCGTTCAATTGAACGATCCGGTTCACTGTCCTCATTCAAAGACGAATGTGTAACATCATAAAAACCAAAGTGTGAAATTAAGTATACGCAGTTTTGTCAAAGAAATTACCGGTGTCCATTGAACGAGGTAGTGATCCGGAGTGAGGAATTAATTCTCTTTTGAGTTGAGCTGTTATGACCTAAGAGGTACATTGAAAAATTATAAATCCACCGATGTCCCCACACATTCAACTATTATGCTACGTTTCACGGGCGGTTAAGTCCGATCATCAGGCATATTAGAATGTTATTTTAGTGGGTGGACGAAGGCTAAGCTTGGAAACTAGCATTTATACCACAAATCATTCGAAAATTGCATATTCGAATTATATATTTATTTTAATGTCAGTTATTTAATTCCAAACTGTTTCCTATAGTCCTATATAGTCAATGCTTTATTACAAATACTAAATTTAACAAAAAGTATCGATAGTTCAATCCATTTTTTTTGTCAGCTCTTGTTCATTATCGCTCATTCCCATGACAGGCCTACCCAATGCAATCGAACGGCGCACAGTGGTTCAGAATCGTTTCTACTTGGTTAAAATTGTGTACCTTTTGAACGGATAAAGATATTTTTATAATTCCTTATTTTTTTTTATTTTTTTTTTTTTTTTTTTTGTTTGACAGATGAAACAATCAGCTTTCCGGTGAAACAAATTCGCTCTAGTAGTTGCAGAGGAATTCAAGACCAACGTTAAACGTTTTAGTTTTTTTACAATTTTTCATCAAAATATGAGTGTTTTTGTGTTTTTATATCTCCATATATATTAGAAATGGTCAAAATCTAACAAGTAAAAAAGTGTTAAGTTCGGCCGGGCCGAACTTTTTATACCCTCCACCATAAAACATTCTGAATTAAAACGGGATAATTATTTTCTATCCTATCCACAATTTGATTCGGAGATATTCTGTGACCACTGATACCTAAATAAGGTAAAAAATGCCTATAGAAATGTCTTCACTCGGCTGGCAACCTAACCTAAATCAAAGTGATCACTAAGAACTTCAAATGGCGAATTGCAGATACTTCGGTCTAAAATTGTAACTAAAATCCTCAGAATACCAAAAATCAGGAGGTACCATTATATGGGGGCTATACCAAAACATGAACCTATGTTCACAATTTTTAGTGGAGATGTTTTGTGACCACTGGGATCTTCAAATGCCAACTTTCAGGTAGTTCGGTCATAAAATGAAGCATAAATCCAAAAAATGCCGATAATCGGAAGATAACGTTATATGCGGAGGTTATATGGGAACTATAACAAAACGTGGACCTATGTTGACAATTTTTTGAGGAGATGTTTTGTGACCACTGTCAAATTACAGCTAGTTAGGTTACAAATTTTAGCTAAAATTCTCAAAATGGAGAAGTTTCATGACCATTGAGAACCTCAGATGCCAAATTACAGGTTGTTTGCTTAAAACCTGTACCTAAAATTCTCAAAATAGCGAAAATCGGGAGGTACCGTTATATGGTGGCTATACCAAAACGTGGACCTATGTTGACGACTTTTGGGGAAGAAATTTCATGACTACTGAGAACCTTAAATGTCAAATTACAGCCAAAACATGGACCTATGCCCATATCTTTTGGAATATAAGTTTGTTGATCCTACCCTAAATATCAAATTATAGCTAATTCGGTTTGAAAATGTGACTGAAAACCTCAAAATACCTGAAATCGGGCGGTACCGTTATATGGGGGCTATACCAAAACGTGGACCGATATAGCCCATCATCGAACTTGACCTGCCTGCAAACAAAAGACGCATCTTCCCAAAACTTCAGCGTCCTATCTCCATTTTTGTGGATGCTTGAGTGATTACCACAGAGGGACGGACATGCATAGATCGACTCAGAATTTTACGCTGATCAAGAATATATATACTTTATAGGGTCGCAAATGATTATTTCAATGCGTTTGAATCGGAAAAACAAATTTAATATACCCTCCATAAATTTGTGTAAAAAAGCCATAATTCATATAGGATAATGGTAAGAAAAACAAGTAAAAAAAGTATCAGACGGCTTTGCCGACAGAGATATACCCTCAGCCTGTGTGGAGTGAAACACTTTTTCCCAAAAAAAAACGTATGTATTTTTTGGGTTTTCCAAAATTTTGGGCGGAACCGACAAAAATATGGATTGGGTTAAAGCTCAAAAATTTGCGGAGGATATCGATATATAGGGGTTTTGCTTTTGGTATTACTAAAACAAATAATCTGAAAGTGATAAACGCATTAAAAAAAGTAAATTTAACTTATTTTAAGGTATGCCGACAATAGGAACATCAAATGCACTGCTGTTCCAATATTCGGCATACCTATGCCATCAAAAAATATTAGTTGCTTGATACGATTCAAGCAATTATACAAGATGACTATCGTCCTACGTTATGGTAGACCTGGACAGAAGTGGTGGCCTTTGTTTTGAAAACCAGGATTAACGCCAAGGGAAGCCGAAGTCATAAGCGAAGGGCAGGCTCTAATAACGGATTAAAACATCCGAAAATGTTTCGCAGATCTTGAGCAGTTTTTATTCGACTAAAATTGTTTTGATATTTTGAATGAACCATCGGGAATCATTAACGACGATGAGACCAGTTATTGTATGTCTAAAACCGGCAAGATATTAGCTCCAAAGGGATACCGGAATATTTATTCCATAAATCGATGGAACGAAAAAGAATCAGTTACTGTTTTTCGCTCATTTACTCAAAGAGCGGCATAACTCAAAAGATATGTTTTCTGAGTTAGTAATTATATATTTTTTCTACGACTTCTATTTTATCTTGTGTCAAACTTTCGTTCTGATATATCTAAAACTCAAGGAGTTACAGTTCATTTACTATGGTACAAATCAACAATCAAGTGTTTTGAGTTTATGTAGCACTAAAACAATTCAAATCATGCTTGATCTTGCACAAAATTTTAGCACTGATATCTGGGCTCTTCCCAAAATATGGTCCATAATTTCCAGTTGGAAAGTCAAATTTCAATCAACAACCTAAAACATTTTTAGATGTGTCACTCTTTGAGCAAATGAGCAATATGTTTAAAATAAAGTAATATTCAACTGCCGATTTTCCTTTTAGTTTATGGCCATACTTCCCATAAGACAATGGAGTTAATCTTATGCTGAAAATATGTAAAATTTATTAGCAGAAATTTTTTAAAGCATCGGTAAATGGGGTGGCCTGCTATTGGAGCATCAGTGGCCGAACTTAGGAACATGCATGTCGACTATTGGTACACAGGGTGTTTTTTCCTAATTACGTAAATTAACAATACTTCCTAAATACTTGATATAACATGTTTACAAAATTTAAAACATAACCCTTAAGTAAGTGTAAAATTATTTTTTTACCGGAAAATACTAAATCTATAAACTGTGACATCAGTTTACAAATGAAAAAAAAAGTTAAGAGACCGACTACTGGTGCTTTTACAACTAATCGACTAAGTCTCGTTTTCATGGTACTTTTGTTCATTTACTCGGTTTTTGTTCAGAAAAAGACTATATTTTGTTCTTTGTATATTTCCAAGGCCTATAGAAGGTCGGCCATTCAGTGTTCTGTTAACAACTTTTGACAACAAACATAATAGATTTTACATTATTGTGATTTGAGTTTCTTTGTATTTTAAATCACAACAAACATACCAATCAGGTTGGCTTAGTGTCCAACTGTATAAACTGTGGCTATTTCTTTCTACAGAAATTTACAAAAATGACGTAAAAATTGGGAAAAATTGTCGACTTTACGAGCTCACACCTTCCAATATTTTGATAATTTTTTTGGTTTCCTTATACACTACACAGACGGCAGCGTTAATTTGCATTAACTGCCTTAATTCAAATTAATTCGTGCATTATCCACATTTTTAATGCACAAAATCAAAGGAAATTTAAACTGAATTTAGCAATTTCAATATGGCAATGCTGTTGAAAATCAATTGTCTTTTGTCAAATTTCCATGTTTAAGAAAATAAAAACGGAAAGCAAATCAGCAATTTTCGCGTTTCTTCAAAATAAGTAGTGGTCTTTCGCGAGTAGAATAGCAGCTAATCGTTTTTCACGCCTTCTAACAAATCTCTTTTTTAAATTTTTATTTTCACAAAAAAATTTCATTACCACACCACACCAATTCCATCGAAAAATATATCTTCCCCAAATGTTTTTTAAAGTTTTGCAATATTTTTATAATGTTAAAAAGACTCAAAAATATCGCGAATAAATTAAATTTATTTTTGCTTCATCGTGGTGAAAAGATCAAAGGTAGAAAGTGTGTTTGTTTCGCATATTTCGGCGAACTTTTGTAAAGCTTTATGAAATGGTCTGCTGGGTACAAACAAACAACACAAACAGCTGTTTCATAAATGCAGATACTATCGTCTGTCAGGGTGAAAAATTAATTCAAATTAGGACATTTTTAATGGAAATTAACTCTGCCGTCGGTCTAGGGTATTAGTTGCAGTATGATTACTATCGAATCCCATATATAAATGTGGTTTTTGGCCAGGAAAATCGATTTCTGAACCATTGTGCGGCGTCAATATTCGTTGTCAACGTAAACTGGCCAGTAGCAAGGATTTTTTTTCTCAAACACAGGCAGTATTTCTTATCTGCTTGCGGAAGTACGCATGTGTGTTTTGTAAAGCGTAGATTTTCGTTTGACGAGATGTGGTTTTGTTTTTAAACACTATTATTCTTCTTATTATTTCACAACTGTAACTTTTCTGTAACTTTTAACAACTATCGATATTGTTTAAATTTCTTTTGTTATTGTAACAACTACAAAACAAACAAATGAAATTGTTGTAAAATAAACAATGAGTAAATTTGTTAAAAAGTTACTGAATAGGGGGGCTGGGTATCTATTCTGTAACTTTTTAACAACTTCACTCATTGTTTATTTTACAACAATTTCCTTTGTTTGTCTTGTAGTTGTTACAAAAACAAAAGAAATTTTAACAACTTTTCAATCGATAAAAGTTACAGAATTCCATAGGTACCCAGGGGGCCTATTCAGTAACATTTTAACAACTTTACTCATTGTTTATTTTACAACAATTTCATTTGTTTGTTTTGTAGTTGTTACAAAAACAAAAGAAATTTTAACAACTTTTCAATCGATAAAAGTTACAGAATTCCTATACTGATGTAGTTTCTTGTATTAATGACTGTGCCGAAGTAGACGAAATTATAGGTTCTAACTTCCACAGTTGAACCGATTTCTATGGACGCATTGCGCATTGATACCTTAAACTTGGTCTTGTCGCCACTTTAGCCGATTCTCTTTCGACTTCCATAGAGGTATACTTATTTTACTGATCGACCCGAAAGGATGTCTCCTTTTCTGAAACCTCTTTTGCACTAACCTATTCAGAGAGGTTTTTTCCTATTTTAACTATGGACCTGTCAGTTAGATGTTTCACTGTTTGGTAGAATTTTCGGACTCCATTCTGGTTCCGGAACATCTCAATTTTTTCACATTCCCGGTTTATCACTTATCTTTTTCCTGCGGAAAAGACGTTGCTCCTCTCTCCCTCTCTACCGATACCCCTCTCTCAGGCGCTACACGTTGTTACAGATGATAGAGTAGCCCTATATGCCGCATTTTTTTCTTCGTAATAGTACGACACTCCAAGTATGGATTTTGGTTTCAACGTTCGTATTGTTGAACTCGCTGCACATGAGCACACTACCTTTAACGAGTGTTAAAGGCAACACCACAGGTAGGACAGTGTCCGCTTGAGATTCAAGAGGGACCAAAATAAGTTTTGGGCTTTGCCTTGTTTAAGCTGGTTAATGCCGTTGCTTGGTATCTTTCATACCCTACGTCACGGAGTTTAGACCCCTAAATTTTGTCGTTGGTAAAGAAGGAAGAATGATCGACTAATCCAAATCTAATTTGTTGTGGATTTTCCTAGGAATAATATCATTTAAAACGTTTCCATCAAATTCCAGTGAATTTGTCAAATTTCTTTAATGAATCCAATGTGCAATGTGTGAGCCATACTTGATATCACGCTGCAACAAAACTAATAGCATTCTGCAGCATCAGCACAACGTAGCGGTGGTGGTTGCATGGAAGAAACTACAAGAAAAAAAATCGAGAAAAGGATATCTTTGAATGAGTTTGCAGCAGTGGCAGAATGAGACAAATGGTAAACGATAGCTACTATGCACCATTATACCCTTCACTCGGCCTACCGATGCTCCCGCCGTCCCACTTCACCAAATGGACGATAACATGCTGATGGTAAAAATTACTTTTGTTGTTTTCTGTTACTGGGTGACGGATACATGAAGGCTTGTTGTTTTTAAGGACTTTCGATATGAATGTTAGTATGGCCATCAGTGATTGAAAGTGTGGTTGGATGTGTGTGTGCTCCAATGGACAGGCTCGTCATGTGAAAGCTATAGAAAACAGCCTTCGTATACATACATCCATGCATACGTATACTGTGTATAAGTGTCAATAGGAGTGTGTTTGTGTGCGAAGTTGTAAGGGTGTTTGTGTGTGCTAGTGGTGCATTTTATCAGTGCAAACTGTTTTGCGACTTGTAGGCGTCATCCACATTACCACCATTTTCCCCAATAACATAATGATTGTTGTTGTTGTTGCTATTCGCACTTACGCTCATGCACACATGCTGCTGATCACCCACTCACACGATAGCCCACCCAGTGACTGACGGCTAACTGTCATGGGCCTGTTGGGTGGGTAGATTTTCTAGGAATTTACCTAGGGTGTCTGGGTGTGTGTGTGGGACGGTGAATGCGAATGGAAACGTATTGTGCGACCATTTTGAATTTTTGCAACAAAACAACAGCACAAAAATGCAGAAAACATGCCAGAACACTGGAGGAGAAGAAGAAGACAAGTGAATTTATATGTTTATCGTCGCATTGGGCACGTTGCATGCCGCATGCGGCATGTTATTGCAAACAATAAAAATAACGCAAATTGATGAAGGAGTAAAAGTGGGACCGAAATATTCTATAACAACACACACAACGCAAAGAACATTTGCCTGAAACTTGTTAGAAATGGAAAAACAACAATAACAAGTAATAGAGGGAGAATAAAAACAAGCTTTTTTTCTGTTGTAAAAGAAAACTGACATAATAAACATTTATGGCAATGGGAAGTATTCCCATGGGAATGTTTCACTATTTTGTGAGATTATTGTCAAAATCGGCAGAGACGACTAATACATACGCATGTGAGTATGTAGCAAACAATTTTTGTGTTGATATCATATGGTCCATCCTTATGTATCTCTAGTTTTGGTGGGATTTCAACTCGCAGGCAAACCAGATCACGGATAATTAGGGTAACATTTCTACCACAAAATGGACCTATGTTGAAAATTTTTGATGGAAAAGTTTTGTGACCACTACGAACCTCAATGTCAAATAGTTCGGTCAAAAAATGTAGCTAAAATCCTCAAAATACATATAATGGGGAGTTACCATTATATGGGGATGAAAGATACCAAGCAACATTCCTGACCGGCTTTAACATGGCATACCCATGACTTATATTGGTCCCTCTCTCATCTCATGTTGACACTAACTTCCCCATGGTGTCACCTGGGTAGCTGCCTTTAATATTCGTTAAAGGTAGTGAGCTAACATGTGCCGCGCGTTTACCCGTAAGAACGTCAAAAACATGGTAAGTAAGCCATCCCTCCAAAAAGCAGCATACTATGACAAAACAAAGGACAAGAAAAACACACCCCTCTAAATTTGACGACCTCCGCAAACGTTTTAAGGGCCAAGATCTGTGAACCCTCACCTGAAATGTTCGCACTCTTTATAGAGAAGGTGCAGTTTACGCATTGGCAGATGTACATGAAAAGTACAAGGCCGACTCTACTGTCATGCAGAAAATACGAGGGATAGGGAAATGCGGCACAAAAACACCTTAAGGTGACGCACTGACACAGAGCACGAGTTCTGTTGCGGATTTGTAGTTGGTCGGAGGTTAAAACATCTGGTCTTCCGCTTCACCCCAGTGAACGAAAGACCTACTACAATACGGATAAAAGCAAAATTAAGTACATGGCCGACATTACCTACCATGCAGGAAATACGATGGATTGGGAAAGACGTCACAAAAACACTTTAAGGTGACGCACTGTAGTTGGTCGGAGGTTAAAACATCTGGTCTCCAGCTTCACCCCAGTGAACGAAAGATTTCCTACAATACGGATAAAAGCAAAATTTTTCAACATTTGCTTTACATGCGCTCATTCTCCAACCGAGGACAAGGAGTAACAGACCAAAGATATATTCTACGAGCTCTTAAATCTTAAATTGCCCATTAAAATTATTCCAGGCGACTTTAATGTCAAAGTTTGAAAGGGTGAATATCCTTGGCCCAAAAGTCGGGAAATTCAGTCTCTACAGTGAAACATCTGACAATAGAATGACGCTTCGCAGCGGCAAAAAACATGGTAGTTAGCCGTAACAGATTTAAGCATCTCGATATTCACAAAGGCAACTGACTGTCTCCAGATCAAAAAAACAAAAACAAGAAATCAAAATGATCACGTTGTAATAGATGGAAGATATTCATCGAGCGTTTTGGATGTGCTATTGCTCCGAGGAGCAAACATAGACTCGGACAACCACCTTGTTGCAGCAAAGGTACGATCCTGATTAAACGTAGCAAATAAAGTTCGAACAGGCACAACACGGACGTTGGAAATCGGCAAGCTGCAATCGCAACAGATAGCCACAGCATATTCCACTCAACTGGCCCAATATCTAAATGAAATCACTCCTCCTCCTCCCGATAACATATCAGCACAATGACATAATATTGCCCACACCATGCAAACAGCCGGAAAAACCATACTTGGATACCAGATACCTCCACCAAGGAACCCATAATATGACCAGGAGTGTCGTGGTGCTAAAGAAGAGAAAAATTCGGCATATAGGGCTTTTTTACAATTAGTACACACAGAAAAAAGGCCTCTCTAACATATGTCCCAAACATTTTTTGCAGCAAACATATATGTATTTGTTTCTAAGCAGTCCCAAACATAACATATGTTTGGGTGCAAACAAATATATGTTTGGGTGCAAACAAATTTTATGTTTGGGTGCAAACAAATTATATGTTTGGGTGCAAACAAATACAAACCCAAAAGCCACAAAAACCAACACCTGCACCAGTGGGCGCTTACTGAGAGCAAGGGAGCGTAAGCGAAACGATTCGAGAGGAGCTCTTAAACATCAATTTCTTCAAATTTTGTATAGAAGATATTCAAAGGAGTGGATCCATATTCGAAACCGATCTATATCTAAAAGGAATAATATGATGTGCTAATTTGGGTCCAAATTGGTTTCTCCTTTCAAGAGTTATCGTTCACACCATTTTATGGAAAGTTCTTGAACTTTTTTGGGTGGCGGTAACTGAAGGTGTGGGCCGATATGGCCCATCTTCGAACTTAAACTAAGTTAGAGCATATTATGAAGTTCAAAATTTCGAATCGACAGTTATCGTGCGCACCAGCTAACCAGGCAGACGCACAAGGCTAAATCGACTCCAAATTGTCTGAAATGAATACCCTCCAAACATACTTGGGGTCTAAAATCGTTATTTCGATTACGCATAAATTTGGTCATATCAAAGTGTATAAAACCCTCGTTAGGCTAAAGGCTGTGGTATAAAATACCAATACTTCGAGGTATTGCATTGCTTTTTACCAAAGGTGGTACACAAACTTTAGACCCTGTACAGTATTTTGCATCAATTTAAAAAAAATTGGAAATTTCTGGTTTAAGAACTTTTCTATAATGATTGCGACATTTTCTAGCATGAAGTAAATATAATCTCGATAGTCCGGGCACTCGTTAAGCCAGACAACGCGGTAATCCGGACAGTAGAATTTTTTACATTGTAGTCTCTGTTATCCGGAAATCATATATTGTTTACCTCGATAATCCGGACATATAATATGTTTTCCTATCTGGAGCATTAGATTCTTATTTATTTGATTGACGTTTTCGTTCTAACACGCAGAAAAATATATGTTAGAAATATGTTTGGATCCAAACAAATATTTGTTTGGGACTAATTGCAAACAAATATATGTTTGGATACAAACATAACATGTGTCCAAACAAATATATATTTGGAAAATTTTGTAACATATCTCAATTTTAAATGTTTGGGTACCAACATATTTTTTAAGTTAGAACATATTTTTATGGATGGAGAGGATTTTTGTCAAAGAGAGTAAAAACAGGGCTCTCGCAGCTGCCGAATGCTGGTTTATAATAAAGAGCTGTGTGCATGGTGTAATAGCCCAGCAAACCAAATGTTTGATGTCCGACACGTCTGAACAATTTCTGAGGCAAAGTCGTTCAGATTTCGTTCCGATTTCTAAACGATTTTTCGGAGACGGAATAGTTCAGATTTTGTACCGATTTCGTTCCGATTTCGGAACGAATGTCGGAAAGAAATTTCCTTTCCGAATTTCCCAAGGATTTTCTTCAGATTTCGTTACGAAATCGGACCGAAATCGATCCGATGTCGATCCGACATTTCGTTCCGAAATTATGTCAACCACTTCATACAACTTTCGTTAAGATGTCGTTACGATTTCGGATCAGATATCGGACGTAACGTCCGAATTTTGTTCCGATTCGTTACGATGTCGGTACGATTGGTTTGCTGGGAGGAGACGCAGAAGTTTTGTGATGTGTATGCGTAAAGCACATGTGTTTCGTGCTTTGTTGTTAACCAAGGTATTAATTATGTTGGTCTTTTTCATCAGTGTTCTAGAGAACATCGTTCAGTAATGACGGTAAAGTGAGTGAATAAATCAGTGTTTTATCTTTTCTTAAAGAAATTATGCTTTTTAGTAAATTAAATGTCCAATGCCTATTATAATTGAATCAAAAAGGTGAATGGAAATATTTTTTTGAACAAGGAAGGAATCGCATTTAATATTGGTAATCACATCAATACATTTTTTCATATACATACATAAATATGTATATTTGAAATATGGATGTTCCTATTTATTACATTTCTAGCCTACCCGGTCCGTGTTGCTGGCCCTTGAAGCAGTTTTATGTTACCTTAAGTCAGCGATTGTATTTTTATTGTATCGTTAATGAGTCGGTATCTGTAAGTGGTTATAGCGCATTTTAAAAAATATGACGCAGGGTATAACCAGCACCTCCGAAATTTAACAAAATTTATAGCATTTTTCCACGAAGGACCATCCCTGTACATCATCTGAAAATTACATGGAAATCGGTTTAGAAGTTTTGAAGATATAACACATTTAAAAAAGTGGACGTAGCCGGGTCTTAAAGCCACAAATAAGTCCCTCGGGTCGGAGACAAAACCACCATTGTCTATCGACTTAATTTTCAGACCACGCTCCGCCGAAATTCCACAAAATATATAGTTTATTTTCACCAAGCACCAGGGTACATATATGCAGCCTATTTTCACCAGGATTATACCGGTACATTCGCTGAAATTTGTAGGAAAATTGGCTCAGAAGTTTCAGAGATAGAAATCGGGCGTGGTCGGGTCTTAAGGTCCCAAAATGAGTACCTAGGGTCGGAGAATCGAAGGGTGAAAGTTCGGAGCAGAGTGGTTCGATATGTAGAAGTTCGTAGCGGGGTGGATGGGAGGGTGTGATTCGTAGGGCGGAAATTCCGAGCGGGGTGGATCGGAGGATGGAAGTTCAATGCGGGTTGGTTCCGAGGGTGTAAGTTCGAAACATGGTGAATCGGAGGGTGGAAGTCCGCAGTAGGGTGGAAGGTTGAAGCAGGGTGGAAGGTTGAAGCAGGGTGGAAGGTTGAAGCAGGGTGGATCGGGAGGTGGAAGTTCGGGGCGGGGTGATTCGGACGGTGGATGTTCAGAGCGGGGTGGTTCAGAAAGTGCAAGTCCGCAGCAGGGTGGTTCGGAACGGGGTGGCTGTTCGGAAGAATTAATTCAATTACTCGTTTCATTTTTGCTAAAAAAGGGAAATTTTCAGGAAAAACGGTTTAGTAGTTTTGGGTATGTAACGTATTTTAAAAGCGGGCGTGATAAAATAGGGTTTTTATAAAAATAGAACATGGGGGAGGTATCCCGCCCTCTCCGAAATTAAAAAAATATATAGCCTATTTTCACCATAGATATAGCATTTTTAAAGAAATAGGGTACAGGGGAAGTACCCCTGCCCATCTGAAATTCAACAAAATTTGGACAATTTTAAAAGGGGCCCATCCCTGTACATTCCCTGGCAATTTCAGGAAAATCGGTTCAGTAGTTTTTGTAGAAATGAGAAAAATTGAAAATTGAAAAAAGTCGGCGTGGCCAAATTTGCATAAAAACCTAAGTCGGGTTATGGCGCACATTTTACAGAAAGAATTATCGAACGAACGAAATTTAATTTTTATTTATATAGATAAAGCATTTTTAAAGAAATAGGGTATAGGGTATATAGGGTATATATATGTGTAGCCTATTTTAACCGGGTTCAGTAGTTTTTGTAGAAATGATAAAAATTGAAAATTGAAAAAAGTGGGCGTTAAAGTGGGCGTGGTCAAAATTGCTGTGCATAAAACCCCAAGCCGGGTTATGGGGCACATTTTACAGAAAGAGTTATCAAAATCCATCCTGCCGTTCTCAACTGCTGCCATTACCAACGAAGGACATTTGATTTTTATTTATATAGATATAATCATTTGATCCCAGATGCCAATTTCCCGCTGATGATTTCAACTTTGAAGATAATATGTTTTATTTCACCACTAACGAGAAGCGTTCAACGATGTTTCTATATAATCTTTTTTTAAAGTGCGACTTTTTAAAAGTTATTTCATTCCATTTTTCTTTTATTAAAGTGTGTTATGTATTCCTTTGGAATTTTGTATGTACGTATGTGTCTTTGTTGCTTTTCCTTTTTTCTATGCCCTTCAATAAAAAACACCACCATTTATAAATGTGTATATATGTATGTAAGAAATAGCCAGTGAGCGCTTGCACGTGAGCATACTCGTACATTTCAATGTGTTTCACATTGACATTTACGATCCCTTGCTATCAGAAAGCGCCCACTGGTGTATGTGTATGTGTTTGTTTTTTTTTGTGGCTTTTGGGTTTGTATTTGTTTGCACCCAAACATATATTTGTTTCCAGGACCCAAACATATGTTATGTTTGAGACTGCTTGCAAACAAATATAGCAAACAAATATATGTTTGCTGCAAAATATGTTTGGGACATATGTGTGTACCAATATCAATTGGAGCATAAATAAGAAAAATCAAGTTTTTCAGATTTTTTGTTTCAAATCTCGACTTTCGGGCTACTGTTGACTCAGTTATACAGTCAGCAGTGCACTGTGGTCCCACTTGTATGGGAAGGTGCGAAAAAAATATTTGTAACCGTTGGATCTTATTTTTTCAGTAAGTGCTCAAAATAAGTAAAAACTGCTTTAGCCCAAAATCATCAATATGTGTCTAGTTTTTCCTATAGCACCATATAGCAGAACCACCCGATTTCAGGTATTTTGTTGCTTTTATCTACATTTTCTGCCTGACTTGACTGTAATCTATTATTTGGGGTTCCCAAACCTTACGAGTATTCACCAAAAATTGTAGGCATATGTCCACGTTTTGGTATAGCCCCTATACAATATAATTAAAACAGTTTCAATTCAACGAATACAAATGTTCAAGTAAATTACCAATAATTACCTAACACCTTCAAAATATCTCAAATGGGGGAACCTTCAAATTGGAGCTATAGCAAAACGAGAACCTACGGTGCTAATATTTCGATAAGCAGTTTTCTACCCACGAAGAACAAAAAATGACAAAATACAAAAAAAAAAATAATTAGATTGGAAAATGTGCTTGGAACATTTAAAATATGTCATATCGCCCAGTACCGTTCAATGGGGACAATACCAAAACGCAAACAGATATTGACAATATTTTGTACAGATGTTCTCCATCCACTGAAACCCCAATACATACACCAATTTGCCACCGATACATGGGGCTATAGGAAACAGCGAATCTATGTGGCCCGTATTTCTCCACATACGACCTACAAATATAAGAAACATTTTTGGAAGATTTTAGTAACCTACGTCCTTTACATTAAATTATATGAGTAAAGTTCCACTAAAGTGTTCATATTTCGCACTGTTCGTCGTATGAACCCCAAGCTGTATCTGCTATATAACGACACCAGTATTGTTAAACGTAACGAGATACAACGATTGCGTTGACTAGGCCATGTCATAAGAATGAGCGATGAAATATACGGGCGGTAAACGTAGAACTGGAAGGCCAAGGCTTCGATGAAGTAAACAAGGAGAAGACAAAAGCAGAAAACACGATATCCTGAATTGGCAAAACAAGCAACAAATAGAGAGGAATGGGGGATTTTACCTTAATTCGGCTTGTGGAACAAATGTTCAGTTAAGAAAGTAATACCAAAACATAGACCTATGTTAACAATTTTTGGTGGAGAAGTTTTGTAACTGCAAGGAACCTTAAATGTCAGAAGTTTTTTGATCGCTTTGAACCCTAAATGCCAACTTAAACCCGATTTGGCCTGAAAATGTCTATAAAAATATAATCTAATCTATTCTAAAATGTTTCTGGTCACTATATACCTTAAGTGCCAAATTATAGCCAATTCATGTGCCACTGTGGTGCAATGGTATGTACACCCGCCTTGCATGCTAAAGGTTGTGGGTTCGATTCAGGTCAGGCAACATACAATTTTCAACGGTGGAAAAATACCCCTCAGTGATTTTGCCGACATTTCCTGAGTATTTTAGCCTTGTAAAACTTTTCTAGAAGTGGTATCTTAGGACACGACGTTCGGACTAAACAATAAACAGTATGTCCCATATCATTGAGCTAATATGAATCGGGGTGCACTCACTGATATGAGAGAAGTCTCCCTTGTCCCATCTGGGATGTTTGTGGAACAACATAGCCAATGCGGTCAGAAAATGTAGCTAAAACGTGCACATACAGGAAATCGGGCGATACCTTTATATGGGGTTTATTCCCATTCCTTAGGGGATGGAAGATACCAAGGAACGGTCCTGACCGGCTTTAACATGGCATGGGGAACTGCCTTTAACACCCGTTATAGGTAGTGAGCTAACATGTGCCGCGAGTTCACCCATAAGAACGTTGAAAACTTGGGCTTGGGAGTCAGGTTAGTAACCCACCCCTAGAAAAAACAGCCTACTATGAAAAAAACGAAAGAAATGAAAAACAAACCCCTCTAAAGTTGTCGAACCCCTCAAACGTTTTTAGGACCATGATCTGCGAATCTGCACCTGGAATGTTCGCACTCCGCAAAATCAGTACTTGGATACCAGAGAACTCCACCAAGGAATTCATGGTATGACCAGGAGTGTCGTGCTGCTACCGAAGAGAAAAATTCGGCATATAGGGCTACATTACAATCAGTAGCAACGCATAGCGCATGAGAGAGGTATCGGAAGAAAAGGAGAAACGTCTTTTCAGCAGGAAAAAAAAAGAGATGGAAAAGCGGGAGTGTTAACAAATCGAGATGTACAGGAGACAGAATGAAGTCCGAAAATTCTACCAAAGAGTGAAACATCAAACTGATGACTTTGGACGGGCACTTCCTCGTGTAGAGACCAGCAAGGTAATCTTATAACTGATACAGATAGTGTGCTAAGGATATGGAGAGAGCATTTTTACAAACTGTTGGTATACAATTGCAGCGAACTCGACGAAGATACCACAGATCCAATACCAGAAGATGGTATTGAATATATACCACCCGGCCGAGATGATGTAATAAACCGGCTGAACAACTAAACCCCATGTGCGAACGACTAAAGCCCATGGTCAACGAAATAATTGGAACATTCCAATGCGGCTTTAGACCGGCAAGTCCACCATTGTCCAGATATTTACTCTGCGGCAAATCCTGGAGAAGACCCAAGTGATGCAGATCGACACCTACCACCTTTTTATCGATTATAAAGTAGCCTTCGACAGCCCGCTACGTTCAAAGGTATTTCAAGCAAAGTCTGAATTTGGTATCCCCGCAAAGCTCATTGGGCTTTGTAAAATGACTCTAACTGACACAAGAACTTCAGTTAAAACAGGAAAGAACCTCTCCGAAGAGTTTTCTACCAAAAGAGGTTTCAGGCAAAAAGACAGCCTTTCGTGTGATCTTTTCAATATCCTGCTAGAAAAGGTTATACGAGAGGCAAACGTCAAAAGAAGTAGCCACATGTTACTTGCTTATGCTGGTGATATAGACATCATGGGACGATCAGTAAAAGAAGTAACCTATACCTTTATTAAGGTCGAAGCTAAAGAGGATCTGGGGGTAAACGGCGAGAAGACCAAGTCGATGGTGTCGACGCGTAATGCATCCATTACTCGTAAGATCGGACCAACTGTTGAAGTTGGTTCCTATAATTTTGAGGTAGTAAAAGACTTCGTATACCTTGGCACCACCGTAAACAGAGCAAACGACATCAGGTGTGAAATAAAAAGAAGAATTGTATTGCTTAACAATTGCCCAACAACGTTGGCTTAAGTAAGCACTTTAAAAAAGAAGCCACAAACCATCGTCAAACAAAAATAACGCTTTACAAAACACTGATACCACCCGTGCTGATGTATGGTTCCGAAGCCTGGGTACTTGCGCAAGCAGATAAGGCAGTGCTTGGCGTGTTTGAGAGGAAAATTCTTCAAAAGATCTACGGACCGATCTGCGTTGACGGTGAATATCGACGTCGTATGAACTACGAGCTGTATCTGCTATACAAGGACATCAATATAGATAAACGTATCGAGATGCAGCGATTGCGTTGGTTAGGCCATACAATAAGAATCAGCGATGATGAACCCGCTAAAAAGGCGTATAAATTCGAGCCACATGGCGGTGCACGCAGAATTGGCAGGCCAAAGAATAGATGGCGCAAACAAGTGGATGACGAGATGACAAGGCGCGGTATTCCAAAAAGCGAAGCACTAAACAGAAAGAATTGAAGATCTTTTCTTAGTTCGGTCTATGGAACAAATGTTCTGTTATGGGCCAGCTAACTAAGTAAGTAGTAATTTTATAGAAACGTTTTCTTGGCCACTTTAAACACTAAGGGCCATTATTATATGTGTTATTTTACTATCTGATGGATTTGAAAACGCAAAATAACCCAATTTGGAGGCATTAAAAATATAATTTTTACATTGAAAGTTAATGCAAAGAAGCTCCTCCTTGAAATTCAATCATCACTTTTAACTTTAAGTTGAGCGGAACGCTCTAAATCTGTTCGGTAAATCCAAAATATAACAAAAGAAGACTTGTAATAATGGGGGTATATGTTAAATTACAGCCAATTTGGGACCAAACTATGGATAAAAACTTCAACATACTTAAAATCGGTTGGAACCGTTATAACATTTTTGACCACTAGTTACCCTAAATGCAAATTATAGCTAATTTGTCGCAAAATGTATCTGGAAACTCCATACTCGGGAGATACAGTTATAGGGAGGCTATTCAGAAACGAGGACTCAAACACAATTTTTACGGAAGATGTTCTTTGGAAATCCTAAATGTCAAATTATGTCTAATTTTGTCAGAAAATTTAGCTGAATTCTCAAAAATACCTGAAATCGGACGGTATCGCTATATGGAGTGCTTTCTTGGATGATAGAGTGATTACCGCAGTCAGAATGACATCTGAATTTTTCCCTGATCAAGAATTATACTTTATAGGGTCACAGATGATTATTTCAATGTGCTACAAAGGGAAACCCCAACTTAATAAATCTAAAACATTTACTACACCTTGTGACCTCATCTTGGGCATACTTCCCTCGATTTGTTATTCTCGCACTAAACAAAATCCAAAAAAGAATGAAAAAAAAACTATTTGACATGTTAGTGCACGAAGGCCATCAAAGGCAATTCTTTTTGCGCTTTCTATTTTTTAAGAAATTTCTGTTCTCAACAAAACATTGAAGATTCCACCCCTCACCAAGCTGCTGATGGGTGGGCGGCGGTGGGTGACAGAAGTTTGTGTGTAAAATAAAAACACAAAAAATTCAATCTGTGATGGGTCTTGTTTTCGCCAAGCTCAGTGTAATGCAATTTCCGTAAAATATACAAGGGGACACTAACCAAAAAATAAAATCGACGTCAAATGAAAAAAATGCAGCAATAACAACAACAACAAAAGAAAATCCTTTGACAAAGCAAAGGCGGTGCGGTCGATTTTAGAAGGCAAACTGGACAAAATGGCGTCAAATATTTTCTGACAATGACTTTTTCTCGTTACTTGCAACGAACTCCCTACGCAACATAAAAACCAAGGATATTTTGGGGGGATACGGTTTTTAAAAATGGTGATATTTTCATGTTATTCAGGACATATGCACTTACACTCATACACACACAACCTCATACATGCTTCTTGATAATAGGGAATGGTGTTATTTTTTACAACAATTACTTGTAAGGACATTATGTTGCGCCCTTTATTTGTCAATGAGAAGAAAAAAGAAGGCGACAGCCTCAATGACAACCAGCTTAAAATGTTGATGACGACAATGACCTACCCTAATGCGTTTTAGCTTGTTGCCATTATGGCTGACATAGAGATTGGCATTACTTTTTTGTTATATCAGTTGTTGTTGTTGCTGTCTTTGTCATTATTGTTTTCGCCGTTGTGCGTTGTCCTCCATTCCTTACAAGATACACACACACCCCCACAAAAAGCTTTGTAACATCCCAGCTAACATTTTTTTCCGAATTCGTATCGAATTCGGACAGAATTTCTGAAAAAATATCCGATTCTGATGCCGAATTCGTACCGAATTCGGTACGAAAGTTGTATGGACGTGGTCACCGAATTCGGAAAGAATTTTCTAAGGAAATTCTTAAAAAATATTAGAGTTTCGCGACGAATTCGGTGCGTATTCGGAAGTAAATTCTTGAAAAATTCGGAGAAAAATTTAGATTTTCTCACAGAATTCGGTCCGAATTCGGAGGAAAATTCTGGAAAATTCGATGAAAAATTTAGATTTTCTTAAGAAAATCCGTCCGAATTCGGAAGGAAATTCTGGAAAATTTCGGAGAAAAGTTCATATTTTCTGAAAAAATCGGAAACAATTCTGACGCTGACGCCTTTGATATTGACACAACACGTGTCGTACTGTACTGAACAAACCCCACTCAGAGACAATTTTCTTTTAATGTACTATTTATGGAAGATTATAATTTCAAACTTTCTAATGAGTTTGCCTGTTGTTATCATTTTATGATTAACAGTAGAACAATGTGCAGAAGTATGTTGAAGCTATCAACACTAGCCTGAGTTATTATATGTTGCATTTATATTAAAAAAAAATGTAAAACTGTATATGCGAATTTTATGACCAGTAATTTTGCTCTTCGACATCAACCGAAAAAAATTCCCTTAGAAAATCCATTAGAAATCGGAACGAATTCGGATTGACGATTCTTAAGATTCTTTGGAAAATGTGCAGAGATTCTTAAAATAAACTTATAGAAAATCGGTCCAATTTCTAGGAAAATATTAGAGAAATCGGCCAAATTTCTAAAAAAAATTCAGAAAATCTCAGAAAAAATCTGATATCAGAGCCCTCGGAAAAAATTGTTAGCTGGGATAATAAAACTCTTTAAATAAATGAAACCCTACAACAAAGCAAGCAATTCATTCAAATCTTGAAAGGCACATACACACCCTCATCTGTTCCACACATACCCACATTAGCTCGCTCGCTAGCTTAACCTCAGAACAAAGACAGGACGAGTAACAAGAACAACAAAAAGTTTTAAATAGGTATACACATAACCTACGACAACATATTTTAGTTTAACCAAGGGTAGGTTTGCTTCAGAACATTAAAGTAAAGTAAATCACCCCATAAAATGTATTCCTTCAATGTCCTTTGTCGCTCTCACATACATACACACAAACACATGTAAGTAAGGGCTCCTTACTGATATGCCATATTCCTTTTTTGTGGAAAGAAGTGCGTTGACTTTCTTCAAGGATACTTGGACTTGGTGGGTTGTGATAAACAAACAAAAATACTTGTGTTCTAGAACATGAATATGACCCCACTGACAGACAGGTTGGTGTGTGTTTATGCTCATTGAATGTAATTGTTGATTTCATTATATTTTTTATTTTTATTATTTTAGTTTGAAATTTGCAATAAATCTGATCGAAAGTCTCTCGTCAGAAATGGTTCATACGATGATTTTTCGGCATTATAATTTTATAAGAGATGGCGAATGTGTAGTCGTCACATACCTGTATAATAATTGGTTTATTCCTGTCAATTCCATTGCTTAAACGTCAAATGAAATCCAATTGATTTCAGATGAGTTTTAATTTGACGTATACGCAAAGGAATTGACAGTTGAAATCGAGTGGATTTCGTAAATGTAAACCAAGCATAAAATTTAGAATACGCAGTAAACCTCGTAGTGAAGCGTATTTCTAAAAGTAAAAATATATTTGGGTACTTAATATATTGTAGGACATTTGCTTAACAAATTTATTTTGCAGTGTAATAATACAGTCGGACAGATTATGGAAGAGGGGCGAAAAAAGAAGACCAGTCAGGTGGTAACCTTAACAGGGGGCTAATATTCGCTCTTTTGTGCTATTTTGGAAATATAGGATGCACAGTGGGGTAGCGATATTTAGAAGCAAAAATTGTAATTTTTCAATTACCAAACAATTACTTGAAGTGATAGAAAAACTAGCCCGTTAACATATCGACGCCTCCAAACAATAGTATGCTAAGTCGACTTAGCATGTTTTCAAGTTCTTTACATTTTTATATTTAACGTCCTTTAACTTAAATTCTGTCAAATTTTGGTAATAATCGGACAATCCGAACAGAAGTTATAAACAAATATTTACTTAGCATAGTACTGAAGGTCAAAGAAATTTCCAAACGTTTAGAGCTTGTCCTGCAAAACTCGCTTTTCAGAATTAGCAAACTATTATTTGGAGGTGTCGAACGTCCTTTTACTTAAATTCTGTCCAATTTTGGTAATGATCGGTCAATTCGAACAGAAGTTATAAACAAATATTGACTTAGCATAGTACTGAAGTTCAAAAAAATGTCCACACTTTGAGAGCTTCTCCTGCAAAACTCACTTTTTAGACTTAGCATACTATTATTTGGAGGTGTCGATATGTTTGTGTCCTACAAACAAATATTTTTATGGGTGCAAACAAATGTTACTCAGCAATACTCACTCTAACTCCAAAAAATACAGATTATTTCCTTACACTCAATAACAAATTGACTACCATTTAGTAATTTTCGTATACTTATGGTACGTATTTCGACAATCACATATATCAATCCTACACTGATTTAAATACAAAATAATAACAATAATCTTATTCCAAATCTCAGGATTTTAACAGTATCTGTTCGCCCAATACCAAATTGTACCCAACTTAGTACTATTTAGTACCCTTGTACCCATTATCACTTTAACAGTAATAATAATTCCAAATTAATCTAAAATCCAACAGTCATCTTCATTCCAAATTTCAGAGGTCCAGCTCTATCCGTTCACCCAAATTCTAATTGTACTAAATTTAGTACTTTCTGTGTCCAAAACTACCTCAATCATACACTCCAACAGTCATCGTAATTCCAAATTTCAGAGTTCCGGCTCTTTTCTTTCACCTAACTCTAAATTGTACCAAATTTAATGCTATTTAGTACTTTTCGTACCCTTAAGTATTCTTAGTTCCGAATTTCTGGATTCCAGCTCTATACGTTAGCTCAAATCCAAATTGTGCCAAAAATAGTACCATTTAGTGCTTTTCGTAACCATAAGTACGAATTTCCAAAACATCCTATTGTCCAACAGTATTCTTAGTTCCGAATTTCTGGATTCCAGCTCTATACGTTCACTCAAATCCGAATTGTTCCAAACTTATTACCATTTAGTGCTTTTCGTACATATAAGTACGAACATCCAAAACTTCCTCAATCTTACACTAGAACAGTAATCTTACTTCCACATTTCAGGATTCCAGCTCTATTCGTTCCCTCAAATCCAAATTGTACCAAATTTAGAACTCTACATACTCATAAGTACGAATTTGCAAAACTACCTCAATCCTAAACGTCGACAGTAATCTTTATTTCAAATTTCAGGATTCCAACGCTATCGGTTCACCCAAATTCAAATTGTACCAAATTTAGTACCACTTTCCGTACCCATTAGTACGTATTTCCAAAACTACCTCAATTCTACACTCGATCAGTCGCATTAATTCCAAATTACAGGGTTTTAGCTCTATTCGTCCACCTAAATACAAATTGTAACAAATTTAGTACCATTTACTATTTTTCATAACGTACCATAAGTTCGAAATTCCAAAACTTCCTCAATCCTACACTCCAATAGTAATCTTTATTTACAATTTAACAATTTCCATATATCAACGCCAATTTTCAACCTTGGTTCCCATACCAAATTCCAAGATTCTAGCTATATCCGTAACTTTAAGTATTTTACGTACACTTGTAGTTCGAATTTCCAAAACCCCTTTGGTACATCTTTCTAACTCTCCGTCGGTGATCCTCATTCAAAATTTCTAGCTTATTATAGCTCTTCCCGTTTGCCTAATACAAAGAGTACCATATTTAGAACCTTTAAGTACTTTTCGAACCCTTCTAGTTCGATTTTCAAAAAAAAGCTTCTAGCTTCAGTTGTTTCGTCTGGGCGATGATATGCCAGTCAGTCACTCACTCACTCAATCATCACTAAGCTCTTTTATATATTAAGATAACTTAGTTTTGGTACTATTCTGGACGATTCGATAATTCGGACACCGCCGAACCATGTGGGTTCCGGATTTTCGAGATTATACTATATATACCGATTTTCGATATTTTGCAAGTTTTAGCCACATTTTTCTGGGTATGCCTGTGAAAAATTATTCGATTTTTACTTCACATTATAGTGTGATGTATTTAAGGCATAAACAACGGCTGAGGTTTGAACCTGGGTCCTCTCCAACAAACCGACGATGTTGTCGAGGTCTTAGCGTTTTAAGCCACTGTCAATCTATCATATCAAACTTCCGAAATGGAAGGCATTACAATTCATGAAGGAAACCCCCTTTCGATTTGTACATGTGTAAGTATTGAGAAATGATTCTAGACAGGACACTACGTTGACTTGATAAGAAAAAGGCTTTAAAAATACTTCATATCTGCAAATTTGCAATTATGTTTGTACAAATAGAATTTATCGAACTCAGCCTTTGTCTTCTAGCCATTGACATCCGATATCCCTGATGAGCTGAATTAAACCACCAGGGAAACGATCGTAGCGTATTGGTTAGGTGTGTCAGACTTAGCTAGAATTCACCTTTTCAGTACAAAACTGCTAAGGTCATGTTAGCTCAATTAATTATAAACAATTAAAGTTAATCGTGTAAATTTCTTACATTAACCCACCACATCCCTATCATGGCGTTGGAACCCCAACCCTACATATTCATAATATAAATAGTACATATATTGATATTTGTAATTACTTTTTGGATGCAAATTATTGGAATTATTCTTCAGTAGTTGTCTTTTAATGATATAAAATATATTTTTAATATCATAAAAGTTAAATAAGATATCGCAAAATATACGTACCATTAATTTTTTTCGTAATATCCTGAAAAACATAAAACTGCGTGTATCCGCATTTATATCTATGACACAAATGCCAACTTTAGGGAGTTAATAGCACATGTAGTTTCGAGAAAATTGGCGCTGAGGTAGGCGTCCCAGTAGCGAAGCCGTCCGATGTTACCATATAATGTAAATAGAGACTTTATTTATTCGGTGACCTATAGTACAGAAGAATATTTTTGTCTTTGGCATCAGTCCACTTTATTATGTTTTGTGGGACAAATTTGAATAAACTCAGATGAGATATGCATTTAACCATAAACGTGTTTTTTAGATATTTCTAGCGTATTTTATGTGTTCAGAGATCTATAATCAAATTTTATGACGCACAATTTTGTAGAATATATTGATAAGATATCGCTCATTTACTCAAAGAATGACACATCTCAAAAAATCCCATTTCGAGAAAAACGCGTTTTAAATTGTCAATTGGAATTTGACTTCGCTACTTAAAAAGTTTATTACGCAAAAACTAAAATTACTACGTGGACCATATTTTGCAAATCGCTAGCCAGATATCACTGCTAAATGTCTGTGCTAGATCGAGCATGATTTGAAGTGTTTTAGTGCTTCATAAACACAAAAAAAAAACTTTTTTGATGAATTATGCCAAACTCTTAGTAAATGAGCTGTAACTCGTAGAGTTTTAGAGATATCAACATGAAAGTTTGACACAAGATAAAATAGAAATCTTAGAAAAAATAGATATTGCTAACTCAGAAAACGCATTTTTGAGTTATAACACTCTTCGAGTAAATGAGCGATATGATCATATTTAAAATGAGTTTTTGAACGATTTTCGAAAATGGGTCCAAACAGAACCCTTTGATGACTCGCATACATAAAATGCATGAACTCCAAGATATCTTTGCTCGAAAATTTAGAAAAAAACTAGAAATGGGCGGAATTTTTCCCTCCCACTTAGGTTACTTTCCGATGAAGACTTTAAAAACGCCGATACATGTGTCTCATATTTCAAGCTCTACTTTAATAACCTACTCGGATTTGCCCATCATTTTGAGAAAACATGAATTTTGTTGCACAGTGCACTATGGTCCCAAATCCAAATTTTCTGGCCAAAAATATTTCAACGTCCATTTTGTATTGACATTATTATTTATAATAAGTGTGTAAAAACAGCAATTCTTACGTTTTATCGACCAAAATTACCAAAAACTGCCAAAAATTAATTGAACAGGATGGTCCCGTTGAATGGGGTCTAAACCAAAACATTGACCTATATTCATAATTTTTGGTACGAAGGATTGATACCTTCCAAATAACAAATTTTAGCCAAATCGGTCATAATGTGTCGCTAAAATCCCCAAAATTTATAAAATCTGACGGTACTGTTATAAGGGGGCTATGAAAAAAGATGGACCTATTTTCAAAAAGTGATATACAGAAAAAACCAAAGTAAGAATTTTTTACTAATTCCGTTCATAATTTTTTTGTCCATAATTTGAACGCACCTCTTGTGAATGGACAAATTTTTGTATTCAAATACAGAATACCATTTTTGCAAAAGTATGAATGTTTTTCTAAAATATAAAAATAAATTTTCTAGTTTCCCCCACATTCACCATTATTTTTTTCTGTCAAAAAACGTTTTTTGTGCTTTGCATATAAAAATGTTGTGGTTTTGCTTCTATTGTTTTTGTCTTTCCTCCCCTCCATCGTATCTACACGCACATTGACTCCGTGTCAACAAAGCGCCCCAGCAAACCAAATGTCTGATGTCCGACACATCGGAACAATTTCCGATTTCTAAACGATTTTTCGTAGGGGAATTAGTTCCGATTTCAGAGAAAGTGTTGGAACTAAATTTCCCTTCGAATATGCAAATGTTTTTCTTCCGACTTCGCTACGAATTCGGATCGATATGCCAGAAACAAATTTCCCTTTGCACAACAACCACCTTTTGTATATATCTATCAAGCAACATTTTAGTTTGTTGTCGAAAAACAAAGTGGTGGGTTAAAATTCGCAAATGCAATTTTTAAATATTTTAAAAATAAATGCAACTTATAATAATTCTAGCTAGTGTTGATAGAGTCAACATATTCATATACAAAGTTTACATTGTTCCACTATAACTGCAAAATGATAACAGTGAAAATCACTAGATTTGAAATTATAATTTTCCAATCTATATATATAACAAGTAAGAAAAGTCTATAGTCGGACGGAGCCGACCATGGGATACCCTATACCACTGTCCCTGGACAATCGCTCTCCACGGAACTTCTTTTCAATGATTGTGAAAATTTAATTATCAAATATCAGAGATGTAATGTATAACACTTATGACCAAAACCAAAAAGTTATCTAGCATGACAAAGACATTTTTGTAGCAGGAAAGGAAAATTTAGTTCACACAAACGTTGATTTGTACGCTTCTTCTTCATCATAAACTCAAACTTTGTTTAAAATTTTCCGGGTTATTATTTTGACTTACAGAGCCGCTTCAAAATTGCTTAAAATTTTGTTTTTGTGTCTATTTCATCCCCTGAACATTTCACGATCATCACCAAAAACTAATCATTTCTATTCTAGCCCGAACCCAACCTCCTTAAAAAATTCGTTACCATCGGTCCATAATTGCGGTCTTAAGCTTGTTTACAATTGTTAATGGACGGACACACATCGCTAAATCGCGTTATCTCGTCGAGATATGAATTTTGGGACGAATATTTCGTGGTGTTCCATAAACTTTTGGAAAGACAACATGTAGCATGGGATAAAAATGTGGTTCTCTACACAGAACCCATTATATATTAGGCAGTAGGCCCGTTATCTAGCAAACACTTTATTGCAATTTACATCAGAGGAAAGGTCAGTAGTTTTTTCCATATGTAGGCTACTTTGCGAAATATGTATATATGTCCTAAAGGAATTCAAATATCGACCAAAAATAAAATTTTTATATTTTTCATATAAAAGTAGTGGTCCATTTCACCCGCTAAAGAATATCAGATTCAAAATTGTAGGCACCTTTTTCGACCTATACTCTTACCCGGTGCAAAATTTCGTGACTATTGATGTATAATTGCGACTTCTAGCGAGTTTATTATTACACTACAAACAAATAACGGAATATATTTGGCTGTAACTCTGTTATCTGATCATGTACACCAACATAATTGGCATCAATTGAAAAGTCAAGCGTCCCACTTTCAAGAATATCTCACTTGTCCGGAATGTCACTTCCAGGAATTAAGATATAAGCTGTATATTAAAAATTTTCACAATTTTCACACAAAAGTTTTGGTCCATTTAAGCCTCTAAATATTATCCGATCGCCATCTCAAATTGCAAGCTTCTCCTTTGTGATATACTCTTACCTTATTTAAAATTACGCGTTGATCGGACTATTATTGAGACCTACAGAGCCGCTAGAAAATTGGTTAAATATTATGTTTTTGGTCCATTTCACCCGCAAAATATTTCACGATCATCACCAATAAGAATAGGGATCTATTCTGATCTGAACACGACCTCCATACAAAATTTCGTGACGATCGGTCCATAATTGCGGCCTGGATCGTGTTTACAATTTATAATGGACAGACGGACGGACGGACTGACGGACGGACACACATCTCAAAATCGCTTTATTTCGTCGAGATATGAAGATTGGTGTACCACATTGGGGGTCTCCGACGAATATTTCGCGGTGTTACATGAATTTTTACCAAAACAAACTTATAATACCCTTTTCCACATTGTGGTATCTATATATATAAAAATGGTGTAAAAAATGTATAGTAATTCATAAAATGAGAACGGCTAGGCCGATTTCTGTAAAATTTTTTGTCAGTTATTCGTATTTTCGAGGAGAAGGTCTTTACGGAAGAAAATTTTGGAAAATCTCTCTGGAAAAGTCGGAAAATTGGAAAAATCGAAAATTGAGTTTTTGTATGAAATTTTATTCCTTAATAGCGAGACGAAGTTCGCCGGGTCCGCTAGTAGGGTATAAAAATGGTGTAAAAAATGTATAGAGTAATTCATAAAATGAGAACGGCTAGGCCGATTTCTGTGAAATTTTTTGTCAGTTATTTGCATTTTCGAGGAGAAGGTCTTTGCGGAAGAAGATTTTGGAAAATCCCTCTGGAAAAGTCGGAAAATTGGAAAAATCGAAAATTGAGTTTTTGTATGAAATTTTATTCCTTAATAGCGAGACGAAGTTCGCCGGGTCCGCTAGTAAAAAAATAAAAATTGATCAATAAAAATGAGGCGTCAGAGAAAAATATTTTCCTTCGATATTCTTACGACATTATTCCAAAATCGTTCAGAAATCTTTACGAAGATTCGAAAGGTACCTCAGGTTTTCATATGCGCACGATAACTCTCGAACGGTTAACCGATTCGGTCCAAAATTTGGCTTACGTAATATTTTGTCCAAACTTAGTCTAAGTTCGAAGATGGGTTATATCCGTCCACTCCTTCCGGTACCTCCCCCACAAAAGTTCGAAAATGTTCCGAAAATTTGAGCGCACGATAACTCTTGAAGGGAGTAACCGATTTGGTCCATATTTTGCACACCGTGAAATTTCTATGGACCGATTGAGTCCAATATGGACCCACGCCTTCGGGTACCTCCCACGCCTTCGGGTACCTCCCACGCCTTCGGGTACCTCCCACGCCTTCGGGTACCTCCCAAACAATATTTCGGAAAATTTCATATTATGACCTGCTTTCGAATCGTTGTTGTAACAACTTGTATTCACGGCCCCCATACGGCGGTATAAGTTTCATCAGGGGCAAAAATAGCCTGAAAGGTACAAAAAACCCCTATGACACCGTGTGTAGTGGTTGGAACGCAAGAAAACTCTCGAACGGAACTGCCGATTCGATCCAAAATTTGGCCTTTACAATACTTTGTCCAAACTTAATTTAAATTCGAAGATAAGCCATATCGGTTCACTCCTTCAGGAACCTCCCCCACAAAAGTTAAAAAAAAAATATTCTGAAAAATTGTGCGCATGATAACCCTTTAAGGGGAGGACCGATTTGGTCCATATTTTACGCATTCTAATATATCTACCAGATATAGATCAGATTTGAATATGGACTATATTTGCTCATTCCATCGGGTACCTCCCACACAAAATTTCGGATAAGTTCACTTTAAGACCTTCTCTTGACTAACTTTGATTTCTGTTGAAGCAACTTGCAATCGCTGTCTCAATTACAACGGTAAAAGTTTTTTCAGTGGCAAGTCTATACTTCTTGGGAAAACAGCCCGAAAGTTGTAAAAAACCCCTATGGCACCATATGTAGTAGCTGGAGAGCACAATAACTCTCGAACTGATAAACCGATTTGGTTAAAAATTTGACCTTCGTCATACTTTGTCCAAACATACATATGTAGTTTAACCTCTAAAATGGCTCATATCGGTCTTCTCCTTAGGATACCTCCCCCACAAAAGTTCAACATTAGTGTGCAAGTGCAGTTTAGGGTTTGTTCGAAATTGCTTTGCAAATTTATACCGATGATGTTTTTTGTTGTTTACAGCCATATATATTTTCCGTGGACAAGTTCATGCTTCCTGGCATACTGGTCCAGCAGTTGTACGATAACCCACTGAAATGACTAGTAGGCGCGATATATGTATATCGAAAAGATATGACTCTCAAAATAAGATCCACTTCCGTAATGCACTACGTCGGTACATTGCCTCCTCGGCAAAACGTTTGAACTTTAATCCTAATCCACATTTTTGTCGGCAAGTTCAAATGTCCAAAAAGACCCTAATACAGACCCTAAATACATTCGATCTATCCGTAGATGAAAGTTCCAATTCACATAGGCTGAGGGTATATCTCTGCCGGCAAGGCCGAGTGATACTTTTCTACTTGTTTTTTTTTCACAGTTTCCACGAAAACAATGAGAACATATACAGCTAGGTTGTTACGATAAGGTATGAAACTGTTCATGGATGATCTAGGATATCGATCTGGTAACCCCTAATGAGAATGCAGACAAAAACGGCATCTATACCTACTTCGACGAGGTTTGCTGTGATCCCATAAAAATAGCCTTCTCATAGATTTTCAATTCCCATTATGGGTCCCACAAAAACATTATAGAAACCGTTGCATTGTAACATTTGTACATATTTTGCGTAGTAATTATTAAAAAAAAATACCAAAATGGATGGATGATAGGGTCATAACAATTACTAAAACTAATAATTATTATAACTTTTTCTGTGCCGCCCAAAAAGTACATTTGGAAACACAACATAATCACAGTTTATACAGTTGGCCATTCAGAGTTCTGTTAACAACATTTGACAACAAACATAATAGATTGTTCATTATTGTGATTTGATTTCCTTTGTATTTTATCTATTTGACAGCAAACTAAATAGTCAGGGCTAACTAGTTTGGGCTGAATGGCCAACTGTATAAACTGTGAA
This sequence comes from Musca autumnalis, assembly GCF_047663935.1. Classification (NCBI taxonomy): domain Eukaryota; kingdom Metazoa; phylum Arthropoda; class Insecta; order Diptera; family Muscidae; genus Musca; species Musca autumnalis. The sequence continues at coordinate 125,287,594 of NW_027411866.1, read as the reverse complement.
CATAATCTATTGTTATTTTATAAATTAATATTTCTCCATGTTAGGTGGAGCAAGTCACCAAACTCCTGTCACTTAAACACATACTATTCGATACACATTGAAAGGATTGCAATTGATTACTTTTTCAGATGTCCAATGCAAATGTCTAATAAAAAGGATAACTCATGTGTACATTTTCTAATTAAAAATTGGAATTTTTCGAACACCTTCACTGGTAGAAAATGCCATTCACAGCAGATACAGGAAACTAGCTTAGATGTTGATAAGACAAAAACAAAAACACATTTCCCTTTATGTCTATATGATGAGGTACGGCCATAGATATTCCATGCATAAAACATTGAATTAGGTACAACATAACAACCAAAACTACAATATTAATGAAGAAGGATAATAAAGGACACATGAAAACCTCTTTGCACCAGATGAAATGAATTTTTTTCCAAAGGTTATATGTATGTGTAGCTTGTAAAGGCACATGTAGTCTCCTGCCAGAATAACTGTTTCACTTATTCTCAAACATGTGCATAGGAAAGAGATAAAAACGACTACCACTACAATAAACTTTCAATATTGATCCAAGCGTTTGCATTTAAAAACATATGCTTCTTACATGTGTAAATAAAATCTCATAGTTACAAAATGAAACATATTTGAAAACAGAACATTTTCTTCTATAACCCAAAAAAAATAGATTTCGAAACGCGACAATCAATATGCTTCTCCAATCTGCAATACAATGATCGAAGATATCATTTCCCACATGCTTTTTCTCCAAAGCAGTTGTGGTCTGGGATCAGCATATGAGTAAGAAATTAATGAATAGTAAAATCTATTTTGTGGGTTTTAGATATCGGGATAAACGCAAGATAAACTACAATGGCACAAGAGTTCCAGCGTGCAATGCCGACGTTTGGGATCTGTTTCAATTCTACAAAAAAAAGATCTCACTCCTCCCAGTGAAGTGGCGGACGATACGAACGAGGTGGAATATAAACTCCATAGTCTCTCCAGCCGCATGTTTCCTTAATCATACTTTTACTTTCAATTACTTATCGAATTCTGCACAAAGAAGTACTCCATGTTCGTTATTTAGTCCATCCATGGCAATACGAAGAACTCAAACTTGGGTGACCATATTTTTCGAACATTTGTTACAGTTGAACTACATCGCCTGTCATCATTCCGGTATTCACGCTTGTTGTATCGACAACAAAGATCACAATTGATTCCGCAGAGGATGAGCTCATTGACGTTGTAACAAAGTGTTTTACAATGCCTGTTAGAATACACCCCCTTTTGCTGCCTTTTGCTGTTTGATGCCACGTTATCATCCTCCCAAGTACTATAAAGTACATATAGGCTGTCGGACGAGACCGATCTACCTTTGGAACAATTACATTACCCTCTTTCGATTGGATGGGTGGATGGTGTTGGTACCAGCAGGTTTGTTGCTGGAATAACCATCGCGGCCTATGTTCTCAATTTCCAGTTTGTAGAGAATTTTATTCTCTTTGAACATCCATTCCTCTTTTACCAAGGTCATGTGAACAGTTCCTTCCGTCCGTCATTTTGCAGTGGACTAAACAACTTGATGCCTTCATTGGCGTGTATCTTCCTTTTCCGCTTTAAATTAAATGTGAAGGATTAGCTACCATAACCGGGTTTTTTTTTATCCTACCGCAATCACAACAAGTGAAAACGAGTTAAGTACGGCAGGGTCGGTATTTTTATACCCGACAACATATCTATATATAAAGGTGTGATGAGTGAGTTCGTGAGTAACTGACTGACATATCATCGCCCAGACGAAACCGCTGAAGCTAGAACCTTGAACCTTGGCGTGTGTCAAAATAGACATTGAAATAGCAAAAATTCCCACAGAGCTGAATTTTGGTGGAGAGCTAGGGTTTGCCATTAGAAGCAATGTCCTAAAAGTCCCCACCGATCCCATGTGTGCAAAAAAAAATTATTCGGGGTCAATGGTCAAATTTTAAGGGTTTTTAGGTTTTTGGATTTATTTTTTGAAAACGGTTGATCTAATCAAAAAGTGACTAAAGTAAATATTGTAGACAGAAAAATTATCTACAGGTTTGACCTTTATAATTTTTTTCCTAGAAGGAACCATTCTTGAGATATAGCTGTTCTAAAAAACACATGATTTTTATGCACTTCTAAGAGAAATATGCACATATTCAGACGAACCGGCTAAAATAAGCGAAGTAATCGGGTCTGTCCCCCAAAAAATATATATTTTCTTGAAGAGCGAAATTATAGCTATCTTCTAAAAAAATTCCAACAAAATCGGAGCGAGTTTAGTAGAGTTATTCAATGTTAGAGTCATTTTATGCAAAAATAGCACATTTAACCCACATGTATAATCGAAAGCCCAACGGGAACGACCCCAACGAAAACTCTCCGATTTTTTTCAAGTTTTGTCCGAAGGTAGGGATTGTTGCGCTTATTACGAAAATGTATAATTTTCAACGGCTGCGGATCCGGTTCGCCGGTTATTCGACCCGAAAGGCCAAATTTTAAAACCGGGTTAGACCCGGTTCTACTGAACCGATTACTGCAAAGTGGATTCCGTTTGAAAGCTTACGGAAGTATCTAACACAAAGTGTCGTTAGTTTAACCGGTTCGCCTCACAATGTACTTACGCGGCTAATTTTTTATTTGACCTTTAGACCGCGATATCTCGAAAATGGTGAGTCTTTTTTAAGAATCATAAAGACCACTCTTGTAGACAATTATTGAATCTACAACTTTCACTTTAGCCGGCTTTTGCTAAGTCTTACCGTTTTTGAGAAAAATTAAAAAAAAACTGAATAATGCCTCCAAAAATGACCTTTGACCCCGAATAACTTGTTTTGCACACCTTGGATCGAGGGGGATTTTTAGGACGTTGCCTCTAATGGCCAACCCTAGCTCTCCACCAAAATTCAGCTTTGTGGGAATTTTTGCTATTTCCCCCTTATACGCATGTCTATTTTGACCGGACTACTAGAAGGGTGCGAAAAGTACTAAATAGGGTACCCTTTGTACTGGGCAAACAGGAAGAGCTAGAATTCTGAAATTTGAAATGCGGGTCACTGATGGAGAGTTAGAAAGATGTACAAAAGGGTTGTGGGAAATTCGAACTATAAGTTTACAAAAAGTACTAAAAGTTACTTAATTTGCTACCAATTGTACATATAATTTGAACGGATATAGCCAGAAAATTACAATTAGGTATGGGAATCATGGTTGGGAAGTAGTGTTGGTATAAGGAAATTCGTACTTATGTGTACGAAAAGTATTAAATGATACTAAATTTGTTACAATTTGGATTTGGGTGTACGGATAGTGCTGAAATCCTGAAATTTGGAATTAAGATTACTTTTTGAGTGTAGGCTTGAGTTATAGAGGTGGTTTTGGAAATTCGTACTTGTGTGTATTAAAAGTACTAAATGGTACAAATAGTACTAATTGGTACTAAATTTAATACAACTTGGATTTGGGTGAACGGATAGTGCTGAAGTCCTGACATTTGGATTGTTGGAGTGTGGTATTGAGAAAGTTTTGGAAATTCGTACTTATGTGTATGAAAAGTACTAAATGGAATTAAAATTACCATTTGGAATTAAAATTACAGTTTGAGTGTAGGATTCAGATATGCTGGTAGTTTTGGTACTTATGTTTACTAAATTTAGGTGAACGAAAGATATGAAATCCTGGAATCTGGAATTATGATTACTGCTGGAGTATAGGAATGAGGTAGTTTTGCAAAATAGTACTTATATTTACAAAGAGTACTAAATGGTACTAAATTTGGTACAATTTTGAATTTGGAGAACGGATATATCTGGAATCTTGAGATTCGGAATTAAGATTTCAGTTGGAGTACTTATGTGCATGAAAAGTACTAAATGGTACTAAATTTTATACAATTAGAATTTGGGGGAATTGATAGAGGCGGAATTCTGAAATTTGGAATTCAGATTACTGTTGGAGTGTAGAGTGGATTGTAGTGATTGAGGTAGATTTGGAAACTCGTACTTATGTTTACGAAAAGTACCCAATTGTAGTACAATAGTACTAAAGTTGGTACGACTAGGTTTGGGCGAACGGAAATCTGAAATTTGGATTTAGGATTACTGTTGGAGTGCAGAATAGTTTTGCAAGTTCCTACTTATGTGTAGTAAATGGTACTACATTTGGATTTGGGTGAACGGATATATCGGGAATTCTGAAATTTGGAATTAAGATCACTGTTGTAGTGTAGGATTTAGATATGGAGGTAGCTTTGGAAATTCGTACTTATGTGTACGAAATGGTACGACTTGAGTTCGGGTGAACGAATAGACCTAGAGACCTGAAATTTACTATTAAAGTTACTGTTAGTGTGTTTGACTGAGATATCTACCCCCATATCTCAATCAAACAAAAGTCGTACTTTTGTGTACGAAAAGTACTAAATTTGGTACAATTTGTGTTTGTATGGACAGATAGAAATATAATATTGAAATTTGGAATTAAAATTACTATTTTAGTGTAGGATTGATATAAGAATGTCGTTATAGAAATTTGTACTTACGCGTACTAAATGGTGCTAAATTTGGTACAATTTCGATTTGTTTGAAAGGATACATCTGAAATACTCAAATTTGGAATTATGATTACTGTTGGAGTGTAGGATTGAGATATAGAGGTAATTATGAAAATTTGTTCATATATGTACGGAAAGTACTAAATTTGGTGCAATTTGGATTTGAGCGAGCGGATAGAACCGTAATCCTGAAATTTGGAATTAAGGTTACTGTTGGAGTGTAGGATTGAGAAAGTTTTGGAAATTCGTACATAAGGGTACGAAAAGTACTAAATGGTACTAAATTAGGTACAATTTAGATATGGAAGAAGGGACAGATCTGAAATCCTGAAATTTGGAAGTAACATTACTGTTGGAGCGTAGGATTGAAGAACTTTTGGAAATTCGTATTTATGGGTACGGAAAGTACTAAATTTTTACAATTTGGATTTGAGCGAACGGAATTCTGAAAATTCAAATTAAGATTACTGTTGGACTGTAGGATTGAGGAAGTTTTGAAAATTCGTACCTATGTGTGCGAAAAGTAGTAAATGGTACTAAATATAGTTACATTTAAATTTGGGTAAACAGAGAGAGCTGGAATCCTGAAATTTGGAATTAAGATTACTGTGGAAGTGTATGATTTAGATAGGGTTTTTTTTTTTGAAAAATCGTACATATGGTTACGAAAAGTACTATCGCACTCGTAAATGGTACTAAATTTGGTACAATTTAGATTTGGGATTTTTTGAAATGCATACAAATTCGGAAATTAGGCTGATGGCTGATTTATTGAGGTGGGGTATATATGTATGTATATAGGTGTTGGGTATAGCAATGAAGTTGTAATTATATAATTAGTGTGTGAAAAGTACTAAAGTGCTTTAAATTTGGTGTTGGGCTAAGGAATAGAAGTGGAATTCAGATTTATTATTTATTTGTCAGGTTATTTATTTCAGGTCGTACAATAAGTGTACTAGAAGTATTATATAATAATAAATATTGAAGCACTGGTATTTGAAATAAAATTTGTTATGAGGACCACTGTTGAGATTGGATCGGAATGTTTATTAAATCCGCCTTTGAATGTACGAAAGGTTTCCACATGTAATACCATTGTCATTGGGTGAGCAAGTGGAGTTAAAACTGTAAAATGTGAGTTAAGGTCCTGGATTTTAAAAAGTGTACTGAATAGTGTACTATTAGTTTTATGTTAAAACGAATTCGGGTTCTAAATAATTTACTGAAATCAAAAAGTCAAACGTATTTTTCAACAAAATGGTTTTTATTTTTGTTTTATATTCTGAACCTTATAGTAAGTTCATTTCAAAAGGTAGGACAATGCGGGTAATATTTTACAAGAAGGTTTTTACACCCTGCGAATAAAAAGCCCTACAATGAAATGTCTCAAAAAAATTAACTGTTATATATAGTAACATCTTTTGAATAAAAGTTTACTACATTTTGATATCACAAATTCCCAAATTCGGTTGGATCTTCGGTTGGAAAATGTGGGTAAAATCTTCAAAATACCCGTACCGTTCTAATAAAACATGGTGTTTATCGTCGAAACACTTTGGGCAAAATCCCACAACAAAATAAAGCGGCAGCTGGGGAGCAAACTGGAGCCAACGAAGAGAGGAAAAAGGCACAATAGCGAACAGCAAATAAATAAAAGGAATAAAAAAACATTGTTTTATTTCCGAACAATATCGGGTGTAATAATAAACACTTTCCTTTTATTAAATATTAAAGTTTCAACAATTTCAAATTATTTATTATTATTTATAAAAGTGTCCAAATATTTTTAACTAATTTTTTAAGCAAAGGCGCCAAATACGATTACGCGCTCGAACAGCGAAATTCAACAATTACTTAATAATTTTAATCAAAAGCGTCTTCGCGCTAAAAGACCGAAATCAACTATATATTTGTAACTTCAATTATTACAACAAAAAGTGCTACTAGTGACATCTTCAAACGGTGTTGCCATATAAAAAATTGATCCTTAGACACAGGGTTACCAGATCGGTCCCGCCGCCGCTCGTCCGAAATTAACGGCGTTTCACGAACGTGAACACATGGACTGGTTGAAGTGTAAGGGTGCGATCAGGTATTTTTTTGAAATTCGAACAAAAGGTGTACGAACAGTACTTAAATGAAATTAAATATCAATTCATATATGTAAGTATTAATTAGTACATCAAAATTTTCACCATTTTTATACCCTCCACCATATGGAGGGTATAATTAAATTTGTCATTCCGTTTGTAACACATCGAAATATTCGTCGGAGACCCTATAAAGTATATATATTATTGATCAGCATAAAATTCTATGTCGATTTGACCATGTCCGTCTGTCCGTCCGTCCGTCCGTCTGTCTGTCTGTTGAAATCAAGATACAGCTCGCAATTTTAAAGATAGAGGGTCAAAATTTGGTACAGAAGTTGTTATTACTTGCAGGATGGTTGGTATTGAAAATGGGATATATCGGTCCACGTTTTGATATAGCCCCCATAGAACGGTACCTCCCGATTTTCGGTATTTTTAAGGTTTTAGCTTCATTATCACACCGAAATGGCTGAAATTTGGTACGTAGTCTTCTTTAGGGGTATACAACATTCCCCTAGAATTTTGTCGGTATCGGTCCACACCTTCATATAGCCCCCATAGAACGGTACCTCCCGATTTTCGTATTTTTAAGGTTTTAGCTTCATTATCCTACCAAAATTGCTGAAATTTAGTACGTAGTCTTCTTTAGGGGTACAAAACTTTCTCCCAGAATTTTGTCGGTTTCGGTCCATACCTTCATATAGCCCCCATAGAACGGTACCTCCCGTTTTTCGGTATTTTGAAGGTTTTCGCTTCATTATCACACCGAAATGGCTGAAATTTGGTACGTAGTCTTCTTTAGGGGTATAAAACTTTCCCCTAGAATTTTGTCGGTATCGGTCCACACCTTCATATAGGCCCCATAGAACGGACCTCCCGATTTTCGGTATTTTGAAGGTTTTAGCTTCACTATCACACCGAAATGGCTGAAATTTGGTACGAAGTCTTCTTTAGGGGTATAAAACTTTCCCCTAGAATTTTGTCGGTATCGGTCCACACCTTCATATAGGCCCCATAGAACGGTACCTCCCGATTTTCGGTATTTTGAAGGTTTTAGCTTCATTATCCTATCAAAATGGCTGAAATTTGGCATGTAGTCTTCTTTAGGGGTACAAAACTTTCTCCCAGAATTTTGTCGGTGTCGGTCCATGTCTTCATATAGCCCCCATAGAACGGTACCTCCCGATTTTCGGTATTTTGAACGTTGTGGCCTCAATATTCCACCGAAATGGCTGAAATTTGGTATTTAGACTTCGTTGGGGGTACTCAAACTTTCCCTTTAAATTTGTCGTTATAGTTTCACGCCTTTATATAGCCCCCATGGAAAGGTACCTCCCGATTTTTCGTGTTTTGAAGGTTGTGTCTTCAATATTCCACCAAAATGGCTGAAATTTGGTATTTAGTCTTCAATGTGATATAAAACTGTTCGCCAGAAATATGTCTGTACAGGTCCACGCTTTCATATTGCCCCATTTCTGACTAAAATTCGTCGGTATAGGTCTACGTTTCGATATAGCCCCCATAGAACGGTACCTCCCGATTTTCGTAATACTGAAGATTGCGACGTCAATATCCAACCGAAATGGCTGAAATTCGTTATTTCGTCTTCCAAGAGTAATAAAATATTCCAGAAGAGTATTATCAGTATAGGTCCACGTCTTCCTATATCCCCATAGAAGCGTACTTCCTGATTTTCGGTATTTTTTAAGTTTTAGCCACATTCTCTTAACGAAATATAGGAAATTTGGTATTTTGTCTTCTTTGAGCCTAAAAACTTTCCGTAAGAAATTTGTTTTGAAATATCCCCCATAGAATGGTGCCTCACATTGTTTTACCGAAATTGCTGAAATTTAGTATTAAGTCTTCTTCATACACGAAAGGAAACAAATTATTCCATTTTACATCAATACAACTTGTGGTGGAGGGTATAATAAGTTCGGCCCAGCCGAACTTAACGCCGTTCTTACTTGTCATATTTAATATTGTTTATTTGTATATTATTCCTTTTCCGCATACGAAGTAGCGGGGATTTTGCTAGTGTATTATATTAGATTCAGGTTTCATTCATTTCGGTTGAATAATGTGGGCTAAAACTTTAAAAATACCGAAAATTGTGTGGTACCGTTTTTCAGGGACTATATAGAAAAGTGGACATCCACCAACAAATTTTTGTAGCCCCAACGAAGATTAAATACAAAATGAAACCAAGGTGGTAGATGCTGTTCTATGGGGCCCATATCAAAACACAATTTTTGGTGGGGATGTTTTTACCACTGAGGACCATATGTGCCGAATTTTGGCCGAAAATGTAGGTAAAATCTTCCTGATATCGAGAGGCTATACACAAACGTGGACCTTAGAGTTATAACTTTTTGCTTTTTATTCTCAACAATGATTTCCTGTTGCACGAGTGAAAGAACTTTTGCCTTTTAATTACTCAAATAATTTTTATTCCATTTAAATATTGAAAAAGGTCACGCACAAATCACTTTTAATTGATATGATATATGAAATAAAATTATGTATGTAATAAAATATTATACGTTATGCTGTGATGATAAAATTAGTGAGAAACAAGAGGATACGTATGTCCAAAAAATTGAACTGACCGATTTAACCGAAACCTTTTGAAATAAATACTAAAAAATCCCTGTTTCATTACTTTAGCAGGTAGAGTAACCTGGTGTTATTCAATGCAATATTGAGTTTTTTAGTATTTATTACAAAAGCTTTTAGTCAGTTTGATTTTTTTGGGCATATGGGTTAAGCCGATTTGGCGCTGAGCGCCTCATATGTCATTTTGGTTATTTTGTTATTAGCCTCTACAAGTTGTTTTCACCTATATATATTTTGGTATTGAAAATGTGCTAAATACATAAGTCCACGTTTTGATATAACCACCCATACAACGTGTCACGTCGACGTTTTAAAAAGTTGTGTAGGTGTTAGTCCCATCTGACCAGAGTTTCCAGAGGCTAAAAAACATTTCTACCGAAAATTTTTTATATATAGGTGATGCTGCTCATCAGCAAAACATTCTAGTATATTTTCAAATTTTAGATTCACTTTGGCAGTTTTGTTGAGATGTGTGTTTACTTATTATTTTTAAAAAACAACAAGTTTTTAAAGTGGATGTAGTATATTTGTGTAGATTTTTTTTGACTAACGGTTCCAGAGATATCGTGCCTTGAAAAAGTCGAATCCTGCAAAATTATAAGCAAAGTAATATTCATAACTTCTTTAATATTAATAATCAATTTCTATCAATGATTGTACTCTTCGATTTTGTTGAAATTTTCCTGTATTAAACTATGATTAATTACAAAAATTGTACGTCCTATTTGGTAGTGGGATTCGAATAATTACTATTTTTTCTTAATTTTTTATATTTGTCAATACATTTTTCCTTTATACCAGAGTGAAAAAAAAATTATTAACATTTGTTTTCTTGTCTTATTTAGGAATTTATTTTGAAAACTGCTTAATTTTTTTGATTTTGAAAATGGATTAGCAATTACTGTACCAGTCGGACAATAATCTAACTAAATTTATGATCAAATAACTACAGCTCGAGCTGAATATTCTACCAAATAGTAAAGTTTCTTCAGAAGATGATTAACTAAATACGAAAGAGGATTTGAATATGAGTTATGCAATGGCATATAATTGCTAAACCATTTTCTAAATTGAAAAATTAAGAAGATTTTAAGTTGTTTAAAATAAATTCCTAAATAAAACAACAAAACACATGTTAATAAATGTAATTTTTATTTTTTTGTAAAATAACAAATGTTTCACACTGTTATAAAGGAAAATTGTATTGAAATATTTTAAAAAATTAAGAAAAAATAGTAATTATTCGAACCCCATTACTAAATAGGACTTAAAATGTTTGTAATTAATCGTAGTTTAATACAAAAAAATCAAGAAAATCGAAGAGTTCAATCATTGTTAAAAATTTATTTTAAATATTAAATCGCGGAAAATGCATCCAAGCCCACTGTGCATTTTTTCTATTTTTGTTAAATAGCTGATAAAGCAATAAAAATACAAAAAAAAGATTTTTCAAATTGGACCAATATTAAAGAAGTTATGAGTATTACTTTGCATATAGTTTTTACAGAATTCGACTTTTTCAAGACGCGATATCATTATCCTACCGACATGAGTGAATCACGTGTTAATACATCCGCCATAGAAGATGTACCTCCCTTTTTCGGCATTTGACAGCTTTTAGCCACATTATTCTTTTCTATAGGATTCAGAATATCTAGGAGAAATGTATAAAGTTTAATGTTGTCACTTGTAGTAGTCATAAGATGATTGGTATTCAAAATGGGTCTATATTTTTGTACAGCCCTCATATGTGGATACAATCGGATTTTATTTTTTAAGGCCTAAACACTTAAGAATGGGATAGGCTGAAGACCTCTGCAGCGTTTAAGTTGATCTTTTGGATCCGTGGGTAATGTTCCATCTGTAACATTGATAGGTAGAGCCATGTCTCTTTTCTTTTCAGTCATTCGGTTTGTACAGTCATGCAGTAATTTTGAACTTCCCGTAGTGGCAGCGGTTTCAGCTTCTACGGCAATTGATTCAAAGCGTCTCTGCTTATAGCATCTGCATACCCGTTCAAAACAGGTATCAATTGAGGTGTATGCCTGCTTGACTCTCCGTTTTGCCTAAAACAGCTTCGCTAGTGGAAATGAACGCACTCTTAATCGTCTGGTATATCTCAGGAAGGTTGTTGCCTCAATATTCCTCCGAATTGGCTAAAATTTTGTACTTAGTCTTTGATGTTGGTATAAATCTTTCCCCCAGAAATTTGCCGGTACATGTCTACGCCTTCATATAGCCACATAGAACGGTACCTCCCGAATTTCGGTACTTTGAAGGTTGTGGCCACAATAATTCACCGAAATAGCTGAAAGTTGGTATTTGGTCTTCATTTGGGGTATAGACATTTGTCGGTATAGACCCTCATAGAAAGTACCTCCCTATTTTCGGTGTTTTGAAGGTTGTGGCTTCAATATTCCTCAGAAATGGCTGAAATGTGGTATTTAGTCTTCGATTAGGATATTAAACTTTCATCTATATTTTCGGCCCTAATTGGCTGTACTTTGGTATTTGGGGTTCCCAATGGTCAAAAACCTTCTGCGCCAAAAATTGTGGTCTTAGGGCCAGGTTTCGGTATAGCCCTCATATTACGGTACCTCCCAATTTCAGTTATTTTTATCTACATTTTCGGGTCGAATTGGTTGAAATTTGCTATTTGGAGTTCTTAGTGGTCCAGAAACGTCTCCGACTGGTATCGTGGACAGGAAAGGAAACAAATTATTCCATTTGAGGTCAGAATATTTCATGGTAGGGGATATAATAAAGTTCGCTGCGAACGAACTTTACATTTTTACTTGTTTTTCATATTATATGTAGCATCATACATATATCAAAAATATGCAAATGTAAAAAAATACACTCATAAGTAGATCCCAAAACAAAAAAAAAAACCAAAACAAACAATTAAAACACAAAAAAGAAGAAATTGAGAATACAGTAATACGGCATATTCACTGAAACGACCAGAGACATCGTCTGTATTTTTAATGTCACACACGGAAATGCAAATATATGCAGCTGGAACCAAATGTTTTGTAAACTTGACACTATTTCGAACATTCTTCAAAAAGTTTTTAGAGTGGCTAAGGCTGGCGAAGTTTATAAAACTCAACTTCAATTTTTAGGACTTGGAAACAAAAATCCACAAAAAAGTTTTATAAAAAATATGATTTCCAGCACATTTAATGCGTATAACGTGTACAATTTTTTATGTAAAAGTAATTAGAAAACCTTGTACTAAAACTTCCATTTCGAAAAAAATAATTTTATCCTTTCAAATTTTTGTTACTTGCCTTTCAAGAAGTCACAATCTTACTGATGTTTTTAAATTTTTTTAAGAGATCATACGTAAATGCAGAGATTTGCTGATATCAATTTTTCGATTTTTGTCACTGGTTGGGACCAGTGTGCGCTGGTTCCTATATCCCTCATAGAAGCGTACATCTTAATTTTCGGCATATCGGAAATTTGGTTTTTAATCTACTTTGAGTGTAACAACTTTTAGGTATAGATCGATATAGCCGCCATGGAACCGTACCCCCCGAATTTCGGTATTTTGAAGGTTAGCCACATTGTTTTACCGAACTTGCTGAAATTTGGTATTTATTATTCTTCATAAACGAAAGGAAACTTATTGCTCCATATTACTTCAATACAACTCGTGGTGGAGGGTATTACAAGTTCGGCCTGGTCGAACTTAACGCCGTTCTTACTTGTTTCACCGGTCTTTTATAATTTCTTTTCCTCATATTTTTTGTTATTAAAATTTTATACCTAACGTTTAACCACTCGTTAAATTCACGATATTTTATTGATTTTTCAGAAAACACTTTTTTCACAAACCGCCAAAATTATTTTTTCACCAAACAATTAAGAAAGCGAAGAAAAAAAGATGATCCATAGTTGGAATATCCGCTGCCAATATAAACAATGCTTCTTCTTATTAAGGTAAAAGTATAAATTGTTGACAACATATTGACTTTGTCATCATAATGGTGACATGTCGACATATGACCCCAAGCTTCCTACAGGGATGGTATTTCGGATTCCGGGTAGAAAACATCGATTTCTCATTGGTATTAAAAGAAAGTTATAGACTTAATTAATATATGGGACTTCTAAAGGGTGTTTTTTTAAGCCCGATAGAACTTGAAATTGTAAAAAATAACACAAAAAATTAAATTGTAATCAAATTTTTTTTATTCGAAAGATCAATACGTGACATTAACATTTGAAAATTATTTCGGGCATATGGGCACCGCGCTGTTCTTGACGAAGTGCATTCTGGACTTCCAATTTTTGGGCACTTTTTCGAGCACTGCTGGCCGTATGTCACGAATAACACGAACAATGCTGGCCTCCAAGGCATCAATTGTTGCTGGTTTATCAGCATAAACCAGTGACTTCACGTAGCCCCACAGGAAATAATCGAGAGGTGTCAAATCGCACGACCTTGGAGGTCAATTGACAGGTCCACTTCTCGAAATCAACTTATCGCCAAATTTTGATTTCAATAAGTCGATGGTTGCGTTCGCCGTATGGCACGTAGCACTATCCTGTTGAAACCACATCTCCTCCGGATCAATGTCATCCATATTTTCAAACAAAAAATCATTGATCATGGTGCGGTAACGATCTCCATTGACCGTAACGCGAGCTCCGGCCTCATTTTTGAAGAAATAAGGTCCGATGATGACACCAGCGTGAAAACCGCACCATACGGTGCATTTTTCTGGATGTAATGGAGTCTGTAGGGTCTCTTGTGGATTGGTCTCACTCCATATGCGGCAATTTTGCTTATTAACAAACCCGTTAAGCCAAAAATGCGCCTCATCGCTGAACACAATTTTGCGATAAAACAACGCGAATCGACGACTGATTTTCAAAGTAAATTTGGATAATTTCGTAGCGTTGTTCAAGCATGAGTCTATTCATGATGATTTGTCATAGTACACTGGAACAAATAAAAAAAAGTTTCATCAAAATTTAATTTTTTGTGTTACTTTTTACAATTTAAAGTTCTATCTAGCTTAAAAAAAAAAACACTCTTTACTATAGATAGAGGGTGTCACCGTGGTGCAGTGGTATGCACAGCCGCCTTGCACGCACATGGTCGTGGGTTCGATTACCCGACCAGGCAAAATCAACATTTTCAACGGTTGCAAATACCCCTCAGTAATGCTGGCGACATTTCCTAAGAATTTCAGCCATGTAAAACTTCTCTACAAAGTGGTGTCTTAAGACACCGGACTCGGCAATATATAGTTGGTCCCATATCATTGAACTAATATGAATCGGGATGCACTCATTGGTATGAGAGAAGTTACCCCTGTCCCGTCTGGGATGTTTGTGGAGCAATTATATACTCAAAATAAGCCTTGACACCTTAGTACTTTAATTAAAAAAAAGGAAAGAAATTGTCCATTTTACTTCAATACAAAAAATCATGAAAAATCGGTTTCTTTTGTATTTGGTTTAATTTACCTCTCACAACTTGGGATAACGACTTAATGGTAAAAGGGACCAAACGCAATAATTTTAAAAATTACCAAAGATTAACGGACCGATGATAGGTAAAATCTACATCAGGTATTTATCCAAATTGATAACACGATATTATATATCTCAACACATTTTTCTGATACTTACTTTTTCTTGCATATCATTAACAAAAATATAAAATGCATATAAAAAGTCTATAAATGAGATGTTTATTTTTCTCTACTACTTTTCGTATATCCATTGCAGTTAATGAAAAATCCATTACTGGTTAGCAAAAAAGCACAAATAAGTTTTATAAAATCTAAAAGCAGAGATTTGGATGATAGAAGCTACGAAGGATAAAATGAGAAGAGAGCAAAAAACTCAATATCTTTAGTAATAATGGTAAAAACCTATACGAGCAATATAATGCCGTTGATGATGACGACGTTGGTGATAACGACAATAATGTGAAATGATGTGATGACGAGAATGGCACAATGCATTAATTTTGGCTTAAGAAACAAAACATCCAACACCCACGCATGTACATTCTTACTTTAGAGACGAAAACAACAAAAAAAGAACATTGTCGAAAAATATCCTTCCACAAAATGGAAGAAAATAACTAATGATTACAGCCCGTTATAACAAAGAAAGAAGAAAACGGAAAGGATTAAAAAAAGCAACAACACTATGAAAATGTGTAGATGAGTTTTAAGGCTGAGTAGAGTGTGAGGATATTAAGAGCCCTGTATAGGGCTATTGAACTTTATGGAAAAGTGTACATGTACTGTTTTAGGTTTCAAACAAAAATTAAACAAATAAACTTTAAATTAGCCTAGCACAAAAAGTGCGATATAAACAGTAAAAAGTTAAGTGTTTTGGAAACTTCCATCTCTGTTATGAACACATGTTACATTTTGTTTCGATCTGGCAATCTTTCATATAGAAACAGGTGTTCAAAAAAGACGAATCCCCAATTTTTTTACAATGGAAAAATTAGAAATGCGTGCTGTCATTAAATATTTACATAAAAAAGGTTTATCGGGACAAGAAATTCATAATGATATGGTGAATGTGTTAGGTGAAAGGGCTCCTTCATATGCAACAGTAAAAAATTGGGTTGCTGAATTTAAACGTGGTCGTACAAGCATTGAAGATGAACCACGTAAAACAGCAACAACAACAGAAATTGTAGCCAAAGTGCATGATATGATATTAAATGATCGACGAATAAAAGTGCGTGAAATTGCTAATATCATGGGCATCTCAAATGATGGAGTCCATTTAATGTTGCATGAAGAACTACAGATGAAAAAGCTTTCTGCAATATGGGTGCCGCATTTGTTAATAGTCGATCAAAAACGCATAAGAATGAACATTTCTCAAGCTTGTTTGGATCGTTTTAAGCGAAATAAAATGGATTTTAAGCGTCGTTTCATAACTGTTGATGAGACATGGATCCACCACTTTACTCCAGAGACAAAAAACAATCCTAACAATGGACTGAAGCTGGAGGAAGTGCCCCAAAGAAGGCAAAAACAATTCAATCGGCTGGTAAGGTTATGGCAACGGTTTTTTGGGACTTCAAATGTATTTTATTGATTGACTATCTGCAAAAGGGTAAAACAATAAATTCAGAGTACTATTGCAACCTTTTGGATCAATTAAATGTAAAAATTCAAGAAAAACGTCCTGGCTTACAACACAGAAAAATAATTTTTCATCAAGACAACGCACCAGCGCACAAGAGTGTTTTAACAATGGCTAAAATCAACGAATTAAAGTACGAGTTGCTTGACCACCCACCTTATTCTCCTGATTTAGCTCCCAGTGATTTTTACTTGTTCCCAAATCTAAAAAAATTCCTTGCTGGCAAGCGTTTTACCTCAAATGAAGATGCAATTACAGTTGGATAGAATTGCTAGAAAAGCGTTGGACTAAGTGTATTGAAGTTTCAGGAGATTATATTGAAAAATAAAAATATTTTTGAAAAACTAACTATTCTCTTTCATTGATAGGCTAAGAAGTTTCCGAACCGCCCTCGTAGCCGGGTAATTAATTCAACTATGGGAGATATATCCATTAAGTGAAATAATAAATATTCCACCATTCAAAACTTCCATTACTATAGTTGTGTCCCTTCACTTACCTGAGGTTACCATTTTAACCCAGCAAAATTTGAAGCAAGGGGTTTCCTGCGATGACTTGATTTCATGACATCTTGGTGCAGTAAATACGTGAAATCGGCCGAAAATATATATGCGAGCTATATCCAAATCTGATTCGATTTCGATGATATTTGGCACATTTATTTTTATACCGAATTCAGTCACACATCCAAATTTCATCAAAATCGGACGTATATGGGGTGTTTTGTGCAGCAAATACGTGAAATCGGTCGAAAATATATATGGGAGCTATATTCAAATCAAACCGGTTTCGATAAACTTTGGCACACTTATTTCTAGATCGAATTCACTTCCACATTCCAAATTTCATCAAAATTGGACAGACATAGGGTGTTTGGTGGAGCAAATCCGTGAAATCGGGCGAAAATATATATGAGAGCTATATCCAAATCTGAACCGATCCCGATGTAATTTGGCACATTTATTTTTAGACCGAATTCAGTTATACATTCCGTATTTTATCGAACTCAATCATATATAGCGGACGGACGGACACGCATAAATCGACGCAGAATGTGATTCTTTGTATATTCCTAGAATAATGATGAACACGAAAAGAACATTTGTATGGTGAATCGTACGAGAACGTAAAGGCGAGTGCTCATCTCGTTCATCTATGACCTAGAAGGAACTATGGGTCTATCTTGTTTCCTTTTGTATGTTACATACAAATGCACAAAGACATAATACCACACTGAAAGTAAAAGCTACGTAATATGAATGAAATCCTACGTTGTATCAATGAAATTTGTCATTGATTTTGAGCCAACGTAGAGCTTCATTGAATAAATGAAAAATGTTTCATTGAGTTTCATTGAAATAAAATTAACGAAATTGTTCATTAATGCAATGAAACTCCTTCATTTATACAATGAAACTTCTTCATTGATGCAATGAAACTTTTTCATTAATGCAATGAAACTCCTTCATTCATGCAATGAAACTTCTTCATTGATGCAATGAAACTTTTTCATTAATGCAATGAAACTCCTTCATTCATGCAATGAAACTTCTTCATTGATGCAATGAAACTTTTTCATTAATGCAATGAAAGTCCTTCATTCATGCAATGAAACTTCTGAATTGATGCAATGAAACTTTTTCATTAATGCAATGAAACTCCTTCATTCATGCAATGAAAGTCCTTCATTGATGCAATGAAACATTTTCATTAATGCAATGAAATACTTTCATTGTTGTAATGACACTTCTTTATTTATGCAATGAAGCCTTACGTTGGTTCAAAATCAATGACAAGTTTCATTGATACAACGTAGGATTTCATTCATGTTATGAAGTCATTTCATACTCACGTAATGAACAAAAATGAAGTCAATGCTAAATATGTTTATTTCATTTTATTGCAATTAGTTTTGACCATTAATACAACAAGTCATATTTAATACCTCAGGTATTAAGCACATTAATGATAGTATTGGGCGTTGTCATCTGTAAGTAAAATTGAAACAATAAACAAATTGCTAACAAATTGACTGGTTTTCTAAACAATAACATTTGTCGCTGAGTCATCCCCTGTGTACGTCCACGATGTTAGGTTACAGCATTTTTTTCTTAAGGGAGTAGTGCTTCATTGGCCACGGACCGTCTCCGTAATTCCACTGATCATTGGATTTTCTATTTTTTATCTCCATTGCAACTATAAATGAAAATTAAAAAAGTAAATAAACGAACACATAAAATCTACAAAAAATAATTTAACCAATATTTGAATTTTCATTTTACATTATTAAACACTTCATACTTACTTTCAGCGAAGTTAATTATCCTTTTGAGCGTTGTCATCTGTAAGCAAAATTGAAAACCATAAAACAATTTTTAGTAATTTATCTGGTTTTCTTTCTAAACATTATTTTACCTTTAACTTTCGTCGTTGGACAGAAAACTATACAACATTTTCTTTTTCTAAGTAAGAGATGCTTCGTTGGCCAATGGTAACAGTTTCTCCGCCATTCCACTCATCTTTATTGAATGCTTCCATTGCAAGAACAATATAAATGAAAATTCACTTAAAAGAACAACTGAACACCTAAAAATAATATTTACATTTTCTTTTCATATTAAACACCACAGTTTTTAAAGTTGGAAACACCAGACGTAAAATAACTTTTTTTCATCCACACTAGACTGTGGTTTAGCGAAAACTAAAACAATGTTCTTGAACATTGTTTGTGGTAGCTAAGAAAGCGGTGGTTGTTTTGACAACACGTGTTTTTTCTGCTTGTTAAATACACACACACACAACCACAAATGGAATTCAATGAACGAAAATACAAACAACAAAGAACTGAGAAGAGCATTCTTTTTAATGTGGATGAATATTTATGTATATCAACGCCAATCGGCTACGGTAGCGAATTTTTGTACAGCTGATGTCGTTTCTGCTAGTTTTGGCAAATATTCATACATATATATTTATATACATATGTGATTCTATACATATGTAAGTAGCCAATATATAAATGTGTTCTTTTTATGATTGTCAAAAATTTAATTTGTTTAATAAAGACAAAATAATTAGAAGACAAATTTTATAACTTAACAGATTTACAAGGAATACAAAACGCAAAAAGGAATTTCAAAATTGTTTCATTTATTTAATGAATGAACTCTTTCATTTATCTAATGAAACTCTTTCATTTATTTAATGAAACTGTTTCATTAATTTTTAAAGCAAACCAAACACATCGAATATATAAATTTGTCGCCATTTTTTTAAAAAGGTGTTTGCGTACTATTGTTTTTAGCCCAATCTATTTAGTTTGAATTCAAAACATACACAGTTTTCTTAAATTTATAGAAATTAAAAGTTTCATTGCATCAATGAAATCCGTTTCGTTTATACAATGAAAACAAAAATTATTGAATTTTAAATAACGTAAAGTTTCATTGCATGAAAGTTTCATTTCATTATATTAATGGAACGTTTCATAGCATCAATGAAAAATAATCAATGAAACCCTTTCATTCATACAACGAAGCATTTTTCTTTCAGTGCACTCACCACAGTGTGGTGTAGGATATAAAAAGCGAACGCTGACAACACAAAATTAAAAACAGTGAAATAATAGAACAAAATTTAATATTTATGTTTCTTTTTGGCATTGTTACCAGATCTACCATTTTTCCTTCCAATTTTGACAGTTCTCTCTTTAACCACTTTTATCATTAAAAAGTAAAGGAACAAAGCTTATGTTACAAACTTATTCCATTGCCACCATTGTAATATTTTATCTAATTTCCTCTTGAGACTCATTAGAACAGCCTTCCACTTCATAAAAGTAATTTTGATTTCGGAATTAGCAAAATTATGTCTACACATTCACTAAGCGAATATCATTTGCCATGTTCGAGTATGGCGTAGCCTTTTCTTCAACACGAAATTATTGACGTAAATGAAATGTTAAAAGTTTCGATAGACAGACAATGCCAAAAAAAAAAAATGTTTTCGATGCCATTAGAACCGTTTTCATTTCCCACTCCTCTCCATTCGATGGTAGTTTCCTATCAATTCATTTGTTTTGTTTTTGTTGTAAAACTATTTATTTTTGTGAAAACAAAAAAAAAAAGCTGAAAATGGAATGAACAAAAATAAAGCTATATCCTTATAGATACATAGATAACAAAACAACACCATCAAATATGTGTTGCCAAAAAACGAAAAGTTAGGACCGAACATGTCCAGGCCAGCCAAAATTGAAATACAAACAATGGCAGCGAAAAACAACACCAACGCAAGAGTTAACACAATCACTGTGAAAATTAGGGATGACGATTCCACAAAAAAAAAAATAAATAAAATAATAAAAAGCGTTAGGTCTGGCCGGGTCGATTTTTTTAGTTCGAATATTCTGAACTAAAATTGATTAATTACATAGTTTTCTTTCCAGTCCAAAATTTTAGGTGGAGACCACGATTACTCCAAATCCCTGAATAATACCAGAAAATGTATATCTTTATATGGAGCCTATACCAAAACCTATAGTTGCAATTTTTATTGTACAAGTTTTGTAACCTGGTTAATTAAAAAAATGTAGCTAAAATTCTCAAAATTAGAAGATACCTTCATATGGGGGCTATACCAAAACATGGACCAATGTTCAACATTGGTGGTGGAAAAGTTTTGTGACTGCCGGGAACCTCAAATGTTTAATTACAGATTGCTCGATCAACAAATGTAGCTAAACTCCTCAAAACACCTAAAATCGGGAGGTACTGTTAAATATGTATGTTGAAAATTTTTCGTGGAGAAGTTTTGTGGCCACAAGGAACCTCAAATGTCCAAATCCTTAAAATCAGAAGGTGACGTTATATGGGGGGCTAAACCAAAACATGGATCAATGTTAAAAATTGTTAGTGGAAAAGTTTAGCGTCCGCTGGGAACCCCAAACGACAAAGTACAAGTAGTTCGGTGCGAAAATGTAGCTAAAATCCTTAAAATATCTGAAATCGGTAGGTACCTATGGAAAAAAAAAGACACTCGGGTTTCACAACATAGCATCCTAGGGCAATTATTGTAGACGCTAGTGTGATTACAACTGAGGGAAATGGCTAGATCGACCCAGAATTTTATCCTGATCAAGAATATATAGGGATTTCTGAGTGAAATCCGACACTTTTTCAAAAAGTGGTTTTGATTTTTTTATTTTCGCTGTGTTGATGCTGCTCATCAACAAAACATTTCAGTATATTTTCAGATATTTTGGCTAACGGTTCCAGAGATATCGCGTCATGAAAAAGTCGAATTCTGTAAAAACTATGTGCAAGGACATACTTATAACTTCTTTAATATTGGTTCACATAGAACAAATCTTTTTTTTTGTTGTTTTATGAGGAATAGAAAATATTTTGCACCGTGGGCTTGGATAAAGTTTTCGCGTTTTATTATTTAAAATCAATTTTTTTGAAGATTGCACTCTTCGATTTTCTTAAATTTTTATACCCTCCACCGTAATATGAAGGGTATATATAAATTTGTCATTCCGTTTGTAACATATCGAAATATTCATCGGAGGCCCTATAAAGAATATCAAGAGATTAGTGTTAAATTCTATGTCGATATAAACTTGATACTTATTCTTCGTTGGAGGTATAAAACTTTTCCCTAGAAATTTGTCGGTATAGGCCCACGCCTTCATGTAGCCCTCATAGAACGGTACCTCCCGATTTGCGGTATTGTGAATGTACTTTGGTATTCTAAAGGTTGGGGCCTCAACATTCCCCCGAAATACCGGAAATTTGGTATTTAGACTTAATTTGAGCTATAAAAGTTTCCATATGAAATTTGTCGTTGTAGGTCTACGCCTTCATATAGCCCCCATAGAAAGTTAGCTTCCGGTTGTCGGTATTTTGAAGATTGTGATCTTAATATTCTTCCGAACTGAAATTCGGCATTTAGTCTCCGTTGGGTGTATAAAACTTTACATGTGAAATTTGTCGGTATAGGTCCACGCCTTCATGTAGCCCCCATATAATGGTACCACCCGATTTTTGGTATTTTTAAGGTTGGGGCCTCAACATTCCTCCGAGATGGCTGAAATTTGGTATTTAGGCTTCATTTGGGGTATCAAAGTTTCCATATGAAATTTGTCGGTATAGGTCCACGCCTTCCTATAGCCCCCATAGAACGATACCTCCAGATTTTCGGTATTTTGAAGGTTGAGGGCTCAATATTTTTCGAAATGGCTGAAATTTGGCTTTTATGACACGTTTCACTGAGACGATTGGA
The DNA here is from genome assembly GCF_047663935.1 of Musca autumnalis. Taxonomy (NCBI): domain Eukaryota; kingdom Metazoa; phylum Arthropoda; class Insecta; order Diptera; family Muscidae; genus Musca; species Musca autumnalis. Next base: position 125,264,875 of record NW_027411866.1, on the reverse strand, counting down.
ATTCGAATTTACCACCCGATTTAAGATTTTTTGAAGGTTTTGGCCACATTTTCTTACCGAGTTGGCTGTTAAATATATTTTGTCCAGAAGATAGAGAACTTACTCGCAAAAAACTATGCATATACATATGTGTATAAACACATATGTAGGTTTTAATCTAAACCCAATGAACCTGAATTGCCCAATTTTTTTGTATTTGCAGCAATTTTATACCCTCAGCATTTATGCTACGTGCAGAATGTGCCTCATCGAAATAATGGTTTTAGGCCCCAAGTATGTTTGGACGAAATGTGTTTCAGATAATTTGGAGTCGTTTTAGCAATGTCCGTCCGTCTGTCTGTCTGGCTGGTGCGAACGATAACTCTCGAACGGATGAACCGATTTGGTCCAAAATTTGGCTTTCGCAATATTTTGTCCAAACTTAGTTTAAGTTCGAAGAAACTTTTGATTTTTGTTGTAGCCTCTTGTATTCACGGTCCGCCATACGGCGGTACAAGTTTTATCAGGGGCAAAATCCTACTTCCTGAGAAAACAGCCTGAAAGGTTCAAAAAACCCCTATGACACCGTGTGTAGTGATTGGAGAGTAAGATAACTCTCGAACGGATCTGCCGATTCGATCCAAAATTTGGCCTTCATAACATTTTGCCCAAACTTAGTTTAAGTTCGAAGATAAGCCATATCGGTTCACTCCTTCAGGTACCTCCCCCACAAAAGTTGAAAAATGTTCGAAAAAATTGTGCGCACGATATCTCTTGAAGGGACGGACCGATTTGGTCCATACTTTACGCATCCTAATATATCTACCAGATATAGATCAGGTTTCCTCCCACACAAGATTTCGGATAAGTTCACTTTAAAACCTGCTCTTTACTAACTTTGATTTCTGTTGAAGCAACTTGCAATCGCTGTCTTAATTACAACGGTAAAAGTTTTTTCAGAGGCAAGTCCATACTTCTTGGGAAAACAGCCCGAAAGTTGTAAAAAACCACTATGGCACTATATGTAGTAGTTGGAGAGCACAATAACTCTCGAACTGATAGACCGATTTGGTCCAAAATTGGGCCTTCGTCATATTTTGTGCAAACTTAGTTTAACTTCTAAAATGGCCTATATCGGTCCTCTCCTTAGGATACCTCCCCCACAAAAGTTCAACATTTGTGTCCAAGTGCAGTTTAGGGTCTGTTCGGAGATCCTTTGGAAATGTATACCGATGATGTACAGCCATATTATGTTTTCCGTGGACAAGTCCATGCTTCCTGGCATACTGGTCCAACAGGTGTACGATAACCCACTGAAATGACTAGTGGGCGCGATATCTATCGAAAAGATATGACTCTCAAAATAATATCCACTTCCGTAATGCACTATGTCCGTCCATTCCCTCCTCCGCAAAACTTTTAAACTTTAATCCTAATCCACATTTTTATCGGCAAGTTCAAATTTCCAAAAAGTGCCACAAAATTCTGAAAATACCCTAAATACATTCGATCTGTCCGTAGATGAAAGCTGAGGGTATATCTCTGTCGGCAATGCCGACTGATACTTTTTTACTTGTTTTGTAAAATTTTCGAACCGAGATTGCCTTAATTTGGTATTGTGTGTAGTCAGAGGATAGAAAGAACAACGATGACGCCCCATGTGAGTTCTTTTAAAGAGTGTTGCTACATTTTTCTTTTTAAGTGGATGTAATTTGGTATTTTGAAATCTCAATGGGTAGAATACCACCACACAGAAAATTATCAGTATAAAGTGTTTTCACCCTATTGTACACTGTTTTCTTGGAATCCCTGTAGAAACCATTGTCTAATCAATGCATATTTTCTACACATTTGCTCGTTTTTAGAATACTGTGCAGTAGTAATACGCATTTATTGCATAAACATCGGCTTATGCTTATGGGTGCAATTACACAAAATACAACACAAACGTAAAACACACTCGGACGAATGTCTAGTGTACATGGCTTACGAGAAATTTCGACCAATACATAGTTCAAACCACCCTTGTGTGTGGCATGCACCCACAATTTCATGTATGCTCTTCCCCGAAGAGCACCCTAACTGTAAAATGTAAACTTAAAACTGCCTGCACCATATTCATTGGTCTCGTGCTACACTCGCCTACCCCCCGACATCTTTTTATATGGGCTTTTAAACTGACGATTGCTGCCACTTCATGTCGTCTCTGCAAAACGTTTAGTTCGAAACTGCACATTCGTACTATATTTCGTGCATTTTTTTCGGTCTGCCTGTCTGTCTGTCAGTCATTCATTTTTCATTCATTCATTTGGCAATTTGGCTCGAGTGTATGGGAAAACACAGCACAAACGACCATGAGACGACCAAAGAGGAACAACAGACTAGCGTTTCGATGTTATGAAATGTGCCGTATATTTAGCCTGGGCTTTACTAACATTCGAGTTCAGGTTGTTGTTTTTTGTTTTCTTCTTTTTCTTGAAGTGCTTCAAATTTCACAGAGGGGAAATGGGCCAGTGGTATGAGTATGGATTGGCATGCCACTTTATACCTTTGGGCTTTTGCAGTACCATGATGGTGCATGGACAGTCAGCCAGTCATGCGAGGGAGGCTTTCAGTGCGGCATTGGCTGCAAGTGGAATGAGGTAATGCAGAACAAGGTATGGGATTTTTGTTAGTGCATTTTTGGCCAATAGCAAATGACTGCTGCATGGCTTTTGTGAGGGTGTGGCCTAAAATTGCAACCCCACCGACAACAATCATATCCACAACAATGAGTTCAGTTCCTTCATGCACACGCATATGACCGATTGGACATGTACTTATTTTTCCTAAAAGGAAACCCTAAAAAATCAAAGAATGAATGTTTTTCCTATTTACTTTTGAAAAGTGTTTTTCGTTTGTTTTGAGCATTGAATATATTAAGCCTGTAATGAAAGCTAACAAAATGTTCTGTGTTCTCAATCTACCGGAAGACAATTTACATGTTTCTTGATGCAAAGTCAAAAGTAATGACATTATAGTAGGGAATCGGTATAGAATAGGTGTTGGTCGTGAGTTTGAAGAATTATAACTACATAGCAAATCGCACATTGTCATACAAACAACAGGGACAAATGGCACAGACTATTTTGCTCCATGCTCCGTGAACACATTCCCTAGTGAGCCGTCGTTATCAGAATAGGCGACTGGCCCGCAGTCGCCTCTCAGCAGCCGCACACGCATCACCTTAAACCAGCCGTTGTTGTCCCAATCCCTGGAAACCCTACCTAGGGTACTGACACTGTAAGTTAACAGGTTGGTCGGTGAGCATAAGCGGAAGAAGTGGTAAAATTATCTGAAGAGTTGCAACATTGGAGCCTGACTAAGTGAAGTGTGAGCAACGGTTAAGTCACTCTTGAACCCTGGAAAGAAGGAAGATAGGACCTCAGTTACGTTAGGCGACGTTACGCTGATTGATCCGAGGAGGGGTACGAGTCACTCCCAGTGACAGGGCGAAGAGAACAGTACTACGTCGCATTAGATCTCTTCTTGCCAAGGATGAACCATTTTGTTTACAAATAATGATGTTTCGAATGCCATCAGGAACGCTTAATCATTCATAGGGTTGGGCACTGATATAATCTCCATGGTAATGCTGAAACAGCTGGATATCCAGGGAGTCGAGTATCTCATTAAAGTTCTCAAATGTCGCTGGCCACCCACATCGCTGGCAACCCACATCATCCCCGAAATATGGATAAATAATGGGCAGGGTGGTCCCGCTACTGAAGCCAGTCACAGATGCCAGCAAAGGTGAATCGTACATACCGATTTCACTTTTTTCGCCCGTATCATCAGAAATAGCGTAGCGTCAACAAAAGGGTATTAGTCGTAGACTTAACCAGGGGAAGCAAGACGTAACCAAAATCAAACCAAATATTCAAACCTATCAGAACGCGCTGAGAACTGCAACAGGGTGCCTCATCATGTCTTCAGTAGACCATTAACATGAGGAGACATAGATTCTTCCAGTACAGCAACTTGATGACAGTACTTGATCGGGTGCCACCGTGAGAGCGATACCAATCACCATATGATGGATAGACCTAACTCCCCTCCAACCCTGTCAGGGGGATCTTTCTGGGGGGTCTGTCAGGGGGATCTTTATAATCTAGGGAAAGAGGAACTGGAGATCGACCCAAAGCCAGATTAAGCAAAAAATGTCGATCAGTCTTTCGAGGGACTAGCTTTCCTTGCTTTAGATATAAAAGTGGATTTCACATCTTTCCACAGTCCGAGTATGCACGAAACAGACAGACAAGTCCTATAGATATCCTGCAAGATTTAGTATATTAGCGCTGTGACAAATTGGAGCATCACCGGTGTCTGATAACTGGCCAGATGACTTATATGTTCGAGTCTCAAGACCAGAGTCTGTCCAAGTATGAGCCGCTTTCTTGATGCTCCCAATGGATTTGGGGCCAGATGACTTATATGTTCGAGTCTCAAGACCAGAGTCTGTCCAAGTATGAGCCGCTTTCTTGATGCTCCCAATGGATTTGGGGTACTTGGATAGTATTCTTCAAAACCTAGTTATGTCGTTGACTCCTTCTATCGACTCGCAGAAATTGACCCAAAACTTTTCTTGGCGCGTTTGATCTCGCTCTTATATTTATTGAAACTCGCCTTGTGAGTGCCCATCAATGTCGAGTTAATTCACGTGCATCATACTAAATAAACTTCTGGTGATTTTTCAGTTATCAAGGTCCTTTTTCCGCCACACTGGTTGTGATTTCTTACCGGGTTAAGTTAGTGAACAAGCATCCTTATGACAGCGAAGAAGAACGTCCGCCAGGTTGTCCACAGTTCTATTAAGCTCTTACCTTTTTCTATATTTCTAATAGACATCAGCTGAGAGTTTGTTAGTTCTGCGTACCTATCCCCGTTTGTTCTCCTCGGGTTTCTATAAGGATTTTGGAAGATTCTGTCGAAAGAGATTTCTAAAAATATCTTCATATGGTTGGATAAGGAACATCTGAAGTATACTTTCCAGTTGCTGATGACGGAGTCATCTAGATGGGTGAAAGTTAGATCAATGACCTCCTCTCTATTTCTGATTTTAAATGTTGGATCACTACCCTTGTTACATCTTCGCAAATTTTATGACAAAATAAAATGGAATATTGACTCACATCTGCTGTTGGTGTACCCCATTATTATTACAACCCTATTGAAAATGGTGGGCACTTGCGTCGCATCCCAGGACAGCGTTACACACAGCCTTCAATACGTCCAGCATATTCCGGACACCCATGGCCTTTCCCGCTATAACCGCGCACATGTCTCCATTTCTGTATTTAGATAGAAAGATTAAATATAAGCTCTTCATACATACTACTCGATCCCTGCCCTATAGGAATTTAGATGGCTGCACCATTCCTAGTTTAGTTGAGCCAAAACTACTCTGGTTTGTCTTGGTGGAGCGTCAACTCCACAGCTACGATAGATGGGGCATGTTCTTCGAGGACTGCATTCAGACTATGGTTGTTTGTGGCATCTGCGACTGCATCTGTGTGAATACTAATTAAACCTGCTTGTTGATCTAGGGGTTCTCCCTTTTAACGTTGGACATCTCTTCTTGGTCATGAAGATCCCCGCTGACATGCCTCCATGTTGTCTCTAAATGTAAATGGATCAATGAAGACATGAGGAAGCACCCTTTGGTAGTTCTCAGGGCTGCATTCTGAAAGGTTTGAATATTGACTTGATGACCTTGTTCCTACATCTGAGCTTATCGCTGATAACTGACGTATGCGTTGACGACGTGAACATGCAGTCGAATGTGACTCCGGTCGGGAATTCATTCATGACAGTCAACTCAGTGTTCACCTCTACAGTACATGTGATGAATTGAGTGGTCGTATATTTAGTGACGGCTGGCTATTTCCATATTCCTCGCGTAGAAAATGGTGGTAAGATGAGTCAAATAGGAGTTCAGCCTTTCACAGAAGACATTAGGGAAGGTAACTGACTTCACGATTGCACAATCATCCGCATACGTTGCGATTTCAATGCCGTCTGGCGGGGTGGAATATCGGGGAGGAAGAGGTTAAACAGTTCCGGAGATATCACCGCACCAAGGGAAACTCTCTGTTTCACTCTACGGGGCTTGGACTTCTTATTCCAGAATTCCACGTACGAATGGCGTCCACACATATTATTGATTATCCAACGTTTCAAACTTAGCCGGAGGGTTGTCTGCTCAATGTCCTCAAACAGGAGTGCTTGACAGTATCAAAGGCTTTTAATAAGTCGAGCGCCACCATCACTGTTCTGTCGCACGGCTTGCTCTTGTTGAGTATGTGACTAATATGCGTGGAGATGGCGTGCAGTGTTGTGCTGCTTACGGAATCAATGATGATGAAGGGTCTTTGCTACGGGCGACAAAAGCGAAATCGCCCTGCACGAATCACCTTCCTGGCATCCTTGCCTGGCTTCAGTAGCGGGGCCACGCTGTCCCTTTTACAGACTTCGATAATGATGTGTATGGCTAGCGACACGTTGAGAACTTTAGTGGGATACTACACTCCCAGCGCATCCAGCTGTTTTAGCATTACCACGGAGATTCCATCAGGGCCCAATGTTTTGACATTCGCAACATCATCCATTGTAAATTGTGGTGGTTCATCCTCGGCTGAAAGATATCTAATGAGACGTCGTACTCTTCTCTTCGCCCTGTCACTCTCGGGAGATTCAATCAGGGCCCAATGTTTTCGAGGATTTAGTGCTCCCGCTGACATTCGCAACATCATCCATTGTAAATTGTGGTGGTTCAACCACGGCTGAAAGATATCTAATGAGACGTGGTACTCTTCTCTTCGCCATGTCACTCTCAGGATGCTCGACAAATTGTCGATTGAAATAACTTGCGCACCTCTTTGGATCAGTCAGCGTAACGTCGCCAAACGTGACTGAGGTCCTATCTTCCTTGTTTCCAGGGTTCGAGAGTGACTTAACCGTTGCCCACAATACGCTTTTTCCGGTTTCAATGCTGATGTAACCAAGTGTCAGCACTCTGACTCTGGGTCACTGGGATTGACTTGATGAAGCTCATCGCTTACATTTGCTAAATCAGTCGCCTCGGCTGAGAAGTTTGACTCGCTTTGGGTATTCGACCAGCAAGTATATGGCGAGCGGATGCAGCCGTGATTATGTCCTGGAACAACCTTTCTGCTATTCGAACATCAGAAGCGTTGTCCGAATGTATTGAGCGGTGATTAATGAACTCTCTGAAACTCGACCAATTAGTTTCCTCATGATTGATGAAAGTGCGGCGTTCAGAGGTGATGATGGAGACAATTATGGGGAGATGGTCTGACCCAAGAGATACGAAGGTTTACCAGGTTTGTCAGTACAGGTGACACAATGTTATGTCTGGCGAACTTGACATTCTCCGCTGATTCTGATAGGAGAGTCCTCATTGACGGCACAAAACATAGAGATATCATACTGCGCAACCAGCACTATACCCCTCTGGTGGTTTCCTAGCACCGAATGCCAAAACTCATGATGTTGTTGGGCCTTTAATGTTTAACCTATAACCTGGACTATAGCTATTTATCGGTGGTATGTATACGTTCAGAAACTCTACCTCTGCAGGGCCACACCTGGCTGCAACCAGGCCTGACTGAGCCAGTCTCAAGCGAGATACGTCTGTATTGAACAGACTGCTGCAATAGGAAAACTATTCCTAACTATAACAATGCTGTAAGCTGCAGTTGTTGTTGAACATGATTTATTGCACCGTGATTTTCTTCCGACTCATGAAATCCACTATTTCCTCGATCTTACCTCGGAGTCCAATGTAATTAAATTGCACACAGAATGCATTTTCAGGGTTTGGAACAGCAACGGGGGGAGATTAGAGCTGTGTGTGTGCGGCTGCTGTCGGGCGGAATGCGGGGGAGTCGCGTATTCTAATGACGACGACTCACTGGGGGCTGTGCTCACGTAGCATGCAGCTACATAGGCCCTGTAATAGTTCCTCGCATGGACGGCATCCTCGTCATCTATTGCTTCTCACCGAAGTTTGAGTGTGGTGGATGTGACAAACTAAGCACATATAAATTGGTCCTGGGATTTCCTCCGTCCCGGACAAAAGGAATCCGGAACAGGCGTTCCGGGATATATTGATCTCAACACAGAAAAACGATACAAGTACAAACATGTGTACATTGAGGTTGCAGCCGCTGGCCAGAACACGGGTGCTGTGTGGTTCCGGGTCAATCCGGAATCGAAGAACGCGCCGCCGTGACATTGCTACGTTGACGGGGAATATCGACGTACATATATGCATACTCTGATCGGTAGAATCGAGATACAATGATTGAGTTGGCTAGGCCATGCCATAAGAATGAGTAAAAATAAACCCACTAGAAAGGCGTAAAGTTATGGGCCGCATGGCGGTACACGCAGAACAGAAAGGCCAAGGCTTCGATGGAGTAATCAAGTGGAAGACGAAATAAAATCACAATATTCAAAATTCGAAAATTACAACAAATCGAGCACATGATTTTAATGACAATATTTTTTACCATGTGCAGCAGCGATTGTTATGTACTGGGAGAATTTATCCTCGCAGGTTTAACTTTAGCAAAATGATGCCATTGAAATATATTTATCAATATAAATAGCCTTGTAATCAATTTAGTGAAATAATGTAGGTTACCTTTGACATAATACACCCTTTGTTATTGTGTTGATAATGAAGTTTTATATCAAAAAATACATGTACAGTAGCCCAAGAGACTGTGTCTCATTGTACAACCAAACAGTAATCCTTAGATTTATTCCCAATTGGAAGCTGAGTCAAAAACTATGTACGTATATTTCAAATTTTTCAACTCCATGAAAAAAACGTCAGATTTTGGTTATTCTTGTTAATGCAACGTGTCCGGGCAACTGACACATGTTTCACTAATTAAACAAACGGTATTAGTGACAATTTACAATCACAACAATTCCTGGCGTTTGGTTGTTGGCAGGCTGCAACATATAGCGCGTGCCATTCATTGCTTAGTGCTCAGCAGGCAATTTCGATTTTCGAAACAGATACCAGCAAGCGAACAGCTCGCAATGGGCCCACGCTTTTGCCATTTGTTATAGAAACGTTGGTTTTCTCTAACATGAAACGTAAATCAAAAACATACATTCGTACGTATACGTACATATACGTATGTACGTGCAGAGAGACAGACACTCTAATGTGAAAAATTGGTGAAAACGGGCGTAGAATATACATAGCACTGCGAAAAACCAGTAGTAGCTGCTGGTACACAACAAATCACAATCAATACTGCAAATTACGTACACATGCGCATTGTGACAATGACAAAGCAGGAAAAAAACAGATAGACAGTCAAAGCCTAAAATAGTCAGTCAGTTAACGTAAACGCTAACAACATTGACATGAAAAATCTCTGTATACTTCGACGAGAATAAGAGCGAACAGTGGCGGAATTTATTTCCCTGTTTTTATTTTCTAAAATATACCATCAAAAGTCATGATTATCCAAGTCAAAATTCGTGAAAAATGAAGGGACGAAAATGTTCACAAGGGACGTTGCAAAATGGTTCAGAAATCGAGTTTCCTGTTGTTATCGTCACAGATTGTTAATTTCAATATGGGATTCGGTAGTAAGCATATCGAATCTAAGCAAACCAACAAATGAGGTAAAATAGTGGAAGGTGTGGGTGGACCGTGCTCCTAAAGACGAGAATTTTTCTCAATTTTGGAAAATACGTAATTTTTTAACATTACTGCATTAAGAAGTAGCTATTTATCCTAAACTATAATAGATATTGTGTTCATTGTTTTTTGTTAGTTAGGTAAATTTACTTTTTGCAGAATGATGTTTAGCCCATATAACCTTTTTACACAAATTGAAAATTTTTAAATATATGAGTTTGTATATGAACGATATGAGTTTTATTAAAAACCAAGGAGTATTTTTTTATTTTTGAACAAATTTTAATTTGTTTGGAAAATAATTTATGAAAAAAAAAATTAAAAAAGAACTTACAAAATATTTGTTTTTATACCCTCCACCATAGTATGGAGGGTATATTAAGTTTGTCATTCCGTTTGTAACACATCGAACTAATCATTTGCGACCCTATAAAGTATATATATTCTTCATCAGGATAAAATTCTAAGACGATCTAGCCATGTCCGTCTGTTGTAATCACTCTAGCGTCCGCAATAATTGAGATAGAGTGCTGAAATTTTGCAGCCGAGGGTCTTTTTTCCATAGGCAGGTCAATTTCGAAGATGGGCTATATCGGTCCACTCTTTGCTATAGCCCCCATATAACGGTACCTCCGGATTTGAGGTATTTTGACGTTCTTCGCCACATTTGCGGACCAAATTAGCTATAATTTGGCACATAGGGTTCCTAGTGATAAACAAACTTATATCCCAAAGGAAATGGGCATAGGCCCATGTTTTGGTATAGCCCCCATATATCGGTACCTCCCGATTTTCGGTATTTTGAGAATTTTAGCTACAATTTTTAACCGAACTAGTTGTAATTTGCCATTTGAGGTTCTCAGTGGTCGCATAAAATCTCCACCAAACATCGTCAACATAGGTCCATGTTTTTTTTTCGGTATTTTGAGAATTTTAGCAACAATTTGTGACCGAACAATCTGCAATTTGACATTTGAGGTTCTCAGTGGTCATGAAACATCTCCACCAAACATCGTCAACATAGGTCCATGTTTTGGTATGGCTCCCTTATAACCGTACTTCCCGATTTTCGGTATTTTGAGCATTTTAGTTACAATTTTGAACCGAATTAGCTGTAATTTGACATTTGAGGTTCTCAGTGGTCATGAAACATCGTCAACATAGGTCCATGTTTTGGTATAGCCCCCATATATCGGTACCTCCCGATTTTCGGTATTTTGAGAATTTTAGCTACAACTTTTTAACCGAACTAGCTGTAATTTGCCATTTAAGGTTCTCAGTGGTCATGAAACATCTCCACTAAACATCGTCAACATAGGTCCATGTTTTGGTATAGCCCCCATATAACCGTACCTCCCGATTTTCGGTATTTTGAAAATTTTAGCTGCAAATTTTAACCGAACTATCTGTAATTTGACATTTAAAGTTCTCAGTGGTCATAAAACATCTCAAAAAGAACATCGTCCACATAGGTCCATGTTTTGGTATAGCCCCCATATAACGGTATCTCCCGATGTTCGGTATTTTGAGAATTTTAACTTCAATTTTTAACCGAACTAGCTGTAATGATCGGTATTTTGAGAATTTTAGCTACAATTTTGTCTATTCAAAAATAATCGTCAATATAGATCCATGTTTTGGAATATCCCCCATATAACAGTACCTCCCGATTTTCGGTATTTTGAGAATTTTAGCTGCAATTTTTAACCGAACTAGCTGTAATTTGACATTTAAAGTTCTCAGTGGTCATAAAACATCTCAAAAGGAACATCGTCCACATTGGTCCATGTTTGGTATAACCCCCATATAACGGTCTCTCCCGATTTTCGGTATTTTGAGAATTTTAGCTGCAATTTTTGACCGTACTAGCTGTAATGATCGGTATTTTGAGAATTTTAGCTACAATTTTGTCTATTTAAAAATAATCGTCAATATAGAGCCATGTTTTGGTATATCCCCCATATAACAGTCCCTCCCGATTTTCGGGAATTTTCAGTGGTCACGAAATTTCTTCACTAAAATTCGTCAACATGGGTCCATTTTTGAGGGTCTACATTGTTTTGATGAAACTACCCTCAATTTGACTCTTGAAGTTCCCTGCAGCTATAAAGATAGGTTGACTCTTTGATATAGCTCCGTTGGTGGTACCTTTCACCTAGCTGAACAAATTTTTTTATATTAGATTAGATAACACTATTCAACAAAATGGAGGTGAAAGTCAGGGGCACGGAAAATTCCTCTTGGAGAAAAAAGACCTTGGTGAGTATATTATGAACCCCGAAGGACAGATCCGCGGTGAGTCGAACTTCCGCGATATGGCGTGATGAAATTTTTGTTAGAGACCCTGCGGGCCATCAGGAATTAGCGTTATATCTTTGTTCACTGTTTCTTAAGTGCTCTACAAAAACAACAAACAAAGATATAATGCTAATTCATGATGGCTTACAGGGTCTCTTGCAAAAACTTCATCACGCCATAACGCGGAAGTTCGACTCACGGCGCATCTGTCCTTCGGGGTTTTTCTGTCACCAAGGGCTTTCATCTCCAAAGGAATTATCTCTGCCCCAACATTTGTGTTCACAGTGTAATTTAAGCAATAGTGGGAGGCAGTAGGATTCTATCCATTGTCGAAAAGTTGTTCCACCTTAAATTGTGAATGGGCCCTAATTATACCATTTTATTTAAGACTATTTTATGGTGGAGGGTATAAAAAGTTCGGCCCGGCCGAACTTAACGACTTTTTACTTGTTATTTTTTTTGTATTTTTATGGTTTGTTTATTGGTGTTTGACATTTTTTTTAAATATATAGAATGATACAATAATACAAACATTAACATATTTCGACGAAAAATTAATTTTTCAAATCATTTTTAATGCTACCTGTCGAACAAAAAAAAAATTAAAATATTTCTATCCCTTCAAAAGTTACAGGGTTTTGACCTGGAAAAAAAAGATTGTGAACCATGGTGCATCGTATGAATGACGAGCTGTATCGACTATAAAACGACATTAGTATAGTTAAACGTATAGAGATACTACGTTGGCAAGGTCATGTCTTAAGAATGAGCGATGTTGAACCAGCTAGAAGGGCGTATATACGGGCTTCCTGGCGGTCGACGCAGAACTGGACAGCCAAAGCTTCGATGGAGTCAGTTATCGAGTGATAGATGAAATCACAAACACGATATTCCAAATTAAAAAAAAAAATGGACTGCAAACAGATACAAATGAAAATCTTTTCATAGTTCGCCTTATAGGTAACTGTTATGTATAGGCCTAACTAAGTAATGGTTTTATTTTTCTGCACAAGAAGAGAACAAACGTAAGCAACCTCAAATACAAACAAAATGAGCCACTCTGTTTTTGTCTTCGCAAGAGGTGTGTAAAACAAGACCTGAGCACCCAGCATCAGACGCCGTGCAGGACGATATATTTAATTTTTATTACCTCCAACAACACATAAACCCATTATTATAAGTCTTCTTTTGTTATAGTTAGGATTTACCGAAAAGATTTATGGCGTTCCGGTTAACTTAAAGTTAAAAGTGATGATTGAATTTCAAGGAGGAGCTTCAAGTCATTAACTTTCAATGTGAAATTATATTTTTAATGCTTCCTAATTAGTTTATTTTGCATTTTCAAATCCATGAGATAGTAAAAAAACACATGTAATAATGGCACATAGACTATTACACACTTATTGTCAGTTTTTTTTTTTTTTGTAAAAATTATTCCAGAGACTATTTAAGATCTCATTTATTTGAGAACTAAACAAGTAAGAACCCTCCACCACGAGTTGTATTGAAGTAAAATGGAACAATAAGTTTCCTTTCGTTTATGAAGAAGACCAAATACCAAATTTCAACAATTTCGGTAAAACAATGTGGCTAACCTTACCGTTCTATGGGGGCTATATCAAAACGTCAATCTAAAAACCAATTTCTGGCGGAAAGTTTTTAGACTCAAAAAAGAAAATGTGCCTAAACCTTCAAAATAAAGAAAATCGAGAGGTACGCCTTTATCTAGGAAGACGTGGACCTTTACTGATAATTCTCTTCTGGAATATTTTATAACCTCATGGAAGACTAAATAACAAATTTCAGTCTTTAGGTGGGATATTGACGTCACAACCTCCAGACTTACGAAAATCGGGAGGTACTGTTCTATGGGGGCTTCATCGAATCGTGGACCTATACCGGCGAATTTCAGTCTGAAAGGCTTTTACCTCCAAAGTAGACTAAATACCAAATTTCAGCCATTGCGGTGGGTTATTGCGGCCACAACCTTCAAAATACCGAAAACCGAGAGGTACCGTTCTATGGGGGCTTTACGAAAGCGTGGACCTCTACCGCCAAATTTGGGGGAGAAAGTTGAATACCCCCATCAAAGACTAAATACCAAATTTCAGGCATTGCGGTGGGTTATTGTGGCCACAACATTCAAACTATTGAAAATCGGGAAGTACCGTTCTACGGGGACTATACGAAAGCGTGGAACACCACCGATAAATTTGGGGGATAAAGTTGAATACCCCGATCAAAGAGTAAATACCAAATTTCAGCCATTGCGGTGGGCTATTGCGGCCACAACCTTCAAAATACCGAAAATCTAGAGGTACCGTTCTATGGGGGCTATACGAAAGCGTGGAACTCTACCGCCAAATTTAGGGGAGAAAGTTGATTACCCCCATCAAAGACTAAATACCAAATTTCAGGCATTGCGGTGGGTTATTGTGGCCACAACCTTCAAACCATGGAAAATCGGGAAGTACCGTTCCATGGAGGCTATATGAAGGCGTGGATCTACACGAACAAATTTAGTGAGGAAATTTGAATACCCGCAACGAAGACAACATGCCCAATGTCAACAATTTCGGAGGAGTATTGAGGCCACAGACTTAATAAAGCCGAAAATAGGCAGGTACCGTTCTAAGGGGGATATATGGAGGCGAGTACCTATACCGACAAATTGCATATGGAAATTGTTATACCCAAAATGAAGATTAAATAACAAATTTCAACCAATTCGCTGGAATATTGTGGCCACAACCTTCGAAATTCCTGAAATCGAGAGGTACCGTTCTATGGCGGCTTTATGAAGGCGAGGACCTATACCGACAAATTTCTGGGGTAAAGTTTTGTACACCCAACGAAGACTATTTTCCAAATTTCAGCCATTTTGGTGGGATAATGGGCTAAAACCTTCAAAATACCTAACATCGGGTGGTACCGTTCTATGAGGGCTATATCAAAACGTAAACAGATATAGCCCATTTACAATACCAAACATCCTAGGAGTAATAGAAACTTCTTTAACAAATTACATATATATCTTGATTTCAACAGACGGACGGTCGGAAGACAGACATTGAGACATGAGGATTATTTTCGTAGAGCACTTCGACCTTCTAACTCGCTTCCTTCTATGTCCTTTTCGTCCTTTATTTTAAGAGCAGCTATAAAGGTACCACAGAAAGACGTTTTTCAGCTTCGAAATGTTCTGCAAAAATTTCGTTCAAAAAATTTTAGTTACGGCTCTCATTGAAAACATATCGATTTTGTCGCGAACCGTCCTGTCCTTGGGGTTCTTAATATACTCACCAAGGTCTTTCTTTCCCAAGAGGAATTTTCCGTGCCCCAGACTTTCACCTCCATTTTGTTGCACAGTGTTTTTCTCCTAATACTTCCCCACTGTTTCAAATTTACAATAAAAAGTCACTTAAGTCCCAATTTACATTGGGCGAGTTTACTTGCGGCAATTGTCATTTTGTAGGAGAGAGAGGTGAGGCATATGGTAACCCTGCCTCTCAGCACCATCTCTCACCTACAAACTGACAATTGCCGCAAGTAAACTCGCCTAATGTAAATTGGGACTAACTGTTATTTTTCTACAAAAAGTTTGTCCAAATTACTTACAACTTGCAACACACGCACATGACAATGTCAATAACACCAAAAGAAAAGCTAAGCTAGAAACACTACTGTCACCTACATCGGTATGTATGTGTAAGTTTGTACTGAATGAAAGTTTGTCTGTTACGTGTTTGTTTGTGCAACCGTACCACAGTAAAATGTGGCGCTTATTCGCACAAAAGCATACTAGCTCCATTTTTTTTTTTTGTCGTTTACATTTTACCTCACCTATGTCCATTTCTATAGAACAGGAACCCACTTGTTTCAACTGTCATGTTTTCTGTCCGAACGCTAGAGTACCACACATAGATAGGATATACGCACGTTCATGTAGTACGTTGGCGTGGAAGAATGAAAATGATCAATGACTTTTCTTGGTCATCGTTTAGCATGAACGAATTGGCAAGCGAACCAACCAACAATCATGTCTAAGACACAAAACGGTAGACACTGAGAAACGATCGATAGCCAAAATATGTAGCCAAAGTTAAATCGACTTTCCTCATTTGGAGCATCTTTACGATGGCAAGTGGTAACCGCTACTTTGTCCATGATCTTCTTAACACAAATTTACATGGGAAAGATAAACTAAACTCACCGTATGTGTGGTAGAACTGTGGTTTTATTGAGTTTCTTTAAAAATTGGGTATTTCATTTATATTCGTTTTGTACTCGATGTAAGAATCAAAACTTTTTCTGAGGGAAACCCCAGAGCAGAGGAGACCATGAAGATAGGGTTTTATAATTTGATATAGACGTTTCTTTTATTCCTAGGATGTTTGGTATTGAAAATGGACTATATGGCTCCCATAGACCTGTACCTCCCAAATTTCGGTATTTTGAAGGTCGTGAAGGTCCCACCGAAATGCCTGAAATTTGGTGCTTAGTATTTGTTGGTGGTATTAAACTTTCTGTCAGAAATGTATAGCTACCATCCCTGCAAACATTTGGAAGACTGTTAAACGATTTTTTGATCAGATTATTCTTCTGCGCTTCTTTCCGGCGATCTTTTAGCGAATTTTTATATAAAATTCACCCACGCGAGTAATTTGCCATTTGTAGACGTTTCTCTACAATTATTTTTTTTATTATCGATCGCTACAACGAATCTTCTGCTATGCATCTCGGCGATCTTTCCGCGACTTTGTATTATGTTTCACTTGTTGTTAGTGCAATTTGAGATGGTGATCGGATGATGTTTAGAGGGTTAAATGGACCACAACTTTTGTGTGAAAATTTTTAATATACCGGTAATATCTTTATTCCTGGACCACACATTCCGCCCACATAAATAATATTTTGAAGGACAACTCTTGCCCTTTCAATTAATGCCAATTATGTTGATTTATGTGGTCAGATAACAGAGTTACAGCCTAATATATCCAGTGTTTTGCTTGTAATGTAATCAAAAGCATACTAGAGGTCGCAATTATAGATCAATCAATAGTCACGAAATTTTGCACGAGGTAGGGGTCTAGGTCGAAGAAGATGCCTACAATTTTTGATGATGATCTGATATTATTTAGCGGGTGCAATGGACCATTACTTTTGTATGCTAAATAAAAACATTTTATTTTTGGTCCATATTTGAAGCCCTGGAGGCCATATACCGGCAAAGTCGCCTATATATGAAAAATTAACTACCGACCTTTCCTCTGATGAAAATTGCAATAATATGTGTGCTTGGTAACGGACCTACTACCTAAGATATAATGAGTTTTGTGAAGAGAACCACATCTTCCTCCCATGCTACAAATTGTCTCTATTATGACAGACAAATTCCCAGCTCTTACAAATTGCGTGGAACCCTATCATATTACCTGTCCAATTGTCCAAAATTTAAAGATGTAGCAGAAATTGCTAAACAACGCCAATTTTCAAATTTATGAATATTTCTTAAAATGTACTGTATATAATTGTTCCACAAACATCCCAGTAGGGACAAGTTAGCCTTCTCTCATATTAATGAGAGCACCCCGATTAATATCAGCTCAATGATATGTAGACAGCGGAATTTAATGCAACACCTATTTTTGTAAAATTTGCATATTTTTGGCTTCTAATTAAATTCCAATCGAAATATATCACATATGCAAAAATATGCGAAATGTATAAATTATGCATATGCAAATATTATTTTTGCATAAGGAAAATTTCTGCATTTCACATATTTTCGTATGCTACATATATTTCAATAATATCTTCTAAAATGTTTATGTGCAAATTTTTCTGTTTGAAATTCACTTCAGACAAGTCAATAAAATAGAGAAATCTGTAACCAGAGCCACAATCTTCAAAATGTCGAAAATGGGGAGCTTTCGTTGTATGGGAGCTATATGAACGCCTAGATCTATACCGACAAATTTCAGATGGAAAGTTTAATACCCCCAATGAAGACTTAATACCAAATTTTAACCAATTCAGAGGGATATTGAGACCATAACCTTCAAAGTACAGAAAATCGGTAGGTTCCGGTTATGGGAGCTATATGAAGACGTGGACATACAACGACAAAATTCAGGTGGAACGTTTTTTTACCTCCAACGAAGACTGAATACAAAATGTCAACCATTTCAGTTTGATATTGAGGCCACAACCTTCAAAATACCAGATGTCGGGAGGTACGGTTCTATGGGAGCTATATGAAGACCTGGACCTATACCGGTACAATTGTTTGCACACCCGCCTTGCAGGCTGAAGGTCGGGCGTTCGATTCCCGGCCAGCAAACATCAAATTTCCAACGATGGCAAAATACGCCTCAGTAAAGTTGGCGACATTTTCTGAGTATTTCAACCATGTACAACTTCTCTACAGGTGGTGTTTTAAGACATGCCTTTCGGACTCGGCGATAAACAGTAGGCCCCATACTATTGCTTAATGTGATAAGGTTGCAGACTCCAAAAATTTATTTCTTACAATGAGCTTATTTGTCCAAAAGAAACTATGCTTTGCTGAAAGCTAACTCGCAGGGTTGTGGTGTAGAGTATCGTATTGTCGGCCCTGTCCGACTATAGCCTTTGCTTACTTGTTTTTTCTTTATATTTTCTTCTTCTTAAGATCTTCCTTATGATTCGTCAGCATATCTTGGTCGCGATTCGCATTGCATCAACACTCACTTTAGGTTGGTGATACGCGGATAATTTTTAGGCGATATCGCCTGCGCCAAATTAATCGTCCAGGAGAATCGCGAATTATACTTAGGCGATAGAAAATGTTTGTAGGGATAGGATAGGGTCCCCCGATTTTCGGTAGTTTGAAGATTTTAGTAGCAATAGCGAACCGAAATGGCTAACATTTTGTATTTAGTTTT
Source organism: Musca autumnalis (assembly GCF_047663935.1). Classification (NCBI taxonomy): domain Eukaryota; kingdom Metazoa; phylum Arthropoda; class Insecta; order Diptera; family Muscidae; genus Musca; species Musca autumnalis. The sequence goes on along the minus strand of NW_027411866.1, from coordinate 125,245,945 downwards.
TTTTTTTTTTTTGGATACAAAATTGTCCTCAAGAAATTCGTCAAGACAAGTCCACGTTTTGATATATGTAGCTCCCATAGAACGGTACGGCCCGATTTTCGCTGTTTGAAAGCTTTTAGCCTCACTTTCACGCCCAAAATTGCTGAAATTTTGAATTTAGTCTCAGGTCAGTACACGCAGAAAAATCTATGTTAGAAATATGTTTGGATCCAAACAAATATTTGTTTGGGACTGATTGCAAACAAATACATGTTTGGATCCAAACATAATTTGTTGTGTCCAAATATTAATATGTTCACTTGCTCACTTGTTTCATCTTGTCTTTTGTGAGAAATCATCCTTGTCTTTTATTGAAGGACCTGTTGGACTCCGTCGGATATCCTACCGATTACACTGTGACGCCAAATGGAAATCAAGGTTTAGGGTGAAAAATTCTTTTTGGGAATGAAAGCCAGTAATTAAGTAACTCAAAGGAAAAGTAATTAAGTAACTCAAAGGAAATGTTCCGCCGAGAATTTTATATAGGTTCCAAAAATTGAAATTGTCACGTTTTCATTGTCCTTTAGCAGTTTTACCTGTTCCGGATGGTTATTATGATTATGATTTTTTACATCCTCATATCCATGTATCATATGTCACGCACGGCAACCCCTACTTAAAATCCATGTATGGCATCCCTAGCACCCTTCGCCCTTTTCTAATGTTCGATGCTGTAAGCGAAGGAGAGAAGAAGAAGTTAGTCTGTAAAAGTCCGTCGAGAGATTCGGTAACCATCGCACACAAGATGCTCAAGCACCACGGTCGTCGTTAAATAAACTATTTACTTTTGTGTTTTTAATATTCTTAATTTGTTTTTTTAATATTCAATAAATATTATTTCTTTTTAAACTGTAACAAAAGTCTTTTCGTGAGGAAGGCCTACAAACATTCGACATCCAGACTGTCTTTGACATTTATTTTCAGAAGTGGCATAGTCTTGCATGACGTATTTTTTTTTTGCAAGAAAAGAATTCGCCTCGTAAAGAAATCATTATGTGTTCGTATGTGTGTTGTATGTAAAAAAAAACTCCTCGTGTGTGCTGTGCGAAAAGAAAGAAAACGAAAAAGAGATCTAGAACATTCGGACGTTACAAAAAGTAAATGATCATCACCATACAGAAGAAGTTGGTGACGAATGTGTTTATGATGGTTAGACGTTTCAAACCAGCGAGAACATCATAGGTTTGATCAAACAGACTCGACGATGCATGTTATGTGTTATATGTTGTTAGTGTAAATGTTTTTTTTGTATCGACGTCAACGCAACAACGACGGTTATGTTGCAGTTTTTTGTGCAAAAAATAATAAGCTCGGTAAATAAGAAATAGAAAGACGAAATAAGAAAAAGACGTAAAAAAAATTCTGTGACGAGGGCAGAATAAAAATTATAAGAAATACGACATAAACGAAAGTGAAAATGATTAAAATAAACGATTTAAGAGTTGAACAATTAAAAGACCTTTTAAAAGAACGAGAATTACCGCATACGGGATTAAAAGCTGAATTGGCTCAACGTTTAACCGAAGCAGTAAAAAGTGACGAAATATTTCTTTCTGCTGGAAGTTCGGAATATAATTCTGCAACATCTGACGTAATGGCTGACGATAGTGCCAAGATGTTGCAAAATCAAATGGAAATGTTAACAAATATGATGAAACAATTAATTTCAGTTGTTCAAACGAATGTGACAAATCAAAGTAATGTAAATAAGAATGAGTGTCAATCGACACAATCGTTGAATAATGTTGTTCAAGTTCAAAACAGTACGGTCGAAAACTCTAATGACAATATTCGTGATGTTGCCTCTTTATTACCGGAATTTAACCCATTAGCTGATACCTCACTAAACGCGAAACAGTTTATAAATCGCATAGAAATGTTAAAAGCAGCCTATAAGTGGTCAGATAAGACAATATTATTTGTGGTACAACAAAAGCTGTTAGGTTCGGCTAAACTGTGGATTGACTCACAGGAAATCTTTGTGTCGTGGGAACAGTTTAAGAACAAATTTTTGATAGATTTTCCTTGTGATGAAAATGCGGCAAGTGTGCATATTAAACTATCAAATTCGTATAGGCTTGCAAACGAAACTCCACAAGAATATTTTTATAAAATGATGGCTATCGGAAACAGAGGAAGTCTGCGGGAAGAAGACATAGCTCATCATATAATTAACGGTATAAACGACAACGATTTGAGAAAAGTGATTTCTAAGAACTACCAAAAATTAAATGATTTGTTGCGAGACATAAATATGTACTGTGAATATAATGGTGTTAAAAACGAACACACATACAATCGGAATAGAAACACAGATGTAAACGCGAAATTCAAAAACGAACATAGAAACACAACGAATTACCAAAGTAATAAGGAAAACAAACCGAAAATAGAAAAACCGAGTGCTCGTGATATTGAATGTTATAACTGTCGTCAGAAAGGGCACATTTCAATCAAATGTCCCGAAGCCCAAAGAAAAGAGAGATGTGTTCATTGCAACAAAACAAATCATAAGAGCGAAAATTGTTATAGAAAACGACAAAACGAAGCAAAATTGAATGTGAATAAAATAACGGACAAAAACCAAAATGAGAACGTTGTTAAAATAATTAAAGTCAACGGTAAAGAACATTCTTCGTTTATTGATTCGGGTAGTCCAATAACTTTGATTCGTGCATCTCTGATTGAAAATATGGACAATGTAGAAAAGTGCTTTAGGCCTTTAACCGGTTTTGCGGGAGGAAAATATGTGTGTACCGCGAAAGTAAATACATCACTAGATATCGATGGTCGCGTTCTAAATTCGGATCTTTTTGTTGTAAAAGATGAACTCTTACCCGAAGATATTTTGCTCGGACGAGATATATTGTGCCGCGAAGGAAATAAATTCGTAATTAAAGGTGATGAATGCTGGTTGGAAGCCGATGATAAAATCAACATAAGTGATGAGGTAAAGCCAGACGAATTATCAGAGCTGAAAACGATAATCTCCAGTAACCGTAAGTGTTTTGCTTTCAATATTTCCGAATTGGGTAGATGTACCATAGCAAAGATGACGATACAGCTAAAAACGGACGAGCCAATAAATCTGAAACCATATCGTATACCCTTCGCAAAACGAGCTATTGTATCTGACATTGTAAACGATTTGTTAAAATGCGAAATTATTCGACCATCAAATTCTCCGTACGCCTCTCCAGTTGTTTTGGTGGAGAAAAAGAATGGCGAAAGTAGACTATGCGTGGACTACCGGCTTTTAAATAGTAATACAGTAAAGAAGCCATATCCTATGCCCATTTTGGAAGAACAATTTGCTCAGCTAGCCGGAAATAAGATATTCACTACACTCGATATGAAAATGGGTTATCATCAACTGGAAATTGACGAATCTTCGAAAAAGTATACCGCATTTGTAACGACGGACGGTCACTACGAATACAATCGCATGCCATTTGGATTGGTTAATGCTCCAGCGTGTTTCCAAAGGATGATTGACCAGATTAAAAAGGAAATGAATAGAGGGGAAATGTTAGCGTATTTAGACGATCTTATACTTCCAAGTAAAACGATAGCTGAAAATCTGAAATTAGTCGACAAATTTTTGAAGATATTGGGAAAATATGGATTGACATTGCGACTCGATAAATGTAGTTTCCTGCAGAGAGAAATAAATTACCTAGGGCACATCGTAAATGGTGACGGCATTAGGCCAGGAGAACAAAAGATAAGAGCCATCAAAAATTTTAAAGAGCCTACTAATGTGACCGAAGTAAGACGATTCCTGGGACTTACAGGATTTTTCCGTAAATTTGTACCGGATTATTCAATGATTTCGAAACCTCTCACATTATTGGCGCATAAAGCTGAAAGGAACAAATTTAGATGGGAAAAATCACAACGAACGGCGTTTGAAACCTTGAAGGAAAAGTTGATTAACGCGCCAGTGTTGGTATTATATGATCCGAATGCAACTCATGAATTACATACAGACGCAAGTTCAATAGGCTTAGCCGGAATCTTACTTCAATCAACGGATGATAAGCAGTTTCAACCCGTCTTCTATTTTAGTCGACATTGTACGGAAGATGAACAACTATATCATAGTTATGAACTCGAAGTGTTAGCAGTCGTTGAATCGTTAGAGCGTTTTAGAGTATATTTGCTAGGAAAACATTTCCGACTTGTAACAGATTGTTCAGCAGTAGCAAAAGTACGCGAAAAGAAGGAGCTGAAATCAAGAATTGCGAGATGGTGGATGAAACTATTGGAATTTGATTTTGAAGCCGTACATCGGAAAGGCAGCCGTTTAGCTCATGTAGATGCTTTAAGCAGGTCACCAGATGAACCATCGAAGGACGTGGAACCAGCCGGATTTGTTTTTATGGTCGACGAAGACGTTAATGATTGGGTTTTGACAATGCAATTGCAAGATACGAGAATAAATCATATCATGGCCGTTTTAGCAGGAAAATTGACATCGCCGGAAAAGAATCAGTTGCGGGCCGACTATGAAATATGTAATCATCGATTGTATCGTAAAGTGGGTACAGAATTGCGGTTCGTTGTCCCAAAAGCAGTAAGATGGAGAATAGTTAAATATTTCCATGACGAATTAGGACATTTTGCAACCGAGAAGACGATCCAGCGTATTCAAAAGCTATTTTGGTTCCCTAAAATGAGGAAGTACGTAAAGGAATATATACAGTCATGCATAACCTGTTGTTATAACCGTAATCAAGGAGGAAAACCGGAAGGACGTATGCATTTTGAGCCGCCAGAGCCGATACCGTTTTATACGATCCACATAGACCACTTAGGACCTTTCGTACGTTCTAAAAGAGGAAATACTCATATTTTGGCAATATCAGACGCGTTTTCTAAATTTTTAATTGTAAAGGCCGTTAAAAGTACAAAAACCGCTCCCGTGATAAACGTTTTAAATGAGATGACTGGATATTTTGGAACTCCTAAGAAAATTATAAGCGATAGAGGGACAGCGTTCACCTCAAAAGTTTTTGAAGGTTATTGCAGCGAACATAATATTCAACATATAAAAAATGCTGTACGTACTCCACGCGCAAACGGCCAAGTGGAAAGGGCAAACGCTATTATACTGAATTACCTGAGAACGACAACAGATGATCCGAAAAATTGGGACACTAAATTAAACGAATTTCAATGGATATCAAATTCCCAATCAAACTCAACAACCGGTTTTACCCCGAACGAATTAGTCTTCAACTTTGAAATAAACGACGTAGTCCAAAATCATTTAGTTAATGCTATTCAAAACGACGTAGATAAAAATGATGACGAAGTATCACCCGAAGAAAAACGAATTATCGCTCAGGAGAACATTGCAAAGCAACGAGAGAAATGGAAAGTCCGATTTGATAGTAAACACTCTACTCCACGTAAATATGCCGAAAATGATATTGTAGTAATCCAAAATGAACCAGGAGCCACAGGCGAATCACGAAAACTTGAACCAAAGTATAAAGGACCGTATATAATATCAAAAGTACTACCGAATGATCGATACTTAATTGAAGATATACCTGGACTCCTGACGACGACGAGAAAGTTTTGTTCTGTCTACGCCTCCGAAAAACTCAAGCCTTGGTGTAGATTGTATCCAGAAATTGATGCTACAGACAGCGACGACGAAACTCAAATCGAGGACGATTTGCTGTCAGGATTGGCCGAGTTGTCACGCACGGCAACCCCTACTTAAAATCCATGTATGGCATCCCTAGCACCCTTCGCCCTTTTCTAATGTTCGATGCTGTAAGCGAAGGAGAGAAGAAGAAGTTAGTCTGTAAAAGTCCGTCGAGAGATTCGGTAACCATCGCACACAAGATGCTCAAGCACCACGGTCGTCGTTAAATAAACTATTTACTTTTGTGTTTTTAATATTCTTAATTTGTTTTTTTAATATTCAATAAATATTATTTCTTTTTAAACTGTAACAAAAGTCTTTTCGTGAGGAAGGCCTACAAACATTCGACATCCAGACTGTCTTTGACACATATTTTGAAGAGCTTTTACATAAGATTAGATAAAGTGTTTTTCTAAGATGATTACATAAAAATCTAGTAAGGGCATCAAAATCTAGAAAATCGTCGATCGAGTTTATTTTTCAATTTTTTTTGCCCGCTTTTTGATCAGAAACGTCAGTTTTTATACCCTCCACCATAGTATATTAAGTTTGTCATTCCGTTTGTAACTTCTCGATCAGCGTGCAATTCTACATCGATATAGCCATGTCCGTCCGTCTGTGGAAATCACTCTAGCGTCCGAACGGATTGGCGTAGGTGGATGAAATTTTGGAAAAATCTATTATTTGTACGTAGGACTTTTGGTATTGAAAGCGGGCTATGAATGTATTAGTCCCATTTGACAACAGAATCGGTTGTAACTTTGTATTTTGTGTTTCCAGAGGCTAAGAAATATTTCTACCATAAAATGTTTATATAGGTCCATGTTTTGATATAGCCCCCATAGGACGATATCTCCCGATTTTCGGTATTTTGAATATTTTGGCCTCATTATCACACCGAGATGGCTGAAATTTGGTATTTAGTCCTCGTTGGGGGTATAGAACTTTCCCCCAGAAATTTGTAGGTATAGGTCCACGCCATCATATAGCCCCCACAGAACGGTTCCTTCCGATTTTCGGTATTTTGAAGCTTGTGGCCACATTAATCCACCGAAATGGCTGAAATTTGTGGTGGAGGGTATAAAAAGTTCGGCCCGACCGAACTTAACGCTTTTCCTACTTGTTTTTAACTAAAAATTTAAATTTTGACTTTTTCCGTCCATCATTTGAGTAAAATCTAAAACTTATTACAAAATTGATCGATATGGGACTAGATTTGTATGACCTTGATAAGCCCACAAAATATATCACAAACGTTTTATTAGTTTTCGAGCTGGAGTTGGCACCACAAAACGTTTTAATAAAAGCAGGTTTTCCTATACGGCGAAAGTTTTGAATATTCATTCAAAAAAGAAACCAGTATTTATTGCTTTATGAATTAGTTTAATACAATGTAAAAATCTGAACATTGGAAACAATTTTTGAACACTATTCATAAATTGAATGCATTTGTTTTTTCTGTGTACTTATTTAGTATTCTAACAGCTATACCTAACTCTCAGCGCGACGTACAAAAATATACGCTCGACGTATTTCGGTAGTTCTCATAAGAATACATGTGTTCTACTTTTTTCTCCACACATGGGCCTAAAGGGGAGAATAATACTTACACTGAAAGACTTGTATCGGTTATGGAAACAAATGAGAATACACTTAAGAATTTTATTTTCTTTTTGACAATTTATTTATCTTCTTTTTGCAAGTTTTTAGTTTGAAGTAAAATTTGAACATCATTTTAGTAGACTTAACAACAGCCAAATCTCTTAGGTGCACGTCAAATAAATCCTCATAAAGTCCATATCTACATTAGGCAATTTTCGTTGCGGCAATTGTCATATTGATGGAGAGAGAGAGAGCTGAGAAATATGGCACATATGGCATAGGAGGTAACCCGGCAATATCGTTTAATGGCACATCGGTAACTTATTGAGCAGTGTTTTGTGTGTGAATACTTTTCTTAGATTTATAAAAATGCCTACTGATTCAGCCTTGTTGAGATTAAATTATGCTACATTAGTTATGGAAAGAAATTGTAATCATCTACACTGCCTGTGTAACAAGGTCTTGCAAAGGTCGTGGAATTTTGTGTTTTGCCAAATTCTTCTACAGCTGCATGTACACTGTTTAGCATTTTGCATAAAGATTTCTTTCTAATATTCAGTTTGATTTCTTCACAAAGTAACTGAATGTACGCCTTACCTCCATCACCAACTTGAAAGCTAACAGTACCTTCACCTGTACAATACGAAATAAAATTAATATCGGGAAATACGTCGTCCTCTTCTGAATCAGGAACCAGGCATCTCGGTGCATAATCATTCATATCTCCACGACAAGCCTGTACAACTAACCACTTAAGTTTCCTATCCAACTGCTCTATTTTGAATAGAGGATACAGTAATAACCTTTTGACGTCATTTACTTCATTACATTCAAGGACTCCATTAGGGCTATTCGCTGTATCCCGTTCGGAGCTGAGTTTAATTTGACCATCCGCTGTGCCATGACAAAGACAGAAAACAGTAACAAATCTCGCTTCATTAAATTTTTCCAACCATTCTGGGTTTTCAACTGTCGAAAAGATATCGTAAAAAGATAGAAATGCATAGTAAAAATAAAATTAAAAAACAGGTTTTCGCCAATCAAGATCGTAATGTTATGGATGGAGGATACATAAGTGAACCCATCATAGATCAAAATGTCTATTAATTTAGCGACTACTTACATTCTTTGTACATTTTTTCTATTGTGGGACGGTCTTTATTAATCAACGGTACGAACTCAACTTCGAAATGTTCTGAAAAGGCACCGTTTATTGCTCTGATATCTTCTTCTAAACCATCTCGATTTTTATCAAAGCCAACGATAATGATAATACATTTTTTATATGACATTGCTGCTGTTACCTGAAAAAAATTGTAGAAATAATATATATCATACAACAACAAAATATCGCTAGTCTGAAGAAGGTATAACACCATTGAGACATCGATGTACCCTCAAATAAGTAAAATCTTATTGAGAATATATAAACCAATATTGATCATTTCCTTAGGGGAGCTCTTCTACCCATTCAGAATCCGAAATACCAAGTTACAGTTACTACAGTGAACTAATCCTTTAAAATTCACATCTTTAAAAGACTTCACACCTGGACCTATTCTCACAAATTTCAAGGGGAAAGTTTAATATCCCCATTGAAGATAAAAAAAAACAAGTTTCAGCCATTTCGGTGGGATATTGAGGCCCCAACCTTCAAAATATCGAAAATCGGGAGGTACTATGGGGGCTATGAGGGTTATATCTACACGTGGATCTATACTGACAAATTTCAGACCGAAATTTTTATACCCCCAACGAAGACTAAATACCAAATTTCAGCCATTTAGTTGGTATATTGAGGCCACAACCTTCAAAATACCAATATCGGGAGGTACCGTTCTTTGGGGCTATATGAAGACTTGGTGCACTACCGAAAAATTTAAGGTGAAAAGTTTTATACCGCCAATTAAGATTAAATACCAAATTTCAGCTGTTTCGGTGAAATATTCACTGCATATTGAGGCAACAATCTTCAAAATACCGTAAATTGGGAGGTGCCGTTCTATGAGGGATATTTCAACACGTGGACCTAAACTGTTTAATATCAGGTGGAGAGTTTTATACCCACAAGGACAAATTTCTAACTTGCTCACCCTCTTCGGATCAGTCAGCGTAACGTCTGCAAAAGTGAATGAGGTCCTATCTTTCTTTTTTCTAGGGTCAAGAGTGACTTAAATGTTACCCACAATTCACCTATTCCGGCTCCAATGTTGCAACTCTTCAGATGATTTAACCACTTGTTCCGATCATGCTCACCGACCAAACAAGCAGTATCAGCTTCCTGACTATGGGGTTGGCTCGACGAAGCTCAGCGCGCTCATTTGCTAATCCCGTCGCCTCTGCCGGGAAGTTTGGTCTCACTTCGGCTATTCGACTAGCAGGTATATGGCGAGCGGCTGTAGCAGTGATGATGTCTCGAAACGTCCGTTCTGTTAACCGAACATCAGAAGGGTTGGCCATATCTCTGAAGCAGTGATTAGTTAACTCTCTGAAACCAGGCCAATTAGCTTTCCCACGATTGATGATTGTGCGGCGTTCAGAGGTGATGAAGTCGGACTATGGAGACAATTATGGGGCGCAGTAAAGATCCACCCATGGCGCAATATGCAAGGTGGAACACTAAGGCCAGCTGTTTTCACCCAATTTGTCAAATTCATCGTTATCGTGAATTATTATAATTTTGAGAACTTGAAGAACTTTTAATCAAACTAATCTTCTTGTTGTTGTTTCTGTTTCACCACGTATATTGCATTATGATCTGATACAAGAGAAACATGGGGTTGCCAGATGACATCAATTTTCAGACCAAGTGACACGATGGTTATATCTGGCGAACTTTACACTCCCCGCTAATTCTGGTAAGGGCGCCCTCATTAACAGTGCAAAACGTAGAGCTATCTATCTGCTCGGTCAGCGCTATAGCCTGGAGAACAGCTATTTATTGGCTGGAAGTATACGTTCAGCAACGCTACCTCGGCAGTTCCACACCTGACTGCTAGGCCCAAACATTCCATGTATGGGTAATTAGGACCAGGCTCAAGCGAGATATGTCTGTATGGAACAGACTGGTGCAATAGGAAAGCTAATCCCCCCACATCCACTTCTGGTGCGATCCTTCCTCAGTACGTTGTAAGCTGCAGTTGTTGTTTAGCTTGGTTTAAAAAACCGGTACCTCCCGATTTTGGGTATTTTTAAGGTTTTAGCTAAATTTTGGCATTTATATTTCGTTGTGGCTTCAAAACAGAAAATGTTCAGTAAAGATCCACCCTTTGCTATTAAGTCTTCTTGGGTGGGTAAAGATCGGCGGCTTCATATGAGACGCTCAGCACCAAAACGGCCTAACCCACATATTAAAAAAACAAAGTGACTATAAAGATCTATCCGGAACCCTTTAAAAATATTAAAAACTCTCCATTGCATTGTGTAACACTAGGCTATATTACCTGCTAGAGCTATGCAATATGGAGTTTTTTAGTATTTCTCTCAAAAGGTTCGTGTTAGATCTTCATAGTCACTTTGATTTTAACATGAAGTTTAGGCCGTTTTGGCGCTGAGCGGCTCATATCACTCCCATATAATGGTACCCCCCGATTTTCGGAATTATGAAAGCTTTAGCCACCGAAATGAAAAGTTTGATGTTTGGTCTTCGCTAGGGGTACATACGCGTATAAGTGTACCACCATATTATGTTTTTTTGGAGATTTTAGTCAAATTTTTCTACCGAATAGGTTCTTAATTGGAATTCTGTGTTCTCAGAAAATAGATAACTTACTCGCAAAAAAGCATCCATATGTTTGTAATTTTTTTTTAATATGATAATTTTTATGAAAACAGAGCTATAAATTTATTTTTTATATTTCTTTATATTATTTGCTCTGTTCCAGAACTGCAAGCATCTAGTCATTTCTCTAATTTGTTTTCGATTACTTAAAGGAAGATTTGTTGTCGTATTAAAACAAGAGCATTAATTTATTGGATAGAGAATATTTAAGAATACATATTTAACATAAAACCAAAATATATTTTAATTTGTTCTATCATTTAAGGGTAGATGGGCTTTAGAGCCAAGACAAAATTCATATTCGAACACCTTAAGGCACTATATTTTTTCTGTGTTTGAAGGATTTTTCTAGTCATTTTTTTATTTTTTTTAAATTTTCTATAACAAATGTGCTACTTTTCAGATAAAAATCATTATTGTGGAGTTTTTGGAAAAGATAATAACCACATTTCATTACTTACCTAAAAAATCACTACTACTCCGACAACATTACGACTTTAATTTATTTTTAACTAGCAAAATGCCCGCTACTTCGTATGCGGAAAATGAAGAATATACAAATAAACAATACTTAATATGAAAAAAAAAATTATGTATCAACACCTATTTTAAATGATTTTTAATTTAATTTAATATTGTTCGTACACCTTTAGTTCCAATTTCTAAAAAAGAAAACCTTGTCGCATACAACGGTGCGGGTAGTTGTATCCACTTTTTCCAACCGAAGTAGTTGTAATTTCGGAATTTGTGATATCAAAATGTATTTCCGCATTTCCAACAACAGCTCAATACCTTGGCTCTCAGTGACCTCCATACCTAATTTCGCATATAAAAAATCTCATTATCTAAAAACTAACACTGAACCTAAACAAAAATGCAAAATTCCAGCTATATCACTTTATGCAACAACAAAACGGTACCAAATTTAGTACTAATAATAGGTAATAGTTTCAAAACTTACATCCCTATTTAAAAAACTACAGTATGCAAAGTTCATATTCGTACAAACTTCAAAAATGAATAAAATCGTTATTAATTCCATATTTTATATGCAAATATGATACAATTGATGGGGATTACTACAACGAAAAAAGATTTAAAAATAAGAAAATAACTTTTTAATTTATTCCGTCATTTAGGTATAGATGGCGCCTGTGTGGGTGGCAAAGTTCGTATTCGTACACCTAGAAGCACTATATATTTGTGGTATTTAAGGATTTTTAAAGCAAAATACCACCAATTTTTGTTGTTCTCTTCTTTTAGAATGCCTCTGCTGTAGAAAAATGTAAAAATACCGATAACTTAATTAAACATTTTGCATTAATAAAAAGTCGGACGAACATCCGAAATACTTAAGAAAGATGTCATAGAAACGATTAATTATGACAATTTTTTCTCGAATTTTCAACGGAAATAGCTAGCAGGAGTCCTTCTGCAATAAATTCAAGGTCTTATATGAAAATAAATGTTGTCAGCGTTCGGAAATGCAACCAAACGTAATCCGGGTTAAGGCAACGCAAAGACATGTTTTGGTTTCTACGTCGTAAAAATCGCAATTTCTGTCTTATATTTGGCGGAAAATGTATTGAAGTTTTAGACTAGGGTTTCGAAAATTATTTTATATCGAAAGCTGTGAGAAATTATGAGGAACAATTAAACTGTAGAAGTCTTTATACTGTCTCCGTTCGACTGAAATTTTACGCTTACTATCACGAGGGTTATGATTGATAAAATTGGAAAAACAATGATATGTATTTGTAGAAAATTATATTTCTTTACCAAACGCTCCTACATGAATGCAGAAATGTCAAAAGATTTAAGTAAATTTGCCAAGAAAGAACGTGGGGTAACCTATTGAAGAAATTCATTATTTTCGGGGAAATTTTCGCCTTTAACTATCTATTTTTTCTCGTAATTTCCGATATGTCTTGACATAACAAGATTTTCAAAACCCTATTCTTATACTTCAATACATTTTATACCAAATATAAAACAGAACAGAACGACATAGAAACCAAAAATGACTTTACGTTACCTTAGACGGGATTACATTTCGTTGCATTTACGAACGCTGACAACATTTATTTTCCTAGAAGACCTCAAATATTATTGCAAAAGGACTGCTATTAGCTGTTTTCGTCCAAAATTCAAGAATAAAATACCGTAGTTAATCGCATCTATCACATTTTTCTTAAGTATTTCGGATTTTCGTCCGACTTTTTATTCATGCAAAATATTTCATTAAATTATCATTATTTTTACATTTTTCTACAGCAAAGGCACTCTATAAGAAGAAAACAACAAAAATTGGTGGTATTTTGCTTTGAAAATCCTTAAATACCACAAATATATAGTGCTTCTAGGTGTACGAATACGAACTTTGCCACCCACACATGCGACATCTATACCTAAATGATGGAATAACTTAAAAATTTGTTTTGTTATTTTTAAATCCTTCTTTGTTATAGTAATCCCCATCAATAGCATCATATTTTCATATAAAATATGGAATTAATAACGATTTTATTCATTTTTGAGGTTTGTACGAATATGAACTTTGCATACTGTATATCGCAACAGCGATACCTATTTAATGATCCTTATCTCCATTCTATACCCCAACCGCTATCCTAATGCCGAATTTCACAATTTCAGTTCTACCTTTTATGGTACGTATATCCACAATGACATCCATATCTCAAACCTACACACCAACAGCAACTATAGTACCAAATTTCTGAATTCCGTATACAAAATTTAGTACCATTTAGTACTTTTCATACGAAAGTACAAATTTCAATGACTAACTCAATCCTCCACTCCGGTAGTAATCTTAGTTCTATATTTCAGGACTTTAGCTCGATGCGTTAACCAAATCCAAATTTTATCACGTTAAGTATAATTTAGTACTTTTGGTACACATAAGAACGAATTTCAAAGGTTACTTAAATCCTCCACTCCAACAGTAATCTTAATTCCAAGTTTCAGTACCATTTAGTACTTTTTTGTTACCTAATATTAGATATTTCCAATATCATTTCAGCCATCAACGATCCTCATACCAAATTTCAGAATTTGTACGCATTAAAAACTACTTATATGATCGTTCATCGTACCAAATTTAGTACTTTTCATACACGTGGGTATAACCTCAAAAAATTACTTTCTTATATCAACCATTTGTACCAACCGCGATTCTCATTTCCAGCTATATCAGTTCCCCCAAACTAAATTATAGTACTTTTCAAATACATAAGAACGAATTTCCGAAACCTCCTCCTAAAATTCCAAAACTTCCTGCTAACCGCTTTACACAATAACAAATTATATCAAATTCTATACCACTTACTACCTTTTATAGTATGCATTTCCAAAACCATCTCCATATCTTAACCCCACATACCAACAGTGACTCTAAAAACAAAGTTTAAAATTCCACCCGTGCCTACACCCGATACAACATTTAGACATCTTTAGTACTCTTCGTAAATATACAAATGTTACACACCAATACTCACCCTAACTCAAAAAATACAGATTCCATCTCCGTCCCCACACCCAACAACAAATTGAGTACCATTTAGTAATTTTCGTAAACTTATCGTACGTATTTTGGAAACCACATGTCTCAACCCTACACTGACAATTATACAAAATAACAACATTAATATTGATTTCACATTTCAGAATTCAAGCAGTATCTGTTCGTCCATTATCAAATTGTACGAAACATAGTTCCATTTAGTATTCTTCGTACCCATAAGTAAGATTTTCCAAAAGTACCTCAATTCTTCACTTTTACAGTAACTTTAATTCCAAATTTCAGAACTCCAGCTCTCTCCGTTCAACCATATCTAAATTGTACGAAATTTAATACTTATCATAACGATAAGTACGAATTTTACAAAACTCCCTCAATCCTACAACTCAACAGTAATCTTAATTCCAAATTTCATCATTTCATCCAAATCCAAAGTGTACCAAATTCAGTACCATTTAGTACTTTTTTACCCATAAGTATGAATTTCCAAAACTTCCTCAATCCTACAGTCCAACAGTAATCTTAATTCCAAATTTCAGGATTCCAGCTCTATCCGTTCACCCAAATCGAAATAGTATGAAATTAAGTACCATTTAAACCTTTCCGTACCCATAAGTACTAATTTCCAAAACTACTTTAATCCCACACTCCAACATTAATCTTAATTCCAAATTTCAGGATTCCAGCTCTATTCGTTCACCAAATACAAATTGTACCAAATTTAGTACCATTTTTTTCTTTCAGTACCCATAAGTACGAATTTCCAAAACTACCTCAATCCTATACTCCAACAGTAATGTTAATTCCAAATTTCAAGATTCCAGTTCTATCCGTTCACCCAAATACAAATTGTAACAAATTTAGTACTATTTTGTACTTTTCGTACCCATAATCACTAATTTCCAAATCTTCTTCAATCCCACACTCCAACTGTAAACTTATCTCCAAATTTCAGGTTTCCAGACCTATACGTTCAATCAATTCCAAATTGTACCAAATTTAGTACTTTTCGTACACATATGTACAAATTTCTTAACCTATCCCATATCTCAATCCTACACTGCAACAGTAATCTTAATCCCAAATTTCTGTTCACCAGCTATTTCCGTTAACTTAAATCCAAGTTATACTAAATACAGTACCAATTAGTACTTTTCGTTCACATCATTTACGAATCTCCAAACCTATCTCAATCCTACACTCCAACAGTAATCTTAATTCTATCCGTTCACCCAAATCAAAGTTGTACTAAATTTAGCACCATTTAGTACTTTTCGTAGACAAAGTACGAATTTCCAAAACTACCCCCATATCTCAATGCTATACTCCGTCTTAATTCCAAATTGCAGGTTTCCAGCTCTATCCTTTCACCCAAATCCAAATTGTACTAAATTTAGTATCATTTAGTACTTTTCGTACACTTGAGTACGAATTTCCTAAGCCACTTCCTTTTATAAACACCACTTCCCAATCTTCATTTACATACCAAATTCCAAATTTCCAGCTAAATCCCTTCAAAATATACAACTTGTTCTAAATTTTGTAACTTTTAGTACCCATAAGTACGAATTTCCAAAACAACATCAATCCTACACTTCAACAGTAATCTTAATTCCAAATGTCAGGATTCCAGCTCTATGCTTTCACCCAAATCGAAATTGTACGAAATTTAGTACCATTTAAAACTTTCCGTACCCATAAGTACTAATTTCTAAAACCACTTCAATCCTACACTCCAACAGTAATCTTAATGCCAAATTTCAGGATTCCAGCTCTATTCGTCCACCAAATACAAATTGTACCAAATTTAGTACTATTTAGTACTTTTCGTACCCATAATTACGAATTTCCAAATCTTCTTCAATCCCACACTCCAACTGTAACCTTAACTCCAAATTTCAGGTTTCCAGACCTATCCGTTCAATCAATTACAAATTCTACCAAATTTAGTACCATTTAGTACTCTTCGTACACATAAGTACAAATTTCCAAAACTACCCCATATCTCAATCCTACACTGCAACAGTAATCTTAATCCTAAATTTCAGGTTTCCAGCTATTTCCGTTAACCCAAATCCAAGTAGTACTAAATACAGTACCTTTTAGTACTTTTCGTTCACATAATTTACGAATTTCCAAACCTATCTCAATCCTACACGCCAACGGTAATCTTAATTCCAAATTTCAGTTTTCGAATTCTATCCGTTCACCCAAATCCAAGTTGTACTAAATTTAGTACCATTTAGTACTTTTCGTACACATAAGTACGAATTTCCAAAACTACCCCCATATCTCAATCCTATACTCCGTCAGTAATCTTAATTCCAAATTTCAGGTTTCCAGCTCTATCCTTTCACCCCAATCCAAATTGTACTAAATTTAGTACCATTTAGTACTTTTCGTACACATGAGTACGAATATCCTAAACCATTTTCTTTTATAACACCACTTCCCAACCTTCATTTACATACCAAATTCCAAGTTTCTAACTAAATCCGTTCATAATATACAACTGGTACTAAATTTTGTAACTTTTAGTACTTTTTGTACACTTAGTGGTGGAATTTCGAAAAACCCTTTGGTACATCTTTCTAACGCTCCATCAGTTATGCTCATTCCAAATTTCAGAATTCTAGCTTTTCCCGTTTGCCTAATACAAAGGGTACCATATTTAGTACCTTTTTGTACTTTTTGTACCCTTCTAGGTCGAATTTCCAAAAACCCAGCCTTATCTCACCCCTACACACCAACAGCAACCCACAGTCAAAATTTCAGCTTTCTAGCTTCAGCGGTTTCGTCTGGGCGATGATATGCCAGTCAGTCACTCACTCACTCACTCAGTCATCACTAAGCTCTTTTATATATATAGATAAGGACGACGTATTTTGTCATTGAACAACTAAGATTAGCTATTTTTAGCACTATCCATCCAAATTGGCCATTGCTGTTCATTTCTTGAACAATATTGCTTAGTTTTGTAAAAAATACTACCTTTTTTTATTCAATTCAATTCTTAAAAAATATCCAACGTTAAATTTACTAAATTTTAAGTTGCTGAGGCCTCGCAAGGATATTCAAGTACAAAAAGTCGCATTTTACATAGAAAAAAAATCCTTAAAAAAAATCAAAAATGCAGTGCCTTATACCCTAGACAGACAGCAGCGTTAATTTGCATTAACTACCTTAATTCATGCATTATCCACATTCCTAATGCACAAAATCAAACTGAATTTAAAAAGCATTTAGGTATTTCAATATGGCAATACCGTAAAAGAGAACCTATATGAGGGAAAGGTGCTCTGAGACCACTGTTGGGCAGAAATGCTCGGCCTCATACACAAAAGCATTGATGGGCAGAAATGCTCTCCCTCACACACAAAAGTGTAAAAAATACATGAGTCTCTCGCAATTTGCCCATCAGTGCACAAAAGTGTAAAAAATACATGAGTCTCTCGCAATTTGCCCACCATTGTCTGAGACACAAGAAAAACAAAATATTACAGTGCAAACATGGCACAATTACCAGGTAGATGCATCAGCCTACAACTACAACAATAACCAGTTCAGTACTGTGAAATGTTAAAAATGATTTCCAAAAATAAAGCAATTCATACAATTTCTTCAATAAAATTTTGTTAGGCAGTTATTAATAAATAGTTATATAGTTTAATAAATAGTTATATATAAATATTAAAAATTCAAAAATTTTCTTTTAAATTGTTGTTTTCTAATTTTCTGTTTCCAATTACAACAACTTTTTTGACAGCTCACAGTACATGGTTGTGTATGATTGTGCCCTGGGGCAAACAACAAAACGGCAATCAGCTGTTTCGTAAATGCAGAAACTGTCGTCTGTCAGGTTAAAATTAAATCAGAATTCGGCATTGTGCAGTGCATTGTTTTTCAATTAGTGAGTGGAGAGAGAAACTCTCTTTGCTTGCTCGGGAGTAAAGACGTGCCGAATTCTGAATTAAATACAGTTCTTAATGCAAATTAACGCTGCCGTCTGTCTAAGTCTTAGACTCTAAGTCAGCCATCGGCACACAACAAAAAGAATTTGAGCAAACATTGTTGTCAGTGAATGGTTTTTCAATTAGTGAGTGGAGAGAGAAACTCTTTTGCTTGCTCACGAGTAAAGAGCAGCAGAATGCTGGTCTCGGCCAACTGTTCTGAGGCAAAAATCGCTACAGCTACATAAGCACCATAGGTTTGTAGCGATGTTTACCTTGAAACAGTCGGCATTCCTGCTTAAACATTGTTTTTTTACGTTAAAAATCACCACATGTAGCGGGAAAAACACCAACTTGGCACCCCTGGGTCTAGGGTAGGGATGCACTAAACAATATATGCGACTGTAGTGGTAAGAGTACCAAATTTACTCTCCCATTGAGCACAAAATTTAAACATGTTATTTTTAATAGATTTTCGTTATTTGTTTGATATGGTCATATTAAAGATGTCATTTTAAAAAACAAACAATAAATTACAAGTGTTAATTCTAATCTACAAACACTATTTAAGTAAAATATAAAGAAAACAGTTCGTACGTCCGTGCTTGTGTACATTCGTTGATGTCTCACCAACGACTGAGCGAAGAGAATAAAAAAACAAACGAAATGAAATTTACGCTAGAGCAGGGCTGCTCATTTCTTCACGGTAGCGTAAATTGAGTGTAAGCTTCAGTCGTTGTTTGGCCTGCAACCATAGATGGGCAAAATGAAATTGAGAGTATGAGTGAGAGAGAGATTGAAAATGCACTGAAAGAAATTAAGTGCAAGCATTTTGTGGTCGCTGTTTTAATGATCTGTAAACATGTACATAATATTGTATGCTTTGTGCATTTAAAAATTAAATAAGAACATAATATTATTGTTTCAAACACATGTTTATATTGTATAGGAAAAATTAAAAAAAAAAATTAAACAATTATATTTTTTTTTCATCATAATATCATTTTTCCATAACATTATGCTTATTTAATTTATGATAATATGCGCAAAATGTTATTTTTTAAAACGTGTAACACTTTTTATAAAATAACAAAAATTTATTATGTTGTTATATACATTTTTAACAACATAATTAATTTCCTGAAAAATAATTGTAGATTTCGTTGTGTGTACACAAGAAAATCTCGCGCACACCCCATACGTGTGTTCATTCTTGGGCTTCTCAGCAGCAACTGATTCGAAGAGCGTAAGAATGCGAGAGGGTTGACAATCAACGCTAGCGTATATGAAAGCCCACCATTGCCTGCAACGGAAAACACATTTTCAATGTGAGCATCCCTGCGCTAGAGTACTGTTTTGTGCATCCCTAGTTAACAATCAACGCTGACGTGTGTGAAAGCCAGCCAAGATCACTCATATACGTTAACGTGACTGCAACAACAACATATGTTCTCTTTATTCTCAATGTTTCGTTGTTTAGCAAAGGAAAGACTCGCTCAGAGAGACTAATGTACAACATATTTTGAGCACCACCGGTGAAAGCCCACCATTGCTCTAGGGCAGGGTCAGGCACCATACTTTTCTATTGCATACTTTACGGAGTGTCATTGTGTGAGTGCATGCTTTTTCAATTGGTTGAATTGTGTGTGTGGAGAGAGCAACAATAAATGAGCGCACACGGGCGGCTAATCGCCTGACGCTGCTCTAGGGCATTGGTGCTCACGACTTTACGCTACCGTAAATGCAAGATTCTCTTAAGTGTTGTTAACCCTACAAGTTGTAGGCTACAACACATCGAAGTTTTTGGTAATATTTGAATTAATTCATCTCAGATTTTTTTAGAATTACAATTATGTTTAGACCAATGTTGAGCAAAACCGATTTTAAGAGAATATAAGAGAATTTGACATTAGTCGTTTTTCACGGTTTTTCTAAATTGTTTTTTAATTGTGAAAACACAGTTTTAATCTAAAATCGTGGATGAAAGTATTTATTAAATAATAATTACAAAAAATACTTAAACGTCTGAGTTTTGTTGAATTAATAAAAGTAAGAGTATTTTACAGCCGCCACCAGTGGATGCCCGTGCACACCATTGGTTTAGACCAGCCAAGATCACCCATATACGCAACAACAACATATGTTCTCTTTATTCTCATCTGTCGTGGTTTAGCAAAGGAAAGACTCGCTCAGAGAGACTTATGCTCAAAATATTTTGAGCACCACCGGTTTAGACTTATCGTAAATACAATTGTGAGTAGCCCTGCTCTAGGGTATTAAGGTGTTCGAAAATGAAATTTGCGTCGACTCTGAGCGCCATCTGTCCTTAAATGATGGAACTAGTTAAAATATATATTTGTTTCATGTATGTTATTCTTAAATATTCTCTATCTAATAAATTAATGCTCTTGTTTCTGCCATAGCTGCTATAAATAACTATTTTACAAATTTTTGGCACATTGTAAGTGGACAAAACTAAAGCACCCCCAATTTAAATTTGACAAAAAAAAAAACAGTAAGAAAAGGATCAAAGTCGGGCGGGGCCGACTATATAGTACCCTACACCACTGTGAATATGTAAAATATATATGGGAGCTCAATCCAAATAAGAACAGATTTCGATATAATTTTTCACATTTATTTGTAGACCAAATTCCGTCACATAGTCCAAATTTCATCAACATTTTGCATATATAGCGTGTTTCGTGCATAAAATACCTCAAATCGGTCGAAAATAAATATGGGAGCTACATCCAAATCTGAACCGATTTCAATATAATTTGGCACAGTTATTTCTAGACTAACCACCGTCACACATTCCAAATTTCATTGAAATCGGACATATATAGCGTATTTCGTGCAGCAAATGCCTTAAATCGGGCGAAAATATATATGGGGGCTATATCCAAATCTGAACCGACTTTTACCAAAATAAATAACGTTCGTCCTTTGGTCAAAAAACTATCTTCCCCAATTTTCAGCGAATCGGACAATAAATGCGACCTGTACTTTGTTTAAAAAAAATACATTGACAGACTGACATGCGTAAATCGACTCCGAAAGTGATTCTCTGTAATAATACCCCTTTCCACAAGGTGGTGTAGGGTATAAATAGTGAAATCAATAGGTCTGTCTGGTTACGCTAAAACTTGTAACAATTTGTACCAATTTTTGCTGGAAATCGTCTGTTAACACAAGAAACCATCAAAAGAGAGCGAATCGAGAGAGATATTTTCACAGTTCTTTTAGTAAGAGATTGCAAATTCTCGCTGGACAAATTTCTTCTAGCATGCACTTGCAAACTCTTCTTCTTCCTGAAAACAGTCAGCTGTTTTTAATTGTTCGGTGAATTATGTTTGTGAAAATGAACAACAATTTTATTGTGGAAATAGCAAGTTTAATTGTACTGGTTTTTTTCGGAACAAAGTTGAAAAATTCCTTTTTTGGTCATTTATTTTAAACTAGCAAATGCCCGCTACTTCGTATGCGGAAAGGGAACAAAATATGTATAAACAATATTTAATACGGGAATGGTGAATACTGGAGATTCTGTTGTACTAAGACATATTTTTATTAACAATATTTTTTTCGATTGTAGTCAGAATTTACAAAAAAAAAAAAAATCTGAAGTATCGCATCCCTACACAACTACCATATTTTTTATTTCGAATTTCCAAAACTACGTATCATATTGCAAATTTCAGATTTGACTCCTGGTTTTAACCCTTCACTAACACAGCATTCCCTTCCAGTACGAATTTCCAAGCACTAAACTTTATCGCACGCCTTCACAACAACAATCACGCACATTTACAATGCACGGTTCTAGCTTTAGTGGTTTCGCCCAGAACCCGAATAGGTCCGTTAAATTTTCGGCATTCAAAATGGCCATAAAAATCCAAAATGAACATAAAAATCCACGTTTTCGCATATCCCCATATAACGGTACCTCTCGACTTAGTGTATTTTAAAAGAGTACTTCCTTATATTCAACATATATCCTAACCCCAATTCACTTTTCCAGCTTTATCTGTTCTCCTGAAACCCATTATAGTACTTTTTGTATAAATAAGTACGAATTTTCAAAACCTCCTCCGTACCTCCACCCTAAACACCAATTGCTAATCTAGTACCGAATTTCAAAATTCCAGTTCTACCCTTTACAAAGTCACAAATTGTACAAAATTCTCTACCATATAGCAAATACCAAAACGTACCAAATTTTGTACCATTTAGCACTTTTCGTACACGATTTTCCAAAATGTACTTTCATATCTCAGCTCTATCCGTTCACCAACCCCAATTTATAGCCAATGTAGTTCCATTTAGCACTTTTCCATAAGTATGAATTTACAAAATTACCTCAATTCTCACTCCAACAGTAATCTGTTCACGCAAATACAGCGTATTCCGTACCAGTTAGTACTGCTTCGTTCACATTAGTACCATTTTCCAAAGCTTCCTCCATATCTCAACTCTATATTCTAACAGTAATCTTAATTCCAAATTTCAGGATTCCAGCACTTCAAATCCAAGTCAGACTAAACTCACTACCATTTAGGACTTTTCGACCTTTGGTACATCTTTCTTACTCTTAATCAGTGACCCCCATTCCAAATTTCTGGATTCCGGCCCTATTCGTTAACCCATATCTAAGTTGTACTATATTTAGTACTTTTCGTATAAGTTTACTTCAAATTCCAAAAACCTTTCATTTTTACTCTTCAACAGTGATTATCATTCCAAATTTCAGGATTCCAGATCTATCCGTTCACCCAAATCCAAATTGTACTAAATTTAGTATCATTTAGCACTTTTCGTGCACTTATAGCTCGAATTTCTAAAAACCTTTCTTTTTTACTCTCCATCAGTGACCCTCATTACAAATTCCAGGATTCCAGCTCTATCCGTTCACCCAAATCCAAATTGTACTAAATTAAGTACCATTTATTACTTTTCGTACACTTATATCTAATTCCAAAAACCTTTCATTTTTTCTCTTCATTAGTGATCCTCATTCCAAATTTCAGGATTCCAGCTCTATCCGTTCACCCAAATCCAAATTGTACTAAATTTAGTACCATTTAGTACTTTTACCCTTATAGTTCGAATTTACAAAAACCTTTCATTGTTACTCTTCATCGGTAACCCCCATTCCAAATGTCTGTATTCCAGCTCAATCCGTTCACCCAAATCCAAATTGTACTAAATTTAGTACCATTTAGTAATTTTCGTACACATAAGTACGAATTTCTAAAATCACCCTCATGTCTAACTCCTACACTTCAACAGTAATCTTAATTCCAAATTTCAGGATTCCAGTTCTATCCGTTCACCCAAATATAATTTGTACTAAATTTAGTATCATTTAGTACTTTTCGTACACATTAGTACGACTTTCCAAAAACTTTTAATTACATCAACACCACTTCCCAACCTTGATTTCCATACCAAATTCCATGATTCTAGCTATATCCGTTCAAAATATACAATTGGTACTAAATTTTGTAAATTTTAGTACTTTTCGTACACTTAGAGGTCGTATTTCCAAAAACCCTTTGGTACAACTTTCTAGCTCTCCATCAGTTACCCTCATTCCAAATTTCAGAATTCTAGCTCTTCCCGTTTGCCTAATACAAAGGGTACCATATTTAGTACCTTTTAGTAATTTTCGTACACTTCTAGGTCGAATTTCCAAAAACCCAGCCTTATCTCACCCCTACACACCAACAGCAACCTACACCCAAAATTTCAACTTTCTAGCTTCAGCGGTTTCGTCTGGGCGGTGATGAATCAGTCAGTCAGTCAGTCAGTGAATAGATAAAAACAAAATTTTTGCTTCGTTTGGTTCCTTTATTGGCCGACAAATTGTTCTGTTTTGGCAAGCCAGACAGACCTAATATTAGCTGTGTCTTTTTACGTGATAATTTGTAATAATTATTACTAATGTTGCAGATTTTGACAGTTGTATAAAGGAAAAGTTGCTGAAAAAAATGTTTCGGCAACATTTAGTAAGTAAAAAGACACCCCTATTTTGTTTGTTTTTAATCGTCTTAAATCCTCGTATACAACCCTGTTTGTTGCAACATGTTGCTAGAAAAGGTTGCAAGTATTTCCACACAACTTTTGCTAAACATCAAATGCGATTTGCAAACAAAACAAGAAAAACGGAAAATAAAAGAAGGAAATCGAAAATAATTAAAATAAAAATTTTGTAGTATTTGTTTTAATTTTCGATATTTGTTTAGACATATGCAAACGTCTATAGTGGTTATGGCAAAATAATGCGATGTACTTTTTTGTTACGTAAACTTTTTTACGATGTACTTTTTTGTTATCTAAATGCCGAATGATTTGAATTGGATTTATTAAATCCAGTGGAGTATTTATGAATAGTCTAAATCAGGCATAAGATATTCTGCTTCTCCAAGGTATAAGCCTTAACGTGGAGGAAGAGCTTTGTACTTTCATAAACAAGAGGAAACTAATTGTTCCTATTTACTTCAACAAAGTTCGTGGTGGAGAATAAAAAAGTTCGACCTGGCCGAACTTAAAGCCGTTCTTAGTTGTTATACCCTGCACCATAATATGGAGGATATACAGTACGCAAAACGCATATTCAAACATCCTTCAAAAATGAGTAAAATCGTTATATATAGCAGATAATTAATTTATTGGATAGAGAATATTAAGGAACAATTTACATGAAAAAGAAAAATATATATTAACTAGTTCCATAATTTAAAGTAGATGGCGTTTATAGTCGATGCAAAATTCATCTTCGAGCACTGAAGGCACTACATTTTGAAGGATTTTTCTAGGTAAAGTGTGACTTTTTGTAATTGAATATCCTTGCGGAGGCCTCTGATGTTCAGAAACATAAAGTTTACATTATTTATAATTATTGATGTAGAGTAAATTTTAGAATAGTACTCTAAAATTATAATGAATTTTAAACCACTTAGCGACGGATACGTGTTCATTTTCACACGTATAAATGAGAAATATCCCACAATACGCGCACACTGCCGGTCGCTGCAGCAAATATTTGCCTAATGTGATCTTACCTTAAGATTATCATTTTAGGAATATTCATCCAAAATTTGCCATTACTGTTAATTTCTTGAACAGTATTGCTTAGTTTTGTAGAAAATTTGGTATATTTTTTAATCAGTTAAATTTTTAAAATATTTTCAACGTTAACTTTACTAAAAGGCAAAAGCGAATTTATTCACATTCTTTACAAAATGTTTGTATTAAAATTTCTTTGTTGCAGCATCATCTACCCTTTTTTATTGTCCTACGTGGAAGTGTTGCAACTTTTGGTACTTTTTCAGGCAAAAACAGGGTTGTATATCATGAGTACTGTGATTCCGATGTTGATTTCGCTGAAATCACGAAATGATTCATTCATTTTTGTAGGCGAAATCATTGTAAATTTTATCTGATCACGAAACGCCTCCGAAATCACGAAACGACTCCGAATGTAAACCAAGCATAAGTCCGAATTCACACGTTCAAACATGAATGGAAAAATTTTCTTCTCAATTTCTTTTAAAAATTCCTTGCAATTTAGACACGCAAATAATTTGCGTGTCAATTTTTCTACCCTTTTTATACTTTACTTTTATTTTGCACGTACTTCTGAGTAAAGAAAAGAAAACAACAGAATTTCCGACTACAGTACATATGTGTACTGTATACTTTCGATAGTCGGACTATCGTTTTGATCACTGTAATAAAGCATTGTTTATATCGGACTAATAGCCCGTTTAGACTATACCCATATACGATAATTAAGGGCATTATCTCGATTTAAGTGCTTAACCCTTTCGGCCCCGAACCTTTTTCCTCGCATTAGTAGTTACTTTAAGAACATAGAATTAAAGTATAAGTCAAAACTAAGACATAACATAAATTAGTGGGCGTTACCCCACCTATTTCGGAAGATACAGTACATTTTATCTAAAATTTATTTGCTCATTATTTTGTGCAATTATGTAAATATATATGTTATAATCGTATAGAAGTATACCTCTGACCTTACTTTTGAAGAATCAAAACTAAAGTTTAACATAAAGCTCATACATTTTAATTTAGAAACGATTTAAATAATGTGGACTGTACACATCGATTTTTGACATGCCGTGATTTTCCAGACTTCACACTGAATAATGCATCGTAGTTCTGTTGATCGGGATACAACTGGCACTTTTTTATAATTTTTGCATTCTTAGGACTACAATTAGCCAAAGCAATGTGTTCTTTGAGGAAAAAATTCTGTTAGTTTTAAATAAAACGACGTTAAAATCGAAGTTGCTTATAAGCAACGTTGGGGCCGAAAGGGTTAATCCACCCAAATCCACCCTGATTTACCATACAAAATTAAATCAACTCAAAACTTGGATTTGTTTTAAATCGAAATATGTTGATATACAACACTACTTTTTGCTCCTAAAAATCCAACTATTGCAGTCTGCACCTATATTGGCAACTATGTTCATGTGTCGTCTATTTACTAGGTTTATGACTTTATGACCTTTTTTCTCAAAATGATTTCCAGTAGCGAGAGTCAATGACCTTTTGCCTATTAATGCCAAAAATAACATTCATTCCATTTAATTATTAAAAAAGGTCACGCATAAACCACTTTGACAATGTTTTTTTTTTTGGAAAATCCTATGAAATGAAAAAAAATTTGCTCCAATTTTTTTCCTGTTGCACGAATAAATGACATTTTGCCTATTAATGACTAAAATAATTTTTATTCCACTTAAATATTGAAAAAGGTCCCGCACAAACCACTTTCAATTTATGTGATACATGGAATAAAGCTATATATGATATAATATGACGATAAAATTGGTGAGAAACAAAAGCTTATGTCATTCTGGATATGTCGTGTGGCTTCAACGATTGTTTTCAGTTATTTATGTGCTTAAAGTGGCTCCAAAATTTTTTCCAAAAAGCTCATATATAAAAACTTTAAAAGCTTTTTGTAAGTGAACTTTTTTCTATTGAATCACCTTGTAATTAAGATTTTATCTAATCTTATGCAAAAGCTCATCCAAATATGACATAGGGATATGAGGTTGTTTAGACTAGTCATTTTAAATCGACTCGATTTCTAAATCCAACTTTCAAATCCTAGTTGTTTAGACTAGTCTAAAATGATATAAGATGACAGTCAGCTGATCTTTGTTTACGTATACATACGCGAATTTTCAAAAAGAATTGCTTGAAAATTCAAAATGGAATGGAATACTGCCAAAAATAATCTGACAAATTGCTATTAAATATGTTGTTTAGAATTTATATTAAATTAAAGCAACAACCATTTTATTTTTATTTAATATTTTTTTCTATTTTTCCGCTTCTGTTTGTTTTTGTGTGTTTGTGTTTACAGTTATTTGAAAAATGTAAATAATAGGGTTATGACTTTTTTACAACCCCACATCCCTGTGTCATATTTTGATGAGTTTTTGCATAAGATTAGATAAAATCTTAATTACAAGGTGATTCAATAGAAAAAAGTTCACTTACAAAAAGCTTTTAAAGTTTTTATATATGAGCTTTTTGGAAAAAATTTTGGAGCCACTTTAAGCACATAAATAACTCAAAACAATCGTTAAATCCACAGGACATATCCAGAATGACATAAGCTTTAGTTTCTCACCAATTTTATCGTCATATTATTACATATATATCATCTTATATCATATATAGCTTTATTCCATGTATAACATAAATTGGAAGTGCTTTGTGCGGGACCTTTTTCAATATTTAAATGGAATAAAAATTATTTTAGTCATTAATAGGCAAAATGTCACTTATTCGTGCAACAGGAAAAAAATGTTGGAGCAAATTTTTAATAGGCAAAAGTTCATTCACTCTCGCTACAGGAAATCATTTTTGAGAAAAAAGGTCAAAAAGTCATAACCCTAGTAAATAAACGACACATGAACATAGTTGCCAATTTTCGTACAGACTGCAATAGTTGCATTTTTAGGAGCAAAAAGCAGTGTTGTATATCAAAATATTTCGATTTAACATTTGATTTAAAACAAATCCAAGTTTTGAGTTGATTTAATTTTGTATGGTAAATCGGGTGGATTTCGGTGGATTAAGCACTTAAATCGAGATAATGCCCTTAATCATCGTATAGGGGTATATAGTCCAAACGGGCTATTATGTCTTAAATGATTCGCGACAAATAACCGAAATAACTTGCTTTGGTTTCCGACGTTATAGCCCATTTAAATATGACTTCATTAGCCGGATTTAGCACATTATCAGGTTTTATTTGCTAAATCCAACCAAAATCTACCAGATTTCCCAAACAAAATTAAATCCTCCTATTGAGTGGATTTGTTTTAAATCTGGCATAAATCCTCGTATACAACTCTGTTTTTTGCAACATGTTGCTAGAAAATACAAAAAGTTGCAAGCTGGCGCAAGAAACAAGGTAGATGCAGCGGTGAATTGCTACACTAAAAAAATTATTTAAAATTTAAAATATTGTAAACAAGGCGGAAAAATTAAATTTCTTTTGATGTACAAAGTTGATTTTAATCAACCAAGACTAATATATACGATGTCTAAACGATAAAATAATTCGTTTATTTATTTTAGATGTGCAAACTCTTATTTGCTTTTTAGTTAGCATTAGTGGCATAATGTGCTAACATTTTCAGTATTAAACAATAAATTTGTAATTTGATGTATGTTTTTTTGAGACGAATTCAATTTACGAAAAATTCTTTTGACGTTTCGAATTCGATCAGATGGGATGATGCATCTACCTTGGTAATTGTGCTATGAACAAAAAACAGCTGACTGCCATTTAAACCCTCCAAAATGTGTATCTAAATGCAATGAGATTTGTACTGGATTTATTAAATCCAGTCGATGATTTATGGCTAGTCTAAATGAGCTATTAGTTTGCCAGCTCTAGTGTGTACCAGAGTACGGTTTGAATGGCGATTTCATTGCCTTTGAATGCATTCACAGAAACCATTGTCTATTACCGTCACCTCACATCATTTTAAAACAACACCACACTACACCATTCATCGCAACAGTGTACAGCGACACCCAACACACCTAAAAGGCAGTGTGAATGGTCAACATTGTTGATTGATTGAAACATAAGAGACTTTCTTGTCGATTATTTTATTACTCGTTTTTTCTTTTCTTTAATGCAATGGGAAATGATATGTAATTCATGTTTATTTAAAAAAATATATATATTTATAATATTGTTACTCCCAGCTTATTTGATGTAGGTACAATTTATTATGAAAAGTTGCAATATTTCGACTTACCGACAACCGTTAAAAATTCTAAACCCTTTTGAAATGAAAATCAAAAGATTCGTACTACCCCAAAAATCCTACTCACAGCTTAAATGATGCACCGCATAAACTAGGTACATAAAAGTGATTGGAAGGAAAGATTTGGTTAAATTTTGACCAAAAATGGGGTTGGGCACCATTTTAAGGTGAAATTATGATATAATTCATTCAGACCGAATTGATTTGTCCGCGACATTCCATCATGCGTTAGCGCAGCTTCGGTGACAAGAGGACATTTCGACGCCTCCAAACAATAGTATGCTAAGTCGACTTAGCATGTTTTCAAGTTCTTTACATTTTTATGTTTAACGTCCTTTAACTTAAATTCTGTCAAATTTTGGTAATGATCGGACAATCCGAACAGAAGTTATAAACAAATATTTACTTAGCATAGTACTGAAGGCCAAAGAAATTTCCAAACTTTTAGAGCTTGTCCTACAAAAATCGCTTTTCAGAATTAGCAAACTATTATTTGGAGGTGTCGAAAGTCCTTTACCTTAAATTCTGTCTAATTTTGGTAATGGTCGGTCAATCCGAACAGAAGTTATAAACAAATATTGACTTAGCATAGTACAGAAGTTCAAAAAAAATTTTCAAACTTTGAGAGCTTCTCCTGCAAAACTCTCTTTTTAGACTTAGCATACTATTATTTGGAGGTGTCGATTTTAAAATTTGGTAACATTATTATGAAAAACATCAATTGTTTTTGCATCTTCACTATTAGTTTCCTAGGCTTTTTGGGCGGTTGCGTATCTTTTGACCAGAGTCAGAGAAAAAAGTAAAAAATTGGATATTTTCAAAAGATTTTTGCTATTTTTACCATTAAGAACTGTTCATAGACATTTCGCATGTTCCAGAAAGTTGTTTATTGATGCCTTTCCTACATTATTGTGGTTGATTGTTTTCTTGAATTTTGAACGGTTTAATATCTATGAAGCAGAATCCTAGAAAAGAGGATAAAAATCGCATTTGTTTTGCCATTTTGACCATAAAGATACGTTTCTACAGAGTTCGTATATTCTAGAATGATGTTTATTGAGATCTGAGGTACATTTTTGTTGTTGGTTGTTTGCTTCAAATTTGATCGGTTTGATAGCTGTAGAACAAAACTTGAGAAAAATCTTAAAAGAAATTTGACCATGGCGATTTTGACCTTGCAGATGAAGTTTGATGGGTTATATGTGTTCACAATTTTTGTTCTTTAAGACAAGAGCTACAACTTAGCCTCTGAGACAAATTAAAATTTCCTAAAGGTTTGAAAGATATAGTCCTGACTAAATTACCCTTTTTACATCAAAGCCTCAAACACTTGGAGGCCTATAACCGCGAAAGTTGATGAGATAGAGAAAAACGGCGAGACACGTGTCTTCTCATTTTTGGTGTCCTTTCAAACTGCGGTGTCAGAATATGGTTAATAATTTTCGTGTTGCACAGTGTAATTTATGTAAAACAATTAAAAAAATTAACAAAATATTTTGGCAACGTTTGCCAACACTAATTTTTGATCTGTCTTATAGCCGGGGCTCTTATTTATCAGACTAAATCAAAACTTTTGATAAATGTTTGCGCCATTCGGAAAAATCACTGGTTTTTCTGAAGTAAAATTTAATTAATTTATGTAAAACAATTTTAAAAAATTACAAAAATATTTTGGCAAAGTTTGGCAACACTAATTTTTGGTCTGTCTTATAGCCGGGGCTCTTATTTATCAGACTAAATCAAAACTTTTGATAAATGTTTGCGCCATTCGGAAAAATCACTGGTTTTTCTGAAGTAAAATTTAATTAATTTATGTAAAACAATTTTAAAAAAATTACAAAATTATATATTTTTCCATGCATTGTCTACATTCTGTAGATATTTTTGATTTTTGAAGGTTTGTAAGGACTATGGTACAGGATAATTTGGATTTAATTCAATATGTGTTTTTAGAAATTATGGTGCATCTACAGATGGATGTCGAATGCTATTACTGATATACGCATACATTTTCTCAATACAACAAATAGGAAATTTAAAACTATTTTTTTTTTTGTAAGAGAATAAAAACCGCCATAATTTTGCGCGCATCGGCTAATTTTGTGAACGCAAACATATTTGAAACCGGAATTTTTTCCTTAACCTCCATACTACAAATCGTAGATGGGCTCGCAAAAAGTTTTGTATATTTTTTTTTCGAATGAAATAATAAAGGAAATTTGGTTTTTACCATATAAATCTGAACCGATTTCAATCAAAATTGTAACATTGTCTTCTAAGCTAGTTTTGTTGGTTTGTACCAATTTTCAGCTTGATCGGACCTATACTGCGCTTTTAGTGCATTATTTACCTCATATCCGATGCTAATATATATGGAAGCTATATCCAAATCTGGACCGATTTTCATTATTTTCTACAAAAATAGTCCTTGGACCAAAGATATGATTTGTGCAAAATATTATATCAATCGGATTATAAATGAAGTTTTTAGGAGTTTTAATCAACTTTTAACATACATTACTCCTATGTGCGTCGGTTTTTTGTGAAATATTTGAATTTTGCTATCGGTTATAACGTCGAATCATATGAAGAAGGAAATTGGCTCTTAATAATTTGTTGTATGTATATTTTTTCAAACTCAAACAACAACAAAATACGAAACTTATGCACAACATGTTCGAAAATGGCGGTCTCAAGTCAATTAAGCTTGAATGTTTGCCACCACATGTCACAAGTGTTTTACAACCCATGGACCAAGGTGGAATAAAATCGTTAAAATAGCATTGCGGATAAGCAAATATCCACTATCCTGTCAAGAATAGAAAAGGATCAAAGTACGAAATTAAATGTGTTGCATGCCGTGTTAGTGTTAGATGAATCATGGAAAAATGTAACGTCTTCTGTCATTGATACTTTTCTTCATCTTTCGGGATTGTTAATGGACCTTTAAACGTTTCTGAAGACATTTATCGTCGTTCTAATTTCTCCCAACACGTAGAAGATATTCATTAATTATTTGCCATCGATGACAAAGTTTTCACATCTGCCATATATAATGACGACGACATGATATTGGAAGTTTTAGATGGAGGCAATTCTAATGAACAGAGTGTGAAATGATGTGTCAGAGGCGTGTCTAGCTGTAGAAACTCTTCAAAAATTTTTTTACTCAGAAGATGTTACAAACAAAAATGTGGTTTGGAAACCCTTTTAAAATTCAGATCTGAGTTAAATTTAAATCTTATGTCGGAATTCAAAAGTACAAACTAAAATAACAGACTCTTAGAAATAGAACCATATCCTATTTAAAGGTGATCTGCTGAAGAATGAATTTAATATCGTTATTTTTTATTTTTTTTTGTCATTTATAGAATGAAAAAGTGAAAAATTGAATTGATTTTGTTTATTTACTTAATAAAACAACGTATTTATACCCAAATGTCGCTATACATAATATAATATTACCTCTTTTATAAATATCGATTTCGACTGTATATAACAGATTTATTTACAATCTGTTGCAGTTAAATTAAATCAATAACGTATTTCGACACATTCAATTTCTTTTTAATATTTTCTTTTGTTTGTTGTGTTCATCTGAACGAGCGCTGATAACTGTGTTACTTGGCCGACGATTATTCCGATACTGATGAAATCGTTCGACTTCGCTAATGATTGTAGATCAGTGTGAAGCATTGTGAGTGTCGTGAGTGTAAATTTACTCTCGATCACTAAAGGCCCCGGCACATACGGCGAGTTGAGCGTTGCGTAACAACAACCACATGAAAACTGCAAGAACAAACTTGGCATCACTTACACATTTTTCATGTGGTTGTTGTTTTCAACGCGCAACGTGTCACAAAACGGACCGTATGTGCCGAGGGCTTAAAGCGCTCGGCACATACGGTGCGTTGTGCGACGCGGTACAAGAACCACATGAAAAAAGTGTAAGTGATGCCAAGTTTTTTGAAAAACAACAATGTGGCTGACGCATTAAAGTTAAACTTTAACTTTTTTGGGACAACGGGTGTCCCAACGTGTCACTAAACGGACCGTATGTGCCCAGGGCTTAAGAACTCCACTTTAAGTCCACACGACTCAGCAAAATATTAAAACCTTCTGGTACAGCTAAATAATACACCAAGACCTCGCTTTGCGTCGTAGATACGTTCCAAAAGAACACGACTTAAAGTGAAACGACGCAAAGCGAGTTAAGATTTTCTGTGGAAAGCCATGTAAAGTTCGGAGATAGGTTTCAGGATGAAAAACACTTTTTTTTATGTCCACAACTTCAGGTAGAGAAATTACGTGAACAAATAGGAACCCTAATTGCTAAATTAAAGCTATTTTGGTCTAATTCGGCCAGAAAATGTAGCTAAAACAAAGTAATTGAAATCTGGCGGTATCGTTATATGAGGGATATAACAAAACGTTTACCTATGTTCTTCATTTTTGTTGGAGAAGTTTCTACATCACTGGGAACACTAAATACCAAATTATAGCTCATTCGGGCTGAAGATGTAGCTAAAATGGTCAAAATCAAACTACGCTACCGATGTAGCCCATCTTCGAACTTGATCTAAGCTCAGACCAAATACACATGTGTACAAAATTTCAGCCATCTATCTCAAATCATTCGGAAGATGGCGTGATTACAACAAAAGGACGGACTGTAAGACGAAAATGACTAAATAAGCTTATATGATCGCAAATTAATATTTCAATGTGTTTCAAACGGAAAAACAAACTTTATATACCGTCTATACTATGGTAGAGGGTATAAAAAAATTAGACACTCAAATTTAAAACAACGCAACATCGAAAATCAAACGACGCATGTTGAAAATAGGTACTATTAACTAAGGAACGACGCAACTTCGAAAACAACGCAAAGTGAAACGACGCAAAGCGAGGTCTTGGTGTATTCAATAAAACTATTAAAATTCACTGATTTATTTTCAATGGACCACTTATTCTTTTGCTTCTATTAAGCAGAACTGATATTCACCAAAACGGAATAAGATCTTTTTCTCTTTTGTTTTGATCACGGCCCAAAAGAAATCTGTACCTGTAACAGAGCTGTTAGAAAGACGACACAAGTACTGTACCATCCTGAGCTCACAATTAGGGTCATTATATACTGAAACTTATGACAATTCTATATGTATTTCAAGTGTAAAGTATTGTGGTGCAATTCTTTTGAAATAATCAGGATATAATGTCCTTAAACATTTTTTATTGTTAACCACAATTATCGGATATTGTTAAGCGTAATTATTGGTGTATATGATAACACTGTGCAACATTTTTAAGGTAATCTTGTGCAAACAATTCGAACTGAGGATTTTTTGAATGTACAGACCCAAACGACAGGAAACCCTAGTTGGGTTTTGTTGTGTCAGAGCCAGCTCGGATTTTATGGCCCCATCTAAACATGGTTAATTATTGAGTTTTTAAAGAAATTCGGGGCTATATCTCTGAAACCAATGCGAATCTTCTTCTGACCTCTGAAGCAAATTTGTAGATAAGGACAAGAATACAATATTTGGAGAAACACTGAACACGAAATACTACATTTATTGCCTCAAATTTCAAAATATATGCAAAAATACCACAATTTTTATACATTTCGCACCGTATCTCCAAAACCGTTATTTTTTTCTGAATATTTTCTTCTGGAAAAATATTCCCTGGAATGTAATACACAACTCTTCAGAAAATGTCATTGTTGTAAAATGCCTCTATCTCCCGAAATGCGAGAATAAACTTTTGGTGAGAACTGTGTTTGAAATACGTGTTGTAAAAGGTGTGATGCAAAATACCGCTGAAACAACATGAAGTAAGCATTTTAGAGTTTCAGAATATTCTAAAGAATTGTTGAGCATTGTTGGAAGGTTTTTGCAAAAGGTTACTTGGTTCAACTCCCAATAGTTTAGCCGATACTGGCCAGAATTTCAGCAATAATGTAAAATTTTCTATATTTTATAGATTTTGATGCCCTAGATGAAGTTTTTCTTATGTGGTTTCTTCAAAAGATAAGTTCTACTAGTTTAGGGCTACAATATTGCAAAAGACAACAAGGCCAAATTCCTATTCGTTTCTGAGATAAAGGCCTGATAAATGCAAAAAAGTGTAGATTTAGCCCGGTTTGGATGAGACCATAAAATCCGAACTGGATCTGACAGGACAAAACCCAACTAGGGCTTTTGTAGTCAAAATATGTACTTTCAAAAAATCCATACTAGAAGTTGTTTGCATTTTCAGTGTTGCATAGTGTAATGAACGTGTAGAACAAGAATGTTGCCAACACAAAGGACCATATTTTGACATTTTAAGTTTTTGTCAAAGCCTTGTAAATGTCAAAGGCAAATCTTCCGCTTTGTAATTTTTAATCGTTCTTTTCTCATTAAATTCTCATGAAGAAAACATCAACCATCAATAGGTGTGTACGATAACTTTCCCAGCAATAATTACTCAGTCAGTTCCAGCAACCTCTCTCAGTGAATTTTACTCTCTCAAGCTAGAAAAATTGCAGAAAGTTATCGAACAGCATTTTGCAAAAACTTGCAAGAAAGTCAGCTGTTTCCGAAAATGTATGAAATTTGTTTTTGTTTCTTTTGATATTTTAAACCAAACGGAACAAAAACATAAATATTAAAATTGCACTTTACTTATTTAATGCTTTAATCCAATCCACAACGCTTTAGAATCTAAAAAAATTTGCAATTGTGAAATTTTCTTGGTCGAAAATGTTAACATTTCGATTTGTTTACATTGAACATGTGATTAAAAGTCAGCTGATCAGACTTGCAAATTTTTGCGGGACGAATTTTCCCAGCAAAAATTTGCAAGTTCTCAGTCACAAAACTCTCCAAAAATCTCTCCAAACTCGCTCTCTTTTGCTGGATAATTTTGTTATCGAACAGCATTCAGCAAAAATTTGTACGAATTTGTACAAATTATTGGGTTATCGTACACACCTAATGTCTAAAACAGTGATGGACAAAAACACACATTTACAGATTATAACTTGCGCTAGTGTGAGTGGAAACGTAAACAATGCGTTAACCGAGCGAATGTTTTTACGGTGTACGTGTGTGTCGTATGCCCGCGGGCATAGGAAAGCTGTTGTTGGTGGCCATCACTGGTCTAAAATAAATCTTAAACATTGTAAGTCATACCAATAAGTGAAATTCAACTAAATATCTGCAAAAAATCCTCTAATTGTGCCTTAAATCAAACTCCTCTTATTGATAAGGGTGAGACATTGAAAACTAAAGTGGATGTGCAGTCTTTTCTTTTTCTCCGACCTCTCAGCTAAATAAAAATTAATGGATCAACGAAATGCCAGATTAATTTCTGTTTAGGTAGTCGAATGTTTAAAAAGGGAACCAAAAGCAAAACGGCATATGTATTTCGACACGTCATAATTACGTTAATTTTGGTACTTAATCGTACCTTTTGGCACCAAAATCAATTGCTTTAGCTAAATTACACTGTGCTACAGTGAAAATTTGTAGGGGTTCTGATGCATAAATTCGGTATTGTGAGAGTCCATGGAAGACGAAAATACCATGGGCGTAGCCATGGGTGCAACTGCCCCCCCCCCCCCCCCCCCTTGAGCCGTCAAAAAAGTTTGAAAAATTATAAAAAAAGCTGTTTATTAATTTAATAACGGCAAATGGACGACTAATATCTTTCGAATAAGCCATATTTTTTTAAAAGCGGTTATCAAATGTTTGGGTTATAGTCAATTTAAATTTAAAGTATATTTTTACTTTAGTGGGAATCGGTCGTGGAATTCTGCACATCTTTTTATACCCTACACCACACTGTGGTGAAAAATCGGTTCAGATTTGGATATAGCCCCAAATATATTTTACATATTCACAGTGGTGTCGGCCCGCCCGACTTTGATTCCTTTCCTTAAATTAAACAAAGGCTATAGGAGGGACGGTGCCGATTATGTGATACCCTATTCCAACACCCTGTGCATAAGCTTTTCAATGGTGAACATTTCTTTTTAGGGATATACCAAAGTTATCAATATCCACATGATTTGGAAATGTATACCGATGCTGTTCGTTGTGGTCCTGTTTAAAGCGATATTACGTTTTCGTGGACAAGTCCATGATTCCTGGCATACTGGTCCAAAAGTTATACTATGACTCATTGAAATGATTAGTGGTCCACTTCCAAAATAGACAAAATTCAGAAAAGACTCTAAATACATTCGATCTGTCCGTAGATGCAAGTTTCAACTCACAAGGCTGTCGGCAAAGACCAGAAAACTTCTCTGTCACAAATTATACATATTGGTACTTTCGTAACAGAAATATAACTTACTATATGTTATTTGAGAATATTTCATAGTGGAGGGTATAAAAAGTTCGGCCCGGCCGAACATAATGCTTTTTACAGTGTTTTATTTAACTTGCTTCGGTGTCAGTTAAGTTCAAATCTAGTAACACATTTTCGCAACTGTGTCGACCAATCAAACTACAATTAGGACAATACATGAATATGAACCCATATAGCGGTACCACCCGATTTAAGGTATTTTGAGGATTTTATCTTCATTTTTAGCCCGAATTGCCTGTAATTTGGCACTTAAGGTTCCCAATGGTACAGAAACTTCCCCAACAAAAATTGTGGACATAGGACCAGGTTTTGGTATTGCCCCCATATAGCGGAACCACCCAATGATAGGACATTTTAACGTTTTTATATACATTTGCGGCTGTAATTTGGTTATGAGGTTATCAGTGGTTAAAAAAATTTATTTACTACAATGTTAAAAATAAAAAATAAGTACAAAAAACGTTACAGTGTTTTATTTATAAATGCACTAATCTAGAAAATAATGTTTCTCCTAGCCTCAATAAGTAAATTCATTTTGGGATCTCTCAAATAAAATGCATTTAAATTAAATATGGTGACAATAAAGAACAAGCGTTTTATTTGAGAGATCCCATCATGAAAAAGAATTTACTTATTGAGGCTAAGAGAAACATTATTTTCTAGATTTTACTGAATAAAACACTAACTTATTTTTTTAATTATTTTGTTATTAACTTGTTATACCCTTCACTTTAATATAGAGGGTATAATTAAATTTGTCATTCGTTTGTAACACATCGAAATATTCATTGGAATATATTTTTGAAATATATTCTTGATCAGGGTAAAATTCTAAGTCGATATAACCATGTCCGTCCGTCGTTCGTCTGTTAGATAGAGCTTTGTAATTTGTTACTTAGTCTTCATGCAGGTATAAAACTTTTCGCCATAATTTTTTCGGTATAGGTCCACGCCTTCATATAGCCCTCATAAAACGGTACCTCCCGATTTGCGGTATCTTGAAGCTTGTGGCCTCAATATTCCACCGATATGGCTGAAATTTGGTATTAAGGCTTCAGTTGGGGTATAAAACTTTCCATATAAAATTTGTCGGTAAGGGTCTACGCCTTAATATAGCCTCCAAAGAACGGTACCTCCCGATATTCGTAATTCGGAAGGTTTTGATGTCAATATCCCACAGAAATGACTGAAATTTGTTATTTAGTCTTCCATGGGGAAAAAACATAAAAGAGAATTATCAGTATAGGTCCACGTCTTCCTACCCAGCAAAAATTCGGTTCCGTTAATCATTACAAAGTAATGTAAACAAGATTCATTTCGCATTACAAGAAATCCGAAAAGTAATGGGTTACTTCTTAAAAAAATTACTTGGCAAACCTACTTACTTTACTCCTCACTAAGTAATGAGGACGGTGGTGCAGGGTGTGTGTATCCGACTATAAATCCCAGGGTTGGGTGTTCAACGCTCGCCATCGGCACGCGAGTTTTTGTTAATTAAAAAATAACAGTTCGTGGTGCACATGTGCACTGCACATTTAAGTTCTTAAGCAACCCTTAATATTCGTGTGCGTGGCACAGTGTGTAGCGTCTTTGGCTAGAAATCAGAGGGGGTTCGTTGGTTCAATTCGGGCAGACAGCGAAATAAAATAAAGCAAAATAAAAGTAAGAAGTGCGATGAAATTAAAAACAAATTCTGTACATCAACTGTTCTAAAAATAGAGGTTTTTTCAGCTTACTTTTCAACTTCTTGTGCCACAGAATAACTACGTATTTTAGTGGTCATAAAATAACTAGAAACTTAGTGCGACATGCCCTTGTAAAAATAATGGGGAAGAAAGGGGAGTAGTTACAGCTGCCAAAAATCCCTTACAAAACCCATGATTTTGGGAGGACGTTTTTTTGCTGGGTATATACCCCATAGAAGTGTACCTCTTTATTTTCGGTATTTTTAGGTTTTAGCCACATTATCTTACCGAAATATCGGAAACTTTGGTATTTAGTCTTCTTTAAGTCTAATACCTTACCGCCAGAAATTTATCGGTATAGATCGACTTTTTGATTTAGCCCCATACAAATGTAACTCTCGAATTTCGGTATTTTGAAGGATAGCCACTTTATTTTAGAGAAATTTGCTGAAATTTGGTATTTATTCATCTTCGTAAACGAAAGGAAACTAATTGCTCCTTTTTACTTCAATACAACTCGTGGTGGAGGGTATAACAAGTTCGGCCCGGCCGAACTTGACTTCGCACAGTGGTTCAGAATCGTTTTTTTCCTGGTCAAAATTCTGTAACTTTTGAACAGATAGAGATATATTCATAATTTCAGACGAATTATAAGCGGTCAAGTCTGGTCTGGTAGTTGCAGAGAAATTCAAGGTCAAAGTTAAACTTTTGAGTTTTTTAACTATTTTTCATCAAAATATGAGTGTTTTTGTGGTTTTTATATCTTCCTATGTATTAAAGATGGTCAAACACCAACAAATAAACAAAATAATTACCAAAAAAACTAAAAAAAAAATGGAAAAAATTTCGACATTTTTTTTCAAAAATTTGTAAAAAAAATTCTACAAAAAAAAAAATTAAATTTTTTCAAAAAATAAAAAAATTCTCCTTGGGTTTTAATAAAACTTATATAACTCGTATAAAAACTCATATACTCAAAAAAGGTGTAATTTGTGTCAAAAAACTGTAATTCATATGGAAAAAATATAGAAAAACACATATTTTTACACATGTAATTTTAATAAATTGAAAAAAGTGTTAAACGGACGGAACGGGACGGGTACAAAAGTATATATGGGCTGCAAGAGGAGACTTTCGGACATCTTTCCGTGAAAACAGAACTTTGTTCCATGTTGTTCCACAAAAAAAGTCTACTAAATTTGGAATTTCATTTAGTACCCGAGGAAAAATAAAATAGATCATGTTGTGTAAACGCTGCGGTAATTTACTAAAACTATTTTTAAATGCCACAATCCTACCTACCTTACAAAAAAACAATGAACACAATAACTGTTATAGTTTCAGAGAAATAGCTTCGTCTTTCTCCAGAAATTTGCAAAAATGACTTATTTCCCAAAAATGGGGAAAATGCTCGTCTTTAGGGGCACGCCACGCCCACACCTTACAATATTTGGGCCTAATTTTTTGGTTTCCTTAGTTTCAATATGTTTACTAACGAATCCCATCTAGAAATTAAATAACTTTGACAAAACAAAATTTTGATTTTTGGCCAGGAAAATCGATTCCTGAACCATTGTGCGTCGTTCTTACTTGTTTTTCATAAAAATTGTCCCATGACTGCCTAACATCTGTTATGAGTTTTCATTTCTATTTTGACCCAGCTTAACCACTGTATATGTTTAACATTTTGAAGAACAATTACAGATGTTGGCACTGATGTCGCTTCTGTAAATATTTGGTGATGTTGCATGCAACAACTTGGCAATTGCACATTTTACAGACAAACAAACAACCCGACGTTAATTAGTAAGTTGAAATAAACGCAAAAAGTATTAACTTTAGCGGACCAATAAGGATATACCGAACTTTAGGCAAAGTCGCCCTGCCACCCAATAAAATAATTTACTATTGTAATAAGTTGACAATAAGAAGGAGGAGGCGGCGGTGGTGGTAGTGCTGCTGTTGCTACTGATCTTCAGCAGCATACACTGTTGCAAAGATGTTGTTGTGTACTGCTAGCGTAGATGTTTGCCACTAAACAATTGGCATGTGAACAATATGTCATGGCGACTGCTTTGGCCACTGTTGTACCGGTTGTTCGAAAATGACTTTAACATCGTCCTTTGAAGCGAGCCGACTTAAAATGTTGCCCTGAGACAAAAGGGAGAGATGGGAGAACATAGAGCTTTTCGTTGCAGAGATCATGTGTATTTTTTGGGTTGGCTGCCCGCTCTCATCTCTTTATGTTTCTAGTTTTCCATAGGTTTCTCTTCTCTTTTTGTAGTTGCTGCTATACGCGCAATTAATTTGTATCGGTGTTCAATTAATTGTACCTATGTCGGCCGCTATTTTCGATTTATTCTTTTGATCAATTCTTTATTTAACAGCCAGCCATCGAATCAACCGATTCTATTGATTTTGAGATTAAACATAACTATTTGTTCTTCAAGCAGTTGTACTTGTTCTGACTTCACTGATTACGATCATGTTATGGTTGGTTGGTTGGATGATATTCAAAAAGGATGTTCTACGATTACGAACTTTTGACTGGCGGCGTTCTTGTAATGGGTGGTCTGTCGCCGATTTTAAACAAGAGATAAGCATGCTTACATATGTGTTTTGTTTCCTTTTTTAAAATGATTGTATTACAAAAATTGTAGTCATTGTGACAATTAAGAAAAGATGATTGGATTTTTATTTTTGGCCAGGTTTACAATCAATTTGTATACATTTTCCCACGAATAGTTGTGCAAGAAGCATGTATAATAAATTACGTCCTCGGCAGATTCACACTGTTGCTCACGTTTACGATTACAGTGAATTTTCAACTTATGAGTATTAGTAAAAAGATATTATTATATTTTTATACCCTCAGCATTTATGCTAACGAGGGTATATACACTTTCATACGGGCAAAATGTGCCTCATCGAAATAATGGTTTTAGACCCCAAGTATGTTTGGACGAAATGCGTTTCAGACCGTCCGTCTGTCTGTCTGGCTGGCTGGTGCGCACGATAACTCTCGAACGGATGAGCAGATTTGATCCAAAATTTGGCTTTCGTAATATTTTGTCTCCGTACGGAGTTGTTTTTGTTCACTTTTTTTTCCTATCGGACGCCTCCCCAGGTGGTGGATAGGGGAATGCTCGTCAGTGATTGCTCACTGAAGGGTACCACAAAAATAAAATATGCGGGGCGAACCAAAAAAAGGGGAAAGAGGCAGTGTCTGTTCCCACATTGGGCGACTGCAAACAGCGCCTGTACTCCAGTGGAGGGGCTGAATACGGAGACGGTAAACTCCAAACCCTTTAGAAGGCAACGGGAAACCACTAAAGTAATATCCCATGAAAACCATACAATGAAAACCGGGCAAACGAGGGTGCTAAGAATCCCCGGAGGTAAAACAAAACTAAACATCGGAACATGGAATGTTCAAAGTCTTTACGAGCTTGGAAAATTGGAAACGGTCAAAATAGACATTGAAATAGCAAAAATTCCCACAAAGCTGAATTTTGGTGGAGAGCTAGGGTTTGCCATTAGAAGCAACGTCCTAAAAGTCCCAATCGATCCCATGTGTGCAAAAAAAATATTCGGGGTCAAAGATCAAAATTTAAGGGTTTTTAGGTTTTCGGATTTATTTTTTGAAAACGGTTGATCTATTCAAAAACTGACTAACGTAAATATTGTAGACAGAAAAATTATCTACAAGTTTGACCCTTATAATTTTTTTCTTAGAAGGAACCATTCTTGAGTTATAGCTGTTCTAAAAAACACATGATTTTTATGCACTTATAAGGGAAATATGCACATATTCAGACGAACCGGCTAAAATAAGCGAAGTAATCGGGTCTGTCCCCCAAAAAGTATATATTTTCTTGAAGAGCGAAATTATAGCTATCTTCTAAAAAAAATTCCAACAAAATCGGAGTGTGTTTAGTAGAGTTATTCAATGTTAAAGTCATTTTATGCAAAAAATATCCCATTTAACCCACATGTATGATCGAAAGCTCAACGGGAACGACCCCAACGAAAACTCTCCGATTTTTTTCAAGTTTTGTCCGAAGGTAGGGTTTGTTGCACTGATTACGGAAATGTATAATTTTCAACGGTTACGGATCCGGTTCGCCGGTTATTAGACCCGAAAGGCCAAATTGAAAAACCGGGATAGACCCGAACCGATCCTGCAAAGTGGATACCGTTTGAAAGCTTACGGATGTATCTAACACATAGTGTCGTTACTTTAACCGGTTCGCCTCATAATGTACTTACGCGGCTAATTTTTTTATTTGACCTTTAGATCAAGATATCTCGAAAATGGTAAGTCTGTTTTAAGAATCATAAAGACCAATCTTGTAGACAATTATTGAATCTACAACTTTTACTTTAGCGGGCTTTTTTATTACCGTTTTTGAGAAAAATTAAAAAGAGCTGAATAAAGCCTCCAAAAATGACCTTTGACCCCGAATAACTTGTTTTGCACACATGGCATCGATGGGGACTTTTAGGACGTTGCTTCTAATGACCAACCCTAGCTCTCCACCAAAATTCAGCTTTGTGGGATCTTTTGCTATTTCCCCCTTATACGCATGTCTCAGCTCAGAGTTCTTCTCTGAAAATACAAATGTTTATCACTCAGGCAATGTTGACGGAATTCACAGAAAGGGCGTTGCTATCTTAGTTTCGGATAGGGTGATAATGATCAAAATATCGGGAAAACCGGTTAACTTGAACGTAATACAAGTGTATGCACGCACATGTGATGGCGACAATCACGAGGTAGAACAATTTTACAGTGATGTGGAAAAAGTGTTCATAATGACGAAACCCCATGATATCACAATTATATATATATATATATATATATATATATATATATATATATATATATATAGAAACAACAACGAAAGAGGAGAAAGGCTAATTAAATTTT
The DNA here is from genome assembly GCF_047663935.1 of Musca autumnalis. Lineage (NCBI taxonomy): Eukaryota > Metazoa > Arthropoda > Insecta > Diptera > Muscidae > Musca > Musca autumnalis. The sequence continues at coordinate 125,201,064 of NW_027411866.1, read as the reverse complement.
GCCAAGAACACAAGTTTAAAATTAGTAACACTATGTTCAATCTCCATCCGAGACGATTATATACTTGGAAGTCGCCACAAGACAGCAATAATAATATACAGTCGAAATCGCTTATAACGTCGCTTTGTCGCTATAACCGATATGTCGTTATAAGCGATATTCTTCCTGTGTGAGTAGATGCTCCACATATCCCGGTGCTGACGTTCCATCAGATCACACCCTCCTACTTTGTAAAATTGGTATAAAATTGGCTATCACCCGCAGGAGAAACCCCCGGAAGAAAATAGATTTCGAAAGGCTTAGCGACCCCTTTAACAAAAAAACAATGAAACATCAAATAAACGCCAAACTATCCTTCGTTGGGGACAACAATGAACAGCAATGGAATAGTTTAAAAGAATCCAGCAACAAGGTGTCGAAAGATGTATTAGGTACAACTACAACTAGACGGAAGAAGAACAACTGGATAACAGAAGAAATACGTGCCCTTCGAGAAGAACGGAGCAAATACAGAAATATTAACTATGAAAAATATTGGGAATTGAATCAAGAAATTAAAAAATGCAAATAAACAAACAAGTAAGAACGGCGTTAAGTTCGGCCGGGCCGAACTTGTTATACCCTCCACCACAAGTTGTATTGAAGTAAAATGGAATAATTAGTTTCCTTTCGTGTATGAAGAAGACTTAATACTAAATTTCAGCAATTTCGGTAAAACAATGTGAGGCACCATTCTATGGGGGCTATTTCAAAACGTCGATCTATACCGACAAATTTCTGACGGAAAGTTTTTAGGCTCAAAGAAGACTAAATACCAAATTTCCTATATTTCGGTAAAAGAATGTGGCTTAAACTTAAAAATACCGAAAATCAAGAAGTACGCTTCTATGGGGATATAGGAAGACGTGGACCTATACTGATAATACTCTTCTGGAATATTTTATAACTCTTGGAAGACGAAATAACGAATTTCAGCCATTTCGGTTGGATATTGACGCCACAATCTTTAGTATTACGAAAATCGGGAGGTACCGTTCTATGGGGGCTATATCGAAACGTGGACCTATACCGACGAATTTTAGTCAGAAATGGGCAATATGAAAGCGTAGACCTGTACAGACATATTTCTGGCGAAAAGTTTTATATCACATTGAAGACTAAATACCAAATTTCAACCATTTTGGTGGAATATTGAAGGCACAACCTTCAAAATACGAAAAATCGGGAGGTACCTTTCCAAGTTTGAGTACCTCCAACGAAGTCTAAATACCAAATTTCAGCCATTTCGGTGGAATATTGGGGCCACAACGTTCAAAATACCTAAAATCGGGAGGTACCTTTCTATGGGGGCTATATGAAGGCATGGACCGATACCGACAAAGTTCTGTGGGAAAGTTTTGTACCACCAACGTAGACTAAATTTCAAATTTCAGCCATTTCGGTGTGATAATGAAGCTAAAACTTTCAAAATACCGAAAATCGGGAGGTACCGTTCTATGGGGGCTATATGAAGGTGTGGACCGATACCGACAAAAGTATGGAGGAAAGTTTTATACCCCTAAAGAAGACTATGTACTAAATTTCAGCTATTTTGGTAGGATAATGAAGCTAAAACCTTAAAAATATCGAAAATAGGGAGGTACCGTTCTATGGGGGCTATATCAAAACGTGGACCGATATATCCCATTTTCAATACCAACCATCCTGCAAGTAATAAAAACTTCTGTACCAAATTTTGACTCTCTATCTTTAAAATTGCGAGCTGTATCTTGATTTCAACAGACAGACGGACGGACTGACGGACGGACGGACATGGTCAAATCGACATAGAATTTTATGCTGATCAATAATATATATACTTTATAGGGTCTCCGACGAATATTTCGATGTGTTACAAACGGAATGACAAATTTAATTATTCCCTCCATATGGTGGAGGGTATAATAAAAAATGCACAAATAAACAAAGAATGCCAGGAAATTGAAAGATTACAACTTCTCCATGACGATTTCAATCTCCACAAAAAAAATGAAAGAGGCATCCGGTATATATACAAAAAGAACGTCCGCGTTTATTTGCGATGATAATAATGTAGCTCACTACGAACGTGAAGATAAGAGTAAACTATGGGAAAGATATATCAGAAATTTATTTACTGACGAGAGTCGAACCCAGTTCCTAACCAATACACACCAAATCGGTATTCCAGGAAGACTAATTAATGAAGAAGAATTGGAATCGGCAATAAAATCTATGAAAGACAAAAAGGCACCGGGGCCAGATGATATACCTGTCGAAGTACTCAAATTAATAGAAGGAAATAATAAACAACTATTATTGGGGTTGTTTAACCAAATGTATATTACAGGGGAATATCCGCAAGATTGGCTCCAATCAACATTTATACCTATACCCAAGAAAAATAATTTTAATTATTTTAATGAGCCATGCCCTGAAAATATTTCTAAAAATAATACACAGAGGAATATACCCACTATGTGAGGCACACATGGGGCAGACGCAATTTGGATTCAAAGAAGGTATGGGAACGCGAGAAGCACTACTTGGACTTAACGTATTAATATAAAAATGTCGAGAAGTTCAAAAAGACGTATTTATTTGCTTCGTGGATTATGAGAAAGCATTTGATACGGTAAAACATGATAAACTGATGAATATCTTGACTTCTATTGGGCTAGACGAATGGGATATAAGATGCGTTAAAATTTTATACTGGAATCAAATAGCAAATATTAATGTAGATGGTGAATTAACAGACAATATTTAAATTTCAAAGGGTGTAAGACAAGGATGTGTTTTGTCTCCCCTTTTATTCAACATATATTCAGAACAAATATTCGTAGAATCCATTGCTAGAAAGAACATTTGTATTGCTATAAACAATACGCTAATTAATAACATCCGTTACGCCGACGATACTACGTTATTAGCAAGCAGTTTTGCGGGGCTACAACGATTATTAGATGTACTTGTGAAAACAAGCGAAATATATGGATTACGTATTAACATAAAAAAGACCAAATAAATGATTGTGAGCAGAAAGTCTGTGGAAACAACTGCACCTATATTAATAAGTAGACATCGGATTTTGCATATTTTTTAATAATAGAGATACGAAGATTCTGATTGGACCAAAATTCGTTTCAAAGAAATCTAAATTCAATGGCAGGGTCATATTTTGTATTTATTTTGCATATTTGCATATTTTGCATATGCAAAATATGCAAAAAATATGCAAAATATGCAAAAAATATGCAAAATATGCTAAAAATATGCAAAATATGCAAAAAATATGCAGAATATGCAAAAAATATGCAAAATATGCAAACAGTTTTTGGTCGAAAATCGTCATAAAAATCGTAAAATTGACAATTAAAGTTGGGAAAAATCATCGAAGTGTCCTAAATTAAAATTGTTGGCCATTTAACGTCGCTTTTTAGCAGATTATTATGCTATTGAGACCCCTTACCACAGTGTGGATATAAAAATATGGTTATATGTATATTGTAATACAATTTTTTATTATTTAGATTTTAAGATTGTTAAAGTTTGAGCACAATTGGAATATGTTAACACATGCCACTGGGTCCTCGTAGTTATGAAAATCTCGACTTTTTGGCTATTTGACGACTTCAGCTACCCATATCTATGAAACGGTTAAAATTATTTGCCCGTGTTATGCATTAATTTAAATACCATACTATTCTTAATATTTCTTGTCGAACAACAAAATACGTAAGTAATACTGAATTCAAGATAATAAAGCCAATGTCCCGAAAACGCCTTAGGGTGAAATGGAGTCTACTGTGAAAAAAACCCTTTTTACAGTGTTTAATTTAACTTGCTTTTGTGTCTGTTTAGTTCAAATCTAGTAACTTATTTTCCACACAGTTGTAGTTGACCAATCGAACTAAAACTTTGCACACTTTTCAGACTTGGATGACAATACATGAATATGAAACCAAAACCAATATGGGTTCATTTTTTCTTATAGCGGTACCACCCGATTTAAAGTATTTTAAGGATTCTGGTTAAATTTTTGGGCCGAATTGGCTATAACTTGGCATTTGTAGTTCCCAATGGTACAGAAACTTCCTCACTAAAAATGTTGGACTCAGGTCAAGGTTTTGGTATAGCCCCTATATAACGGTACAACACGATTTCAGGTATTTTAAAGTTTTTATCTACATTTTCGGCCTAAATTGGCTATAATTTTGTTATGAGGTTCCCACTGATCAAAAAAATTTAATGCTGAAAAGTTAAAAATAAAAAATAGTTAAGAAAATAAGTTACAGTGTTTTATTTAATACTAGAAAATATTTTTTAATGATTAAATCTCTCAAATAAAACGCTTGCATTTGAATTAAAAATTGTGGCAATATTAAACGGCCACCAGCTTTTATTTGAGAGAATCCATCATTAAAAGTTATGTTCTAGTTTTAAGTGCTTTTATAAATAAAATATTGTAACTTAATTTTTTAAATTATTTTTTATTTCTTCCCATATTATCAATTTTTGGAAATCAAAACAAATGTATTTTACATTGTGTTCATATTTAAATTTATTTAAGGGGCTGACATAATGTGATTTTGGAGACATCTGGGTAAAGATGACTACTTGGTGATGAACTCGACTCCTTGCTCTGCTATGTCGTTCACAACTTTCAAGTTGTTTAACATCCTTTACCCTTCCTGGTAATTGATGTTCTGCGGTCAAGTTACAGGATCTTTTTCAAGAAATTCGGAGTTAATGCTTAATCCCTGGTAGACTTTTTTGGAAATTTCGGCAGTTGTTTTATTGTTATACCCCGGTTACACCTAGCCGGATTAACCCAGTGGGTTTGGATTTCAAATGTCAATTCCATAGCGCAAACGTCAAATAAATCCTCTCGAAGTGGGTTAACACGGTAAAAAAAACTCTAGTGTAACCGTACTATTAGTTTGGTTTTTTCCATCTTCTTCTGCTTGCTTTGTTAAGATTTTTGTCGCATTTGGCTCTTTACGGTGGTTTGAACTATCAGATCAGGTCAACAAGTTCAGGACTAAGATACCACAGATGATATATCATTTTGTTATTTCCTTTATCTGATATTTGTTTCGTATTTCAATAAATATTCAATGCGGTTTAGGTATTTTTTTGGACCTAAAAAATATTTCTGAATTTCGCTTTCACTATTTGTTGTATTAAACTCAATCTATTGTCTCTAATCCTTTTCAACCTATTGATTATGTTTACCCAATCCATCCAATATTATATCTACATAACCATTATCTTGTTCATTAGAGGTTTTGTAAAGTCAATAACCCACACCCTCATTTATAACACTCAGTTTTTGTCATTTGGTACAAAATAAATAAACAATATAAGAAACGTTCTGGGCGCGTTAAACCGGGCTCGAAAGATGAAAACACAAAGTGCTTCTACGACCTCTTTTTTTTTGGGAAGTCAGCTGGGAAGTAGTTCTAAAACATTCTCGCCTACATCGAACTTGGATTTGTCAATCGCACACTATTCTTATAGAAATCGCCTGAATATGTTTGTTTGATGTCCGGATGTGCTGCCAAACTTGCAGTCAAAAATCCCTCTCAACAATACTTCTTATAAATCTGTACGCAGGTACAGAAGCTCTCGACTTAACATCTGCTCAAGCGGGTAAGACCCCATTATTCTAGGCATTCGTACACTGCTAAGTCTTGTTTCTCCCCTGAGCTACTGTCAGTTTCAGGAACGCTTAGGAGTTGTTCTTTACCCCCATACCAGATGATACCAGAACAGCAACCCGTTCTTTCTGCACTGTTTTGGGAATACCTGGTAATAGTTTTCCATGCCAGTGCACGCAAATAGTATTGTTTTGGGGTGTCTTCCTTGAAGTTGTTACTAGTATTTTTCACTGTTTATTCTCCGGAATAAGCGGATAAAGCTTATAAAGATCATATATGACAATTTCATGGTTAGGAGTTTTTTTTTTGAAGCTGCACTTGATTATTTTCGGGACAGATTCTTCAGATTCTACGAAGCGTTTAGCATCAAAAGAAAACCTATACCTCATTGAAAATCTATTGAAGTACGAAAACATAGACAGAAAAAGGAAATAAAAAATGATAAATCACCTGTTGTATCTTAGTCCTGAACTTGTTGGCTTGGCATGGTTGGATCCGACAGTGCAAAACACAGTAAAGAGTCAAATGGCGACAAAAATCTTAACAAAGCGAAGATGAAAACTTCTCCGGAAATATTCGACCCAAACGTACAAAAGAACAAATGTTCGAAATTCATAAAAAAGTCACATTAACTCCGAGTCGAGGTCACCACAGATTACAACCAATTAATTACAAAGGACGAACAACTAAAACAATGCGTTCTCCAAGTAGTCGTCTATACCCAGATAGGCTCCATTTTCGCCCTAAGGCGTACGTAGTCACGTTAATCGGGACACTGGCTTTCTATCTCGAATTCAGTAATACTTACGAATTTTGTTTTTGAATATAAAATAAACAGAATGACCTTTAATTTAATGCATAATACGGGCAAATAGCTTTAACCGTTCCACAGATATGGGTCGCCGAGAGAGAGACGAGATTTTCATAACTTCGAGGCTCCAGTAGCACGTGTTAACTTATTGCAATGGTGCTCAATTGGCAATCTTATTCTTAAATCTATCTAAAATCTAATGTAAGTAAAAAGTTTAGGCGGCACCCCCGCCTAAAAAAATTCGACATCGATTTCTTCCCTTTGAGTTAAAACCAGCCTAAAGCTACAAATTAAGACAAAGAAAATATTAAATTTACATAAAATGATTGATATTTTATCAAATTTTATATTTTTGCATAGTTTAACAATAAAAATAGTATTACAATACCATATACACTACACCACGCCGTCGTAAGAGGTATCAATAACACAACAATCTGCTAAAAAATCGACGTTAAATGGCCAACAGTCTTAATTTAGGACACTTTAAAGTTTTTATGATGATGTTTTCCAACTTTAATTGTAAATTTTACGACTTTTTTGACCATTTTCGACCAAAAACTGTTTGCATATTTTGCATATTTTTTGCATATTCTGCATATTTTTTGCATATTTTGCAAATTTTGCATATTTTTTTGCATATTTTGCATATTTTGCATATTTTTTTTGCATATTTTTTGGTATATTTTTTGCATATTTTTTGCATATATTTTGCATATTTTTTCCATATTTTTGATATGACCCCAAATATATTTTTGCATATTCTGCATATTTTTTGCATATTTTGCAAATTTTTTGCATATTTTGCATATTTTTTGCATATTTTGCATATTTTTTGCATATTTTGCATATTTTTTGGTATATTTTTTGCATATTTTTTGCATATATTTTGCATATTTTTTGCATATTTTTGATATGACCCCAAATATCGAAAAATTGACCCTCAAAACGCCTAGATCCAAAATTTGAGTCCAATCGGATGAGAAATAAAAAACATGCAAAAATCCGATGTCTATTAATAAGCAATACCGAAATAGAAAGAGTTAAAACGTTTAAATACCTGGGAGTCCAGATTAACGATCAGTGGAATATGTCAAAAAAAAAAATCAAGCGCAGAATTGAAATGGCACGAAATTTATTTTTTAAATATAAAAAAACGCTTACCAGTCACGATATAAGTCTAACAACAAAAATGCGCTTTGTTAAATGTTACATATATGTAATGGCCATATATGGCCAGTACTACTATACTCAGCCGAAACCTGGACGGTAAAAGTAACAGATCAGAAAAGATTAAATTAAAACCAGAAAAACTGCCTATTTGGGCCATTTAAAGAGGAATGAAAAATATAAGCTGCTCCAAGCCATTATACAGACCAATATAGAAGGAATAAGATCCAGTAACATTAAAGAATAGACGGGTGTGCAAAACGAACGAAATGCCGCCAGAAACCGAAGCCTTTCGATAATTGAATAGAACATATAATTTAATTGTACTATAATATTACCATTAAGTTAAGTTAAATTATGTAACACTAAATTATAATTGTATGATCCCTAACATCCGAACACGGATTGGCAAAAAAGAAGAAGAATATTTTGTCCAAACTTAATTTAAGTTCGAAGATGGGAAACATTTGACGTAAAAATGAAAATTCACCTTTCACAATAATCCGTAATACATCCGATATTGAAAATATAACTCCAGCAAATTAAAAAATAAAAGTTATATAGATCACATCCAGTTAAATAAAACTAATAAAATCGAAAATAAAAGTACTTTTTTGTAACAAATACAACACACACAAAAAATACAGAAATAAATATACCAGAAAGAGAAATAAACAACATTAATACAAATCTTTTGGTTGTTTTTTATATACCGGGCTAAATTGCCGTTAATAAATAAATTAAAATAAATAAATAAATATAAGTTTATACTAAAAATAAATAACAATAAATAAATCACAATATATAAATAAATATCAAATAATAAATAAATAAATATCAAAAAATAAACAATTTTTAGAGAAATAAATACCTAAATGAAATAAAAATAAACTATACGGAAGAAATAATAAACAATTTCATTTGAATTATCTTACTTAAACTTTTCATTCTGCATGGTATATCTAAACATAAGATCGCTAAGGAAAAACTTTCTCAAATTTTTAACAAATATTTATATCTAACATAATCGACAAACTACACCTAATTGTGTTATGTGAAATCAGCATAACAGAGGATGAAAATGCGTTTTACACAATTCATGGTTTTAACTCACTGTTTCTAAATAGAGAAGGTAGAGGAGGAGGAATTGTTTTATACATTAGAGATTCGCTGCAATACCAAAACATTACTACGAATGTGATTTCTGCTGAAGTGTTGAAAATCGAAATGCAAATGGAAAATAAGACAACTGTTACAATTCTCTCTATTTATCGCCCGCCAAACAAAAGTATTTCCCATTTTGGAAACGAATTAGAATGCATCCTAGGTGATATTAATAACAAAAACAAAATTGTGTTAGTTGGTGACATTAACCCAGCTAGCATTTGGAAGATTAATTTTTCAAAAATCACATTGCGGAGTCTTTTTAGAGTCCTTTTGGTGATCAAAAACTGATTAAGTCGCTTGTATGATCAGAAAGGGTCTCGAAAGTGACTCCCTGTAATGATTAACAAGAGTTAAATTTAAAATACAACAACAAATGCGTTGCAATCACAAATAAATCATTGAGGTGTTTAAAATGTGACTACTTTTTCGTTATTTATTGTCACATTTTGATCTTCATGAAGATTGAAAAAAGCTTATTCAAAAAAGGGTCATGCAGGTGTTTGAAAAGTGATTATAATTATGTATCTTCTGATCATATTTTGAACAGTTAGGTGATTAAAAACTGATTGTTTTGTTTTACTTTTGTTTGGTTGTAAATAATTCTCATATACACTTTCTATAAAACTTTGATATACATACATATATGTAACGTATAATATTAAGACTATAGAAAAGCACAACACATGTTCATCTGTTTATCAGATGGGATAAAAAATTGATACAAGCACACTCAGCTATTGTTACTACAGTGATATCTGATCATCATGCGATTTTCGGGAGTATAAACGAGGAGAAAGAAAATGTATCTCAAAAAAATTTACAAAATATCACAAAAACCAAAATTATTAACAGTAAAGTAAACAAAAAATCAATAATATTAAATAGCAAGACATAATCAATGCATCCAAAAACACCAATGAACTCTATAATAACATATATAATACATTCAACCGAATTTACGACAACTCAAAAACCGAACAAATCATATATAAAAAACGTAAACCATATCCTTTAGTCCGGTCAAAATAGACATGCGTATAAGGGGGAAATAGCAAATGCCACAAAGCTGAATTTTGGTGGAGAGCTAGGGTTGGCCATTAGAAGCAACGTCCTAAAAGTCCCCATCGATCCCATTTATTTATTTATTTATTTATTTATTTTATTGAGTGAAAGGCTACACAACAAGATAAAAATCTTATAATTACAGTGCAGGTTTATAAAAGTTATGAAATATCCTTCTTAACAAATAATAAGAACAATAGTATGAATGTAAAAGGCATAAAAACACAAATTAATTTTTATAAGACAATATTTTTAAGGAGGTACAGAATGAAAAAGTTTAATTTAATGGAGCAGTGTAATGTTTAACAAGTTTTTTCTTAAATGTGAACGCATTGCTGATTGTTTGTAGTTCATTTGGTAGAGCATTCCAAAGACGTATGGTATTAACGAAAAAGTGTTGCTCGGAAACGTGTCTTTGCTGTCTGACGGGAACTAAACGTTTGCCTCTTAGAGATCTGTTAAATTTTAATTTATCGTACAGATATTTGGGTTTCTTTTTCACTATAATTTTTTGGAGAAAAATTAAGGATCTGATATTAAGGAGAGTGCCGAAATTATAGCCATAGAGGGATTTTGCATATTGAGACACATGATCAATTCTTTTTAGCCCATATACGTATCGAATTATATTATTGAATGTTATATTTAATTTACGTCGACAAGATGAATCACAACCTGCAAAAAGTTCGCACCCGTAAATGAGACTTGGAACCAGGAAAGTTTTTGCAAGGAGTAATCGTATTTTAAATGGGGTAAAAGAGTGTGTGACCCACAAGGAACGCAATTTAGCATTTGTTTGACCTGCAAGCATATTTACGTGATTTGACCAAGTCAATGTATTGTTAAAAATAACACCAAGATTTTTTGCATTTGGGACAATGTTGATCTTTTCATTATTTATGAAAACATCAACATTTCTTACGCGAAAATTTTTGTTTTTATGGATAACTAAAAGTTTTGATTTTTGCGGATTCAACAACAATCCATTAGCCGTAGCCCACTTATAGAATCTGGATAGGTCTTCGTTAAGTTTAGTAACACAATCACTGATTTTATTAACTGGACAACTTATATAAAGTTGGACGTCATCAGCGTACATAATGACTTTGCTATTGACTAATTGATGTGGAAGATCATTTGCGTACAGCGAAAACAGGAGAGGTCCTAATATTGAGCCTTGAGGAACACCTTTGGGTAACGGCAACGGCTCCGATTTATCATTACCAACGTATACAGATTGCACCCAATTACTAAGATATGACTTAAGTAATCTTATAGCTGTTTGATTGAAATTGAAGAAACGTTTGAGCTTTATACACTAATTAAGATGATCAACCGAATCAAAGGCCTTGGAATGGTCTAAAAGTACAAGAAAATTGACCATATTATCATCTATCTCGCTCCTGATTGATTCTGTGATTTCGACCAATGCACTAACACAACTATTATCCGCACGAAAGCCCGTTTGTCTATCAGATAAGAGCATGTAATTGTTGAGGTAATCAAACATTTGCTTGTGTACAATTTTTTTCAAATACTTTAGACAGATAGCTAAGAATTGAGATGGGTCGAAATTCAGAATTTGATTTTGGGATGGGTATTACTTTGGCATGTTTCCAAATTGTAGGGAAAATGCTACAACTCAGAATGGAGTTGAAGAGGTGTGTGACATATGGAAGGATGTAATGAAGAATAATCCGCATAAATTTTGGGTCGATGTCATCAATACCCACAGCATTGGATTTCACTAAATTGAAACTATCAAAAACTTCTTGATTATTCACGCATCTAAATTCAAAACCGCTATCTGTAATAATGTTTGTTATAGATCCGATACCATAAAAAGATGTGTCAATTCCTGAGGTAGGAATATTGACAAAGGCTTTATTTAGTTCATCAATATCCCCGTAGTAGCTCGAAGTGGGCTTAGATTTCCCCACACCAATGTCGTTAATGACTTTCCACTTGCTTCTCGAGTCTATGGCAGCGTTAAATTTAAATGAATAATACTCCAGTTTTGCTGATTTTATAGCACTATTGACTCTTCTCCTTGCTGTACGAAACTCTTCCTGAAGTTCAGGAGTACGAAATCGCTTCCATCGAGAGTATGTAAAGTCTCTTTCTTTAATATATCTTTTGATTGTGGGATTAAACCATGGTTTAGTATTTGGAACACATTTTTTCTTTTTGATAGGCACCGTTGCGTTATATATAAATGAAATATTGTCTTGCAAAAAAACCGGTTTTTTGGTCAACAGATGTGAGATTGTAAATATGATTCCAATTAACTTCGTTGATCTTATTTTGTATATCAGTAAAGTTAAGGTTTCCGAAATCACGATAAAAAATATGTTGTACTTCTTTGTGTATACTGAAGTCATACGCAAGAAAAATGAGATCATGTTTAGAAAAACACGATGCGGAAATCTGGTCATTGAGTAAGACCTTGTTTTGATGGTTCACAAAGAATAGGTCTAATAGTGTGCTTGAGGTAGCTGAGAAATGGGTAGGGTTAGTACAGTTAGTTGCTGAAAGGCCTAAAGTAAACAATGTGTCCGTTAAAGTGGAGTCCACTAGGATGTTTGAATTAAAATCTCCTGTTATAATAACATCCTTATATCCCATAGTTATGCAATCAAGAACATTATAAACATTATCTACATGTATGGAATTATTAGGTCGGTAAATACAACCAATGAGTATTTTGTTAGTGTTAGAACAAATATCAACAAAGACATGTTCAATCTTATCTTCGGAATTAGATCTGCATTTAAACTTGGCTTTCAATTGAACTTTAGTAAATATGGCAACTCCTCCCCCTCGACTCACCCGGTCAGACCTAAACACTGTATATCCACTTATGTTAATGAGACTGTCAGGTATAGAAGAGTTTAGCCACGTTTCGGAAACACAAATTATATCAATATCAGATTCTTCGAATATGTATTTAAACTCATCAACTTTATTAACAAGACTTTGCGCGTTTATGTGACATACTTTCAGACCATTTCTTTGTTTAGACATAATTCTGACTAAATCTCTGGTCACATCTTTGGAATGTCTCTCTATGTTACCCATATGCAACATTTAAGAAAATTAATAAGGAAAGGAAAATAGGATCAGCAACACGCTCATTTAAAGAAGTTAGTGTGTGACATGGACATACAAATTTAAAGGGAAAAATATTATTATATATCAATTTAAAACAATTATTAAAAATGAATGAATAAAAAACTATGTTTGGTAATATATAATTACTATGTTGTATTGAGATGCAATTCTTTGTTTCGTAGTTAGTTGGATAGTTCTGGGACTGAATCTTTTCCCAAAGCCTGAATTTCATCAATGATCTTTCCATGATAAATACAAATAGGCTCATTGCTATTGGGTCTTTTGACATAAACGAGGCCACGAAAAGTATAAGCAGACCTCACAAATCCGTCCTTTTTCAAACGGATTGCATCTTGCAGCAGCTGATAATTTGTATTTGATAAATTCTCGTTTATATAAAATTGCGAATTGGAGTTAAAACCAGCTAAATTCAATAACAGTTTGTTATTATTTTGTTTTTTGTACCCAGAAACGGATTTTAAGAAAAAATTCTTATCATACGGTGACATGAATTTAGAAATTATTACCCCATCCGGCGAATCACGATTCTTCGTGTTGTTGCGATTTTGTAATCGGTGGATTGATTTAATGCGAGGTTTCATAATATTCATAGAGCTGCATATATTTTCAAATAAGTCGTTAAGATTTTCTCCATGTTGAAAGGGAATTCCATTTATACGAACATCACAAGAAACGAAGGAATTTTCCTGTCGTAATAATTGGATCCTTAGATCCTCTATTTCAGATTTTGCCATGTGTGCCAAAAAAGTTATTCGGGGTCAAAGGTCAAATTTTGGGACTGTTTTTGGTTTTTTGGTCATAACTCAGAAAATATAGGTTCTTTCCTCCCAACGCAAAAAAGATGTTTGTAGACTATAAAATTTTTTATGAAAATGTTCTTTGTTCCATTGACCTTGGATCTACGGTTCTTGAGATATAAGTCACGCAATATAGAAAATTTAAGTAATTTTACGTCACCTGTGCGTTAGGTGACCTGTCGCGATTATTTTAAACTTATTTCGAAAACCGTAGAACCTACCAAAAAGTGTTTAAAGAAAAAGTTTTATAATACAATATTTCCTATAAGTTTGCTCCTTACGATGTCCGCATATGAGTTACCGTTCCTAAGATACAAGCCAATCAATACACAATATGCACACATTACCACGGCACGTTAGAGGATATTGACATGACGCAGTTGTTTTTCATTTGCATCTAAAACGCTTGGTTCAATTAAAAAGCGACTAAAGAAAAAGTTGTAGAATAGAAAATTCTCTATAAATATATTTTTTACAGATTCTACATAAAATCTATTATTCTTGAAATATGAGTCAATCAAATCATGATATGCACACATTTCCACACCACCTGTGAGGTAGTGCACTCGGCGCGTTTTTTAACTTGGATTCCCGTATTGGCCTACTCCTCTATCTTTTGTGATAATTTTAAAGCTTAGTATATATATTTTAGTCCTAATCATGTCCTTCTACGACAAACTCTCTTCTATTTCTTCTTCCTCTTGGTGGTTTATAATTGTTTCAAATGTGGCTGAATCATTAACATCACAGGTATCTTTCTCTGGGATAATCAACTGGACATTTGAACAAGTCTGACTTTGGCAATTCGTACATGCTTGAGAAGATAACAACCCTACCTTCTTACAGCCACATTTAGCACTACAACCTTTTTTGTAATTGCAAAAAATTTTATTGAGAAGTTTTTCCGGAAGTAACGTTTTAATAGGTTCTAGACTATTATCAATTAGTTTCCAGCCCCAGTCTTCTGGGTTTAATTCATTCCCAAGCCATGTTTGAACCTGGTAGTACACTCTATATAAGTGTTGAGTAGTAGATGCGGATTTTGGAGGTAGAGTTGGTAGCTGAACTTGTTTTTTTGTTTCTCGTATTTTTACAAACGTTACGTATCGGTATTTGTCAATTGAAACAATTGTCTTTGTAGCTCCGTAAAATTCAAAAAGAAAACGAATTTCTTCCGTACGTATTGTTTCTAGTATGGAATCTGTATCAGTAAATGCCTTAGCAGGGCCAGTCAAATCTTTTTTTTCGAATAATGACGTAGTGTCGCAGCCGGTTATCGCATGTTAAAATAAAATATATCTTTCGCATTTGGGATAAGCAGATAAACTTTTTGAAGAATAGATTTCGGTTTGTTGTTGAGCTCTTCCAGGTGTCAGAAAATAAATCATTTTATCCATTGGAGTCCTTGCAGTAAGTAATACTAATAAATCAAAATCTTCACCAACAACAATTGTTGTACTTGTTTCGTTAAACTGTCCTATTGCTATCTTAATTATGAGAACATCTGCGTCATTTAGAGCTTGTTCCACTAAAATATTCGCAGCTCTTAATCTGTCACTCAACATGGAAATGAAACGAGTTTTATTAATAATATTAGCGAAAAATTGTTGCTGATTTGCTGGAACTTTCATAAATTCATCAAATACAATCTCGGAACCCGATGATGTACATATTTGTATTTCGACGGCGGTGTTCTGGAGCTTTAATATTTTTCGTCGATCACAGTAGCCGTCAAATACTACAGTCACTCTAAGCCCGAAATGTCAGCGTAGATTCCGAATATATTTATCAAATATAATACTATAAGTTTGATCTCGATCCCATACAACGTGATGTAGTAAGAATCCTCCATCAACAATGTAAGTAGAGTTTGTACGATCAACATCTGCTTTGACTGATTGAAAGCTTTCGTATATTGCTGACTTCGTTGTTTTACGCATTCCACCTGCATCAAAAAGCGATAAAAGGTAGGGAGCTAATTCAAATTTAAAAAAAATTTCAATTTCATCTTCAAACGCTTTACTTATACTCATGCGTTGAAATAATAATACAGGGTCTATAACTACATCTTCTTCATGAACTTTCACTGCCACTAAAAGTGGTAGTACTTTCTCAGAAAGCTTTTAGTGTATATTATTAAACGTCACACCAGACATTCTAGACATAGAAGCAAGCCCAACTTCACGAGGTTTATGGTAATTAATTTTATCTGTACCAACTACTCCAGAAGAAATAGATATGATTTTGTCAATTTCCGGAAAAGGATCGTGTGATGAACACTAGCCCCGACTAAAGTTGGCATTCCACGACCAACTTCAACTGTTTTACCTTCAGTTAAACCTTTGTTACAAATAAAACAGAACGGATCCTTTTTTTATATTTCAAGTTTAAAAATAGCACAATTACCGTAAATATATGTATTGTTTTGAACTGCAAGAAATCGAGCATAAAAAACAAAGCGGAAAAAAATAACGAATACAACAAAACAATTACCCAATACAGTAAGTGTTGTATTCGGATTAAAATAAAGTAATTACATCAGGGACGTACAAACGGGAAAAGCACAGAATGCCTGTATTTGGTCTAACAAAACATCTAAGGGCCATTTTCTTGAAAATTTTTAAAAGTACAAGAAAAATAAGTGGAAATGTGTGCATATCATGATTTGATTGACTCGTATCTCAAGAATAATGGATTTTATGTAGAATCTGTAAAGAGCATATTTGTAGAGAATTTTCTATTCAACAACTTTTTCTTCAGTCACTTTTTAATTGAACCAAGCGTTTTCGAAGCAAATGAAAAACAACTGCGTCAAGTCAATTTCCTCTTAGGTGCCGTGGTAATGTGTGCATATTGTGTATTGATTGGCTCGTATCGTAGGAACGGTGACTCATATGCGGACATCGTAAGGAGCAAACTTATAGGAAATATTGTATTATACAACTTTTTCTTTAAACACTTTTTGGTAGGTTCTACGGGTTTCGAAATAAGTTTAAAATAATCGCGACAGGTCAACTAACGCACAGGTGCCGTAAAATTACTTAAATTTTCTATATTGCGTGACTCAGATCTCAAGAACCGTAGAACCTGGGTAAATGATTCAAAGGACATTTTCATAGAAAATTTTGTAGTTTACAAATCTTCCCTCTGCGTCGAGCTAAAAGAACCTATAGTTTCTGAGTTATGACCAAAAAAAACAAAAAAAGTCCCAAAATTTGACCTTTGACCCCGAAAAATTTTTTTGGAACACATGGGATCGATGGGGACTTTAAGGACGTTGCTTCTAATGGCCAACCCTAGCTCTCCACTAAAATTAAGCTTTGTGAGAATTTTTGCTATTTCAATGTCTATTTTGACCGGACTACTTGGCTAACCGAGGATTTATTAAAGTCGTGCCAAATAAGAGACAAGCAATACAAAAAATGGTCCCAGAATAAATCAAATACAATAAATGAAACAATGTATAAAAATTTTAATAACAAATTAAACAAACTAATAATAAAAGCCAAAAATAATCGTATGTTTAATCAATTTATCAAGAATCGAAATAATATAAGGGGAACCTGGAAAATAATAAATCAGATAAATGGAAAAAAGACAAATAACATAGATGAACATATCAAGCTCAGCTTTACCGGAAAAACTGCGAAGGAAATATCGCAAAATTTTGCGATGAATTTTAACCAAAATGTCATTAGCATAGTTCATCCATGTAACATAACCACGCTTGAACCTCATGTCCGAAGAATTATACCCAACTCCATGTTTCTTGAGTACTCCACTAAGTATGAAATAAATACAATATTAAAAACATTAAATACAAGAAAAAGTCCCGGAATCGACAACATTCGTGCAATAGACTTAAAAAACAACGCTGATATTTTAACGCCAATTGTAACAAATTTGGTAAACTCCAGTATAAGTGAATGTTTAATACCACAAATGTTAAAGGAATCGTCAATCAGGCCAATATATAAAGGCGGAAACAAAGCTGATTATGGAAATTACAGACCTATCTCGATACTACCCATATAGGAGAAAGTTTTGGAGGAGGTCATCGTAAGAAGGCTAAATAGTTTCTTAGTAAAATATCAAATAATAAATAAGAACCAGTACGGATTCTAGAAAAACAAAAATATCAACCAACTTCTTGGTTATTTTACTAACCACATAAATCAAAACCTAATCCAACAAAACAATTGTCTAGCTCTTTTCATTGATTTCAGTAAAGCGTTCGATACGTTAGCTCATGGAAAGATAATCAATGTATTAGAAAATAGCGGAATCAGAGGACTGTGTTTAAAATGGTTTAAGAATTACCTCACTCACAAAACCTACAGCGTGAAAATCGATGAAACTATTAGTTGTAAAAAGCAATCGGAATGTGGAGTACCGCAGGGATCCAAACTAGGCCCAGTCTTATACCTGATCTATACAAATGAGATGACTCAAATATTGAAGAACAGTACATCTTTCACGTACGCAGACGACACTGCCATTATTATGTCATAAAGACATTAAACTTGCTACAAAAACGATACAAGAAGAATTTAACCTAGTAACAAAATAGTGTCATGATAGCGGACTGATAATTAACCCCTCAAAGACTTAAATAATGCACATCAAATCAAGACATGTCGCAAAATGTAATATAAATATCATTTTTCACAAAAACGACTGTCTCCATGCCAACAATAACCGGACAAACCAAATTGCAGTATGTAACACACAATTAGAATTGGTGGAACAATACAAAAACTTAGGCGTACACCTTGATCAAAATTTCAAATGGAAACCACACATACAACAAATGCAAAAAAAGTTGCGCAAATCTGCTTTTGCCATACACCACTTAGGTAATTGCGCTCCGTTCCATGTTTTAAAACAGTCGTATTACTCTTTAGTTGAGTCACAATTACATCATGGTATAACTGCATGGGGCAATGCGAGATGCTGCCGGACACTTCAATATACCCAAGACAAAATTGTAAAATCTTTAAATAAAAAATTGTACCATTCCCACAACAATACTGAAAGCAATAATAATATAACACAAATATTCAAAAGTCACAACATATTAAACATTAAACAACTGTATGCCATAACTGTTGCCAGTGAAATTTCTAACGATCCAAATCTTGCGAAACCAATTGGACATCAATACAATACTAGAAGAAGAAGAGACGGACGATACGCAGTGCCAAAATTTGCAAATGAATGTGATAAATTCTCATTAGCAATAGCAGTACCAACCATTCTCAATGATATACCTAAAGATGTTTTAGATATAAGAAACAAAACACAGAAAATCAAAAAGATTAAAAAATTATATATAAATAGCTAAATGAATTGTAAAACTTTATAGAATTTTTATCTTTAATATAGTCTACAGCGAAATTGATAAAATTGTATGAGGTATCTTAGATAGACATCCTTCGGGCTTCGTAGGATTAATTAAATAAGCACTTCAATGTAAAAATCTCGAAAATGATCAATAAAGAATTTGAATTTGAAAAAAGGTTATTTCGGTTCCTCCCCCACAAAAGTTCGAAAATGTTCGTAAAATTTGGGCGCACGATAACTCTTGAAGGGAGTAACCGTACTTTGCACATCGTGAAATTTTTACCAGACTTAGATGAGGTTCCAATATGGACTCAATCCCTCCACTCCTTCTGGTACCTCTCACACAAATTTTCGGAAAAGTTCAGTTTAAGACCTGCTCTCGAATCGCTTTGTTTTTTATTTTATCAACTTGTATTTACTTTCTTCTATACGACGGTGCAAGTTTCTTCCTGTGCAAGTCCATACTTCCTGAGAAAATAGCCTGAAAGGTGCAACAAACCCCTATGACAACGTGTGTAGTGGTTGGAACTCAAGATTACTCTCGAACGGATCTGCCGATTCGGTCCAAAATTTGTCCTTCGTAATATTTTGTCAAAGCTTAGTTGTAGTTCGAAGATAACCAATATCGGTCCACTCCTTCAGGTACCTCACCCACAAAAGTTCAAACATTTTCGGAAAAGTTGTGCGCACGATAACTCTTGATGGGAGTGATAGATTTGGTCCATACTTTGGATATCCTAATATATCTACCAGATATAGATCAGGTTCGAATATGGACTATATTTGTCGACACCTTCTGGTACCTCCCACACAAAATTTCGGATAAGTTCACTTTAAGACCTCCTCTCGAATCACTTTGATTTTTATTGAAGCGACTTGCATTCGCTATTTCCATTACGACGGTAAAGGTTTTTTCAGGGGCAAGTCCATATTTCTTGCGAAAACAGCCCGAAAGTTGTAAAAATCCCTATGTCACCATATGTAGCGGCCGGAAAAAAAGTTGGCCCTCGTCATATTTTGTCCAAACTTAGTTTCATGGGGGCAATACCGGACCACAAATTCCGGTACTTCTCCCCTATATTTTAAAAATGTCACTACATGGTAGAACGATATGTCTTGAACGGGGCAACCAATTCAGTCCAAACTTTGGATCTCCTAATATTCTGAAGAGACTGTAAATACATTCGATCTGTCCGTAGATGAAAGTTTCAATTCACATTGGTTGAGGGTATATCTCTGTCGGCAAAGCCGACTGACACTTTTTTACTTATTTTATTAATAATGATTTCAGATTCCACATACATATATTCCACATACGGTCTGTTCCAGTACTGCAAGAATCTACTAATTTTTACTATTTTTTTCGATAACATAAAGGAAAAAAACTTATCGTAGTAAAAAGTTGTAACTTTTTGCAGGTTCTGGAACATAGCAAAACATTTATGCTCTGTACCAGAACCTGCAAGAATCTACTAATTTTTACTACGATAACAATTTTCCCTTTATGTTATCGAAGCAAATAGTAAAAATTAGTAGATTATTGCAGTTCTGGAACAGACCAATATTAAAAAATCGAAAAAAATTGTATTGGCTTATATGAAGTACAGGTAGAGAGAGTATGCCTCAAAAAATATCAAGTCGATCGGATAAAAATTGGCTGAGATATGACCGTTCAAAATTAAGAACCCATTGTGTTTTGTGTGTATAGGCGCAACATACAACGCGTTTTTCTCGAAATAGCCCAAAACGAATTTACCGATCTTCATACATTTTAGTGAAATTATTAAATACAAATCGTGTCCCTAAGCGAGACAGTTTTTTTTCAATTTTTTGTCCGATTTTTTGAACAAAAAACTATCAACTTTTTTTAGAATTGAAAATTTGACTTTTCTAATCTATTTTTTAAAATTCTGTTTCGCTTATAGACAAGATTAAAATGTTCTTCAAACGCTCACAAAAATACACGAAGATCGGCCCATCCGTAATCGAGCTATCGTTGGCACCGCAAAACGCTTTAACAGAAAGAGGGTTTCGTAGGTAGCAATTTACCACAAAACTATGCAATATTTTTCAACATTAAAAATTCCAAAATTTGTATAAGATGTGCACTTTCAGATGAAAGAAAGAATAAGTTAAAATTTTTTTTTGTTTCTTCGGAAAAAAATCATGTAATATGATTTTTTTTGCACAACTAGGTATAACCCCTTTAGTTCAAAAATGGATCATATCGTTTTGATATAAACTTCGAATTTTACGAATTATAAATGTTTTAGTCACATTTTCCGTCGTAATTAGCCGCACTTTGACCTTTCGCGTTGTCTATGAACCAGAAGTCTCCATATTAACAATACATAGGTCAATGTTTTTGCGTGGTCTCCATATCCCACAGATTTTGAAGGTTTTATCTACATTCGGATTTTCTATAACCAAATTTCCAACCAAGTCAGCTCTCCCCTTAAACCATTGTTATTGTCCCATATTTTAGTATAGTGCACAGTGTCTCCAAAATGTTTTTTTTTTTTTTTGACAAAACTCATGGGATTTTCTTAGCGAAATCGGACTCTTTTTCAAAATGAGCTTTTTTATTTCCTTTATTTTTTGCTGTGGTGATGCTGTTCAGCAGCAAAATGATTTGTTGTTTTCAGATTTTTTGGCTAAAGGTTCCAGAAAACAAGAAAAACAAGAAACAAGGGAACTGATGAAGATTTGTGGCGTGATCTGAAACTATAGTATTCCCTGCCTTACCCCTTGGTAAACATCGCCACTAATAAATTAAAGTTGTTTTAATAAAATATTAAAACAACGACTATGGGATTAAGCCTGACTATTTTGAAAAAACAAAATAGAAGTCGTCATCCCAAACAAAAAACGCCAACCCACCTAATTGTGAGACCGGGCACCGTCAAAATGTTGTTTATTGCTGTAGTATGCAATACCAACAAATTAGTTATGTGTTTTTTCGTCGAGAATCGACGAACGCATAGCAGTGGGAAAAATTTGGTTTTGTTTGCAAGTGAAGTTGCTAGAGTTTAGGTAGTGCCAAAGAAATTCTCGATCAGAGTGTTTCTTTGCGCACGTATCTATTTGAGCTAGCAATTGACACTTGGGTATAAAAAGTTTCTTGTTGAAAAACAAGAAACAAGGGAACTGCCTTACCCCTTGGTAAACATCGCCAATTTTTTCCACTAATAAATTAAAGTTGTTTTAATAAAATATTAAAACAACGACTATGGGATTAAGCCTGACTATTTTGAAAAACAAAATAGAAGTCGTCATCCCAAACAAAAAACGCCACCCTCCTAACTGGTTCCAGAAATATCGCACCTTGAAAAATACGAATTCTATAAAAACTATGTCCAAAGAAATACTCATACTTACTTAGCTGGCCCATTGATAACATTTATTCCATAAGCCGAACTAAGAAAAAATTTCCATTCCTCTCTTTTAGTTGATTTTTTCCAATTTGGAATATGTATCTTGTTTTTTGATTTCGTCTTCCACTTGCTGACTCCATCGAAGCCTGGCCTTCCAGTTCTGCGTGTACCGCAACACGCCCCATATTTATACGCCTCTTTAGTGGCCTCATCCATCGCTCATTTTTACATATGGCCTAGCCATATCTATACTGATGTCGTTGTATAGCAGATACAGCTCGTGGTTCATACGATTTCGATATTCACCTTCAACGCATATTGTCCCATAGATCTTTCGAAGGATTTTCCCGCAAACACACGAAGCACTGCTTTGTCTGGTTGCGCAATTACTCAGGCTTCGGAACCGTACATTAGCACAGTTAGTATCAGTGTTTTGTAAAGCGTTTTTTTATTTGACGAGATGTGGCTTTGTTTTTAAACCGCTTAGTAGCATCTATCGGCCAATACAATTCTTCTTCTTATTTCACAACTGATGTTGTTTGTTGTGCTTATGGCGGTGCCGAGGTAGACGAAGTCTTTTACTACCTCAAAATTATAGGAACCAACTTCCACTGTTGGTCGGAGCTCTATAGACGCATTGCGCGTCGACACCATCAACTTTGTCTTTTCGCCGTTTATCGTCAGACCCACTTTTGCTGATTCTCCTTCGACCTTCTTAAAGGTATCAGTTACTTCCTTTTCTGATCGTCCCATGTGGCTGTTGCTCTATATTGTACCATTTCTTTGGACATTTGCATCTCGTATAACCTTTTCCAGCAGGATGTTGAACAGGTCACACAAAGGGCTGTCTCCTTGTCTTAAACCTCTTTTGGTACAAAATAGTACGGAGAGATTCATTCCTATTTTAACTGAGGGCCTGATATCAGTTAAAGTCATCTTACAAAGCCGAATGAGCATTGCATATCTGGTCAATGGTGAACTTGCCAGGTCTACTGTCGCATTGGTATGGTCCAATTATTTCGTTGACCATGGGCCTTAGTCGTTCGCACAATATCCCTGACACTATCTTGTAGGCGATAGGGAGAAGACTTATGCCCCTATAGTTGGAGCATAAAGTCTTATCTCCTTCCTTATGGACGGGACACAGGATGCTCAGGCTCCAATCGTCGGGTACGCGTTCTTCCTGCCAGATGGAGTTAAATAGCTGATGCATTCACCTTATCAGCGTGTCGCCTCGGGTTTTAAACAGCTCGGCTGGTAGGCCATCAGCTCCTGTTGCCTTATTATTCTTCAGCCGGTTTATAGCTGTCTTCCTTTACCTTTACCTCATCTTGACTCGGTGGTATACATTCAATAACATTTTCTGTGATTGGATCTGTGGTATCTTCGTCGTCTTCGCTGGTAGTGGATACCAACAGTTTGTGAAAAATGTTCTTTCCATATCCTGAGCACACTTTTATGTAAAAATTTGGTAATTTTTGAAAAAAAGCATTTTTGCCAATGCATATTGAATATGGATACACTATGCATCGATTGGAATGCATAACAAGTAGTACTAGTAGTATGTAAGAATAAGTCAAAGGCAAGGCATGAAAGTTTAAACCGCTCAGTTTTTACGCTACAAGCCAAATACTAAACGCAATTATATGTATATGTAATTCATGTGTATGTATAATTCATGTAAAAAATATAGCTGATACCTTCATATGGGTGCTATTATAAAACGAAGATCTATACCCACATTTTTTAGTCTGAGAAGTTTTTCGACTACTGGTCCGGTACTAAATGCCATATTATTGCCAATTTTCTCAGAAATTTTAACTAAAAAAATTTAATATACATACATACATATCTAAAATGGGCGGTACTGCTATTGAGGCAATAACAACATGAAGACAGATTTATGTATGTCCAAAATGTTAGATGGAGAAGTTGGCTGACCGCTGGGAACCCTATATCCATTTTTTTTTTTCAATTTATTCAATGTTATTTATGTACAATGTTCAAATTTTGCCCCAGCGCCTTAGAGGCATTATTGGGGCGAACTCTTTAATTACAATTTCAGTTTAAGTGGACGTGTTTTGCAATATGCAAATAACACTTGTGTTAATTATGATGATGTTTACTTTACATCAGAAGCATTTCCATATTGCTTGATAAGAAATTCTTTAGTTCCCTTTTAAAGGACGATACTTTTGGACAGTTTTTAATACTGTCTGGTATATGATTAAATTCTAGACAACCATTATATTCAATTCTTTGTTTTGACAATTCCAAGCGGCATCTCTTGACCCGTAAGTTTGAACTGTTCCTTGTATTAATCGCAGTTTGGTTAACTTCAAACGTTATTGTTCTTGGACCAACATTATGCCAAACCTTATACATATACGTCAGAAGTTGCAATTTGTATATTCCGTACAAGGGTAGAATATTATTATTTGGATTCATATACAAGTCCTGTGTAGGGTACAATCTCGGCAAATTAAAAACAAGTTTCAACGCTTTATTTTGTGACTTTTGTAGGGATTTTAAATGTTCACATTTTTTGTACACATAAACCATTGCCATATAGCTAAAATGGCTTTGTATTAATGAATTGTATAGAAGTAGTTTAGTTTCCATACTAAAAATATTCTTGAATTTGTATAATAATCCAATGGCAGGAGCCACTTTCCTTTTTACTTCGTCAATATGCATAGTCCATGATAAATTATGCTGCAGAGTTATTCCTAAATACTTTAAGGACTGGCATTCATAAATATGGGTATCTCCGATCGTAATGCTGAATGAAATATCGTTTTGGGGACATCGAGGTGAAATCGAATAACTTTTGTCTTTTCTGAATTTAATACCAATTTATTTAGTCTGCAATACTCCATTATTAATTCAGCATCGTGTTCCATCTGGTATTTTAATATTATGTCATGATTGTATGGATAAATCAACGCAATGTCATCAGCGTACATTACTAATTTCCCAATAAGATGTAGTTTGGATAAATCATTTACGTGTATTCTGTATAAAAGTGGACCCAAAACACTTCCTTGGGGCACGCCGTGTTCCACTATTTCAATCTACTTCTTACGCCACCGATCTCCACAAACTGCTTCCTGTTTTGAATATAACTTTGCAGTAACTTTAATTCCCTTTGCCGCACACCATAATAGGAGAGTTTTGCGAGTAGTATCCGATGGTCAACAATGTAAAAAGCCTTCGATAGATCATAGAATGCTGCACCAACTCCGCCGAAGCTTGCATCAAGACCGTCACAAATAAGGTTAACAACATTAACAATAGCATCCTGCGTTCCACTACCTTTCCTGAAACCAAATTGAAGTGGATACATTTGTTCTGTATTTTCCAGAAATGTTGAAATCTGCTTGTAAATTAATTTTTCAAACAATTTATCTATTACCGGCAGCAATGCAATTGGCCTGAAGTCACATGTTTTAAAAGAATTCCTAATTTTGGGAATTGGTACAATTTTAGCGATTTTCAAATCTTCCGGGTAAGTTGATACATTTATCATCGTATTAAAAATTGAGGCCAGGTGCCCACTAATAAAATCTTTCACCATTACCAGTACTTTGCCTGATATTTCATCATGTCCAGGACTTTTACTTTTATCAATCTTTGAAATTAAGTCAGCCATCTCTTCTCTACTAACATCCTCAAAACTAAATGTCGATTGGCAGTGAGATAGACGATTGAGATTCTCAATGTCATCACCTTCTTTACAGATTATTTTCTCTTTAATTATTTTTGGGATATTCGAAAAATATTCGTTAAACATATTACATTTGGCCAAGTCATCGTCAATTAGTTGATTAATATCATTTTTCAATATTATTCTTTTTCATCTTTCCTTCCCAAACACTCATTGAAAAAATTCCAACATTTTCGTGGGTTTTGATTTAATTGTCCCATTTTCCAGCTAACATATGAATCCATACAACATTTGCGATTTTTATGACTCTGCTAATATTTTTAAGAACATATTCAGTTTTCTGATCTCTGCCATGCTTCCTCCTCCTCGCTAATAGTTTATCCTTGTATTTTCGGAGTGACTGTAGCTGATCATTTTCCCATGGCACTAACATTGCTTTAGATTGCACTTCAACTTCTTATATTTTTGTATTATTATTTGTGACATTTTTAAAAGTATGGATAATGTTAGCTATATCTGCTGAAGGGTTGGTAGAACTGTTGAAGGTGGTAAGGTAGTTTTGAATTTTATTAGTTATATTCTTGTAATTATAGCTTTTAATTGTTGTCTTGGTTACTTGAATACTTTTGAGCGCACTTCCAATTCGGCACCATAAAATGTTGTGGTCCGACATTTTACATTCGACAGAGTTTATTTCTAATCTATCCGGAATATTAGCATATACATGATCAATTGATGTATTACTCTTTGGCCGTGTTACTAGTTCGTGGCATGATACAAAGTTCACACATGATATATGTAAACTGATCAACATTTGAGTCTCCGGCAAATATTGTAGCATTATGAAAGGATTCACACAACTCGTTTTCTAAATAACATAGGAATGCGCTCAACGGACATTGTGGAGAACGGTAAAAAGTGATAAATTTTAAGGGATTTCCATTTATTAAGAAACAATCTAACGAAATCCGAATAGATTCAATATAATTTTTGCTTTCACAGTATTCGACAGTATACGATAGATGATCCCGCACATACAGAGAAGTGCCTCCATACCCATCTTTCCGGCAGCAATGTATTGAACTATACCCAGGTATTTTATATATTTCTGCTATGTCACTTTGAAACCAGGTTTCTTGAATAGCAATCATATTTGGCAAACTGGAAGATGTGCTACTAAGGTCTTGAATTTATTGAATTTGTTAAGAGAAGAAATGCTTCTGATGTTTACAGAAATTATATTGAAATCGAATTCACTATTATATTTCAAATTTTCAATAAAAAATCAATATTAATTAAATAGTTGGTATTATTCATCATTATAAAATTAGATTATATAAAGAAATGAAAGACTGATGTATATTACATGTTTTAGTTATTTCGATTGACAGGTGAAACAAAAGCCGCTTGACCATCGTTATCAGTTCCATCAGAATCTTCATCTTCTTCAGATATTGGTATTGTTCTCATAGACCTTCTTCTTGGTTGTTGCTTCAAGCAATAAGGCATCTACATGAATTTAGATCGACAATGTAGACAACAACTTCATAAATAACATTTTTTTAAATAATTTGTTTCCGCTAGTAAATAATCGGTGAGAGAATTTCTTCCAATGAAGGTAAACAAACAAAACGATTCCCGTACCAATCACACAAAGCCACAAACTTTTTAGCTTCTCTGAATCGTTTCATTCTCACAACCAAAACAAAACCACAAACTTTTCAATGTAAAACAAGTAAGTACGTATCAGTCAGATGTGCTGATGGAGAAATACGTTCAGCCACTGACCAAGAAAAACACAACAAAAACAAACCAAACACAATAATTATCCCGTATATAAAATATATTGATTTTATATCACGAGTTTGCTTTAAAATCTGTAGGTACCGTATCGTGGGCTTATACCAAATCATTGACATATACCAAACATTTTTGGCAACCAAACTTCCTCATAAAGGACTCAAAATATTAAATGATGTTGAAATAAGTTTGAAAGAAATTTGTGAAAAAGTTTTAGAGATATATTGCACAATATCCGACAGGGTTTTGAAGCTTTTGGGCCATTATCTTAGGAAGTATTGACTTACTCCGGAACAAAATGTACCATTGTAAATGAGACCGCTCCAACAATCTACTGAAAAATAGTCAAAACGATGCGAGAGGAGCTCCTGAACTTCACATTATCCGAATTTTGGGTGGGAGGTACCCGAAGGAGTGGACAGATATAGTCTATATTTCAATCCCATATTGGACTGGATGAAATAATACGATGCGCAAAGCTTGCATCAATCAAAAACTCCTCGCGAGGATTATCTTGCGGATTTGCCATTTTGGTTGGTGCCGTCAGGGTTTCTTCGAGCTTTTAGGCCAATATCTCAGGAATTATTGACTTACTCCGGCAAAAAATTGTACCGTCATAAAAGGAGCCGCAAGGAAAACTTACTGAAAAAAATGCAAAACCATCCGAGAGGAGCCCTTAAACTTCACTTTATCCGAATTTTGTGTGGGAGGTACCCGCTTGGGCGATGGGCTAGTTCGGCATCGGAAACTCGTCGATTCTCAGCGTTACAGTAACTAGTTCCACTTCTGACCCCTCACAGTGCAATCAACTGTAAACTTTAACATGGGGATGTCATAGGAGGTAACCAATTGACACTCTATGCATTACCTGTAGGTGGTATTGTACTAGTTCCAGGTTTACAGTCATATACCAGTTTATTTATAAAAAAAGTGGTGGGAAATAGTCACACAATTGACGCTTCGTCGTTTACTTGGGGATATATAGGTGTTAATTGGTTCCCTTCGCATTACTTATGGGTCAATTGTGAACTAGTACCACTTACCTCTAGCTTAGGACTATTTAAATTGCGGCAATTGGAATTGCTAGCGGGTAGAGGGAAGAAGAGGGCGATTTGCATATTTCCGTCGTATTCCTTTTTTATACCAGAACAATATGAATAATATGAACGAAGATATTCATTCCATCAACACTAGCTTCTGTTATTGGATGCTTCATTTATATTAAAGTTATGAAGAAAATGTAAATGTGAATTATTTATACAACTCGTCGTTTAAGTTAAGTTAATTAAGTCGCAACTGACGCCTCCTCGTTTACTTGGGGATAAAAAGGTGACAATTGGTTCCCTTCGCATTACTTAGGGGCCAATATTTGTACTAGTACTGATTAGAACTAGTTCTGGACTACTTAAATTGCGACAATTGGAATTTTCGTCCCCACAGGGTACCTGAAGAAATAATACGATGTGCAAAGTTTTGACCAAATCGATTGCTCCCTTCGAGATTTATCATTCAGACCATTTTACAGAAAAATGTTGAACTTTTGTGGGGGAGGTACCAGAAGGATTGGACCGATATGGCCCATCTTCGAATTTACACTAAGTTTGGATAAAATATTACGATACCCAAAATTTCGTTCGAATCGGTTGAACTGTTCGAGAGTTATCGTGCGCACAAGCCTAACAGACAGACATTTTTCGTAGCAAAGGCTGAGTGTATAAAGATGAAAACAGTAATGTTTTGAAATTTCCCTGCGGGGAGATAAATTAGCTTAAAATTAATTTGTAACTAGTTTAAAATAACCACAACTGGTTATTTTCTGACTATTATCCTTTATGCCAACTAACTATTTTAACATGGGGATGAGCTAGGCAGTGGACAATTGTCCATCTCTGCATTACTTTTAACTAGTTACTAACCAACTATTTTTGACTAATTTATATCTAACTATTTTTTGACTTATTATAGTCAGCTAATCTTAAAGAGAGTGAAAAAAAATATTTTTTATTTATATTTTTATTTCTCTTTATTTTCTCTTTTGATTTTATCTTTGCCTTTTTATTTTGACTCCAGTTATTTCTCAGTTATGTTTCCTTGTTAACAATTGTTCCTCTTTTGATATGTCGAGTCTATCAAAACTAGCTTGTATAATCGTATGTTACATTTGTATCGAAATAATTACCAAAGTGTATATGAAAATTGTGTGCGTCGAAAACACACTATTGAGCATTCAACGTTTTCAACTGGTTGATCTCTAGATGACTTTTCAACTAATTTATAGTTGGTTGTAGAATAATTGCTTTGTAACTGACTATTTTCAAAGTGGTTGATAACTAGCTGAAAAGTAGTGCAGAGATAGTCAGTTGAACATTTTTTTATTGTTCAATCTGGTTGATCAATAGATGACTTTTCAGGCAATTTGTAGTCAGTTGTAGAATAATGAATTTATAAATAACTATTTTTTCAACCGGTTGACAAAATTCCCGCAGGGTTACTTCGGATATGCTTTGACGAGTTGTTTCATTCACCACCGAAAAAAAAATTTTGGCAAACGTTTGCCGTGCGTTTTGGTCAATGACACACTCAGGCACGCACACATGTGATTGCTTAGAGGTAGTTTACACTATCTATCAATGTCATATGACACGAAAAAAAACCATTCCATATCTACCCACGGAGGCAATGTGGAGACGTAGTTTTTTTATATTTTTGCTGGTGTGGGCCCACAGAGTAAATGGCGTAAGGAAAATCTCCAATATTGCACATATTAGCGAATATATAACGATGGAAAATTTCATGTCATATAACAACCCTATAAACTGACATCAACATACCACAGTGAATATTTTATCAACCACCAAACGTTTTTGATTTATTCACATGTGTTTAGTTAAACTAAACTTTAGTACCTACTATTTAATTTTCTATCTGTTCTTGTGGAGTTGAGTACTTTTCGCTTTTCGTTTTGTTCGCACTCATTCGTGAGTAAACAGAGCAAACAAAACGAAACTAAACAGCGAACTCTGCCAACGTGGGTTATGTTTCGTTTTGTATTGTTCCTATGGAAAATAAGAAACGAAACGATTGGAAATGTTATTAAAAGTATTTTTTTATTTCTTCGCCTTTGAATTCGTTTGAATTCTGTTGTTTCATTTTATTAATTCGCAAACATTTACTTAATATGCTGTATCAGTAAAAAAATATTCTTCTTAAAGAAAAAATTAAATTAAAAAAGTAATCCGCTGCGGACAGGATTCGAACCTGTGCGGGTAGAACCCAATGGATTTCAAGTCCATCTCCTTAACCACTCGGACACCGCAGCTGTTGATATGTTGGCGGCTAATTTACAGTTTTCTAAGTGATCATTAATTAAAAAGAGGAAATAAACCCCTTTGGAAATGACAATAAGAAACACATATTTTATATTATGTGGAAGCGGCCAACAACAACATACGTTGTTGTTATATTCTTTTGAATTGTTTAGTCAAACAAAATTTCTTTCAGTTCTATTTAACAGCCAGTAGGTACATTGTAGTATACCCATATAAAACAAAAACGGTAACAGAACACTTTGTGTCATGTTTATTTTCTGACTCATCAACAACAGAACACCCAAAATCAACGAGAAGAGTATTGTTGACTTACCCTGTTTTTGTAAAAAAATGTCATGTTCTCACACGAATTGTCAAATTTTGTAGATCGATTTACTCTCCTTAGCGCAAATGTGGAACTCTGATTTTTGAATGAGGAATTCTTAACTATGTACATATATATAGAACGAGTCTACGAAGAATTAGATCTGTATGTCATCTAGGGGCTGAACTATGGATGCCAAAATTATTATGAATATACATATGTATGTACATATGTATGTAGATGAACCAACAAAAAATAGTTACAAAAACAGGGGGTTGGTTAATGACTTCACAAGACATATTCGAGTTCATTGACAGGCAATTCGAGTGTGTTGTTAATGCGTAGTCGAAATTATTGGAACTTAATATTAATCACAACAATAATAACATGTGGTTTACGACTCTCACGAAATACATATGTACATATGTATGTACCTAGCACATACAGTTTGACAACAAATGTATTGCAAAGGCCGAAATTGTAAAAAAATTTCATATTAACTGTTCGCTTATGGCAACAAATTATGTTAAAACTATACGGTTTTTTGTGTAAATCTCTTGCATTGGCCCTCAAAACAATATTCCGTCAAAATATACAACATTTATTTGCAATTTATAACAAATACGGACTAAAATACGAATTACCTACTACTTTTAGGTGACTATAAATATATTGCAATGGGAAAAGCAGTACTATAAAACGAACCATTTTTGCAAATTTTTGGAGTTATTACGCATTTTTATGACTTTTGCGGCTGATAATGGACTAACAGTATTGCATGTGATAAAGGTCATGGAGGGTCTTCATACAGGTAAAAAAACGCTTAAGACCATATTAACAGTAAACAATGACTAGACATCGGATATTTGCATGCTTTTTTATTTCTCATCCGATTGGACTCAAATTTTGGATCTAGGCGTTTTAAGGGTCAATTTTTCGTTATTTGGGGTCATATCAAAAATATGCCAAAAAATATGCAAAATTTGCAAAAAAAAAAATATGCAAAATATGCAACAAAATATGAAAAAAAAATATGCAAACAGTTTTTGGGCGAAAATCGTCATAAAAGTCGTAAAATTGTCAATTAATGTTAGAAAAATCCTCAAAAATCTTCAAAGTGTTCTAAATTAAGATAGCACTATGCAACACTGAAAATGCAAACAAGTTTTAGTATGCATTTTTTGAAAGTACATATTAAGACTACAAAAACCCCAGTAGGGTTTTGTCCTGTCAGATCCAGTTCGGATTTTATGGTCTAAATCTACACTTTTTTGCATTTATCAGGCTTTTACCTCAGAAACTAAAAGGAATTTGGCCTTGCTGTCTTTAGCAATATTGTAGCCCTAAACTAGTAGAACTTATCTTTTGAAAAAACCACATAAGTAAACTCCATCTGAGGCATCAAAATCTATAAAATATAAAAAATTTTACATAATTGCTGAAATTCTGGTCAGTATCGGCTAAACTATTGGGAGTTGAACCAAGTAACCTTCTGCAAAAATCTTCCAAATAAAGTTCTCAACAATTCTTTAGAACATTCTGAAACTCTAAAATGCTTACTTCATGTTGTTTTAACGGTATTTTGCATCTTATCTTTTACAACACGTATTTCAAACACAGTTCACACCAACAGTTTATTCTCGCATTTTGGATTTCACCATATTATTGACATATTTATTAAATCGTCGTTTAAAGATATACTGAAAACAACATGATACATGCATTTTACAACAATGGCATGTTCTGAAGAGTTGTGTATTACAGGGAATATTTTTCCAGAAGAAAATATTCCGAAAAAATTAAGGGTTTTGGAGTTACGGTGCAAAATATATTAAAATTTTGGAATTTTTGCATATATTTTGAAATTTGAGGCAATAAATGTAGTTTTTCGAGTTCATTATTTCCCCAAATATTTTATTCTTGTCCTCATCTGCAAATTTGCTTCAGAGATCATAAGAAGATTCGCATTGGTTTCAGAGATATAGCCCCGAATTTCTTTAAAAACTCAAAATTTAAGCATGTTTAGATGGGGTCATAAAATACGAGCTGGATCTGACACAACAAAAGCCAACTAGGGTTTCTTGTCGTTTGGGTCTGTACTTTCAAAAAATATTCAGATCGAATTGTTTGCACAAGATCACCTTAAAAATGTTGCACAGTGTAGTTGGTCGTTTAACGTCGATTTTTTAGCAGATTATTATGTTATCGAGACCTCGTACGACAGTGTGTTGTAGGGTATAAAAGTATGGTATTGTAATACAATTTTTTATATTAAACTATGCAAAAAAATAATTTTGATAAAATATCAAACGTTCTATGTAAAATTCAATATTTTCTTTATTAAGGCCCCCACTCATTAGTCAGTCTGACTGCCAGCATTTATGGTAGTATGCAGGGATGCCAACTGTTCCGAGGTAAAAATCGCTACAGCCACATACGCACCATAGGTCTGTAGCGATTTTTACCTTAAAACAGTTGACATTTCTGCTTAAACAGTGGTTTTTGTACGTCAAAAATCACCACAAGTAGCGGAAAAACTACCAACTTGGCACCCCTGGTAGTATATGTAAATTTTTGAAATTTTGAGAATGTATGTGTGAGTTTTCCAAGACTGATGAAAATCAAAATAGTTTTGATTTCAAAATGAACCCCCATCCGTCTGGGTGAATTGTGTTTATTTTCAAATTGTCAATAAATAATTTTGAAAAACAGAAAATAATGCTGGTGTTGGAACCCAAATACGTAGAATTCATTCATTTTTGGAGGAGAAATTCAAGATTTTTAGACTTGACTGATGGTTCGTGGTACACACTTGTCAGTCACACATACAGAAAGGGTTCATCGGACTGACGGCACAGACTGATAAATGAGTGGGGGCCTTTATAATTTGTAGCGTTGGGCTGGTTATTGTTCAAAGGGAACAAATCGATGTCGGATTTTTTAAGGCGGCAACCGCATACAGTTTTTAGTTTGGTCAGATTTGAAGACTGACAAAGTTTGAGCACAATTAGATTATGTTAACATGTGCCACTGTGGCCTCGACGTTATGAAAATCTCGATTTTTTTGGCTACTTAGCGATTTCGGCGACCCATTTCTTTGGAATGGTTAAAGCTTTTTGTCCATATTAAGCATTAAATTAAAAGCCATTCTGTTCTTAGCATTTCTTGCTAAACAACAAACTACGTAAGTATTACAGAATTCGAGATAATAAAGCCAATGTCCCGAAAAACGCCTTTGTGCGAAAATTGAGACTATTAAAAAACATTTTCTTTACTTTTATCAATTTTTGGAATGAAAACAAATGTCTTTGGCATTTTGTTCTAAATATTTAATTTATTACATTTACTCGAGAGTCAGACATCATGTGGTTTTTGAGCTATCTGGGTACAGCTGACTACTTGAAGAACGCTCTGGTATGTAGTTCGCAACTTTCAAGTTGATTACCATCCTTTGCGCCTCCTGGAAATTCGGAGTTAAATTTAATTTCTTTTGGAAATTTGGATCGAATATTTCTGAAGAAATTTGAATCTTTGCTTTGTTAAGATTTTTGTCGCCTTTTGGCTCTTTACGGCGTTTTGCACCGTTGGATCAAACAATGCCAAGCCAACAAGTTCAGGACTAAGATCCACAGGTGATATATTATTTTGTTATTTCCTTTTTCTGATACTTGTTTGTCTATGTTTCGTATTTCAATAGATTTTCAATGAGGTCTAGATCTTATTTTGATACTAAACGTATCGTAGAATCTGAAGAACCATCTGTACCGAAAACAATCAAGAAGAAGCTTTATCCGTGAACACCTGAGAATAAACCGTGAAAAATAAACGCAACAGCTTCAAGGAACGAGGATATTTGTGTGCACTGGCATGGAAAACTATTACCAGATACACAAAACAGAGAAGAAAATACGGGTTGCTGTTCTGGTATCACATGGGGGTAAAGAACAACTCCGAGGCGTTCCTGAAACTGACAGTAGTCCATGGGAGGAACAAAAACTAGCAGTGTACAAATGCCTAGAAGAATGGGGTCTCACCAGCTCGAGAAGATATTATGTCGAGAGCTACTGTACCACCGTACAAACTTGTTAGAAAATTGCTGAGAGGGATTTTTGACTTTAGAATATTCTTTTGGCAATTTATTCCGATGGTACTGCCTCCTGGTGGTCCTGTTTACAGCGATATTATATTTTTTCCCTTTTAACCATTCCACAGTGGAAAAAAGTACCGATTTAGCTCGACAAAAATAAAAGTCGATGTTCATTGTATGTTTGTCCATAATTTCGATATGAACAGCTTTAGATTGACAATTTTACTTAATTTACCAAATATATTGGTAAACCTATTTTTACCAAAGAGCGGGACCTATCGATTTTCGATATTTTAAAGATTTCTACCACATTATCCAACCGAAATGGCTAGGATTTGGTATTTAGACTCATTTGGGGTTATATATACATTCCTATAAAATTTTCGGTATAAGTCCACGTTTTCATATAGCCCCCATAGAACGGTACCACAGATTTCGGTAATTTTGAAGGTTTTAGCCACATTATCCAACCGACACAGCTGAAAGTTGGCATTTAGTCTTCGTTGGGGGTGAAAAATATTCCGAAGGAGAGTTTTTGGCGCAGGTGCACTTTTTGATATGGCCTCCATAGAATTTTAGCATTTTTAGATAAATAATAATAAAAACAGGTATTACATATTTTGTTGCAGATTGTTGCAACTAAAATGTTACAAATTTGTTAAGAACTATGTGTACTGAAAATAAAATAAAAAAATCTACGCGCCATCCCGCGACACTCCTTACTAAATACTTTAAGAAAGTACACAAGCTGAAAGAAAATCGGATGTCACATGTTTTAAGTGTAAAATCCGAGTTACAATAAATAACATCTTATAGGTATGTAATTTTTTTCTTGTTCTTGTGCTAGATCGTTCTTTTTTCCACGTTCCTGGCCACGCACAGTGTTGCCGCTTCCATACAAATGTGGACAACAATAGAAGGCATTGACCTAGGTTGATGAATTTTTGCACAATTACTTATGAGGGCACAGGAATGAGTTCGAATCTTCGGCTTTCCTTTTTCACTTGCAAACATCATCGGACATTAAGCTCGACTACAACGAGAAATGAATTAAAATTAATATTAAAATAGATCTTCGCCCTAATAGGCAACATTTTCAAATAAAGTGATATATATAAAGTTTTTTTTTAATAGACTCCATTTTTGCCCTAAGGCCTTTTTCGGGACATTGGATTTATTATCTCGAATTCAGTAACACTTACGTACATTGTTGTTCAGCAAGAAATGTTAAGAATAGAATAGCTTTTAATTAAATGCGTAAATACGGGCAAGTAGTTTTAACCGTTCCACATATATGGGCCGTCGAAGTCGCCAAATAGCAAACAAATAGATTTTCATAAGTTCGAGGCCTGAGTACCACGTGTTAACATATTCGAATTGTGCTCAAACTTTGGCAATCTTAAAATCTAACAATACTAAAAGGTTTAGGCGGCTTCCGGCTAAAAAATCCGAGATCGATTTGGTCCTTTGAGTTAAAACCAGCCCAATGCTACAAATTAAATTAAGATGCTACAAAAAAGAAAATATTGAATTTTACATAAAACATTTGATATTTTATCAAATTTTATATTTTTACATAGTTTAATAATAAAAAAAATGGTCGTAAATGGTATCAATAACATAATAATCTGCTGAAAAAAACGACGTTATACGGTCAACAGTCTTAGTTTAGAACACTGTTATGTATTTTTTGATGGTTTTTCCAACTTTAAATGACAATTTTACGACTTTTATTATGATTTTCGGCCAAAATCTTTTTGCATATTTTGTGCATATGCAAAATATGCAAAATAAATACGAAATATGACCCTGCCATTGAATTTATATTTCTTTGAAACGAATTTTGGTCCAATCAGAATCTTCGTATTTTTAATATTAAAAAATATGCAAATATGCAAAATCCGATGTCTAACAATGACGAAAGAATGAATATTTGACCCAATATGTATTGCCTGATAATGGACCAATGCAAAACAGTCCGATTTTGGCTTTTAAACATCAATATACCTCTGGAAAGTATAGGGGAAAAATAGACCCTCAGTGCAGTATTTTGATATGACCAACAACAGAGCCATATTTACTCTCTCACTAGTATTGGAAAGACTTAATTTTTACAAAATAGATAGATATTATCCTCTACGATCATAACAATCACAAAAAGTGCGTCAAGGCCAGTAAAACCCATAGGATATTCTTTAGCATGCAAAAAAGTATGCGAAATCGGGTTCACGGACATGTTAATGATTGTGAAGACATTCCCACTGACATAATTAGAAAATATTTAATAGTCATTATTCTGAAACAAGTTCAACTACCGCCATTCCAAAGGCCAGATCATGACATATAATCCTTATTTGTGTAAATGGCTGATGTAATATACCAACACTAAACTAATAAATACCTCGAGCCTATATCCTGATATCAACCCTTATAAAATTGTTGGATCCGAAATTCGGGAGTTACCGTTCCGTGGGGCGGAAAGTTTTTAGACTCAAAGAAGACTAAATACCAAATCTCCTATATTTCGGCAAAACCTTCAAAATACCGAAAATCAAGAGGTACCATGGTAGACTAAATAACATATTTCAGTCTTTTGGTACGATATTGACGTCACAACCTTCAGAATTACGAAAATCGGGAGGTACCGTTATATGGGGAACTATATCGAAACGTGGACCTATCCTTACAATTTCGGTCAGAAAGGTTTTTACCTCCAACAAAGACTAAATACCAAATTTCAGACATTTCGGTGGGTTGCTGTGGACACAACCTTCAAAATACCTAAAATCGGGAGGTACCTTTCTATGGGCGCTATATGAAGGCGTGGAACTATACCGAAAATTTTCTGGGAGAAAGTTTTATACCCACAACGAAGACTAAGTACCAAGCTTCAGCTATTTCGCAGTGATAATAATGCTAAAAACCTTAAAAATCGTTCTATGGGGGCTATACTAAGAAGTGGACCGACAAATTTCATATGGAACGTTTAATACCCCAAATTAAGACCAAATACCAAATTTCAGCCATTGAGAACATTGAGGCCACAACCTTCATAATACGGGAAATAGGGAGGTACCGTTCCATGGGGGCTATACTAAGGCGTGGACCTGTACCGGCAAGTTTCTGGGTGAAAATTTTATATTTACATTGAAGACTAAATACCAAATTTCAGCCATTTCTGAGGAATATTGAGGCCACAACCTTCAAAACGCCGAAAACGGGGCAATATGAAGGCGTGGACCTATACCGACACAATTCACATGGAACGTTTAATACCATAAATGAAGAACAAATACCAAGTTTCAGCCATTTCGGTGGATTATTGCGGCCACAACTTTCAAAATACCTTAAATCGGGAGGTACCGTTATATGAGGGCTATATGAAGGCTTGGACCTATACCGACAAATTTCTGTGGGAAAGTATTATACCCCAAACGAAGACTAAGTACAAAATTTCAGCCCTTTCGGTGTTATAATGAGGCTAAAACTTTCAATATACCGAAAATCGGGTGGGCTATGTCAAAACGTGGACGGATATAGGCCATTTGTAATACCAAACATCCTAGGACTAATAGAAACTTCTATACAAAACAAGTAAAAAAGTGTCAGTCGGCTTTGCCGACAGATATATACCCTGTGAAGTGAAACTCTCACCTACGCACAGTGCGAAATTTGGGAAGTTTAATGGAACTTTAAGGGATTTTCAAAGTACATGAAATTAATTAAACTTTTATTGAATTCGTTAGCTAAGTACTCCACTGCAAATGGTCCATACTCAGTTTGCCGATTTACTTCACGAAACGAATTAAAAATGCACTTTTGTTTAATAATTTTTTTTTTTGTAAGAAATGTATTTTTGATTCATTAAAAAATGGAGTGGCGCGGACAAATGGTAATTCAGTATGCCATGATTTATTTTTCTTAATATTTTACGAAATAATTATGATATTTTACACTTTAAAAAATGCAAAAAACCTTATTGTTTTCGTGCAATTTTAGTCGGAAAGAAGTGATTTTTTGAAGTTTTCAAAATTATATTTTTTTATTTTCCGTGGACATTTCAAAAGTGATTTCCGTACATTCACATGTTAAGATATATATAATATGAAAGATTGGATTTTCCTCTGTTCGCAAAGCTATAAAACTGGTGCGGTAACGAGCGGTCTTTGGAGATATTCAAGATTTTCTAAAAAGACTTCGGGAATTTCATTCAGTTGCATTTTCCAAAAGTGGAAGGTAAACGCGACAATGAACGCCATTGTTGGCTGTGTTTTGAAGAAATGGACTCACTAATTCTAACAATGATAATTTCTGTAAAATTAAGAAACCTCTCGCAATTTTTCATAGTTTTGACCTCTAAATGTTGGTGATTTACATATAGTGCAACATTTTTAGATGCTGCGGTGCAAATACCAAAATACGTTAAAAATTGTAATGCAGTGTAGGCCTGAACTTGATCTGAAAGACATTATTAACAAAATTAATGGTGCAGACCTGCTGAATTGACCAATAAACATTATAGACACAAATGAAAACAAAAAATATTAACATTTTACTCCTTAATAGATGTGTAGGGTTGTGGGGTCTCTTCAGAATTTTGTGGTCCTTTTTGGACATTTGAACTTGCCGACAAAAATGTGGATTAGCAATTAACTGCACTAAGACATAAATGATGAACCTTTGTAGGGGAGGTACCCTTAGCGAGAACCGATATGAGCCATTTTAGAAGTTAAACTAAAATTTGACAAAATATTAGGAGATCCAAAGTTTGGACCAAATTGGTTGCCCCATTCAAGTGATATCGTCCTAGCATTTTAGTGACATTTTTTTAAATATTGGGGAGAAGTACCGGAAGTTGTGGACCGGTATTGCCCCATGAAACTAAGTTTGGATATAATATGACGAAGACCAAATGTTGAACCAAATCGGTTGAACAGTTCGAGAGTTATAATGCTCTCCGGTCGCCAGAAGATTTTATTTTTGATTTGATCATCAATTATTGTCTACTAAAGTTTTGACAAGTTGATGGTGGATTAGAACCCTAAGACGCCGGCAACCTTGACACTCAGTTGTCGGAGACCCAGGTTCGAATCCCAAATGATGATCAAATCAAAAATAAAATCTTCTGATATAGAAGAGCAATTACTAATGATGTAGGAATAAAACTTACCATAGTATTTGTGAACATTGAAAAATGGGATTACCAAGCAGGACTATAGGAAAAGTTTGGAGTTTCAATTAACTGACATAATTTCGCATATACATTTATCTAATGAAGTGCGATATATATACTAGTTTCCAAGCTTTGCCTTCGTCTGCCACAACAACAACATCCTAATACACCTGAAAATCGGCTTTACCACCCGTGAAACACAGTGTAATGGTTGGATGCGTGGGACTTCGGTAGACTCCTAATTTTTCAATGTATCTCTAAAGGCCTTACAGATCAACTCGAAAGAGAATTAATTAAATATCACTATAAATGGCCTTCGCCTTAATAAGGCAAAAAAGAAAAAAATAAATAAATAAAAATAAAAGTGATTCGAGAGCAGGTCTTAAGGTAAACTTATCCGAAATTGTGTGTGAGAGGTACCAGAAGGAGTAGGCAAATATAGTCCATATTCGAACCTGATCTATATCTGGTAGATATATTAGGATGTGCAAAGTATGGATTACATCGGTCACTCCCTTCAAGATTTATCGTGCGCACAATTTTTCTGAACATTTTTGAACTTTTGTGGGGGAGGCACCTAAAGGAGGGGACCAATATGGCTTATCTTCGAATTTAAACTATGTTTGGACAAAGTATTACGAAGCCCAAATTTTGGACCGAATCGGCAGATCCGTTCGAGAGTTATGTTGCGCTCCATCCACTACACACCAAAGCGATTCGAGAGCAGATCCTAATCTGAATTTATCCGAAATTTTGTTTGGGAGGTACCCGAAGGAGTGGACAGATTAAGTCCATTTTGGAACCTCATCAAAGTTTAGTAGAAATTTCTAAGTTTAGTAGAAATTACTTCCTTCAAGAGTTATCGTGGGGGAGGTACCAGAAGGAGTGGACCGATATTGCCCATCTTCGAACTTAAACTAAGTATGGACAAAATATTACGAAAGCCAAATTGTGTATCGAATCGGTTGATCCGTTCGAGAGTTACCGTGCACTCCAGCCAGCCAGACAAACAGACGGACGGACATGACTAAATCAACCCCAAATTATCTGAAACACATTTCGTCCAAACATACATGGGGTCTAAAGCCATTATTTCGATGAAGCACATTTTGCCCGTATGAAAGTGTATATACCCTCGTTAGCATAAATGCTGAGGGTATAATTACAAAGCTCTATCTTAAAAATTGCGAGCTGTATCTTGATTTCAACAGGCGGACGGACTGGCGGACAGACGGACATTGTTATATCGACTTAGAATTGTACCCTGATCAAGAATATATACACTTTATAGTGTCTATGATGATTATTTCTATTTGTTACAAACGGAATGACAAATTTAATTATGGCACAAAATGGTACAAAAATAATATTTTTAAAGCCGCCACAGTCTACTCTTTCGTCAAAATATACCGTTATGTCACTCTTCATGTCCTCGTTTTAAAATAGAGAGTTTAACAGTACTTTAAACATGTGGGTAAATACTTGGGTAAATTCCCGAGTATTCACCCAAATGTTGGGTAAAAACTATTTAACTGTCGAACCAATTAATGTAGGGTGCCAAAATTTGGCTAATTTTTTTATATCAAATGAACTTCTGGAATTGAAAATGGGGTCTTTGGATCCATGTTTTGTCATAGCCCTCATATAACCTTACGTCCCTATTTAAGGTGTTTTTATCTATTAGCCCCATTTTACAATCTTTTTGGCTGTAATTTGCCACAGTGCGTTCTCAATGTGTATAAAATATCCTTGCACAAATTTGTCGACGTAGGTCCACGTTTTCTTGTAGCGCCCACATAAGGTACAGCGATTTCGAATATTTCCCAAGTATTGGGTAAAAACTGTTAACCTGCCAAACCAATTGACGTAGGGTGCCAAAACGCCGATTTAACGTGATTTTTATCTATGAGCCACATTTTACAATTTTTTTTCAGTACCAGAAGTTATGTTGATATAGAAAGGATTTGAGCCAAGTTTTGGCACCCTACGTCAATTGGTTCGACAAATTAATAGGTCCCATTAAACGGGACTACAATATCAGGACTCCAGACCAAATATAGGAAATAAATAAAAAAAACTAATTAAAAGTGCACAAATTTTTATCTTTTTCCAATATTCGGGCACATATAGACGAGTCTGTTGGTTTTTCATAACATACATATTCTTTAGAAAAGGCATTCGTTTATATATAATATAAATTTTTGAGGGCTTATCAAGGACAGCAAAGATCGACCGATAGAAAAAGTCAATATTTAAATTTTTGGCTTAAAAACTG
Source organism: Musca autumnalis (assembly GCF_047663935.1). Classification (NCBI taxonomy): domain Eukaryota; kingdom Metazoa; phylum Arthropoda; class Insecta; order Diptera; family Muscidae; genus Musca; species Musca autumnalis. Next base: position 125,157,892 of record NW_027411866.1, on the reverse strand, counting down.
AAGTTTTTGGGCAAACACAATTTGAAAATTAAAATCGATCGATGAATTACTACATTTTGATGTCTTTATAGATTTTGATCGAATCACCCAATAATTAAGATTTTATCTAATCTTATGTAAAAGCTCATCAAAATATAATACAGGGATATGGGGCTGTAAAAGAGTCATAACACAGTAACCATCCGAATTTCATACATAGTTAACAACCTTTTAAGAAAGGAACGGGTAATACTTAGAAAGGACAATAAGAACATAACAGTGTCGATATCTTGGATGTGAGGAACCTATCAAAAGTTATCTGAGGAACATTTTTTGTAGAATTTTTTTATGTAGTAAATCTGATCTTGTGTTACTTTTTCAATTCAAGAACAAAAAGGACATGCTTGCAAAAAATTAAAAAACTAATTGGACCAAAAATATTAACCATTTGCATTTTGTAAACAAATTGGCGATGAAAAGACTAGATTTCAAAGGATAGTAAATATCCTCTCACTTATTATAACAAATGTGTGTTATATGAAAACTATTTTAGGCTAAACATAACTATTTTGTTTTATTTTTTACATAATTTTTCATAGTGCACGTTAAAGTTGTATTTGCCTATGTAGAAGGATTTTAAGATTTGCTGAGCATAACAAAAATTTCCAGAATTTCGACGAGCTGCAGCTCTATGCATAACAAAATAACAACAACACGCCCGCCTCAATCCGTTTAACATCAACTCAATGTGAAATGTTTGTGGCTTTCTTTCGGTTCATTGTTTCTTGGCATGTGTCTAGCCGTTCGTCCTTTGTCTCTGTAGCTCTCTTGCAAATGTCCTAGCATAACTAAATGATTGTGCGGCAAAATGACAATGATGATGCTTTGAAATGAAAACTAGAATATACGAATAAGTATCTATGCCAAATTCAAAGATGCCAAAAGGATTTGCAGTTATCGTATTGCTTGCTGCTTATTGTCCTTGTTATGCCTGTCTGCCCCTGTTGTTGAGTTCCATTGAATTTTGGCATAAGAAGAAAATTCACTCAGTCTTGCGTTAAATTAGAGGCTAACATTTTAAAACACATCAAAAGTCAAGTAAAGTACATAGCACACCAATGGATAAGATGTCTAAAGACCAGAAAAAGAGCCTCTTTTTCTTCTTCTCCGTTGGCAAAAACTCTTATGTTGTCTGTGGTCGATGTTTGTGGTTTTCGTTTAAAGGGAAATTAAATGCTTTTGGTAAAATTTCGAAATTAGTTGTTTGTCCATTGATTTGCAAATGTTAGCAAATTGTAATGAATGCCGCCGCCGTCAACCAAACTACCCAGCCAGCCTTGGGAAATGGCCTTTCTAATGGCCACAATGGAGTTATTGTTGTTGTTGTTTAACATTTCGTTTTCTCCCTTGTTTCTTTATAGTTTCGTTTCACAGTTTGTTTGACATTTTATTTTGTGGAACGTTTTCTTTACTTTCAAAGGAATTTCAATTGGGAACTGTTGCTTCATTTCCTTTTGAAGACATTGGTCATTTCCAAGAAATCTTTTTTCTTTGCAGCTCGTATTTCGATTGTCAAGCTAGAAGGGGAAACAATTTAGGAGTTACAAAAAATAACGATTTCAATATTTTCTAAAAGTTTCAAAAGAGTGTAACCGCCAGAGGTTGTTAAATTTTGTCAAAATTTCTAATGACAAATTACGGGTAGTTAAATCAAAAAAATTAGCTAGAACCTATAGCTAAACCAAAACATGGACCTATTTTGAAATTTTTTGATGGAGAAGTTTCGGGACGCAGGGAAGCTCAAATGTCGGGTGGCTCAGCAGAAAATGTAGCCAAAACCCTAAAAATACAGAAAATCGGGATGTACCGTTATATGGGGGTTATACCAAAACATGGACCTACGTTGACAATTTTTGGTGGAGAAGTTTCGTGACTGCAGAGAACATCAAATGTCGAGTAGTACAGTGAAAATTTAGACAAAACCCAGTGGACCTTCCGCAGATATAATTCATCATCTGTATACGAAAATGTGGCTCACTTCACTTTTCCCCAAGCCAAAATTGTCAACCCTTTGCTTTCAACCTGCTACTAATTTGTCCGTTTTTTCATTGAAATTGCATGTTGTTGTATTTAGCTAATTAAACCTCGCCTCAATTTTCAAGTTGTTATTTTTTTTCATGGTTTTTCTTTCATTTAGTATCTGCTATTGTTGGCAGCTTTGACGATGTAATCATTGCCTCTTCCTATCCACATAATAAAGACGCGACAAAAGTGCATTAAAACACGCCAAAGTTTCGTTAGATTTCTCGGTAGCAATTTTCATTTGTAGCTGCTGCTGCCAGTATGGACTTGGCCCAAAAATGTTCATTTTTTTTCTTCTAGATTACACACATACTCATTCGCGTTTCATTAGCCAAAAAGCAACAACTAGTTATAATAAATGTGGCATATTTAATCGTAGTTTTTGTTGTTTGCCAGATTGCATATTTATTGGCTTATTTACATATATGCTCCAAAAATGTGTTTCTGCCCAATTGGGATGTGGTTTGGCATTTATAGTTTCTAGTGGTAAAATCCACTTTTTAGAATAGCCCTCATACAAGGGTACCCCGATTTCTGGTTCATATTTTAAAGTTTTTGTCGATGTTTTCCGGCCCAAGTTGAATGTAATGTGACATTAACCCCCAGTTTATGTATTTCGAAACGAAAATGTGTGCGCATGAAACACACCCAAACTTTAGTTTTTGAAATATTATTGCCTTTGCTTTTACTTCAAAACAAAAAACAAATTTGAAAAACACACTCAAATTTGGTAGTTTTTCTTGCGCATTCATTTTCTTATCGACATACATGAACAGGCTGTAAAAGTTATCAGCGGTCAAAAAAGGGCCCAACTGAATATATTTAAATTTTTGTTGTTGTTCTAGCAACGAAAATATAATCGTTCAAATTTGTTAATTTGCTATCTGCTTCATCTGTATCCAGATTCAAAAATGCTACAACCTGGACAGGCTGCGTCCAGAAAGAATCAGCAGATAGGTGAGTGGGTTAGTTGGTTAGCTAAACAAATGCAGCGTATGGTGTGGACCCAATCTATTAGCAGTGCACGTGTTGGGTGTCGCGTAATCAACATGAATTAAGGCGGCTGCATCATCCGGATTTTAACTGGGCTAAAACCACTCGTGTTTGCTTAACAGGTGACGTTCTTCTGCTGCAATGGATTTGGGATGGTCCTCTGGTACGGCTATCAGACTATTCCCTTGTACTGCCTGCGCAACTGCATCGGTATAAATGCTATTCTAGGCTGCTCGATAGGCTCGATAATCTAGAAGTTCTCGCTTATACAGTTGCATCTTCTTATCTTGATCATGAAAATCTCTCCTGACGTCCCTGGGTGGGGAGAAGCCACTATATTGTGGTAGGGATGCACGCGTTGGTACTGCATCGACAATATCTTGTGGTGCTGATGCACCGGTAAAATCTTTGTCCCTTATAAAGATGTCCTCTTATGAAGATGGTCCTCCGATAGTTTTGAATATTTTTCCATTGTATAGCTCCAACATTTGCATACCACACAGCTTACCAGTCTGTTGCTTTGTAAGAGGTTAACAAGGTGTCTACGACTTGAGTACTTTGTTCCTATAGGAACAATAATAGAATTATACTTCTGGTCTTGTCGAAAATATTTATTGCTGCGCGGACGACATGTTCAATGGGAGCCTCATTTCAATTGTCCATGTGGTGAACGGTGTGGCAGTGGATTCCTCAAATGGAAGAACTGCACTAAGTCAGGTATGTAAACATTTAACCTACCACATATGTATGTCATCAACGATACGCCGCGATAGTGCAATCATCCACATACATTACGTTCTCTATGTCATCTGGAGGTTGTGGAATTTTAGAAAGGTAGAGGTTAAACAGTACCGCCGATATCACTCCACGTTTTACACAACGGGTATTAGACTTACAATTTCTGAAATCCACACACGACTGGAGTCCATACATACATATATGTAGAGGTAACAATGGGTAGTGATTATCATCAGTTAAGATATTATTCTCCTCCTAGGAGTTATACTTAGGGGATGGAAGATACCAAGGAACGGTCCAGATCGGCTTTAACATGGCAAAGCCCAGGATTTATCTTGGTCCCTCTTTCATCTCAAGTGGACACTGACCTCCCCGTGGTGTCACCTGGGGAACTGCCTTTAACACCCGTTAAAGGTAGTGAGCTAATGTGTGCCGCGCGTTCACCCATAAGAACGTTAAAAACTTGGGTTTGGGCCTCCCCTAGAAAAAACAGCCTACTATGAAAAAACGAAAGAAAAGAAAAACAAATCTCTCAAAAGTTGACGAACCCCGCAAACGTTTTAAGGTCCATGATCTGCGAATCTGCACCTGGAATGTTCGCACCCTTTATAGAGAAGGTGCAGTTTACGCATTGGCAGATGTACTTGATAAGTACAAGGCCGACATTACTGCCATACAGGAAATACGATGGAACGGGAAAGGCGTCACACCAACACCTAAAGGTGACGCACTCTATTATAGCTGCCATGACACAAAGCATGAGTTTGGCTGCGGATTTGTAGTTGGTCGGAGGTTAAAACATCTGGTCTCCAGCTTCACCCCAGTGAATGAAAGACTCGCTGCTTTATTTGCGCTCATGCTCCCACTGAAGACAAGGACGAACAGGGCAAAGATACATTTTACGAGCGCTTACAAGGCGATTTTAATGCCAAAATTGGAAAGGAGAATATCTTTGGCCCAACAGTCGGGAAATTCAGTCTCCACAGTGAAACATCTGACAACGGTATGAGGCTGATAGACTTTGCAGCTGCAAAAATCATGGTAGTAGCAGTACCAGATTTAAGCATCTCGATATTCATAAGGGCACCTGGCAGTCGCCAGATCAAAGAACAAGAAATTAAATTGATCACGTTGTGATAGATGGAAGACATGCATCAAGCGTGTTGGGTGTACGATCGTTCCGAGGTGCAAACATAGACTCGGACCACTACCTTGTTGCAGCAAAGGTACGTACCAGATTAAACGTAGCAAACAAAGTGCGAACAGTCCCAACACGGAAGGTGGACATCGGTAAGCTGCAATCACAACAGATAGCCACAGCATATTCCACTCAACTGGCCCAACTGCTGAATTAAATCACTCCACGTCCCGATAACATATCAAGACAATGGCAAACATTGCCCACTCCATGCAAACAGACGCAAAATCAGTACTTGGATACCAGAGACCTCCACCAAGGAATCCATGGTATGACCAGGAGTGTCGTGCTGCTACCGAAGAGAAAAATGCGGCATATAGGGCTGCTTTACAATCAGTAGCAACGCGTAGCGCACGAGAGAGGTATCGGGAGAAAAGGAGAGAGGAGAAACGTCTTTTCCTCAGGAAAAAGAGAGAGATGAAAACAGGGAGTGTGAATAAATCGAGATGTACAGGAGACAGAATGAAGTCCGAAAATTCTACCAAAGAGTGAAACATCAAACTGATGGCTTTGGAACTGGCACATCCTCCTGTAGAGACCAGCAAGGTAATCTGGTAACTGATACAGATAGTGTGCTAAGGATATGGAAAGAGCATTTTTCCAAACTGTTAGTATTCAATAGTAGCGATGTCGACGAAGATACCACAGATCCAATCCCAGAAGATGGCATTGAATGTACACCACCCGGAGCTGATGGCCTACCAGCCGAGCTATTTAAAACCGGAGGCGACACGCTGATAAGGTGTATGCATCAGCTAGTTAGCTCCATCTGGCAGGAAGAACGCGTACACGACGATTGGAGCCTGTGCATCCTGTGTCCCGATAAGACTTTATGCTCCAACTATTGGGGCATAAGTCTTCTCCCTATCGCCTACAAGATAGTGTCAGGGATATTGTGCGAACGACTAAAGCCCATGGTCATCGAAATAATTGGATCATACCAATGCGGCTTTAGACCTGGCAAGTCCACCATTGACCAGATATTTACCCTGCGCAAATCCTGGAGAACACCCAAAAGATGCAGATCGACACATACCACCTTTTTGTCGATTATAAAGCAGCCTTCGACAGCCCGCTACGTTCAAAGGTATTCCAAGCAATGTCTGAATTTGGTATCCCCGCAAATCTCATTCGGCTTTGTAAGATGACTTTAACTGACACTAGGTCAACAGTTAAAATAGGATAGAACCTCTCCGAAGAGTTTTGTACCAAAAGAGGTTTCAGGCAAGGAGACAGCCTTTCGAGTGATCTTTTCAACATCCTGCTAGAAAAGGTTATACGAGAGGTAAACGTCAAAAGAAGTGGCACAATCTACAGCAATAGCCACATGTTACTTGCTTATGCTGATGATATAGACATCATGGGACGATCAGTAAAAGAAGTAACCGATACCTTTATGAAGTTCGAAGGAGAATCTGCTAAAGTGGGTCTGTCGGTAAATAGCGAGAAGACCAAGCTGATGGTGTCGACGCGCAATACGTCCATTGAGATCGGACCAACTGTTGAAGTTGGTTCCTATAATTTGGAGGTAGTAAAAGACTTTGTATACCTCGGCACCGCCGTAAACACAACAAACGACATCAGTTGTGAAATAAAAAGAAGAATTGTATTGGCCAACAGATGCTACTTTGGCTTAAGTAAGCACTTTAAAAACAAAGCCACAACTCGTCAAACAAAAATAACGCTTTACAAAACACTGATACTACCCGTGCTGATGTATGGTTCCGACGCCTGGGTACTTGCGCAAGCAGATAAGGCAGTGCTTGGCGTGTTTGAGAGAAAAATTCTTCGAAAGTTCTACGGACCGATCTGCGTTGACGGTGAATATCGACGTCGTATGATATAGACATCATGGGACGATCAGTAAAAGAAGTAACCGATACCTTTATGAAGTTCGAAGGAGAATCTGCTAAAGTGGGTCTGTCGGTAAATGGCGAGAAGACCAAGCTGATGGTGTCGACGCGCAATACGTCCATTGAGATCGGACCAACTGTTGAAGTTGGTTCCTATAATTTGGAGGTAGTAAAAGACTTTGTATACCTCGGCACGGCGTAAACACAACAAACGACATCAGTTGTGAAATAAAAAGAAGAATTGTATTGGCCAACAGATGCTACTTTGGCTTAAGTAAGCACTTTAAAAACAAAGCCACAACTCGTCAAACAAAAATAACGCTTTACAAAACACTGATACTACCCGTGCTGATGTATGGTTCCGACGCCTGGGTACTTGCGCAAGCAGATAAGGCAGTGCTTGGCGTGTTTGAGAGAAAAATTCTTCGAAAGTTCTACGGACCGATCTGCGTTGACGGTGAATATCGACGTCGTATGAACCACGAGCTGTATCTGCTATACAACGACATCAATATAGTTAAACGTATCGATTGCGCTGGCTAGGCCATATAACAAGAATGAGCGATGATGAACCCGCTAAAAGGCGTATAAATTCGACCCACATGGCGGTGCACGCAGAATTAGCAGGCCAAAGAATAGATGGCGCAAACAAGTGGATGAAGAGATGACAAAAAGCGAAGCACGAAACAGAGAGAATTGGAGACCTTTTCTTAGTTCAGTCTATGGAACAAATGTTCTGTAATGGACCAGCTAAGTAAATAGGAGTTATACTTAACGTGGAGATAGTGGTGGTGGACGGTATAAAAAGTTCGTCCTGGCCGAAATTAACGCCTTTGTTTCTTGTTGTTCATCATTTTGAGTTTTAATTTTACCGATTTTTGTCGGTAACTCAAAAAATGAGCTACTGAATTCCACTACTGAACAGCCTCTGAAGTTCACCCAAAATAACAATTAAAAAATCCCTCGATAGATACGATTTTTTTACTTGTCATTTTTGCGACTTACTATTTTTATTGGATTTTCGTTTTCTGTGAGGGTATAATCCGTCACCCCAAACCCAGTTTTTTCGTTCTCATGTGTAACACCCTTATATTGAAATAATTTCCTCTACGAGCCAACACATAAGTCAATATTGCCTACTGTTAAATCAGATGACCGAATTAACAGTTATTCTGTTCTATGCTTGCTTTTGTATGAGTACTGATTTCTTGTTCGACCTAATTTAGCATGTCGAAAGATTTTGATATTTTTTGTACTAAGATTTTTCAGTTTTTTTATTTCCTTTGTTGTTGTTGTCTGTGTTCTCTTCATCATTGCTTTAAATGTTGATTTCAACGCAATCGAAATTTTATAACCCCCGATGGGTTGATTAATTGAGTTTCGCAGTTGGCTTTCAATGCAGCATTTATGACCGATGTTCATCGTAGGTCGTTGTTTTTTTTTCACAGGCAAAAATTTGCTGGAATTTGTACGCAAAGCGGTCATTTCAATGGGTCAAAGAATTAACGTTTTGTGGCATAACAAAAGTCATTGAACGCTTTAAGCGAAGTGAAAACAACAACAACAACAACAACAACAAAACAAGTAGATCAAGACTACTAGAATACGAGTATAGCTATTTGTTATTATTTTTCTCGACATTTTTTATACCCTACACCAGAGTGTGGTAAGGGGTATTATGTCTTTGTGCATTTGTATATAACATTCGAAAGGAAACGAAACAATATGAAGAACGCTATTGCTTTTAGTGAAAATCAGTTCAGATTTGGATATAGCTCCCATATATATTTTCGGCAGATTTGACGTATTTTCTGCACCAAACACGCTATATACATACGTCCGATTTTGATGAAATTTAAAATGTGTGACTGAATTCGGTCTAAAAACAAGTTAAATGTATCAGTCGGCTTTGCCGACAGAGACATACCCTCAGCCTGTGCAAATTGAAACACTTTTTTCACAAAAAACTTATGTATTTAGGGGGTTTCAAAATGTTGGTCGTATGAACCGACAAAAATGTTGATTAGGATTAAAGTTCAAAAATTTTGCGGAAAAGGAATGGACCGACATAGACCATGGGGGTGCCATAGGGGGTTTTTACACCCATCGGGCTGTTTTCTCAAGAAGTATGGACTTGCCCCTGAAACAACTTTTACCATCGTAATTGAGGCAGCGAATGTAAGTTGCTTCAACAAAAATCAAAGTGATTCAATAGCAGGTCTTAAAGTGAACTTATCCAAAATTTTGTGTGGGAGGTACGGGATGGAGTGGACAAATATAGTCCATATTCGAACCTGATATAAAGAGTGTTTTTTTAAGCTAGATAGAACTTTAAATTGTAAAAAGTACCACAAAAAATTACATTTTGATGAAACTTTTTTTATTTGTTTCAGTATACTCTGACAAATCATCATGAATAGACTCACGCTTGAACAACGCTACGAAATTATCCAAATTTACTTTGAAAATCAGTCGTCGATTCGCTGTTTTATCGCAAAATTGTGTTCAGCGATGAGGCGCATTGATCCGTAGGAGATGTAGTTTCTACAGGATGGCGCTACGTGCCATACGGCGAACGCAACCATCGACTTATTGAAATCAGAATTTGGCGATAAGTTGATTTCGAGAAGTGGACCTGTCAATTGGCCTCCAAGGTCGTGCGATTTGACACCTCTCGATTATTTCCTGTGGGGCTACGTGAAGTCACTGTTTTATGCTGATAAACCAGCAACAATTGATGCCTTGGAGGCCAGCATTGTTCGTGTTATTCGTGACATACGGCCAGCAGTGCTCGAAAAAGTGGCCAAAAATTGGACGTCCAGAATGCACTTCGTCAAGAACAGCCGCGGTGCCCATATGCCCGAAATCATTTTCAAATGTTAATGTCACGTATTGATCTTTCGAATAAAAAAAAAAGTTGATTACAATTTAATTTTTTGTGTTATTTTTTACAATTTCAAGTTCTATCGGGCTTAAAAAAACACCCTTTATATCTGGTAGATATTATGAGAATGTGGACCAAATCGGTCACTCCCATCAAGAGTTATCGTGCGCACAATTTTTCCGAATATTTTCGAACTTTTGTGGGGTAGGTACCTGAAGGAGTGGACCGATATGGCTTATCTACAAACTTAAAGTAAGTTTGGAAACAATATTACGAAGACCAAATTTGGGCCGGAATCGGCATTTCCGTTCGAGAATTATCTGGCGCTTCCACCCATAAACATGGTGTCATAGCGTTTGTTTTTCAACTTTCAGGCTATTTTTTCAGGAAGTATGGACTTGCCCCTGAGGAAACGTGTACCTTCGTATAGGGGACAGTGAATACAAGATGTTACAACAAAAACCAAGGCGATTCGAGAGCAGGTCCCAAACTGAACTTTTCCGAAATTTTGTGTGGGAGGTACTCGAAGGAGTTTACCGATTGAGTCTATATTGGAACCTGATCTTAGTCGTGTAGAAATTTCATAATGTACAAAGTATGAATCAAATCGGTTACTCCCTTCAAGAGTTATCGTACCCACAAATTTTCCGAACATTTTCGAACTTTTGTGGGGGAGGTACCGGAAGGAGTGGACCGATATAATCCATCTTTGGACTTGAACTAAGTTTGGACAAAATATTACGAAAGCCAAATTTTGGACCGAATCGGCAGATCCGTTCGAGAGTTATCTTGCGCTAACTTTCAGGCTATTTCCTCAGGAAGTATGGACTTGCCCCCAATGAAACTTACAGGGTCGTATAGAGGACAGCGAATACAACTTGCGTAAACAAAAATCAAAGCGATTCTGTGTGGGAGATACCCCAAGGAGTGGACGTATTGAGTCCATATTGGAACCTCATATAAGTTTGGTAGAAATTACACGATGCGCAAAGTATAGACCAAATCGGTTATTCCCTACAAGAGTTATCGTGCGCACAAGTTTTGCGATAATTTTTGAACATTTGTGGGGGAGGTACCTGAAGGAGTGGACCTATATGGCCCATCTTCGAACTTAAATCGAATCTGGACAAAATATTTCGATACCCAAAATTTGAACCGAATCGATTGATCCGTTCGAACGTGCGCACCAGCCTGCCAGACAGACAGACGGACGGACATTGCTAGATCAACTCAAAATTGTCTGAAACGGATATCGTACAAACATACTTGGGGTCTAAAACCATTATTTCGATGAGGCACATTTTTGGACGTATCAAAGTGTAAATACCCTCTTTAGCCTAAAGGCTGAGGGTATAATAATTGTCCAAAATACATCAAAATCGGTTCAGATTTGGATATATATATTTTCGGCCGATTTAATCTATATGCTGCACCGGTCTAAAAATAATTGTCCAAACTACATCAAAATCGGTTTAGATTAGGATATATATATTTTCGGCCGATTTGATGTAGTTGCTGCACCAAACACGTTATATACGTCCGATTTTGATGAAATTTGGAATGTGTGACTGAATTCAGTCTAGAAATACATGTGCCAAATTATATAGAAATCGGTTCAGATTTGGATATACCTCTATATATGTTTTCGGCCGATCTGTCCAATTTTGATGAAATTTGGAATGTGTGACGGAATTTTGTCTAGTAATAAGTGTATAGAAATCAGTTCAAATTGATATATCGACACCTCCAAATAATAGTATGCTAAGTCTTAAAAGTGAGTTTTGCAGGAGAAGCTCTCAAAGTTTGGAAATTTTTTTGAACTTCAGTACTATGCTAAGTCAATATTTGTTTATAACTTTTGTTCGGATTGACCGATCATTACCAAAATTAGACAGAATATAAGTAAAAGGACGTTAAATATAAAAATGTAAAGAACATGAAAACATGCTAAGTCGACTTAGCATACTATTGTTTGGAGGCGTCGATATATCTCCTATATATTACATATTCACAGTGGTGTAGGGTATCATATTGTCGGCCCCGCCCGAATTTGTTCCTTTACTTACTGGCTTTATTTTTGTTGTTGTTTACATCTCCTGACAAAGTTTCAATGGCTGAACTGCGAATCTGCGAAGAATTTGTTTATTATTAGTACTAGGGGTCCGGAGCACTGATATTTCCTTCGACCTCGATTTCCGTATGAAACAAACGCTATGCCAAGACTAAATATTATACATTTAAAGTTAAAAACTGAGCGGTTCTATGGGTGGTTGGATTCAACATTAATACAATAACACAACAGAAACTCCCATTACCATATAACAATAATAATATATTCACAGAACGCACACGTCTATCGCAATTTTACAGCTAAAAAAGTTATAATTAACATTGTAAAAAATATATATTTTAAATTTACTGTTATTCCGTTCTGACCATAGTTTCTTTCAAGATCATATTTTGATTTTCTGCAGGCTAGATCGGTATTTTTCCCCACTGTTTGGCGGATCGTTCCATGCAGGGTCACTTTAACAGGTATGTGTTTGTTTTTGTATATTTTCTACCATGGGAGCGGCAATATATAGTAATAACTCGTTCCCCGAACCATGCGTCTGTTATTAGTTTGCTTTTGGAAGGCAATAATCGTCTGGTGCTATGGGACTTCAATGTCCATCATGAGCTTGGGTATTCCGTCCTAGGCAATGACCAGAGGGGTACAGATAAGCCGTGCTTAACGTGGGTATCTAACCCCACGATTTCCACACAACACTGAGCTGATTACAACCATACAACCATAGCCTCCTGCTCCGTAGTGAGGTACCAATTGTGTTGAAGTGTTTGGCTCTCTTCATCACCTTGGTTTGGTGTGGAACCCATCAAAAATTCCTGTCTTTCTATGCCTCAGACAGCCGATTGTAATGCAACTCCACATTCAAGCCGAAGACTATATCTGCAATTTGGGTACAACCACAACTACCACAATACTCCTACATTGTGCCCGACACCGACTATCAGACTAGGCAAACAGACCAGAGGGGTACAGCGCCGGTCGAGCAACTTGAAAGCTCCACATTTTGCACGGTGAACGAAGACGCTCCTACGAGAATAAGAAGAGATTACCATAGTTCATTCACCATTGTTGTATCCAGTCTGATCAATTATCAGACCATCTCCCTATCATCGTCTCCGTAAACAGACCACACGAGTTCCTAATCTCTGACCGCCGGTACTTTTCTGAACCATGGAAAGCGTGTGTTATTTCAATCTACAATTTATAGAGCACCGCGATATTGCTGGAGAAGTGTGCTAAGCAGTATAAGAGCCCTCTTTGCCCAAGAGGTACCATTACAATTTACGATGAGCGATGTTGCAGATGTCATTTGAAACGTGAAATCACCCAAATCGTTGGGCCCCCATGGAATCCCAATGGTAACGCTTAAGCAACTGGATGAAACCGGACTTGAGTACTTGTCAAGCGTGTTCAATCTAGGCGTTAGCCACCCATATTGTACCAGAAACCTGGAAACTTAGCGGGGAGGTCCCGCTACTGAGGCCAGGCAAGGATGCCAGCAGAGAAGAATCATATAGGCCGATCTCCCTCTGGTCGCCAGTAGCGAAGACTCTAGTGGCACTATTCCATGATGAGAAGCAGTTTCCCAGATGCGAAGCATGGATTCCGGAAAACGCACAGCAGCACAGCAGCATTATACTACATATCCACGCATATCAGTCGAGGACTGGACCAGAACAGGCCGTACTTCCGAAGGCCTTCGATACCGGCTTAGCGGTCGTAATGTATACGGATGATTGTACGATTTTGGCGTCGGGTCGTATCGTCGATAACATATGTGATAGTTTAAATGGGTACATAGCTGACTTAATGCAACTCTTCCATCTGAGGAATACTGTTCACTACAAGGACTGCTGAAATGAGGATCGCCCAGAACATATTGGTTCGTGGTGCCCTGATTCCGAAAACTAGTTATCCCAAAATATTGGATGTTACTTTCGATAGAATATTTATGTCGTCCGCACAAGCCACAGCTATTTTCGACAAGTAAGAAAAAGTCGCTTGCCTGCAGCACTTGGCGTGCTGACCAAAAACATTGTTGACCTCTTATCAAGAAATTGGCCGGTCTGTTGTAAGCTATGCGGCGCCAGTGTGATATGCAAGTGTTAGAGGTAAACAGTGGACAAATATTCAAAACTGCCAGAATGCCGCCCTGAGCACTGAAAGGTAAGCGACCCTTCCACAATCTAGATGACAGGCTGCCCCACCCCGGCACGACAGGTGAGCTCTTCATGACCCAAGGAAAGAAAGAGAGTGGTACAAAGGTACGAGCGAGAACCTCAAGATCAACAAGCCTATCAGACAGGCTGCATGCCGTAATCTGAGACCATCCCCATCTAAGGCAGGAGAAGAAAGTCAGTTGCCAAGGCAAACACGAGTGGTTTTAGTTCAGTTAAGATTCGGACGATGCAGCCACTTCAATTCGTATTGGGTCCGAATTGATGGCACCATACCCAACACATATCTTGCATGTGGATTAGGGCCGCAAGCCACGCTACATTTGTTTAACGGCCCCACTCACATATCTCCTGATTGTTTATTTGCCACCTGAACTGGTTAGGTTGCAGAATTTGGGCATCTGGACGCAAAGAATCCCGAAACAGATATTTTGTACGATTATTTGCACTCAATTTCGATTAGAAACGCCTTAGTAGTACACTTCCGTGCTTGGGAAAAAACTTTTAATATTTATTTATTCCGACTATAATTGCATTAAACCTGTTAATTTACTATATAGTGCTGACAGTTTCCCAGATGAATATAGCGGAGCTATAAATGTATATTCGATGTATTTTCTAATTTCTTATATTTATACCCATAGCCTTTAGACTAACGAGGGTATATACAATTTCATACGACCAAAATGTGTCTCATCGAAATATGTTTGGACGCAATGGCCGTCCGTCCATCTGTCTTTCTGGCTGGAACGCACGATAACCCTCGAACGGATCAATCCATTCGGTACAAAATTTGGCTTTCGTAATATATTTTTGCGAAACTTAGTTTAAGTTCGATGATGGTTTTATCGGTCCACTCCCACGAGTATCTTCCCCACAAAAGTTCAAACATTTTTTTGGTCAAAATTTCGCAAAATTTTTTATCTTTAATCCAAATTAAGGATAGATAAGATAACTTTCGATTAATCGACTTCTTGCAGTCAAAATTCTAAAAATCGTAGTCGACTTTTGGCTGGAGGAAAAATCTCATAATCGATTATCTTGAGATCGATTTTCGAGTTGGCCCATAGATTGTTGAGTTGGCGGCTTTACAGTTTCAAAGAAAAACTCGAAAATCGACTAACAGTCGATTATAATCGATTTTCTGCGGTTGTGAAGAAGTCGAAAGTCTAGTTTTAAGACAACTGAAATAATCGAGAGACTGAAAAATCGCATTTTTAATTTTAGGCCAAAATCGAAAAGTCAAAAAATCGGTTATTACTTTCCATTACATATTTTTGTCGGCAAACGCATGCGTCTAAAAAGGGCCAACAAATCTGAAATTCCTCTAATACATAACTTTTAGATAAAAGGATCTTCGTTGTGTAGCCGGTTTTCTGCGTTAGATGAAAATTTCAGCACAGCTGACTGATACTTCTTACGAGTACGTGTTTTCTTCTCCTTTTTACAAACCGTATCATTAGAGTGCAGGCACTTCTTTGCGGCCGCTTACTCTTTTGATATGTAAGTATTTGGGAATCATTCCTTTTCCCACCACTCAAAGACGCGTCCAACAAGAAGTACTCCCTGAAGGACTTGTCTCGTTAACTTTTATTATTTATTACTTAAAAATACGTTTAATATATTACTCAAATCGTAGATAATCCTGGTGAATAACAAACAAAATAAGGAAACAGTTTTATGTGCATTTCACAACAATCCCAACCAACATTCAGCAAAAATATTACCAAATATTTCTTATTCGTGAAAGTTCATTTCCAAATTTGTTTGTCACTACTAAGGCTGCCAGACAAGTTTTTATACCCTCCACCATAGGATGGGGGTATATTAAGTTTGTCACTACGTTTGTAACTACTCGAAATAATCATTGTAGACCCCACAAAGTATATATATTCTTGATCAGCGTGCAATTCTACATCGATATAGCCATGTCCGTCCGTCTGTCCGTCTGTCTGTCTGTCCGTCTGTCCGTCTGTGGAAATCACTCTAGCGTCCGAACGGATTGACGTAGGTTGATGAAATTTTGGGAAAATATGTTATATTTACGTAGGACTTTTGGTATTGAAAGCGGGCTATGTAGGTCCACGCTTTCGTATAGCCCCCATACAAAATGACGCGTGACGCGTCGTCGTTTTAAGGAATTTTTAAGATATTTGGCCCATTTTACCACCGAATTGGTTGTAATTTGGTACTTTGTGTCTCCAGAGGCCAAAAAATATTTCTACCAAAGTTGGGTTATATAGGTCCACGTTTTGGTATAGCCCCCATATAAGGCCCCATATAAAGTACGCGTCATTTTAACATATTTTGAATGTATTAGACCCATTTGACCACAGAATTGGTTGTAATTTGGTATTTTGTGTCTTCAGAGGCCAGAAAACATTCTTACCAAAGTTGGGTTATATAGGTCCACGTTTTGGTATAGTCCCCACATAAGACCCCTTATAAAGTACGCGTCATTTTAATATATTTTGAATGTATTAGACCCATTTGACCAAAGAATCGGTTGCAACTTTGTATTTTGTGTTTCCAGAGGCTAAGAAACATTTCTACCATAAAATGTTTATATAGGTCTACGTGTTGATATAGCCCCCATAATACAAATCTCCCGATTTTCGATATTTTGAACGTTTTAGCCTCATTATCACACCGATATGGCTGAAATTTGGTATTTAGTCTTCTTTAGGCGTATAAAACTTTACCCCAGAAATTTGTAGGTATAGGTCCACGCCATCATATAGCCCCCATAGAACGGTACCTTCCGAATTTCGGTATTTTGAAGGTAGTGGCCACATTAATCCACCGAAACGGCTGAAATTTGTGGTGGAGGGTATAAAAAGTTCGGCCCGACCGAACTTAACGCTTTTCTTACTTGTTCTGCTTCTATTTGTGTGTAACTCAATAATTTCTCGAATAAAAACATAGAGAATATAGATTTTTTTCCTCGTTACTCATGACATTCGATAATTTATACATAACTGACACGCAAAAGAAAAGTATGCAAATTTTGTTTGTAAAAACACACGACCCCCAAATGTTATGTATCTATTGCAAAAAAGTATTCAATGGATTATTTTATTTTTTGTGTTTTGTTTGTGGTTTTGTGGAAAAGGAAAGCAATACAAGCATTAAAAAAGGCTTTAACCAAGGAATGGCTTTAAATCTATATAAGAAATACATACAGTGAGTCAATTAAGTATTTTGCCTCTTTAGAAAATTGAAAAATTTTCAATAAAATCGTTTGAAACCATCAAATTAGTGGTCAGAAAGTCGAATATTTATGTGTAGTATGTTTGTGGGTAGTTTAGTATCCAATATCTGGAAGAAACGCAGCGAAAGGCTTAATGGTCTTCTAGATATTGACCAAAATCTATAACAACTTAAAATATTTTACCCCAAAAAAGTATTTTGCCTTTTTCATATGTTTTGAGAAAAAGACATTTTTGTTACACTCTAAAGATTTTTATTGTAACCGTTAGAGATTATGACATTATGCAACTGTTTCGGCACCAGTTCTACCACCTTGCGACATGTTTACGCGGTTATTTTCTCCAATTTTCCTACATTAATTTCTTTGACAATATGTTTTATTAATTTTGGTCATAACCACCATAATCTCTAAGAAAATCAGTGAAAAATGATTCGCCGCTACCTTCAAATCATAACAAAAACTTAAAAAGTAAATAAAAGGCTAAGATGCATCGCGAATAGTGAAAGAAATTATAGTTTGGAACTATGAAAATCAAGAACAGAGACAAAAAATATTTAAAAAATCGCGAAGATCACTCCTGACCGCTTCCAAAAATGAATCGTGTCTTCAATACTAATCTCGGAAGCAATGTCTTGGATGAAGTGTCCACAAAGTTCCAAAATCCAAAGATATTGACGGTGTTATAGAAAGAAAAAAACCATATTATTTTTTAATAAATAAGACAAAATAGATCGCTCTTTATTGGTATTTTCCCGCAACATGTGAGGGTCATCCGATGCAAATATATTTAAATACCTTCGCCACTAAACCGCACCATTTTTAAAATTCAATTTTATAACTTCAGAGGTCTTGGCAAGGGATGATTGTTTCCCTATATTTTCCAATTATTTTCTAATGTTTTATTTGCTACAAAACCATCAATATCTCTGGATTTTGGAAACTTGTGGGCAATTTATGCAAGATATTGGTTCAGAGATTAATATTGAAGACACGATTAATTTTTGGAAGCGGCCAGGAAGGATCTTCGCGATTTTTTAAATAATTTTTTGCCTTTGTTATTGATTTTCATAGTTCTAAACTGTAATTTCTTTCACTATTTGCGATGCATTTTAGCTTTTTATTTATTTTTTACGCTTTTGTTAGGATTTGAAGGTAGCGGCGAATCATATTTCACTGATTTTCTTAGAGATTAATGTCGGTAATGACCAAAATTAATAAAACATATTGTCAAAGAAATTAATGTAGGAAAATTGGAGAAAATAACCGCGTACACATGTCGCAAGGTGGTAGAACTGGTGCCGAAACAGTTGCATAATGTCATAATCTCTAACGGTTACAATAAAAATCTTTAGAGTGTAACAAAAATGTCCTTTTCTCAAAAAATATGTACAAGGCAAAATACTTTTTTGAGGTAAAATATTTTAAGTTGTTATAGATTTTGGTCAATATCTAGAAGACCATTAAGCCTTTCGCTGCGTTTCTTCCAGATATTGGATACTAAACTACCCACAAACATACTACACATAAATATTCGAATTTCTGACCACTAATTTGATGGTTTCAAACGATTTTATTGAAAATTTTTCAATTTTCTAAAGAGACAAAATACATAATTGACTCACTGTATGTATGTATTTGTAAGTAAATTATAAAAAAAAACAAGTAAGAACAGTCTATAGTCGGACGGAGCCGACCATGGGATACCCTATACCACTATCCAAGGACAATTGCTCTCCACGGAACTTCTTTTCAATGATTGTGAAAATTTAATTATCAAATATCAGAGATGTAATGTATAATACTTATGACCAAAACCAAAAAGTTATCTAGCATGACAAAGACATTTTTGTAGCAAGAAAGGAAAATTTAGTTCACACAAACAAAAATGTAATGAAACCCACTTATGGTAGTAGTTTGTTTAACTGCTACGTTATTGAAATTTTTACCAATTTCACACAAAAGTTTCAGTCCATTTAACCCGCAAAGTATTATCTGATCTTCACGTTGGTCTGTACGCTCCTTCTTCATCATAAACTCAAACTTTGTTTAAAATTTTGCGGGTTATTATTTTGACCTACAGAGCCGCAACAAAATTGATTACAATTTTGTTTTTGCTCCATTTCATTCCCTGAACATTTCAGGATCATCAGCAAAAACTAATCATTTCTATTGTGGCCCGAACCCAACCTCCTTAAAAAATTCGTTACAATCGGTCCATATCGGACACACATCGCTAAATCGCTTTACTTCGTCGAGATATGAATTTTGGCATACCAAATAAGGGGTCTAGGACGAATATTTCGTGATGTAACATAAACTATTGGAGAGACAATATGTAGCATGGTATAAAAATGTGGTTCTCTACACAGAACCCAATATATATTAGGCAGTAGGCCCGTTATCTAGCAAACACTTTATTGCAATTTACATCAGAGGAAAGGTCAGTAGTTTTTTTTCATATGTAGGCTACTTTGCGAAATATATATGTCCTCAAGGAATTAAAATATCGACCAAAAAAAAATTTTATATTTTTCATACAAAAGTAATGGTCCATTTCACCCGCTAAAGAATATCAGATCATCATTCAAAATTGTAGGCATCTTTTTCGACCTATACTCTTACCCGGTGCAAAATTTCGTGACTATTGATGTATAATTGCGACTTCTAGCGAGTTTATTATCACACTACAAACAAATAACGGGATATATTAGGCTGTAACTCTGTTATCTGATCATGCACACCAACATAATTGGCATCAATTGAAAGGTCAAGCGTTCGACTTTCAAGTATATATCACTTGTCCGGAATGTCACTTCCAGGAATTAAGATATAAGCTGTATATAAAAATTTTTCACAATTTTCACACAAAAGTTTTGGTCCATTTAACCCTCTAAATATTATCCGATCGCCATCTCAAATTGCAAGCTTCTCCTTTTTTATATACTCTTACCTTATTTAAAATTACGCGTTTATCGGACTATTATTGAGACCTACAGAGCCGCTACAAAATTGGATAAATATTATGTTTTTGGTCCATTTCACCAGCTAAATATTTCACGATCATCACCAATAAGAATAGGGATCTATTCTGATCTGTACCCGACCTCCATACAAAATTTCGTGACGATCGGTCCATAATTGCGGCCTGGAGCGTGTTTACAATTTATAATGGACAGACGGACGGACGGACGGACGGACTGACGGACGGACACACATCTCAAAATCGCTTTATCTCGTCGAGATATGAAGAATGGTATACCACATTGGGGGTCTCCGACGAATATTTCGCGGTGTTACATGAATTTTTACCAAAACAAACTTATAATACCCTTTTCCACATTGTGGTATAGGGTATAAAAATGAAAAATGACAAATGGCCGGCCCTGTACTACGTATTGTTGTTTTCTGTGCGAATAGATAATAAATACATTTGACTTTAGAATATGTCGGAAAGGAGTACTGGGTGACGTAGGGGATGAAAGATACCAAGCAATGGCTCTGGCCGGCTTAAACTTGGCAAAGTTATTCCAAGACATATCTGATTAAGTATCCCCACAAAGCTCATTCGGCCTTGTAAGATGACTTTAATTGATATCCGGTCCTCAGTTAAAATGGGAAAGAACCTCTCCGAACAGTTCTGTACCAAAAGAAGTTTCAGACAAGGAGACAGCCTTTCGTGTGATCTCTTCAACATACTGCTGGAAAAGATTATACAGGATACAAATGTTAAAAGAAATGACACAATTTACACCAATAGCCATAATATTGATTATGTTGATGACATTGATATTATTCGTCGATCAGTAAACGATGTAACTGATACTTTGAAGAAGGACGACGGACAATCTGCTTAAGTGGGTATGGCCGTAAACGGAGTCAAGAAAAAAGTCAATGG
Organism: Musca autumnalis; assembly: GCF_047663935.1. Classification (NCBI taxonomy): domain Eukaryota; kingdom Metazoa; phylum Arthropoda; class Insecta; order Diptera; family Muscidae; genus Musca; species Musca autumnalis. The sequence continues at coordinate 125,136,811 of NW_027411866.1, read as the reverse complement.
TGTCGACGCGCATTGAACTCTGACCTACTGTGGAATTTGGTACATAGAATTTGGAAGTACTTAAAGACTGTGTCTACATCAGCACCGCCCTAACCGCATCAAACAACATCAGTTGTGGAATAAGAAGAATAGTATTGGCCAACAAATGCTTAATTAGCTTTAGTAAGCCGTTAAAAAAAATTAAAAAAAAAAATAAAACATAGAACTTATGGCTTTGGTATATGTACTTCCTCCTGTAGAGACCAGACAGGTAATTTGGTAACTGAGAGAGATATTGTGATCAGGAAATGGAAGGAAAATTTTTCACAAACTTTTGGTATTCAATAATGAGGACGACGAAGATACCACAGATCCAATTCCAGAAGAGTTGAATGTATACCGCCCGGTGAAGATGAGGTAAAGACAGCCATAAATAAATAAAGAATACTAACGCAGCAGGAGCCAATGGCTTACCAGGCGAGCTGTTCAAAACCGAAGGCGACACGCTGATAAGGTGTATGCATCAACTAGTTAACACTTTCTGGCAGTAAGAACGCGTTCCCGACGATTGGAACATGAGTGTCCTGTGTCCCATCCACAAGAAAAGAGATAAGACTGTGAGCTCTAAATATAGGGCCATAAGTCTGCTCCCTATTTCTTATAAGATAAGTGTAAGGGATATTTGTGCGAACGACTAGAGCCTATGGTGAACGAAATAATTGGGTCATACCAATGTAGCAGTTGAAGACCTGGGAAATCCACTATTGACCAAAAATGTTCCTTGTGTTAATTCCTGGAAAAGACCCAAGAGATGCAGATCGACACTTACCATATTTTTATCGATTACACTATGCAACACGAAAATTATTAACCATATTCTGACACCGCAACGTAAATGAATACCAAAACAGGGAAGACACGTGTTTCGCCGTTTTTTTAAACTTTCGCTTTGATGTCAAAAGGGGTCATATCTTCCAAGCCCTTGGAAATTTTGTGTTTATCTCAGAGTCAAAGTTGTAGAACTTCTCAAAAAAAACAAAAATAGTGAATACACAAGCTCCTCAAACTTATCTTCTAGATCATAATCGATTTCAGTAAACAATTTTCTAGAACATATGAAGACTCTAGGAATGATTCTTTAAATTATGTTCAACATAACCTGCTCAGGTTTGAAGATAACAAACTATTCAAAACTCAAGGAAATTAAAAATATCGTTTATTTACGGACCCGAACAGGAAAGAATTATCGAAACTAATCGAATTTTGAGCTTCAAGAATGGGTTCCTAGAATCTTCATATGTTCTAGAAAGTTATTTATTGAAATCTAATGTACATTTTTGTACTTGAATGTATCTTTAATTTTTGGGCTGTTCGGCATCTGTGGACCAAAATCAGAGAAAAAAGGTATTAAAATTAAATATGTTTAAAGAAGAACCATTTACAGACATTTCACATGTTCCAGAAAGTTGTTTACTGATATCTTTGCTAATTTATTGTAGTTGGTTGTTTTCTTGAGAAAACAGGATACAAATTCCATTTGCTTTGCAATTTGACTTTTAAGAACCCCCGATACAGAGTTCGTATGTTCTAAAAAGATGTTTACTGCGATCTGAAGTACATTTTTATAGTTGATTGTTTGCTTCAAATTTTATCGGTTTGATATCTGTAGTAGAGTTGTATAGTTCATGAACGAACTAGTTCAATTGAACGATTCATTGGAAAGAGTGTATGAACTAGATCAGTCGATATAGTTCATTATAGTTCAATAGTTCACTGAACTATAATCAGAGTCGGTGAGCGTACGATAAACGAACGAACGATTCACAATCTAGTTCAACATGTTCACAAATGCATAAAATGACTCCGTCGTCTGCGTTAAGTGATGTCTTCGTTATGTGATGAGTTTGTTTACGTTTTGGATAATAAGGTTTAACGCCAAAAACAGCTGATCTTCATACCAGTTGTCAAAATGAGTTATTGTGAATAAAATCACATACAAAATGTAAACAAGCAATTCACAGTAATGAATTATTGTGAGCAAATTTGACGTTTGACATGATTTGATGTAACACCTTCTTATTCCACCATGGATCAAGGTACGTGGAATAGATGTTCGAAAATGAAGATTTCTACAAAAACATAGAGACATAACATATTCCAATGTGCCGAATACCTTACCTATTGAATGTGCCTTGTTTTGGATAAAACAGTTTTTTTCGCAATAACAATTTCTACACACACAAGATTTTTTGCCAGCCACCTAAATGAAGGACGTTTTTTCTTAAATTTATACCAACTTAATCTTTCTTTATGAATGGAATAAAGCTTTGCAAATGTAATATTTTTGTTCTGGAATAGTTAAATTATATTATTCTATTGTTTGTTTCTATTTGGTATATGTATGTATGCGTTTTCATCCAACGAACGGTTAAGAGCCGTTGAACGATTCTGATCCGAATGATTGAACTGGATAGTGAACTATGAATTAGATTACTGAACTAGTTCAGTTAAAAGAGCTGAACTATTGAACTAGATCTTTCAAATGAACTAGATTGTACAACTCTAATCTGTAGACCAAAACCCGAGAAAAATTTTAAAAGGAATTTGACCTTTGCGATTTTTACCTTGCAGATGAACTTTGTTTGATTTAAAGAGTTCACAATTTTTGTTCTTTAAGACAAGGGTTAAAACTTTGCCCTTGAGAGTAAATCAAATTTCTTAACTGGTTGGAAGATATGGTCCTGACAAAATTATCCCTTTTGACAGCAAAGCCTCAAACCTTTAGAGGCATATAACCGCGAATGTTGATGAGATAGATAAAAAAAGGCGGTCTTCAATCACACTGCGATGTGAGAATATTGTTAATAAAACATGACTCAAAAAATTACACATAGTGTTATGGAAGAGTTAAAATAGGAAATAACATATCCGAACAGTTCAGTAAGAAAATGGGTTTAATAAAAGGAGACAACCTTTGCCGTGATCTCTTCAACATTCTTTTGGAAAAGGCTATACGGGATAAAGATGTGAAAAGAAATTGCACAATTTACACCAATAATTTACACCTATGCTGATATCATGAGTCGATCAGTAAAGGTCGAAAGGGAATCTGCTAAGAGGTAATTTACACTATCCATTAATGTCATATGTACAGAAATAAAAACATTAATGTGGTAGATATCAGACAATGTGGAGACGTAATTTCACAGCTTTTTACTCGTGTGGACGCGAGTAAATGGCGGAAGAAAATCCCCAATAATACACACATTAGCGACTTTACGTGACTGAGGTTACCATTTTAAACATTTCTTACCATTTTTTAACCTGCAAAGCATTCCTTTTCTACAAAAAGTGTTAAAACTAGAGATAGGGAGAGAGAATAAGAATGGGTTTCGATTAGAGGCTGACTCAGGGTCTATCGTGGATTTCCTTAATTATTCTTCTTTCAATTCGTGGGGTTACTACTTTTGGTCTGCCAAATGACACCTTCAGTTTGAGTCTTTCTTCTCTCTGGCACGATATATAATATTGTACACCATTCTCAGCTTAAGAGAAGTGATTTTCGAGAATACTATAAGTCTTCTCCCTATTGCCTATAAGATAGTGTCAAGGATATTGTGCGAACGACTAAAGCCAATTGTCAATGAAATAATTTTACCATACCAGTGTGGCTTTAGACCTGGCAAGTCCACCATTGACCAGATATTTACCCTGCGGCAAATCCTTTAGAAGACCCAAGAGATGCAAATCGACACATATCACCTTTTTGTCGATTATAAAGCAGCTTTCGACAGTCCCCTCCGATCAAAGGTATTTCATGCAATGTCTGAATTTGGTATCACCGCAAAGCTCATCCGGCTTTGTAAGATGACTTTAACTGATACTAGGTCCACAATTAAAATTGGAAAGAACCTCTCCGAAGAGTTTTGTACCAAAAGAGGTTTCAGGCAAGGAGACAGACTTTCGTGTGAACCTTTCAACATCCTGCTAGAAAAGGTTATACTAGAGGCAAACGTCAAAAGAAGTGGCACAATCTACACCAATAGCCACATGTTACTTGCTTATGCTGATGATATAGACATCATAGGCCGATCAGTATAAGAAGTAAGCGATACCTTTATGAAGGTCGAAGGAGAATCTGCTAAAGTGGGTCTGGCAGTAAACGGCGAGAAGACCAAGTTGATGGTGTCGACGTGCAATGCGTCCATTGAGATCTAACCAACTGTTGAAGTTGGTTCCTATAAAAATAAAAAGAAGAATTGTATTGGCCAACAGATGCTACTTTGGCTTACGTAAGCACTTCAAAAACAAAGCCACAATTCGTCAAACCAAAATAACGCTGTACTAAACACTGATACTACCCGTGCTGATGTATGGCTCCGAAGCCTGGGTACTTGCGCAAGCAGATAAGGCAGTGCTTGGCGTGTTTGAGACAAAAATCCTTCGAAAGATCTACGGACCAATCTGCTTGATGGTGAATATCGACGTCGTATGAACCACGAGCTGTATCTGCTATACAACGACATCAATATAGTTAAACGTATCGAGATGCAGCGATTGCGTTGGTGTTTAAATGGTGTATAAATTCGAGCCACATGGCGGTGCACGCAGAATTGGCAGGCCAAAGAATACATGGCGCAAACAAGTGGATGAAGAGATGACAAGGCGCGGTATTCCAGAAAGCGAACAAATGTTCTGTAATGGGCCAGCTAAGTAAGTAGGTTTGTGAATTGAAACTTTCATCTACGGACAGATGGACATAATTGTTGAACCTTTGTGGGGGAGATACCATAAGGGGAAGATCTATATCGGCCATTTTAGAAGTTAAACTAAATTTGGACAAAATATTAGGAGATCCAACGTTTGGACCAAATTGTTTGCCCTGTTCAAGGGATATCGTGCATACTATTTTAGTGACATTTTTTAAATATTGGAGGGAAGTACTGGAAGTTGTTGCTAATCTTCGAACTGAAACTAAGTTTGGACACCTTTTGGGCTGTTTTCCCAAGAAGTATGGACTTGCATTTACCGTCGTAATTGAGGCAGCGAATGCAAGTTGCTTCGACAGAAATCAAAGTGATTCGAGAGCATGGGAAGCCAAGGCTTCGATCTAGTAAACAAGCGGAAGACAGGATCGAAAAACACGATGTTCCAACCTGGAAAAGTAAACTACAAATAAAGAGAAATGGAAATCTTTACTTATTTTGGCTTATAGGGCAAATGTTCTGTAGAGGGCCAATTATGTAAATGAATCGCGACGCATAGAAGGAGCAATAGAATTTGCTTGCACTTAGATATTAAATTTGTTGACGAAATATGGCCAAGAATGTTCCCTCAACATACCCTTTAAACTGTTTACTGTCCTCCTCATTTAAAATCAAATTAATTTACCAAAAATTCAAAAGCCCAAAATAAAGAAAAAAACAGCGAAACAAAGGACGTACATACACACATACCAGTGGATATCTCTTATGGGTGTATTTTGTTGTTTATATTTTATTTTGTGGCACTCTTCCTAAGAAGGAAATCCGAAGTTTGCAGGCTGTTGTTGCTAGGATGTTTTTAAAGATTTTTGTTGTCGTTGTTGTGAAATGACTTTGAAACTTCAGTTGGAGTACAAAGGAAGGAAGCATGCGAGAATCGAAACAAAACAACAACAACAAAACGTACAACTTTTGTGCAACAGCACAATGAACTGAGGCCGCAATAAAGTTTTTGTGCAAAACATTTCTTGAAGGACATATGAAGGATATTGGATACTTTTAACCAGATGTGTTTGTTGATATCTTCTATGAATCCTAAAGAAGGGTAAACTAACAGTAATCACAACATATTGTTGCAAATTTATGACATGTCCCACTAAATGAGATGGTGGTATCGTTGAATGTAAACAAAGTATGGAATTTTAAGCCTGAAGGGTTTAATTTCCCCCTAACAACATTCAAACTTATTGAGGGATAAGAAAGTAGTTTAACGCCACTAAATGCCTCTGATCCTTTGATTTTGATTAGTAAAATGAGGATTGATGCAATCCGTTTTACATACTAAACATCCCATACAATGACAGATCTGGCAACATATTGATCTGGAATTCCTCGTATTGGTTTGGTCGGAGTAAAAACCACTGAGAGCACAAAAATGAGCTTTGTGCGTCCAACCAACTAACCAATCCGGGATTTTGTGTAGCCCCACAGGGCGTACATATTTATTTGAATTTATAAATAGTTTTAGTTATAGATTACTTTTCAACAGAACCGAGATGGATTTACAGAGAGAATGTAAAGAACCAGCGAAACCATTAATAATATTTCAATACGACGTAAGGGATGAAAGAGACCAAGCATCGGCCCTGACCGGCTTAAATTTATCATGGTTCCTCTTTCATCTCAAGCAGACACTGACCACCCCCGTGGTGTCACCTGGGAAAGTGTCTTAAACAACCTTTAAATGTTGTGGGCTAACACGTTCCACCCCTCTCAAAACATGGTACAATAAAAAAAAGAACAAGAAAACAAGCCTCTCTTCCTCGCTTCAGAGAACTGCCCATTTCCTCAGGTAGTTGAGAGAACTTTCCTGGACATTATCACTGCAGCAGACCCTGGCTACATACATATCTACTGGTAGAATGCCGGAAATCAAATTTCCCAGCAGAGGCGACGAGACTAGCAAATTATCGTGGTGAGCTTCGTCGTACGAATCCTGAAGACCCAAGAGTTAGAGAAATAACTCTTGAAGTCAACAGGCTTGTAGGTGAATATAAGCGGAAAAAGTGGATAGACCACCTGAAGCAATGCAACATTGGTACAGGATTAAGTAAATTGTGGGCAACGAATCCGGCTGTTACTTTCAACGGCGTGACAGTAACTGACCCAAAGAAGTGTGCGTGTTATTTTAACCGGCAGTTTGTAGAGCACCCCGAGTGTGATAGGGCAAAGGGGAGTGTGCTACGATTGTATCAGATAGATGAGAAGCCATTTTCCAGTTGCCCAACATCAACATGGATACCGGAAAATGCATAGTACAGCATTACACGCCATATCCACACATATCAGTCGAGGCCTGAACTAGAACAGACTACGCGACCGAACAGTCAATGGGGCACCTACCGAATGCCTTCGATACCGCCAACATGCCAAGCTCTTCGAGGACATAGAGAAGACTACTCTCCAGTTATATTTGAAATGTTGGATAATCCACTGAATGAACCCGGAGTTGAGTATTTAACGACGCCAGTCGTTTCTGGAATTCCAAAACCCGTAGAGAGAAACAGGGAGGTCCGCAAGGTGGGGTGATATCTCCGGAACTATTTAACCTCTACCTTTCTGAAATTCTACACCCTCCAGACTGCATAGAGATCGTAATGTATGCGGATGATTGAATGATCTTGGAGTCGAGTCCTATCGTCGATGATATGTATATGTGATATATTCAATATCTACATAGCTGACGAAATGCATTTAGTCGTCCGCGCAAGCCACAGCTGCAAGTCACTGGCGTATTGTGAAATGCCGCCTGAATGCCAACCTGAGGACTGCAACATGATGCCTCTTCATGACATCAGTCCACCATCTTCATGAGGAGACGAAGATGTTACCGGTATATCAGCACAACAAAATGTTGTCGTTGGGTGTTACCGCCGTGACCATCCCAGCCAGGATGTTATGGACAGACTTCCCCCACCCAAACACTTCAGGAGAGGTCTTCATGATCTGAAGATCATCAAACCTATGAGCCAGGCTTGAATATCTTTCACCATGATGCAGGTGCGCAGGCAGTGTGAATTTCGTACTCGAAGACAACCCCCATTCATCGCAGAAGAAGAACACCAGCTGATAAGGCAAACAGGAGTGTTTTTGGCGGAATTAAAATCAGGACTATGCAGCCGCCGGTCCTGATGGCACGATACCCAATACATGCCCTGCATGTTAATTGGGACTTAAGATACGCAGTATTTCTTTAATTGCTCAGCTGAACACATTTACCTGCCTCCGGATTCTTTCTGGACGCAGTCAGTCCATGTTGCAGCATTTTTGATTCTGGATACAGATGAACCATAACCAGATAACTACACGAACGAACATATTTGCGTTGCTTCAATAACATGTATTTCTTCGCCTTGGTGTCTTCGTTATCAATAGAGCAATACCAACAACAAAAAATCTATTAAATGTGTCTTTAAATTTAATTTTATTTACGTTATTCCTTTAAGTAAAGGATAAAGTTAGGAGCATAAAGTAGAACACTTTTTATACTGTGGTACTTCTAATAAAATATTTTGCTAACATGTGACCGAACATTTTTTTCTTTGGTAAGGGTCATAAAACCTACAGACAAAACAAATACATTCTGTGTTTATACTTTCCTTGCGGATATGCTATGGCTTAGCCCAAAAACAACAAATACAAATAAAGTATAATAAAAATGACACAAAAAAACAACAAAAAGATTACAGTAAGGCATACAGGCCTTCGTTTTTTCTACACCGGGTTCAATGAACGTTTTCGTACATCAAATGTGCAACAGAGATGCAAAAAAAAACGAAAAAAAATAAAATGTCGCCATTTGAGAAAGTAAGTGACTGACAGTCAGTCACATTTTCGATGGGGTAAACTTTTTTCGACTGGCTAAATTACTAGGAGGGCAGAATGCTTTGGGTGCAAAAGTTTCTCAAGTGTTTAAATGAGTGTCAAAATTGGGTGTATGTGTTTACGGCCAACCAACCTACCCACCACTTTTCGCCAGTTCCAGACGGCTGACAATGATTATAATACGCCTTCTTACCCATGCCCTTTGTTTGGCGTTAAGTTTGGCTCATTGACTTGTTGTCTTCTCAGTTATGTATACTGCGTTCTCAACAATTGCTTAGCATTTGCTTAACCGTGAACGAACAAAAGCCCAGGAATTAATGATTATAGCAAAATGCAGAGCAAAAAAAAAAAATAAATAGAAAGGTAGAACAAGAAATAAGAGCAAAAACAAAGACATAAAGTAATAAAGACCTGACAAAATGCATGCAACAAAAAAATGTTTACGAAACTATGTATAGAAACATTACCCTTAACAGGTTGCAGTTAATTCAAAATCGCAACCAAGGAGGAACATTTCATGTAATGGTATCAGAAACGAAACTTATGAATTCAAGGATCTATTCAAGAATAATTCCATGTCAATTGGATCGGTAAATTCGGTTAAATACGTAAAAATGTATAAAAGAAAAAAATGTTATATCACCATATCGTAACCTAACATTATGTTAAATTCAAAAGCCATTCACTGAAGAATGATAGCAAAAGAAATGTCTTATCTTGTTGTATTTATGTCTTTGACAAAAATTACCAAGACATGTGAATGTCATCGTTGTTATCGTCCACCAAAAAAGTTATCCTCGGTTTGAGGAGAGATAAACAGAAAAAACATGGGCGACAACATGCTCTAAAGGATAAGCCATTATCCTGTTGACGCTGTTAAGCTGACAATTGGTTTGTCTTTTTACGTACTGAACTTTACTGAACATTTTTTCTTCAGTAAAGTTTTGACAATTGTATAATTGAAATGTTGCTAAACATTACTGAAGAAACAATGTTCAGTAAAGTTCAGTACGTAAAAGGACAAACCTAACGTTAACAACATTAAGAAATTTTTGTAACATTTTAGCTGTCGCTTTTTTGTGCCTTTTAATGCCAACAAAAACAAATACTTCCAACAGGTAGAGCTAAGAAAATGTGTCTCAATGGAGAAACCATAACTGAAGCTTCGATGTGTTTTAATCGAGTCCATCCACGCAGCTCAGTAGTTGTAGAGGAAATCAAGGTCAAAGTTCAACTTTTGAGTTTTTTGACGTAATTTGGCATTAACGTTATATGGTATACTTCCTGGGATAATGACCCAAAAGCTCTATAAAAACTTGCCGAGTAAGTTAAATTTTTCGCTTAAAAACAGTTCAAGGGTTGTTCTAGGACTTCTTTGAAATTTTTATCGAAGAAAGTCCTTGTGATTCTGATTACAACGATATCAACAGTGACCAACTAAAATTGATCTTTTTAGGTATCTTCTGCGAAAATTACAACACTATTCAAAGACGTATAGCAATAAAGACCCGAACAAATGCATTTTCCAAAAACATATGCTAATAGTTCCACATTTCGGTTACAGATGGCTACACAACTCACTGGAATTGATAACAGCAATGCCAATCGTTTTTGATTCCCATTTCTCGCGGCAGAAAACATTAACGTCGTGTTTTGTGGCTGAAATTTATTTCTTCACTATTTTTTATTTAATAAAAAAACAAAAGTCAACGCCGTAAAATTTGAGTTTTAATTGGTTTGTCTTTTTACGTACTGAACTTTACTGAACATTTTTTCTTCAGTAAAGTTTTGACAATTGTATAATTGAAATGTTGCTAAACATTACTGAAGAAACAATGTTCAGTAAAGTTCAGTACGTAAAAGGACAAACCTAATGTTTTTCTTGTCAATATTCCAATGAGTAACAGTTTTCGTTTAACAGAATGTTGCTATGATATCGTAGCAACAGAGGTTAACTCCCTCTACAGTTAATTTTTCACAATTGACTTTTCCTATCTTATAATATTGACATCTTTGCACTATTTCGCTTTAGAGTTGTGTAGATCCGGAACGAACTAGTTCCAAGGAACTATTCCGGGCAAGGAACTATTCCGGGCAAGGAACTATTGGAACTAAATTCGGCTCTTACATTTATATAGTCTTTTAGTTCATATAGTTCCAGTCTTGCATATAATTCCTTTCATTTGTATAATTCATTATACCCTCAGCATTTATACTAACGAGGGTATATACACTTTCATACGGGCAAAATGTGCCTCATCGATATAATGATTTTAAACCCTAAGTATGTTTGGACGAAATGTGTTTCAGACAATTTGGAGTTAATTTAGCCATGTTTGTCCGTTTGTCTGTCTGCCTGGCTGGAGCACACGGATCAACCGATTCGGTCTAAAATTTGGTTTTCGTAATATTTTCTCTAAACATAGTTTAAGTTCGAAGATGGGTTATATCGGTCCACTCCTTCCTGTACCTCCCCCACAAAAGTTCGAAAATGTTCGGAAAATTTGTACGTACGATAACTCTTGAAGGAAGTAACCGATGTGGTCCATACTTTGCAAATCGTGAAATGTCTAACAGACTTAGATGAGATGGACTCAATCGGTCAACTCCTTCGGGTACCTCCCACACAAAATTTCGGAAAAGTTCAGTTTAGGACCTGCTCTCGAATCGCTTTGATTTCTTGTATTCACCGTCCCCCATACGACGGTACAAGTTTCATCAAGGGCAAGTCCATACTTTCTGAGAAAATAGCCTGAAAGTTGCACAAAATCCCTATAACACCGTGTCAGGTGGTTGAAGCGCAAGATAACTCTGGAACGGATCTGCCGATTGGGTCCAAAATTTGGGCCTAGTAATATTTTGTCCAAACATAGTTTATGTTCGAAGATAAGCCATATTGGTCCACTCCTTCAGGTACCTCCTCCACAAAAGTTCAAAAATGTTCGGAAAACTTGATTTAACGTACGAAACTCTTGAAAGGAGCTGCCGAATTGGCCCATACTTTACACATCCTAATATATCTACCAGATATAGATCAGGTTCAAATATGGACTTTATTTGTCCACTCCATCCGGTACCTCCCACACAAAATTTCGGATAAGTTTACTTTAAGACCTGCTATCGAATCACTTTGATTTTTGTTGAAGCAACTCGTATTCACTGCCTTAATTACGATGCGAGTTTTTTCAGGCAAGTCCACACTTCATGAGTAAACAGCCCGAAGGGTGTAAAAACCCCCTATGGCGCCATATGTAGTGGCTGGAGATCCATTTTTATAATGGTCAATGTCGATCCATTCTTTTAAGTATCTGCTCCGCAAAACTTTTGCTCATTAATCCTAATCAGCATTTTTGTCGGTTTATACCCCGAAAATGTTAAAACCCCCTTATATACATACGTTTTTTTTTTTTTTTGGAAAAAATTGTTTCAATATACGAGTACATAGGCTGAGGGTATATCTCTGTCGGCCAAGCCGACTGATATTTTTATACCCTACACCACTATGTGGGGAGGGTATTATAAGTTGGTTTTGGCCAAAAACCAAGACCCATACTTATATATATCAAACCATACTTATATATATCAAAATGAATGTCTCGACGAGCTGAGTCGATCTGGCTATGTGTGTCCGTCCGTCAGTCCGTCCGTCCGTCCGTCTGTCCATCTAAACCTTGTAATCACGCTACAGGTCGCAATTTTGATCGGATCGTCACGAAATTTTGGGTGTTGATGGGGGTCCCAGAGGGGAAGAAGCCTATTGATTTTGGTGATGGTCGGATAATATTTAGGGGTCGGAATGGGCAAAAAACTTATGTGGATAAAAATACAACGTTTTTTTCCAAAGCGAGTATCTCAACTTCTATATGGGGTATACTAAAAGCAAAACCTGACAATGAAAGTAGAAAATATCACCTTTCTAAAGATGTAAAGTAGGTTCTTGAAGGTGATCAAACAACGAAGATATCACAATAGTCGCAAATAAACCCCAAATTTTCATGTTTGCGATTTTAGTTATACTGACGAATATCACAGCTTTGGCTGAGGACTTTCCAAATGCAAAGCCTGACTATGAAAGTAGAAGATTCCACCTTTACAATGATGCAAACTATGTCGGCGTAGGTGACTAAATAGCGGAGATATCACAATAGTCGGTAATTTATCCCATTTTTCCATTTTTTTGGAAATCACGCTACAGGCCGCAATTTTGATCGGATCGTCACGAAATTTTGAGAGTTAATGAAGATCTCAAAGAGGAAGAAGCCTATTGATTTTGGTGAGGGTCGAATAATATTTAGGGGTCGGAATGGGCAAAAAACTTATTTGGATAAAAAGTCAACGTTTTTTTCCAAAGCTAATATCTCAGCTTCTATATGGGGTATACCAAAAGCAAAACTTGACAATGAAAGTGGAAAATATCACATTTCTAACGATGTAAAATAGGTTCCTGTAGGTGATCAAACAACGAAGATATCACAATAGTCGCAAATAAACCCCAAATTGTCATGTTTGCGATTTTAGTTATAATGACGACTATCACAGCTTTGGCTGGGGACTTTCCAAAAGCAAAGCCTGACTATGAAAGTAGAAGATTCCACCTTTACAATGATTTAAACTAGGTCGGCGTAGGTGACCAAATAGCGGAGATATCGCAATATTCGATAATACATCCCATTTTTCCATTTTTTTTGGAAATCACGCTACTGGGCGCAATTTTGATCGGATCGTCACGAAATTTTCTCACAGAGATAGAAGCCTATTGATGTTGGTGATGTCGACAGTAGTCAAGTATAAAATTAAATATTAATTATTTTGGTTCAGTTCGCCTTAAGTCATTTGCTTTAAGGGCCAGATAGGTGAAAACTTTTGTATCTCCATAAAAGAAATGTTTTCGAATAAAAAGTTTATTCACAGAGGTAGTGGTGTAGGGTATCACATAGTCGGCCCCGTACCGACTATAGCCTTTTCTCACTTGTTTTACTTGTTTTTTTTATACCCAACACCACAATGTGGAAACGCATGTAACACTGCGAAATAATCGTCGTAGACCCCACATGTGGTACACCGTCCGTCTGTCCGTCCATTAAAAATTTTACGCACGGTACAGTCCGCCATTATGAACCAACCCTCACGAAATTTTGTATGGAGGTCAGGTGCAGACCAGAATAGACCCCTACAGTTTTTGGCTATGATCGTAAAACATTTAATGGGTGAAATGGACCAAAAACAAAATTTTTATCCAATTTTGCAGCGGCTCTGTAGGTCGCAATGATCGGCGCGAAATTTTATATAAGGTTTAGGTTTAAGACAGAGAAGTAGCTTGCAATTTAAAGCGATGATTAGATAATAATTAGCGGATTTAATGGATCAGAACTTTTGTGTTAACATTGGTAACATTTTTAGTATAATGACTATGACTTTACTCCTGGAAGATATGTTCCACACACGTAAGTTATATTCAGAAGAGCAAGTCTTGACCTTTCCATTGAAGCCAATTATGTTGATGCACATGGTCATATAACAGAGATACAGCCTAATATATATAAAGAGATTGCACAGCTTTAATCTTCTGAAGTGTAAGCATAATCAAGCTAGATGTCGCAGTTAAGTTCAATATTGACAAATTTTTGCACGATGTAGGAGATTTTGTCAAGGAAAATGCATATAACTTTCGATAATGATCCGATAGTATTTAGCGGGTGAAATTGGCCATAATTTGTTGTCGGAAAAATATATAAATATAATTTTTTGTGCATATTTTAAATTTTGTGGGGCATATTCCGAAAAATTAGGAACGCGAAACTTGAAACCCAACTCTTAACCTTTCCATTGATGAAAATTATATCAATATAACGGTTAGATAACTGAACTACTGTCTAACATATACAAAGGTAGGTTCCTTCATCGTTTTGGTTTGTGTGTAAAGAACTATATTTACCTTCAATGCTATAAAATGTCGCAATCATGATAGAACAGTTTTTCAATAATGAGCAATTTACAATGATGTACGAGGTTTTGAAATTTTTCTGATACCTTTGTTAAAGAGTAATGTAATACCTAGAAATATTGTTTTTTCCCAATGATCGATTCGAACAATGCGTCTGAACTAACTTTAAATGAAAGGTGTTTACACCTGAGAATCCAATGTTCATAGATGAGAAAAATAAACAAAAAATAGCTGAAGGGCATTTTAAATAATTGCGGTCAAAGTTCAAATTTTTGGGGTTTCCTTAAAACCGCAAGTCCTATGGAAATGGGACTAAAGAAATTGTTTTATCAGTGAAAATTCTCTACAAAAACGGTAAATATTAAAAACGCCAATCCTGTAGAGCATTTTCACTGCTACAACATTTTCCTTAGTTCCATTTCGCTAGGACTTGCGGCTTCAAAAAAAACCAAAAATTTTTTTCGATTTTTCTAATCTATGAACATTGTAGTTTCAGAATCCGCGAAAACTTCCCAGGTAAAAGCATTTTTCATTTTAAGTTAGTTCAGGGAACCGTGATCGGTAAAAATCGTCAAAAGTGATATTGTATTTTCCTAATACACATTTAAATTTTTTTATGAAAACGGTCCGTCCATCCATTTTAATATAAAGAAAGTAACACATAAAGTGTCGCAAGTCATGAAAAAATTGTGCTCAGAGGAAGTGGTGTAGGGTATTATACGACCGGACCCGTACGATTATAGCCTTCTCTTACTTGTTTCCTTTAATTCCACACTCACTTCGATCTTCTCATTCGATTCGTTCATCATTCAGATGCGGTCATCCATATAAATAAAAATCAACTGTCTGTCGTTCGTTGGTAATGGCATCAGTAGAGAACGACTGGACCGATTTGGATAATTCTTTTTTTTTTTTTTTTTTTTGAAATGTTCGTCAACTTAGGTTTTTATGCAAAGAAAATTTGACCGCGCCTACTTTTTTTAATTTTAGATTTAAATCTTTTCTACAAAAAACTACTGATCTGACATTCCTTAAATTTTCATAGAATGTACGTAAGTCCTTGTAACGAATACTTCTCTATATCGAAGTAGTTTTTAAGGCACAAGTGGAAATTCTCACACAAAATAATCTCTCTATTACGGATTTTCTCTATAACGTACTAATTCGTCGGTTCCCAAGTGCTACGTTAAAGAGAAGTTCGACTGTAATTTGTTGAATTTGGGAATGCGCGGGATACTTCCCCTATACCCTAATTCTTTTAAAATGCCATATTTACAATAATTACGAATGTATAGATTTGGAAATTATTTTGCGAGACAAATGTGGTTGTGTCTCCCACCTTACCTACCTATTTGGGATCCAAAAACTTGACCACGCCCACTTTTTAAAATAAGTTACATTTAGAAAGCTTCTGAACCGATTTCCTTGAAATTGTCAGGGACTGTACAAGGATGGCCCCCGAAAACAGGCTACATATTTTTTTGTATTCCAGAGAAGGCGCGGTACCTCCCCTATGCGATATTTAAACAAGTAAGAACGACTTTAAGTTCGGCCGGGCCGAACTTGTTATATCCTCCACTACGAGTGATACGAGCCCTAACCACTATTAATTCGTATTGAAATAAACTGGAACAATTAGTTTCCTTTCGTTTATGAAGAAGACCTAATACAAAATTTCAGCAATTTCGGTAAAACAATGTCGCTAACCTTCAAAATACCGGAATTCGGGATGTACCGTTCTATGGGAGCTATATCAAAACGTCGATCTATACCGACAAATTTATTGTGTAAAGCAAAGAAGAAAGAAGGCTAAATACGAAATTTCCGATATTTCACTAAGATAATCTGGTTAAAACCTAAAAAATACCGTAAATCAAGAGGTACGCTTCATGGGACGTGGACCTATACTGATAATTCTTTTCTGGAACATTTTATGACTCCATGAAGGACTTAATAACGAAAATTGGAGGGGCTATATCGAAACGTGGACTATACCGAAAAGATTCAGTCGGAAAGGGTTTTACTTCCAAAGTAGACTAAATACCAAATCTCAGCCATTTCGGTGGGTTGTTGTGACCACAACTTCAAATATACCGAAAATCGGGAGGTACCTTTTTATGGGGGATATATGAAGGCGTGGGTCTATACTGATAAATACCAAATCTCAGCCATTTCGGAGGAATTTTGAGGCCACAACCTTCAAAATACCGGAAGTCGGGAGTTACCTTTCTTTGGGGGCTATATAAAGGTGTGGACCCATACCAACAAAACTCTGGGGGAAAATGTTATACCCTCAACGAAGGCTAAATACCAAATTTCAGCCATTTTAATGGATTATTGTGGTCATAACCTTCAAAATGCCGAAAATCGGTAGGTACCGTTCTATGGGGTCTATACGAAGGCGTGGACCTATGCCTTCAAATTTCTGGGGCAAAGTTTTATACCCCTGACGAAGACTAAATACCAAATGTCAGCTACGGATGAATATTGAGGCCACAACCTTCAAAATACCGAAAATCGGGAGGTACCGTTCTATGAGGCGTGAACCCATACAAACAAAATTCTGGGGGAAAGTTTTATTCCTCTAACGAAGACTAAGTACCAAATTTCAGCAATTTCGGTGTGATAATGAAGCTAAAACCTTCAAAATACCGAAAATCGGGTTGTACCGTTCTACGGGGGCTATATCAAAATGTAGACCGATATAGTCCATTTGCAATACCAAACATCTAAGAAGTAATATAAAACTTCTATACCAAATTACAAAGCTCTATCTTGATTTCAACAGACGGACGGACATATATACGGACATTGTTATATCGACTTAGAATTTTACCCTGATCAAAAATATATATACTTTATAGGGTCTCCGATGAATATTTCGATGTGTTACAAACGGAATGACAAATTTAATTATACCCTCCATATTATGGTGGAAGGTACAAAAACGCGATATTTGCAAATATTACGAATGTATCGGTTTAAAAATTTACAAATTAATCTAAAATCCAGGTACTTCTTTGGGGGCCTAAAAACCCGATCACGCCTACTTTTTTAAATATGTTATTTCTCCAATACTACTGAACCAATTTCCATGAAATTTGCAGCAAAAGCTCAAGGTTTGCCGTAACATATACATAAATGTAGCTTTTTAAGTATTTTGTGGTGAATTAAACTCCAACGTTTCATTAGGAAATAAATGAAGATTACCAAAATAACCCAAAATTTGACGCGTCAAAATAAAGTTTTGCCAAACGTTAGAATTTTGTTACTTCTCTCACAAAATGAACGGATATTTTGGCTTTTGAAGTTCTAGTCATTACATTCGAGCCTCCAAACAATAAACCAACGAGTGTTTTGGTGTAATCCGGTGATATTTCACCTCATTTCGGCATAAAATAGGCATCTATTTAACTTACTGTCGATTTTTTTCGGTAAGTACTGAATAAATTTGAGGTCTAAATACTTCAATGAGTGATCCGATATACATAGGAGTCAAATATAGCAGCATGTTGTTCATAAATATGGGCGAATGCGTCAAATCCCTGCCCATATATTACGTAAACCTTTGGTATTAGCCCCATTCCTCTAGACTAGGGTCTTTAATATCGTGTCGATTAGAGTGAAAGATATGGTTGTTATATCACTGAAACCATAAAAACCATTTATCCGCACACTGCTACTGTCATTACATACAGGAGACTTCAAAATAGTTGACTGCGTAGACGTCATGCTCACCGTTAAAATCTTCGTTCATATTTTTATACAGTTTTGGCATTTATTTGCGACCCAATGTTTTAAAAAAATTCTTACTTTTGGCAAAAGTGTAAACTTTATTTTGACGCGTCATGTTTTGGTAATCTTCATTTATTTCCTAATTCAACGTTGGAAGGGCCTAATATTTTCTGGATTTTAATTCACGACTAAATACTTAAAAACTTACATTTATATGTTACACGTATAATATCTCTACGTCGGTGTAATAATACAATCAAAAAAATGTTGAGAGGTAGAAACTTTATTTTGAAGCTCACTGTATTTGCAAATTTCCTTAAATGGTGAGGTTCAACGATCCATCAGTCATGAAAAACTAAAACATATAAGTCTCAATAAGCGGGAGAATTCGACTTAACCATTTTTTTTTTAACTTTTATAATTAGATCGCTTTATTAAAAGGACAGGGGACATGGACGATAATAAATCCTAAACAGCATTAAAGGAAGAAAAAAATCGACAAAGTCCGTAAGAGAATAGAAAGGTTAGAGACAAAATCTGTAGATACATTTAAAATCCTCCTCGGTTTGACAATGGACCGAAGAAGTGATGTAGAAAATACCAATTTTTGAATTGTCTAGCATAAAGTCCATAAAAAGTTGTCATTAAAACTCATTACGACGGGCCAGCAACGCGGCCCGCTAGTTGTAAAATAAACGTAAATCACATCCTCTTTACATCGCTGCAATTTATATATGTATTTGTATGTCAATTCATCCACCATAGGATGAAAAGAAAGAGGAAGTTTCGTTAAAATACTTCACTCTCGAAACTATTTAGAACGAAGGAAAAACGAACGACGGAAGAGAAAGATTCATGAACTATATCGCTCTCGAAACTATTTGGAACTATGGAACTTTATTAAGGAACTAGTTCCTTCTGGGAAAAGGAACTGGAAAGATCGATCCGCTCCAGGAACAAGATTGCCCAACTCTATTGCGCTTTAATTCAGCGTGTTGATACCATCCACTTGGCCTTGTCACCGTTTAAGAATCTTCTACTTTGGGTCTGACAGCCAAAGTAGAAGATTCTTATTCGACTTTTTTTAAAGGTATCAATGTCGTCGGCATAACCGAGTAACATATCGCCTGTCTCGCATGAAAAGGTCGTAAGTCCGCTTTTTACGAAAACCGCGTTTTTGTTACAGAATGAAAGTACTGGTGAAAACGCGCCGTATGAGACAGAGAAAATAGTATTATGTAGCGGTTTCATACCCTCAGCATTTATGCTAACGAGGCTATATACACTTTCATACGGGCAAAATGTAATAATAGTTTTAGAACCTAAGTATGTTTGGACTTAATCTGTTTCAGACAATTTGGAGTTGATTTAGCCATGTACGTCCGTCTGGCTGGAGCGCACGATAACTCTCGAACGGATCAAAATTTGGCTTTCGAAATATTTTTTCCAAACTTAGTTTAAGTTCGAAGATGGGTCAAATTGATCCACTCCTTCGGGTCCTTCCCCACAAAAGTTCAAACATGTTCGGAAATATTGTGTACATAATAACTCTCGAAGGCCGTAACCGATTTGGTCCATATGATGACGTGGTAATATTTCTACTAGATATAGATTGGGTTCTAATATGGACTCTATCGGTCCACTTCTTTGGGTCTTTCCCACACAAAATTTCGGAAAAATGCCGTTTAAGGCCTTCTCTCGAATCGCTTTATTCTTTTCGTAACGACTTCTATTCGCTGCCCCCTTAATGACGTTTTTTCAGGGGCAAGTGCATACTTCTTGAGAAAACAGTCCGAAAACAGTAAAAAAACCCCTAGCACCATATGTAATGGCTCGAGAGCACGATAACTTTCGACCGGATACCTACCGCCCATATTAAAAAAATCACTAAAATTGTATGAACGATATCTCTTGAACCAATATGGTCGAAACTTTGGATCTTTTAATGCTTTGTCCAAATTTAGTTTAACTTCGAAAATGACCAATATCCGTCCTCCCCTTAGGGTACCACTCTCACAATATTTGTGTGTAAGTGCAGTTTAGGGTCTGTTCGAAGATCCTTTGGAAATGTATACCGATGCTGTTCGTTGTGGTGCAAGTTCAAATGTCCAAAAAGGGCTATAACATTCTGAAAAGACCCTAAATACACTCCTGGTCATACAATGGGTTCCTTGGTGGAGGCCTCTGGTATTCAAGAATGGAATTTGCGGTTGTTTGCATGGAGTGGGCAATATTTTGCCACTGTGCTGATTTCTTAGTTGAACGAGCAGAGCTTTCTTTAAACAAATGGGCCAGTTGACTGGAGTATACCCGATGCCCTATTGCTTACGTACATTTGCTGCAACAAGTTAGTGAATGATCCGAGTCGATGTTTGCTTCTCGGAACGCCTGTACATCCAACAGACACGATGACATTTTTCCATCTAGCACAACGTGATCTAGTTGGTTTACAATGTAAACCAAAACTTTACATGCACAATGTTTACTCTTTACTTATGATGGTGCCCGATACTGTTTTACACCATTCGGATTCAATTTTATTTGTCTGCCAGTATTAAGACAATGTTTTCAGGATAACCAAGTTAGTCTCAAAGTGTGGAGCGGCTTTGTTGTAGTTATCCTTGACAGAATTTCGTAACCTTTTGTTTGATTCAAAATTTTTCTTGACAATAAAAGAAAGTCTCAAACTGGAAATTGTGAGACCATGGAAGAGACTATTACAAAAAGTTTTTTTTCGGTTGTATGTTTGAAGCCACAATATGCTGGGAAATGTAGATACGCCGATTCTTTTTTTGGAATTTCGTTTTTATGATTCAAGCCGCTTCACATTTTATTACTAATGGTGACGTTTTTATGAGGCATAACATTCAGAACGGCTGTTTCAGTTACATACTGGCTGGTGGTTTTCACGCTCTGATGTTACTTTTCATGGTTTGGTGTTGCCATTGCAAAATATTTCTTTTCATGCAAACACACCATAATTAGCTTGCAAAAAAAACATAATAACGTCAAGTCTCAAGTATTGTAAACGTTGCTTTCTCCACCGTACAAGGAAAGGAGTAAAGAAAGTCCTATTCTATATTTTAAAGGGGTTATACATTTTAAGACCAAAACAAAAAGAACATTTTTTTTGGTGACATTTGGCACCATTACATCAACAGTCACGCACTTGCAGGTTGTTGCCTTGTTTAGGGCAGAACTGATGTCTTTGGCCTCCTTAAACGACACAAATAACTCCACGACGTTGGTTGTTTTGAAAACGCTTTGTCAACAAATTCTTTTGAATAGTTTTAGCAGAAGATGGATATGAGAATCCTTTACGATTGACAACAAGCAATGCTGCACTGCTTTGCGCATTGATTTACATAAAGTTGGATGTTGTATGTATGTTTGTTATGGAATGTAATTGTTATGGCAGATGACATCCTGCCACAGCTCCTAGTTGGCAGTCCTACTGCAGCAGCACTTAGCACCTTTACTAAGTGCACAACCAAACTTAACGTATAAAATATACATATTGTATGAACACAAATAGCGTATTGCGGATGTGCTAAAGCCCATATATGTTGCCAAATGACAAGAGTACAATTCATGAAAATGTTTAAGATTGAGAACACTTGACCTTATATTGTATACCATCCATCACTTGGTCATATCCTCGTATTTCTGTACTTTCCTTACTAAGCATACTTACTCACTTAGTTATCCCTCTACAGAACATTTGACCTATAAGCCGAACTAAGAAAAGATTTCATCTCTGGAATGCAGCACCATATTTTTTAATCTCGTCTCCATCGAAGCTTTGGCCTTCCAGTTTTGCGTGTAAGGCAATGGGGGCCCACACTTAAACTCCTGTTTAGTGGGTTCATCATCGCTCATTCTTATGACATGGTATAGCCAACGCAATCGTCGTATTTCGATACGTTTAACTGACTGTATATCCCACTCTCAAACACGCCAAACATTGCGTTATATGTTTGCCCAAGTACCCAGGCTTCGCAACCATACTTTAGCACGGGAAGTATCAGTGTTTGCGAAGTCTTATTTTGTTTTGACGGCATGTGTCTTTGTTTTAAACCGCCTACCTAAGCTAAAGTAGAATCTGTTGGCCAATACAGCTCTTCTTCTTATTTCACAAGTGTGGTTTGTGGTGTTTATGGCGGTGCCGATGTAAACAAAAAAATTAACTACCTCAAAATTATAGGTACCATCTTCCACAGTTTTTCCCGAGATCTATGGACGCATTCTGTGTCGATACCATCCACTTGGTTTTGTCGCTGTTTACTGCCAGACCCACTTGGAAGAGATCACACAAAAAGTTGTATCCTTGTATGAGGTTCTTTCCTATTTTAACTGAGGACCGGGCATCATTTAAATTATCTTACAAAGCTGACTGAGTTTTGCGGGGATGTTAAACGTCGAACTGTATCTCTTGGGTCTTTTCCAGGAGTTACCGCCGTGTAAATATTTGGTCAATGGTGGATTTGGCAGGTCTAAAGCGGCATTGGTTTGGACCAGTTATTTCGTTGACCATGAGCTTTAGTTGTTCGCTCAAAATCCACGAAACTGTCTTATAAGCAATAGAGGGTAGACGTATGCCCCTATAGTTAGAGTACACAGTTTCAAATCTTTTCTTGTGAACTGGACCCAGTTTCCAAACGTCGGTACGCGTTCTTCCTGCCAGAAAATGCATACACCGTGTCGCCTCTGGCTTTAGAAAGCTAGGCTGGTAATCGGCTCCTTCTGCCGAGTTATTGCTGTCTTAACACCATCTTGGTCTGACGGTATGCACTCAATACCATTTTCTGGGTCGCTAGTATTGGATACGAACAATTTAGAGAAATGATCTTTCCATATCCTGAGCACACAATCTTTATCACTTACATGTACCAAAGACATCAGTTTGATGTTCCCCCTTTGGTGGAATTTTCGAATTCATTCTGGCTCCTGTACATTTCGATTGTTTCACACTTCCAATTATATATCTCTTTTTCCTACGGAAAATACCTCTTTTGTGAGCTACGACGCGTTGCTTCTGATCAAACTGGTCATAACATTTACTTCCTTGGAGGAGGTCTCTGGTATACAAGTATGGATTTTGCAGCTGTTTGCACTTGATATGTTATCGGGACGAGAAGTGCTTTGACTAAGCAATTGGGCCTGTTGAGTGGAATATGTTGTGGCTCTGTGTTGTGATTGAAGCTTACCGATGTCCAACTTTCGTGTTGTGTCTGTTCTAACTTTATTTAGTACGTTTAATCGGGTAGGTACCTATGCTGCAACACGGTGGTGGTGCGAGTCTATGTTTGTTCCTCTTACATCCAACACCCTCGATGAATGCCTCGCATCTATCACAACATGATCAATTTGATTTCTTCTTTTTTTCTGGTGACAGCCAGTTGTCCTTGGGGATGTCGATGTACTTAAATCTAGCACTGCTAACTACCATATTTTGCCGCTACGAAGTCTATCAGCATCATTCCATTGTCAGACGTTTCACTGCGGAGACGGAGACTTGGAAAGTAGAATATATTTGGTCTAACAGTCGGGAAATTCAGTCTTCACTGTGAAAAGTCTGACAATGAAATAAGTCTGATAGACATCGAAGCTGCAAACAACATGGCAGTTAGCACCACCAGATTTAAGCATCTCGACATTATTAATTGCACCTGGCTGTCGCCAGATCAAACACAAGAAATCAAATTAATCACGTTGTGATAGATGGAAGACATTCGTCGAGCGTGTTGGATGTACGAGAAGCACCACCACCTTGTTGCAGCAAATGTACCCGATTAACATTACAAATAAAGTACGAACAGACATAACACGGAAGTTGGACATCGATAAGCTTCGATCAAAACATTTAGTCACAGCATACTCCACTCAACTGGTCAATGAAAGCACTCCTCGTTCCCATACCACATTTCCCACAGTGGCAAAGAATTGCCTACGCCATGCCAACATCCGCAAAATCCATACTTGGATACGAGAGACCTCCACCAAGGAATGCATGGTATTACCAGGAAGGAGTGCCGTGCCGCTATCTTAGAGAAAAAATGAGACAATAGCAGCGCGTAGCGCGCAAGAGAGAGGTATCGGGAGAAAAGCAGAGAGGAGAAACGTCTTTTCCCCAGGAAATAGAGAGAAATGAAAAAGTGGGAGTGTGAAAAAATCGTTATATACAGGAGCCAACATGAAGTCCGAACATTCTACCAAAGAGTGAAACATCAAACTGATGGCTTTGGAACAGACGAGCAAGGTCATAGGTAACAGACACAGATAGTGCGCTCAGGTTATGGAAAGAAGAATTATAAGGCAACAGGAGCCATTGACATACCAGCCGAGCTGTTCAAAACCGGAGGCGACACCCTAATAAGATGAACAAATCAGCTAGTAGCTTTGCCCCTATTGCATATTATGTAGTGTCTGGGATATTATAGCTATGTTCCTTTACGTTCAAGAATCTTCAAGTTTTACCACTTTTTACTCGAAAAACGTTCCTTTACTTCAGGCACAATACAATTCATATGGGAGCATTTTACAACTCTTTTACTCTTTGTCGGTTTTACCATTTTCAGAATTAAAGGAACAGACCATATGTGAACGACTACATAATGGGGTCATACCAATGCACATTTAGACCTCGCAAATCCACCATTGACCAGATATTTACACTGCGACAAATCCATCTCTTTGTTAATTTTAAAGTAGTCTTCGACACCCTATACGGTCTTCGACACCCTTTACCGATTTGGTCCACATTTTGGCTTTCGTAATATTTTGTGCAAACTTAGTTTAAGTTCGAAGATCGGTTATATCGGTCCACTCCTTCCGGTACCTCCCCAACAAAAGTTCGAAAATGTTCGGAAAATTTGTGCGCATGATAACTCTTGAAGGGAGTAACCGATTTGGTCCATACTTAGCACATCCTGAAATTTCTACCAGACTCAGACGAGTTTTTAAATGTGGACTCAATGGGTCCACTTCTTCGGGTACCTCCCACACAAAATTCCGGAAAAGTTCAGTTTAGGACCAAACTTTCGAATCGCTTTGATTTTTGTTGTAGCAACTTGTATGCACTGCCCTTCATACGACGGTACATGTTTAACAGGGGCAAGTCCATACTTCCTGAGAAAATATCCTGAAAGGTGCAAACAACCCCTACAACACCGTGTGTAGTGGTTGGATAACTTTAGAACGGATCTGTCGATTCGGTCCAAAATTACGCTTTCTTAATTTTTTGGCAAACTTAGATTAAGTTCGAAGATAAGCCATATCGGTGCACTTCTTCAGGTACCTCCCCCACAAAAGTTCAAAAAGGTTCGGAAAAATTGTGCGCACAATAACTCTTGAAGTGAGCGGCCGATTTGATCCATACTTTACACATCCTAATATATCTACCAGATAAAGATATATGTCAGGTTTCAATATGGACTCTATCGATCCACCCTTCGGGTACCTCCCACACAAAATTTTGGATAAATTCACTTTAAGACCTGCCCTCGAATCACTTTGATTTTTGTTGAAGCAATCTGCATTCGCTGCCTCAATTACGACGGTAAAAGTTTTTTCAGGGGCAAGTCCATACTTCTTGAGAAAACAGTTGTAAAAACTCTATGGCATCATATGTAGTGGCTGGAGAGCTCGAACCGAAAACTGCGTTCGTCCACACTTTGGATATCGTAATACGAGGGCGGTTCGGAAACTTCTTAGCCTATCAATGAAAGAGAATAGTTAGTTTTTCAAAAATATAATCTCCTGAAACTTCAATACACTTAGTCCAACGCTTTTCTAGCAATTCTATCCCTTGATTAAAATAGTTTTCCTCAAGGTCTTCAAAATAGTGGTTTACAATTGTAATTGCATCTTCATTTGAGGTAAAACGCTTGCCAGCAAGGAATTTTTTTAGATTTGCGAACAAGTAAAAGTCACTGGGAGCTAAATCAGGAGAATAAGGTGCGTGGTCAAGCAACTCGTACTTTAATTCGCTGATTTTAGCCATTGTTAAAACACTCTGGTGCGCTGGTGCGTTGTCTTGATGAAATTTTTTTTTTTTTGTTGTAAGCCAGGACGTTTTTCTCGAATTTGTACATTTAATTGATCCAAAAGGTTGCAATAGTACTCTGAATTTATTGTTTTTCCCTTTTAGAGATAGTCAATCAATAAAATACCTTTGAAGTCCCAAAAAACCGTTGACATAACCTTACCAGCCGATTGAATTGTTTTTGCCTTCTTTGGGCCACTTCCTCCAGCTTCAGTCCATTGTTTGGATTGTTCTTTTGTCTCTGGAGTATAGTGGTGGATCCATGTCTCATCAACAGTTATGAAACGACGCTTAAAATCCATTTTATTGCGCTTAAAACGATCCAAACAAGCTTGAGAAATGTTCATTCTTATTCGTTTTTCATCGACTGTTAACAAATGTGGCACCCATCTTGCAGAAAGCTTTTTCATCTGTAGTTCTTCATGCAAAATTAAATGGACTCGATCATATCATTATGAATTTCTTGTCCCGACAAACCTTTTTTATGTAACTATTTAATGACAGCACGCATTTCTAATTTTTCCATTGTAAAAAAAATGCGGATGCGTCTTTTTTGAACACCTGTTTCTATATGAAGGAGTTGCCAGATCGAAACAAAATTTAACATGTGTTCATAACAGAGATGGAAGTTTCCAAAACACTTAACTTTTCTCTGTTTATACCGCACTTTTTGTGCTAGGCTAAGAAGTTTCCGAACTGCCCTCGTATTAGATGAATGTGGTACATATATGTCCACTCCTTGCGGTACCTCCCCCACAGAAGTTCGAAAATATTCGCTAAAATGGTACGCGCGATATCTCATAGACGTAGCAAATGATTTGGTCCAAACTTTGGATTTCTAAATGTTGTCGAAACTTAGTTTATGTTCAAATTTGGGCCCTATCTGTCCAATCCTTGGGGTACCACCCACACACATGGTCAACATGCTTGTGTGGTTAAGGGTCTGTCCGACGATCCTTTGGACATTATTACCGAAGGTTTTCCTAGTGGACCTGTTTACAGCGATATTATGTTTTTCGTATGGCAGTGTGGTAAAACACCCTATCTATCGATATCCCCGCAAATTTTTGCTCGATTCAAACGCTCAAAATTTTGAAAACCCTCCTAAATTCATAAGTTTTTTTTGGAAAAAAAAATATTTCAATCCACACAGGCTGAGGGTATATCTCTGACGGCAAAGCCGACTGATACTTTTTTACTTGTTTCATATAATTTTTAAGGGTTGTGGTCTCAATATACCATTGAAATGGGTGAAATTTGGTACGTAGGCTTCCTTCAAAACTTCCCCCAGAAATTTGCTAATATAAGTTCATGTTGATATAGCCCCCATAGAACGGTATCTTCCGAGTTTTGACATTTTCAAGTTTTTTTAGACACATTCTCCTATATAAATCATCTTACCGAAATGGCTGAAATTAGATATGAAATGAAATCTTCTTTGGAGCTACAAAACTTTCGCCCAGAAATTTGCCGGTATAAGTCCACGTTTTGATACGGCTCCCATAGAACAATACCTACCGATATTCAAGGGTTTTAGCCACATTATATTACCAAAATGGGTGGAATTTGGTACTTAGTCTTTTTTGTGGCTACAAAACTTTCGCCCAGAAATTTGACAGTATAGATTCACGTTTTTCAGTTTAACTATTTAAATCATTTCTTTTGAGAGAAATAATTTCACACACCGTATATACATACATGTTCTTATTAACATACTCGTATGTATGTCGTCTACCCAGCCATGAATTACATTCATCCTGTTTTAAAATATGAAATGAATTTGGCCACCTGTTTTCTAAGGAACTCATAAATGCCGTATACAAATTATCTCACATTAAAGACTACCTGGTCCTAATGTCAGTCAAGACATAAAACATTGAAACAATACAAACAAAATGTAAACAAACGTTTTTTAAATAGCGTAACCTCCCATACGTCCAAAATATTTACCGTTATTCCACCGTTCAGTTGGTAAAACGAGTGTCCATATGTAGATAAATTCATTAGATAACAATTTCAATTTGTTGTTCTTTAGGTGGTTATGCCCCTGACGACAACCATCATTTACCTGAGAATTTCCTTAACCCACCACACACAGAAGTGTTTAAAAGGACATTTCAGAGGGATGTTTGTTAAATTTCATATTTTGCAAAATAAATTCACATGTCTTACATCTCAGCAGAGTTCAATGATCTGGGTGACAGACATGTGTATCATATATTTTACGGTATGTACCTACAGAAATGTTAAAAAAATAAAAAAGCTGCGTGTGACTTTGTGTTGCTTTTTAAGAGACATTCCAATATTTCGAAATTCCCTTATATCCCTTCACGTGTGTCCTGCCAAAAACTTCAAAATAACAACAAGAAGTTGTTTGTGCAACCCAACAGATGATCTGAATGGGTTTATAAATGCGTAGGTCATATGAAACTGTTTTCTGAAGGTTGGTATTTCTAATTTGTATAAGATGGCAGTAGAGAGAGATAGTGTTTAACAATGGTGATGTAAAGTCTGAAAATTTTACAAAAGATAAAATATTTATGAATCTGATAGCTTTTGTGAAAACTTCGATACAGCACTTTGTATGTCAACCATAAAGCGGTAAGTCTCGTTAACATAAACTTAGACCATTTTAAGAGCTTTCTTTATAACCGCAGTAGGACATTCTACAATGGCTCAAAACATCGGACTGAGTACCATGTGGCTTTTTGTGCATTTTGTGTCAATATATCTAAAATCAGACGGAGTCGTTATATGGGGGTTATGACAAAAGTTGGACATATTTTGAAAAAAAGTTTACATACTTGCTTTTTGCACCCTCAATATGAATTGTATGAATCTTAAGGAAAATTGGTTGATCGATTTTAGCTACGACCGATCAATTTCCATTGGATACTATATACAGTCGTAACAGGTATATATAAAAAAACTGGTTACCGAATTTGTTAGTATAGCATAAAAAATCGATAAGTATATTCTTCCTCACGATGGAATCTCCCAAATAAAATACTTGCTGTTTAATTTTGCCGCTATTTTTAATTTAAATGCAAACGTTTTATTTGAGAAATTCCATCATGAGGAAGAATATACTTATCGATTTTTTAAGCTTGGGGGTATGTACTAACAAATTCAGTAGCCATTTTTTATAAATACCTGTTACGACTGTATATATATATAGTATCCAATGGAAATTGATCGGTCATAGCTAAAAATGGAATTTTTCATAGAAATTGTTCCGATTTCTTCATTGAAGTTCAGTATTTCTTCATTGAAGTTCGGTAGGGTGACGTAGGGGATGAATGATACCAAGCAACGGTCCTGACCGGTTTTAACATGGCAAAGCCCAGGATTTATCTTGGTCCCTCTTTCATCCCAAGTGGACACTGACCTCCCCGTGGTGTCACCTGGGGAACTGCCTTTAACACCCGTTAAAGGTAGTGAGATAACATGTGCCGCGCGTTCACCCATAAGAACGTTAAAAACTTGCGTTTGGGCGTCGGGTTAGTAACCCTCCCTTAGAAAAACAGCCAACTATGAAAAAACGAAAGAAAAACAAACCCCTCTAAAGTTGACGAACCCCGCAAACGTTTTAAGGACCATGATCTGCGAATCTGCACCTGGAATGTTCGCACTCTTTATAGAGAAGGTGCAGTCTTCGCATTGGCAGACGTACTTGAAAAGTACAAGGCCGATATTACTGCCATACAGGAAATACGATGGATTGGGAAAGGCGTCACAACAACACCTAAAGGTGACGCACTGTATTATAGCTGCCATGACGTAAAGCATGAGTTTGGTTGCGGATTCGTAGTTAGTCGGAGACTAAAACATCTAGTATCCAGCTTCACCCCAGTGAATGAAAGACTTGCTGCAATTCGAATAAAAGCTAAATTCTTCAACATCAGCTTTATTTGCGCTCATGCTCCCACTGAAGAAAAGGACGAACAGACCAAAGATATATTTTACGAGCGCTTAGAAGAAACATATGACCGTTGCCCTGCCCATGACATTAAAATCATTCTAGGCGATTTTAATGCCAAAATTGAAAATGAGAATATCTTTGGCCTAACAGTCGGGAAATTCAGTCTCCACAGTGAAACATCTGACAATGGTATGAGGCTGATAGACTTTGCAGCTGCAAAAAACATGGTAGTTAGCAGTACCAGATTTAATAATCTCGATATTCATAAGGGCACCTGGCTGTCTCCAGATCAGAAAACAAGAAATCAAATTGATCATGTTGTGATAGATGGAAGACATTCATCGAGCGTGTTGGATGTACGATCGTTCCGAGGCGCAAACATTGATTCGGACCACTACCTTGTTGCAGCAAAGGTACGCACCCGCATAAACGTAGCAAACAAAGTACGAACAGACACAACACGAAAGTTAGACATCGGTAAGCTGCAATCACAACAGATAGCCACAGCATATTCCACTCAACTAGCCCAATTGCTTAATCAAAGCCCTCCTTATCCCGATAACATATCAGCGCAATGGCAAAGCATTGCCCACTCCATGCAAACAGCCGCAAAATCCATACTTGGATACCAGAGACCTCCACCAAGGAATCCATGGTATGATGAGGAGTGTCGTGCTGCCACCGAAGAGAAAAATGCGGCATATAGGGCTACTTTACAATCCGTAGCAACGCGTAGCGCACGAGAGATTTACAGGGAGAAAAGGAGAGAGGAGAAACGTGTTTTCCGCAGGAAAAAGAGAGAGATGGAAAAGCGGGAGTGTGAAAAAATCGAGATGTACAGGAGCCAGAATGAAGTCCGAAAATTCTACCAAAGAGTCAAGCATCAAACTGATGGCTTTGGTACAGGCACATCCTCCTGTAGAGACCAGCAAGGTAATTTGGTAACTGATACAGATAGTGTACTCAGGATATGGAAAGAACATTTTTCAAAACTGTTGGTATCCAATAGCAGCGAAGACGACGAAGATACCACAGTCCCAATCCCAGAAGATGGTATTGAATGTATACCGCCCAGCCAAGATGAGGTAAAGACAGCAATAAATCGGCTGAAGAATAATAGGGCAGCAAGAGCGAATGGCTTACCAGCCGAGCTGTTCAAAACCGGAGGCGACACGCTGATAAGGTGTATTCATCAGCTAGTTAGCACCATCTGGCAGGAAGAACGAGTACCCGACGATTGGAACCTGAGTATCCTGTGCCCCGTCCACAAGAAGGGAGATAAGACTGTATGCTCTAACTATAGGGGCATAAGTCTACTCCCTATTGCCTACAAGATCATGTCAGGGATATTGTGCGAACGACTAAAGCATATGGTCAACGAGATAATTGGACCATACCAATGCGGCTTTAGATCTGGCAAGTCCACCATTGACCAGATATTTACCCTGCGGCAAATCCTGGAGATGACCCAAGAGATGCAGATCGACACCTACCACCATTTTGTCGATTATAAAGCAGCCTTCGACAGCCCGCTGCGTTACAAGGTATTCCAAGCCATGTCTGAATTTGGTATCCCCGCAAAGCTCATCCGGCTTTGTAAAATGACTTTAACTGACACGAAGTCCTCAGTTAAAATAGGAAAGAACCTCTCCGAAGAGTTTGGTACCAAAAGAGGTTTCAGACAAGGAGACAGCCTTTCGTGTGACCTCTTCAACATCCTGCTAGAAAAGGTTATACGAGGGGCAAACGTCAAAAGAAGTGGCACAGTCTACACCAATAGTCACATGTTACTTGCTTATGCTGATGATATAGACATCATGGGCCGATCAGTAAAAGAAGTAACTGATACCTTTATAAAGGTCGAAGGAGAATCTGCTAAGGTGGGTCTGGCGGTAAACGGTGAGAAGACCAAGTTGATGGTGTCGACGCGCAATGCGTCCATTGAGATCGGACCAACTGTTGAAGTTGGTTCCTATAATTTTGAGGTAGTAAAAGACTTCGTATACACCGGCACCTCCGTAAACACAACAAACGACATCAGTTGTGAAATAAAAAGAAGAATTGTATTGGCCAACATATGCTACTTTGGTTTAAGTTAGCAGTTCAAAAACAAAGCCACATCTCGTCAAACAAAAATAACGCTCTACAAAACACTGATACTACCCGTGCTGATGTATGGCTCCGAAGCCTGGGTACTTGCGCAAGCAGACATGGCAGTGCTTGGTGTGTTTGAGAGAAAAATTCTTCGAAAGATCTACGGACCAATCTGCGTTGACGGTGAATATCGACGTCGCATGAACCACGAGCTGTATCTGCTATACATCGACATCAATATAGTTAAACGTATCGAGATGCAGCGATTGCGTTGGCTAGGCCATATGACCGTGTTTAGACATTCAAACTGGAAACAAAATTTTTCTTCTCAATTTCTTTTAAAAATTTCCTTGTTGTTTAGACACGGAAATCATGTTTGTGTCAATTTTATAATTTTTCTTATTCTTCTTCACACTCATTTTCTCATTGCGCCGTTCAAAAACAAAGCCAAGGCAAAATTGTAATGAAAAGTAAAAATGGACGTGAGTGATAAACAATTAATTATTAAAGAAACCCTTGATTTGCATTTTAATTTTGATATTTCCACTTATTTCGAATTGTTTTTGCTTAAAAAAAAATAGTTTTTCCTCCAAAAGGTTTTTTCAATTGTCTTCGCTGTTGTTTGTTTCTCGACAGAGAAAATAAAATGAAAGAAAATGCAAAAACAAATATGCAGCCAACTTCAGGTTGTATACGAAGAAAATCGAAACAAAACAGAATTTGCCAGTACAGAGGTGTGTGTACCACCTCTTATTCCTCTCTACTCCCTCGCCCATAAACTCAATTTTCTTTCCCATCAACTTTCCCTGTGTAAAGACGGACTATCATAAGAATGAGCGATGATGAACCCGCTAAAAAGGCGTATGAATACATGCCACATGGCGGTGCACGCAGAATTTGCAGGCCAAGGAATAGATGGCGCAAACAAGTTGATGATGAGATGAAAAGGCACGGTATTCCAGAGTGCAAAGCAACATTAAAGAGGAATGGAGATCTCTTCTTAGTTCGGCCTATAGAGCAAATGTCCTGTAATGGGCCAGCTAAGTAAGTAAGTAAGTGGACAAAAAAAGTCAAAATTTAAATGTTTGGTTTAAAAAACTGACGTTTTGATTGGCAAAAAATTTGAAAAATAAACTCGATCGACGAGTTTCTAGAGTTTGATGTCCCTACTAGATTTTTATGGAATCACCTTTTAATAAAGATTTTATCTAATCTTGTGTAAAAGCTATTCAAAATATGATACAGGAATATCAGGCTTTAAAAAATCATAAACATAATAACCATCCGTATTTCATATATAGGTAATAACTTTTACGTAATGTACCGAAATACTTAAACATATGGATTTTTTGAGGAGGAAGATTTTTGTCGAATTTTTTCTTGTAGAAAATCCCGTCTTGTTTCTCTTTTTCAGTTCAAGAACAAAACGGACATGGAAGGAACTGAGCTATGAGATCAAAATATTCTACAAAAATATTCCTCATTCTATTTTACTGAAAACATGTCATTTTAAAATGATGAAACAATATCGCCAACCAAAGCTATAAAGCATTTTTTTTTTCAAGCGTTATTGGGGGCCAATCAAAAAAATCATTACGTCATAACTCAGAAATATCAGCTATGGGACCTTTGGGTTACTTAAAATACTCAATATTGGCTTTCATTCCTTAAAGGGATTCTTCATTCCAAGACTTTGACTTCCATTTGGTGTCACACGTAATCAGTAGTATATCCGAGGATACCACATTGTCTTTCGACGGAGTCCAACAGGTCCTTTAATAGAAGACAGGGATGATTTCTCACAAAAAACAAGATGAAAAAACCGGTAGACCTTTGTGAGAAGACCAGTAGGTCTTCTGACAAAAGACTTGTAGAACTTATATAGTTGACGTAAAATGTTCAATTATAACCCGATTGTTGTAGAACTTTACTTTTGCTTGCAACAAATTAAAAGATCAATTGGACCAAAAAATATTTTCCACATGAATTTTGTAATCAAAATAGAGTTGAAAAAGTCTAGACTTCAAAGGATATTAAATATGCTGTGAATCGTCCTCTAAATACCGTTCGCTTATATGTTTTTTTATAGATTTCTTTTCAAATAAATATTGTTTTTTGAAAAAATTGGTGTGCCGAATTTAGTGTTATATTTCTATAATGTAGAAAAAATTGCCCGGAGTCGGAGTCGAGTTATTTTTTTCGACTCAGACTCCGACTCCAGCAAAATTGCTCGACTCCGACTCCGAAACCCTGGTTGCAATCCATAACCTGGCGGCATAACATTTTGTAATTTTCCTTTCATATGAATTTATTTTCTTACAAATTTGCCGCTAAGTTTTGGTCCATAAAGCCATAGAAAACATTATTACAGCGGTATTTCATACTGGACCTGGGGCCTTAAGGCTGGATATTTGAGTTTTTCAGTTTCCTCAAAATATAATAAAGTTTGGTTCAATATGAGTTAAATTCGCAATTAAAAACAAGTGAGCAAAGGCAATATTCGGGACGGGGCCGACTAGGTGATACCCTACACCACTACCCCTGTGTATAAGTTTTCCACTCGTAAACATTTCTTTTAGTGAGATACTGAGATAACAATAAAATTATTTTTAATGGTAAATATTCGCGTTTTCATTGTTAGGTCAGAAAGGATATTGGATATTGCTTTGCCAACAAAATTTACGCCAAACCGATTCCAAATATTACAAGGCAGACATCAATTAAAATATCAATTGGTGTGAACCATATTCCCAATAATTCATACTTGCCAAGACACAAGTGGATAAGGGTAAATAAATATGTATATTTAACAACAACAAAACACTGAAACGGCTTAATGGCTAAAAGTAGGCAGAACAGACAATAATTTATAAATATATACGAACGTTTATACAATTCCTTCTTTATTCTGCTAAAATGGAAAAGTTCAATGTCCTTGTTGTTGTTAGATAGACATATGTAAGGCCATATATACATACATATGTAAGGCCATATATACATACATATGTATGTGTATAAAAACAGTATTATATGCTGGCACATTGGCTGGCTGGCCGTTTGGCAAGGTACATACTTAAGTTAATACAACATGGTTTACTAACCGGCTAACAAAAAATTTAGCACAAACAATAACAAAATATAGTAAGAAAACATTTTTTTGGAACGAAAAGCGAAACGCTATTGAAAAACAAAGGAACCCGAAAATAAATAAGGATAACAGAAAAAACACCATAATATTTCTTTGTTGTCACGGGGGTCTCTTGCGTTGTTGCTTTTTGTTACGCAGTCATTCAGTCAATATGTACTTAGAAAGAGAACACATTGTCATCATCATCGTCATTACAAAGGACATAATGAGACAAATAGACAGACCTACGGCCAGACTAAAAACAACACCAAAAGTAAGTTTTTGCCAAATCATGCGTTCATTGTCCTTTCGATCATATTTCGTCTTTTAGATTTTATAGACTATGGTGTTGTTGCTTTTGGACTAACCGAAGAAATACTCTCCAATAGTTTGTGACTGTCGATTTCACGGTCGAAATGAAGATATATTCAAAGCTGTAATAGTTGATTTTAAGGAATATTTTTTGAAAGTGCTATTACACCAATAAAGGGATAAGTGGACACCACTTTAAACAAAAAATTTTTGCAAAAGACGACCAGACATGAAGAGGCCTATTGATTCTGACCATCACAGATAATATTCAAAGGTCAATACATCTGTTGACAAATATTATCCATCTCTTTATTTAAAAACTGATGTTGTTTGTTTTATTTACGACGGTAACGAGATAGATGAAGTCATTAACTACTTCAAATGTGCAATTTTGGACGTACAAAACTTCACAAACCTGATTTTAAGTGTTTTGAGAAGTTTTGTTGACCGAACTATTTGTAATTTGACATTTGAGGTTCCTTGTAGTCATGAACCTTATCCAGCAAACACTGTCAATATAGGCCCATGTTTCGGTATGTTGAGGATTTTAGCTACAATTTTTAACCGAACTAGCTGTAAAATGCCCTTTGAGGTTCCCTGCAGTCACGAAAACTCTCCACTAACAAGTAAAAACGCAGTATTCGGTTCAGAAGTTGTCGTGCGCACCAAGAAAAATCAAAACGATTTGAGAGTGGGTCCTAATAAGCACTTTTCCGAAATTTGGTGTGGGAGATATTCGAAGGAGTTGATATATATATTCCATATTCCAACTTGATCTGTGTCTCGTAGAAATATTACAATGTCCAAAGTATGGACCAAATCGGTTACTGCCTACAAGAGTTATCGTGCGCACCATTTTAGCGAAAAGCTTTGAACTTCTGTGGGGGAGATACCCAAAGGAGTTGACCGATAAGGGTCATCTTAAAACTTGATTTTAATTTGGGCAAAATATAACGAGTGCAAAATTTTGGATCAAATCGGTTTATCTCCTGAAAAAAACTTGTTATAACAAAAAAAAAAAAAAACAAAGGATTCGAGAGGAGGTCTTAAACTGTACTTTTCCGTACTTTTGTGTTGGAAGCAGTGAACCGATATAGTCCATATTTGAACTTTATCTATGTAGAAATTTTACGATGTACAAAGTATGGACCACATCGGTTAGTCCCTTCGAGAGTTATCGTGTGCATATTTCTTGCGAAAAAATGTGAACATTTGTGGGGGAGGTCCCCGAGGCAGTGGATCGATATGACCCATATTCGAACTTAAACTAAGTTTGAACAAAATATTACGAAATTTGGTGTGGGAGATATTCGAAGGAGTTGATATATATATTCCATATTCCAACTTGATCTGTGTCTCGTAGAAATATTACGATGTCCAAAGTATGGACCAAATCGGTTACTGCCTACAAGAGTTATCGTGCGCACCATTTTAGCGAAAAGCTTTGAACTTCTGTGGGGGAGATACCCAAAGGAGTTGACCGATAAGGGTCATCTTAAAACTTGATTTTAATTTGGGCAAAATATAACGAGTGCAAAATTTTGGATCAAATCGGTTTATCTCCTGAAAAAACTTGTTATAACAAAAAAAAAAAAAACAAAGGATTCGAAAGGAGGTCTTAAACTGTACTTTTCCGTACTTTTGTGTTGGAAGCAGTGAACCGATATAGTCCATATTTGAACTTTATCTATGTAGAAATTTTACGATGTACAAAGTATGGACCACATCGGTTAGTCCCTTCGAGAGTTATCGTGTGCATATTTCTTGCGAAAAAATGTGAACATTTGTGGGGGAGGTCCCCGAGGCAGTGAATCGATATGACCCATATTCGAACTTAAACTAAGTTTGAACAAAATATTACGAAAACAAAATGTTGGACTTATTGTGCGCTCCAGCCAGACAGACGGACGGACATTGCTAAATCGAATACAAATTGTCTGAAACGGATTTCGTCCAAACATACTTGGGGTCTAAAACCATTATTTCGATTAGGTACATTTTGCCCGTATGACAGTGTATATACCCTCGTTAAATGCTGAGGGTATAAAAATGGTCAAAAAATGTTTTTTTTTTGCATCCGCGGTCATAAAATATCTCCACCTAAATGTGAATAGGGAAGAAAACTAATAACAGAAACATAATTATTTTGTTCAGAATATTTCATGGTGAAGGGTATAAACAGTTTGGCCCGGCCGAACTTAACTCCGTTTTCATTGTATGTATATGCATTTGCATCCTGCATAACCTTAAATAAGTCATGTTAAATAGGTCACGCGATACACTTACACCTTATCTGAAACCTCATTTAATCTCGGAGAGGTTCATTCTTATCAGCAGCCGCGTCAGTCATTTTTCATTCGCATAATCGTACCAATTTTGTAGGTTGTCTTTGGTTTACTGTAGATTTCCCATTGGCCTTAGGTTGTAATCGTTCACACAGCACTTTATATGGGATGAGTATTAGACTTATGCATCTGCAGTTCGCATATACCGTCTTGTCTCTTTTCTTCTGTACGGGTCTCCGATAGTTGAGACTGCGTTCCTCCAGCCAAATTTTGCTAATCAACTGATGCATACGCCTTATCAGTATGTCGCCACCGGTCTTGAACAATGGTAGGTAGCTCATCAGCTCCTTACTTACTTACTTAGCTGGCATATTACAGAACATTTGTTCCATAGGCCGAACTAAGAAAAGATCTCCATTTCTCCCTATTTGTTGCTTCGCACTCTGGAATACCGCGCCTTTTCATCTCATCATCCACTTGTTTGCACCATCTATTCCTTGGCCTGCCAATTCTGCGTGCACCGCCAAACGGTCCGTATTTATACGCCTTTTTAGCGGGTTCATCATCGCTCATTCTTATGATATGGCCTAGCCAACGCAATCGCTGCATCTTGATACGTTTAACAATATTGATGTCGTTGTATAGCAGATACAGCTCGAGGTTCATGCGACGTCGATATTCACCGTCAACGCAGATTGGTCCGTAGATCTTTCGAAGAATTTTTCTCTCAAACACACCAAACACTACCATGTCTGCTTGCGCAAGTACCCAGGCTTCGGAGCCATACATCAGCTCGGGCAGTATCAGTGTTTTGTAGAGCGTTATTTTTGTTTGACGAGATGTGGCTTTGTTTTTAAACTGCTTACTTAAACCAAAGTAGCATCTGTTGACCAATACAATTCTTCTTTTTATTTCACAACTGATGTCGTTTGTTGTGTTTACGGAGGTGCCGAGGTAGACGAAGTCTTTTACTACCTCAATATTATAGGAACCAACTTCCACAGTCGGTCCGAGCTCAATGGACGCATTGCCCGTCGACACCATCACCTTGGTCTTCTCACCGTTTACCGCCAGACCCACTTTAGCAGATTCTCCTTCGAACTTCATAAAGGTATCGGTTACTTCTTTTACTGATCGGTCCATGATGTCTATTTCATCAGCATAAGCAAGTAACATGTGACTATTGGTGTAGATTGTGCCACTTCTTTTGACGTTTGCCTCTCGTATAACCTTTTCTAGCAGGATGTTGAAGAGGTCACACGAAAGGCTGATGAATACACCTTATCAGCGTATTGCCTCCGGTTTTGAACAGGTCGGCTGGTAAGCCTTCGGCCCCTGCTGCCTTATTATTCTTCAGCCGATTTATTGCTGTTTTTACCTCATCTTGGCTGGGCGGTATACATTCAATACCATCTTCTGGGATTGGGACTGTGGTATCTTCGTCGTCTTCGCTGCTATTGGATACCAACAGATTTGAAAAATGTTCTTTCCATATCCTGAGTACACTATCTGTATCAGTTACCAAATTACCTTGCTGGTCTCTACAGGAGGATGTACCTGTACCAAAGCCATCAGTTTGATGCTTGACTCTTTTGTAGAATTTTCGGACTTCATTCTGGCTCCTGTACATCTCGATTTTTTCACACTCCCGCACACTTTTCCATCTCTCTCTTTTTCCTGCGGAAAATACGTTTCTCCTCTCTCCTTTTCTCCCTGTATCTCTCTCGTGCTCTACACGTTGCTACGGATTGTAAAGTAGACCTATATGCCGCATTTTTCTCTTCGGTGGCAGCACGACACTCCTGATCATACCATGGATTCCTTGGTGGAGGTCTCTCCAACTATGGATTTTGCGGCTGTTTGCGTGGAGTGGGCAATGCTTTGCCATTGCGCTGTTATGTTATCGGAATGAGGATTGTTTTGATTAAGCAATTGGTCTAGTTGAGTGGAATATGCTGTGGCTATCTGTTGTGATTGCAGCTTACCGATGTCTAACTTTCGTGTTGTGTCTGTTCGTACTTTGTTTGCTACGTTTAAGCGGGTGCGTACCTTTGCTGCAACAAGGTAGTGGTCCGAATCAATGTTTGCGCTTCGGAATGATCGTACATCCAACACGCCCGATGAATGTCTCCCATCTATCACAACTTGATCAATTTCATTTATTGTTTTCTGATCTGGAGACAGCCAGGTGGCCTTATGAATATAAAGATGATTAAATCTGGTACTGCTTACTACCATGTTTTTTGCAGCAGCAAAGTCTATCAACCTCATACCATTGTCAGATGTTTCACTGTGGAGACTGAAATTCCCGACTGTTGGGTCAAAGATATTCTCCTTTCCAATTTTGGCATTAAAGTCGCCTAGAATGATTTTAGTGTCATGGGCAGGGCAACGGTCATATGTTTCTTCTAAGCGCTCGTAAAATATATCTTTGGTCTGTTCGTCCTTTTCTTCAGTGGGAGCATGAGCACAAATAAAGCTGATGTTGAAGAATTTAGCTTTTATTCGAATTGCAGCAAGTCTTTCATTTACTAGAGTGAAGCTGGATACCAGATGTTTTAGTCTCCGACTAACTACAAATCCGCAACCAAACTCATGCTTTACGTCATGGCAGCTATAATACAGTGCGTCACCTTTAGGTATTGTTGTGACGCCTTTCCCATCGCATTTCCTGTATGGCAGTAATATCGGTCTTGTACTTTTCAAGTACGTCGGCCAATGCGAAGACTGCACCTTCTCTATGTTTTTTCTAGGGGAGGGTTACTAACCCGACGCCCAAACCCAAGTTTTTAACGTTCTTATGGGTGAACGCGCGTCACATGTTAGCTCACTACCTTTAACGGGTGTTAAAGGCAGTTCCCCAGGTGACACTACGGGGAGGTCAGTGTCCACTTGAGATGAAAGAGGGACCAAGATAAATCCTGGGCTTTGCCATGTTAAAACCGGTCAGGACCGTTGCTTGGTATCTTCCATCCCCTACGTCACCCGCTCATCAGTTCCTACTGCCTTATTATTCTTCAGTCGATTAATTGTGCTATGACCTAACTTTGCGTAGATGGCAAACACTCCGCCCCGTATTTTAGAATTGTTTCTGGGGTATAATCGCCTATAGTCAATACCAAAAACTTGCTAAAATGCTCCTTCAAGATCTTCAGTACGCTATCTGTGTCAGTTTCCAGGTCCCCTACCCTACCCTTTAGTCTGGGTAAAAATTCAAATCAATAGCTTCTCTACAAATATTTTGTCACACCTTCCCTATCCATAGGGTCAGGCCAAGTTGAGTAGAGAGTTATTTTGTACAAGTGATTCAGAATTTCAACATATTTTCACGAGTGTATCATTATCTTCCAAATTATTGCTGATATTCAGTAATGCCGGCGGCGTCGGTGGGTATTCAATGAAATGTTAACGCATTTTTGTTAAGCTGAACCGTAACAAGAAAATTCACAGTGTCAGCCGTCGCAGCAACAACAGTAGCAACAACACCTAACTACAATAACGGCAACAAAAGCTTATCCTCCACAAAGGACATTGACACCCGAAAAAGAAGGAAAGCAGGCAGTAAACCCGAAAATAAAAACAAACAAAACAGTTACACAAATTCAAGAAGCCTTATCAAATACGAACGAAGATACACACGCTGTCTCTGCTGACAGGGTTAGGGAATTCCTTTAAATAATATCTTTGGTTACGAGCAAGGCGTGTAT
Source organism: Musca autumnalis (assembly GCF_047663935.1). Taxonomy (NCBI): domain Eukaryota; kingdom Metazoa; phylum Arthropoda; class Insecta; order Diptera; family Muscidae; genus Musca; species Musca autumnalis. The sequence continues at coordinate 125,095,074 of NW_027411866.1, read as the reverse complement.
CCACCACAATGCCTTAAACCCGTAAAAAAGAGCAGAACATCAACGACGATGGATGGAAACTAATAAACATACATAAATATTCGTACATACATATATACGTCCTTTAGTATACGTAGATGTGTACCCTTGCAGATGGATCAATGAATGAAATGAAATATGATTGAGAAGGCGAACATATGTACTTTATATAACACATACATATGTATGTATAACGAGTCGGGGCAGAAGAAAAGCACGTGCGTAAAATTTACGCCGTAAATGCCAAAAGAGATATTTGAGAAATTTGTTTTTAAAATAGAACTTGACATTATATTTGCAGTTGATAATACGAAAAAGACAGTACCATGGCCAAGAATAATTATATATACATATGTAATTATTGATACAGATAACAATAGAAAAACAAATAATAGATAAACAAACGACTCTAAAGTTGACGACCCCGACAAACGTTTTGAGGACCAGGATATGCGAATCTACTCCTAGAATGTTTCGACTATCTATAGAAAAGGTGCAGTTTACGCAGTGGCTGATGACTTGCAAAGTACAAGGTCGATATTACTGCCATACAGGAAATACGATGCATTGGGCAAGGCGTCGGAGGTTGAAACATCTGGTCTCCAGCTTCACCCCGGTGCATGAAAGACTTGCTACAATTCGGCTAAAAGCTTAATTTCTATACCCTCAGCATTTATGTCAATGAGGGTATATGCACTTTAATACGATCAAAAGTGTGCCTCATCGAAATAACGGTTTTGGACCCCAAGTATGTTCGGACGAAATTCGTTTCAGACAATTTGGAGTCGACATAGCCATGTCTGTCTGTCTGACTGTTGGTGCGCACGATAACTTTCGAACGTATTAACCGATTCGAACCAAATTTAGCTCTTAGTAATATTTTGTCCAAACTTAGTATAAGCTCAAAGGTGGGACATATCGGTCCACACCTTCGGGTACCTCCCACACGAAAGTTCAAAATGTTTCTGTAAGATCGTGTGAACGATCATTGTCGAAGGGAGCAATCGATTTGGTCCAAACTTTGCACATCGCATAGTTACTTCCAGATATAGATCGAGTTCTAATATGAACTATATCGGCCCACTCCTTCGGGTACCTACCACACAAATTTCGGAAGAAGTGAAGTTTAAGAGCTCCTTTCGGATCGTTTCCAAATTTTTTTCAACAGGTTGTCCTTGTAGAATTTCATACTTAAAGACCTAAACTCTCCAAAAGAACCCGACCGCACGAAATAAAATGGATAATCAAATAACACTCACAGCGAGTCAGAGCTGAGGGTATATCTCCGTCAGCACAGCTGACTGATACTTTCATACTTGCTTAACATTAGTTTTATTTGCGCTCCCGCTCGCTCCCACTGAAGACAAAGCAAGCAGACCAAATATATATTTTACGAGCGCTTAGGAGAAACATATGACCGTTGTCCTTCCCATTACATTCAGGAGATTGTAAGGCCAAAGGTGATTATCTTTGGTCCAACAGTCGGGAAATTCAGATTTCTCAGCGACAAAAAGTATGCTATATTTATCGAGAGTGTTGGTGTACGATAGTTCCGAGGAGCGAACATAGACTCGAACCACGTACGTACCCGATTAAACGTAGCAAATAAAGTACGAACAGGCACAACACGGAAGTTGGACATCGGTAAGTTGCAATCTAACAGCATACTCCACTCAACTGGCCAATTGCTTAATGAAAGCACTCCTCATTCCGAAAACACATCAGCACAGTGGCAAAGTATTGCCCACTTCATGCAAACAGTCGCACAATCCATACTTGGATATCAGAAACTTCCACCAGGGAACCATGCAGGTTGTGCTGCTACCGAAGAGAAAAATGCGGCATATAGGGAACAGGCCCAAGTGATCAGCTATGAGTAAGAAAAGAAATTGTATTGACAACAATCATCACAAGCTAAAGTTTGAGACTGTCGAGGTAAATTTACTGAAATTGTATATACCGCGAAGAGTAGCTGTGCCTTACGTTATATGCCCGACATTACTTCTGGAGGGCAAAAACAGCCTGGTGTTAGGGGGACTTCAATGCTTAGGCAACGACCAGAGTGGTACTGGGCTGGCCGAGGAAATTAATATATCCACATTTTGCACAGTCAACCTGACTTCAAAACCTCTGGCCGTCGTACTTTTCTGAACCATGGAAACCGCCGATTGGCAAGGGTTCACAGAATTTACCAATCACCGCTTCAGGGTGATTTTCATTCATTCAGATCCTCGGGTAGCTGATAGAACTTTCCGGGACATCATCACTGCAGCAGACGGTTGTTTTATACCTGTTTGTTGCATACCCGAAATCAGACCCGTTCCGTCGCATCTGCTGTGAAATTTTGTCTGATTTTGGGTATTCAACAAGCAGGTACACAACAACCGGCTGCTGCAGTGATGATCAGCCTGAAGCGGTGATTTTTAAATTCGTTATGATCATCGTCGTACTAAACCTGAAGACCCAATAGTTAGAGAACTTACTCTTGATGCTAACAGAACTTACTCTGAGGCGAACAGAAGCAGAAATAGTGGCTAATCCACCTGAAGCAATGCAACATTGGTGCACGATTAAGTAAATTGTTGTCAACGGTTAAATCACTACCGAATCCGGGAAAGAAGGATGAGAGAATAGCTTTTAATGGCGTGAAAGTAACTGATCCGAAGAGGTGTTATTTTAACCGGCAATTTATATAGGACCACGAGAGTGATAGGGCAAAGAGGAGCATGCTACGCCGTATAGGAGCCCTCCCAGCCAAGGAAGTACCACCACAATTTACAATGAGCGATGTTTCAGACGTCATCCGAAATGCGAAATCATCCAAAGCGTAGAGCCCACACAGAATCTCAATGGTAATACTTATGCAAGTGTTACCGCTCTAACGTTAGCCAACCATATTGTACCAGAAGCCTGAGAGGTTGGCAGGGTGGTCTCGCAACTGAAGCCAGGTAAGGATGCCAGCAGAGGTGAATTGTTTAGCTATCGCTAGTAGCAAAGATAATAGAAGCACTACTCCTCCCCATGATGAGAAGCAAAATCCCAAATCTCAATTGCCCAACATCAACATCCGTTCACATCCTGGACGGTTGAAATAGACCCCCCCATGTTGGTCGATGATGCACTGATTCCCACCACTAACTACCTCAAGATATTGGATGTAACGTTTAACATCATGTTAAGGTTGTCCGCGCAAGCCACAGCTATTTGCGGCAATATCAGAAGTACGAAGAAGGTTCTCAAGTCGCTGGTCGGCAGCAATTTTAATAATTTTATACCTTGTTGATTTCTTATAAAGTAATAGACCGGTATGTTGTATGCCAATGTTAGAGCTACGCAGTGGATGAATATTCAAACCCTCCATAATGCCGTATTGATGTCTGCAACAAGGTTCCTTCTCATGACACCAGTGGACCACCTTCGTGGGGAATCGAAAACGTTTTCACTACATCAACACGATGATCAGGCAAGAGATGTCCAAAGGTACAATCGAGAAACTCCAGATCAACGAGCCTACCAGGCATGCTTGAATAACAGTACAAAGTTACGGTGTGAACGCCGTACTCGCAGACCATCCGCCATTCATCGCAGCAAAAGAACGTCAGCGGCCAGACAAATACGAGTGGTTTTAGCCCAATTAAGATCCGGATGATGCAGCCGCCTCAATTAATATTGGACCCGAATTGATGACACCATACCCAATACATGTCCTTATCCCTTTTGCAATAAGACTTACCAATTTTAGCTTTTTTGCCAATCTTATCCAAATATTCTGGCCAAAAACAGAACATATAATGACGCAAATCGTAAGCTAACCAAATCTGTGGTCCAGGATTCTATTTGTTCGCACAGAGGACCATTTGAGTAATACGGGCAAATAGTGCGGAAAATTAACCGAACACGATATACACTTACATAAATACTGAGATCGCAACACTTAAACGAAACTGTTACGTTTTTATAACAAAAAAAAATAATTTTTTTCGGAGCCCTTTTTCTATGCATATGTGAGAACGATTAAAATGCAACTGCAACCATTGCAATCTACAGAAAAAACAATTAAAAAACAATCAACATAAGTAACGAAGCATTTATCATGTTCTTCAAACCTTAAATGACTTAATGTTCGGTGCATGCAAGCCAACAGGCAACATGACCAGAAACATGCCGCCGCTTATAGCCATGTCAATGTCTAAACTTTAACAAAGGGGAGATGGATGAATCGATCGACCATTGTGGATGTGCATCTGCTGGTGCTGCTTCTTCGTGTATGGTGCAATCGAAGATCCTGCAAACGGTAGCGACATTAAATGTCGTGTCCAACTAAATGATTCATTTGGCCAAAAATGAATTGGCATGGAAGTAAAGATTATTACGTACTACATGTGTGTGTATGTGAGTTATCCGTGGCTTCATACTTATCTATGGAGAGATCTACATAATAATTGTTAAAGGTTTATGATTTCGATACGATGTTTATGTTAATAATCTAATTTTGTTAAAGATTTTGATTTCTTTGAAGTAAAGGGAAATTAAGGCTTTTCAGTGTTGAAGTTCCCAGTAAAAAAAAAATCTGAACATTTCAAGAAGTCTCATGTTGTTGTTGTAACAGTGTTTTATTATTATGTTTGTATGTTCGTTCTCCTGTTCAATCTGGCTCCGGGTCTATCTCCAGTTCCAGGAAGTTGGCTACTTCGATGGGATGTAACCACAGATCGACTGGAGTCAGATGAGTAGGCTTTGCGGGGCAGTTGAATAGGTGCTTATTATCGTGCGGGCCCATGCCGCATACTGGGCAGATGTCTTGCACGGTGCGATCGATTCCGCCCAATAGGAATTTGGGCGACTCCAATATCCTGAGCGTAATTGAGCCAAAACTACTCTGGTTTATCGTGGCAGCTGACGATCTCCAGCTGCGATGGATGGGAGATGAGCTCCGATGACTGCATTCACACAATAATTGCTTATGGTCTTAGCAACTGTGTCCGTGTGAATGCTGTTCAAATCTTCCTGATATGACTGTTGATCTAGAGGTTCTCTCCTTTATTGTTGGACCGTCGTCTCTAGAGCATGAATATCCTTCTTGATATGCCTGGGTGTATCGGTGGCCAGCAGATGGTGATTGGGATGGCTCTCACGGTAACACCCGAGCAAGTACTGCTACAATAGCATCTCGTTATGTTGTCGTACTGGAAGAATCTTTGCCTCCTCATGTAGATGGTCCGCTGTAGATTTAAGGAGGCAACCTGTTGCTGTTCTCAGGGCGGCGTTCTGACAAATTTTAATCTTATCCCACTGCGTGTCACATAAATTCGGGGACCAAACTGGCGCCGCATAGCTTACAACAGACCGACCTATCGCTTTATTATGTGACCCCTATAATTTTGGGGCAGTTTGTGGTCGGAATTCTGTTACCATCGACACTGATATTCAACTCTCTTCTGTACTGCGCCGTCCATGTGGTGAACAAAGTGGCCGTCGATTTAGTGGCGGATATCTGCATATTCCTCGCGTGGAAAAACGTGGTAAGATCGGTTAAATAGGAGTTCAGTCTTTCACAGATGTCATCAGGGTAGGTACCTGACGCCAGGATTGTACAATCATCCGCATACGTTACGATCTCAATGCCGTCTAGAGGGGCGGAATACAGGAAAGGTAGAGGGTAAACAGTTCCGGAGATATCACCCTCCTTGGGGAACTCCCTATTTCACTCTACGGGGCTTGGATTTCTTGTTCCTGAATTCCACATACGACTGGCGACCACAAATATAGTTGATTATCCAACGTTTCAGACTTGACCGGAGGGTTGTCTGCCCGATGTCCTCTAACAGCGTGGAGTGCTTGACAGTATCAAAGGCTTTTGATAAGTCAAGCGCGACCATCACTGTTCTATCACACGGCCGCTCCTGGTTGAGTCCTCGACAAATATGTGTGGAGATGGCGTGCAGCGCTGTTGTCGTGCTGTGCTGCTTACGGAATCCATGCTGATGATCGGCAACTTGATAGCTATTTCTAATGCTGGGGAGGACTAAGGCCTCAAGGGTCTTCGCTACAGGTGACAAAAGCGAAATCGGCCTGTACGATTCACCTTTGCTGGCATCCTTGTCTGGCTTCAGTTGCGGGACCACCCTGCCCATTTTCCAGACTTCGGGAACAATAAAGGTGGCATAGCGACAGGTTGAGAACTTTAGTGAGATACTCCACTCCCGGCTCATCCAGCTATTTCAACATTACCATGGAAATTCCTCCAGGGCCCAACGATTTGGATGATTTAGCGTTCCTGATGGCATTCGCAACATCATCCATTGTAAACTGTGGTGGTTCATCCTCGGCAGGAAGAGATCTAATGCGACGTAACACTCTTCTCTTCGCCCTGTCACTCTCGGGGTGCTCGACAAACTGTCGATTGAAGTAACTTGCACACCTCTTCGGGTCAGTCAACGTAACGTCGCCAAACGTGACTGAAGTCCTGTCATCCCTCTTTCCGGGATTCGAGAGTGACTTAACCGTTATCCACAATTTACCTATACCGGCTCCAATGTTGCAACTCTTCAGATGATTAAACCACTTGTTCCGCTTATGCTCGCCGACCAGCTTGTTAACTTCCAGTGTCAGCTCCCTGACTCTGGGGTCATTGGGGTTGGTTCGGCGAAGCTAATCACGCTCATTTGCTAATCCCGTCGCCTCTGCTGGGAAGTTTGGTCTTACTTCGGGTATTCGACAAGCAGGGATATGGCGAGCGGCTGCAGCAGTGATGATGTCTCGGAACGTCCTTTCCGCTACCCGAACATCAGAAGGATTGGGTAGTTCTCTGAAGCGGTGATTGGTGAACTCTCTGAAACTCGGCCTATCAGCTTTCCCATGAGTGAAAAATGTGCGGCGTTCAGAGGTAATGAAATCGGGTGGTCTGCTTATGGAGACAATTATGGGGAGATGGTCTGATCCAAGGGAAATGACGGGTTGCCAGGTAACGTCATTTGTCAGACCAGGTGACACGATGGTTGTCTGGCGAGCTGCGACACTCTCCTCTAATTCTGGTAGAGCGTACTCATTGACCGTGCAAAACGTAGAGCTGTCAATCTGCTCAGCCAGCGCTGTACCTCTCTGGTCGTTTCCGAGGGCCTAATGCCACATCTCATGATGCGCATTAAAGTCCCCAGGACCAGACGATTATGACCTTCCAAATGCGGGCTAATGTTAGGCACGTAATCTGAGATACAGCTATTTCTCGCCGGGATGTATACGTTCAGCAACTCTATCTCGGCAGTTCCACACCTGACTGCTACCCCCATACATTCCATGTACGGGTCATTAGAGACAGGCTCAAGCGAGATAGGTCTGTATTGGACAGACTGGTGCAATAGGAAAGCTAATCCCCCACCTCCACTTCTGGTGCGATCCTTCCTTAGCACGTTATAACCATCGCAACGTTGTAAGCTACAGTTGTTGTTTAGCTTGGTTTCTTGCACCGCAGCGACCTTGATTCCTCCGACTCATGAAATCTACTATTTCCTCGATCTTACCTCGGAGTCAATTGCAATTAAATTGCAAAAAGGATGCATTTTCCGGGATTGGGACAACAACGACTGGTGTTAAAGGCTGCATGTGCGGTTGTTGTCGAGGGGACTGCGGGGGAGTCTCATAATCAGACAACGAGGGAGTTTCGTAATCCGATGACGACTCACTGGGGACTGTATTCACACAGCATGCAGCAACATAGTCCCTGTCGTAGTCCCTCGCGTGGGCAAGTCCAGAGCAACCCCTTAAATGCACCCACTCCTGACATCTATTGCATCTCACCGAAGATTGGATATGGGTGAAGATGCGGATGTGACAAACCGAGCACAAATATATTGGTCCTGGGTTTTCCTCCGTCCCGGCACGGACCAAAAGAATCCGGAGCAGACATTCCGGGATATGCCGCTCCCAGCACAGAAAAACGAAACAAATACAAACACATGTATACTGAGGTGGCAGCCGCTGGCCGGAACGCTGATGTTGTGTGGTCCCGTTCAATCCGGTACAGAGAACCCGCTGCCGTGGGATTGGAAGAAGCCTCATTGACGAATTTTGTTTTTTTTTTTACAGCAAACTTAAACGTTGATGATTTCTAAAAATTCTCACAACTGATGAAAATTAGTGAGAAACAAAAGGATATGAAATGTTTATGATTGTGGAAATAACAAACTGTTTCAAATTTATGCTGAATTACTCTTCGTATTCGGGTGACGCAGGAAATGAAAGATACCAAGCAACGGTCCTGGCGTCTTTTATATGGAAAAACCCAGAACTGATCTTACTCCCCCGTGGTGCCACCTAGGAAACTGCCTTTAACACCTGTTAAAGGTAGTGAGCTAGCATCTGCTGCTCGTTCGCCAATAAGAACGTTATCATCAGACAAGAAAAACAAACCCCTCTAATGTTGACGACCCACACAAACGTTTTAAGCACCATGATCTGCGAATCTGCACCTGGAATGTTCGGCCTCTTTATAGAGAAGGTGCAGTTTATTCATTGACAGATGTACATAACAAGTAAAAAAGTATCGTTCGGCTTTGCCGACAGAGATATACCCCCAGCTTATCTAAATGTAAACTTTCATCTACACTCAGAGAAGAGATATTGTTGGATCAATCATATTTTAAGAACAAAATAGTGTATTTTAAAAATCTAAAAATATATGTTGTTGGTCCAACAATATATTTTGTGTCATTTTGGTTCCTGACACAAAATATATGGTTGAAACAACAATATATATTTTTAGATTTTTAAAATACACTACTGTGTTCTTAAAATATGATTGATCCAACAATATTTTTTCTCTGCGTGTACGGACAGTTCGAATGTATTTAGGGAATTTTGTGACCCTTTTTGGACATTTGAGCTTCCCTAAAAACATGTGGATTAGGATTAAAGTGCAAAAGTGTTGCGGAGGAAGTACTTAAAGGAATGGACCGACTTTGTACATTATGGAAGCGGATCTTATTTTGGGAGTCATAGATATCGCGCCCACTAGTCATTTCAGTGGGTCATCGTATAACTTTTGGACAGGTATGCCTTTAAACATGACCACAGCGAACAGCATCGGTATACATTTCCAAAGAATCTTCGAACAGACCCTAAACTGCTGTTAGACACAAATGTTGACCTCTTGTAGGGAGGTACCGTGACAAGAGGACCAATATGGACCATTTAAGAAGTTAAACTAAATTTGGACAAAATATTTGGAGATCCAAAGTTTGGACCAAATTGGTTGCCCCGTTCAAGAGGTATAGTGCATACCATTTCCGAACATTTTTGAACTTGTGTGCGGAAGGTACCTAAAAGAGTGGACCGATATGGCTTATCTTAATAATTAAACTATGTTTGGATAACATATTGCGAAGGCCAAATGTTGGACCGAATCGGCAGATCCGTTCCAGGGTTACCTTTCGCTCCAACCACCACACACGGTGTCATAGGCGTTCTGCAACTTTCAGGCTATTTTCTCAGGAAGTATGGACTTGCCCCTGATGAAACTGTCGTATAGGGGACAGTGAATAGAAGTTGTAACAACAAAAATCAAAGGGATTCGAGAGCAAACTGAATTTTTCCCAAAATTTTGTGTGGGAAGAATCTTATCTAAGTCTGGTAGAAATTTCACGATATTCATGATACACAACAACATGATACTAGTGTATGATTTTTCGATATATCACTGCATCCACCTAAAATTGATGCTGACATTTTGAAGCCGGAATTTCGGTTTTTTTTTTTAATTTGTTTAATAATCCGGACGCGCAACAGTATAATATTCTAAACTCATAATAGGATTATAGAACTCGCGATTTTACGTCGTTTAATGTATATCACATGAGTGTGCTCCTTACACTATCCTAGTAATTGGAGTCTAAAAGCCAAAATTCGATGAGTGAATTTAAAAAAAAAATAAAGATTTTCTGCGTTTAAAATTTACATGCATCATTCAATCAAAGTTTGTAACGCATGAAAATAATGGCCGTAGACCCATACATATATATACCAAAATGAATGTCTCGACGAGCTAAGTCCGTCTGTCCATCTAAAGCCTATTGGTTTTTGTGATGGTCGGATAATATTCAGGGGTCGGAATGGGCAAAAAACTTATTTGGGGAAAAAAACTCAACATTTTATTTCAAAGGGAATATCTCCGCTTCTATAAGGGGTATATCACCTTTGCAGTCCAACAACGAAGATATCGCAATAGCCGTTAGTAGAACCCAACATTCATTTTTGCGATTTTTATAATAATGACGTATATCACAGCTTTGGTTGGGGAACTTCCAAAAACAATGTCTGACTGTGAAAGTAGAAAATTTCATCTTTACAATGATGCAAAGTAGGTTGGCGTCGGTGGCCAAATAACACCTTTACAACGATGTGAAGTAGGTTGTCATAGGTGGTCGAACAACAGAGATATCGCAATAGTCGTTAATGCACCCCGTTTTCCATTTTTTGTGTAAACACACTTCATGTCGGAATTTTGATCGGATCCTTACGAAATTTTGGGGGTTGAGAAAGAAGCCTGTTGATGTTTGACGTACATCCCACTTTTCCATTTTTTTATTTGAGTTGTACTGACGATGCACTTATTTTCATTTATTTCAACAAAATTGAACTGTATTAACAATTTTAATATTTTGAATTTTACCAGTCAAAAGCTTATGCACAGGGGTACTGGTATAGGGTATCACATAGTCCGACCCCCGGCTCCGACCCAACTATAGCCTTGGCTCACTTGTTTTTTTTTTAATTTTTTTATTTTCCGCGAAAATAAAATCAAATTTTAGAAATTATGATGCATCTACGGATGGAAATCAAATCCTGCTACTGATATATGCATACATTTTCTCAATACAACAAATAAAAAATTTAAAAAATGTTTTTCTTTATAAGATAATAAAAACCGATATAACTTTTGCGCGCATCGGCCAATTTTGTGAACGCGAACAGATTTGAAACCTGATTTTTTTCCTAACCTCTATACCAAAACTCGAAGATGTGCTCACAAACAATTTTTTTTAGTTTTGTTTCAAATGGAATTGTAAAGGAAATTTGGTTTAGTACCATATACCCTAGTTAGCATAAATGCTGAGTGTTTAAACTTTAAAGAGGTTCCAGACAAGAGAACATCCTTTCGTGTCATCTCTTGCTTATGCTGACGACATCGATATTATGGATCGACTAGCAGACCCCGGTCCGCGTTGCTGGCCCATCGTAATGATTTTTAATGAACATTAGGTTCAGTAGTTTTGGAAAAATAATGTTTTGAAAAGAGTGGGCGTGGTCATCAGTTTTCAAGATATAACATATTAAAAAAAGTAGGCCTGGTCCGGTATTTTGGCTTCAAAATGTACCAAGGGTGCACACAACTTCATTGCCTACCAAAATGTATGCTGAAACCGATATAATCATACATTTGGCTTATATATAGCGTTTAACAGAAAGGCATGGGGAAGGTACCCCACCTCTTCCGAAATTCATAATATATACATAACAACGGTAAAAATTGAGCTTTTGTCGCAAATTTTCTGGAAATCCCTTCAGTAGTATTGGAGTTATGACATATTAAAAAAACAGGCGTGGTCGGGCCTATTGGTCCTAAAGAAGTACCTAGATTGTAGATTAATCCATAAATTTTTAATCCGATACATGCATAATTTTTGCAAATATAACGTTTTTTTTTTAAATATGGCATAGGGGAGGTACCCCGCTGCCTCAGGAATTCAATAAAATATGTAACCTGTTTTCGGGGGGCGTGGTAAACTTTTCTTTCCAAAAAACCTAAGTTGGGTTATTACAGCATTTGATTTTTATTCATAAAGGTAAGGCGATTTTTTCAAATATGCCCCCTTTAATATTCAAGAAAATATGCCCGTACATTCCCTGACATTTTCAGGAAAATCGGTTCAGTAGTTTTGTAGATGTAACATATTTTAAAAAGTGGGTGTGGTCAAGTCATTCGATCCTTAAAAAGTGGGTAAGGTCTTCCGAAATAGATACATTCGTAATTATTGTAAATATAACATTTTTAAAAAAGTAGGGTATAGGGGAAGTACCCCGCCCCCTTCCGAAGTTCAACTGAATTTGTAGCCTATTTTAAGCGGTGGCCATCCTTGTACATTCCCTGGCAATTTCAGGAAAATCGGTTCAGTAGTTTTTGTAGAAATGATGAAAATTGAAAAAAAAATTGAATTGAAAATTTGCATAAAAAAATATCGAAATCGGTCCAGCCGTTCTCAACTGATGCCATGACCTACGAACGACATTTGATTTTTATTTTTAAAGATTTAAAAGTTTAGACAAATCGCGATTTCCTTGAAAATCCCTTCAGTAGTTTTGTAGATATAACCTAATTAGAAAGTGAGCGTGGTCGGATCTTAAGTCCCAAAATAAGTACGTAAGGTTGGAGACACAATCGCCATTGACTCGCAAATAAATTCCCAAACCGATACATTCGTATTTGTTGCAAATATTGCATTTTTACAAAAATAGGGCATAGGGGAGGTACCCGCCGATCCGAAAGTCAAAAAATATGTAGCCTATTTTTATCGGGGACCAACCCTGTACATTCGCTGAAAGTTTCAGGAAAATCGATTCAGTAGTTTCGTAGATATAACATATTTAAAAAAGTGGGCGTTGTCCAGTCTTAATGCCCCAAATAATCACATAAGGTCGGAGACACAATCGCCATTGACTCGGAAATTAATTTTCAAGGCGATACATTTGTAATTGTTGCAAATTTTGCATTTTTACAAAAATAGGGCATAGGGGAGATACCCCGCCCGATCCGAAATTCAACCGATTATGTAGCCTATTTCAACAGGGGGCCATCACTCTACGTTCCCTGAAAATTTCAGGAAAATCTGTTGAGTAGTTTCGTAGATATAACATATTTATAAAAGTGGGCAGAAACGTGGGCGGGCCAATTTTTCTTTGCATAAAAACCTAAACTGAACTATGACTAACATTTCCACAAAAAATTATCCAAATCGCTCCAGCCGTTTTCAACTGATTCAATTACCAACAAACGACAATTGAGTTTTATATATAAAGATCAGTGAAAAAAGTAACTGACACCTTTAAGAAGATCTAAGAAGAATGTGCTAAAGTGAATATGACATTAAACGGCGACAATACCAAGTCGAAGGTATAGACGCGCAATGCGTCTATAGAAATCGTACTAACTGTAGACGTTGTTTACCTCGGCACAGCCATAAACACAAAAAACAACATAAGTTGTGAAATAAGAAGAAGGATGGCATTGGCTTAAGTAAGCAGTTTAAAAACAAAGTCAGATCTTGCCAAACAAAAAAGCACTTTACTAAACACTCATACTTACCCGTTCTAAAGTATGGTTCCGAAGCATGCGTACTAAGCTTGGTATGTTTGAGAGAAAGATCTACGTTCTAGTATGCGTTGATGGTGAATTTTGATGTCGTCGATTCTCGAGCTGTATCGGCAATACAACGACATCAGTATAGTTAACCGTATCAAGATGAAATAAGGCTCAGTGATATGAAGCCGCACAGCTAAACGGCTATGCCTTCGATGGAGTAAACAAATGGAGAGCGAAATCAAACAAGTGAAAACGGCGTTAAGTTCGACCATACCGAACTTTGTATACCCTCCACCATAAATTATATTGGAACCAGAATCTGAAAGTATAGTTCTATGGGAGATATACTAAAACGTTGGCCCGCATCTACAAATTGTGGAGAAAAATGTGTAGTGAAAACTAAATACCATATATCAGCTCTTTCGGTGCGATAATAAGACTAAATCTTAAAAATACAGAAAATCTAAATTTTTTTAACCACAGAGAACCACAGAGAACCTGGTTGTAACTGTACAATGGATATAGTTTTTTTCCAAGGTGAGAGCGGAGAACCCCATTTTCTTGGTGCCTTAAACTGTCCGACAAACGTTTGGTTCATTCAGAGTCCAGCCAGCTAAACATCCATGGTCATTCACCCGACTGTTTTTCACACAAAAAAAGAGTTTGCCCAAGACTGTCAATTTAAGTCCCTGGAAAACGGAGGAGATTAAGCAAAAATACCAGAGTTATAAAAGCATTGAATTGCTGATACTATAAAGTGAAATGTTTCTATTGTGTTTTTCTAATTTTTGAAAAATTGTTTGTAATAACATCATTCGATTTTAAATAAATTAAACATTCGTCGTTTTAAATTTAGTCGACACTGTTACGACATGTCCTCGGGCCCTTAATTATTCTCTTATGAATGGATTTTTTTTAAGTTGTACATTTTTTGTTGTTGTTACATCTTGCTTTACATGCATAAAGTAATCATGTAAATCATGAGAAGAAGAAGAGAAGGAAGACCATAAACATATCTTATACACGTGATACAAATGAACCGACGACCACCAATAGCCCCTCCGTCTGTCGCTTTCAACATTGGACCAAAGTCACATCATCATCAACATCGTTGTTGTCATCATCGTCGTCCGTCTACATATTATCGACTACCATCGGATCTTTCGCGCAGAGAGATGGCGGCGGAATGAAAACTAAATGTTCTTCGTTGACTCACTTACGTTTCAACGCTTAACAGACAATTAAAATCCAATTAATTCTGACTTTTATTATGGTTAAGCCGCTTAATGTTTAACAATTGTTGATGTTTTTGTGTTGTTGTTTTTTTATCCTGCATTGTTGTTATTGTTGATATTTAACTACTGTCGGCCTGTGTTGGGTGGCTGGCTGGCTGGTTGACTGACTAACTCGGCGGCAAGTTGTTCGTTTGGCTGACTGTGTACTATTTTTTCACTGTTGCCGTTGCTTTATTTGAGAATTCACTTCTGTGGTTGGTCACTTGGTTGTCTGATCCTTGTTGTTTTCGCTGGCTGGCTTTTGTGGCAATGTGTGTGAATGTTGTTGCTCTTACTTCTTTCTGTCTTGCATTGCAATTGTAATAATGCCACCAAGTTGTTTTAAACTTATTTTCATTTGCTTGTTAATTTTTCCTCTCTATCTTTATATTGTTTTTTTTTTTTTTTGTGGGTAGGTATGTACAGTAGTTCCGTGGATTTAGAAAATATGCTTTACTATTTGCAACAATATTTAACTATTTAGTGCAAACAAATTCTACTTTGCTAAGCCGTTTTACGTGGTCTATGCCAACTAGAGTTGCGTCGTTCATGAACGAACCGGCTCAAAGGAACGATTCCGTGAAAAGAACGAACGGATCCGTATCCAGCTCATTCTTTTATATCGTTCATTTAGATCCCCGATGGACGAGTCATTGCTGCTTACAAAATTAGCAGCATTGGTTTTGCAGTTAAACTCTAAACAAACGCTGCGTTAGCACAAGCAGCACAACTTTCCACACAAAACAAACAATGATTCAGAGAGCTACTCTCGCTCAGTAACTCACCTCATTCAGTAGCACATCTCGGTCATATCTTTCATTTGCATCATTCGTTCATCTGGTTCTTTCATATCAAAACCACCACCACTACGTTCAGAAACAAAACCACCCCCATTAGCACACAACCAGCAAGTAACACAACAGTTGTGTCATTCGTGACCGAACATTATCAAAAGAACGATTCGGTGAAAAGAACGACGGAGTCATATGCAGCAGAGAACGAACGACTTCAAAAGAAAATAATACATTCAAATGTATTGTTGAACGAAAAAGAGCCAACGAACGAAGTAAACGACCCGGATCTTTTTGGTGAACGGAATGAAAAAGATCGATCCGCTCAATGAACGAGATTGCCCAACACTAATGCCAACACGAGGCCCTATTTCCACAATTTTTGGTAGATAAGTTTTTTGACCATTAGGAACCCTAAATGTCTAATTATATATTATTCGGTAGCTGCAAACGTAAAAATAATAGGAATCTGGTGGTACCGTTATGTAGCGGCTATTCAAAAATGTGGACCAATGTCCACAATTTTTGCTGGAGAATTTTTTGACCACATCGAACCCTTAATGCCAAATAAAATCTAATTCGGTCAGAAAATGTAGCTAAAAACGTCAAAATATCTAAAATCAAAAACAAGTAATAGAGGGATATAGTCGTACAGTGCCGACCATATGATACCCTACTCCACTACACCTGTGCACTATTTTCCAAGGAGTTTCTTTTATATGATTGCGACATATTTTAGCCAACCGGTCATACATACATAAGTTGATATACATGGTAACATACCAGAGATATAGAACGTACATACATATATATGCCGTCATTGCTGGAAACGTAAGGTATTATTTTCCGTATTTTCGTCCAAACATACTTGGGGTCTAAAATAATTATTTCGATAATCTCGTTGGCCTAAATGTTGAGGCTATAAACAAATATTAAAAAAAAATTAGAAATAGTTTTCGGTATTTTTTATCGAATCGATCAATGAAAAAAGACCAATATTTCGAGGTACTATGTTAGACAGCAGTTCAGTTATCTAACCGCTATATTCATGTTGGGTTTCAAGTTTATTTGCTTAGATTACCGAAATATGTTTCCTAGAAATAAAATATAGACCAAAAATTGAATTTGGATAGTTTTCCCACAAAAGTTCACCCGCTAAGAACTATTCGCTCATTATCCAAAATTGTTGACACCTTCCTTGACCAAAATTCTTATCTTGTGTAAAAATGTCTCAGTATTAAACTTATAGTGGTTTACGTCTGAAAACCCCCGCAAAAAAAACTATAACCGAATTTCTCACAATTTTTAAAATAAATATTGATCAAAACAAAAATTTAAAATATTTTTGAAAATTATGAAAAATTCAATTATAGTTTTTTGTGGGGTTTTTCAGACTTAAACCACTATAACATAGCCATTTGTTAACCGATTTAAAAAAATAATAACTTGTTAGAAAGATATAATTCACCCCTTTAAAAGGAAGAAGGATCAATAGAAATCTGTTTGTGTCTGTGAAAAAATAAGATATGCCCGTTTAAATTTGAAAATGTAAGAAACCTAGATTCTCACTGCTCTTACCGTTATAAAACAAAAATAAAACGAAATGACCCAAAAGAACTAAAGGCATTGTCGTTCTCCATGGATCCCAACACGATAGATTTTTGCATCAGTACGCTTGAATTTTTTTCTGGTCAATTTTTGTAGTACAGTGCCATTTATCGACATTTTCCGAAAAGTTTGCACCTTCTCAAGGCCAAAATCGACTGAAGGAGCATTCCAATGTTTTTGCGATGTATTAGAGACTTCTTAATTACTTGGATCGAAAATCTCAATGGTTTGGCCGTTATATGCCAAAATGTCAAAAAAAAAACGTGGATAAAAAACATAAAGTCTAAATCGGGAGGCTCGATTTTCACCGTAGACCTATGGTCTAGTGAACTTTTTTGCTCAGTTCAATCCCAGGAATCAGAAACGCGAAGGGCCCATTAAGTACATCAACATAATTGGCATCTATGGAAAGGTCGAGAGATCGTCTTTCAAAAAACACTCACGTGGGCGGAATGTGTCTACCAGCAATAAAAATATAAGATGGGAGCTATACCAAAACGTTGACCTGAATAGTCCAGCTTCGAACTTGAGCTTCTTGCAGACAAAATTTTCTACAACATTTTCTACACCATTAATTCTAAACAAGTAAAAAGTTACAATTGGATTTGGGTGAACAGTAGTGCGATTCTGTAACCTTTTTAAATAACGAACCGACATCGGTAGTTAACAAAAATATTCGGTTGAGTTAACGAATGTGCTATTCTGTAACATTATGTTAACAATTGTAGAAATCATTAGCACATACCGACGAATATGGATGGAAAGGCAATTTGTCAAATATTATATTTTGATATTTATTAATGTATTTTTGAATTAAAAATATTATTTCTTCGCAAATACACGCATAAAATGCGTAAGGGAGGAAAAAAGGCCCGCTTTTTGAAGAAATGCGCTAACAAAGCGTCAAGTGTGTATGTATGTACTTCTAGGAGGCAAATAAATCTCATAGATTTTCGTGGTTTTATTCCAGGATATGAATAAACATGTCATTCGCATACAAGTAATAGCTATGTAGGCAAGGCATTATATGTTTGGAGTGGGCAGGACAGTGTAATCAGAAGCATTGGTCAAAAGGTCACTTTGAAGTGTATTGTATTACACTGTGCAACATTTTTAAGGTGATCTTGTGCAAACAATTCGAACTGAGGATTTTTTGAAAGTACAGACCCAAACGACAAGAAACCTTAGTTGGGTTTTGTTGTGTCAGATCCAGCTCGGATTTTAT
This sequence comes from Musca autumnalis, assembly GCF_047663935.1. Classification (NCBI taxonomy): domain Eukaryota; kingdom Metazoa; phylum Arthropoda; class Insecta; order Diptera; family Muscidae; genus Musca; species Musca autumnalis. The sequence goes on along the minus strand of NW_027411866.1, from coordinate 125,076,804 downwards.
GGCTCCATCTAAACATGGTTAAATGTTGAGTTTTTAAAGAAATTCGGGGCTATATCTCTGAAACCAATGCGAATCTTCTTCTGACCTCTGAAGCAAATTTGTAGATAAGGACAAAATAAAATATTTGGAGAAATAATGAACTCGTAAAACTACACTTATTGCCTCATATTTCAAAATATATGCAAAAATTCCACAATTTTTATACATTTCGCACCGTATCTCCAAAACCGTTAATTTTTTTCTGAATATTTTCTTTTGGAAAAATATTTCCTGGAATATAATACACAACTCTTCAGAACATGTCATTGTTGTGAAATGCCTCTGTGCCGTTGTTTTCAGTACATTTTTCAACGACGATTTAATAAAAATGTCAGTAATGTAGTGAAATCCGAAAAGCGGTGATAAACCGTTGGTGTGAACTGTGTTTGAAATACGTGTTGTAAAAGATATGATGCAAAATACGACTGAAACAACATGAAGTAAGCATTTTAGAGTTTCAGAATGTTCTAAAGAATTGTTGAGAACTTTATTTAGAAGATTTTTGCAAAAGGTTACTTTGTTCAACTCCCAATTGTTTGGCCGATACTGACCAGATTTTCAGCAATTATGTAAAATTGTCTATATTTTATAGATTTTGATGCTCTAGATGGAGTTTTTCTTATATGGTCTATTCAAAAGATAAGTTCTACTAGTTTAGGGCTTCAATATTTTCGAAGACAGCAAGGCCAAATTCCTATTCGTTTCTGAGATAAAGGCCTGATTATTGCAAAAAAGTGTAGATTTAGCCCGGTTTAGATGAGGCCATAAAATCCGAACTGGATCTGACAGGACAAAACCCTGCAAGGGTTTTTGTAGTCTAAATATGTACTTTCAAAAAATGCATACTAGAAGTTTTTTGCATTTTTAGTTAGTTGCATAGTGTTATTATGCATGTACAGATCAAGACATTTTTAACACCGCAATAAAACGAAGAGTTAATTTTGCCATTGAGTTTTAAAATTTGAAATGATTTAAGCCCCTACAATGATTGTACGTGGATCCACGTTACCGTCATTTGAGTTTATATATTCACATATTCAAATTCACACCCACATCAAATGGAATTTCTCATAGCGGAGAGTATGAAAAGTTCGGAAATCCGAACATATACACCATTTTTAGCATTCTGATTATTAGTGATGCTGAGTTTATTAGTGATGCTGAGTTTAAATCTATAATATTACCACAGAACAAAGTAGGTTATAGGTTAAGGCCATTGGTATAGACCTTATATAACAGTACCACATTTGAGTTCTTTTGAAGCTTTAGCTAACGTTTTCGGGGCCGCTTCGCCACTTTTGCGCCTTTGCCAGCGCCGATTCAGTTGATGCTACATGAAGATCGTCCAAGGGAAAGTTATGAGCTAATCGAAGATCTACAACTTTTTCGTTATGCAGCTTCAATAAAATCGGCGCTGGCGAAAGCACAACAGTGGCGAAGCTGCCCCATGTTATCCTACATAGTTAACCCTTATGTAAATGCCTTAAGAAGATTTTTCTCAATAAGGCGGAATTTACCTTGTGTACCCTCCTTATTAACATAACATATGTTCATATAAAAACGCCGTTCTTAAAAGAATTCATCAAAAAATTGCAAAAATGTACTGTCGTTAAGTCTGAACGACTACTTTTTTGGTTGTTAACTTAACAATAATTTTCGGTAATTAACGAGAAAATTTACCGACAAAAATCGTTAAAATTGGTGTACAGAATAGCACTTACCGAAAATGATCATTAACTACCGCCATCCGTCGTTAATTCTGTCGTTAAGGAGTTACAGAATCGCACTACAGGGTATCAATTCTTGTTCTATGAATATGTGAAATGAAAGAAATGTCAAATGAAAAAAATTACAAAGAAAATATTTTTCATTTCAAATTTTTATAGAAAACGAATCCAGCCCCAGGTGAGCAGTATTCCGGAGATGCAAGTTACTTAAGCGTGATTTGCAGTTCCAAGTCCAAACCATATAAAGCCGTTGGTCCAGACGGCTATGTTAAAGATGTAGACAGTAGGTTTGATCTACTTGACAAAAGTTTTGCAACTAGCAATTTCACAATTGGAAATTCGGGACATAATTACAATTCCAAAATCAGACAAAACCGCTACCAATGGAGAATCGTCCAGGCGGACCAGACGGTATATCCATTGCAAAGTTAAAGAAATTGGGAACAGTAGGTTTGAGCTCGTGGCAAAGGTCAAACTTGCTAGTTCCAAAAATTTTCCAATTGGTAATTTCGGACATGATTCCCATTCTAAAGCGAAACAAATTCGTTACCAATAGAGAATCGTACCGCCCGCCTTCCCTTCTTTTACCTACAGCAAAGGTTTTTGAATCCCAATTGAGTCCATAGCTGAAACTGTATTTCCAACACATTACGAGGGGGGTTCGGAAACTTCTTAGCCTATCAATGAAAGAGAAGAGTTAGTTTTTCAAAAATATTTTTATTTTTCAATATAATCTCCTGAAACTTCAATACACTTAGTCCAACGCTTTTCTAGCAATTCTATCCCTTGATTAAAATAGTTTTCCTCAAGGTCTTCAAAATGGTGGTTTACAACTGTAATTGCATCTTCATTTGAGGTAAAACGCTTCCCAGCAAGGAATTTTTTTAGATTTGGGAACAATTAAAAGTCACTGAGAGCTAAATCAGGAGAATAAGGTGGGTGGTCAAGCAACTCGTACTTTAATTCGTTGATTTTAGCCATTGTTAAAACACTCTTGTGCGCTGGTACGTTGTCTTGATGAAAAATTATTTTTTTATGTTGTAAGCCAGGACGTTTTTCTCGAATTTGTAAATTTAATTGATCCAAAAGGTTGTAATAGTACTCTGAATTTATTATTTAACCCTTTTGCAGATAGTCAATCAATAAAATACATTTGAAGTCCCAAAAAACCGTTGTCATAACCTTACCAGCCGATTGAATTGTTTTTGCCTTCTTTGGGGCACTTCCTCCAGCTTCAGTCCATTGTTTGGATTGTTCTTTTGTCTCTGGAGTATAGTGGTGGATCCATGTCTCATCAACAGTTATGAAACGACGCTAAAAATCCATTTTATTTCGCCTAAAACGATCCAAACAAGCTTGAGAAATGTTCATTCTTATGCGTTTTTGATCGACTGTTAACAAATGCGGCACCCATCTACAATTTCTGTTATTGTTGCTGTTTTTGGCCGTCCACTACGTGGTTCATCTTCAATGCTTGTACGACCACGTTTAAATTCAGCAACCCAATTTTTTACTGTTGCATATGAAGGAGCACTTTCACCTAACACATTCACCATATCATTATGAATTTCTTGTCCCGATAAACCTTTTTTATGTAAATATTTAATGACAGCACGCATTTCTAATTTTTCCATTGTAAAAAAATTGCGGATGCGTCTTTTTTGAACACCTGTTTCTATATGAAGGAGTTGCCAGATCGAAACAAAATTTAACATGTGTTCCTAACAGAGATGGAAGTTTCCAAAACACTTAACTTTTTTCTGTTTATACCGCGCTTTTTGTGCTAGGCTCAGAAGTTTCCGAACTGCCCTCGTAACATCTTTTCAGAGAATCAAATAGTACAACCATGGCTTTGCAACCAGAAAGATTGCGAATGACCTAAATCAGCGAAGACACCCGAACAGACCATTGTGAAAGCACTTGATCTGTCCAAGTCGTTAAAACATTATATAGATTGCTAACCAAATGGTAGGCAAGCTTTCCTTGAATTCCGAGGGCACGCATCAAAGTCCCGCAAGATTACAATGGAAGTACCGCAAGGCAATGTACTGTCCCCCATTTTATTTAATACCATATTTATTTAATAATAATCTTGCAAATCTCGCATCTCCATGATGACTGCACCATACGTAAGTGCTTAAATTTCCAGGTATTAAGCCACCATTACAAATTTCTTTCGGGAGTGCAATCTAAAGTTATCTTTCTTTCTCTACAGAATCCCCATTGTTCATAATCCAAAATTTCTTGGGGAAGTCCTAAACAAAAATGCTCAAACTATTTAGATAGAGAGCGACATCTTCCAAAGCAAACATGTTTCATACGGACACAACTTAAGTCCGGTTATAGTAGCATTCTTAATTCGTACTGAGAAAGCATTGCTCCCGGTACTCTAAACAACTGTCCCTTCTTTCATCAAAAACCTCACGGCACCCACCATGTATTAAACTGCCCATCCGCACCCACGAATCTAAGTTCTATCGATTTTTGTTAAAGCCCTCTGGTGCCTCCCCAACAAGAGTTAAAACATTTTCTGTAAAATAGTGTGAACGATAACCCTTGAAGGGAGCAATTGATTTGGTCCAAACTTTGCACATCATATTCCTTCCAGATATACATATATTGGGCTCGAACATGGACCATATCAGTCCAATCCTTCGGGTACCTCCACCACAAAATTCTTATAAACTGTATTTTAAGAGCACCTCTGGGATTGTTTTGAAACTTTTTTCAGTAGGTTGTCCTTGCGGCTTTTTCTTGCGCAAGTCCATACTTCGTGAGATATTAGCCTGAAAGCTCCATGAAACCCTGCGGGCACCAACCAAAATGGTAAACCCGCAAAATAATTCTCGCAGGGAGTTTCTGATTGGCACAGCCTTTGCACAGCATATTATTTCATCCAGTCATGTATCAGGTTAGAATATGGACTACATCGGTCCACTCCTTCGGGTACCTCCCACACAAAATTCGGAAAATGTGAAGTTGAAGAGCTCCTCTCGCATCGTTTTGAATTTTTTTTCAGTAGGTTGTTCTACCGGCCTCATTTACACGGGTACATTTTTTATTACGGAGTGAGTCAATACTTCCTGAGATAATGACAAAAAAGCTCCGAAATCCTGCAGGCACATACTAAAATGGCTTTTGTGCAAATGACTATAAAACTTTTTCAACAATTTCTTCCAAAGTTAGTTTAACGTAATTTAGTTTCGAGTTTTTTATGAAGAAGTTTGGTTACTAAAAATGTTTGGTATATGTCAATGATTTGGTATAGCCCCACATTATGATACCTACAGATTTTATTGCAAACTCATGATACAAAATCAACATAATTATTACTTTTTTTTGTCAGTGGCTGAGGGTATATCTCCGCCAGCAGCCATAACAGCCATACCATTGAGACACTAAGACTAATACAGTAAGACAAAAATTGTAGCCAAGACAATAACAAAGAACTCTCTAGTACATCGCGAAACCATTGGAACGCTCCTTCAAGATTTTCAAGTTTAAACGGGTATAACTTCTTTTTTCACAACGGATTTCTATTGGTCCTTTTTAAAGTGAATAATATCTTTCGAACAAGTTAGCCTTTTTTCCTCCGTGTAGATATTTCGAAGAAATTCTCTCTCAAACACACCAAGCACTGCCTTATCTGATTGGGTACTTCGGAAAATTACATTAGCACATATAGTATTAGTGTATTGTTAAGTGTTATTTTTGTTTGACGAGATGTCGCGTTTTTTTTTAACTGCTTACTTAATGGGGGAGCAAAATTGGCAGAGATATGAGCATTGGAAGGGAAAAAATTATTTTGATTTTCATGTAGCAAAAAAACTTTAAACGCATGTTTTTCGATTTTGAAGTTGATGCCAACGATAGCTCGAAAACGAATTGACCGATCTTCATACGGTTTGTTGAGCTTATTAAATACATAAGAAGCTTGTCTTGAAGCGAGACAGATTTTTGTTAAAATACCGTTTGCCCGATTCTTTGACATAAAAGTTCAATTTTTTCCGTTAAAATCGAAATTTTAACTTTGGCAGTTTAAAATTTGTTTTAACGGATTTTTAAAATACCCTCAGCCTATGTGAATTGAAGATTTCTTCTATGGTCAGTTCGAATGTATTTAGGGTCTTTTTAGTATTTTACGACCTTTTTCGACATTTGAACTTGCTGACGAAAATATGGATTAAGATAAAAGTTCAAATGTGTTGTAGAGGAGGTACTTAAAGGAATGGTCCGACATAGTCCATTAAGGAAGTGGATCTTATTTTGGGAGTAATATCTTTTCGATAGATATCTCGTCCACTAGTCATTTCAGTGGGTCATCGTATAACCTTTGGACCAGTATGCCAGGAAGCATGGATTTGTCCACGGGAAACATAATAAACCTTTAAACATTACCACATCTTCGAAGAGACCTTAAACTGCACTTAGACTCAAATGTTGAACTTTTTTGGGGAGGTACTTTAAGGTACCTCCATTTTAGAAGTTAAACTAAATTTGGACCAAATATTAGGAGATCCAAAGTTTGGACCAAATTTGTTCAAGAGAGGTATGCATGATACCATTTACGTGACATTTTTTTAATATTCGGGGGAGGAACCCGGAAGGAACTTAAACTATGTTTGTACAAAATATTATGAAGGCCAAATTTTGGACCAAATCGGTTTATCCATTCGAGAGTTATCTTACGCTCCGACCACTACACACGGTGTCATAGGATTTTTTGCAACTTTCAGGCTATTTTCTCAGGAAGTATGGACTTGCCCCTGATGAAACATGTACCATCGTATGGGGGGCAGTGAATACACCTTTTTACAACTAAAATCAAAGAGATTCGAAATGTACCCGAAGATGTACCCGAAGGAGTGAACCGATTGAATCCATACTAGATCCTTATCTAAGTCTGGTAGAAATTTCACAATGTGCAAAGTATGGACCAAATGGGTTACTCAATTCAAGAGTATCGACCTGTTCAAAGGCATCGGTTACTTCTTTTACTGATCGACCCATGATGTCAATGTCGTCAGCATAAGGAAGTAACATGTGGCTATTGGTGTAAATCATGCCATTTCTTTTAACATTTGTATCTCTTATAACTTTTTCCAGCAGAATGTTAAATAGGTCACACGAAAGGCTGTATCCTTGTCTGAAATATCTTTTGGTACTAAACTGCATGGATAACTTTATTTATTATTTTAACTGAGGAGCAGGTATCAGTTAATGATGCATCTTACAAAGGTTTGTAGGGGATACCAAATTCAGACATGGCTTCGAATACCTTCGAGCGAATGTGGCTGTCGAATATTGCTTTTTAATCGCCAAAAAGATGGTAAGTGTCCATATACCTCTCTCAGGTCTTTTCTCACAGGTTATATATCTGGTGAATTGTCGATTTGCCAGGTCTAAAGCCGCAGTGTTATGGTCCAATTATTTCGTTGATCATAGCCTATAGGCGTTTACAATATATTTCTGAAAATATCGTATAAGTAATTGTAAGCAGACTTATGCCACTGTAGTTGGAGCACACAATCTTACCACCATTCTTGGGGACGGGGCATAGGATGCTCAGGTTGCAATCGTAGGGTACGCGTTTTTCCTGCCAGATGGTGCTAACTAGCTCGGTTGGTACGCCATCGGCTGGTATTTGTCTTCAGTGGGAACATGAGCGCAATTAAAAGTGATGTTGAAAAATTTAGCTTTTATCCGAATTGTAGCATTCTTTTAAACCAATGCAAAATATCCACTGAAATCATGGCATGGCACCTGGAACCACTTCCATTCTGATTTAGATTTTAATATCTGTCAAATAAATATTTTATGTCCCAGTGTAAATTGGTCTAATCCAAATTTCAAAAATATCTTTCAAATGAATACGCGCCCGAGACACTGTTGCTTGGCGGTAGTCTTCCCTTTTGTCCATCTGTGCATACATTTTTTTTGCTGTTGTTCTACCTTTTTTCGCCCATTTTCACCCATTGTTATATGTTGGTGTTATTGTTGTAACCTTTCATGGCGTTCTGCCTGTTGAAGAGCCATGCTAATATGTTTAATATGTTAGTTGTTGATGGTGGCCCTAATATCGTTTCTCTGACACTGCTGGTACATTGCCGCCACTCCACACACATTTAGCAGGCCGGGCGGGCATACTGCAATAGTTATGCATGCATGCATGCTTGCATTCCACCAACCACCATCAACTCAGCCGAGTGGGTACCACCACTTTTTTATTCAGTCAATTCGTAGCATTTCCATGCGTTTCACTTCATTGTTGTAGGTCGGTCGTCGGTGGTCGGTTTTACAATGTCGTTTTTCTTTTTGATGTGGCCAGCGTTTCGGTTTGAATTATACCATGAGAATATTCTGCATCAAGTGGTCGACAGAATGGACTAGAGCGCATTATAAAGTGTTTAATTATTTAGTTGCAAAATAAACATATCATCGTGGAAAACATTTATGTACATGATCTCAGGTAGATGGATGGATGGTGTCTTTGTAGTAAGTATTTTAAATTATTTTCTCGTTGGTAGACCACAATCGAAGAATAAAATTTAGGAAAAACATTGCTATACATAAACTAAAATATTAGGTAATAGGTTAGGTTAGATTGAAAAGAGGGCAAGATGTCCCGTGTGACATACACACGTTGCCAAACAAGAGACGAAGTATAAGAGCAAATAATGGAAATGTAGGGAAAAATAGGAAAGCGATTTTGCATCTCATGAAAATATTAAATATTTCTGAAAAAATATTGGCTTTCGCATGCACCTGTGTCTTATGTAAGGTACCTGTACAGTATGAAAAAAACTACATACAACAACGAAAATATGTCGGCATTTCCCAATCTATAGGTTTTTATTAAACATTGGGCTAAACAGCTATTTACTGCTCTAGTAAGACCAATTTTGGAATATTGTTCTGTAGTGTGGGATCCACATTATGCTATTTATATGGCAAAATTGAATCAGTGAAGAAACTATTTTTGCTTCTTGCTCACAGAGGTTTGAATTGGAATAGCAATTTCAAACTCCCCTCGTACACTAACAGGCTAAAATTGATTAGATTACCAACATTCAAATGTCGGCGATCTATGCTTAGTTCAATTATGATCTATAACATTTTAATCGGAGATGTGCCATCGGCTTTCCTAATAGCACCAGTTAAAATAAATGTTCCATTTAGACCCTCTAGATTCTACAAATTATTGTATACTAACTTTCATCGTACTAACTACTCGTATTCGTCTAGTGACCTTATCAGTAGAATGTGTTTGAATATAATTTCTTATTTAAACGAATAATCATATTTTTCTACTCCTGCAATAATTCCATTGGGAAGAGTTGGGGAGTTGGGGACATGTCATACACTAACTGTGTGTAACCGCTGTCCAGCCTATCTTAACCTACGATTGTTGTTGTTGTTGTAAGAGTATTTTATATGTTTGTATGTTCGTTTTCTGCTTAATCTGGCCCTGGGTCTATACTCTGTAACCACAAAGCTACTGGAGTTAGCTGGGTAGCTTTGGCAGGACAGTTGAAAAGTTGAAGTTCGACTGGAGAAAGGTGAGTGGGGTTAGCTGGGCGGCTAAATAAATGCAGCGTGTCGTGTAATCCACATGCCGGGTATGTGTATGTGATGGATGGGGGTGGTTCCCAATTACGGCATTCCACGCGTGCCTCGTTGGTCTAGAGGTCCCCATTTATACCTTTGTACCTCTCTCTCAAGATCATGAAGGGCACGCCATAAGGTTGCTCTACTGGAATAATTTTGTCTCCTCATATATATGGTCCACTAAAGACATGAGGAGGAACCCAGTTAAGTCCTCAATGCGGCATTCTGACAGGTTTGCAATGTTATTCGCAGACCACACTGGCGTCGCATAGCTTACCGCAGATCGACCTATTGCGTTACATGGGGTCAATGAGGTCTCTTTATCAGTACCCTAAGTGCTGCCGGCTAGGGACTTAAGGACCTTGTTCGTACATCTCAGCTTGTCGCAGATGCCTGTGGCATGCGCGAACAATAGCTTCGTTCCCATACTTTTTTAGTGGCAAAAGTTGCAAAAGAGAGAACTCTCAAAAATGTCTATTATGTGCAACTTTTTCCATAATGTACGGGAACGGAAAAGTGGTAAAAATGTGAAAAAATGTCTGAATCAATAATGTCGTCACTTTGTATCAAAATCGCACTAGGGGTACCTAGCTAAACATGACATCAACAAAAATTAAACATTTTTGGATTCCTCCAATAAATGATGAAACAACTCCTTCTCTATATCAATTTATTGTGCTTTTTATCACAACTTTACATTTAACTTATTTTTTCCTTTCCAATTGTTTTTGTTTTATTTTTTTTTTCTTTTCCGACTTCTTGTTTGTTTTACAATTTAACTTTTTATTTTGTCCTTTCCGATTGTTTTTGTTTTTTTTTTTTCTTTTCCGACTCCTTTTTTCTTTCCTTCCTTTTGTGTGTACTCATCATTGAATCTTTTTCCTACGTAGTTATCCCTGGCAATTAAATGTCAAATTTACAAATTGCTACACGCAAAAAAACGGCCTCTCTAACATATGCCCCAAACATATTTTGAAGCAAACATATATATGTTTGCAACAGTCCCAAACATAATATATCTTTGGGTGCAAACAAAAATATGTTTGGGTGGAAACAATTTTATGTTTGTGTGCAAACAAATATATGTTTGGGTGCAAACAAATTATATGTTTGGGTGCAAACAAATTTATGTTTGGGTGCAAACAATTTATATGTTTGGGTGCAAACAAATACAAACCCAAAAGTCACAAAAAAAACGAACACATGCGCCAGTGGGCGATTACTGAGAGCAAGGGAGCGTAAATTTCAATGTAAAACACTTTGAAATGTATGCTCTCTTGCTCTCAGTAAGAGCTCACTTGATATCTCTATAATATACACACAAATGTTGGTGTTTTTGTTTACTGAAAGACACAACAACAACAACAGACACATACAAAATTCCAAAGAAATACATAACACACTTTAATAACAGAAAAACTGATTGAAGTAATTTGTAAATAGTCACACTTTTAAAAAGAAAAATATAGGGTAAGTGCACCAGTAGTCGGCACTTTAAGGATTCTCGTATCTTTAACCGTATGTAATTCCGAGCCTAAATATCCAATCAAATTGAATTTAAGTTGTTATGATTCGTTATTTTGTGTAGTTTTAGAATATATAAACAATTTTTTGATTATTTTTGATCAACATGCAAAAATTACAATTTTAGTGAAATACTGTTTTTTCACAAGTAGTCGGCACCATTACCCAATAGTCGGCATGATATGATCCAGTAGTCAGCATGTTATATTTAAATAAAGAAAAAATGCATACTTTATATTTTTTCTTAAATATTTGAAAGAACAATAGCTTAAGCATTAGTTATTTATACATTTCCAGTTTATTATATACATTTCTATTGATTTTACATCAAAAAATAAGGAAATTTAAACATATTGTTTAAATAAATTAGTTCGTACCAATAGTCGGCATCTATTACCCAGTTGTCGGCACTCCACACGTACGTACTTCAAATCATGGCTAATATTGCTTAAAATCGCTAAAGTTCCTTTCAAATTGAAACAATTTTTTATTAATTAGCCTTTAAAGTATTTGTTTAGTATTTTTTATCATTTTTAGCTAAAAGTAATCGGAAAAAACCCAATGTTTAAAACCCCATGCCGACTTCAGGCAAATTTTACATTTTTTGTCCCTAAAGTCGGCATCAGCAAAAATTGCACAATTATAAATATTTTTTAAAAATGTCTTTTTCTAAAGTGTTCTTTTAACTGTTCTCTACCTAAATAACAAAAATGTTGTGGAAAACTTCTTCATTTTAATATAAAGGGTGTTTTTTAAGCTAGATAGAACTTTAAATTGTAAAAAGTAACACAAAAAATTAAATTTTGATGAAACTTTTTTTATTTGTTTCAGTATACTCTGACAAATTATCATGAATAGACTCACGCTTGAACAACGCTACGAAATTATCCAAATTTACTTTGAAAATCAGTCGTCGATTCGCGCAACTTATAGAAGTTGTTTTATTGCAAAATTGTGTTCAGCGATGAGGCGCATTTTTGGCTTAACGGGTTTGTTAATAAGCAAAATTGCCGCATATGGAGTGAGACCAATCCACAAGAGACCCTACAGACTACATTACATCCAGAAAAATGCACCGTATGGTGCGGTTTTCACGCTGGTGGCATCATCGGACCTTATTTCTTCAAAAATGAGGCCGGAGCTCGCGTTACGGTCAATGGAGATCGTTACCGCACCATGATCAATGATTTTTTGTTTGAAAATATGGTGACATTGATCCGGAGGAGATGAGGTTTCAACAGGATGGCGCTACGTGCCATACGGCGAACGCAACCATCGACTTATTGAAATCAAAATTTGGCGATAAGTTGATTTCGAGAAGTGGACCTGTCAATTGGCCTCCAAGGTCGTGCGATTTGACACCTCTCGATTATTTCCTGTGGGGCTACGTGAAGTCACTGGTTTATGCTGATAAACCAGCAACAATTGATGCCTTGGAGGCCAGCATTGCTCGTGTTATTCGTGACATACGGCCAGCAGTGCTCGAAAAAGTGGCCAAAAATTGGACGTCCAGAATGCACTTCGTCAAGAACAGCCGCGGTGCCCATATGCCCGAAATCATTTTCAAATGTTAATGTCACGTATAGATCTTTCGAATAAAAAAAATTTTTGATTACAATTTAATTTTTTGTGTTATTTTTTACAATTTCAAGTTCTATCGGGCTTAAAAAACACCCTGTAATTACAGAGCTTATAAGGTTAACATCTCCACAATTTATTTTCTTAAGAAACATGCATTTTCGGTTGTGGTGAAAACCCTCCACTGACAAAAACTTAAATTTCGATATAAAAATTGGTCCTAGCTCAATGAAATTTTATATAAAGTTAGCTGACAATATTGTTAAAGCATTTTTAAGATTCTTTTCCTATTTTGTTTTCTTAATTTTCAGTTATTTGAGTTCAAATTCAAAAGGTGCCGACTACTGGTACATGCCGACATTAGGTGCACTTACCCTATAGAAACTTAGTTGAACGCTTCTCCTTAGTTGTGAAATAAAACAAATTTTACTCAAAGTTGACATCATCAGTGGGGAATCGGCATCTGGAATCAAATGATTATGTAATAAATAAATATGGATATTTGGGTTATGACTTTTTTACAACCTCATATCCCTGTATGATAGCGTGATGAGTTTTGCCATAAGATTACATAAAATCTTAATTATAAGGTGATTCGGTAAAAAACCTCACGCACAAAATGATTTTAAAATTTTAATTTATCAAAATTATAGACAATTTTTTGAAGTCACTGAAAACAGATATATAATTGAAAATACACTTTAGAGTGACATGAGATAATTAAAATGACATAAAATTTATTTCTCACTATTTTTCTTCAATTCTGAGAATCGTAAAAATGTCGTAAACGCTTTTATTCAAAAATATAATTTTTTAACAAAAAACAAAAAATTTAAAATTTTTTCAAAGTGACTTTTTTCGCAACTTTTTTAATATTTGAATGAAATAAACGTTATTATAGCTATTAGTAGGCTTATATTTATTCATTCGTTCAACAACAAATAATTTGTTGAAAATTTTTTTTTTCATTTCATATATTTTTTCAAAAATTATTTTTTTAAAATAGATTTGTGCGTGAACTTTTTTATATTTCAATGGAATAAACGATAGCATAGTGATTAATAGGCAAAAGTTCATTGATCCCTGCTACAGGAAATCATTTTTGATGAAAAATGTCAAAAATTCATAACCCTAATGGATATACCATATTTCAAATATACATATGTATGTAATTACTAATATTAAATGCGATTTCTTCCTTGTTCAATAAAATAATTCCATTCAACTTTTCGATTCAATTATAAAATGTATTGGGCATTTAATTTACTAAAAACACAATTTCTTTAAGAAAACACAAAACACTGATTTATTCACGCACTTTACCGTCTTGACGCTACGCTGGCAACTAAAACACTGAAGAAAGAAAAAACAAAATAATTCATACCATTTCTTCTTATCCTCTTCGTCGCTACGTTGGTTAACAACAAAACAAGAAACACACTGTTATTACCAGGGCTTCGGAGTCGGAGTCTGGAGTCGGAGTCTAGCAAATTTTGCTGGAGTCGGAGTCTGGAGTCGTGAAAAAAAGCTCGACTCCGACTCCGGGCAAAATGTTTTTTTCTACATTTATCAAAAGAGTTTTTATTTTTTTATGATAGAGAGATTAACTTTATTAAAATTTTGATAAATCGTTTATTCATTTTATAGGAAATCTATGAGTAAACTTGTAAGCAAAGGATTTATTATATTTAGTAATGTTCCATGACAATAGAATTATAATTGCATCTTTCAATATGAATCGATTTCTTAATATACCATCACATTTATGACAAAACGTATATACACTCTGGAATACTAGTTTTAGATCTCACATATTTATACTTCACAATATATAGCATTTCCAAATTAAATGAAACCTTTTCCAAATCAAATGAAACCTTTTCCAAATCAAATGAAACCTTTTCCAAATCAAATGAAACCTTTTCCAAATTGAATGAAACCTTTATTTTCATTGAAAGAAAAAAAAAACCGGACTATTTTGAAAGGAGAAAGAAATAAAAAATTATATGGGTTTTCAACAATTTTTACTTAAATTCTAATCTTAAGTATTGACATAAGATTGTAATTCGCTGCATTTTTTGCTTCCTTGAACTTAAACATTTTATAAGCTTTGGGCATCGATTAAGGTTACAGCGAAATAATGGTAAAGAGAGAGTTAAGGTTTAAAAAATTGCTAATAATAACAGGGGCTAATTGTACTTCCTTATGAAGTGGTTCACGATTTGCTGCATGTGAAATTTTCAATGGACATGGTCATTAAATAATTGGAGCAGTCCTGTTTATTGAGTTGTTGGTTACTATGCTCATTCACGTCAGCGGCATTACGATCTATTGTCTGATCGCGTAGTACCACTCAGGCACACAATTTTGTTTTTGAAAATGCCTTTACTATTGGGTTCAACATTGCTAAATATGGCATTAAAACTTAAAATTACACAGGTTTAATTCTATCATTATGTGTGTTACTTATTAAATTATTGCATAAAAATTATCCTGAAAAAAACTTTCAAAAATAAAATTGTGCGCCAGAGCGGTACTACGCGACCGGACAATAGATCGTAATGCCGTTGACGTGATTGAGCATAGTATTCAACAGTTCAATCAACAGGACTGCTCCAGCTCCTAAGCAGCAAATCGTGAACCACTTCATTAGGTAATGCAAATAGCCCCTGTTTTTATTAGGAATCTTTTAAACCTAAATTCTCTCTTTCGGAATATTTGGCTATAGCCTTAATTGATGCCCAAAAATTATGAAATGTTTAAGTTAGTGGAAGCAAAACATGAAGGGAGTTACACTCTTATACCATTATTTAAGTAAAAAATCGTTGAAAACCCATAAAATATTTTTTTCTTTCTCTTTCTAAAATAGTATGGCTTTTTTCTTTCAATAAAAATATAGGTTTCATTCAATTTGGAAAATGTTTCATTCAATTTGGAAAAAGTTTCATTCAATTTGGAAAAGGTTTCATTTGATTTGCAAAAGGTTCATTAAATTTGGAAAAGGTTTCATTCAATCTGGAAAAGGTTTCATTCAATTTGGAAAAAGTTTCATTCAATTTGGAAATGCTATAATGTAGAAAAGTATTACATATAAGTTTATTTTGTCCACAATTAAGGGGTTATGGTCACTTATTGTGCACGAAAAATTAAATTTTTCATGAATTTTTACAAGTAATCTACCAATTTTTCCCAAAAGATATTGTTTTCATCTGATTTATAATACCTTGAGCTACTTTCAGATTTTTTTTGTTGAAAAATATTGACAAATGACCACCTACGAAACACTGTTTTTACTAAAGCAGTTTGCGGTGACCACTGTAGCTCGAAAACGAATAAACCGATCAGCATATGTTTTTGTGGGATCATTAAGAACATAATAATCGTGTACTTAAGCGAAACGAATTAAAAACAAGTAAGAAAAGTCTATAGTCGGACGGAGCCGACCATGGAATACCCTATACCACTATCCCTGGACGATCGCTCTCCACGGAACTTCTTTTCAATTATTGTGAAAATTAAATTATTATTAAGTTATCTAGCATGACAAAGACATTTTTGTAGCAGGAAAGGAAAATTTAGTTCACACAAACTAAAATGTAATGAAACCCACTTATGTAGTACTACTACTTCCGTTCTTTAACCGCTATGTTATTGAAATTTTTACCAATTTCACATAAAAGTTTCAGTCACTTTAAACGGCTAAGTATTATCTGATCTTCACGTTGCACAGTGTCCGATTTTCCGAAAAACCTGGCCAAAACTCTAAAAATTAATAGATTTTGACCTAACCTTTGGTTCTTATGTTTTTTCGGCCGCTGATTACGTTTTTGATATTATTTAACCCTCAGGCGGTCATTTAAGTGGATTTTTGGTCCCTCCTCCTATAAAATGTGATCTTATCGGATCAAAATATTCTACAAATTTGTTCGCCATCAATTTTTACTATGGGTCCTAGAATACACCAAAACTCTATACCTTACCTAAACTCCAGAAATATGCAAAATTATAAACAAATTTTAGGGTTAAGGGCGTACTTCATGTGAGCTTTGGCAAAATTGTCATACAAAGCATCATTTTAGAAGAATGCCGTCAAAGACAAAAATGTTCTATGCTAAATTTCACTATAAGTTACCAAAGAAAAGAAATCTCTATTTGCATTACATACCAAGTAGAGTTGGGTAATCTAGTTCCTAATTCCTTGTACTAGTTCCAAAACGTATGAGTAACATCATGAAATTTAACGTGTGTTGTTAAGTATACGCAGTTTGTTCAAAGAAAAAATGTGGGCCATTGGAACTGCGAAGTGAACGATATAGTTCCATATAGTTCCTGGCACAACTCTAATACCAAGAAAATATCGGTATCAATTTTGCCAAAAAACCATGAAACTAAAATAGGGTTGCAAGCTTCCACCATTTCTAAAGTTTTGGAAATATTTGAGTTAAGATCACTTGGATTCCTTGCACTTTCGGTGTATAATGTCTTTGGTAACTATACTGACAAGAATGCGAGAAATATTTTTCTTAAAAAAATTAACCCTCGTGCGAGTCATAAAAGGGGTCCTTTTGGTCCCTTTTTCCACAAATCTTTAAAATCTCCTATAAAATGTGATCGGATCAGATCAAAATATTCTAGAAATTTGTTCGCCATAAAATTTTACTATAGGTCTTAGAATATACCAAAACTCCAAATTATACCCAAACGCCAGAAAGTGACCCTATACTATATTCTGACATTCTGAATGAAAGAAAATCTGTACATACCTGCAAGACAAAAAATATCACATAAAAACAAAAAGTGCAAATATGTGCAGGATGTTTCGATGGAAATTGGTAAAAAACCCTTCATTTTTTATGAAATGGTAAATTACACGGCCCAACTCAATCTTACTCACAACTATTTTCATAATTTATTGTGAAAATGATCTTAAAAAAAAATTAACAAGTACGGACATCAATTCATTGGCGACACTGAACATTTCATTGGCGACACTGAACATCTTAAATACGTTTCACATACCTTTTATTACAATTACAAAAAGAAAATATTTAATAACCGTTGTTTAGTTTGCATATTATCATAGATTTATAAACAACTTAAATATTGAAAAGAAAAAAATCCAAATAGGGTCACTTCGACCTGCTTTTATATATTTTTTCATAACTAAACGCACTTTTTTTCGATTTTTGGCCAGGTTTTTTTGGAAAATCGGACACTGTGCGTTGGTGTGTACGCTTTTTCTTCATCATAAACTCAAACTTTGTTTAAAATTTTGCGGGTTATTATTTTGACCTACAAAATTGGTTAAAATTTTGTTTTTGGTCCATTTCATCCCCTGAACATTTCACGATCATCACCAAAAACTAATCATTTCTATTCTGGCCCGAACCCAACCTATTTAAAAAATTCGTTACAATCGGTCCATAATTGCGGCCTTAAGCTTGTTTACAATTTTTAATGGACGGACACACATCGCTAAATCGCTTTATCTCGTCGAGATATGAATTTTGGCATACCAAATAAGGGGTCTAGGACGAATATTTCGTGGTGTTACATAAACTTTTGGAGAGACAACATGTAGCATGGGATAAAAATGTGGTTCTCTACACAGAACCCATTATATATTAGGCAGTAGGCCCGTTATCTAGCAAACACTTTATTGCAATTTACATCAGAGTTTTTTTCCATATGTAGGCTACTTTGCGAAATATATATGTCCTCAAGGAATTAAAATATCGACCAAAAATAAAATTTTTATATTTTTCATACAAACGTAATTGCCATTTTACCCGCTAAAGAATATCAGATCATCATTCAAAATTCTAGGCATCTTTTTCGACCTATACTCTTACCCGGTGCAAAATTTCGTGACTATTGATGTATAATTGCGACTTCTAGCGAGTTTATTATTACACTAGAAACACCTAACGGAATATATTAGGCTGTAACTCTGTTATCTGATCATGCACACCAACATAATTGGCATCAATTGAAAGGTCAAGCGTTCCACTTTCAAGTATATCTCACTTGTCCGGAATGTCACTTCCAGGAATTAAGATATAAGCTGTATATTAAAAATTTGCACAATTTTCACACAAAAGTTTTGGTCCATTTAACCCTCTAAATATTATCCCATCGCCATCTCAAATTGCATGCTTCTACTTCGTGATATACTCTTACCTTATTTAAAATTACGCGTTGATCGGACTATTATTGAGACCTACAGAGCCGCTAGAAAATTGGATAAATATTATGTTTTTGGTCCATTTCACCCGCTAAATATTTCACGATCATCACCAATAAGAATAGGGATCTATTCTGATCTAAACCCGACCTCCATACAAAATTTCGTGACGATCGGTCCATAATTGCGGCCTGGAACGTGTTTACAATTTATAATGGACAGACGGACGGACGGACGGACTGACGGACGGACACACATCTCAAAATCGCTTTATCTCGTCGAGATATGAAGATTGATATACCACATTGGGGGTCTCCGACGAATATTTCGCGGTGTTACATGAATTTTTACCAAAACAAACTTATAATACCCTTTTCCACATTGTGGTATAGGGTATAAATATGCATTTAAAAAATGTGAACTGTAGAAGTCAAAATTTCAATTTTACCTAAAAAAGTTGAGAGTTTTTTCGCCATAAATCCGTCAATTTTTTTTAAGCCTCTTGCTTAAGTACAATCTTTTTATACGTATAATAATCCCAAAATGCTATTTTGAGAAAACCGTGTTTCAAACTTCGATGTTACATACAAATCACAATAAATTTTCTATTTCTAACGCTCATATCTCAGCTAATTTTTATCCGTTCGACATATTCTATTCTACATGTACTTTAAAATGAGTCAGCAAAAAATTATCGCTTTCGTAAAATCTGTAAGTACCAAATTACTGTTGCCATACCCATCTTCATATTTCGACAAAATAAAACGAAAAAGATATGTGACCCGTCCGTACAAAAAAATTTTAATCAAACTCGTCAGTTCTACTTGTTTTTGTTTATATTTCGTATATTTCATATATTTCGGCAAAATCTACTGAAACTTTGTAAATTCTTTCTGTTGTTTTTGTTCTTTTTGATATAAGATACAGCAGATTCAATACGGAACATCAATTTTACATCGCATTGCATTACAAATTGTCTTAGAGAAAAGAACAGATAAGCATATAGGGTCTTAGTATAGGAAAAGTTGAAAAATTTAGCAAATTTGATTAATTTTTAGTGGTATAGGAAATTACCCTCGGAGTCGACTCCGGAGTCGGAGTCGTGAAAAAAAAACTGGCCTGGAGTCGGAGTCGAAGGAAAAATGGCTCGACTCCGAAACCCTGGTTATTACTCTCGTTGACAAACATCCTCTCTCCACCCATGAAGAAGATGTTCTAACATAAAAAATATGTTTTACCCAAACATATCAAATTGAGATATGTTACAAAATGTTGCAAACATATATTTGTTTGGATCCAAACATATTTCTAACATAAATTTTTCTGCGTGTAGATTTGCAAGCTTCTACACAGCCAAATTTGTGTAGTAGAAAATTGCAGAAGAGAGCTCAATTCAGCGCCATATTTGTTCAAAGAGAACTGCAAGTTTTGCTACTTTTTTTGTACAGGAACACATTTCTAGCACAAACTTGAAAAAATAGTACTAAATAAATAGTACTAATTTGCAGGTTCTGGAACACAACTAATGTGAACGTACTCTCAAATGTGACCCCAAAATCTTGGGGTAGTTGATGGTCGGAATTCTGCTACCATCCACTCAGTGCTCACCTGATTATGATCAGCAATTGCATACCATTTTTGACCACGAGGATAAGAAGATCTATCTCAATAACTTTTTAATGTTATTTGCATACCAATTATTAATTAATAGAAATAAATACCTCAAAAAAAGAAGAATAACTCTAATAACTCCGCAAGTGCATATTAGAATCGTATCGAATGATTCCAATCAAAAATTATCTACCCTTTTTATCCCCTTTTTTCAAATCCCCTTTTTTCAAATCCGTTCTTTTTTAATGTCCGTGCAAGCCAACTAAAAATTCAGAAAATTACATGAAGAAAAATAGAAAACATTTTTATCATGTGTTGGGCGATACAAACTACGACTCATAGAATCCAAATCTTATTCGCAGTACTGTTTGTGACTACGAAGCCCATATTTGAGCCTTGCAAAAACATGGTCAAAAAATATTTCTTTCAGAGAAAAAAAATTTTAGCTAAGCTAATTAGGCTAAGTCGAAAAAACTTCATCTGATACCCCAATGGTAACATAAGATTAATAACTTTAAAATGACTATGCTCAAAGATCAATCACTTCTGTCGGTACAACGAAAGCAAACTTATGAAAATTCATAACTATTGTTTTCCGCAAAACAAGTAGAAAAGTATCAGTCGGGTTTGCCGATAGAAATGTACCCTTAGCCTGTATGAGTTGAGACTTTTATCTATAGACAGATCTAATGCGGGCAACATAACCAAAATTTGTTTCCTAAAAATTGTATAGTCAGCGAGTTTCAGAATATTGTGTTCTTTTTAGACTTGTAAACTGTCCTTCAAGAATATCGAAACATATGGGGTCACTTCACGATTGTGAGCGTTGCGAATAAATTTGACTTAGGTAAATGTGCAAAAGTTGTGCACTTTTGTGGAGAAGATACCTAAAATAATGTACCAATATAATCGATTTTTGAAGTGGACCTAATTTTGATAGATTTCGTGTCAAGCCGTCATTTTAGTTGGCCACCGTAAGATTTAGAGCATTTGGGACATTATGTCAGGATGCATGGACTTACCGACGAAAAATAGAATGTCGCTGTAACCAAGACCGCAAGGAGTACCATTGATCAAAATGTCCAATGGATTCTCAAACAGCCCTTAAACTTTACTTTAGTTGATCTTTTGTGAAGGAGGCATCCGATTCTGTCCCAGATAGACCCTCTTGGTACTTGATATATGTATGTATGTCTGGATGCAATTTTAGGATGTTTAAAGTTTCGGTGAAATCGGATATTTGAATTTTTTTGTGGGAGCTACCTGAAGGTATGCACCGATTTAATCCATATTCGAACCTAATCTATGTCTCGAAGGAATCGATTTGGATCTTCGATTGTTATTATATGCATCATGAAATCTTGAAATCTTGTGGGGAAGTGCCTGAAGGAGTGGACCGATATGACTCAAAGTTTGCGAGATCCAAAATGTTGACCAAATCGGTTGATTCGTTCGACTCCAAATTATTTGAAGCGGATTTCGTTAAAACATATGAGATGTATAAGACCACTATTTCGATGAGTTACATATTTATCGCTAGCCTAAAGGCTGAGCATTAATTTTGTTTACGGTATTTTTCAGCTACCACTTTATTAATGACAGGAACAAAAGTCAGATGGGTATGCTACGTATAGCAGATATTAGCACTTTATGACTGACAACAATAAATTTTTCTCTATTATTAGCTGTGTCTTTTACGTGATAATTAGTTATAATTATTACAAATGTTTCTAAAACTGACAGTTGTATAAAGAAAAAGTTGGTGAAAAATTTGTTTCAGCATCATTTAGTAAGTACAAGGACAAACCTATTTTCTACTATTATTTATCAACAAATTTAAATAAAATGCTCGTACTTACTAAATGTTGCTGCAACACAGTTTCCAGCAACTTTTCCTTTATACATCTGTCAAAATTCGAAACATTTGAAATTCAAATTTTGACAGTTGTATAAAGGAAAATTTGCTGAAAAAATTGTATCAGCAACATTTAGTAAGTAAAAAGACACACCAATTATTACAAACTTGGGGACCCGGCGAACTTCGTCTCGCAGTTTGTTAGGTACCGGACGTTATGGCTTTGGTTCAAACCTATAATACTATTATTGCTATCACCTTGTTCAATGGCAAATATTTCTTTGTTTTGAACTGTTTAGGACGATCTTTGAAGCAGATGCACATTAGACAATTGTACTTTCGACAATTGTCAGTTTGAGGAAGAGAGAAGGTACTGAGAGGCAAAGTGTTTCTATTTTCCTCGACTCTCTCTTCTATAAACTGACAATAGCCGCGAAAAAATTAGGTAACTCTAAATCGGGACTAAGATATATTTTTTAAGTAAATAACACGTTTTGCGATGTAAATAAGAATATTTGGTAGCGCAGTTGAAGCAAAATAATAGCATAACGCCCTACTCGTTTCATAATCGATGGTTTTCTGCAATTCTTGTTTCCACCACTGAACACGATATTTCACTCAAGCAATTGAATATGAATTTGAATTTAATGCTGAATATAGTGCTTATTTAAATTTGCGTTTTAATCAATTAACCCATTTTAACCTATTTACCCATTTTGATCCGATCATTATCAGGTAATCACCTTTGTTTGTTTTTATACCCTCCGTCATAGTATGGAGGGTATATTTAGTTTGTTTTTCTGTTTGTAACACATCGAACCGGACGTTATGGCTTTGGTTCAAACCTATAATACTATTATTGCTATCACCTTGTTCAATGGCAAATATTTCTTTGTTTTGAACTGTTTAGGACGATCTTTGAAGCAGATGCACATTAGACAATTGTACTTTCGACAATTGTCAGTTTGAGGAAGAGAGAAGGTACTGAGAGGCAAAGTGTTTCTATTTTCCTCGACTCTCTCTTCTATAAACTGACAATAGCCGCGAAAAAATTAGGTAACTCTAAATCGGGACTAAGATATATTTTTTAAGTAAATAACACGTTTTGCGATGTAAATAAGAATATTTGGTAGCGCAGTTGAAGCAAAATAATAGCATAACGCCCTACTCGTTTCATAATCGATGGTTTTCTGCAATTCTTGTTTCCACCACTGAACACGATATTTCACTCAAGCAATTGAATATGAATTTGAATTTAATGCTGAATATAGTGCTTATTTAAATTTGCGTTTTAATCAATTAACCCATTTTAACCTATTTACCCATTTTGATCCGATCATTATCAGGTAATCACCTTTGTTTGTTTTTATACCCTCCGTCATAGTATGGAGGGTATATTTAGTTTGTTTTTCTGTTTGTAACACATCGAACTAATCATTTGCACATATATTCTTGATCAGGATAAAATTCTAAGACGATCTAGCCATTACCGTCTGTCCGTCTGTTGTAATCACTTTAGCGTTCGCAATAATTGAGCTAGACCGCTAAATTTTTGCACCCGAGCGTCTTTTTTTCCATAGGCAGGTCAAGTTCGAAGATGGGTTATATCGGAACACTTTTTGGTATAGCCCCCATATAACCCTACCTCCCGATTTTCGGTATTTTGTGTATTTTAACTACATTTTTTGACCGAACTACCTGTAATTTCACGTTTGGGGTTCCCAGTGGTCACAAAACATCTCCACCAAAAACCGTCATATAACGGTACCTCCCGATTATCGGTATTTTGAGGATATTAGATAAAATTTTTAACCGAACTACCTGTAATTTGACAGCTGAGGTTCCTGGTAATCACAAAACATCTCCACCAAAAACTGCCAACATAGGTCCATGTTTTGGTAGAGCCCTAATATAAGGGTACCTCCCGATTTTCAGTATTTTATGGATTTTAATTACATTTTTTGACCGAACTATCTATAATTTCAGGTTTGGGGTTCCGAGTGGTTCCCAAAGTATATCCACTAAAAACAGTCAAGGTCCATGTTTCGGTATATCCCCCATATAGCTAACATTTTTGATCGAACTACCTGTAATTTGACCGTTGAGGTTTCTAGTAATCACAAAATATCTCCACCAAAAACTGTCAACATAGGTCCATGTTTAGGTATAGCCCCCTATATAACTGTACCTCCCGATTTTCACTTTGATACAGCCTCATATAAGGTTCCTTAAGGGCTGTTTACACCATATATCAATGTCGTATGAGATGTCAAATTTTCTACCTGCGAATGTTGTACACATAGTGTGACCACTATGAAAATTTTCATCTATCAAAATGATTTGGCAACTCATATGTAAATTTTTCATTTAGGGGGCGCTCTATTTGATACGGCATTCTCGTATTTAAACATAAATTACTCAGCTGTTTTCTGGCATCAAAAAAATTGAAAAACAAAGTCTTTTAAAAAAGAAAATGGAGAGTTATGTATATTTAAATATTTAGAAAAGTAAATAAATGGTGTTTATAATGTTATTTTCAGATCGATTGGTCGGAAGAAGCAGTCTTGGAAATGATTGCTTTGTGCCAAAAACATGAATGCCTCTATAACCCCAAAAGCCTATTATACCACAACAAACATGCTAGATATTCATTTTCCTTCAACCAAAATTTAAATTTGCGCAAATTTGCAACTCAACAATAAATGTAAACAATGACAAAAACAGCTGTTTTTATATTTATAGTTTATGTCATATGAAAATAACACTTGTAGGTATGAACGCACAAATTGAATGTTGTATGTATGACGTCAATTTTGACAAACATAGAGAATGTCGAATGGGTGAAAGAAATGACAGCTCATATGACATTGATAGATGGTGTAAACAGCCCTTTACCGATTGAATACATTTTTTTATGTTTTTTACCTTATTTAGGTATCAGAGGTCACAAAATATCTTCGTCTAAAATTGTGGACAGGAAACAATATAATTATTCCGTTTTAGTTAAGAATATTTTATGGTGAAGGGTATAAAAAGTTCGGCCCGGCCGAACTTAACGCTTTTTTACTTATTTTTTGCACTGCACTGCAAACTCGGTATTAGATGCAATGGCTCTGGTAACATGGATAGAGGTATTCTATTAGTTGCCGTTCTTTGTGTGTTTCGGATACTTGAAGTCTTGTCACACTAACACGTGACTGTTGTCGATTACTTGGTCACCCTATACTTAATTTCGACGTAAATAACATAGTAAAATTAATGTCACAAACTAATTAACGAT
Source organism: Musca autumnalis (assembly GCF_047663935.1). NCBI lineage: Eukaryota > Metazoa > Arthropoda > Insecta > Diptera > Muscidae > Musca > Musca autumnalis. Next base: position 125,051,398 of record NW_027411866.1, on the reverse strand, counting down.
TAATAAGTATTTACCTACTTATGTCGCCGATAAAGAATATTTGTCAGATAATTCGACCAAAAAAATCTCCGGTACATCCGATTTCTTGTTTTTTCCAATTTTGAATATCATCCTTTTTTCGAATGACATACATACAGTGTACCAACAGTACCAATGTACATATGTATGTATGTATGTATTTGGCCGTTTGTAAATGCCTTCCAGCTCTGCGGGAACTAAACTGATTGAATTTATACTCTTTTACAGTGGAGGCATCATGTTTTTTGTATCATGACAGAATCTAAACAGTATCAAAATATATCTGGTACAGCTTAAATATTACATCGGAAGTTTATCTTTCGAAGATGTTTTTACCTACGGTTTAAAAGTATACATATATGCCACAACTTCACTTCCAATGAAATTACGTCGGAGCTCTTGATGTTTCAATTAACCCACCAATTTTGTGGATTTGTACCTTTTTCCTCAAAATTGTGGAAACCACTTTTGGCATTATCATCTTAGTCTTTTCAATCGGAATCTGACCAAAACCACCACTAATCTTTACAAACTCTAAACTAAGCCCTTTTAACCATTTTCGCTGTTAATTTTCTAAAAAGACGCTTGAAAATAAATGAAAATCGATTTGATTTTGAATAAAAAATTCTATACAACTTTCAAAAATTGACAAAGCAGAAGCGTACAATGGACCCTCACAGTAGGTGCAAATACAATTTTCGCCAAAAACTGTCCAAATAAGTGCCAAGATTTACTCCAAACGCGAAGCTCGATAGAAATTTGTGGAAAAATTGAAAAAATATTTTTGCAAATTTTTTGCAAATTTTCGCGATTTTTTTAGGTTTTATCCTTTTCTGCCTTGAGACCATTCCGAATTGGTGCAAATTGTCAAACCAAACCATATTAAATCCTTGACCTTTAAACACAATCTATACACATCTTTTGATAGCTGTGTACATATTAAATTTGATATAATTTTTTTATTACATGATTTGTTTTGTCTGTCCCATTCCCCATGATAACGCGTTGTCGTTTTAGGTTATTAACCTTGTGACAGGCAAACGTGCTGCTTTAGCTTGCCTTGTCCGTCTAACATGTCAATTGCCTTTTCGTTCGTTCGTTTTCATTTAGTAACAGCTACGACAGCCTGTTTTCCTTGGCCAAAATCTGTCTGTGTACGTATTTAGACATAGAAAAATGTGCGTAAGTTTTATCGCCAACACGTCTTCGCCTTCACCGCCAGACATTGCCTATTGGCCAGAGTACGGCACCGCAAAAAAAGGATACGGGCTTGTTGAGTGCGTATATATCAGGACTCTGTGGTAATGTCAAAAAGGGTCATAATATCCAGTCATTTATTTTGGTTTCTTTTCCTCGTGCGTTCTTTTTTCAGAAAATATAGGATTTTATTGAAGTATTTCATGGAAAACGTTCGTTTACCTTTTACATCTCATGTGTATTTGAAATGTTTGGCTGCTTAGCTTACATGGTAGGTATTTTATTTTTGGGTTTAGTTCAATGAACTGAAATGACTGTCGTTTTTTTTTACTTCTTGTTATACAAAACGGAAACTTAAGTTAAAATATGCAATAAGTTAAACAGGGAGTTCAATAATCTCTATAAGAATTTAAGAATTTATAAAAACTAAAACAAAAACAAATACGAATAGAATTTAAGAATGTAAAGAGAGTAGTGTGTGATAGTAATTTTACTTTTCAATGGAATTAAGATGCCAAGACACGACTAAATTGACTATAAAAAGACAAAGTACAAGCTTTATCTTTATCCTTATTTCATCTTAAGCGGGGACGAAGAATCCTGTGGACCTATACTGATAAATCTCTTCTGAAATATTTTACAACCCCATGGAAGACTAAATAAACAAGTAAAAAAGTATCAGTCAGCTTTGCCGACAGAGATATACCCTCAGCCTGTGTATATTGAAACAATTTTTCCCAAAAACGTATGTATTTAGGGGGTTTTAAAACCATTGGATGTATGAACCGATAAAAATGTTGATTAGGATTAAATATCGAAAGTTTTGCGGAGGAGATACATAAAGGAATGGATCGACATTGACCATTATGGAAGTGGATCTCCAGCCACTACATATCGTGCCATAGGGGGTTTTTACACCCTTCGGGATATTTGCTCAAGAAGTATGGACTTGCCCCTGAAAAAAAACGTTGGCCATCGTAATGGAGGTAGCGAATGCAAATCGCTTCAACAAAAATCAAAGTGATTCGATATCAGGTCTTAAAGTGAATTTATCCGAAATTTTGTGTGGGAGGTACCGGATGGAGTGGACAAATATTGTCCATATTTGAACCTGATCTATATCTGGTACATATATTAGGATGTGTAAAGTATGGACCAAATCGGCCACTCCCTTCAAGAGTTACCGTACGAACAATTTTTCTGAACATTTTTGAACATTTGTGGGGGAGGGACCTGAAGGAGTGGACCGATATGGCTCATCTTCAAACATAAACTACGTTTGGACAAAATATTACTAAGGCGAAATTTTGGACCGAATCGGCAGATCCGCTCGAGTGTTATCTTGCGCTCCAACCACCTAACACGGTGTCATAGGAGTTTTTGCAACTTTCAGGCTATTTTCTCGGAAGTGTGGACTTGCCCCTGATGAAATTTGTATCGTCGCATAGGGGGCAGTGAATACAAGTTGCAGAAACAAAAATCAAAGCGATTCGAGAGCAGGTCCTAAACTGAATTTATCCCAAATTTTGTGTGGGAGGTACCCGAAGGGTGGACCGGACCTGGTGGATATTTCACGATTTGCGAATTATGGACCAAATCGGTTAGTTTCTTCAAGAGTTATCGTACGTACAAATTTTCCGAACACTTTCGAACTTTTGTGGGGGAGGTACCGGAAGGAGTGGACCGATATAACCCATCTTCGAACTTAAACTAAGTTTGGACAAAATATTACGAAAGCCAAATTTTGGATCGTTTCGGTTGATCCGTTCGAGAGTTATCGTGCGCTCCAGGCAGACAGACGGACGGACATTGCTCAATCAACTCCAAATTGTCTGAAACACATTTCGTCCAAACATACTTGGGGTCTAAAACCATTATTTCGATGAGGCACATTTTGCCCGTATGAAAGTGTATATACCCTCGTTAGCATAAATGCTGAGGGTATAAAAATGTCAGTCATTTCTGTGGGATATTGACGTCACAACCTTCAGAATTACCAAAAACGGGAGGTACCGTTCTATGTGGGATATATCGAAACGCGTACCTATACTGATGAATTTTAATCGGAAAGTTTTTTACCTCCAGCGTAGAATAAATATCGAATTTCGGTGGGCCACCAACTTAAAAATACCGAAAATCGTACCATTCTATGGGGGCTGCATGAAGGCGTGGACCTGTACCTACAAATTTCTGGAGGAAAATTGTATACCCCCAACAAACACTAAATATCAAATTTCAGCCATTTCGGTTGAATATTGATGCCATAACCATCAAAATACCGAATATTGGGAACTACACGCAGAGAAAAAATATTTTTCGCTTTTGTTGGAACAAAAATATATGTTTTGGTTCCAAAAATGTATTTGTTTTGTTCAAACATTGTAATCCAAATCCAAAAATACCATCTTTTGTTCCAAACATAGAAAACAAAAACAACTTTCGAATTTCCGCAATATTGTTAAAATCGTTAACAATACCGATTGTAGGAACTATCATCATCTAATTTTGTTTACAAAAAGTATTGTCAATACAGAAAACCAGCCCAGAAATTTTTGATTTGAGTGCATATACTTCTCATATACACTTTTCCCATAACTTGGATATAAATGTCGTATAATAATATTGCAATCATTGATGAACACAATACATGGTTTGCTGCATTGGCTGACAACAAAGACAAACAAAAAGCACAAGAACCCACCACAACATAAGGAATAATTAAACACCATAACAAACATGAAAAGGAAAGAAGAATGAAACAAAACAGAAACAAATAAAAACAAGAGTCTGACAAGTACATACACACAAAAACAAAGGTAAAGGCAGCATGTCATACAAACACCACACCACAACTCACCAAAATTGTTTTTTCAACACGGCATCGAATAGCGAGAGAAGAGAAACAAATTTTCGAAGAAAAGAGAGAAATATTGTTCAGTTGACACAAACTATTTTTGGATTTACAATACTACATGAGGAATCCAACAATATGTTAACAATACATATTTTGCTCTTGGAATATTGTTGGATCAAACATTTTTTTTTCTCTGCGTGTACCGTTCTTTGGTGTGGACCTGTACCGACAACGAAGACTAAACACCAAATTTCAGCCATTTCGGTGTGTTATTGTGGCCACAACCTTCAAAATACCGAAAATCGGAAAGTACCGTTCTATGGGGGCTATATTAAGGCGTGGACCTGTACCGACAAATTTCTGGGGGAAAGTTTTATACCAACAACGAAAACTAAATAACAAATTTGAGCCATTTCCTTAGAATATTGAGACCAAAACCTTCAAAAGGAATGGAACGACATTGTCCATTTTGGAACAATGGCGTTTCGATAGATATCGCGCCTACCAGTTACTCCAGTTGGTTACCATACAATTTAGACCTTTGGACTTGCCCACGAAAAACATGTTATCGCGGTAAGCAACGACACTAGTACGTTCAGTAAAAACTTCCAAAGGATCCTCGAACATTTAAACGATATGCAAAGTGTGGACAAACGCAATATTCAGTTCGACCAGCTGGCCGTAGGGGTTTTTTACAGCTTTCGGGTCATTTTCTCAAGAAGTATGGACTTGCCACTCAAAAAACTTGTACCATCATAATGGCGGCCTTGAGTGCAACCTGTTGCAAGACAAATCAAAACGAGCTTGCTGAGAGCAAGTGAACATACATTTCAATGTGTTTCACATTGACATTTACGCTCCCTTGCTCTCAGAAAGCGCCCACTGGTGCATGTGTTTATTTTATTTTTGTGGCTTTTGGGTTTGTATTTGTTTGCACCCAAACATATAATTTGTTTGCACCCAAACATATATTTGTTTGCAGGACGCAAACATATGCTATGTTTGGGACCGATTGCATACAAATATATGTTTGCTGCAAAATATGTTTGGGACATATGTTAGAGAGGCCATGTAAATAATAAGTAAGAACGACGGTAAGTTCGCCGGATCGAATTTTTATACCCTCAATAACGGGGTTATTCCTAGGAGAAGTGAAATCTGCTAACTGAAGAATAGATGAACCTATATTGATCATTTTCTGCGTGGAGGTTTTCTACCCATTGAGAATCGGAAAAACCAAGTAATAGTCGCTATAGTGACATCGAGCGGTATCGTTGTGTCTTCTAATCTGAGAACCCACAATACCTCTTCTATGGGGGCTATATAAATACGTAGATAATTCTCCGCAGGAATGTTGTATATCCCCACATTATATACCTGTTTTTTCTATTCCGTTTTTTTCCTATTCCTCCAGGCATTTAAACATTAAAAAAATCGTTCTATGGTGCTACATCTAAAACGATAAATTTCTTTCGGTAAGATATTTATTCTTTTGGTCCGTGCCGGGACGGAGGAAACCCCAGATTTCCTATTGCACCAGTCTGTTCAAAACAGACCTAGCTCGCCTGAGCCTGACCCTAATGACCCGTACATGGAATGTATGGGGGTAGCAGTCAGGTGTGGAACTGCCGAGGTAGAGTTTATGAAGGTATACATCCCGCCGTTAAATAGCTGTATTTCAGGTTACAAGCCTAAAATTAGGCAGCTTTTAGTAGGTCATAAACGTCTGGTCTTGGGGGACAGAGAGTGTGACTGTTCGCCAGACATAAACCTGGCCCGTCATTTCAATCAACTCTGAACGCCGCACTTACGTCAATCATGGGAAAGCTGATTGGGAAGTGTCAGTGAGTTCACTAATCACCGCTTCAGAGATCTGCCCAACCCTTCTGATGTTCGGGTAACAGAACTGACTTTTCGAAACATCATCACTGCTATAGCATATAGCTTTAAAGAATATTATTTTGAAATGAATGAATTGGTTCATATTTTGAAAAAAAAAAAATATGTACATATATCCCATGTTTATGTTTCATTCAAAAAAGAAACCAGTATTTCGTCATCATAAATGCCCGAAGACGTAACCCACATGATTGAATATAATACATAAAGCTAAAACACATGCTCTGGTAAAATTTCAAGCTTCTACGTTCAAAAATAACGATCCTATTCAAGAAATGGCATTTCGGAAAATGAGATAAAATTGCTGATATTGCTGTAATGACGGATACCAAAACCAAGCGTTTTCGATTCATTATTTACACCCCTTCGTACATGATTGAAAATACTCCAAATACTCGCCCTCATAAGATTGATATTCTATAAAACAGTTTTTCATTTTATAACGTTTTTGCTTCTCCTGTAAAGTTTTGGTTTTGTGGGTTACGTCTTTGGACATTTATGGTGACGATTTATTGCTTTATGAATTAGGTTCATACAAAGTAAAAATCTAAACATTGGAAAAAATTGTTGAACACTATTCATAAATTGAATGAATTTATTTTTTCTGTGTACATCCGCTCGCTATGTACCTGCTGGTCGAATACCCGAAGTTACCCCAAACTTCCCAGCAGAGACGAAGGGAGTAGCAAATGAGCTTCGTCGAACCATCCCCAGTGACCCCAGAGCCAGCTGACACTGGAAATTAACAGGTTGGTCGTTGAGCATAAGCGAAACAAGTGGTTAATCATCTGAAGGGTTGCAGTTAAGTTGCGGTTAAGTCACTTTCGAACTCTGGAAAAAAGGAAGATGGTCCTCAGTCACGTTTGGCGACGTTACGTTGACAGACCCAAAGAGGTGCGCAAGTTATTTCAATCGGCAGTTTGTCGAGCAACCCGGGAGTGACAGGCGAAGAGAAAAGTACTGCGTCGCATCAGATCTCTTCTGACGAGGATGAACCAACACAGTTTACAATTGTGATGTTGCGAATGTCGTCAAGCGTTGGGCCCTGATGGAATCTCCATGGTAATGCTGAAACAGTTGGATGAGCCGGGAGTGGAGTATCTGACTAAGGTTCTCAACTGGTCGCTAGCCATCCTTACTGTCCCCGAAGTCTTTAAAATGGGGAGGGTGGTTCCGCTACTGAAGCCAGGCAAGGATGCCAGCAAAGGCGAATCGTCAGTTGCAAAGACCCTTTAGCTATCCAGTTACCGACCATCAGTATCGATTCCGTAAGCAGCACAGCACGACAACATTGATGCACGTCGTCTCCACACATATTTGTCGAGGACTCAACCATCAAAAGCCTTTGACACTGTCAAGCATTCCACGCTGTTTGAGGGTATTAAGCAAACAACCCTCCGGACAAGCTTGAAACGTTGCCAATTATGTGTGTGGACACGTCGTACGCGGAATACAGGAACAAGAAGTCCAAACCCTGTAGAGTGAAACAGGGAGTGGGAACTGTTTAACCTCTACCTCTCCTGCATTCCGCCCATTGTACGATCTTGGTGTACCTTCCCTGATTTCATTTGTGAAAGGCTGAACTCCTATTTGACTGATCTTATCACATGTTTCGACTCGAAGAATATGCAAATATCAGCCACTAAATCAACGGCCATTGTGTTCACCACATGGACGGCGCAGGTGGGATGAGAGTTGAATGTCATGATGGTAGTAGAATTCCGACCACAAACTTTCCCAAAATTCTAGGGGTCTCATTCGACAGCACGTTCTCGACGTCCGCAGCTATCTGTGACGAGCTGAAATGTAGGAACAAGGTCCTCCTGTCCCTAACCGGCAGCAATTTGGGGTACAAATAAAAAATCTCAACCTCTCCTGGATTCCACCCATTGTACGATCTTGGCGTACCTTCCCTGATTTCATTTGTGAAAGGCTGAACTCCTATTTGACTGATCTTATCACATGTTTCGACTCGAAGAATATGCAAATATCAGCCACTAAATCAACGGCCACTCTGTTCACCACATAGACGGCGCAGGTGAGAAGAGAGTTGAATGTCGTGATGGTAGTAGAATTCCGACCACAAACTTATCCAAAATTCTAGGGATCTCATTCGACAGCATGTTCTCCGCAACTATCTGCGACGAGCTGAAATGTAGGAACAAGGTCCTCATGTCCCTAACCGGCAGCAATTGGGGTACAAATAAAAAACTTTGCAATTCTATATCGTTTTAGCCATGTCCGTCTCTGGAAATCACTCTAGCGTCTGAACAGATTGAAGTAGGTAGATGCAATTTTGGTAAAATCTCTTGTACGTTTGTAAGACTTTTGGCATTGAAACCGGGCTATGTAGGTCCACGTTTCCCATTTTCCTCCCGATTTTCGATATTTTGATGGTTTTAGCCTCATTATTTCACCGAAGTGGCTGAAATTTGGTGTTTAGTGTTTTTCGGGGCTACAAAACGTTCGCTCAGAAATTTGTCGGTATAGGTCCACGTTTTCATAGAGCCCCCATAGAACGGTACCTCCCGATTTTCGGTATGTTGAAGGTTGTGTGCACAATATCCCAGCGAAATGACTGGCATTTGGTAGTTAGTCTTCGTTGGGGGTATAAAACTTTCCACTTTGGGTACAGGTTCACGCCTTCATATACACGCAGAGAAAAAATATTGTTGGAACAATCATATTCTAAGAGCAAAATAGTGTATTTTAAAATTCTTAAAATATGTATTGTTGGCGCAACAATATATTTTGTGTCATCATGTTTGCTAATAAAAAATATATGGTTGAAACGACAATATATATTTTCAGAATTTTAAAATACACTATTTTGCTCTTAGAATATTATTGTTCCAACAATATCTCTTCTCTGTGTGTAGCCCCCATAGAACGGTACCTCCCGATTTTCGGCATTTTGAAGGTTGTAGCCTCAATTTCCCACCGAAATGGCTGATATTTGGTATTACGTCTTTGATGGGGGTATGAAACATTCCATCCGAAATTTGTCGGTATAGGTCGACGTCCTCAGAAAGTCCCCATAGAACGGTACCTCCCGATTTTCGGTATTTTGAACGTTGTGGCCTCCATATACCACCGATATGACTGAAGTTTAAACTGCCATGGGTGTATAAAATATTGCAGAAGAGAATCATCAGTATAAATCCATGTCTTCAAATAGCCCCCTTAGAGGCGTACTTCCCGGTTGTGCCATCAATATCCCATCAAAACGGCTGAAATTTAATATTTAGTCTCCGTTAGTGGTATAAAACTTTCCACCTGAAAATTTCCGGTATTGTTCCATGTTTTTATATAGCCCCCATAGAAAGGTTCCTCCCAATTTTCGGAATTTTGAAAGTTTTAGCCACATTATTCAACGGGAATGACTGAAATTTGGTATTTAGTCTTCGCTGGAGTTACGAAACTTTCCTCCAGAAATTGACCGGTACAGGACAACGTTTTATACAGCCTCAATAGTATGGTGATCCCGATGTTCGTTAACTACCCAAATCCAGAATATCTAGTTTTAGGTCTAGTCGGTATTGCCCAATTTTATGTATTTCGCCCAATTCGGAAAATTATAAATATTGGTTCATGTTTTGGAAAGAACAACGATGTCACCCCATATGTGCTGTTTTGAAGGCAGTATTATCAGTTGGGATATATGTATGTATGTATTAGTCCTGCAATAAAAGGAAGAGTTTAGTACTTTCATAAACGAAATTAAACTAATTGTTCCTATTCACCTCAATATTGTTCGTGGTGGAGGATATAAAATTGTTTAGCCTTAAAGTGGCTACAATTTCCGCGCAAATAATTATTTTAAACATCTCTCGGTGAATCGTGGTAAAATAGTTTATTTTATCGAAATGCGTTTAAAGTTAATGTTGAAAAACAACAGTTCCCGCGTTATAACCCACCACACCAGTTGCCAATGAACGGAAACAAACAAAACGATTCCCGTACCAATCACACAAAGTCACAAACTTTTCAGTTTCTCTGAATCGTTTCGCTCTCAAAACAAAACCACAAACTTTTCAATGCAAAAATACATTACTGAATTATTGAAATGTACTTCGGCTATGCTTTACGATTACTGAAATGTACTTCGGCTATGCTTTACCGAGATGTTTCATTCACCACCGAAACAAAAAGAATTTTTGGCAAACATTTGCTGTGCGAAATGATTGATTAACAACCCTGTAAGGCTTACAGTGTAAGGCTTACACTGCAAGCTAACATCATCATTTGTGAGAGAGAAGATCTCTTGGCTTACTCGCGTGTAAAGGGCTGCGGAATGTTGTTTTTCAACCACCAAACGAATCATTCATTGAACCAATGGTGAACAAAACAGTACTCTAGCATCGATTACTCTTAATCTCAGCCATAATCGACACAAGTGCAATCAAAAAAAATATGCACATTGCTTTATAAATATTTTTAAGCAATATGTAACTTTTACTTTTTTAGAATACAATTAAAGTTTTAAAACATGAAAATATTTATGTGAAATATTTGTAAATATTTCTCTTATAACAGAAAATTTGTCCGATTCTCTCTTTGCATCCCTGCATTGAATCATTCATGGGTTTTGAACTTTTTCGTTTTCTATCTGTTGTTGTGGAATTGAGAACTTTTCGCTATTCGTTTTGTTCGCACTCACGAATGTAAACAAAACGAAACAAAACAGCGAGATCGGTCAACGTGGGTTATGTTTCGTTTTGTATTGTTCCTATGGAAAATACGAAACGAAACCACTGGAAATGTTTCACAAATTTTTACGTACGCTGTCAGCTGCTAATATTTTTCGAATGTTAGCGACAAGTTTCGAAAACGATATCATTTTCGGACATTTGGCAAATGTCTTTCTTGTGTTTTTCTTTTGTTCGCAAAAAGTTCGAAAACGATATAATTTTCGAACATTTGGTGAATGTTTTTTCTTCACAAGAACAATTGTTTCGAGAAACATTTCTTACTTTGGAAATGTTTTTGTTTCAAAAAATTATTTTATGTTGTTTGTGTAAAGTTCCCACAAAGACATAAAGTAATAAAGACCAGACAAAATGCATGCAACAAAAAATGTTTACGAAACTATGTGTAGAAACATTACCCTTAACATGTTGCAGTTAATTCAAAATCGCAACCAAGGAGGAACATTTCATGTAATGGTATCAGAAACGAAATTTATGAATTCAAGGATCTATTCAAGAATAATTCCATGTCAATTGGATCGGTAAATTCGGTTAAATACGTAAAAATGTATAAAAGATAAAAATGTTATTTCACCATATCGTAACATAACATTATGTTAAATTCAAAATCCATTCACTGAAGAATGATAGCAAAAAAATGTCTTATCTTGTTGTATTCATGTCTTTGGTTCCCATTTGCATTTTTCAAATAATTTCAATATAAATGCTACTTATAATATAAACAATAAAACGCATTTTACTTACAATGAGTGTCAAAAATATTCGGTTTTTTTTCTTTTACCAATAATAACACCTCAGTATGTTAGAAGTCCATAACCAAAAAACAAAAAAACGAAATACATAATAAAATGTTGGTCCTGTGGCTATTAAAACATGTATATAACATGCCGAGGGCAACCCTATAATCGAGAATAACAACGAAAAGTTCGTTAATCCTGTTTTCTATGCGTCAAAAATATTCGGTTTTTGCAAGTTTTGTTAAATATTTTGCCAAAAAACGGGTCAGTATCAACCTTTTTCTGCAATTTTCGTATACATTTTAATAAATGCGAACAGAATCATTGTTCCAGTGTGTAAAATGATTATATTTTATAGCAAATTATTAAAATTTAGCGCTAAGGAAAAACGCTATCCTAGAAAAGAGAAAACTGGTTATATTTTCATTATAAAAACGGTAGATATAAAAGGAAATTTAGCTTATTTTTAAATATTTAGTCGAATATAGTTGAAATCGTGTGCAAAAGTCACGAAAATATGGGAATAATAGATTTCGTGAAACACATAAGCCAGCCAAAACCATGGACTGCTAAATCGCCCTTAATTTTCTTGAAATTGGTTACCGAGTCCTAAATGACTCTCAGAAGATAGCAAATGTGCACTTACATTCCAAAAAATCGTAAGGTTAAAGATTGTATTTCGCATATAATTTCAACTATATTCGACTAAATATTTAAAAATAAGCAAAATTTCCTTTTATTTCTACCGTTTTTTAATGAAATATAGCCAGTTTTCTCTTTTCTAGGATAGCGATTTTCCTTAGCGCTAAATTTCAATTTGTTATAAAATATAATATTTTTACACACAGGAACAATGATTATGTTCGCAATTATTGGTCTGTTCAAGTACTGCAAGAATCTACTAATTTTTACTATTTTTTTTCGATAACATAAAGGGGAGTACACACTAACAGTCAAAACTGACAGTCAACGTACTTTAAGGACAATTTTCCGGCAAATAACAACTTTTATTTCGCTAAAAACGTTTGAAATACAATATTTACGGTATTATTTAGAGAATATAAAAGAAAATTTTCAATTAGGCTTTGATATTCACGAAATAGACCTCGATGACTGTCAGTTTTGCTTGTCAATGTGTACTATACTTAAAGGAAAAAATGTTATCGTAGTAAAAAGTAGTAGCTTCTTGCAGGTTCTGGAACAGAGCATATTAAAATGTGTACTAAAATTGCAGAAAAGGCCGATAATGACCAGATTTTTTGGGAAAATATTTAACAAAAGTTACAAAAACCGAATATTTTTGACGCATAGAAAACAGGGTTGACAAACTTTTCGTTGTTATTCTCGCTTTAGGGTTGCCGTGGATGCATGTGGTATACATTTTCTAATGGCCACAATACAAACATTTTATTAAAGTCGTGTTCCTTTACGTGCCAGAGGTTCCCAGTTTTTACCACTTCTTACCCGCAAAGTGTTCCCTTACTTTCAAAAGCATACAATTTATATGATTGCAGTTCACCACTTTTACCATTTCTTGCCACTGTTACCATTTTTAAAAGTAAAGGAACATACCATAAGTATTTGGTTTCTTCTTTATTGGGTATGGGCTTCTAAAGTACTGGCGTATTATTTATTATTGGTAAAAAAAAAAAACCGTATATTTTTGACATTCACTGTACATATACAGTTAGTCAACTATATTACTGCAATCGATGAATTTTTAAAAATTTAGATTTTTAATTAGGAATTTCTACAAGAAATTCTTTCAATAATATTGGGTTTTTTTTACATATCTGTTGATTTACCTGTTAATGACAACATCAAGCCAAAAAATGCAGAAATCGGTCGTAAATTACAAAAGCAACGGGCAAAAAGTATAGGTACCTAATTTTTGTGGTGTCAACTAAATAATTGCAAATGAATGAATGTGCAATAAAATCGTGGGATTTCGCAGCGATTTTTTGCAATTAAGGGTTTTTATGACTTTTATGATATGTGGACATGTAAATCCATAATTTTTGATCATAAATTACTTGTTGTGTGTGTAACATAGACGGTATATTCAGAAAAGCGAAAGTCAGGTATACGGGTTTCGGAAAATATGCTACATTTGGTCTATTCCAATTATAATAATGGTAAATCCGCCAGAGAATTCGCTAAAATCACATCTCATAAGCTGAAAACTGTATACAACATCATATAGCGCACCGGGAGAGAGAAGGCAGGCTCAAACTAAGGACGTTACATGGCAGGCCAAAAATAGTAACCCCAGGAGAATGATTAAAGAGATTAACGAAAGTCCCTAAAGCAGAACTAGATAATTGTTTTCTCTAATCAAAAATATTTTGGAGTATGTGTGTCACATGGAAAAGTCAGGAAAGTGCTACATAATAAAAAGGCTTCATCACGAGTGACTAGGTAAAAACCCTTGCCCTCCCAGCACAATATATAGAAACTATTCAGACTTGTTACAGACAACTTTTCACGCCATCTTAAGTATTGGGATGACATTATTGGTCTGTTCCAGAACTGCAAGAATCTGCTAATTTTTCTCGATAACATAAAGGGAAAAATGTTATCGTAGTAAAAGTTAGTAGCTTTTTGCAGGTGCTGGAACAGACCATATATTTTCTGATGAGACTAAAATTATGTTGTGCTATAACGATGGACCTCAAAAAGTATTGCGAGAACCCTTACAGCCGTGGAAAACAAATATTTAAAATATACCGTAAAGTTCGGAAAACTGTCAGTTATGGTATTAGCATAGACAAATAAAAGAATAGACAGAGAAATTGTAGTGTGCATGTTTTTTGTAGGGGTCGGCCTAACGAAAACTACGCAGACATCTCACTCAATCGCGTTTTGTTTTGGGGTAAAATGCAAGATTTTGTTGAATTTGTTTATATGTATGAGGATGTACACTACTTTTTTATTATACGGAAAACAAAAGAACGGTTTATATTAATCCACCTGCCGAATGAATATACTAAAATTTAAATTTTTATATGAGGGGACAAATTGTGATTTGAGGGTACTATATTTTCCCCAGACCATGGGAAAAGTGGCAACCCTGTTAGAGTAACAAATGCACATTCATTCTAAGATGACACTACCATGCCCCAAAAGACAACTTTAACATAAAAGTTCAGCTAATACCTAGAAACAAATAACATAACAATTTTTAATAATATTCTATTGTTGCTTTTGTTTTGCAATCCCCATGCTCGAGGATCACTCAATATTGTTGTGATTATTATCCCATCCAGCTACAAAATACAGAAACAACTTGTTGAAAGCTCTCTATACATAACAAGAAACAACTGGACACAAAATACTACATTTTAAAAAATTGAAACGTAAAATTGATTTAATGCAGAATACTAGATTTGTTGCTTTTGATATGCACAACACTGTACATACATATAGGTATACATACGTATGTGCATATGTATGTCACGGTGCACCTGTACCAACTTTAAGTGGAAGTTGCTTACACCTAGAAAGTTTTTGCAGATTCTGAATCTACAATGTTCATAGATGAAAAGAAAAACAACAAAAATTTTTAGTTTTTTTTAGGTTTTCACTAAACACCTAAGAAATCCTTTTGTTTTATAAAACTTTAATGGCCCTAAAAGTGTACATGTGTTCTTTTACTATCTGATGGATTTGAAAACGCAAAATAGACCAATTTGAAGGCATTAAAAATATAATTTTTACATCGAAAGTTAATGTCAAGAATCTCCTCCATGAAACTTAATCATCACTTTTAACTTTAAGTTAACCGGAACGCTATAAATCTGTTCGGTAAATCCAAACTATAACAAAAGAATACTTATAATAATGGGCGTTAGTGTGAATACTTTTCAATGTAAGGTACAAATTTATGTTTTTTAACAATTATTTTTATTCTCTATACCACAATGTGGAAAAGGGTATTATAAGTTTGTTTTGGTAAAAATTCATGTAACAACGCGAAATATTCGTCGGAGACCCCACATGTGGTATACCAATCTTCATATCTCGATTTTGAGATGTGTGTCCGTCTGTCCATTATAAATTGTAAACACGCTTCAGGCCGCAATTATGGACCGATCGTCACGAAATTTTGTATGGAGGTCGGGTTCAGATCAGAATAGATCCCTATTCTTATTGGTGATGATCGTGAAATATTTAGCTGGTGAAATGGATCAAAAACATAATATTTATACAATTTTCTAGCGGCTCTGTAGGTCTCAATAATAGTCCGATCAACGCGTAATTTTAATTAAGGTAAGAGTATATCACAAATGAGAAGCTTGCAATTTGACATGGCTTAGGGGGTTAAATGGACCAAAACTTTTGTGTGAAAATTGTGAAAATTTTTAATATACACCTTATATCTTAATTCCTGGAAGTGGCATTCCGGACAAGTGAGATATACTTGAAAGAGGAATGCTTGAACTTTCAATTGATGCCAATTATGTTGGTGTGCATGATCAGATAACAGAGTTGCAGCCTAATATATTCCATTATTTGTTTGAAGTGTAATAATAAACTCGCTAGAAGTCGCAATTATGCATCAATAGTCACGAAATTTTGCACCTGGTAAGAGTATAGGTCGAAAAAGATGCCTACAATTTTGAATGATGATCTGATATTCTTTAGCGGGTGAAATAGACCATTACTTTTGTATGAAAAATATAAAAATTTTATTTTTGGTCGATATTTATATTCCTTGATGACATATACATATATTTCGCAAAGTAGCCTACATATGGAAAAAAAACTACTGACCTTTCCTATGATGTAAATTGCAATAAAGTGTTTTGCTAGATAACGGGCCTACTGCCTAATATATAATGGGTTCTGTGTAGAGAAGATAGTACTAAATAATATCAAATTTAATATGTATATATGTAAATAAGTAAATGAAATGTACCTCAATATGTATTGTATTGTATGGTCGCTTACATTCGAAAATCGAATTAGCAAATAAAGAAGAAGTAGAGAACCACATTTTTATCCCATGCTACTTACTGTCTCTCCAAAAGTTTATGTAACACCACGAAATATTCGTCCTAGACCCCTTATTTGGTATGCCAAAATTCATATCTCGACGAGATAAAGCGATTTAGCGATGTGTGTCCGTCCATTTAAAAGTGTAAACAAGCTTAAGGCCGCAATTATGGACCGATTGTAACGAATTTTTTAAGGAGGTTGGGTTCGAGCCAGAATAGAAATGATTAGTTTTTGGTGATGATCGTAAAATGTTCAGGGGATGAAATGAACCAAAAACAAAATTTTAACCAATTTTGTAGCGGCTCTGTAGGTCAAAATAATAACCCGCAAAATTTTAAACAAAGTTTGAGTTTATGATGAAGAATAAGCGTACAAACCAACGTGAAGATCAGATAATTCTTAGGGGGTTAAATGGACTGAAACTTTTGTGTGAAATTGGCAAAAGTTTCAATAACGTAGCGGTTAAACAACGGAAGTAGTAGTACTACATACATACACATAGCCCAGAAAGTCTGCGTTCACCATACTACTTTTCAAAAACGATGCTAAAACTTTAATTAATAGGTGAACGAGATCAGTTTTTCTTTCATAAATATGTTATTGGCACTCTTTACTACTAGTATAAAAAGAAAAATTCCTGAAAATTTATTATTATTACGAAGATAACGGTAAAAAAGTCTTACAACTGCTAAGTTAGAGCCCCAAAAAGTCTGCGTTCACTTTGTATGTTACAATAATAACGTTAGTTTTTCTGAATTTTTTTGCAGTTTTCTCGCATTTTTAATCAATATTGTCACAACTGGTCATTCTGTGAAATCGTTTGCACACTTAACTTAAAAAAGTAAAATATTTCAAAAATGGAAAACAAGGACAAAGAAATTGGCATCGATAAAAGGAAAATTCTAGGTAAATTATGGAAAAAGCTATCGAAATATTGGCGGAACTGTAGGTAGAACATATTAGTCTATACATAGAGTGATATTTAACTATAAAAAAATCGGAAGTTTGAAGTCAATGCCCAGATCTGGACGGTCAAAGCTCAGTTTTGGACGGTCAAAAATATTATCAGAATGGGAGAAGCGTAACATAACTAATATAGTTAAAACAAACAGTCCGATAATTACTTCAAAAATTGTTGAAAATGTGAAAATGGCATCCAAAAAAAGTATTTGTGCACAAACCGCCAGAAAAATACTGCATAAAGCAGGATATCATGGTATAGTCGCACGGCGAAAACCGTACATATCACTAGTGAACAGGCAGAAGCATATTTAATTTGCTAATGAATACAAAAACAAGCCTCCAAGTATTCCGGAATCAAGTCATATTTTCGGCCGAAAGTATGTTCTATATGTTTGCAATGAAAGGACTTCAAACTGTTTAGAGAAAGCTCGAACAGCGCTTGAAAAACAAAATCTTGTTTTACACTGTAAAAAATGGTGAGGGTGCTGTTTTGGTTTGGGGTGTGTAGCAGCTTCTGGAGTGGGCCAACTTGTATTTATTGAATCGACAATGGACAAGTATGGTTACCTAAACATCATGAAGCGCAATTTGAACCAAAATGCAGAAGAACTACGAAATGTTGGTTGCAAAAACATAACGTTTTAAAGCATATTGCTGAGATTGTAAGGTTTTGGCTCCTATATAATGCCCAGATCTGGATTTTGACGTAAAAATTCTGGTTTGTTTATAGTTAATTATCACTCTATGTATGGACTAATATGTTCTACCTACAGTTTCGCCAATATTTCGAAGTTTTTTCCATAATTTACCTAGAATTTTCCTTTTATCGATGCCAATTTCTTTGTCCTTGTTTTCCATTCTTGAAATATATTACTTTTTTAAGATAAGTGTGCAAACGACCTCACAGAATGACCAGTTGTAACAATATTGATTAAAAATGGGAGAAAACTGCACAAAAATTCAAAAAAAAAACTAACGGTATTATTGCAACATACAAAGTGAACGCAGACTTTTTGGGGCTCTAATTTAGCAGTTGTAACACTTTTTTACCGTTATCTTCGTAATAATAATAAATTTTCAGGAATTTTTCTTTTTATACTAGTAGTAAAGAGTGTCAATAACATATTTATGAAAGAAAAACTGATCTCATTTACCTATTTTATAAAGTTTTAGCATCATTTTTGAAAAGTAGTACGGTGAACGCAGACTTTCTGGGCTATGTGTATGTGGGTTTCATTACATTTTAGTTTGTATGAGCTAAATTTTCCTTTCCTTTCTTTGTCATGCTAGATAACTTTTTGGTTTTGGTCATAAGTATTATACATTACATCTCTGATATTTGATCATTAAATTTTGACAATAATTGAAAAGAAGTTCCGTGGAGAGCGATTGTCCGGGATAGTGGTATAGGGTATCCCATGGTCGGCACAGTCCGACTATAGACTTTTCTTACTTGTTTTAACTGAATATACCAGAATATTGCTAATTTGATTTTATTAATTTTAAGTTCATTTACATATGTATTTACTCTTAGAAATCGCAGTTTCAATGAAAGAAACTTTAAAATTAGCTTAAAGTTCCATAAACCTCCAATATTTCGCACTGTGCAACGCAAACAACCATATCTACATACATACATATGTTTGTATATACTTTTAATTATTCTGAACAGCACACACTGACTACATTCTCTATACCTTGTTTGCTAAAGCATCTATTTTTAGACAGCCACCACTGTGTATTGCAATTAGAATTCTCAATGAATCAAATAGGAAAAGCAATGCGCAAATAATGAGAATGAACGACGATAAAGAGCATTCAAGCAATCAACTTTATTTGTACACTTATTCTTATTGGAACTGAGTAAAGGGAGAGCAGTATTCTCATGGTGGTGAACAGATGTTAGCATTTATGCAGCATTAACAAACAAGCAGTCGTGGCCGAGTGGTTAAGGCGTCTGACTCGAAATCAGATTCCCTCTGGGAGCGTAGGTTCGAATCCTACCGGCTGCGAATAATGGAAATAACAGATTCAAAATTTTTTTTATTTTTCAGAACTCTAAATTCAAAACCTACAATTCTACTCAAAACATTTGCAATTCAAATGCTTTTTGGGGACATTTTAGTCATTGAAATGTATTTATTTGTTTATTCCTTTAATATTTCAAATTGTAAAAGTTACAAAAATAGTCTTTTGATGTTAGTCCCGGTCCACACTATAGTGATTGCATTGATAAAATTTCATGAAATCATGCATCCATAAATCGAGTTCCATAGTCCCAGGCCACACTAGAGTAATGTCAATGTAATTTTAACATGAAACTTTGCATTTTTTTGGGAAAAAACACATAATTTCAAGAAACTAGTGTACACGCTTTCATATGTTCTGCAATTTTACTTTGTTGCAATATTTGTATGAAACAAACAGATCGTTTTATTTTACATTTTCTTTTACCTTCATGTCAAAATTTCAGTGAAATTACTCTTAGTGTGGCCCGGGACATAATCGAGTAACATCTTGAAATTGCTGTAGTGGGGAACTCGAGAACGCCTAATTTCATGATGTAAAAATGTTCGTGTATGTAAAAATATTATATTTTACATACTAGCAGTAGCGGGTCCGCGTTTCTGGCCCGTCGTATTTTAATGACAACTCTTTACGGACTTTATGCTTTACAATTCAAAAATTGTTAAACCCAGTTATTCATTGAGGATTTTAAATTTATAAACAGATTCGGTCTGTTCCTTTACTTTTGAAAATGGTAAAACCGGCAAAGGTAGTAAAAGGTGTAAACTGCTCCCACATGAATTGTATGGTGTCTGAAGTAAAGGAACACTTTTCGAGTAAAAAGTGGTAAAACTTGAAGATTCTTGCACGTAAAGGAACAGAGCTATTTTGTCTGTAACCTTTCTTCTCTCTTACGGACTTTGTCATTTTTTGCCCATTGATGCTGTTTAGGATATATTGTCGTCCATGTCCTGCATCTTTATCCGATCTTATTAAAATTAGATTAGATTGAAGCGATCTAATTATAGCTTTGTTCCTTTACTTTTTTAATGGTAAGGGTGGTAAAAGAGAAAAGTGTCAAAATTGCTCTCTCATGAACAATGTCGAAAAGAAACATAAAAAATCAATTTTCGTCTTTTATTTCACAGTTTTTAATTTAGTTTTATCAGCGTTCGACTCATTGTGAAATAATCGTCAAACAAAAGTCGAAAAATCAGTTCTGCCATTTTTTACCTGCAGAAATTTTGCTGGTAGCCTGTGGTAGAAGAGAAAGCCATTTTCGCTCTCTCCACTCTCACTCTCTTAAAACTTGCTTCCAGTTTTGCCACTTTTCGGGGTTAAGGAACACTTTGCAGGTTAAAAATGGTAAAAATGGTAACCTCAGGTAAGTAAAGGAACACAGCTTATGAAAGTTTAAAAAATTGTTAAGTCCAAGGCACATTTATAGAAGGTAGAAGTGACAACCAGCTGTATTCTTACTTTTTTTGTAAATTTAGTTTTCAAAATTTAATAGGGTCTACTCATGAAATATAAAACTTCGAAATTTGCTACCTTAAAATACTGTTTTTCATCCTAAACGTGTAATAAAAATGACCTACGACAGTTCTGAATGCTTTTTATTTACATTTTGTTTCAAATTTGTTCTATTTTAGAGGATTTTCAAAATGTATTTATGTTTTTCGTGAGAACATTTTTGGAACGACCCTATTATTCAATATTTTCTTTGACAATGAATTTTCAATAACAACATTTGAATTTGCCTTGGTTAAGTCGAATTGCCCCACTCAACATACATACAGTCAACCAATCAAGTCTACATACACCCTATAAATCTCGAGTTTTAAGGGTAAGGAATCATTTTTATGAAAATCCAAGTACATAGTTCTATCTCACATCCCTAATAAACAATATTAAATACAAAAAAAAATATATTCCATACTACGAATAACGGTAAATTCTATAAAAATTAAAAAAATAATAGGAAAAAAGTGTGCATACACCCCAATGAAATATTGAGATTACCGTAAAATTTATGGAATAAGCAATACAAATTTTACGTTTTCTTGCTTTTGCGAATGCCTCTGGTTGTCCATGATATCTTTTAGGCCAAATAGGAACATATTTGTGGATTACTTGCCGTTATTTCAGGTCAGATTTCGCGTATAGCTCGTTAAATTAGACTTTTGCAGATTTCTTTGAGATTTTGAGTTTGTTACTTTATAAAACCCCAGAAAATACAGTGGGACTGATAATTTTGAGATCCTGGAGCGCTTTGAAGTTGTCCTTGTAAACATTATATCCTCCTGAACTTCGCAAAATTTACGAATTCCTGACTTTTCTCATAAAGTTTATATGTTTCACAGCCTTGGAGTTACCTTGTAATAAGGTCTGGTACAATCCTCGAGCATCCATTGAATCAAAAATGTAAAATTATCCAACATTTATAGCGCTTTAAGTGACCCTAAGGATCATAATACGAGATCGTAGTAGTTAACAGTGTAAATTTCATGCATTCTTTGGCGGTGCTTTTATTTTGATGCTTTGGAAACTTTAGTACCGGGTTTGTAGAATAATGTTGTACATTTCTGATTGAGTTAAGGTCTAAAAATTATATGAGACCCTATTACAAGGTAATTCCAAGGCCTCTGCATGCAATTTGCCCCTTGGAATGCTGTGAAAACTATAAAATTTATGAGAAAACTCAGGAACTCGTATATTTAGCGAAGCTCAGAAGCACATATTTGTCCCAATTTACATTAGGCGAGTTTACTTGCGGCAATTGTCAGTTTGTAGGTGAGAGAGGGGGCTGAGAGGCAAAAGGTTACCATATGCCTCACCTCTCTCTCCATCAAACTGACAATTGCCGCAAGTAAACTCGCCTAATGTAAATTGGGACTTATCCACAACGACAACTTCAAAGCACGCTAGTATCTCAAAATTATTAGTCCCACTGTATTTTCTGGGGTTTTGTAAACTACCAGAATGAAAAACTCAGTGAAATCTGCAAGGGTCCGCTTTAACAAACCATACGCAAAGTCTGACCTTAAATAACATCAATTAAAGCACAAATATGTTCGTATTTTGTCTAAAATATATCAGATACATTCGATAAAGCAAAAAATATAAAATTTGTATTGCTTATCCCATAGATTTTACGGTAATCTCAATATTTCATTGGGATGTATGCACGCTTTTTCCCTATTATTTTTATACCCTCCGCCATAGGATGGGGGTATATTAAGTTTGTCACTACGTTTGTAACTACTCGAAATAATAATTGTAGACCCCACAAACTATATATATATTCTTGATCAGCGTGCAATTCTACATCGATATAGCCATGTCCGTCCGTCTGTCTGTCTGTCCGTCTGTGGAAGTCACTCTAGCGTCCGAACGGATTGACGTAGGTGGATGAAATTTTGGTACATTATTTGTACGTAGGACTTTTGGTATTGAAAGTAGACTATGTAGGTCCACTCTTTCGTATAGACCCCATACAAAATGACGCGTCGTCGTTTTAAGGAATTTTTAAGATATTTGTCCCATTTTACTACAGAATTGGTTGTAATTTGGTATTTTGTGTCTCCAGAGGCCAAAAAATATTCCTATCAGAGTTGGTTTATATATGTCCACGTTTTGGTATAGCCCCCATATAACGCCCCATTTGACAACAGAATCGGTTGCAACTTTGTATTTTGTGTTTTTCCAGAGGCTAAGAAACATTTCGACCATAAAATGTTTATATAGGTCCATGTTTTGATATAGCCCCCATAGGACAATATCTCCCGATTTTTGGTATTTTGAAGGTTTCGGCCCCATTATCACACCGAGATGGCTGAAATTTGGTATTTAGTCTTCGTTGGGGATATAAAACTTCCCCCCAGAAATTTGTAGGTATAGGTCCGCGCCATCATATAGCCCCCATAGAACGGTAACTTCCGATTTTCGGTATTTTGAAGGTTGTGGCCACATTAATCCACCGAAATGGCTGAAATTTGTGATGGTGGCCACATTAATCCACCGAAATGGCTGAAATTTGTGATGGGAGGGTATAAAAAGTTCGGCCCGACCGAACTTAACGCTTTTCCCACTTGTTTTAATTGTTATAGAATTTACCGATATTGGTATTATGGAATATATTTTTTGTTATATGTTATATTGTTTATTAGGGATATGAGATACAACTATGTACTTGGATTTCCATAAAAATGCTTCCATACCCTTAAAACTCGAGATTTATAGGGTGTATGTAGACTTTTTGGTTGACTGTAGGTTCGCGTTTTGGTATAGCCCCCCTATTAGCGTAGTCACAATTTAAGGGTTTTTTAAATATTTTAGTCACATTTTTTCTACCGGACTTTTGTGTTCCCAGAAGGTAGAAAACTTTCTCGCAAACACACTGTTCGTATTGTATATCCAGGTTAAACCTAGCCGGTATTGCCCAATTTAATGTATTTCGAGGTTATCTTGTCAAATTTTCGAACCTGATTGCTGTAATTTCATATTGTGTGGTACCTGGAGTTCAGAAGCTCAATTCGGAATATTGTAAATATTGATCCATGTTTTGTAAAGAACTACGATGACGCCCCATATGAACTCTTATGCAGGGAGTATTATCAGTTGGGATATACTACTCCTGCAATAAGAGGAAGAGCGTAGTACTTTCATAAACGAAATTGCACTGATTGTTCTTATTCACTTCAATGCAGTTCGTGGTAAAGGGTATACAAAATTCGGCCCGGCAAACTTAACGCCTTTCTTACTTGTTATATGCATACATTTATCCATGGCCTCTTTTGGACAATTTCCTTTGGCGTTCATCTATGATCTTTCTTCATATTTTTTTTTTTTGTATACTAAGCGCCGGCTTTTTAAGAAAATGATTTATGATCCAGCGGAACTAAAGACAGAATTGGGAATCACATTGTTTCTTGTTGGTTGAATGCCTAGCTTGGATGTTTTGCGGGTTATTGTTTTCATTGTATTTAACACTTAAATATGTGTCTCATATGTCCTTTTGTGTGGCATTGTCCCGCAGCATTACATGCTTCTTCTAGGGGCACAACTAACTCTGACTAAACAGTGGATAGGTATGGCGCGAATGGGCCATTAAAGAAAACAATTGTCGACAAAATTGAACGCATTTATGACTTGGTTAGATTTAAAGTAGCTATGTACTTAATTGGCATTCTCACCAAGCAAGAGAAGGTTTAGTAAATACTGAACATTTTCAACGATTGTTTGCCTCAATTTTCGTAGCGGCACACATTTATCACCCACTTTAACAAAACAATAATGGTATTGTGCCATTGAAAATGGGTTCGGAAGTGCTATGATTTTTTTATAAATCGTCTTCTTAACGTGATAACGAAAAAGGTTATTTCTTTGTCGGCTGAATGAAACAATGAAAGAAGGTGGTGGAGCGCTAATAAATGGAAATAAATTTGGTTAAAATAATTAATGATTATTTATTACATATTGTACACCGAACTGATCGCTGTTAATACGTTAATTGTTGCAATTTGGAAATTTAATTTGAGTCTGAGCATCTACATACCGCCAAAAGGCTTATTTTCATAGTGCTAATTTCCTCAGAAAGTGTCGTTAAGTTCGATTCCCAAAGAATTCTGTTGTCAAATATGTCTAAAATGTAAAAATACCTCAAATCGGGATTAACCTTTTAAGGGGTCATATCAAAATGGCAGATTACAGCTATTTTGGTCGGAAAATGTGGCTAAAATCCTAAAAGATTCTAAAATCATGAGGTACTCCTATATGGGGGCTATACAAAAATGTGGACCTATCTCCGCAACCTTCAAAATACCGAAAATCGGGAGGTATCTTTCTATGGTATGAAGGCCTGAACCTAAACCGACAAAATTTTAGGTGGAAAGTTGTCTACCCCCAAGGACGTAATACTAAATTTTAGCCATTTTGGAGGGATATTGAGGTCACAACCTTCAAAATACCGGAAATCGGGAGGTACCGTACTATGGGAGCTATATGAAGACGTAGACCTATACCGACAAATTTTAGGTGGAGCGTTTTATATCACCAAGGAAGACTTAATACCAAATTTCAGTCATTTCGGAGCCATATTGAGGCCACAATCTT
Organism: Musca autumnalis; assembly: GCF_047663935.1. Classification (NCBI taxonomy): domain Eukaryota; kingdom Metazoa; phylum Arthropoda; class Insecta; order Diptera; family Muscidae; genus Musca; species Musca autumnalis. Next base: position 125,025,902 of record NW_027411866.1, on the reverse strand, counting down.
CAAAATACCAGAAATCCGGAGGTACCGTTCTATGGTATGAAGGCCTGAACCTAAACCGACAAATTTTAGGTGGAAAGTTGTCTACCCCCAAGGAAGACGTAATACTAACTTTTAGCCATTTCGGAGGGATATTGAGGCCACAACCTTCTAAACAACAGAAATTCGAAGGTACCGTTCTATGGCTTTATATGAAGACGTGGACCTAAACCGACAAATTTCAGGTGGAAAGTTTTATACCCCCAAGGAAGACTTAATACCAAATTTCAGCCATTTTGGCGGGATATTGAGGCCACAACCTTCAAAATACCGGAAATCGGGATGTACCGTACTATGGGTGCTATATGAAGACGTGGACCTATACCGACAAATGTCGGGTTGAAATTTTATACCCCAAAGGAAGACTTAATACCAAATGTCACCCATTTCGGAGGGATATTGAGGCCACCCCCTTCAAAATACCAGAAATCCAGTGGTACCGTTCTATGGGGGCTATATGAAGACGTGAACCTATAACGAGAATCGATCCACTCCTTCGGGTACCTCCCACACAAAATTTCGGATGTGTTCAGATTAGGAACTGCTCTCGAATCGCTTTGATTTTTATTGCAACAGCTTGTATTCATTGCCCCCCAAACGACGGTACAAATTTCATCAAGGGCTAGTCCATGCTTCCTGAGAAAATAGCCTGAAAGATGCAAAAAGCCCCTATAACACCATGTGTAGTGGATGGAGCGCACGATAACTCTCGAACGGATCAACCGATTCGATCCAAAATTTGGCTTTCGTAATATTTTGTCCAAACTTAGTTTAAGTACGAAGATGGGCTATATCGGTCTACTCCTTCAGGTGCCTTCCCCACAAAAGTTCAAAAATGTTCGGAAAAATTTTTCGTACGGTAACACTTGAAGGGAGTGGCCGAACTGGTCCATACTTCACAAATCCTAATATATCTACCAGATATAGATCAGGTTAAAATATGGACAAGTCCCTACTTCTGGATCAAACAGCCCGAAGGGTGTAAGAACCCCCTATGGCACCATTTGTAGTGGCTGGAGACACACTTCCTTAATGGTCAGTCCATTCCTTTAAGTATCAACTCCGCAAAACTTTTGATGTTTAATCCTAATCAACATTTTTGTCGGTTCATACGACCAAATTTTTTAAAACACCTAAATACATACGTTTTTTGGGAAAAAAAAATTGTTTCAATATTCACAGGCAAACCCGACTGATACTTTTTTACTTGTTTGCTTTTAAAATTTACAAGTGCCATTCAATTTCCTTTGTCCCCTGCGTGAATATAGTTTTTTTACGCGACGGATCTAATAAGCCCATCCGCAATCGAATCCATCCACTAAAACCGCGGATATAGATACCCTGAAAATAGGAAAATCAGCAAAAATTTATTTTGACAAATCCGCGTACTAAACCGCGATTTTCTTTAAAATTTTTTACGTAAATGGAATCATTTATACGCGATTACAATATTTGCGAAAACGCGTGTCATAAATTACAGAGATTCGCGAGTAATATGGGTTTTTTACCAAAAATAGAATGCGGAGGCACATCCGCGGTTCTCGAAGAATCTGTTTAAAATATGTGTATATAGACGTATTTTTGATGAATGCTACTGAAACCGGATGCGCATCAAAATCGTATGCACATTGCGCGATTTATACCCAATTTAAGGTGTTTTGCATTGGGTGATGCAACTGGCGGCACACTTTGGCCGCTTGGTGAAACATCGAAATATGCATAAATATTGAAAGATATTGATTCGCTGTACCCAAAAACGGATGCGCATCAACTGATTTTAACTAATTCGCGAATAATAGGCTTTTTAATTTCCACATTTTTTGAATGATTGTAATTTCAATATTACTCTTAATTTCCTATCCTTATAAGTTATCACAGTAAGCAAATAAGCTTTCACGATGGTAAACCATATTTCTTGATGAAGTTTTAGCAGTACACATTAATTATTGTATGGGATTTTAGCGAAATAGTTGGAGAACTCCCAAATATTTTTTCTAATTTTTCGAATCAAACCAAAAAATATATTTGCAACAATATTTTCCAAAAATAAGTTTTTCTCTTTTGTTGTTGCTATAATATGCAATTTATGTACCCAATCTCTATAAAATTCGTATCATATTTTTCTACGCATTGTCTAGATTCCGCATATCGTCTGCCCCGTCGGAAAAGGTCGTAAGTCCACTTTTTTTGGAAATCGCGTTTTTGTTACAGGATGATAGTACAAGTCAAAACACGTCGTATGATACAAAGAAAATGGTAGTATATCGCGTTTTTCTACAAGTTTTGCCCCTGTCGGGAAAGGTCGTAAGTCCACAAAATGTACAAATTTGAGTACGAAAATGTCGTAAGTTTACAGGAAAATGTATACTTTAAAAGAATACTACAGCTAATGTAGTTCAGATAAAATGTTTGACGTCATCCAAGGTTGGGGTACAATATAAAGAACTAGCCTACACCTTTGGATGATAATCGGATGATATTTGGCGGAGCCTGTAGACCAAACTTTTGAACAAAAATGTGATCATTTTTAAATTACAACGAAAATTTACATTTGAAATCTATTTTTCCCTATAAGCGAACTGATTATGAAAAATGGACTTCTGGCCTTTTCTTTGATACAAATTGGGATGCTGTATGTGCTCAAATACCTCATATATTGAAAAATTTAAAAAAATCTCAATTTTTACCGTTTTTAATGTCGTATATCTTACTTAACTTTATCAACTGGTAATTTGTGGTTTCTCTCGGGTCATTTATTCACATAACGAGATAAGTTTGTATTCTGAATTCAATAAAGTAATACCTTCTAACGGACCGGTAAGTGCAATGCTTATATTATTAAATTATTCTAAAATAATAATAATTGATTAAAATGTTATTAAACTAAGAAGACAACATGGTTTTTGCTAACAAAGAGCAGTATGAATTTGGAATGGAATTAGACGATGGTGTTATAGGTCTAGTTCCCTATGGTTTTCACAGTTAATCTGAAAGCTCTGATGATAAACTTCCTAAACGCAGGAAGACATACATGCTGAAGATTCTACATGGTTTACCGACAAAAACTAAAGATGCAGGGAGTTGGGGTAGAAATACATGGGAGACAAAAGAGGACACTATTTGGGATTACAATGTAGCTAAGAAACCACGTAGATTAACGGAATTAATCATGAAATTTAATTGAAGGAAAATGTCGTAAAGCAAAAATAGAAGGTCGTAAGTACAACGTGTCATGTTTTATATTAAATATTAGCCGAACCGGTCCACGTTGCTGGCCCTTGAAACAGTTTATGTTACCTTTTCTTATGTCATTTATATTTTTGCATCGCAAATTAGTTGGGATATGCAAGTGACTATCAACAAGAAGAGAACTTCGTTAAATTCGACCAGGCCGAACTTGTTATACCCTCCATCAATTAGTTTCCGTTCGTTTATGAAGTAGACTAAATACCAAATTTCAGCAATTTCGGTAAAACAATGTGGCTAACCTTCAAAATAGCGAAATTCGAGAGGCACCGTTCTATGGGGCTATATGAAGGCGTGGACCTATATAGACACATTTATGGGAGACAGTTTTATACCCCAAAAGAAGAATAAATACAAAATTTCAGCCATTTCGGAGGAATATTGAGGACACACCTTCAAAGTACCGGAATTCGGGAGGTACCGTTTTATGGGGGCTATATGAAGGCGTGGACCTTTACAGACAACATTCTAGGGGAAAGTTGTATACCCGCAACGAAGACTAAATACCAAATTTCAGCCATTTTTATGAGATAATGAAGCTAAATCCTTGAAAATACCGAACATCAGGAGGTACCGTTCTATGGGGGCTATACAAAAACGTAATAGAAACTTCTATACCAGATCACGTAGACCTATCTTAAAAATTGGGAGCTGTATCTAAATTTCAAAAGACGGACAGACGATCATTGTTATACCGACTTAGAATTTTGCTCTGATCAAGAATATATATAATTTATAGGGTCTCAGCTGAATATATCGATATGTTACCAACTGAATGACTAGTTTAATTATACCCTCCATATTATGGTGGAGTGTATAAAAATCTTCAGAAATGTTGGTGTCGATATGCAATTTTAACATACCGCCAAATAACTGATGACTTGAGGCATGCCGACTGTGCCCACCTTTATATAATGTATCTTATATACCTGATGAAACTATAGCTATCGTCACTTCTGGTCGGAACCCGATCTCTCCACAAAATTTCGTGACGATCGGTCCAAAATTGAGGCCTGGAGTTTTATTACAATTGTTAATGGCTGGACGGACACACATAGCTAGATCGCTTTATCTCGTCAAGATATGAAAAAATAGCAAACGAAGGGGGTCTAGGACGAATACTTCGCGATGTTACACGAATATTGGACAAAACAAACTTATAATACCCTTTCCACATTGTTTTGTAAAGTATAAATATTTTATTTTAAAAACGTCCGTAAATTGTAGTAAAAGGTCGTAAGTCCCTACAAAAATACAAAACTGTACAAGGAAAAGGTCGTAAGTCCAAAGACATCCAATTATAACAAAGTACAGATATTGAAGCGGAATAAATAAACGAAGAATACTGCCTTTACCACCATAATAAAATCTTTAATACAGAACGCGCTGGAATGTTTTTTCTTCCTCCTGAAAAATTTATTGAGAGGGACTTACGACCTTTTCCGACGGAGCAGACGATATATTTTTTAATTTATTTTTTGATGGTATGTACCATGGCACAATTACCCAGGTAGTGGCATCGTAAAATTTTGAATATGTTATGTCAAAACTTTCTTTATGTTGTTGGGGAAATTACAACAAAAAATATTTTTTTATAAAGGCATTTGACTTTTCATATTCGATCAGCTGGTGCGATACCACTACCTGGTAGTTCTGCCATGGCATGGCACAATTACCCAGGTAGTGGCATCGTAAAATTTTGAATATGTTATGTCAAAACTTTCTTTATGTTGTTGGGGAAATTACAACAAAAAATATTTTTTTATAAAGGCATTTGACTTTTCATATTCGATCAGCTGGTGCGATACCACTACCTGGTAGTTCTGCCATGTGCCATGGTATGTACGGAGTGACAGGAAAATTATTTTATTTATTATTTGTTGATTTTTCGCGAAAATAATAATAAATTTAATAACTTTTTAAACATCTACGCATATATATGGAAAGCTGTTAATGATTTATGCATACATTTTCTCATAACAACAAATAAGATATTTTTAAATATTTTTTCTTTATATGAGAATAAAATACGCTATAACTTTTACGCACATCGTCCAATTTTGTGAACGCGAACAGATTTAAAACCAGCATTTTTTTCTTAACACACTATATATATTCATGATCAGCGTGCAATTATACGACCTAGATCAGTGTCCAGTTCAAAAACGTATGAGTAACATCATACAAACTAACGTGAAATATTAGGTATATGCATGGTATGTTCCTTTACTTCTGAAAATCATGGTAGAACAAGAAAAGGTAGCAGCAATACCCAGCTGACTGAATTGGGTTGTAGTGTTAGTGTCAAATTTCATATGACATTTTATACATTCATTTCTATTTCGATGTACATTAGGGACATATATTTTTTGAGAAAAAAAAAATATATCACATGGTATAAGTAAAGAGGTAGATTTAAATGAAAAAATCTATAGAACCCTTGTTTTTCTTGAATTCCTAAAACTTCAAAATAAAAGCAACAAGTGGGTTTGTTTACACTGCATTTTTTGAGCATTTTATAAAAACCGCGAAAAATGAAAGAAGAGTTAAGTTTTCTCCACATAATCGAGTTGTGAATATGATAAACTGATTGTTTCAATGCAAATCTCACCAATTTCTTCCATAAAAATGGTCTAAAAACAATTTTAAAAATCATTGAATTCGATTGTTTTTAAATTGTTTTGGCATATTTTTCAAACACCACACACACATACACAGTTTGTTTATATTGTTTTGAAGTTTTAGGCATATTCGAATGAAAAAAATTAAATTGACATAAAGCTTTGGCTAACCTTTCTTATTAAACCATGATATATCATTCGGAAAAAACCAATTCCCAGAAAGACTTCTTCATATCAATGATATGTAACCTCCTCCAAGTTCAAACGATAAGCCGCGCAGTAAATCACCGCTTGTAGAGGCGATACAACGTTTGTTAATATGTGAGGTATTTTGTTAAAATTTAAAAAAATAAAGCCCTAATAAATATGTGCTTCTTTGATTTCTAAAACAAAACATTGAAACAGCTTCTCCTTTTTCTATGAATTTCCAGCGACCCCAAACTTTTCTGCAGGAATTCTACTTTCTGCGAGAATTTATGCATTTAGTGGAATGATGTGGAACCATAAAAATTGAACATGTAACGAATTTTCATTCATGTTTTCCAAAATATTCAACCAAATGTGAAAAATTATTAGTTTTTTAAATTCCAATAATTTATAGACATTTCCTTGTTTTGTTTACAAATACAACTGGCAGTAACGTTACAAACAAAAACAAATTCCTTTGTGGTTGTTGTTCGAGTTGTATTTGTTGTAGTATTAACTTTACCTTGTATTTGTTCTACCATGTGAAAATGGCAAAACTGACAAAAGTAGTAAAAGTTGAAAACTCCTGCCATATGAACTGTATGGTGTCTAAAGTAAAGGAACGCTTTTCGAGTAAAAAGTGGTAAAACTTGCAGTTTGTTCATACAAACGACCGGTGTCCATTGAACTAGATTGTGAACTAGGACGTTCAATTGCCCAACTCTAGCTTCGTTCCAGTACTTTTTTAATGGTAAAATGTTCAAAAAAGAAAACTGTCAAAAATGAGTTCAACGCACACATTTTTCCAAAATGTACGGGAACGGAAAAATGGCAGAAACGTCAAAAAATCTGGAACAAATGTCAAAGTCGGCGTGTCAGCGAATCGGAAGCAGGCAAACATGTTGCACATTTTTGCTCGCTCAAATTTGTCGTGTAAAAAGTTTCTAAAGAGAAAGCCATTCAGCGCCATTTTTGTTCAAAGAGAAGTGAAAATTTTGCAACTTTTTTGGTGTACGGGAACGCATTTCGGTGAAAAATGTTCAAAATGTGTTAAATGTGTAAAAACTTTTTAGTTCTGGAACGAAGCTTCTATTCTACATCCATATAGTCATGTCCGTCCGTCTATTCGTTTGTGGAAATCACGCTAGCGTTCGAACGGATTGAAATATGCGGATAAAATGTTGATAAAATCTATTGAAGATATCTAAAACATTTGGTTTTTGTATAGACCCCGTACAAAGCGACGCGTGAAGCGTCGACGTTTTGAGGAATTTTGAAGATATTTGTCCCATTTGACCACCAATTTGATTGTAATTTGGTGTTTTGCGTTTTCAGAGTCTAAATAAAAATAATTAAAAAAATTAAGTTACAGTGTTTTATTTATAAATGCATTAGAAAATAATTTTTCGCTTAGACTTCTCTCAAATCTTTCAAATAAAACCCTGGCCGTTTAAGTTTACCACCATTTTTAATTTAAATGCAAGCGTTTTATTTGAGAGATTCCATCATGAAGAAGAGTATACTTATTGAGGCTAAGCGAAAAATTATTTCCTAGTTTCTAATGTATTTATACATAAAACACTGTAACTTAATTTTTTTAATTATTTTTTATTTTCAACTTTTAAGTAAATAACTTTTTTTTGCCACTGAGAACCCCATAACCAAATTACAGCCAATTTAGACAGAAAATGTAGATAAAAACTTTAAAATGCCTGAAATCGGGTGGTACGGCTACATGGTGGCTATACCAAAACCTGGATCGATGTATTGGTGAGGAAGTGTCTGTACCATTGGGAACACCAAATGCCAAGTTACAGCCAATTCGCCCTATACATGAAGATAAAATCCTCAAAATATCTGAAATCGGGTGGAAATGCTATATGTGGGCTATAGGAAAAAATTGACCCATATTTGGTTTTATATTCATGTATTGTCATCTGAAAAGTGTACAAAGTTTTAGATCGATCGTTCAACTGCAACTGTGTTAAAAATTAGATACTAAATTTGAACTAAACAGACAGAGAACAAAGCAAGTTAAATAAAACACTGTAAAAACATTTATACCAAAAATTGTTTATATAAGACCATATAAGATACGCGTCACTTTAAAGAATTTTGAAGGTATTAACTCCATTTGACCATCGAATTGGTTGTAATTTGGTATTTTATGTTTCCAGAGGCTAAGAAACATTTCTATTTTGTTCATATGGGTCCACGTTTTAGTATAGCCCCCACATAAAGTACGCGTCACATTAAGGAATTCTTATGTTATTAGCCCCATTTGACCACCGAATTGGTTGTAAATTTGTATTTACAGAGGCTAAAATATAGCCTCCATAGACCTGTACCTCACGATTTTCGGTATTTTGAAGGATTTAGCTATACTATCCAAACCCCAATGGCGAAAATTTAGTATTTGGACCTCTTTGTGGCTACAAAACTTTCCCAAAGAAATTTGCCAATATGCGTGTATGTTTTGAAATAGCCCCCATAAAATGGTTCTTCCAGACTTTCGGTATTTTCAATGTTTTAGCCACATGATCTTACCGAAATAGCTTAAATTTACGTTTTGATATAGCCCCCATAGAACGGTACACGCAGAGAAAAAAATAATTTTTTAACTGGTGGTGGGCAAAATTTTATTTTCGCTGGCACCAAATAATTTTTCTGGAGCACATATTATTTTTAAGGCGATAATGTATATTGCCAATTTTGATTCAGTTCACCATATAAAACAACAACAAATCACAAAATCTTGATATATGGTAATATTTTCATAATTATCTGATGGTCGATCCAACCACAATCTGCTTAACTTTCTCATTTTGATATATAAAGTGTCAAAAACTAGGAACAGCTGCTGTTCACTGCCAAAAGCAAATACATATTCTCTCATTAGTTGTTCTGTCGCTGAGTAAAGAGGTTGTAAATTTTGTTTAATTTTCATTTCAAAGAATGGTATGAAATTAGTAAAAACAGATTCCAAACAAAAAATGAAATAGTTCGAGTATTTGTTGACGGTATTAATGACAACAATTTATTTGTGAATGAAGATATGAAAATGTGTAGAAAGAAAAATCAAAAAGTGACAAAAAGATATCAGTTGAGTTGTGTTTCATTTTCTGTCACTTCTTAAATAAAAAGAATCTCCGAATGTTTCGTGCAAATTTTGTGCATTATTTCAATTTGTAATTAATAATTAATAAAAACCGTATGCAAGTGATCAAAATAACAAGAAAAAGAATGTATGAATAACATAAACATCTGTTGTTGTTTCGTAATGTTCTCCAACATACTCGTAAACATGTCTTCGGTATATGTAGGTATGGGACAAACGGAGAGACCACAGAGATAACTGCATAGTGTTTTTTAATGTTATCAAGTATAAGTGTATTCTATATTATACTTATTTATTCTATTATATCCAAAGTGTTCTTAAATAAATAAAACTTTTATTTAAAATATATAGAAAAATCTTTTAATGGGCAATTTATCACAGAGGTACAGTATAATTCCAAGAAAAATACTACTTATTACAGGCAACCACAACATGTTTTGAAGGCTACCACATCATTTTAAAATATTTCAAAAATTGTATTATTAAAATATGATAGAGATTACCATATATCTATAATATATATTTTTCTTTCAAAATATGGTGGCATGAATCATATTTTTTCTCTGCGTATACCGCCCGATTTCGGCCTTTTCAAGGTGTTAGCCAAACTAATCTACATGAATAGGTCAAATTTGATATATAGTCTTATACAACATTCCTGCAGATAATTTTCGGTATAGTTCGACGTTTTGATATAGGCCCCATAGAATGGTACCGCCCGATCTCCGGTATTTTGATGATTTTAGTCACATTATCTAACTGACTTTTGCACTATTTTACGATCAAAATACCTCTGATTTGCTATTTAGGGTTCCTAGTCGTTAAAAAGACGTAACCCACAAATCCAAAACTTTACAGGAGAAGCAAAAAATGTTATAAAATGAAAAACAGTTTTAGAGAATACTAGCAAAATGCGTAGGCCGAAAGTATATAAAAAACCAAATAAGACATTTTAATATGGAAATAGCGACCACTGAAAATTTTGTTGTACTAATACCAATATTAACCAATATGCATTTTTATTTAAGTACTGTTCGCACCACTTTAGTTTGATTTTCAAAAAAATCAACCGTATCTCAACAGCGAGCCACATCTTTTGAGGCATTGTAATAAGGGGTTTCTGTCCTCAGAAGGCAAATCATTCTTGTTAAAAAAATAAATCCAAGACCAATTTTAAAAATAAGTAAATACGAATTTCCGAAGCCTGCTAGTATAATTTCAAAAATTCCTACTAACTCCTTTACAAAATAACAAATTATACCAAATTCTGTACCATTTAATACTTTTCATGGTATGCATTTCCAAATCCATCTCAATATCTTAACCCCACATAGCAACAGTGACTCTAAGAACAAATTTTAGAATGCCAGCTTTGTTCCTACACCCGATACAACACATAGACCGAATCTCAGGATTTCAGCTGCGTTCGCCCATTATCAAATTGTACTAAACTCAGTACCATTTAGTACTATTCGTACCCATAATTACGATTTTCCAAAACTACCTCAATCCTTCATTTTAACAGTAATATTAATTCAAAATTTAATGATTCCAGCTCTATCAAATCCAAATTGTACCAAATTAAGTACTTTTCATAACCATAAGTACATACGAATTTTCAAAACTTCTTCAATCCTACCTGCAAACCATAATCATAATTTCAGGATTCAAGAGCTATGCGTTCACCCAAATCCAAATTGCACCAAATTTAGTACCATTTAGTACTTTTGGTACCCATAAATACGAATTTTCAAAACTTCCTCAATCCCACACTGTAATCTTAATTCCAAATGTCAGGATTCCAGCTCTATCCATTCACCCAAATCTAAATTGTACCAAATTTAGTACTGTTCGTACCCATAAATACGAATTTCCAAAACTACATCAGCTCTACACTCCAACAGTAATCTTAATTCCAAATTTCGGGATAGCTGCTCTATCCGTTCACCCAAATCTAAATTGTACCCAATTTAGTTCCATTTAGTACCTTTCGTACCTTTAAGTTCGAATTTCCATAACTCCCTCAATCATACACTCCAAAAGTAATCTTACTTGCAAATATGAGGATCCCATCTCTATTCGTTCACCCAAATCTAAATTGTAAGAAATTTAGTACTGTTCGTACCCATGAGTTCAAATTTCGAAAACTACCTCAATCCTACACTCCCACAGTAATCTTAATTCTAAATTTCAGGATTCCAGCGCTACCCGTTCACCCAAATCTAAATTGTACCAAATTTAGTCTCATTTAGTACTTTTCGTGTTCATAAGTACGAATTTTCAAAACTCCCTCAGACCTACACTCCAACAGTAATCTTAATTCCAAATTTTAGGATAGCAGCTCTATCCGTTCATCCAAATCCAAATTGTACCATATTTAGTACCATTTAGTACTTTTCGTACATATAAGTACAAATTTTCAAAACATCCCCAATCCTATAGTCCAACAGTAATCTTAACACCAAATTGCAGGATTCCAACTCTATCCGTTCGCCCAAATCCAAATTGTACCAAATTTAGCACTTTCCGTACCCATAAGTATTTCCACAGTAATCTGAATTTTAAATCTAAATTGTACCATGAAACTACCTCACTCCAAAAGTAATCTTAATTCCAAATTTCAAGACTCCAGCTCTTTTCGTTCACCCAAATCCAAATTGTACAAAATTTAGTGTCATTTAGTACTTTTCGTACCCATAATTACGAATTTCAAATACTACCTCCATGTCTTAATCCTGCACTCCAACAGTGATTGTTATTCCAAATTTTATATTTCCAGCTCTGTCAGTTCTCCCAAATCCAAATTGTATCAAATTTATTACCATTTAGTACTTTTTGTACACATATGTACGAATTAAAAAAAAAAAAAAAAAAACATTTCCTCACATCAGCACCACTTCCCAACCTTGATTCTATATCAAACTTCAAGATTCTAACTATATCCGCTCAATATACATATTCAATTGGTACTATATTTAGTAACTCTTAGTACTTTTCGTACACTTATTGGTCGAATTTCCAAAAACCCTTTGGTATATCACGCCATTAGTGACCCTCATTCCAAATTTCAGAATTCTAGATCTTCTCGTCTGCCTAATACGAATGGTACCTTTTAGTAATTTTCGTACCGTTCTAGTTCGAATTTCCAAAAGCCAAGTCTTATCTGACACCTTCAGACAAAGGGTAATACTCACCCAAAATTTCAAGATTCTAGCTTTAGCCATTTGGCCTGTGCGTTGATTACACTGTGAACCGAAATTTTGGGGGGTGGAAAATTCCTTTTGGGGATGAAAGCTCTTGGTGAGTATATACAGAACCCAGAAGGACAGATCCGCCGTGAGTCGAACTTTTGAGATATGGCGTGATGAATATTTTGCTGGATACCCTATAAGCCCTCAGATATTAGCGTTATATCTTTGTCCGCTGTTGTTTTAGCTTATTTTTGAGATCACATTTCTTCAGCCAAATCAAATGAGGATTATTTTCGTAGAGCATTTTGACCTTCTATCTCGCTTCCTTCAATGCCCTTTTCGTACTTTATTTAAAGAGCCGCTATAAAAGTACCACAAGATGACGTTTTTTAGCTTCGATATGTTCTGCAAAAATGTCGGCCAGAAAATTTTAGGTACGGCTCTCATCGACAACAAATCAATTTTATCGCGTTTTGGTGGTCGTTTTGTGTATTTACCCTGTTTTTGTTCAGAAAAAGACTAAATTTAGTTTTTTGTATATTCGTTACAGAACATACAAAAACACAAACACAGTTTTTTTTTGAGCAAACAGGAGTAAATGTAAAAAATTACTATTAAAACGCGACAAAATCGATTTGTTGTCAATGAGAGCCGTACCTAAAATTTTCTGAGCGTCATTTTTGCAGAACATTTCGAAGCTGAATAACGGCATCTTGTGGTACTTTTATAGCGGCTCTTAAAATAAAGGACGAAAAGGACATTGAAGGAAGCGAGATAGAAGGTCAAAATGCTTTACGAAAATAATCCTCATTTGATTTGGCTGAAGAAATGTGATCTCAAAAATAAGCTAAAACAACAGCGGACAATGATATAACGCAAATATCTGAGGGCTTATAGGGTATCCAGCAAAATATTCATCACGCCATATCTCAAAAGTTCGACTCACGGCGGATCTGTCCTTCTGGGTTCCGTATATACTCACCAAGAGCTTTCATCCCCAAAAGGAATTTTCCACCCCCCAGACTTCGAGCTCCATTTTGTTGCACAGTGTTATCAGTCAGTAAGTCAGTCATTCACTCATCTTTATCTCATCAATCTTATGAGGAAGAGTATTTGGGTATTGTACGAATGGGAGTAAGTAATGACACTAAAACCGCGAAAACGCTTGGTTTTGGTATCCGTCATTACAACAACATCTGCAATGTTACCCCATTTTCCGAAATGCCATTTCTTGAATAGGATCATTGTTTGTTTGTAGAACAGTGTTCATCAGCGAGCCCGTACTGAGAGCAACTGAGCATACATTACCGTGTGTTTTGGATTGAAAGTTACGATAATTTGCTCTTAGTAGCAACTCGCTGGTGAACACTGACGTAGAAGCTTGCCAGAGCATTTATTTTAGCTTTATGTAAAAGATTCCATCAAAAAACGAATTGCGATTTTCATGTGGGTTATGACGACGATATATGTATATATTTTACATATATAAAGGTTATACACCAGACCGACCCAAAAAAAAAAACAAAAAAGCTCTTTTTGGTTGGAAGTCCTAGCCCCTAAATTTGTTCCATTTGACTCAAAAACATGATATATGAAATCAGTTAAGGTTAACCCGTGCCACCAAGGCGATCTTTGTTTCCATAGTAATTTGTATGGGACAAAGGTGAATTTTTACGAAAAAAATTCTAATTTATGGTCCAATGGATGAACATTTTTTAACAGTTCATTTTTGTGGCGAAAAACGAATCCTACAAAAAATTGGGAAAATCGGATAAGATTTCAATATAGCTAAATAGGACTCAAAATACCTAATATCGGCCTATCGGATCTATATCAAACTCCGAACCGATTTTTTTCATCGATTGGACCATAAATGCTGCTTTTCGTGAAAATGCACCTTTGGCCCTATACAAATTACTATGAAAACAAAGATCGCCCGGGTGGCACGAGTTAACTTTAACCGCTTGTCATAAAATTTCATATACAAGGGTTTTGGGTCAATTGAAAAAATTAGGGGGTAGAAGTTCTAATCGAAAAATTGTTTTTTTTTTTTTTTTTTTTTGATCGTTCTATTGTACACCCATTGTCTAAATGGAATGGCTGTAACATGGTATTTCGGATTCTGAATGGGTAGAAAATATCGATGTCTCATTTGTATTAAACCTTGATAAAATATTCCATATTCCACTTCTTCTAGCTTAATACTTTCATAAACGAAAGGAAATTAATTGTTCCATTTTAGTTCAATGCAACTCGTGGTGGAGGGTATAAACGCCGTTCTTACTTACATACATAACCCGAATAAAAGTTTTTTAATCATTAATAGGCAAAAGTTCATTTATTCCTGCTACAGGATATCATTATGGAGAAAAAAAGGCAACAAGTCATAACCCAAGTCTACATATCATCATAGGGAAATGGCTAAGAACTCACGGTGTGCCTTAACCAAATTTAAATGGAAGGTGCTTACACCTGTGAAGTTTTTTGCAGATTCTGAAACTACAATGCTCATAGATGAGAAATATCAAGAAATAAAAAAAATCGCCGTTGGGATTTTACAATAAATCGCGATTTAAGTTCACATTTTTAGGGTTTGTTTAGATTTTTACGATTTTTCTTGGAAACCGCGAGTCCTATGTAAATAGGTCTCAATTTGAACTTCTATATCGCAAAAACCGCAAAACCTACGAAAATATCATAAAGGTCAATCTTGTGCAGAATTTTCACAGCTACAACATCTTCTTCAGGCCCATTTATATAGGACTCGCGGTTTCCAAGCAAAATCGTAAAAACCTTAAGGACCCCTAAAATGTGAACTTAAATCGCGATTTATTTCAAAATCCCTCCGGCGATTTTTTTGTTTCTTGATATTTCTCATCTATGAGCATTGTAGTTTCAGAATCTGCAAAAACTTCCCAGGTGTAAGCACCTTCCATTTAAAATTAGTTAAGGCGCACCGTGAACTACGTTAGTTGAAATATCGAGCTATTTTATTTCATGGACGACCCATCGGAACGTTTTTACAAGAACGCAATTTCAATGTTCGGAAAAAATCCGAAATTTATAAGATTTCCCCCAAGCCCGCAGATTTAAAAGTTGGCCCCGATTTGGGAAAATCCCAAATGATGGCAACACTTAACTTTATCTACAATCATTCGCGACGTCGAACGATTTCATCAGTATCGGAATAATCGTCAGCAAAATAACACAGTTTCTGTTATCCGCACTCGTTCGGATGAATACAACAAACAAAGAATCATAAACAAACAAAAGAAAATATTAAAAAGAAATTAAATGTGTCGAAATACGTAACTGATTTAATTTAACTGAAACAATTTGTTTTTGTGTGGTATTCAGATTGTAAATAAATCTGTTATACCTATACATATTTTTTAATGTTGATAACAAATCTTTGCATATTCGGATAATTATGAAATAAGTTTTTTATTTGCTTGAAAATCTAAACAAAAATATTTTTTTATACATAGGTACTTTTCAAACTAAAATTATGTGAACTTAAAAATTATTTGAAAATGATGATTTTACTTTAATTCAAAAGGGCTTCTGAAAGAACGGTTTAAAGATAAGCCGACTTTTTTACGATGCCCGCGTCAAGTCGATCAATTATTAATAACACACGTTCTTAATATAAACATTTATTAACATGTTGTATGTTTGTGCATGATATGATGATATATATACAATTACGTGTGTGTACATTTCTTATGACGGTGATTCACAATTTTATTATGACAAGTTGTAAAACTTATTAGTTTTGTCTGGTTACCCTAAAACAGCCAAGAGCACCTATATACGTTAACGTGACTGCAACAACAATATATGTTTTCTTTATTCTCAGTTGTCGTGGATTAGCAAAGGAAAGACTTGCTCAGAGAGGCTAATGCACAAAATATTTTGAGCACCACCGCCCGAAAATTTGTAACAATTTGTACCAATTGTTGCTGGAAGCATAGACTAATGAAAACATAGACGAAGGAATACTCAATTTTGTGCCGTCAAGTTACTCAAACACGAAAACTCAAAAAAGTTCGAAGACGATTTTTGCGGAAAATGACAATATTTTTATGGATATTTTTGTCTGAGGATATTGTTCCCATCAAAATCTAACCCCAAGTTGCCTTTTGCTGGAACAAAATATCAATATAAAACGCAAAATGAGCAGGCAGTCTTCGAAATGCGTTCGTTTGGAGCTGCTCTTTTAGGCAATATGCTTTTAGAGAAAGCTGAGCTATTTGCATTAAAAATAAATAAGCCATTTACTCCATATAGTGGCTGGCTATGGCGGTGGCAAAAAAATTATTGACTAATTTAGAAAATCAATGAATATTGTTGACCCAGTTTTTTTGTATTAACATACAATGTGATTTTTGACGAGCAGTAACAACCTACAATGTTATGGAGATTCAAGGGGAGTCAGAAAAGTTATGTCGGAGTAAGGCTGTAATGCCAACCAATACAACATTTCTTCATGAAATAGAAAACATAGAGCAATTCTATTTTAGACAATGCACAGGCAAAATTAAGGGACTTTTTATACCCTTCATCATAGTATGAAAGTTATATTAACTTTGTTTTTCCGTTTGTAACTCCTTGAATTAATCATTTTCAACACCATAAAGTAAAAATATTCTTTATCAGGGTAAAATTCGGATTCGATCTATGCATTTGCGTTTCTCCGTCTGTAGTAATCACTCTAGCATCCACAAAAATAAAGATAGGATGCTGAAAATTCGAAAAGATGAGTCTTTTGTTTGCAGTTCGAGTTTTGGTATAGCCCCCATATAACCGTACCGTCCGATTTCAGGTATTTTGAGGTTTTCAGCTACAGACCGATTTAGTTATAATTTGACATTTATGGTTCCTAGTAGCCAAAAAACGTATCTATGCAAAATTGTGGACATAATTCCATATTTTGGTATAGCCCCAAATACCGTTACTTCTCGATTTCAGATATTTTCAAACTTTTAGCTGACGAAATTAGCTAAAATTAGGTATTTGGGGTCCTCAGTTGTCAAAATATTTCTCCGCCTAAAATTGTTGACATTGGTACTTTCGTAACAGCAAAAAAAATATTTATTTTATATTAGTTAAGAATATTTAATGGTTCGGCCCGGCCGAACTTAACGCTTTTTTGCTCGTTTAAGAATAAAAATAATTAAGATTATTCTCTCTTTAAATATACGTAACTTCTATTGATATACGAGATTAATACTACACAGAGAAGTGGGATGTTTTCTTATGAATGAAATTGTTGATTAAAAAAGAATAAATTGTAATTTTAATGAGAATTTGTATGTGGGGGATTTATATATATGAACCGATAGTGCTTATAACCGGGATTTATATATAAGCACTGATTGTGCTTATAAACGTGATTTCGATAAATGAATCCCCCGCTTATATGCACAGCTTTTTTTGCATTTCCCACAGTGCTTATATCCGGGAAATGCTGAAAAAAACAAAATTGTTGCTTCCTTCATTGGCGGACAAATTGTTCTGTTTTGGCAAGTCAGCTGATTGCTTGCTGGTTTTTGCTGGGAAGGTGTCTGTTTACTTTTTACCATTTTCTTACAAAAGAGAATAAAAACTCCTTACTCTCTGAGAAAGTTCTTGCTGGACAATTCTTATTGGGAAAGTAACCAGACAGACCTATTATCTGTGATGCACACAGGCAAATTGTGAAAACGTACTCTTAGTCCCAATTTACATTAGGCGAGTTTACTTGCGGCAATTGTCAATTTGTAGGTGAGAGAGGGTGCTGAGAGGCAAAGGGTTACCATATGCCTCACCTCTCTCTCCTACAAAATGACAATTGCCGCAAGTAAACTCGCCTAATGTAAATCGGGACTTAGTTTTTGTGAACCATAAACAATTAAAAGTTTATGCAATTTTTTATTAATATTTTTTAATAATTAGCATTGTGGACGATTTTAGACAACATTAATGTTTAAAAAATGTTGAAATAAGTAATGAAACATCAAGAAACATCCCTTAAATTTGCCTCTCTCTCGATTTTGTTCAGCTCTGGACTGGAATAAAGTACCTATGCACAAAAGAGTACAAAAACGTCTTCACACCAGGGCTGTCAGATATGGCGATTTCTCGCCAAACGTGGCGATTTTTCAACGCGTTTGGCGACTTAATTTGGCGATTTTTGGCGGATTATAGAATAGTTGGCGATTTCGTTGGCTAATTTTAGGAAATGTCCTCTTTTTTATTAATTAAAAATTTTTTTTTTGTATTTTTATGTTTTATATGTAACGTTAAAAACTTAATTCAATTTGTAATATATTCCCAAAAAATCCATGCATGTGAATAATTTTGTAAATAATTACATAACAATGATAACATAGTATTTTTGCTTCGAGTGTAAATCAAAATTCTTAACGGTTTGGAAGATAGCGCTCATTTACTCAAAGAGTGACACATTTAAAAAATCAAGTTTCGAGAAAAACGCGTTTTAAGTTGTCGATTGAAATTTGACTAACCGACTTAAAAATAATATTACACAAAATAAAAAAAATTAATAAAAAATGACCTTCGCCTAATAGGCAAAATTTTCAAATAAAAATAAAAATCAGCTTGAGCCAGGCTGGGGTTCGAACCCACGTCCTTGAAAAACACATGGAAAAAAGTGTTGTCACGGCGTGTTAGTGTTCAGAACCAAACTCATAACTTTCAAAGGCTACGCTAAGCGTTTGTCATGAAAGCCATACAAAGATTTGAACAAAAAATTCAACTTTGTAAAAAAACAACTTGCATTTGAAAGAGGAAATAAGTTAGAGGATAGCGAAGCCGCCCCACAGTCGATGTGTCTGAGGAGCCTTCCTAAACCAAAGGCGAAACATGCATGTCACACAGTGGTGATTGTGTGGGTTCGTATCGTCGGCTTTCCTTTTTCAAAAAGCATCTTGGTCAGTAAGCTCGTCTCTAACGAGAAATTAATTAAAAAAAAAATTAATAAAAAATGACCTTCGCCTAATAGGCAAAATTTTCAAATAAAAATAAAAATCAGCTTGAGCCAGGCTGGGGTTCGAACCCACGTCCTTGAAAAACACATGGAAAAAGTGTTGTCACGGCGTGTTAGTGTTCAGAACCAAACTCATAACTTTCAAAGGCTACGCTAAGCGTTTGTCATGAAAGCCATACAAAGATTTGAACCAAAAATTCAACTTTGTAAAAAAACAACTTGCATTTGAAAGAGGAAATAAGTTAGAGGATAGCGAAGCCGCCCCACAGTCGATGTGTCTGAGGAGCCTTCCTAAACCAAAGGCGAAACATGCATGTCACACAGTGGTGATTGTGTGGGTTCGTATCGTCGGCTTTCCTTTTTCAAAAAGCATCTTGGTCAGTAAGTTCGTCTCTAACGAGAAATTAATTAAATAAAATAACTAGTTGGACCATATTTTGAAGAGAACTAGCCAGATATCAGTGCTAAATTTCTGTGCAAGATCAAGCATGACTTGAAGTGTTTTAGTGCTTCATAAATGCAAAAAACTTTTTTGATGATTTTTGCCAAACTCCTAGAAAATAAGCTGTATCTCGTTGAGTTTTCGAGATATTAACTTGAAAATTTGACACAAGATAAAGTAGAAGTCGTAGAAAAAATAGAAATTGTTAACTCAAAAAACCCATTTTTTGAATTATGCCACTCTTTGAGTAAATGAGCGATATGAGCCTGACAAAATACGTATGTTCTCTTTTTAAACCTGTGCCTGTCAGAATAGGGTCAATTTGTTCTTGTTGCACAGTGTTATTATTTACAAAATACGTTTGGACACACCACTGAATATTCTTGATCCGGGTAAATTCTGAATCGATACATGCATGTCCGTTTGTCTGTGGTAATCACTATATTTTCTAAACTAATTGAGATAATACGCAACAATCCTTTGTTTGCAGGCATTACAAATTCAAATATGGGCTATGGCCCATATACCTGTACCGCCCGATTTCAGTTTTTTTGTAGTTCTAGATAGTTCTAATATGGAATTTAAGGGTTCCAGTGGTCAAATCCGAAATTATTGCTAATTCGGTCGGAAAATGTAGTTAAAACACCTCAAGATACCTGAAATCGGTGGGTACAATTATATGGGGGCTATTCCAAAATATAGACCTATGTATGTCCATAATTTTTGATTGAGAAATTTCGTGATCACTTGGATTGAAAATGCCAACTTACAGCTAATTCGGTCAGAAAATGTAGCGAACAGTCGGGCTGTACTGTTATATATATATACGTATGTTATACCAACACGTAGGCCGATATAGACCATCATCGAACTTGACCTTCCTGCAAACAAAGGAGGCATTTGTGCAAAATTTTAGTGTCCTATCTCGATTTATCTGGATGCTAAAGTTATTAGCACAGACGGACGAACGGAGATGCATAGATCGACTTACAATTTCACCCTTATATGTATACTTTATAATGTCGTTACAAATGAAAAAACCCAACTTAATATAAACAGCTAAATGCTGTATACCTTTTAACATAAATTGACGAATTTTCGGTTTGGCGATTTTCGATACTTGATTTGGCGATTTGGGTAAAAAAAAACTGGCAGCCCTGCTTCACACGTTCAAATTCAATGGAAAAGTAAATTGAGAGTATAGGCGAGGAAGTAGAGGTGAATAAAAGGGGTACACACTAGAGCTGGCAGAGTAACGATAGTCCGATTATTGTTTTGACTGCTGTTGTAAAACAAAGGTTAATTCGGAAACCAAAGCAAGTTATTTCAGTTATTTGTCGCGAATCATTTAAAACATAAGTGCTTCTTAAGCTGGGTACACATAGTCAGTTTTGAATGTCGATATTTCGCAATTATCGATAACTGTCAAACCGTTCAGCAAGCACAAAACATTTTGTGGTTGCATGATGAATGACAAAAAATGAACGGCCACACTAGCAAGCAACAACAAAGCTGTCATTCAAAAATGACAATGTGTACCGAGCTTTAGTCCGATATAAACAATGCTTTACGACAGTGATCAAAACGATAGTCCGACTATCGATAGTACGCAGTACACACATGTACAGTGGCGGGAAATTCTAGCTCTGTTCCTTTACGTGCAAGAATCTTCAAGTTTTACACCTTTTTACTCGAAAAGCGTTCCATTACTTCAGACACCATACAATTCATATGGAAGCAGATTACAACTTTTGCTACTTTTGCCGGTTTTACCACTTTCAAAAGTAAAGGAACAGACCATCTGCTTTCTTTTCTTTACTCAGAAGTCACACGTTCAAAATGTATGGTATGTAAATTGAGTGTATGGGCGAGTGAGACGAGAGGTATAAAGAAGGGTAAAAAAATTGACACGCAAATTATTTGCGTGTCTAAACCACAGCCGATCAAGAAGAGGGCACACAAAATTCTCAATATTTGCAACTTTTGACAGTGTGTTAGTAACGTTGTATGCACGCATGCTGCAAAACAAAAACAAATCAAAACATTTGTGTGCTCTTTCGTTGCGTTCGGGTCGTGTGTGTGTGAATTGCCGAAAAACTTCGTAACTTTAACAATATCAAAGTACGACATTGCTCTAAACTGATCGGAAATTTTAACAGAAATTGAGAAGAAAATTTACCATTCATGTTTGAACGTGTGAATTCGGACTTACTCTTAATCGCAGCCATAGTTAATACTTCGTTTACATTTACGAAATCCACTCGATTTCAACTGTCAATTCCTTTGCCGTCAAATGAAAACTCATCTGAAATCGATTGGATTTCATATGACGTTTGAGTAATGGAATTGACAGTTGAAATCGAGTGGATTTCGTAAATGTAAACCAAGCATAAGACAACAACAAATAAAAATATCCCCATTTTTAAATAGTTTCAAATACAGTGAGTCACAATCAAAAGTATCCACTTGAGTTTCTTTCATTACAAAACACGTTTTACACTTGCACTTAAAACAGGTGTTTTGGGAGTTTACGTCATTTATTTGACATATATTAGTTGTGTTCCTTTACTTACCTGAGGTTACCATTTGTTACCATTTTTAACCTGCAAAGCGTTCCTTAACCCCATAAAGTGGTAAAACTGGAAGCAATTTTTAAGAGAGTGAGAAAGGAGAGAGAGCAAAAATGCCTTTCTCTTCTACCACAGGCTACCAGCAAAATTTCTACAGGTAAAAAATGGTAGAATTGAAAAGCGGAAGAAAAAGGCGAACACTGACAAAACAAAATTAAAAACTGTGAAATAATAGAAGAAAATTGAATTTTTATGTTTCTTTTTGACATTGCTACCAGTAATGGTACCAAATTTCAGCAAGTTCGGTAAAATAAAGGGTCTAACTTCAAAACAACGAAATTCGAAAGATACCGTTCCATGGGGGCTATATCAAAACGTCGATGTATAACTACAAATTTCTGTAGTAAAGTTTTTAGTCTCAAAGAAGACTAAATACCAAATTTCCCATAATTCGGTAAAACCATCAAAATAACGTGGACCGATGTAGCCCATTTGCAAATACCAAACATCCTGGGAGTAATAGAAACCTCTTTACAAAATTAGAAAGCTCTATCTTAAAAATTGCGAGCTCTATCTTTATTTCAACAGACCGACATGGTAATATCGACTTACAATTTTATCCTGATCAATAATATATGTATATGCTTTATAGGGTCTCTGATGAATATTTCGATGTGTTACAAACGGAATGACACATTTAAATATACCCTCCATATTATGGTGGAGGGTATAACAAGTAAGAACGGCTTTAGGTTCGACAGGGTCGAACTTTTTATACCCTCCACCCCGAAATCTGTTGAAGTAAATAGGAACAATTAGTTTCCTTTTGTTTATGAAAGTACAAAGCTCTTCCTCCACGTTAATAGGCCATTTAGATATGATCTCATTAGCCGGATTTAGCCCATTATCAGGATTTATTTGCTAAATCTGGCGATAATCTACCAGATTTTCCATTCAAAAATATATCCTCGTATTGAGTGTATTTGTTTTAAATCTGGCATAAATCCTCGTATACAACTCTGTTTTTTGCAACATGTTGGTAGAAAATACAAAAAGTTGCAAGCTGGCACAAGAAACAAGGTAAATGCATCGGTGAATTGCTACACTAAAAATAATTTAAAATGTAAAAATTTATAAACAAGGCGGAAAAATTATATTTGTTTTGATGTACAAAGTTGATTTTAATCAACCAAGACTAATATTTATAATGTCTAAACGATAAAATAATTCGTTTATTTATTTGCTCTTTAGTTAGCATTAGTAGCATAATGTGCTAACATTTTCAGTATTAAACAATACCTTTATAATTTTACGTATGTTTTTTGACAAAATTCAATTTGCAAAAAATTCTTTTGACGTTTCACATTCTTTCAGATGGGCTGATGCATCTACCTTGGTAATTGTGCTATGAACAAAAATCAGCTGACTAAATCCTCCAAAATGTATATCTAAATGCAATGAGATTTGTACTGGATTTATTAAATCCAGTCGAGGATTTATGGCTAGTCTAAAGGCCTGCGTACATAAGCCGCTCTGCCTGATTGCCTTGCTTTCCTGCTTCATTTCTGACGTAATAAAAATAATAGAATAAAGACGAAATTTTGAACTGGGTTGCCATCAGTTGGAAATTGGGTCGGCCTTCTTTGTTCTTTTATTTTTTATTGAAGCAGCAAAGCAAGGCAATCAGGCAGAGCAGCTTATGTACGCAGGCCTTTATGGCTTATTCCTTGGAGAAGTAGAATACCTTATGCTTGATTTAGACTATTCATAAATACTCCATTGGATTAAATAAATCTAATACAAATCTTTCGGCATTTAGATATACCTTTTGGAGGATTTAAATGAGAGTCAGCTGATTGTTGTTTATGTATACACAACAGCAAACAAAAAAGTACATCGCATTCTTTTGCCATCGCCACTATAGACGTTTGCAGATGTCTAAACAAATATCGAAACTTAAAACAAATATTGAAAAACTTTTTATTTTAATTATTTTCGATGTCCTTATTTTATTTTCTGTTTTTCATGTTTTGTTTGCAAATCGTATTTGACATTTAGCAAAAGTTGCGTGGAAATATGTAGTTGCAACTTTTGGTACTTTTCTAGCAACATACGTATACGAGGATTTAATAGCCCGTTTAGACTAGTACTTTTAAATCGACTCGATTTCTAAATCCAACTTTCAAATCCTAGTTGTTTACACTAGTCTATAATGATATAAGATACCAGTCAGCTGATCTTTGTTTACGTATACATACACGAATTTGCAAAAAGAATTGCTTGAAAATTAAAAATGGAATACTGCACAAATAATCTGAAAAATTGCTATTAAATATGTTGTTTACAATATATATTAAATTAAAGCAACATCCGTTTTATTTTTATTTAATATTTTTTTTTTTTATTTTTCCGCTTCTGTTTGTTTTTGTGCGTTTGTGTTTACAGTTATTTGAAAAATGTAAATAATAGGGTTATGACTTTTTTACAACCTCATATCCCTGTGTCATATTTGGATGAGCTTTTGCATAAGATTAGATAAAATCTTAATTACAAGGTGATTCGATAGAAAAAAGCTCACTCACAAAAAGCTTTTAAAGTTTTTATAGATGAGCTTTAGGGAAAAAGTTTTGGAGTCACTTTAAGCACATAAATAACTCAAAACAATCGTTAAAGCCACACGACAAAGTGGTTTGTGCGTGACCTTTTTTGGTAATGGCATCAGTTGAGAACGACTGGACTAATTTGGATAACTCTTATTTTGAAATGTTCGCTAACTCAACTTTGATTTTTATGCAAAGAAGATTTGACCACGCACTCTTTTAAATCTACTACATTTTTCAATTTTTATCTTTTCTACAAAAACTACTGAACCAATTTCCCTGCAATTGTCAGGGAATGTACAGGGATGGCTGAAATATGCTACAAATTTAGTTGAATTTCGGAGGGGCGGGGTACTATAAAAATGCTATATTTACAATAATTACGAGTATATCGGTTTTGAAATTAATTTGCGACACAATTGTGGCTGTGTCTCCGACCTTACCTACTTTTTAGGACCCAAAGACCACGCACAATTTTTAAATATGTTACATCTAAAAAATTCCGGACGGGCCATATTTAAAAAAACGCCATATCATTATGAATACAAATCCTATGACGGTATTAGGTTTTTATGTTTTTTTTTTTTTTAATTTTAAATTTACCCCCTGTTTTTGTAAAAGTTTTTATTTTTCTAACTCGAACTGTCAAAATTTCTAGATCGATTTACTCGCCTCAGCGCAAATGTAGAGCTCTGATTTTTAAAAGAGGAATTCTTAGCGGGAGTGTAAAAAAATCGAGATGTACAGGAGCCAGAATGAAGTCCGAAAATTCTACCAAAGAGTCAAGCATCAAACTGATGGCTTTGGTACAGGCACATCCTCCTGTAGAGACCAGCAAGGTAATTTGGTAACTGATACAGATAGTGTACTCAGGATATGGAAAGAACATTTTTCAAATCTGTTGGTATCCAATAGCAGCGAAGACGACGAAGATACCACAGTGCCAATCCCAGAAGATGGTATTGAATGTATACCGCCCAGCCAAGATGAGGTAAAGACAGCAATAAATCGGCTGAAGAATAATAAGGCAGCAGGGGCCGATGGCTTACCAGCCGAGCTGTTCAAAACCGGAGGCGACACGCTGATAAGGTGTATTCATCAGCTAGTTAGCACCATCTGGCAGGAAGAACGAGTATCCGACGATTGGAACCTGAGTATCCTGTGCCCCGTCCACAAGAAGGGAGATAAGACTGTATGCTCTAACTATAGGGGCATAAGTCTACTCCCTATTGCCTACAAGATCGTGTCAGGGATATTGTGCGAACGACTAAAGCCAATGGTCAACGAGATTATTGGACCATACCAATGCGGCTTTAGACCTGGCAAGTCCACCATTGACCAGATATTTACCCTGCGGCAAATCCTGGAGAAGACCCAAGAGATGCAGATCGACACCTACCACCTTTTTGTCGATTATAAAGCAGCCTTCGACAGTCCGCTGCGCTCAAAGTCCGCAAAGCTCATCCGGCTTTGTAAAATGACTTTAACTGACACGAGGTCCTCAGTTAAAATAGGAAAGAACATCTCCGAAGAGTTTGGTACCAAAAGAGGTTTCAGACAAGGAGACAGCCTTTCGTGTGACCTCTTCAACATCCTGCTAGAAAAGGTTATACGAGAGGCAAACGTCAAAAGAAGTGGCACAATCTACACCAATAGTCACATGATACTTGCTTATGCTGATGATATAGACATCATGGGTCGATCAGTAAAAGAAGTAACTGATACCTTTATAAAGGTCGAAGGAGAATCTGCTAAAGTGGGTCTGGCGGTAAACGGTGAGAAGACCAAGTTGATGGTGTCGACGCGCAATGCGTCCATTGAGCTCGGACCGACTGTGGAAGTTGGTTCCTATAATATTGAGGTAGTAAAAGACTTCGTCTACCTCGGCACCTCCGTCAACACAACAAACGACATCAGTTGTGAAATAAAAAGAAGAATTGTATTGGCCAACAGATGCTACTTTGGATTAAGTAAGCAGTTTAAAAACAAAGCCACATCTCGTCAAACAAAAATAACGCTCTACAAAACACTGATACTACCCGTGCTGATGTATGGCTCCGAAGCCTGGGTACTTGCGCAAGCAGACATGGCAGTGCTTGGTGTCTTTGAGAGAAAAATTCTTCGAAAGATCTACGGACCAATCTGCGTTGACGGTGAATATCGACGTCGCATGAACCACGAGCTGTATCTGCTATACAACGACATGAATATTGTTAAACGTATCGAGATGCAGCGATTGCGTTGGCTAGGCCATATCATAAGAATGAGCGATGATGAACCCGCTAAAAAGGCGTATGAATACATGCCACATGGCGGTGCACGCAGAATTGGCAGGCCAAGGAATAGATGGCGCAAACAAGTGGATGATGAGATGACAAGGCGCGGTATTCCAGAGTGCAAAGCAACAAATAGAGAGGAATGGAGATCTCTTCTTAGTTCGGCCTATAGAACAAATGTTCTGTAATGGGCCAGCTAAGTAAGTAAGTAAGAATTCTTAACTATATATGGAACGCGTCTACGAAAAATTAGGTCCGTATGTCATCTGGGGGCTGAGCTATGGATGCCTGAATTATTACGAATATAGACGAACGAACAAAAAATAGTTACAAAAACAGGGGGTTAATTTTTTTTGCAGAAACTACTGAACCGATTTTCCAGAAATTGTTAGGGATGGCCCCCGAAAACAGCCTACATATTTTATTGAATTCCTTTGTGTGATATTTTAAATAAAACACTATATTTGCAAAAATTGCACATGTATAGGTTTAAAAAATGTTAGATTAATCTACAATCTAGGTACTTCTTTGGGGTCTAAAGACCCGAACACGCCTGTTTTTTAAAATATGTTATTACTCCAATACTACTGAACCGATTTCCATCAAATTTGCAGCAAAAGCTCAATGTTTGCCCTTGTTATGTATATTTTATAAATTTCGGAGGAGATGGGGTACCTTCCCAACGCTTTTTTTAAACGTTGTATGTATAAGCCAAATTTATGATTATATCGGTTTCAGTATAAATTTTGGGAGGCAAACCCTAGGTACATATTTGGAGCCAAAATACCAGACCACGCCCATTTTTTTAAATATGTTACATCTTGAATACTGATGACAACACCCACTCTTTCAATACATTATTTCTCCAAAACTACTGAACCTAATTTCATGCAATTTTGAGAAAATGTTCAGGAATGTTGCGTGGTCCAAAATGCTAAATATTTGCAGATGAATTTCGGGGACTTATTGGTATATGATAGCTTTATTTGCTAAAGTTATGAGTGCATCGCCTTGCAAGTTAATTTTCGAGACAACGATCCTTGCGCCCCCGATCAAGAAAAACGATATATTTACAAATTTCTTAAAATGGATAGGTTCAACGGTCCATCAGCCATGGAAAATTAAAACATATAAATAAGTCTCAATAAGCGGGAGAATTCGACTTCACCATTTTTTAACTTTTATAATTAGGGTAAAGACAGGGGACATGGACGATAACGAATCCTTAAGAAAAGAAAGGTTACATACAAAATCTGTTGATAAATTTAAAACCCTCCTAGCACAAACCTAGCACAATTCAGTACAACTCAGCTTTTATCGAAATTCGAAAATTGCAATTCCATCGGATACCACATCAAAGAAATAAAGGCGAAAAAGGCACATAACAGAAACATCAAGAAACTCCACCAAAAATGTTTTTCGGCATTATCGTAAAAACTATCGTTAATCATTTGCAAATATTATTATTGCCGATTATTAGATTATTAGAAATCGAAGGTTTTCCTGCCACAAACTGAGCGACGAGTGTGTGTCATTCTCGAACAAAATATCCGCAAAACTATCGAGAAACATTCGAAAACGATATCGTTTTCGATTGCAATGGTATGGTGGGATACTACAACTAATACAACTCAGGGCCAAACCTATAGCTCTGCGTGTTGCGTGTGCGTTCAAAAATACAAAAACAAAATACATGTATTTCAAATTGAACCTCAACAACAACCACAAAGAAATTTGTTTTTGTTTGTAACGTTACTGTCACCGATACATGTAAACAAAACAAGGAAATGTCTATAAATTTTTGGAATTTATAAAACTAATATTTTTCACAGTTGATTGAATATTTTGGAAAACATGAATGAAAATTCGTTACATTTTCAATTAGAATGTTTCCACATCATTCCACTAAATTCATAATTTCTCGCAGAAAGTAGAATTCTTGCAAAAATGTTTGTGGTCGCTGGAAATTCATTGAAAAAGGAGAACCTGTCTCCAACTTTTGTTTTTGAAATCAATGAAGCCCATGTTTATTAGGACTTTATGTTTTTCAAATTTAACAAAAAACCACACATATTAACATTTATTGTACCGCCTCAATAAGCGGTGTTTTAGTGTGCGGCACGTCGTTCGGACTTGGAGGAGGTTACTTTTAATTGATATGAAGAAATCTTTATGGGAAATATTTTTTTTCTGATGAATATATTTTTCTTAAAAATATGTATATATCCCTAATGTACATCGAAATAGAAATAAATACAGTCGGACCTCGATTATCCGTGATGGTCGGGACCGGAGGCATTACGGATAATCGATTTTCCCGGATAATGGAGGCAATGCTTTTATGCAGTTTTTGAACATATTTTTGAGTAAAAATGATATAGTATTGTACAATAATATGAAAATCTGTAATTTTAATTAAAATTGTTACGGTAATCCACCAAATTTTAAAAGGATACATAATATCATCATCATCAGATTCATCTGAATTGACTTTGCCCAATGGTTTTTGTAATACTAAAAATACACAAATTGTGTAATACGGGAGAATTTCCAGTTTTCGTTTGTTTACCTTTTGTTTGCTTAATCAGATTAATTGGAAAGTGTGTTTTTACTCCCGGGCAATGAAGTTTATAACGAAAAATAGAAGAAATGGAAAAAGTCCAACATTTCTTTTCTATCACGGATAATGGAGGTTCCCGGATAATCGATTCACGGATAATCGAGGTTCAACTGTATATAAGGGCCAAAACTATAGCTCTGCTTGTTGCGTGAGCGTTCAAAAATACAAAAACAAAATACATGTATGTATTTAAATTTTAAATGTCGTATGGAATTTGACACTAACGTTACAACCCAGTTTAGTTAGCTGTGTATTGCTGTTACCTTTTTTTGTTCTACCATGACCACCATCGAAGAACAAATACTAAATACCTATACCAGTGCTGACCAGCGAGCCCTTACTGAAAGCAAGTGAGCATACATTACTGTGTGTTTTACATTGAAAGTTACGCTCACTTGCTCTCAGTAGGGGCTCGCAGGTGAGCACTGACCTATACTAACAAATTTCTGGGGGAACGTTTCATAGCTCCAAAGAAGACTAAGTCCCAAATTTCAGCTATTTCAGTGGCTAGGTGGCTTAAACCTTCAAAATACCGACAATCTGGGGGCTATAGCAAACCGTGGACCTTTCTGGGAGAAAGTTTTGAAGCCACAACGAAATATAAATGCCAAACTTCAGACATTTCTATCATTAGTGATGCAGCCGCTCGCCATATACATGCTGATCGAATACCGAAGTGAGACCAGGGGGTCGATTATGGATAGCAACCCAACTCCAGTTGCTTTGCCCACAATAAATTTAACTTTTTTACAATTAAATTAATAGCTCAAGATTCAAAAGGCTGGTATTGAATGAATTTGACAAAAATTTCTGTCGTTTAACTTATTTTAATTCTACGATTTTCTCTTCTGGCAACGTAACTACAGTTGGGTTGCTATCCATAATCGACCCCCAATCTTCCCGGCAGAGGCGACTAGGGATACGTAATCCAAGTCAAAAATCGACTATTCGATCTTTCGATTTTTACCTTCAATGGAAAAGTCGACTTTTCGATCATTCGATTTTCACCTTCAACAAAAACGTCGATTTTTCGATCTTTCGATTATGATCAAAGTCGACTAAAATCGATTTTAGAGCTTTTTTGATACATATCGCTGTCAACAGAGGGTGTTATTACAATATTTGTCATTTGTCGATTTCTCTATAACCAAAGGTCTACTTCGATTTTTAGACTTTTCAAACCAAATAGTCGACTAATCGATTAATCGAAAGTCGACTTGCCTATCTCTAGAGGCGACGGGATTAGCAAATATGCGCGATGCCAACCCCAGAGTCGGGGATCTGACAGTGGATGTAACCAGGTTGGTCGGTGAGCATAATCGGAACAAGTGATCATCTGAAGGGTTGAATAACAGGACCTCATTCACGTTTGGCGACGTTACGCTGACAAATCCGAAGAGGTGCCCAAGTTATTTCACTAGACAGTTTGTCTAGCACCCCGTGAGCGACGGGGCGAAGAGAAGATTACTACGTCGCATTAGATATCTTTCTGCTGAGGATGAACCATCACAATTTACAATGGATGATATTGCGAATTTCATTATGACAGTGAAAGGGTCGAAAATTGGTATTCAGTCTTTTTTTTTTTTTTGTCAGTACATATCCAGGTTTTGATAAAGCCATCTTAGAACGGTTTTGAAAGTTATGACCTCAATATCCAAACGAAATGGCTGAAATATGGTATTAAGCCCTCGTTGGTTAGTCTTGGTTGGGGGTATAAAACTGTTCACCTGAAATTTTTCGGTATAGTCCCCAAAGAACGGTACTTCCCGATTTTCGCTATTTTAAAGATTGTGGCCTCAATATCCCAGCGAAATGCTGAAATTTGGTAGTCTTGGTTGGCGGTATAAAATTTTCACTTGAAATTTTTCGATTTACGATTTAGATTATGGCCTTAATATCCCACCGAAATGGCTGAAATTTGGTATTTAGTCTTCGATGGTGGTATAAAACTGCCCAACTGAAATTTGTCGGTATTGCACCACGTCTTCATATAGCCCCCACTGAACGGTACCTCCAGATTTTCCGTATTTTGAGGGTTGGGCTCCCAATATCCCACCGAAATGGCTGAAATTTGGTATTTAATCTTCGAAGGAGATATTGAACTTTCCACTTGAAATTCGTCAGTAAAGGTCCACGGTACATCGATGTCTCATTGGTATTATATCTTGTTCAAATTAGCGATATTTTGTTGTTGTATGTATCATATACATATATTATTTCTATAATTTCTTTCAGTTAACAGCAGCAATGTCATATAAATGTATCATCATTATCGTTGGCTTTGATAAAAATCGAGATGGTTTAGAAGCAGATATCAAAGCAATAAAAGGCGCCTTTTCCGAACATTTCGAAGTTGAGCTTGTATCGTTGATTAATGAAGACCGTCCCACAATAGCAGAAAAGTACGAAGAATGTAAGTAGTCGCTAAATTGATAGACATTTTGATCTATGATGGGTTCACTTATGTATCCTCCATGCATAACATTACGATCTTGATTGTGGAAAACCAGTTTTTTAATTTTATTTTTACTATGCATTTTTATCTTTTTACGATATCTTTTCGACAGTTGAAAAACCAGAATGGTTGGAAAAATTTAATGAAGCGAGATTTGTTACTGTTTTCTGTCTTTGTCATGGCACAGCGGATGGTCAAATTAAACTCAGCTCCAAACGTGATACTGCGAATTGCCATAATGGAGTCCTTGAATATGATGAAGTAAAAGACGCCAAAAGGTTATTACTGAATCCTCTATTCAAAATAGAGCAGCTGGATATGAAACTTAAGTGGTTAGTTGTACAGGCTTGTCGTGGAAATATGAATGATTATCGACCGATGCAACGTGATGGAGAGGCTGGCGTATTTCCCGATTATAATTTTGTTTCGTATTGTACAGGTGAAGGTACTGTTAGCTTTCAAGTTGGTCATGGAGGTAAGGCGTACATTCAGTTACTCTGCGAAGAAATCAGACTGAATATTAGAGAGAAATCTTTATGCGAAATGCTAAGAAGTGTACATGCAGCTGTAGAAAGATTTGGCGAAACACAAAATTCCACGACCTTTGCAAGGCCTTCTTACATAGGCAGTGTAGATGATTACAATTTCTTTCAATAACTAATATGGCATAATTTAATCTCAACAAGGCTGAATCAGCAGGCATTTGTATAAATCTAAGAAAAGTATTCACACACAAAACACTGCTCAATAAGTTGCCGGTGTCCCGGCTTAACCTCCTATGCCATCATAGCGATTATGAATCTTCACGTAGGGAGCTACTCACAAGTGAGTTGCAGTTCACTTTCACCTGCTCGAGCTATTATGATTGAGCAGGGAGGAGCACAAAAAGTGAACAAGGGTTGACAAGTCGGAAAATGGAAAATAATGGCGCGACTTGTGAACCCTTGAAATAATAATTTGTGTTGCCATACCGTCATTTTTTGCACAAATAACTTTGAGATTAATTAATTCTTATTTTTTGTAAAAAAAATAAATAAATTTTCAAATTAATAAACATTTCTAGCAAGAAAAATGTCAGTTATTAACAATCCACTGTAAAAGAACATGGATATTGGTAAAAGAAAATACAACATTAAAACAACATGGCAACATCTGTAACAGCTGTTCTTTTGTTTTGGCAGATATGTGAAAATTGTTTATTTACACTGAAGAATTCGTGAAATTTATTGGAAAATCGTAAAAAAGTGAACAAATGTCGTTTAAAAACGTCATTAAATGGCTACAATAAGTAAATGTTTAATGTTGCATTTTGGGTGATAACAGAAATGACAAATTCTGAGGAATACCAAGGAAATGAAGTGGAAGTTGTGTTTAGCACCATCTCCCATTCTTTCCAAGACTGCGACCCTAAAAGATCCAAATCGTGTACATTACTCTCTCTAGGAATAACAATTGCAGACAGAATGCAGAATGTACCTTTTTGATCTGTCCATACCTGAAAACTCGATTTAGGCCTTCCTTCACTGATACATACCACGGGCAACGTTTTAGTTACAGTACTTGCTCGGGCATTACCGTGAGATAGGGATGGCTCTCACGGTAATGCCCGAGCAAGTACTGTAACTAAAACGTTGGGTGGGTTGGCCCGACACACTAGGTCCATCAAGAATGATCTTCACGTTCTAGAGAGGGAAGCCCAACCATACTGGATAGAATCCCCTGCTCAACAAGCATTTCAAGTAGTTTTGAATAGCTTTCACATAGTCGCAGGTTCTAATGTAAACAAATATAGTGTGAATAAAGTTCACAACAAACCAGAGTAGTTTTTGCTCAACTATACTTGGGATATTGCAGTCGTCTAAATTCTTAGGCAAATATTGATAGCACCATGCACAGCACTCTGCGTCTTTTAATGGTGCGATGCCAAACCTAGTCATATAACTCCAGTGGATAGTTACATGCCATTCTTGGAACTGAAGGTAGACCCAATTTTGTACCAAATTCTGAAAGAATTCAGAGATTCAGACCGAATTCGTAAAGAACTCTGAAAAAATGTTAGCGGTCAATGTCCTAAGCTTTAAAAAACAAGAACATTCGTTTTATGCAACTATAAACATTATGGTAGAAATTTATAATAATGATATTTCTTTCTTTTTATAAGAATAAAAACAAAAACGCCCATTTGTTTTTAAATTTTTAAGTTGACCTCAAGCCAAATTAAAACCAACGAAAATAGCGTCCAAAGGTCAACAATAACCTCACAACATAAAAAATCTCTTATTATTTTTTGTTACTTTCAACCTAAAATACAATTAATTATCATTACAGATACAAAATATTCGTATTTTTTAAAATAAATGTTCACACTTAAATTTTTTTGTTCAACTCACTTTGATTTCGGTAGTGAGAAATTTCAGCAGAAATTTGCCTCTTTTTCTCACTTTTTTTACATTTGTAATAGCTAATTTTTTCACGAACGTGAGTTTTGCTCACCCTCTTGTTGTTTATAATAAGGGAACAGTGAGAACATAACATCACTCACGGCGATATGATGTTTATAATAGGGGAGGAGGCGAGAAAGAGAAAACTCACGGTGAGAGGCCGTTCATAATTGGGCTGCATATGTCTCAGACCTCTCTCCATCAATATGGCAATTGCCGCAATGAAAATTGCCTAATGTAGATATGAATATTATGAGGATTTATTTGGCGTGCACCCAAGAGATTTAACTGTTATTTAAATAAATGTTGTTTAAGTAATATGTATGTAATAATTATGATGTTCACATTTAACTTCTAACAAAAAAATTGTCAAAAAGAATTGAAAATAAAATTCTCAAGTGTATTCTCATTGGTTTCCATAACCGATACAAGTTTTTCAGTGTAAGTATTATTCTCATCCAAGGCATATTTGTAGAAGGTAGAAGTAACAATAGGCTGTATTTTTACTTTTTTTGTAAATTGGGTTTCCAAAATGTAATAGGGTCTACTCATGAAATTTTAAAGTTCGAAATTTTCATCCATAAGATAATTCGTTTTATTTCAAACGTGTAATAAAAACGAACCACGACAGTTCTGAATGCTTTATATTTTAGAGTTGGGCAATCTCGTTCAATTGAACGATTCGCATCGCTATCTCGTTCCATGGTCACCAGTAATTTCTTTGACAAAACTGTGTATACTTAATTTCACACGTTGGATTTTATGATGTTACTCATTCGTCTTTGAACGAGGACAGTGATCCGGATCGTTCATTTTAACGAGATTGCCCAACTCTATTATATTTACACTTCCCTAAACTGCAAGGAAGTTTTAAACGAAATTGAGAACAAAGGGGTCGATTATGGATAGCAACTCAACTGTAGTTGCGTAGCCGGAAAAGAAAATCATACAATTAAAATGAGTCAAACGACAGAAATGTTTGAAAAATTCATTTAATATCAGTGTTTTGAACCTTCAGCTACTAATTTTATTGTAAAAAAGTAATTTCAATGTAGAAATTGGATTTTTTATCATTAAATTTGCTTTCGGCAACGCAATTGGAGTTGGGTTGCTATCCATAATCGACCCCAATATTTGCCATTCCAGTTTGAACGTATAAACACGGACTATGTAAGAACAAAGTCGTTGTTACAAGGCGTCTACACCAGACAATTTGTCTTCAAATACAACTCCGATTTACTATGAGATAGTTTTGGAAATTCGTACTTATGTGTACGAAAGACTGGGTATATGCAAATTGAAATAAGTAAAAATAAATAAATAATATTTGTACCAAAAATTATTGTTATAGCATCAAACATTTTTTGGATTTTTTTTTTTAAAATGGAAAACCCAGTTTTACAAATTTTTGTCATATGAGTAGCTGACTTATACACTGTCACAATGTTCACCACCTGGTCGGCTGAAATGAGACTTTCCCTGAACATTTTGGTCGATGCTGACCTGTTTCTGACCACTAACTACAAAGATTTGGGCGTAACGTTCGCCACAGCTATTTGCGACAAGATCAGAAGTAGGAACAAGGTTATCAAGGGCTGTCCGGCACCGATCGGGTTGCTGACAAAGAAACCTTGTTGGTCTCTTATCAAGCAATGGACCGGTCTGTGGTAAGCTGTTGTGTGGCGCCAGTATGGCATGCAAATGTTAGATCTTCGCAATTAAAGAATATTCAAATTAAATAGCATTCATACAGTGTGAATGCAGTACTTAAAAGGCAAATACCAGTGGTTTATTCTAGTTAAAATCCGGACGATGCAGCCGCATCAATTCATATTGGGCTCAAATTGATGCCACCATACCCAAACATGCCTGCAGATTGGGACACGCTACATTTGTTTGGCAGCTCAGCTAATCCCACTCACATGTCTCTTGATTCTTTATGCACGCAGCCAGTCAGGGATGCAGAATTTTTTAATCTGGATGCAGAGGAACCAGGAAATAATACACGACCGAACATATTTGCGTTGCTAACAACGTTTTATGTCACTGGCCTCCATTCCAATAAATCTGAGGTTTGTCATATTAAATTTTTTTAAATAATTACGGTGAAAATTAATGCTTTTACTATATCTGATATTTGTAGACATACAAAAGCGTTTACCGCACCACACCCCTGCAGTGTCCTGCACGATTTCGTCATTTTTAGAATTTGTTTGTATATTTTATTTCGGAAAAATTCAAATTTTGTCCATTGGGCCCCATACGACCCTGACGACATCACACATTGTCAACAAGTGCTTTGTCAACTTACAGACACACACTGAAAATAAAAAGAAGAATCTTTTTTGTTTTTTTATAATTGTTTTTATTTAAATATTTAGTTTTTTGTTTTCGTTTTTTTAATTAATAATTTTAAGATTGTTTTGTTTTTAGGTGTAATTGAAAATTAAAAAAGGGGAAATTATACATATCATTTGAATACACAATATAGATTCTAAATTTCATGAGGTTGTTGTATAAAGTGAAAAATGAGAAGAGTTGTTCTCTTTAGGAAATTATTTTGGATGTGATTTTCAATGCAACGAAGAAAATAGAAAGAGAAACAATATATTTTGTTAATGATTGGGCAGAGGAAAAGGTGTTTGTGGTGGCGGTGTTAAGGTAATATATGTTGTTCTTGTTTTTATTGTTATTTTGTTGTTTTGCAAGCTTTAAAAGTAAAACAAAGGGAATACTTTATATAATAATAATCATTATCGACATCATCATCAGGTGTTGGGGAAATAAATAAGTTTGCAGTATTGCATTTTTTTTTGTTTTCTTCTTCTTTACAATTCACGACGTAATACAATTTCCTCAAAAAAGTTTTGTTGTTGTAAACCCATAATCATTTCTCTACATTGTTTTTAATATGCTTAAGGAGTTGTTTTTATTTATTTATTTTTTTATATCAAACACCTTGCGCCTGCTCTTCATTTGTTTCAAAGTCAAAATAAAAATAATAAACTACAAAAATTACCCCCCTCAGTTTCGAATTACTAAGCAACTTCCAATCCAATTACAATTCAGTGTCACCAGAGTAGGTGGTGTGTTGTTGTATCCATTATTCTTTCTATATATAATAAACTTTCTTTATCCCCCGACCAGCAGACCGAAAATTTTTCTTAATACGCTCCTTCTTCTCTTCCTCCATCATCTTCTCGCTTAGTTTCATTTCTATACATATCTGCGGTATTGCTACTTCAGTCTTCGACAGCATACTTTTGGGTCCATTCTCGTGCATTTTTAATGGCCTCAGCCTCATTGACTTTCCATAATTCAGCGACATCATTGGCCAAAGGATCATCGGGATTTGGAGCGCTAAGCAGTGCCTGAATCGACAACAAAATGGTGCGAATTTGTAAGGCAGGACTCCACTTATCCTTAAGTACATCCAAACAGATACGACCTAAACGATCAATATTTGGATGATAGATTTTTGTGATAAATCTAACTTTTGGTGCCGACATTGGATAGTCTTCGGGCAAAAAGAGTTCCAATTTAAAGATGCCACCTTCGAATGGTGAATCCGTTGGACCTGTTACAATGACATGGAAATATCGTGCATTGTTTTCATCGGGAATGGCATTGATACCCGGTACGGGTTCTTGCATTAAACGTTGTGTTTCCTTGATAATGCGACGGGGTAAGCTGGACATGTTTGTTAAATTTGTTGGGTTTTATGCTTCTAATTAAAAAAATAATATTTTTTGTTTGGATATCACCTTCTCCACACTTTCTGCCTCGGTGTTCAACTTCTATCCGAATGATGGATGCACTGTAGCAGTGACTGCTTCAATTATATTATTGGAAACACTGTAAGTAAATAAAGAAAATTGAGAGAAACAAAAACATTGGTTAATCACAACTTGGGTATTAAACTGAGATTGTATTAGGATGCACCGTAATATTTGAAGTAATATTTATCTAAATACAAGCATGCGTAAATAAACGTAAGGGCGTAAATAAATGAATCTTGAATCAGAAAGCAATTCGAAGTCAAAGTACCACCCATTGCCATCGCCCTTGTAATAAGAAACCCATAATTAACATACATATGCTTCCTCGAAAAGGGATAGGGATATTTTCAAATACAAAATGTACCTTTATCTTAACACTTAATACTACGTCCACAATTTTTGGTGGAGAAATTTTCAATTTACATCAAAAATATAAAATTTAGAATATCCTTAATCGGGAGCTGATATTTGGGGGCTATTTAAAATTTCAGAATTTTTATTTTTTTATTTATTAATCAACTTTACAATAATTCTAAGCCATCGGCCCAATTAAAATGAATTATATTACATATTTGTATGTTATCACTACTCAAGAGTGCATATGAAACTTTATATATATGAAAAAAAATCCTATAGTTACGAAAATACTTAAAGCCATCAGGCAAAAAATTCATACAAATATTTATATTCCCACTCAAAGTAATTAAAAAATCTAGCAGAAGAAACATAATAAACTATAGAAAATAATATGCAAAAATCATATAAAGATTAACTGACACTTAAAAAATGAGATCATTTAAAAACAAAAGGAAAACATTCCAATCTGACGATGGAAAGATCTAATCAGTCTAAGTGATGCAGAAGATGTCTTGAGAAAGCTGCCAGTGATACATATATTAAATACCTTGAAATTGTTAGGTAAAACATTATAAAGAAGCGCTACTCTAACTAGGAATGATCTATCCATTAGATAAGCAACACTAGAGATATTCAATTGATTTCTTCTAGTAGAGGACATGGTAGAACAAGAAAAGGTAGCAGCAATACCCAGCTGACTGAACTGGGTTGTAGTGTTAGTGTCAAATTCCATTCGACATTTTATGTATTTATTTCTATGTTCGATGTATATTAGGGATATATATTTTTGAAGAACAAATGTATTCATCAGAAAAAAAAACTATTTCCCATAAAGACGGCTTCATATCATTGACATGTAACCTCCTCCAAGTTCGAACGATAAGCCGCGCAGTAAATCACCGCTTGTAGAGGCGATACAACGTTTGTTAATATGTGAGGTATTTTGTTAAAATTTAAAAAATAAAGCCCTAATAAACATGTGCTTCTCTGATTTCTAAAACAAAACATTGAAACAGCTTCTCCTTTTTCTATGAATTTCCAGCGACCCCAAACTTTTCTGCAAGAATTCTACTTTCTGCGAGAATTTATGCATTTAGTGGAATGATGTGGAACCATAAAAATTGAAAATGTAACGAATTTTCATTCATGTTTTCCAAAATATTCAACCAAATGTGAAAAATTATTAGTTTTTTAAATTCAAATAATTTATAGACATTTCCTTGTTTTGTTTACAAATACAACTGGCAGTAACGTTACAAACAAAAACAAATTCCTTTGTGGTTGTTGTTCGAGTTGTATTTGTTGTAGTATTAACTTTACCTTGTATTTGTTCTACCATGAGTAGAGGAGGAGAAATTGAACAAAGTAATTAAAAATTTAGGACATTGGTTACGAATCAACTCATGGTAGAACATTGTACCATGGAATCAACTTATAAAAAACAAAAGTTATCGAAGTCTGATATAACTGGGAAAAAGAGGCTCCTAGAAATTTAACGACATAAGACGTGATGTGAACACGTCTGTTAACGCCGTAAACATAGCGATTTACTTCCATTTTGGGCCGGAAACTTTG
This sequence comes from Musca autumnalis, assembly GCF_047663935.1. Taxonomy (NCBI): domain Eukaryota; kingdom Metazoa; phylum Arthropoda; class Insecta; order Diptera; family Muscidae; genus Musca; species Musca autumnalis. The sequence goes on along the minus strand of NW_027411866.1, from coordinate 124,985,395 downwards.
ATAACTTTAAAATATCAGAAATTTTGAATGCAGCAGTTGTTTGACCAATACAAACCCTAGATTTCAAATTACATAAGATTTAGACCGAAAAAATCTGAAAAGTATGCAAAGTTTTAGTTAGACTGGTCAACTACAACTGTGTTAAAAATGAGTTACCAGATTTGAACTTAACGGACACAAAAGCAAGTTAAGTAAAACACTGTAAATATCGATAAAAAAAAACTTCAAATTATATAAAATCGAGTGTTGGACAGGTGCAAATCTCTGAAAAAATATATTTTTCACAAGCAAATTTTCGGAACTTCAGATAGTCATATCTCGGAAAGTAAGTACTTCCCCATAAACGTTATATCCATATACAGTGATGGCCACTGTAAGATATTTTTTGAAAGTGAAATTAAGTATTTTTTGCAATCATTTTTATTTTTATGCTTCAAAAATAAGAAAATAAAAAGATTTTGCTCGATATACAACAACAATTATGAACAAATTTGAAAACCCGCCTTAAAATTTAATGGTCAAAACATAAAACATATGCAACTGAACCAAATCACATGCAAAAAATCTTCAATATTTTGTAAAATATTTTTTTTAATGATTCAAATCATTTCCCTTTATTTTGGGAAGTCTAAAAGTGAGTAAAATTTTTAAAGTGATATCAGTCATACGTACTTCACCGGTGGGGTGGCGGGTAATAGGGGAGAAACATGAACATGGGTGCAAGAGTAAAAAACTTCGGAAATAATGGAAATTTCTTAACATTTTTCGATTTCATAAAATTCGGAGTTTAGGGTGCAGATATATTGTTTATTATCAAAAGTCAGAACTCTGTGTCTCGAAAACAGCTGACCCACAGTGGATGCGCACAGTGACAAAAATAAAATAAAAAATCATGTCATCATTTTAAGAATTTAATGCAAATCTCTTCTAAACATTCCAAACATGACTAAAGGCCTGGGTACATAAGCTGCTTTGCCATGTATTCAAAATTGAGGAAAATGTTTGTATTGTAAGCGAGTTTCTGAAACAGTGGACTATTTATTATTCACGTATTATGTTGACTGCTTTAGTAGACTTCCTAAGCATCGTTTTCCTACTTATTACAATTCCACTAATTTGCAATGGTTACCAAATATTTTAGTTTTAATTTAATATTGGCCAAAATGAAAATATTTAATATAGAAGTATGGATTTGCTTAAATGTTTAGTTACTTTCCAAGCATCTGCAAGAATCGCCACTTGTACAAAATTGAAGGCAAGGGTCAGATGTTGAATTAATATTTTTGTAATATTTCGAAATATTTTTATTATCCACTCTTATATGTACTGTGGTGGCCAATACATTTGCAACAAAATTACATGTTGTAGAAAAAAAGCTGTGTATTAAAATTGTTGTTGTTGTTGTAGGGCACAAAACGGAAATTGAGATTCTCCTATAATTTTTTATTGTTGGGAATATGAAATGTGGCACAATTTGTGAGAAAATTTGTTCAAAATGAAACTCCTCATGTGTACGGATTAAGGATTATTACATCCTTCGAAGGGACAATTGCCCCAAAAGTATGAATTTCCTTTAAGAAATTCCCTTTTTATCAAACAGAAAAAGTTGAAACACGATCAAGATCATCCCATATGGAAATTTTACAGGTTTTCTGAGCATTTCATGTCTTAAGAATTTATTAACAGGACATAACACCCGGAATTTTGTCGCTACAGTACAGTAAAGTTATATTTATAGATGACCAATTTTCTAGGTTTTACGATCCAGTGTACGGTGGATTTGTCAATATAAGCACTATAACTGCCATTACAACTAATTAATATCCTCTTGATGATCTTAGAAACAGATTTAGTTTCATTTTGTTCAAAAATATCAAACATTTTTCACACAGTTCCAAAAGGGATCTCCGGATCTCAAATGGAATAATTCGAATTACAAATAAAACAATTGGAATTACAAATTGAATTATCGAATTACAATGAAATGTTACGAATTACAACTAAAATGTTTCGAATTACATCTGAAAAAGGTGTATATATTAAATGTGTGCGGAAAAATATCGGAGCAAGTTGAGTTGAGTCGCTCACCTAAAACTTTTTTCTTTAAATTGTAAGTAGTCGGCCATCTGCCTGTATGTTCAATATAACGTTTTTTGTGCTATTAGCGATTTCTGAAAGAACAAGTTTTGGGGCTATTCACTTTATAAAATATTTTTCTTTTTTTGGACACCCTAATGTTGGACCATTCGTTTTTGTTTTAGCTTCTTCAGATCGATCGATTTAATGAATTCCGAAAATCTCATTATTAAATATAAATATTGCAACATAAGAGGAATCGAAAGAAACGAAACAAAAACATATTAGAAAACACTACAGAAGTGAGAATTGTGAAAATATTGTGTTTAAAGAAAGATTTTTTGTGCGAAAAGTTAATTTTTATTGGAATTTAAATTTTTCTATTCTTTCTCTAATCGAGGTGCAAAGTAATCAACATAATACCCTAGACAGACGGCATAGTTAATTTGCATTAAAAATGTCCTAATTTGAATTAATTTTTCGCCCTGACAGACGATAGTATCTGCATTTGTGAAACAGCTGTTTGTGTTGTTTGTTTGTACCCAGCAGACCATTTCATAAAGCTTAACAAAAGTTCGCCAAAATATGCGAAACAAATACACTTTCTACCTTTGATCTTTTCACCACGATGAAGCAAAAATAAATTTAATTTATTCGCGATATTTTTGAGTCTTTTTAATATTATAAAAAGATTGCAAAACTTTAAAAAACATTTGAGGAAGATATAATTTTCGATAGAATTGGTATGGTGGGTAATGAAATTTTTTGTGAAAATAAAAATTTGAAAAAGGGATTTGTTAGAAGGCGTGAAAACGATTAGCTGCTATTCTACTCGCGAAAGACCACTACTTATTTTGAAGAAACGCGAAAATTGCTGATTTGCTTTCCATTTTTATTTTCTTAAACATTTGGCAAAAGACAATTGATTTTCAACAGGATTGCCATATTGAAATTGCTAAATTCAGTTTAAATTTCCTTTGATTTTGTGCATTAAGAATGTGGATAATGCACGAATTAATTTGAATTAAGGCAGTTAATGCAAATTAACGCTGCCGTCTGTCTAGGGTATAACATTAAAAAATACGTTGTTTAAGTTCTTTATTATTTTGTTTTCTTTTACCTCTTTTAATTTATCATTGGTAAGCCAGGTGCCACGAAAAAATTATGTGGCAATACTTTGTTAATAACACTGCTCAACAAAATTGAAAAAGTTGAATGTTTCAGACGAAGTTGCAGTTGTTTCTAGATGAAATCGGTGAGTTATTTTCAAATCCGGTCCCTGTTTTTCTCCATCAGCTCTTGTTTTTGAGATATAGCTCAAAATCGTTTTCTACGAGTTTAACCCAGACTTTCGTTATTTTCGGTTACAAACAAATATTTTTTGGTGGGTTTTTCGACATTAATATATTATATGCAAATATGCAATTTTTACAAGGTCCGTCGTATATTTTCTATATTTTTTGATATATACGCACCATTACTATTTCAAAAATGATTTTTATCGAGCGTACAACATCTTCTTAATATATTAATGTCGGAAAACTCACAAAAAATATTTGTTTATATCCGAAAATAACGAAAGTCTGGGTTAAACTCGTTAAAACCGATTTTGAGCTATATCTCAAAAACAAGAGCTGAAGGAGAAAAACCGGGACCGGATTTGAAAATAGCTCGCCGATTTCATCTAGAAACAACTGCAACTTCGGTTGAAACAAAAGGACTGTTGACCAGTGTAATTGGTTTCGTTGATTGAGAAATAATGGAAATGTGCGAATTTTTTAAAATAAAATTATCAAAAATATGAATTTAAATGTGATTTTGTTAATAAAACAATAATTTTATTATTTTTAAGTGTTTCTGGAGTGTTTTAAAGTGACATGTTTCAAAAAAAATACAATTCCACTTGAGAAACCAAAAGTCGTTTCATTCCGAAAAAAATCATTTTTCGGTTTCCGAAGAAGCTAAATACGGAATCAATTCCACTTTCGATCGGAATTGGTTTTTGTGACATGCCTGTAAATAATATAAAGTACCAAAAATGGATGGTAACCCTATATGGAGACAGTGGTCAAAAGTGGACCAATATCACATTTCTTTATAAGGTGGTGTTCTGAACTCTGAATTCATTATTAGAACTTATTCGTTTTGAATATTTGGTTAAAATCTGCCGAAATAAAATGAGACATAGATCATATAAGAAGTATACTAAATCATGGACCAATACGGACAATTCTTCTCGGAGAGGTTTACTATGAAATAAAAACTCCTGGCACCGGATTACGACAATTTCGGTGGAACAATGTGTAGCAGTAAAATACTTCAATTCAGGATGATTCGTTACATGGGAACCAAGCGAAAACTTGGACCTAGGACTGTAATATTTTTGTTACAGTGTTTTCAGGTCACTAGAACCCATTGGTAAAAATTTCAGTTTGATATACTGATATTTGTTGCAGCTTATTTATTATTCATTTCTGCCATTTTCCCGTTCCCGTACTTTTGAAAAAATGTGTATGTGGAACTCATTTCTGACAATTCGTTCTTTTGCAATTTGTTTCAATTAAAAAAGTACGGGAACGGAGCTATATTGTTGTCAACAGAGGGTCTCAGTTCAAAACGAGTCATATACCTACAAAATCGTGGATAGGAAAATTCGACTTTTCGACTCTCTCGATAACTTCGCAAGTAAAAAGTATTTGCAAGTTCTTCCAAGTACTTGCAACTACTTCTCATTTCGGCATAAATAGAATACTCTACCAGCTGGCGGAGAAATCTGAAATGTTTACCACAGGTAGATCTTTACGTCCTGATTACAAAAATGTAAAGTTTGTTGGGTGAAGTCCATACTTCCCGAGATATGGGCCCCCGAAATTCCGAAAATTCCCTTGTTAAAGTAAGAAAAAAATTTAAATTAAAAAAATGTTTTCGTGCCCTAAATTGTCCATGGGAGAAAGTCTAAAATCCCCGGCCGAAGGCAGGCTACTTAGAAAAAACTTACAATTTAAAAAAAAATTTCAGATTTTTTCCGTCAGCTGGTAGAGTATTCAATTTGTTCCCTCATTTCTTTTTTATTGAACAAGTTTGTTATCGAATGGCATTTCGAACAACAGACCAATTGATTTTTAAGTCGAAAATACATCCAAAGTTTGAGTATTTTTGCGCCATTTCTATTAAAAGAATAAAAGACTAAGATGAATATAGTTCGATTTTTTTATTCTTTTATCAGAAATCACACCAAACTTTACTCAATCTTTGGATGTGTTTCCGGCTTTAGGATTTTGAAACATAAAAATACCTTGGATTTGTAATTTTTTCACAGTCATATTTGGCAACCCTGATAAGGAGTGATTAATTTTATAAAATTCTTTTACAATTGACGCTCTGCCCAACAGAATTAAACCAATAAATATGTTCACAAGATTATAATATTAAACACAAGATTATAATAAACACAATTTTGTTCACCAAAATGTTAAAGAAAATTGTATGATTTTCTTTGTTAGACCCCCGTATACAAATCTAATTAGTCACTTCTTCCGATGTTTCGTTGTTGTGTTTTTTCTTTTTGCGTAGAAACCAATAACAATTGTTTGGAACAAGGGTGAGGAGAGAAAACCCAACTCAACAGCAATAACAACGATGTATAAAATGTAACATAACAAAGGAGATGGATGGTTGGTTGTTGTCTGACAACGAATATTCCAGAAAAGTAAACAAAAAGAAAACATTAAAAATGTTTTTAATATTTCTTAAGAACAAAATAAATAATTACTTTTAAAAGGAAATTTTTTTGCCGATTTTACAATAACAGCACGTACTTCTGGCAGAGGGGAGCTTCACAGGAAAAAAGTAAGCAACATAGGAGAAAAATAGTGTAGGAATCACGTATGCAATACTTTGTTGTTGCCGTGATTCCACCACATAATTTGTCTTTTTAAAATAATCCTCATAAAATAATTTTATTGGTTTCTTGATTTTTACCAAAAAAATCACTTTACAAATCTCAATATTGGAAGCCTCACAACATTGTTGTAATACCATTAATTATGCGGGGGGTGGACAAGCAACGATATTTCTCGAAATCAATAATTTCTCTATTGATTTTTCGCTAAAATGTTCCCTTTTTTCAACACCAATAAATGTTAATATTAAATCCACGGAATTAAATTATTTTCTGCAAAATATCTTCATTTTTCCATGAACTGTTAAATATTCGCATTTACCGACTCCACCGAGTGTCCAACTAACAAAACTCTCACATAAATTGTGCCGTCATGAATGACCATGTTTCTTTTTGCTGTGCAATTTTTTCCATCTACTACTTCACGTATTTCACATTCGATTTTTGTTTCTTATATTTCTCGTATACTACAATAATTGGACGCCTACACTTACCACTACTTTATGTGGTTTTTTGTTATGAACATTTAGCGCAAATAATTAAAATTTATTAAAATAATTTTGATGTTCTTTCGTTCACACTTTGGAATTGGACTTTTTTTAATATTCACGAACGCACCACGAATTTTTTCTTTTATTCTTTTGTATTTTAGCTGTCAACCTCTCATTTTCTCTGTGTGAGTGTCATGATTGTGAGTAGTTGGTACCCAGTGTTGGAAAAAACAGTGTTGGTAAACGTTTAACTTATTCGCTCTTTAATCTATTACATATGTATACAAAACTTGTGCAATTGACTAATTTTAATGTTTAATTTATTAATAAATATGAAATATTATTAAATTATATGTAAATAAGGAATAAAAAAAAAATAGTAAGAAAATGGGAAATGAAATATTGTTTTAATTTTTAAATTTTTAAGATTTTGACTAATGTTGTTTTAAGCCGAAAACACGTTCGAAGACGGAAACATAATAAATGTAGATGCATCCATGGCCCAATTACAGGTCCTCCAGACCTGATTTGAGCTGTCAAAATTCAAATATGTCATTTGAATTCGCTGTGAGGTATAGAAATGTCAAACTGAACAGAAACAGGTAAAAAGAAAACAAATTAATTTAATGTTGTACCAGTAAAATGTAAACTTTTGTTGCGTTTTGTATGAGAATTTAAAAATGTAAAAAAACTACTGGCCTGTTCCCGTACTTTATAAAGTGGTAAAAGTCGTAAACGTTTTTCATATAAATTTTGTGTACGGGAACGCAAAATGTGTAAAAGTGGTAAAAATTGTAAAAACTTTTTTGTTCTGGAACAGAGCTTACGTCTCCACATTGCCTCCATGGGCAAATATGGAATGTTTTTATTTCGTGTCATATGACATTGATAGATAGTGTAAACTACCTCTAACTACGGTAACAACTTTTCTCGGAAAATATTTTGTATGTATCTACCTGAATCGAAAGAAAATAAATTTGCCTGGTATCACACATGGAAACGTGACATTTTTGGCGCCGGCGATCATATATTTTGGGTAAATAAAAAAGTATTTTGCAATTTATTAATTTTTCCTCAAACATCGTATAGTATTCATATGAAAAATGTTATTTAAAATCAAAACAAGCAAGTCACCGCCAATTGTTTTTGTTAAAAATGATTGTATTGTGTCAAATGAAATGTCAAATATCAAGCCGAATACTAATTTCAAATTTAAACAATTTTTAACTTCGGCGCCTGAAATCTTGCTTCGTTGTGGGGTGTGTTCTATTGAAAACAGTACAATTTAATTTCTCGCTTTCACGCCAAGCAAGCGGAGCAAGCAACAAAAATCCACTGTGTTTCTACCTTTAAGCAGTCATAAAAGAATAAAGAAAAATTCGAACTATATTTGCAATTTTTTTTTCTAAAGTTTGGCGTCAATTCTGAAAAAAGAATAAAGAAAAAATCCAAAAAATGACGCAAATCTTTACTTCGTCGTTGAAGGGCAAACCTCAAGTTGAAGTACATCCAACGTTTGAATGAAGTTTTGCATAATTTCTGTTAAAAGAATAAAAGACCAAGAGCAGCATAGTTCGCCTGCTTCTGATAAAATAATAAAAAAGAAAAGGGCCACCCAGTTTGTAATTTGCTCGGCCTTTATTCTTTAATTTTCAGAAATGAAGAAAGAAAGCAGGCGAGGCAGCATATGTATCCAGGCCTTTAATAATTTAGTGTCGCACTTTTAAAAAAACAAGCTACAAAACAGCTAACAGCTTATTAAAATTTTTTTTGTTATGGCTTCATCTGTCAAAACCGTGTTGACATGCAGAGTTGATATTTATTATTGATCAAAAAATTCAACTCTGTTTTGTTTTCATTTCAACATTTCGTTCTTCTTCTTCTTTGTTTACTCATCCGTTATCATTCATCAAAACAATTTTGACGTTTTAAGCCATAGCGACAGTGTTGTATTTTTTTGGCGATTCTCATACCTGGCCTACCTATGAATTATTGTACCATGCGTCCAGCAACCACAGAATATTTTGTGGTTGCCTGATGACTGACAAAAATGAACGGTCACACTGGCAAGGAACCGATTATTTGAGCAAAACTGACAGTCAAAACTGATCGTGTGAACCCCACTTTAGTTGTAAAATAAAACACATTATCCTGTCAAAGTTAAAATCATCAGCGGGAAATCGGTATCTGGAATCAAATGATTATATAATGTAATAAATAGGTACATCCATATTTCAAAATGAGAGTACCCTTTGTCCCACATCATATTTCCATTCATCTTTTTTGATTCAATTATAAAATGTATTGGGATTTAGTCCCTGTTTTTGTAAAAGTTTTTATTCTTCTCACACGAATTGTCAAATTTTGTAGATCGATTTACTCGCCTCAGCGCAAATGTAGAGCTCTGATATTTAAAAGAGGAATTCTTAACTATATATGGAACGCGTCTACGAAACATTAGGTCCGTATGTCATATGGGGGCTGAGCTATGGATGCCTGAATTATTACGAATATAGACGAACGAACAAAAAATAGTTACAAAAACAGGGGGTTAATTTACTAAAAAAACACTAATGGTCTGTTTCTCTAAAGCTGGGTACACATTGTCAGTTTTGAATGTCGATATTTCGCAATTATCGATAACTGTCAAACCGTCCAGCAACCACAAAACATTTTGCGGTTGCATGATGAATGACAAAAATGAACGGCCACACTAGCAAGCAACAACAAAGCTGTCATTCAAAACTGACAATGTGTACCCAGCTTAAGACGATTCGAATTCAAATTCGTTCGAATTACTACCAAAAATCTGTTGTTGTAGCAAATGTTTGTTTGATTGAAAATAAAAACATTCTAATATTTTTCAAAACAAACAAGTTTGGTAGTATTTCGAACGAATTTGAATTCGAATCGTCTTAGTGAAACAGCCCATAATTCACTTTATCAACTAGAGCGACCCACACTGAAATATACTTACTTACTTAGTTGGCCCATTACAGAACATTTGTTCCATAGACCGAACTAATGGGTACTCTACACGATATGTTTTTTACATATGAGTTGTCACTTTGCATATACATTTTGTATTGGAGAAGTGACAACTCATATGGAAAAAACATATCGTGTAAAGTACACATAAGAAAAGATCTCCATTCCTCTCTGTTTTTCGCTTGACTTTTTGGAATACCGCGCCTTTTCATTTCTTCATCCACTTGTATGCTCCATCGAAGCTTAGGCCTGCCGATTCTGCGTGCACCGCCATGTGGCATGTATTCATGCGCCATTTTAGCGGGTTCATCGTCGCTCATTCTCATGATATGGCCTAGCCAACGCAATCGTTGCATCTCGATACGTTTAACTATATTTGCATGTCTTTGTATAGCTTATATAGCTCGTGGTTCATACGACGTCGATATTCACCGTCAACGCAAATCGGCCCGTAGATCTTTCGAAGAATTTTCCTCTCAAACACACCAAGCACTGCCTTACCTGCTTGCGCAAGTACCCATGCTTCGGAGCCATACATTATCACGGGTAGTATCAGCGTTTTGTATAGTGTTATTTTTGTTTGACGAGATGTGGCTTTGTTTTTAAATTGCTTACTTAGGCCATAGTAGCATCTGTTGGCCAATACAATTCTTCTTCTTATTTCACAACTGATGTTGTTTGTTGTGTTAATGGCAGTGCCGAGGTAGACGAAGTCTTTAACTACCTCAAAATTATAGGTACCAACTTCCACAGTTGGTCCGAGCTCAATGGACGCCTTGCGCGTCGACACCATCAATTTGGTCTTTTCGCCGTTTACCGCAAGACCCACTTTCGCAGATTCTGCTTCGACCTTCCTAAAGATATCAGTTACTTCCTTTACTGATCGTCCCATGATGTCTATGTCATCAGCATAGGCAAGTAACATGTGGCTATTGGTGTAAATTGTGCCATTTCTTTTGACATTTGCATCTCGTATTACATTTTCCAGCAAAATGTTGTCTGAAACCTCTTTTGGTACAAGGTTCTTTCCAATTTTAACTGAGGACCTAGTATCAGTTAAAGTCATCTTACAAAGCCGGATGAGCTTTGCGGGGATACCAAATTCAGACATTGCGTGGAATACCTTTGATCGGAGGGGACTGTCGAATGCTGCTTTATAATAGACAAAAAGGTGAAATGTGTCGATCTGCATCTCTTGGGTCTTCTCTAGGATTTGCCGCAGGGTAAATATCTGGTCAATGGTGGACTTGCCAGGTCTAAAGCAACAACCAATTATTTCGTTGACCATTGGCTTTAGTCGTTCGCACAATATCCCTGACACTATTTTATAGGCAATAGGGAGAAGACTTATGCCCCTATAGTTGGAGCATACAGTCTTATCTCCTTTCTTGTGGACGGGACATAGGATGCTCAGGTTCCAATCGTCGGGTACGCGTTCTTCCTGCCAGATGGTGCTACTAGCTGATGCATACACCTTATCAGCGCGTCGCCTCCGGTTTTAAACAGCTCGGTTCTTTCCAACATGATCAATTTGGTTTCTTGTTTTCTGATCTGGAGACAGCCAGGTGCCCTTATGAATATCGAGATGATTAAATCTGGTACTGCTAACTACCATGTTTTTTGCAGCTGCAAAGTCTATCAGCCTCATACCATTGTCAGATGTTTCACTGTGGAGACTGAATTTCCCGACTGTTGGGCCAAAGATATTCTCCTTTCCAATTTTGGCATTAAAATCGCCTAGAATGATTTTAATGTCATGGGCAGGGCAACGGTCATATGTTTCTTCTAATCGCTCGTAAAATATATCTTTGGTCTGTTCGTCCTTTTCTTCAGTGGGAGCATGAGCGCAAATAAAGCTGATGTTGAAGAATTTAGCTTTTATTCGAATTGCAGCAAGTCTTTCATTCACTGGGGTGAAGCTGGATACCAGATGTTTTAGTCTCCGACTAACTACGAATCCGCAACCAAACTCATGCTTTACGTCATGGCAGCTATAATATAGTGCGTCACCTTTAGGTGTTGTTGTGACGCCTGTCCCAATCCATCGTATTTCCTGTATGGCAGTAATATCGGCCTTGTACTTTTCAAGTACGTCTGCCAATGCGAAGACTGCACCTTCTCTATAAAGAGTGCAAACATTCCAGGTGCAGATTCGCAGATCATGGTCCTTAAAACGTTTGCGGGGTTCGTCAACTTTAGAGGGGTTTGTTTTTCTTTTCTTTCGTTTTTTCATAGTAGGATGTTTTTTCTAGGGGAGGGTTACTAACCCGACGCCCAAGCCCAAGTTTTTAACGTTCTTAAGGCCTGCGTACATAAGCTGCCTTGCCTGCTTACCTTGCTTACTTCTGATAAAAGAATAAAAAAGAAAAGGGCAACCCAGTTCGAAATTTCCTCGGCCTTCTTTATTCTTTTATTTTTATTATGTCAAAAATTAAGCAGGAAAGCAAGGCAATAAGGCAGAGCAGCTTATGTACGCAGGCCTTTATGGGTGAACGCGCGGCACATGTTAGCTCACTACCTTTAACGGGTGTTAAAAGCAGTTCCCCAGGTGACACCACGGGGAGGTCAGTGTTCACTTGAGATGAAAGAGGGACCAAGATAAATCCTGGGCTTTGCCATGTTAAAGCCGGTCAAGACCGTTGCTTGGTATCATTCATCCCCTACGTCACACTGAAATATAGCCCAGAAAAAACTGCAAAAAAAATCAAGCTGCTTTTCTCGCAAAAACAACCAAACAGAACAACAAATAATAATCCATGAAAGTCCGTATTTATATTAGGCAATTTTCCTTGCGGCAAATGTCAGTTGGTATGAGAGAGAGGTGAGATATATGGTAACCCTTTGCCTCCCAACACCCTCTCACCAACAAACTGACAATTGCCGCAAGGAAAAATGTCGAATGTAAATATGGACTATCAATGTATAGAAACATTACTCCAAAGACATAAATACAACAAGATAAGACATTTTTTTGCTATCAGTCTTCAGTGAATGGCTTTTGAAGTTAACATAATGTTATATTACGATATGGTGATATAACATTTTTTTCTTTTATACATTTTTACGTATTTAACCGAATTTACCGATCCAATTGACATAGAATTATTCTTGAATAGATCCTTGAATTCATAAATTTCGTTTCTGATACCATTACATGAAATGTTCCTCCTTGGTTGCGATTTTGAATTAACTGCAACCTGTTAAGGGTAATGTTTCTATACAAAGTTTCGTAAACATTTTTTTGTTGCATGCATTTTGTCTAGTCTTAGTTGTATTTATGTCTTTGATTACTCTTAACAGAAACAATGCAGGTTGCAGGTAATTTAAAATCGCAATCTAGGAGGAACATTTCATGCAATAGTAACAGAAACGAAATTTATAAATTCAAGGATCTATTCCAGAAGAATTTCATGTCAATTGGATCGTTAAATTCGGTTAAATAAGTACAAAACGTATAAAAGGAAATAATGTTATTTAACCATAGGCCTGTTCGATAATTTCGCAAGTAAAAAGAATTTGCAAGGTTTTGCAACTACTTGCAAGTACTTCCCATTTCTCTTTTACTGATCAAGCATTTTGTAAAAGTTTGTACAAATTTTTACAAACTTTTGAGTTATAGTACCTCATGTCATAAAATTATATTTGGTGTTTCTTTGTACTTACTAAATGTTGCTGAAACAATTTTTTCAGCAACTTTTCCTTTATACAATTGTCAAAATTTGAAACATTAGTAATAATTAGTACTAATTATCAAGTAAAAAGGCACACCTATTATGTTAAATTCAACAAAGACATAGAACTGTAAAGATTGGACATAGTGCATAATGCAGTTAAATTTTACTATTAAACCATAGAGGGTGTTTGTGTATAACAGACAACCAAAGACATAGAACTGTAAAGATTGGACATAGTGCATAATGCAGTTCAATTTTACTATTAAACCATAGAGGGTGTTTGTGTATAACAGACAACTAACAGAACACGACGGCAAAAAACAGGTATAACATAATGTTATGTCACCATATTGGAACATAACATTATGTTAGACCTCCAGCGCCATCTGCCGATGTATAGTAGCAATGTAAATGTCCCATCTTGTTATATTTTATGTCTTTGAGACAACTAACAGAACATGACGGCAACAAAAACAAGTATAACATAATTTTATGTCACCATATTGGAACATAACATTATGTTAGACCTCCAGCACCATCTGCCGATGTATAGTAGCAATGTAAATGTCCCATCTTGTTATATTTTATGTCTTTGAATTCAAAAGCCATTCACAGAAGAATGATAGCAAAAAATGTCTTATCTTCCCAGCAAACCAAATGTCGCAAAAGTCGGATGTCCGACACATCTAAACAATTTCGGAAGCAAAATCGTTCAGATTTCGTTCCGATTTCTATACGATTTTTCGTAGGGGAATTCGTTCCGATTTCGGAGAGAATGTCGGATGTAAATTTCCCCTCGAATATGCTAATGTTTTTCTTCCGATTTCGTTACGAATTCGGATCGATATGTCGGAATCAAATTTCCCTTTACCACCTCTTGTATATATCTAATAAGCAACATTTTAGTTTGTTGTCGGAAAATAAAATGGCTGGTTATAAAATTCGCATATACAATTTTTAAATATTTTAAATATAAATGCAACATATAATAATTCAAGCTAGTGTTGAAAGACTCTACATATTCGTACAAAAAGTTTACATTGTTCTACAATAACTACAAAATGATAACAACAGTGAAACCACAGTTTATACAGTTGGACACTAACCACCTGTAGTGGAAATCTGTAACTCATTTTTTGAGTTACCGACAAAAATCGGTAAAATTAAAACTTAAAATTATAAATGAAAAGTATCAATAAAAGTTTACAACACTGTTGCTATCGGTAGGACTTAGCGACCACTTTATTTTGGTTGTTAACTTACCGAAAATTTTCGATAATTACCGAAATTATAAGCATTTTAATTTTACCGATTTCTGTCGTTAACTCGAAAAATGAGTTACAGAATTCCACTACTGATTGTTATGTTATAGTACGGTTACACTAGAGTTTTTTTTGGCGGGTTAACCCACTTCATGAGGATTTATTTGACGTTTGCGCTATGGAATTGACACTTGAAACCCAAACCCACTGGGTTAATCCGGTATAGTTTACACGGGGTATTAGTTGTCAAAAACATTATTGTGATTTAAAATACAAAGAAACTCAAATCACAATAATATGCCTGTTCGATAACTTCGCAAGTAAAAAGTATTTGCAAGTTCTTGCAACTGCTTCTCATTTCTCTTTTATTGAACAAGTTTGTTATCGAACAGCATTTTGTAAAAGTTTGTAAAAATTTGTACAAACTTTTGGGTTATCGAACAGACCTAATATAAAATCTATTATGTTTGTTGTCAAAAGTTGTTAACAGAACTCTAAATGGACGACCTTCCATAGTCCCAATTTACATTAGGCGAGTTTACTTGCGGCAATTGTCAGTTTGATGGAGAAAGAGGTGAGGTATATGGTAACCCTTTGCCTCTCAACACCCTCTCTCACCCACAAACTGACAATTGCCGCAAGTAAACTCGCCTAATGTAAATTGGGACATAGGCCTTGAGTGAAACCATTAAGCCGGAAGCACATCTAACGTTTGAGTAAAGTTTGGGTTCATTTCTGGTATAAGAATAAAGAAAAAAATCGAACTTGGCTGCAGTTTTCTTTTATTCATATAACAGAAATGAAGCCAAACTTTACTCAAACGTTGGATGTGCTTCCGGTATTAGATACATTTGAAATTACAATATTCCAATAAAAACATAACAAAGATAAATTGATCAATAAAAAAGAGACGTCAGAGAAAAATTTTTTCCTTCGATATTCATACGAAATTATTCCAAAATCGTTCGTTTCATACGACATTATTCCGAAATCGTTCACAAATCTGTACGAAAATTCGGAGGAAAAAATCGCATTCCGAATTTCCCAAGGATTTTCTTCCGACTACGTTGCGAATTCTGAACGAAATCGATCTGATTTCGCTCCGAAATTATGTCAAGCACTTCAATACAACTTTCGTTAAGATATCGTTACGATTTCGGATCCGATGCGATGCTGACGTAGCATCCGAATTTTGTTCCTATTTCGTTACGATGTCGGTACGATTGATTTGCTGGGTTATTGTATTTTTATCTTTGCTAAATCGAGGTACACACGATCAATTTTGACTGTCGATTTTCCGAATTATCGATAACTGTCCAACCGTCAAGCAAACACAAAATATTTTGTGGTTGCCTGATGACTGACAAAAGTGAATGGCCACACCGGCAAGCAACCGACTATTTGAGCAAAACTGACCGTATGTAACTCGCTTAATACCAAAGGTGTATTAAGCAATATTAATGAATAACATCTATACTTATAAAAGCGTTCATTAATGATGTGTGACTGACTGATACTCAACGCCCAGGCTAAACGGCTAACGCTAGAATCTTGAAATTTTGGGTGAGGGTCACTCTTGGTTCGAAGGTGTCAGATAAGTCTTGGTTTTTGGAAATTTGAACTAGAACGGTACTAAATATGGTACCATTCGTATTCGGCAAACGGGAACAGCTAGAATTCTGAAATTTGGAATAAGCTAAAAAGATGTACCGACGGTTTTTTGGAAATTCGACCTATAAGTGTGCGAAAAGTACTAAAAGTTACTAAATTTAGTACCATTTGTATATATTAAACGGATGCAGCTAGAATCTTGAAATTTGATATCAAGGTTGGGAAGTGGTACCTATGGGTACGAAAAGTACTAAAGGTAGAAACACAATGAAATACGCCGCTTTATCACGCTCAGTTTTATGTAAAAGACTAAAGGCAATGTACAACCTAATTTATTATACAGCATTTGAATTAGGTAGTACTTGGCCTTTAATCTTTGACAATAAACTGAGCGTGAGAAAAGCGACTTATTTCATTCTGTTTACACCTTAAATGGTACTAAATATGGCACAATATTGATTTGGGTGAACGGATAGAGCGGCAATCCCGAAATTTAGAATTAAGATTACTTTAGGGAATTTTGGAAATTATTTATGTGTTCGAAAAATACTAAATGGTACTAAAGGCCTGCGTAGATAAGCTGCCTCGCCTGGTTGCCTTGCTTACCTACTTCATTTCTGACATAATAAAAATAAAAGAGCAGCTTATGTACGCAGGCCTTTAGTTTTGTACCATTTTGTTATTGCATGAACGATAATAGAAGGCCATGTTTATATTATAGACTTTTGCAGGGTTAACCTTCTTTTTGAGGATTTATTTGAAATATAAGCAATGGAATTGGCATTTAAACCCCAGTGGGTTTGTTAAATCCGGTTATATATAAACGTACTATAAAGATTTTTTTAATGCGCACACATTTCTGAAATTTGGTATGAGGGTAAATGGTACTTAAATTGGTCTTGGGTTTATTTTTAACAAAAATGTTTACCTTCTGAGGACAGAAACCCCTTATTAATATGTCTCAAAGAATGTGGCTCGCTGTTGATGTGCAAGTGTGAGATACGGCTGATTTTTTTTGAAAATCTAACTTATAGTACGTTTAGACTTATAAATCCACTCGATTTTAAATGTCAACCCCATAGTATATACATCGTAGTATATATCGTAGTTCTAAATCCACTGGATTTTTTGAAGTATATTGTATGGGATTGACAGTTGAAATCATAGTATAATTTCATAGTCTAATAGGCGTTTAAGTTGGTACGAACAGTAATTAAAAAATAAATATTGATTAAAATTGGTATTAGTACAACAACATTTTCGGTGTTCGCCATTTCCATATTAAATATTGTTTATTTGTTATTTATATACTTTTCGAATACGAAGTAGCGGGTACTTTTCTAGTGTTGTTAGATTTGACTCCTATGTATCTAGGATCACTCAACGAACTAGAGAAATATCTGTGGATTCCACCAAAACACTCGTTGATTTAATATTTGCAGGCTCCAATAGGATGACAAGAAGTTCGAAAGCCGAAATATGCCTTTATTTTTTTAAAGTAATAAACAATTTCTTACGTTTGGCAAAAGTGTAAACGTTATTTTGACGCGTAAAATTTTGAGTTATTTTGGTAATCATTCTTCATTTATTCCCTAATGGAACTTTGCAAGGGCCTTATATTTTCTGGATTTTAATCACCACTAAATACTTAAAAAAAAGCTATATTCATATCTTATGTGTACAATATCCCCATGTCGGTGTAATAAGGCAATTAAAAATTGTTGACAGGTGTATACTGTACACTTTATTTTCAGGCTCACTGTATGTTTTCGTCCTATTTCATGTATTCGACTCGCCAAACACAAAATTGGACAAACATTTTGATTAAATTTGATGGAACTTGATCAAGAAAAAACTTGGCAAAATTATATTGAAATCGTGGTGGTGTAGGGTATTGTATAATTATAAGAGCGGTCCCACCTGACTTTATCCTTTCCTTACTGGTTTTTAAAACGCTATATTTGGAAAAATTTTTGGACGTGTCGCATTGAAAATTAATTTGCAAACAAATAACGGTTGCATTTCAGAATATAGGTTATTTTTTGGGACAAAAAGACTCGCCTACGCATACTTTTTAAAATATATTGTACTAGCAAAATACCCGCTACTTCCCAGCAAAATATTTTGGAAGTTGTGCAATTGGAGTTATGATTTCACAACATCGTTCGATGTAGTCCAACAGAGTTATGAAAAATGTACTCCTTTCGATACATTTTATAAGCACTTGCTGTAGGTACTTACTGAGAAAATGGTCCGAAAGTTGTTAAAACCACAATGGCACCATACGTGGTGATGGAGCGCCCTATACTTTCGAACGGACCAACCGATTAGGTCCAAAATTTGGCCTTCGTAATATTATGTCCAAACTTAGTTTACGTTTCAAGATAGGCCATATCGGTCCATTCCTTCGAATACCACCCCACACAATTTTTGGAAAAGTGTAGTTTTAAGGTAGAATTAGACGTGACATAGCTAGCCATAACGCCATAACCATAGAAAACCAAAACCCAATTGGTTTCTTATGGTTATGGCTATGGCATTATGTTATGTTACTACTAATCAAATACATTGATTTCCATAGGTTTGGTTGAATCAGCTTATTGATATGGCCTTATGGGTTTATGGTTATGTCACGTCTAATTCTACCTTAAAGTGTAGTTTAGTATCGCCATAGACTAATGAAGACATAGACGTCGGAATGCTCTCACCTAGTATGTTCGAATTGAGTGTGGTAACTAAGAAACTCAATATAAAATGCCAAAAATATAAATGTTAATAAATATTTTGTTCTGGCAAAAGACTACATGGGGTTAGTTATTGATGGGAACTATATCCTCAGATAAAAATATCCAAGAAAATATTGTCATTTTCCCCAAAAATCGTCTTCGAACTTTTTTCAGTTTTCGGGTTTGAGTGACTTGACCGCGGAAAAATTGAGTGATCCGTCTGTATGTTGATTAGTCTATGGTATCGCTTTAAATTTTATTGCATTACGACTTGTATGACGGTACAAGTTTTTTTCAGGGGCGAGTCTATACTTCCTGAGAAAATGACCAAAAGCTGCACTTTTAGTGGCTGCAGCGCACGATAACTCTCCAACAGATAAGCCGATTCCGTCCAAAATTTGGACTTCGTAATATTGTGTCCAAACATAGATTAAATTCGAAGATGTTCATATCAGACCACTCCTTCGGGTACCTCCCCTACTAATGTTCAAAACTTTTCACTAAAATAGTGTGTACGAAAACGCTCAAAGGCAGTTACCGATTTGGTCCATAGATAAGGTTCGAAAATAAACTGTACATATATGTATGTCAACTCCTTCGGGTACCTCCCATACGAAACTTCGAAAAAGTCCAGTTTTAGAGCTGCCCTCTAATTACGACGGTACATGTTGTTTTAGGGGCAAGTCCAAACTTCCAGAGAAAATGGCCCGAAAGGTGTATAAAAACGCTATGGAGCAATGTGCAGAGTCTGGAGTACACAATAAGCTGCCTCGCCTGCTTACCTTGCTTTCCTGCTTCATTTCTGACATAATAAAAATAAAAGAATAAAGAATAAAAGGGCAAACCTAATTCGAAATTGCACCGGCCTTCTTTATTCTTTTATCAGAAGAAAGCAAGGCAAGCAGGCGAGGCAGCTTATGTACCCAGGCCTTTACTCTCTAACGGATCAGCCGATTAGTTCCAAAATATAATATAAGTTCAAACATGAGCCACATCGGTCCATTCCTTCGGGTACCTCCCCCACCAAAAGTTCCAAACTTTTCGCTAAATGGGTATAATTAACTTTGTGATTCCATTTGAAACAAATCGAAGTATTCGTCGGAGACACTTTTCACATAAAATTGTTCAACCTGTGGGAGTATGTGAAATGGTACTGAATAGGCCGCGGGGGTACTTCGATAGTTTTTATAGAGAAATGGTACTGAAAAAAGTACTATTGTACTGAAATTTACACCCCTGCAGTGTGGTAGTAAGTTTATATGCACGCAAGCTACAAAACAAAAACAAATCAAACAAGTAAAAAAGTAAAGATCAAAAGTTTTGCGGAAGAGATACTAAAAGGAATGGATCGACATTGACCGTTATGGAAGTGGATCTCCAGCCACAACATATGGTGCCATAGGAGGTTTTCACACTCTTCGGGCCTTTTGCTCAAGAAATATGGACTTGCCCCTTAAAAAACTTTTACCATCTTAATTGAGTCAGCGAATGCAAGTTGCTTCAACAAAAATCAAAGTGATTCGATATCAGGTCTTAAAGTGAACTTATCCGAAATTTTGTGTGGGAGGTACGGGATGGAGTGGACAAATATAGTCCATATTTGAACCTGATCTATATATTGTAGATATATTAGGATGTGTAAAGTATAGACCAATTCGGCCACTCCCTTCAAGAGTTACCGTACGAACAATTTTTCCGTACATTTTTGAACTTTTGTGGCGGAGGTACCTGAAGGAGTGTTCCGATATGGCTTATCTTCAAACTTAAACTATGTTTCTCAGGAAGTATGGACATGCCCCTGATGAAACTTATACCGTCGTATGGAGGGCAGTGAATACTAGTTGCTAAACCAAAAATCAAAGCGATTCGAGAGATGGGCCTAAACTGAACTTTTCCGAAATTTTGTGTGGGAGGTACCCGAAGGAGTGGACCTATTGAGACCATATTGAAACCTCATATAACTCTGGTAGAAAGTTTACGCTATACAAAGTATGGACCAAATCGGTCACTCCCTTCAAGAGTTATCTTGTGCACAAACTTTCCGATCATTTGCTACAAATGAATTATTAAAGAATTATTACAAAAAATACTTAAACGTCCAAGTGTTGTTGAATTAATTAAATTAAGAGTATTTTACAGAAACCACCAGTGGATGGCCGTGCACACCATTGGTATATACCAGTGTTCACCAGCGAGCTGCTACTGAGAGCAAATTATCGTAACTTTCAATCCAAAACACACGGTAATGTATGCTCAGTTGCTCTCAGTACGGGCTCAGTGAACACTGGTATATACCCTCCTTAGCCTAAAGGCTGAGGGTATAAACATTTGTTCTCTCTTGATATTTCTTTGCGTTCGGATCGTTGTTATTAGTGAAAAGGATTTTGGTTGCGTAGCCGGAAATCTCATTCAGGTAAGTATATACATATATTATATGTAATGTAAGTATATACATATGCATATTATTGATCAGGATAAAATTCTGGACCAAATTGTGGACCTATATGGGTCTAGCTATATTCGTATATTGTAATCAATCTAGCGTCTAAAATAAATAAGATAGAATGCCATACTTTTACACATTTTAGGCACATTTTTGAAACCGAACTAGCTGTAATTTGACATTTGAGGTTTTTAGTGGTCGCAACACCTCTCTACCAACACTTGTCCATATAGGTCCATAACTTGGTATAGACCCCCCATAAAATTATCTCCCGATTTTCGGTATTTTATATGTAATGTAAGTATATACATACAGTGAATCACAGTCAAAAGTACCCATTTCAGTTTCTTTCATTAAAACTGCGATTGCTAAGAATTGGTTAATGATAGCGATTTCATTCCTTTGATAATTCCCTACGCCGGGATGAAATCATGATATTGGTAGCGATCAGTAAAATTTTGCAACACTGTAAGTTCGTTTTGAAAAACATTACTCTCTGTAATAGAGGGTAATAAATGAAGTTGAGCCATTGGGGGAATAGTCCAACTCAAGCAATCAAAAGAAATATTTTACGTATAGCGGAAGCATTTTATAGAATATATTCTGTTAATTTGTGTTGGGTAATATATACAAAGGGCTTTCGACTCTGCTGTTCCACAGGGCCGTCGGGTCAGCAGTTCCACAGTACCTTATGGGGACGCGACTGAGCTTACCCCGGCCGACGACAAGAAAGATGGTTGTTGCTTTTGTTTTGCGCACCCCACTTCCAAGGATCAGTTAGAATTGTTGTTACTATTATCCTTTTCTACTTTAAAACTACTTTAAAGTATTTCACAGCTTTGAACAATTAAATTTCTTTAGGGTACTTGTTTTGTTGCTTTTGTAGCTCCATGTTTTGGCATATACCCCATAAAACGTTACCTACCGGCTCACGAATTTTAATTACATTTGTTGACCGAAATATATATGAGGAAAAGTCAAAATTTGTTAGTTTCCATGAAGCCAAGGTGTTAATATGAAATCCGTTCCATTATTTTTATAACTAAATCTAGGAAAAATGAAATAGAGATGTCGTTTTAATCAATTTTTGAATTTGCCGAAAAACAACATACGTCATCTGTCAATGTTAGTTGTTAAGTTTTTTACTGAATAAACCCTCTCTTTGAATTCAACCATCAACCCAAGCACAAGGTAATCCTGTCTTTTGTTCAACGACTAGAACGACGAAACCTAAGTACAAACTACAATTCCTAAGAAGTTCATAGTCAATCCTGATAATTTCGAATGAGATGATATTTCTAAAGGAAAAATACTAATAATACAAGATTAGTCATTTTTCAATTTCGTTATGAGATTATGACTGCTGCAATTATAAATTGGTCCTAAAACGAGCCGGATTGGTACTGGGATACCCTCTATACATCATATTTGTGGCGGAATCATTTCTTTACACGGATCATCTCGTCACTTCCATTATAAAACAGGTTTGCATTTCATTTTGCTCGTTCCTTCAAGGTACAAGGTATGTACAAATTGTCCAAAGCAACTAGTTGTAAAGAAGCAAAGCAAGTGCGTGGTTAATTCGGAAAAGTAGCTTAAAAACGAAAAAAAATACTGAATGTCCGTCAGGTTCCTTTAAGGAAACTAAATACGTGTGCTTTAAATAAATCTAATCCTGATTTCCATAACTTAGAAAGTGAAAATTCATCCAAAATAGTTGCCATCAAATTTTCTATTACACTTGAATTTTCAATTGCACAACAAATATATATGTCCGTAAAACACCTTATTAAAATTGTCGAACAAAAATCTCTCAGAAATTTCATTATTGTGGTTTGAAGTGTGGTCAGTGAAAAAACATAAAAATAAAAAAACATAACCTGCAATTCCATGTGGTTATCTCATTACGACCAAAGATTTACCTAGTGATTTACATACAGACCATCTACATAAGTATATAAACATATGTACATTCGTACATATCTGCCTAAGCACATTCAAACGGCAAGCTAAGACCCAACTCGACAAACATAAGCGGTACGTACATACATATTTTTTTCTTTCTTCGTATCACACTTCATTTCTCACTTGTCCATAATTCTCTCCATAATCCAAATATACGTGTGACCATAATATTCTCATTTCCAGTGAGAATATCACTCGTCACTTTTAATTGTAAAGTTCGAAACAAAAGGGAAAGAAGAATAAAGATCAGATGTTCCATTCCACTTGTTTCAACAAAACTACTCGTTATTTTGAGCAATAACAAAGCAAAACATTACAATTTGCGAATAATACAATTTGTTATTCGCTATTTTATCACATTTCTCTATTAATTCATAACAGAGTTTATGTTACAAAATCTGTTTATTATTTCAATTAATTTGGGAATGAATGATATGTTTAGATCTTCTCAACTGGTCAACAACTGGTAGTAACCCTCTAGTGACCTTAATAATTCTTCGTGTACATTTGAAATCACACAAATCTGAAACTCATACATAATTATAAACAAAAATCTTGGAAAGTCTGTTAATTGTTGGTTTATTTTATCAACAAAATTTGTATTCATCTTCCGACATACATTTTTCATTACGAAATCTGAACATATACACTCTATTCAGTCCATCCGCTGCCCACTCCAGAAATTGTCATTATTTTATTTTTTCCAAACCTTCCGTTCTACTATGACTGCTCTTGAAAGATTTATACGTGCCAACGTAAAATTGGTAAATTTTGAACAAGAGCTAACTGATGCCATTATCGCAGAATCTACTATATTCGCTCTGGATGTCCATCGCGAAGAATTAAAGGCGATATGGGGAACGATTAAAAGTTTATATGAAAAGTGCATTGAAGTACTTGATAACCAGGAAGATGGTGGAGCGGACGGCGGAGAAGACGAAGACGATAAAGATTCCACCGAAGACAATACCCTGACTAGCATAAATGCCAGGTACCATGCTTCTTATGAGACTTATGTCAAAATAGTTTCCAAAATAAGTGCTAGCATCCACGAAAGATCTAAAGATTCTCCTTCTAGCACCCCTTCACTTTCCAATTTTCATTTACCGGCATGCGATACCGAGTCATTTCGTGGAGACTATCAGTCTTGGCCATCTTTCAAAGATATGTTCACGGCCATATATATAAAAAATTCAAGTTTATCCAAAGTCCAAAAACTTTTCCATTTGAGGAAAAAGACTGAAGGTGAAGCTAATGACATCGTTAGGAAATGCCCGCTTACTAACGATGGATTCGATATCGCTTGGAAGAATTTGATTGACCGCTTTGAAAACAAGCGAATGCTTGTACACAGTCAACTCCGCATACTTTTTAATTTGACCCCAATCACCTCAGAGACTAGTGAAGAAATAAAAACTCTACAACGTAATATAAATGCTTGTATCTCATCTCTAGAACTTTATAAAATAGACATCTCCAATTGGGACGCTATTTTTGTTTATATTTGTTCTACTAAATTGCCTAAGATCACACTCTCATTGTGGGAGCAATCCATTCAAAATAAAAAAGATATATCCAAGTGGTCAGATTTAAACGCGTTCTTGTCATCCAGATACCAAACTTTAGAAACGATTGGGGAAATAAATAATCCCCAAACATCTCAAAAACTCAATACAAACAACTTTTCGGGTAAAAAGGCTTCATTCACCGGTTCAAAGAGATTGAGTTCAAACCATACCAGAATCAACCCTTCAGAATGCAACATATGCTCTAAAGAATATCATACTGTACGAAAATGTCCAAAATTTAATGAAATGAATTCGGAAGACAGAACATCTTATATTAAAAAAACAAAATTTATGTCTTAATTGTTTTGCTAGTGGTCACACTGTGAAAAATTGTAAGAGTGCCCACAATTGTTTCACGTGCCACAAGAGACATAATACGCTTTTGCATAGTGACACTTTATTCTCTTTATCTAAACCGACAACATCCCAACCTAATGTTATCCCAAATATTCAACCGATACAGTCTACACCATCCTTTTCGAATCAAAAGTTTAAAAATAATTCTGGAGTATCATTAGGCCCCTCCACATCTCCCAATCATGTTCATAGTTGTTTCACAACCCACGCTCAAAATGTCCTCCTAGGTACTGCAGTAATTCAAATCAACCATTTAGGGTTAAATTACATATGTCGAGCGTTAATTGATTCCGGATCGCAAGGAACCTTTATTACCGAAAAGGTCTTCAATACTTTGAAACTTCCTTTCACCTCCATTGACGCTGATATCTCAGGTCTCAACGGCGTAACATCTGCAAGAGTACGAAAGTTGGCTCATTTTACGGTTTGTTCTCGATTTGACACTAAGACACCAATCAATACAACCGCCCTGGTTGTTCCACAACTCTCAGGTAACCTTCCCTCAAGCTCCATTGATCCATCTATTCTCAAAGACCTTGGTACTTTTAAGCTTGCTGATCCAAAATTATACGAGAGTTCGCGGATTGACATATTAATAGGGGCTGATATGTTCAATCAAATACTTCTAAACAGAGTTGAGCGAAATATTTGTGGATCTCTTGTTGCGCAAGAGACCATCTTTGGGTGGGTTATTATGGGTCCTCTACCTTCCGATTTCAAAATATCTTCCTTTTCTACCACCATCACAGTCCACGATGAAATTAGCTTAGAAAAACAGCTCAAGCGTTTTTGGGAGGTGGAGAATATTCCGCAAAAGTCTCATCTTTCCCAAAACGATGCCATTTGCGAAAAGCTGTATTTAGAAACAACCACCAGAGATAGTGATGGAAGATACATGGTATCACTTCCATTTAAAACGTCATTTTCAGAGCAATCTGTAAGCTTAGGCCAATCCAGAGCTAAAGTATATTCCTTATTCTTACGAAATGAAGCTCGGCTCTTAAAAAACGAAGACCAAAAACATAAATATGATTCAGTTCTTCAGGAATATATTGATCTTCAGCATATGAAACGCATTTCCATAAATCCCCCAGAAAAGCTTCCAAATCATTATTACCTTCCCCACCACGCGGTTATTAAACCCGAAAGAACTACTACTAAATTGCGGGTAGTATTTAATGCTTCCTTTCCAACCACTTCGGGTATGTCCCTAAATGATGTCCTTTATACAGGACCCACTCTACAGAACGATCTGACAATATTGTTACTGAAATGGCGTTTCTATAAATTCGTTTTCTGTGCGGATATCGAGAAGATGTATCGCCAGATCAAAGTTCGTAAAGAGGATACTTGTTACCAAAGAATTTTATTTCGAAAGAATAGATCTGAAGAAATGCAGGATTACGAACTTCAAACCGTAACGTTCGGACTAAATGCAGCTCCTTACTTAGCAATCAGAACGTTATTGCAACTAGCAGACGATTCTGAACAAATGTTTCCACTTGCAAGTAAAATTATTCGGAAGTCTATGTATGTCGATGACGTCATTGCTGGAAGTCATGACATATCCTCAGCAATTTCATCAAGAAACCAATTAATTTCAACAATGGACTCCGCATGTTTTCCTCTTCGTAAATGGGCCTCTAATAATCTTGAGATTTTAAAAGGTTTGCCAAAAGAAAATCTTCTTCAAGAAAATTTTCTTCATTTTGACGACAGTAGTCAGACAAAAACTTTAGGCATCGGGTGGGATGCAAAGAACGATTACTTTGTATTTCGTTCTATTCAATTCAGTAACAAATGTGTTAGTACAAAACGCGAAGTTCTGTCGGAGATTTCAAAAATATTTGATCCAGCTGGATGGCTGGCCCAATCGTCATTATCACTAAGATTCTAATGAGAAGGATTTGGCTTTCCAATGTTGGTTGGGATGATCCAATTACCACCGACTGTCTCCAGGAATGGGAGCAGTTTAAGCAATGTTTTTCAGTTATCGATTCAATCCAAATCCCAAGATGGATTTCATATTCCCCAGCTTATAATATCCAATTCCATGCATTCTGCGATGCATCGGAGAATGCATACGCTGCGGTTATTTACACTCGTGTCCAAATTGATAATCATTTTATCTGTACCCATCTCCTAACGTCAAAATCTAGAGTAGCTCCAGTGAACACTCTATCTATCCCAAGGCTCGAATTGTGTGGTGCCACACTCTTAGCCGATTTAGTTGAGTCAGTTATTCCAAACCTCAATATGTCAAAATATGAACTGTACAAGTGGACTGATTCAACCATTGTTTTATCTTGGCTGAGAAAACCTTCGTGTTTTTGGAAAGTGTTTGTGGCAAACCGAGTGTCTATCATTTCCTCCAAAGTTGGTGTCGACAATTGGTTTCATGTAGACTCCGACTCCAATCCCGCTGACTTAGTCAGTCGCGGAGTTTACCCACAAGATATAATCGACAACAATTTATGGTGGAATGGGCGGGCCTTCATGGTTAAAATCACCCCCAGACTTATGGCCAAAAAGTTTAGACATTGTAATGAGTACTGATTTAGAGAAAAAATCCATTGCAGTCAACGTTGCATTGCTGCCTGATGACAATGATGTCTTGGAACGATTCTCAAATTACAGTCGTGCTATCAAGGTAATATGTTATGTTTTTCGTTTCTATCATAGAACTCACCCAAGACACAAAGAGTCCTTTCATCATTCGTCTACACTTTTAACATCTACAGAGGCAATTTTCACTCGAAATCGCTTAATATCTCTAACTCAAAAAAGACATTTCCCAGAAATATTTAAAGCAAAAGTCGAAAACGAAACGATTCCGAAATCGTCATCAATTCTAAATCTTAATCCGTTTATT
Source organism: Musca autumnalis (assembly GCF_047663935.1). Classification (NCBI taxonomy): domain Eukaryota; kingdom Metazoa; phylum Arthropoda; class Insecta; order Diptera; family Muscidae; genus Musca; species Musca autumnalis. The sequence continues at coordinate 124,957,461 of NW_027411866.1, read as the reverse complement.
GACAAAAACGGTCTAATTCGCTCCCTTGGTCGACTCTCGTATTCGCCATCCTTAAAATACGATGAACGACACCCCATCATCCTCCCCTACAACTGTCAACTCAGTCGATTGTTAGTTCAATTCACTCACTTGTTATCCATACATGGTGGTAACCAGCAAGTCCTGAACCTTATTCGTATGCAATTCTGGATCCCTAGATTAAAGAACTTAATAAAAACTACTCTTCATAACTGTAAAACGTGCATTATCCATAAGAAAAAGGTTCAAGAACAACTCATGGCAGCATTGCCTCCAGAAAGGACAACGCTCCATCGTCCATTTTATTCCACGGGTATAGATTTTGCAGGTCCCTTTGACCTTAAAGCATTTAGCGGTCGTGGTAGCAAATTCACGAAGGGATATGCCTGCATTTTTATCTGTTTTGCCACGAAAGCTATCCATTTGGAAGCTGTATCCTCATTGACCACATCAGCTTTTCTTGCTGCTTTCCACCGATTCATTTCCAGAAGAGGATGTCCTTTAAACGTTTATTCCGATAACGGAACAAATTTCGTCGGAGCCTCTAAAACCATAGCCAAGAACTTTTTATCTGCTTCCCGTTCCGATACTACTTCCCAATTACTCCCTCAAAATTTGTCGTGGCACTTCATTCCACCCGGAGCTCCACACATGGGTGGTCTCTGGGAAGCTGGGGTGAAGAGTTTTAAGACTCATTTCAAAAAGATGTGCGGTTCCTACAAATTTACATTCGAGGAATTCTCCACACTTTTATCGAAAATAGAGTCCTGCCTCAATTCACGTCCGATATCGCCAATCTCTGAAGATCCTTCTGATCTAAACCCTCTTACACCTGGTCACTTCTTGATAGGATGTCCTATCCTTTCATTACCTGAACCTTCTGTTGAAACTAACCCTGAATCCATCATAAATCGTTGGCAACGTGTAAATGTCCTACAACACCATTTTTGCCAAAGATGGAAAATGGAATATTTAAAGGAGCTCCATAAACGTAATAAATGGAAAAATCCTGAGAAAAATATTGATATTGATTCCATTGTCGTAATCAAAGATGAAAATTTAAGTCCCAACGAATGGAGAATAGGGCGCGTTGTTCGTTTACATCCAGGTAAAGATAACCACGTTCGGGTCGCAGATGTATATACACAAAAGGGAACTATCACACGTCCAGTTGTCAAACTAGTTTTGCTTCCTACACAATAGTTCAGGATCAACATTTTCTTACTAAAATTATATTTCTTACAGAATGCCACGAATCATAAAAAATCGCACATCTCCAACTAATAAGATTTTTCAACAAAAAAGGAAACTATATTCATGCAAGGTTTGCAAAATGGTTCATCCACTAAAAACGTGCAAACAATTTCTAGCCATGAGTATAGGTGAAAGGAAACAAACAGTTGAACGATTCAAATATTGCAGAAATTGTTTAGCCCATAAACACTCGCAGTCAACCTGTTTCAGCAAGTCTGGATGTCACATTTGTAAACGCCGCCATCATACTCTTTTGCATGAAAATATATCCCACGCCATTGACAATAGTCCTTACCAACGAATCACGGTATTACCGACAGCCATCGTTAATGTATCCAATAAAGGAAGAATTTATGAAATTCGAACACTTATTGACACTGGTTCCACCATAAGTCGTATCGCCAAATCGTTCATCGATAAACATCAAATTGCAACCACTGTCATAGACAACTCAAATATGGCACAAATCTGTATTCGAGCTCATAGTAACAAATCTGTAAAGTTAACAGCATGTCTACGTGTAGATAACAGAATATCGATGTTAACACCAAGCAAATCTCTTCCCTCTTCGTTAAAGGATAAATTTGTCAACATTATTTTAGCGGATCCCACCTTCTACGAATGTCATGGCATACAAATGGTAATTGGAGCAGATTTATACCCTAAAATCATACTAAGCGGAACTATGCCGGGTCTTGAAGGAATACCAATGGTACAGAACTCGATTTTTGGATGGTTGGTCTCTGGCTCATTCTCTCAATAAAGAAGACGTTTAATGTAAAATTCACTACTATTTACAAATATGTATTTTACTTTGTTCAATGGATTTATTTGCATTTAATATTACATATCATGTTATATATCTAATAATTTTCTTTGATGGGACCCATCAAGGCGCCCCGGAATGTTAATATGAAATCCGTTCCATTATTTTTATAACTAAATCTAGGAAAAATGAAACAGAGATGTCGTTTTATGTCAATTTTTGAATTTGCCGAAAAACAACATACGTCATCTGTCAATGTTAGTTGTTAAGTTTTTTACTGAATAAACCCTCTCTTTGAATTCAACCATCAACCCAAGCACAAGGTAATCCTGTCTTTTGTTCAACGACTAGAACGACGAAACCTAAGTACAAACTACAATTCCTAAGAAGTTCATAGTCAATCCTGATAATTTCGAATGAGATGATATTTCTAAAGGAAAAATACTAATAATACAAGATTAGTCATTTTTCAATTTCGTTATGAGATTATGACTGCTGCAATTATACACAAGGTTTGCACTATTATAATACGCGAACTATTGTAGTTTACCAGAAACTATGACTATTGCTGGATTAATTTAGATGTTTTTGTACAAAGCTCAAAAATTTAGCAAAAAAATTTAATTTACGTGGTAGTTACGACCGCGTAAAGGAAAAACCATAGGTAAAAACACGTTGAATCTAAACAGGTTTTTTACATTACTATTCGATTTCTGATTAAACCATTCAAATGACGGACATCTGTCCAAAGTCAAAGTTGGAGAATACAAAATGAAGATTACACTTCTAATGTATCACTTTCCAAATTTTCAACTGCATCCACCTTTTATGGATGCTGATATTTTGAAGCCGGATTTCAGGTGTTTTTTGTATTTTTTATGTAACTGGGACGCGCATTCGGATATTTCGAAAAACCATTTATAGGACTAAAGAACTCGCGATTTCGCATAATCTGATATGTATATTAAGTAAGTAGCCCACACAGCAGCAGAGTAATCTACTGCCAAAGGCCAAAATTTAGTGCGATATTTTTTCTAAAAAACCTATTTTTTGGGTACAGTATTTACAATATCGTTTTGAGTGTGCTGGTACCCCGCGATATTTTAGTTTTTCGACAATCCGGATCATATGAATCACAGATCGTAAAAATCCATCTACTAGAACGGCGGAAATGGCTACTGCAAAAATTGAAAAATTTGCAAAAAATCTTTTTCAAAATATCGCTGACTAATTCGTGTTTTATGTGGATCGTTTCCATTTCAATGAAGAAAGTGAATCATCACTCGCGTTTGTGCGAAAACAGCGGTTTGAAAAATTTAGTGGCATGGGAGCTGTATCCGATTTATCCAAAAAATACTGTGTGATGCTACATCCACGGTTCATGATGGATTTTATTGAAATATGTTTAGATCGATGTATTTTTTCACGGTTGATAGTGAAATCGGATGCGCATAAAAAGTGTATGCACTTTGTGCAAAATATAAGCGTTATACAGTTTGTTGCACACTAAACTGCAGACGATGCTACATCTTAGCGGCCAAAGTAAATCCTGGCAAATGTGTACAAATTAAAAGAGAAGAACTCGTTGTATTGGTAAACCGCATGCGCATCAAGTGATTTTGAGGATTTCGCGATTTACACGCATTTCAAAATGAACATTACCCGATACAATTTTATTTCAAGATTATACCCCATTTAAAGGAACCCAACATTTATTTGAAAGATATCCATATCTTCTGCTAGATGTTAGCGTGTTTTCGAGAAGTGATTAGAATAAAAAATGTGATTTATTGCGTGGAATTTAACTAAAATAGAAGAAAAACTCCGACCTATTTTTCTTAAATTTTGTTCAACTAACTCACAAAATAAATTTTAATAAATATTTTCTCTTACAAAAATTTTATAAATTTCCTCAATATATTTTTTTGTTTTTTGCTAAAATATGCAAACCGCTAAACGGATTTGTATAGTTTTGGTTTCATTTGAATCTTCGCGATGTTTAGATTACGTACATATTTTTTATATATTTTTCAGATGCATAAACAGCTTGAATTTTATTAGAACAAGATGTAAACTAATAATTGTTTTGAATGCTTTCCTAATTTCCGCGAAAATTTACAACTTTTTCACTAAAGTTATGGGACCTCAGTAACCATATAGTATGTAGGGAGCCACTAATTAAGAGAGTTTCTCAATATAATGATTAGAGTCTTTTAAAGATATTTTTCTTTTTATCAGAATTGAAACCGCCATAACTTTTGCGCGCAACAACCAAAATTAGTATCTCGAACAGATTTAAGAATGGGATTTTTTCCCCAATCTGTGTACCAAAAATCATTCATGTAGCTTAAAAAAAAAATATTTTTTTTTTTTTTATGGAAAACTAAAAAATTAAAAAAATTTTTTTAAGCTACATGAAAGATTTTTGGTACATAGATTGGGAAAAAAATGTCATTCTTAAATCTGTTCGTGATACTAATTTTGGTTGTTGCGCGCAAAAGTTATGGCGGTTTCAATTCTGATAAAAAGAAAAAAATCTTTAAAAGACTCTAACCATTATATTGAGAAACTCTCTTAATTAGGGGCTCCCTACATACTATATGTTTACTGAGGTCCCATAACTTTAGTGAAAAAGTTGTAAATTTTCGCGGAAATTAGGAAAGCATTCAAAACAATTGGTAGTTTACAACTTGTTCTAATAAAATTCAAGCTGTTTATGCATCTGAAAAATATATAAAAAATATGTACGTAAACTAAACATCGCGAAGATTCAAATGAAACCAAAACTATACAAATCCGTTTAGCGGTTTGCATATTATAGCAAAAAACAAAAAATATATTGAGGAAATTTATAAAATTTTTGTAAGAGAAAATATTTATTAAAATTTATTTTGTGAGTTATTTGAACAAAATGTAAGAAAAATAGGTCGGAGTTTTTCTTATATTTTAGTTAAATTTCACGCAATAAATCACATTTTTTATTCTAATCGCTTCTCGAAAACACGCTAACATCTAGCAGAAGATATGGATATCTTTTAAAGAAATGTTGGGTTTCTTTAAATGGGGTATAATCTTAAAAAAAATTGTATCGGGTAATGTTCATTTTGAAATGCGTGTAAATCGCGAAATCCTCAAAATCACTTGATGCGCATGCGGTTTACCAATACAGCGAATTCTTCTCTTTTAATTTGTACACATTTGCCAGGATTTACTTTGGCCGCTAAGATGTAGCATCGTCTGCAGTTTAGTGTGCAACAAACTGTATTACGCTTATATTTTGCACAAAGTGCATACACTTTTTATGCGCATCCGATTTCACTATCAACCGTGAAAAAATACATCGATCTAAATATATTTCAATAAAATCCATCAAGAACCGTGGATGTAGCATCACACAGTATTTTTGGATAAATCGGATACAGCTCCCACGCCACTAAATTTTTCAAACCGCTGTTTTCGCACAAACGCGAGTGATGATTCACTTTCTTCATTGAAATGGAAACGATCCACATAAAACGCGAATTAGTCAGCGATATTTTGAAAAACATTTTTCGCAAATTTTTCAATTTTTGCAGTAGCCATTTCCGCCGTTCTAGTAGATGGATTTTTATGATCTGTGATTCATATGATCCGGATCGTCGAAAAACTAAAATATCGCGGGGTACCAGCACAATCAAAACGATATTGTAAAAACTGTACCCAAAAAATAAGTTTTTTAGAAAAAATATCACACTAAATTTTGGCCTTTGGCAGTAGATTACTCTGCTGCTGTGTGGGCTACATACTCAATATACATATCAGATTATGCGAAATCGCGAGTTCTTTAATCCTATAATTGGTTTTTCGAAATATCCGAATGCGCGTCCCAGTTACATAAAAAATACAAAAAACACCTGAAATCCGGCTTCAAAATGTCAGCATCCAAAAAAGGTGGATGCAGTGGAAATTTTGGAAAGTGATACATTAGAAGTGTAATCTTCATTTTGTATTCTCCTACTTTTACTTTGGACAGATGTCCGTCATTTGAATGGTTTAATCAGAAATCGAATAGCAATGTAAAAAAACCTGTTTAGCTTCAACGTGTTTTTACCTATGTTTTTTCCTTTACGCGGTCGTAACTACCAAGTAAATTAAATTTGTTTGCTAAATTTTTGAGCTTTGTACAAAAACATCTAAAATAATCCAGCAATAGTCATAGTTACTGGTAAACTACAATAGTTCGCGTATTATAATAGTGCAAACCTTGGCTTCATGGAAACTAAAAAATTTTGACTTTTCCTCATATATATATGTATCTGTAAACTCGTCCAAAATTCTGTAATGACTATCGATTAATTAGGCTAATGAGCCACGCACTCAAAATATTTCTAAAGATTATTCACTCCAGAATTTACCGGAAATGTGAAAACGCAATGGGGACCACCCAGTTTGGTCTTAAAGATGGGATGGGAACCCGCGAAGCTTTATTCGCCTTACAAACGTTAGTTCAAAAATGTCGAAATTCACAGGAGGACGTGTTCATATGCTTTATTGATTATGAAAAAGCATTTGACACGGTCCAACATGACAAAATGATAGAGATTTTATTGTCCATTGGAGTAGAAGGCAAGGAGCATCCAAACAGCGCAAATCAACGTCAATGGCGAACTGACTGAAAATATTAATATTTCTAGAGGTGTTAGATAAGGTTGTGTCCTGTCCCCTCTACTTTTCAATATATACACTGAACGAATATTCAAAGAATCAATAAATGATTTCCGGAAAGGAATATATGTAAATGGAACGTTCATTTACAACATAAGGTATGCCGATGACACCACTCTTATAGCTGATAATATGTCAGGACTTCAAGAAGTCGTCAACAGACTGACCACTTGCAGGGAAAAATACGGGCTTAAAATTAATATCAACATGGTCATCAGTAAACGTCATACATATAATAATGCGGCCCCATTAAAAATTAATGAAATAAATGTGGAAAGATTCCAAAGCTTTAAATATCTGGGAGTTATAATCAACAACGAATGGGACATTTCTAAAGAAATAGCCTGCAGGATTCAAAGGGCTAGAGACACATTCTTTAAATATGTATAAAAAGTCTTTACAAGCCATAATGTAAACTTAAAAACTAAAATAAGATATATTAAAACATATGTATGGTCTGTCCTATTATATGGTGTGGAAACATGGACCTTAAAATCCGTAGATATGAAACAAGTGAGCAAAGGCTATAGTCGGGATGGTGCCGACCATGTGATACCCTACACCACTACCCCTGTGCATAAGCTTTTCACTGGTAAACATTTCTCTTAGGGAATATAATCCGACTACCACCAAAAATAATATGCCTTTTTCTCTCTGAGATCCCCATAAGCAACCAAAATTTCGTGACCATCCGATCAAAATTACGACCTGTAGCTTGATTGCAAAAAATGGAAGAATTGGATGCATTACCGACTATTGTGGTATCTCTCTTGTTTGACCACCTTCGCCAACCTGCTTTACACCAATGTAAAGGTAATATTTTCTTCTTCCATTGACAGGCTTTGCCGTTGGAATACCCCAACTAGAAGCCGATATATTCACAAAGAATAAAACTTTGAATTTGTCTCCAAATGAGTGTTTCCCCATTCCGACCCCTAAATATTATCCGACTATCACCAAAATCAATAGGCTTCTTCCTCTGTGGGGCCCGCATCTATCCCCAAAATTTCGTCACTATCCGCTCAAAATTCCAACTTGTAGCGTGATTACAAAAAATGGAAAAATTGGGTTTATTACTGAATTTTGCAATATCTCGGTTGCTCGGTTTGTAACATACGTTGCATCAATATAAACGTGATCTTTTCTTCTTCCATTGACGGGTATTCCTTTTGGAATACTCCAACCAGAAGCGGAGATATTCGCATAAGAAATAAACGTTGACTTTTCTCCACATAAGCTTTTCGCTTATTCCGACTCCTGAATATTATCCGACCATCACCAAACTAAATAGGCTTCTTCCTCTGTGGGATCCGCATCCACTCCCAAAAAATTCGTGACGATCCGATAAAAATTGCGACCTGTAGCGTGATTACAAACAAATCAGAAAATGGGATGCATTACCGACTAGGTATTGCAATATCTCTGTTGTTTGAGCAGGTACGACAACCTACTTTACATCGTTGTAAAGGTGATATTTTCTTCTTTCTTTGCCAGGTTTTGCTTTTGATATACCTCTTAAAGAAACGGAGATATTGGCTTTTCTCCAAATAAGTTTATGCCCATTCCGACCCCTGAATATTATCCGACCATCATTAAAATCAGTAGGCTTCTTCCTCTGTGGGACCCCTATTAACTCCCAAAATTTCGTGACGATCCGATCAAAATTGCGACCTGTAGCGTGATTACAAAAAAATCGGAAAATGGGATGCATTATCTACTATTGCCAAATCTCTTCTATTTGACCACCTACGACAACCTACTTTACATCGTTGTAAAGGTGATATTTTCTACTTTCTTTGCCAGGTTTTGCTTTAGATATACCTCTTAAAGGAACAGAGATATTGGCTTTGAAATAAAACGTTGGCCTTCCTCCAAATAAATGTTTGCCCATTCCGACCCCTGAATGTTATCCGACCATCATCAAAATCAATAGGCTTCTTTCTCTTTGGGACCCCCATTAACCCCCAAAATTTCGTGACGATCCGATCAAAATTGCGACCTGTAGCGTGATTTCCACAAAATAGAAAAATGGGATGTATTACCGACTATTGCGATATGTCCGTCATTTGGTTACCTACGCCGACCTAGTTTGCATCATTGTAAAGACGGGATCTTCTACTTTTATAGTCAGGCTTTGCTTTTGGAAAGTTTAAACAAATGCTGTGATGTTCGTCAATATAATTAAAATCGCAAAAATGAAAATTGGGGTTTTATTTGCTACTATTGTGATATCTTCGTTGTTTGATCACCTACGAGCACGTACTTTACATCATTAGAAAGGTGATATTTTCTACTTTCATTGTCAGGTTTTGCTATTGGTATACCCCATATAGAAGCTGATATATTCGCTTTGGAAAAAACGTTGTCTTTTTACCCACCTAAGTTTTTTGCCTTTTCGGACCCCTAAATATTATCCGACCATCACCAAAATCAATAGGCTTCTTCCCCTCCGGGACCCCCATCAACATCCAAAATTTCGTGACGATCCGATCAAAATTGCGACCTGTAGCGTGATTACAAGGTTAAGATGGACAGACGGACAGACGGACGGACACACATAGCCAGATCGACTCAGCTCGTCGAGACATTCATTTTGGTATATATAAGTATGGGTCTACGACCATTATTTCGATGCGTTACAAACTTTTTGGCCAAAACCAACTTATAATACCCTCCCCACATAGTAGTGTAGGGTATAAAAACTCGAAGCCTGGACATATCGACGCATCGTAAAAATATCGTGGACACACTTCATATCAAATAATGAAGTGCTGAGAAGATTACACAGAGAAAAAGAGCTGTTGAATAACATAAAGAGACGAAAAACATCATACTTGGGACACATTATGAGAAATCAAAAATACAAAATGCTGCAAAGTATTATCCGTGTAAACTTTGAAGGAAGGCCTACCAGAGGGAGGAAACAACATTCAACATTCAAGAATGGACCGGCATACGTGACGTCATAAACCTGCTAAGCGAAGATAGAAACAGAGAGACTTTTGCCGATACATATTATAAACAATATTTAATAATTCAAACTATTGTAATACTATACTTATATTTGCATTTTGGTCGCCAACATTCGAAAATCGAATAGGCAAATAAAGAAAGTTTTTAGCTAAAAATTTCCACATTCTTTTTAGTTATGAAAATAAAACAGCAAAAATAAAACCAAAACGAAACAATTAGACAACCTCAACATTACTCTGTTTCAGACGCAATCGACGATGACAATGACGACAACCGTGATTAGTTGAAAATAAAACAGCAATAACAAGAACTTCAAACGGGCATTAAATGGCTGCACCTGAAATGCACACACCAACAAGTGCAAGCAACAACAACAAAAATACAACACTAACAAGGGCGGCCGAAAAATCTTTTACGTTATGGCCTGAGTTTTTTTTGTTTGTCTTACTGTGGTTTCGTTGCATGTATTTTATTTTTGATTTGCTATGTATTCTCTTGTCTGATTTTCATTCTTCCTCTGCGTTTTTTTCTTCATTTTCTCATATGTGCAATGCAAGATATTTTATTGGGTGTTGAGTTAGTCGACCAGCCGTCGCCACCGCCAGATAGTCAAAAGGCAATGTACACAAACACGCACACATTAGTAACACACTTACATCGTAACAACCAACCGAACGGGCAAACGTAGTACTCGCACTCACGAAACCCAACCCACTTTTACTTTAGGAAATATGCTGCAGCAGCACCTAACCAATATTAAATGTGTGAGAGAGGTGTGAGTACGTATTGCAATGGTAATGTTTATTGTTGTTTTTGTTGGGGATATAATGTTGCACTGAGTTTGGCTGTTTGTTGTTGTTTTTTTTTGTTTCATAGTTCATACACAGTAAATGCGTTTTAATATGAGAGTTAACAGTTCTGGGGCTCTTCTCTTTGCAAACGGCTAAGTGAGAGAAAAAGAGACAGATAAAAAATATTCGAGAGAGATACATTCAATGCAATGATTTTGTTGACCAAAGACCTGCCGAGGCATTATTCAACTTGTGGCTAATTAGAATGCTAACTAGCCTAGTTAAACTAGGTATGAACCTTTCTATTCCGACTTTCTTGGTCTGCAATGAGTAAATTGAATTGCCATACACTGTAGAGCTTTTTGCCGGGTTAACCTTTGCTCTGTTCCAGAAATTTGAAATTTTGTATGAAATGTCGAACGGGTCGACCTTTTTATACATTACACCACGAATTGTGTTGAAGTAGAATGAAACAAGTACTAAGTTCTTCCGCAAGTCAAGGCTCTTATCAAAGAACGATTCTGGTCGGATTTAACATGGCAAGGACTTATCAGGACTTATCTCGATCCCTCTTTCATCTTATGTGGACACTGTCCTCCCCGTGGTGCCACATGGGGAACTGCCTTTAATACCCGTGAGCTAACGAGCTAGTGAGCTAATATGTGCCACGCGTTCGCCTATAAGAACGATACAGACTTGAGTTGGGCGTAGGGTTAGTAATCCACACCTATATCCAGATTTTAGCAATTTCGGCTGAATGATATGGCTGAAACTTTAAAATTGTCCGTTCTACGGGGGCTATATGAAAACTTGGATCTTTACAGACAATCCTTTGCAGGAACGAATAAAAAATACGGAATTGTTGCCATTTCGGTTGGATAACATGGCTAAAATAGTTAAAATACATAAATCGGGAGGTACAGCTAAATCTTTCTGTCAGTTTAATTTTTTATACCCTCCACCATATTGAGGGTATAATTAAATTTGTCATTCCGTTTGTAACACATCGAAATATTCGTCGGAGACCCTATAAAGTATATATGTATATTATTGATCAGCATAAAATTCTATGTCGATTTGACCATGTCCGTCTGTTGAAATCAGGATAAAGCTCGCAATTTTAAGGATAGAGAGTCAAAAATTGGTACAGAAGTTTTCATTACTTGCAGGATGGTTGGTATTGAAAATGGGATATATCGGTCCACGTTTTGATATAGCCCCCATAGAACGGTACCTCCCGATTTTCGCTATTTTTAAGGTTTTAGCTTCATTATCTTTCCAAAATGGCCGAAATTTGGTACGTAGTCCTCTTTAGGGGTATAAAACTTTCCCCCAGAATTTTGTCGGTATCGGGCCACACCTTCATATAGCCCCCATAGAAAGGTACCTCCCGATTTTCGGTATTTTGAAGGTTTTAGCTTCATTATCACACCGAAATGGCTGAAATTTGGTACTTAGTCTACGTTGGTGGTATAAAACTTTCCGCCAGAACTTTGTCGGTATCGGTCCATGCCTTCATATAGCCCCCATACAACGGTACCTCCCGATTTTCGGTATTTTGAACGTTATGGCCTCAATATTCTACCGAAATGGCTGAAATTTGGTATATAGACTTCGTTGGGGGTACTCAAACTGCCCCTTTAAATTTGTGGGTATAGGTCCACGCCTTCATATAGCCCCCATGGAAAGGTACCTCCCGATTTTTCGTATTTTGAAGGTTGTGTCTTCAATATTCCACCAAAATGGCTGAAATTTGGTATTTAGTCTTCAATGTGATATAAAACTGTTCGCCAGAAATATGTCTGTACAGGTCCACGCTCTCATATTGCCCCATTTCTGACTAAAATTCGTCAGTATAGGTCCACGTTTCGATATAGCCCCCATAGAACGGTACCTCCCGATTTTCGTAATACTGAAGATTGTGACTTCAATATCCAACCGAAATGGCTGAATTTCGTTATTTCGTCTTTCAAGAGTTATAAAATATTCCAGAAGAGTATGATCAGCATAGGTCCACGTCTTCCTATATCCCCATAGAAGCGTACTTCTTGATTTTCGGTATTTTTTAAGTTTTAGCCACATTCTCTTACCGAAATATAGGAAATTTGGTATTTAGTCTTCTTTGAGTCCAAAAACTTTCCGTCAGAAATTTGTCGGTATAGATCGACGTTTTGAAATAGCCCCCATAGAATGGTGCCTCACATTGTTTTACCGAAATTGCTGAAATTTAGTATTAAGTCTTGTTCATACACGAAAGGAAACTAATTATTCCATTTTATTTCAATACAACTTGTGGTGGAGGGTATAACAAGTTCGGCCCGTCCGAACTTAACGCCGTTCTTACTTGTTTTCTTTCGAGTGTTCCCAAAAGTCCTTGGTCACACTAGATGGTTTCATTGAAACAATTTCATGAAATCCAGGGTTCCTACGTCGATTTCCATACTAGAGTAATTTTATGAATTTGCTATAGTGGGGAACTCGATTTAAGAATCCCTAAAAGTTTCAATGAAACTACTCTAGTGTGACCTTCGACAAACTTCAAAACAATATACACAGTCTGCGTATGTGTGTGAACTGATTGAATAATATGCCAAAAAATTTTAAAAACAATTGTTGTCGATTAAATTTAGATCAAGTTTAAAAATACACTATGCAACACTGAAAATGCACACAACTTCTAGTAGGCATTTGTTGAAAGTACATATTTAGAGTACAAAAACCCTAGTAGGCTTTTGTCCTGTCAGATCCAGTTCCGATTTTATGGCCTCATCTAAACCTTTTTTGCATTTATTAGGCCTCAGAAACGAATAGGAATTTGGCCTTGCTGTCTTTAGCAATATTGTAGCCCTAATTTCACTACATTATTGACATTTCTATTAAATCGTTGTTTAAAAATGTACTGAAAACAACGGGATAGAGGCATTTTACAACAATGACATGTTCTGAAGAGTTGTGTCACAGGGAATATTTTTTCAAAAGAAAATATTCAGAAAGAATTAACGGTTTTGGAGATAAGGTGCGAAATGTATAAAAATTGTGGCATTTTTGCATATATTTTGAAATTTGAGGCAATACATGTAGTTTTTCGAGTTCATTATTTTCCCAAATATTTTATTCTTGTCATTATCAACAAATTTGCTTAAGGGGTCATAAGAAGATTCGCATTGGTTTCAGAGATATAGCCCCGAATTTCTTTAAAAACTCAATATTTAACCATGTTTAGATGGGGCCATAAAATCCGAGCTGGATCTGACACAACAAAACTCATCTAGGGTTTCTTGTCGTTTCATACAATCCTCAGTTCGAGTTGTTTGCATAAGATCACCTTAAAAATGTTGCACAGTGATATTGATGCACTACCTCGCAACTCACCACAAAAGTTCAAAATTTTTCGCAAAAAATGGTGCGCATCCCTGTCACGGATCTTTCGAAGAAAGTAACCAATTTGGTCCATACTTATTATATCGTAATATTTCTACTAGAGGTAGACCAGTTTCGAATATGAACTACATATGTATATCGAACCACCTCTCACACACAAATTCGGAAAAGTGCAGTTTAAGACCTGCTCTCGAATCGTTTTGATTTTTGTTGGAACTGATTTTTTAGAAGTCCTGAGAAAATGGGCCGAAACTTTAAACCCCCTGCGGTCATCATGTGTAGTGGCTGGTACGTACGACAACCTTGGAACAAATTTTGCATATCATAATATTTGTTGTTGTTGTAACAGTGTTTATTATATGTTTCTATGTTCGTTTTTCTGTTCAATCTGGCTCTGGGTCTATCTCCAGTTCGAGGAAAATGGCCACATATCCACTGGAGTTAGATGAGCCACATATCCACTGGAGTTAGATGAGTAGGTTTGGCGGGGCAGTTGAAAAGGTGTTTTGTGTCGTGCGAGCCTATGCCGCATACTGGGCAGATGTTTTGCACGACGCGATCGATTTCTGCCCAATAAGAATTTAGGCGACTGTAATATCCTGAGCGTAGTTGAAAAAAGTGTTAGGTGTTGGAATTATGGTAAATCTGAGGCTTAAAAACATGGTCTCCAAATTCACACCGGGAGATGAGAGAATTGTCAAATATTGCCGTATAAAAGCTAAGTTCTTTAACATCAGTCTCATCTGAGCCCATGCCATAACCTAAGAGAAAGACGAAGAGATCAAGGATATATGTTCTACGAGCGCCTAGAGAGAGAGAGCTTGTGACCACTGCCTCGCCATGACATTAAGATTGTTCTAGGAGATTTGATTGCTAAAATTGGGAGGGAAAATATCTTTGATCCCAGGGTCGGCGAGTTCAGCCTTCGTGATGTAACACCCGACAACGGAATGAGGCTGAAAAAACATGACAGTGAGCAGCACCATGTTCCAACACTTCGACATACACAAGGTGGGAAAACCAGAAACCAAATCGATCATGTTGTGATAGACAGAATACACTCTCTCAATGTATCAAAAGTCCGATGGATTCGAGGACCGAACATGGATTCGGATCATTTCCTTGTAAAAGCTAAGGTAAGCACTCGTCTTAATGTTGTGGCAAAAGTGCGACGGACGGAAACTGTCGAGAAACTGTAAACACAACAGACAGCACAAACCTACTACGCTGAACTAACACTCACACTGGAAGACGGCACTCCTTGTCCCGATAATGTGGAAAGCTAACATCCCAGAAGGGACAAGAGAAACTCTCTTCAAACTGCCGCAAAATGTATACATGGGTACCAAAAACCATCACTTAAAAATACCTGGTAGGATCAGAAGTGTCGAAAGAGAAGAACGCGGCATACAGGGTAACCCCGCAGTCAATAGCCACACGAAGCGCCAAGGCATAATATTAGGAAAAGAGCTGAGAGGAGCAGGGTATTTTCAGGAGAAAGAAGAAGGAACAAAAACAAGTAGGAAAAGCGTCGAACTTTTTATACCCTCCACCACAATTTTCAGCCATTTCGGTGGATTAATGAGGCCACAACCTTCAAAATACCGAAAATCGGAAGGTAGATTTATACCCCCAACGAAGACTAAATACCAAATTTCAGCCATCTCGGTGTGATAATGAGACCAAACCTTCAAAATACCGAACATCGGGAGATATCGTCATATGGGGGCTATATCAAAACGTGGACCTTATATATAAACAGTTTATGGTAGAAATGTTTCTTAGCCTCTGGAAACACAAAATACAAAGTTACAACCGATTCTGTTGTCAAATGGGACTAATACATTCAAAATATATTAAAATGACGCGTACTTTTTAAGCGGCTTGCTTTCTTGTTCCGCTGCATTTCAGGTAACATAATAAAGATAAATAAATAAAATTTAGAAAAATGTTGCCCTTTTCTTTTTCATTCTTTTATCAGAAATGAAGCGGAGCAAGAAAACAATCCGCTTATGTACCTAGCCTTAAGGCATCTGTAACAGATGGACTGTCTGTCGAAGACCGGTGGCGACATACATTCAAAATGCCAAAACATGGAACTATGTTTACATTTTTTGGGGGAAGTTTTGTGTCCACTGGGAACTTCAAATGTTGCAAGGATGTATGGTGTCATACCAACGCATGGACCCACGTTGACAAATTACGGGGAGAAGTTTTGTGACTACTGGGAACCCCAAATGTCAAATTACCGTATTTCGGTCAAAAAATATTGCTAATATCTTCAAAATACCTACCGTACCGTTATATGGGGGCTATACCAAAACATGAACATATGTTAACACAAATGTCAAATTCCAGGTAGTTCGGTCAAAATATGTAGCTAAGAGCATTACGTCGCATTAAATATCTTTCTACCGAGGATGAACCACCACAATTTACTTTGATGCTGAAACAGCTGGATGTGCCTGGAGTCGAGTACTCACTAAAGTTGTCAACCTATCGCTAGCCACTCACATCGTTCCCGAAGTCTGGAAAATGGGCAGGATGGTCCCGCTTCTCAAGCCAGACAAAGATGCCGGCAAAAGTGAATCGTACAGACCGATTTTGCTTCTGTCGCCAGAAATAGCTAACCAGTTGTCGATCATCAACATTTCATGACAACAGACAGCGTTGCGACAGCCATCTCCACACATATTAGTCGAGGACTCAACCAGAACAAGTTGTGCGATAGAATAGTGTTGGTGACGCATAACTTAGCAAAAGGCTTTCATACTCTCAAGCACTCCATGCTGTTTGAGGATATCGAGCAGACAACCCTCCGGACATGTTTGACACGTTGGATAATCAATTTTATGTCAGTCGTACATGGAATTTGAAAACAAGAAGTCCAAGTGATATTGTAACGTATGCAGATGATTGTACGATCTTGGCGGTAGGTACCTTCGCTAATGTCATTTGAGAAAGGCTGAACTCCTATTTGACTGATCTTACCACTAAATCTACGTCCACTCTGTTCACCACATAGACGGCAGATGTGGAACAGAGTTGAATGACATGGTCGATGGTAGCAGACTTCCGACCACAAACAACCCCAAAGTTGTAGGGGTCACATTCGACAACATGTTCATGTCGTCCGCACATGCCACAGCTATCGGCGACAAGCTGAAATGTAGGAACAAGGTCCTCAGGTACATACCGTAAGAGCCTTCCTAATCACATTATGGTGGGTAGAACACCCCTCCCAGGCATGTCAGGAGGCATCCTCAAGATCTAGAAAGAGGGGCCCAACGTTACAAGAGAGAATCCCTAGATCAACAAGTCTATCAAGCAGGTTTAAATAGCATTCACACGGATGCAGTCGCAGATGTCATAAACAACTATCGTGTGAATGCGGTCTTCTGACAAACCAGACTAGTTTTTGGCTCAACTACGTTCAGGATGGCGCACCCGTCTATCTATAGAGTGAGGATCGAAGACACCGTGCAAAACATCTGCAAATACGATGCACAGACCAGCACACACTGCACCCTTTCTACTGGGGATAGACCCAGATCCAGATTAAGCAGAAAAACGAGTATAAAAACGTATCAAATCAACGAGCCGTAACAGCCACCTTTGGAAATGTTGAAAAAAGTCTGGCACAGTGGATCTGTCAGTAAATGGCGATAAAACCACAAGTCGTTCAGTAGGTTTGGACCAAGTGTGGACGTTGAAAGCTATTAATTTCTTAGTTAGTGACTTTATTTACCTTACGAATATAAAAGCCACCACAAATATAACAAACAGTATCAGTTTCGAAATAAGGAGAAGAATAACATTGGCCAACAGATGCTATTTTGGTCTAAGTAAACACTTTAAAAGCAAAACCACCTCTTGTCAAGCAAAAATTACACTTTACCAGACACTGATACTGATACCCGTACTTGTGTATGGATCCAAAGCATGGGTACTTGGGCAAGCGAATGAGCTAATTAATAAATAAAATAAAAATAAACAATAAATAACACTGTGACACAAAATGGAACTTAAAGTCTGGGGGATGGAAAATTCCTTTTGGAAATGAAAGCCCTTGGTGAGTATATTAAGAACACAAAAGGAAATTTTCACCATAGGTCAAGTTCTTGAGATATCACATGATGAACTTTTTCATTTTCCCCCTATAATGCCTGAGAAAATAGCTTTATATCTCTGTTGGCGTTATTGTAGCGTTGTTTTGAGATTACATGCCTTCAGTCAAATCGAATGGAGAATCTTTTCGTAGAATATTTCATCCTTGTAACTCAATTACCTTCATGTCCTTTTGGTCGTTTATTTCTTGAACCGTAGTAAAAGTACCACAAGATGAAATTTTTCAGCATCCAAATATTCTACAAAAATGTTGCTCGCAGGATTTTATGTACGGTTCATTGGCATATAATCAATATTGTCCCGTTTTCATTGTCCTTTTTGATATTTAATCGGTTTTGGTTCAGAAATAAACTATGTTTTGTTTTTTTTTTGTTTATTCGTCATTGCTTATTTATTGTTATGTAGCCATACCGATTGGTTATTACTTATGAAGACATCTGGGCGCTTCTGAAATATTTACCACAAATAGTCCTTGTAATGATGAACATGTTAATAACAAACATTCTTGGAGGATAGATCCGGTTATCTCAATTTTTGAACCGGATATTTCGACTGATTAAACTTATATGTATACCATTAAAATACTTATAGAATTGTCAATTGTCAAATTAAATTAATTCGCTTATTAAAACTATGCCAGTTGCAGTTCTAGAACAAAAAACCGTTTTTGGATAATTATTTTTGTGAAATGTTGGTCATAACCCGATTTAGGTTTTATGCAAAGAAAATTTCTACAAAAACGACTGAGCCGATTTTTCTGAAATTGTCGGGGAATGCACAGGGATGGCCCCGGTTAAAATAGGCTACAAATTTAGTTTTGGAGGTGGCGGGATAAAATGGTTATTTAAAATAATTACGAATGTATCGATTTTGAAATTAATTTGCGAGACAGTTGTGGTTGTGTCCCCGACCTTACCTATTTCTTTAGGACTCAAAGACTTGACCACGTCCACTTTTTAAAATATGTTACATCTACAAAAGTATTGAACCGATTTTCCTGAATGTACAGGGATGGCCTCCGGTGGAAGTAGGATGCATACCTTTTGAATTTCGAAAAAGTCGGGGTACTTCCCTTTGCCATATTTAAAAAAAGCCATATCTTTATGAATAAAAATAAAATGCCGTCATAACCCAACATATGTTTTTATGGAAAGAAAATTTTACCGCTCCCACTTTTTTCAATTTTCATTTCAATTTAAAGTTTTACTGCAAAAACTACTAAAGCGATTTTTCTAAAATTGTCAGGGAAAAGGTACAGGGATGTCCCCCGAAAACCGGCTACATATTTTATTGAGTTCCAGAGGGGGTGGGGTATCTCTCCTATGCGATTTTTTTTAAGAACGCTATATTTGCAAAAATTACGCATGTATCGGTTTAAAAATGTACGGATTAATCTACAATGTAGTATTTCTTTGGGGCTTAAAGACCCAACCATGCCTGTTTTTTCCATCAAATTTGCAGCAAAAGCTCAATGTTTGCCGTTGTTATGTATATTTTATGAATTTCTTCGGCACGTCTATCTTTTAAACGCTATATGTATAAGCCAAACTTATGATTATATCGATTTCAGCATAGATTTTGGTAGGCAATGGGGTTGTGTGTACCCTAGGTAAATGCCAAAATGCTATATATTTGTAGACGAATTTCGGAAGCCTATTGTTTTGTAAACGCTATATTTGCTAAACTTATGAGTGCATCGGCTTGCAAATTATTTGCGTTCCGATCAAGAAAAACGACATATTTGCAAATTTGAAATTTCCTTAAATGGTGAGATTCAACGGTTCATCAAAATATGCCTCATCGAAATAATGGTTTTAGACCCCAAGTATGTTTGCACGAAATGACAATTTGGAGTCGATTTAGCAATGTCCGTCCGTCTGTCTGAACGGATGAACCGATTTGGTCCAAAATTTGGCTTTTGCAATATTTTGTCCAAACTTAGTTTCAGTTCGAAGATGGGTTATATCGGACCACTCCTTCCGGTACCTCCCCAACAAAAGTTCGAAAAATTTGTGCGTATGATAACTCTTGAAGGGAGTAACCGATTTGGACCATACTTTGCACATAGTGAAATTTCTACCAAACTTAGATGAGTTTCCAATATGGACTTAATCAGTCCACGCCTTCGGGTGCCTCCCACACAAAATTTCGGAAAAGTTCAGTTTAAGACCTGCTCTCGAATCGTTTTGATCTTTGTTGTAACAACTTGTATTCACGGCCTCCCCATACGGCGGTACAAGTTTCATCAGGGGGCAAAATCATACTTCCAGAGAAAATAGCCTGAAGGGTTCAAAAAACCCCTATTACACCGCGTGGCTGGAGCGCAATATAACTCTCGAACGGATCTGACGATTCGGTCCAAAATTTGGCCTTCGTAATATTTTGTTCAAATTCAGTTTAAGTTCGAAGATAAGCCATACTCCTTCAAGTACCTCCCCCGCAAATGTTCAAAAATATTCGGAAAATTTGTGCGCACTATAACTCTTGAAGGGAGTGACCGATTTGGTCCATACTTTACACATCCTAGTATATCTACCAGATATAGGATATAGATCAGGTTGGAATATGGACTATATTTGTCAACTACTTCGGGTACCTTCCACACAAAATTTCGGATAAGTTCACTTTAATACCAGCTCTCGAATCACTTTGATTTTAGTTGAAGTATCTTGCATTCACTACCTCAATTACCACGGTAAAAGTTTTTTCAGGGGCAAGTCCAACTTCTTAAGAAAACTGTCCGAAAGGTGTAAAAAACTCCTATGGAACCATCTGGGGCTGGATAGCACGTTAACTGTCGAACTGATCAGCCGATTTGGTACAAAATTTGGCATTCGTCATATTTGGTCCAAATTTAGTTTCAGTTCGGAGATGCCAATACCGGTCCATAACTTCCGTACTTCCTCTCAATATTTAAAAAAATTAACTAAAATGGTATGCTCGATATCTCTTGAACGAGGCAAACAATTTGTTCCAAACTTTGGATCTCCTAATATTTTGTCCACATTTAGTTTAACTTCTAAAATGGCACATATTAGTCCTCTTTTCACGGTACATCCCCCACAAAAGTTCAACATTTGTATTTAAGTGCAGTTTAGGGTCTGTTCGAAGATCCATCGGAAATGTATACCGATGCTGTTCGTTGTGGTCCTGTTTATAGCCATATTATGTATTCGGTGGACAAGCCTATGTTTCCTGGTATACTGGCCCAAAAATTATACGATGACACAATGAAATAACTAGTGGGCGCTGTATCTATAGAAAAAATATGAGTCCAAAAATAAGATTCACTACCATAATGGACTATGTCAGTCCAGTCCTTCAAGTACCTCCTCCGCAAGACTTTTGAACTTTAATCCTAATCCACACTTTTGTCGGCAATTTTAAATGTCCAAAAAGGGCCACAAAATTCTGAAACGTCGCTAAATATATTCGGTCTGTCAGTAGATGAAAGTTTCAATTCACATTGGCTGAGAGCAAAGCCGACTGATACTTTTTTACTTGCTTTATTTGAATTGTACTGACGTGTATTTCAGCATTGGTTGGATGCGTATTACCCCTGTAGGACATATTCCAAAGAGAGAGCTTGATAATGATACTGAACCATCTGAGCTTTAAATTAATACAAATTGTGGCATTTATGGTAAAATATCAGAGTTATTGCAAAAGGCCCAAAGCTATCACAATTTTAATATTTCAAAGTTTTTACTTTAATGACAAATACCTCTGCTTCTAATCAAAGCTTTCAATCAGTACCAAGTAGATGTCGACAGCAGTCAAAAATAAAATTAAATATTAATTATTTTGGTTCAGTTCGCCTTAAGTCATTTAGGTGGAAGACAAAGAGGTGAAAACCTTAGTATCTCCCTAAAAGCAATGTTTGCGAATGAAAAGCTTATGTACAGGGGAAGTTCTGTAGGTTATGACATAGTCGGCCCCATCCCGACTATAGCCTTTGCTCACTTGTTAATATATAGGAAGGTATAAAAACACAATTATTTTGATGAAAAATATAAAAAAAACTCAAAAGTTTAACTTTGACTTTGAATTCCTCTGCAACTTCTGGACCGCATTTGACCTTCTTTGTTCACCGGAAAACTGATTGTGTTATCTGTCGAATTATGAAAATATGTCTATTCTTTTAAAAGTTACAGAATTTTTACCAAGAAAAAACAATTCAGAACCACAAGCTGTATTGAACTACAATGATTGTGTTAATGGGACCCTGTCAGCAAAATGGATAAAGATGCCCGCCAGAAAGTCAATGGGAAGGCATGGCCTAAACTACGATAGAATGACCAACTTCAAGATGATATCTCAGAACATGAAATTAAAAAATGATGAAGTAAAGTAGATGATCGGTGTTTGGATTATGGAACAAAACGTTCTGTTTAGAATATACTGACTAGTCCTAAGTACCATTTTCTATTGTATAGCTTTTCTTTAAACTTTCTCTGTTTTTTTGTGTGTATGCTACATCCTGGTTTCCAAAGCACATAACAAAGAGCCCGAGAGAGATACAGAGAGGGAGAGCGCGAAGAAAACATGAACTCTGTTGCCACCACTACACCATACTAATCAACCAACCCCTAAACTTAATATAACAGGATAACATTTAAAACGCACTTCTTATATCTATGCCAACATGCCGTCCTCACTGGCTCCTCGACATTGGTGTACCACCATATTGTTGTTGTGTTCTATTTCTTATTATTAGCTCATTTCAACCCTCATCCCCTATTCACTTTATGGATCTATGGGTCTAGGATGCCATTAAATAGTTTATTCTATCTACCATTGTTATGTCGTTTGTCTTCTTTGCTATTTTAATGGCTACAATTCCGATTGTTGTTGTTGTTTTTTTGTTGCATAAAATCCTTTCCCCTAACACACCCCAACCAACCAACCACCGCTAACTTCGAGAGTTTCTTTTTATTCATTCATTGTTTGTATGTTGTAGAGTTCCCTCTTTTTCATTGTTTGACATAGTTTTTCAAGTTGCAAAATAGCAAACGCGATAGAAAATGACGACAAAGAAGCAAGGGGAGGGAGGGGATCTTAAAAAATAACAACGTCGAAGTCTCAACAAAGACGACGGCGAGTTAGACGAGATGTTAAGAAACTATTTCAAGGAAAACTTCTTATAAAAGAGATGTTTTTCGCCACACCAAAGTTACGAAGAAGTTTTCTTTGTATACAATGAATACAGACAAACACACACATTGACTTACATTTATTTGTATGTGTATTGCATGGAAGTAAATACACAATCAGAAAAGTAATAGAATTAGATCACAGATGCTGCCTCCGATTTCGGAGCGAAATCTAAACGAAAATTTCATGAACAAATTGATATGTATTCAGACCAAAACTCCTGAGGGAAATGCCGAATTCGGACAGAAATCTGATGTACGAGGGCTGCAACACCGTGTGTTGCCAGGCACCATTTGATTTTTTTGGACAGTTTAACCGTTTTTAGCCTATACGTACTCAAGACAGCTTGTCATGCGACCTTGTGTTGTTAAGAGTGACTTGAAAAAATCACTTTGCAAAAAAATGGAATTTACTTGTGAACATTTTGGATAATCACGGAAAGAGTGCATCGATCAAATTAAATTACTATGTTGATAAAGGGCCATCCTATAGCACTATTAAAAATTGGCTTAATGAATTCAATCGTGGCCGACTCTAGCCAAAAACGAAGGTCCTGAGGGTCTCCCAAAATCGGTCGTTGTGCCAGAAAAAAAATTAAGACGTGCGTGAACGGATAATGCCATGTTATATACCGTGAGATAGAGGCATCCTTAGGTATTTCTTCCACCAACTAACATTTGATATTGCATGAACACCTGACCGCAAAAATGCATTTTTCTCGTTAGATTCAGCAAAATTGGACAATCTATCAAAAAGAGGCTCTTGTGGATTGGTGCAAAGAAATCGTGAATAAAAACGATCGTTCGTCACAGGGACGAATCTTGGATCTTTATCTTAGGAGCCCAAAACAAAACAGAAATCGACCGTTTAGGTCTTCGAAAGCTAGCCAAATCCAACGAAAGTTGTTCATGTAAGAAGCACTTCGAAGCAAATGGACGCGTGTTTCTTCGGCAAAACTGACCATGTGTCGACTATACGGCTTCAGAAATGTAGGAATTTTGAGAGGTACAATACAAGTTGTTTGGCAGAAGTCTCCTGAGAAATTCGAAAAACGGAAAAGAGAAAACGACTCATTGTACGCCATGACAATGCGAGCTCTCACACATCGATTCAAAGCAGCACCTGTTTGACCGGACAAAACGTGGAATTGATGGGTCATCCGCCATACAGTCCTGACTGGGGATCCAGTGACTTTATTTGATTCCAGCGATTCGAGAAAAAAAGGCAAAAAGGTCAACGATTTTCGTCGCCAGAAGATGCTATAAAAGCGTTCAAAACCGTGTTTTGGAAGATGTCAAAATCGGAGTTGACAAAGGGATTCAATAATTGGTTTGAGCGCATGAAAAAGCGTATAAATCATGCTGGAGACTACTTAGGAAACAATAAAAATATTTTTGATAGTAAATATCCGCGTTTTCATTGTTAGGCCAGATAGTTACCGTTCAATCCTCGTTTAATCTTGCAAGATTGTTATATTGAGAAAAACTCACAAAACTCGTTTCTAGAAACTCGTTAGTGTGACCGAGGATAAAGGATTGAAGTAAGGAAGGGATGTAATTGAACTAGAGCGCTATATTTTTGGACCCGAACGTCTTTTTTCCACAGGCAGGTCAAGTTCGACGATGGGCTATATCGGGCGGATGGGCTTAGTAGTCACAACACTTCTTTGGTATAAGCCCCATATAATGGTACCTGCCGATTTTCAGTCTTTTGAGAATTTTACATTTTTTGGCCTAACTACGTGTAATTTGACATTTGAGATTCTCAGTGGTCACAAAACTTCTGCACTAAAAACCGAACTTGCTGAAATTTGACATTTAGGGTTCTTATTGGTCTCAACTCTTTTCCACCAAGAAATGTCAACATAGGTGTATGTTTTGGTATAGACCCCATATAACTGTATCTCCCGATTTTCGATATTTTGAGGATTTTTGCTTCAAATTTTAAATTTAGGGTTCTTGGTGGTTACAACACTTCTCCACAAAATATTGTCGACACAGGACCATGTTTTGATATAGACGCCGTATAACGAGGATTTTTGATACAAATTTTAATCGAACTACTTGGAATTTGACAATTATGTTCTTAGTGGTTAAAACACTTCTCCACAATATATTGTCGACATAGGTCCATGTTTTGGTATAGCTCCCATATAACAGTACCTCCCGATTTTCGATATTTTGAGGATGTTTGCTACAAATTTTAACGGCACTTGCTGGAATTTGACATTTAGGGTTCTTAGTGGTTACAACACTTCTCCACAAGATATTGTCAGCATAGGTGCATGTTTTGGTATAGCCCCCATATAACGGGTATCTCCTTACTATCTGTATTTTGAGGATATTCGGTACAAATTTTAACCGAACTAGCTGGAATGTGATATTTGGGGTTCTCAATTGTTTCAACACAAAATATTCTCGACACAGGTCCATGTTTTGTTATAGACGCCATTTAACGGTACCTCCCGATTTTCGATACTTTAAGTCGTCTGACATTTGAGGCTCCATGCAGTCACGAAACTTCTCCACCAAAAATTGTGGATATTGGTCCAACGGTTGGAATATCCCCCATATCGCTCATTTACTCAAAGAGTGACACAACTCAAAAAATGCGTTTTCTGAGTTAGCAATTTCTATTTCTACGACTTCTATTTTATCTTGTGTCAAATTTTCATGCTGATATCTCTAAAACTCGAAGAGCTACAGCTCATTTACTACGAGTTTCGCATAATCCAACCCACAGGTTTTTTGAGTATATGAAGCACTAAACCACTTCAAATCATGCTTGATCTTGCACAAAAATTTAGCACTGACATCTGGCTAGCTGTTTGAAAAATATGGTCCACGCAGTTATTTTAGTTTTTGTGTAATAATCTTTTTAAGGTGGAAAGTCAAATTTCAATCGCCAACTTCAAACGCGTTTTTCTCGAAACTAGATTTTTTGAGATGTGTCACTCTTTGAGTAAATGAGCGATATGACGGCCCCAACCTATGTTAGTACTTTGACGTTTTTAGCAACATTTTAAGACCAAATTAACAATAGTTTGACATTTGAGGTCACCGTGGTGTAATGGTATGCACACCCGCCTTGCAGGCTGAAGGTCGTGGGTTCGAATCTCCGGCCAGGCAACATCAATCATTTTCAACGGTGGCAAAATACCCCACAGTAATGTTGGTGACAATTTGCTGAGTATTTCAGCCATGTAAAACTTCTCTACAAGTGGTGGTCCCATATCATTGAGCTAATATAATCGGGGTGCACTCATTGATAAGAGAGAAGTCTCCCTTGTCCCTTCTGGGATCTTCGTGGAACAATTATATATTGACATTTAAGGTTTAAGGGTTGGCATTTAAGTTTGCATTTTAGTTTAAGATTACTAGTGGACAAACAACTTATCTAACAAAAATTTGGAATAGCCCCAGTATATGAAGGTACAGCCCCATTTGGGCTATTTAGAAGTTTTTAGCTACATTACAAAACTTCCCACTAACATTTTTTAACTTACGTCCCAATTTCAGCTATTTTGTAAGCTTTATCTACATTATGTGTCTAAATTTACTATAATTTGAAATTTATGGTATATGGTATGGAGTAGTCAAACAAACTTCTCCACTTATGATTCAATATAAGTTCTGAATATTTCATGGTGGACGATATAAAAAGTTCAACCTTACCGAACTTATCGCCTTTTTTACTTATTCATAATTGCAACATTTTGATAGATGTTAAAATGCAAGATTGGACAGAAGTACAAAGCTAGATTGTTGTACAATGTACATACTCGACCTATAAAAATCGGTATATTTAAAGTAACAATATTTCGAGGGATTACCTTACTTCTGATCAAAATTAAAAAGTTCTCTATCATTTTAGCTACACTTTGTAGTATAGTCCAGTCAAAATAGAATTGCGTATAAAGGGGAAATAGCGAAAATTCTCACAAACCTGAATTTTGGTGGAAAGCTAGGGTTTGTCATTAGAAGTAACGTCCTAAAAGTACCCATCAATCCCATGTGTGCAATCGAAGTTATTCAGGGTCAAACGTCATTTTTGGGGGCCATATTCAGTTTTTTGATTTTTCCCAAAAACGGTAAGACCTATCTGAAATGAACTAAAGTAAAAGTTATGAGCTTACTGTCTATAAGAATGATATTGAAAAGTCATCAATAGGAGTCACCGTTTTTGAGATATCGCGATATAAATGTCAAATTACACATGTGAAGAACTAAGCCGCGTAAGAATATCATGAGGCGGACCGGTTAAAATAAAAAGGCCATAGGTTAGGTATTTCCATAAGCTTTCAAACGATACCCACAGTAACCAGTTCAGTATAATCAAGTCTAACCCGGTTTTAAATCTGGCCTTTCGGGTCATATAAAAATGAAAAAATAAAATAAAAAACAATTGAGCAAAGGCTATAGCCGGGACGGGACCGACTATGTGATACCATACACCACTACCCCTATGTATAAGCTTTTCACTTGTAAACATGTCATTTAGGTGGATACTCTATTTTTCACCTATCTGGCTTTTATACCAAATGACTTAAGGCGAACTGAACCAAAATAATTAATATTTAATTTTATATTTGACTACTGTCGACATCTACTTGCTACTCTGTCGGTCTTCTTGATTAGCATTTTACATGTCTGTAGTACACCAAATAGAAGCAGTAAAACTTCAAAATATTAAAATTGTGATGGCTTAGCGCCTTTTGCACTAACTCTGATATTTTACCATAAATGCCACATTTTGTATTAATTTAAAGCACGGATGGTTTAGCTTCATTATCAAGCTCTCTCCTTGGAATACGTCCAACAGAAGCAGAAATATCTGACATGTTAATAAAATTCCATAAATTGGAAATTGGTATATCCTAGCGTCTTGTTCAACTTCACAAGCATTTCACCAATTTGGGTAACGCTATTGGGAACATTTTTAAGCTCAGAATGTCTTTATTGTTCAAAAGCATCCAATCAAAGCTGAGATACTCGTCAGTACAATTCAAATAAAACAAGTAAAAAGTATCAGTCAGGTATACCCTCACCCTGTGTGAAGTGAAACATCTATTTCCCAAAAAACGTATGTATTTAGGGGGTCTTCAGAATTTTGGGCGTATGAACTTGCGGAACTTGCGAGTCATTCCTCTCGATAGGAACATTATATCAGGAAACATGGACTTGCCCCCGAAAAACATAATATCGCTTTAAACAGGGCTACTAGGGGTATCTTCGGTAAAAATTTTCAAAGGATTCTCGCACATACCCTAAACCGCTCTTTAAAAAACTGTTGCCTTTTTTGTATGGGTGGTAGGTACCCTAATGGACTGAACCGATACGGTCCACTTTTGAACATCCAAATTGGGCCAAAGTGGTTGCTCCGTTTATGAGATTTAGCGGATATTTTCGAACTTTTGTGGGCAAGGTATCGGAAGAAGTGAACCTATAAGCACCAACTTCGAATTTCATCTAATTTTCGATGATATATTGCGAAATGCAACGCGTGGACCAAGGCAGTATTCGGCTCAGGAGTTGTCGTGCGCACCAGCCACTGCACATTCAGGCCGTAGAGTTTTTCGTTTTCGAGCCATTTTCTCAAGAAGTAACATGCCACAGAATGTTCTAACCTACACTTTTCCAAAATTTGTGTAGGAGGTATCCGAAGGAGTTGACATATATAGTCCATATTCTAACCTGATCTATTGTCTCGTAGAAATATTATTTTGCCCAAAGTATGGACCAAATCGGTTCCTGCAGTCGAGAGTTATCGTGTGCACCATTTTAGCGAAAGGTTTTGAACTTTTGTGGGAGGTACCCAAAGGAGTGTACCGATAAGGTCCATCTTAAAACTTGATTTCACTTTGGGAAAAATAGTACAACTGCCAAATTTTGGATCGAATCGGTTTATTCGTTCGAGAGTTACCGCGCCCTCCATCCACAACACACATGGTGCCATGGCGGGGTTTTACAGCTTTCATGCCATTTTCTCAGGAAGTATGGACTTGTCCCTAAAAAACATGCATCGTCGTAATGGGGGCAGCGAATATAAGTTGCTACAACAAAAATCAAAAGGATTCGAGAGGAGGTCTTAACCTGCACTTTTCCGAAATTTTGTGTGGGAGGTACCCAAAGGAGTGAACCGATATAATTCATATTCAAACTGTATCTATGTCAGTAGTGCGATTCACTAACTAATTTTGTGAGTTACCGACAATTGTCGGTAAAATTAAAATGCTTATAATTTTGGTAATTACCGATGTTTTTCGGCAAGTAAGCGATGAATAAAAAGCAGTCGTAAGGTTATACCGATAGCAACAGTGTTGTCAACTTTTATTTGAACTTTTCATTTATAATTTTGCGTTTTAATTTTACCGATTTTTGTCGGTAACTCAAAAAATGTGTTAGAGAATCGCACTACTGATAGAAATATGACGATATTCAAAGTATAAACTAAATCGGTTGGTCCCTTCGAGAGTTATCGTACGCATAATGTTTGCGAAAAAAATTGAACTTTTGTGAGGGAGGTACCCGAGAGAGTGGGCCGATATGGCCTATCTTCGAACTTAAGCTAAGTTTGGACAAAATATTACGAAAGCTAAATTTTGAACGAAATCGGTTATTCCGTTCGAGAGTTATCGTGCGCATCAGCCAGCCAGACAGACAGACGGACGCACATGGCTAAATCAACTCCAAATTGTCTGAAACGGATTTCGTCCATACATACTTGGGGCCTACAACCACTATTTCGTTGAGGCACATTTTACCCGTATGAAAGTGTCTATACCCTAATTAGCATAAATGATGAGGGTGCGCTGTGATATTTTCCTCATCCATTGACGGGCTTTCCTTTTGGAATGCGACTAGGAAAAGCGGAACTATTTGCGTAAGAATAAAACTTTAAATTTTTCCACATAAGTTTTTTGCCCATTCCGACACTGTAATATTATCCGACCATTGCCCAACTCAATATGCTTTTTCCTCTCTGTTAACCCCGATTAACCAACAAAATTTCCGATCCGATCAAAATTGCGACCTGCAGCGTGATTTCAAAAAAAAAAAAAAAAAAAAAAAAAATGTAAAAATGCATTACCGACTTTTGCGATATCTCCGTTGTTTGGCCACCCACGCCAACCAACTTTGCATCATTGTAAAGATGGGATTTTCTACGTATTTGGCCATGCTTTACTTTTGGAAGGTCCCCAACCAAGGGGGACCAGATCGACTCAGCTCGTCTAGATATTCATTTTGGTATATGAAGAAAAGACAAAATTTTTTAGTTTTCCATAAAAAAAAATTTTTTTAAGCTACATGAAAGATTTTTGGTACATAGATTGGGAAAAAAAATCCCATTCTTAAATCTGTTCGAGAAAGTAATTTTGGTTGTTGCGCGCAAAAGTTATGGCGGTTTCAATTCTGATAAAAGGAAAAACATCTTTAAAAGACTCTAATCATTATATTGAGAAACTCTCTTAATTAGGGGCTCCTACATGCTATATGTTTACTAAGGCCCATAACTTTAGTGAAAAAGTTGTAAATTTTCGCGGAAATTAGGAAAGCATTCAAAAAAATTGGTAGTTTACAACTTGTTCTAATAAAATTCAAGCTGTTTATGCATCTTAAAAATATGGAAAAAATAGGTACGTAATCTAAACATCGCGAAGTTTCAAATGAAACCAAAACTATACAAATCCGTTTAGCGGTTTGCATATTATAGCAAAAAACAAAAAATATATTGAGGAAATTTATAACATTTTTGTATGGGAAAATTTTTATTAAAATTTATTTTGTGAGTTAGTTGAACAAAATGTAAGAAAAATAGGTTGAAGTTTTTTTTCTATTTTAGTTAAATTTCACGCAATAAATCACATTTTTTATTCTAATCACTTCTCGAAAACACGCTAACATCTAGCAGAAGATATGGATATCTTTCAAATAAATGTTGGATTCCTTTAAATGGGGTATAATCTTGAAATAATATTGTATCGGGTAATGTTCATTTTGAAATGCGTGTAAATCGCGAAATCCTCAAAATTACTTGATGCGCATGTGGTTTACCAATACAGCGAATTCTTCTCTTTTAATTTGTACATATTTGCCGGGATTTACTTTGGCCGCTAAGATGTAGCATCGTCTGCAGTTTAGTGTGCAACAAACTGTATAACGCACTTTTTATGCGCATCCGATTTCACTATCAACCGTGAAAAAATACATCGATCTAAACATATTTCAGTAAAATCCATCAAGAACCGTGGATGTAGCATCACACAGTATTTTTTGGATAAATCGGATACAGCTCCCATGCCACTAAATTTTTCAAACCGCAGTTTTCACACAAACGCGAGTGATGATTCACTTTCTTCATTGAAATGGAAACGATCCACATAAAACGCGAATTAGTCAGCGATATTTTGAAAAACATTTTTCGCAAATTTTTCAATTTTTGCAGTAGCCATTTCCGCCGTTCTAGTAGATGGATTTTTACGATCTGTGATTCATATGATCCGGATCGTCGAAAAACTAAAATATCGCGGGGTACCAGCACACTCAAAACGATATTGTAAATACTGACCCCAAAAAATAGTTTTTTTAGAAAAAATATCGCACTAAATTTTGGCCTTTGGCAGTAGATTACTCTGTTGCTGTGTGGGCTACATACTCAATATACATATCAGATTATGCGAAATCGCGAGTTCTTGAATCCTATAATTGGTTTTTCGAAATATCCGAATGCGCGTCCCAGTTACATAAAAAATACAGAGAACACCTGAAATCCGGCTTCAAAATGTCAGCATCCATAAAAGGTGGATGCAGTGGAAATTTTGGAAAGTGATACATTAGAAGTGTAATCTTTATTTTGTATTCTCCTACTTTTACTTTGGACAGATGTCCGTCATTTGAATGGTTTAATCAGAAATCGAATAGCAATGCAAAAAACCTGTTTAGCTTCAACGTGTTTTTACCTTTGTTTTTTCCTTTACGCGGTCGTAACTACCACGTAAACTATTTTTTTGCTAAATGTTTAAACTTTGTACAAAAACATCTAAATTAATCCAGCAATAGTCATTGTTACTGGTAAACTACAATAGTTCGCGTATTATAATAGTGCAAACCTTGACTTCATGGAAACTAAAAAATTTTGACTTTTCCTCATATATAGGTATGCGTCTACGACCATTATTTCAATGAGCTGCGAAATTTTTGGCCAAAACTTTGCCCACATAGTGGTGTAGGTTATAATAACACTTTACAAAACACTGATACTACCAGAAGCCGGGGTACTTGCGTAAGCAGATAATGCAGTGCTTGGTATGTGTGGGAATAAAATTCTTAGCAAGATCTACGGCCAATATGCGTTGGCGGTGAATATCAATGTCGTATGAACCACGAGCAGTATCGGCTATACAACGAGATAAGTATAGTTGAACGTATCGAGGTACAACGATACAGTTGGCTTGGCCGTGTCATAAGAATAGACGATGATGAACCCCTAAAATACCTATAAATACGGGCCACATAGCGGTACACGCAAAGCTGGTAGGTCAATTCTCCGATGGAGCAAACTTGTGGAATAAGAGATCAAAAATCCAAATTGGAGAAGTAAAGCAACAAATAGGGAGAAATGGAAATATTTTCTTAGTTCGGCTTATAGGACAAATGTTCTGTAGAGGGCCAAGTAAGTAATATCGAAAGTATCTTTTTCATTCTTCACATGTCAATAAGACAACATTTGGTGATATTATATTTTTTACGTGTACCAATACGTATATTTACTTTCTTTCACACACACCCATCTGAATACATACATACATACCCGTCATGTTAGCATATTTGTTTACGTGGCAATGAATATGTTCCAAGTTGTTCTTCTTATCTTAATAAAGTTTTACTTGGAAAGTACGACACTTTCACTTTTCCAGAAACCCTTAGTTTATAATACTACCCCCAAAGCAACACCATCACCACCATTGCCACCTTGGTTAGCGGCATCACAATGACGGCATCCCACCTTCTTGTAGTTCTTGTGATAGTGGCGTTCATGGAAATTGTGTCTTCGTTGTTATTTCCAATGTTATGCAGCATTTTGTTGCTGCTCTTGTTTGTTGTGTCACTATAAACTTTAATCGTTTTCATGTCGAGAAAACTTTAAGTTGAAGATTTGTTAGAATTTAATGTGTCATTCACCTACCGTGTGGCCGGTGAAAGTTATGGTATGCATTTCATAGAAATCTTGTTTTCAATATATCTGTGGTTTTCAAACAAAACAACATAAGTCGACTTATGCTATTAGTACCACATAGTTGTGCTTTTTGAGAGCTTTTCCCATCAATTTTCCGTTTTTGAAAAAAAATCCGTTATTGATATATTTTTTTGGCAAAACTACGTAAGTGGGCCTTTCTACAAAATAATTTTCATAATGAACTTATTATTAGACAGCGGAATCCTATGGAAATGCATATATGGTTAGCATGGCCGTAGAGAAAATCTGATTAGACAGAAACTCGTTTTACCACAAAATAAAACGAACTAGGCATATTTTGACATATTTGCATAAAATGAGCATATGCAAAACCATATTCAAGGACATGTGGCCTAAGCATTCCACCGAAATGTCTGAAATTTGGTATTAAGCCTTCGTTGGGGTATACAACCTTCCACCTGAATTTTGAGGGTACAGGTCCACGCCTTCATAAAACCCTCATAGTACTAAAGTTGTGCCAAAGGAACTATATGGAACTATCTAGATCACTTCGCAGTTCCAAAGGCCCGCATTTTTTCTTTGAACAAACTGCGTATACTTAACATCACACGTTATATTTCATGATGTTACTGATACGTTTTGGAACTAGTACAAGGAACTAGATTACCCAACTCTTCATAGTACGGTACCTCCCGATTTTCGGCATTTTGAAGGTTGTGGCCTTAATATCCCACCGGAATGAACGAAATTTGGTATTTAGTCTTCATTGAGGGTATAAAACTTTCGACCTGAAATTTGTCGGTATATAGCCCCCATACGACGGTACTTCCCGATTTCCGGTATTTTGATGGTTGTGGCCTCAATATCCCACCGAAATGGCTGAAATTTGGTAATAAATCTTCCTTGAGGGTATAAAATAATCCATCTGAAATTTATCGGTATAGATCTACGCCTTCTTATAGCCCTCATACAACGGTACCTCCCGATTTCCAGTATTTTGGTGGTTGTGGCCTCAATATTCCTCCGAAATGGCTGAAACTTGGTATTAAGTCTTCCATGGGGGTATAAAACAATCCAACTGAAATTTGTCACTATAGATCCACGTCTTCATATAGCGCCCATAGAATAGTGCCCTCCGATTTTCGGTATTTTGAAGGTTGAGGCCTCAATATCATCCTTGAGGGTATAAAACAATCCATCTGAAATTTGTCGGTATAGGTCCACGTCCTGATATAGCCCACATAGAACGGTACCTCCCGATTTCCGGTATTTTGAAGGTTGTGGCTGTGGTTATACATTTCTCTAATTTATTGACTTGTCTTAAGAGAATTTTAAACCGGAAAATTGTACACACAAACATTTTTGTACCTATTATTGAAATATTTGATGTATTGCATTTTGCATATGTCATATGTTTCGATTGCAATTTAATCAGAAGCCAAAAATATGGCCAGTCATGTCAAATGAATCGGACCAAAAATAGGAGTTGCATACAATTCCGCTCTCTACTTATTCCCAGCAAAATTTGAGGGAAGGGGTTCCATGCGATGACGTGATTTCATGGCATCTTTTGCATTGGTTCAAACGAAGTCGTGAAAGATCCGATCTTTTCATTAGCATTTGAACAAATGCAAAGGAATTCGTGAAACATCCGATCTTTTCATCAGCACTTGAACGAAGAAAGTCGTGAAAGATCCGATCTTTTCGAATATGGACTATATTTGTTCATTCCTTCGGGTACCTCCCACACGAAATTTTGGATAAATTCACTTTAAGACCTGCTCTCGAATCATTTTGATTTTTGTTGAAGCACCTTGCATTCGCTTCCTCAATTACGACAGTAAAAGTTTTTTCAGGGGCAAGTCCATACTTCTTGAGAAAACAGTCCGAAAGTTGTAAAAAAAACCCTATAGCACTACATGTAGCGGCTTGAGAGCTCGAACCGAGTACTGCGTTCGTCCACACTTTGGGCATCGTAATATTTCTTCGAATATTAAATGAAATTCAAAAGTGGTGCTTATAGGTCCACTCCTTCCGGTACCTCCCCCACAAAAGTTCGAAAATATTCCCTAAAATGTCTATATATATCTCATAGACGAATCCACAAAATTACTATTTAGTTTCTCTTTGTACTTAGCAAATTTGACTATCACTGTTCTCATTCGCAAAGTGGTTGTGCTATCTTGCTTAATTTTTCCGCCATTTTGCTAAGTCTCTCCGTTCTCTTGAAAAGTGTGGATGCTATTTGTTCCACAGAACAGTTTATCATCTTTGAATTATTTTCTACTTGGCAATGATAAATAAGACATGTAAAAATGGGACGCGAGAACAAAAATGAAAAGAAACTGGCGTTATTAATAGTGAGTAATGAAAAAAATAAAAATAAAATAAAATAAAAATAAAGTAAAAATAAAAATAAAAATAGAATAAAAATAAAATAAAAATAAAATAAAAATAAAAGGCCCGCATTTTTTCTTTGAACAAACTGCGTATACTTAACATCACACGTTATATTTCATGATGTTACTGATACGTTTTGGAACTAGTACAAGGAACTAGATTACCCAACTCTTCATAGTACGGTACCTCCCGATTTTCGGCATTTTGAAGGTTGTGGCCTTAATATCCCACCGGAATGAACGAAATTTGGTATTTAGTCTTCATTGAGGGTATAAAACTTTCGACCTGAAATTTGTCGGTATATAGCCCCCATACGACGGTACTTCCCGATTTCCGGTATTTTGATGGTTGTGGCCTCAATATCCCACCGAAATGGCTGAAATTTGGTAATAAATCTTCCTTGAGGGTATAAAATAATCCATCTGAAATTTATCGGTATAGATCTACGCCTTCTTATAGCCCTCATACAACGGTACCTCCCGATTTCCAGTATTTTGGTGGTTGTGGCCTCAATATTCCTCCGAAATGGCTGAAACTTGGTATTAAGTCTTCCATGGGGGTATAAAACAATCCAACTGAAATTTGTCACTATAGATCCACGTCTTCATATAGCGCCCATAGAACAGTGCCCTCCGATTTTCGGTATTTTGAAGGTTGAGGCCTCAATATCATCCTTGAGGGTATAAAACAATCCATCTGAAATTTGTCGGTATAGGTCCACGTCCTGATATAGCCCACATAGAACGGTACCTCCCGATTTCCGGTATTTTGAAGGTTGTGGCTGTGGTTATACATTTCTCTAATTTATTGACTTGTCTTAAGAGAATTTTAAACCGGAAAATTGTACACACAAACATTTTTGTACCTATTATTGAAATATTTGATGTATTGCATTTTGCATATGTCATATGTTTCGATTGCAATTTAATCAGAAGCCAAAAATATGGCCAGTCATGTCAAATGAATCGGACCAAAAATAGGAGTTGCATACAATTCCGCTCTCTACTTATTCCCAGCAAAATTTGAGGGAAGGGGTTCCATGCGATGACGTGATTTCATGGCATCTTTTGCATTGGTTCAAACGAAGTCGTGAAAGATCCGATCTTTTCATTAGCATTTGAACAAATGCAAAGGAATTCGTGAAACATCCGATCTTTTCATCAGCACTTGAACGAAGAAAGTCGTGAAAGATCCGATCTTTTCGAATATGGACTATATTTGTTCATTCCTTCGGGTACCTCCCACACGAAATTTTGGATAAATTCACTTTAAGACCTGCTCTCGAATCATTTTGATTTTTGTTGAAGCACCTTGCATTCGCTTCCTCAATTACGACAGTAAAAGTTTTTTCAGGGGCAAGTCCATACTTCTTGAGAAAACAGTCCGAAAGTTGTAAAAAAAACCCTATAGCACTACATGTAGCGGCTTGAGAGCTCGAACCGAGTACTGCGTTCGTCCACACTTTGGGCATCGTAATATTTCTTCGAATATTAAATGAAATTCAAAAGTGGTGCTTATAGGTCCACTCCTTCCGGTACCTCCCCCACAAAAGTTCGAAAATATTCCCTAAAATATCTATATATATCTCATAGACGAATCCACAAAATTACTATTTAGTTTCTCTTTGTACTTAGCAAATTTGACTATCACTGTTCTCATTCGCAAAGTGGTTGTGCTATCTTGCTTAATTTTTCCGCCATTTTGCTAAGTCTCTCCGTTCTCTTGAAAAGTGTGGATGCTATATGTTCCACAGAACAGTTTATCATCTTTGAATTATTTTCTACTTGGCAATGATAAATAAGACATGTAAAAATGGGACGCGAGAACAAAAATGAAAAGAAACTGGCGTTATTAATAGTGAGTAATGAAAAAAATAAAAATAAAATAAAATAAAAATAAAGTAAAAATAAAAATAAAAATAGAATAAAAATAAAATAAAAATAAAATAAAAATAAAATAAAAATAAAATAAAAATAAAATAAAAATAAAATAAAAATAAAATAAAAATAAAATAAAAATAAAATAAAAATAAAATAAAAATAAAATAAAAATAAAAATAAAGTAAAAATAAAAAATAAAATAAAAGTGAAATAGAAATAAAATAAAAATAAAATAAAATAAGAAAAAATAAATATAAAACAAGTGAAAAAGTATCAGTCGGCTTTGCCGACAGAGATATACCCTCAGCCTGTGTGAGTTAAAACCTTTGTCAACCAATGTCTTTTTCCCAACAAATAATGTATTAAGCAGGTCTCAGATATTGTGGCCCTTCTGGGCGTATGAACTGAGGCTCGCTAATAATGCGGAGGAGGTACCTGATGGAATGGATCGACATACTCCATTTTGGAAGTAGATCTTTTAATTTTGGACCAAATCGGTTGATCAGTTCGAGAGTTATTGCGCTCTCCAGCCACTACATTCTCAAGAAGTATGGACTTGCCCCGGACAAAACTTTTACCGTCGTCATTGAGGCAGCGAATACAAGTTGCTTCAACAAAAATCAAATTGATTCGAGAGTAGGGCTTAATGTGAACTTGTCCGAAATTTTATGTGGGAGTTACCCTAAGGAGTGGACAAATATAGTCCATATTCGATCTTGATCTATATTTGGTAGATACATTAGGATGTGTAAAGTATGGACCAAATCGGTCACTCCCATCAAGAGCTATAGTGAGCACAATTTTTCCGAATTTTTTTGAACCTTTATGGGGGAGGTACCTGAAGGAGTGGACCGGTATGGCTTATCTTCGAACTTAAGCTAAGTTTGGACTAAATATTACGAAGGCCAAATTTTGGAACGAATCTGCAGATCCGTTCGAGTTATCTTGCGCTCTAACCACTACAAATGATGTCATGAGGTTTTTTGCATATTTCAGGCTATTTTCTTAGGAAGTGTGGACTTGCCCTTAATAAAACTTGTACCGTCGTACAGGGGACAGTAAATACAATTTGCTACAACAAAAATCAAAAAGATTCGAGAGATGGTCCTAAACCGAACTTTTCCCAAATTTTGTGTGGGAGGTCCCTGAAGGAGTGGACCGATT
The DNA here is from genome assembly GCF_047663935.1 of Musca autumnalis. Taxonomy (NCBI): domain Eukaryota; kingdom Metazoa; phylum Arthropoda; class Insecta; order Diptera; family Muscidae; genus Musca; species Musca autumnalis. The sequence goes on along the minus strand of NW_027411866.1, from coordinate 124,918,651 downwards.
GAGTCCATATTATGATCTCATCTAAGTCTGGTAGAAATTTCACGATGTGCAAAGTATGGACCAATTCTGTTACTCCTTTCAAAAGTTATCGTGCGGACAAATTTTCCGAACATTTTCGAACTTTTGTGGGGGAGGTACCGGAAAGTGTAAAATATGAATGTGTATGAAAGTGTAAAATAAAAATAAAATAAAAAAATTAAATAAAATAAAAATAAAATAAAATAGAAATAATATAAAAATAAAATAAAAATAAAATAAAGTAAAATAATATTTTTGTATTGTTAGTTGACCTTTGGTACGATAATTTTTCTGGAGATTAGTTTGGCTCGAGGTCATTCATTCACCATTACATTCAATCTTATAAAAAATCAAATGTGGTTTATAAGATTGAATGTAATGGTGACAAGTCCAACGTATGCCAAAAGGTATACGTTGGCACTACAAAGACAAAACTAAAAACCAGACTAAGTGCTCATAAGTCTGATTTAAAGGTAAAAAATAAGCCATTGGACCAAAAAACAGCCCTAGCGGCACATTGTTCTCAGACAGGCCATACCCCAAACCTTAAGGACGTAAAAATTATGGCACAAGAAAGCAATTATAAACGCAGATACATGTTGGAGATGCTGCATATAATCGATGTGCCAAATGAAACTCGTATAAATTATAAAACTGACACAGAACACTGTGCACAAATATATAGGAACATTGTTCAAAAGACACAGCAATTAAGAGAAAAATTCTAAAACGCTTCAGTAGCAAATCACCTGTGCAATAGAAAGAAAGTGAAGTTGTTATTAAAAGTAATTACCATTTATTGTATTTTTGTTAACATTTATATAATTAATGTTTTTATGTTTTATTTAATGTCAGAAATCCCTGATGATGATCGTCAAATACGGTCGAAATATTGGAAGAATAAAATAAAATAATAAAACTCAATTTTCATTGTTTTATTACATGACCTCGAGCCAAACTAATCTCCAGAAAAATTAAAGTAAAATAAAAAAATAAAATAAAATAAAATAAAAATAAAAAACAAGTAAAAAAGTATCAGCTTTGCCGACAGAGATATACCCTCAGCCTGTGTATACTGAAAATTTTTTTCCCCAAAAAACTTATGAATTTAGGGGGTTTTAAAAATGTTGGGCGTTTGAACGGACAAAAATGTTGATTAGGATTAAAGATGAAAAGTTTTGCCTAGGAGATACTAAAAGTAATGGATCGACATTGACCATTATGGAAGTGGATCTCCAGCCACTACATATGGCTCCTATGGGGTTTTTACAGCCTTCGGGGTGTTTTCTCAAGAAGTATGGACTTGCCCCTGAAAAAACTTTTACCATCGTAATTGAGGCAGCGAATGCAAGTTGGTTCAACAAAAATAAAAGTGATTCGATATCAGGTCTTAAAGTGAACTTATCCGAAATTTTGTGTGGGAGGTACCGGATGGAGTAGACAAATATAGTCCATATTTGAACCTGATCTATATCAGGAAGATATATTAGGATGTGTAAAGTATGGACCAATTCGGCCACTCCCTTCAAGAGTTACGAACAATTTTTCCGAACATTTTTGAACTTTTGTGTGGGAGGTACCTGAAGGACTGGACCGATATGGTTTATCTTCGAACTTAAATTATGTTTGGGCAAAATATTACTAAGGCCAAATGTTGGACCGAATCGGCAGATCCGTTCTAGAGTTTTCTTGCGCTCCAGCCACCTCACACGATGTCATAGGGGTTTTTTTGCAACTTTTATCTTATTTTCTCAGGAAGTATGGACTTGCCCCTAATGAAACTTGTACCGTCGTATTGCGAGCAGTGAATACAAGTTGCTAAAACAAAAATCAAAGCGATTCGAGAGATGGCCCGAAACTGAACTTTTCCGAAATTTTGTTTGGGACGTACCCGAAGGAGTGGACCGATTAAAACCTTATCTAAGTCTGGTACACATTTCAGGATGTGCAAAGTATGGACCAAATCGGGTACTCCTTTCAAGAGTTATCGTGCGCACAAATATTCCGAACATTTTCGAACTTTTGTGTTGGAGGTACCGGAAGGAGTGGACCGATGTAGCCCATCTTCGAACTTAAACTAAGTTTGGGCAAAATATTACGAAAGCCAAAATTTGAACCGAATCGGTTCATCCGTTCGAGAGTTATCGTACGCTCCAGCCCGCCAGACAGACAGACGGACGGACATTGTTCAATCGACTCCAAATTGTCTGAAACACATTTCGTCTAAACATACTTTATGTGTAAAACCATTATTTCGATGAGGCACATTTTGCCCGTATGAATATTGTCAATTATTTCATATTCCAACTTTTTTCAAAATGAAGGCCTATTTAGTGGTCATAAAATTACATAAAATTTTTTTGTGGATCAAAACTTCACGGCGAATCAAAGGAGACTACAATCATACAGATTGGTGTTATAATTTCGATGTTACAGCCAAAATAAACACATATTTTGGTCAAAAAAATAATTTTTTGTTTGAAAAATATTTTTTCACATGCATTATGTAGTAGAAAATATTGTAAAAATCTATAGGAATACTTGCTTCATTTTGCTTAAATCTCCCAAAAAATAGACGGATTTTGCTTTATTGACATTCGTATTAAAGCTTTTCCATTAGGGAAGGTAATTGGGTTGATGAGGATATATCTCGAAGCTTCTGAAAAGGAAATAGAGGTCAAATAACCCATTTTAATTTATATGCATTTTAAAATACGTGTAAATCGCGTAATTATCAAAATCATTTTGTCTGCATGTGATTTTCATGTACAGCAAGACCCTATCTTTAAATTTGTAAATATTTTTCGAAATTTTATTTGGAGGCTAAGATGTAGCATCGGCTGCATCTTAGCACTAAAAAACCTATAAAATATCGCTAATTTGCGCAAAGTGCATACAATTTTTGTCCGCATCCGATTTCAGTGTCCACCATGAGAATCTACATCGATATATATATATATCTATTTGAAGGCGATCAATCAAGAACCGTGGATGTAGCATCACACACTATTTTTTGTGATAAAATGAATGTAGCTTCCATATCAGTGAAATTTTCAAATCTCCGTTTCCGCTAAAACAAAGATGCTGCACTAGTTTTAAAATAAAATACGCGATATTTTCAAAACAAATTTTAGGTGATTTTTCTACTTTGGAATTTGTCGTAACTCGCGTTTTAGTAGATGGATTTTCACGAGGAATGATTTATTGGATCCGGAACGTAAAAAACTAAAATGTGCAATGGAGTACGAGGTATTCTAGAGACAATTGCAAATATTAGATCCGAAAAATATGATTTTTAGAAAAACATTTCATTTTATCCAAAAATATTTAATTTGTATAATATATAATCACAAGTCGCGTGTTCTAAAAGGGTAAACCTTGGCTTCAGCTATGTTAAATTTTCAAAAATATTGGTGATATACCCTCGTTAGCATAAATGCTGAGGGTATAATGAAATGAAATAATAAAAAATTATTTAAAAAAAAAAATTAAGTTTCAGTGTTTTATTTAGAAATGCACTTAAAACTAAAAATTAATTTGTCGCTTAGCCTCAATAAATATATTCTTTCTCATGATAGAATCTCTCAAATCAAACGCTTGCATTTAAATTATGAATGGAGGCAAAATTAAACGGCAAGCGTTTTATTTTAGTGGGGAAGTTCCTGGACTATTGAGAACTCCAAATGCCAACTTACAGCAAATTCGGTCTAAAAATGAAGACAAAATCCTCCAAATACCAGAAGTCGGGTGGTACCGTTATATGGGGGCTATAGGAAAAAATGGGCCCATATTGGTTTTGGTTTATATTCATGTATTGTCATCTAAATCTGAAAAATGTGCAAAGTTTTAGTTCGATTGGTAAACTGCAACCGTGCTAAAAATCAGTTACCAGATTTTAAAAGGGGGTCAGGTTAGACACCTTAAAAACACTGTAAGAATGGACCAATATTAGTTTTGATTTCATATTCATGTATTGTCATCCAAATCTGCAAAGTGTGCAAAGTTTAAGTACGATTGGTCAACTGCAACTGCGTGAAAAATGAGTTACGAGATTTGAAAAGCAAAATACCGGAAATCGGGTGGTACCGTTATATGGGGGCTATAGGAAACAATGGACCGATATTGGTTTTGGTTTCTTATTCATGTATTGTCATCTAAATCTGAAAAGTGTGCAAAGTTTTAGTTCGATTGGTCAACTGCAACCGTGTTAAAAATCAGTTACCAGATTTGAAAAGGGGTTCAAGTTAGACACCGTAAAAACACTGTAAGAATGGACCAATATTAGTTTTGATTTCATATTCATGTATTGTCATCCAAATCTAAAAAGTGTGCAAATTTTAAGTTCGATTGGTCAACCGCAACTATGTGAAAAATGAGTTACCAGATTTGAAAAGCAAATTAGATAAAACACTTTAAAACAGTGTAAAAATGGACCAATATTGGTTTTGGTTTCATATTCATGTATTGTCATTCACATCTGAAAAGTGTGCAAAGCTTTAGTTCGATTGGTAAACTGCAACTGTGTTAAAAATGAGTTACCAGATTTGAACTAAACACACACCAAAGCAAGTTAAATAAAAACACTGTAAATAATAATAATAACAAGTGAGCAAAGGCTATAGTCGGGACGGGGCCGACCATGTGATACCCTACACCACTACCCCTGTGCATAACCTTTTCACTGGTAAACATTTCTTTTAGTGAATATAATCCGACTATCACCAAAAATAATATGCCTCTTTCGCTCTGGGACCACCCCCATAAGCAACCAAATTGTCGTGACCATCCTGTAGCTTGATTGCAAAAAATGGAAGAATTGGATGCATTACCGACTATTGTGGTATCTCCCTTCGCTTTACACCAATGTAAAGGTAATATTTTCTTCTTCCATTGACAGGCTTTGCCGTTGGAATACCCCTACTAGAAGCCGATATATTCACAAAGAATAAAACTTTGAATTTGTCGCCACATGAGTTTTTCCCATTCCGACCCCTAAATATTATCCGACTATCACTACAATCAATAGGCTTCTTCCTCTGTTGGGCCCGCATCTACCCCCAAAATCTAGTGACTATCCAATCAAAATTCCAACCGGTAGCGTAATTACAAAAAAAAGGAAAAAAATTGGATATATTACTGACTTTTACGATATCTCGGTTGTTTGCCCACTTACGCCAACATACTTTGCATCGATATAAAGGAGATCTTTTCTTCTACCATTGGCGGGTTTTCTTTTTGGAATGCTCCTACCAGAAGCCAAGATATTCGCATAAGAAAAAAACTTTGACTTTTCTCCACATAAGCTTTTTGCTTATTCCGACTCCTGAATATTATCCGACCATCATCAATATCAATAGGCTTCTTCCTCTGTGGGACTCCCATTAACTCCCAAAATATCGTGACGATCCGATCAAAATTGCGACCTGTAGCGTGATTACAAGGAAATCGGAAAATGGGATGCATTACCGACTATTGCGATATCTCTGTTGTTTGACCACCTACAACAGCTTACTGTACATCGTTGTAAAGGTGATATTTTCTACTTTTTTTGCTTTTGATATACCTCTTAAAGAAACAGAGCTATTGGCTTTGAAATAAAACGTTGACCTTTTCTCCAAATAAATTATTGCCCATTTCGACCCCTGAATATTATCCGACCATCATCAAAATCAATAGGCTTCTTCCTCTGTGGGACCCCATTAACTCCCAAAATATCGTGACGATCCGATCAAAATTGCGACCTGTAGCGCGATTTTGAAAATAATTGAAAAATGGGATGTATTACCGACTATTGCTATATCTCCGTTATTTGGCCACCTACGCCAACCCGCTTTGAATCATTGTAAAGGTGGGATATTCTTCTTTCATAGTCAGGCTTTGCTTTTGGAAGATCCCCAACCAAAGCTGTGATATTCGTCATTATAACTCAAATCGCAAAAATAAAAAGATGGGTTGTATTAGCGGCTATTGCGATTTCTTCTTTGTTTGACCACTTACGACAAACTACTATACATCGTTGAAAAGGTGATATTTTCTACTTTCAATTGCAGGTTTTGCTTTTGATATACCCAGTATAGATGCGGAGATATTCGCTTTGAAATAAAACGTTGACTTTTTCCCCAAATAAGTTTTTTGCCCATTCCGACCCCTGAATATTATCCGACCATCACCAAAATCAATAGGCTTCTTCCCGATCGATGACGATCCGATCAAAATCGCGACCTGTAGCGTGATTACAAGGTTTAGATGGACAGACGGACGGACGGACTGACGGACGGACACACATAGCCAGATCGACTCAGCTCGTCGAGACATTCATTTTGGTACATATAAGTATGGGTCTAGGACCATTATTTCGATGCGTTACAAACTTTTTGGCCAAAACCAACTTATAATACCCTCCCCACATAGTGGTGTAGGGTATAAAAATAAAATAAAAAAAACACTGTAATAAAGTAAAAATAAAATAAAGTAAAATTAAATGAAAAACTCTGAAATAGAGTTTAGTCTAATTGATTTGTGGGGTGGTTCGAAAGGTGTTGTTCGGAGGTTGGAAGTTCGGAATGGGATCGTTCGCAAGGTCGAAGTCCGGGAAGTTCAGTAGGGTGTGGTTCGCAGGGTAGAAGTTCTGGGGGCAAGGGTTCTGTGGGTGGAAGTTGGAAGAGGAAAGTTCAGAGGGGTTGACGCCTTATAATTTCTTGTCATTACCGTGTTTTCAATATTTCGAAAAAAAAACTCCCTTCGTAACGTTTTAAAACTTTACTTATTTTATCAATGTACATTGGCAAATAGAACGTTTACCCTGCAAATTTTAGGCAAAGTTATCAAAAGTTGGTCTGCAAAAACAAAATGCAAAGTTTTCTGTGGAACGAATGTGCTCAATTTTTTTGCAAAATCTTAGCAAAATACACTTTGCAGTTACAACTTTTCATTTAGCAGAAGAGCAGGGTTGTGGAACAGAAATAAAAAAGAGAGCAACAATTTTTAGCAAACTCAACATATCATTAGCAATTTATCACTTATCAAAAATTAGGTTTCTGTGGAACGGAAAAAATTGCGAATTGTCAAAAATAATGCTAAGTGCAAAATGAAAATTTGATATGTTGTTTCGTTGAATAGGGCCAAGGTTATATCGACTTACAATTTTATGCTGATCAAGACTTTCTCCTCCATTTCTTCCAATTCCTCTCTCGTGCACAACGTGTTACTACTGTTTATAGAGTAGGCTTATTTGGCGCATCTTACACTTCGGTAGCAGCAGGACACTCCAGGTCGTACCATGGATTCCTTGGTGGAGGTCTCTGACATCCAAGTATGGAATTTGCGGTTGTTTGCATGGAGTAGAAAATAAATTGCCACTGTGCTGGCATGTGAGAGGTGAGACTGAATTTCCCGACTGTTGGAACAAAGATATTTTCCTTTCCAATTTTGGCATTAAAATCGCGTAGAATGATGTTTTTTCTAGCCGTTCGTAAAATATATCTTTGGTCTGAGCGCAAATAAAGCTAATGTAGCTATAATACAGTGCTTCCCCATCAAGGTGTCGTTGTTACGCCTTTCCCAATCCATCGTACTTGCTGTATGATAGTAATAACGGTCTTGTATGTTCGAGTATATCTCTTTGATGAGTTAGCGGGGCCGTCAACTTAAGAGGGATTTGATTTTCTTTTTCTTTATTTTTTCATAGTAAGAGTTTTTTTTTTATAGGTGTGGGTTACTAACCCGATCTACAACCCGAGTTGGTTTCGTTCTTATGGGCGAACGCGTGGCATATGTCAGCTCACTACTTTTAAAGTGTGTTGAATGCAGCTCCTTAGGTGACACCTTGGGGACAGTTTCCACTTGAGATGAAAGAGGGACCAATATAAGACCTAAGCTTTGCCATTTTAAAACTAGTCAGGACCGTGCTTATTATTTTCCACACCCTACCTTACCACCAAAAAATATTGAATATAGAAAACATTGTAATATTACACTGTGCAACATTTTTAAGGTGATCCTGTGCAAACAATTCGAACTGAGGATTTTTTGAAAGTACAGACCCAAACCACAAGAAACCCTGGTTGGGTTTTGTTGTGTCAGATCCAGCTCGGATTTTATGGCCCCATCTAAACATGGTAAAATATTGAGTTTTTAAAGAAATTCGGGGCTATATCTCTGAAACCAATGCGCATCTTCTTCTGACCTCTGAAGCAAATTTGTAGATATAGACAAGAATAAAATATTTGGAGAAATAGTGAACTCGAAAAACTATATTTATTGCCTCAAATTTCAAAATATATGCAAAAATTCCACAATTTGTATACATTCCGCACCATATCTCCTAAACCCTTAATTTTTTCTGAATATTTTCTTTTGGAAAAATATTCTCTGAAATGTAATACACAACTCTTCAGAACATGTCATTGTTGTAAAATGCCTCTATGCCGTTGTTTTCAGCGCATTTTTCAATGACGATTTAATAAAAATGTCAATAATGTAGTGAAATCCGAAATGCGTGAATAAACTGTTGGTGTGAACTGTGTTTGAAATACGTGTTGTAAAAGATATGATGCAAAATACCTATGAAACAACATGAAGTAAGCATTTTAGAGTATCAGAATGTTCTAAAGAATTGTTGAGAACTTTATTTGGAAGATTTTTGCCAAAGGTTACTTGGTTCAACTCCCAATAGTTTAGCCGATACAGACCTGAATTTCAGCAATTATGTAAAAATTTCTATATTTTATAGATTTTTATTCCCTAGATGGAGTTTTTCTTATGTGGTTTCTTCAAAAGATAAGTTCTACTAGTTTAGGGCTACAATATTGCTAAAGACAGCAAGGCCAAATTCCTATTCGTTTCTGAGATAAAGGCCTGATAAATGCAAAATAGTGTAGATTTAGCCCGGTTTAGATGAGGCCATAAAATCCGAACTGGATCTGACAGGACAAAACCCAACTAGGGTTTTTGTAGTCTAAATATGCTCTTTCAAAAAATCCATACTAGAAGTTGTTTGCATTTTCAGTGTTGCATAGTGTTATTACTCCTTAAAAGTTGCTACAAATGGAATTACTAGCTATTCTTGTGAGGCAAACAATTTCCCTTTGACTGAAAAATACTTTCTTTTTTCAGTCTTGGCGAAATTTAACAAAAAAAAAAAAAAATTATTTCATTTTTCTGTATCCCAACAAAGATGGATTCCATGTCTTTAATACGCTTAACAATAATTGTAGAAATTTGTTTTCAAAATAAAATGAAAAGTCAAAGCCCGAAATACAATGAACTTTGTCATAATAAAATTCGGTCTAAAGAAAGACGACGAAAGGCACGCAAAAGTGAAGAACAAGATGATGTTAATGATGACGATGATGATGATGATGACGGAGCAGACAAAAATCACACCACCCCAAATGCTCAAATGCCAAACAGGATAAAATAAAAATGAGTTCATTAACTTAGAGACCCTAAAGTCATACACAAACAAACAACAACCTACGTACATACATACATAAATACGTACTCATACTCTTGACTAACGGTTGTTTTTATTTTTTGGCAGCAAAAAGAATATTCGATTATATACAAAAACACTTCGTACATACATACAAGCAAGCACACGCAGTTAATGTGAGTTTTTGTGGTCTAAAAGTGAAAAGGGTAAAGAACTGCTACATAAGAGAACAAATGAGATTTTGTGTGAATAAAATTTCTCTTTATTCCATCATAAGGACATTTTGTGGGAACACCAATACCTAGGCATTTCCAAACAAAATAAAATGCGAATAAAAGGAGCAAAACAAAATCCAACAAAATGAGAAAAAGAAAGAAACGCATATACAGCATAAATGCCTGTCGTCTATGCCCCGTACGGCATATTGTGTTTCAGGACTACACTTAGTCATGACCATGCCTTATAGTATCCTCAGTCGCACACAATGTAAACGCAACGAAAACTTAAGCAAAACAAACTGTGTACAAAAATGCATACACACATAGACTTACAGTGTGTAAGATACACTAACAAGACCAACCAGCAACGGCAGGATAAAATAACAGGACCTAAACTTTAAGGCAACCAGTCACCAGCCAGCCAGCTAGCCGGGGAAAGATGAGACAGCCAGTCAATCAGGCAGCCGCCAAGCCAGCCGGTGTGGCAATGGTTGTTGATTGCCAACCTGCCTGCAAGTAGTGTTGGTGGTGGCAAAAGAAGTAGAATTAGAGACAGAACACAAAGAGACGGGGCCAAACAAACTAAAGTGGAACTCAGGCGTAATCAAGTGGAATATGTGTGCGTGTGAGTGTGTGTTTGAAGATTTAGCGTTCGAATTTTGACAATGGATTTGAAATAGTAGATAGGAGCAAGTGAAGGGCGGGGGAAGGAATAACACCGATCACACACACACGCACACCAACAAAGGAAACCCTTGGCAACGCAGGCCCACCAACTCACCAACAAAAAGTGGATGACGACGAAACAACAAAACACAAAAACAAAGACAACATTCAACCAAACAGAAAGAAAACACATGGTTATAGGAACGTTAACAAAACTCCAGAAAAAGAAAAAAGGAAAACCAAACAGGACATATTATACATGTGAAGTGTATAGGCAAGAGTATCCTACAAGTATGTAGATGTGCGTGCAAGAGTGTGTGGACAGTATATACTTCTAACGACTACTGTCTAGGCCGATTGGAGTTGAGAGTAGGAGTAATACTGTCTGCTGTTTTGTTTTTTTTTTTTTCAACATATAAAAAGAAGATGATGATAATTTTCAGCCCAAAGGTGTATCACAGCCCACCGAAGAGCCTTACCTAAACTAGGATATGTTCGACAAGAAACATAGACATCATTGTGGACATGTTTGTGTGTGTGTTGCACCGATTGGAATGTAAACTGAGCAGGGATAAATAACAGGCTGCTAAAATTGTTGTCCATGTACCCTCACACACACACATGCACACACCCAAACGTGAAATTGTAATGCCTTTCTTCCCTTACCACCTACCCTTTGTTTTTAGATCCAATCCAAAATAATACTCCAAAAAGTTAGACTAGAAATAATGTACATGTGAGTGTTTACCCTTCGATTTTATTGAGTAAACAAACGAAAAAAATTTTGAGCTTTGCCCGAATTCTCTACTCTTTTGATTCTTTCGTAGAATCTGGTGTTTTTGTTCTTTAGGATTATGCCCATTTTACACAATGGGCATGTACGGGTATGCGTGACCAAAGTAAACATGAAAATATTACATATAATGTACAAAGAAATATGTACATACATATTTATACATGTACAAAGAGTTTGCAATTCAGTGCGAACGCACTTGTAATACAGTAATGAGTAGAAGTATGCACATACATATATCTTAAAAACTAATCATCGGGTGATTATCGAAATTTATATGACAGTTTTGATCTTCTTTACTTTGAAGTGGACATTGATCTCCCTATCTTTTGATCGCTCAATGCCACCCATAAGAACGATGAAAACTTGGATTGAGGGGTCTGGGTAGTAACCCGCCATTGCGGACTCAAATCCTGCTTTATCAAATCCAAGGTCGTTAACATGTGTAGAAATCTGCTAGAATGACTACAGAATAAGATAAAACCAGTACGGAAAGGATCAAAGTCGGGCGGGATCGACTATATGATACCCTAAAGTAGAATTTGCTGAACTTTTTTCTAGACCAAATTGAGTCACAATTTCCAAATTTCATCAAAATGTTTCTCCAATTTTGTGTCTGCTGCATCATATACAAAAAATCATCCAAACATATCACGGTGCTCATAAAGCAACTTTAAAAGGAAGGTGCTTACACCTGGGAAGGTTTTGCGGATTATGAAACTACAATGTTCATAGATGAGAAAAATCAAGAAACAAAAAAATCGCCGAAGCACTTTTTAAATAAATCGCGATTCAATTTGACATTTTTAGGTTTTTTTTTAGGTTTTCAGGATTTTGCTTGGAAACCTCAAGTCCTATCGAAACGGTACTAGCGAAAATGTTGTTGCTATGAAAATTCTCTACAAGATTGACCTTTATGGTATTTTCGTAGGTTTTACAGTTTTAGAGATATAGAAGTTCATATTGGGACATTGCACTGACTGTATCGTCTCCTTATAAAACAGTGTCATGACTACAATTTCTCAACTTAAACTTATATATCTCAAAAAAAGTACAACCTAGGAAAAAATACGAAAGCCAATTTTGTAGAGAATTTTTACAGCTACAACATTATCTTTAGTCCCATTCCGATGGGACGTGCGGTTTTCAACCAAAATCCTGAAGACCTGAGAAAAAATCTGAATGATTGATCTGAACTTCTATATCTCAAAAACGGTAAAACCTATGAAAATATTATGCAGGTCACTCTTGTACAGAATTTTCACTGCTACAACATTTTCCTTAGTCTTATTCCGATAGGACTTGCGGTTTCCAAGCAAAATCGTGAAAACCTAAAAAATCCCTAAAAATGTCAACTTGATTTTTAGTTTCAGAATCCGCAAAAACTTCCCAGGTGTAAGCAGCTTCCATTTAAAGTTGCTTCAAGAGCACCCTGATATATATATGAGCTGTATCCAAGTCTGTACCGATATCAAAATAATTTGGCGACCTTATATCTAGTGCAAATGCTAAGTCCAGTTCATAAAAATTGGACATACGTAGAGAGGTTCATGCATAAAAAACCTAAAATCGGGCGAAAATATATGTATATGGGAGCTACATATATCTACATTAGAGCCCATTTTAATATTATTTGGCAATTTTTTTTCTAGTCCGAATTCGGTGACATTTTCCAAATTTCATCAATATTGGGCAGTATTTCCGATTTTCATGCACATAGGAGCATGTACGTTGGCACGGCCCAAAATACGACAAAATTATTTTTTGAAACGTTTACCCCCTAACTTTTTTCCATTTGATTCAAATCGCGTTCGGTAAGCCGGTCGGTTTCCATAGTAATTTATATGGGGCCAAAGGAGCATTTTCACGAAAATTCTCAAAAATCCGCATTTGTGGTCAAATCGATGACATTTTCTACGAGTTCATTGTTGTGGCAAAAAAAAAAACGATTCCTACGAAAAATTAGAAAAATTTGATCAGGTTTCGGTATAGTTATATAGGTTCCAAAACACATAAGATCGGCCTATCGGAGCTATACCAAAATCCGATCGGATTTTTCGATTTTTGTAGGATTCGTTTTTTAGCCACAACAATGAACTTGTAAAAGATGTTCATTGATTGGACCATAAATGCGGATTTTAGAGAATTTTCGTGAAAATGCACATGGAAGACTGAACCGGAGCACATCGTGCGACAGAACAGGCCTTCGATACCATCAACAATGCCAAGCTGTTCGAGGATATAGAGGGAAGACTTCCCTCTAGCCGTGTTAATCCAATCGTTTGTGGAATTCAGAAATAAGAAGTGTAAGACTCGCAGAGAGAAACAGGGAGTTCCCCAAGGTGGGGTGATATCACCGGAACTGAAATTCCACACCCTTCAGACGGCATAGAGATCGTAGTATGCGGATGATTGTACTATGTGATAGATTAAAAGTATATATTGTTGACTTAGTGCACTTCTTCCATCTGAGGAATATTAAAATATCTGTCACTAAATTCACTGTACCACAATTCAAAGTCAATTCAAGTTGAAGGTGTACTTATTCCGACCACTAAATATCCCAAGATATCGTGTGTAACGTTCGATATCATGTTTAGGCCACATCTAATGGCGACAAGGTCAGAAGTAGGAACAAGGTTCTCATGTAGCTTGCCGACAGAACATGGAGTAATGACAGAGAACCCTACTTAAACTTTAGTAAACTATCCAGGGCCTGTGTGGTACGTAAATGTTAGCGCTACGCAGTGAAAGAATATTCAAACCGACCAGTATGTAGTACTGATAACTGCAAGGGTGTGCCTCATCATGATTCTAGTGTACCATCTTCATGAGCAGACGATGATTTTAACGGTACATTAGCGCAATAAGATGTTTTCGATGTAGTACCTGCATCAAGGCACGTCAGGACAGATCTTTATGATTTGGAGAGGGATGTCCAAAGGTACAGGCGAGAACCACTAGATCAACGAACCTATCGGCAGGCTTGAATAACATTCACACTGATGCAGTTGAGTAGGCAGTACAAATGGACAGTATGAATACCGTACTCAGAGACCACCCCCAGCAAAAGGACGCCAGCTGCCGAGGCTAACACGGGTGGTTTTATCCCTGTTAAAATCCGGACGATTCATATTAGGCCCAAATTGATGGCACGACGCCAAACAAATGCCCTACATTTGGATTTGGGACTGTACGAGCATTTGTTTAATTGTCCAGTTTAATCAATTCCAGGTTGCTGAATTTTTGAATCAGTAAGGAAAGGAAGGTGGTGGGTATAAAAAGTTTGTCCTGGCCGAATTTAACAATGTCTTATTTGTTCTCTTTCGAGATGAGCCGAATAGTCAGAAGACTTTTGCAAATGAAAAAGAATGTCAGAGAAATATTCATTACTAATCGCTACACGCCATATTTCGCACTTGGTGACGGAGCTCATCAGACGTATTAAGTGGTGCCAGTCTGGCTATCACTCTTCTCTAAATTTAAGTCGTGTTTATTCCGAATTTATTGCAAAATTGCAATTCCATATTAGATACAAAGAATTTTAGGGCTTATGGGGTTTTTGTAGGATTCGTTTTTCATCAACAGCAATGAGCTGGTAACAAATTTTCATCGATTGGACCATAAATGCTGATTTTAGAGAATTTTCGTGAAAATGCTCCTTTCCTCTGGGCCAACGTTAACCGATCGCCATAAAATTTCATATATAAGGTTTTTGGATCAAATGGAAAAAAATTAGGGGTATGCGTTTCAAAAAAAAAAACTTTTTTCTTTTTAGGGCCGCCCTAATGTACAGTCTTCGATTAATACAGCAGATCATAGAGAAAGCTATACAGCTTCAGGAAATCTTTCTCCGATCTGTGGAATATTCGTTTTAAACTGTAATTTTAGGAACATTTTACTCAAAATATTTTTCATATTTAAACGTATTTGACATTATTAATTTTGCTGTACCTTATGTTAGTTTACTTTAAAGAACACAATGACAATTAAAAATATTGAAAATGTTACTATTTTTTAAAACCAGTTAACCGACCCAGGTTAGGTTAGGTTAGGTTGATAAGAGGGGTGATCCTAGATCACCACATGCCCATGTGGACATACACTTAAGCCATAAGTAGGCCTGTTGTGCGCTCTAATTTTTTGGGTTATGGAGGATTATCTTTTTTTTTTGACTTAGTCTAGGATCTCTGTCCTATTTACATAGTCTCTGATCTTTTTGAACTCGATTGTCCTAATTTGGTCGAGTCCTGGTATAATGTCATTCCCTAGTAACTGGGTTCTCAGATTTGTGAAGGCTTGACAATGGCAGAGGTAATGTTCCAACGTTTCGTCGTCCTCTCCGCATGCTCTGCATTCACTGTTTTCTGCACAACCTATTTTGTGCAGATGCGCTTTTAGGCCTAGGTGACCTGTAAGGATTCCTGTCAGTCTACTAATATCTTTTTTACTTAGTAAAAGTAATTCTTTTGTTTTGTCCTCGTCTGGGTTTCCCCATAGGATTTTTGTGTTTTTTCCCTTCTCTTCACTACTCCAGAGGGATACATGTGAATTTTTTGCCCATGTCTTTAGTTCTAGTCGCGTAGCTTTAAACGGCTTAGCGTTTTCTAGACTTAACGTGGGTTGCTCCTTGGCTTGTTTTGCCAAGGAGTTTGCTATTTCATTACCCCTAATCCCGGTATGCCCTGGTACCCATATAATGTTTTCCTTACCGTGTTGGGAGTAATTATTTATAGATTTAATACATTCCAAGACAGTTCTAGATTTCACTGTCTTGGTTGATATAGCTCTAATGGCTGCTTTGCTATCCGTAAGGATATTTACAGTGGTAGGCCTTGTGTGAGTATCAAACCAAAGCAGACACTCTGTTATCGCCCGGAGTTCCGCCTGTAGGATCGTGTTATGATCCGGCAGACGGAGGGAGATTTCCGTTTCCGGTTCCATTATATAAAGACCCAGTCCGGTTCTCCCCCTAGCACAGCCCCATCCGTAAACCCACAGCTTCCAGCGGGAATCTGTGCTAGAGCTCCCCCGATCCACATGTCTCTGTCAGGTATTGACACTTCACACAAGGCTACTTCACTAATTTCAGGTATAGATTATAGATTATATATTATAGATTCACCCGTTGTGACCTTTAATATGTTTTGGTGGTATGTTTGGTGGCTCTTTTCGATCCACTCGCTCATCGATTTTAGCCTTACAGCTGCGATGGCTGCCTCATACCTTACCTGAATATCTATTGGGTGTACAAACAAAATTGTTTCTAGAGCCCTAGTCGGTGTGGTCCTCATTGCTCCGCTAATGCTTAGGCAGCATGTACTTTGGACCTTTTGCAATATTTCCACATTGCATTTTTTGTCCATGGCTGTCCACCATACCACAGACGCGTACGTTAGAATTGGTCTAATTACGCTTCTGTATAGCCAGTGTATCATCCTAGGATTGAACCCTCATTTTGAGCCTATCGCCCTTCTGCAGGTTGACCAACATATTTGGGCCTTGTTAGCCCTTTCCATTTAAGTTTCCTATCCAGAATTACTCCTAGATATTTAACTGTACAGGAGATATTTATTGTCTTATCTAGAAAAACTGGTTCCTCGTAGTGTCCCATTTTCGTTTTTCTAGTGAATAGACATAATTCTGTTTTTTCCGGGTTGACGTTCAGACCTCTCGGCCTGGCTCAGTTTAAAGCAATTTTTAGAGCCGTTTCTGCTCTTCGACAGAGTTGATTCGGATTCTTTCCCCTCAGAAGTATTATAACGTCGTCTGCGTAGCAGACTGGGTCAAATCCTTCTTCGGTTAGGGTCCTCAAGAGACTGTTTATGGTGGTAACCCACAACAGAGGTGAAAGAATCCCTCCCTGTGGCGTTCCTTTTCCAACTTTGTCTCTTATTTTCACGTCGTATAGCCCGCAGCTTATCCATCTGTTCCTTAGCATGTGGTTTATCCAGTTCCTTAAGGCCCTGTCTACCTGAAACTCGTCTAAGGAGTGGATAAGTGTCTCGGTGCTTACGTTATTGAAAGCGCCTTCGATGTCGATGCATACAGCAAGTGTGTACATTTTCATTTCGAAGGTTCTTTCTATGTGGTGTACTACCTCATGCAATGCGGTTTCCACTGATATGCCTTTAACGTATGCATGTTGTTTGAATTTAAGCATATCGTTGGGGATCTTACTCTTTATCATGGTGTCGACTGTCCGTTCCATTGTTTTGAGTAAGAATGAAGTTAAACTTATCGGTCGATAAGATTTTGGTGTTGCATAACTTGCCTTGCCAGGTTTGGGTATAAAGACTACCCTTGCCTCCTGCCAGGCTATAGGAGTGTATGCAAATTTTAAGCATGCATTGAAGATCCCGACCATTTTGGACGCAATAAAGTCCACTTCCCTCTGTAGTAAAGCCGGGAAGATCTGATCTGGTCCAGCTGCTTTATATGGTGAAAAGCTTAAAATGGCTTGTTGGACCATTAAGCTGTCGATCTTTGGTGCCTCTTCCGATGAGTTAATACATTCCGTCGATGCCTCTGTGTTAACCATGGTATTCTGCGGGAAGTGCGTTTTCATCAGAAGCCCTAGAGTTTCTTCTGTTGTTTCAATCCTTTTTCCATTTCCATCGACCAATTGTTCGGTCTGTGTATGGGTTTTAGATAGAAACTTTTTAATCTTTGAAACGTCATTTACACTATCCACCTGTTCGCAGAAAAGCTTCCAGGAGTTTCGTTTGGCGTTTCTTGTTATTTTGTTGTATTCCTTTAATTTTGCCTGATAGTTGTCCCAGAATACAGCTGCTTTTTTACGTTTGGCCCTATTATAAAGTCAACTTTCCTCGACAACTTTCCTCGAAAGACTTTACTATTGCCTCAGTTAACTTTAGGACATCTCTCTCTATGTCCTCCTTACTTAGGCATTCCTCATCAGGTTGCCCAAGTCTTTCTTTTACTCGTTTTCCGAACTTTGTCCAATTTGTTTTGGATTTGTTTCGGAAGGTTATTGGGTTAGGCGATGGCCTAGCTATTTTAAATCTAACATACTTATGGTCTGAGAAGGAGTGTTCCTCCAGGACCCTCCACTCGTGTACCTCGTTTATTAGATTTTCTGAACATATCGTTATATCTAGTACTTCCTCCCTAATTCTATTAACAAAGGTTGGCGTATTCCCGGTGTTAAGTGTAATCAGGTCGTTAGTATTTAAGTAATCTATAAGGGCTTGACCCCTTTTGTTAATGTTAGTACTACCCCACGAGATGTGGTGAGAGTTAGCATCGCTACCTACTAGTACTTCGTTACCTGTTTGCTTTATCCTTCTCACCAGTTGCTGCAATTCCGACGAAGGTGGTAATGTCGGGGAGTCGAACGGCAGGTATAATGATGCTAGGTATATGTTACCATTCCCCTGCTTCAATACTGTGACGTCCGACGATGACAACTCTGGAGAAAAAAGAAAGCATAAGTTTTTGTGCCATATAATGCAGGTCCTCGGTCGGGATTCCGTATTTGCGTAAAAAAGTTGATAATTTATATGGTTAAGTCCAGAAACCTTGTTTATTATGGTCCAAGGTTCTTGGATTAAACCAATATGTATATTACCTTTAGTTATTTTGTCCATCAGGGCTAGTGTTGCCGTTTCGCTCCGATGGAGGTTGATCTGGATGACCACAAACATTGGTCCTCCAGTAGGTTGGCTTCTTGGGAGTCGCTAATTTCGTCTGCTCCTCCCTCCTGTAAGCCTTTTGGTAAGTTGACCTCTTGGTTGTTTGGTTTGGCAATCTCCTCCCCACCAACTCTTGCCTTTCCAATTTTGAAGAAGACCGAGTTCGAGACGAAGAATGCCTTGCCCTTGGTTTTGACGAGCCCGGCTAGCGAGAGATCGTCGATCCCCATCACAAGGAGAGTGCCGTCTTCCTTCTTCTCCCTGTGGAAGATCTCCCATCTTTCCACCTTTAGGGCCTCCACCGACCGACCCAAGTAACCGGCTTTTCGGTTAAACGGAAATTACGTTTTTGGTGAAACCCGGGTTCGGGTTTGGACACCCTAATGGCAACATAAACAGGCTTATTCATTTGCCACCTTCCGTCAATCAATTCTCTCATACTTACAGTCGGAAGTGTATTTTTAATTTCATAGGCTATTTATATTGTCTTTTCATATCCCCCTTTTGTAACGAATTTTCCTATAGTGTTTATATTTATAGTTTGTTATGCATCCTACCCACACCATCTACTTTGGACATTTCTCTTTCTATCCAACATATAAAAGTATATAAAAGTTTACTTATGTACATATACGTGTATATTTGTATGTATAAATAAGTCTGATACTTTCCTGAACACAATTCATGTTTTATTTTAATTGATTTTAAATAATAATGTGATTTTCTTCTGCAATACACGGAAGAGGTTACATGAAAGTGCACACATGGCACTTCAAACATCTACAACTACACATGTATGTACATACTTGTACTTGTACATACATGCGCTGTAAAATTTAGTTTAAGACTGGAACAAAATAAACCGAAAATATAGACAAAGAATTTCATATACCTGAAATCGGACTGTAGCGTTATATGGGATCTATAGCAAAACATGGACCTATGTTGAAAATTTTTGGGGTAAATGTTGTGTGACCCAAGAAAAAGGTAGATAAAACCTTCAAAATACAAAAAATCTCGAGGTACCGTTATATAGGAGCTATACCAAAACATGGACTTATGTTGATAATTGTTGGTAGAGAATTATCGCGACTGCAGCGAACTTCAAATATTAGGTAAATTACGGGTACTTTAATAAAAAAACACTCAAAAGGCCGAACATCGGGAGGTACATATAACGGTAAGGGTCTATACTAAAACGTGGATCTTTGCCAACAATTTTTAGTGTTGTTGTAGCAATGTAAATATTTTCGTTTTTATATTTTATTCAGGGAGAAGTCTCCCTTGTCCCTTATGGGATGTTTGTGGAACAATTATATTATATTATATATTTTATTCAGTTATCTGTACAGGTTCCTCCGTATACAAATTCAAAAATTATGCAACCTGAACTTGCTTTGTCCCTAAAGAATCAGGAGACAGATGAATGGGGTTAGCTGGGCAGCTAAACAAATGCGAAATGGATCACATTTGGTATTTATTCTTCGTTGGGGGTATAAAACTTTACACCAGAAATTTGTCGATATTGGTCATGTAGCCCCTATAGAAACGTGCCTCCCAATTTTCGGTATTTTGATAATTTCTGGCACATTATCATACTAAATGGCTGAAATTTTGCTTTTAGTCTTCCTAGGGACTACAAAATCTTCCCCCAGAAATTTGTCAGTATAGGGACACGTTTTGATATAGCCCCGGTTCCTCCCGATTTTCGGTATTTTGAACGTTGCGACCTTAATATTGCACCGAAATGGCTTAAATATGGAATTTAGTCTTCCTTGGGGCTACGAAACCCAGAAATTTGTCAGTGTAGCTAAACGTTTTTATATAGCCCCCAAAAAAAGTTACCGATTTCGGTATTTTGATCGTTCCCGCTAATAATAATCGATAGAAAGGTACAACAACACTTTAGCGACTGTTACTCGGTATTTCGACTGTTATTTGGTAGTCTTAATGGGTAGAAAACCTCCTCGCAGAAAATGAGCAATATAGGTTCCTCTTTTGGTATATTTCCAATATGAAGGTACCTTCAGATTTTACGTAGTTTGAAGTTTGTACACGCATTGTCCAAATGGAATGACTGTAACTAGGGTGTCCAAAACCGAAAGCGGTTAACCGGTTTTAAGTTACAAAACCGAAACCGGTTTTCACCAAAAGCGTCATGGTTAACAAAAAAAAAAAACAGGATATTTGTGTCGGTTAACCGATTTTTAAAAAATAGTAATATGTTTAATATTTCATTACAATTGTATTCGTGAGATAACTAACACAAGGTACGGCCGTGATATAAATGTCAGATGCCTTTAAGTTTGAAAAAAAAAATTCTGTACAAATTAAGGCCTGGGTACATAAGCAACCTTGCCTAATTGCCTTGCTTTCTTGCTTCATTTCTGACATAACTAAAATAAAAGAATAAAGAAGGCCGAGCAAATTTCGAACTGGATTGCCTTTTTCTTTTTATTATTTTATCAGAAGCAAGCGAGGCAAGCAGGCGAGGCAGCTTATGAACCTATGCCTTTAGAGTTGTGACACTTTTTCCAATGGTCCACATCATTTGTATGAAAAAACAGCGTATATGTAATATCACACCTTGGTTTGTATGACTTTACTTATACGTTTTGAAACTAGTACAGTGAACTAGGAACTAGAGTAAACAATTTAAAATCAATGCACAGCGGTTCCGCTTGTAATGGGAAGGTGCGGCAAGTATTTCTAATCATCGGATAGATCTGATCTCAGTAAATGCATAAAATAAGTAAAAAATACTTTAGCCAAAAAATCATCATATAACGGTACCACCCGATTTCAGTTATTTTGAAGCTTTTATCTATATCGAGTTGACTGCAACTTGGTATTTGTAGTTCTCATTGATCGGGAAACTTTCCCAACAAAAACTGTAGACATAGGTTCAGGTTTTGGTGAAGCCCCCATATGACGCTACCGTCAGATTTAAAGTTCTTTGAAGTTTTTATCTACATTTTCCACCTAAATTGACTGTAATTTGGTTCAGGGACGTACGCAGGGGGGTGGGGGCATGATGCACGCAACCCCCTACCCGAAATGGTTTGGTCCGACAAAATTTTTTGAGCTACTTTAACAAATTATTACTTTTTTTCTCTAAAATAAGTTTTGCTTTTGAAATTCTTGTAGGTAATCGGGAGTAGACTTAAGCCCCTATAGTTGGAGCATAAAGTCGTATCTCCTTTCTTATGGACGGGGCACAGGATGCTCAGGTTCCAATCGTCGGTTACGCGTTCTTCCTGCCAGATGGAGCTAACTATCTGAAGCATACACCCTTTCAGCGTGTCGCCTCCGGTTTTAAACAGCTCGGCTGGTAGGTCATCAGCTCCTGCTGCCTTATTATTCTTCAGCCGGTTCATTGCAGTCTTTACCTCATCTTGGCCGGGTGGTATACATTCAAAACCATCTTCCGGGATTGGATCTGTGGTATCTTCGTCGACTTCGCTACTATTGGATACCAACGGTTTGGAAAAATACTCTTTCCATATCCTTAGTACACTATCTGTATCAGTTACCAAATTACCTTGCTGGTCTCTATAGGAGGATGTGCCAGTGCCAAAGCCATCAGTTTGATGTTTCACTCTTTGGTAGAATTTTCGGACTTCATTCTGTCCCCTGTACATCTCGATTTGTTCACATTTCCGCTTTTCCATCTCTCTCTTTTTCCTGTGGAAAAGAAGTTTCTCCTCTCTCCTTTTCTCCCGATACCTCTCTCGTGCGCTACGCGTTGCTACTGATTGTAAAGTAGCCCTATATGCCGCATTTTTCTCTTCGGTAGCAGCACGACACTCCTGGTCATACCATGGATTCCTTGGTGGAGGTCTCTGGTATCCAAGTACTTGTCCTGATATGTTATCGGGACGAGGAGTGCTTTGATTAAGCAATTGGGCCAGTTGAGTGGAATATGCTGTGGCTATCTGTTGTGATTGCAGCTTACCGATGTCCAACTTCCGTGTTGTGTCTGTTCGCACTTTGTTTGCTACGTTTAATCTGGTACGTACCTGCATGTCTTCCATCTATCACAACGTGATCAATTTGATTTCTTGTTCTTTGATCTGGCGACAGCCAGGTGCCCTTATGAATATCGATATGATTAAATCTGGTACTGCTAACCACCATGTTTTTTGCAGCTGCAAAGTCTATCAACCTTATATCATTGTCAGATGTTTCGCTGTGGGGACTGAATTTCCCGACTGTTGGGCCAAAGGTATTCTTCTTTCCAATTTTGGCGTTAAAATCGCCTAGTATAATTTTAATGTCATGGACAGGGCAAAGGTCATAAGTTTCTTTTAAGCGCTCGTAAAAGAAACTTATGCAGATTCGCAGATCACGGAACTTAAAACGTTTGCGGGGGTCGTCAACTTTAGAGGGATTTGTTTTTCTTCTCTTTTATTTTTTCATCGTAAGCTGTTTTTTTTTCTAGGGGAGGGTTACTAACCCGGCGCTCAAACCCAAGTATTTAACGTTCTTATGGGTGCATTTTAGCTCACTACCTTTAACGGGCGTTAAAGGCAGCTACCCCAGGTGACACCACGGGGAGGTCAGTGTTCACTTGAGATGAGAGAGGGACCAAGATAAATCCTTGACTTTGCAATGTTAAAGCCGGTCAGGACCGTTCCTTGGCATCTTTCATTCCCTACGTCACCCGGATATATTAGGGTATAAATGTGTTACCTGATCACGTACATCAACATAATTGACTTCAATGGAAAGGTCAAGAAGTTTTCTTCAAAATACGTCTTAAGTGTGCTGTAGAAGAACGCTATAAGATTTAAAATCTTTACCAATTTACAGACAAAAATGTTAGCATATTTAACACTTTAAATTGGTTGGTTTTAATGTTGTTTTGGAGATTGTTATGTTTCCCCATGCCTATTTTTGCATCATAAGATAATCGGTATTTTGTTCATCGCATTTTGTATTAACAGCATAAAACAATTCATACCGTGCTACGCTCATGGTTTCATAAAACAGTCTGCGCAGCACCACAAAGCAGTAGCCAGCGTATTAACTTGATAATTGCACTGGAAATACTTTTGGCCACTTTATCCATGCAAGTGGATCCACTGTGCAGAGGCATCATTAGTAGTTTTGATGTGACACACGGAAATGCAAATATATGCAGCTGGAACCAAATTCTTTTTAAACTTGACACTATTTCGAACATTGCCTAAAAAATTGAGAGTGGCATAGTTAGTAAAACTCACCTTCAATTTTAAGGACTTGGAAAAAAATCCACAAAAAAGTTTTAAAAAAATAAATTCCAGCACATTTTATGCGAATAATTTGTACAGATGTTCATGCAAAACTAATCACAATACCTTAATCTAAAATTTCCATTTCGAAAAAAATATTTTATCTTTTAAATTCTTAGTTATTTGCCTTGTAAGAAGTCACAACCTTACTGACGTTTTTTAATTGTTAAAGACATCATACGTAATATCAACTTCTTCAGTTTAGCTTTCTTAAGTACCGTTATAAATAACAAAAACATTGTTGGAATATTAAAATATGATATGTTTAGAGATAATTTGATTAATTGTCATTGAAATTTGTTTATATAGATTTTTCGATTTTTTTCGCAGATTGGGACCACAGTGGAATGTTTGGTCCAACATAATCATTATTCAGCAGACCGGCGAATTTTCTGATGCTATCGAAAATCAGGTTATAAATGGCAACGGCGTACAGAAATAAGGACCCATGAAATAACACCCCAAACGGAAATGAAAATGGACCCCAATTTTTGTGTGTTTTTCAATTTGAAAAATGGCCTCAATACAGAAAGGCCCCAAGCTAGGATTTTTTTTTTTTTAAAATTTGGAGTGTAAATGAAGCAACAAATTTCTGGTGTATTTGCAAAAAGGATTTTTAAAGATATTCATATTTTTTATAATTTTAAAATATTGATACCACTTCTACTCTCTTTTTGTTTGAATTGATTTGGAGAGTTGCAGAGGAAAAATATATATTAAAATTTTTTAGAAAGTACAAAGTTTTTGTGAATATATGCAAATATTTTTTTTTAAAACCGAAAGCGCAGCAGTTGGAAATATTTTTGAAAAATAACGCGAATTTGTACAAAAATATTTTCACAATTTTAGAATATACAACATTTTTCTAAAAAATTGCAAATAATTTTTTTGACACCGAAAAGCGCCGCAGGCGAAAATATGTTTGACAAAATTTTAGAAAATATTAAATTTTTTTTCAATTCAATAAACTTCATTTTTCAAAAACGTTGTAATACATAAAATATTTTATATGAATATGAAATGAATTGAAAATATAAAGTACAAAGTTTTTCCAAAAAAGAAAATATTTTTGAAAAATAATCGCGCGATTTTTTACAAAAATATTTTCACAGTTTCACTAAATACAATGTTTTCTAAAAAATTGCAAATAATTATATAAAACCGAAAAAAGCCGCAGGCAAAAATATTGTTGAAAAAAAATCGGACGATATTTTTGCTATTTAAAAAATACAGAGTTTTTGTAAAAAATGCAAACACATAAAAATTTCCCGATTTATTATACCCTCCACCATAGTATGGAGGGTATATTAAGTTTGTCATTCCGTTTGTAACACATCGAACTAATCATTTGCCTATAAAGTATATATATTCTTGATCAGGATAAAATTCTAAGACGATCTAGCCATGTCCGTCTGTCCGTTCGTCTGTCCGTCTGTTGTAATCACTCTAGCGTCCGCAATATCTGAGATAGAGTGCTGAAATTTTGCACCCGTGGGTCTTTTTTCCATAGGCAGGTCAAGTTCGAAGATGGGCTATATCGGTCCACTCTTTGGTATAGCCCCCATATAACGGTACCTCCTAATTTGAGGTATTTTGACGTTCTTCGCCACATTTACAGACCGAATTAGCTATAATTTGGCACTTAGGGTTCATAGTGATCAACAAATTTATATCCCAAAGGATATGGGCATAGGTCCATGTTTTGGTATAGTCCCCATATAACGGTACCTCCCGATTTTCGGTATTTTGAGAATTTTAGCCACAGTTTTTAACCGAACTATCTGCAATTTGACATTTGAGGTTCTCAGTGATCATGAAACATCTCTACAAAACATCGTCAACATGGGTCCATGTTTTGGTATAGCCCCCATTTATCGGTACCTCCCGATTTTCGGTATTTTGAGAATTTTAGCCACAATTTGTAACCGAACTATCTGCAATTTGACATCGTCAACATAGGTCCATGTTTTGGTATGGTCCCCTTATAACCGTACCTCCCGATTTTCGGTATTTTGAGCATTTTAGTTACAATTTTTAACCGAACTAGCAGTAATTTGACATTTGAGGTTCTCAGTGGTCATGAAACATCTCCACCAAACATCGTCAACATAGTTCCATGTTTTGGTATAGCCCCCATATAACGGTACCTCCCGATTTTCGGTATTTTGAGAATTTTAGCTACAGTTTTTAACCGAAATAGCTGTAATTTGACATTTGAAGTTCTCAGTGGTCATAAAACATCTCCAACGAAACATCGTCAACATAGGTCCATGTTTTGGTATAGCCCCCATATAACGGTATCTCCCGATTTTCGGTATTTTGAGAATTTTAGCTGCAATTTTTAACCGATAGGTATTTTAGAATTTTAGCTACAATTTTTTTAAAATAATAATCGTCAATATAGATCCATTTTTTGGTATATTTCCCCCATCTAACAGTACCTCCCGATTTTCGGGAATTTTCAGTGGTCACGAAATTTCTTCACTAAAATTCGTCAACGTGGCTCCATTTTTGAGGGTCTACATTGTTTTGATGAAACTACCCTCAATTTGACTCTTGAAGTTCCCTGCAGCTATAAAACTTTTCCGCCAAAAAAATTAAAGATAGGTTGACTCTTTGATATAGCCCCGTAGGTGGTACCTTTCACCTAGCTGAACACATTTTTTTAGATTAGATAACACTGTGCAACAAAATGGAGGTGAAAGTCTGGGGCACCGAAAATTCCTCTTGGGGAAGAAAGGCCTTGGTGAGTATATTATGAACCCCGAAGAACAGATCCGCCGTGAGTCGAACTTCCGCGTTATGGCGTGATGAAATTTTTGTTAGAGACCCTGTGGGCCATCAGGAATTATCGTTATATCTTTGTTCACTGTTGCTTAAGTGCTCTTCAAAAACAACAAGCAAAGATATAATGCTAATTCATGATGGCTTACAGGGTCTCTTGCAAAAACTTCATCACGCCATAACGCGGAAGTTCGACTCACGGCGGATCTGTAATTCGGGGCTTTCATCTCCAAAAGGAATTATCTCCGCCTCAACATTTGTGTTCACAGTGTAATTTAAGCAATAGTGGGAGGCAGTAGGAGTCTATCCATTGTCGAAAAGTTGTTCCACCTAAAATTGTGAAAGGACCCTAATTATTCCAGTTTAATTAAGACTATTTTATGGTGGAGGGTATAAAAAGTTCGGCCCGGCCGAACTTAACGACTTTTAACTTGTTTTTTTTTCAATTTAAATAATTATTATACTCTAAAATTACTCTAAAACTAAATTTCTGCGAACTAAACAAACAAACATTGTTCCACAACATCCCATACGGGACAAGGGAGACTTCTCTCATATCAATGAGTGCACCCCGATTCATATTTAGCTCAATGATATGGGACCTACTGTTTATCGCCGAGTCCGAACGGCGTGTCTTAAGACACCACTTATGGAGAAGTTTTTCAAGGCTGAAATACTCAGGAAATGTCGCCAACATTACTGAGGGGTATTTTGCCACCGTTGAAAAACGTTTGATGTTGCCTGGCCGAGGAATCGAACCCCCGACCTTCTGCGTGCAAGGCGGGCGTGCATACCATTGCACCACGGTGGCACCCAAATTTCTGCGAACTGCTACTGACAAATTCAGATAGAATTTCATTTTTTAATATTCTTATAAAATCTGGAAGATTTTGTGGAGACTTCGGTATTGTTTGGCACTTACGCCTTCCCAAATATACAAATATATTATAACTTCTTCTCTAAAATTTATGAGAGTTCTTTGATCAATAGAAAATTAAGAAAAATTTCGAAAAGCAAAAAAATAACTTTGCCCTAAAAAAAAACGTTGGGATTTATGTCCGCCTTTTTGTGGTTATGTCCATTTTGCTTCACGGACATAACTCCCAACGGATTTTGGGAGGTATGTCACGGCACCGTGTTTTGTTTGTTCGTTCTTAATAAAATTTTTTAAATTACACCCTAATTTTTGTTCGTTTTCTTCATAATAGCTTTCGAAAATTCACCCCAATTTGTTTTTTCTGTTAAACCCTGGATTGCATTTGGGCCTTGAAAAACGCAATTAGACCCCAATATTTTTCATTTGATTTTCAAAATATCGATTTTCTTGTTGTGAAGACAAATTGGCCCCAACAGCTGAATGTATGCTTGATTCCACGATAATTTGAGGTTGGCAAAGCAAGACGAAGAATACGGATTTAATAAAATGTAAACTTAAGCAAACTTTGAGGTTGGCAAATCAAGTCGAAGAATCCGGATGTAATAAAATGTAAACTTAAGCATACCTCTGAGTTATATGGGAATTCAAAGGAAAATTAAACAAAATCGTTAAAAATTTCTTGTAACTTATGGGTAATAAAAAAAAAACTGGCGTACCCTTCAAACTTTCATTGTTCTATATTCAACTTGTTTGAGATTTATATATATGTATATTATACCAAAACATGTACCTATGCCCACAAATCATAACTAATTCCGTGTGAAAATGTAGCTGAAAACTTCAAAAAGTCGTTAAAAATCGTTGAGATTTGATCTTTTACATTTAAAATTTTTAAAACAATTGTAGACAAATAGCCGTCGGGAAATTAATATGAAGTTGCATAAATAATTTTGATAATTTTGTAGAGTGTCTCAAGAAGGAAACTGAGCTTTTTTATTATTCGGTTTTCAATTTATTTTGTTAATTTCTATTTGTCCAGCTCATTACGTATTTATATCGCTGGAAACATGGACACATGCCCAAAACATCTATGATAGTTATAAACGTATGTGTGTGTGTGGGCGGAAATAATTCAGTTCTTCACATTTTAACCTCACAAACAGAAATTGTGTAAAAAAAAGTTCTAACAATTCGACCAGTATCACTTTGTTTTTCCATTCCCCAATTGCTCGCCTCATCCAACAAAACAGTGAGGACAGGTGCTGCAGTGTGCGTTCAACAAACAATCGGATTAGAAATGCTTGCACATACAAATCCTTTTTTGTGGAGAATTCGTAGAATTTTTTGGAAACAAAAGTATTGGTTATTCTCAGAGCATTCCATTGTTAGTGGTTCTGTAGATGATATTATGCCGATGGAAAACTATTTTTCTGCACACATCTCTTATATGAGAATTTTTAGCATATCACAATGTTTCTTTTTTTATAATAAAAAAGAAATAATTGATTTTCTCTTAATTTAAGAGAAAATATTTCATAACTGCAGAGAATTTGCAATGAAAATATATATGTATGCATATTACAATGCAATATACA
Organism: Musca autumnalis; assembly: GCF_047663935.1. Classification (NCBI taxonomy): domain Eukaryota; kingdom Metazoa; phylum Arthropoda; class Insecta; order Diptera; family Muscidae; genus Musca; species Musca autumnalis. Next base: position 124,889,339 of record NW_027411866.1, on the reverse strand, counting down.
TATATACTTCGAGAAAAATAATTTGTTTCTCTTTCGTTAGAGCAACAATATCTGTTTTGTTAAAATTTTTATTTGTTTTTCTAAATTATTGCTAATGCGAATCCGAAAACACCATCTTTCCTCTAACCATAAAATACAAAAACAAATATCGAAAATGAAAAATATTATAAAAATTACTTACGATAAACATAAATGATCGTCACAATCACAATCTAAACTCTTTATAAAATGCATAGTCATCCCGGAATACAAGTTGCCGAAGTATTTATTTTGATTGTATGTAATATTGCCACCTAATGTTTCATATTTGGTGGGAAAGTTTCGTGACCGCTGAGAACCTGAAACGTCAAATTACAACTAGATCGGTTAAAACTTTTAACTAAAACCCTCAAACTACCGAAAATCGGGAGGTACCGTTACATGAGGGCTATACAAAACATGGATTTATATTGACGATTTTTGGTAGAGAAGTTTCGTGACCACTGGGAACATGAAATATTTACAAATTACAACTAGATCGATTAAAACTTTTAACTAAAATCCTCAAACTACCGAAAATCCGGAGGTACCGTTATAAGCAAAACATGGATTTATATAGACGATTTTTTTGGTAGAGAAGTTTCGTGGCCAATGAGAATTCCAAATGTCAATTTACAGCTAGTACGCTCAAAAATTGTAGCTAACATTCTTAAAATACCGAAAATCCCGAGGTACCGTTGGCGGTTTTTTATAGAGAAGTTTCGTGGTCACTGAGAATTTAAAATGTCAAATTGTAGCTAGTATGGTTAAAAATGGTAGTTAAAATTCTCAAAATACCGAAAATCCGGATGTATTGTTATATGGGGGGCTATACCAAAACATGGACCTATGTTGACGATTTTTGGTGGAGAAGTTTCGTGACTACTGGGAACCTCAAATGTCGCATTACAGCTAGTTCGGTTAAAAATTGTAGCTAAAATTCTCAAAATACCGATAATCGGGAGGTACCGTTATTTGGGGGCTATACCAAAAAAAGGGACCTATGTTGACGATTTTTGGTGGAGAAGTATCGTGACTACTGGGAACCTCAAATGTTGGATTACAGCAAGTTTGGTTAAAAATTGTAGTTGGTTGTACCGTTATATGGAGGCTATACCAAAACGTGGACCGATATAGCCCATCATCAAACTTGACCTGTCTGCAAACAAAATACGCATATTCCCAAAGACTTCAGCGTCTTATCTCCATTCTGGTGGATGCTAGAGTGATTACCAGTACCCTGATGAAGATAATAGGTACTTTATACACAGAAAATTTTTTTTGCAATTTGATAAAATATTTCAAAGATTCAATCAAAAATTTATCGATTTTCCGGCGATAAAAAAATTGTCATATTGACAAAATTCTATAAAATTATTTGATCACAAAGTAAAAATACAACTGATAAGAAATCGATAAATATTTTAGTCAATATGTGAAATATTTTATCAGTTGTATTTTTACTTTGTGATCAAATAATTTTATCGAATTTTGTCAATATGACAATTTTTTTAACGCCTGATTTTTTCTGTTTAGGGTCGCAAATGATTTCTTCAATGCGTTGCCAACGGGAAAACAAACTTTTTATACCCTCCATACTATGGTGGAACGTATAAAAATCATACAACAAAATTCACCATCATTGTTTGTTGGTAAAAACTTATTTCCTTGCTATATATATTGTTGATGTTATCATACATATTATTAAAGAGACAAATGACATGCTTGTCCTAAACTTCTATTAACCTATTCTAGACGCGAAGAACTCTGTTATTAAGTATTATAGGCACTTGGGACACTATTTAGGTTACAGAAAAAGCTTCAAATCTCAACTAGAGGTGGGAGCGTTCTTGAAAAAGTAGGCACGAACATGCCCGAACACGGACCAACATTTTTATGCATTTTTCGTGTAGATGTGACATTGTAATTTCCAGCTCATAAACAGAGCAGTCTATGTTTTCACTTTGTATATTAAGTAAGGAATAAAAAAATACCAAGCAACGGCCCTGGCCGGCTTTAACATAGCAAAGCCCAGAACATATCTTGGTCCCTCTGTCATCTCAAGTGAACATTGAACTCGCCGTGGTGTCACTTGAGAGGCTGTCTTTAACACCTTTTAAGGGTAGTAAGCTAACATGTGCCACACAATTCTACAGATGATTCAACCACTTGTTCCGTTTATGCTCACAGACCAACCTGTTAACTTCCAATGTCAGATCCCTGACTCTCGGGGTCACTGGGGTTGGCACGACGAAGCCCATCACCCTCATTTGCAAATCCCGTCGTCTCTCCTGGGAAGTTTGGTCTCACTTCGGGTATTCGACCAGTAGGTATATGGCGAGCGGCCGCAGCTGTGATGATGTCTCGGTAAGTCCTTTCTGCTGCACGAACTTCAGAAGGGTAGGGTAGATCTCTGAAACTACTTCATTTGTTTGTTTTGTAGTTGTTACAAAAAAAAATTACACAATATCGACAATAGTTAAAAGTTACAGAATAGGCGCACAGGTAACACGATGGTTATATCTGACGAACTGTGACACTCTCCGTTAATTCTAAGAGTGGCGTCCTCTTTGACCTATAAAACGTAGAGCTATCAATCTGTTCAGCCAGCACTATACCCCTCTGGTCGTTTCCGAGGACCGAATGCCACAACTCATGATGAGCATTAAAGTCCCCCAAGAGCAGAATGTTATGACCTTCCAAAAGCGAACTAATGTTTGGCCTATAAGCTGGAGTGCAGCTATTTACCGGCGGGATGTATACGTTCACCAACTCTACAGTTCCTCACGTGACTGCTACCACCTACATTTCATGTACGGATCATTAGATCAAGGCTCAAGCGAGATAGGTCTGAATTGAACAGACTGGTGCAATAGGAAAGGTAATCCCCCCACCACCACTTTTGGTGCGATCCTTCCTTAGTACCTTGTAACCGTTACAACGCTGTGAGCTGCAGTTGTTTTTCACATTAGTTTCTTGCACCACCGCGAAATTCACTATTTCCTTGATCTGGGGATACTGCGATGGTGAAATAAATTCGAATTACAAATGAAAAAATTCGAATTTCAAATGGAATTCTCAACTTACAAATGAAATAATTCAATTGGAATTCTCAAATTACAAGTGAAATGTTTCGAAATTGAAATGAAATAATCAAATAACAACTGAAATTTTTCGAATAACATGTGAAAATGGTGTAGAGAGGAGTGAAAATATATTCATAGTTCGGCTTATAGGACAAATGTTCTGCACTTACATAAGTAAGTAAATGGAGCAAAAAGCAGGTGGTTTTTGAATTTTTGCTCTAATGCGGACGAGCAACTTGATTTGTAAAATCCTATTATGTGATTGTAGTATTCACGATTTCGCATTTTTTAATGGTTCAACAATTGGATTGAGCACATGAAAAAGCTTATAAATGATGCTGGAAACTACTTAAGAAAACACAAAAAAAAAAAACTATTGTTGATGGTAAGTATTCAGCCCTCGTCGAAAATATATTTGCAAATCCATTGAGACATTGCAGGAGTATTTTGACATCATCACTAAAAGTTTTCAAAGAGAGCGTAATTCTGCGCCATTTTTGTTAAAAGAGATGTGAACATTTTACAACTTTTTTGTGTAGGGGAACGCTTTTTCGGGTAAAATAAAAATGGTAAAATAAAAGTGGTAAAAATTTTAAAAACTTTCTAGTTCTGGAACAAAGCTGTTATTAAAGAGACAAATGGCATGCTTGGTCTAAACTTCTATTAACCTATTCTAGACGTGAAGAACTCAGTTATTAAGTATTATAGGCACTTGAGACACTATTTGGGTTGCAGAAAAAGCTTCAAATCTCAACTAGAGGTGGGAGCGTGCTTGAAAAGGTAGGCACGAACATGCCCGAACACGGACAATTTTGTAATAAATTTGATTTTTCGCGAATCCATTGAGACATTGCAGGAGTATTTTGACATCATCGCTAAATGTACTAAATGAGTTAACGACAATGACTTACGACAGATTGTTATATTTAGCCGCAATTTTTTTGGATTTTTTTCTAAATATTAAAGTTAAAAGCGTCATAGGCACGAACATGCCCGAACACGGACAATTTTGTAATAAATTTGATTTTTCGCGAATCCATTGAGACATTGCAGGAGTATTTTGACATCATCGCTAAATGTACAAAATGAGTTAACGACAATGACTTATGACAGATTGTTATATTAAGCCGCAATTTTTTTGGAATTTGTTCTAAATATTAAAATTAAAAGGGTCATATCTTTTGCGCGCAACGGTTAGGTTAGTTACAAAAACATATTTGGAATGCATGGTAGAACAAGTAAGGTAAAGTAAATACTACATCAAATACAACTCAACAACAACCACATAGAAATTTGTTTTTGTTTGTAATGTTAGTGTCAACGGTATATGTAAACAATATAAGGAAATGTCTATAAATTATTGGAATTTAAAAAAAAACTAATAATTTTTCACATTGAATATTTTGCAAAACATGAGTTACAACTCGTTACATTTTCAATTTGAATGTTTCCAAATTATTCCACTAAAAGCATAATTTCTCACAGATAGTAGAATTCTTGCAACAAATGTTTGGGATAGCTGGAAATTCTTTGAAAAAGGAGAAGCTGTTTCAATCGTTTGTTTTTGAAATCAAAGAAGCAAATGTTTATTAGGGCTTAATTTTTTCAATTTTAACAAAATATCACACATATTAATAAATGTTTTGCCGCCTCTATAAGTGGTGTTTTAGTGTGCGGCTATGTGCGGATATGAAGAAGTCTTTATGAAAAATAGTTTTTTCGGAATGATATATGTTTTTTCCCAAAAAATATATGTCCCACAGTTTATACAGTTGGCCATTCAGCCCAAACTAGTTAGCCCTGACTATTTAGTTTGCTGTCAAATACATAAAATACAAAGGAAATCGAATCACAATAATGAACAATCTATTATGTTTGTTGTCAAATGTTGTTAACAGAACTCTGAATGGCCAACTGTATAAACTGTGATATGTCCCTTATGTACATCGAAAAAAAATACTTACTTACTTAGCTGGCCCATTACAGAACATTTTTTCCATAGGCCGAACTAAGAAAAGATCTCCAATTCTCTCTGTTTCGTGCTTCGCTTTTTGGAATACGACGCCTTGTCATCCACTTGTATGCGCCATCTATTCTTTGGCCTGCCAATTCTGCGTACACCGCCATGTGGCTCGAATTTATACGCTTTTTAGCGGGTTCATCATCGCTCATTCTTATTATATGGCCTAGCCAACGCAATCGCTGCATCTCGATACGTTTAACTATATTGATGTCGTTGTATAGCAGATGCAGCTCGTGGTTCATACGACGTCGATATTCACCGTCAACGCAGATCGATCCGTAGATCTTTCGAAGAATTTTTCTCTCAAACACACCAAGCACTGCCTTATCTGCTTGCGCAAGTACCCAGGCTTCGGAACCATACATCAGCACTGGTAGTATCAGTGTTTTTTAAAGCGTTATTTTTGTTTGACGAGTTGTGGCTTTGTTTTTAAAGTGCTTGCTTAAGCCAAAGTAGCATCTGTTGGCCAATACAATTCTTCTTTTTATTTCACAACTGATGTCTGATGTTTGTTGTTTTTGCAGCGGTGCCGAGGTATACGAAGTCTTTTACTACCTCTAAATTATAGGAACCAAATTCAACAGTTGGTCCGATCTCAATGGACGCATTGCTTGGTCTTCTCGCCGTTTACCGCCAGACCGATTTTAGTAGTTCTCCTTCGACCTTCATAAAGGTATCGGTTACTTCTTTTATTGATCGTCCCATGATGTCTATATAATCACCATACGCAAGTAACATGTGGCTATTGGTGTAGATTGTGCAGCAGGATTTTGAAAAGATCACACGAAAGGCTGTCACCTTGCCTGAAACCTCTTTTGGTACAGAACTCTTCGGAGATGTTCTTTCCTATTTTAACTGAAGATCTTTTGTCAGTTAGAGTCATTTTACAAAGCCGAATGAGCTTTGCGGTGATACCAAATTCAGACATTGCCTTTGAACGTAGTGGGCTGTCGAAGGCTGCTTTATAATCGACAAAAATGTAGTAGGTGTCGATCTGCATCTCTTGGGTCTTCTCCTGCTGCAGGGTAAATATCTGGTCAATGGTGGACTTGCCAGGTCTAAAGCCGCATTGGCATGGTCCAAATATTTCGTTGACCATGGGCTTTAGTCGTTCGCACAATATCCCTAACACTATCTTGCAGGCGATAGGGAGAAGACTTATGCCCATATAGTTGGAGCATAAAGTCTTATCTCCTTTCTTATGGACGGGACACAGGATGCTCAAGCTCCAATCGTCGGGTACGCGTTCTTCCTGCAAGATGGAGCTAACTAGCTGATGCATACACCTTATCAGCGTGTCGCCTCCGGTTTTAAAAAGCTCGGCTTGTAGGCCATCAGCTCCTGCTGCCTTATTATTCTGCAGCCGGTTTAGAACTGTCTTTAACTCATCTTCACCGGGTGGTATACATTCAATACCATCTTCTGGGATTGGATCTGTGGTATCTTCGTCGACTTCGCTACTATTGGATACCAACAGTTTGGAAAAATGCTCTTTCCATATCCTTAGCACACTATCTGTATCAGTTACCAGATTACCTTGCTGGTCTCTACAGGAGGATGTGCCAGTGACAAAGCCATCAGTTTGATGTTTTACTCTTTGGTAGAATTTTCGGACTTCATGCTGTACCCTGTACATCTCGATTTATTCACACTCCCGCTTTTCCATCTCTCTATTTTTCCTGCGGAAAAGACGTTTCTCCTCTCTCCTTTTCTCCCGATACCTCTCTCGTGCGCTACGCGTTGCTACTGATTGTAAAGTAGCCCTATATGCTGCATTTTTCTCTTCGGTAGCACCACGACACTCCTGGTCATACCATGGATTCCTTGGTGGAGGTCTCTGGTATCCAAGTACTGATTTTGCGGCTGTTTGCATGGAGTGGGCAATATTTTGCCATTCATGATATGCTATCGGGACGAGAAGTGCTTTGATTAAAGAGTTGGGTCAGTTGCGTGGAATATGCTGTAGCTATCTGTTGTGATTGCAGCTTACCGATGTCCAACTTCCGTGTTGTGTCTGTTCGCACTTTGTTTGCTACGTTTAATTTGGTACGTACCTTTGCTGCAACAAGGTAATGGTCCGAGTCTGTGTTTGCACCTCTGAACGATCGAACATCCAACACGTTCGATGCATGTCTTCCATATATCACAACGTGATCACTTTGATTTCTTGTTCTTTGATCTGGCGACACTCAGGTGCCCTTATGAATATCGAGTTGCTTAAATCTGGTATTGCAAACCACCATGTTTTTTGCAGCTGCAAAGTCTATCAGGCTCATACCTTTGTCAGATGTTTCGCTGTAGGGACTGAATTTCCAGACTGTTGGGCCAAAGATATTCTCCTTTGAAATTTTGGCAATAAAATCGCCTAGTATAATTTTAATGTCATGGGCAGGGCAACGTTCATAAGTTTTTTCTAAGTGCTCGTAAAATATATCTTTGGTCTGCTCGTCCTTGTCTTGAGTGGGAGCATGAGCGCAAATAAAGCTGATGTTGAAGAATTTTGCATTTAATCGAATTGCAGCGAGTCTTTCATTCACTGGGGTGAAGCTGGAGACAAAATGTTTTAGATGTTTTAACCTCCGACCAACTACAAATCCGCAAACAAACCCATGCTTTGTGTCATGATAGCTATAATACAGTGTTGTTGTGACGCCTTTCCCGTTCCACCGTATTTCCTGTATGACAGCAATGTCGGCCTTGTAGTTTCAAGTACATCTGCTAATGCGTAAACTGCACCTTCTCTAAAAAGAGTGCAAACATTCCAGGTGCAGATTCGCAGATCATGGTCCTTAAAACGATTACGGGGGTCGTCAACTTTTGAGGGATTTGTTTTTCTTTTCTTTCGTTTTTTCATAGTAGGCTGTTTTTCTAGGGGAGGTTTACAAACCCGACGCCCAAACTCAAGTTTTTAACGTTCTTATGGATGAACGTGCGGCACATGTTAGCTCACTACCTTTAACGGGTGTTAAAGGCAGTTCCCCAGGTGACACCACGGGGAGATCGGTGACCACTTGAGCTGAAAGAGGGACCAAGACAAATCCTGGGCTTTGCCATGTTAAAGCCGGTCACGACCATACCTTGGTATCTTCCATCCCCTACGAAAAAGGAAATAAATATTTTAAATGTCGTATAGAATTGAATGACACTAACGTTACAGCCCATTTCAGTCACCTAGGTATTTCTGTTACCTTATATTGTTCTACCATGTTTAGAATGAAATTTTTTTTAAAATGGACAACTCCATTAAAAAAAGTTTCCCCATATGTATATTGACGAATCTGAAACTGAATTTAAGTTTTATTGATTAGGTATCGAAAATTGTAATAACAATAGTTGAATCCCATTGTTTCTCTTAACAAAAATGTAAGAGATGATACTAATTTTTATCAGAGAATGAATGATGCATTTACTAAGAGAAATTTTTATTGTAAATTACAACTGAATAAGAGAGACCCTTTGAATTTGCAGATATTGAGAATTTATTTTTCCCAACTGTTATGTTAACATTGATAATAATTAACTGGGAATGGTAGTGTCCACCAAATTGCAGTATGCATGCTGGTGATATATACATGCATACATATGTACATATGTATGTAATGGGGTTTACTTGGAAGTTCTGTTGTTTTTGCTGTTAGCTTTCTGCAAAATGAGTAGAAATATACTCTTAGTTTTCTTACTGTTCTAAACAAATTTATTTATAATTGAGGCAAAAAGTTTTGTTGGCTGTCTGGTTGGCAGGTTGGCTGGCTGGAAAGGTAGAAAGAGTGTGCTGCATCTGTTCTACTTCTGCACTGCAAGTTTTTGTTTTGGTCATTCTCTTTTGTAATTATTATTTTGTGTGTGTGTTGGCTTGTTTTGAATTTGACAATGTTTTTGTTGTGAAAGGAGGGGGATCCGCCGCACACCCTGCACCATTACTTGGTTTGTATTTTAAAAGGAATTTCTGGATTAAGTTTAATGGCAAAATGTGTTGGGTGACTTGAATGTGGAAAAGTATTGGCCCAATATTGAGTGTATTTAAAAAGAGGCCCATAAGAGATTATTTTGGGAGAATGTACAAATTTCTCCTGCAAAACTGAAATCTTTGACTGCGACGCAACATAAGGTGGCGACAAAAATAAAAACAAAACAACAATATATTGGGGTTTGGGTCACTTGTTTAGCTTATCAAAAAAGGGCATGGAATGAATTGTGGGCATATCTGTATGCGTATGTGTGTGGGAGAATTCAAGCATGTCATCAGTTATCGACATCTATCGAAATAATGTGTTTACGATGTCCGTCGCAATACATCTTGGAAAGCATTTCCACTCCTTCTTGCACAAAATGTGTGACTGACTGACGACCATTTCATTTATGCTTTTAAGACATTTGTTTTTATATAAAAGAGTGGGAGGGGTGTTATGTATTTCCCAATTGTTTTTGTTGTTATTTACTAGTAAAATAGAAGTCATAGTTGGCAGTAGCATGTAGTAGGAAATGTGGCATTGCTGCCTTTGCTGTTCTGCTTTTTTCGTTTGTGTAGTTTGGTCTAGTGTCTAAGCCACCATTGCCGTACTACCATGTGTTTTGTATTATTGTATGGAAGTCAGACTCCCGACACGTTTTGTTTAGTGTATTTAGCTATTTTGTTTTTTCTTTTCGCGCTATAGTTTTTGGCATAGAATACGGCTGGCATAGCATACGTCTCACACAACGAATTTAGCTGCGATTGCAACAACGCAATTTTACCGGGATTTCGCTTGTTTGTTGTCCACCACATGTATACGATGGGCCTACATCCGATTCATTAATAATAACAAATAGAAATACGGTCCGTACAGGATATTCTATAGATTCCATAACGTAAACGTGTGAACTTGCAATGAAATTGAAATAAATATGAAATGATGTTTCAAATAATCGGTAATTTTATGAAAAATATTGTGTGAGACAAAAAAAAAAAAAAAGAAAGAAAGAAAAGAAACTGAATATATCAAAAAGAAGTATGTAGTAGTGTTGAGTTAAACTGAAAATATTTTATTTCATGAAATACAATAAAAATGAAGAAAAAGTAATGCAAAGTAATAATACACAAATACAAATAGAAAGATGTATATATCTATATGCACATTAGGGTTATGACTTTTTTACAACCTCGTATCCCTGTATGATATTTTGATGAGTTTCTTCCTAAGATTACATAAAATCTTAATTGTAAAGTTATTCGATAAAAAAGCTTTTAAAGCTGTAAGCCGATATTTATTTATACACGACATAACCAAAGTGACATAACCGTTTGCTTCTCACTAATTGTATTATGGTATTATTACATATATATATAATTTTATGTTATTTATAACTCTATTTCATATATCATAAAAATTAAAAAGTGGTTTGTATGGGAAATTGTTCAATATCTAAAAGTTAAAAGTTCATTCATTCGTGCAACAGGAAATAATTTTTTGAGAAGCAATTTTTTTCATTTCATAGCATTTAAAAAAATCAAAGTTGTTTGTGTGAAACCTTTTTTATAATAAATGAAATTAATGTTAGGCAAAAGTTCATTCATTCTCACTACAAGAAATCATTTTTGAGAAAAAATGTCCAAAAGTCATAACCCTAATTCACATTTATAATATTTATGCGTGAAACCGTAATATCACCATGGTGTATCTCCATCTTCCTCTTTCATTATACCCTACACCACTATGTGGGGAGGGTATTATAATTTGGTTTTGGGCAAAAAGTTTGTAACGCATCGAAATAATGGTCGTAAACACATACATATATATACCAAAATGAATGTCTCGACGAGCTGAGTCGATCTGGCTATGTCCGTCCGTCCGTCTGTCCATCTAAACCTTGTAATCACGCTACAGGTCGCAATTTTAATCCGATCGTCACCAAATTTTGGGTGTTGATGAAGGTCCGTCCCGGAGGGGAAGAAGCCTATTGATTTTGGTGATGGTCTGATAATATACAGGGATCGGAATGGGCAAAAAACTTATTTGGAGAAAAAGTCAACATTTTATTTCAAAGCGAATATCTCCGCTTCTATATGGTGTATATCAAAAGCAAAACCTGCCATGCTGCATTACTGCAAACTCGATAACCATAGGAGAGCTGGGTACACATTGTCATTTTAAATGGTAGGTTAGCTCAAATATCGTTTGCTTAACAGAGTGACCGTCCATGTTTGTCCGTAAACGTACATTTTTGTTGTTGGGCAGTCGAAAATCGATAAAAAATTGTCATTTAAAACTGGCTGACAGCTTTAAGAGGGCATTTGTAGGAAGTTAATAAAACTGGACTAATATTTTTTGATAACAAAATAGATATAATTAATATTTTATCTCGCTAACTTTTTAAGGAAGGTTTTCATCGATTAACAAAACTAAACGAAAATTTTCAGCTCATGTAATTTGAATGTGGGGCAAAAACTACGAAATACTTGTGCCTAGATATGCCAGATATGTGCCTAAATATAGCCAATCCGTCTGGAAATTGCTATAAAGCATTAAAAAAAACCCAAAAATTGAGTTTGGAACATTGCTTTCCTTACAATATTTCGTGAAACTTTGGTCAAAATGTATTTATCGTCTTTTATTTCATGCATTTCTGGCTTACATGAAAAATCGTCATTTTGGACCATAAAATCGTCAAATCGTCATTTTTCAACTTTGGGCTAAAATATCGTCAAAATGACCATAAATCAGCAAATTCGGCAACACTGACTTAAATGCGTTTCAACAAAGTCAAAAGCTTATGCACAGGGGTAGTGGTGTAGGGTATCACATAGTCGACCCCGACCCGACTCTAGCCTTGGCTCACTTGTTTTTATTGCTTTTCTTTATATTTACCTTGAAAACTGAGATGTTTAATCGCATTTTAGTAGGATTTACGGTACTGAATTAAAGAAAATGAATTAGCTAATTAACTGAAATTTTCATAGGGGCTATAAGGCAAACATAAACATTATACTCTCCATCTTATGGCGGAAACCCTATGAAGTGTAAATATTCTTTATCAACCAAAAATTCTACGTCCTTTAAATGATATCCGTCCGTTCGTATGTTTGTTGAAATCAAGACACATCTCGCAATATTTAAGATATAGCTTTATAATTTGGTACAGATGTTTCTATTACTCCTAGGATGTTTGGTATTGAAAATACATATCTTATATCGGTCCACGTTTTTATATAACACCTAAAAACACTACCAACTGATTTTCCTTGTTTTAAAGGTTGTAGACTCATTACCTGGAAATGGTGGTAATGGTTCGTCAACGTTTTGACATACCCCACATAGAACGGTGCCGCCCGATATTCGGTATTTTTAAGGTTTTAGCCAAATAATCCAACCGAAATATCTCCCTTGGAGTTATAGAATATTTCTGCACAGAATTGTTGGTATGGGTCCACGATTAAATATAGCCCCTTATATAGTCGCACGGTGCTCTTGAACCAACTTTAAATGAAAGGAGCTTACACCTGGGACGTTTTTGCGGATTCTGAAACTTCAATGCTCATAGATGAGAAAGACCAAAAAAAAAAAAAATAAATAAACGGAGCGCTTTTTAAATAAATCGCGGTAAAAGTTCACATTTTTAGGTTTTTTTTAGGTATTCACGATTTTGCTGGGAAACCGTAATCCCTATCAAAATCGAACTCAGGAAAATGTTATAGCAGTGGAAATTTTCTACAAGATTTGCCTTTATAATATTTTCGTAGGTTTTACCATTCTTGAGATATGGAAGTTCAAATTAGGACAATGCACTGACTCCTTATACAACAATATCATGTACGTCGCGCCTTAACTAACTTTAAATAAAAACCACTTATACTCGTACCTGAGAAGTTTTTGCGGATTTTGAAACAACAATGTTCTTCGATGAGAAAAATCCAAAAAACAAGAAAAAAAATCTCTGGATGGAGTTTTAAATAAATTGCGGTCAAAGTTCAGGTTTATTTTAGGTTTTCGGTTTATTTTAGGTTTTCGCGATTTTGCTTGGAAGTTCTATCGAAGTGGGGCTTAAGAAAATTTTGCAGCTGTGGAAATTCTCTAGAGGATTAACCGTTATGATTTGTTCCTAAGTTTTACAATTTTCGAGTTATAGAAGTTCAGGTCACATTTTAAGCGTTTTTTAGGTTTTCACGATTTGCTTGAAGACGGTAAGTCTCATAGAAATGGGAGTAGAGTAGATCTTATAGCTTTGAAAATTCTCAATAAGATTGGCTTTGTAATTTTTTCCTAGGTTGTGCCATTTATGAGATATATAAGTTTAAGTTGGGATATTACAGTCATGGCATTGTTTTATAAGGAGACGATACAATCAGTGAATTGTCCCAATTTGAACTTCTATATCTCAAAAATGGTTAAAACTACGAAAATATCGTAAAGGATAATTTTGTAGAGAATTTTTTTGTACAATCCTACAACATTTTCTATATTCTCATCTACATAGGAATGTCGGTTTCCAAGCAAAATCGTGAAAACCCCAAAAAAAAAACATAAAAATGTGAACTTTGGCCGCGATTTATTTAAAAAGCTTTCCGTTTTTTGTTTTTTTTTCTCATCTATGAACATTGTAGTTTAAGAGTCCCCAAAAACTTCCCAGGTATAAGCTCCTTTCATTTAAGTTGGTTCAAGAGCACCGTGGGAGTAGTACACGATTTTTAGTATTTTGAAAGTTTTTGTGACACTGTACTACCGAAATGTGATATTTAGTCTTCGATCGCGGTTTAAAACACTCCAAAAAGAATTGTCGGCAGAAGAAGTTACCACCCGATTTACTTTGAAGTTTTTAGTCATATTATTTATTTCATACCTTCCACCATAAGATCATCATAAAATTCTAAAGCAATATAACGATGTCCACCTGGTTATCCGTTCGTCTTTCAGATCACAAAATATAAGATAGAGCTTTATAATTTGGTACAGAAATGTATATTACTCCTAGGATGTTTGATCTGGAAAGTGGGTTATATCGGTCCATGTTTTGATATAGCCTCCAGATTTTGGGTATTTTGAAGTTTTAGCTTCATTAGGCCACCAAATTTGCTACAATTTGATGCTTCATCTTCGTTAGGGGTATAAGACTTTCTTCCAAAAATTTGTTTTGATATGGTCCCCATAGAACGGTACCATCCGATTTTTGGTATTTTTAAGGTTTTAGCCACATTATCCAACCGTTGGGGATAAAAAATTCCCGTAGAGAATGATTGGTGCAGATCCACGTTTTCATATACACCCACCTCCCTCCGCACCAAGAACGTTACCACCCGATTTTTGGCATTTTGAATGTTTTTTTCACATTATTTATTCGAAATGAATAAAAAATATTCTTTCGCACTTATGTGAACCAGGACAAAAAATGCATTGTTTTAGTCCAAAAACTTTTTTCATCTTGTTCTTTTTCATTTCCTGATTATGTAAAATCCAAATCGGATTTAGTTGCCCTGATTTAAAAGAGAAGGGTAGATATTTCCTCATTATAGGTTTTTAACCTATTAATTTATTCATTCCCGATTTCCCAGGTAATATGATTTTGTTTTCCGAAAAAATTCTGTAGCCAAAATACCGAGAACTCCTGGGAATTCCCGATGCGGAAAATCCATACCCAATACCCTACCGAATGGATTAATAGAGACTTTTCAGTTATCAATGAGTGCAACCCGCGTTACGATTAAACAACCTTAGAATCCAACTACCCTAAGACTTAGGTATGCAATTTTAAGAAAAAATTAGATACCATGTTTCAAAAATTCCAAAAGCCATATCGGGCGAGTTTGCGTATGAGTATTATTGATTACATTTCTCGCTGATACGTATACGTATGATTAATTTCAATTATAATAGATCAGCGATAGGCACCATCTATTTCTATTGCATACTTTTGGGGTTGTCATTACGTGAGTGCATGCATTTTCAATTAGTTGAATTGTGTGTGTGGAGAGAGAGCCGTTTACTGAGGGCACATGTGCGCTCTCTTGCCTGACCCTGTAATAGATAACAATTAAAGACGCACAGTGTTTCAGAATTGTTTTATCTCGGTCAAAACTCTGTAAATTTTGAACGGATAGAGATATTTTCATAATTTCTTCGTTCGACAGATAACACAATCATCTTTCCGATGCAGTGTTTTTTTCATATTTTGTAGCAAATTATAAGTGTTTTTGTGTTTTTCAGTTGTTTCAATCTATTAACAAAAGTCAAACACAAATAAATAAATCATAAAAATACAAAAACAAAATTTCAAAAAAGTTTAAATTTGTACAAAAATTAAAAAAATACTCCTTATATATTTAAAACATTTTTATAATTTAGGAAACGGTATAGAAAAACACACATTTTTATGCATGTAATTTCAATAAATTTAAAAATGTATTAAACGGACGGGTTGGGTACAAAAGTATATATGGGCTGAAAGATGGCACTCTCAAGCACCATTCTGCGATAACGTTTCATGCTGTTTCCTAATAGGTGGACTAACCTAATTTGGAATTTCACTAAAATTTAGTACCTGAGGAAAAATAAAACAGGTCACTTTTCACGGAGCTTTTAAACTTTAAATGAAAGGTGTTTACCCCTGTGATGTTTTTGCGGATTCTGAAATTATAGTGTTCAAAGATCAGAAAAATAAAAAAAAATCGCAGGAGTGCTTTATGAATAATTTGCGATCACAGTTCACACTTTTATGGTTCTTTTAGATTTTCACGATTTTGCTTTGAAATCGCAAGTTCTATCGAAATGGGATTAGAGAAAACATTGTAGCTGCGAAAATTCTGAAATTCTGTTCAGCTTTCGTAATTTTTTTCTAGATTGTACCATTTTTGAGATATATAAGTTTATGTTAATAAATTGCAGTCATGACAATGTTTCATAAGGAGACGATATAGTCAGTGAATTGTCCCAATTTGAACTTATATATCTCAAAAATGGTAAAACCTACGAAAGTGTCATACAGGACAATCTTGTAGAGAAATTTCACTGCTACAACATTTTCTTTAGTTCCCTTTTAGAATGGCTTGCTATTTTCAAGCAAAATCGTGAAAACCTAAAAAACCCTAAAAATGTGAAATTTGACCGCGCTGTATTTAAAAAGTATGTAAACTGAGCTTCTTTATCTCAAAAATGGTACTGCCTGAGAACAAATCATAAACGTTAATCCTGTAGAGAATTTTCACAGCTACAACATTTTCTTTAGCTCCATTTCGATTGGACTTGCGGTTTCGAAGCAAAATCGTGAAAATCTAAAAAAACAACTAAAAATGTGAATTTTGACCGCGATTTATTTAAAAATCCCTACAGCAATTTTTTCTTGTTTTTGGATTTTTCTCATCTATGAATATTGCTATTTCAGAATTCACAAAAACTTCCCCTGTGTAAGCGGTTTTCATTAAAAGTTAGTTAGGGCGCACCCTTCATAATATTGTTTTATAAGGGGGCGATACAGTCAGTGCATTGTCCCAATTTGAACTTCAATATCTCAAAAATGGTAAAACGTACGAAAATATCGTGAAGGTCAATCTTGTAGAGAATTTTCATAGCTACATTATTGTCTTCAGTCTCCTTTTGATAGGACTTGCAGTTTCTAAACAAAATCGTGAAGACCTAAACAACCCCTAAAAATGTCATCTTGAATCGCGATTTATTTAAAAAGGGCTCCGGCGATTTTTTTTTTTTTTTTTTTTTTGAATTTTCTCATCTATGAACATTGTAGTTTCAGAATCCCCAAAAACTCCCCAGGTGTAAGCACCTTCCATTTAAATTTGATTCAAGAGCACCTTGTCTTGCGTTCATAAAAAGCAATTCTGTCCCGACTAGTTTTGTTTTTAAAACAATGAAAATAATGTCAAATATGAAAATATAAAACGAATTGCCTGAAAATTGCCGGTGCGAGCAATTTTTTTCCATATTCCCTTTATTACGAACAGGGACTTGCCATAAGTAAACTTGCCTAATGTAAATTGGGACTTATGGTATTTTATATATTAAAATTTTATTATTTTAAATAAAGTTGCAAAAATGTGTCTATAAAATGTTTGATATAATATTCAAAGAAAATATTATAAAAATAATACTCTGTTTAACGAACTGTAACTTTATAGTAACATTATGTATCGATAAAATACTTCCGCGAATATTCTATTTGGAGTGTTGTCAATCAAATAAAACTGGCAAAATGTACAAAATCGGGCAACACATTTTTTTTATTTTTTTCTACCAAGGCAACACTGTGCTTCGTCTTTACTTGTTATTTGTTACCCAGCAAAATCTATTTGAAGTTGTTCCTTGTAAAGTAGTGATTGAATAGCTTTTTTTGAAGCAGTCCACGCAGAGTCATGAAAAATGCAGTCCGTTCTTCACATTTTGACAATGTCCGATTTGAATCCATTTCATAAATTTTTCACATTTTAGAAATTTCAAAATTTTGCAAAAAAAAACTTAAAAAGACAAAGAACTTAATTTGTTTCTTGTTAATTATAATAACAGCAATATGTTTGCATCCATAAAAAGTAATTTGTATACAAAAAATAATAAAAGTGATTTAGAACTACATCTTTGTTTGTAGCCAAAGAAGTAGTTGAATCATATGTTGTTGTGATTTATTCACTACAAAGAACTAATGCAAAATGTGTGCTTAAGAAGTAAATTAGACAGTATCCTCACTGCACCATGCCCTTGTAAAAATCATGACTTCTTTCACGTAAAAAGATGTAGTCCGGAGTCACTTGCACTCATGATTTAACCACTTCTTTGGCTACAAGCACTTTGCTGGGTATAATTGAAATTAGTCATACGTATACGTTTCGGTGAGGAATGTAATCAATAATAATCATACGCAATATCGCCCATATGAATTCTTTCTTGCACTGCACGAGCAAATTTCTGAAAATCTAAACATTTTATTTGCTTCATTTTGAAATATAAGTAGAAAAGAACAAGTCGATTCGAATAAAAGTAACTGAGATATGAGCGTCTAAAAGGGAGAATTCGTTGTGTTTTGTATGTGAAATAAAACACGTTTTTCGCGAAATTGGAAACCGTTGACAATTGAAACGATCGTTTTACATTAAATAAATATAAAAATAATTGGCCTTTTTATACACCCAGCCTTTAGGCTAAGTAGGGAATGCACGATAGTTCGCGAACGGATCAACCTATTTGGCCTAAAATTTGGTTGTCGTTATATTTTCTCCAAACGTAGATCAAGTACAAAGATGGGCCATAACGTTCCACACAAGTATTCAAAAATAAATCTCGAACGGATCAACCGATTTGTTTCAAAATTTATTTCGCATAATATTTCTTCAAGACATATGATTTATATCGGTCTACTCCTTTGGGTAACTCTCACACAAAATTTTACATAAGTGTAGTTTAAAGATATGTCTCGAATCGTTTTACAAATCCTAAGACTCATACGATGACTTACTAAAATGGCGGGTTGACATAATATAAGCCAAAGAAATTACTCCCAGAATTGAATCCACTTCCAAAATGGACTATGTCGGTTCATTACATCAAAAGTTCATTCTCCGTACAAGTTGAGCAATTTTGCGTTTTAATCCAACTCAAATTTATTAGCAAAATATCCGCATTTATTGGACACGTCCACAGGCGTTAAGATAAATATCCTAAAAGTTTCTGCATTCTTATCGGTAAGTTCATACGTCCAATAAAGCCTACATATCTCTGAAAAACTCCTATGAAAAAGGATTGGGGTAGAGTTACCTGCCACTGTCCATAGATGAAAGTCTGAACTGACATAGACTGACTAATGGGTTTAGACCCCAAGTATGTTTGGACGAAATCTGTCTCAGACAATTTTGAGTTGGTTGAGCAATATTCGTCCATCCGTCTGGATGGTTGGTGCGCACGATAACTCTCGAACGCAGCAACCGATTAGGCATTCGTAATATTTTGCCCAAATGTAGTTTTTAGCTAAAAAAAAAATGGAAAGAAATGAAGTTTAAGATCTCCTCTCGGATCGTTTTAATTTTTTTTTTCAGCAAGTTGTCCTTGCCGCCTCCTTTACGACAGTACAAGTTTTTCGGGGGCAAATCCATACTTCTTGATATATTGGCCTGAGTGTTCCAAGAAACCTTGGTAAATTGAATGTCCGCGAGGTAAATTGCAAGTCCGCGGGCGATTCTGATTGGTCAAATTTTACACATCGTATTATTTCATCTAGTCATGTATCAGATTGGAATGTGGACTATATCGGTCCTCCCACATAAAATTTGAGAAAAGTGCTTAAAAGCTCATCTCAGATCGGTTTGAATTTTATTTCCAAAAAGTTCTTCTTGTGGCTCCTTTCAAGTCCATACCTCTTGAGATAATTGCCCAAAATCTACAAAAAAAAAAGCCTGCCGGTACCATCTAAACTGGGTAGTACGTAAGATAACCCTCGAAGGGACAAACCGTATTATTATTCTATACAGCCTTGAATTATATCCGAATATTGACTACATCGGACCACTTTTTCGGGTACCTCCCACACAAAATTCAGAAAGAGTGCAGTTTAAGGAGCCATCTGGAATCGTTTTAAAATTATTGGCAACATGTTGTGTATTCGGCGTAGTTAGGACGGCACAATTTTGTTCGGGGGCAAATCCATATTGCTGAGAAAGTGACCCAAAAACTCAAAAAACTCCTGTGTGTATATCTCTGCCGGTACAGCTGACTGATACTTTCTTACTTGTTTTTAAATTACTTATAGTGGTCACCGCAAAACGCTTTAATAACAAGTAAACAAGTATCTGTGGGCTTGGACGACAGAGATATACCCTCAGCCTCTGACCTAAAGAAAAGAAGTAACAAACAATACTTATATAACACTATGTACAACTTTTGGACCAAATCGGTTTCTCCCTTTGAGGGTTATCTTACCTACTACTCAGTTCAGTTGGTGCCGGCAGGCTTTTTTTGGAGCTTTTGGGCCATTATCTAAAGAAGTGAGGACTTGCGCCTGAAAAACATGTACCGTCGTAATTTAAAAAGCGAAAACAAGTTGTTACAACAAAGCCAAAGGGATTCGAAGTCCAAATTTTGAACTATTTCCTCAGGAAGTGTGGACTTTTCCCTGAAAAAACTTGTACTGTCGTAATAGATGCATCGAATACAAGATGTTACAAAAAGAAGCAAAACTATTTGAGAGCAGGCCTTAAACTGAACTCTTCACAATTTTTTGTGGGAAGTACTCGAAGAATTGGACCTGTCCATATTTAAACCTAATCTATGTCCCGTAGAGATATTACGATATGAAAAGTATGGAACAAATCGGTTACTCCTTTCAAGAATTATCGTGCGCAAAATTTTTCCGAATATTTTCAAAATTTTGTGGGGGAGTTACCTGAAGGGGTGGAACGATATGGTATACCTTCGAACTTAAATTAAGTTTGGACAAAATATTATAAACGCCAAATTTTAGACCGAATCGACTGATCCGATAAGGGGCTTTTATAGCTTTCGGGCTATTTATTCAGGAAGAATGGACTTGCACTTGATAAAAGTTATACCATCGTAACGGGTGAAGCGAATACAAGTTGCTACAATAACTATAAAAGCGATTCGAGAGCAGGTCCTAAACTGAACTTTTCGGAAATTTGGTGTGGTTCGGGTACCTCCCACACCTCGACCGATAGGTTCCATATTGAAATCTCATCTATGTCGATAGATTTTCACGATGTGCAAAGTATGGATCAAATCGCTCACTCACTCAACTGTTATCGTGCGCACAATTTTTCCGAACATTTTCGAACTTTTCTGGTGGCGGTATCTGAAGGAGTGGACCGATATAGCTCATCTTCGAACTTAAACTAAGTTTGTACAAAATATTGCTAACGCCAAATTTTGGACCAAATCGGTTCATCCGTTCTAGAGTTATCGTGCGCACCAGTCAGCCAGACAGGCAGACGGACGGACATGCCTAAATCGACTCCAAACTGTCTGAAAGACATTTCGTCCAAACATACTTGGTGTCTGAAACCATTATTTTGATGAGGCACATTTTGCCCGTATGAAAGTGTATTTACCCTCGTTAGCATAAATGCTGAGGGTATAAAAATAGGAATGAAAAAATATCTCGGGAATTCCTCGGAATATGTGACCTTTCATATAAAAATGATCTACAAAAAAGATTGGTAGTTTTCTTTAAAAAAGAACCGTTCTGTATTAATGTTCCGTTCTGTATTAGTGTTTTGTTCTGCTAACAGTTCTTCATAAAGTTTCGTTAAATAATTTTTAATGAGGAATGTCATCATCTGCAGGGTACCTTAAGGGAACCTTATAAACAAAATAATATGCAAAAAAATTGTCTAAAGGCTTTGACACAAACATGTAGTGCATATTAGTATAAACCGTCCTGACCTCGTCCATATTCAACATTTCCTATTTTTACTTCGAATAAAATTTAAACACAACACTTAAATTTGAATAAACTTCTTGGTTCATATTAGTGTGGCAGCACAACAAATGCCAACTCTAAATCCTGTCTAACTGACCTACCTCAAACAATCGTCGATGTTGTCTTCTTCTGCTGCTTGCGTTATGTTGTGTCTGAGAAGTTTTTCAAGAATTTTACAAAGTGGTAGGACGGGCGGTCGGTCGGTTGTCGGCAGCATCTTCAAAGTAAGTCATAAAGAAATTTAAGAAAACATTTTCGCGCCATTATACAAGGAAAACAATTCTTGAAGATACTCGCGCGATCCTTAGAGCGAGACATAACGTAAAAAACACACACAACAACAACACCAAACAGTAAAAAGTTCCTTTTTATTCATGAATGAAGTCCGTCCGTCGTGTGCAACAACAACAACAAAAAGTGGTTTAACGTAGTTTTGCGAAACATGTTAAGCATCCAATGTCACCCAAGAATACACCTTACTCTTACTCAGTTCCTCTCTGCCACTGTATGTAGTATTGTATCTTATTCTCACAGTGGGGTTCTCTCTTTTGGTCGGTGTTTTTTGTTTTGTGTGTGTGTGGGGGGAAATGATAGTAGAACGTGGCAGGTTATATGGCAAAGGCAATCATCATCATCAACATCGTAGTAGAAAGCTCTCGTGCAACACATTTGATACGAACAACAACGAAATCGATACAAAACGTGTGTGTGTGGGTAAATTTTCTGTGGTGTGGCTTACGTTGATTGCATGTGGATTGTTGTTGTTGTTTTGTGTGTATGAGTGTGCGAGTGCTCCAGTGTGTTTGCAGTCCATGAGTGTCCGTGTGCAATTTGCATTCTTGTTGTTGCTGTTTGTTGTTGTCTTAACGTCGTTGTCGTATGTTTATTATTTTTGCTGCCCCAAAACAACAACAAGAACAGCAACTAGGTTTTTTTGTCTCGTTGTTATTATTTTACGCCAAACTCATTCTGCAACAACACTGTGTGTAACAACAGCAGCAGCAACCAAGAGACAGCAGCAACATCTGAATGAACATAACAGTGCCACACGTAGACGCACGTAGACGTATTGCATGTAATCGGAATAACAAACGGCGGCACTAAGACGTCAACTACAAAAATTACAGAACGAAAAAACGCGAAAATATTTTTTAAACAAAAATATAGCTTGAGAAAAGTTTTCAATGCAAAACATGAAAAATAATTGTACGATAAATCGTGTGTGAATGAATTTGTTTTTTGAAAATAATAACAGGAAAAATTGCGGTTTGTGTAATTTTAGCTTGTGTCGAAATTGAGAATTGAAGGATAACAAATTTGTTGTTGAATTAAAAATAAATAAAAATTTTTTTCTTTGTTTGAAAAAAAATGCAAAAAAACTTAAATAAAAAAATTGAAACTAAACCAAACAATTGTTTGCAATAGTATGAAGGACCAACAAATTTAATAAAAATATAAAATATACTATATAACAAATTAAAAAAAAGTAAAATTTACTGAAAAAAAGAAAACAAAAAATTCAATGTAAAAAAAAATTTCAAATGTGTTTTTTGTTCTAAATGTCCGAATAAGAATCGCAAATCTTGTCAATTGTAAAATAGTGAATATAAATACATATAATAAAACACGATATTTTCAAACCTAATGGAAAAAGCAAAAAAGGTAAAATAAATATACCAACATAATTACCAATTTGTAATATAAATGTGTAAGTGTATATATAAATGCATGTCAAGTGTATTGCAAGTCTTACAATTTGTTTTCAGAATAGCTACATATTGTCCAATTAGACAATAGTAGTTATACAACATTATAATGTCTATTTAAAAAATATTAAAATCGGAACAAGAGAAAGAAAACTTGAAAATAAATATACATGAAATATTTGCATAATTTTGTTAAACGTTTTAATTTTTATTATTTGATGCATAAGTGAGTGTGCAATTTATATAAAAGAATTTATAATTATGTGCTGCAGTAAGTGTTGAAATTTATAGTTATTTAAATAATTTATTTGCAAAAACACTATAGAATTGTTTTTATTATTTTTGAAAATTTTGATAAAAATTAGTGATAACAAATATAAAAGTAACATTTTCATACATTGTGAAATTTGTGTATGTGTCGGTGTCTGTTTGGAAAGAAAAAATGTTGAATGAAATTAAAAAAGAGCAGGCCGATCATCAGCTTTCACGATTCTCAGTCTGTGCAAAAAAAAAAAAAAAAAAAAAAAAAAACAATGACAATAAAATCTTGCGCAAAAATGCTAAGAACAGATCCCTAGTTCCAAAAAGAATTTCTCTATTCCAGTACCTGCAAAAAACTATTTTTAAATTTTTTGACAAATTTACCGGCTTACCTAAATAATTGTGGTGTGTGTGATTTTATTTTAAATAAAAGTTAGATACATGTATTTCAATGATTGTTACCCAAATACGTTTTTCGTATAAAATAAATATGTTGCACAATGCTGCCCCACTGGACAAAAATCGAAAAATGTGTTGTCGACTTTTTTTATAATTTTATGACTTTATTTTATTGAGAGCACTTCAAATATGACAATCGTGAAAGAATTTTGTCGATATATGGTGTTACCATAAAGTTATAGCTCCTCAAACATAGAAAATTATTCGTAGGTAGCTGACATTGCAATTTATATAAAAAACCAGAGAGGAAAGGATCAAAGTCGGGCGGGGCCGACTATATGATACCCTACACCACTGTGAATATGTAAAATATAAATCGGAGCTATATCCAGATCTTAACCGATTTTGATATAATTTGGCACATTTATTTCCAGACCGAATTCAGTCACACATTCCAAATATCATTGAAATCGGACTTATATATCGTGTTTGGAGCAGAAAAAAAAACGAAATCGGCCGAAAATATATATGGGTGCTATATCCAAATCTGAACCGATTTCGATATAATTTGGCACATTTATTTCTAGACTGAATTCAGTCACACATTCCAAATTTCATCGAAATCGGAAATATATAGCGTTTTTGGTACAGAAAATATGTGAAATCGGCCGAAAATATATATGGGAGCTATATCCAAATCGGAACCGATTTCGATAAAATTTGGCACACTTATTTCTAGACCGAATTCAGTCAAACATTTCAAATTTCATCAAAATCGGATATATATAGCGTGTTTGGTGCAGCAAATACGTGAAATCGAGCGAACATATATATGGGAGCTATATCCAAATCTGAACCGATTTCGATATAATTTGGCTCATTTATTTCTTGACTAAATTTAGTCATCGAAATCGGACATATATAGCGTTTGTGGTACAGGAAATACGTGAAATCGGCCGAAAATATATATGGGAGCTATATCCAAATCTGAACCGATTTTGATATATTTTGGGACACTTATTTCTAGACCTAATTCAGTCAAACATTTCAAATTTCATCAAAATCGGACATATATAGCGTGTTTGGTGCAGCAAATACGTGAAATCGAGCGAAAATATATATGGGAGCTATATCCAAATCTGAACCGATTTTTATATAATTTGGGACACTTATTTCTAGACCGAATTGAGTCAAACATTCCAAATTTCATCAAAATCGGACGTATATAGCGTGTTTGGTGCAGCAAATACGTGAAATTGGTCGAAAATATATATGGGAGCTATATCCAAATCCGGACCGATTTCAATATAATTTTGCACACTTATTTATAGACAAAATTCAGTCACACATTCAAAATTTCATCAAAATCGGACGCATATAGCGTGTTTGGTGCAGCAAATACGTGAAATCGGGCGAAAATATATATGGGAGCTATATCCAAATCTGAACCGATTTTCACCAAAAGCAATAGCGTTCTTCCGACGGCTAAAAAAATGGTATTCCCCAATTTTCAGCGAAATCGGTCAACAAATGCGACCTGTATGTTGCGAACGGACGGACGGACGGACATGCATAAATCGACTCAGAAAGTGATTCTATGTATATCCCTAGAAGGAACTATGGGTCTATCTCGCTTCCTTTTGTATGTTACATACAAATGCACTAACACATAATACCCACATAGTGGTGTAGGGTATAAAGACCACATGTTCAAGGAAATGTATTCAAACAAGTTATTAGGAATATTAAAACTTTTGAATTGGGAATTAAAGAGTGTTTTGTCAACAAAAAGTTTACATAAAATGTTTATATATAAAATAGCGTTATGTTGATTGAAGCAATATCATGTTATACATTACTCACGAATTTCGTTTCTTTCATGGAGTGTATCTAAAAATTTCAGCAAATTGCAGCTTCGTCCATTTGGTACATGAAACAGACATCCCTTTCGAATAAAATTATGCAAAAATTACATCCGACAAAATCCGATTCTTTGAGACGCAACTACATTTTCATAAACAGTGTGTACGAAAAATACAAGTTTCCTGATTTTTCCTCAGTTTACCAATTCACTTTATTTGACTACTGTTATTTTGTTAAAATATTATTAAAATAACAGGAAAAAACTTAAAAAGGCTCGAATCTGAAATAATTTTGCCGATAGTAATTACCACTATTTTGATATGTTTTCGGACATTTCACGTCAAATAAATCGAAATAGAAAACATGACTATAGTTTCATTAAATTTATTTCAAATTCAAACGAACTATGTGGTAACTCTAGGCAGTTTTTTTAAGAAGGAATATTAAAAACAAAAGTACCGTTATATATAGGGACTACATCCAAATCTGAACAATTTTTTGTGTAAATCTGTAAAATTGAACAGGGACCTTAGAAAATATCGCATATTAAATTTGAAGGCTATTAAAAAAATTGACTGAGTTATAGCAAAATCGGAAAATGATGTATAAGGACTATATCAAAATCTGAACCGATTATTGATAAAGTCGATAAAACTGATCAATGACCTAAGAAAGCATTGCATATTAAATTTGAACGATACGCAATTAAAATTGACCAATTTATTGCAAAATCGGGGAAAGTATATATAGGGGCTATATCCAAATCTGAACCGATTTTTATCCAAATAGGTAAAACTAATTAGGGACCTAAGAAAATATCAGAAATTTAATTTGAAGGCTATTCTTTTAAAATTGGCCGAGTAATAGCAATATCGGGGAAAGATATATATGGGGGCTATATCCAAATCTGTACCGATATGGACCAAAGTTGGTATTTTTCATTCATATGCCCTCATAAGTACTTGTACAAAAATTCATCATCGTAGCTCAACTCCTTTTATTTTTGTCCACGTTTACAAGGAGGCGGCACCACTGTGCGTTGTGCGTTTATAAAGTTTAAAATTTCACTGTGCAACATTTTTAAGGTGACCTCGTGCAAACAAGTCGAACTGAGGATTTTTTGAAAGTACAGACCCAAGCGACAAGAAACCCTAGTTGGGTTTTGTTGTGTCAGATCCAACTCGGATTTTATGGCCCCATCTAAACATGGTTAAATATTGAGTTTTTAAAGAAATTCAGGGCTGTATCTCTGAAACCAATGCGAATCTTCTTCTGACCTCTGAAGCAAATTTGTAGATAAGGACAAGAATAAAATATTTGGATAAATAATGAACTCAAAAAACTACATTTATTGCCTCAAACTTCAAAATATATGCTAAAATTCTAAAATTTTTATACATTTCGCACCGTATCTCCAAAACCGTTAATTTATTCTGAATATTTTCTTTTGGAAAAATATTCCCTGGAATGTAATACATAACTCTTCGGAACATGTCATTGTTGTAAAATGCCTCTATGCCGTTGTTTTCAGTAAATTTTTCAAGGACGATTTAATAAAAATGTCAATAATGTAGTGAAATCCGAAATGCGAGAAAAAACTGTTGGTGTGAACTGTATTTGAAATACATGTTCTAAAAGATATGATGCAAAATACCGCTGAAACAACATGAAGTAAGCATTTTAGAGTTTCAGAATGTTCTGAAGAATTGTTGAGAACATTATTTGGAAGATTTTTGCAAAAGGTTACTTGGTTCAACTCCCAATAGTTTAGCCGATACTGACCAGAATTTCAGCAATTATGTAAAATTTTCTATATTTTATAGATTTTGATGCCCTAGATGGAGTTTTTCTTATGTGGTAGATAAGTTCTACTAGTTTAGGGCTACAATATTGCTAAAGACAGCAAGGCCAAATTCCTATTCGTTTCTGAGATAAAGGCCTGATAAATTCAAAAAAGTGTAGATTTAGCCCTGTTTAGATGAGGCCATAAAATCCGAACTGGATCTGACTGGACAAAACCCTACAAGGGTTTTTGTAGTCTAAATATGTACTTTCAAAAAATGCATGCTAGAAGTTGTTTGCATTTTCAGTGTTGCATAGTGTTTTCAAAGTTGACAATCCGCATTTTGTACATTTTCTTGATTTGTTGACGAAGAACATTTAGAAAAGTGTAAACTATTTTGAATGCGAATTCCAATGTCACTTTTATAAATGTCGCATTTTTGTGATTTGTTTGGTAATATGGTCGTACAACAAGGCACACTTTGGTAAAAAAGTATGTACAAGCAATTCAATTTAGATAATGCGCCTATAAAGGAAAAAGTTGTCAAAATTTCAAAGATAGTAGACTCTTGCAGGTTCTGGGAGAGAGCATATGTCAGGAATTCAATGACTTCACGCTATTTAAATTTTCACAAGCCACACTCCATATCGTTTAAATTTATCTAATTCTGAGAATCATTCCTTTCGATATTTTGTTGGTCACCGTAGATTTTGTCATCAAAAAGGGGGACAAATGACTCGTCTTTGCAAATAAAAAGCTTCAATTTTAAATTCTCAAATGCAAATTTGCAATATTGTACAAAAAATAGCAACAACATCTAACATACCTGATGATGTTACCCTAACCAGTTAACGAAACGATCGTCGCATAGCGGTTGATGTGTGTAGGACTTCGCTAGATATCAATTTTTCAATATAATCTCCTTAGGTCATACAGCTCGATTAGTAATTAAATTATTTAAAAATCTTACCAATAATGGCCTAAAAAGACAAAACACTTATATAGTTTTAATCAAAGTAACATGGGATGAATTCGATAAAAATTTCAACAAAAAACCTATGGGTGTGGACCAACATAGCCAATTTTCAATACCAAAAATCCTAGGAGTAATAGAAACTATTATTGCGAGCTCTATCGTGATTGTGATTTCAACCGACATACGGATGGACAGACCAACATCGTTTTTTCGAGGAGGGTATAAAAAGGACCACAATGAGTACCTCGGTCAAAATTTCAAAACTATCCTCGAACACCCCTTTAACTAGTTATTTAAGTTGCCTAAGGAAACCAAGGAAATATATCAAAGTATATGCCGTGGCGTGCTTCTGAAACGCCAATTTTCTCCATTTTGGAAAATACTTATTTTTGCAAATTTCCGGAGAAAGAACAGCTATTTCTCGGAAACTTAAAAGATATTGTGTTTATTGTTTTTTTGTTATGTTGACAGGGTTGTTGCCTTCAATAAACGTGTTAATATATTACCATAGCGTTTACACGTAGTGTGCTATTTTATTTTTTCTTATGTGCTACATTTTAATGAAATTCCGATTGTAGTGCAGTAGAACTTTCAGGGAAAAATATGGAACACAGTTTCAAATCGCATACAGGTGCATGGGTAAAATGTGTGTTTTTTCCAACCGTTTCCCATATTAATTATAGATATTTTACACAAATTGTCATTTTTTTATGGTGTCACACCAGCTCACAGTGGATGCGCCCAACGACAAAAATAAAAAAAATGCATGACATCGTTTTAAAAATTTAAAAATGCAAATCGCTTCAAAACATTCCAAATTTTTCGTAACTCAACTTATTCTTTCCAATTTTCGCGGTTCTTAAGGAGAAAAAGCCACACAAGCCTGACTAATTTTGAAGAAAAAATTTAATTTAAAAATGAGAAAAAATGGTTATATTTTAAGCGAATTTATGAAACAAAGGACTGTGACTTTTTGCGGAAATTTGTGGTTTTGGCAGTTATGACCAAAAGTTTAACACCCTTTTTAGTTGCTGAATTTATATTTTTTGGCATATTTTTAAGTAATTTTATTATCCTTTCTTAAATTTGGTTTCAGTATAATGTTTTTTGTACTATTAGCGATTTCTATGGTCATGGTTACTTAGAGCTGTAATGAAAACTCGCGAAAAAAGATTTGGGAGTGGAGATTTTTCCCCGCATTGAGAACCAAAAATACATTATTACAAGTAATTCTGCAGACAAATGTGGTTAAAACTTATAAGGTACCAAGAAAAGGATGGTAACCCTATATGGAGGCTGTGGTCAAAAGTGGACCGATATGACATTTCTTTATAAGATGATGTTCTGAAGTATGAGATCATTATAAGAACATAGTCGCATAGAATATTTGGTTGACAAATAAATCGATATATAAATCATAGGGGAGTAAACCAAATCATGGACCAATACTGACAATTTTTGGTGGGGATGCTTAAAATGCAATAACAACTCCTGGTACCGGATTACAGCAAATTTGGTTGAACAATGTCTTGGTAACAGTAAAATACTTACCCCCAGTTTTTGTAAACAATTTTATTCTTCTCACACGAATTGTCAAATTTTGTAGATCGATTTACTCGCTTTAGCGCAAATGTAGAGCGCTGATTTTTAAATGAGGAATCCTTAATGATATATGGAACGGGTATACGAAAAATTAGATGTGTATGTCATCTGGGGGCTGAGCTATGAATGCCTAAATTATTACGAATATAGACGAACGAACAAAAATAAGTTACAAAAACTGGGGGTTAAATTCAAGCAGATTCGTTTCATGGAAACCTCGCGAAATTTTGGACCGAGGACCCCAATATTTTACATAGAGTGTTTTTAGGCCACTATGACCCATTGATAACAATTTCAGTTCGATATTGCATTTAGAAGTATTTTTGTCACACCTTCCCATGTAAATGCCACCACTGTGCAGCTGTTGGTATATGAAAAGTCAAATCCGTTTATAATAAAAATATTTTGGTTGTAATTTCACCAACAACATAAAGAAAATTTTGACATAACATTTTTAAAATTGTATTATACCACTACCTTGGTAATTGTGCCATGCGAAAACCCAAGGAGATTTTCTTCAATTTTTGAAGAATAATTCATATTTTGATGAAAAATAGTAAAAAAAAACTGAAAAGTTTATTTTCGACCTTGAATTGCTCTGCAACTACTATTCCGAGTTTGGCCATTTTTGATTTGATTCTGTTGTCTGTTAAGTTACCTCTATTCGTTCAAATGTTACGGAATTTTGACCAGGAAGAAAATGGTGGGTTTTTTTGGTAGAGCTTTTGGGCCATTCTTTCAGCAAGTATAGACTTGAATCGAAACAAAATGTATCGTTGTTATAGGAGCCGCGAAACCAAACTGCTTCAAAAAATTTCAAAACGAAAAAAATGAAACTGTGTATTAAATATTACGAGAACCCAAATTTTTATCAAATCGGTTGATACCTTTGAGAGTTATTGTGCCCACCATTTTAGTGAAAAAATTAAGTTCTTGTGGGGAATATGTCCCATTTTCGAACGTGATCTGCGTTTTGGGCCATTATTTCACGAAGTATAGACTTGGCTCCGAAAAGAATTGTTCCCTTATAATCAGGGCTACCAAATTATCTTGAAGAAAAATCTTCAAAATGGCGATAAATAAAATAAAATTCGCCAAATCTATTTCATAAAATCGTAAAAAATTAAAATGCGCACATCTATTTGTATTTAAATACATTTTTAATTTATATAAATTTGAAATGAATATTCTAGTTAGTAAACATGTTTTTACTTGAAATAAGTATTAAAGTAAACGAGAATGTTATTCATGTTGTAAATAAATATTTGAGTTAACATTTTTAACGAGTCGTGTTTAAACAATGCGTCAAACAATTTGTTTTGCTAAGTTTCAAATAATCTTTAGTATAAAGTATCCCCTACATAGAATTCTTATGAAGAGAATTTCGATATTTCGTTTCACTAAGATTTACTTGGTTGAAAACATGTTCAACATTTGCTGACGAATGTGGTAGTGCCTTTGGTTATCTTCTTAAAATATTTTTTATTATAGAAAAAACATATGTACCATCAAATTAAATATTTCAAATGCGAAATAAATCCATTTCATTATTTTCAAGCATTTCCTCAAAATCCAAAAACTTAGGTTAATGAAATTCTGAATACAACTTTTGCTTTTAGTTCTTGTTGGCAAAATGTGAAAATTTTTGAAAGATGTCGAAAAATTAATAAAATTGTATTCAAAATCAAATCTATTAATCTTTTAAAATTTCTGTACAAAATTCAATATAAAAGTTAACTGCGTTAATTGCTCCATCCCAGAACACAATCTACTTTTGTTGAAATTTTTACTTTTTGCTCCATGATTTCGATGCGGCACATTTTTAAAATCTCCACCATAATATGGAGGGTATAATTATATTTGTCATTCCGTTTGTAACGCATCTGGCCTTGTTTTCAGCTGAATATCTGCTTACAGCGACTTCAAAAATTTTCCAAAGTTCTGAAAAATAAAAACCTTAAAAGGTTTTTGTGCGGAAGCATTTTATCGAATCACTTTATAATTAAGATTTTATGAAATTTGTATGTATTTTATGTATTTATTTTAGTATTTGGAGCGAATTTGTATTCGAATCGTCTTAGTGAAATAGGAAATTAGGGTCACTTGAAAATGTCCAATTAACGATGGTTGTTGGTAATTCTGTCTTTAACTAGTTACAGAATCGCACTACAAGTCGGCGGTCAAGCCCAGCTGAAATTCGAAGTATTATAGAGTAAATACGTTGTGTTGACCGCGCACAGTGATTCAGAATTGTTTTTCCGGGTCAAAATTCTGTAACATTTGAACGGATAGAACTATTTTGTTTTTAAATAAAAAATTTTTTTTTAATGTAAATTTTTTTTCAAATTAAAAAAAATCCATTGATTTTCATATAACTCATATAAAAACTCATATATTGTAAAAAAATGTTCATGTGTGTGTAAAAATTCTAATTAATATGGGAAATTAAGGGAAAAAATACATACGTGTTCACCCATGTAATTTCAAAAAAATTAAAAATTGTTAAACGGACGGAGCGAGACTTTGGGCATCTTTTTGCGAATATGTAACTTTGTTCCATATAAATTTGTACCTGAGGAAAAGAAAAATAGCTCACCATGTGTAAACGCAACGGTAATTTATTAAAACGAAAGAAATAACATTTTCTTTCTAAAGAAATTTGCAAAAATTACATATTTTCCAAAAATAGGGGAGCACGCCACGCCCCCACCTTCCAATATTTTGACATAATTTTTTGGTTTCAATATGATTACTATAGTATCCAATATGGAAATTAATAATCGGTGACGACAAAAAATTGGAGTTTTGGTCACGAAAATCTATTTCTGGAATTAAGTGTAGATGTAAAAAATAATCAGTTCGGGAGTTTAAACAATCCTTAATGTTCGTAGGCATGGCCTAGTGTGTAGTGTGTTCGGCTACAAATCAGAAGTTCGTGCGTTTAAATCCAGCAAGGAGCGAAAAAATAAAATTATGAAGTGTGTTTGAACTTGAAAACTAATTCCACCTCAACTGTTCTAAAAATAGAAAATATTTTTTTACCTTATAGCTAATTTTCAACTTCCAGTGTCCATAGAATAACTAGTAATTTAGTGCGACATGCCCTTGTTAAAATAATGGGTTAGTAGGGGGTTTTGTAAGTAGTTACGACTACCAAAAAGCTTTAATGGCATTATCTCAGGAAATACGGATATCCAAGGATATAAGCAGGACCACAGGAACCCGTAAAAGTGCGGTGTAAACGTAAAAACCCGTAAAAGTTTTTTAATGCTAATTTAAATAAGATTTATTAAATATTAAGGAGATGGGGAGAATGCCAATTCGTGCTGTAGTTAAATGAAGAGTATTTTTGCAAACAATATCTTAAATGAAGCGAGGTAGCTGGAAGCACCAATGCTTCTTGGAGGTCTGTCGCAGCCGATACCCAACAAAAGGGTATTATGATCATTACCGTCACTGTAGAGGCGGAAAGTTTCGGATAATTGTACACGTATGATTTAATTGATACCCAGGTATTGTATCAGACCCTATTACAAGGCAATTCAAGGCCTTTTGTATGTAATTTGCGCGAAGAATTCCTCGACTGTCGAAGCAAAAAACCGATTATTTCATATGTAAAGAGTTTTGACCTTGCAGATGAAGTTCGATGGATTATATGTGTTCACAATTTTGGTTCTTTAAGACAAGAGCTACAACTTTGTCTCTGAGATAAATTCAAATTTCCTAACGGTTTGGAAGATATAGCCCTGACTAAACGACCGCTTTTACATCAAAGCCTCAGACTTTTGGAGGCCTACAACCGCGAAAGTTGATGAGATAGGGAAAACGGTCTTCTCGTTTTTTCTGGTCTATCACACTGCGGAGTCAGAATATGGTTAATAAAACATGACTCAAAAAATTACACACAGTGTTATATTTAAATATTGAAAAAGGTCACGCACAACTTATTTCTCAAAATATATTTTTGTAAAAAAAATGAAAAGTTTTTTCTTTTGTCAAGTCTTATAACTTTGACGACAATCCACACAAACTATGAGCAAAATGAAGCATTAATCATAGCCTTTTTGTAGAAAATTTATTTATGTTGAAACTGAAGTATGGGGTATTGTAACTCGCGAGCCATAACTTTTAAAGCATTTCGGTAAAATAAACTGAGACAGCTTGGATGGCTGCATTTGAAATACAGAAGACGCTGTGGGATCCACAACTACGGCTTCTGCACAGCGAAAAGCTTACACAACAGCGACGGCTGAAACACAGAAGGCAACGGGAAACCACTGAAGTACTCTTCCTTGAAAATCATAGATTATGAAGCCTACAATACATAACACACGGTCCTAAGTCTCCGGCCAAACGAGGGTGCTAAGAATCCCCAGAGGTAAAACCAAACATAACCTAAAATTCGGAATATGGAACGTAAAGAGTCTTTTTGAAATCGGAAAGCTTAATAACACCATAAATGTGATGAAAAGACTCAATATATGTAGATATACTTGGAATAAGTGAAACATGGTGGGAAGAATGTGGAGATTTCAAGTCAGAAAATACTCATGTAGTATACACTCAGGGAATAAAGATGGGCATCGACGAAAAGGCGTTGCCGTAATTATGAAAGACGGTATATCTGCATGTGCTGCTGGATACTTTCCGATGTCAGACCGAGCTATGCTTGTTAAAATTGATGCTAGCCCACATATTTTAACAAGCATAGCTCGCCCACATAATATAAATACATATTATATAATTTTTTATTATGATTTTTAATTGTAATAAATATTTCGAAAAAAATAAATATTATATTATTATGCCCCAACATATGATTCAAGTTCGGAGGAAATTGAGCAATTTTACCATGAACTACACACAGAAAAAATGGCCTCTCTAACATATGTCCCAAACATATTTTGTAGCAAACATATATTTGTTTGGGTGCAAACAAATTATATGTTTGGGTGCAAACAAATACAAACCCAAGAGCCAGAAAAAAAACAAACAACACCAGTGGGCGCTTTCTGAGAGCAAGGGAGCGTAAATGTCAATGTGAAACACATTGAAATGTATATTCACTTGCTCTCAGCAAGCGCTCACTGGCTATTTCTAACATGTATACACATTTATAAATTACTAGCAAAGTACCCGCTACTTCGTATGCGGAAAGGATAACCAAACAAATAAAAAAATATAATATTTATTCGTATACAAAGTACGAATTTCTAAACCTACCTCTATCAACACTCCAACATCAATTTTAATTCCGTATTTAACGATTCCAAATGTATAGTTTCATTGAAATCCAAATTGTACCACATTTGGTACCATTTAGTACTTTTCGTACCCATAACTAAAATTTTCACAAATTTATCAATCCTATACACCAACGGTAATCCTTATTCCGAATCTCGGGATTCCAGCTATATCCCTTCATCCAAACCCAAATTGTACCAGATTTGGTACCATTTCGTACTTTTCGTACCCATAAGTACAAATATTCAAAACTACCTCAGT
Organism: Musca autumnalis; assembly: GCF_047663935.1. Lineage (NCBI taxonomy): Eukaryota > Metazoa > Arthropoda > Insecta > Diptera > Muscidae > Musca > Musca autumnalis. The sequence continues at coordinate 124,853,719 of NW_027411866.1, read as the reverse complement.
GCTATGCTCAAACAATAAGCTTAATTCCGAATTTCAGGATTCCAGATACATACATCCGATCTCTCAAATCCAATGTTTGTACCATTTAGTACTATTCGTATCCAAAGTACGAATTTTTAAACCTACATCTATCAACACTCCAACATCAATTTTAATACCGAATTTCACGATTCCAAATGTATCCTATCACTGAAATCCAAATTGTACCAAATTTAGTACCATTTAGCACTTTTCCTACCCATAACTAAAAATTTCCAAAACTTTATCAATCCTACACTCCAACAGTACTCCTAATTCCAAAACTCGGGATTCCAGCTATATCCGTTCACCCAAACCCAATTGTACCAAATTTGGTACTATTTAGTACTATTCCTACCCATGAGTACGAATTTCCACAACTACCTCAACCCTACACGCCAACAGTAATCTTAATTCCAAATTTCAGGATTACAGTTGCGTCCAATCACCGTAATCCAGATTGTACCAATTTTAGTACCATTTAGTACTTTTTGTTCCCATAGGTCCGAATTTTCAAACCTACATCTCTCCAACACTTCAACAGTAATCTTAATTTCGAATTTGAGGATTCAAAATGTATCTGATCACCCAAATCCAAATTGTACCAAATTTGGTACCATTTAGTACTTTTCGTAGCCATAAGTACGAATTTTCAAAAGTATCCCAATCCCACACTCCAATAGAATTCATAATTTCAAATTTCACTATTCCTGCTCTATCCGATCACTCAAATCCAAGATGTACAAGATTTGGTACCATTTAGTACTTTTTGTATCCACAACCAAAAATTTCCAAAACTACCTCAATCCTACACTCCAATAGTAATCTTAATTCAAAATTTTAGAATTCCTGCTATATCCGTTCACCCAAATCCAAATTGTACTAAATTTAGTACCACTCAGTACTTTTTGTAACCACAAGTACGAATATAGTACTTTTCGTTGCCATAAGTACGATTTTCCAAAAGTATCCCAATCCCACACACCAATAGTAATCATAATTCCAAATTTCACGATTCCAGCTCTATCCGATCACTTAAACTCATATTGTATCAAATTTGGTAACATTTAGTACTCTTCGTACCCAAAAGTACGAATTTCCAAAATACCTCTATCATACACTCCGACAGTAATCCTAATTCTAAATTTAAGTATTGGAGCTCCATCCGTTCCCCCAAATACAAATTGTACCTTATTTGGTACTATTTAGTACCTTTCGTACCCATATGTACAAATTTCGAAAACTACCTCCATAGCTCAAACCTACACAGTAATAGTAATTCCAAATTTCACAATTCCAACTTTATCGGTTCGCCCAAATTCAAATTGTACCAAATTTAGTACCATTTAGTACTATTCGTACACATGAGTACACATTTTCAAAACCACCTCCCTATATCAACTAATCTTCTAAACCTTGATTTTCATTCCAAATTTCAAGATTTTAGCTCTATCCGTTCAAGTAATACCAAATGGTACTAAATTTAGTAATTTTTAGTACTTTTCGTACCGTTCTAGTTCGAATTTCCAAAAACCCAGCCTTATCTGACACCTTCGGACCAAGAGTGACACTCACCCAAAATTTCAAGATTCTAGCTCCAGCCGTTTAGCCTGGGCGTTGATTATGAATCAGTGAGTCATCATTACTCAACTCTTTTATAAGTATAGATGGTGTTTTTTATCGAATGGCATAGAAAAAAAGCAAAGCAACAAGACATATAGGTACATACAAAATTCCAAGGAATACATAGCACACTTTAATAAAAGAAAAACTGAATAAAATAAATTATAAAAACTCGCACTTTTAAAAAGAAAAAAATATATAGTAACATCGTTGAACGCTTCTTCTTAGTTGTGAAATAAAACACATTTTCTTCAAAGTTGAAATCATCAGCGGGAAATCGGCATCTGGAATTAAATGATTATATGTATAATGTAATAAAAATAGGTACATCCATATTTCAAATATACATATGTATGTATGTATATGAAAAATGTATTGATGTAATTACGAATATTAAATGCGATTTCTTCCTTGTCCAATAAACTATTTCCATTCACCTTTTTGATCCAATTATAAAATGTAGTGGACATTTAATTTACTAAAAAGCACAGTTTCTTTAAGAAAAGACAAACACTGATTTATTCACTCACTTTACCGTCTTTACTCAACGATGTTCTCTAGAACACTGTTGGAAAAAGACCAAAATAATTAATACCATTTTTTTTCTTTTCCTCTTCGCTTGCTATGTTGGTTAACAACAACAAAGCACGAAACACACGTGTTTTACGCTTTACACCATGCACACAGCTCTTTATTATAAACCAGAATTCCGCAGCTGCGAGAGCCCTGTTGTTACTCTCTTTGACAAAAATCCTCTCCACCCATAAAAAATATGTTCAAACATAAAAAATATGTTACAAAATGTTGCAAACATATATTTGTTTGGACACAGCATACTTCTAACATATATTTTTCTACGTGTAGAACAGCTACTAATAATAACAAAGCCGCACGAAATAATCATAATACAAGGTGACTTCAATACAAAAGTCGGAAATGATGAAATACGTGGCATTACGGAGAAATATGGACTGCATACAAGAAACGATAGAGGAGAAGGATTAGTAGAATTCTGCCAAGCACACAAAATGACAGTCACAAATACCCTTTTTCATCTACACTCAAGAAGGCTATATACTTGGAAATCTCCAAGAGACAATGAGGACAACATTATACGGAATCAAATCGATTATATAATAATAAAAAGGTCATTATTGCACAAGTGTAACAAAATGCTCGACGTTCCCAGAAGCAGACGGTCCGTCTGACCACGACCTCTTGTTGGCCAATTTTAATTTAAATAAAATGCAAAATTAATGCAATTACAAGAAATAACTTAATGGAATTGACTACTAACGAAATTACGGAGCTTCGTCTAGAACGTAGAAAGTATCAAAACTCTAACTTTGAAAGATACTGGGAAATTAACAAGGAAATTCGCAATGCAACCAGAACTTCTGGAAGAGTATGAGCGCTGCAGAAAAAATGGTAAAAATGGTAAAAGCGAATAGAAGTGCAAAAAGAAAAATAAACCTCTACAAACTGCAAATTGGGAGCAAAGGCCGTATTTGTTACTCCAGCGGTAAACTATCCACCTATCCAAGCGAAAGAGGACAATGGAAGTGACTGTGCCCACACTTAGTACATCAACGATACCTGATTGTTTCAAAAATAGTGCGGACATAATAACCCAACAGGTATTGCGATACCTTAAAAACAGACATTGTCATTCCGCTTAAGACATTTAAATCCCAAGAACCCACAATTCAATCTAGAAGGTATCTCTTCGGCTGAAGTAGTAGGTGATAAGCACCCTTTATCTGGATAAGTGAAGCATGCATTTTGGCCATAAAACTTCTTAAGAGCTTTGGTATTCAAGAACGAATCTATAGCAATTAAGGAACTCAGTATGTGGTAGATGTGTTCAACCTGTGGGTGAAGAGCAGCTAAATGACAGGCGTTGTAGTTCGACTGCAGCAAATGTTCGAGAAGAAAGGTCTCCCCACACCCAAATTTAGCATCATGTCCTGCATCGCGTTCTTCGTGTAATCGAAGATGAGCTCCAATACTTCTATGTGCAAAGTTGGTGAACAATTATGCACAATTGAAAGCAGCCTTCTCTAATGGCAAAACTGAGATTAACGAATCCGACGGCAGCAGAGACGACATGAAGTTTCTCTTTCGTCACTTCACTGAGAGGAGTGAAACACCTTTTGTTATGCTATGTACGCTGAAACTTTCGTCCGATCCTAGATCTTCTTGCGTTATTTTGATTCCAGAATTCAGGAACAGATTGCGTAAAATCTGTTCATTCATTTCTTACTTATGGTCTAATCACTTATTCGGAAGTCAATGGTTCCGCACTGAAAATTCTGAAGAACTATCTGTTGCACTGAGTGGCTTTGTTCGTTATAAACATAGTTTCTTATAATCGATATTCCTTATAATTCGATTTTTGAAGATAGAGATTTATAATTTTGTGAAGAAGTTTCTATTACTCCTAGGATGTTTGGTATTGAAAATTGGCTATAGCGGGCCACGTTTTAACATAGTCCCTACTTAATAATACCTACCGATTTTCTTAATTTTTTATCAAACCGAAATGGCTGAAAATTGGTATTAAGTTTTCTTTGTGGCTACACAATTTTCCCTCACAACTTTGTCAGTACAGTTCCATGTTTTTATTTACTCCCCATAGAACTGTACCGCCCGATTTTCGATATATTAATGGTTTGAGCTTCATTATCTGACGAAAATGGCTGAAAATATATATTTAGCCTTGTTTGGGCCACAAAACTTTTCCCCAGAAATTTTTAGTACAGATACAGATTTTGCTATAGACCCCATGGAACTATACAGCCTGACTTCAGGTTCTTCAAGGTGTTAGCCGCATTATCCTACAGAAAAGGGTAAAATTACGTATATGACCTTCGTTGGGAATATAAAATATTCTGGCTGAAAATGGTCGGTATAGATCCACGTTTTGGTATAACCCCCATTGAACATGCTTGCTTACTTTCGGTATTTTGAAGGCTTTAGTCATATTATTCAACCGAAATGGCTGAAATTTGGCTTTTAGTCTTCGTTTGGGGTACAAAACATTAATGCTGAGAATGGTCAGTACATATCCACGTTGTGATCCCATAGAAACTGCCTCCCCATTTTCGATATAAATGGATGAAATTTTGTTTTTAGTTTTTGATAGCGGGTTCTCAGATTGGAGGTCTTTTAAAGTCTTTTCTATTTAAATGGGCGTAACTTGGTATATCGGATAATGAGTAAAAAAAAAATTGGTATTCTTCAGCTAACATATTCCATTTCTCCAAGGAATAATCCTTGATGCGGAAGACCTTAGTTCGTTCATAAGTGATTAGAAACTATTTTTTCTCTTTTTCTTTAATGCAGTAAATGTAATGGTGGAGGGTATATAAATTCGGTCTGATCGAACGCCGTTCCTATTCAAATTAAAATATAATCCCAGCAAAAGCCATTACAAAATAATGGGGTTTTGTTGTTCTTATTGATAGTGGTAACTACTTACAAAACACGCTACTAACCCATTATTTTAACAAGGGCATGTCGCAGAAGTTGAGCAAGTAAAACCATAAAATATTCTGAACTAAAATAGAATAATTATTTTCTTTCCTGTCCACATTTTTTAGGTGGAGATATTTTGTGATCAAGTATACCTTAAATGCCTAAATAAGGTAAAAAATTAATCTAAAATGTCTTCAAGGGTGGACATTTGTTGACACATTATGGTGGAAAAGTTTTGTAACCACTGGGAACCTTAAATGTCGAATTACAGATAGTTCGGCCAACGAATGTAGCTGAACCCTTCAAAAATAGCAAAAACATGGGCCTATGTTAAAAATTCTTAGTGGAGAGGTGTTGTTACCGCTATGAACCTCAAATTGCAAAAAGAGAAAATTCGCTTTAAAAATGTGGCTAATATACACAAAATATCGGAAACCGGGATGTATCGTTATAGGGGGGCTATACCAAAACATGGACCCATATTGAAAATTTTAGGTGGATATGTTTTGTGACCACAGGCAACCTCAAATGATAAATTACTGGTAGTTCGTTTAAAAAATGTAGTTACATCCTCACAATACCGAAAATCGTGAGGTACCGTTATATGAGGGCTATACCAAAACATGGACCTGTGTTGACAAATTTTTAACGGAGATATTTTGTGACCACTAGAAACCTCAAACCTCAATAACGAGAAAATTCGGTTTAAAAATGTGTCTAATATCCTCAAAATATCGGAAACCGGGACGTACCGTTATATGAGGGCTATACAAAAACATAGGATGTTTTGTGACCACAGGAAACCGCAAATGTCAAATCACAAATAGTTCGGTCAACAAATGAAGTTAAATCCTCAAAATACCGAAAATCGAGAGGTACCGTTATATGGGGGCTATACCAAAAAGTTGAACCTATGTTGACAATTTTTGGTGGAGATGTTTTGTAGCCATAGCGAACCTCAAACTTTAAATTACAGGTAATTCGGTAAAAAAATATAGCTAAAATCTTCAAAATACCGAAAATCGGGAGGTCCTGTGTTGACAAGTTTTTAATGGAGGTATTTTGTGACCACTAGGGACCTCAACTGTCAAATTACAGGAAGTACGGTTAAAAATTTTAGCTAAAGTCCTCAAAAATACCGAAAATCGGGAGGTACCGTTATATGGTTGCTATAGCAAAACGTGGACCTATGTTGACAATTTTTGGTGGTGACGTTTCGTGACCCAAATATTAAATTACAAGTAGTTCGGTCAAAAAATGTAGCTACAATCTTTAAAATACCGAAAATCGGGAGGTACCGTTATAGCAAAAATTTAGCGCTCTATCTCAATTATTGCGGACGCTAGAGTGATTACAACAGACGGACATGGGTATATCGACTCCGAAAAATACTTTATAGGGTCGCAAATGTATATTTGATTGCGTTACAAATGGAATGACAAATGCAATTATAGCCTCCATATTATGTTGGAGATTTTATTTCAAAGTAAAAAAGCGTTAAATTTTGTCAGGTCAAACTTTTTATACCCTCCACCATGAAATACTATGAGGTAATACGGAATTATTACTTTTCTTTCTGTTGTGAAGGTACCTATGCTCACAATGTTAGGTGGAGAGTTACTTGACAACTTGAAACCTTAAATGCCAAATTAAAGCTAATTCGACCAGAAAACGTAGCTAAAACCGTCAAAATACCTGAAATCGGGCGGTACCGTTATTTGGGGGCTATCAGAAAAGTTTGGCCTATGTCCATAATTTCTGGTGGAGAAGTTTCTTGGTCACTGGGAACCCTTATTATCCAATTATAGGTAATTCGGTCTAAAAATGTAGCTAAAAACGACAAAATAGCTGAATTCGTGCGTTACCGCTATATAGGAGCTGTACCAAATCGTGGACCTATGACCATAATTTTTTGTGGCGAAGTTTCTTGATCACCCTAAACGCCAAATTGTAGCTAATTCAGCCAAAACATTCAGCTAAAAACGTCAAAATACTGGAAATCGGGACCGATATAGCCCATCTTCGAACTTGACCTATGTTTAGACCAAAAACACATGTGACGGTCATCGCTAAATCGACTTAGAGTTTTACGCTGATCTAGAATATATATATACTTTGTAGGGTCGCAATTATGATTATTTCGATGAGTTACAAACTTAATATACCCTCCATATTATGGTGGAGGGTAGAATTTGTTTTCAATTGCAACACTCTTCATTTTTTTACCTCTGCTGGATTTGATCATGCGAACTTCTTAGTAAGTAGAACTAAGTAAGTAGTGAAATAAGTAGTTTCGACTTATAAAATTTTCAAGAAATAACCCATTATATTTCAGTTTACTGGTAAGATGAAAGCAGCTTGTTTACATTACTTTGTAATGGGTTACATAATGACTAGCGGATCCGGTTTTGTTTTTGCTGGGATATTATCAATGTATCTAAAAATAATTTCCCACAAATATACACAACGGAACAAAAAAAATGAGTGCAGACTGATTATGGTTAAGAACAAAGTTTTACATGGCCGAAAACGCAAGAGATAAAAGTCAACAACGTTAAAGCGTTTACATCCACCGAAAACTGTTGCCCAGTTTGGTATTCTGCTGTGCTAACCATTGTACCACGGTAACACCCATCTGAAACTACCAATACTAAGGAAAATATTTCAACAGAAAATACCAAAGTGGCAACACTGCTATCTAGAAACACGCACAACGGCAAGTAGGTTTGCAATGTCGATTAAACCTACCTACCTCCCCACCAAACTAATCAAAGTAATGCATCATCACTAAAGGCCAAAGCCACCCACTTCAAATGAAGCATGCACCACATTAAGAGTTTGATGCGAATAGTGTGAGCTGCACACTTGCCACTCGCACACCCATTAACCTGTACATAGATAATCCTTTTGCAGCATTAAAGCTACTCTTAAGATTTGGTGTGTTGTTTACAGAGCTTTGTCCTTCTAAAACTAAGAGTGAACGGAAACTGTTCCCACTTTAGAAGTTTGCAGAAATAAAAAAGAGAAGCAATAATTCATACTCTTTGCAAAAAATAAAGAGTATTGAAGGGTTTGCAAAATTCCTTAAATCAAGTCTGCAAAAATGAAATACTTGGCCACTTGAGACTTTAACTCTCTCTATATTTCTACTACCAACTTGCCATTTGTTGTGTTGTGTTGTGCATGTTGGTTTTGCGTGTCTGTTATGCACTCGTAAGTCTGTTTGGTCGGTGGCTGTTAAAGCCTCCTCATCACTTTTATTGTTACCCACTGATGAAGAATTGTGTGTGAGTGGTGCATGGTTTTTGCGTTTTTCGTTTTGCAGAGAGGCTTTTTTGGTTTGGTTGAGCTGCGCTTTTATGCTTCTGCTGCTGTTATTTGCAACAACAGCCATCGTTTTGCAGTGTGTGGCAATTACATAGACTACACAAACGCAGTGGCATGAACAATGACGACGACTACGACGATTACGACAATGTTAAGTTGGGGACCTTCACAGAGATTGAAGTTGCGTTAAGGCTGCAGTTCTTGCAGATACTTTCATACGTTCGTTTGTTACGCTTGCACCGGCCAAAACCAAAAAAATAAAAACAAAAACAAAAAAAGAAATTACCAAAATTTTTTGTAATATTTGTTTTCTTCTGTTTTGTGTTTTACTTCAGAAACAACAAAATCGCAAAACAAAAACAACAACTAAACACAAATCACATACAAATTTACCAAATAAAATTTGATTTTTAAAGGAAAGCAAGCAAAAAAAAATCCCTTAAAAAATACAACAAAAAAACTAATACGCGCGCGTTTTAAGGATAATTAAATATTTTCATATTCTCCAACAACAACACCAAAAAGCTAATTTCGGGTTACAATTTTAACGTTGGTTTAGAACCAAAATAACCAGAAAATAAACGCCGTGCATAGCTAAGAAATGTTTTGAAGATGAATAAAAAGTAAAAAAATATATATTTTTTTGAAGAAAGAAATTAGAAAAATAACAAAAAAAATTGCTACACCACAAATGTGTATTTTAAACAAATTAAAGTACAATTGGCCATAATTATAAAAAAAAATGTTGCAATGCGGTGAAATTTCTCAACAAAAATTTGTGGAATGTAACATAAGTCAATTAAAAATAGTTTTGAAAAAATACTATATCTGCAAAAACAAGAAAAATAAAATTATGTGAATGAAATTTAAATGGAAAAAGGTGGGTTCAAAATCTGTAAAAAATATTATCGCTAAAAGTTTAGTCAAAACTGTTATTCAACAACACCTGAACGTAATGTCAAAAATAATATTCCTAAAAGGACTAAACGAAAAAAATATTCTAAGAAAAATTCAAGTGTTTCTCAATACATTTTGTCGAAGAAATGGCAACAAATTTTTGGAGAAATGACAAATTATTTCCGCGGCTTACTGAGAGCACAGAAATTGGAAATTATTTTAAAAATTGGAAATTATTTTTTGAGATTTTGAAAGTATATTTATAAAAAGTGGAGTCCTAAAAAATATAATTTTTGTGACCTTCAGAAAACCACAGATTTAAAGGGTGAAACGTCCTGCACTATTACACCTGTTAAATAAAAAAACAAACAAAAGTAACTTTTCTCCACTAATAAATTAGTTGCTTTAATAAAATATTGAAACAACAAGAGTTGGATTAAACCAAATTAGTTTGGATCCCAATAAAACTTCACCAAAAATCAAAAGTTCAAAATACAAAAAAATATATATAAATAATATTGAAACAGCTATGTGACAAATGTGTTTAAGTGATAAAATGCTATTTCCACTTTTTCTTTGGCAAAATATTTCTTAGGTCAAAAATAGGAACGGATGGTATTTTTATACCTAAGCAGATATCTATAATTTAGAAAAAAATAGTTGTTTTGAAGATGAAGAAATTTAAAACTCGTTTACACTGAAAGTTTGGATTTTTTTAAAGCGCGTGCATAAATAGAGAATATTAATATCACTTTGTGGGTTTCTGAGAAAGTCGTAGAAGTCGGCAAATTTTTTAAGTTACTGTCACCACGTATTTTTTTCTTTTCGATAGCTGTTTATAGCAAAAACCCGTTTTTGGAAAAAGTGACCGCTCCCGAGATATTTTAGTTAAAATTCGTAAGCTCGTATTTTACAAAATTATTTAAAATTTTTTAAAAAATAAAAATATAAGTCGAAATAAGTAAAATAAATAATTAAAATATGCTAAAGATTGATTACCAAAAAACATTTTTTAAAAAGACAGTAGACAGAAAAATTAAAGCGCCCACAGAAAAATAATGAAAAAAAACTAATCAAATAATTACAAAAAATATAATGCATTTTTGGTTGTGCTCTATCTGTATATTAAAAAAACTTTAACAAATCGATCAATTTTAGCGTATAAAAGATATTATTGTTCTCCAGATAATGTGTAAATTTCGATTTAAATCACCAATTGATATCTAAGGTTGTTACGGACACATATTGATTGTGCTGCTGGCTGTATTTCGCCACACCTCACATTTATAAAGGTCTAAACAAGTCTATACGGAACTCTGGAAGTTTTTTACTTATGCATTGAACCGCTTATCGAACATTTAGAAAAGTTTAGAGCGGGAATATCCCAATACATAAATTGTGAATAACTGTGTAGCTGATTAATTTTTTTCAGTATATCTGACTTCTGTAAATTGGTATTTTGAGTATATATGTATGTATATTAGGGCTATAACCAAAGAAATACCACGCCAGTACCATGTGCGGAATATTGTCTGATAACGAAAACGCGTGTTTTAGTTCGATTCGGTGAAAAAAGTTTCCGCACGCACCGACTGCGATTACTAAAGCCTTTTTGATATTTTTTCTTTTTAAAAATTTAAATTTGCTTTGTTTGAATAAATATTTGTAGAAAAGAAATACGAGTACAAATAAATAATTCTCACAGGCAAAGTCATTAAAAACAGTCTGTAAGTTTTGCGAATTCATTGCAAATGACCACATATTCTCTTGTCAGATACGTACAATAAATATAACCATAAAATTCGCGAGTTTATAAAGAAATACAAAAAAATGCAATATTGTCGAAGGCACATTAATGCTCTGAAAAATCGCGATTTGATAACAAATTGGTCCAGAATGGTTTGATATTGATTTTAAATTAGATTAAAACTATTAATAACACTGTGCGACATCAAAAAAAATGACAAGGAAAACTAAGCAGATTATGAAAGTAGACCTAAAAATATGAGACACGTGTATCGGCGTTTTTAACGTTTACATCGAAAAGTAACCAAAGTAGGTGGGGCAAGTTCCGCCCATTTCTAGCTTTTTCGAAATATTCGAGTTGAAATATCATGGAATCTATGCACTTTAGGTGTATAGTGTCTTTGGCAATATTACAGAGGAGGATATGGGAAATATATCTGCTAAAAAACTTAACCCTCATACGGTTCATGAAAGGGGTCTTTTTGGTCCTTTTTTCAAAAATTGTTCAAAAACTCCCTTAAAATGTGGTCATATCAAATCCAAATGTTCTACAAAATTCTTTGCCATAAAGTTTTACTATAGGTAGTAGAATACGTCAAAACCGTAAAACTTACCTAAATGCCAGGAATAAGCAAAAAATAAAAACACGTTTTAGGGTTAAACTCGTACTTCATCTGAGTTTTTGCATAATTCTCCCACATGACATAATTTTAGAGCAAAATCGTCAAAGGCAAAAATATTCTCCATAAAATTTTACTGTAAGTCTCCAAAGAAATGAAACTTATATTTACATTATTTATCATTAAAATATATGCATCAATTTTGACGAAAAAACACGAAAATATCTCATCATTTTTTTGATGAATTTTGTCTTGGACTTTTTTCGAGTTAATGCATGAAAGTACCATGAAACTTAGTTTTAGACAAAAATTGTCAAAAGAAGAAATATTTTGCACAAAATTTCACTATGAGTCTCAGAATAAACTAGGTATCTATGTATAATACTTTTTAAAAGAATTGCATTACAAAATTATGTATTATAGGTGTAAATTTTTTGTTTAAATTCCAATCTGTTAATGTCGTATATTTCCAAACTGACGCAAAATCTTCCAAAATACTTCACTTTACGCAGATAGTGTCAAAAGAAAAAATGTTTATCATCGAATTTTATTATGAGATTGTGAACAAAAGACATCTGTAACAATAACATAGAACCATAAAAATTAGGCAGCAATTTTGGTATATAAAACTGTTTTTTATTTTCGTCGAATTTGGCATTTTTTCCCTATTTCGCTGCATTCTGTTTTAAAATTATGCACTTTAGAAGCATGTTATCAATGAAAGAAATGTTCTACATAAAATTTCACCATAATTTTTTTAATAAAATATACCTCAAAATATTACATATAAGGATAAAAAACGCTAAAATGTTTAAATATTTTAAAATAACATTGATTTTACTGATGTTTTTTTGTGGATCTTGGCAATTCTACACCATTGTCAAACAGTGTCCAACATAGATCAGCCATGAGGGAGTGTAGACTTTTACCGCAGTATCGTTCTTCTATAGGCGCACATATTTGATGAAACTGTTCGCCCTGTTCATCGGATTCTGTGGATAATTGTTGTTGGAAATAGTCCATATGAGTATGGATGCTTCTTATGCAAATGGGACAGCAGATGGAAAGGGAACCAATACTCAAAAAAATCTGGGAGTTTAGAGATGAAGAATCTCTAGGCGAGTTTAATATCTTCCATCAACATTTGGTACCAGCTGGGAAAATTCTCTTGCCACCACTACATATAAAACTAGGAGTAGTGAAAAATTTTATAAAATGCTTGCATGAAGATGCAAAAGTATTTCTAAAGTCATTGTTTCCAAAACTAAGCGAAGCAAAGATAAGAGATGGTAAAAACAACTAAGATATTTTAGAACTTATTGTATAACAATTTCTGTTTATCTTACACCTAATAGGCGTTCTTGTAGGACCAGATATACGAAAGCTGATGCAAAATGCCGAATTCGAGCAAATCCTTACCCAAGAAGAGCTGGGAACGTGGAAAAGCATAAAAGACGTCATTTACAATTTCCTGGGCAAGCACCGATCTCCAACAGCTCAAATATATGTAGATACTATGCTCAACAATTTTGAAAAGCTTGGTGTTCACATGTCAACAAAAATTCATTTTTTGAATTCTCATATGGACTATTTCCAACAACAATTATCCACAGAATCCGATGAACAGGGCGAACAGTTTCATCAAATATGTGCGCCTATAGAAGAACGATACTGCGGTAAAAGTCTACACTCCCTCATGGCTGATCTATGTTGGACACTGTTTGACAATGGTGTAGAATTGCCAAGATCCACAAAAAAACATCAGTAAAATCAATGTTATTTTAAAATATTTAAACATTTTAGCGTCTTTTATCCTTATATGTAATATTTTGAGGTATATTTTATTAAAAAAATTATGGTGAAATTTTATGTAGAACATTTCTTTCATTGATAACATGCTTCTAAAGTGCATAATTTTAAAACAGAATGCAGCGAAATAGGGAAAAAATGCCAAATTCGACGAAAATAAAAAACAGTTTTATATACCAAAATTGCTGCCTAATTTTTATGGTTCTATGTTATTGTTACAGATGTCTTTTGTTCACAATCTCATAATAAAATTCGATGATAAACATTTTTTCTTTTGACACTATCTGCGTAAAGTGAAGTTTTTATGGAGAATATTTTTGCCTTTGACGATTTTGCTCTAAAATTATGTCATGTGGGAGAATTATGCAAAAACTCAGATGAAGTACGAGTTTAACCCTGTGTGTGTGTGTTTTTATTTTTTGCTTATTCCTGGCATTTATGTAAGTTTTACGGTTTTGACGTATTCTACTACCTATAGTAAAACTTTATGGCAAAGAATTTTGTAGAACATTTGGATTTGATATGACCACATTTTAAGGGAGTTTTTGAACAATTTTTGAAAAAAGGACCAAAAAGACCCCTTTCATGAACCGTATGAGGGTTAAGTTTTTTAACAGATATATTTCCCATATCCTCCTCTGTAATATTGCCAAAGACACTATACACCTAAAATGCATAGATTCCATGATATTTCAACTCGAATATTTCGAAAAAGCTAGAAATGGGCGGAACTTGCCCCACCTACTTTGGTTACTTTTCGATGTAAACGTTAAAAACGCCGATACACGTGTCTCATATTTTTAGGTCTACTTTCATAATCTATTCAGTTTTTCCCATCATTTTGAAAAAAATTGAAATTTGTTGCACAGTGTAAGTTATTACGAAAAGCGTGTATGTCATTATAACAAATAAAATTAAATAATGCATTACTGAACTTCAATGTATTTGGTGCGGAAACTTTTTCGCGATAGAGAAAAAATGACACCGTTTTTCACATTTTCATGCTCTACACGGCTATGCGGTCGTATTTTTGATATTTCCAAAAATTGCAAAAAAGTTATAACCCTAATATATATATGTGTGTGTGTTTTTATACCCTAATATATAAGTTAGTTTTTCAAAAAATTAATGTAACACCGCTAAATATTCGTCGTAGATCCCCCATGTGGTATACTAAAATTCATATCTCTCCGTCCGACTGTCCGTCCATTAAAAATTGTAATCAAACTACAGGCCGCAATTATGGACTAATCGTCACGAATTTTTGTATGGAGGACGGTTTCAGACCAGAATAGACCCCCATTGTTACTGGTAATGATCGCAAAAAAATTAAGTGGGTGAAATAAACCAAAAACAAAGTTTTTATCCGACTTGGCAGCGGCTCTGTAGGTGCAATTTGCAATTTAACATAGTGATCAGTTAATATTTAGCGAGTGAAATGGACCACAACTTTTGTGTGAAAATTGGTAAAATTTTTAGTATAATGACTATAACTTTATTTGTGGAAA
Source organism: Musca autumnalis (assembly GCF_047663935.1). Classification (NCBI taxonomy): domain Eukaryota; kingdom Metazoa; phylum Arthropoda; class Insecta; order Diptera; family Muscidae; genus Musca; species Musca autumnalis. Next base: position 124,838,694 of record NW_027411866.1, on the reverse strand, counting down.
ATATGTTGACCTTTCCATTGATCCCAATTATGCTGATGTACGTGGTCAGATAACAGAGTTACAGCCTAGTATATACAGGGATCCCACAGTTTTAATTGAGTGTAGTGTAACCATTATTACGCAGGAAGTATGAGTTTTGTTTTGGTCAAGAAAATTGCCAATTATTTTGAAAAATGATCGGATGGCATTTATCGGGTGAAATTTATTATTGACCATTGTGAAAAAAATCGAAATTAAATTATTGGTCCAAAATTGAAATACTATACTATACTATTGACCTTTCCTTTGATGCAAATTATATCAATAATAAATGATGCGAAAATATCATTTAATTATACCAATAATATAACGTGCCGCAATGATATAAAATAAATTCAGTGAAAACAGTGGTCAGAGGAAGTGGTGTAGGATATCAACTGGATATCGAAAAAGTAAGAAATACGTGCAGTTCAGGAACAGAACATTTTGGTCGATAACATCCATTCGCCGTCACTGCACTGAAATGATAAATTTGGATAAATTTGGAATTTTTCTTGCTTTAGTTAGAATAGTTTAGTTTTCAGGATATTATACAATTTTCGCAAATATGGACTATCGTTTTAATAACACTGTGATACAAAAGTTGACAAAAAATTTTTGCAGGTGTTCTGATGCATAAATTCGGTTTTGTGGGAGTCCGTGGAAGACGAAAATACCTCTGGTTTCTTTAGGTCACTTCGGTTTTTGGTTTTATAACGGTAAGTGTAGCAAAAAATAGGCATTCTTGGATTTTCAACTTTAAACGAACATTACTTTCTTTTCTCCTCAACCGATTTGCACCCGCTATTTTTCACTACAAAGGGGAGAATAATGTCTTTCGAATAAGCCATAGATTTTAAAAATCGGTTAACAAATGGCTGACTAATAGTGGTTTATATGTGACAAAAACCCATTAAAAAACAGTGGCATGTTTTTCCTTGTGCCCTAGGCTGCGTAAACGATAGCTAACAGTACGATTAATTACTGTTAGCAAGTAGGAAATTTAGTTGGCTTTCCAAAATGGGAAAAACCAACGAAATTGGTTGAAAAATGATTGCGCTATGTCATTTTTTGTGTTTCAACTTTTTGGTTTTTTTATATTTTCCTTTATAAAAGATTGGTAGCTTGTGCGTAATTGTTAAGCAAGATAATCACAATTAGAATCGTACATGCTAAGGTACCAATCTTTTATAAAGGAACATATAAAAAAAAACCAAAAAGTTGAAACACAAAAAATGCCACAGCGTATTCATTTTTCAACCGATTTCGTTGGTTTTTCCCATTTTGGAAAGCCAACTAAATGTCCTACTTGCTAACAGTAAATAATTGTACTGTTAGGTATCGTTTACGCAGCCTGGAGCACAAGGAAAAACATTTTACTGATTTTAAAGCGTTTTTGTCACATAAAAACCACTATTACTTAGCCATTTGTTAACCGATTTTAAAAATCTATCGCTTGTTCGAAAGACAATATTCTCCCCTTTCCAATAAAGGATTGAGTGTGAAAATCGGTTGTGGAAAAAAGAAGTAATGTCCGTTTAAAGTTCAAAATCCAAGAAAGCCCATTTTTCACTACATTTACCGTTATAAAATCAAAAACCGAAGTGACCCAAAGAAACCAAAGGTATTTTCGTCTTCTATGGACTCCCATAAAACCGAATTTATGCATTAGAACCCCTGCAAATTTTCACTGTAGCACAGTGTAATTATCGGTAAAAGAGAGAATAATCTGATCAAAAAATTTCCCAAATTTCCAAAAATGTTTTCAGGGATATCTTTAATCTTGCAAGACACATTCCGGCCAAGTAAATTGTATTTGGGAAATGAACTTGTTGACCTTTCCATTGATGCCATTGATCGGATAGTATTTAGTGAGTGAAGGTTACCATAAATTTTGTTTAAGACAAGTAAGAAAAGTCTATAGTCGGACGGAGCCGACCATGGGATACCCTATACCACTATCCCTGGACAATCGCTCTCCACGGAGCTTCTTTTCAATGATTGTGAAAATTTAATTATCAAATATCAGAGATGTAATGTATAATACTTATGACCAAAACCAAAAAGTTATCTAGCATGACAAAGACATTTTTGTAGCAGGAAAGGAAAATTTAGTTCACACAAACTAAAATGTAATGAAACCCACTTATGTAGTACTACTACATACTTCCGTTGTTTAACCGCTACGTTATTAAATTTTTACCAATTTCACACAAAAGTTTCAGACCATTTAACCCGCTAAGTATTATCTGATCTTCAAGTTGATCACGCTGATCTTCTCGCGGTGTTACATAAACTTTTGGAGAGACAATATGTAGCATGGGATAAAAATGTGGTTCTCTACACAGACCCCATTATATATTAGGCAGTAGGCCCGTTATCTAGCAAACACTTTAATGCAATTTACATCAGAGGAAAGGTCAGTATTTTTTTCCATATGTAGGCTACTATGTCCTCAAGAAATTAAAATATCGAACAAAAATATTTTTTTATATTTTTCATATAAAAGTAATGGCCCATTTCACCCGCTAAAGAATATTAGATCATCATTCAAAATTGTATGCATCTTTTTCGACCTATACTCTTACCCGGTGCAAAATTTCGTGACTATTGATGTATAATTGCGACTTCTAGCGAGTTTATTATTACACTACAAACAAATAACGGAATTTATTAGGCTGTAACTCTGTTATCTGATCATGCACACCAACATAATTGGCATCAATTGAAAGGTCAAGCGTTCCACTTTCAAGTATATCTCACTTGTCCGGAATGTCACTTCCAGGAATTAAGATATAAGCTGTATATTAAAAATTTTCACAATTTTCACACAAAAGTTTTGGTCCATTTAACCCTCTAAATATTATCCGATCGCAATCTCAAATTGCAAGCTTCTCCTTTGTGATATACTCTTACCTTATTTAAAATTACGCGTTGATCGGACTATTATTGAGACCTACAGAGCCGCTAGAAAATTGGATAAATATTATGTTTCTGGTCTATTTCACCCACTAAATATTTTACGATCATCACCAATAAGAATAGGGATCTACTCTGATCTGAACCCGACCCCCATACAAAATTTCGTGACGATCAGTCCATAATTGCGGCCTGGAGCGTGTTTACAATTTATAATGGACAGACGGACACACATCTCAAAATCCCTTTATCTCGTCGAGATATGAAGATTGGTATAACACATTGGGGGTCTCCGACCAATATTTCGCGGTGTTACATGAACTTTTACCAAAACAAACTTATAATACCCTTTTCCACATTGTGGTATAGGGTATAAATACTCAAATTTATTTTTTGTGCATATACCGTAAAAATGTGGGAGCCACATGATCCGAATAACCCATTACCTTCTGCATTACCAGTAAACTGAAAAATAATAGTTTATTTTTTTTAATTACACGGCAAAACTATCTCACTCCATAAGTACGGCGGACATATAGATCGTGTGTGACAGACTACACAACTCTCGGTTTTGTACAAAATCTAATATATTAGGGCTTGCAACTTAGTATGTCTTGCAATTAATTTATTTGTCTCAAAAAAATTCAATACGCAATAATTCATCGACATATTTTTATCATGTGGATTATTTTTCAATTTTTAGACATGCATATTCCCGAATCTGTTAGCGCTCAGAGGTGGCGTAGGTGTAGGGCGGCCCTGTCCGACTATAAGCATTCCTTGTGAATTATGGATGGATTGTCAATCGACCACGAAACTCTCATTACCAAATAATCGATTTAAATAGCACATTTTAGTAGCCGCAACTGCTTACAAATACACCTACCTACCCCTTATTTTTACAAGAACATATCACTCGAAATAATTATTTATTCTATGGCCAATCAAAGTCGAGAAATATGCGGAAAAACATATGTTCTATTTTTAGATCTGTAGAGGTGAATTTATGTTCAATTTGATAAAAATCCTCTCTCCACCCATAACAAATATGTTCTAACATAAAAAAATAACCCCCATAGAACCTTACCTCCTGATTTTCGCTATTTTGAAGGTTGTGGTTGTGGATTTTCGGTGTTTTTAAGATTGTGTCTCAATATTCCTCAGAAATGGCTGAAACTTGATATTGAATCTTCGTTGGGGGTTTAAACTTTCCCCCATAAACTTGACGGTAGAGGTCCACGCCTAAGTATAGCCACATAGAACGGTACCTCCCTATTTTCGGTATTTTGAAGGTTGTGGCCTCAATATTCCACCGAAATGGTTGAAACGTGGTACTTCGCCTTCATTTAGTGTACTAAACGTTCCATATGAAATTTGGCGGTATATGTCTAAGCCTTCATATAGCCCCCACAGAACGGTACCACCCGATTTTCGTTATTTTAAGGTTTTGGCCTTATTACCACACCGAAATGGCTGAAATTTGGTACTTAAGACTTTCTCCCAGAAATTTGTCGGTATAGGTCCACGCCTTCATATAGCCCCCATAGAACGGTACCTCCCGATTTTTGGCATTTTGAATGTTGTGGCTACAGCAATCCACCGAAATGGCTGAAATTTGGTAAAAAAGCCTTTCTGACTGAAATTCGTCGGTATAGGTCAACGTTTCGATATAGCCCACATAGAACGGTATCTCCCGATTTTCGTAGTTCTGAAGGTTTTGACGTCAATATATGTAATGGAAAATGGAAATAGCCTCTACAATGGTGTATATGTTGTATTGATTTAAAAATTGTTAAAAGAAAACTTTCCACATCTAATCTTAAATCCAATTACTTTTACAGCCTACAAGCATAAGTTTAGAAGAATAACTTTTATAACATGATTTTCAAGCTGAATATTTCATAATTTATAGATATTTAATTAAGGGCCTGTTTATGTATGTCGATAAGAAAACGAATGCGGAAGAAAAACTACCAAATTTGAGTGTGTATTTCAAATTTTTTTCTCAAATTTGGTAGTTTTTTTCCGCATTCGTTTTCTTATCGACATACATAAACAGGCCCCATTACTTCTTATCGAACTCTTTCAATGTCAAATATTTACTTTTATTATTAAAATGTATAATAAATGTATAATAATTTTCTTTTCAGGGGCTTTGGAAAATATTTGGAACAATAAAATGGACCTATGCTAATAAATAAAACGTAAACCAACAATTAAAACGCTGTAGTTCGGAACAAAATCTTGAAAAAAAAAACTTCAAAACAAAACAATTACAAAAACAAATATAAGACAGTAATTAACCTTTACAAATCATAAAACTAAAAACCATTTTATGATTCGGTTTAATAAAACTGCAATAATTTAGGCAAAGACGCTTAATAAAAAACTAGAGTTCTGTAAACAAAACTTTTTTTAGTTAAAACAACCAATGCACAAGGGAAGCCAATATTTTATTTAGTTTATTACAATAACCAAAAAAAAAAAAAACAAAATAACTCCCCTCCAAAATCAACAACAACAACAACCCAAAACAAAAACGAAATAACAAAATTCAAATTCAAAAATAGAAATTTTTCAAAACTTTCGCGGATACGTTTTCTTTTTTCACAGAGCTCTAGTAAAAACCAAAAAATCACAATAATATATCGTTTTTAAGTTTTACAAAAATCAAACAAAATTATAACATTTTGGATTTCAATTAAGAGAATCTTTTGAGTGTTAGTAATCATTTATTTCAAAACTAAAATAAAACAAACACAAGTAAAAAAAAAACTGAAATAAAAACATAAAACTCAGCAGCAAATGAAAAAATATAAATATTTAAAATTTTGAACTCAAACAAATTAAGACATTTCGAAATTAAAAAGGAAGAAAGTCGTTGATCTTAGACAAAAAACCATACAAAATTGAAAACATAATTGAAACTCAGCTGCAATCCTCTAGATTTTTTGGCAACTCATTTGGAAAACTGCGAATTTCAAGGATAACTTCGTACATATAAAAGGCGCGTAAAATATAAGGAGTCAGCTCTTAACGCTTAAAGAAGTGGTAAGTAGTAATATTGATTTTGAATTTAATTAAAGATGTGTATAACTCCATCAATGTATTTTGCATAGTACAATAATTTGGTGATATCGTTGGTGGCTCCCCCCAAAAAATCTATTTAAAAAAATTATAATTTTTGTGTAATCCGAATAAACATTTTCAGCTTCCGTTCTTATACATATGTATGTACATATATTCTGAAGTTTTGAATCTCATATATATGAATGTTCATTACGCCCGGGGCGATTTGAAAACCGTAGTGGGCGCGGTGCGTTTCTGATTTCTGCGATTGTACTGAGCAACATGTCCACTAGACCATATATCTACGGTGAAAATCGAGCCACCTGATATAAAATTGAAGTTTTTTATCCATGTTTTTGGATGTTTTGGCATACAAGAGCTAAACCATTGAGATTGTCGATCCAACACCAAAACAAAAATTGTAGCCAAGACAATAATTAAGAACTTTCTAGTACATCGCAAACCATTGGAACCCTTTTTTAGGCACTTGTGGCTTGGATACTTTGCAAGTTTTTCGAAAAAGATCGATAAATGGCACTGTTCTACAAAAGTTAACCAGAAAAAATATTCAAGCGTTCTGATACAAAAATTCTATAGTGTTGGGGTTCAAGGATACTTTGGTTCGTTTGGGTCACTTCGATTATTGTTTTATAACGGTAAAAGTAGTGCAAATTTAAACGGACATAACTTCTTTTTTCACAACGGATTTCTATTGATCCTTTTTCTTATTAAAGGGGTGAACAATATATTTCCAATAAGCTATTTTGTTTTTCAAATCGGTTAACAAATGGATATGTCATAGTGGTTGATTCATACCAATACAATTACTTTGTGCTTTAACTGAATTTCTCATACCCCCATTATTATAAGTCTTCTTTTGTTATAGTTTGGATTTACCGAACAGATTTATAGCGTTCCGGTTAACTTAAAGTTAAAAGAGATAATTGAATTTCAAGGAGGAACTTCTTAACATTAACTTTCAATGTAAAAATTATATTTTTAATGCCTCCAAATCGGTTTATTTTGCGTTTTGAAATCCATCAGATAGTGAAAGAACACATATAATAATGGCCCATAATATTCAAAATAAATATTGAACAAAGTAAAAGACATTGTGGGTCTATTCCAGTACTGCAAGAATCTACTAATTTTTACTATTTTTATCGTTAACACAAAGGAAAAATTGTTATCGCAGTAAAACATAGTAGCTTCTTGCAGGTTCTGGAACAGGCATTATATTTTTGGATATTTGTGATATATACACTACAACCTTAACTTTTTTCACAATACCATTATAAAACAATAAGTGACCCAAACAGAACAACGTATTTTCGTTGTCCATGGAACCCAACACGATAAAATTTTTGCATCAGAAAGCTTGAACATTTTTCTGGTAAGCTTTTGTAGCACAGTGTCATTTATAGATATTTTGCGATAAATGTGCACTGTCTCAATGCCAAAACTGCCTGAAGGAGCGTTCCAATGATGTACTAAAGAGTTCTTAATTATTGTCTAGGCAGCAATTTTCATGTTTGTGTTGGATCGAAAATCTCAATGGTTTAGCGGTTATATGCCAATATATCCAAAAAACTTCAAGTCAAACTCGGGAGGCTCGATTTTCACCGTAGATATATCGACGTCTCCAAACAATAGTATGCTAAGTCGACTTAGCATGTTTTCAAGTTCTTTACATTTTTATATTTAACGTCATTTAACTTAAATTCTGTCAAATTTTGGTAATAATCGGACAATCCGAACAGAAGTTATAAACAAATATTTACTTAGCATAGTACTGAAGGTAAAATAAATTTCCAAACTTTTAGAGCTTGTCCTGCAAAACTCACTGTTCAGAATTAGCAAACTATTATTTGGAGGTGTCGAACGTCCTTTAACTTAAATTCTGTCAAATTTTGGTAATGATCGGTCAATCCGAACAGAAGTTATAAACAAATATTGACTTAGCATAGTACTGAAGTTCAAAAAATTTTCCACACTTTGAGAACTTCTCCTGCAAAACTCACTTTTTAGACTTAGCATACTATTATTTGGAGGTGTCGATATGGTCTAGGGTACTTTTTTGCTCAGTGCTATCCCAGGAATCAGAAGCAAGACGTGCCCATTAAGGTTTTTTCCTTTCATACAAATCGTGTCGGCCTAATGTACATATTTCGAACGAATTGGGTTAAATCAGGCCTTATAGCTTCTCTTGTAGAAGATAATCTTTTTCCTCTAAAATGACACATGTTCTCAAGAAAAACGAATTCTACAAAAAATTGTGAATATCGGATCAGATTTCGATATAGCTATATAAGGCCCAAGATACACAAAATCGGTCTATTTTATTTAGACCAAGACCTCGCTTTGCGTCATAGATACGTTCCAAAAAAAAAACACGACAAAAGTGAAACGACTCAAAGCAAATTCTTTCTATGGAAAGCCATATAAGGCTCGGAGATATGTTCCAAAGTACAAAGCACTATTTTTTTATGCCCCCAATTTTAGGTGGAGAAATTACTTGAACAAATAGAAACTCAAAATACTAAATTACAGCTATTTTGGTGTAATTCGGCCAGAAAATGTAAAAAAGCAGTCAAAATATCTGAAATCGGGGGCCATATGAGGGCCATACCAAAACGGGGACCTATGTTCCTTATTTTTCGTGGAGAAGTTTCTACATCACTGAGAACACTAAATACCAAATTATAGCTAATTCAGTCTGAAAATGTAGCTAAGAACTTCAAACTAACTGAAAAAAAAAATCAGCCCGCTATTTAAAACAACAAAGGGCTAAATCAGCTTATAGGGTCGCAAATGAATATATCAATGCGTTTCAAACGGAAAAACAAAATACAAAATTAGACACTCAAACTTAAAACAACGCAACATCGAAATTTTTATACCCTCCACCGTAAATCATTTGCGACCCTATGAAGTTTATATATTCTTGATCAGCGTAGTATTCTGAGTCGATTTATGCATGGACGTCCGTCCGCTTGTGGTAATCACTCTAGAATCCACAAAAAATCCACAAAAATGGAGATAGGACGCTGAAATTTTGGGAAGATGCGTGTTTTGTTTGAACTCGACCAATGATGGGCTATATCGGTCCAAATTTTGGTATACCCCCCAAATAAAGGGTACCGCCCGATTTCAGTTTTTAGTCTCATTTTCAAACCGACATTTTGGGTTCCTAGTAACAGCAAACCTTTACTGGAAAAATTTTGGGCATAGGTCCATATTTTGGTATAGCCCCCTTTAACGGTACCTTCCGATTTTCGGTATTTTGAGAATTTTAGCTACAATTTTTAACCGAACTATCTGTAATTTAACATTTTATGTTCTCAGTGGCCATGAAACTTCTCCACAAAAATCGTCAACATTGGCCCATGATTTGGCATAGCCCTCATATAACGATACCTCCCGCTTTTCGGTATTTTAAGGGTTTTAGCTACAATTTTTAACCGAACTATCTGTAATTTGACATTTGGAGCCACTGCGAAGGCCACGAAACTTCCCCACCAAAAATCGTCGACATAGGCCTATGTTTTGGTATATATATAACGGTACCTCCTGATGTTCGGTATTGTGAGAATTTTAGCTAAAAATGTTAACCCAACTAGCTGTAATTTGACATTTAAGGTTCTCAGTAGTGACGAAAGTTCTCTACTAAAATCGTCAACATTGACCCTTATTTTGGTATAGAGGTTTTACCTTAGGAGTTCTTACAGGAATAGGCAAATAGGCACCAATTGATCAAGGATAATCAAGGACCACTCACTCCTTTAGAGAGGTTTAATTGCACACCATCCAGTATAGGCGGTGAATAGTACCAACTTGGTCATTGCTGGATTTACGCCAAGATGAGCCAAGCCATAGTTCAGTTAGAGTGGACAAAAATTTGCCATTAGAATGGCTGGTCATAGTTGTCTACTACCGCAGTTCGTTGTCGATCAAATTGCTTGATCATTCCATAGTAAAGAAGATAAAAACTCCCACCCTGTGGTTTGCCTCTGGCGATTGACCTCCTTACGGAGCTGTCTTCAATGTTAGAATTGATTAGTTTGCTTTCATTTTATCAATCCCATTAGTTAGGCTAGAGAAGACACTTAGTAGCTCTACAGCCGAAGGTGTGATTCTAGTCATACATATATTTTTCTATATCTCCCAGAACCTCGTTGATTTACCTTTGACATAAGCATGTTGCTTATGAGGTCCCGATTTATGTAGGATCTTATTTCCAAGTCCTGAAGCCTTTCTAGTATTTTCATTAGACGAGATGTGATACTAAACGGTCTATAGTCTTGCGGTAGCGAGTGACTTCTTGGACTTCCAGCCTTGGGTATGTATGTCACTGTAACTTCTTTCCATAGGGCCGGAATTTTGAGGCATCGCCGGAATGCTGCCATCTGGTCCATGAGATTTATAGGGTTAAAAGATACTGATCGCCCGTGAGATCCTTGGATTACTTAATAAACCATAAACCGATACCCTATTGTCAAGAAAACATGTCCTATTCGTATCCACACTAGGCAGATAAGAATTGGCATCCTTGCACTCCGGAATATGTGTATCTGCCAGTATGTCTAGAGTTTCTAGAACAGAGTGTGTCTACGCGCCTACACGCCATCTTGCAGCTGCATTAACTCATTCTATTGACTCACTGAAGTTTATCCAGGAATCTCTTCCAACTTTCCTGACTTCACTCGTATGCTTATTGAAACTATATCTATAAATATACTCGTAGGTCTTAATATTTATTATGTTTGGCTCTGCTTTATAATTGGGTGCTGGGGGTTCTATTACTCCTGGGATGTTTGGTAGTGAAAATAGGTTATATCGGTCCACGTTTTGATATAGCCCTCATAGAACGTTATAACCCATTTTTGGTATTTTGAAGGTTTTAGCCTCATTATACCATCGAAATTGCTCAAACCTAAAAACGAAGTGACCCAAAGAAACCAAAGGTATTTTCGTCTTCCACGGACTCCCACAAAACCGAATTTATGCATCAGAACCCCTGCAAAAATGTTTTGCCAATTTTTGTATAATAACATTATTATTGGTAAACATAACATTACTAACATGTTCACTTTAAAAATTATTTAAAATAACATTCTTATAATATATTTCGATAAAATAACGCACCGCAGCGCTTTTTTGTTGATATTCTGTTTTGTGGTATGCATGTGATACACATTATGACGAAATGTCAAGGCTGGCAGGGCAACCAACAGGCACTATCAACATCATCACTGTTACAAACCAGCTGTGTGATAAGGTTGAACAAAAAAACAGAGAGAAACACTAAACAAAGAATTTGTAAACACACCTTTTAGCTAATTAATTTTAATCAAGCAAATATCCAATCATAAAACTAATTCTCTTACAGATAAATACAAATTCACCGACGTAGTCAGGTTTGATTTTGGTTTTCATATTATGTCAACCTATTATACACATTTCAGAGGATATAATTTAACTACATCTATATACTATTGCCCAAAATATATGAAATATAAAAACTATGAAAAATTTGGGCTTTTTAAATATTTTTTTGCATAGTTTATATCAAGCCTAAAGTCGGTTTGAAGGGTATAATAGTAATTTTAGACTGATTGTAGTGTTTCTGACTTCAAAATTTGTGTTTATTGGACGTTTTTGGCAGATACCGTGCAACAATTTGGCTTATGAACGATATTTTTGTCTTTTAAAATTTTGACAAGAGCAATTCAACAATAAAAGATAAAATCGCTGCTTAATCTTTGTGGTTTTCAATTTTTGTATATTTTTTTCCAATATGTTTTTGTAAGCCGTATTTTGCACTATCTCTGCTAAAATCTCTATTGAGCAAAAAAGGATTTTTCTTCCGATTATTCTTACCCTCGCATAGTGCGAAATATGAGCACTTTAGCGGAACTTTACTAATAACTTTTAAAGTAAAGGGCGTAGATTCCTAAAATTTTGCAAAAATGTTTCTTATATTAGTGGATATTGTGGGGCTCAAATTGGGCCGCATAGGTCCGCGGTTTCCCGTAGCGTTCATGTAACGGCGGCTGTCGTTTTTACGTTTTACATTTATTTTTAAATCGATTTTGCTGCAATTTGGTATATTGAGTTTTCAGCAGATAGAAAACTTATGTACAAAATATTTTCAATATAGGTTCGCGTTTAGGTATAGCCCCCATTGAACGGTACCGGTCGATGGGACATATTTTAAATGTTACAGACACATTTTCCAACGTATTTGTTGTATTTTGGCATTTTATGTTCTTCGTAGATAGAAAACCTCTGTGCGAAATATTAACATCATAGGTACGCGTTTTTGGTATAGCCCCCATATCACGGGTTCCCTCATATTAGGTATTTTAAATGTTGAAGACAAAAATTGCACCAGATTTTGATGCAAATGTAAATTTTAAGATGTTAGCGAATAAAAATCCTCCTCACATAAAAGCTGTCAACATAGGTCCACTTCTGGGTGAAGCCCCACAACCCTACACATCCATTAAGGTGTAAAATGTCAATTACTGTTTGTTTTCGTTTGTACCTATAATGTTTATCGGTCTATTAACAGGTCTGTGCCATTTATATTATTAATAATATCTCTCAGATCAAGTTCAGGTTGGAACTGCATTACTATCTTTAACGTATATGGGTATTTGCACCACAGCATTCAAAAATGTTGCACTATATATAAATCACCAACATTTACAGGTCAAAACTATTAAAAATTGCGAGAGGATTCTTAATTTAACAGAAATCATCATTTGTCAATATTAGTGAGTCCATTTCTTCAAAACACAGTCAACAACGGCGTTCATCGTCGCGTTTACCTTCCACTTTCGAAAATGCAATTAAATGAAGTTTCCGAAGTAATTTTAAAAAACTTGAATTTCTCCGAAGACCGCACGTTACCGCAGCTCTTTTATGGCTTTGCGAACAGAGGAGACCCCAATCTTTCAGATCATATATATCTTAAAACGTGAATGTACGGGAATCACTTTTGTAATATCCTCGGAAAATAAAAAAAAATATTTTGAAAACTTCAAAAAACACTTTTTTCCGATTAAAATTGCACGAAAATAATAAGAGTTCTTGCATTTTTTTAAGAGTAAAATATTATAATAGTTTTGTAAAATATTAAGAAAAATAAATCATGGCATACTGACTTACCATCGCGCCACGCTATATTTTTAATGAAATCAAATTATATTTTTTAGAAAAAAAAATTATGAAACAAAAGTGAAACTTTAAGTACATTTTTAAGTCGTTTCGCGGAGTACATCGCCAAACTGAGTATGGGTCATTTGCAGTGGAGTGCTTAGCTAACGAATTCAATTAAGATTAAATAATTTTATGTACTTTCAAAATTCCTTAAAGTTTCACTAAACTTCCCATATTTCGCACTGTGCCTCGGCCTGTGTGAAGCGTGCATCTATGGACATCGAATACCGGCTAGACAACCAAAATCCTCTTTCCCAAAAATTATGTATTTAGGGGATTTTCAGAAGTATGTGTCCTTTTTGGACGTATGAACTTGCCGACAAAATATGGATTTGGATTTAAGACCCCAAGTGTTGTGGAGGAGTTGCATGAAGGAATGAGCCGGGTCGATGTAGTCCACTTCGGAAGTTGAACTTATTTTGGGAATTACACTGTGCAACATTTTTAAGGTAATCTTGTGCAAACAATTCGAACTAAGGATTTTTTGAAAGTACGGACCCAAACGACGAGAAACCCTAGTTGGGTTTTGTTGTGTCAGATCCAGCTCGGATTTTATGGTCCCATCGAAACATGGTTAAATATTGAGTTGTTAAAGAAATTCAGGGCTGTATCTCTGAAACCAATTCGAATCGTCTTCTGACCTCAGAAGCAAATTTGTATATAAGGAAAAGAATAAAATATTTAGAGAAAAAATGAACTCGAAAAACTACATTTATTGTCTCAAATTGCAAAATATATCTAAAAATGCCATAATTTGAATACATTTCGCACCGTATCTCCAAAACCGTTGATTTTTTTCTGAATACTTTCATTTGGAAAAATATTCGCTAGAATGTAATACTTAACTCTTCAGAACATGCCATTGTTTTACAATGCAAGGCCAAATTCCTATTCGTTTCTAAGATAAAGGCCTGATAAATGCAAAAGTGTAGTTTTAGCCCGGGTTAGATGAGACCATAAAATCCGAATTGGATCTAACAGGACAAAACCCACCTAGGGGTTTTGTAGTCTAAATATGTACTTCCAAAAAATGCATACTAGAAGTTGTTTGCATTTTCAGTGTTGCATAGTGTTATTGATTTTAATAGATATTGCGCCCAACAGTCATTTGAGTTGGTCACCGTATAATTCAGAGCTTTTGGACCATAATTTCGGAAAATATGGACTTGCCCACGAATACCATAATTTCTAAAGGATCCTCGAACAGACATAAAACTGCACATAAATAAAAATGTTGACCTTTTGTGAGGGAGATACCCTAAGAAGCTTAAACTAAGTTTGGGGAAAATATTACTTAACCCAAAGTTTGGTCCAAAATATAAATTTGTTTGCACCCAAACACAAATTTTTTGCAGGACCCAATCATATGTTATGTTTGGGACTGATTGCAAACAAATATATGTTTGCTGCAAAATATGTTTGGAACATATGCTAGAGAGGCCTTTTCCGTGTAGTTGCCCATTAACATACCCACGGTTGGCTCCAGAATTGGCCTATTAACAAACCACACATTGGTAACACTGTGCAGCAGCATTTTTGGGGGTGGAAAATTTCTTTTGGAGATGAAAGCCCTTGATGGGTATACAGAGAACCCAAAAGGAAATTTTCGCCATAGGTCAAGTTTCTGAGATATCGCACGATAAATTTTTTGATTTTTCCCTATAATGCTTGGGAAAATAGCTCCATATATCTGTTCGGCGTTGTTGTAGCTTCATTTTGAGTTGATATGTCTTCAGTCAAATCGATTGGCGAATCTTTTTGTAGAACATTTCATTCTTCTAACTCAATGCCTTTCCTGTCCTTTTCGTCCTTTATTACTTGAACCCTAGTGAAAGTACCACAAGATGAGATTTTTCAGCATCCAAATATGCTACAAAAATGTTGCTCAGAAGATTTTAGGTGCGGTTCTCTTTGACAACTAATCAATCTTGTCCCGTTTTCATTGTCCTGTTTGACATTTACCGCCGGTTCATGTATGTCGCACGGAAACCTGTACGAAAGGAAAGCAGTCACTCACTTCCGTCTAAAAATGCGTTCATGTATTTCGCAAACTATCGTGCGACTGCCGTTACGTATCCTATGCGAAATACTACTAATTTGAATGTACATTTGTACAACTATGTTCCATAAATGAGAGTCAAATGAGAAATGAAAACAAAATCCACATATACATACAAACTTTGGAATATGTGTGATTTGTTTTGTTTGAAAAATAAAATGTATCGGTATTTTGAATTATTTTATTTTATTGATTTCTTCAAAATAATAAATGAAACCGCCATTAAATAGTGTCTATAAAATGTTTATTTTGTTTCAAGAATGTGTTACATAAATTTCTTTTAAGATTTTCGGTGTTATTCGCGAGTTTACGTTCTACTCGGCAGCTACAAAGCAAGTGAGTGATTTTGACATTCTCTTTCTATAAGAGACAGTCCCATGACACAATAAGAAGGTAGAATTATCAGACCAGCTGAAGCCCAGCTGGTGGTAATATAATGTGTCAATTGCATTGAATTTATGTCAAATTTTGACATCTTATGTTACCAAAAACGGCAGTTGCTGCTACCTTCTTATTGTATCATGGACAGTCCTTTCGAAATACATAAACCCAAATTTAATGGAAAAGTGTACGTTTACGTGTTATTTCGTATGGCTTGTCGGTCGCTTAGATTTCCGTATCGAAGGCTCTTACATGAACAGAAAATGATTTTTTTCCACTTCCGAAGAGCAAAAAACCTTTCGGTCGACATACATGAACAGGCTGTTAATCGGTTTTGGTTCAGAAATAAACTATGTTTTATTTTTCTGTATATTCGTCATTGGGTATTTATTGGTATGTAGACATAACAATTGGTTATTGCTTATGTAGACATCTGGGGTGCTTTTGAAATATTTACCACCAATAGCTCTTGTAATGGTGAACACGTTAATAACAAATTTTCTTGGAGGATAGATCCGGTTATCTCAATTTTTGATCCGGATATTCCGACATTAAGACGGATTTTTGAACCGGTTTTAAGTAACCGATTAAACGTATATGTATTCCGTTAAAAAGCATATAGAGTTGTCAATCAAATTAATTCGTTTCTGAAAACTTTGTTAGTTACAGTTCTAGAACAAAAAAACCGATTTTTTAAACCGTTTTTAAGGAAAAATATCAGTACGCGCAAATATGGAGATCAAAGGCTGGGGGCGAAAAATTCTTTTTGGCGAGGAAAGTCGATGATGATAATATTACGAACCCGGAAGGACATTCATGCCGTAGGTCAAACTTCTGAGTTATGGCGCTATCAAATTTCGTTAGGTTTTTTTGTCATGTAGGTATGTATAGTTTGTCAAGAAAGAATTCATTTCGCCATAACTCAGAAGTTTGACCTACGGCATGAATGTCCTTCCGGGTTCGTAATATTAACCAATAAATAACCAATGACGAATATACAGAAAAACAAAACATAGTTTATTTCTGAACCAAAACCGATTAAATGTCAAAAAGGACAATGAAAACGGGACAAAATCGATTAGCTGTCAAAGAGAACCGTACCTAAAATCTTTTTAGAATTGTTGGCGTTTTTACCATTACTTTTATAACTCCTGAATTCTACATGTCGATACAAAAAAATACAAGTGGAGGAGGGCGCCTGATGTCTAAGGCGTTCCATCTGCATAGATAAATTCTTAACTAATCCTATCTTCCTTCCAAAAATTACTCAATAAAATTAGAGTGGACATTTGAAGTCTTATTTTTGAACTTTTGTGAAGTAGGTAACAAAGGAAAGGACCTAACAAGTCCATGGACATATTTAACGCAATTTTTACCCGGGGTTTAAGATATTTTTTCGGGAAGTGTGGATATTCTAAGAAACTGTGTAGTTGTAATATCCAAAGCGCTTTGGCTATGTTCTCTGTGATGAAATAAATATTTGTAAACAAAAAACATTGTTTTTTTAAATTTTCAAATATTTCTAAGGGTTTCCGATTGCTTTAAATTGAACTACGTTGGTGTTACCGAAATTATATCACTGAATTGAATTATACGTATATACTCTATTGGTGAGATATAGCTAACTTATGTAGTATTCTGACGAGGGCCTCCAATTGATTAATAAATGATGCGACCAAAAATATTTGCAATTATTTATAGATCTATTGTTTTGAAAATACATATATTAACTCCAATTGTTCAAAGTGTTCTAAAAACCAATGGAAATTTTACGTCTATTTAATGAAAAAAATATTAATGAAAATTATTTCATCTTTCTGAACAAGGTTTACATCAAAGTTAAATAAGAAATTTTCGCTAACATAAACTTCCAAAATGTTGGTCCAGTGACTCACCCCCCAACCACCCGAAATGAAATCCTGGTTACGACCCTGTAGAAATTAATGCGTGATAAAAAACATGTAATATCCACTTAATGTAAAAATACAGCTAACTTGCCAAAGATAAGCATGAAGAAAATATAACAAAAAAATAATAAAACATAAAAATACCTAAAATCGGCACGGTACTCTTAAATTAACTTTAAATGAAAGGAGCTTACACCTGGGAAGTTTTTGCGGATTATGAAACTACAATGTTCATAGATAAGAAAAAATCAAAAAATCGTCGGAGCGCCTTTTAAATAAATCGCGGTCAAAGTTCACATTTTTAGGGTTTTTTTTTAGGTTTTCACGATTTTTCTGGGAAACTGCGAGCCCTATCGAAATAGAACTAAGGAAAATGTTGTAGCGGTGAAAATTTTCTGTAAGATTGTCCTTTGAAATATTTTCTTAGGTTTTGCCATTTTTGAGATATAGAAGTTCAAATCGCCTCCTTATAAAGCAATGTCATGTACGGTGCGCCCTAACTAACTTTAAATAAAAACCGCTTACCGCTTACACCTGGGAAGTTGTTTGCTGATTCGGAAACAGCAATGTTTATAGATGAGAAAAATCCAAAAACAAGAAAAAAAATCGCTGAAGGAATTTTAAAATAAATCGCGGTCAAAGTTCACATTTTTAGGTTTGTTTTAGGTTTCGCGATTTTGCTTGCAAACCACAAGTCCTATCGAAATGGCACTAAGGAAAATGTTAGCCCTGTTCCTTTACGTTCAAGAATCTTAAAGTTTTACAACTTTTTACTCGAAAAGCGTTCCTTTACTTCAGACACAATACAATTCATATGGGAGCAGTTTTCAACTTTTACTACTTTTGCCGGTTTTACCATTTTCAGAAGTAAAGGAACAGACCAGTTGTAGCTGTGATACAATAAACGTAACAAAACGTACAACATTTACGTAAGAAAACGCACAACATATATATCACAGAGGATTTTTGGTTATGCAGCAGAAGTTCAAATTTATCACCTAAATGTTTTTATCAGCCATTCCTCTCCACACGTCTTCGATTTTAATACTCTTCTACGTGAATTCCATTTTGCGCCATTATTTCTCTGTGATCTGAAGTGTTACTTCTTCATGGTTATCATTTCGCAAAATCTATCTCGTAAATCAATTTGTATTACAAACAAGAAGTGATCTTGTTTGTTTTATTCTACAATTGTTCGCCATATCTTTGCGGTGGAAATTTATTCCTTTTAAAACCTGGATATGTGTGGAAGCTTTGTTATTATTTTATTAGTTATTGTTATAGTTATTTTGGTTAATATTATTTTCAAATTAAATAAAATTTCATATGTTGCTTTGGCAATGATGGCCTGTAAAATGGAAATTGTATTTTCAATTGCGTGCTAAATTTTGTGTGCATTTTTTTGTTTTATTTTAGGGTTTTTCTTTGACTTTTGCATTTTTTTCCATTTCGTCTTCGTTTAAAGTCCAATTAATTAATTATACAGGAAATAGCATAATTTTTTTGATGTGTGGAAGATTTAAGGTTTACACTGAACAAAAAAAAAATGGCTGTGAAGTGAGGAAAGGTATTTATTAAATGACAATTAATTTTCTCGGCGCAAGATTCCTGAAGTTTGTACACATTTTAGCTATAACTCGGCAATAAAAAGAAAAAGTAAACAACATTAAGTTTGGCCGGGCCGAAAATGTTATACCCTCCACCATAAAATAGTCTTAACTTAAATGGAATAGTTTCCCTTCACAATTTTAGATTGAAACATCTAATCTACAAAATGTGTTCAGCCAGTTTAAAAGGAACCACATACGGGGCTATATCAAAGTGTCGACCTATCTTTACAATTTTTGGTGGAAAGTTTAATAACAGAAGGAAACCTCAAAAATCAAATTACGGGTAGTTCCGTCAAACAATGAAACTAAGACCCTCAAAATACCGAAAATCGGGAGGTACCGTTGATGTTTTGTAACCACTGTTAACTTTAAATATAAATTTACAGGTAGTTTGGTCAAAAATTGTATTGTTATTAAATTTATATTTAATCTAAGTCCAGGTTGCGAAGCACACCGGGTTCAGCTAGTTTTTGTTGAAATAAACAATTTTCTCTCAGTGTGTTCAACTCATTATGGTGCATATTTATCTCGAGCTGAAAAAAATGGTTGCTCGATTTGATAAATATGTACTTAAAACTCTTAATAAATTACAACGACTCATTTCATATCATTAAATATTCATGTAGTCAACATGTTTATGATACATTGTAGTTGTTGTTGCTGCTGTTGGTAGGTTGCATTTCTTCTGTCCAAATTTTACAAGGCTAAAGAAAATGCAGTCGTCTGTAGTAGTTTTGGCCACTTTTCTCACTTTGCTTCTCCTTTCTTATGAACATTTTTGTGATTAGTTCAGCAGAATAAAAATTCATATGGCGGCAATCGAGGTGCGATATTTGTGCTACCTTCTACTTATCGCTTTAGTTGGTTGGATGGTAGATGATCATGTTATGGCAACATTTAAACAAAATTCGTTGTTAATTTTAATTAGTTTCGTAGTTCTGTTAGTTGGTAATTAATTTTATGTCGGCAGCCTTTCCATTAGGGGAGCCCTATCGGAAGATGGAGTGGTGACAAAGGATGAATATATGAAGTATGAAACAGTATGATCATCATAAAAAACTTTTAATAGAAAAACTGAACGCTACTAGATGCCGATATACTCATTAGCCTTTAAAGGCATGTTTGGACTATATCCTTTCTTCCAGGAAGGGTCTATGGAAGCCAGCCTTCTTCCAGAAAGGGTCTATAGAAGTCACCTTTCTTCCAGAAAGGGTCTATAGAAGCCACATTTCCTTCAGAAAGGACCCTTAGAAGCACCTATAGAAGCAACACTTGTTCCAGAAAGGGACTATAGAAGCCGCCGTTCTTCCAGAAAGGGTCTATAGAAGCACCCTTTTTTCCAGAAAGGGTCCATTGAAGACACCTTTCTCCCAGAAAGGGTCTATAGAAGCAACCATTCTTCCAGAAAGGGTCTATAGAACCCACCTTTGTTCCAGAAAGGGTTTAAAGAAGCACCCTTTCTTCCGGAAAAGGTTAATAAATGCTATGTTTCTTCCAGAAAGGGTCTATAGAAGACAACTTTCTTCCAGAAGGGGTCTATAGAAGCCACCTTTCTTCCAGAAAGGGTCTATAGAAGCCACTTTTCTTCAAGAAAGCGTCTATAGAACCATTCTTTCTTCCAAAAAAGGTTAATAGAAAACACCTTCCTTCCGAAAAATGTTAATAGAAGCCACCTTTCTTCCAGGAAGGGTCTATAGAAGCACCCTTCCTTCCAGAAAGGATCCATAGAAGCATCCTTTCTTCCAGAAAGGGTCTATAGAAGCAACCATTCTTCCAGAAAGTGTCTATAGAAGCAACCTTTCTTCCGGAAAATGTTAATAGAAGCCACCTTTCTTCCAGAAAGGGTCTATAGAAGACAACTTTCTTCCAGAAAGGGTATGTAGAAGCCACCTTTCTTCCAGAAAGGGTCTATAATAGCACCCTTTCTTCCAGAAGGGGTCTATAGAAGCCTCTTTTCTTCAAGAAAGGGTCTATAGAAGCTACCTTTCCCCAAAAAGCGTCTATAGAAGCACCCTTTTTTCCAGAAAGGGTCTACAGAAGCACCCTTTCTTCCAGGGAGGGTCTATAATAGCACCCTTTCTTCCAGAAAGGGTCTATAGAAGCACCCTTTCTTCCACAACATGTCTATAGAAGCATCCTTTCTTCCAGAAAGGGTCTATAGAAGCAACCACTCTTCTAGAAAGGGTCTGTAGAAGCCACCTTTCTTCCAGAAAGGGTCCATAGGAGTGCCCTTTTTTCCAGAAAGGGTCCATAGGAGCGCCCTTTCTTCAAGAAAGGGTCTATAGAAGCACCCTTTCTTCAACAAAAGGGTCTATAGAAGCCACTTTTCTTCAAGAAAGGGTCTATAGAAGCTACCTTTCCCCAAAAAGCGTCTATAGAAGCACCCTTTCTTCCAGAAAGGGTCTACAGAAGCACCCTTTCTTCCAGAGAGGGTCTATAAAAGCACCCTTTCTTCCAGAAAGGGTCTATAGAAGCACCCTTTCTTCCACAACATGTCTATAGAAGCATCCTTTCTTCCAGAAAGGGTCTATAGAAGCAACCACTCTTCTAGAAAGGGTCTGTAGAAGCCACCTTTCTTCCAGAAAGGGTCCATAGGAGTGCCCTTTTTTCCAGAAAGGGTCCATAGGAGCGCCCTTTCTTCAAGAAAGGGTCTATAGAAGCACCCTTTCTTCAACAAAAGGGTCTATAGAAGCCCCCTTTCTTCCAGAAAAAGTCGATAGAGGCACCCTTTCTTTTAGAAAGTGTCTATAAAAGCACCCTTTCTTCCAGAAAGGATCTATAGAAGACACCTTTCTTCCAGAAAGGGACCGTAGAAGACACCTTTCTTCCAGAAAGTGTCTATAGAAGCCACCTTTATTCCAGAAAGGGTCTATAGAAGCCACCTTTCTTCAAGAAGGGGTCTATAGAAGCTACCTTTCTTCTAGAAAGCGTATAGAAGTGGTTTATAGAAGCACCCTTTCTTCTAGAAGTGGTTTATAGAAGCACCCTTTCTTCCAGAAGTGGTTTATAGAAGCACCCTTTCTTCCAGAAGTGGTTTATAGAAGCACCCTTTCTTCCAGAAGTGGTTTATAGAAGCACCCTTTCTTCCAGAAAGGGACTATGGAAGCACCCTTTCTTCCAGAAACGGTCTATAGAAGCACCCTTTTTTCCAGAAGAAGTCTATAGAAGAAACCTTTCTTCTAGAAAGGGTCTATAGAAGCAGCCTTTCTTCTAGAAAGGGTTTATAGAAGCACATTTCTTCCAGAAATGGTCTACAGAAGTACACTTTATTCCAGAAAGGGACCCTTTCTTCCAGAAAAGGTCTACAGAAACACCCTTTCTTTCATGAAAACAAAAATGGTTTTAAAGAAGGAGCGCCCTTTCTTCCAGAAAGCATCTATAGAAGCACCCTTTCTTCCAGAAAGCATCTATAGAAGCCCCCCTTCTTCCAGGAAAAGTCGATAGAGGCACCCTTTCTTTAAGAAAGTGTCTATAAAAGCACCCTTTCTTCCAGAAAGTGTCGATAGAAGCCACCTTCATCCAGAAAGGGTCTATAGAAGCCACCTTCATCCAGAATGGGTCTATAGAAGCCACCTTTTTTCCAGAAAGGGTCTATAGAAGCCACCTTTCTTCAAGAGAAGCTACCTTTCTTCCAGAAAGCATCTAGAAGAAGCACCCTTTCTTCCAGAAAGCATCTAGAAGAAGCACCCTTTCTTCCAGAAAGCATCTAGAAGAAGCACCCTTTCTTCCAGAAAGCGTCTAGAAGAAGCACCCTTTCTTCCAGAAAGGGTCTATAGAAGCACCCTTTCTTCCAGAAACGGTCCACAGAAGCACCCTATCTTCCAGAAGTGGTTTATAGAAGCGCCCTTTCTTCCAGAAGAACAAAATGGTTTTAAAGCTAAAAGTCCTTCCGGATTCTCAATTTTAAGCTTAGCTTACTAAAGCTTATTTGCATCCTTAAAAATTTTTAAGAATAAATAACTGCAATCGCCAGCGATGATGCATTTTTTATCTCCAACGCTTTTCAATTTGCTATCTCCTGGCTTTTTTGATAGGGTCTGTTTCAAATGCATTCAAATTGCAGCAGACTCAACTGTACCTTATGTCCAAAAAATAACGACAATATATATATTGAAATATATACATACTATATATTCACATGCAAACTCATAGGTAACAAAAAATCTGAAAAGAAAGCACCAGCAGCAACGACCCTCAATGCAATTTGTGTGAAATGCAATGGCATATTCTCATGCATTTAAAATAATATTTCTTTTCGTTTGTTTATTTCTGCCAAAAAATAGACAAAAATTAAAAGAAAATAAAATAGAAATCAATAAATACCACATCAAATGCAATGCCCTGAAACACACCTATATATACATGTCAGCCACCAGCCAGCCTGCCTGCATGCATTGCATTCATGTTTGATGTCTATGGTGCTTTCCTCTATATAAAATACCTCACAAATGCATATCCTGCCATGCATGCATTCAAAATTTGAATACCTTCGAATCAAGCTCAACGACCAAACAAACTGCTTCCCCTAACCTCCCTAATAATTACCAAAAAACGAAGATGAATTAAGTGACACAGCAGAAGAGCAAAAGAAAAGAAAGCAATCCTGTTTTATATCCTCTACTTTCACTCTATCTACATTTGCCGCATGTATGTGTGTGTGTCTCACTCATCCCCGCTGTCGCATTTGTACTCCTGCTGGATTTCTCAAAAAGGATAGCAAAGCCAACATTTCATGTGTGTGTGTGTGCCTGTGTTTGTGAACGCGTGTTTTATGCATTGTCGGCAATGTTTTTGTTAGCGTTTTACAATAAAAACAGTAACTTGTCGTTATTGTTGCTACTGCTTCCATCGCTGCTGCTGGTGCTGGTGGTCTTTTAAATATTCTCCATTTCTCCCTCACATAATGGCACGCATCGCATCTATATGTATGAATGCATCAGTTTTTGTCCTCATTCTGCATTATCGGTGCAGCTCACAAGTAAGGCCATGTCACTGCTCACCCTTCGTCTCCTCTTACGGGTATGTGTTCTTGTTTTATTTTGGGCCACATTCGTTTACAAAATATAAAAAAATAAGAAATTTCAGAGTATTTTTATATCGAAATAAATGTAAAATTCTTGTTCTTATTTTCTTCATCTTCATCGTCGTCCTGTTTTTCCTGTTTCCTCTAGAATTTCAAATGAATTTCCATCCTCATCACCATCCAGCTGAAACCTTTTGATAAGCACGCTCTCTCACACACACAGACAGACATACCAACGAAAAAAGCAACACAATCAGACGCATGTACATACATATTTTGAAACAGCCAAATGCATTTGAAAAAGAAGAAAGCGCAAAGCGAGCGAATGGATGGAATGAAAAAATATAAAGTTTTTTTTTTTTTAAAAATATATCGATGGATTAGAGTGTAATGAGTGTATAGGGATCAAATCGGTTATTCCCTTCGAGAGTTATCGTGCTTATAATTTTAGCCAATATTTTGAACTTTTGTAGAAAAGGCACCCAAGGGAGTGGACTAATATAACCCATCTTCAAACTTGATCTAAGTTTGGACGATATATCACGACAGCCAAATTTCCAAACAAATCGGTTGATCCGTTCGAAAGTTATCGTGCTCACAATTTTAGCGAAAAATGTTGAACTTTTGTGGAAATTCATGGAAATTGATATAAGTTGGGAACTTTGATCGAACTTGAATACAAAAAATTTCAAGAAAATCGAAGAGTACAATCATTGTTAAAAATTGATTTTAGATTTTACATCACGAAAATTGCATTTCAGCCAACTGTGCAATTTTTTATTTTTTATTAAATGGCTGATAAAACAACAAAACATACAAACAAGGATTTTTTCAAATTGGACCAATATTAAAGAAGTTATGAGTATTTCTTTGCATATAGTTTTTACAGAAATCGACTTTTTTAAGGCGCGATATCTCTGAAACCATTAGTCAAAAAATATCTATGAAAAAATATCCTGAAATGTTTTGCTGATGAGCAGCATTACCACAGCAAAATATAATGGATATCAAAAACCTCATTTTGAAAAAAAGTGTCCGATTTCACTCAGAAATCCCCATAAATACTTTATATGGTGGCAAATGTTTAGTTCGATGTGTTACAAACAGAACAACAAACCTAATATACTCTCCATACTATGGTGTAGGGTAAAAAACACACATATTTTGATGCAAAATATTAAAAAAAAACCGAATTTAATCAGTATTGAAAGCATCATAGTCAGGCGGTGCCGACTATATGATACCCTTCACCACTGTGACTATGTAAAATATATATAGGAGATATATATCGATTTGAACTGATTTCTATATAATATGGTTCACTTATTAATAGACAAAAGTCAGTTACATATTCCAAATTTCATCAAAATTGGACAGACATAGGGTGCTTGGTGCAGCAAATACGTGAAATCGGGCGAAAATATATATGGAAGCTATATCCAAATCTGAACCGATTTCTATATAATAGGGTGCACTGATTTCTAGACCGAGTTCAGTCACACAATCCAAATTTCATCAAAATCGGACGTATATAGCGTGTTTGGTGCAGCAAATACGTCAAATCGTCCGAAAACTGTATCCAAATCTGAACTGATTTCGATATAATTTGGCACATTTATTTCTAGACCGAATTCAGTCACACATTCCAAATTTAATCGAAATCGGAAATATATAGCGTGTTTGGTGCAGCAAATACCTGGAATCGTGCGAAAATATATATGGGAGCTATATCGAAATCTGAACCGATTTCTATATAATTTGGCATACTCATTTCTAGATCGAATTCAGTTGCACATCCCAAATTTCATAAAAATCGGACCTATATAGTGTGTTTGGTGCCGCAAATATGTCAAATCTGCCGAAAATGTATGAGAGCTACATATATCCAAATCTGAACCGATTTTCACCAAAATCAATAGCGTTTTTCCTATGGATAAAAAATTATATTTCCCAATTTTCAGCTGAATCGGACCAAAAATGCCACCTGTACGTTGCGAACAAAAATACATGGACAGACGGACGGACGAACGGACATGCATACATCGACTCCGAAAGTGATTATATGTATATCCCCAAAAGGAACTATGGGTCTATTTCGTTTTCTTTTGTATGTTATATACAAATGCACATAGACATAATACCCCTTACCACAGTGTGGTGTAGGGTATAAGTATGAAAATATCTATATTCCTTCAAAAGTTACGGAATTTTCACAAAACAAAAAAAAAAAAACGATTCTAATACACTGTGAGCCGGCAACTGAAGCAAATGGCCTAATATTAACTGGATTTCAATTATACTTTTTGACCTTTTCTCAAAATTTATTTCGTTTTGAACGAATGAAAAATATTGTGCCTATTAATGTCTAAAATAAAGTTTAAGTTGGATTTAAATATTCAAAGAGCTCACGCACAAATTACTTCAAAATCATTTCTTTTTAATTTTTAAACTCATTTTCGATTTGTATCGAATCACTCACTTTATATGTAATATTTTATCTAATCTTAAATATAAACTCATCAAAATATGAAACAGGGAAATTAAGTTTTATAAAATGTATCACCCTAATGTGTGTATATTTTAACATTTCTACATATGTATATTTTGTTTATATCCCAGACAGGGTATAAAATGACAGTATTTTTATAAGAACTAAAAAGAAAGAAGAAACCCCCGAAAAATTGCATTGCAAAAAAATTAAAAGAAGACGAACAAATGTAGAAATGTTTGTCAGGATATACACACTCATATATATGTACATATATCCTGAAAATGCAGTAGAACACAGCTATAAACACACACACATATTTATACATTCAATTAACATGCAAACATATTTATAAAAATATGCATGTATGTATGAGTGTCTGTATGTATGAGTGTTCCAAAAAAATTGCCAAAAATTTCGTAACGAACAATAACAACAAAAGCCAGCCAAAAACAAATAATCGCCAAAAAAACAGACATTTGCAAAAGAAAACGGAAAATGAACCCTCATATGTCCCTTCGTTTTATGCCTTTTTGGTAACATTTCTACGAAAGCTACGCGAAGCTGTTAAGCAAACGCCGCTGTTTACTGCGCTCCCAAAAAATATTCTGCCAAAAATGTCCGGCGTCGCACGTACTTAAACAAGTTAACAATGAAACAGTCATACATACGCACACACTTACAGCAATGCATGTATGAAACGCACGCATTTACTCTTTCCCAAAAAAAATATACCAAAAGGATCATTTGTATCCTGTCTCCTGAAAATAAAATAAAAAATATAAAGAAACTCAAAAACGACGTAATCGACATTAAGTTAAGACCTCAGATGTCGTCGTCGTTCGTTAAGTTGGTGGCTGCAAGTACCCTTTTGTTGGTTGCAACGCATGGGTGTGTGTTTGTGTGTTGGCAGCGGGGCAGCGCCAGCCAGCCTGATTAATTGAAGTGTGAGTTTTTAACAACGACCACCGTGTGCTTTTCATATCACATTGCACTTTGTCTGCATTCGGCTAAATTAATTGTCTGCCAAAAATTAGTTCATTCAATTGATGGAGTTTTTTTTTTTTGCGAAGTACTTTGCATTACTGGATAAAATGTGAATTACATGAATAACGCATATACTTTGTGGAAATAATGTGAATTAAGTATCTACGTTATAGATATAATGGATTAATTGTGTATCCTTTTTTAGATAACGCGGATAATCTAGCTAACCTCTCCAAAATAAAACCAGTAAGGAAAGGATCAAAGTCGGTCGGGGCCGACTATGTGATACCCTACAACACTGTGAATATGTAAAATTTAAATCGGAGCTATATCCAGATCTTAACCGATTTTGATATAATTTGGCACATTTATTTCCAGGCCGAATTCAGTCACACATTCCAAATATCATTGAAATCGGACTTATATAGCGTGTTTGGAGCAGGAAATACGCGAAATCGGCCGAAAATATATATGGAAGCTATATCCAAATCTGAACTGATTTCGATATAGTTTGGCACATTTATTTCTAGACTGAATTCAGTCACACATTCCAAAATTTCATGGAAATCGGAAATATATAGCGTGTTCGGAAAAGAAAATACGTGAAATCGGCCGAAAATATATATGGGAGCTATATCCAAATCTGAACCGATTTCTATATAATTTGGCAGACTTATATCTAGACCGAATTCAGTCAAACATTCCAAATTTCATCAAAATCGGACGTATATAGCGTGTTTGGTGCAGCAAATACGTGAAATCGGGCGAACATATATATGGGAGCTATATCCAAATCTGAACCGATTTCTATATTATTTGGCACATTTATTTCTAGACCGAATTCAGTCACACATTCCAAATTTCATCGAAATCGAACATATATAGCGTGTGTGGTACAGAAAATACATGAAATCGGGCGAAAATATATATGGAAGCTATATCCAAATCTGAACCGATTTTCACCAAAAGCAATAGCGTTCTTCCTATGGCTAAAAAAGTTGTAGTCTCCAATTTTCAGCTGAATCGGGCAAAAAATGGGACCTGTACGTTGCGAACAAAAATACATGGACAGACGGACGGACATGCATAAATCAATTCAGAAAGTGATTATATGTATATCCCCAAAAGGAACTATGGGTCTATTTTGTTTCCTTTCGTATGTTACATACAAATGCACAAAGACATAATACCCCTTACCACTGTGTGGTGTGGGGTATAATGAATAATCCCAGCAAACCAATCGTACCGACATCGTAACGATATCGGAACAAAATTCGGACGATACGTCGATATCTGATCCGAAATCGTAACGATATCTTAACGAAAGTTGTATGAAGTGGTTGACATAATTTCGGAACGAAATGTCGGAGCGACATCGGATCGATTTCGTAACGAAATCTGAAGAAAATCCTTGGAAATTCGGAAAGGAAATTTCTTTCCGGCATTCGATCCGAAATCGAAACGAAATCGGTACAAAATCTGAACTATTTCCTCTCCAAAAATCGTTTAGAAATCGGAACGAAATCTGAACGACTTTGCTTCCGAAATTGTTCAGACGTGTCGGACATCAGACATTTGGTTTGCTGGGATGTTTCAAAGTTATTCACCAAATCTGGATAATGTTTCTGCCTTATCCAACGTAACGTAAATAAAGTGTCTACTTTATCCATATGACATACATATACGACTATCATGGATAGTAGTGTGTATAATGGGCCAATATCAAAAAATTCTGTGGATAGTGTTCTAAGCTATCGACGTTTTCCAAACGATTTCCATAATGTGTCAACATTATTAAACATATGTGGATAATTTACCTAAGTTATCCATATAATGTGGATAATACGTCTATGTTCTCCAAATATCGTGGATCATATTATATATCGATTTTCCCGGATAATGGAGTAACACTGTTTCTCATATATATTTTTGTCAAAAAATATATGGTTTGCAAATATTTAAAAATAAGAGCAAGCATGAATTTAATGTGCAGTTTAAGAGATTGAAACTTTTATAAAATAAGTCAATTGTGCATTGTTTTTGCTCAATTAAATTTGTCCGAATGAATTATATTCCCGGATCATAAAGATTTTCACGGTTAATCGGTGTAAAATTAAGAAAACAACTTCTGTGCTTTCCTTTCGCGCATGGTGGAGGTTTACGGATAATCGATTCCCAGATAATTGAGGTTGGACTGTACATATATGGCGAATAACAAAATTCCTTTACAATTCCATTTGAAAAAAATTAAAAAAATTTTTTACGAGCACATCTACGATTTTTGGTACAGAGGTAAAGGAAAAAAATCCGGTTTCAAATCTGCTCGCGTTCACGAAATTGGCCAATGCGCGCAAAAGTTATAGCGGTTTTTATTCTCATATAAAGAAAAAATATTTAAAAATATCTTTTTTGTTGTTATGAGAAAATGTATGCATAAATCGTTAACAGCAGTCCATATCTATTCGTAGATGTTTAAATAGTTATAAAATTTATTATTATTTTCGCGGAAAGTCAACAAATAATACAAAAATTTTGAAGTAAATCCAAATTATCCTGTCCCAGAATCCGTACAAACCCTCAAAAAATAATTTAAAGAATATATGCGGAATCTAGACAATGCGTAGAAAAATATGATACCAAATTTATAGAGATTGGGTACATAAATTGCATATTATAGCAACAACAAAAGAGAAAAAACTTATTGTTGGAAAATATTGTTGCAAATATTTTTTTGGTTTGATTCTAAAAATTAGAAAAAAATATTTGGGAGTTCTCCAACTATTTTGCTAAAATCCCATAGAATAATGAATGTATACAGTTAAAACTTCATCAAAACATACGGTTTACCATCGCGAGAGTTTAACTGATTACTGTGATAACTTATAAGGGTAGGAAATTAAGAGTAATATTGAAATTACAATCATTCAATTAATATTATAATTAAAAAGCCTGTTATTCGCGAATTAGTTAAAGTCGGTTGATGCGCATCCGTTTTTGGATACAGCGAATCAATCTCTGTCAAAATTTATGCATATTTCGATGTTTCACTCAGGGGCCATTGTGTGCCACCAGTTGCATCATACACTGCAAAAAACCTTAAAGTTGGTAAAAGTCGCGCAATGTGCATACGATTTTGATGCGCATCCGGTTTCGTCAGCGCCTATCAAAAATACGTCCAAATATACCAATTTTAGTTAGATTCTTCAAGAACCGTGGATGTGCCTCCACATTCTATTTTTGGTGAAAAACCCATATTACACGCGAATCTCTGTAATTTATGACACGCGTTTTGGCAAATATTATAATCGCGTATAAAGGATTCCATTTAAGTAAAAAAATTTCAAGAAAATCGCGGTTTAGTACGCGGATTTGTCGAAATAATTTTTGCTGCTTTTTCTATTTTCAGGGTATCTATATCCGCGGTTTTAGTGGATGGATTCGATCGCGGAAGGTCTCATTAGATCCGTCGCGTAAAAAAACTAAATTCACGCGGGGTACAAAGGAAATTGAATGGCACTTGTAAATTTTAAACGCAAAAAATAAGTTTTTTTAAAAAAATCACACATCAAATATTGGCCTTTAGACTCCAATTACTATGATGCTGTAAGGAGCACACTCATGAGATATGCATTAAACGACGTAGAATCACGAGTTTTATAATCCTAATGTGAGTTTTGAATATTATCTTGTTGCGCGTCCGAATTATTAAAACAATTCAAAAAACCCCGAAATTCCGGCTTCAAAATGTCAGCATCAATTTTAGGTGGATGCAGTGGATATATCGAAAAATGATACACTAGTATCATATTACCCATGAAGTATTCTTTGTGTCTTTCTTTGGGCATATGTCTATAAAATGTAAGGTTAAGCCTAAAATCGGAAGGGAGCATAAAAAAACTTGTTGGCTTCAACCCATTTTTACCTATTTTTCTACATTTATGCCAACACAGCTTCCACGTAAATTAATTTTAATGGTCGACCTTATGGGATTCCTGCTAAAACACTTCAGTTTAAAGAATGTATATCATATATATATATATAATTGTTCCACAACATCCCATAGGGACAAGGGAGACTTCTCTCATATCAATGAGTGCACCCCGATTCATATTAGCTCAATGATATGGGACCTACAGTTTATCGCCGAGTCCGAACGGCGTGTCTAAGACACCACTTTTGTAGAGAAGTTTTACATGGCTGAAATACTCAGGAAATGTCGCCAACATTACTGAGGGGTATTTTGCCACCGTTGAAAAGTGTTTTGATGTTGCCTGGCCGGGGAATCGAACCCACGACCTTA
Source organism: Musca autumnalis (assembly GCF_047663935.1). NCBI lineage: Eukaryota > Metazoa > Arthropoda > Insecta > Diptera > Muscidae > Musca > Musca autumnalis. Next base: position 124,806,709 of record NW_027411866.1, on the reverse strand, counting down.
TGTGTGCAAGGCGGGTGTGCATACCATTGCACCACGGTGGCACCCAATGTATATCATACTATATAGAATATGTTAACAGTTCGCGAATTCTGAAAGGGTGAAACTCGGATTCATCGATTGTAAAAAAATTTTGTTTTTCGCCATATACATTATCGAAATATTGTAGATAATATATCTACGTTATCCAAATATAGTGGGGGTAATATATGTACGTTTTCCAAATACCGTGTGTAATCTGCCTACTTCAAAAAATAATATGTATAGTGTATTTATGCTAAAGGGTTACCCATTTTGTAGTTTCAAAAGTAAACGTAAATAAATCACATATAAAATATGTTTTTTCATGATATTTCTTTTTATTATAAAGCATGGTAGAACAAGAAAAGGTAACAGCAATACCCAGCTGACTGAACTGGGTTGTAGTGTTAGTGTCAAATTCCATTCGACATTTTATGTATTTATTTCTATGTTCGATGTATATTAGGGATATATATTTTTGAAGAACAAATTTATTCATCAGAAAAAAAACTATTTCCCATAAAGACGGCTTCATATCATTGACATGTAACCTCCTCCAGGTCCGAACGACATGCCGCACACTAAAACACCGCTTATAGAGGCGGTACAATATTTGTTAATATGTGTGGTATTTTGTTAAACTTGAAAAGAATAAAGCCCTAATAAACATGTGCTTTTTTGTTTTCAAAAGCAAATGATTGAAACAGCTTCTCTTTTTTCAATGAATTACCAGCGACCCGAAACATTTTTGCAAGTATTCTACTTTCTGCGAGAAATTATGCATTTAGTGGAATGATATGGAAACATTCAAATTGAAAATCTAACGAGTTTTCATTCATTTTTTCCAAAATATTCAATCAAATGTGAAAAATTATTAGTTTTTTAAATTCCAATAATTTATAGACATTTCCTTGTTTTGTTTACATTTACGTTGACACTAAGGTTTACAAACAAAAACAAATTCCTTTGTGGTTGTTGTTCGAGTTGTATTTGTTGTAGTATTAACTTTACCTTGTATTTGTTCTACCATGATTATAAAGTTTGAACGTTGACATTTTATGTGAAAGACTACATCATTTAAATTACCTTTACGCGAACTGTTGCAAGCATGGAATTTTTGAGGTCCATTTCGACCACTTTTTTACAAATATTGGGCGGTATCTCAGCCATAACTTGACGAATGTTGGTGCTCAAGAGATGAAAGTTAATCTCCATAAACACGGTCTTTCGCGTAGCCCCCCTAAAAAAGTCTAGTGGTGTCAAATCACATGATCTTGGTGGCCAGTTGATATCGCAACGACGAGAAATAACGCGGCCAGAAAATGTCTCCTGCAATAAAGCCATATACGTTCGAGTTGTGTGGCATGTGGCACCGTCTTGTTGAAACCACATATTCTCCAAGTCGTATTCTTCAATAGCAGGCAAGAAAAATTCGGTTATCGTATGGCCATTCCGCTCCGAATTGACCGCGACAGTCGTTTTCGAAGAAGGAGGGTCCAATCACACTATCGGGCCAAAGACCGCACCAAACAGTGACTTTTTCTGGATGTAATGGCCTCTCTTCAATTACCTGAGGATTCTCAGAAACCAAAATACGACATTTTTGTTTATTAACATACTCACCGAGCGAGAAATGTTCTTTAAAAGAAGAAAATTTTGTTCAAAAATCACGAAAAATCAATCAAACAAAAAATCACCATTTTTGTAGTAGGTTTTGATCATTTTTATGCGTTTTGTGATAGTTAAGCGATCCAAATTAAAAAAAAAATGGTTTAAAAACTTTGTTTGACAAATGTCGAATTCCAGCCCCATACTTTTGAAACCACGTAATGGATAACCCTTTATTAGAATAACGTCGATAACATATCGATTCGTATATTACATCTTCGTTATCCATATGTCGTGGATTATGTGTCTACGTTACAAAAATTAAATGGATAGTTATCCATTTTACATAAGTACTCGAATATATGGGGATTTCTGAGTGAAATTGGACACTTTTTCAAAATGAATATTTTGATTTCTTTTATTGTTTGCTGATGTGATGCTGCTCATCCACAAAACATTTCAGTATATTTTCAGAGTTATTTTGACTAACGGTTCCAGATATATCGCTCCTTGAAAAAGTCGAATTCTGTAAAAACTATTTGCAGAAAATACTCATAACTTCTTTAATATTGGTCCAATTTGAAAAAAATCTTTCTTCGTTTTTTTTTTGTTTTATCAGCTATTCAATAGAAAATAGAAAACAAACAAGTAAGAACGGCGTTAAGTTCGGCCGGGCCGAACTTGTTATACCCTCCACCACAAGTTGTATTGAAATAAAATGGAATAATTAGTTTCCTTTCGTGTATGAAGGAGACTTAATACTAAATTTCAGCAATTTTGGTAAAACAATGTGAGGCACCATTCTATGGGGGCTATTTCAAAACGTCGATCTATACCGACAAATTTCTGACGAAAAGTTTTTAGGCTCAAAGAAGACTAAATAGCAAATTTCCTATATTTCGGTAAGAGAATGTGGCTAAAACTAAAAAAATACCGAAAATCAAGAAGTAAGCTTCTATGGGGATATAGGAAGACGTGGACCTATACTGATAATACTCTTCTGGAATATTTTATAACTCTTGGAAGACGAAATAACGAATTTCAGCCATTTCGGTTGGATATTGACGTCACAATCTTCAGTATTACGAAAATCCGGAGGTACCGTTCTATGTGGGATATATCGAAACGTGGACCTATACCGACGAATTTAGTCAGAAATGGGGCAATATGAAAGCGTGGACCTGTACAGACATATTTCTGCCGAACAGTTTTATATCACATTGAAGACTAAATACCAAATTTCAGCCATTTTGGTGGAATATTGAAGACACAACGTTCAAAATACGAAAAATCGGGAGGTACTTTTCAATGGGGGCTATATGAAGGCGTGGACCTATACCGACAAATTTAAAGGGGAAGTTTGAGTACCCCCAACGAAGTCTAAATACCAAATTTCAGCCATTTCGGTGGAATATTGAGGCCACAACGTTCAAAATACCGAAAATCGGGAGGTACCGTTCTATGGGGGCTATATAAAGGCACGGACCGATACCGACAAAGTTCTGGGGGAAAGTTTTATACCACCAACGTAGACTAAGTACCAAATTTCAGCCATTTCGGTGTGATAATGAAGCAAAAACCTTCAAAATACCGAAAATCGGGAGGTACCGTTATATGGGGGCTATATGAAGGTGTGGACCGATACCAAAAAAATTCTGGGGGAAAGTTTTGTACCCCTAAAGAAGACTACGTACCAAATTTCAGCCATTTTGGTAGGATAATGAAGCTAAAACCTACAAAATACCGAAAATCGGGAGGTACCGTTATATGGGGGCTATATGAAGGTGTGGACCGATACCGACAAAATTCTGGGAGAAAGTTTTGTACCCCTAAAGAAGACTACGTACCAAATTTCAGCCATTTTGGAAGGATAATGAAGCTAAAACCTTAAAAATACCGAAAATCGGGAGGTACCGTTCTATGGGGGCTATATGAAAGTGTGGACCGATACCGACAAAATTCTGGGGGAATGTTTTATACCCCTAAAGAAGACTACGTACCAAATTTCAGCCATTTTGGTAGGATAATGAAGCAAAAACCTTAAAAATACCGAAAATCGGGAGGTACCGTTCTATGGGGGCTATATCAAAACGTGGACCGATATATCCCATTTTCAATACCAACCATCCTGCAAGAAAAAAAAATTCTGTACCAAATTTTGACTCTCTATCTTTAAAATTGCGAGCTGTATCTTGATTTCAACAGACAGACAGACGGACGGACTGACGGACGGACGGACAGACGGACATGGTCAAATCGATATAGAATTTTATGCTGATCAATAATATATATACTTTATAGGGTCTCCGACGAATATTTCGATGTGTTACAAACGGAATGACAAATTTAATTATACCCTCCATATGGTGGACGGTATAAAAATTGCACAGAGGGATTGGATGCAATTTTTGCGATTTAAAAAAAAAGATTTTTGTTTTTAAATTGGACCAATATTAAATAAGTTATGAGTATTTCTTTGCATATAGTTTTTACGAAATTCGAATTTTTCAAGGCGCGATATCTCTTGAACCATCAGTAAAAAAAAAAATTGAAAATATACGGAAATGTTTTGCTGCTGAGCAGCACCACCACAGCAAAAAACAAGTGAGCAAAGGATATAGTCGGGACGGGGCCGACCATGTGATACCCTACACCACTACCCCGGTGCATAAGCTTTTCACTGGTAAACAGTTTTTTTGGGAATATAATCCGACTACCATCAAATATAATATGCATCTTTTATTCTGGGACCCCCATAAGCAACTAAAATTTTGTGACCATCCGATTAAAACTGCGCCCTGTAGCGTGATTGCAAAAAATTGCAGAAGTGGATGCATCACCGACTATTGCGGTATCTTCCTTGTTTGACCACCATCACCAAGCTATTTTACACCAATGTAAAGGTAATATTTTCTTCTTCCATTGACAGGCTTTGCCGTTGGAATACCCCTACTAGAAGCCGATATATTCACAAAGAATTAAACATTGAATTTGTCTCCAAATGAGTTTTTCCCCATTCCGATCCCTAAATATATACGACTATCACCAAATCAATAGGCTTCTTTCTCTGTGGGCCCCCCATCAACCCCCAAAATTTCGTGACTATCCGATCAAAATTCCATCTAGTAGCGTGATTACAAAAAATGGAAAAAATTGGATATATTATTGACTTTTGCGATATCTCGGTTGCTTGCCCACTTACGCCAACATACTTTGCATCGTTGTAAAGGTGATATTTTGTACTTTTCTTGTCAGGTTTTGCTTTTGATATACCTCTTAAAGAATCAGAGATATTGGCTTTGAAATAAAACGTTGACCTTTTCTCGAAATAAGGTTTTGCACATTCCGACCCCTGAATATCCGACCATCATCAAATTAAATAGGCTTCTTCCTCTGAGGAACCCCCATAAACCCCCAAAATTTCGTGACGATCCGATCAAAAAAAATTTAACTTTCATAGTCAGGCTTTGCTTTGGTAGCCTCTCAACCAAAGCTGTGATATTCGTCATTTCGACCAATGAATATTATCCGACCATCACCAAAATCAATCCGGGACCCTCATCAACACCCAAAATTTGGTGACGATCAGATCAAAATTGTGACCTGTAGCGTGATTACAAGGTTTAGATGGACAGACGGGCAGACGCACAGACGTACGGACACACATAGCCAGATCGACTCATTTTGGTATATATATTTTTTGAACCGGATATTCCGACATTAAATTCGATTTTTGAACCGGTTTTAAGTAACGATTAAGCTTATATGCATACCATTACAGGGCTTATAGAGTTGTCAATCATATTAAATTAATTCGCTGATTAAAACTTCGCCAGTTGCAGTGCTAGAACTAAAAACCGTTTTCTTGAATCGATTTTAAAGAAAAATATCGCTAAGCGCAAATATGAAGATCAAAGGCTGGGGGCGAAACATTCCTTTTGGCGATGAAAGTCGATGAAGATAATATTTAGAAGCCGAAAGGACAGTTATGCCGTAGGTCAAACTTCTGAGCCTTTGATCTTAAAATTTGTGCGTTGTGATATTTTTCCTTAAAATCGATTCAAGAATACGGAATCGATTTAATCAGCGAATTAATTTAATATGATTAACAACTCCATAAGCTCTGTAATGGTATGCATATAAGCTTAATAGGTTACTTAAAACCGGTTCAAAAATCGAATTTAATGTCGGAACATCCGGTTCAAAAATCGAGATAACCGGATCTGTCCTCCATGAAAATTTGTTATTAACGTTATTACAGGAGCGTTTTGTAGTAAATATTTCAGAAGCACCCAGATGTCTACTTAAGCAATAACCAATTGCTAAGTCTACATACCAATAAATAACCAATGTCGAATATACAGAAAAACCAAACAGTTTTTTTCTGAACCTAGACCGAGTTAACGTCAAAAAGGACAGTGAAAACGGGACAATATTGATTATGAGTTGTTGTCAAAGAGAACCGTTCCTAAAATCTTCTGAGAAATGATTTTTTAGAATATTTGGTTGCTGAAAAATCTGATCTTGTGCTACTTCGATGAGAGGATAGAAACGTCTTTACGGCAGGAAAACGAGAGAAGTGGAAAAGCGAGTATGTGAGAAATCGAGATGAACAGAAATCAGAATGAAGTTCAACAATTCTACCAACGAGTGAAACATCAAACAGATCTAATTCCAGAAGATGGTATTGCATGTATACCGTCCGAGATTAGATAAAGACAGCAATAAATCGGCTGAAGAGAAATAAGTCAAGAGCAGCCGATCTCTTACCATTCGAGCGATTGAAAACCCGAGGCGACACGCTCCCAGCAAAATTTTATGGAAGTGGTTCCATGAGATGCCATGATTTCACTGGATCTTTTGCATTGGTTCAAATGAAGTCATGAAAGATCCGATCGTTTCATCTGCATTTGAACCAATTCAAAGGAAGTCGTGATATTTTATTTAACACATGTATATATTCTTTTATTTATCTAAATATGTACGTAAGTACATGTAAGATTTATATTGCTAGGAAGTCCCAATCATTGAGTTAAAAGTAGAGTCGGACTGCACTCTTTGGTATTAGTCGTGTTCCTTTACGTGCCTGAGGTTACCAGTTTTTACCCGCAAAGTGTTTCCTTACTTTTAAAAGCATACAATTTATATGAGACCATTTCACCACTTTTACAATTTTTGCAAAAATTACCATTTTTAAAAGTAAAGGAACAGCCCAATTATAAAAGTTTCCTTGCCTGCTCTAGAGAACCCTGCTCTGCAAGTCGATTTGTAGATCCCTACAAAAAGAGTACATATGTATTTCCAAAATGTTGTAAAATAAAATTCACGAAATAGTTATCTGCAGTTGGAGTCCATGTCGAGCACCCCACGTTGTTTGGGGTCATCGAGCAGACTACGCACCGTCAAAGTTTGAAACGTTTGATAATAAATTATAAGTGCGGACGACAGTAGTACGTAGAATTTAGGATCAAGAAGTCCAAGACCCGTAGAGTGAAGAAAATCTCTTCTGAATTCTAAACGCTGCAGACGGCATTGATATCGTAACGTATACGAATGATTGTACGATCTTGGCGTAAGGTGCCTTCCCTGACGACATTTGTGAAAGACTGAACTCCCACGGTGCTCTTGAAACAATTTTAATTGGAAGGTGCTTACACCTCGGAAGTTTTTGCGGATTCTGAAACTACAATGTTTATAGATGAGAAAAATCAAAAAACAAAACAAAAAAAAAAAATCGGCGGAGCGCTTTTTAAATAAATCGCGATTTAAGTTGAAATTTTTGGGGGTTGTTTAGGTTTTCACGATTTTGCTTAGAAACCGCAAGTCCTATCACAATGGGACTTAAAAAAAAGTTGTAGTCATGAAAATTATCTACAAGATTAACATGTATGGTATTCTCGTCGGTTTTACCGTTTTTGAGATATAGAAGTTCAAATCCCCCACGACACACTGCTCCTTTTCAATTACCCTACCAATCCTGCTAAGAAACTTATTATGCAGCTTTGTGGTTACAAACTATATAAATAGCGAAATAGCCACATTCTTACGACAGATAGACCCAGAGTCAGATTAAGCAGAAAAATGAGAATACAAACATATTAACTACTGTTACAACAACGAGAGCTAACTGCAACTATAGATGTAAACTTTACGATGATAAATAAATTATAGTTATTTCATAAATTCCTTTGAATTAATAAAATAAAAAACATGAAAATCATATTTCAATACACCATTTTCCATTTTCCGAACAAGACGTGAAAATTACATTCCAAAGTTTGGTGAAAATGACATGCCAAAGATTAGTGAAAATGCTATTCTTGGGAACTGGTTAAGATGGCATGCCAAAGGATTGGTATGAATGTCATGCCAAAGAATTGTTGAAGATGTCATTCCATCGAGTTATTAAAGATGACATGCTTAGGATCTGAAAATGAATTGCATCATTTGGGGGTCACGCTCTTGTAAAAAGAATGAGTGAAGATGCTGAAAAATGACATTCCATTTCACTTGCACCCATTCTTGAATAGCATCTTTGGCATCGAACATTTTGCTGGGCTGTTAATATGTATTCATCTGCTAGTTAGCAACATCTGGCAAGAGAAACGCGTACCCGATGATTGGAACATGAGCATACTGTGAACCGTCCACAGGAAAGGAAATATGATTTTGTGCTTTAACTATAAAGGAATAAGCCTGCTCCCTATTGCTTACAAGATAGTGTCAGGGATATTGTGCGAATGGCTAAAGCCTATAGTTAACAAAATTATTGGGTCATACCAATACAGCTTTAGACCTGGCAAATGCACCATTGATCAGTATTTACCCTGCGGCAAATCCTAAAAAAGTTCCAAGAGTTGCTTATCGACACTTACCATATTTTGTCTATAATAGAGCAGCCCTCAACAGCCCCTTACGTTTAATGGTATTCCGCAAATTTAATTCAACTTTGTAAGATGGCTTTAACTGATACCCGGACAGACGTAGCCGAATGGTATTTTTAAAGAAATTTACTCACAAAACACCAAATTTTGTCCATTGGGCCGCCATCCCGGAATGCTGTCGAGATGCTTTTCCGACCACGTCCCCGCCCGGTCCTCAGTTAAAATAGGAAATAACCTCTCCAAACAGTTAAGTACCAAAAGAGTTTTCAGACATAAAGATAGTCGTTCGTGTGTCCTAGCCAACATCCCGCTCGACCATCTGTGAAGTTGGCACCTATAATTTTGAGATAGTTAAAAACTTTGTCTACTTCGACACCACATAAACACAACAAAAAAAAAACGGGCTAGAGAATTGTCTCGAAGTCTGGGTAGTTGCACAAGCAGATAAGGCAGTTGTGAGACTCATGAAACACGATCTGTGTAAGCTATACGACGACATCAGTATAGTTAAATTAGGGATAAGGAACCCGCGAAAGCATGGACTTGCCCACGAAAAGCATAATATCGCTATAAAGAGGAGCACAATATGTATCTTTGGTAAAAATGTACAAAGGATAATTAGGAAAACGCAGCATACGGTTCGAGAGTTGTCGTGCGCACCAGCCACTACACATGGTGGACATAGGGTTTTTATAGCTTTCGAAAAGTAGTCCTGAAAAGTTGCTCCTGAAAATACTAATATACTAATACGAAAAATCAAAACGATTCGAGGAGGTTTTAAACTGAACTTTTCTGAGATTTTGTGTGGGAGGTACCCGAAAGAGTTGACTGATATATGTTTGGTAGAGGTATAACGATGTGTTGGGCACCATTATGGCGAAAAATTTGAACTAAACTAAGTCTGTATAAAATATTACGAAGGACAAATTTTTAACCCAGTCGGTTAATCCATTCAAGATTTATCGTGCGCTCCACCCAGACCGACAGACGGACGGACGGACGGAGATTGCTAAATCGACACCAAATTGTCAAGGGAGGCAGAGAATAAGAGTTGTTGCAATAAAACTTTAATCAATTCGAGAGCAGGTCCTAGACTGAACTTTTCCGAAATTTTGTGTGGGAGGTACCCGAAGGAGTGGACTGATTGAGTCCATATTGGAACATTATATAAGTTTGGTTTAAATTTCACGATGTGCAAAGTGTGGACCAAGTGGGTTACTCCCTTTAAGAGTTATCGTGCGCACAAATTTTCCGAACATTTTCGAAATTTTGTGGGGGAGGTAACGGAAGGAGTGGGCTGATATAATTCATCTTCGAATTTAAACTAAGTTTGGACAAAATATTACGAAAGCCAACTTTTGGACCGACAGACAGACAGACGTACATGGCTAAATCAACTCCCAATTGTCTGAAACGGATTTCGTCTAAACATACGCGAAAACCATTATTTCGATAGCATAAATGCTGAGAGTATAAAAACTCCCGTGTCGACGATGAGCGTTGAACTTAGAGTTGTAGTCGGACACTTACGCTCTGTACCAACGTACTCATTACATAATAATGAGTAAAGTAGTTAGTTTTGTCTTTTTAAACATATTATGAAATACAAGGTGGCGCAAAAGTAATCTTCCGAAGTTTTTTGGCTGTAATTAAAAAAAAAAAATGAAAAACTTTGATTTTTCTTGTGGATTATTTTTATTTGGTCTTTTAATTTTTTTTACATCAAGTCGAGAATATGATATCAGATAAATGGCCGCCGCCATAGTTGTCATTTGTCATTTGAGCCCTTTTTATGGCATTTTACATTACTTTGGCAAAAACTTCCAGCGATAGGGCCTAACATTCTTGGCGGATATTGTCTTTAAGAGCTGAAAGAGTCTGAGGCTTGTTGGCATAAACCCGCGACTTCAAAAAGCCCCACAAAAAGAAGTCTGGAGCGCCTCATCACTCATGATTATTTTTGATGAAAAATCATCTTCCTCTTGGTGGTGATTAAGGATGGATTTATCTATGTTAGACGCGATTGGCGGTCAGCGTTTACCAGCTGATGCACCGTCTGGACTTTGTACGGAAACATCTTCAAATGTCGTACCAAAATTCGCTGTAAAGACAGTCAACTGATACCCATTTGCGTGGCACGTCGTCTGGTCTATGTCGAAGGCGCTTCCGTGACATCCTCGGCTACAGCAGCAATATTCTCTGTAGAACGGATACTCCGGGGCAGCATCTCGTGTTGTGCCAGTCTCTTCGAAGCGAGCGGCTAAACGACGAAATTCACGTTGTGCCAAAGTCACCGACCGATTATTGGTCAAATAAATAGTCACCAATATTCCGCGTTCTGGAGCAGTGTAGCGTAACATTGTTTATCAACGTGTATTTCGCATGTGTTTACTACACAAATGTCAAAACAGAACTGACATTAGGGGTCAATCGCAAAAATTATAGCATTCTCCGATAGGAGGATTACTTTTGCGCCACCTTGTATTAGCTTACAGGTAATGCAAAAGGCCCTTGTTTACACAAGTTTGTAATAGGTTATTCGACTCTTGTGGCTTCCAATTTTTTGCTGGATATATAAAATATTTAAGTTTTAAAAAAAAATGTGAAAACATTTATCTAGATAATGTAACTGCGTTATCTTATCTCTATGTATGTTTTTTGACAAAGTCTTTCTCAATTTGTAATATTCCAACAGTTGTTTATTTCTCTCTGCCAATGTCGATAAAATTTCTCACCTAACAGATATAACGGCGACACACTTTTTTGTCTTGTTTTTTATTATTTCAAAAAAAAGACAAAAAATTGTGTTGCTTTCAGGATACTGCCACTGCTGCTGCTGCAACAACGTCAACTGAGTTGCGTCGACAGACTTTATATCCTTTTGAATATTCTTAGTTTTTATTTTATTTAAAATTTTTGCCAAAAAATGTCTGTGTTCAATGGGTAATCAACATATGCACACATGTCTCTCACATTGTCTGTGTGAGTCTGTTGAGGTGGGGGATATTTTACTCTTGGCTTGGTTTCTTTTTGGGAACCAAATTGCCGGGTGGGGGTAAGCAGAAGAGGGATGAGTTGAGTGGTAGTAAAAGTGCATTTTATTCATCTTCGTTTGGGTTTATTTTTGGTAAAAAGGAATTGAATTGCATGTATGCAAGCAAGCAACAACAACAACACCAGTACATACCATATTTTTTGGCAACACTTGTGTATGAGCCCATTTGTTTGTTGTTGCCGTATTTTCTTTGTGTTAATTTCTTTTTGACTTGTTATTTTTTGGTGTGTGTGTCTGCGTGCTTTAAAAAAGGAAGTAAAAAGAAAGTAAAAGCAAAGTATACAAAATTTTAACCCTTAATGAAAAATTGAAATTTTATTAAAGTTCAAGTTGTTGAGGGGAACAAATGCTGGCCGATGCAATTTTTTGTTAATGGTAGACTGGGGGAGTATCGAAAAAACTGCTGGCAATTAGAGCGGCTATCAGACATGAGTTTAATTTTGCTTTTTTGTAGCTTAAAAAAGAGATGCATCACTGAATTGTAGTTAATAAATGCATTATGACCATGTCATGTGGGGCTCCATATATATTTTGTTGTCCACCACACCTGCCTACCAGGCAATCATTAATTATATGTGCGTGTATATTTCTAATAGAACTAATTTAATAATATATTGCTAAATGATGCCTGCTTGCCTGGCGTTTGTTCGAGGAAACAAGCAATTAAAAACAGGCAACAAGTCTACCAACCAACACCGCTGCCATCTTTCAAATTGTGGAAAAATTGATAGTTTTGTAACATTTCCAAGCATTAATTTGTAGATAAAGAATTGCAAATCTCTTGAAAGTGCCAGCAAAACAAATCGCTTCCATGTTCATAGCATTTCTATACAAAATGTTATAGATTGCGCTAGCGTTTTATAGGTTTTTTGCTTTCTTTTACATTGAAGACATATCATTGTGGCGTTATGTTGAGACACTATAAGAAAAGTGCGTTTTCTTGATAATTACAGATATTTTTATAAGTTCCAGTTTGTTGTGGTTGTGTTCTTTACGTGATGGGCCTCTCAGCATCTTCTAATAATCAATGAAGTTTTTAAAGCATATCGATATTTATACCCTACACCATGCGATGGTAAAGGGTATTATGTTTTAATGCAGTTGTATGTAACATGCATAAGGAAAGGAAACAAGATAGACCCTTATTTCCTTTTAGAATCACTTTTTGAGTCGATTTGTGTATGACCGTCCGTCCGCTCCCTACGTACAGGTGGCATTTATTATCATATCCTAGTGGACATTGAGGTTTGTATTTTTTGTTCAAAGGATGAACACTATTGCTGTCGGTTCAGATATGGGTGTAGCTCTCATATAATTTTTTGTCCGGAGGTGCACCAACCTCGCCATGTGTGTTCAATTTCAATGAAATTTGGAATGTGTGACCGAATTTGATCTAAAAATAAATTTTACAAATTATATTGAAATCGGTTCTAATGTGGATATAGGTCCCATATATATTATCGCCTTAACAAGCTATATCTGCAAAATGTTGACGGAATTTCCACTAGAAACAAGTAAAAAACGTTTGAGTCGACTTGGCAGACAGAGTGCAACTTTTATCCATTGACAAATCGAATACCGACTACACAACCAAAATCCTTTTCCCCAAAAATAGGGATTTGGTTTAAAGCTCAAAAGTGTTGCGGAAGAGGTATCTCAAGGAATGGATCGCTTTCCATTTTGGAAGCGGCTCTTATTTTGGGAGTCATTCGTTTCGATAGATATCGCGCCCACCAGTCAGTTCAGCTGGTTTGGTTTAAAGCTCAAAAGTGTGGCGGCAGATTTATCTTAAGGAATGGATCGCTTTCCTTTTTTGAAGTGGCTCTTATTTTGGGAGTCATTCGTTCCGCTAGATATCGCGCCTACCAGTCATTTCAGTTGGTTACCGTATAATTTAGAGCTTTGGGGATTACCCGAAGGAGTAGACCGATATGACCCATCTTCGAACTTAAACTAAGCTTGGACAAAATATTACGAAAGCCAAGTTTTAGACCGAATTAGCCAGACAGACAGGCAGACTTACGGAGAAGGCTAAATCGACTTCAAATTGTCTGAATTTCGTTCTCGTCTTCCACTTGTTTGCTCCATCGAAACTTTAGCCTTCCACTTCTGCCATGTACCGCCGTGGGGCCCTATTTATACACTTTTTAGCGGGTTCATCATGGCTTATTCTTATGACATGGTCTATACGTTTAACTATACTGATGTCGTTGAATATCGACGTCAAATGAAGCATATGTCGTATGACCCATAAATCTTTCGAAAAAGTATCCTCCCAAACATACCAAGCACAGCCTTATCTGCTGGCGCAAGTACCCAGGCTTCGGAATCATGCATTAACACGAAAATTATCAGTGTTTTCTAAAATGTTATGGTGGTTGACAAGATGTGTTTTTAAAGTAGAATCTCATGGTCAATACTATTCTCCTTCTTATTTCACAACTGATGTTGTTTTTTTGTGTTTATGGCGGTGCCGAGGTAGAATCTCATGGTCAATACTATTCTCCTTCTTATTTCAAAACTGATATTGTTTTTTGTGTTTATGGCGGTGCCGAGGTAGACGAAGTTTTTAACTTGCTCAAAATTATATGTTTTTTCCCATCAACTTGGATTGGTCGCAGTTTACTGGCAGATCCACTTTAACTGAATCTCCTTCGACCTTCTTTAATGTATCAGTTCCTTTTTTTACTGATCGACCCATGGTGTCAATGTCGTCTGAATACTCAAGTGGCATGGTGGTATTGGTGTATATTATATCATTTCTTTAAAGCTTGCATCTCGTATAACCTTTTCCAGCTGAATGTCGAACTGGTCTCATGAAAGTCTAAAACCTCTTTTGGCACTGAATTGTCCGGAGAGTTTCTTTTCTATTTTAACTGCGGACCGGGTATCCGTTAAAGTCATCTTAGAAAGTCGAATGAAATTTGCGGGGATACCAAATTCAGACATGGCTTGGAATGCCTCTAAACGGAAGGGGCTGTCGAAGAAAAGATGTTAAGTATCGATCTGCATCTCTTGGGCCCTTTCCAGGATTTGTCGCAGGGTAAATATCTGGTCAAGGGTGGATTTGTCAGCCGCATTGGTATGGCCCAATTATTGCGTTGCCCATAGGCTTTAGTCGTTCGCACAATATCCCTGACACTATATTATAAGTAATAAGGAACAGACGTATGCAGCTATAGTAAGATAAAACAGTCTTATCTCTTTTTTTGTGTACGGGACACAGTATGTTCAGGTTCCAGACGTCGGATAAGCGTTTTTCCTTCCAGATGGTGCTAATTGGCACCTCGCATCCTTTTTGATCAGCTCGGTTTTTAAGACATTGGCTCGTGCTGCCCCATTAGTCTTTAGCTGGTTTATTGCGGGCTCTAGCTCATTTCTGCCGGGCGGAATACATCTTCTGGATTGGATCTGTGGTATCTTCGTCGTCTTTGCCAGCATTGGTTACCAAATTACATTTTTGGTCTCTTCATGAGGATGTGTCTGTACTAAAGCCATCAGCTTGGTGCTTTGGTAGAATTTTCGTACTTCATTCTGACTCCTGTACATCTTGATTTTTTCACATTACTGCTTTTCGATTTCTCTATTTTTTCTCTCTCCTTTTTCTAGTGCACTACTCATTGCTATTGATTGCTGTTTGCATAGAGTGGGCAATACTTTGCCACTGTGATGATATGTTATCGGAACGAAGAGTGCTTTCATTAAGCAATTGGGCCAGTTAAGTGGAATATGCTGGGCTATCTTTTGTGATTGCAGCTTACCGATGTCCAACTTCCATGTTGTGTCCGTTAGTACTTTATTTTAATCTGGTACGTACCTTTGCTACAATTAAGCGTTGGTTCGAGTTTGTGTTTGCTCATCGGAAGGATCGCACATCCAATACGGTCCAATACGGCCATCTATCACAACGTGATCGATTTGATTTCTTGTTTTTGTTCTGGAGACAGGCAGGTGCGTTTCTAACTATCATGTTTGTTTGCCGCGGCGAAGTCTATCAGCATCATTCCATTGTCAAATTTTTCACTCTGGATACACAATTTCTCGACTGTTGAGTCAAAGATATTATCCTTTCCATTTTTTGCATTAAAATCCCCTAGAATAATTTTAATTTCATGGGCAAGACAACGGTCATATGTTTCTTCTAAGCGGCTGTAAAATATACCTTTGGTATGTTTGTTCTTGTCTTCAGATCGAGATTTTATTCGAATGATTGCAAGTCTTTCATTCACTGGGACACGATGTTTTAACCTCCGACCAACTACATACGCGCAACCTAATTCATGCTTTATGTCATGACAGCTATAATACAGTGCTTCAGCTTTGGGTGTTGTTGTAACGCCTTTCCCAATGCATCGTATTTCTTGTATGGCAGTAATATCGACCTTGTAGTTTTCAAGTACATCTGCTAATGCATAAGCTGCATCTTCTCTACAAAGAGTGAGAACATTCCAGGAGCAAATTACCAGTTCATGGTCATTAAAACATTTGCGGGAATCGTCAAAATCTGAGGATTTTTTAGTTTTTCTTTGTTTTTTTTTCGAGTACGACATTTTTTGGAGGGATGGGTTAATAGTAGAGCTGGCAAACCATCGATATTCCCAACATTAGATATTTTCGATATAATATTTTAAAATATCGATTGCTATCGATATTATCGTTAAGATGTCAAAACCATTAATTTGAAGATGAAAATGGCGAAAATGTCAATGATTTTTTGACATTTTGCACAAGTAGTTCACCGAAATGTAAAGGAGAATAAACAATTGGGTTTACTTTATAAAAATATTAAAAAATACATTTACTTTTCGGAAAAATGTGTACGTGTGACTACGGTCTTACTTTTTCATACACACAAAACCGAAAAACAGCGAAATTTCTATTTATTTCAATGAATTTTAGGTTGGGGGTTTTTGTTCCGATAATATCGATAGGCAAAACTATCAATCGATATTTGATTTTAAAAAAACAATCGATTTTATCGATAGTGCCATCGATTTTTTGCCAGCTCTATTTACTAGCCCAATGCCCAACGCAAGTTATTAACGCACATGTTTGCTCACTACCTTTAACGGGTGTTAAATCTAGCGCCCCAGACGTCAGTGTCTACTTGAAAGGAAAGAAGGACCAAAATACGTCCTGGGCTTTGCCATCACTTTGATGAAATTTGAAAAATGTGACGGAAGTTGTTCTTAAAAAATTTTCACCAAATTATATTGAACTCCTGGTGGTCTAGGATTTAATATGGTCGCCTCGCTCGACCTTGCTGGTTTCCCCTATATGTACTTACATTTGTATGTTTTTTAAGGTCTAGTATAAGTTTGTGTTCAATAAATACAAAATATGATTATGGAATTTCGTGTTAGCCCCGTATTGGGCGCCACTCCTGTAATTTAAAGTGAACTATCTAGTATAAATTTTTATACTCTCAGCATTTGTGCTAACGAGTGTATATACACTTTCATACCGGTAAAATGTGTTTCATCGAAACATGGGGTCTAAGTATGTATGGACGAAATCCGTTTCAGACAGTTTGGAGTTGATTTAGTCATGTCCGTCTGCCTGTCTGGCTGGCTGGAGCGCACGATAACTCTCGAACGGATCAAGCGATTCGGTCCAAAATTAGGCTTTCGTAATATTTTGTCCAAACTTATTTTAAGTTCGAAGATGGGTTATATCGGTCCACTCCTTCCGATACCTCCCACACAACATTTCGGATAAGATCTCTTTAAGACCTGCTCTCGAATCACTTTGATTTTTGCTGAAGCAACTTGCATTCGTTTCCACAATTGCGACGGTAAAAGCTTTATCAGTGGCAAGTCAATACTTCTTGAGAAAATAGCCCGAAAGGTTGGCTGGAGAGCACGATAACTCTCGAACTGATCAACCGATTTGGTCCAAAATTTGGCCTTCGTCTTATTTTGTCCAAACTAAGTTTCTGTTCGAAGATGGGCAATACGGGTCTACAACTTCCGATACTTTCCACCAATATTTAACAAAATGCCACTAAAATGGTACGAACGATATCTCTTGAACGCGGCAACCAATTTAGTCTAAACTTTGGATCTCCTAATATTTTGTCCAAATTTAGTTTAACTTGTAAAATGGCCCATATCGGCCCTCTTCTTAGGGTACTTCCCCCACAAAAGTTCAACATTTGTGTCTAAGTGCAGTTTAGGGTCTGTTCGAAGATCCTTTGGAAATGTATACCGATGATGTTCGTTGTGGTCCTGTTTAAAACGATATTATGTTTTCCGTGGACGAGTCCATGCTTCCTGGTATACTGGTCGAAAATGTATACGATGACCCACTGAAATGACTAGTGGGCGCGCTATCTATAGAAAAAATATGACTTCCAAAATAAAATTCACTGCCATAATGGAAAAAGTCGGTCCATTCCTTTAAGTACCTCCTCTGCAACACTTTTGAATCCTAATCCACATTTTTGTGAGCAAGCTCAAATATCCAAAAAGTGCCACAAAATTCTAAAAAGACCCTATAAACATTCAATCTGTCCGTAGGTTGAGGGTATATCTCTGTCGGCGAAGCCGACTGATACTTTTTTACTTGTTATAATATACATATGTATATAGAATATATGACATGGTTTTATATACATAGGTACTAAAAGTCCTTCCTTTTTTATAATCCCCACGTCACTGTTTTTTTTTTTTTGCACCACGGAAGCTGTGAATTATTTACAAACTGGAATAGCTGTTGCCACACAGTTCAACCAAAGAAAAAAAAAATTAATCCACAACTCAAGAAGCTGCTATTAAAACAAATCCACAGAACATTTCTGTTTCTACTTTTTGTTGTTGTTAATGTTGGTGCTACGTTTTTCTAAAGCAATTTACAAATGCGTTCTGTGTGCGCCATCAATTATGATAATTATCAGTTTTATTGACATGGGCTGTTGAAGTAGCCAAATCCGACAACAGTAACAGAAACAAACCTTTAAAAACCCATAGCGAAAGAGAATAAATCTGCTAGAGAATGAGCCATGCAAGGAAAAACTAGTCAACCAACCAGCCAGCAAAACATTCTGGCATGTGTGCCAAACACAAAAAAATTATGACCATAAATCCCAAAAAGGATATACACTCACACACTTCTTTGGAGATAGATGCGAGTACAAGCTATGGGTTAAGCTTCACACAACTCATGAAGGCATATGTTTATGCAGTGGACGAGCGAGTGTGTGGACTTGAACTTATATTTGCAGTTGTACTGAAAAAAAAACAACAAAATTTAATCCCGTTGTCTTTACATAACTTTACATAACTTGTGGCTGGTTGTATGGTTCTTAGTCGCACTTCAGACCATATCTGCCTTAGTTCAGCAGACACAACAATAGCAAACACCAGGCACACACACACACACCCAGAACACAAAACTTTGAATGCGTGAAAAACGATCGACTTGCGTATAACAACTGGCTGTATGTCTGTCTGTCTACCTATAAATGAATGAATATTTTCATCCTTCGTTGGAATTTTTCAGACATCAAACACGCACGCGTAAATTTTAAACGTTTTTTGTTAAGAATTGTTTTGTAGTGCCAAGAAGCTGTAGAGCGAAGATATGAAGTTTGCTGCTGCTGATGATGACTGTATATGTCATTATGTTAATTGTAGCCGGCGCTAAAAGAATAAAAGATAAACGCATTCTGCTGCAGATCGCTTAATATAACCCAGTTATAAATTTCAGAAGTGATTGGTCAGCTATAAGACTAAATGTGATATCGCCTTAGATATAGGAGATACGGAAGATCAAACAAAGGTTCTTATAACATGACAAAGTGCGAGGCATATGATGAACCATCTTTCAACTTCACTGAAAAAGTAAGTCATGCATACTTTGAATAGTTTTCACAAAGTGCTACCAAGTTACACATTCTTGTATACTTTGTACGCTGTTCCTAAAAAGGAATAGAAGAGGAAGTTGAATACTTTAAAAGTCCTGAAATGGGTTGATACCGTTATATGGGGGCTCCTTATACCCAAACGTTGGACAGTTTTTAAATCACAAATTACAATCAATTCGATAATTTCAAAATTCCTTAAAGGGACGCGTCGCGTTATGTGGTGCCTACACCAAGCCGTGGGCTATATAGCCTATTTTCAATGCCAAAAGTTCTACAGACATACAATACATTCCGACTCCAAGTATGTTTAGATGTTTTAGAAACTTTGGAGTCAATTTAGTCATGTCTAACCTTCTGCCTGGCTGGAGGGTACGATAACTCTCAAACGTATCAACCGGTTTGGTCCTCTTAATATGTTGTCCAAACATAGACCAAGTTTTAAGATTCACTCCTTACAGTACGCCCAACATACAACTTGAAATTGTTTCGCTAAAATGCTGCGCACGATTACTTTCGAACGAATGTGTTATTAAAATATGTATATTAGGGTGATGCAAAAAAAAAAAAAAAAAAAAAAACAATATTTTTTATGTTG
This sequence comes from Musca autumnalis, assembly GCF_047663935.1. Lineage (NCBI taxonomy): Eukaryota > Metazoa > Arthropoda > Insecta > Diptera > Muscidae > Musca > Musca autumnalis. The sequence goes on along the minus strand of NW_027411866.1, from coordinate 124,786,685 downwards.
GAGCTTCTACCCCCTAAATTTGTTTCCATTTGATCCAAAAACTTTATATATGAAATTTTACGGCGATCGGCTAACGTTAACCCGTGTCCATCGAGCGATCTTTGTTTCCATAGTAATTTGTATAGGGCCAAATTCTCAAAAGGCGGCAATTATGGTCCAATCGACGTAAACCCCCTACCAGTTCATTGTTGTGGCTAAAAAAACTTTCTCTTTAGACATACATACATTTGATGTTAATTAAGTTTCATGTTAAATAGCGACAAAATACCTGGTGTACGAATTAGTGGTGGTTAGGGCTCGTACATAGATCAGTAGTGCGATTCTCTAACTCATTTTTGTCGGTAAAATTAAAATGCTTATATTTTCGGTAATTACCGATGGTTTTCAGTAAATTAGCGACGAATAAAAAGCAGTCGTAAAGTTATACCGATAGCATGAGTGTTGTCAACTTTTATTTGAACTTCTCATTCATAATGTAACTCAAAAAATGTGTTAGAGAATCGCACTACAGGTACGAATATTTCACAAAGACACAACATTTCACCAAAGTGCAGTTTAAGGTCATGCCTGGGATCGTTCTGATATTTTTTGCACTATCATATCAGAATATGAGCCGTCTGCCGTCTCTCCAACAACAACAAACGCAGCATCTAACACGCCCCAGAAATGCATCATTCCTGCAATTTAATAGCAACCGTCTCCGCAACAAAGTGAGCGGAATTTTAGACTTTATGAGTCGGGGGTACGTTGCGGTCGCCGAGTTCTATGAAACGCAGCTCATCGTCAACTGCAGCTTGCAAAGTTGCTATGGTTACAACGTTTTTTCCAAAGGAAAATGGCGGACGCGGAGAACTTGGCTTCATGCCTTCTAAGAGGATAAGAGAATAATACCACAGCTCGCCTGACATCATTATTGTGGCACCCGGCCTGATAAGCGACGTGTCATGGCAACCAGATTCACTTGGCTTAGATCACCGTCTCCATTAACAGACTACCCAAATTCATAACTTCTGACCACCGTAGTTTTCTGAACTATGTAAAGGCTTCAGAGAGCACCCATTCAATCAGATCCTCGGATAGCTGAGAGAAGATTGCGGGACATCATCAAAGCTGCAGCCACTCACTACATACCTGTTGGTCGAATACCCGAAATTATTCCAAATTTCAGAGCAGAGGCGACGGAACTAGCAAGTGAGCGTGATGATCTTCGTCGTACGTACTCTGAAGACTCATACTCTTGTAGTCAACAGGCTGGTAGACGAACATAAGTGCAAAACGCGGCTAGACCATATAAAGCAATGACACTTTGGTATAGGATTAAAGCTGAAAACACATCCAACATTTGAGTAAAGTTTTGTGTCATTTCTGGTAGAAGAATAAAATACAAAGTGCTGCCAAGTTTCAAATTATCTTTATTCTTCTACCGTAAATGACACAAAACTTTACTCAAACTTTGGATGTGTGGGCAACGTTGAAATCACTCTCGAATCCGGAAAAGAAGGATGATAGAACGGCTTTTACATTCAACTGCGCGACAGTTACAGATCCGAAGAGGTGCGCGTGTTATTATAACAAGCAGTTTATAGATCATCCTGAGAGTAATAGGTGTGCTACGCCGTATAAGAAAAGCTCTTCAAGTCGAGTAGGCACCACCAAAACTTACGTAAAGCGATGTTGCAGACGTCATAAATAAAGCCCCCATATAACGGTACCTCTTTATTTTCGGTATATTTAATATTTTAGCCTAATTATCCAACCGAAAGAGCTAATCTATATATATAAAAGAGCAGTGAGGTGAGGTATTCACTGACTGACTGACTGACTGACTGATTCATCAGCGCCCAGACGAAACCGCTGAAGCTAGAAAGTTGAAATTTTGGGTGTAGGTTGCTGTTGGTGTGTAGGGGTGAGATAAGGCTGGATTTTTGGAAATTCGACTTAGAAGTGTACGAAAAGTACTAAAACCCTTTGTATTAGGCAAACGGTAAGAGCTAGAACTCTGAAATTTTGAATGAGGGTCACTGATGGAGAGTTAGAAAAATGTACCAAAGGGTTTTTGGAAATTCGAACTATAAGTGTACGAAAAGTACTAAAATTTACAAAATTTAGTACCAATTGTATATTTTGAACGGATATAGCTAGAATCATGGAATTTGGTATGGAAATCAAGGTTGGGAAGTGGTGTTGATATAATTAAATGGTTTTGGAAAATGTGTGCTAAATGGTACTAAATTAAGTACAACTTGAATTGATTGAACGGATAGAGCTGGAATCCCTAAATTTGGAATGAGGGCCACTGATGAAGAGTAACAATGAAAGGTTTTTGGAAATTCGAACTATAAGGGTACGAGAAGTACTAAACGGTACTAAATTTAGTACAATTAGAATTTGGGTGAACGGATTGAGTTGGAATCCTGAAATTTAGAATTAGGGTAACAAAGAAAAGTTTTTGGAAATTCGAACTAAATGGTACTAAATTTAGTACAAATTGGATTTCGGTGAACAGATAGAGCTGGAATCTCGAAATTTGGAATAAGGGTCACTGATGAAGAGTAACTATGAACTTTCAGTGCACGAAAAGTACTAAATGGTACTAAATTTCGTACAATTTGGATTTGAGTGAACGGATAGAGCTGGAATCCTGAAATTTTGAATGAGGGCCACTGATGAATAGTATCAATTAAAGGTTTTTGGTAACTCGAACTATAACGGTACGAGATGGTACTAAATTTAGTACAATTTGAAATTTGGAATCCTGAAATTTGGAAAGAGGGTGATTAATGGAAAGTAACAATGAAAGGTTTTTGGAAATTCGAACTATAAGTGCACGAAAAATAATAAATGGTACGAAATTTAGTACAATTTGGATTTGGGTGAACAGATAGAGCTGGAATCCCGAAATTTGGAATGAGGGTTACTGATGAAAAGTAACAATGAAAAGTTTTTGGAAATTCAAACTATAAGGATACGAAAAGTACGAAATGGTACTAAATTTAGTACAATTTGAATTTGAGTGAACGGATTGGGTTGGAATCCTGAAATTTGGAGAAAGGGTCACTAATGGAAAGTAACAAAGAAAAGTTTTTGGAAATTCGAACTATAAGTGCACGAAAAATAATAAATGGTACGAAATTTAGTACAATTTGGATTTGGGTGAACAGATAGAGTTGAAATCCTGAAATTTGGAATGAGGGTTACTGATGAAAAGTAACAACGAAAAGTTTTTTGGAAATTCCAACTATAAGGGTACGAAAAGTACGAAATGGTACTAAATTTAGTACAATTTGAAATTGGGTGAACGGAAATTTGGAATGAGGGTCACAAATGGAAAGTAACAAAGAAAAGTTTTTGGAAATTCTAACAATAAGCACACGAAACGTACTAAATTTAGTACACTTTGGATTTGAACGGGTAGAGCTGGAATGCTGAAATTTAGAATTAAGATTACTGTTGGAATCTAGAATTGAGGTATGGAGGTAGCTTTTGAAAATCATACTAATGTGCACGAAGCAGTACTAAATGGTACTAAATTCGATACAATTTGTATTTGCGTGAACAGATTGCTGTTGGAGTGTAGGATTGAGGTAGTTTTGGAAATGCGTACTTATGGAAAAGTGCTAAATGGAACTACGTTGGCTACAATTTGGAGTTAGGTGAACTGATAGAGCAGATTTATGAAAGTAGTTATAGGAAAGTCGTGTACGAAAAGTGCTAAATGGTACAAAATTTTGTACATTTTGGTATTTGCTATATGGTACAGAATTTTGTTTTTAGTATTATAATTGGTTTCAGAGGAAGAGATAATGCTGGAAAAGTGAATTGCGGTTGGTATTTATGTTGAATATTAGGAAGTAATTTTTGAAACGTTTACCTACATATGTGTACGAAAAGTTTGGTAACATGTTGGTACCAAAACCATTTTGGTATTGTGTATACGGTTAAAGTGAGAAATACATACTATAGGGGAACGAAAAGTACTAAATGGTACTAAATTTGGCGTTGGTTGTAGGAACAAAGCTTGGATTATATAATTTGGACAAAAAACTACGAAATGGAAAAATATTTGTTAAGAAGATCATTCTGATATTTGAGATAAAGTTCGGAGTTTGAAAATTTGTACTGAATATTGTTCTATTGATTTTATGTTAACGCGAAGGCGTTTCTAAGTAATGTCCTGGAATTATGTAGTCAAACGTGAAGTATCTTTTCAAAAAAATTTTTTGTTAATTTGAAAATGTGGTCCAATGCGACAATTTTGTAAAGTAGAAGGTTTTTGCCCCCTGATAATAAAAAGGCCTAAATTGAAATGCATCTGTTTTTTTCTAACCTTTCATGCCACAAATTCCGAATTTCGGTCGGAAAATGCGCATAAAATCTTCAAAATACTCTAAGTCTTCAAAATATCTCTTTTAATAAAAGTGGATTGAAGTAGAAATTTTTTAAATGAAACTTTTGTATCCCCTGAGTATTCAAGGTCCAAATTTAATGAAAATTTGGTAATATAGATTTTTTCTATTTTTAAAATACACTAAGTCGAGGGGTACCGTTATATGGTGATATATGAATTTTTGTGGCCATTTTGAATGCCGAAAATTAGGTTCGTAGAATTTTCGGGTTCTTGGCGAAACCGCTGAAGCTAGAACATTTAATTGTTGTGAAGGGATGAGATAAAGTTTAGTGTTTGGAAATTCGTACTGGGAGGGAATGCTGTTTTAGTGAAGCGGTAAAACCGGAAGTCAAGTCTGAAATTAGCAATATGAGTCGCTGTTGGTGTATGTCTGCGATATGAGGTCGTAGTTTTGGTAATTCGAAATAAAAAATATGGTAGGGGTGCGATACGGCAGATATTTTTTTTTTTTTTTTTGGGAAATTTTAACTACAGTGTACAGTATTAAAAGGAATTAAATCGATTAAATATTGAAATTAAAAATAGGTTTTAGTACAACAGAATCGCCAGTGTTCACCTCTTCCATATTAAATATTGTTCATATATATTTTATTCCCTTTCCGCATACGAAGTAGCGGGCATATGCTAGTATTAGATATTTAGCCTTCTTTGGGGATTCAAAATATTCCCAAATTACCCCAAATGCCTAAATTATCTAATCTAATCCAAAACAAGTAAAAAAGTATCAGTCGGCTTTGCCGACAGAGATATACCCTCAGCCTGTGTATATTGAAACAATTTTTTCCAAAAAACGTATGTATTTAGGGGTTTTATAAATTTTGGGAATTTGAACCGACCAAAATGTTCATTAGGATTAGGGATCAAAAGTTTTGCGGAGGAGATACTAAAAGGAATGGATCTACATTGACCATTATGGAAGTGGATCTTCAGCCATGTGGTGTCATATGGGGGATTTACACATTTCGGGATGTTTACTCAAGAAGCATGGACTTGCCCCCGAAAAAACGTTTACCATGGTAATTGAGGCAGCGAATGCAAGTTGCTTCAACAAAAATCAAAGTGCTTCGATAGCAGGTCTTAAAGTGAACTTATCCGAAATTTTGTGTGGGAGGTACCGGATGGATTGGACAAATATAGTCCATATTTCAACCTGATGTATATCTAGTAAATATATTAGGATGTGTAAAGTATTTACCAATCCGGCCTCTCCCTTTAAAGTTCCCGTATAAACAAATTTTCCGAATATTTTTGAAGTGGGAGTGGACCGATATGGCTTATCTTAAAGCTTAGACTATGTTTGGACAAAATATTACTAAGGCCAAATTTTGGACCGAATCGGCAGATCCGTTCGAGAGTTATCTTGCGCTCCAACCACTACACACGGTTTAATAGGGTTTTTTGTAACTTTCAGGCTATTTTCTCAGGAAGTATGGACTTGCCCCTAATGAAACTTACAGTGTCGTATAGAGGACAGCGAATACAACTTGCGTAAACAAAAATCAAAGCGATTCGAGACCAGGTCCTAAACTGAACTTTTCCGAAATTTTGTGTAGGAGGTACCCGAAGGAGTGGGCCGATTGAGATCATTTTGGAACCTAATCTAAGCTTCGCAGAAATTACACGATGTGCAAAGTATGGACCAAATCGGTTATTCCCTACAAGAGTTATCGAGCGCACAAGTTTTGCGACAATTTTTGAACATTTGTGGGGGATGTACCTGAAGGATTGGACCTATATGCCCATCTTCGAACTTAAATCGAATCTGGACAAAATATTTCGATACCCAAAATTTGAAGCGAATCGATTGATCCGTTCGAGAGTTATCGTGCGCACCAGCCAGCCAGACAGACGGACGGTCGGACATTGCTAGATCTACTCAAAATTGTCTGAAACGGATATCGTACAAACATACTTGGGGTCTAAAACCATTATTTCTATGAGACACATTTTTGGTCGTATCAAAATGTAAATACCCTCTTTAGCCTAAAGGCTGAGGGTATAAAAATTTGTTCAGCCAGGTGAAGGGTAGAATCTACGGGGCTATATCAATGTGTGGACCTATCTTTACAATTTTTGGTGGAAACGTTTTGTAACTGCAGGGTACCTCAAAATACCGGAAATCGGGAAGTACCGTTATATAGGAGCTATACCAAAACTTGGACATATGTTGACGATTTTTAGTGGAGAAGTTTCGTGACCACTGAAAACTTCATATGTCAAATTACAGCTAGTTCGATTTTTGGTGGAGGAGTTTCGTGACCACTGAATACTTCATATGTCAAATTACAGCTAGTTCGGTTAAAATTTGTAGCTAAAATCCTCAAAATACCGAAAACCGGGAGGTACTGCTATATGGGGGCTATACCAAAACCTGGACCTATGCCCATAATTTTTGAAATATAAGTGTGTTGATCACCAAGAACCCTAAATATTATATTATTGATAATTCGGTTTGTAATACTGATACAATGATCGAACTTGACCTGTCAAACAAAAGACGCATCTTCCAAAATTTCATCATCATATTTCAATTTTTGTGGATGCTAGAGTGATTACCACAGACGGACGGACGGACCCTTTTGAAAAGGGAGCTCTTTAATCTTGGATTTCTAAAGGTTTTTAAATGTCGAATACCCATACATACAAACCTTTTTTGAATATGTTCGCTGGGTTATACCTTTACGTTAAACAATATTCTTTAAATCATCTTAACTCCTCTACCTATGTATGTATGTACGAGTATGTATGTACATATATCAAAATCATAACAAAACTGCGTGAGCGTCTGTAGTTTGGCTGCTAGTTAATATATCTAGATTAGAAGAATTGGACGAGTACAAAAAAATCAAAATTTGTATGAAAGAAATAGCGGTGCCGACATTCATGACTTGTCGGTTGTTATTTTGGTTTTTTTTTTCTAGCAACAAAGTTTACGTGTTTGCAAACAATTTCTGTGAAGAAGATAAACAAAATTAACGCATTTGAAAAGAAGACTTCTTTTGTGCATCTGTTTTTTCAATGATTCATGAGCGCGGTGTATTATCTTGTCGAACTACCTTAGCTGCGATAGATGCTTCATAATTTAGAACGCATGAAATTATCTAAATTTCTTTTACACACATTCGAACAAAGTGTTGGTAATGCAGCTTACGGTTTACGGCTCATCTGATGAGGGTTTAGAACATTTAAAGTTCAGAGTTTGGTTTGTGACTACTTTACCAGACTACAAAACCATCAATACCCCGGTTTGTGGCAACTTTGAACAAATTAAATAAGGTGGCCTTTGAACAAATTAAGTAAGGTAGCGAAAAACATATACTTATTTATGTATAGTCACTTTTGAACAATGCTCTCCATTACCAACCCACATCCATGTTAAAATGTTGCCCAAAATCTCCTCTTATTCGTATGCATCTACCTCCATTCAACTGTCTGTCATTAGCGAGATGATAGTAGATATATTACTCTGGCTGCCGTTCTTTATAATTGATGATGATTAAATCAATGCTACCGCGAATAGTTTATTTTTCTTTGTTACTTCTTTATGTGTCTGTCCATAGATCTTTTTATTATTCCTTATCTTTTAGAATTTACGGCTACCCATATTTTTTCACGCAATTTTTCATTTACACGCTCTCCACTCTTCTCTGTGCTGCATTGTTTTCCTCAACGTCCCATATAAATGTTCTTATGCAATTCATTCTTCTTTGCCAATTCCATTTATGAGCTGCATAGCTGTGGATATGGAGCTGGTCTTTATTAAGCCATTTGATCTTAAGAGTGTGCAATGATGCCCGTTTTAACATTGCAACTTTTGATCTTTGGCAAGAACTTGTAGCCCTTTGTGAACTTCACTCTTGTTGCGGCGAACACAGGTGGAATTTTATTGGTGCGCCAATGTTTAAAAGAAATTCCGCCGGATGATGCGATAGCGCCAGCTTCATTAATAATGATGTTTTCTTTGGTAGATCATTTACACTACTGTGTGTGGAAAGGGTGCATGCATCATCGTAACGTATACTATCCACGACCATTTTATAATGGAAATTGCTCTGGCTATGCGTAGCAAATAATTATTTAATAGTAATTTGTTGTTGTTGTCTTCTTTATCGTTGTCTTCTCATAGCATTAATGATATTTTCTCAAATTGTTTTCTGTAATTTTCTGGCATTAAAATAATTTTAATTTGTTGCAATTGTTGTTGGCGAATTCCTCCGCACAGGCTCTCTATGGCATGAGGAACAATATTCGCAATGTTGTTAAATTAGTTTTGGACATGGGAACAATTCTAACATTGGAAAGTTCGAAATTTTCACCTCCGTTAATGAAAATGTTGGAGAAAAATTTAGGAATAGAAATTTTTGTTTGAAAAATAACAAGTAAAAAAGTATCAGTCGGCTTGAAACACTTTTTCACAAAAAACTTATGTATTTAGGGGGTTTCAAAATTTTGGTCGTATGAACCGACAAAAATTAAAAATGGACTTGCCCCTGAAACAAATTTTATTGCTTCAACAAAAATCAAAGTGATTCAATAGCAGGTCTGAAAGTTAACATATCCAAAATTTTGTGTGGGAGGTACGGGATGGAGTGGACAAATATAGTCCATATTCGAACCTTATCTATATCTGGTAGATATTATGAGAATGTGTAAAGTATGGACCAAATCGGTCACTCCCATCAAGAGTTATCGTGCGCACAATTTTTCCGAATATTTTTGAACTTTTGTGGGGTAGGTACCTGAAGGAGTGGACCGATATGGCTTATCTACGAACTTAAACTAAGTTTGGAAACAATATTACGAAGGCCAAATTTTTGGCCGGAATAGGAATTTCCGTTCAAGAATTATCTTGCGTTTCCACCCATAAACATGGTGTCATAGGGTTTGTTTTTCAACTTTCAGGCTATTTTTTCAGGAAGTATGGACTTGCCCCTGAGCAACTTGTACCTTCGTATAGGGGACAGTGAATACAAGATATTACAACAAAAATCAATGCGATTCGAGAGCAGGTCTTAAACTGAATTTTTCCGAAATTTTGTGTGGAGTTTACCGATTGAGTCCATATTGGAACCTCATCTAAGTCTGGTAGAAATTTCATAATGTGCAAAGTATGGAACAAATCGGTTACTTCCTTCAAGAGTTATCGTTCGCACAAATTTTCCGATCATTTTCGAACTTTTGTGGGGGAGGTACCGGAAGGAGTGGATCGATATAATCCATCTTTGAACTTGAACTAAGTTTGGAAAAACACGGCGTCATAGGGTTTTTTGTAACTTTCAGGCTTATTTCTCAGGAAGTATGGACTTGCCCCTAATAAAACTTACAGCGTCGTATAGAGGACAGCGAATACAACTTGCGTAAACAAAAATCAAAGAGATTCGAGACCAGGTCCTAAACCGAACTTTTCCGATATTTTGTGTGGGAGGTACCCGAAGGAGTAGACCGATTGAGTCCATATTGGAACCTCATCTAAGTTTGCTAGAAACTACACGATGTGCAAAGTGTGGACCAAATGGGTTATTCCCTACAAGAGTTATCGTGCGCACAAGTTTTGCGACAATTTTTGAACATTTGTGGGGGAGGTACCTGAAGGAGTGGACCTATATGGCCTATCATCGAACTTAAATCGAATCTGGGCAAAATATTTCGATACCCAAAATTTGAACCGAATTCATTGATCCGTTCGAGAGTTATCGTGCGCACCAGCCAGCCAGACAGACGGACAGACAGACAGACAGACGGACGGACATTGCTAGATCTACTCAAAATTGTCTGAAACGGATATCGTACAAACATTTTTGGGGTCTAAAAACATTATTTCGATGAGGCACATTTTGGGTCGTATCAAAGTGTAAATACCCTCTTTAGCCTAAAGGCTGAGGGTATAAAAATGGTAGGCTCAAGCAAGTAAAAAGTTTTCTACCCATTCAGAATCCGAAATACCACGTTACAGTCATTCCATTGGGCCAATGCGTGTACAATAGAGTTGTTTAAAAAATCGATATCGACGGCACACCCCTAAATACCTAATATCTGCCGTTTCGGTGTCGTAAAGAGGTTAAAATCTTTAACATACTGAAAATCGGGAGATACCGTTCTATGGGGGCTATATCGACACCTGAACCTATACTGGAGAAAAATTTAGTAGCCCCAAATACCAAATTTTAGCCACATCGGAGAGATAATTTTTTTTAAAACCTTCAAAATACCAAATCGGGGTGTACCGTTCTATGGGGGCTATATCGAAAAAAAAAATTTACAGCAAAATAAGACTACGGCCTGAATTTGCCTTTTGGATCACCTTATTAAATTTGCCTTGGTTTTTAGCCTAAGCGTACACAGGACAGTTTGATATACGACCATGTGTTGGGTTGTTTACAGTGGCTTCATTGAGGCACCTCCAAAACATGGTTTTGAACGTTTTTACAGCATTTTCTGGCGATTGCTGCTATTTTTCGGGTTCATACGCATATTTCCATGATTCGTCACCTGGATCCATCTTATATGCTCCGATAGACAGGGGATCCATGAATTTGGTTGAAGATTTGAAGTTGGTCGTAGGTTAAAACATCTGGTCTCCAGCTTCACCCCAGTGAATGAAAGACTCGGATGAAAGCTAAGTTTTTCAACATCGGCCTTATTTGCGCTCATGCTCCCATTGAAGACAAGGACGAGCAGGCCAAAGATATACTTGACGAGCGCTTAGAAGAAACATATGACCGGTGTCTTGCCCATGACATTAAAATTATTCTATGCGATTTTAATGCCAAATTGGAAAGGAGAATAACTTTAGCCAAGCAGTTGTGAAATTCAGTGTCCATTGTGAAACATCTGGCAATGGAGTGAGGGTGATAGGCTTCGTAGCGGCAAAAGCATGGTAGCATTACTAGCTTTAAGCATCTCGACATTCATAAAGGTACCTGGTTGTCTCGAGGCTAAAAAGCAAGAAATAAATTTGACGACGTTGTGATACTTAGAAGACATTTATCGAGCATGTTGGAGTCGATGAATGATCGCTCCGAGGTACACACATAGAATCATCATCACCACCTTGGTGTAGCAAAGGTACGTACCCGATTAAACGTAGAAAAGGAAGTACGAACAGACACAACACGGAAGTTGGACATCGGTAAGCTGCGATCACAATAGGTAGCCACCGAATATACCCCTCAACTGTTCCAATTGCGCAGCACAATGGCAAAATATTACCCACTCTATGCAAACAGCCACAAAATTCATACTTGAATACCAGAGACCTCCACCTAGGAACGCATGGTATGACCAAAAATGTCGCCTGCTACAGAAGAGAAAAATGCGGAATAAAGAGCTACTCTACAATCAATAGGAACGCATAGCACACGGGAGAGGTATCGGGATAAGAGTACAAACGCATTTTCCGCAGTCAAAAGTGGGTAAAAGAAAAGCGGGAGTGTAAAAAAATCGAGATGTACGAGAGCCAGAATGAAATCCAAACATTCTACAAAAGAGTGACACATCAAACGGATGGCTTTGGTGCAGGCACATCCCCTCGTAGAGGCCAGCAAGGTGATTTGGTACCATATACAGATAGTTTTCTCAGGATATGGAAATACGATTTTTCTAAACTGTTTGTTTCCAATACTACCAAAGACGATGAAGATACCACAGATCAATTCCCAGAATGTGACATTGAATGTATCCTGCCGGCCAAGTTGAGGTAAATATAGCAGAAAAACCTGCTGAAGAATAATAAGACAGCAGGAGCCAATGGCATGCCAGCCGAGCTGTTCAAAACTGAGGGCGACATACTGATAAGGTGTATGCATCAGTTGGTTAGCACCATATGGCAGGAAGAATGTGTATTCCGCGATTGGAACGTGAGCATCCTGTGCCCCGGCCACTAGAAATGATATAAGACTGTGTGCTCAAACTATAGAGACATAAGGTTGCTCCCTATTGTTTATAGGCTAGTGTTAGTAATATTGTGCGAACGGCTATAGAATATGTTCAACGAAATAATTGGTCAGTAATAATTCTGATTTAGACCTGGCAAATCTACCATTGATGATATATTTACCCTGCGGCCTATCCTGGAAAAGACCCAATAGATGCAGATCGCCACTTACCATACTTTTTTCGCTTATAGAGAACGCTTCGACTGCCCCTTACGTTCATAGGTATTCCAAGCCATCCCCACAAAGCTAATTCGGCTTTTTAGGATGACATGAACTGATACCCGGTCCTCAGTTAAAATAGGAAAGAACCTCTCTGACCAGTTTAGTACCAAAATAGGTATCAGACAGGGAGGCAGCCTTTCGTGTGATGTCTTCAACATCCTGTTAGAAAAGATTATACAAGATCCAAGCGTTAAAAGATATTGCACAATATTCACCAATAGATTCATGTTACTTGCATATGCCGACGACATTGACATCATGGGTCGATCAGTAAAAAAAGTAACTCATACCTCTAAGTAGGTCAAAGGTTATTCTACTTTAAAAACAAAGCCACAACTCACAAAACACTGATACTACCCGCGCTAATGTATCGTTCCGAAGCCTGAATATTTGCGCAAGCAGATAAGACAATGGTGGGTGTGAAGCAGCGTCAGGCACCATACTCTTCTGTTGCATACTTTACGGGGTGTCATTGTGTGAGTGCATGCTTTTTCAAAGGGTTGAATTGTGTGTACGAAGAGAGCAACGTTAAATAAGCGCACGTGGGCACTCTCTCGCCTGAAGCTGGTATGAAGAAGAAATCTTCGAAAAAATCTACAGTTGACGCTGAATATCGACGTCGTATGAACCACGAGCTGTATAGTATATACAGCGACATCAATATAGTTTGAGAGAAGAATTTGTGAAAATTCTGCAATGAACCACCAGTTGTATCGGCTATATAACGTCATTAGATACATAATTTTTTTTGGAAAATGATTTGAATTGTTCTCCCGGTATTCGATCTGTCCGACGATGAATATCTCAATTAACACAGTATGAGGGAATATCGACAGATACTGTTTTACCTGGTGCCATTTAGTGATCAGTTGGTACTTAAAATATCTTATGAAGTCCATTTGTAGAAGTCGGTTAAAAAATAATATTCACAAATATTCTTAAACAAGTAAGAACGGCGTTAAGGCGTTAAATTGAGTACACAAACTTCAAAATACCGAAAAATTGAAGGCTATATGAAGACATGGACCTATACCGGCAAATTTCAGGTGGAGAGGTTAATGCCCCCAATGAAGACTAAGTACCAAATTTCAACCATTTCTGTGGGGAATTGAGACATCAACCTTCAAAATACCCAAAGTTGAGAGGTATCGCTTTATGGGGGTTATATGAATTTGTGGATCTATACGGACAAATTTCATTTGGAAAGTTTAATACCCCCAAAGAAGTCTAAATAACGAATTTCAGCCATTTCGGTGGGATATTGAGGCATCCTCCAAAATACCGAAAACTGGGATGTGCCGTTCTACGGGGGATATTTGAATACGTGGAAAAATGCCGACATATTTAGAGGGGAAGACAAAAGCTGTGTTCCTTTACTTACCTGAGGTTAAAATTTTTACCATATGTTACCATTTTTATACCCTCAGCCTTTAGGCTAAAGAGGGTATTTACACTTTGATACGACCAAAAATGTGCTTCATCGAAATAATGGTTTTAGACCCCAAGTATGTTTGTACGATATCCGTTTCAGACAATTTTGAGTCGATCTAGAAATGTCCGTCCGTCTGTCTGTCTGTCGGTCTGTCTGGCTGGCTGGTGCGCACGATAACTCTCGAACGGATCAATCGATTCGGTTCAAATTTTGGGTATCGAAATATTTTGTCCAGATTTGATTTAAGTTCGAAGATGGGCCATATCGGTCCACTCCTTCAGGTACCTCCCCCACAAAAGTTCAAAAATGTTCGGAAAAATTGTCCGAATGATAGTTCTTGAAGGGAGTAACCGATTTGGTCTATATTTTGCATATCGTAAACATTCTACAAAAGGAAAATGAGGTTCCAATATGGTCTCAATCGGCTCACTCCTTCGAGTACCTCCCACACAAAATTTCGGAAAAGTTCAGTTTAGGGCCATCTCTCGAATCACTGTGATTTTTTGTTTTAGCAACTTGTATTCACTGCCCTCCATACGACGGTACAAGTTTCATTAGGCGCAAGTCCATACTTCCTGAGAAAATAGCCCGAAAGTTGTAAAAAAAACCCCTATGACACCGTGTGAGGTGGTTGGAGCGCAAGATAACACTAGAACGGATCTGCCGATTCGGTCCAAAATTTGGCCTTAGTAATATTTTGTCCAAACATAGTCTAAGCTTGAAGATAAGCCATATCGGTCCACTCCCTCATGTACCTACCCCACAAAAGTTCAAAAATGTTCGTAAAACTTGTTCATACGGGAACTCTTAAAGGGAGAGGCCGAATTGTAAATACTTTACACATCCTAATATATCTACTAGATATACATCAGGTTCAAATATTTGTCCAATCCATCCGGTACCTCCAACCCAAAATTTCGGATAAGTTCACTTTAAGTCCTGCTATCGAATCACTTTGATTTTTGTTGAAGCAACTTGCATTCGCTGCCTCAATTACGATGGTAAACGTTTTTTCCGGGGCATGTCCATACTTCTTGAGTAAACATCCCGAAGTGTGTAAATCCCCCATATGACACCACATGTAGTGGCTGATGATCCACTTCCATAATGGTCAATGAAGATCCATTCCTTTTAGTATCTCCTCCGCAAATCTTTTGATCCCTAATCCTAATGAAGATTTTGGTCGGTTCAAATTCCCAAAATTTATAAAACCCCCAAATACATACGGTTTTTGGAAAAAAAAAATTGTTTCAATATATACAGGCTGAGAGTATATCTCTGTCGGAGAAAAAGTCGAACGCTAACAAAACTAAATTAAAAACTGTGAAATAAAAGACAAAAGTTGATTTTTTTATATTTCTTTTTGACATTGCTGCCAGATCTTCCATTTTTCCGTTCCTTTACTTTTCTGGTAAAAATGTCCATGAGAGATCAATTTTGGGCAATTTTGACACTTTCCTCTTTTACCACCCTTACCATTAAAAAAGCAAAGAAACAAAGCTTAAATATCTAATTTCTGCCAATTCGATGGGATATTGAGACCACAACTTTTAAAATACCGAAAATCGGCAGGTACCTTTCTATGGGGGTTATATAAAAGAGTGGACTTATACTGACACATTTCAGGCGGAAAACATTCCCCCAACGGAGACTAAATACCAAATTTCAACCATTTCGGTGTGATATTGAGGCCAAACCCATCAAAATACCGAACATCGGGAGGCGCCGTTTATTTGGCCTATGTATATGAAGACGAGGACCTATACTGATAAATTTCAGGCGGAATGTGTTATACCCCAAACGAAGACCGAATACTAAATGTCAGCCATTTCGGTAGGATATTGAGGCAACAACCTTCAAAATATCGAAAAACCGTTTATGGAGTCTATATGAAGACGTGGACCTATACCGACAATTTTCAGGTGGAAACCTTAAAACTTGGGGTATTAACTACCAAATTTGGGCCATTTCGGTGGGATATTCAAAATCTTGAGGTATCGTTCAATGAAAGCTATATGAAAGCGGGGACTTGTACCGACAAAATTGGGTGGAAAGTTTTATACCCTTAACGACGACTAAGTACCAAGTTTCAGCCTTGCTGATCAAGAATATATATAGTTTATAGAGCCTCCGACGAATATTTCGATGTGTTACAAACGGAATAACAAATATAAGTACACCCTCCATATTATGGGGGAGGGTATAAAAGCCCACATTTAAATGTCGATTCAGCCTTCAGCTTCCACAACTATACCAACATAATTTTATGTGTCTCTCTGATTGTACTCAAGTTTTCTCTTTTTTCTTTTTATTTCCAGGGTAAGTCAGTCTGATTGCGATTTTTAATGGATGTGGAATTTGGAATAGACGTAAGTAAAATAATTTTGAATTTGTGCAAATACTATTACCGCTAAATATCATCATCATGGAAAAATTCTGAAACTGCTAGTTTAATTAAGGATATAAAATTGCATAAAACTGTAATGTACCTCTCCTGTCTGGCCTATTTGTTTAGTTGGTGCAGTCGAAAGTAACCAAATGAGGCCAGACGATGTCTCATTGCATTGCTGGCCAGAAAAAAGCAAAAAAAAAAAAAAACGGCGTAAGGAAAACGGGGAAACTTTATTTTATGGTTAACTGTTTCTCAGTTTTTGGGGGTTGTTTGTTTACAAACACAGCGTGCAAATAACGTGAAATGCAAATCATTATTAATGCCAAGTTTTTTTATTTTGTTGTTGTTGTCTGCTGCAATGTTTTCTTATGTCTGGCTGGTAGCGTCCTCATAGCGCGGTTGTGGTGATGGTGTTGCTTGCTGGTTGTTAATATTTGTCTGGCCTGACTTGGTTAATAAGGAAGAAAGAATACCTAACCCCATGTCTCGCCGGTGTCCAGTAATTTAACGATATCGTCGTCGTCGTTGTTGTTGTTATTTGTTGCCAAATTTCGCATTTTCTATAACAACAGACAGACGACCACCACCAGTTTTTTTTGTTTTTGATATCGTTAATTTTCATTCACATTTGTTTTTTCGTATTTTTTACTCACACTGATATTCTTACCTTTGCCTTATATATTTTGTTGATTATTTTCCGAGTATTTAGAGCGTAAAGTCAATTAAAAAATAAAACGAAACAACAAAAATACCACAAAATTTACACTACTGGAAAAGGGCTGTCCTATAGATACAATAGAGTTTTGTTAAATGAATGTATAAAACGGCACGGCGGCGGTGTCTTAGTCCCTGTTTAGCAGGTAACATTTTTTGTTTTTAATTAAAAAGCTAAACTTACTTCCGAATCTATATTAACAATCTTATTGTGCGAATATTGTATTAACTTCCTTCTCAAATTATCGTATGTTCCAGTTTTGTTCCACTATTTTTCGTTCATTCATTCATTACCGTAATGAATGAATAAATAGTACTGAGAGAACTATCCAAATAAAGTCCACAATTTAACCGCGAACAGGTCTTAATCTGTTCCTAAGCCTAAATATTTGAACTTTTGAGGAGGAGGTACCAGAGGAAGTGGACCAATATAGTCCATATTTTATGTGCAAAGATTGCACTAATCAAGGACCGTAGGGTCTTTTCAGCTTCAGGGCAATTATCTCAGTCAGTATGAATTTAACACCAAAACTGCCTGCTGAAAAAATTTTCAAAATTATTCTGAACTGCACATTTGCGAAAACCTTATAAATGTTGTGTGGGATGTACACGAAAAACTGGACCGAAATAGTCCAAATTCGAACATGAAATAAATATTGCGATGCGAAAAGGATGGAGAACTATAAACCACTCCTTTCGGTAGTTATTGTGCAAAAAAAAAAAAACACTTCAGTTGGTCACCGTAGAATTTTTTGAGCTTTTGGGTCATAATGTTGGGAAGCATGGACTTGCCCACAAAAAAATGTATCATTACCCAGCAAAAATGCTCAATACAAAACCCCCTACTAACCCATTATTTTAACAAGGGTATGTCGCGCGAAATAAGTAGTTATTTTTTGGCCACGTATATAACAGGGTAAATAAGCAGTTACTAAAAGTCGCGACTATTTATGTAACTACTTGTTTAAGTGGAAAAAACAGTTACTTACAAGCAGAGAAAAAATATTTTTCGCTTTTGTTGGAATAACAATATCTATTTTGGTTCCAATTATTCATTTGTTTTGTTCAAGCATTGCAATTGCAAATCCAAAAATAACATTGCTCCAAACATACAAAACAAATTCCTCAATATTGTAAAAATCATTGACAATACCTTTGGTAGGAACTATCATAATCTAGAATTTTTACAAAAACTATTGACAGACCAGGAAGCCTGTTACTCCAATTTTTTATTTGACCGTATATAATTCTTGTATACACTTTCCACATAACTTTGGTATAAATGTCACGTATAACATTATAGCATTGACAAACACTACACATGACCAGAGACTAAAATTGTCGAAGAAAAGATAATAATATTGTTCAGCAGACAAAAACTATTGTTGGATATGACAAAAACAATTGTTGCAATTAACAAAAACGATTGTTGGACTCACAATACTAAATGCGGAATCTAACAATATCATTACAATACATATTTTGCTCTTCGAATATTGTTGGACCAATCATATTTTTTCTCTGCGTGTACTTGTTAAATATAATGGATAGTGGGGGTTTTGCTGGGTGTAATCAGCTTCATATGGACTTCCTACGATGAAAATTAAAAAAATATATAATCATTAATAAGCCGTTAAACTGCATCTAAGCGAAAATGTTGATCTTTTGTGAGGGAGGTATCCCAAAGTTATGTCCAATATAGACCATATCGGAACTTTAATTACGCTTCGAAGAATTTTTACGAATTAAAAATTTTTGAACTAATCGGATACTGAATTAGAAAGTTTTAGTGTTCATCAGTAGAGCTGGAAAACTATCGATGATCGGACTACCGTTTTCATCACTGCAGTAAATCTTTGTTTACATTGGTCTCAGAAGCAATTATATTTTAAATAATTCGCGACAGATAACCCTAATAGCTTGTTTTGGTGACCGACGTAACGTTTCTTTTTAGACAGCAATAAACACGATAGTCGGACTATCGATAGTTTGCCAGCTCTTTTTATCAGTCATTTGATTTGGTAACGGAAAGGTAATTTAGAGCTTCTGGGGCATTATTTCAGGAAGTATGGACTTCACTCTGAAGAGATATTACGACGCTAATGATAGGTGTGGACTTCACCCAGAAGAGATATTACAGCAGTAATGATAGGTAGCCAACACAAGGTCATCATCCTCTCATCCGTCTACATGCCGGTCGAAAGCCCATACCAATATGTAGAGGGGCACGTTACGGAGATGCCTCATAATCCTAGGATGTGACGCTAATGCTCACCATTTCCACTGAGGTAGTAGCGACACAAATGCCAGGGTCCGTATTCGAGTTTATTTTGAGACATAATCATAGAATATGTAACCGGTGTGGATGAGAGCACTTTTAACAAGTAAAAACGGCGTTAAATTCGGTCGGGCCGAATTTGTTATACCCTCCACCACAAGTTGTATTGAAGTAAAATGGAATAATTTGTTTCTTTTCGTGAATGAAGAAGACTTAATACTAGATTTCAGCAATTTCGGTAAAACAATGTGAGGCACCATTCCATGGGGGCTATTTCAAAACGTCGATCTATACCGACAAATTTCTTACGGAAAGTTTTTAGGCTCAAAGAAGACTAAATACCAAAATTTCCTATATTTCGGTAAGAGAATGTGGCTAAAACTTAAAAAATACCGAAAATAAAGAAGTACGATATAGGATATAGGAAGGCGTGGACCTATACTGATAATACTCTTCTGGAATATTTTATAACTCTTGGAAGATGAAATAACGAATTTCAGCCATTTCGGTTGGATATTGACGTTGCAATTTTCAGTATTACAAAAATCGGGAGGTACCGTTCTATGGGGACTATATCGAAACATGGACCTATACCGACGAATTTTAGTCAGAAATGATGCACTATGAAAGCGTGGACCTGTACAGACATATTTCTGGCGAACAGTTTTATATCACATTGAAGACTTTTGGTGGAATATTGAAGACACAACCTTCAAAATACGAAAATTCGGGAGGTACCTTTCCATGGGGGCTATATGAAGGCGAGAACCTATACCGACAAATTTAGAGGGGAAGTTTGAGTACCCCCAACGAAGTCTAAATACCAAATTTCACCCATTTCGGTGGAATATTAGGGCCACAACGTTCAAAATACCGAAAATCGGGAGGTACCGTTCTATGGGGGCTATATGAAGGCATGGACCGATACCGACAAAGTTCTTGGGGAAAGTTTTATACCACCAAGGTAGACTAAGTACCAAATTTCAGCCATTTCGGTGTGATAATGAACCGAAAACCTTCAAAATACCGAAAATCGGGAGGTACCGTTTATGGGGGCTATATGAAGGTGTGGACCGATACCGACAAAATTCTGGGGGAAAGTTTTATACCCCTAAAGAAGACTACGTACAAAATTTCAGCCATTTTGGTAGGATAATGAAGCTAAAACCTTCAAAATACCGAAAATCGGGAGGTACCGTTCTATGGGGGCTATATGAAGTTGTGGACCGATACCGACAAAATTCTGGGGGAAAGTTTTATACCCCTAAAAAAGACTACGTACCAAATTTCAGCCATTTTGGTAGGATAATGAAGATAAAACCTTCGAAATACCGAAAATCGGGAGGTACCGTTCTATGGGGGCCTTATGAAGTTGTGCACCGATACCGACAAAATTCTGGGGAAAGGTTTTATACCCCTAACGAAGACTACGTACCAAATTTCAGCCATTTTGGTAAGATAATGAAGCTAAAACCTTAAAAATATCGAAAATCGGGAGGTACCGTTCTATGGGGGCTATATGAAGGTGTGGACCGATACCGACAAAATTATGTGGGAAAGTTTTATACCCCTAAGGATGACTACGTACCAAATTTCAGCCATTTTAGTAGGATAATGAAGCTAAAACCTTAAAAATATTGAAAATCGGGAGGTACCGTTCTATGGGGGCTATATCAAAACGTGGACCGATATATCCCATTTTCAATACCAACCATCCTGCATGTAATAAAAACTTCTGTACCAAATTTTGACTCTCTATCTTTAAAATTGCGAGCTGTATCTTGATTTCAACAGACAGACGGACGGACTGACGGACGGACGGACAGACGGACATGGTCAAATCGACATAGAATTTTATGCTGATCAATAATATATATACTTTATAGGGTCTCCGACGAATATTTCGATGTGTTACAAACGGAATGACAAATTTAATTATACCCTCCATATGGTGGAGGGTATAAAAAGAGAACCAGGGAGGAGGTTATCTCTATAACTCTCATTAACAGAGACAAATCCCTAAACATTAAAGAGTGCTGCTTTTCTGATCACCGGAAAATACTCTTTTCGACAACCACCACATAGAAATCCACGGAAAACTGATTGGAAAAAATTCACTGAACT
The DNA here is from genome assembly GCF_047663935.1 of Musca autumnalis. Lineage (NCBI taxonomy): Eukaryota > Metazoa > Arthropoda > Insecta > Diptera > Muscidae > Musca > Musca autumnalis. The sequence continues at coordinate 124,765,181 of NW_027411866.1, read as the reverse complement.
AGTAAGCTCTAAACTGGGGATATCACATTACCCTTCAACAGCCGTTGATGTTAGTAGATAAGTGAATTTGTCACATGATTTCTTGTGGATGCCTATGGGACTGCCTGCCCATTTACTCACCCAGACAGAAGATGTCAAATGGTCTGGTGGTTGAATGATCTAACATATCTTAGGAAGATTAGCAGAGGGCTTTACAACATTGCCAATAGAACGAAGTAGTCCACATTTTGGAAGAACTACATACAAAGTGTCTTTCAATAAGTATGATAGTGAAATAAAGAAGCCTAAGCGCAGATCTTGAATCTACTTTAGCAAGGGAGTAATGAATGTTGCCATATTCCGTAGGGTACTCTTAAATGATCCCAAATCCATCAGCAGTATCAAACGGGAAGCTTGTCACTACGGCTCTATGGGGGGAGGTCAATGTGACATACATCCCCAAAGCAGGGAACCAATCAGCCAATCTTCTTTTTTATATTGAAAACCTTAGAAGGCTACTAAACTTTGGAATCAGGCCAGGCTTTCAAGTAATATTATAAAACCTGCTTAATATTCTTATATATTGGTGGAAGCCGTGGGTTTTATAGAGAGGAATATGGAAGGCTCAAAATATACGTTAGGAGCCTCTCTTGAAATAGGAGTTGTCAATAACGCTTATCTTGAATCCATCCATAATGCACTCGACACTGATCAATTGGATTAACGAAATGATCAGCATCACGATAATCAACTCAAATGTCGGTAACAATTCCATTCGGAAGTCTGACGACAGAGCACACTACAAGTTGGCGTTCTATCGCCACTGCTATACCAAATTACAAAGGTCTATCATAAAAATTGCGAGCTGTATCTTGATTTCAACAGACGGACAGACGGACATTGTTATAACGACTTAGAATTTTATCCTGATCAAGAATATATATACTTTATAGGGTCTCCGACGACTGTTTCGATGTGTTACAAACGGAATAACAAATTTAATTATACCCTCTATATTATGGCGGAGGGTATAATAATGAGTTTACGGCCGATTGGGGACTGAAAGCACAGGTCATCCATAGTACGTACAATTCTTACTTATGGTTCTCTGTTACGGTGGAATGATTAGAGAAAAGGGTGGCATCGCTACTAATCACAGGTGGCATGAAAAAATACTGTACAGGCGGTTGGCTCTCAATGTACTACTTGATGTTTTCCCGTTGAATATTGCAGTGCAAGAGCTGGCAGCCATAAGTGCTCTCCAGAGATGGTGCAGCTCCGAGTAAGTTCACTACGGTTATGGCTTTTTTACAGCTTCATATCCCCATATCATAGCGTGATGATTTTCTATAAAAGATTACATAAAATCTTTATTAAAAGGTGATTCGGCGGACAGTTTTGGAAGTAACTGTAAGCAGATAAACAAAAACATTGTTCCACAACATCCCATACGGGACAAGGGAGACTTCTCTCATATCAATGAGTGCACCCCGATTCATATTTAGCTCAATGATATGGGACCTACTGTTTATCGCCGAGTCCGAACGGCGTGTCCTAAGACACCACTTGTAGAGAAGTTTTTCAAGGCTGAAATACTCAGGAAATGTCGCCAACATTACTGAGGGGTATTTTGCCACCGTTGAAAAATGTTTGGTGTTGCCTGGCCGGGGAATCGAACCACCGACCTTCTGCGTGCAAGGCGGGCGTGCATACCATTGCACCACGGTGGTACCCACTGTAAGCAGATATATAATTGTAAATTAACTTTAGAACAACATGAGATAACCAAACTGACAAAACATTTGTTTCTCACTAATTTTCAATAATTCTGAGATATAATTAAAAAATCGAAATTTCTTCAATGGGGTTTGTGCATGACCTTTTCAATATTTATTGGCATAAATTTATTCAATCGTGCAACAGGAAATAATTTTTGAGATTTTTTTTTTCATTTCATAAATTTTTTCAAAAAAATATATTTTTAAAATCGATATGTGCGTGAAATTTTGTTATATTTCGATTGAAAAAACATTATGTTAATGATAAATAAACAAAAGTTCATCCATCCGTGCTACAGGAAACCTTTTTTGGGAAAAAATGTCAAAAAGTCATAACCCTAATATTCACTCAGCAATTTTACGACGATCTGGGAAGTGACTTTATATCACCTCAACTACACTTTGATGTAAAAATACTCCACAGGTAGGCCTGGACCTTTAATTTATTTCTGAATTTATTTTTATTTGACATGTTGGAAGACCTTTAAAATTTGGATATTTTGAAAAATAATTTGGTTTTGATTAACATTACGGTAATGACATTACCAAGATTAAGTTAACTCAGTTCCCCCTTTTTAGTTTAAGCCAAGTTAATCATCTATCTTTGCAGTTAACCAAGTTATTAAGATTTTTAGTTTATGGTCTCACCACATTGTGGTTGGTTTTTTTTTGTTTTATTATGTGTGGCAATTATAAATCACCGCTAAACGTTTAAAAGTGTTAAAATATTGACGTTGTTGTTGTTGCTCCTTATTTTGGTGGTATATCGTTGATTCTCTGGTTCGTCATTTCATTATGCAAATCATGAACAATCATGAGGAGAAAAAAAGCGCGAAAAAATGAAGAAAAACAAAAAAATACATACAACCATAACTAAGCTCTAACCATTATCATCGCCATCATCATCATCACGATCGTCATAATGATTACGATCATCACTCACCATTTTGATCATTGCCAAGTTGAACGATGATGGATCATGGTTGTTGTTTGAATCATCATAGTTTTGCCGTATTCTTTTCCAAACTTTAATTTGTTTTATATGTTATTGTTTTTTTTTGCTTTTGTATTTGCAAAATTAGTTTTTTTTTCTCTTCGCCCAGACCTTGACTTTGACTTTAAGTTTTAACATTTAATTAATTACCATAAAAGTTTAATATTCAATAGCTGTTGTTGCCGTCCGTTATTGTTCAAACTGATGTTAGTCAGTCTAGGAAAATAAATTATGATTTTCTATTAAAAAAGAGTTTCTATTTATTTCTCAGGCAGATGGAGTTATTTTTTCGTGTGAATATATAAATACAAAACTCCTCAGAATATTTTAATAGCCAAGGGGAGGTGGTTTTAATTGTCTAGAATTGTCAAGAATGGAAAATAGCATTTGATCGATTAGTTTGGTAAATATCCATTAAAAAATACCATAAAAGATGCTCAGGACCAGTCAACGGTTCATGTACCAAGGCCTTAACCCATTATTTTCCAGACTATGGGTAAAGCAAGTAGTTTGGTTTTGTAATATTTTAAAGAAATAACCCATTATTTTTGAGACAAATCGTAATGTAGAAGGTTCGGTTCATGTGGCCCCCATGCCTTTGGTGGGTAGATTTGATTTGCAGAAGACCAAATTATTTTGAAATTTTTGATACAGTTAAAAGAATGCAGGATTGTTTCTCACAATTCCAGCGATTTCCATGTTTGAAAAGTGAATACACTGCACTTGTATTCTCCATACGTTTACATAGACAAACCAATGCCTCCTTCCACATTTCACAAATGCAAATTGTAAATGCATTTGTTTAATATTTTCTTTATTTGTTAATTTTTTATATTTTTGGTACTGCATGTCTCTGAGAAAACACCGATTTTATTTTGGGGAATATTAAATCTGTTGATATGAGGGTTGAATGTGTTTGGTTTTGAACGTTTTTTTTTTTTTTTGGGATAACAACTTTTGTCCCAATTTTTTGGTAGTTCTTTTTTGTGCAATTTCATTCTTTACTACGTTGTCGTGTTGTAAAACAATCAGCTAAAAGGTGATGTGAGGGGAGCGGGAGATACACTTCTTCTTCTTCTGTATCGGCTTTATGGTGCTGGCGCTGGTGGTAATGTTTGGTGACTGAACTGGCAGAATAACATGTGAATTTGATGATTTTTATGATGAGATTTTGTGTGCATTGTTGTCAGCTTACAGGTTCGAGTGTTGTGTGTGTTTGTGCCTGTGTGAGTATAACCAAATACTTCTTTTTTTTTTTTGGTTAACCCCTGGTCCAAATGCATTTTAAGGGTAACAAGGGTGTGGTATACAAATGACGGTAAAAGAAAATCATAATTTTCCAATTAAAAACAAATCTGCTGTGCTAAGTGCCCACTAGTTTTTCGAAAAGGTTTATTCGAGGTCTATACAAGGTAGGTCAGTTAGACTAATTTATTGCCCTCAGAGGTACAGTATTTAAGTATTCAAACTTTAATGGAATATCAGTTCCAAAGGACAAAAAAGCTGTCCTCTTAGAGATGTAGTTCGAAAATATAGGCAAAAAACTGTAGAAACAACACCTGAGACAATTTTTGTTAAAGTGGTTTTATATCCAAAGAGATATTTCGAAACCAAATTACAATCAAGGAGGAATAAAAACATTTTTATACCCTCAGCCTTTAGGCCAATATGAGTATACGCATACTGATAGGATCAAAATGTGCCTCATCGGAATATTAATTTTAAACCCCAAATAAAAACATTTGTATGAAAACCGTCTCAGACAATTTTGAGTCTGTCTGGTAAGCACGATAACTCTCGAACGTTTTAAGTTATTTGGTCCAAAATGTATTTCGGTCCACTCCATAGGGTACCTTCGACCTTCTTAAAGGTATCAGTTACTTCTTTTACTGATCGACCTATGATGTTAACGTCGCACAGTGGTTCAGAATAGTTTTTTTCCTGGTCAAAACTCTGTATCTCTTGAACGGATATAGGTATTTTCATAATTCTTGTACGACAGAAGATTGGTATACCACATTGGGGGACTCCCACGAAAGTTTTCCAAAACAAACTTATAATACCCTTTACAATAGCGGTGTAGGGTATAATTAAAAAACTTTTTTTGGAAAAAATTTAAAAAATGTTCTTCAAAAAATTAAAATTTAAAAAAAAATTAATTTTTTTTCCAAATTTAAAAATACTCCTTGGGTTTTCATAAAACTCATATAATTCCTATAAAAACTTATATATTAAAAAATTTCCATTTGTGGAAAAAGGCTATAATTTATATGGGAAACGTTAGGGAAAAAACACAAATTTTAACCATGTAATTTCAAAAAATTTAAAATTGTATTAAACTGATGGAACGGGAATGGTAAAAAAGTATATATGGACTGAAAGACGACACTCTAGGGTAATGGTGAGCAAAACATAATTTAAGAGAATTTAACATTTGTCGTTTTTCATGGTTTTTCTAAATTGTTTTTTAATTGTGAAAACACAATTTTAATCTAAGATCGTGGATGAAATTATTTATTAAATAATAATTACAAAAAATACTTAAACGTCTGAGTTTTGTTGAATTAATAGAAGTAAGAGTATTTTACAGCAGCCACCAGTGGATGCCCGTGCACAGGGCTGCTCTAGGGCATCATTCTGTAAAAGGGGAACATTGTTTCACGCTGTTCCTTAAATTTCTAGTCCACCAAAATTGGAATTTCACTAACATTTAGTAACTGAGGAAAAATCAAATAGCTCACTCCTCGTAATCGGTACGGTAATTTATTGAAACGGTTCTTAAAGACAACAATCCTACCTACCTAACAAAAAAAAAAAAAAAAAAAACAATGAAGACAATTGCTCTGTTCCTTTACTTGCCTTAGGTTACTATTTCTTAGCATTTTTAACACGTTTGCGGACGTGAACGCTATAGCATTCATTTTCATGGTTACGTAAAATGACGTGAATGCTATAGCATTCTCATGCAAAGTCATTTTAGTCATTTACTTGTATACAATCGTAAGGTTTTGTGATTAATGTACATAATACGATTAATTTCATAAATATCCATAATATAATAAATAAAAAATTATATGAATATTAATAATTCTTTAATAAATACAAAAAAACTAATTTCGAAAAAAATGAGTGTAATTTTTTGCGTCCGCGAACTTGTTAACCTGCAAAGTGTTCCCTTACTTTAAATAGCATACAATTTAAATGACAGCAGTTTACCGCTTTTACCATTTTCTGTCATTGTTACAATTTTTAAAAGTAAAAGAACATACCAAAAATCTGTTATAGTTTCCGAGCAATGGCGTTTCTTTCTCCAGAAATTTGCAAAAATGACGTATTTTCCAAAATTGCGAAAAAATTTTCATCTTTAGGAGCACGCCACGCCCACACCTTCCAATATTTTGACCTAATTTTTTAGTTGCTTAATTTCAATATGTCTATTATCGAATCCCATACGAATCGGTGACGACAAAAAATTGGGGTCTTGGCCAGGAAAATCGATTTCTGAATCACTGTGCGTCGTCCGCAAAAGCAAGTAAAAATCGGCTATTGGTGTATATTGACATATAACCTTTTCCAGCAGGTTGTTTAAGAGAAAGACGGTCTCCTTGTCTGAAACCTCTTTTGGTACTGAACTGTTCAGAGAGGTTCTTTCCTAATATAACTTAAGACCGGGTGTCAGTTAAAGTAATCATACGAGGTAAACTAAAAAAGCTTCTTGCTTAACAATGAAAACCCGAATATTTACCATCAAAAATAGTTTTTTGTATTGTTAAGTTGTTTCCAGCATGATTTATACACTTTTTAATGCACTCAATTGTTGAAGCACTTTTTCCACTCCAATTGAGACACCTCCAAAACAAGGTCTCTGAATGGTTTTACAACATCTTCTGGCTATTTTTCGGGCTCACACGCATAGTTCCATGACTCGGACTTGGATTCATTTTATAAATGTCTTTTGAAGCAACGCGATCGTATTATTGTTTGCACCGCTCACCATGGGATCCAACGAGAAAAACCCCATTTCATGCAATATCAAATGTTATTTGGTGGCACAACGGCCGTTTTGGACGACCCTTACGATTTTCGTTTTTTTGCGTGTTTTATAGAGCTATAAGATGGCCCTTTATAGACATACAAATATTTGATTTGATCGATGCACTCTTGCTGTGATTATTTACGAAGAATGTTGTGAAAAATGACTGGAAGAAAATGTTCATAAGCAAATTCCATTTTTTTGCTAAGTAATTTTTTTAAGTCGCAGTAAACACACAACACATGATCGTATGTAAATGTGTCCTGTTAAACTTTCAAAAAAAAAAAAAATAATAATAAATAAAATAAAATGTCAAATGGCGTCTGGCGTCTGGCAACTCCGCATATTGCCTAGGCCAGAAACTTTTTTAGTTTCCCTTGTACAAAAATGAATGAGCTTTGCCGGGATACCAAATTCAGACTTGGCTTGGAATACCATTGAATGTAAGGGGCTGTCGAAGGCTTCTCTATAACCGACTAAAAGATGGTAAGTATCGATCTGCCTCTCTTGGGTTTCTTCCAGTATTTGCCACAGGGTAAATATTTGGTCAATGGAGGATTTGCAACGTCTAAAGCCTTAATTGTGTAGTTCAATTATTTTGCTGACCACAGGCTTTAGTCGGTTTTTTCAATATCACTTTAAGCCTTTACCTAATTAACTGCGTGTTGCGTGTGCGTTCAAAAAAACAAAAACAAAATACATGTATTTGTTTTTAATTTGAAATACATGTATTTTGTTTTTGTATTTTTGAACGCACACGCAACACGCAGTTAATTAGGTAAAGGCTTTATAAAGCAGAATTATTCCGCTATACATAGAGTACACAGTCTTATCTCCTTTCTTGTAGACGGCACTCAGGTTGCTGAGGTTCCAATCATCGGGTACGCGTTCTTCCTGGCAAATGGTGTTAGCTGTTCTTACACCATATCAGCGTGTCCTGGCCTCGAGGTATATATTGAATACGATCATCTGGGATTGGATCTGTGGTTTTAAACAGCTCGGCTGATAAGCCCTCGTCATGACCTCGAGGTATATATAGAATACAATCTTCTGGTATTGGTTCTGTGGTAGAGTTGTACAATCTAGTTCATTTGAAAGATCCAGTTCAATAGTTCAGCTCTTTTCACTGAACTAGGTCAGTAATTTAGTTCATAGTTCACTATTCAGTTCAATCATTCGGATCAGAATCGTTCATCTGCTCTTAATCGTTCACTTGATGAAAACACATACATACACCAAACAGGAACAAACAATAGAATAATGTAATTTAAAATATCACATTTAGATATTTTTATTCCATTCATAAAGATAGATTATGTTAGTATTAATTTAAAAAAACGTCCTTCATTTAGTTGGTTGGCAAAAAATCTTATATGTCAAGAAATTGTCATTGCGAAAAAGCTTTGTGCGCGTGTGTCTTTTTATTTTCTTTCTATCCAAAACAAGGCACATTGAATAGGTGGTAATGGGTTGGAAGTATTGGAATATGTTGTCTTATTGTTTTTGTATCTTCATTTTCGAACAGCTATTCCATATACCATGATCCAAAACATGAACAAACATATCAAATTACTAAGGCATCGCATAACACAAACGACGGCGTCACTTTATGCATTGAACGATATGTTGAACTAGATTGTGAATCGTTCGTTCGTTGATCGTACGGCTACAGACTGATTTTAGTTCAGTGAACTATATAGACTGATCTAGTTCATACGCTCTTTTTAATGAATGGTTCAATTGAACTAGTTCGTTCATGAACTGTACAACTCTAATATTCCTCGACTTCGCTAGTATTGCAAACCAAGAGTTTTAAAATATGCTCTTTCCATATCCTGAGCCCACTATATGTATCAGTGACCAAATTACCTTGCTGGTCTCTACTTTCTGGATCTTTTACATCTCGATCTTTTAACACTTCCGCTTTTCTATTCCTCTACATTTCCTGTGAAAAAACGTTTTTCCTCTCTCCTTTTCTCTCATGTACTATGCGGATTGCTACTGACTGTAACAGCACGATACTTCTGGTCATATTACGTGTTCTTGGTAGAGGTCTTTGGTATGCAAATATGGATTTTTACGGCTGTTAGCATGTCGTGAGCAATAATCTGTCACTGTTTTGGCATGTTACCGGAACGAGGAGTGCTTTAAAAAGGCGATTGGGCCAGTTGAGTGGAATATGCTATGGCTTTCTATTATGATTGCGGCTTACCGATCTCCAACTTCCTTGTTGTGTCTGTTCGTACTTTATTTGCTACGTCAAATTGTGCAACAAGGTGGTGGTCCGAATATGTGTTTGCTCCTCGGAACGATCGTACATCCAACACGCTCGATGAATGTCTTTCATCTATCATAACGGGATCAATCAATTGTTGTCTGGTCTGGAGAAAGCCAGATTCCTTTATGAATGTCGAGACGCTTAAATCTGGTACTGCTAACTATAACATCTTTCGCGACTGCGAAGTCTATTAACCTTATTCCGTTGCTAAATGTTTCACTGTGGAGACTGAATTTCCCGACTGTTGGGCCAAAGATATTCTCCTTTTCAAGTTTGGCATTATATCAGAACTGATTCCGATATAATTTATAACGCGTGGTTTTACCGAAGGCTGAGGTTAGCTCAGTCGTTTCCAGGGTCGACTTAAGGACCCACGAACCTTAAGTAAGAACAACAGTTAATTGTGCTTCAATGCTTTATTGATGCAATTACGTATATATGAATATTCAATGGTTTTGAGATTAGTCGGGGATGTAGTGTATCTCGGATGGATGCTTGTCGGCCCGATGATGATCGGTTATGGCGATGGGATTAGTGATAGTCGGTTGGCTGTCGGCTCGACAGTCGTCGGATAGGTGGATCGGCTCGGTGATATTTGGTTGTTGGTCGCTCGTCGGCAATCGTCGGATGTGTTGCTCGGCTCTGGGTAATCGGATGCCGTCGGATACGGTCGGCTCGTTGATAGTCGTCGGGTGTGTTTGCTCGGTTCTCGGGTGCGGTCGGCTTGTTGGTAGTTGTCGGCGATATTCTTCTCGGCAGTACTCGGCTCGGTGTTGGATCGACAATCGGCTGGGCGGCTTTCGGGTGATTGACCGTACTCGGCTGTTGAGGATCGGTTCTGCTACTCTGCAAAGAGAAGAGTCGGAAATGGTTAGGTAACGGAGCGAACAAATCGCAAGGAGCGAACGAATCGACAGGAGCGAACGAATCGGCAGGAGCGAACAAATCGCAAGGAGCGAACGAATCGGAAGGAGCGAACAAATCGCAAGGAGCGAACGAATCGGCAGGAGCGAACAAATCGCAAGGAGCGAACGAATCGGCAGGAGCGAACAAATCGCAAGGAGCGAACGAATCGACAGGAGCGAACGAATCGCAAGGAGCGAACGAATCGACAGGAGCGAACAAATCGCAAGGAGCGAACGAATCGGCAGGAGCGAACAAATCGCAAGGAGCGAACAAATCGCAAGGAGCGAACGAATCGCAGGCCGACGGCTGTTGCTAGGTTCGGTTCAAGTGACTGCGGACAATGCCACACGTCTTATCTTGTACTTCGTTTAACGACATCACTCGACAAATTCAGCGACGAAAACTAAACATCTTATCCATCCGGGTTTACGGAGTGAATGAGGTTTATTTGTAAGGCGAGACAACCAGGAAATACACTGAAGTTTAAATAATGTATGAATGGAGTTGTAATTATGCGCGAAGTTGGGATTAAGCATGCACTGATAAGGTAGTTTTGTATTGATACTGAATGTAATATTAGAGGGGCGGTTTTGCAATGTAGCGGTCACGTTACATTCCCCCCTTACTTCATAAAAAAAACATATTACGTATGTTTTTTTCCGTATTCTCGTTTCCCTTTTGTAATCAGGTGTAGGAGCGGTCAAGTCAAATCATTCCTAATCCTTTATTACTCTTAGATGCTTCGGCTTCATTTTCGCGACCGGTTTATCCTGCGGCGAACCAGTTTCGTAACCATTTGTCTTCCTTGGCGATGTCTTTACCATTGGTCTTCCTACCAGTAAGTTCCCGGTTGCGGACGGTGAGGTTGGGTTTGGTTTAGAAATTTTAGAACGGGAGCATTTTATCTTGGCTTGCTCTGGTCTAGTCATTGCGCCTTCCTTGGGCTGGTGATCGTCGACGTTGTAGAGCTTGTGTCGAATTTGACTCGGAAACGGTTTTGTGCTTCTGGTCTTCTTGTGCTTGGTAACACCATCAGATTTTAACGGGTTCTCCATTCTTTCGGACTGGGATGGACGGGTTCGGTTTGAGTTCTTTTGCGATTTTAAAGGTTCCCGCTTGGAGTGGGGTATAACGGTGTGAATGTATTCCGTGTGCTGCTCGGCAATGGATGTTGACACGGTCTCTCCATCAAGGGTTAGGCTGCAGTTTCTTTTTGCCAGGAAATCCATCCCTAACACAAGGGGCTCGGCCAAAGTTGGGATCACCGTAACAAAAATATTAGTCGTTTTTTCTCGATAATGTACTCCTAACCGAATATCGGTTTCACACTCCGCAAGCCTTTGATCTGCCATCTGGATAGCTCTTTTTGACGTACCCGGCTCTGGACTGCAACATTTGACGCATTTTCTCGTCGATGTAGCTAAGCGATGACCCCGTGTCGATGAGCGCATTGACCTTTATCCCTTCCACTGATACTGGGATAAAATATCGACTGTCTCGTGAGGAAGTATTCGTCTCTGAATACATCAGTTCCTTTTTGACACAGCTACACTCCCTAGAAAGTACGTCATCCTTGCCACAACGCGAACAGAATTTAATAGAAGTTCTCCGACACTGCCACCGAAAATGACCTGGGCGTTTGCAGCGCCAGCAGTGTGTGTCACGAGCGTAGGGCACCTCGGCCTCTTGAATCATATGAGAGGTATGCGGCTTTTCTAGTCTGGCTTCATCCCTTTTCAATATCTCGAAGTCATCGGTTAACTCCATCAATTCGTCCAACGTTGTAAAATCTTGACGACTTACATAGTGCCTGTATTCTGGTCGCAAGCCATCGTAAATGCGATCCAAATGGTTCATCTTTCGTAGTTGCGGATGTCGTCGGGACGTGGTCAACATGGCCAGGATGTAATATTTTGCTCTTTCCTTATGGTGCTGGCGACAATTGTAGAACGAGTGTTCGATCTGACTCATATACCGCTTGGACAGGAAAAATCGTTTAGCCTCGGCCCGGAACTCGGACCACAACTTGATCTCTTCTCTCTTGACCCGATACCATTTCAACGCGTTTCCCTCCAAAACAGTGAGTAATGACGGGAGAAGACGGTCAAATGGGATGGAATGACATTCCGCCAATTCTTCGAACCGCTCTAGGAACTCGACGAGATCGGTGTCACCCGAGAATTTTAGTGACCACCGATGAATTATATTCATGACGTCCAGATCTGACATACTCATCCGTTGGAGTGGTGCGGGTACCTCAACGAAGAGTGACGATGGTTGCGTCTCGTGTACCGATGATTTAACCTCCTTCTCTAATTCTCGTAGCAAATTCTCAGCAGAAGCTCGTGTCTTTTTCTCCCTCAGATATTTGCTAAGCAGTTTCCGAAGGTGATCAACGGTATATCCTTCGGTCACTATGCCTACCTTCTCGCACTGCTCCATCAACTGTTCTCTTTTTAGTAGGTATATCCAACTAAGGGATTCAGGACTCAGTGAGTTCTCCAACTCTGAATCTCCAACCATGCTGCTCGTAGAACTCGACAAATTTCCGGTGGCGACTGGTTTAGGTTTTTCGCTATTCGTTTCTTTTTCTTGTCCCTGCTCGGGCGCCATTTATAACGCGTGGTTTTACCGAAGGCTGAGGTTAGCTCAGCCGTTTCCAGGGTCGACTTAAGGACCCACGAACCTTAAGTTAATTGTGCTTCAATGCTTTATTGATACAATTACGTATATATGAATATTCAATGGTTTTGAGATTAGTCGGGGATGTAGTGTATCTCGGATGGATGCTTGTCGGCCCGATGATGATCGGTTATGGCGATGGGATTAGTGATAGTCGGTTGGCTGTCGGCTCGACAGTCGTCGGATAGGTGGATCGGCTCGGTGATATTTGGTTGTTGGTCGCTCGTCGGCAATCGTCGGATGTGTTGCTCGGCTCTGGGTAATCGGATGCCGTCGGATACGGTCGGCTCGTTGATAGTCGTCGGGTGTGTTTGCTCGGTTCTCGGGTGCGGTCGGCTTGTTGGTCGTTGTCGGCGATATTCTTCTCGGCAGTACTCGGCTCGGTGTTGGATCGACAATCGGCTGGGCGGCTTTCGGGTGATTGACCGTACTCGGCTGTTGAGGATCGGTTCTGCTACTCAGCAAAGAGAAGAGTCGGAAATGGTTAGGTAACGGAGCGAACAAATCGCAAGGAGCGAACGAATCGACAGGAGCGAACGAATCGGCAGGAGCGAACAAATCGCAAGGAGCGAACGAATCGGAAGGAGCGAACAAATCGCAAGGAGCGAACGAATCGGCAGGAGCGAACAAATCGCAAGGAGCGAACGAATCGGCAGGAGCGAACAAATCGCAAGGAGCGAACGAATCGACAGGAGCGAACGAATCGCAAGGAGCGAACGAATCGACAGGAGCGAACAAATCGCAAGGAGCGAACGAATCGGCAGGAGCGAACAAATCGCAAGGAGCGAACAAATCGCAAGGAGCGAACGAATCGCAGGCCGACGGCTGTTGCTAGGTTCGGTTCAAGTGACTGCGGACAATGCCACACGTCTTATCTTGTACTTCGTGTAACGACAGCACTCGACAAATTCAGCGACGAAAACTAAACATCTTATCCATCCGGGTTTACGGAGTGAATGAGGTTTATTTGTAAGGCGAGACAACCAGGAAATACACTGAAGTTTAAATAATGTATGAATGGAGTTGTAATTATGCGCGAAGTTGGGATTATGCATGCACTGATAAGGTAGTTTTGTATTGATACTGAATGTAATATTAGAGGGGCGGTTTTGCAATGTAGCGGTCACGTTACAAATTACTAGATAACTTTTTACTAGACCACATTCCGTCACACATTCCAAATTTCATCAAAGTCGGACGTATATAGCGTGCTTGGTGCAGCAAATACGTGAAATCGACCGAAAATATATTTGGAAGCTATATCCACATTATTTTTGCAGCAGCAAATACCTGTAATCGGGCCAAAATATATATGAGAGCTATATCCAAATCAGAATCGATTTCGATATAATTTGGCACATTAATTTTTAGACTGATTTCACTCACAAATTCCAAATTCATCAAATTCGGACGTATATAGCGTGTTTGGAACATCAAATACGTGAAATCGGCCGAAAATATATATGGGAGCTATATCCAAATCTGAACCGATTTTCATCAAAAGCAATAGCGTTCTTCATATGGCTAAACAATATATATTCCCTAATCGGGCAATAAATGCGACCTGTACGTTGCGAACGGACGGACATACATAAATCGACTTTATGGAATTTAGAACTTCACTCTTTATATGTTAAATGTACCAAATAGAGTGAAAAATAAAAATTACTTCAGCTAGGCTAGAAAAGTATTCCAAAAATAGCAACAGCTGTGCCCAAACATATGACAGTGGAAAAAATGTCATTCTCTTATTTTTTTTACTTCACAAGTTTGGCTGATCTAACATCGTGATTGCTGGCATCCGTTTTCCAGCTAGAATTTTCACAAACATTGTAATTTTTCCATTCCCGTACTTTTGGAACAAATTTCAATTGGTATCAATAATTGGCGAATTGCTTTTTCGCAAGTATTACTATTAAAAAAATTAATAATTTTATTTTGCCATGCGAATAAAAATCATTTGAACTTGTTTTTAATATTAAGATATAGCGTTGCAGCAGAAGTTTTTGTTGAAACAATTGAGCGTTGCATCTGCCTTTATTATTGCATAATGTCAGCAACAAGCCTGTCAAGCCTGCTTTTGAAAGAATAGGCCATAATAAGAAAAAATTTTAATCAGCTGTTAGTGGTGGCCTACTTGTAATTATTCTACATTCGAAGGAACTATGGGCCTACCACGTTTCCTTTTGTATGTTACATACAAATGCACAAAGACAAAGACAAGACAAAGGGTATAAACATTTTTTTGAACTCCTACCCCCTAATTTTTTTTCCATTTGATCCAAAAACCTCATAAATGAAATTTTATGGCGATCGCTTAACGTTAACCCGTGCCAACCTAGTGATCTTTGTTTCCATATTAATTTCAATGGGGCCAAAGGTGTATTTCCACGAAATTCTCTAAAGGCCGTATTTAGGGTCCAGTTCATTCTTGTAATAAAAACCGAATTCTACAAAAATTTATGAAAATCGAGCCAGATTTTAATATTGCTCCGCATATTTGGCCAATTATAGGTAATTCGGGTCCTATAGCTAATATTAAAATCCGAGTCGATTTTCATAAATTTTTGTATTCGTTTTTTAGCCACAACAATGAAGTGGTAAATTTTTTCATATTTTCGCCTTTGGCCCCCGTACAAAGTAGTATGGAAATAAAGATTTGGCAGTCGGCATGGGTTATCGTTAACCAATCATAAATTTTTGTAGATTTTATCACAAGAATGAACCGGTAAAGTTTTTGCATCGATTGGATCATAAAAGCTACATTTTCGTGAAAATGCACCTTTGGCCCCATACAAATTACCATGGAAAGAAAGGTCGCTTGATTGACACGGGTTAACGTCAACCGATCGCCATAACATTTCATATTTAAGGTTTTTGGATCAAATGCAAAGAACTTAGGGGAAGGAGTTTCAAAAAATATATATCTTTGGGTCATTCTACTGCATACGCTACGGGTTTTTAGGTGCCATATCAATTAATTAAAAATAGAATTGGGTTGCAGTCTTTGAAGTGTCCTTTGCTGCTTCTCTGTCCCTCAAAAATATTTTTCACCATTTAATTGACCTGAAATCTTAGAATGACCCTCCATGACATTAAAATATTTATGCGCCACTCTGCATGTGACTACGTTCACATGTGCTGCTCGTACATGCACTTCAGAGAGAGAGGTACATGACACAACGAATGAAATTCAGCTCAGCTAACTTTCGAATTTTGTGGTGACTTTGTTATATTCACTTGAATTTTTATTAGGTTTCCGGCGTTATATTTCTTTCCCCAAAAAACAAAAATCTTAAAAAAAACGACATAAAGTAGAACTCGTATTTTTGGCAATTTAGAATAGTATGGGTTGGTGTGTATGTGCGTTTGCCGGTTTTTTTTTTTTTGTTAACCATTCATGTTCCCAGGCTGAAGTTTTTTTGTCGTCTGGATGTGTGTGAATGAGGCTTTGTGTAACAAAACAACCTGGTTACCGACCGCTACCGTCATCCTGTAAGCATTGACGATGACAATGCCACTCGGTCGGCAAAAAAGGGTTAAAATTCCATTAACCAAAACAAAACCCAAAAAAGAACAGAAACGTTGTGGAGGTCTCAAAGTGATGCAACTGAGCAAACATTTGAATAAAAGTCGCTGGCGTTCTGTTCTCTGCGGCGCATTTCGAGTGCACAACAATGTAATATTTCTTCCTGTTTCTTTCTTTTTGTTGTTTCAATGAATTTAAAATTTTTGGCAATATTTTGAAGTTCTTCTTTTTATTTTACACATATAACCATATACCTATGTATGTGTGTCCGTTACTTTGCAAGCTCTTAACGCAGCGTAACAACTAACCCTTTTTCATACCCACTCCAAGTTTCTTTTTCGGCTTATGTGTCCTGTGAGAGACATGTGGTTTGAGGTATTTTTATTTTGGCAGAACCACTGCAACTGAGGAGTTAATTTTGATGTGCTGTTCAACATCAGCTTCGCTGCGAAATATCATGAAAGTGAAGATAGCATTTTGGTATATTACGCGCTTTAGCTTTGCTACAGCTACAAATAAGTTTTGTTACATTTGTTTTTAGATTCGAAGACTATCATGTCAGCTGTTTCTGCAGTTTAGTTTATGGATTGATTACCATGCAAATGTTCTTTAATAATTTCACTTTCTTTACAATTTTCTAAACCGTTTTAAAAGCTCATTGAAAGGCCCTTCATCATTAAGTGAAAAAGAAACATCACTTAAGCACGCACTCATTGTGGGACAAAAAAGCTTCTGCCATATAGTACTACTACCATTTTGTTTAAAGCTTCCACTATAGTATTGTTAGTTGGGAGAAATAAATTGGCTTGAATACAAGCTCGAAGGTTATGGGGATTTAATATTGGAAATTCAAATTGCCCGAAGGCCCTTGTAGACTAAAAAATATTTCTACCAAATTTTGTTTATATAGGTCCACGTTTTGGTATAGCCCCCATATAACACCCCGTATATAGTACGCGTCACTTTACGATATTTTGAATGTATTAGTCCCATTTGACCACAGAATCGGTTGTAACTTTGTATTTTGTGTTTCCAGAGGCTAAGAAACACTTCTACCATAAAAGGTTTACAAAGGTCCACGTTTTGATATAGTCCCCATAGGACGATACCTCCCGATTTTGAAGGTTTTAGCCTCATTATCACACCGAAATGGAAATAAAATTCGGTATTTAGTCTTCGTCGGGGGTACAAAACTTTCCCCCAGAAATTTATAGGTATAGGCACACGCCCTCATATAGCCCCCATAGAACGGTTCCTCCAGATTTTCGGTATTTTGAAGGTTGTGGCCACATTAATCCACCGAAATGGCTGAAATTTGGTATTTGGTCTTCATTTGGGGTATTACACGTTTCATATGAAATAGGTCTAGGTCATATGGTATAGGTCCAGGCCTTTATATAGCCCCCATAGAACTTACCTCCCGATTTTCGGTGTTTTGAAGGATGTGGCCTCAATGTTCCCCTTAAATGGCTGATATTTAGTATTTAGTCTTCGTTGGGGGTATAAAACTTTCCACCTGAAATTTGTCGGTATAGGCCCACGCCTTAGCATAGCCCCCATAGAACGGTACCTCCTGATTTTCGGTATTTTGAAGCTTGTGACCTCAATATCCCACCGAAGTGACTGAAATTTGGTAGTTAGTCTTCGTTGAGAGTATACAACTTTCCACCCGAAATTTGTCGGTATAGGTCAACACCCTCATAAAGCCCCCATAGGACGATATCTCCCAATTTTCGGAATTTTTGGATATCACTTCAATACAGTTCGTGGTGGAGGGTATAAAAGTTCGGAACGGCCGAACTTAACGCTTTTCTTAGTTGTTTGACTTCGAACCGAATCAAGACGCAAAATTATTGGCGACAAACACCCATTATCCAAAGAAATATACCATTCTATGACTACCTATGGTACCGAGTATACATTTTTAAACTATTCTGTGTGTGAGGTGGTATCAGTGATCCTAAATATTCGACTGACATACGAAATCATAAAATGAATGAAATAACAAGTAAAAAAGCGTTAAGTTCCGGGCCGAACTTCTCATACCCTCCACCATAAAATATGGGTACCTAAAAATGTTATTTAATGCACCTAAAATGTCTTCATTCGGCCGGCACTTTTATATGGTGCCTATCTACCAATGTATGTTGACAATTTTTGATGGAGGAGCTATGGGACAACTGGGAACCGCATATGACCAACTACATCCGGTTCAGATAAAATTGTAGCTAAAATCCTTAAAACGGGAGGTACTGTTATATAGGGGTTATAACAAAACATGGACCTTTGTTGACAGTTTTTGTTGGAGAAATTTTGTGACCACTGGGAATCTCAAATATCAAATTAGTAGTTTGGTTGAAAAATGTAAGAGAAATTGTAGCTGGTTCGGTTAAAAATTGTATCCTCAAAATACCGAAAATCTGTACGTAACGTTATATGGAGACTATACCAAAACTTAAACTTATATTGAATATTTCTAGTGGATTGTGAGCAATGGGAACTTGAAATGTCAAATAACAGTTTGTTCGGCTAAAAATTGTGGCTAGAATCTTCACAATACCGAAAATCGAGAGGTACCGCTATATGTGGGCTATACGAAAATATGGACCTAAATTAACAATTTTTGTTGTAGAATTTTGATAGCTCTCAAATTTTAAATTACAGAAAATTTATCCAACAAATGAAGCTAAAATACTGAAAATCGGAAGGTTTTGGGAAGTTTGTATGGGGGCTATACCAAAACATGGACCTACGTTGACAATTTGTGGTTTAGAAGTTTTGCGTCCACTGGGAACCTCAAATATCAAATTACAGCTATTTAGGTAAAAACAAGTAAGAAAAGTCTATAGTCGGACGGAGCCGACCATGGGATACCCTATACCACTTTCCCTGGACAATCGCTCTCCACGGAACTTCTTTTCAATAATTGTGAAAATTAAATTATCAAATATCAGAGATGTAATGTATAATACTTATGACCAAAACCAAAAAGTTATCTAACATGGCAAAGACATTTTTGTAGCAGGAAAGGAAAATTTAGTTCACACAAACTAAAATGTAATGAAACCCACTTATGTAGTACTACTACTACTTCCGTTGTTCAACCGCTACGTTATTGAAATTTTTACCAATTTCACACAAAATTTCAGTCCATTTAACCCGCTAAGTATTATCTGATCTTCACGTTGGTTTGTACGCTTCTTCTTCATCATAAACTCAAACTTTGTTTAAAATTTTGCGGGTTATTATTTTGACCTACAGAGCCGCTACAAAATTGGTTAAAATTTTATTTTTGGTCCATTTCAACAATTTTAACATTTCACGATCATCTCCAAAGACTAATCATTTCTTAAATGGCCCGAACCCAACCTCCTTAAAAATTTGCTACAATCGGTCCGTAATTGCGGCCTTAAGCTTGCTTACAATTTCTAATGGACGGACACACATCGCTAAATCGCTTTATCTCGTCGAGATATGAATTTTGGCATACCAAATAAGGGGTCTAGGACGAATATTTCGTGGTGTTACATAAACTTTTGGAGAGACAATATGTAGCATGGGATAAAAATGTGGTTATCTACACAGAACCCATTATATATTAGGCAGTAGGCCCGTTATCTAGCAAACACTTTATTGCAATTTACATCAGAAAAAGGTCAGTAGTTTTTTTCCATATGTAGGCTACTTTGCGAAATATATATGTCCTCAAGGAATTAAAATATCGACCAAAAATAAAATTTTTATATTTTTCATACAAAAGTAATGGTTCATTTCACCCGCTAAAGAATATCAGATCATCATTCAAAATTGTAGGCATCTTTTTCGACCTATACTCTTACCCGGTGCAAAATTTCGTGACTATTGATGTATAATTGCGACTTCTAGCGAGTTTATTATTACACTACAAACAAATAACGGGATATATTAGGCTGTAACTCTGTAATCTGATCATGCACACCAACATAATTGGCATCAATTGAAAGGTCAAGCGTTCCACTTTCAAGTATATCTCATTGTCTGGAATGTCTTTTCCAGGAATTAAGATATAAGCTGTATATTAAAAATTTTCACAATTTGCACACAAAAGTTTTGGTCCATTTAACCCTCTAAATATTATCCGATCGCCATCTCAAATTGCAAGCTTCTCCTTTGTGATATACTCTTACCTTATTTAAAATTACGCGTTGATCGGACTATTATTGAGACCTACAGAGCTGCTAGAAAATTGGATAAATATTATGTTTTTGGTCCATTTCACCCGCTAAATATTTCAAGATCATCACCAATAAGAATAGGGATCTATTCTGATCTGAACCCGACCTCCATACAAAATTTCGTGACGATCGGTCCATAATTGCGGCCTGGAGCGTGTTTACAATTTATAATGGACAGACGGACGGACGGACGGACGGACTGACGGACGGACACACATCTCAAAATCGCTTTATCTCGTCGAGATATGAAGAATGGTATACCACATTGGGGGTCTGCGACGAATATTTCGCGTTGTTACATGAATTTTTACCAAAACAAACTTATAATACCCTTTTCCACATTGTGGTATAGGGTATAAAAAATGTGGATACAATTCTCAAAATACTGAAAATACCCCTTAGTTCCTAAAAACATGTCATTTCTATGTAAAAAATTATAAACAGTACGAAAGAACAAGCATTTGCCGCCCCCCATAGAACGGCCAAAAAGCATTCCTGGCTACGCCAATGGAAACATGGACCTATGTATGTTGACAATTTTTTACAGTGATAATTGGGGCTATACCAGTACATGGACCTATCTTGACAATTTTTGGTAGAGAAGTTTCGTGACTGCAGGGAATCTTAACGGGTATTTCAGTTAAAAAATGTAGGTAAAACCTTAAAAAAATGAACATCGGGAGGCACCGTTATATGGGTAATTCAGACAAAAAAATTAGCATTAATCCTAAAAATACCGAAAATCGGAAGGCACCGTTATATGGGGCCAGTATCCAAACATGGACCTATTTTGACAATCTTTGGGGGAGAGGTGAAGTTTTCACTAAGAACATCAAATGTCAAATTGCAACTATTTCGGTTGAAAATTGTAGCTAAATTCTTCAAATTACCGAAAACTGGGAGGTACCGTTATATGGGGGCAGTATCCAAACATGAACCTATATTGAAAATTTTTAGAGGAGATGTGTAGTTTTCACTAAGAACTTCAAAGGTCAAATTGCAACTATTTCGGTTGAAAATTGTACCACAATTCTTCAAATTACCGAAAACCAGGAGGTACCGTTATATGGGGACAATACCCAAATATGGACCTATGTTGAAAATTTTTGGAGGAGAGGTATGATGACCACTTAGTACTTAAAATGTCAAATTACACCCAGTTTGGTTAAAAATTGTTGGTAAAATTCTCATAATTTCGAAAATCGGGAGGTACCGTTATATGCACCTGTGTCCTTTTTTGTATATAAGCTTTGTGGGGAACTAGGAACCCTAAATGTCAAATTACACCTAATTCGGTCTAAAAAAGTGACAAAAAAGGTCAAAATACCTAAAATCGGGCGGTACCGTTATATGGGGGCTATACCAAAATAGCCCATCATCGAAATTGACCTGCCTGCAAACAAAAGACGCATTTCCCAAAATGTCTGCGTCCTATCTTCTTTTTGGTGGATGCTAGAGTGATTACCACAGACGGACGGATGGACATGCATAGATCGACTCAGAATTTTACCCTGAGAATTTATATACTATATAGGGTAGCAAATGAATATTTCAATGCGTTACAAACGGAAAAACTTAATATACTCTCCATACTACGGTGGAGGGTATAAAAAAGAAATTGATGTATGCTCTTACTCGATTCGTAATCGATGGACTATTTTTATTTTTTTACTGTCATAGGCTAAGAGTACGGTGCAAAATCGTTTGACACCCTTTCAATTGTTTTTGTTTTAATATAAAATTGCTTGTCTCTATTAGTTTTCTAAATTGTTTGCTTGTGCTTGAGATAAAAGATCTCTTTCGTTATTCTTTGAATTGTAATTATTCTATGGTTTCGCTTGGAAATGCGTACGTAGCCACTTGAGTATTATAACTAGAATTACGCACTCGTGGACATACACTTGGCGACATATAGTTTGTCAAGTTTCATTGATTTGTATATAAATGAACTTGCTGCTTATAATGATACGAGGATGGTATTTTAAATTATGGCATACGACAATCCAGACAAAATTAGTTTTAGAAGCAAAAAGGTTTCCTTCACATTGCTGATGCTAAAGCATAGCTGAGCAAAAAAAAAAGCAGCTATGTGCAGCGCCTTATGACAAACGAACAGAAGTACACGCACAGCATAAACAACTTCGTGTGCTTTCGTTTGTTGACGCATTGTTGTCATCGTTCGGGTTTTACTGCCACTCATACAAACATAATTTAGTGTTTAAAGTTATCTGGGTGCACATAGCTGTCCTAAAGTCATAATCCATTTGATATTGCAACTACGTATTCCATCTATCAACAAAATACCTCTCCACTAACCCAGGGTGCCACCTTTTCGTGTGCATCTTTTTTCCCACAATTACCAGACCGCACACACACTCGAATAGCCTATGCCGCTCGGTCCATGTGTCATTATAAACGTGCATAATTTTAAGTTTTGCTTACGTGGTGACACCACACACAACATTACGCTAACGTTAGAGACTGATTTGTGTTCAGATTTCCTTTGTAAATATGTCAAGAACACTTGCCTTGTACTATATTCCGTACATACTCGAATCATACATATTTTGTTTGTTGCTTTTGCTAGCCAACTACATTTACATTATATTAAGTGTATTGCACATCCTTTTATTTTTCATTCAAGCAGGGATCTTTTCTAGTTATGCTGCCGCAAAGCTGCTTGGTTGCATGCTGCCATGTCATGTGAAGCATCTTTGAACTTTGCAGAAAAATTATCAAACGTCAATGTCCTCTAGCTGTTGTTGTCATTTCGTCATACATATTCATTTTGTAAAGGGATTTGAATGTAATATTTAGGAAATGTTAAAGAATATGCTAATTAAAATTTTTAAAATGTATGCAACTGCCAACTTTAAATGGAAGGTGCTTACACCTGGAAAGTTTTTGCGGATTCTGAAACTAAAATGTTCATAGATGGGAAATATAAAAAAACCTCAGAGCGCTTTTTAAATAAATCGCGGTCAAAGTTCACATTTTTAGGTTTTTTTTAGGTTTTCACGATTTTCCTCGGAAATCTCAAGACCTATCGAAATGGTACTAACGAAAATGATGTGGCTGTGAAAATTATCTACAAGATTGATCTTTACGATATTTTCGTAGGTTTTACCATTTATCGCCTTCTTATAAAACAATGTTATCACTGCAATTTCCTAACTTAAACTTGTATATCTCAAACATGGTGCAACCTAGGAAAATATTACAAAAGACAATCTTGTAGAGAATGTTCACAGCTAGTCTAGTCCCATTTCGGTAAGACTTGTCGTTTCGAGCAAAATCGTGAAAACCTAACAAAAAACATCTTAAAATGAGACCTGAACTCTTCTGTATCTCAAAAATAGTAAAAGATGAAGAAAAAGAAGAATGTTCCGGAAAATTGTCGACGTTTTGTACTATTATTTTATATTACTCAGATGGGAGAATTACACTAGGTCAGCTTTGTAGACATTTAACCTATCACATATGTCATCGACGATAGGACCGGACGCCAAGATCGTACAAATAATCCGCATACATTACGATCTCTATGGAGGATGTAAAATTTCAGAGTTTAAACAGTTCCGGAGATATCACCCCTCCTTGGGGAACTCCCTGTTTCACTCTCCGAATTCCAAATAACGACTGGTGTCCGCACAATCCGTCGTATCTATTGGGTCAGATCATTAGCCCATAATTGCCTTTGACAGCAGATTTCATCACCTCTGAACCCCGCACTTTCATCAATCATGGGAAAGCTAATTGGCCTTGCTTCAGAGCGCTCACTAATCACCGCTTTGGAGATCTGCGCAAACTTTTTAATGATCGGCTAACAAAAGAAAGTTCCTAGAAAGTCGAAGACCCGAATTGACACCAAATTTCATAGCTGCTGCGACTGGATTAGCAAATGAGCATAACGAGCTTAGTCGTGCCAATCAGAGTCTGGGAGTTCTCACTTGATGTTAACAGGTTGGGCAGTGAACATGAGCCGAACAAGTGGCAACATTAAAGCCGGAATAAGTGAATTGTGGACAACGGTAAAGACACTCTCGAACCTTGGAAAGAGGGAAGAGAGGAGCGCAGTCACGTTTGGCGATGTTACGCTGACTGATCCGAAGATGTGCGCAAGTTATTTTGATCGACAGTTTGTTGAGCACCCTGGGAGTGACGGGGCGAAGAGAAGCATTCGATTTCTTCCTGTCGAGGAGGAACCACCACAATTTACAATGCATGTTTCGAATGTCATCAGGAACTCTCGGTCACCCATAGCCTTGTACCCTGATGGAATCTCCATGGTAATGTTGAAATAACTGAACGATGCAGGGTGGAGTATCTCATAATAGTTTTCAATCTGTCCCTAGCTGTTGGTGGCTAGCGTTCCCGAAGTCTGGAAAATAGGCAGGGTGATACCGCAACAGAAGCCAGCAAGGATGCCAGCAAAGGTCAATCGTACAGACCGATTTCGCTTTTGTCGCCGGTAGCAAAGACTTTTAATACTTTACATTTCTCTCTAGCGTCAGAAATAGCTATCAGTTGTCGTTCCTCAGCGTGAGTTCCACACAGCACTACAACAGGCGTTTAGGGCAGTTAACACATATTAGTCAAGGACCTAAACAGAGCAAACCGTGAGTTTGACTTATGGAAAAGCCTTTGATAATGTCTATCACTCCACGCTATTTGAGGACATTGAGCAGACTACCTTCCGGCCAAGTTTGAAACTTTGGATAATCAATTATATGAGTGAACACCAGTCATAATTGGAATTTAGGAATATGAAGTCCAAACCCCGTAACGTGAAAGAGGGAGTTCGCCAAGGTGGGGTGATATCTCCGATACTGTTTGACCTCTACCTCTCCTAAATTCCAACCCTCTAAATGGCACTGTGGCACCGAAAGTATGCCGGTGATTTTAATATCATGGAGTCAGGTACCTTCCCTGATGTCATTTGTGAAAAGCTAAAATCCTATGAAATCCTTTTTTACCACCTTGCAAATATCCACCACTAAATTTACGACCACTCTGTTCACCACGTGGACTGCACAAGTGAGCAATCAGTTGTATGTCATGATCGATGGTAGCAAAATCCCGGCCACCAAACATCCCAAGAATCTGTAGTTATATTCGACAACATGTTTACGTCGTCCGCACATGTTTAAGCTATCTGCGACAAACTGAGATGTAGGAACAATGTCCTGAAGTCCTAGCCGGCAGCACTTGGGGTGCAGATAAAGACAAATTGTTACCACATATAACGCGATAGATCGTTCTGTGGTAAGCTATGCAACACCATTATGGCCCGCTAATATAAGTGCAATGCGATAGAATAATATTCAAACCTATCAGAATACCGCCGAAGAACTTCAACAGATTTCCTGTCGCCTCATGTCTTCAGTGGACAATCTACATGTCGTTGCACTACCCCAGCAAAACGTTCGATGCCAAAGATGTTATTCAATCATTGGTGCAAGTGATCTGGCATGCCATCTTTTTGGCATCTTCATCGATGAATTTTATATGAGCGTGGACCCCAAAAGATGCTATTCATTTTTGGATCCAAAGCATGTCATTTACACCAATGCTTTGACATGTCATTTTCAACAAAGCTTTGGCATGCCATTTTCACCAATCCTTTGCAATGACATTATCATTACGACGCACAGAGGGGAAACATAGGCCTAAAGTTGCTCAAAACTCAAAATATGAAAATCGTTTTTTTATGAAAAAATGTTGATAAACGACAACCAGACTCTTTTCTACATTTGCTCTAACCATCCTCGACTTTGTAAGATTAACCAATCCAATGCAGCAGTCGATTGAACTCAGCCGTACTGAAAACAAAAAGTAAATTTTCGAAAACTATGAAATTAGGTGAACATTAAAATGACATTATTTTCGCGAAAATTTATATTTTTCAAGATTCATTGTTTTTGTATAGTCTCCGAACAAGATTAGCATTTAAAATTTTCAGATTGATTTTACATCTTTGCTCTTTAATAATGGTGATACATATCCTCTTTATGAAAATTTTTTATGATAATTTTTAAGCTTACTACAATTTCAATAGTGAAAAAGTCTATTTCCCCGTCGTTTCCCGACCATAGTTTCTTCTAATGTTTTATGCGCTTGAGTCTCAAATATCAGATTCAATTATAAAAAATTGCGCATATTTGCGCCATTCCGAAAAAATCTAATTTTTCTCAACTAAAATATGAAATACTTTTATATGGAATTGCTAGGTTTACTCACACTAAATGTTGTTCCGCCTTATAACCGGGACTCTTATTTATCAGACTAAACCAACACCTATCAAATATGTTTGCATTATTCAGAAACATTCACGGCTTTTCCCATGTGAATTGAGAAAAAATTAATTTAAGTAAGTTTCAAAAAATAAAATTTGGAATGAAATATATTTATATGGGACTATATATACATCTGTACCGATTTGTTTGAAAATTGGCTCAATGTTTTTTTAGGCTAGTTCAGGTTGCATGTGCTAAATTTCAGTGATATTGGTGCATTTTTATCTCATATCAGATGCGAATATATATGGAAGCTGCATCCAAAGCTGGACCGATTTTCATTATTTTCTATAGGATTAATCCTTATACAGAAGATATGCTTTGTGCAAAATTTTATATCAATCGGACTATAAATGAGCTTTCTAGGGCTTTTGATTAATTTTTAACACAATTTTCCCCTCTGTGCGACGATAGTTTTAACAACGTTGGTTGTGATTTCGAGTCTCCGATAACATCAAACCTATTGTAGATAAATAATCTTATATATTTAGAAAAATGTGTATAAATAAAAACACAAAATGCATCCCTATTGGATCGATAGAATGGGTTCAAAGATCTGATCTTTCACGACTTCCTTTACATTGGTTCAAATGCTAATGAAAATATCGGTTCTTTCACGACTTCGTTTGAACAAATGCAAAAGATGACATGAAATCACGTCATCGCATGGAAACCCTTCCTTCAAATTTTGCTCGGACTTGATCGAGATCGAGAGCTATTGTGGATAGGAACCCCCAGGGATCTTCATGATCTAGAAAGAAAAGTCCAACGTTATAAGAGACAAACCCTAGATCCCCAAGCATACAAAACAGGTTTAAATAGCATTCGCGCGGATGAAGTCGCAGATGTCAAAAACAAATATCGTGTGAATGCGGTCCTCGGAGAACATACCCCATCTATCGCAGCTTAGGAGCTTCAACTACCACGACAAACCAGAGTAGTTTTGGTTCAAATGACCTCGGAATGGGTAACCGTCTAAATTCCTTTAGGGCAAGAATTGATAACACCGTACAAAACATCTGCCCAGCATGCGACACAGTCCCGCACGACACACTGCTACTTTTCAAACGCCCTGCCAAACCTACTCAACTAACTTCAGTAGGTTTGTGGTTACATCCCACAGCCACATTCCTAGAATTGGAAATATACATAAAGCCAGATTAACCAGAGCAAGTGAAAAAGTAGCAGTCGGCTTTGCCGACAGAGATATAACCTCAGCCTGTGTGAGGTCAGACCTTCATCTATTAACGATATAGAATCGAATAAATCCTTTTCTTCAATAATTATGTATAAGGGGGTTTCAGATATTGTGGCCCTTTTGGGCGTATGAACTAAAGCTCTCAAGTGATGCGAAGGAGGTACCTGAAGGAATCGATCGACATACTGCATTTTGGAAATTGATCTTATTTTAAGTGTCTTTAGACGCTACAGATGGTGCCATAGGGTGTTTCAACAACTTTTGGATCATTTTCTCAGAAAGAAAATTATATAAGTTGTTGCAAAAAGAATCAAAGCGATTCGAGAGCAGGCCTTAAACTGCACTTTTTACGAGATTATGGGTGGAAGGAGTGCCGTGACATAAATCCCAAAATAGTTTTGGGAGCTATGTCCAACTACTACTCTACTCTAAAATTTATAAAAATGTTCATAATTCTAAATTTCAAAATTAGGCAAAATAATAAGTTTGAAATTAAGAAAATAAATCGTTGGAAGTTATGTCCGAGAGTAATCGTGCGCTCTAGTATGAAACGGATTCCATCCAAACATTCTAGGGGTCCAAAACCATTATTTCTGTGAGGCACATTTTGCCCGTATGAAAGTGTATTAACCCTCGTTAGCATAAACGCTGAGGGTATAAAAATGAACAAACGAACATATCACACACTGTTACTGTTGTGCTTTCGCACAATTTTGAAGACATCGGGAATCTGAATTTCCATTGATTTTAATGGGGATTCTATTTAACTCTAAGTTTGGTGGTTTGGAAGTGGATAATCCTGTAATACGATAGGGAACACTTTTCAGATACCCTCCAATTCATTATATAGAAGCCATCTATGTTAGTGTGGGTTATATCAATTGCTTCCCCTCCAAATCAGTTTTGAAAAGTTGGAGTACTGTTTTTTCTGTTTTCTTCAATTTTAACAAATGTCTCGCCTACGATTTCTTTGGTCGTTTGCATTTCCTTTGAAAATCAAAAAGAAAAAAATAACAGCAACAACAACTTAAAGAAAAACTGTCGATCTGTCATTAAAAAGAAACGTCTGATGTGAATTGAGTCGGTGATACAATTTAGAACTTTGTTTATTTTTGCTGTTTTTTTGTTTGACTGAATGAATTCCTGGAAAACCACTTGGCAAAAAATGTATTTCTTGGTTAATGCAATTGTTACACTTGCGTTGCATTTTCTTTGAGAATGCAGTTCACACAGAGAACTAGAAGAAGAAGAATGGGAACGAGCAGGCAGGCATGTGTTGACATTTTGGTTGGTTAATCTGTAAAGGAATTGATTTCAAAAAAAAAGTTGTCGTATAATATAAACATTAATAGTGGAGAAAATCACATATTTCTAAGAATTTTTTTCATAAAATCAAGTTGACATCATCTTGCTTTTTGGGATAGAAATTACTTCATACATAAGTTACCAAAATCTGTTGTGAATAATAAGTCGTTAGTGGAGAGGGTGTTTTAGTCAGGCTTATTATTAGCCCGCACATAATTTCCCACCAAATCTTCTTTTAATAATAGTTGAAGACACACACATTCACTGCTTCAAGGCATTTTATGTCACATTTACATCCAGCATAAAAGAAGAAAACTGAATGAATGACAGACTGGCTGGCTTGCTGTATGACTGACAAAGTGAATACTCTATGTGATCATTCTTGATGATATGCGTATCCTTTTGCTATTTGTTATAGTTGTAATTTTCTCTACAATTTTCCTCTTAAACAAATGTCTGACGTTTAATGTCAACGTTGTGTCATGCATTCAGGCATTTCGCTAACCTTTCCTTTTGAAGTGAAGCTAGTAGCTATTTTACATCTTCGTCTACTTCTTGTCCTCCCCCCGCAAAAAACGCAACTTTGTTGAAAGAGAAGCAAACGAAAAAACATTAAAGCCTTATCTTCAGTCCTTATACGCATTTTTTACGTTTCATTGTTTGACTCTTCTTTTGTGCATTGGTTGGTGGGTGATGTCTGTTGTTGTTTTGTTATCTGTCTCAGACTCTGAAAATTTGTCACGAAACATTGCTTGCTTCTTCAGTTTCATTTGGTTTTGTTCGGTGAATTGGCTACACCCTCACTTGGTGTATGATGCGGAAAGAATGAGTTTGGGCATAACCTTTAAAGCATAGTTAGACATGTCTTACTTAATTAGTTGCCTCTATATACATAATATTTGTCTCATAATCCGAAATAAGAATAGATTTAAAACAGCGCCGGTCCAATGATTTCAGATATAATAGATCACCAAAACTGAAAAATCCTAACTAGGGGTAGACGCCCTTTTCCGAATTGGCTCAAGATTGTGTAACACCATTTTAGAAAGAAAGTGTCAAAGACGAATATATTCTACATCAAATTTTAATCTGAGTTACCGAAGACATGAAATCTTTATAAATAATATTTACTTGTTAAATATCAGAATCTATTTTAGTAAAAACGCCGAAATTTGTTGTTGAATTTTTTGCTTAAATTATTTTGCTCTTTTTTTTTGTTGACTCATGAAAGTAACATGAAACTTTTTACTATATATATGGTGTCAAATAATGACATATTCTACTTCAAATTTCACTATAAATTTAAGAAAATTACAGCTCTTAATTTTAATGTAAGTTTCTAAATCTGTAAACGTAACAACTATCATAACAAGTAAGGATGTATCAGTCAGCTGTGCTGACGGAGAAATACCCTCAGCCACTGACCAAGAAAAAACAACAAAACCAAACCAAATACAATAATTATGCTGTATATAAAATATATTCAGGCCAATTATGAATATTTCCCTCGGAATTTTCCGCACGGAAAATAATTTTGAAAAGTGAAATTCTTTTAAAAGTAATATTTCAAAACGTTGAAAACTAATAGAGTCACTTGATTATGGAATATTTTCGCCGAATCGACAAAAATACTCCCTTTTTGGACATAAATATGGAAATAAAAAAGTGTGTAATTTGGGGAAAGGGAAACAATTACGCATGGAATTTTTATTCATGATTGCCCTGATTGATTTTATATCACGAGTTTGCTTTAAAATCTGTAGGTACCGTAACGTGGGCTTATACCAACTCATTGACATATACCAAAAATTTTTGGCAACCAAACTTCCCCATAAAGGACTCAAAATATTAAATTATGTTAAAATAAGTTTGAAAGAAATTTTTGAAAAAGTTTTAGAGTTATCTTGCACAATATCCGACAGGGTTTAGAAGCTTTTGAGCCATTATCTAGGAAGTATTGATTTACTCCGGAGCAAAATGTAGAAAAAGAGTCAAAACTATGCGAGAGGGGATCCTAAACTTCACTTTATCCGAATTTTGTGTGGGAGGTACCCGAAGGAGTGGACCGATATAGTCTATATTTCAATCCCATACTGGATTGGATGAAATAATACAATGTGAAAAGCCTGCATCAATCAAATACTCCCTGCGATGATTATCTTGCGGATTTGCCATTTTGGTTGGTGCCGCCAGGGTTTCTTGGAGCTTTTAGGCCAATATCTAAGGAATTATTGACTTACTCCGGCAAAAAATTGGACAGTCGTAAAGCGAGCCACAAAAAAAACTTACTGATAAAAACAGCAAAACCATTAGACTTTAAAAGGAAGAAGGATCCGTTTAAATTTGAAAATGTACGAAACCCAGATTTTCACAACTTTTATCGTTCTAAAATAATAAAACGAAGTAACCCAAACGAACTAAAGGGGTTGTCGTTGTCCATGGATCCCAACACGATATAATTTTGCATCAGAACACTTGAATATTTTTCTGGTCAACTTTTGCAGCACAGTGCCATTTATCGACATTTTTCGAAAAGTTTGCACCTTCTCAAGGTCAAAACTGCCTGAAGGAGAGTTTTAATACTTTTGCGATGTATTATGGAGTTCTTAATTTCTGTCTTGGCTACAATTTTTGTCCTTGTGTTGGATCGAAAATCTCAATGGTTTGGCTGTTATAAGCCTAAATGTCTAAAAAACGTGGATAAAAAAACTTAAAGCCAAAATCGGGAGTCTTAATTTTCACCGTAGACCTATGCTCTAGTGGACTTTTTTGCTCAGTTCAATTCCAGGAATCAGAAACGCGAAGGGCCCTTTAAGGTTTTTTCCTTCCATACAAATCGCCCCGACCTAGTATATAGCCTTTTAGCCTAAAGGCTGAGGGTATAAAAAGCATGCACATATCCAGGGACGTAGCCAGGATTTCATTTCGGGGGGGGCCCACCTGACCAAAATTTTGAAAGTACGTGTTAGCGAACATTTCTTACTTAGCAAAGATATTAACCTTATTTTAGACTTGTTTTACTGATGAAATAATTTTCATTACTATTTTTTAATTCGAATGGCGTAAGACTTCTTGGCCAATTTGATCTTGTTTTTAGAACTTTTTTGACAATATGTTATAGTTAATATATGTTAAAAACAATGAATATATTAATAATCCCATATATATTTGGGCGTATCATTTATCAAATAATTCACAGCTATAGTGAATGTTATGAAATTCAGTGACTTCAGTCACTTCGGTAAGACCAAAAGAAAGGGAATACAATCGGAAAACCTTAGAAATATCATAACATTTAATTTTCAAATCTCTTAACATTATAATTTTCAAATATATGCAAAAATCCGATGTCTACTTATCACAACGAATTTCTGAAGGCCAAGAACTAATGCTGAGCAATAGTTAGTCTATCCATCAAGCACATAGTCGCTGTTATGTAAATGACAAATTCTGTCGCCAAAACATGCATCTGTCAATAGACCAATTTTGGCGTCCAATCGTAGGACTTCACTTATAGAAATTCTGGTTTCCTATCCTGGATTTTCTCATAAATAAGGGAAACTCTCGAATCCAGTCTTAAATTCTTTTAAAATGAAATTATGTCGCCCAATCCAAGGTCTAAACCTGTGTACATTCTGTTAGCAAAAATCCATAAACTCAATTTTTCCCAATCTACATTCATTTTTTATACTCTCAAATTTAGCCAAAATGTGCCTCATCGAAATAATGGCTCTCGGGCCAAAGTGTGTTTGGAAGAAATCTGCTTCAGAAACCTTGGAGTCGGGGTAGCTGCCAGGAGAGCACAATAATTCTCAAACAGATCAACCGATTCTGTCCAAAAATTGGCCTTCGTGATATTTTGATCAACTTCGAAGATGGGCCGTATCGATTTACTCTTTCGGCAAACTTCCGCATAGTATTTCAAAAATGTTCAGCGAAGTGCAGTTAAGACCTCCCTGGATAAGCTGTTATAAGTAAAAATATGAAATAAATAAAAAGAACTCTCTGGAAACGCTTTACTTTTTTTGCAACAAGTGTTCACGGGCCCCTTTACTACAGTACAAGTTTTCCAGAGGCAAGTCTATACTTCCAGAGAAAATGGTCCGAAAGCTGTAAAGAACACCTAAGGCAATCATGTGTAGTGGCTAGTGCGCACGACAACTTTCGAACCGGATACTGAGTTGGTCCAAACTTTATTTATCGCAATCATTCAGCGAGCCTTATATATACAAAATTCGAAGATGATGCTTTTCGGTCTACTTCTTCTGGTATTTTCCCCCAAATTTCAAGAATTTTAGCTAATGTGGTATGCGCGAGTTTTCTTGAACGGAGCAACAGATTTGGTCCAAACTTTAGATTTAGTAATATTTTTTCCAAACTTAGTTTTTGCTCGAAAATGGACCATACTGTGGTACCTTCCTCACAAACCTTCAAAACTGCACTTAAGTGTAATTTAAGGTCTATTTGAGGATATTTAGACATTTTTACTGAAGGTATTCCTTGTGTTTAGAGCGGTATTATGTTTTTCGTGGGCAAGTCCATATTTCCTGACATAAGGGTCAAAAGGTGAAAATTATACTATGACGAACTGAATGACTGTGGGCGCAATACCTTTTAAAAGGAATGACTCCCAAACTAAGATCTACTCCCAAAATTAACTATGTCGGACCGGTCCATTTCTCCATACCTCCTCCGCAACACTTGTGATCAATGATACAAATCCATACTTTGTTTGCAAATTCATACGTACGAAAATGGCTACAAATTTCTAAAAATCTCCTAATACATAGTTTTTGGGTTAAAGGATTTTTGCTATTCGATCTGTCTATAGGCAAAGTCGAGTGGTACTTGTTGAGATTTTGACGAATCAGTTTTTAGATTTCGTTTGTCGTCACAAAGACCGAAGGAGGAAAAATTAACATTTCTAGAAATGTGCATCCATTGAAAGTACTTCCCAAAATACAATTGCTTTGGGTTTCTATGACGTTTTCTTTTGGTTTTATTAAAAGAGTAATCGACAGAAAAATCCCTAAAGAGGAAATTCATTGTGATTTTGAAATATTGGAAATAATATGTAATAAATCAATATATATAGTAGAAAAATGTGTGTACGTTTGTTTGTTTGAAGTTTATGGACTCAAAAACAGCTGAGCTGATCTTCCTGAAATTTTCAGAGTATATCACTACATGGCCTGAAAGTAACATAGGCTATAAAAAATTCTGAAATTCCGCGTTGATCTGGAGATATAGCATCAGAATCAGAGGTACATCCAAAACATTTAAATTTTTTATGCAAATATCTATAGAATGGTAATAGATAATGTCTCCAAATTTTGGTTGTGTGCTGGAATTTGGTCTAGAATCAAATTTTCCAAATTATATTTAAATCGGTTCAGATTTGGATATAGCTCCCATATATATTTTTGTCCGATTTCATGTAGTTGATGCACCAAACACGCTTTATATACCCGATTTTAATGAAAGTTGGAATTAGTGACGAAAATTGGTCTACAAATAAATTTTTCAAAATATATTTTACCTTATTCGGAGTAGCGAAGCACACCGGGTTCAGCTAGTAAAATATAAACATTGACCTCAAGCTCAATAATCTTGATTTTATTAACATTCGAAAAGTCGAACAAAACATAAAAATTCGACAGAAAAATCCTTTTGTCTAATAGACATTTACGACACTGCGGTGGAACAGAAATTATATCATAAAAAATGGTTGATATAGTTTTCTTATTGCAAATTTCAAACATAATAAAGAATTTGTAATTGTTATGAATTTCAAAATAGTTCATTATAAAAACGTGTTAAACCACAAAGATAAAGCAACGGTTTTATCTTTTATTGTTGAAATGCTCTTATAAAAGATTTCAAAAACAAAATATCGCAAATATTTTTTTCTGGATGTAGTTTCTAAGCCGATGTCATGGACGAAATATGTTACAAACGTTCAATAAATACCAATAAACGTTTTGTTCTGAACTCAGTAACACTTACAGTCAGCCTAAAATTCCGATTAAACTCTTAAGCCATAAGGGTCTTTACAAGGGCGACAAAAGCGAAATCGGTCTGTTAGATTCACCTTTGCTGGCATCCTTGCCCGGCTTCAGTAGCGGGACCACTCTGGCCACTTTCCAGACTTCGGAGATGATGTGGTTGGCTAGTGACAGGATGAGAACTTTAGTGAGATACTCGACTCTCGGCATATCCAGCAGTTTCAGCATTACTATAGAGATTCTATTGGGACCAAACACTTTGGATGCGTTAGCGTTTCCGATGACATTCGCAACATCGTCCATTGTAAATTGTGGTGGTTCATCGTCGGTAGAAAGAGATCTTATGCCACGTAGTACTCTTCGTCCTGTCAATCGCGAGGTGCTCGGCAAACTGCCGAATGAAATAACTTACGCACCTCAACGGATCAGTCGGCTTAACGTCGCCAAATGTGACTGAGGTCCTATCTTCCTTCTTTCCAGGGTTCGAGAGTGACTTAAGCGTTGCCCACAATGACCTTGTTCCGGCTCCAAGGTTGCAGCTCTTCTAATTATTTAACCACTTGTTCCCTTTATGCTCACAGCCCAATCTGTTAACTTCCAGTGTCAGATTACTGACTCTGGGGTCACGACGAAGATCATTACGCTCATTTATATTCACTGATCAATCTGGGGCCGCATAGCTTACCACAAACCGAAATATCGCTTTATTGGAGGTCAACAATATTTGAGGGACTTGAGCACCTTGCTCCTACATCTCAGCTTTTCGCAGATAGCAATGGCATGCCGTGACGACATGAATATGTTGTCGAATGTGACCCCTAGAATTTTGGGGTACTTTGTGGTTCTGCTACCATCGACCATGACATTTAACTCAGTTCTCACCTCTATCGTTCATATGGTGAACAGAGTGGTCTTATATTTAATGGCGGATATATGCATATTCCTCGTTCATAGTTATTTCTAGCGCTGGGGAGAATTGAAGCCTTAAGGGTCCTTGCTACGGGCGACAAAAGCGACGTAGTACTCTTCTCTTCGCCCTGTCACTCGCGAGGTGCTCGACAAACTGCCGATTGAAGTAACTTACGCACCTCTACGGATCAGTTAGTTTAAAGTCGCCAAATGTGACTGAGGTTCAATCTTCTTTCTTTCCAGGGTTCGAGAGTGACTTGAGCGTTGCCCACAATGCCCTTGTTCCGGCTCCAAGGTTGCAGTTCTTCAAATGATTTGACCACTTGTTCCCTTTATGCTCACCGCCCAATCTGTTAACTTCCAGTGTCAGACTACTGACTCTGGGGTCACGACGAAGCTCATTACGCTCATTTATATTCACTGATCAAACTGGGGCCGCATAGCTTACCACAGACCGAAATATCGCTTTATTGGAAGTTAACAATGTTTGAGGGACTTGAGCACCTTGCTCCTACATCTCAGCTTTTCGCAGATAGCAATGGCATGCCGTGACGACATGAATATGTTGTCGAATGTGACCCCTAGAATTTTGGGGTACTTTGTGGTTCTGCTACCATCGACCATGACATTTAACTCAGTTCTCACCTCTGTCGTTCATATGGTGAACAGAGTGGTCTTATATTTAGTGGCGGATATATGCATATTCCTCGTTCATAGTTATTTCTAGCGCTGGGGAGAATTGAAGCCTTAAGGGTCCTTGCTACGGGCGACAAAAGCGACGTAGTACTCTTCTCTTCGCCCTGTCACTCGCGAGGTGCTCGACAAACTGCCGATTGAAGTAACTTACGCACCTCTACGGATCAGTTAGTTTAAAGTCGCCAAATGTGACTGAGGTTCAATCTTCTTTCTTTCCAGGGTTCGAGAGTGACTTGAGCGTTGCCCACAATGCCCTTGTTCCGGCTCCAAGGTTGCAGTTCTTCAAATGATTTGACCACTTGTTCCCTTTATGCTCACCGCCCAATCTGTTAACTTCCAGTATCAGACTACTGACTCTGGGGTCACGACGAAGCTCATTACGCTCATTTATATTCACTGATCAAACTGGGGCCGCATAGCTTACCACAAACCGAAATATCGCTTTATTGGAGGTCAACAATATTTGAGGGACTTGAGCACCTTGCTCCTACATCTCAGCTTTTCGCAGATAGCAATGGCATGCCGTGACGACATGAATATGTTGTCGAATGTGACCCCTAGAATTTTGGGGTACTTTGTGGTTCTGCTACCATCGACCATGACATTTAACTCAGTTCTCACCTCTGTCGTTCATATGGTGAACAGAGTGGTCTTATATTTAGTGGCGGATATATGCATATTCCTCGTTCATAGTTATTTCTAGCGCTGGGGAGAATTGAAGCCTTAAGGGTCCTTGCTACGGGCGACAAAAGCGACGTAGTACTCTTCTCTTCGCCCTGTCACTCGCGAGGTGCTCGACAAACTGCCGATTGAAGTAACTTACGCACCTCTACGGATCAGTTAGTTTAAAGTCGCCAAATGTGACTGAGGTTCAATCTTCTTTCTTTCCAGGGTTCGAGAGTGACTTGAGCGTTGCCCACAATGCCCTTGTTCCGGCTCCAAGGTTGCAGCTCTTCTCTTTGCCCTGTCACACGCGAGGTGCTCGACAAACTGCCGATTGAAGTAACTTACGCACCTCTACGGATCAGTCAGTTTAAAGTCGCCAAATGTGACTGAGGTCCAATCTTCCTTCTTTCCAGGGTTCGAGAGTGACTTAAGCGTTGCCCACAATGCCCCTGTTCCGGCTCCAAGGTTGCAGCTCTTCAAATTATTTAACCACTTGTTCCCTTTATGCTCACTGCCCAATCTGTTAACTTCCAGCGTCAGATTACTGACTCTCGGGTCACGACGAAGCTCATTACGCTCATTTGCTAGTCCTGTCGCCTCTGCTGGGAAATTTGGTATCACTTCGTGTATTCTACCAACAGGTATATGGCGAGCGGTTGCAGTGATGATGTCTCGTAACATCCTTTTTGCTACCCGAACATCGGAAGGGTTGGGCATGTCTCTGAATCGTTGATTAGTGAACTCTCTGAGACTCGGTCAATTAGATTTTCCATGATTGATGAAAGTGCGGCGTTCAGAGGTGATGAAAGACAGTTATAGGGTTGCCAGGTGTTGTCATTTGTCCGACCAGACGACATGATGGTTATGCCTGGAGCAAAACGTAGAACAATCAATCTGCTCAGCCAACACCATACCCTTCTGGTCGTTTCCGGGGACCTAATGCCACAACTTATGATGAGCATTAAAGTCCCTCCAAGAATATGAAATTTCAAAAGCGGGTTAATGTTGGTCCTATAACCTGGAGTATAGCTATTTATCGGCAGGATGTATACGTTCAGCAACTATTTCTCTACAGTTCCACACCTGACTGCTACTCCTATACATTCCATGTACGGGCCATTGGAGCCAGACTCAAGAGATATGTATTGAACAGACTGGTACCTCCCACACAAAAAAAATCAGTTAGGTGCAGTTTAGGACCTCCTATCGATTCGTTTTGATTTTTTGCAACAGGTTGTCCTCGGGGCCCCTTTTACAAGCGTACAAGTTTTTTTCATTGACAAGTCCATACTTTATCAGAAAATGGCCCGAAAGCTTTAAAAACCCCAACGGCCACCATGTGTAGTGAGCGGTTGGTGGCCACGACAACTTTCTAACCGGATAATGCGTTGGTCCAAAAATTGAATATCGTAATATTTTTGCGACGGTGCTTATCGGTTTACACCTTCGGGTACTTCCCCTTCCCCAAAAGTTTAAAAGTTTTCTGTAAAATCTTACGCTCGATATCTCTTGAACGGAACAACGAATTTGGTCCACACTATAGATCTCATAATCATTTGCCCAAACTTAGTATAACTTCGAAAATGGACCATATTTGGACTACACCCAAAAAAATTTCAACATTTAGGTATAGCTGACACAAACAAAAGTTGGGCAGAAATTTTAATAAAATTTGGAAAACATGACGGAGTTTAGAAATTAGAAAATCTGTTGCCAAATTATATTGAAATCGTGTTAGGTTAGGTAGGTTATCATAAAGTCGTCCCCGCCCGACCTATATCCTTCACTTATTGGTTTTTATTTCTTTTTGTTTATTTTGTAAAAAATACAATTCACAACTGCGAACATTTCCAATCTACAGACTTTACTGTGTTATATTCCAATTACGGTGGATTGCATTGGACCATAGCTAAGCTATGTTATTAAAACGCCTAAACACTTTGAATGCACATTTACAGAATTCTCGGTAATAATAGAAGTTTTGGCCACCGTTTTTGTTGCACTCATAATTTTTAAATGATCAAATTTCCATACACACAATTCTTAGTTGGTGTCCCCATCCATTGAAATGGAATGACATCAAACAGCTGGAGGAGGTTGGCAGCAGAGTGACCAGAGTAACACTAAGATTTGAATGCAACCAGCCGCCGCCACCATCATTATCATCATCTTTATTGTTATCATTAGCTGACTCAATCATTGAAGTTTTATTTCATGTTGTTGTTGTATTTTTTTCTTTGTGCTTAAAAGCGCACTCGTGTGTTACTGTCCAAGCACTGTGACGCCAAATTGATGTTTTCTATATACTGGTCTTTAGATCTTAACCTATACATGCATACATTTATTTGTTAATGATGTGTTTATGTGTGTGCGGTTTTTATAATTTTGTTTAATTTCATATTTCATTCTTGTTTTTTTTTTGTCATTTCTTAACTTTAATTCTATGGAAGTTTGGTTATTTGCCACACTGAAGTTTGTCGTTTTGTTCGTTCATTTTTCGGTTGGTTTTCATTTCATTTCGCTTTGCTTTTGGTTCTTGAGAATTTTATGAAATTTTATACTTTGCAAGTGTTTAGTTACGCAAAACAATGTTGCTTACAACAAGTAGAACGCTTTTGTTTCTTTTGTACTTCAGTAGTTTGTTGTTTGCTATGTATGCAGGCTGCTAGGCTGCTATAATTTGTATTGTTTAGTGAATTTTGTTGTTGTTGCTGTTAAAAATATCACTTTATAATCTACGTAGGCATGGTTATACGTTATTTTTTGCGTTATTGTTAAATTTAATATTGTTAAACATTTAGATATTACGTTGATTTTTGAGGAAGTACATATACATGCATACGTATGCATACAGAGATGGGCAACCTGCTGGGTGAATCAGTTATGATGGACTATAATAGGGTCTCAATAATCACCAGTTTTTACAGAAATTAATCATTTAACCCTAAATCTGTTAAGTGAGAATTGTATTTATTTATCCCCAGCAAAAATGTCACATGAGCAGAATAAATCGTTACAACGTTATGTAAACTACTGCATTACCAGTATGCAGAAAAATAATGTGTTATTTCTTTGAAAAATTACTGATAATAAAGTAATTAGTAAAAGTGGCACAGTATTCTATATCGGCTTTGCTGATAGAGGTATACCTTCAGACTGTGTGAACTGAAACACCTTTTTCCCAAAAAGAAAAAAAAAATATGTATTCAGGGGGTCTTCAGATTGGGCGTATGAACTTGCCGACAAAGTTATGGATTAGGATAAAATCTCAAAATTTCTGCGGGGGAGGTAGCTAAAGGAATGGACCGACATAGTCCATCTTGAATGTGTCTTATTTTGGGAGTCATTCCTCTCGATACGACCATTATATCAGGATACATGGACTTGCCCACGAAAAACATCATATCGCTGTAAATAGGGCTACTAGGAAAACCTTCGGTAAACATTCTCTCACAGAGCCTTAACCGCACTTAAACAAAACCGTTGATCATTTGTATGAGTGCTACCCTAAGGAATGGACCCATAGTACCCTCTTTTGATCTTAAACTAAGTTTGGACCAAATATTTCGAAATCCAAAGTTTTGACCAAATCGTTTGATCCGTTTATGAGATATTGCGCTTACCATTTTAGCGAATTTTTTCGAACTTTTGTGGGGAAGTACCGGCAGGAGTGTTCCTATAAGCACCATCTTCGAATTTCATCTAATATTCTGAGAAATGTTACGATATGCAAAGTGTGGACCAACGCAGTATTCGGTTGGGGAGTTGTCTTGCGCACCAGTCACTACATATGCTGTCCGTAGGGGTTTTTTTACATTTTTCGGGTCTTTTTCTCAAGATGTATGGACTTGCTACTGAAAAAACTTGTACCATTGTAATAAGATATTTGGGCCTATGCGCCCACGATTTGGCGTAAAAGCAATAAATAATAATCGTAATAGGGACCTTGAGTGCAACCTATTGCACGAAAAAATAGGTAAAAAAACTTTTTAAGTTAAACGGTTTTATGTTAAACATACATTGCAATGTTTAAGATAAATGTACTAAAAACCAAAAAATAATAAAATAGATACAGTCGTGGGAATTATAAACATATGCATAGACTAGACTAAAATAAAACCGTGGGGCACGTCAATTGTCTACAATCGTTGATTAAAATGTTTGTTTTGTAATGTTACATTATAATTAGGCAGTTGTTCAACCGACAACGATGGACGTGTGATAAGTAGGTCTAGAATGTGGAAACAAGCTAGCAAGCTCGATTATAAGCGAGTTTTAAGGTTTCATAGTGGTGAGCGAGTAGTACTTTGTCGATTAAAGACAAACTACTAGCAGTGAAACGCTTCCTCGCCAGGCAGCAGTGTGAATGTCCAACGATAAACTAGTTGGAACATCTCTTTTATTTACATGGAGTGTAAACTATTGGAATTTCCATGAGCAAAAAATATTAAGTAATTTCCTCACCGTCTGCGGGCCAACTGCCTAACGACGAATTAAACGATTCTTCTATCGCACATTAAGTCGATAATTTGTAGACAATTGACGTGCCCCACGGTTTTATTTTAGTCTAGTCTATGCATATGTTTATAATTCCCACGACTGTATCTATTTTATTATTTTTTGGTTTTTAGTACATTTATCTTAAACATTGCAATGTATGTTTAACATAAAACCGTTTAACTTAAAAAGTTTTTTACCTATTTTTATTTTCTAGTTTTTAGTTTTTATTTCGCATTCTGTTTAATTCATTTAGTGCTTCATTATTGCAAGGTTTCTTGCCCGTTAGTTTATTGCAGTCCAACTCCTCTATACGTAGTCCCTGCAAAGATCTTACTCTACTAAGAGCCACGTAGGCTTGACCTTCTTCAAACAGTTTCGCACCTAAATATACGACTGCGTGATCCACAGTGCTGCCCTGCATTTTATGTATTGTAGAAGCCCATGATAGTATTAAAGGTAACATTCTTCTTTCAGCCGTCCCGTAATTGTACTTAGCTGGAAACTGTATGGCTTTCGGGTGTATAAGATGTACTGTATAGTGCACTATATTCTTCTTGTCAAGCCCTTTTATTTGATACCCATATTGGTGGGATTGATAAAAAATTGTTATCAGCCATTTGGTAGCGGCGGCCATCTTAGATTTCAGTTTTGCATAGTAAATTGTATTCTACTTGTTGAGACCTTTCATTTGATACCCATATTGATGGGATTGATAAAACCTACGTTATCCGCCATCTTGGATTTAAATTTTTTATAGTATATTGTATTCTGCTTGTTGAGCCCTTTCATTTGATACCCATATTGATGGGATTGATAAAACCTACGTTATCCGCCATCTTGGATTTAATTTTTTATAGTATATTGTATTCTGCTTGTTGAGCCCTTTCATTTGATACCCATATTGATGGGATTGATAAAACATACGTTATCCGCCATCTTGGATTTCAATTTTTTATAGTATATTGTATTCTGCTTGCTGAGCACTTTCACTTGATACCCATATTGATGGGATTGATAAAACCTACGTTATCCGCCATTTTGTAGCGGCCGCCATCTTGGATTTAAATTTTTTATAGTATATTGTTGTTGAGCTTGTTGAGCCCTTTCATTTGATACCCATATTGATGGGATTGATAAAACCTACGTTATCCGCCATTTTGTAGCGGACGCCATCTTGAATTTATAATGATAATGAATAAATATAATTGTATTGTCACCAAAATCCAAAGTGTATACAA
Source organism: Musca autumnalis (assembly GCF_047663935.1). Lineage (NCBI taxonomy): Eukaryota > Metazoa > Arthropoda > Insecta > Diptera > Muscidae > Musca > Musca autumnalis. The sequence goes on along the minus strand of NW_027411866.1, from coordinate 124,721,975 downwards.
AATTTCAGATTAATCGGTTGACAGGAAGAGGGTGAAATTTGAATTACTAAATTTGACCCAAGAATAAACAATAAATAAATAAAAAAACAAACGGGGTGAGCTAAATAAAACCATTTAAAAATCAAAACGATTCGAGAGGAGGTCCTAAACTGCACTTTTCCTAAATTTTGTGTCGGAAGTACCAGATGGAGTTGACATATATAGTCCGTATTCTAACCGGATCTACGTCTGGTAGAAATAATACGATGTCCAAAGTATGGACCAAATTGGTTACTGCATTCGAGAGTTATCGTGCGCACCGTCTTAGCGAAGAGTTTTGAACTATTGTGGGTGAGGTACCGAAAAATGTGGATCGAAAAGGTCCATCTTAGAACCTGATTTAACTTTGGACAAAATATTATGATTGCCAAATTTTGTATCGAATCGGTTTATCCGTTCGAGAGTTACCGCTCGCTCCATCCACAACACATGGTGCCATAGCAGGCTTTTACAGCTTTCAGGTCATTTTCCAGGAAGTATGGACTTGTCCTTGAAAAAGCTTGCACCGTCGTAATGGGGGCAGCGAATACAAGTTGTTAACACAAAAATCAAAAGAATTCGAGAGGAGGTCTTAAACTGCACTTGTTCACTTGTGGGTGCTACCCGAAGGAGTGGAGCGATATAGTCCATATTCGAATTCGATCTATGTCGCGTAGAAATATTAAGATGTCCAAAGTTATGGCCAATTCGGTTACTCCCTTCGAGAGTTATCGTGCGCATCAGCCAGCCAGACATATGGACGGACATGGCTAAAGACTCCAAACTGTCTAATACACATTTCGTCCAAACATACTTGGTATCTAAAACCATTATGTCGATGAGGCACATTTTGCCGTATATACCCTCGTTAGCATTAATGCTAAGGGTATCTGCGAATCTGCACCTGGAATTTCCTGATTCTTTAAAGAGTAGGGCAGTTTGAGCACTAGCGGACTTACTTGATTAGCACAAAGCTGATATTGCCGCCTTACAGGAAAACCGATGGAATCGTACAGATCACGCACTGTATTATAGCTCCCATGAAACGAAACATGAGGTAGGCGTTTAATTTATACTAAATCGGAGACGGTAGATGAGGGAATTGAATCAATCCGTATTAAATATAAGTTCTTTAATATCAGTTCCATCTGCGTCCATGTCCCGAACGATGAGAAAATTGAACATACAAAAGATACCCAGAAAAAATTTGGGAGCCACATGAAAAGTTGAAAAATAATGGGTTATTTCTTGAAAAGTTTACAAACCAAAACTACTTATTTTAGTCATTACGAAATAATGTTAACGGAGGCACAGACAGTGCGTGTTCGACTATAAAACCGAGAGTTGTGTGTTTAACTCTCACCGTCGGCAAACAATTTGTTTATTAGTAAAAATACGAAGGGTTGGTGGTGCACATGTAAGCGTTTAATTATAGTTACGACTACCAAAAATTACTATAAAAACTCGTTATTTGGTAATGATATGGTAATGCTGGGTATATTCTACGACCGGCTAGACAGAGCATATGACGAATACCCTAGACATGACACTAAGATTTGAATGCTAAAATAGGGGTGGAGGGATATATCGGCAAAAAGTAGTGCGCAACACCAGGTTCAGAAGCCAGATCGATCATGTTGTGATAGACGTGCTTCCGTCTACCTTACATGTCCGATCATTTCGAGGAATGAACATCGATTTGGACCGTTTCCTTGTTGCAGCCAATGTATGCACTAGTCTTAGTGTCCGATCAGGCATGTCGTAAGAGAAAAACGCTGCATACAGCGCAACACTGCAGTCAGTACCAACACAAAGCACCAGGGAAGAAAACAATTTAAAATGAAGTACGAATATTTTACCAGACTGAAGGAACATTCTTCTGCATAGGTAATGGAGGGAACCTGGTAACTGATACAGACAGCGTACTGAGGATCTGGAAGGAGCATTTCATTTCAATATACCCCCCAGAAACAATCCCAAACGACGGCATTGAGTGTTTACACCAAGGTGAGACCATGACAGAAATTAATCGGTTAAAAAACAATGAGACAGTAGGAGCTGATGGGCTGTCTGTCGAACTGTTCAAGACCGGAGACCAGTTGATTGGAATTTTAGTCTGCTATGTCCCGTGCGCAAGAAAGGAGACAAGACGGTTTGTGCCAACTACAGAGGCATAAGTCTACTACCCGTAGCATTTTAAGTGCTAAAACCTGTGGTAAATGGAATAATCGGATCATAGCAATGCGGGAAATCAACAATAGACCAAATCTTCACTGTTCGCCAAATCATGGTCACCTTGGACAGCCCAATAAGATCAAAGATGTTCCACCCCATGTCTGAGTTTGGTATTCTTGCAAAATTAATACGATTAAGCGGAATTACATTAACTGGCACAAGATCAGCCGTTAAAAAGTAAAGAATCTCTCCGTACCTTTCAACACCAAACGAGATTTCAGACATGGTGACAGCCCATCATGTATTTATATACAAAGAAGTCAAAAATCCTTAAGTTCGGCAGGGACAAACTTTTTATATCCACCACTATAAAATATTCTGAACTAAAATGGATTCCTTCCTCTCCAACAAATTTAGGTAGAGATTTTTTTCAGACACAGATGCCCCAAATGCGCGGATACCAAAATGTACATATACATATAATGATGTCATCAATGGGACGTGTGGACCTATGTGGACAAGTTTTGTTGGTGAAGTTTTGTGACCTCAAATGTCAAATTACAGATACTTCGGTCAACAAATGCAGCTAAATTCCTCAAAACACCTAAAATCGGGAAGATTGACTAAACCAAAACATAAATCTATGCTTCAAATTTTGGTATGAAAGTTTTGCGACCTCTGGGAACCTCAAATGTCAAATAACACTTAGTTCGGTCAGAAAATGTAGATGAAATCCTCAAAAGCACCTAAAATCGGGAGGTACCGTTTTATAAGGGCTATACCAAAACATGAACCTATGTCGTCAATTTTTTGTGAATACGTTTTGTCACCACTGGGAATCTCAAATTTCAGGTAGCTCGGTTAAAAAAATTAGCAAAATTTACGAAAATATTGAAAATCCGGAGGTACCGTAATATGGTGCATTTACCAAAACATGGACCTAAATTGGCATTTTTGGTGGAGAAGTGTTGACCACTAAGAATCTCAAATACCAATTTACAGCCAGTTTTTTAAGTATCATCTTATGTCGCCTTCAGGCCATCTACACGAGAAATGAAGATTATTATACCCTACACCACTATGTGGGGAGGGTATTTTATGTTGGTTTTGGCCAAAGGTTTGTAACTCATCGAAATAATCGTCGTAAACCCATACTTATATATACCAAAATGAATGTCTTGACGAGCTGAGTCTGGCTATGTGTGTCCGTACCTCCGTCTGTAAGTCCCACCGTCCGTCCGTCTGTCCATCTAAACCTTGTAATCACGCTACAGGTCGCAATTTTAATCGGATTATCACCAAATTTTGCGTGTTGACCCCCATAAATTTTTGTCGACAGTAGTCAACTATAAAATTAAATATTAATTATTTTGGTTCAGTTCGTCTTAAGTCATTTGGTATAAAACCCAGATAGGTGAAAACTTTAGCATCTCCCTAAAATAAATGTACGAGTGAAAAGCTTCTGCTTCTGGTACAGGGTAAAACATAGTTGGCCCCGTCCCGACCGTTTATATGTCGAAAGCAATATAGTCATTAGTAGACTGCGGAATCCTATGCAAATGCATATATGGTTAGGATGGTCGTAGAGAAAATCTGATTAGACAGAAACTCGTTTTATTACAAAATAAAACGAATTAGGTCCAGAAATTTTTGCATATTTTGCATATTTTACATATCGTGCATATTCTGACATATTTTTACATATCTGCATAAAATTAGCATATGCAACACCATATGCAAAAATATATTCAAGGATTTGTGGTCTAAATATCCCACCAAAATGGCTGAAATTTGGTATCAAGCCTTAGTTAGGGGTATGCAACTTTACAACTGAAATCTGTCCGCATAGGTCCACGTAGGGTGTCCAAAACCGAAACCGGTTAACCGGTTACCCGGTTTTGAGTTTGAAAACCGAAACCGGTTTTGGCCAAAAACGTCATTTTCGATTAACCGAAAAACCGGTTATTTATGTCGGTTAACCGGTTTTAAAAATATAGTAATATTTTAAATATTTCTTTACAATTGTATTCTTGAAAACAAACTAAACTTAACCTTTACCTTTAAATTTGAAAAATATGTTGTGTAAAATGTGGAGTTGTGTCAATCTAGCTCAATCGAACGATCTACGCAGTTCCAATGGCCACATCATTTGTATGAAAACACTCTGTATACGTGATATCACACGTTAGTTTGTATTACGTTGCTCATACGTTTTGGCCGCCGAAGTTTCCGATGCTGTATAATATTCACAATGGTAAGCCTTCGTAGGCGAACTCTATGCATAACATGGAATTTGAAATTAAATGATCACTTAAAAATAAGTTAACAGGAACGCTAAAATAAATTAACTGGAACGGAAAATCAAAACTACAACAAAAGAAAACTTATAATATTGGGGGTTAGAGCACAATTTATGTCTTAATTTTGCTGTACCTACTTCGAGGTGGAATGTCAATTAACAAGGATATTATAAGATAATTATAGAATAACGAAATCGTTATACTTTTTTACTCCTTGAAGCACATTTTTAATCAAATATTTATCAATTATGAGCAATTTTGTACCTATTTAAGAAAACCGGTTTAAACCGGTTAACCGGTTTTGAAAAATTTCTGATAACCGAAAACCGGTTTTTGAAAATATGTAAAATTTCGGTTAACCGGAAACCGTTTTGTTTGGAAAAACCGGTTTTTTGGACACCCTAGGTCCACGTCTTCATATAGCCCCCATAGAACGGTACCTGCCGATATTCGGTATTTCGAAAATTGTAGCCTCAATATCCCACCAAAATGACTGAAAATTGGTATTTAGTCTTCGTTGGGGGTATAAAACATTTCACCTAAAATTTGGCAGCATAGGTCCATGTCTTCCTATAGCCCCCATAGAAAGGTACCTTCCGATTTTCAGTATTTTGAAGGTTGTGGCCTCAATATCCCACTGAAATGACTGAAATTTGGCATTTTGTCTTCGTTGTGGGTATATAACTTTCCACCTGAAATTTGTCGGTATAGGTCCACGTCTTCATATAGCCCCCATAGAACGGCACCTCCGTATTTTTTGTATTTTGAAGGATGTGCCCTCAATATCCCTCCGAAATGGCTGAAATTTGGTACTAAGTCTTCCTTGGGGGTACAAAAGTTTTCACCCGAATTTTGTCGGTATAGGTCCACGTCTTCATATAGCCCCCATAGTACGGTACCTCCCGATTTCCGGTATTTTGAAGGTTGTGGCCTCAATATCCCTACGAAATAGATGAAATTTGGTAGTAAGTCTTCCTTGGGGATAAAAATCCTTCCACCTGAAATTTGTCGGTATAGGTCCATGTCTTTATATAGCCCCCATAGTACGGTAACTCCCGGTTTCCGGTATTTTGAAGGTTGTGGCCTCAATATCCCTACGAAATAGATGAAATTTGGTATTAAGTCGTCCTTGGGGATAAAAAACTTTCCACCTAAAATTTTTCGGTTTAGGTTCAGGACTTCATATAGGCCCCCATAGAATGATACCTCCCGATATTCGGTATTTTGAAGGTTGAGGCTGTGGTTATACATTTCTCTATTTTATTGACTTGTCTGAAATGAATTTTAAACAGAAAAATTCTACCTTTTGTACCTATTATTGAAATATTTGTTGCATAAGAAAATATGTAAAATGCATAAATTTTGCATATGCAAAAATTTATACATTTTGCATAATTTTGCATATATCATATGTTTCGAATGGAATGTAATCAGAAGCCAAAAATATGCCCAGTCCCAAAATTTGACATGAATCTGACCAAAAATAGGGGTTGCATAAAATTCCGCTGTCTAGTCATTAGTCATACTCTCATAAACTATAACAAATATAATTTTGTTGACACTTCATCTTCTCCAAGGTATATAAAGAAATCTCCGTCTCAAGATTACGGTGTCAGTTAGAAAAAAAAAATAATAAATAAAACACTAAAGCCCTCTGACCAAACACATACTGTTCAACTCTGCATCGTTTCAATGCGTACGCTTTAATTTCTTGTTGTGAAAAAGACAAGGTTTGTTTCTTTTTTGTGTATTTTGTCGCCTGTAATCTGAGTATAATTCGTGCTTACACATGTTAAATAGACATTGGTATGTGTTTCATGTCAAAAATTACCTCATTTGTAATTTAAATTCTGTGCTCAATGTCTTATTATTTTAAAGATTAATTTCAAACCAAAGAAAGAAATATACAGTCAAATTTTTTATGAGAGTAATTATTCATAATAAAAAAGAAACAGTTTATGTTCCCATGACACATCAGCAAGCCTCCAGATCGTATCATAGCAGATCAAAGCGTTTCCTGGTCCACTCTTAGAAGAATGTAGGAGTCAACTACGTCTTCTCATAGAGGTTTTCTTCTTAGAGAATACAATTAAATTTTTTCACTGAAGAGTATTGGTTCTTTTCATAGAATACCAGTGGGTCTACTCTAAGAGGATCGGCCTGCATTCTCAATGAAGAACTTTGAATGAGTTTATGTCACAGAAGAATGAATGAAGGGGAACTTCTTCATGTAGACATGGTTTTCAGCTCATGGAATTTAATCAATGGACCTTCTTCTTCCCTTTGTCCTTCTTCTCATGAAATGCAACCGTGTTCATTTCTTAAACAATATCAGTAAAAAACTTGCATTTGAAAGAAGAAAAGTTCGATGATAGAGAAGCCGCTCCACAGCCGATATGTCTGAAGAGCCTCTACCAAAGGCTGTGTGGGTTCGGATCTTCGGCTTTCCTTTTGTACTTGCAAAAATAAACAGTCATTAAGCTCGATTCTGACGAGAAATTAATTAAAATATCAGTATGTGTTTCACTTTAAGCTTTCTTCTACTTTCTTTCATTTAATGCGTTATAGAAGAAGTTAAGCAAATCTTTATCTTATAGAATTTTCCATAAAAGCCGACATCTTTAAGGCTCGTCTACAAACTCCTTTTTAAATTATACCGTTAGCTTAGAATAAAATTGAAAGTATAATCTGTTCTTTTCAATGGCATTTCCTCTTGGCTTTTTTTAAGAGCAGCATAAAAAAGGAATACAAAAACAAAGAAGTAGGAAAAACAGACGACGAAAAACCACTTGGCACAAGTGTATGTAAACTGTCTGGGAATATTAAGAAAATTATGTATCCTTCTTTTTCTTCGTCTAGGTTGCAACAAAACAACAACCAAAGCAATAACTTCAATGTCGACATTAGCGGCAACAACTTCAACTTGAGTTGGGACAAAGAGATAAACCAACAAAACCAAGCAAGAAAATCCCATGTCGCATAATTTCCATGAAAAAAGAAAAAGATAAAAATGTTGGCGTTACAACGTCATCATCAGTCCTTATGAAAGCAAATAGCTTTACATTCAGCTTTGTATTGCCACCAACCATCAACCAACTATATTTTTATTTTGTCAACCTACTATAAGGAGTAAGGTATAGGCCGCCACAAACCAACAACAACAACAGTCGTCAATGTCAGCTTTCTTCCTTAACCAGACCAAGTAAATATTCATAGAGAAAAGCGAAGCTATTCTGATTCAGAAATACCATTGAAAAGGAAAACGATAACATTAAAGTCCTTTTGGAGTTAGAAAAAAAAAACGGTAGAAGAAACGTCTTAATTGCATTTCACATAACAATCCTGTTTTACAGCGCAAACGAACGAAAGAACGGTAAAATAAAACTTCAACAAAAACATTGCAAAGTGTGTGCGTGTGTGTGTGTAAGAATTTCCAACTAACTGCATTTGTCCTTGCCACCATAAACAGCATTTCCGTTTTGCATTTTCTCTCCAACCCTTGTGCATGTGTGTCTTCACTTTTATTTTATGCTTGCATTGTGGTATAATGCCGAACAACATTTGCCGTCGCATAAACGGCATGCATTTGAGCCATCGAAAAAGTTGCTGCATTGTGTTGGCGAGAAATACTACAGTGGGGATTAGTAAGAAGTTTTTGTTCTATATATACATAAACAGACCTGGGATCTGTGAATATTGTTGTATAGAAAAAACACTCAGACCTGGGGTCCGAGAATTTTTTCTATAGAAACAACACTCAGACCTGGGGTCCGAGAATTTTTTCTATAGAAACAACACTCAAACCTGGGGTAAGAGAATTTTTTCTATAGAAAAAACACTCAGACCTGGGGTAAGAGAATTTTTTCTATAGAAAAAACACTCAGACCTGGGGTAAGAGAATTTTTTCTATAGAAAAAACACTCAGACCTGGGGTAAGAGAATTTTTTCTATAGAAAAAACACTCAGACCTGGGTTCAGAGAATTTTTTCTATAGAAAAAACACTCAGACCTGGGTTCAGAGAATTTTTTCTATAGAAAAAACACTCAGAACTGGGGCTAGAGAATTTTTTCTATAGAAAAAACACTCAGAACTGGGGTAAGAGAATTTTTTTCTATAGAAAAAACACTCAAACCTGGGTTCAGAGAATTTTTTCTATAGAAAAAACACTCAGACCTGGGGTCAGAGAATTTTTTCTCTAGAAAAAACACTCAGACCTGGGGTCCGAGAATTTTAGAAAAAACACTCAGACCTGGGGTCCGAGAATTTTTTCTATAGAAAAAACACTCAGACCTGGGGTCCGAGAATTTTTTCTATAGAAAAAACACTCAGACTTGGGGTCCGAGAATTTTTTCTATAGAAAAAACACTCAGACCTGGGGTCCGAGAATTTTTTCTATAGAAAAAACACTCAGACCTGGGGTCCGAGAATTTTTTCTATAGAAAAAACACTCAGACCTGGGGTCCGAGAATTTTTTCTATAGAAAAAACACTCAGACCTGGGGTCCGAGAATTTTTTCTATAGAAAAAACACTCAGACCTGGGGTCCGAGAATTTTTTCTATAGAAAAAACACTCAGACCTGGGGTCCGAGAATTTTTTCTATAGAAAAAACACTCAGACCTGGGGTCCGAGAATTTTTTCTATAGAAAAAACACTCAGACCTGGGGTCCGAGAATTTTTTCTATAGAAAAAACACTCAGACCTGGGGTCCGAGAATTTTTTCTATAGAAAAAACACTCAGACCTGGGGTCCGAGAATTTTTTCTATAGAAAAAACACTCAGACCTGGGGTCCGAGAATTTTTTCTATAGAAAAAACACTCAGACCTGGGGTCCGAGAATTTTTTCTATAGAAAAAACACTCAGACCTGGGGTCCGAGAATTTTTTCTATAGAAAAAACACTCAGACCTGGGGTCCGAGAATTTTTTCTATAGAAAAAACACTCAGACCTGGGGTCCGAGAATTTTTTCTATAGAAAAAACACTCAGACCTGGGGTCCGAGAATTTTTTCTATAGAAAAAACACTCAGACCTGGGGTCCGAGAATTTTTTCTATAGAAAAAACACTCAGACCTGGGGTCCGAGAATTTTTTCTATAGAAAAAACACTCAGACCTGGGGTCCGAGAATTTTTTCTATAGAAAAAACACTCAGACCTGGGGTCCGAGAATTTTTTCTATAGAAAAAACACTCAGACCTGGGGTCCGAGAATTTTTTCTATAGAAAAAACACTCAGACCTGGGGTCCGAGAATTTTTTCTATAGAAAAAACACTCAGACCTGGGGTCCGAGAATTTTTTCTATAGAAAAAACACTCAGACCTGGGGTCCGAGAATTTTTTCTATAGAAAAAACACTCAGACCTGGGGTCCGAGAATTTTTTCTATAGAAAAAACACTCAGACCTGGGGTCCGAGAATTTTTTCTATAGAAAAAACACTCAGACCTGGGGTCCGAGAATTTTTTCTATAGAAAAAACACTCAGACCTGGGGTCCGAGAATTTTTTCTATAGAAAAAACACTCAGACCTGGGGTCCGAGAATTTTTTCTATAGAAAAAACACTCAGACCTGGGGTCCGAGAATTTTTTCTATAGAAAAAACACTCAGACCTGGGGTCCGAGAATTTTTTCTATAGAAAAAACACTCAGACCTGGGGTCCAAGAATTTTTTCTATAGAAAAAACACTCAGACCTGGGGTCCGAGAATTTTTTCTATAGAAAAAACACTCAGACCTGGGGTCCGAGAATTTTTTCTATAGAAAAAACACTCAGACCTGGGGTCCGAGAATTTTTTCTATAGAAAAAACACTCAGACCTGGGGTCCGAGAATTTTTTCTATAGAAAAAACACTCAGACCTGGGGTCCGAGAATTTTTTCTATAGAAAAAACACTCAGACCTGGGGTCCGAGAATTTTTTCTATAGAAAAAACACTCAGACCTGGGGTCCGAGAATTTTTTCTATAGAAAAAACACTCAGACCTGGGGTCCGAGAATTTTTTCTATAGAAAAAACACTCAGACCTGGGGTCAGAGAATTTTTTCTATAAAAAAAACACTCAGACCTGGGGTCAGAGAATTTTTTCTATAGAAAAAACACTCAGACATGGGGTCAGAGAATTTTTTCTATAGAAAAAACACTCAGACCTGGGGTCAGAGAATTTTTTCTATAGAAAAAACACTCAGACCTGGGGTCAGAGAATTTTTTCTATAGAAAAAACACTCAGACCTGGGGTCAGAGAATTTTTTCTATAGAAAAAACACTCAGACCTGGGGTCAGAGAATTTTTTCTATAGAAAAAACACTCAGACCTGGGGTCAGAGAATTTTTTCTATAGAAAAAACACTCAGACCTGGGGTCAGAGAATTTTTTCTATAGAAAAAACACTCAGACCTGGGGTCAGAGAATTTTTTCTATAGAAAAAACACTCAGACCTGGGGTCAGAGAATTTTTTCTATAGAAAAAACACTCAGACCTGGGGTCAGAGAATTTTTTCAATAGAAAAAACACTCAGACCTGGGGTCAGAGAATTTTTTCTATAGAAAAAACACTATGACCTGGGGTCAGAGAATTTTTTCTATAGAAAAAACACTCAGACCTGGGGTAAGAGAATTTTTTCTATAGAAAAAACACTCAGACCTGGGGTAAGAGAATTTTTTCTATAGAAAAAACACTCAGACCTGGGGTAAGAGAATTTTTTCTATAGAAAAAACACTCAGACCTGGGGTAAGAGAATTTTTTCTATAGAAAAAACACTCAGACCTGGGGTAAGAGAATTTTTTCTATAGAAAAAACACTCAGACCTGGGGTAAGAGAATTTATTCTATAGAAAAAACACTCAGACCTGGGTTCAGAGAATTTTTTCTATAAAAAAACACTCTATAGAAAAAATACTCAGACCTGGGGTCCGAGAGTTATTTCTATAGAAAAAAACACTCAGACCTGGGGTCCGAGAGTTTTTTCTATAGAAAAAAACAATCAGACCTGGGGTCCGAGAATTTGTTCTATAGAAAAAACCCTCAGACCTGGGGTCCGAGAACTTTTTCTATAGAAAATGCCCTTCGATTATTTTCAAAAAAGCTCAGACTTTTGTCAGACCTAAGCGTGTTATCGTGTGTAAACATTAGCAGGAACTTTCAACCCATCTCCACGTTTTGAAAATGCAGTAAAGAAAATCAACGGCATCGTATAACTTTTTTTGCATAATGCATCACTGGTAAAATAAACGAGGCAACCAAACGACCTCCAGACAGACGGATGGACAGCCATCCAGACAGACATACATTTCAAATTCCTTTTCCCTTATGTTTATCCTTTCTATGCTTAAGTTTCATGTCTGTTACGTTAATGTTTATGTTTTGGTTCATGTTTTTTCGTGTTTTTACTTTTATTTTCATGTTATTATCATCATTATTATTATGCACTTATTATGAATATGAAACGGAGACGTCGACGACGATGACGATGACTGTGCTAAGGACACAAACACACACTTACAGAGATAAACGAAGTATACGCAACCATATAACCAAGACAATAATACAAACAAACGAAACGAAAAAAAAACACAGAACGCTCTACTCCAGACATCCAGACATAAACTTTGGAAGCAGCAAACTGTAAACCAGACAGACAGACTTACGGATCGATAAGAAGGACTACTATATACAGGCATTTTGTGACAAGTGTAAGACCCGTTGGCGACGGCTGAATGGCTGGCAGTTTGGCAGACTGACTGAATACTTTTGTACGACCCTTGTTGTTGCAATGGCAACGATGAAACAAACAAAACAAACGAACCAAATTTTGTGTTTCATTATTTTTCACTTTCCCTTAACCCCTGCCCCCAGCTTACGTGTTTGTTGTTGCCTTAAAATAAAAGTAAAAATTTTCGTAAATATTCACCTGCAGTATGTTGTGACAACAGAATGCATTTAGCCGATATCGTTTTACATGATTCACAAAAGTTTTTGCTGTTGTTGTTGTTGTCTCTTTTCTGTTGGCGATTATGTAGCAGATATTGTGTCATAAAATACATACAGCAAGGAAATGGTGATATTTTATAAAGTTGGTTTTGTCTAATTGGAAACGACTTTTTTGGAAATTTATATGCGCTACAAAAGGAACTAATGGAAGGAAAGAATTTATTATGAATGGGAAAACGTTATGTCCAACGAAAAACGTTGAAATGTGCAATCTGCAATCCTTACTAACTCCTACCGAAATTTTTGTCCTATTAGCATAATCGCTCATTCTAATGATATCCCCCAACTATTATGCAAAAGAAAACATGTAACAATATCAATGCACAGCTTTTATAAATCTTTTTGATTTATGTCACAATGATAATCACAATTAACGCGGATTGGACAATGAATCCTTTGAAGATTTGTTCTCTTAACCACACCATGTGTTCATGCAAGCTAGGGTAGTCGATGTTAGCAGTGTCCTTTATTCGAAACAACCTCTGAAAATACCAATTCCATTATGGTTAATTTTTCGATACCGAACCCCACAATACCGGCTGCCTCCTAAGTGTACACGCAAACGTGTGTCGTTTTTCTGTGTTGGGTGAAACATATCCCGGATTCTGGGACGGGACGAAGGAATATCCAGCACCACACTCAAATGTCGGTTATATGCAATATTTGCCGGGAGTGAGTGCATCTCAGGCTCTGGACTCATCTATGTGACGGTTTACGGTAGTGACCAGGTTGCTAATCCAACACCAAAATTCAGTCATTTCGATTGGATATTGTAGCTTAGAACTTCTATTTCGGTTGGATAATGAGGCTAGTTCTTTTGAAAAGTCGGGAATCGGGCGGTACGGCTCTATGGGGCCTATATCAAAACGTTGACCTTCATCTATATTTCTCTGTAGGAATGTGTTAAACCTCTATCGAAGACTAAATACCAAATTTCATCCATTGCGGTCGGATAATGTGGGCAAAACACTAAAAAAGCGAAAATCGGGCGGTACCGTTATAGGGGTGGCTATATAATAACGTGGACCTTCGAAATTGTTTGTCTTTGAGATTCTCAGTAAACAATAAGTTCTTGTACAAAATTGGTCCACCTACAACAAGTCCTTATATTTTTGTTCACCGTTGATACGAACCCGTCACTTCCCTAACAACTGCAGCATTTAACACCAGCCGTTTCTGTTAAATTTTTTGAAAATTCATCCTTTTTGCAATGGACTCCAAGGTAAGATCTAGGAAATGATGGATTTTATGAGTCAGAATAATATCATAATCGCTACGGTGCAGGAAACCGAACTAAGCAGTAACTGCAACTTACAGCGTTGTTATGGTTACAACATACTGAGGAAGGATTACACCAGAAGTCGATATTGGGGATTAGCTTTCATATTGCACAGGTCTATTCAATACAGACCTATCGCGCTTGAGCCTGGCTCCAATGGAATTGATGGGGGTAGCAGTCAGGTGTGCCGAGGTAGAATTGCTCAACTTATTCACCCCACTGATAAATAGCTCTACTTTAGGTTATAGACCCAATATTAGCACGCTGTAGGTAATTATAAATAACTGGTCTTACGGGACTTTAATGTTCATCGTGAGTTGTGCCATTCGGTGCTCGGAAATGAGCGGTATAGCGCTGGCTGACCAAATTGTTAGCTCTACGTTTTACACGGTCAATTAGAACGCCCCAACCATACTTAGCATTCGTGTGATCTGGTCTGACAAATTACGTCACCTGACAACCTTTGGGTATCAGAAAAGACGTTCCGAGACATCACCAATGTAGCAGCCACTCGCCATATACTTCGAATACTCGAAGTGAGACCAAATTTCCCAGCAGAGACGAAGGGATTAGCAAATGAGTTTGATAAGCTTCGTCGAATCAACCGCAGTAACCCAAAGTCAGGGAGCTGATAGTGGAAGTTAACAGGTTGGTCGGTGAGAATAAGCAGAACAAGTGGCTAATCATCTGAAGGGTTGCAACCTTGTTGCCAGAATGAGTGAATTATGGGCAACGGTTAAGTCACACCCCTAAACCCTGGAAAGAAGCAAGATAGGACCTTAGTCACGTTTGGCGACGTTACGCTGATTGATCCGAAGAGGTGTTCAAGTTATTTTAAGAGACTGTTTGTCGAGCACCCCTGGAGTGAAAGGGCAAATAGAAGATTACAACGTTGCATTATATCTATTTCTGCGGGGGAAAACCACCACAAGTCACAACTGATGATGTTGCTAATGTCATCAAAAACGCTCAACCATCCAAAGCGTTTGGCCTGGATGAAATCTCCATGGTACTGCTGAAACAGCTGGATGAGCAGGGAGTCAAGTATGTAGCCAAAGTTCTCAACCTGTCGCTGGTCGCCCACATCGTTTCCGAAGTCCGGAAAATTGGCAGGGTGGTTCCGTTACTGAACCCAGGCAAGGATAGCAGCAGAGGTGAATCGTACAAATCGATCTCGCTTCTGTCGCTCGTAGCAAAGGCTCTTGAGGCTTTACTCCTCCCCATCGTCAGGAATAGCTATCCCGTTTCCGATCATCAGCATGGGTTCCGTAAGCAGCAAAGCATGACAACAGCGCTGCACGACATCTCCACACATATTAGTCTAGGCCTCAAACAGAGTAAGCCTATCGCACGGACAGTGTTGGTAGCGCTGGACTTATCCAAAGCTTTTGATGCCTTTAAACACTTCACGTTGTTTGAGGACATTGAGCAGACAACACACCGGGCAAGTTTCAAACGTTGTATAATCAATATTATGTCAATCTTGCGTGGAATTCGGAAACAACAAGTCCAAGCCTTGTAGAGTAAAACAGGGAGTTCACCAAGATGGGGTGAACTGCCGCCCCCTTCAGACGGCATTGATATCTTACGTATGCGGATGATTGTACGATCTTGGCATCAGGTACCTTCCTTGATGTCACTTGTGAATGTCTGAACTCTATTTGACCGATCTTTCCATATTTTTCCACGCGAGGAACTGCAGAGGTGAGAACATTGAATGTCATGGTAGCAGAATTGCGACCCCATCATTCTAGGGGTCAGATTTGACAACATGTTCGCATCGTCCGAGCATACCACAGCTGTCTGCTACAAGTTGAGATGTAGGAGCAAGATCCTCAAGTCCCTAGTCGGCAGCACTTGCGGTCCAGATATTCAGATATTGTTGACCACAAAAAACGCAATAGATCGGTCGGTGGCAAGCTATGCGCCAGCGTGATCCGCGAATATAAGTGCAACGCCATGGAAAAATATTTAAAACTGTCAGAAAGCCACACTGAGATCTGCATCATCTGGTGCCTCCTCATGTCTTTAGTGGAGAATCTACATGAAGAGACAAAGATGTTTCCTGTGCATCAAGTCATGCTGTGGCTGCAGTACTTGCTTGGGGTGTTCCAATGAGAGCCATTTTAATCATCATAGGACCTCCATCCAGGCATGTCAGGAGGGATGTTTGTGATCTAGAAGGAGATGTCCAACGTTACAAAAGAAAATTGGCCGAGAGCAATATGCCTATCAGGCAGGTTAAATAGCATTGCAGTCGCAGATGCCATAAAGAGCTATACGTTCTTCGGAGAACATCCCCCATCAATCGCTATGCAAACCTGTTTTAGGGTTATAAAATGCCGATGATTTTATGATTTTGTTTTTTTTTTTTTATTTTCAGCTGATTGCAAAAATAAAATAACTCATTAAAGAATGTTTCACATATTACGTAAAAAAATTGGTAGGTTAGGGGATGTGTAACTACTTTTGAGACTACGCCACACGGATACCTTCCGGTCCAGTGTAATCATCCAAAGATATCAGTAAGGACGTAAGAGCTAGAGTATTGTATTTGCAAGATAAGTGGGTGCCACCGTGTTGCAAAGGTAAGCACACTCGCCTTGCATGCTGAATGCGCGGGTTCGATTCACCGGCCAGACAACATCAAATTTTCAACGGCGGAAAAATACCACGAATATTTTAGCCATGTAAAACTTCTCTACTCTGAAGAAAGTCTCCCTTGTCCCTTTTGGGATACTTGTGGAACAGTTGCGTCGTTGCATAGTTAATACCAATTTTGACTATGCGTCGTTGTGTTGTTTTAAATTTGAGTGTCATTTTTTTAACCCTCGCGTTTTTTTAACGTATCAATCATGAGGATTTTGGTCTTGTATCTGTAAGAAAAGAGATTGTAAAAAATATATAAAGAAGGTAAAAAGATGAAATAAGTAGAAGAAGGTATTTTATATATTGATGTAGAACATTGACGTTTATCGGAAATTTTGTTGGAAATCCGGCTGAGAAGCAGAGTACGATTCCAGGTTGAGCCGTCTCAGCTTCTTCAAACTTTTGTTGATATTATTGACGGCAATGTGCTCTATGAATAAATTGTTAGGCTAGGAGAAAAGTGGACAACTAGGATGCCATGTAGCTTGTGAGCAAGCATTGGCCAACATGTAATAGATGGTCTATCGATTCTACTTCATCTTCGCAGAGCCTGCAGTAATCAACATGGTCATTGTTCCACTTGCTGATAAAAGCTCTAAGATAACAGTGCCCGGTAATAATTTATATATTTATATTTATAAATTACATAATTAAGAGAGAATTTGTCCGGTTGCTTGTTGAAGTCACTCAAATAGACCATGACACGTTTCACCGGTTCATAATTCTTTCGCTCTTTCAACAACGAATATCCTGGTACCTAGTAGAGTCGTAAAGCATTTGTAAGGTTTTCAAATGCAGTTCTGTGCTCAGGTATGGTCTCAGATTTGATGTTAAAAGATTTGGTGGCTTTACGAGCAGCTTCCGGCCTTTTATTAATTATGTTGCCTTCCTGATCGAGAAGATCTCAACTTGGAATATACTAGAGTAGAGTAGTCGTCGAAAGTAGTCGTTGGTATAAAAGGCCAAGCCGTCCAGAGGGGAGTTACTTTGGTTCCAGGAATCTCTACTAGGGATACCGACATCTACATATTCATGTCTCAAAACTGGCGGTATACAGTCGGTAGTATTCTCTCAAGCGTTCATTTTAAGGTCTGTTCTTAATTCCATTTGGACACATCCATTCCCATAGATGCTGTCGCGCCAAAGATTTAGAGCTCTACGGGCTGGCTGACATTAAATGGTAAGTCCCAAAGGCCGGAGCTTCAGCTTTGCATTCTGAGCAGCTAGTGGAAAGGCTGCTACTGAACGGCTCTCGTTATTAGAGTTAATGCGCTTCTTTGCATCTTATCCAGTTTGCTGGATTTCGACTTATAGTGCAATTAATCCTTTCTTCGTTCGCTTCTCATCGTACATTTTCCTTCAAAGTTGAAAGTCCAGTACGTATGTAGATATTTAGCTTCGGAGAAGCCGTATTTAGTCAGTTTTCTGAAGTTTGAACAAACGGTTTCGGTAGTGGTTTAGGATATGACAGTGGTCATGACTCCACATGCGCATGGTAAGAGAAACACTGTTTTTTCGACGTCTTTCTCGTTCATAATGCAATACAGATGTGGATAATGTTTCAGTTTAATATGTAAATACAATCAAAAATTCCAACACCTTCAATTTTACTAAAACCATTAAGAAACCTTAACAGCAATTCCTCAAAAAGTGAGAAACAGTATCACAATTTAATATTTAAAAAGGGAAGCAAAGGCAAACTCCGAAATCCTCCAAATACTTCACCAACAGTGAAAGTTGTGCATAAATCGTTTTCCGCCATATAAGATAATATAACATTTTCACTCTTTTCTTAAATACAAAATAAAACTTTATAATTTCACTTTTCTTGCTTTTGAAAAGTTCCACTGATAGTTTGGGAAAGAAAGAAAGTGTTTGGAAGAGAGTATAGTGAATCCTTCATCTGCTTCTACTTCTTATTTTCTTTCCATGAACAACAAAATGTAACTTTGAAAAAGTTTTCTTCATATGGTTTATTATCCTTTGACTTAACCACAACGCCAGCCATCCTTTATGCCTGGCGGCGGTGAAAATAGACGAGTAAAAATAGCATTTCTTAATTAGCATGCAACATGTCGAGAGCGTTAAGAACATAAAACAATAACAACAACCATGATTCAACTTTGTTGCAACAAACACACAGCCATGACATCGAAAAAGTTAGATACCGTCGTACACAAACTTAGAGAAGGAAAATTGGTTAGTTTTGTTGCTTCTGCAAGAGAGAAATGAAAAGTTTTATTATGATTTCTTAACGTCTTAAAGTGGCGACTCACTAAAAATATGCGATATGGATACGGTGCTGTTTGTAATTGTTACAAATTGTTGATGGAGCACTCACTCCTCACTGAATGTAAAAATTGTATGCAAAAATATAACACAGACACTGAATGAATGACACATGACATATAAGTTAATATAGAAAAGACAACAATTGGTCTGATATGTCGACATTCAAAAGATACATAAAACAGACACTTTTATTAGAATAACACTGTGCAACATTTTTAAGGTGATCTTGTGCAAACAATTCGAACTGAGGATTTTTGAAAGTACAGACCCAAACGACGTGAAGCCCTAGTTGGGTTTTGTTGTGTCAGATCCAGCTCGGATTTTATGGCCCCATCTAAACATGGTTAAATATTGAGTTTTTAAAGAAATTCGGGGCTATATCTCTGATACCAATGCGATTCTTCTTCTGACCTCTGAAGCAAATTTGTAGATAAGGACAAGAATAAAATATTTGGAGAAATAATGAACTCGAGAAACTACATTTATTGCCTCAAATTTCAAAGTATATGCAAAAATACCACAATTTTTATACATTTCGCACCGTATCTCCAAAACCGTTAATTTTTTCTGAATATTTTATTTATTAAATATTCCCTGGAATGTAATACACAACTCTTCAGAACATGTCATTGTTGTAAAATGCCTCTATCCCGTTGTTTTTAGTACATTTTTCAACGACGATTTAATAAAAATAGTGAAATAGTGTAGTGAATTCCGAAATGCGAGAATAAACTGTTGGTGTGAACTGTGTTTGAAATACGTGTTGTAAAAGATATGATGCAAAATACCGCTGAAACAACATGAAGTAAGCATTTTAGAGTTTCAGAATGTTCTAAAGAATTGTTGAGAACTTTATTTGGAAGATTTTTGCAAAAGGTTGCTTGGTTCAACTCCCAATAGTTTTGCCGATACCGACCAGAATTTCAGCAATTATGTAAAATTTTCTATATTTTATAGATTTTGATGCCCTAGATGGAGTTTTTCTTATGTGGTTTCTTCAAAAGATAAGTTCTACTAGTTTAGGGCTACAATATTGCTAAGGACAGCAAGGCCAAATTCCTATTCGTTTCTGAGATAAAGGCCTGATAAATGCAAAAAAGTGCAGATTTAGCCCGGTTTAGATGAGGCCATAAAATCCGAACTGGATCTGACAGGACAATACCCAACTAGGGTTTTTGTAGTCTAAATATGTACTTTCAAAAAATCCATACTAGAAGTTGTTTGCATTTTCAGTGTCGCACAGTGTAATTTAATGTACTGAATACAATATACAGAATGTTGTTTGGCTCACCTAAAAAACAACACCACGATTACCTATGAGAACGTTATATGTAACCAAAAAACCTCTATGTATTATGAAACAAGTAAACAAAGCCTGCAGACGGGGTGGCGCCTACCATATACCTAAGCTTTGCGCAGAGAGCAAAAAAAATATTTTTAATTTTTTTGAAATTTTGCCTGTTAAGGCGAAGATAATTTTTAATGATTTTTATCAATTTTCTCGTTTAGAGTTAAGCTTGATGATCGAATTTTTTTGCAAATGAAAAAGGAAAGCCAAGGACTCGAACCCACACAGTCACCAAATTACGTGACCTGGTTTCGCTGTTAGTTGAGCAGCTTTTTAGACGTATCGACTGTGGAATGGCTTCTCTGTCCTAGAACTTTTTATTTTTCAAATGCAAATGTGTTTTTATACATTAACGGATATTTGGCCGTTGAAATGTATTTCTTCTTGACAAACGGTATTTTGCGCTGCCTTCGAAGTTATGAGTTTTGGCTTTGAACGCTAACACGCCGTGACAACATTTTTGATATGTTTTCAAGGACGTGGGTTCAAATCCCAGCCGGGTTCAGCCTGTTTTTTATTTTTTTTTTTGAAATTTCCAGTGTATGGCTCGGAATGATGTCTGGGGTTACTTAAAATATAATTTTGTTTTGTAAGGGCAATAAAGCACATTATAAGGGATTATAGGAATACTTCGGCCCCTTAAAGGACTTGGCGTGGTTGTAAAGCATGAAATCAGTTGAATACACTATAAATTAACTAATACCATCAATTCTTGTACAAAACTGTGCATCAGTTAACCTTAAAGTTGATTTAACCAATTATGTCCCTAATTAGCTGGCCAGGCTAATATGAACCATTTTTAGAAAAGCGGGATGTCCTTCCCCAACATATGGGGAATCTCAGAATGTTTTGCTTCTAGCAATATTTTATATAGAAAACTTATTTCATCAAAATCTTGACATTTTTAAATGAAATCGAGTAATCTATTAAACTGAATTTCTTGTCCCTAATTAGTTGTCCGCCACTGTATACACTTTATAGGATCGCAAATGATTATTTCAAACAGAAAAACAAAGTTAATATACACTCCATACCAAGGAGTGATCCAAAAGGCAAACTTGTATTCACTGTCCCCTATACGATGGTACAAGTTGCATCACGGGTAAGTTACACTTTCAGAGAAAATAGCCTAAAAGGTGCCATAAACCCCTATGACACCGTGTGTAGTGGTTGGACCGCCAGATAACTCTCGAACGGATCTGTCGATTTGGTTCAAAATTAGGCCTTCGTAATATTTTGTCCAAACTTAGTTTAAATTCGAAGATAAGCCATATCGGTCCACTCCTTCAGGTACCTCCCCCACAAAAGTTCAAAATTTTTCTGAAAAATTGTGCGCACGATAACTCTTGAAGGGAGTGACCGATTTGGTCTATACTTTACACATCCTAATATATCTACATAGTAAAAAATGGCATCTCTAACATATGTCCCACACATATTTTGCAGAAAACATATATTTGTTTGCAAGCAGTTCCAAACATAACATTTGTTTGGGTCCTGCAAACAAATACATGTTTGGGTGCAATCAAATATAAACCCAAAAGCCACAAAGAAAAACAAACGCATGTACCAATGGGCGCTTTCTGAGAACAAGGGAGCGTAAATGTCAATGTGAAACACGAAAGTTTTTGCGATGTATTCGAGAGTTCTTATTTACTGTCTTGGCTATAATTGTTGTCTTTTCTGATCAGATCAATCCCAGGAATCACAAACGCGAAGGGCCCATTAAGGTTTTCAAATCGCCTCGGCCTAATGTATGCATGTATGTATGTATGAATATGAAAAATGTATTGATGTAATTACCAATATTAAATGCGATTTCTTCCTTGTCCAATAATATATTTCCACTCACCTTTTTGATTCAATTATAAAGTGTATTGGAGATTTAATTAACTAAAAAGCACAATTTCTTTAAGAAAAGACAAAGCACTAATTTATTTACTCACTTTACCGTCTTTATTCAACGATGTCCTTTAGAACACTGATGAAAAAAGACCAACATAATTAATAATACAATTTTTTTCTTTTGCTCTTCGCTTGCTACGTTGATTAACAACAACAAAGCACGAAACAGACGTGTTTTACGCATACACATCACAAAACGTCTGCGTCGCCTATTACACCATGCACACAACTCTTTATTATAAACCACCTGCGAGAGCCTTGTTGTTACTCTCTTTGACAAAAATCCTCTCCACCCATAAAAATATGTTGGTACCCAAACATATAAAATTGAGATATGTTACAAAATGTTGCAAACATATATTTGTTTGGACACAAACAAATTATGTTTGGATCCAAACATATATTTGTTTAGATCCAAACATATTTCCTCCATATATTTTTCTGCGTGTACCAGATCAGGTATAGATCAGGTTCGAATATGGACTATATTTGTCCATTCCTTCGGGTACCTCCCACACAAAATTTCGGATAAGTTCCATTTAAGACCTGCTCTCGAATCACTTTGATTTTTGTTGAAGCAATATCATTCGTTGCCTCAATTACGACGGTAAAAGTTTTTTCAGTGGCAAGTCCATATTTCTTGAGAAAACAGCCCTAAATGTTTAAAAAAACCCCTATGGCACCATATGGCTGGATAGCACCATAACTCTCGAATTGATCGATATTTGGTCCAAACTTAGTTTCAGTTCGAAGATAACCAATACCGGTCCAAAACTAGCGGTACTTCCCCCCAATATTTAAAAAAATGTTACTAAAATGGCATGCACGATATCTCTTGAAAAGGGCAACCAATTTGGTCCAAACTTTGGATAACCTAAGATATTGTCCAAATTTAGTTTGACTTCTAAAATGGCCCACACAAAAGCTCAACATTTGTGTTTAAGTTCAGTTTAGGGTCTGTTCGAAGATCCTTTGGAATGTATACCGACGCTGTTCGTTGTGGTCCTGTTTACAGCGACATTATGTTTTCCGTTGACAAGTCAATGCTTCATGGCGTACTGGTCTGAAAGTTATACGATGACCCACTGAAATGAATAGTGTGCGCGATATCTATCGAAAAGATATGACTCACAAAATAAGATCCACTTCCATATTGGACCAAGTCGGTCTATTCCTTTAAGTACCTCCTCCGCAGCACTGTGAACTTTAATCCTAGTCATCATTTTTGTCGCAAGCTCAAAAGTCCAAAAAGCAAAGATCCTAAATATATTCGATCTGTCCGTAAATGAAAGTTTAAATTCACATTGGTTGAGGGTATATCTCTGTCGGCAAAGCCGACTGATACCTTTTCACTTGTTAATATTAGGTGTGCTCGTTTACTAAACAATTTGTACAACTTTGTACAAATGTCCAGCATTGTACTGTAGAGTAAACGAACAACATCCAATAACAACACACATATTTTAAATTTGGTCATCTCATAACTTATTTTTCGATAAATACTCTCATTTGTTGGAGATGGGACATATTTTATCATCGTTCGGAGAGTAATTTACAGTTATCAATGTACAAAAATTATTGTTCGCTTACACATATTTGTAAGAAAAATTAAGTAATTAATTTGGAGACGAACATTGAATAGGGAGCAAACTACCGTCTTACTGACGGTATGTAGTATAAAGCAAGTATTTTCAGCATATTTGCAATACAACAATTAGCATGTTTACATTACTTTGTAATGTTTTATTCGGCTCATGTGGCTTCCCAATTTTTGCTGGATATAATCAAGGCTGTTGACGGCATAATAGTAATCAAACTGCGAAGATATAACATAGCATGTATAATATTCCAAATTTAATGTAAAAGTAAAAATAGGTACTATTGGTTCGACTTATGGGACAACTGTTGTGTATTGGGCTACTTAAGTGAGTGAAGTAAGTATAGAGTTGTTACTCTCAATGTCCCAGTTAAATCAATAGTAGGAAAGTGTGGTTGTAGTTAGTTCTGTAGTCATTACCTTATAACCGATGCTTGTGTTCCATTATTCCCTTAGATCAAAACTATTCTCCTGCAGAGCTCATATATAGATACACTTAATTATAGTGTTAATTGCATTTTCTCAAAATTAAAAACATTTGTATGTAACTTATTTCGGCTTAACATCTCATCAAGTGGTAATTGAACATCCTTTCTTCTCAACACCGAATAGGGGAATTATTCCAACGTATTAATGTCATATACAAACTCACATATTAAGTGTATTGAGGCTTGTTACTTAGTTACAGCATACAAATTACAATCATTCTAATTCGCGTGTATATTTAAACCACGTGTGTTTGGGTATTAATTACACTTTTCCAAACACGATTAGGCTGAGTGTGATATGAGATTTTGCTAACTTTCTATTACATCCAACAATTGCTGAGTTAATTTGCATCCTACTGTTTCAGTTATTAAACAGTTTAAAGTTCATTTGCCAACATGCGCACGTGAATCATGTACATACAGTGATGAACAAAAACACTGTAATGAATAAAATGCTGATAGTAAAAACATAATTTGCCTATGCCGCATACTGGGCAGATGTTTTGCTGACGCTCCTCAGCTGCGATAGATAGGGTATTATGGCCTTGCAACTGCGTCTGTGTGAATGCTATTTAAACTAGCTTGATATGCCTGTTGATCTAGGGGTTCTCTCCCCAATCGTTGGACCACTATAGAAACTAGCGCGTGGATATCCTTCCTGATATGCCTGAATAGGGCGGGCGTACCCACCAGATGGTGATTGAGAGTAGGGCTAGGTAATGGAAAGCAATAATCGATTTTTATACTTTTCGTAGTCGTTTTTGTCTGGAGGGAAAATCGCACAATTGATTATCTTGTGATCGAATTTGCCCATAGATTGTTTTAGTTTTAAACCAACTGAAACAATCGCCAGCCTGTTCCTGTATGTCGAAACGAAAATCTATGGGTAAACTCGAAATTCGATCACAAGATAATCAATTGTGCGATTTTCCCTCCAAAAAAATCGATTAATCGAAAGTCGAGTTACCTATCCCTATTTGGGATGGCTCTCACGGTAACACCCGAGCAAGAACTGCAACCTAATTGTGTTGCTGTACTGAAGAATCTTTGCCTCCTCATGTAGATGGTCCACTGAAGGCTTGAGGAGGCACCCTGTTGCTGTTCTCCGGACTTCATTCTGATAGGTTTGATCTTTTTATACCCTCCACCATAGTATGGAGGGTATATTAAGTTTGTCATTCTGTTTGTAACACATCGAACTAATCATTTGCGACCCTATAAAGTATATATATTCTTGATCAGGATAAAATTCTAAGATGATCTAGCCATGTCCGTCTGTCCGTCTGTTGTAATCACTCTAGCGTCCGCAATAATTGAGATAGAGTGCTGAAATTTTGCACCCGAGGGTCTTTTTTCCATAGGCAGGTCAAGTTCGAAGATGGGCTATATCGGTCCACTGTTTGGTATAGCCCCCATATAACGGTACCTCCGGATTTGAGGTATTTTGACGTTCTTCGCCACATTTGCAGACCGAATTAGCTATAATTTGGCACTTAGAGTTCCTAGTGATCAACAAACTTATATCCCAAAGGATATGGGCATAGGTCCATGTTTTGGTATAGTCCCCATATAACGGTACCTTCCGATTTTCGGTATTTTGAGAATTTTAGCCAAAATTTTTAACCGAACTATCTGCAATTTGACATTTGAGGTTCTCAGTGGTCATGAAACATCTCCACCAAACATCGTCAACATAGGTCCATGTTTTGGTATAGCCCCCATATAACGGTACCTCCCGATTTTCGGTATTTTGAGAATTTTAGCTACAATTTTTAACCGAACTAGCTGTAATATCTCCACCAAGCATCGTCAACATAGGTCCATGTTTTGGTATAGCCCCCATATAACGGTACCTCCCAATTTTCGGGATTTTGAGAATTTTAGCTACAGTTTTTAACCGAAATAGCTGTAATTTGACATTTGAAGTTCTCAGTGGTCATTAACCATCTCCAACGAAACATCGTCAACATAGGTCCATGTTTTGGTATAGCCCCCATATAACGGTATCTCCCGATTTTCGGTATTTTGAGAATTTTAGCTGCAATTTTTAACCGAACTAGCTGTAATGATCGGCATTTTGAGAATTTTAGCTACAATTTTGTCTATTCAAAAATAATCGTCAATATAGGTCCATGTTTTGCTATATCCCCCCATATAACTGTACCTCCCGATTTTCGGGAATTTTCAGTGGTCGGGATTTTTTATAAACACACACCAAGGGCTTTCATCTCCAAAAGGAATTATCTCTGTCCCAACATTTGTGTTCACAGTGTAATTTAAGCAATAGTGGGAGGCAGTAGAATTCTAACCATTGTC
This sequence comes from Musca autumnalis, assembly GCF_047663935.1. Taxonomy (NCBI): domain Eukaryota; kingdom Metazoa; phylum Arthropoda; class Insecta; order Diptera; family Muscidae; genus Musca; species Musca autumnalis. The sequence goes on along the minus strand of NW_027411866.1, from coordinate 124,695,634 downwards.
GAAAAGTTGTTCCACCTAAAATTGTAAAGGGACCCTAATTATTCCATTTTAATTAAGACTATTTTATGGTGGAGGGTATAAACGACTTTTTACTTGTTCTAATTCGTATCACATATTCCCGTGCACAAACTGGAGCCGCATAGCTTACCACAGACCGACCTATCGCGTTGTATGTGGTCAACAAGGTTTCTTTATCTGCACCCCAAGAACTGCCGGCTAGGGACATAAGGACCTTGTTCCTACTTTTCAGTTTGTTGCAGATGGCTGTGGCTTGCGCGCACGTTTTAAACGTAGTGTCGAATGTGACCCCTGGAATTTTGGGGTAGTTTGTGGTTGGAATTCTGCTACCGTCGAGCACGACATTCAACTCTCTTCCAAACTGCGCCGTTCATGTGGTAAACACAAGGGCTGTAGATTTCGTGGCGGAAATCTGCATATTCTTCGCGTGGAGAAATGTGGTAAGATATCGATCTGAATGCTTGAGGAGGCACCTTGTTTCTGTTCTCAGGGCGGCATTCTGACAGGTTTGGATATTTTTCCAATTCGTATCACATATTCCCGGGCACAAACTGGAGCCGCATAGCTTACCACAGACCGACCTATCGCGTTATACGTGGTCAACAAGGTTTATTTATCTGCACCCCAAGTACTGCCGGCTAGGGACATGAGGACCTTGTTCCTACTTTTCAGTTTGTCGCAGATGGCTGAGGCTTGCGCGCACGTTTTGAACGTAGTGTCGAATGTGACCCCTGGAATTTTGGGGCAGTTTGTGGTTGGAATTCTGCTACCGTCGAGCACGACATTCAACTCTCTTCCAAACTGCGCCGTTCATGTGGTGAATACAAGGGCTGTAGATTTCGTGGCGGAAATCTGCATATTCCTCGCGTGGAAAAATGTGGTAAGATCGATTAAATAGGAGTTCAGTTTCTTGTTGATGTCATCAGGGAAGATACCTGACGCAAGGATCGTGCAATCATCCGCATGCGTTACGATCTCGATGCCGTCGGGAGGGGGCGGAATACAGGAGAGGTAGAGGTTAAACATGTCCGGAAATATCACCCTACCTTGGGGAACTCCCTTTCTCACTCTACGATGTTTGGACTTCTTGTTCCTGAATTCCACGTACGACTGGCGTCCAAACATATTATTGACAATCCAACGTTTCAAGTTTGGCGGAAGAGTTGTCAGCTTAATGTCCTCAAACAGCGTGGAGTGCCTGACTGTATTAAAGGCTTTTGATAAGTCAAGCGCCACCATCACGGTTCTTTCACACGGCGGTCTCTAGGTGAGTCCTTGACAAATATGATGATCGGCATAGCTGTTTCTGATACTGGGGAGGACTAAGACCTCAGGGGTCTTTGCTACAGCCGACAAAAACGAAATCGGCCTGTACGATTCACTTTTGCTGACATCCTTCCCTGGCTTCAGTAGCGGTACCATCCTGGCCATTTTCCAGACTTCGGGAAAAATGAGGTTGGCTAGCGACAAGTTGAGAACTTTAGTGAGATACTTCACTCCCGGCTTATCCAGCAGTTTCAGCATTACCATGGAGATTCCATCAGGGCCCAACGCTTTGGATGATTTAACGTCCCTGATGGCATTCGCAGCATCATCCATTGTAAACTGTGGTGGTTCATCCTCGGCATGAAAATATCTAATGCTACGTAATACTCTTCTCTTCGCCCTGTCACTCTCGGGGTGCTCGTCAAACTGTCGATTCAGATAACTTGCACACCTCTTCGGGTCAGTCAACTGCGGTGGTTCATCCTCGACAGGAAGAGACCTGATGCGACGTAATACTCTTCTATTCGCCCTTTCACACTCGGGGTGCTCGACAAACTGTCGATGGGTCAGTGAATGTCGCCGAACGTGACTGATGTCCTATCTTCCCTTCTTGCAGGGTTCGAGAGTGACTTAACCGTTGCCCGCAATTCACTTATACCAGCTCCAATGTTGCAACTCTTCAGATAATTTCACCAATAGTTCCGCTTATGCGTACATATGTTTTTAATGATATCAGTATTCTCGATTACTAAATTGTCAAAGAATTTGTGTGAACAGCCGAATATGTTCCAAATGGAACATTGTTTTGCCGTTCTATAACCAGTATTTAATAATCCTTTTTTCAAAGGTTGAATGCATTTTTCCAGTTTATTTTAAGTAATAAATTGACCCTATTATTTGTCCACCACTGTATGTATGCCCATAAATACACGTTTTTCTCTGTGTCACAGATCTTTGTAAATGTGAAATTGTTTGTGGTTTTCACAATATGCAAGTGTTCATGTTTAGCTACTACTACTACCATTCCTGTGATTGGTTAATGCTTACGCTACTTTATTCATGTTGTACAGAAAAAGCAAAAAGTCCTTTGAAGGTTGATGACATTGCAAGCATCTTTTGTGGGGAGTACCATTTTCCTCATTTGAAATTTCTACTGTGAATGACACATACATTATTGTGTTGCATATAAATAAAATTGAAAAGTTTTGTTAACTTTGAAATATGTAGTTTAAACGTTTATTTATATTATTATTAACCTTTTTACAAGGTACCTTTTGTTGTTGGTATATTCTAAGGTAAAGTTATCCTCCCTTCAATTAAAGTGAATTTTTACAAAAAATTTAATTTAAAAAACTGATGATTTTAGATCTTTTTAATTTAAATAACAGATAACCTGTAGTAAAGAGCTACCTATTATTCAATAATGTTCTAATACAGTATTTTTGGTAGCCTGACTGCTACAACCCAATCTATTAACCACTTTTAAAAGAAGGGCGTTAAGAAGGAAGTTAAACGGCCAACATTGAAAAATAGGAAGAAAAAAGTAACACCCAAAATTTGGTGACGATCGGATTATAATTGCGACCTGTAGCGTGATTACAAGGTTTAGATGGACAGACGGACGGACGGACGGACGGACGGACGGACGGACACGCATAGCCAGATCGACTCAGCTCGTCGAAACATTCATGTTGGTATATATATGTATGGGTCAACGACCATTATTTCGATGCGTTACAAACTTTTTGGCCAAAACCAACTTATAATACCCTCCCCACATATAGGGTGTAGGGTATAAAAACTGAGAATATACCTAAATGTTTTGTTGATAATCAGCATCACCACAGCAAAAAATTAAGAATTTCAAAAACCACTTTTTAAAATGATGTCCGATTTCACTCAGAAATCCCCATATATTTCGCAATGAAATAATTGTCACGTAAAATATTTATTCATTTCTTTTTTGTTTTTCTTTCTCTTTGCAGAACAATTAAATCGAAATTCAAAATTTTCATTAAAACAACATTTTGGAAATATAAAATTGAAGGCGTTGCACAAAAACTTTATACAAACGGAAACGTTTTGGCCCCCATCTTATTATTGATGATCCAGTTCGAAAATCATACCAAATTATCTCGTGAAATTCTCATTAAATTCGTAAATGGCAAAACTCTCGTTAAAATCTTAAAGTTGAATTACGTACATTCTGGAATTATACAAACCACGGAAACAAAATTTGAGCTCAACAAAAATACTGACTTAAAAAACAGTTTTCAAACGAAGAATTTTTATTTCGGAACATCTTTGTCACTTTTATTTGAAGACGAATTATAGTTTTGTTTTGGAAAACCAAATTAAATAATTCAACGCTATACAAAAAAAAAAAGCAACAGAAAAAGGACGTAGCGAGCAGAGGCAAAAACGGCCAAGATAATACATTATCATATGGATTGCTGGACGGGTAACGCCCGACTGGCGAGTGTTTTAGTTTAAGGTAAGTTCACAATGTTTTAATGTTTGAAAAATTAAGAAAATTGTTCATACAAATTTTTTTTTCTTTTTTTTGCATTATTTTCTTCGCTTACGTGGCTATGACAAAACGGAAATTATTATAGCAGTGGAACTTACCAAAGCGTACTTGAGGGGTAATCAATATTTAGTTGTGCAGACAAAAAATTATTTTTCATAAAATTTTTTCAGAGGAACTACCAATATTTTTAAGTAGATCTTTATTTTACCTGAAAGAGCACATCTTATACTAATTTTGGATTTTTGTTTTGAAAAATATTCCACAGTTTTGTGGTAAATGGCTACCTACAAAAACTTTTTTTCGAAAAGCGTTTTGCGGTGCCAACGATAGCTTGTAAACGTTTTAAGAACCTAACAATCTTGTCTGTTGGCGAAACATAATTTTAGAAAATCTATTTAAAAAGATTGTGAACTGTCAAAGACAAATTTCGATTTTAACGAAAATAAGAAAAAAGTCGTTAAGTTCGGGCGGGCCGAAATTTTTATACCCTATATCAAAGTCTCGACCAATCTTTTCAATTTTTGGTTGAACCTAAAGAAAACCTCAAAAGTTAAATAATTGGTAGTTCCGTCAAATAAACAACAATAAGACCCTCATAATACCAAAAATCGGGAGGTACCGTTATATGGGAGCTATGTCAAAACATGGTCCTATGTTGACGATTTTTAGTGAAGAATTTTCGTGACCACTGAAAATTCAAATATCAAATTACAGCTAGTTCGACTTTTAGGGAAGAAGTTTCGTGACCACAGATAACCTCAAATGTTAAATTATAGCTAGTTTTCTGAAAAATTTTAGCTAAAATCCTCCAAATATCGAAAATCGGAAGGCACCGTTATATGGGGGCTGTACCAAAACATGAACCTGTATTGACGATTTTTGGTGGAGAAGTTTCGTGGCCACGGATAACCTCAAATGTCAAATTAGAGCTAGTTCGGTTAAACATTTTAGTAAAGACCCCCAAAATACCGAAAATAGGGAGGCACCGTTATATGGGAGCTATACCAAAACATGAACCTATATGGTCGATTTTTGGTGAAGAAGTTTCGTGGTCACTGTCAAATTACAGACAGTTCGGTTAAAAATTGTAGCTACAATCCTCAAAATATCGAACATCGGGAGGTACCGTTATATGGGAGCTATACCAAAACATGGACCTATGTAAAGAAGTTTCGTGGCCACTGAGAACCTCAAATGTGAAATTAGAAAATTGTAGGTGAAATCTTCAAAAAAACCGAAAATCGGGAGGTACCGTTATATGGGGGCTATACTAAAACATGGACCTATGTTGACGATGTTTAGTAAAGAAGTTTCGTGACCACTGAGAACCTCAATTGTCAAATTACAATTGTCAAATTATAGTTCGGTTAAAAATTTCAGCTAAAACCCTCAAAATACCGAAAATTGGGAGGTACCGTTATATGGGAGCTATACCACAACATGGACCTATGTTGACGATTTTTAATGGAGAAGTTTCGTGGCCACGGAGAACATCTAATGTCAAAATACAGCTAGTTCGGATAAAAATTGTAGCTAAAATCTTCAAAAAGCCGAAAATCGGGAGGTACCGTTATATGGGGGCTATACCAAAACATGGACCTATGTTGACGATTTTTGGTGACCACTGAGAACCTCAAATGTCAAATTACAGCTAGTTCTGTAAAAATTGTTGCTAATATTCCCAAAATACCGTAAAGCGGGAAGTACCGTTATATTAAGAGTCATACCACAACATGGACCTATGCCCAACATTTTTATACCCTCAGCCTTTAGGCTAGAAAGGGTATATACACTTTCATACGGGAAAAATGTGCCTCATCGAAATAATGGTTTTAGACTCCAAGTATGTTTGGAAGAAATGTGTTTCAGACAATTTGGAGTTGATTTAGCCATGTCCGTCCGTCTGTGTGTCCGTCTGTCTGGCTGGCTGGTGCGCACGATAATTCTGGAACGGATGAACCGATTTAGTCCAAAATTTGGCTTTAGCAATATTTTGTCCAAACTTAGTTTAAGTTCGAAGATGGACCATATCGGTCCACTCCTTCCCGTACCTCCCCCACAAAAGTTCGAAAATGTTTGGAAAATTTGTTCGCACGATCACTCTTGAAAAAAGTAACCGATTTGACCCATACTTTGTACATCGTGAAATTTCTGCCAGACTTAGATGAGGTAACAATATGGACTCAATCGGTAAATTCCTACGAGTACCTACCACACAAAAATTTTGGAAAAGTTCAGTTTTGGACCTGCTCTCGACTCGCCTTGGTTTTTTTGTAACAACTTGTATTCGCTGTCCCCCATGCGAAGGTACAAGTTTCATAAGGGGCAATTCCATACTTCCTAAGAAAATAGCCTGAAAGTTGCATAAAACCCCTATGACACCGTGTGTAGTGGTTGGAGCGCAATATAACTCTCGAACGGATCTGCCGATTCGGTCCACAATTTTGTATTCGTAATATTTTGTGCAAACTTAGATTAAGTTCGCAGATAAGCCATATCGGTCCACTCCTTCAGGTACCTCCCCCACAAAAGTTCAAAAATGTTCGGAAAAATTGTGCGCATGATAACTTTTGATGTGAGTGAGCGATTTGGTCCATACTTTACACATCCTTAAATATCTACCAGATATAAATCAGGTTCAAATAAATTGTTGTCCACTCCTTCTGGTACGTCCCACACAAAATTTCGGATAAGTTCACTTTAAGACCTGCTCTCGAATCACTTTGATTTTTGTTGAAGCGATTTGCATTCGCTACCTCCATTACGGCGGTAAAAGTTTTTTCAGGGGCATGTCCATATTTCTTCGGAAAACAGCCCGGAAGGTGTAAAAAACCCCAATGTCACCATATGTGGCGGAGACGATATCTCTCGAACTGTTCAATCGATTTGGTCCAACATTTGGTCTTCGACATATTTTATCCAGACTTAGTTTCATGGGGCAATACCGGTCCACAACTTCCGGTACTACTCCCCAATATTTAAAAAATGCCACTAAAATGCTAGGACGATATCACTTGAATGGGGCAACCAATTTGGTTCAAACTTTGGTTCTCCTAATATTTTGTCAAAATTTAGTATAACTTCTAAAATAGCCCATATCGGTCCTTCCTAAGGGTACCTCCTCCACAAAAGTTAAACATTTGTGTCTTAGTGCAGTTAATTCGTAATCCTAATCAAATGTTCAAAAAGGGCCACAAAACTCTGAAGAGATCCTAAATACATTCGATCTGTCTGTAGATGAAAGTTTCACTTCACTTTGGCTGAGGGTATATCTCCGTCGGCAAAGCCGACTGACACTTTTTCACTTGTTAGAATACAAGTTTGATGATCACTGGGACTCCTAAACGTCAAATTATAGCTAATTCGGTTTAAAAATGTGACTTAATATTTCAAAATACCTGAAATCGGTCGGTACCGATATATGGAGGCTATACCAAATTGTGAACCGATATAGACCATCATCGAACCTGCATGCAAGCAAAGGACGCATCCTATCTTTAGCGTCCTATCTCCATTTTTGTGGATGCTAAACTGATTACAACAGAAGGACGAACGGACGTACATGCATAGATCGACTCAGAACTTTACCCAGATCAAGAATATATGTATATGTATATATTTATTTATTTATTTTTATTTATTTAACAACCGAACATTAATCTAAAGGCATCGGGCCAAAGAAAATGAATTAAATTATAACAATTCATTGTATGTTATCACTACTCAAAAAAAAAAAATAATTTGACAATTGTATGATTAAATTTATACAATGAGGAATATAATAAATTTATCTATTTATATAGAATATTAGATCTGGGGTAAAAATGGCAAAAACCTTATAACGATCACATTAAAACTCATTAAAAGTAGGAGAAAAAAACTTAAGTTATGTGGCATATAAGACGTTTTGAATAAGTTGACGGTGACACATTCAAAACGTGTATATCGTTGGGCAAGATATTAAAAAATCGAGCTATTCTTACTTCAAATTACGTATCCATAAGATGAACAGCATTCAAAATATTTAATTGACTACGCCTTGTAAAGATAGAAAAATTAAAAGAATGCACCAAGAATCGGGGACATTGGTTCCTAACAAGTTTGTAACAAAATAAAAGCAGACGTACTTTTATAAAATTTGGAAAAGTTGAGCCTAAAAGCTTTACCACATAAGGTGAAATATGAACACGCCGATTTACTCCATATACGTAACGAACGAAATATATACTCTATAGGGTCGCAAATGATTATTTCAATGCCTTACAAACGGAAAAACAAACTTAATATATCCTCCATACTTTGGTGGAGGGTATAAAAAGTGACCATTTTTAGTCCAAAACTCAGGCTAAGAAATTAAACTGTCTTGGTTCATTCGTTTTCGAGCTGTCGTTGGCACCGACTTCAAAAATGCCATTTCGAGAAAAAACTCGTTATAACTTGCATCTCTTCACACAAAACACAACGTGTTCTTCTTTTTGAACGGTCATATCTCACCAATGTTGTCCCGATCTGGTTAAATTTTTTGCCGTATACTTAGGCAATAACTTTTTTCGATAATTAGGTGTAACCATAGCTTTTCCACTACTCAATCTTACACGAAATTTGAGCTTTCCATTTTTTAATCATTCGTATCTTTCCTTTATATGAATTTTGTAATTGTCTTCTAATGTCCAAACATACATTGTACAAATGATCGCTCGAATTGCTGAAAAAAAACAACTTTGCGCCGGGCAGAAACATAAAATCGGAATAAAGCGGAAGTTAATGCGACAATAAGCACACGGAGCAGTTCGCAGCAGCAACACTCCTTAGTGATGTTGTTGTTGTTTTCATTATCCATTTGTCTTAATTATTTCAAACAACGCTTTTTTTCTGAATGACATTTTTGTTTGAAGCTCAGCCATTGTTGTCGATCAAAGCTTTGCTGTTGTTGTAGCTTTTAAATGTCAGCAGAAAACATGACGCCTTTATATTCTCACTGAGATTAAAACGATTGGAGTTTTTTTTTGATTATAAAAAATTACTACAAATATTTTTTATGAAACACCGAAAACACATGAGTAGAAGTAAACTGAAAAGAAAAACATGAAACAAAATTGCATGAAAGAATTCAAGGTCATTACCAAACACAACTCAACGCATGTTACTTATTTGCAGGCCACATGAGTGAACAATGTTTTTCTTAACGAAATAAGCTTTATTTCACACACATACATATGTATATGTACAAGAAATTGAGATTTTAACCAGTTTGAATCTTATGATGATGTTAATCGAAGAGAATAAAATAATCTAAATTTGGGAAAAATCAGAACATTGCAAGCATTATATTATCAATGAATTTGCCCTTAGCAGCTATGTCCACATGTCTAGGAGGCACATACGTTTATTAAAACACTGTTCGTATAAAAATTTGAAAAAAGGGAATAACGATTTTTTATTCAAAAATTTCTCACCTTCTATAAATCACTTTTCTCCTGGAGTCATAATTTTTTACTTTTTCCGTTCCATTCCATTCAAGAAAGAACTACAACTACAAATTCCATTCGATAAAAATATATAATCAAATTCTGTATTTATTCCGAACTTATGACGACAATTGTGACGATCACATCACTGGCCTTGGCATTGAATCATAAACGGATTTTTTTCTTCATACATTTATTGTACTATGTATGATGAATATGTATCTCACACATCCACAAAACAAGAATCGTACGCAAATGTATGCAAAAAATCGGCCATGCATGCATTCGCTACATGCGCCAAGAGTAGTCAATCACATTTGGCAAAGGGTATCTCCAACCCGACCACTTTCACGCACATTGAAATTCTCATGTGGTTCTTTGCAATCGAAGATGATGAGTTTGGAGACTTATAATAAGAAGATGCATTAGCGACATTTAATACCTTAATACCTGTTACACTAAAATATGAGTGAAAACATAAATTGAAAGACCAAAAAAAAAAAACGTTTCCATGCAACAGGTTTCTGCTCATCCCTTTAATATACTGTAATACAGAACTTGAAAAAAAATTATACAGGGATTCTGATGTACCAATTCGTATTTATGGAAGAAGGAAATATCTTTGGCTTTTTAAGTCACTTCATAACGTGATTTTATAACGGCAATTGTAGAGAAAAACGGGGTTTCTTAGATTTACAATTTAAAACGGACATAACTTATTTTTCACAACGGTTTTCTATCGCTTTTTCTTTAGCCTTGTAAAAACAGTGGGTATGATTGTTATTATTTAGAAAGATTATAATAACAATCATACCCACTGGTGTTCCCATGTTAATAAATACAAAATATTAATTAATTGTTTCCCCATTTCGAAAGCTTATTTGTTTGGCAAAATAAGTTATGTCCATTTAATGACGAAAATCTGAGAAACCCCGTAGATTTATCACTATTACTTCACTTTATAAAGTGCCCCAAAAACTAAAGGTATTTTTGTCTTCCATGGACTCCAACCGAACCGAAGTGGAACCTCAGGAGTACCCCAGTGATATTATCCAGACTACGTCTATGCCAAATTTAGTGGCCATCTGCCGAATATTTACAGGACATTTAAATATGCCACTTAGGTTTTCACACTCACTGTGGGCTTACGGGTTGTGACTCTGTTACTGGTTTCAGAAAGTAAAACATTTTATATTTTTTTCTTGGACTTCATTTTGGAATAATTCTTTCTTTCATCGTCCAAGCTATAAAAATCTATTTGGTTTATAAATATACAATGATAATCACTAAAGATACAAAGATAACTAATGATTTTATGGCATTCCGAAAATAATCGTTTAAAAATTCCGGTAATTTTTGTATAGTGTTGTATATCATTATACCCTCCACCATAATATGGGTGGTATAATTAAATTTGTCATTCCGTTTGTATCACATCGAAATATTTATCAGAGACCCTATAAAGTATATATCTTCTTTATCAGAGTAATATCCTAAGTAGATATATCAATGTCCGTTTGTCCGTCTGTTAAAATCAAGATAATTTTTAAGATAGAGCTTTGTAATTTGGTATAGAAGTTGCCATTACTCCTAGGATATTTGGTATTGCAAATGGGCTATATCGGTCCACGTTTTCATATTGTCCCCATAGAACGGTACCACCCAATTTCGGTATTTTAAAGGTTTTAGCTACATTATCACACTGAAATGGCTGAAATTTGGTACTTACTCTTCTTCATTTGGGGGTGTTAATCTTCTTCATATAGACCCCGTAGAACGGTAACTGCCGATCTTCAGTATTTTCATGGTTGTGACCTCAATATCACACCGAAATGGCTGAAATTTGGTACTTACTCTTCTTCGTTGGGTGTGCTAAACTTTCCACCTGAAATTTTTCGGTATAGGTCCACTTAATCATATAGACCCCATAGAACGGTAACTGCCGATGTTCGGTATTTAGATGGTTCAGTAGTGGGATTCTGTAACTCATTTTTGCTGTTACCAACAAAAATCGATAAAAATAAAAATAAAATAAAATTAAAAATTATGACTAAAAACATAAAGAAAAGTTGGCATCACAGTTTGTGTCGGTAGAGGCTAGCGACTACTTTTTATTCATCGTTAAGTTACCGAAAATTTTCGTTAATTATCGAAATTATAAGCATTTTAATTTTACCGACAATTATCGATAACAGCAAAAATGAGTTACAGAATCCCACTACTGGCCTCAATATCACCCCGAAATGATTGAAATTTGATACTTTGTCTTCATTGGGGGTATACAAATTTCCCCCAAAATTTTGAAGGTATAGGTCCATGCCTTCATATAGCCCCCATTGAACGGTACATCCCGTTTTTCAGTATTTTAAAGGTAGTGGCCTCAATATTCATCCGAAAAGGCTAAAATTTGGTATTTAGTCTTTGCTGGGGTACAAAACTTTCCCCCACAATTTTGTCGGTATAGGTCCAAGCCTTCAGATAGCCCCCATAGAACGGTACCTTCCGATTTTCGGTATTTTGAAGGTTGTGGCCTTCGAAATGGCTAAAATTTGGTACTTAGTCTTCGCTGGGGGTATAAAACTTTCCCCCAGAATTTTGTCGTATAGGTCCACGCCTTTATATAGCCCCCACAGAACTATACCTCCCGATTTTCGGTATTTTGAAGGTTGTTGCCTCAATATTCCACCGGATTGGCTGAAATTTGGTGCTTACTCTTCATTTGGTATAGGTATAAGTCCACGGTAACAGGGGTATAACAATTTCAGCCCGGCAGAGCTTAACGCCGTTCTTATTTGTTTTTTAGCAGGCTATTAGGGAAATCAAGGAGAGGCACAAAAAAAACAAGTAAAAATGTGTCTGTCGGGTTGAACTTTTTTATACACTCCACAATGAAATATTGTTAACTAAAATGAAATAATTGCGAAGTTCCCGGACCCCTGGGAATTCTCTTTACCAATTATAGTAATTTTGGGCCGAAAATTTACATTAAAACTTTGAAATACCTGAAATCGAACGGTATGTTTATATATGGTGAAAGTTGTTTGCCAACTGGTAACCCCAAATGACAAATAATAGCTAATTCACAATATTTGAAATTAAGAGGTACTGTTATACGTCGTCGTATGTTCACAATTTTTGGATAAGTTGGAACCCTAACACCAATTTAGACCGAAAATGTAGGTACCAATTTCACAATACTTGAAATCGTGTAAAATATGACGTATATTCCAAAACGTGAAATTATATTATTATATAAGAATTTAAAAATACGGGAAATTAGTTAGTACCGCTCTATGGTGGTATTCCAAAACGTGGAACTATGCGTGCAATTTTTGTTGAGAACCCCAAATTTCAATTTACAGTAAATTTAGACAAACAAATTTAGATAACATTTTCAAAATAATATATGTTCCAAAACATAGACCCATATCCACAATTTTTGGTAGAAAAGTTGTTTGACCACTGGGAACCCCATATGGCAAATTACAGTTAATTCGGTCTATAAATTTTGCTAAAAAACTTAAAAATACCTGAAATCGGATGGTGCATTATATGGGGGCAATTCCAAAACGTGGAAATGTGTCCACAACTTTTTTGGAGAAGTTTTTTGTCTACTTCAAAACCCAAATTCCAAGTAACAACACATTTAGACAGAATATATATAATTGTTCCAAAACATCCCAGAAAGGACAAAGAAGGATTCTCAATGATTCATATTAGTTCAATCTTATGAGACCTACAGTTTATCGCCGAGTCCGAACGACGTGTCCTAAGACACGACTTGTAGAGAGGCCAAAAATGTCGTATTTGCCACCATTGAAAATTTGATGTTGCCTGATCGTGTAATCGAACTCACGACATTCAGGGTGCAAGGCGGGAAGGCATACCATTGCACCACGGTTGCACCCTAAATTTACACAGAATATGTTTATAAAATCTTCAAAATAAATAAAATTGGGTGACACCGTTACATGAAGAAGTTTTCTGTTTTTTTGTCCTGAGTGTATTACATATTCCGTGATAGCGTTTTACATAAAGACAATTTCGCAAAGTTATCGTTGATGAAAACGTCATTGTAAACTTAAATTCCAACTGGGTATTTATAATTTTTTGTTCGCTTGTATTAAGTTTTTTTCAGAACTATTTGAAACGTCTTCTTGTTTTATGTCTCTCTATCTCTTCGTATACATATTTAATTTCTTTTTATTGTTGTTTTTTGCATATGCGTATCTCACATTAGGTCTGTGCGATAACTCAAAAAAAAAAAATTACAAATTCGTACAAATGTTTACCGAATGTTGTTCGATAACAAAATTGTTTAGTAAAAGAGAGCGAGTTTGGAGAGATTTTTTGAGAGTTGTGTTACTGAGAACTTACAAATTTTTGCTGAAAAAATTTGTCCCGTACAATATTGTAAGCTTGGCCAGCTGACATTTAATCAGATGTTCAATGTAAACAATTTTAAATGTTAATATTTTTATCCAAGCAAATTTCTAAATTTTATTTTTTTTATTCCAACCCCCATTATTATATGTAAGTCTTCTTTTGTTATAGTTTGGATTTACCGAACAGACTTATAACGTTCCTGTTAACTTAAAGTTAAAAGTGATGATTGAATTTCAAGGAGGAGCTTTTTAACATTAACTTTCAATGTAAAAATTATATTTTTAATGCCTCCAAATTGGTTTATTTTGCGTTTTGAAATCCATCAGATAGTAAAAGAACACATATAATAATGGCCCCAAGAATTATAAAATTATAAATATAAATAACTAAAATGTAATTCAAAAATAATATTTTTGTTTCATTGGAATTAAAAAATCATTTTTGGACAAGAATGCGACTGTCGTTTTTAGTGAAGTTTCCGTAGAAAATTACTGCAGGGCTATGTGGTGTTTTTATCCATTTATGTGTTATCTTTGTCGCTGGAAATGATTTTGTTGTTGGAAATGATTTTGCTGTTTTACTTTGTTGTAGCAAACAATTGATGTTCGTTTTTCTGCTAATTCTGGCGCTGGGTCTATCTCTAGTTCTAACAATGTGGCTGCTTCGATGGGATGTAACCACAAAGCTGCTGACTGTAGTTTATTAAGTAGGTTTGGTAGGGCAGGTGCCGTGTGTGCCTGCGGAATGTAGTTAAGCCAGTCTGGTTTGTCGTGGCAGCTGACGCTCCTCAGCAGCGATAGGTGGGGGATGTTCTCCGGGGACCGCAATCACACAGTAATTGTTTATGACATCTGCCACTGCATCTGTGTGAATGCTATTTAAAACTGATTGATAGGCTTGTTGATCTTGGGGTTCTCTAACGTTGGACTTCTCTTTCTAGAACAAGAAAATCGCTCCTGACATGCCTGGGTATGGGGTGTGTTTTTCGCCAAATTGTGATTGGGTGGCTCTCACGATAACACCCGAGCAAGTACTGCAATGGGAGATGCCATTGTGTTGATGTACTAAAAGAGTCTTTGTCTCCTCATGTAGATGGTCCACTGAAGACACGAAGAGGCAGCCTGTTGCAGGGCAACATTTTTACAGGTTTCAAGATTTTCAATCGCATTGCACTTATATTCGCGGACCAAATTGGCGCCGTATAGCTTGCCACAGACCGACTTATCGCGTTATATGTGGTCAACAAGGTTTCTTTATCTGCACCCCATGCTGCTGGCTTGACTTGAGGATATTGTTCCCACAACTCCGCTTGTCGCAGATACCTGTAGCCTACGGGGACGACATAAAAGTGCTGCCGAATATGACACATAGAATTTTTGGGGTAGTTTGTGGTCGGAATTCTCCTACCAACGACCATGACGTTCAACTCTGTTCTCACCTCTGCCATCCATGTGGTGAACAGAGTGGCCTTGAATTTACTGGCGGATATATACATATTCCTCGCGGAGAAAAAGAGTACAGCCTTTCACAAATGACATTAGGGAAAGTACCTGACTCCCAGATTGTACAATCATCCGCATACATTACAATATCTATGTCGTCTGGACGGGGGGAATTCCGAAATATAACCCCACCTTGGGGAACTCCCTGTTTCACTCTACGGAACTTGGGCTTCTTATTCCTGAATTTCAGGTACGACTGGCGTCCACACATATAATTGGTTATCCAACGTTTCAAACTTGGCCGTTGGGTTTTCTGCTCGATGTCTTCAAACAGCGTGGAGTGCTTGACAGTATCAAAGGCTTTTGATATGTCATCACTGGCCTAGCATACGGCTTGCTCTGGTTGAGTCCTCGACTAATATCTGTGGAGATGGCGTGCAGCGCTGTTGCTGTGCAGTTCTGCCTTCATCGAGGACTAAAGCCTCAAGGGTCTTTGCTACGGGCGACAAAAGCCAAATCGGTTTGTACGATTCACTTTTGCTGGTATCCGTGTTTTGCTTTAGTAGAGGAACCACCCTTCCCATTTTCCAGACATCGGAAACGGCATGGATAGCTATCGACAAGTTGAGAACTTTAGTGTGATATTCGACTCTCGGCACATCCAGCTGTTTCAGCATTACCATGTAGATTCCATCAGGGCCCAATGCTTTTGATAATTTAGCGTTTCTGATGACATTCGCAGCATCATTCATTGTTAATGGTGGTGGTTCATCCTCGGCGGAAAGAGATCTAATGCGATGTAGTACTCTTCTCTTCGCCTTGTAACTCCCGTCACAATCACTGCCGATTGAAATAACTTGTGTACCTCTTCAGTCAGCGTAATGTCGCCAAACGTGACTGAGGTCCTATCTACCTTCTTTCCAGGGCTCGAGACTGACTTTACCGTTGCCCACAATTCACTTATTACGGCTCCAAAGTTGCAACTCTTCAGTTGATTTAACCACTTGTTCCGCGTATGCTTGCCGACAAACTTGTTAACTTCCAGTATCAGCTCCCTGACGCTGCGGTCACTGGGGTTGGCTCTATGAAGCCCATCATGCCCATTTGCTAATCCCTTTGTCTCTGCTGGGAAATTTTGTCTCACTTTGAGGATTCGAAGTATATGGCAAGCTGCTGCTCTAGAGGATGATTTAGCGTTCGCTACATAATCAATTGTGAATTGTGGTGGTTCCCCATTGGCAGGAAGAGATCTAATACGACGCAGTAGTCTTTTCTTCGGTCTCTCATTACCGGGTTGCTCAACAAACTATCGATTAAAATAATTTCTTTCCTGGGTTCGAGAGTGACTTAACCCTTGCCAACAATTCACTTATTCCGGCTCCGATGTTGCAATTCTTCAGATAATTCAACCACTTGTTCCGCTTATGCTTACGACCACCCTGTTAACTTCTAGTGTCAGCTCCATGACTGTGGGGTCGCTATGGTTGGCATGACGCAGCTCATCACGCTCATTTGCTAATCCGGTCGCCTCTGCTGGGAGGTTTGGTCTCACTACGGCTATTCGACAAGCAGGTATATTGCGAACGGCTGCAGCAGTGATGAATTCTCGGAACGACCTTTCTGCTAGCCGAATATCAGAAGGGTTGGGCAAATCTCTAAAGCGGTGATTAGTGAACTATCTGAAACTCGGCCAATTAGCTTTCCCATGATTAATGAAAGTGCGGCGTTCAGATGTGATGAAATGGGAGATGGTCTGATCTAAGAGTAGCGAAGAGTGGCCAGGTGACGTCATTTTTTAGACCAGGTGAAATGATGGTTATGTCACACTCTATCCTAATTCTGTAGGTGTATCCTCATTGACCGCGCAAAACGTAGAGCTATCAATCTGCTCAGCCAGCACTATGCCCCTATGGTGGTTTCCTAGGAAAGCATGTTGCAACTCATGATGAGTATTAAAGTCGCCCAAAACAAGACGGGCTAATATTTGGTCTATATACAACTATTCGTCGGCGAGATGTATGTATAGGTTCAGCAACTCTACATCGGCAGTTTCACACCTGACTGCTACCCCATACAATCCAAGTACGCGCCATTACAGCCGGGCTCAAGCGAGATAGGTCTGTATTGAACAGACTGTTAATATAGAAAAGCTAACCCCCCCCTCCACTTCTGGTGCGATCCTCTCTCAGTACGTTGTAAGAATCACAAAGCTTTAGGCTACAGTTTATGCTGAGCTTGATTTCCTGCACCTACTGGACCTTGATATTCTTCCGACTCATTAAATCCACTATATCCTCGATATTACCTCCGAATCTATGCAAGTAAATTGCAAAAAAGAGTGAATTTTCGGGGATTGCAAATGGCCACGACTGTGTTGAGTACTGTGCGTGCGGCTGCTGTTGTGGGGACTACGGGGGAGTTGCGTTTTCTGATGATGACCACGAGGGACTACGGGGACTATGTTGCTGCAGTCCACAGTCAGTGACTGTGTACACGCAGCATGCAGCAACATAGTCCCTGTCGTAGTCCCTCGAATGAACGAGTCCAGAACAGCCCCTGAAACGCACTCACTCCAAGCATGTATTGCTTCTCACCGAAGCTTGAGAGGGGTGGATGCGGGTGTGACAAACTGAACACATATAATATGATCCTGGGTTTTCCTCCGTCCCGGCACGGACCAAAAGAATCCGGAGCAGGCATTCCGGTATATGCTGCTCCCAACACAGAAAAAGTTTTCAAATACGAACATGAGTATACTGGGGTGGAAGGCGCTGGCCGGAACACGAGTGTTTTGTGGTTCCTGGTCAATCCGGTCTCGAAGAACCTGTCGCCTTGGAATTAAAGGCATAATGTGGGAATCCTTGCTGTACTGGAAGCTCCATTTAGACTTTGCGCTAAAAGAGAGAGGGAAATAGTAAACTAAAATTATAAGGAAGATGTTTTCCATTGTCCCGTTTTAGATATTCATGTGAAACAGATCTTTCAGTTCTAATGTGCATACATATTTGTATGTACATCTTATCCGCTTAATTACACTTCATAGCCGTACTAATTAGAAACTCAATATGTGTGACATAATCCCTAAGTGTTTTGAAAAATGCCCTGTTTTGTGACTTCGGTTGTGAATAACTTTTTCATACTTACATTACGCATCGTAAAACTAGAAAAAAACCAAACAAACGCAACAAATGCTGCAACAATTTACTCAACCAGGTCTGTGGGTATTCATTACACAATCAACTGCAAATAAAAACAAAAAAAAAAAAAAAACGTGCAACAACAACACAAAGAAGAAAATATTGCCGGTAATAATTTCTTGAATGACTTCACTTTGCATTCATAATTGTAAAAGTCAACTGTTTTTTTTGCATTTTTGTTGTTGGGCCATAATTGAAAAAATAGCGGTCGTAGTTGTTGTCGCCAACAAATGCGTTTGTTTGTATTTTTTCTTGCAATTGTCCCGTTCCTCCGCCCTCTAGCCATCAGCATTCATTCTCGCATTTGTTTTTCCGCAATAATATCATAGGAATGGTATGTAGTTGTTGTTTATTCTTTGTTTTTTGAAAATTATGACAAGTAGAAGTGGCGGGAGTTTTCAACTCATTGTTGTAGTCATTCATTATCTGCGTAGTTTACACGTTTTTCTGCGTGCTTTACATTGCACCGCAGTTGAAAAACGTCCACACAAATATGGGAGAAAAAAAAACATTTAACAACAACTGTGAATTCTAGTTAACGTAAAAGAGACCCAGAGAAAGGTTAGAACTGGAATATATAAATATTTACTTTGCAATTCATTCAGAGTTGTTCATTCCTCATTTATGTTACTATGCATGCCCCTGCAAACTGCCAGTCAGTCAGTCAGTCAGTCAAGCAACCAGCCAGAGTCACTCAACGAATTGCAGATCTACACGCGTAGTTGCAGTCAATTACATTGACTAACATCAAGCCAACTGTTGACAAAACGCAATATGAACGAAGGTCGAATCTGGCGGATGGGCCGATATAAACACAAATGGGTAGATAAAAAAGCCTATGCCTACCACAGTGGGAAATTATCAATAGGTGCAATACTTTAGTATTTTAATGACATGATAGACACCAGTAGTAGGTAGTTAGTTCTGGAACTAATTAACGACAGAGTTGGCGACAATTTTCGTTAAAAGGGAATTTTTAATCCATTACTTCCATTACACTGTGTATCATTTTTTGAGTCTTGGCCAATAAACCCTATTCTTATACAGCAGCCTGATAGAAGACTAAAAAAAGAAGACATGTGTCTCGGCGTTTCCCATCACTTGCACTTTCTCGGTTATTTTTGGATGATTTTTTTGGGCTCATATCTTTTAAACCGCTAAGAATTTTGATGTACTTTCGAAAGCAAACCAAGAGATTTCTTGATTTCAAGAGATCCAGCGGAGTTTTCCGACCATGTGCCGTTATTTCATTTTATTTATGTAAGTGGGATTTCTGTGTCCCTTTGCCAAAAGTTTACATAGTCTGATGTCTTTGGCGCTATCTAACTATCCACAGAGTTCAGAATTGTCTGCTTTGTATGACTGTATCCTTGTACGACTGCGGGTTGTTGTTGTATCGACGCAAATATGTTCGTTCGTGTGTTATTTTAGTTTCAGGTTCTGGTTCCTTTGTATCCAGACTCAGAAATTCTGCAACCTGGACTGGCTGCGTCCATAAGAAAACAGGCCTATTGCTTTGTAAGAGAAAACAAGGGTTCTTTGTCAGCACCACCCAAGGGTTCTTTGTCACCACCACCCTTTGTCAGCATCGGCCAACGACTTGAGAAACTTGTTCCTACTTCTTATCTTATCGCAAACAGCTGTGGCTTGCGCTGACGCCTTAAACGTGCTATCGAACGTTACTGCCAATATTTTGGCAGATATCACCCCGCCTTGGGTAACTCTCTTTTTCACCCTACGTGGTTTGGACTTTTTGTTTCTGAATTCCACAAGCGTCTAGCATCTGCAAATATAGTTGATTATCATTGAAATATTAGATAATCTACTACACGAACAGCTAGTCATGGTTGGCGGTATCGAAGGCCTTTGATATGTGAAGTGCCCCCATGGCTGTTCGGTCGCACGGCATGTTCTGGTTCAGTTTTCTACTAATATGTAAGGATATGGCGTGTAATTCTGTTGTAGTACTATGCATCGTGGGGAGGAGTAGTGTTTCTAGAAGCATTGATATTGGCGACAGGAGTGAAATCGGTCGGTACGATTCGCCTCTACTGGCATCTTTGCCAGGCTTCAGTAGCTGGATCACACTGCCATCTTTCCAGGCTTCTGGCACAATATGACTGGCTAACGATAGGTTGAGGACACTTGTTGTTCATTCAGTTGCATAAGCATTACCATTGATATTATGTGGGCCTTACGCGTTGAATGATTTCATGTTTTTGATGAGGTCTGCAACATCGCCCATCGTGAATTGTGGTGGTACCTCCACGGCTGGAAGGACTTTTTATACACGCAGAGAAAAAATATTGTTCGCTTTTGTTGGAACAAAAATATCTGTTTTGGTTCCAAAAATGTATTTGTTTTGTTCAAACATTGTAATCCAAATCCAAAAATACCATCTTTTGTTCCAAACATAGAAAACAAAACCAACTTTCGAATTTACGCAATATTGTAAAAATCGTTAACAATACCGATTGTAGGAACTATCATAATATAATTTTGTTTACAAAAAGTATTGTCAACCCAGAAAACCAGCACAGAAATTGTTGATTTGAGTGTATATACACTTTTCACATAACTTGGATATAAATGTCGCGTATAATATTGCAATCATTGATGAACACAATACATGGTTTGCTGCATTGGCTGACAACAAAGACAAACAAAAAGCCACAAGCACCCACCACAACATAAAGATTAATCAAACACCATAACAAACTCCGGTATAACACCAACCCTCAAAGCACAATGAAGATAGAAGAAGGAAACAAAACAGAAACAAATAAAAACAAGAGTCTCATTGTTGGTATACATACACACAAAAACAAAGATGAAGGCATCATGTCATACAAACATTGTTTTTTTCAACACGGCATCGAATAGCGAGAGAAGAGAACAAATTGTCGAAGAAAAGAGAGAACTATTGTCCAGTTGACAAAAACTATTTTTGGATTTAACAAAGCCCAATTGTTGGAATCACAATACTACATTTGGAATTTAACAATATCTTTACAATACATATTTTGCTCTTCGAATATTGTTGGATCAATCATATTTTTTTCTCTGCGTGTAGGTCGTATCACACTCCTATTCGTCCGATCACTCTGGGGATGCTCTATAAGCTGTCGGTTAAAATAACAAGCCCACCTCTTTGGGTCAGTTACTGTCACGCTGTTGAAAGTAACAGCCGCTCTATCACCCTTCTTTCCCGAAATCGAAAATTTACTTAATTCTGTACCAACGTTGCATTGTTTCAGGTGGTATAGGCACTTTGTCTGCATATGTTCGCCTACTAGCTGTTGCCTTCAATAGTAAGTTCCCTAACTCTTGGGTCTTCAGCGTTCGTACGACGAAGCTCATCACGCTCATTTGCTACTCCCGTCGCCTCTACTGAGAAATTTGATCTGATGTCGGATATTCGGCCAGCAGGTATGTAGAGAGCGACTGTTGCAGTGATGATGTCTCGGAAAGTGTACTCAGCTATCCGAGGATCTGAGGGAACGGGAAGCTCTTTGAAACGGTAATTGGTAAATTTTCTGAACCCTTGCCAATCAGCTTTTCCATGGCTCAGAATAGTACGACGTTCAGGGGTTTTGATTCACGTGGTCTGTTTACGGAGACGATGATCGCAATATGGTCTGTGCCAAGAGACATAACGGGTTGCCAGGATATGTTTTTCGACAATCCAGGTGCCACCATGGTTAGTCCGGGGGAGCAGTGGCAATCTCCTCGTAGGAGCGTCTTCATTCACCGATCAAAATGTGGAAATATTCATTTGCTCGGCCAGCCCTGTATATGTCAATACAGTTAGCTTGGATACAAATTGTAGGTAAAATCCTCAAAACACCGAAAATCGAGAGATACCGTTATATTGGGGCTATATCAAAACGAGGGTACTTATTAGAGTTGGGCAATTTCGTTCAATTGAACGATCCGTATCACTGTCCTCGTTCAAAGACGAATGAGTAACATCATAAAAACCAACGTGTGAAATTAAATATACGCAGTTTTGTCAAAGGAATTACCGGTGTCCATTGAACGAGATAGTGATCCGGATCTTTCAATTGAACGAAATTGCCCAACTCTAATAAGTACCCTCGTTTTGATATAGCCCCAATATAACGGTATCTCTCGATTTTTGGTGTTTTGAGGATTTTACCTACAATTTGTATCCAAGCTAACTGTATTTTGACATATACAGGGCAATGGAAAATAATTGAAAAGGGTGAAATTCTTTAAAAATCAATATTTTAAAACGTGGAAAACTACTAGAATCCTCTAGTCATGCAATATTCTCGCCAAATCGACAAAAATATAGGTTTTTTTGGACATACAAAAATAAAAAATTGTTTAATTGGGGAAAGGGAACAAATTCCGCACGGAATTTTTATTCGTGAGTGCCCCATAGAGTTCTTAGTGGTCACAACACTTCTCCACCAAAAATTGATAGGTCCACATATTTTGGAGGTGTCTCAATCAAGCCACTGTAAACAAGCCAAAACATGGTCGTATGTCAAACTGTTCTGAGTACTCTTGGGCTAAACGGTGTCAAACTTTCATAAAATGTCAAAAGACGACTGGCGACAATGCGTGTTGCCTAGACCAGAAGGTCTTTTAGTGACCCTCGTATGAGCTTCTCTCGAATCTCTTTGATTCTTTTTGCAAAAACATGTATTCGCTGTCCCCATCACTACGGTACAACGCTTTTCAGTGGCAAGTCAATACTTCCTGAGAAAGTAGTCTGAAAGCTGTAAAAAGCCCTTCGCAGCATGTGTAGTGCGCACGATAACTCTCCACCGATTCGGTCCAAAATTGGCATTCGTACTATTTTGTTTAAACTTTTTTTAAGTTCGAAGATGGGCCATGTCTGTCCACTCCTTCGGGTACACCCCACAAAAGTTCGAAAATGTTCGGAAAAATTGTGCGCACGATAACTCTTCAACGCTGTAGCCGAGTTCGTTCATAGATGAGGTTCCAATATGGGCTCTATCGGTCCATTCCTTCGGGTACTTCCCACACAAAATTTCGGAAAAGTTCAGTTTAAGACCTGCTCTCGAATGGCTTTGATTATTTTTGCAAGAACTTGTATTCGCTGCCCCCATTACGACGGTACAAGTTTTTCAATGACAAATCTGTACTTCCTGGGAAAATAGACTGAAAGCTGTAAAAAGTCCTACGGCACCATTTGAAGTGCCTGCAGCGCATGAAAACTGTCGAAAGATTCTGCCGATTCGCTCCAAAATTTGGCCTTCTTAATATTTGTCCAAACTAAGTTTAAGTTCAAAGAAGAGGCATATCGGTCCACTTCTTCCGGTACCTTCCTCCCCAAAGTGTAAACAATTTCACTAGAATGGTACGCAAGATTATCATGAACGAAGCATCCGATTTGATCCATACTTTGAATCTCCTAATATTTTGTCCGAATTCACTTTAACTTCGAAAATGGTCTACATCGGTCTTCTCCTTAGGCTACCTCTCCCTCAAAAGGTCAACATTCTGTTCAAACATCCTTTGCTTCTCCTCGTGTTCGCGTTTACAGCGTTATTATCGTTTTCGTGGGAAAGTCCACACAGGCTGAGGGTATATCTCTGACAGCAATTTGACTGACACCTTTTTACTTGTTTTTTTTTTCTTTCCCATATGTACCCACTGTTATTGGGTGTATCTCATGCCGACAGTGTGTGTGTGATTTTTTTTTTTAGTATTTTCAAAACGTTAGTTAGGCTTGACTTTATTTTACGTCATTCGGTGCGCTTTTTAGCGGTCTAAAGTGTGAGAAATTTATTATTGCGTATTTACGTTTAGTCGCCACCGTTACGACATGCCCGTGTGTTCTTTTTGTTGCTGCTGTTGTTGTTGGCATTTTGCATAAAACGCTGTTGTTGGGAATTTGCAATGATTTGTTGTACAATTGTTGGTGTTTGTTGTGGATGATGTTGTTGTTAATGCCATTGATGCTATTGTTTGTTGTCTTTTGTGCGGTACTGTTGATTGTAGTTATTAAATTTACATTAAATGGCACATGCTTTATATGCCGTTGCATGTTTGACACCTAACATACCCTAGGGGACTTATTACAGAATTGCATTTATGCTAATGAGGTTATATACACTTTCATACGGGAAAATGCTCCTCATCGAAATAATGGTTTTAGATCCCAAGTATGTTTGGAAGAAATCCGTTTCAGACAATTTGGAGTTGATTTAGCCATGTCCGTCGTTTGTCTGTCTGGCAGGCTGGAGCGAACGATAACTCTCGAACGGATCAACCGATTCGGTTTAACATTTGGCTTTCGTTATATATTTTATATATTTTTTTATATATTTGGGTGCCACCGTGGTGCAATGGTACGCACGCCCGCCTTGCACGCAGAAGGTCGGGGGTTCGATTCCCCGGCCAAGCAACATCAAACATTTTTCAACGGTGGCAAAATACCCCTCAGTAATGTTGGCGACATTTCCTGAGTATTTCAGCCATGAAAAAACTTCTCCACAAGTGGTGTCTTAAGACACGCCGTTCGGACTCGGCAATAAACAGTAGGTCCCATATCATTGAGCTAAATGTGAATCGGGGTGCACTCATTGATATGAGAGAAGTCTCCCTTGTCCCGTATGGGATGTTGTGGAACAATGTTTGTTATATATTTTATCCAAACTTAGTTTAAGTTCGAAGATGAGTTATATCGGTCCACTCCTTCCGGAACCCCAAAGGTTCGAAAATGTTCGGATTTGGTCCATGTTTTGCACATCGTGAAATTTCTACCAGACTTAGATGAGGTTCCAATATGGATACAATCGGTCCACTCCTTCGGGTACCTTCCACATAAAATTTCGGAGAAGTCCAGTTTAGGAACAGCCCACAAAAGAACCCTATAACACCGCGTGTTGTAGTTGGAGCGCAAGATAACTCTGGAACGGATCTGCCGATTCAGTCCAACATTTGGCCTTTGTAATATTTTGTCCAAACTTAGTTTAAGTTCGAAGATAAGCCATATAGGTCCACACCTTTAGGTACCTCCCTCACAAAAATTCAAAAATGTTCGGAAAAATTGTGTGCACCATAACTCTTCTTGGGAGCGACCGATTTGATCCATACTTTACACATCTTATCATATCTACCAGACATGTATCAGCTTTGAATAGGGACTATATTTTTCCACGCCTTCGAGTACCTCCCACACAAAATTTCGAATAAGTACACTTTAAGACCTGCTCTCGAATCACTCTCATTTTTGTGGCATCAGCTTGCATTCGCTGCATGCATTACAACGGTAAAAGTTTCTTACCGCAAATCCATACTTCTTGAGAAAAGGTGTAAAAACCCGTATTGGTCCAAACTTCTTCAAGTTCAAACTTACTTAAATTAAATTAATTAATTCAATTAACTGACATAATTTCGCCTATGCATTTATATAATGAAGTGCGATATATACTAGTATCCAAGCTTTACCTTCGTCTGCCACAAAAACAACATTCAATACGCCTGAAGATCGGCTTAACCACCCGTGAAACGTAGCGTAATGGGTGAATGTGTGGGACTTCGGTAGACTCCTAATTTTTCAATATATATAATAGGTCTAATAAGTTCAACTCGAAAGTGAATTAATTAAATAAATTAAAACAAGTAGGAAAAGCGTTAAGCTCGGTCGGGCCGAACTTGTTATACCCTCCACCACAAATTTTAGCCATTTCAGTGGATTAATGTGGCCACAACCTTCAAAATACCGAAAATCGGAAGGTACCGTTCTATGGGGGCTATATGATGGCGTGAACCTAAACATTTATGGGGGAAAGTTTTATACCCCCAACGAAGACTAAATACAAAATTTCAGCCATTTCGGTGTGATAATGAGGCCAAAATCTTTAAAATACCGAAAATCGGGAGATATCGTCCTATGGGGGCTATATCAAAACATGGATCTATATAAACACTTTACGGTGGAAATGTTTCTTAGCCTCTGGAAACACAAAATACAAAGTTACAACCGATTCTGTTGTCAAATGGGACTAATACATTCAAAATATATTAAAATGACGCGTACTTTATATAAGAGCTATACCAAAACGTGGACCTATATAAACCAACGTTGGTAGGAATGTTTTTTGGCCTCTGGAGACACAAAATACCAATTTACAACCAATTCGGTGGCAAAATGGGACAAATATCTTAAAAATTCCCTAAAACGGCGACGCGTCACTCGTCATTTTGTATGGGGGCTACACGAAAGCGTGGACCTACATAGCCCGCTTTCAATACAAAAAGTCCTACGTACATACATATAATAGATTTTCCCAAAATTTCATCCACCTACGTCAATCCGTTCGGACGCTAGAGTGATTTACACAGACGGACAGACGGACGGACATGGCTATATCGATGTAGAATTGCACGTTGATCTAGAATATATATAGTTTGTGGGGTCTACAATGATTGTTTCGAGTAGTTACAAACGTAGTGACAAACTTAATATACCCCCATCCTATGGTGGAGGGTATAAAAAATTAAATTAATTTTAGAATCAAATGTATATCTTACCTATGAGAGATTGATTCTAATAAAAGCCTAAACAGACGATGAAGGAATATCGGAATTGTGCTGTAATTAGCATACCCACCATGCGCTCATTTTTAGCGGTGGTCAGAATGCTCTCAGTATACTGTTGACTATATTCCTTAATATTTCAAGCAAGTAAACTTCTCAATAAGAGGTGTCGTCTAATCCCTTTTGAGTTAGGCTTTAAGAAACATGTGCTATATTCATAAAAGAATTGCTTACCTAACAATAGTCGTTCAGATCTACTAATAAAAGTGCGTAAGAAGGTATTGGAATCAAAAACTACACTGATGTGTTTATAGAAGGTCAGAAGACGCCCAAAAAACTATTTTTACTAAGGCAACAAAGTCTGACCCAATCACGACATATCATCAGTTACCTTCAGAATGGCAATAAGTTAGAATCATTTGGTATTCTTAATAACTGAGCGGTTTAGCAACAAACCTTGCAACGACATAAAATCGTGAGGGGCTATCCGTTGGGGGGCTACAGTAAGAATTGATTTGTCACGCTGCTGCATAAATTGCATAATTACATAAGCGCTGTATAGAGAGCTTTGCAGTCTGTTGTTTCTATTTTCTAGATTTCCTTTTCGCTTCACAAATGCCATAATTGTTTTTAGCTGTTATTCACTGGTTCAGTAACAGCTTAGCGAATGAGGAGAATATACACCATCGGGAGACAAAAACACGGGTGGTGGGGAGGGTTACATAGTTCACATTCACATTTGTTGTCACATAGCCGTTTAAACGCCAGCAATCACGTTCTGTATGAAGTTTTTTTCTAGTAGCCAAGTCAATGGTACGTAAATAACTGAATTCCAGCAATTTAAGTTCAATACATATTTGCCGGATATTTCCGTAATGAATGCATATGTTCATGTGTGCGGTTGTAGCAAGTGCAGTTCAGCACAAGCACCAGCTGGAGTTATATTGTGGCGTTTAAGTTAATTAAATGAATATAACTGGAGTTTGCTACGGTAAACATAGTTTGTTTTGTTGTTGTTTTTTTCTCTTCACTTCGTTTTGAAAGTCATCTCAGCCATGCTAGCTGGCTAGCCGGCGTCGTCATTGAGTCTTATGTTGGTTGGTAGCTGCGGAAGTGCAACAAGGTTAAGCTGGGAATGTGTGGCGTCACCAATATGTATTTCCACATCGTCAAACTTTATTATATCTTTGGCACTAGGTGAGAGGTGTTTTGAATAATATTTCTCTCACTTTTTAGACTGCAATTCTCAGGTCGACAATTCTTGTAATAGAAGAGAAAGGCTTTGTCTATCAAGGACAGAACGTATGTTACATTATAGAACATACATATTTTTTCCACAACCTCCTCGAGGGACAATGGAGACTTCTCTCATTTTAATGATAGCATGCCGATTCATATTGGCGTAAGTATATGGGACCTACTTTTTTATCGCCGAGTCCGAAAGGCGAGTCTTACGACACAACTTAAAGAGAAGTTTTTCATGGCTGAAATAGTCAGGAAATAGAAGCCAAGATTACACTGAGAGGACTTGAAACCACCGAAAGTTTTGATGTTCTGGTCAGAGATGGAACGGCAGACCTTTGGAGCGCAAGGCGGACGTGCATACCACTGCATCACGTGCTTACCACTGCCACCTCATCACACAAATATGAATGTTACATTGGAGAGAATGAAGAAGTTGTATAAGTCATACAGAACTTTGATCTCGATCTCGAAGAAATGCTCTATGTTTGGTGATTTTGTCGACCCATGGGGGTCATCTTCGGACTCTGGGTCTATCTCTAGATCTAGGAATGTGGCTACTTTGATGGGTTGTAACCACAAATCTACTGTAGTTAGCAGAGTAGATTTGGGGATGATCTCCGAGGACTGCATTCAAACGATATTTGTTTATGGCATCTACGACCTATCAAACTGGCAACAAATCGATGACACTATCGATAGTATTGATTATTTTTTTAATTCAATATCGATAGATAGTTTTATCTATCGATATTATCGGATTACAAATGAATGAATTGAAATGAATCACGTTTCTTTTAGGTTTTGTGGATGTTAGAAAGTAAGTCCGCAGTCACACGTACATACAAATTGTTTTGGAAAAGTAAATTGCATTTTTGTGTCTTTTTATTAAAAACCCCAGTAAAGAAAGGATCAAAGTCGGTCGGGGACGACTATATGATACCCTACACCCCTGTGAATATGTAAAATATATATGGGAGATATTTATATCTAAATCTGAATCGATTTCGATATAATATGGCACACGTATTTTTTTAGACCAACTTCCGTCACACATTCCAAATTTCATTAAAATTTGATAGATATAGGGTGTTTGGCCCATCAAAAACCCCAAATCCGCCGAAAATATATTTGGGCTATATCCAAATCTGAACCGATTTGAATATAATTTGGCACATTTATTCCTTCACCGAATTCAGTCACACATTCCAAAATACGTGAAATCGGCCGAAAATATTAATGGGAGCTATATCCAAATCTGAACCGTTTTTCACCAAAAGCAATAGCGTTCTTCCTATCGCTAAATATGATATTCCTCAATTTTCAGCTATATCGGACAATAAATGCGACCTGTACGTTGCGAATGGACCGACAGACATGCATACATCTACTCAAATCTACATAATGGTGATGACAAATTACGATAATATCGATAGTTATCGATATTTTGAAATAAAATATCGAAAATATCTAATGTTGCAAACATCGATAGTTTACCAGCTCTAGCTTTCTGATCTAGGGGTTATCTCTTGTAACGTTGGACCTCTCTTTATAGATCATGAAAATGCCTCCTGACATGCCAATGGGGCGGTGACCATCCTATCCACCATATGGTGATTTGAATGGTGGATAGGACACGGTAATACCTGAGAAAGTATTCCAACGTGAGCATCCCATTGTTTTGCTGTACTGGAAAAACCCGTTTTGTCCTTTTGTAGATGCTCTACTGAAGACATGCGGAGGCAGGCACCCTTTTGAAGTTCTTCTGGCGACATTTTGACAGGTTTGAATATATTTCCATTGCGTTGCACTTTTATTCGTGGACCACACTGGCGCCACATCGCTTACCACAGACAGATCTATCGCGTTATATGTGGTCAACAAAGTGTCTTTATCTGCACCCCAAATGCTGTCGGCTAGAGATTTGAGAATTGTGTTCCTACTTCTGAGCTTGTGGCATGTGCGGACGACGTAAACATGCTGTCGAATGTGACCCCTAAAATTTTGGGGTAGTTGGTGGTCGGAATTCTGCTACCTTCAACTTGGTGCTTACCTGCGCAGTTCATGTTGTGAACAGAGTGGACGTAGGTGGCTGACATTTGCATATTCCTCGCGAAGAAAAAAGAAGCTGAGATCAGTCAAATAGGAGTTCAGCCTGTCACAAACAAAACCCGTATGCGTTATGGTATCAGTGTTGTCGGAAGACGGTGCAATACAGAAGAGGTAGAGGTTAAACAGTTCAGGAGATATCGTCCACTTTGGGGAACTCCATGTTTCCCTGAATTCCACCTATGGCTGGCGTTCACCCCCATATTATTGATAATCCAGCATTTAACATTTGGCCGGAAGGTAGTCTGCTCAATGTCCTCAAACGGCGTGGAGATATTGACAGTATCAAAGGCACTTGATATGACGAGCGCCACCATCCCTGTTTTATAGAACGGCTTGTTCAGGTTGAGTCCTCGATTAATATGTATGTAGATGGCGTGCACCGCTTACGGAACCCATGCTGATGATCTACAACTGGATAGCTTTTTTTGACGCTGGGGAGGAGTAACGCCTCAAGAGTCTCTGATACAGCCGACGAAAGGGAAGACGACCTGTACGATTCATCTTTGCCGCCTTCGTTGCCTGGTTTCAGTATCAAGACCACCATGATGTAGGTGGCTCGCGATAGGTCGAGAACTTTAGTGACATAGTCGGTTCTCGACTCATAAACCTGTTTCCGCATGACGGAGGAGATTGCAAAGCTTTAGATGACTTAGCGCTCCTGATGGCATTCGCAACGTCATCCATTCTAAATTGTGGTGGTTCATATTCGACATGTTTTCTCTCTGTCACTCCCAGGGTTCTCGACAAACTGTCAAATAAATAAACTTGCGCACATCCTCAACGTAACGTCGCCAAATGTGACTGAGGTCCCGTCGCTTTTGCTAGGAAATTTAGTCTCACTTCGAGTATTCGACCAGCAGATGTACACATGTTTGTTTGTGTTGTGACCTTTATCTTCGAATATTTGTTGCAGTCGAACCACAACACCTATAATTTGGTTGGTATTCACGCTTGTTCTATCGGCAAGAATCATCGAAATGTATCCCCATCTTCACGGCATGGACAAAGGTGGTAAGGAAGATGTTGGACATCAAGACATGACAATACCAAAAGACCGAACATCAAAAATACTCGGCTTTATCTTTGACAACCTGCTAACTTTCTCGAAACATCTAGTCGGTAAGACTCAAAGGCCAGACAAGAAATCTGCTACACAAAACCATCTCGGGTGCCATCTTGGTTACTATTCACAAAGCAGTTAGCCACTCAGTCCTAAATTATACAGGACATGATTTTAAACGACAACCAGAGGAAGGCATTGCAAACCAATCAACATAATGGTCTTCACGCGGAGAAAAATATTTTTGCTTTCGCTGGAGCAACAATATCTGTTTTTGTTCCAAAAATTCATTTGTTTTGTTCAAGCATTTCAATTGCAAATCCAAAAATACCATGTTTCACTCCAAACATACAAAACAAAAACAAATTGCAAAATTCCTCAATATTGTAGAAATCATTGACAATACCTATGGTAGGAAATATCACAATCTAGAATTTTTACAAAAATTATTGTCAGCCCAGAAAAACTGGAACTGACATCCTTTTTGATTTCTTTTTATATAATTCTCAAATACACTTTCCACATAACTTTGATATAAATATCACTTTTCATATTAAGAGCATTGACAAACACTACACATGACCAGGTTTTGCCACACGCAGAGAAAGAAATATGATTGATCCAACAATATTCGAAGAGCAAAATATGTATTTTAAAGATATTGTTAAATTCCAAATGTAGTATTGTGATTCCAACAATTGGGTTTTGTTAAATCCAAAAACAGTTTTTGTCAACGGGACAATAGTTCTCTCTTTTCTTCGAAAATTTGTTCTCTTCTCTCGCTATTCGATGCCGTGTTGAAAAAAAAAAAACAATTATGGTGAGTTTTGTTTGTATGACATGATGCCTTTATCTTTGTTTTTGTGTGTATGTATACCAACAATGAGACTCTTGTTTTTATTTGTTTCATTCTTCTATCTTCATTGTGCTTTGAGGTTTGGTGTTATACCGGAGTTTGTTATGGTGTTTAATTATTTCTTTTGTTGTGGTGGGTGCTTGTGGCTTTTTGTTTGTCTTTGTTGTCAGCCAATGCAGCAAACCATGTATTGTGTTCATCAATGATTGCAATGTTATACGCGACATTTATATCCAAGTTATGTGAAAAGTGTATATGAGAAGTATATACACTCAAATCAAAAATTTCTGGGCTGGTTTTCTGGGTTGACAATACTTTTTGTAAACAAAATTAGATTATGATAGTTCCTACAATCGGTATTGTTAACGATTTTTACAATATTGCGGAAATTCGAAAGATGTTTTTGTTTTCTATGTTTGGAACAAAAGATGGTATTTTTGGATTTGGATTACAATGTTTGAACAAAACAAATAAATTTTTGGAACCAAAACAGATATTTTTGTTCTAACAAAAGCGAAAAATATGTTTTCTCTGCGTGCAGGTCTAACTAAAAGGACAACAATTTGAATGAAGAAACATAATTACTCCATTGCGCTCATCCTGCAAACACCTAGCCCAACACATTACGACCAAAAGCACTTCTCAGATTGTGGTGTAACTCAACATTCAAAACACAAAGAAGAATGAGAAAGAAGAAACAAATAAAAAGAAGAATCTCATGATTTACATACACAAAAAAAAAAAACAAAGATAAAAATAAAAAACAAAAACAAAGATGTGGGGAACTCACACAAACAAAACTCTCTAAAACTGTTTTTTCACCACAGCATCGAATACCGAGAGAAAAGAATAAAATTGTCGAAGAAAAGAAGACAAAAACTATTGTTGGATGTGAAAACATCTATTGTTGGATATGACAAAAACAATTGTTGTAATTAACAAAAACGTTTGTTGGACTCACAATACTACATGTGAAATCTAACAATATCTTTACAATACATATTTTGCTCTTCGAATATTGTTGGATCAATCATATTTTTTCTCTGCGTGTACGAACTGCTACCTGATGTGTCCAGATATCTAGTGTGCATCAGCATATCTAGTGAGCATCTGCATAAGGAGGCTAGGATGCTGTCAGTGCAGCTCAATAAACAATTCCTGCTGGTATGTATGTCATCAGCCATAGAATTCCAACCCCCATATTGTGGAACATGATTCATGATTCACATCCGAAAATACATCCACCGTTACAGACCCGAGATCCAAGATGTAATACCAAATGACATCGATGGAATGTCAACTCAACAATTGAAGTCAATCGTGTCCTGCAACAACATTCTCCAGCTGTTTCAGACGTCGAATGTTCCCAGCCAAGAGCCGACCGAACAATTGAGGTCTGGTTGGTCCACAATACTCAACTCACAATATTAAGTGAGAATTATTTTAGGGCCACACAACACGGCGCATATTTTATTCTGTCCAGGTTTGTACCAAATTGATTAATCCAGTCAGACGGACGGGACCAAAAGGACTTAAAATTGTCGGAAACCGATTTCGTCTAAAAATATTTCAATGAGGCGCATTTTTCTTGATGTGTGTTTCTCCAATTACTACCTGTTGGGTATGTCCGGCTTACAGAATTACGCCTACTCGATATGTGTTGTCGACATGTTGAAATGACAACTTTTTTCCAGCTCAACACTTAAATACTATCATCCCACCTCTTAACCAACCCAACTCAATAACAAATCCACACATCTCATCCAAAACACACACTAACTCCATTTTTGTATTCTCGCGGCAAAATATTCGATTGATCCTTTCTTCGTATTATATCTTTTGGAATGCAGGGAAATCACGAACGAATTAGCCAAACATTTTACAACAACAACAGAAGTTTGAACCGATCTTACACCTTATGATGTCTTTCTACGACTGTTTGAACTTCACCACCTTTCAATTTGAGCTCAGCCAAGGTAATTTCAATAGATTCATTCTTGAGGACCACTGTTTATATCCAAAGCTCTAAAGGTGTTTGTCTTCACAGTGCATTCTCTTTTTCTCCAGATAAAGGGTGCGAAAACCGAGGTGTCTTTGGAGATATCCTGAGTTGTGTTAAAAGAACAGACTCTTCATCGTAAACCTATATTGTTTTTTTTTTTTGGATGAACTATTAGAGCTCTATTATATTTTATTTGAGACGGGATAGCTCCGGCTCTTGGCTATATTCTTCATTTTCCCTATTTCCATTTTCCCAGACTAACTTTTTCTCACTATTTCTCAGGCTGTATTCATTGCCAAATTATTAATAGTCTCAGCAATATGGCAAATGACCTATCCAAAACTTGAGCGGCTTTTCTCACTCTTCGTCATAATGTTTGCCCAAACAAAAACTTGTTTTTGTTTAAAGTCTATTTTTAAACCTGGCATAATTATTAAAAAAAATAATACTATTTTTTGCCGCTCTTTATAATCTGGTAGTTTTAATTAACCACGTTCTGGAAAATAAAAGTTGGTTTAGTTCACGTTTGTTGTTGTTTTTTGGTTCTCAAATGAAACCAAAACGCTGAAATCATAAAGAAGCTCGCCTAAATGGCGTTGAATAGCAGACAATAAGAACAACAACAACATCAACAACGTAACAAAATTGTGAAAGTCGCATTTTTAGCAAACTACGGGTTGGCGCCTATTATTCGCAGCTTGTCGAATGTTCTTTTGCAATTGTTGCTGCTGTTATTGTTGGTGTTAAGAAAATATTTAATAAAAAAACTAAAACAGTACAATACTAAATACGATCTGATTACAGAACCAAGAACATAATTTTTTATCAAAAAACCTATTTCTGCTGAATTTGTAAAGTTTTACCAATGAACTAACTTTGGTTGTTTGGGCTTGTGGCGGCGATTCACGTTCGTTCGTTCGCTGTTGACGTTCTCGGTTTCATGGAACGTGGTGGTTGGGTTCATTAGCATTTTTATGTAATGGGAGGAAAAATT
Organism: Musca autumnalis; assembly: GCF_047663935.1. Classification (NCBI taxonomy): domain Eukaryota; kingdom Metazoa; phylum Arthropoda; class Insecta; order Diptera; family Muscidae; genus Musca; species Musca autumnalis. The sequence continues at coordinate 124,660,520 of NW_027411866.1, read as the reverse complement.
TTAATTGTCGCCACTTTGACGGATTACTACGATTTGAAAATATTGGTTTACATGTTTGTATGTATGTGACATTTCAATGATTAACTGAGAGGGGGCTTTGATAGGCTTGAGAACTTGAAGATAATCACCAGGAAGAAATATCGGATAATTTTGTTCGTATCTGATGTTTTATGAGAAGATTTTCGGACCTTCGATTATACGAAGACAACAGTGTCTTATATGAGTTGGTACCCTTATGGTATTCTATAAGAAAAAATGTCTTCTGGTCTTATGAGGGAAGAACATCGAAGTTTCTATAATGAAATCATCTGGTCCATAAAGACATTTTTGGTCCAACCCGTCTTCTTTGGAAGAGATATGCCCTATAATAAAAAGGAAAATATGAACTGTTTTCTCCAACAATCATTTAACCTTGAAGTCTATAAAATATATTGATTTTACACCAATTGTTTTTTGTGTGGACTAAAAAAAATGATCCAAGGCATGTCATAAAACTGCAATTTTACCAAAAAAAATTTGGAATTTTGTATCTGAGGAGGGGAACTAGGAATATTGACCAATTTAATCTCTCAGTTTGTACAAAATATTACGACGGCCAGGTTTGGACCAAACCGAAAGTCACACAGGCGAATAAGGGCAAATTCAAATTACCGGAAACGGATTTCATCCAAACATACTTAGGGTCTAAAATTATTTCGATGAGGCGTGTGTTTACCTACCTGTTAGGGCTATTTTTTACAGAAACCAAATTTATGAGCGGTCATTATTTAAAACCCTACTTAAAGCCTAAAGCCTTATAGAGCAAAACTATGAATTGTGGCGAATAAATGCATCTGATCAACAAATTTGTGCAAAATTAACAACACTTCTGGAATAGTACAAGCGGGGTAGAAAAAAAAAAACAAAACTTTCATTCATTGAGTGAACAGTTTACATGACCATGGTAAACAGCGAATGGATGTGCAAAGAGAGCAAGTAAGAAAGTATCAGTAAGCTGTGCTAACGGAGATATACCCTCAGCCTATGACCAAAAAAGAAGTAAACACATATGAAATATTTTAATTTTGTATCACGAGTTTGTTTCAAAATACGTGGAATCTGTAGGTATGGGTAATGTGGGGCTATACAAATCATTGACATATGCCAACAATTTTTAGTAAACAAACTTCTGATTCAATGAGAACTCGAAATATTAAATTAAATTAAAATAAGTTTGGAAGAAATTTTTTAAAAAAGTTGAGAGTTATCTTGGTGGAAGTACCCGAAGGGGTGGTAACCGAACTTAAACTAAGTTTGGGCAAAAATATTACGAAGTGCAAAATGTGGTTCGAATTTTTTGATCCATTCGAGAGTTATCGTGCACACTAGCCAGACAGAAGGACACGGCTAAATCGACTGCAAGTTGTTTGATTTTTTCTCAGAACAGATTTGCAGTAGCGAGAATGAATGAACTTTTTCCTATTAATGCCAAATATAACGTTTATTCAATTCCATTTAATTATTGAAAAAGGTACCGCACATACCACCTTGAATTTTTTTTTTTTTTTAAACTATGAAATAAAAGAAAGAAATTGTCTCAAAAAATTATTTCCTGTTGCACGAATGAATGACCTTTTGCCTACTAATAACTAAAGTAATTTGTATTCAATTTAAATATAAATATAAAATTATATATATATGTAATGATTAGACAGCGGAATTTTATGCAACCCTATTATTGGTCCGATTCAAGTCAAATTTTGGGACTTGGCATATTTTTGGTTTCTTATTAAAATGCAATCGAAACATATGACATGTGCAAAATGTATAAACTTTCCATATGCAAAAAAGTATATGTGCATATGCAAGATTTATGCATTTTACACATTTTCTTATTCAACAAATATTTCAATAATATGTACAAAATTGCTTTGTGTACATTTTTTCTGTTTAAAATTTTCTTCAGACCAGTCAATAAAATAGAGAACTGTATAATCACAGCCACAAACTTCAAAATACCGAAAATCGGGAGGTATCGTTCTACAAATTTAAGGTGAGAAGTTTTTACCCCCCATAAAGACTTAATACCAGATTTCAGCCATTTCGGAGGGATATTGAGGACACAACCTTCAAAATACCGGAAATCGGGCGGTACCGTTCTGTTGGGGCTATATGAAGACGTGGACCTACACCGACAAATTTCAGGTGTAAATTTTCATACCCCCAACGAAGACTTAATACCAAATTTCAGCCATTTTTGGTGATATATTCGGGCCACAAAACCTTGTAATATTTTTGCATATGTCAAAATATGCACGATATGCTAAATTTGCTGGGCCTAATTCGTTTTATTTTGTGATACAACGAGTTTCTGTCCAATCAGATTTTCTATACGACCATCCTAGCCATATATGCATTTGCAAAGGATTCCGCTCTCTAGCTTATGTCATTTTGTTATGTCGTGTGGCTTTAAAGCTTGTTTTGACTTATGCATGTGCTTAAAGCAGCGTTACCCAAGAATTTCCATCAATGGTTTAGTACAGTGGAAGTCATTGTGACTCTCAAGAGAGACCATATGCTCTAAGTGAGCGTAAATTGGTTATCGCTCACAGCCTGTGTATATGCTAACACGTTGTGAGCATCAACAAATTTACGCTCATTGAGAGCACAAAGGAGACCCAAAAAATGTCTCTGCCTTACTCTGGTTTAGTATGTGTGTATGTATGGGTGAAGAAAACAGCAACCAAATCATGTTTATCGTTTGTTTTTATTCACGTACACTGTGAGTGAGAGAGAGAAGCAAATGCAAAAACAACTCAGTGAGAAACCCGTCTCTGGCTTAAAGTGACTCCAATTTTTTTCCAAAAAAGCTCAAGTATAAAAACTTTAAAAGATTGACAGTCAGTTTCTGTATGTCGAAAGAAGAATGCGTGCGATTGAAACACGCCCGAACTTTAGTTTTCGAAATAATTTTACCTTTGCTTTTGCTTCAACCAAAAAACAAATTTGAAAAACACACAAGAGTTTGGACGTGTTTCTTTCGCACACATTCTTCTTTCGACATACAGAAACAGGCTGTTAATCTTAGGTAAAAGCTAATCAAAATATGATACAGGGATATGAGGTTGTATATAAGTCATAACCCTCGTCATACCCTCGTTAGTAGAGTGGGGCGATTTGAACACCATCACGGGCGCCTGGAGTTTCTGATTCTTGGGATTGTACTGAACAAAAAAGTCAACTAGACCATATGTCTACGGTGAAAATCGAGCCCCCGGATTTTGACTTGAAGTTTTTTTTTCAAGGATTTTTGGATATTTTGGCATATAACACCCAAACCACTGAGATTTTCGATCCAACACAAAGACAACAATTGTAGCCAAGACAATAATAAAGAACTTACTAGTACATCGCAAAAGCATTGGAACGCTCCTACAGGTAGTTATGGCCTCGAGAAGGTGCACATTTTTCGGTAAATATTGATAAACGACACTGTGCTACAAAATGGAACTCAAAGTCAGTGGGTGGAAAATTTCTTTTGGAGATGAAAGCCCTTGGTGAGTGTACTGAGAACCCAAAAGGAAATTTTCACCATAGGTCAAGTTTCCGAGATATTGCGTGATTAATGGTTTAATTTTGGCCCCTTAATTTGTGATCAAATAGCTTTATATCTCTCTAAAGCGTTATTGTAGCTTCATTTTGACATTACATGTCTTCAGTCAAATCGAATGGTGAATCTTTTTGTAGAATATTCCATCCCTCTAACTCAATTCCTTTCATGTCCTTTCCGTCCTTTATTTTTTGAACCGTAGTAAAAGTACCACAAGGCGAGATTTTACAGCATCCAAATATTCTACAAAAATGTTGTTCAGAAGATTTTACGTACGGTTCTCATTGATGACCAATCGATATTTCCTTGTTTTCATGGTCCTTTTTGACATTTTACCGGTTTTTGTTCAGAAAACTATGTTTTGTTTTTATGTATATTCGTTATTAGTCTGTGGTGCTTTTGAAATACTTACCATAAATAGCTCTTGTAATGACGAACACGTTAATAACAAATTTTATTGGAGGACAGATCCGGTTATCTAAATTTTTGAACCGGATATTCTGATATTAAAACCGATTTTGGAACCGGTTTTAAGTAACCGATTAACCGAATATGTATATCATTAGAAAGCTAATAAAATTGTCAATCAAATGACAGCAAGTAGCTGATTACAACTTTGTTGGTTCCGATGCTTAAACAAAAAAACCGCGTTCTTAAAATATCACTGGGTTCTTTTTGGCGATGAAAGTCGATAAAGATAATTTTATAAATCTGGAAAGGCAGTTATGTCATAAGTCAAACTTCTGAGTTATTTTTTTTATCATGCACTTAAAGTTCATCAAGAATGAATTAATTTCGCCATAACTCAGAAGTTTGAACCACGTCAATAACTGTCCTTATCATTTTCATTTTTCCATAGCGCAAATTTATAAAAGGTTCTACTTCTTATTTTTCCTACATTTTATACAAAACTATAATGTTTTTTGTTTTGTTCAATATTTATTTTGAAAAGCTTCGTAACAACAAAGTTGTAATCAGCTACTTGCTGTCATTTGATTGACAATTTTCATAGCTTTCTAATGATATACATTCGGTTAATCGGTTACTTAAAACCGGTTCCAAAATCGGTTTTAATATCAGAATATCCGGTTCAAAAATTTAGATAACCGGATCTGTCATCCAATAAAATTTGTTATTAACGTGTTCGTCATTACAAGAGCTATTTATGGTAAGTATTTCAGAAGCACCACAGACTAATAACGAATATACATAAAAACAAAACATAGTTTTCTGAACAAAAACCGGTAAAATGTCAAAAAGGACCATGAAAACGAGGAAATATCGATTGGTCATCAATGAGAACCGTACCTAAAATCATCTGAACATTTTTGTAGAATATATGGATGCTGTAAAATCTCGCCTTGTGGTACTTTTACTACGGTTCAAAAAATAAAGGACGAAAAGGACATGAAAGGAATTGAGTTAGAGGGATGGAATATTCTACAAAAAGATTCACCATTCGATTTGACTGAAGACATGTAATGTCAAAATGAAGCTATAATAACGCTTTAGAGAGATATAAAGCTATTTGATCACAAATTAAGGGGCCAAAATTAAACCATTAATCACGCAATATCTCGGAAACTTGACCTATGGTGAAAATTTCCTTTTGGGTTCTCAGTACACTCACCAAGGGCTTTCATCTCCAAAAGAAATTTTCCACCCACTGACTTTGAGTTCCATTTTGTAGCACAGTGTCGTTTATCGATATTTTCCGAAAAATGTGCACCTTCTCGAGGCCATAACTACCTGAAGGAGCGTTCCAATGCTTTTGCGATGTACTAGAGAGTTCTTTATTATTGTCTTGGCTACAATTGTTGTCTTTGTGTTGGATCGAAAATCTCAGTGGTTTGGGTGTTATTTGTCAAAATATCCAAAAATCCTTGAAAAAAAAACTTCAAGTCAAAATCCGGGGGCTCGATTTTCAACGTAGACATATGGTCTAGTTGACTTTTTTGCTCAGTACAATCCCAAAAATCAGAATCTCCAGGCGCCCGATAACACTTTTTTCCTTCCATACAAATCGCCCCGGCCTACTCGTTAGCCTTAAAACTGAGGGTATAAAAAAACATATAAAAACTTCAAATTGAGAGTAAAGGGCACATTAGTTACTCCAGAAAAAATCTTGTGGTGCCAATACCATTCACCCATTCAAGCGAAAGATGACAATGGAAGCGATTATATCCAAGCTTACCAGCTCAGCGATGCCTGATTGTTTCGAAATTATCACGGACTCATCTGACAACAGCAACGGTGTGGCAGCAGCTTTCTGCTAAAGGTATTGAAATCCAAACCCAAAACAGGGGCTGCATAATTTAGGACTGAGTGGTTAACTGCTTTGTATGTAGTAACCAAGATCTGCTTGATCTAGCCCCGAGGAACCGATGGCATTGAGTAACTTATTTCTTTTCTAGACTTTGGATTTTACCGCGACTGCGTGTTTCAAGAAACAAAACACTGATTTATTCATTTACTTTACCGTCTTTATTCAAAGATTGTCTTGAGGAAACTGAACAAAAAATGGTCCCCGCCTTTCTCGCAAAAGGAACAAAAAAAATCATAAAATTTTTTCTTTTCCTCTTCGCTTGCTAACTGTGGAAGAATAAAAAAAATGCAGATATCCATACATACGCTCTTTGACAAAAATCTTCTCAACACATAAAAAATATGTTCTAACATAAAAAATATATTGGTAACCAAACAAATAAAATTGAGATATGTTACAAAATGAGCAAACATATGTATATGTATTTGTTTGGATACAAACATAATGTATTTACAACCAGTCCCAAACATATATTTTTTGCTGCGTTTGAGTATCCGATTTTCCGAAAGTTTATAAATAATTGTTCCAGAAACATCCTATAAGGGACTAGGGAAACTTCTCTCACATCAATGCACCCCGATTCATATTAGCTCAATGACATGGGACTTACTGTTTATCACCGAGTCAGAACCGCATGTCTTAAGACACCACTGGTAGAGAAGTTTTACATGGCTGAAATACTCATAAAATGTCGCCTACATTACTCAGGGTATTTTGTCACCGTTGAAAATTGTAGATGTTGCCTGGCTAGAGAATTGAACCCACGACCTTCAGCATGGAAGCCGGATGTGCATAACATTGCACCACGGTCGCACCGAAAGTTTGCACATCGTTAAATTTCCTTCAAGCGTACATCAAGATCCAAGGAGTTCATTATTGGAAAACAAATTCGGGTATCTCCCTCACATTTTTACTTAAGTGCAGCTTAAGGACTGTTCGAAGATCATTTGCAAATTTTAACCGTGGTCCTGTTCCGCTATATCAGTTTCTTCGTGGACAAATACATGTTTTCTTACATAGCTCCAATCCTTCGCGTATCTACCACCCAAAAATGTCAACATTTTTCGCAATTGTGCAGTTTAACTACATGTCTAGCATCGTTTTGAAATGTTTACAACAGATAGACCTAGCCGCTCATATTACGACAATATAATTTTTAAAAAATAAAAACCTATCGCCCTCAAGGGATTGGTTCAAACTTTGAATATCGTAATCAAGCTTCCAACATTATTATTGGGTGCCACCGTAGTGTAATGGTATGCACACTAGGGTTATGACTTTTTTACAACATCGTATTCCGGTATCATATTTTGATGAGCTTTTACCTAAGATTAAATAAAGTCTTTTTGGAGTCACTTTAAGCACTTTTATAACTCAAAACAAGCTTTAAAGCCAAATGACATAGGCTTTTGTTTCTCACCAATTTTATCGTCTCGCTAAAGGAAGTAGTTTTTTTTAAAAAAGTCAAAAATCATAACCCTATGGCGGGTGTGCTTGCACGCCGAAGGTTGTGGGTGCGATTATCCCTTGGCCTGTCTGGGATGTTTGTGGAACAATTATTATTACTTCTTCCGTTACATCCTCAGACAAAAGGTCAAACATTTACACTTGAGAACAGAATGATACCTGTTCGCGGATAAATTTTAGACCTTATTTAAGATAGTTCTCGCATTACTGTTGTAATGTTTTGGAAAAACCGCCCATAACGTCGGTTCGCAAACCCGACAGATACCTCTTTAATTAATACTTTTTCGAAAGAATATTTTTAGTTGTTTCCAAAACAAATTTCCATGATTCCCCAAAGGCTTAATTTCCGTTTTTGATGGATGCAGTGCAATTTATTTGCATATAATGCACTGGGTTATCGTAATTAACCTCGGTTCTCGCCCATTTTTTTAACGAAAAATAAAATTATTAATTATTCGTTTCTTTACTGACCATACCCCACACTTTTGTGCGTGTTAGAGATTCTACAACTCTTGTTATTTCAGACATAATTTTCCATAGGTGTGTGTATGTGTATGTGCGTGCAAAATTAATAGCAATAATTTATTATAGTTTTTCAAATATTTTGTGAAATGTGGTTCAGGCAGAGGGATAGAGAAACATTCAACAGCACACACACAGAAAACTCTAACAAGAACAAAAGCCGCAACAACAACAACAAATATTCATGCAATAATAACAATTAAAATTGTAGATAAATTAACCTTGTTGTTCTTTTCGCATGCGATGGAAATTTTCATTTATTGTTTTTGTTATTTTTTGTTGTTATAATATCAAACTAAAGATCCATTCACAGTCAAAAGGCCAGCTATATAGCATAGCTAGTTCGTTCGTCAAACCCCGCCAGATACTGCTTTACGAAAACGGAAATATGACATGAATTTGTTGAATACCACACGGCCAGTTGTAGTACAGTGGCGAACGCATTTGTGTTTAACCAACCAACCCCCCCGAACACACCTCTCCTACTGAACCATCTCTAGCTAGCAACTTTTTCATAGATTGATGTATGCGTGAATATATCCATTAATAGTGTACACACACGATATAGTAGTAGCGAACATCAAAGTCCTTCATCATAATTAAGTCGAAAAACAAAACAAAAAACATGCATCAGTCACTTAAAATCGTCAGTCAGCCGGTAAACTGAACAGCCAAGATCGATGATGAAAAAAATGAAAACAAACGCACCATCATAAAAAACCTTCAAATAAATCAGATCGAATGGAAACAGCAGCAGCGTTTAAAATTTACAAGGCTTTCAAACAATGCCTTGTTATGAGTGTGTCTACCGAGCGGCTTCTGTCAAGCAAATGGTGTGTGTGTGTGTTAAAATTAACTAGTAACCCAGTAAAATAAAGTGGGGAATCCTTGCCAAACGTAGATATTATACGGTTTAGAATTCCAAACTAGTCGATCTTCTGTGCCGTTTCTTTTGTAAGACCTTTTTTCCTTTATATGATTACAATCGAATTCCATTAATATTATAGAAATCGACCAAATTTTAGTTAATCACTGTAGGTTTTTTTAAGTTTTGTGTAATTTTGGGTTGTTACAATCGAAGAATGCTGAAAACAGTCCTCACACAACCCTTAAACTGTACATAAGCTGCACCCGAAGCCGATGATTCCTGGAGCTTGAGCGAAGTTTGAGGGACGTATTACGATGTGCAAAGTTTGGACGAATGTCAGTCACTCCTTTCGATTATCGTTACACCAGCCATTCAAATTGATCACGCAGAATTTTTTACATCGCACTATGGGTCCTATGGCAGGTTTCTGAGGCACTTTGGAAAACTTAATAAGAAAAACACCGTTAACATAATTAACGTTTTTTAAATGGAAATACGTGGAAGGATATACTAAGAAAGAATTAAAAAAGTTAGATGTTATAAGTAATTGTAGGTGCAGACATGTGATATATTTTTGTGTAGTTTATATGTTTTTTGGAATAGAACTCTCGGTATCGCGACGCACAGTGTCACGACCGTGGCCAAAAATGGTAAAAACTAAATACTTCGTTGAACAAATTTATTGATGGGGAGTGATAGAAAACATATTAATTAAGAAGAATCTGAATTTTGGCACTGATACGTGAAGTAGTTTTTGCTATATGAGGATTTAAATCCGACAATTTTAGTTAATACGTATTTTTGTGTTTTTTTTTTCTAAAATTAATAAATTATATTATGCGTTAATATTTAAAATTTAAAAGTAACGGTCGCTGCAAAAATTGTTCCTAAGTTCTCTTGGGATGTAATAAACTTGGCTACACTTTTGTTTGCATGTAAATATTAATCATATGGTGTTTACATTTACCCAAACATGTATTACTAAGTTTATTTATTTTCTGAAGCAAATTTTAGATTGAGTGGAGTGGGAAAAAAATTGTATAAAAGTGTATATCGATTTTTTTTGCTGTATGAGTAGTAAAAAGTGAGTACTTCAAATATATCAAGGTCCCAGCTGCAGAGGTTTGCAGACGAATGTGTCATTTCTCTTTTTCAGCGACCACCTCACTGAGAGGATACCCCCTTTTTTAACAAATCGTTTTGCGGTGTTGGCTATAGCGCGAAAACGAATGAACCGATCATCATATATTTTTGTGGGCTTATTAAATACCTAATAATCTTGCTTTAAAACGAAAGAAATTTTAAAAATTTCAATTTTTAAAAAAATTGTGAACAGCGAAAATCAAAATTCGATTTTTTACAAAAAATTGGCCGCTTTTTGACCACTAATCGGTAAAAAAAAATTTTAAAGGAAAATTCTCATATATAAAGACAAGAGTTTGATATATTCAATATGCTCACAAACAATATGAAGATTAACCACCAAATTTCAGTCATATCGGGTGGATATTGAGGCCACAACACTCAAAATACCGAAAATGAGGAGGCACGGTTCTATGGGGGCTATAGGAAGACGAGGACGTATACCGACATATTTCTGGTGGAAGGTTATAAGTCCCCCAACGGAGACTTAATACCAATTTTCAGCCATTTCGGTGTGATAATCAGGCTAAAACCTCCAAAATACCGAAAATCGGGAGGTACCGTCCTATGGGGGCTATATGAGGCATGGACCTATGCAGACAAATTTCAAGGTGAAGGTATAATGCCCCCTACGAAGACTAAATACCAAATTTCAGCAAATTCGGTGTAATAATGAGGCTAAAATCTTCAAAATACCGATAATCGGGAGGTACCGTTGAATGGGGGCTATATCAAAACGTGGACCTAAGCCCACAATTCCCTGTTGGAATGTTTGATACCTCTGCCGAAGACTAACCACAAAATTTGAATACTTTCGGTTGGTCATTGTGTCTAAAACATTCAAAATACCGAAAATCGGGAGGTACGGTTCTATGGGGGCTATATATAAACGTGGACCGACCAACGCAATTTTTTGTCCTGAAGATTGTAAGTCAATAATAGGTACTTGTACCAAAATTGATGCACCTACGACAACTCCTTCTATTTTTGGCCACAGTTAATATGAACTCGCGACATTGTGCGACGTGTCCGCAAAACTATTTATATGGGGTAGAAGGTAATATTGAGTACTACATGTGCAAAACAATTTATCTTCGTATGGCCACTAAAATTTTTAGAAACCTATAAGATGACACTTAAAAATTTGGATATTTTTAAGTTTTGGGCTGGGCCGGGTGTCGGACTTGTCAATATGACAAATTTGATAGTAATCTTATTCGAGTTATACCAAGCATTGAAATCTTTTATGTTCAAGATCTCTAAATTTAGTAACTGGGACTACAAGCACCTACTTAACTTAGAGATCTTAACCTGTAATCATAAAGTCTTCAAAAATCGGACACAATCGCGGTATTCTACTTCTAAAACATCAATTAATGATATTGCTATTATATTATATACCAGTAGGTCTAATAATCTCTGAGATTTCGCGATTGGCTAAAAGCCGTTGTGGGGGAGATCCCCCGCCCCCTAAATTGTTCGGTATAGCGAATCTAGCAAACCAAATTTTATCAAATTCGGTCCAGCCATTTTACAAGAGTTCTACCTCGAACATCATGACGTGCATGAAGAATTTTTTTTATGTATAGATATTGTTACGGAATTAGATTTAACTAATGTCCGTGTAGACGTTGTTTTATTCCCCGATACGATTTGTACCAAATAAAACAGGGTTCGTTTTAGATTACGTTTCTACAATGCTTTATTTACTTTATTACACTTATTCAGAACCGACTTTAATTACAAAGCACACAACAAGTCTCTAGTTAGCACGCAGCTCTTATTTAACCGATCTGTTCAGTTCAACGCTTAAAACACAACTCAACTCGTCATTGCCAGTTCCCCTCTATTTATACCCCAAAGTCTCCCTGTTCTAGAGTCCTCTAGAACACATATGGCAACACCTCGAATCTGTGCAGCGAACACACAGACGCACATTCGCACTAAGCGAACAACCATACTCACATACATACATGGGGGGAATACAATTGGACGACAAGCACAGTAATGACGTAACTACAACAACAAACAGATGCAAGAAATAAAGAAGTGACAAACTAAACAATAATTACATGACTATGGCAAAACAAAATAAAAGCACATTAATGAAAGGTAAAGTAACATCTAGAATAATGAAGAGAGTTCTACATGGTAGTTGTTGTTGCTTAAATAAAGTAACTGTGTAATAAAAGCTTTAAGTTACAATTCAAATTTTTAAATTAACAGAAATTAAACTAAACTAACTTAAACCTATCAGTTACATTCGTAACAATATATTTATCTGAACCGATCAAAATCAAAATTTCTGGACATAATTCTAAATTTACCATATCAAATTTTAAAACCATCGGATGCAAATTGTGGCCTTTGTGCGGCTTAAATATAAAATCGGATAAAATCGAATTAAACGAATTATATATGAAAGCTATATCTATATCTGAACCGATTTCTATCAAAGTTTGCAGATGTATTTTTATGCTCATTATAAATATCGGAATGAAATTTGAAAGTCCCAGCAGCTTTCAGTGACTTGTTGCCTCAAACACTTGTCATTGGGCCCATAGTGCATCGCTGTAAACTGGGTCACAAGAAGTAGCTTTAGTAAAAATTTCATAACATAACATAACTAATTATAACTAAAAGGTCTTCTGTATGTTATAGAAGACTTTAAAAGGTCCTCTGTATACCATGGAAGGCCTTAAAAGGTCTTCTGCTTACTATACAAGATCTTAAAAGGTATTCTGTCTACTATGGAAGACCTTTAAAAGTCTGTCTACTGAACCATTGTCACATGTAATTCGAATAATTTCAGCTTAAATTCGATACACTTTGTAATTTGAGAGTTACAATAGAATTTCGAATTATTTCATATGTTATTTGAGAATTCCAATTGAAATTCGAATTTTTATACCCTCCACCATAGGATGGGGGTATATTAAGTTTGTCACTACGTTTGTAACTACTCGAAATAATCATTGTAGACCCCACAAAGTATATATATTCTTGATCAGCGTGCAATTCTACATCGATATAGCCATGTCCGTCCGTCTGTCCGTCTGTCCGTCTGTGGAAATCACTCTAGCGTCCGAACGGACTGACGTAGGTTGATGAAATTTTGGGAAAATATGTTACATTTACGTAGGACTTTTGGTATTGAAAGTGGGCTATGTAGGTCCACGCTTTCGTATAGCCCCCATACAAAATGACGCGTGACGCGTCGTCGTTTTAAGGAATTTTTAAGATATTTGGCCCATTTTACCACCGAATTGGTTGTAATTTGGTACTTTGTGTCTCCAGAGGCCAAAAAATATTCCTACCAAAGTTGGGTTATATAGGTCCACGTTTTGATATAGCCCCCATATAAGGCCCCATATAAAGTACGCGTCATTTTAATATATTTTGAATGTATTAGACCCATTTGACCACAGAATTGGTTGTAATTTGGTATTTTGTGTCTTCAGAGGCCAGAAAACATTCCTACCAAAGTTGGGTTATATAGGTCCACGCTTTGGTATAGCCCCCACATAAGGCCCCTTATAAAGTACGCGTCATTTTAATATATTTTGAATGTATTAGACCCACTTAATCAAAGAATCGGTTGTAACTTTGTATTTTGTGTTTCTAGAGGCTAAGAAACATTTCTACAATAAAATGTTTATATAGGTCCACGTGTTGATATAGCCCCCATAATACAATATCTCCCGATTTTCGATATTTTGAACGTTTTAGCCTCATTATCACACCGAGATGGCTGAAATTTGGTATTTACTCTTTCTAAACTTTCCCCCAGAAATTTGTAGGTATAGGTCCACGCCATCATATAGCCCCCATAGAACGGTACCTTCCGAATTTCGGTATTTTGAAGGTTGTGGCCACATTAATCCACCGAAATGGCTGAAATTTGTGGTGGAGGGTATAAAAAGTTCGGCCCGACCGAACTTAACGCTTTTCTTACTTGTTTCATTTGTAATTTGAAATATTTTATTTGTAATTCGATTTTTTTCATTTGTTATTCAAAGTTTTCCATTTTAATTTGAATTTTTTCATTTGTAATTTGAATATTTTCAGGTGAAATAACAAATGAAAATGTTTGATATATAAATAGAAAAATTCAAATTGCAAATGGAAATATTCGAATTAAAAATAAATTTCAAATGAAATAATCAAATTACAACTGAAATTCTTCGAATTACATGTGAAAATGGTGTAGAGAAGAACATAAGGGGTCTTCTGTCTACTAAAGAACATTTTAAAAGGTCTTCTGTATACTATAAATCACTTAAAAGGTCTTCTATCATCTACTATAGAATACCATAAATGTCTTCGGCCTATTATAGAATACCTTAAGAGGCCCCCTGTCTATTAGATAAAACCTTAAAAAGTCTTTTCCCTACTTGATACGACCTTAAATGACCTTCCGTCTACTAGAGAAGACAATAAAATATTATCTGCCTATTATAGAAGACCTTAACATGTCTTCTATCTACTAGAGAAGAACCTAAATGCTCTTCTGTGGACTATGGAAGACCCCAAATTGTCTTATGTCTACTATAGAATAGCTTAAGATGTTTTCTATCTACTAGCGAAGAAAGTTCTTCTGTCTACTATAGAAGACCTTATAAGGTCTTCAGTCTACTATAGAAGACCTTAAAAGGTCTGCTGACTACTATAGAATAGCTTAAGAGAAGATCTTGAAAGTTCTTCTGTCTACTATAGAAGAACTTAAAAGGTCTTCTGGATACTATGGAAGACCTTGAAAGGTCTTATGTCTACTATAGAAATCCTTTAAAGATCTTCCGTCTACCAGAGAAAAACTTAAAAGGTTTTCTGTCTACTATAGAAGACATTAAAATGACTTTTTTTCTATTGGAGAAGACCTTAAACGGTTTTCTGCCTATTAAAGAAGACCTTAAAGAAGACCTTCTGTCTCTTAGAGAATACTTTAAAAAGTCTTATGACTACAAGATAAGACCTTGAAAGGGCTTCTGTTTACTATATAAAACCCTCAAAGGTCTTCAGTCTACTAGATAACACAATAAAAAGTCTTCTGTCTTCTATTGGAGAAGACCTCAAATCAGATGGAATGGAAACAACAGCGTTTAAAAATTACAAATCTTTCAAAGAATGTCTTGTTATGAGTGTGTCTTAAAGGTCTTCTGTATACTATAGAGTACTTTAAAAGGTCTTCTCTCTATTGGGGAAGACCTTAAACGGGTTCTGCCTATTAGATAAGACCTTAGAAGGTATTCTGTTTATTAGAGAAGAACTTAAAAGAAATTCTGCCTCCTAGAAAATACCTTAAAAGGTCTTCTGTCTTCTAGAGTATGCCTTAAAATTTCTTGTCTACCAGAGATTCCTTAAAAGGTCTTTTGTCTACTAGAAAGATCTAAAACTGAAGGAAACTTTGAGGTTGACTGGCACCGATTATTGGCGCCCATGAAGATACCACAGCAAATCCAATTGTTGGCAATAAGGTAGCAGGGCTGATATCTTGTTGCCAGGCTATCTATTCAATACCGGTGACGAAATTCTGATAACGAGTAAAAATCAGCTCAATAGCAAAATCTAATCCGAGGGAATGCATACCCAGTGATTGAAGGCTCTGTCTGCTGTGTCTCTAAGGCTGATGTAGCTGATGACCGGTGACGAAATTCTGATACAGAGTATGCATCTGCTAAATAGTGGTTAGAAGGGTGCTCTTCAAGACCGACGACTTTAAAACTGCACGGTAAGAGACCATAGCATATAAAGTACTGTAAAGTTATCTATATAAAACAGTGCAGAACAGCCATTTGTCGCTGGTTACGAAGATTTTCGGCATACAATATTACTAACACACTGTCATAAATTGTTAATGTTTTGAATACATTCACATTTGTGGCTTCGCTCTTCTTGGACGGCACTGATATAAAGTATGTTAACAAAACTATAGTCCTCGAAATAATCTGGTCATACCAACGCAGTTTTAAAGCTGGAAAATACGGCATAGGTCAGATCTTATAACATCTATAAATTCCATCTATTCGCCGACTACGAGTTCGCCATGGACTGACAGTCTCATAAGATAAAAGTTAATACGGTTATGCAAGATACATTTTGCTTGGAAAAAATACCATTACCAAATAACGGGTAAGTCGTAACTACTTACAAATCAACTATCTAATCTATTTGAACAAAAGTACGTCGCATTGAATAACTACTTATTAAGCTAAAAAACATATGTTTTATTTTTCGAACAGTTGAGGTGACTTTAGGTTCACTTTCGACACAAAGCACGTCTTTACTTTGCTCTCGAATGAATTTGAGCATGCGAACTTCTGATGTGTGGCCAAACACACTACACACTATGCCATTGTGCCGAAAAGTATGGGTTTTTTGAACAAGTTGTTTAAATCAAAAATTGTTCCTGGGTATTACGCACATGTTGCAAATACGGTTGTAGAAACAACCATAACAAGCTTTAATTATTCACATTTCTACTAATTCTGCAGAATTGTAGGCGTAACTTCTTAGAATTAGCACCTCCTGTAAGGTGTAACTCATTGCAGCCCCTCTCCCCACACACCTTACAAGGGTGACAGATGAAAAAGCGCACATACCAAAACATACTGATTAGGGGGTATAAGGTGGCAACATCGAACAACAAAGTTTGAATCGCTTGCATTGTGAAGAGTGCACGCAACAACAACAACAGCAACATTAGAACACCGACACCATTAAGGCAACAAAGTTTTAAGGGGGCGTTAGTGTGGGAAATAACAAATAATACAACAAGGTTAGGCATCAAAACCTGAGTTTGTTGCAGTGTGGCATGGGTGAATGTGGGGATACACATATATAAATACATACATACATGATATGCGCCGCATACAACAATAACAGCAATACATTTTTATTTCATTCATGGGGATATTTTGTTTTCATACACAATTGAAGAAGAATCAGCCAAATATGCATACATACGTATATAATAAGTACGTATGTACGTGTTTATATCGACTTGAGCATTTGGCGTTAATTGTGCCACAATTGTGTACATTAAAAGTCAAAGGCGTAACGCAATATTGCAGTGTCACAGAAAAGGCATTTTTGAGCAGAACAATATTAGGGGTAAAGAAAAGATTGTGCCTGCAAAAATTCAATTGAAAGATGTAAGTCTTTTGGAAAAGATTTCTTCGCAAAACCCCCATACCGATCGACGGTATATAAACATTGTCATTCCGTCTATAACACATCGAAACATTCGTCAGAGACCCCATAAGGTTTATATATTCCTGATCAGCATAAGATTCTTAGTCAATGTAGCGATGTTGGTCCGCCTCTCTGTCTGTAGAAATCAATATACAGCTCGGAATATTTCAGGTAGAATTTTATAATTGGTACTGAAGTTTTTTCCGTTCGGCCTGGAATACCGCGCCTTTTCATCTCATCATCCACTTGTTTGCGCCATCTATTCCTTGGCCTGCCAATTCTGCGTGCACCGCCAAGCGGTCCATGTTTATACACCTTTTTAGCGGGGTCATCATCGCTCATTCTTATGATATGGCCTAGCCAACGCAATCGCTGCATCTCGATACGTTTAACAATATTGATGTCGTTGTACAGCAGATACAGCTCGTGGTTCATGCGACGTCGATATTCACCGTCAACGCAGATTGGTCCGTAGATTTTTCGAAGAATTTTTCTCTCAAACACACCAAGCACTGCCATGTCTGCTTGCGCAAGTACCCAGGCTTCGGAGCCATACATCAGCACGGGTAGTATCAGTGTTTTGTAGAGCGTTATTTTTGTTTGACG
Source organism: Musca autumnalis (assembly GCF_047663935.1). Lineage (NCBI taxonomy): Eukaryota > Metazoa > Arthropoda > Insecta > Diptera > Muscidae > Musca > Musca autumnalis. The sequence goes on along the minus strand of NW_027411866.1, from coordinate 124,642,808 downwards.
AGATGTGGCTTTGTTTTTAAACTGCTTACTTAAACCAAAGTAGCATCTGTTGGCCAATACAATTCTTCTTTTTATTACACAACTGAGGTCGTTTGTTGTGTTTACGGAGGTGCCGAAGTAGACGACGTCTTTTACTACCTCAATATTATAGGAACCAACTTCCACAGTCGGTCCGAGCTCAATGGACGCATTGCGCGTCGACGCCATCAACTTGGTCTTTTCACCGTTTACCGCCAGACCCACTTTAGCAGATTCTCCTTCGACCTTCATAAAGGTATCAGTTACTTCTTTTACTGATCGGCCTATGATGTCTATATCATCAGCATAAGCAAGTAACATGTGACTATTGGTGTATATTGTGCCACTTCTTTTGACGTTTGCCTCTCGTATAACCTTTTCCAGCAGGATGTTAAAGAGATCACACGAAAGGCTGTCTCCTTGTCTGAAACCTCTTTTGGTACCAAACTCTTCGGAGAGGTTCTTTCCTATTTTAACTGAGGACCTCGTGTCAGTTAAAGTCATTTTGCAAAGCCGGATGAGCTTTGCGGGGATACCAAATTCAGACATGGCTTGGAATACCTTTGAACGCAGCGGGCTGTCGAAGGCTGCTTTATAATCGACAAAAAGGTGGTAGGTGTCGATCTGCATCTCTTGGGTCTTCTCCAGGATTTGCCACAGGGTAAATATCTGGGTCAATGGTGGACTTGCCAGGTCTAAAGCCGCATTGGTATGGTCCAATTATCTCGTTGACCATTGGCTTTAGTCGTTCGCACAATATCCCTGACACAATCTTGTAGGCAATAGGGAGTAGACTTATGCCCCTTTAGTTAGAGCATACAGTCTTATCTCCCTTCTTGTGGACGGGGCACAGGATACTCAGGTTCCAATCGTCGGGTACTAGTTCTTCCTGCCAGATGGTGCTAACTAGCTGATGAATACACCTTATTAGCGTGTCGTCTCCGGTTTTGAACAGCTCGGCTGGTAAGCCATCGGCTCCTGCTGCCTTATTATTCTTCAGCCTATTTATTGCTGTCTTTACCTCATCTTGGCGGTATACATTCAATACCATCTTCCGGGATTGGGACTGTGGTATCTTCGTCGTCTTCGCTGCTATTGGATACCAACAGTTTTGAAAAATGTTCTTTCCATATCCTGAGTACACTATCTGTATCAGTTACCAAATTACCTTGCTGGTCTCTACAGGAGGATGTGCCTGTACCAAAGCCATCAGTTTGATGCTTGACTCTTTGGTACAATTTTAGGACTTCATTCTGGCTCCTGTACATCTCGAGTTTTTCACACTCCCGCTTTTCCATCTCTCTCTTTTTCCTGCGGAAAAGACGTTTCTCCTCTCTCCTTTTCTCCCTGTATCTCTCTCGTGCGCTACGCGTTGCTACGAATTGTAAAGTAGCCCTATATGCCGCATTTTTCTCTTCGGTGGCAGCACGACCCTCCTGATCATACCATGGATTCCTTGGTGGAGGCCTCTGGTATCCAAGTATGGATTTTGCGGCTGTTTGCATGGAGTGAGCAATGGTTTGCCATTGCGCTGATATGTTATCGGGATGAGGAGTGCTTTGATTAAGCAATTGGGCTAGTTGAGTGGAATATGCTGTGGCTATCTGTTGTGATTGCAGCTTACCGATGTCTAACTTTCGTGTTGTGTCTGTTCGTACTTTGTTTGCTATGTTTAAGCGGGTGCGTACCTTTGCTGCAACAAGGTAGTGTCCGAATCAATGTTTGCGCCTCGGAACGATCGTACATCCAACACGCTCGATGAATGTCTTCCATCTATCACAACATGATCAATTTGATTTCTTGTTTTCTGATCTGGAGACAGCCAGGTGCCCTTATGAATATCGAGATGATTAAATCTGGTACTGCTAACTACCATGTTTTTTGCAGCTGCAAAGTCTATCAGCCCCATTGTCAGATGTTTCACTGTGGAGGCTGAATTTCCCAACTGTTGGGCCAAAGATATTCTCCTTTCCAAGTTTGGCATTAAAATCGCCTAGAATGATTTTAATGTCATGGACAGCGCAACGGTCGTATGTTTCTTCTAAGCGCTCGTAAAATATATCTTTGGTCTGTTCGTCCTTTTCTTCAGTGGGAGCATGAGCGCAAATAAAGCTGATGTTGAAGAATTTAGCTTTTATTCGAATTGCAGCAAGTCTTTCATTCACTGGAGTGAAGCTGGATACAAGATGTTTTAGTCTCCGACTAACTACAAATCCGCAACCAAACTCATGCTTTACGTCATGGCAGCTATAATACAGTGCGTCACCTTTAGGTGTTGTTGTGACGCCTTTCCCAATCCATCGTATTTCCTGTATGGCAGTAATATCGGCCTTGTACTTTTCAAGTACGTCTGCCAATGCGAAGACTGCACCTTCTCTATAGAGAGTGCGAACATTCCAGGTGCAGATTCGCAGATCATGGTCCTTAAAACGTTTGCGGGGTTCGTCAACTTTAGAGGGGGTTGTTTTTCTTTTCTTTCGTTTTTTCATAGTATGCTGTTTTTTTCTAGGGGAGGGTTACTAGCCCGACGCCCAAACCCAAGTTTTTAACGTTCTTATGGGAGAACGCGCGGCACATGTTAGCTCACTACCTTTAATGGGTGTTAAAGGTAGTTCCCTAGGTGACACCACGGAGAGTTCAGTGTCCACTTGAGACGAAAGAGGGACCAAGATAAATCCTGGGCTTTGCCATATTAAAACCGGTCAGGACCGTTGCTTTTTTTGGTATCATCCATCCCCTACGCCACCATTGTGTTCTATGGAAAATTTGATCAAAACAACGTTTGATGCAATCCGATAATCGTTTATTTTTCTCGTGTGAAAACGGCCATATTTTTGTGGTCGATTTATAAACCATGTAATGAATTTTGAGATTTTTTAGGAAGAAAAGCTTGACATTTAAACATGGATATAGAATAGATAAATTTAAATTTAAATTTTAAAATTAAATAAGGGAAAAAATCTTCGATAATAGCCAAATCCCTGGACAGGCCAATAGGTTTTGTCTAAAACATATTAAAACCAAAACAATAGTGAAAAACACGGTCTAAAAAGACAACATGTGATTAAGCTGGGCCTTACTTTAAAAATAAAAATAATATTTTTTACACACATCTGTACCATTATGGACTCATTTATGGATCAATATTTCAAGGATATAGGGATATTCAAGAGATTTATCATTAAACAAAATTTTATTATCTCGGAATATTTTGCGCATTTCGATTTTTTATGTGAGTAAAGCGGGTTACACACGATCAGTTTTAACTGTCGATTTTTCGGAATTATCGATAACTGTCCAACCGTCCAGCAACCACAAAATATTTTGTGGTTGCCTGATTACTGACAAAAGTGAACACACTGTATATTTACAGGGTTTTCAGTATTTTGATATTAATTCGTTACGAAATAAACAGATAACTGCAGCAATAACTAATCGCTAGCTTCATTTATCACCGAAACTGTCATTTTAAATTTCGTTACAAATTTTGACACCAACATTCTCAGTTTTAATTTAAATTATATGACTGTCAAGTACATTTTTATTTGAATGTTAATAATTTAGCTAAAGCAATTAATTTTGATAGATCGCGTCCAGAATATGCAATCTTGGCAAAACAAATAGATTTGTTAAAGATTTTAATAAAAGAGCGTGTCGCCATGGAACAAGCTAACACATTTAATAAAAAATTGCAGGATATTCGACCGGGTCCTAGAGCGTACAAACAAATTAATAATATCTTAGGCAAAAATAAATTATCCACTTGTAAAGAAATTTCTGTCAATGGGTCAGTTATATCCGATGAATGCGAAAAATTGGTTGTATTAAAGCAACATTTTGGTAATGTTTACAGCGGAACACCTTCTCTTAGTACAATGCCGGAGATAGAAGCTTCAATTCAGACTCTTATTGAAGATAATTCAACGTCTATTACCACTTTCAGCGACGAGAATTCTGCGTTAAATGAAAATAATTCACATGAGTTCTTGTCTACTAATGATCTTGTTAAAATTGTTAAAACTCTTAACGGCAAAAAATCGTCTGGTCCGGATAACATCTCTAATTATTTGATTAAAAAACTTCCAGTGGCTGCTCTTCAGTTATTAACAATAATTTTTACAATTGCCTTAATATCAGTTACTTTTCTGATAGTTGGAAGGTTGCAAAAATTATTCCAATACCTAAAAAGAGAAATGCAACTGACGTAAATAATTTTAGGCCAATTTCTTTATTATCGAATCTAGGAAAATTATTCGAGAAGGTAATAAAATCTAAAATGAATATTGGTGTTCCTACTTCCTATATTTCTCCCTATCAGTTTTGGTTTAAGTCAGGGCATTCAACGGAACATGCTCTGCTTAAATTTGAAGATGATGTGTTATGTAACTTAAGGCAAAAACGTTGTACGGTAGCGATAGCACTGGATGTCGAAAAAGCCTTTGACAAAGCCAATCACATAGGTACACTTTATAAGATGATTAACATTGGATTTAAACCAAATATTATAAAGCTTTGTCAAAGTTTTTTCAAAGATAGAAAATTTTTTGTTTATCTGTCTGGTTCAGAGTCGGCTTTAGGTGAAGTGAGTTGTGGTGTCCCTCAGGGCTCAATTTTGGCACCACACTTCTACAATATATATATGAGTGACTTTCCTCATCAATTCCGAAATTGTCAGGGGATTTTGTATGCGGATGATGCTTTGCTTTACTCTCACGCTGAATCTCCCAACAATGCCTTATCTGAACTTTCTCTTTACCTCAATATGGTTAACAATTTCTTCACTGATTGGGGTATTAAAATTAACATTTCAAAATGCCAAGCAATTTGTTTAAGAAACGCATCAGGGAAATGTAAGTACTTTGTTGTTCCCCAAAGCAAGAACCTGCATTTGTTTCTGAACAACGAAGAAATTCCCTTTGTTGAAATTTTTAAGTATTTAGGAGTACATTTTACAAAACTATTGCAACTTAATAAGCACGCCCGTCTTGCTCTTAGCAAGGCAAATGGAGTGAAGGCTGTATTTTCTCCTTTATTCAACAATAAGTACCTTCCAAAAGAAACGAAACTATTAATTTACAAGGTCAGCATTCGCCCTCTCCTTTTATACGCATTTCCGATTTGGTTTAGCATATCTCCGTCTGTAATGCTCGAATTTTCAGTTTTTGAGAGAACAATTTTGCGTTTATGTGTAAATAAAAATTTCCAGTCTTTAAATAAACGATTCCCAAATTGGTACTTATACGATTTAGCAAACATTACGCCCCTGCCCACTTATGCGTTAAATCGAATATCTGTTTTGTTATCCCGATTAGCTACCTCCCCTAATCCTTTAATTGAAAATATTTTAGCGAACCAATCCAATTTTAACTGGTCAAACACTTACTACATTTCACCGTTAGGCTTCAGTGAAAGTGAATTAGTTGCAAATTTCCTTTCAGGAATTCCAAATTTTTATACAAAATCTTTAAGTAGTTCTCATAGGGGTTGATTTCCCACTAGAACTTTGTTTTTATTTTTTTTGTACTTAGTTTTAGGTTTTATTTTTTAATTCTTAGTTTGTAAGTCCTAGTTTTAAGTCTAAACATCGGAGTTTTCTCTCCCTGCGATGTTAACGCTATGAGCAAGCGTGTTACCTTTTATTTTTCAATTTAAAAAATTGTCTATCGTATCACTCAAGGCGAATTTAACAAGGTGATCCAATAGTTGACGTTAGGTTGTAGTCTTCATTTGCTGTCAAATTTTTTTTGCGCGAAATATCCACAAAAGTTAGAAGAAAACGTTAAAATATTATTCGCGAAGCTTAAACAAAGATGTTGTACACAGATATTTTTTATAGAAGCGAAATATTTGTTATTTATTTTTGATTAAAAATATGTTTTGACAGCAAATGAAGACATAGTTTGCTATTATTGTATCACCTTCTTTCTTACACCATGGTATCACTAAAAACACGAGTTGAATCTCCTCTACCGTTATTAAAATAATACACTATAGTTTTAAGTATGTCCAATAATGTTTGTATTTTGCTTTAATGACTCGTAAAAAGACTCAATAAATTCCAACTTCAACTTCAACTTCAACTTGGTACCAAAAGGTACGATTAAGTACCGAAAGTAACATAATTATGACGTGTCAAAATACTTATGCCGTTAGCTGGAATTTCTTTGATTCATTAATTTTTATTTAGCTGAGGGGTCAAAGAAAACCCCTAAGCTGTTAATTTCCCGTTTTATGAACGCATTATATGCATTTTAAGACAAATGTAAATGTTGTCAAAATAATTATGCCGGGTACTGTAAAACAGTGCATTGGTACACAATCGTTACAAAAAAAAACGTAAAATTTGGAATTTTATACAAAAATTGGGGTATTAAATAAATTTTGAAAATTATAGCAAACATCTAAGGAATATGCAAAAAAAAAAAAAAAAAAAATACAAAAAGTAGTTCAAAATAAAGGGGGAAGCACCTAATATTAGTAATATGAACATCCTAAATTACAATCTATCCTAAAACATACATTTTTATGACTTTTTTTCTTAATATCGCATTTAGAAGTTTGTTCATCTTGAAGATCCACACAAAATTTATTTTTTAAGTGTCATACGGGACTTGGGAGACTTCTCTCATATCAATGAGTGCACCCCGAGTCCGAACGGCGTGTCTCAAGACACCACTTGTAGAGAAGTTTTACATTGCTGAAACTGGCCCTGCAGTCCAGTTAACCTACAGCGGGAGCCTTAAGTGGCTATGTTGCGGGTCATCCCAGACTAGTTACGCACTACCGAAAGTACCATGTTGTTGTCCATATATGGTTATATGTTTTCGCATTGTATGTACTGTGTAATAAAAGGTTGAACAAAACCTTAATATTTTTCGTTTACAATGACAGAAATGACATATAAATGTTTATATACAACGTACGATTGTAAATTTATTTGTGAATAAATTGTAATCAGAATGTTATTGAATACTTTACAACAAAAAGGCAACTATAATACCGAAAAATAAACACGCAAATGCATGTAAAACTCTGCCTGATAGAAAAAAACAAGCCACGACATCACTAGCAATCGTCGCTCCCAAAGGGTGTGAAGATAAAATCAATGCACACGGGGTAATTTTGTGACAAATGCAATAACTTACAGGTGGTGTGTACACATCTCAGTGTACATTTATTGTAAAAATAATATTATGTAATTATTAAATCTCAAATTTCCACAGAAGTCATTTTATTAACAACACAATTCGTTGAATGAACAATTGCGACTAATGGCAAAGGCTACAGGATATTGCGTTTGACAAAAACTGACTTTACGGTTAATTAATTCAAAATCATAATACATACGACTTTAGAGTATTGTTGATAAACACTTAACATGGATGCAGGGACGTACGTAGGGAGGTAGGTATAGACGGCACCACCCAGCTTTCTCGAATGACTATTTTGCTTCCAAGAAGCCACTTTTTTTCTAAGGTCATGCCATAAATAATGCTCGAAAAGCTTAATAATTCTTAGATACACCTTTGTGTAATACGTCTTTGAGTCGAAAATCGAACTAATTTTTCTTTCTTCTTTGTTTCAGGTAAGAGTTTTGGATATCTTTTCCCATAACGTACAAATGTTTCAAAATCAACTTGTAAGTATGCGCTGTCCATGTTTAGAGTTTGTTTCACGAACGAACTAGTACAAGGACCGATTCCGTAAAATGAACGACGGAGCTGATCTCGTTCATTTAGTTCCTCTCATTTAAATAGCTCTTCTAGTTTATTAGGCTAAATAAGTGAATAATGTTTTATTTATACAGTTTACTGTAGTTTTTCGCTCTATCTCTTAAACAAGTAAAAAAAGATTTAAGGCTAAATTTGTATACCATCTACCATGAAACATTCTAAACTAATATGGAATAATTAATTTTCTTTCTCTTACGACAGAAGTTATTTGACCACTAAAAACCCTAAATGCCAAATAATAGCTAATTCGGTCTAAAAACCTTGATAAAAACGTCAAAATATCCGACATCGAATGGTATCTTTATATAGGGGCAATCCCGGCTGGTTCTTCGATTCGGATTGACCCGGATCCACACAACACCAGTGTTCCGGCCAGCGGCTGCCACCTCATTGTACACATGTTTGTATTTGTATCGTTTTCCCGTGTTGGGAACAGCCTATCCCGGAATGCCTGCTCTGGATTCTTTTGGTCCGGGACAGAAGAAAGCCTAGCACCAATTTCGATGTGCTCAGTTTTTATACCCTCAGCATTTATGCTAACGATGGTATATACACTTTCATACGGGCAAAATGTGCCTCATCGAAATAATGGTTTTAGACCCCAAGTATGTTTGGACGAAATGTGTTTCAGACAATTTGGAGTCGATTGAGCAATGTCCGTCCGTCTGTCTGTCTGGCTAGCTGGAGCGCACGATAACTCTCGAACGGATAAACCGATTCGGTTCAAATTTTGGCTTTCGTAATATTTTGCCCAAACTTAGCTTAAGTTCGTAGATGGGCTATATCGGTCCACTCCTTCCGGTACCTCCCACACAAAAGTTCGAAAACGTTCGGAAAGTTTGTGCGCACGATAACTCTTGAAGGGAGTAAACCATTTGGTCCATACTTTGCACATCCTGAAATGTGTACCAGACTTATATAAGGTTTCAATATGGACTCAATCGGTCTACTCCTTCGTGTACCTCCCACACAAAATTTCGGAGGAGTTAAGGTTAGGGCCGTCTCTCGAATCGCTTCGATTTTTGTTTTAGCAACTTGTATTCATTGCCCCTAATACGACGGTACAAGTTTCATTAAGGGCAAGTCCATACTTCCTGAGAAAATAGCATGAAAGTTGCAAAAAATCCCTATGACACCGTGTAAGGTGGTTGGAGCTCAAGATAATTCTAGAACGGATGTGCCGATTCGGTCTAACATTTAGCCTTAGTAATATTATGTTGAAACATAGTTTAAGTTCGAAGATAAGCCATATCGGTACACTCCTTCAGGTACCTCCCCTATAAAAGTTCAAAAATGTTCGGAAAAATTTTTCGTACGATAACTCTTGAAGGGAGTGGCCAAATTGGATCATACTTTACACATCCTAATATATTTTCCTGACATAGATCAGGTTAAAATATGGACTATATTTGTCTACTCCATCCGGTATCTCTCACACAAAATTTCGGATAAGTTCACTTTAAGACTTGATATCGAATCACTTTTATTTTTGTTGAAGCAACTTGCATTCGCTGCCTCAATTACGATTGTAAAAGTTTTTTCAGGGGCAAGTCCATACTTCTTGGGAAAATAGCCCGTAGGGTGTAAAAACCCCATAGGCACCATATGTAGTGGCCGGAGATCCACTTCCATAATGGTCAATGTCGATCCATTCCTTTCAGTATCTCCTCCGCAAAACTTTTGATCTTTAATCCTAATCAACATTTTTGTCGGTTCAAACGCCCAAAATTTTTAAAACCCAGTAAATACATACGTGAACACAACCCCCAGTGAATCGTCGTCATCAACATAGCCGACTCCTCCGCAGTCCGCCTAACATCTGCCTCGCACGCAGATCTTAACACCAGTCATTGTTGTTCCTTCAAGGATTGAAATGCATCGTTTTTGCAATTTAATTGCAATGGATTTCGAGGTAAGGTCGATATCAACTCCAGCTTACAGCGTTGTGCCAGACATAGTGTCGCCTGGTCTGACAAATGACGTCACCAGGCAACCATCCCGTCGTTTTACTTGGATCGGATCAGCACCCCATAATTAAGTCACCTCTGAAAGCCACATTTTCACCAAAGCGAATTGGTCGAGTTTCAGAGAGCTCACTAATCACCGCTTCAGAGATCTGCCTAACACTTCGTCTGATGCTCGGGTAGTAGAATGTACGTTCGAAGACATCATCACTGCTGCAGCCGCCAGCCATATACCTGCTGTTCGAATAACCGATGTGAGACCAAAATTCTCAGCAGAGGCGACGTCATTACCAAATGAGTGTGATGAGTTTTGTACTGCCAACCACAGTGATCGACGCCAGATTCAGGTAGCTGACAGTGGCTGATATCAGCGAATTGGCCGAGTTTCAGAGAGTTCACTAATCACCGCTTCAGAGATCTGCCTAACACTGAGGGAGCTGACAGTGCCTGATATCAGGTTGGTCGGTGAGTATAAGCGGAACAAGTGATTAAGTTATTTGAAAAGTTGCAACATTGGAGCCGGAATATGTGAAGCGTGGACAACAGTCAAGTCACACTCAAACAGTGGAAAGAAGGAAAAGAGGACCTCAATCGACAGTTTGTCGAGCATCCCGGGAGTGACAGGACGACGAGAAGAGTACTCCGTCGCATTAGATCTCTGCCTGCCAAGGATGAACCATCACAACTTACAATAGATGATGTTGCGAATGGTATGCACACCCGCCTTGCTCGTTGAAGGTCGTGAGTTCGATTCCCCGGCCAGACAACTTCTCAAATTCAGGTAGCTGACAGTGGCTGATATCGGCGAATTGGCCGAGTTTCAGAGAGTTCAGTAATCACCGCTTCAGAGATCTGCCTAACACTGAGGGAGCTGACAGTGGCTGATATCAGGTTGGTCGGTGAGTATAAGCGGAACAAGTGATTAAGTTATTTGAAAAGTTGCAACATTGGAGCCGGAATATGTGAAGCGTGGACAACAGTCAAGTCACACTTAAACAGTGGAGAGAAGGAAAAGAGGACCTCAATCCACAGTTTGTCGAGCATCCCGGGAGTGACAGGACGACGAGAAGAGTACTCCGTCGCATTAGATCTCTGCCTGCCAAGGATGAACCATCACAACTTACAATAGATGATGTTGCGAATGGTATGCACACCCGCCTTGCTCGTTGAAGGTCGTGAGTTCTATTCCCCGGCCAGACAACTTCTCATTTTCAATGATAGCAAAATACCCCTCAGTGTAACGTTGACGACATTTCCTGGGTATTTCAGTCATGTAAAACTTCTCTACAAGTGGTGTCTTAAGACACACCTTTCGGGCTCGGCGATAAACTGTAGGTCCCATATCATTGAGCTAATATGAATCGGGGTGCACTCATTGATATGGGAGATGTCTCCCTTTTCTTGGGTGAGACTAAGGCATTGGCACCAGCAGGTTTGCCATTGGAGTAACCAGTAACACCTTAATGCAGTGGTAATCACGTCTGCCCTGCACTCAGATGGTCTGCGGTTCAATCCCTGGCCAGAACATCAAAAATTTCGGCGGTGTCAAATCCGCTCAGATGAATGCTGGATTACATTTCATGAGTATTTTAGCCATGAAAAACTTATCAGCAAGTGGTGTCGTAGGACACGCCATGCCGTTCGGACTCGGCGCTGAATAATAGGTCCCATATCATTAAACCAATATGAATAGGCATGCGCTCATTGATATGAAAGAAGTCTCCCTTGTTCCTTCGGGGACATTGTGGGAACATATGTATGTATTTAGTAACACCTCGGACGATGAATAGAATTTAAGTTTAGAAGAAGAAACAAATCTTAATCAGCTCTGTTTGACTGATTCGTTCTTGTTTTTTTGTTTTGCATGTCAAAATCTTATTGATTTTTCAATACAATGAACCCGTGAGACCAAAAAAGTTCATTCGTATGCGGGTAAATCCATTTCAAAGAAAAATACCGTTTTGTTTAATTTAAGACAGGCTTTGTAGAAAAAATCTTCCTGATTATGATTTCATGTAGCTAATTTTTTACATATCAAATCATGGTACGATTAAAATAGTTCCCGCCAAAACCTAAAACTAAAGCAACCTAAAATCAAGCTGTTCCTTTCAGAAGAACGCCTCTTCTCTGTTCGATTTGATAATGCTATGTTTTTCTTTTCTCGTTTGATAATTTTGCCGCTTCGAGGCTAAAATCAAGTTCACTGTGATAGATTTAAATCCGCTTTTTATGATGTATTCACACAACAGTTTTTTTCTTTCATTCGCAAAATTTTCGCTAAACGAAATAGAAAGAAAAAAATAATTAAAATTTTTAATTAACTTTTCAGACAGCATTATTAATGATGTTTGCCGATCTTCGCCAATTTTTGGCAAAGCCCAAACAAAAAAATCTACCACGCTATATCAAAGCAGGCAACGAACGTTTCAAACAAAAACTAGAAAAAGCGAAACTGAAAAATACAATTCCCTACAAGCCGTGTTTTTTGTTGTTTCGACCTGAAACTAGCACAAAACCTATTTTTTGTTGTATTAAAAGAAGTGACCGAATGTTGTTCACTCTAAAAGTTAATTATTGCCAATTTCTTAGGCAACTTCTATCGCTCGATCTTATTGCGAATCTGATATCGTTTATGTTTCTCATTTTATTATCATGGCATGGAAAGACGGACAACGATGGCAGAGTCGCAGTTATGTAGCGCAGAATATGCGTGAGATTCGCTACAGGGTCTATTGAACTCCAGCAAGCCAAGTCAAATTGATGAAGCTCCACCCCCTCCTCGGCCCCCATTTGCCCAACAACACCACCACACTATTAGCCATCCGCCGAAAATTATCCATGTTTGCAAACAAACCCAATAAGCCCACATAGAAGTCTATTTACCTCTCTCTTTCAGTTCTACTCCGCTGTTACACCACACAGCAAATGACGGCAAATCGACAACCTTCAGCAGAAGCAGCATGCTATCAAATGTTTTTTTTTCTCTTCAAAAAAAAAAAAAAATCTTAAAACATTGGCCCCTAACAAATGTAAAAGAAACAACAACAAAATATTCCCAAAAACATCACTGTATGTGCGAAAAAGAACAAGCGTGTATAGTTCATTGAACTCTCTAGCTCGACATTGCTGATGTCTGTCCAAAATCGCAAAAAATTCGCCATCATCGCAGTTTTAGATAGGCAACCGGCCGGCTAGCCGGCCTAGAAACTATAGAGTCATAGAGAGCATTGACACGCACGCACGAACGCACAAAACAAAAACAACCAAAAAATAGTTCAAACTATCAACAAAACACTAATTTCGCGAATAGCAAAACCGGCAAATAAGCATACGCAAAAATGAATCTAACAATGCGAATACGTCACAACGACGTTACGCATACTGGCGTCTAGGTCATAAATGCCGTCGTGTTTCATTAGGCCTATATGGAGAATACACGAACGCACTTCTGCTGTGCGTAAGCCTATCAGTCAGTTCGCAAATGCGTGAGCGAGCAGACGCTAAAGTTTGCTGATTGTTTATAAGCGGGTTGTTTACTATCAGCTTTGCTGTTGTATAGTTGATAGTAAACTAGCAACCGTAGAAGCTATGCAAATTTTGGAGAAAATCATCATATAATTTCGATGCTAATCGGGAAATTCGGTACGATGAATACCAAATTAAGGGGGTCTCTATAGATGACAAGATGGCCAAACGGAAGGTAGACTAAAAACGACCAGGAGCGAGCCCAAAGATGACCAGAACCAAGCCTTTATGGACAGCCAGAGGGGATTTTTTGTAAAAAACTAGAAGGGGAACTTCAATGTTGAATAGAATAAATTATATATAGGCGACTCGAAGATTCTCTTTTTAGAAAACCAGAAGAGTTTCTATAAACGACCAGTTGGAGTCTTTATATATGATCAGATAGGAGACTTAGTAGATGACCAAAAAATAGATTGCCTAAGTGGGGATATTTTTCGGAAATAGGGACAACAATTTTGCCATCGTGCAGGTCCACTTTTTTTGTTGTGGGAAAACTTCTATAAATGTGGGAATTTCATGAGATTTTTTCCGAATTTTGGAATTGCATTTTCCTAAAAAACTATTTGATGGTTCAGAAATTAATAAAATCTTTCAAATTCTCAACAAAAGTAGTTCCTCCACCATAACATAGAGGATATAATTGTATTTATCATTCCGTTTGTAACACATTGAAATATTCGTCGGAGACCCTACATCCGTATGCATGTACCGTCGAATTTCTCTATAACGAATTCAACTATAACGATTTTTTCTCTATAACGAATAAAAATTGAAACACAATTTTTTCCACCCATTTTCACCTATTTTAACCTCTCTATAGCATACTTCCGTATAACGAAGATTTTTTAATGCACAAGTGGAAATTCTCACACAAAATAATCTCTCTATAACGAACTTTTGAAATGCGTTATTCCTTCGTTAAACTATCGCTCTTGAACTAACTTTAAATGAAAGGAAGTTTTTGCGGATTCTACAACTATAATGTTCATAGATGAAAAAAATCAAAACAAAACGAATAAGAACGACCAGGCCGAACTTGTTATACCCTCCACCACGAGTTGTATTGAAGTAAAATGGAACAATTAGTTTCCTTTCGTTTATGAAGAAGACAAAATACCAATTTCAGTAATTTCTGTAGGATATTGACGTCACAACCTTCAGAATTACGAAAATCAGGAGGTATTGTTCTAGGAGGCTATATTGAAACGTGCACCTACACCGACGAATTTCAGTCGAAAATGGAGCTATATAAGGGCGTTGACCTATTCCAGCAAATTTCAGGTGGAACGTTTTATATCCTCAACGAAGACTAATTAACAAATTTCAATCATTTTGGTGGGATAATGAATCTAAAACCTTCAAAATACCGAATATCGGGAGGTACCGTTCTATGGGGGCTATATGAAAGCGTGAACATATACCAAAAAATTTTAGGTGGAACGTTTTATATCTTCAACGAAGACTAATTAACAAATTTCAACCATTTTGGTGGGATAATGAAGTTAAAACCTTCCAAAAACCGAATATCGGGAGGTACCAATCTGTGGAGACTATATTAAGGCGTGGACCTATACCAACAAATTTTAGGTGGAAAGTTCTATACACCCAACGATAACTTAATACCAAACTTCAGCCATTTTGGTGGGATAATGAAGCTAAAACCTCCAAAATACCGAATATCGGGAGGGACCGTTCTATGGGGGCTATATGAATTCGTGGAATTATACCAACATATTTCAGGTGGAAAGTTTTATACACCCAACGATAACTAAATACCAAATTTCAATACCGAATACCGAAAATCGGGAGGTACCGTTCTATGGGGGCTATATGAAGGCTTGGACCTATATCTACAACTTTCTGGGTGAAAGTTGTATGCCCCCAACGAAAACTATACACCAAATTTCTGCCATTTCGGTGTGATAATGAGGTTAAAACTTTCAAAATACCGAAAATCGGGAGATATCGTCCTATGGGGGCTATATCAAAACGTGGACCTATATAAACATTTTATGGTAGAAATGTTTCTTAGCCTCTGGAACACACAAAATACATTAATTCACCGAAATGACTGAAATTTGGTATTTGGTCTTCATTTGGGGTACTAAACGTTCCATATGAAATTTGTTGGTATAGGTCCACGCTTTTATATAGCCCCCAAAGAATTTACCTCCCCATTTTCGGTGTTTTGAAGGTTGTGGACTCAATATTCCTCAGAAATGACTATTTGGTATTTAGTCTCCGGGGGTATAAAACTTTCCCTAAGAAACTTGTCGGTACAGATCCACGCCTTAGAACGGTAATTCCCTTTTTTCGGTGTTTTGAAGGTTGTGGCCTCAATATGCCACCGAAATGACTGAAATATGGTAGTAAGTCTTCGTTAAGTGTAGACAACTTTTCACCTGAAATGTGTCGGTATAGGTCCATGTCTTCATATAGCCCCCCCCCCCCCCATAGAACGGTACCTCCCGATTTTCGGCATTTTGAAAGTTGCTGCTCAATATCCCATCGAATATATCGAATATAACAGCGATATGACTGAAATTTAGTATTTAAACTGCCATTGGTATATAAAATATTGCAGATGAAAATTACACTGTGAAACATTTTTATGGTAATCTTGTGCAAACAATTTGAACTGAGGATTTTTTGAAAGTACAGACCTAAACGACAAAACCCGTAGTTGGGTTTTGTTGTGTCAGATCCAGCTTGGATTTTATGGCCCCATCTAAACTTGGTTAAATATTGACTTTTTAAAGATAGTCGGACCTCTGAGCAAATTTGTAGAAAAGGACAAGAATAAAATATTTGGAGAAATAGTGAACTCGAAAAACAACATTTATTGCCTCAAATTTTATAAAATATCGAACATTTCCATAACTTGTATACATTTCCAAAACCGTTCATTTTTATACCCTACACCACTATGTGGGCAGGGTATTATAAGTTGGTTTTGGCCAAAAAGTTTGTAAAGCATCGAAATAATATACCAAAATGAATGTCTCGACGAGCTGAGTCGATCTGGCTATGTGTGTCCGTCCGTCAGTCCGTCCGTCCGTCTGTCCATCTAAACTTTGTAATCACGCTACAGGTCGCAATTTTGATCGGATCGTCACGAAATTTTGGATGTTGATGGGGGGCCCGGAGGGGAAGAAGCCTATTGATTTTGGTGATGGTCGGATAATATTTAGGGGTCGGAATGGGCAAAAAACTTATGTGGATAAAAAGACAACGTTTTTTTCCAAAGCGAATATCGCAGCTTCTATACGGGGTATACCAAAAGCAAGACAATAAAAGTAGAAAATATCACCTTTCTAATGATGTAAAGTAGGTTCTCGTAGGTGATCAAACAACGAAGCTATCACAATAGTCGCAAATAAAACCCAAATTTTCATTTTTGCGATTTTAATTATAATGACGAATATCAAAGCTTTGGTTGGGGACTTTCCTAAAGCAAAGCCTGGCTATGAAAGTAGAAGATCCCATATTTACAATGATGTAAACTAGGTCGGCGCAGGTGTCCAAATAACGGAGATATCGCATTAGTCGGTCATCTCATTTTTCGACTTTTTTGGAAATCACGCTACAGGTCGCAATTTTAATAGGATCGTCGCGAAATTTTAAGGGTTAATGGGGGTCACACGGATGAAGTAGCCTATTGATTTTGGTGATGGTCGGATAATATTTAGGGACAACGTTTTTTCCTAAGCGAATATCTCAGCTTCAATATGGGATATACAAAAAGCAGAACCTGGCCATGAAAGTAGAAAATATCGCCTTTCTAATGATGTAAAGTAGGTTCTCATAGGTGATCAAACAACGAATACATCGCAATAGCCGCTAATAGAACACAACTGTTCATTTTTGCGATTTTAATAATAATGACGAATATCACAGCTTTGGTTCGGCACCTTCCAAAAGCAAAGTCTGACAATGAAAGTAAAAAATCCCATCATTACAATGATGTAAAACAGGTAGTAAAAATCCCATAATTACAATGATGTAAAACAGGAGATATCGCAATAGTCGGTAATACATCCCATTTTTCCACTTTTTTGGAAATCACGCTACAGGTCGCAATTTTAATTGGATCGTCACGAAATTTTGGGTGTTATTGGGGGTCCCATAGAGGAAAAAACCTTTTGATTTTTGATAATGGTCGGATATTATTCAGGGGAATGTGAAAAAAAATATTTGGAAAAATACCAACGTTTTATTTCAAAGTTAATATCTCCCTTCTGTTGGAAAGCAAAACCTGGCAAGGAAAGGTTGTCATATGTGGTCAAACAGCAGAGATATCGCAATAGTCGGTAATGCATCCCTTTTTCCATTTTTGTGCAATCACACTACGACATTTTGATCGGATCCTCACGAAATTTTGGGGGTTGATGGGGGTCTAACAGAGAAAGAAGCCTATTGATGGTTGGCATACATTTTTCCACTTTTCCATTTTTTATTTGGGTTGTAAAGTCGATGCACTTAAATGCGTTTCAAAAAAATTGACCTGTGTTAATGAAGACATTCAGAGCAAAGGCGCTAAGCTATCCCAATTTTAATATTTATTTTGAATTTTATTAGTCAAAAGCTTATGAACAGTGGTAGTGGTGTAGGGTATCACATAGTCGGCCCCGACCCGACTATAGCCTTGGCTCATTTGTTTCTTAATGTTTCCTTTCGGAAAAATATTCGCTGGAATGTAATACACAGCTCTTTAGAACATGTCATTGTTGTAAAATGCCTCTATCACGTCGTTTTCAGTATATTTCTCAACGACCATTTAATAAAGAAGTCAATAATGTGAAATCCGAAATGCGAGAATAAACTGTTGTTGTGAACTGTGTTTGAAATACGTATAGTAAAAGATATGATGCAAAATACCGCTGAAACAACATGAAGTAAACATTTTAGAGTATCAGAATGTTCTGAAGAATTGCTGAGAACTTTATTTGGAATATTTTTTTTTCAGAAATTATATAAAACTTTCTATATTTTATCGATTTTGATGCCCTAGATGGAGTTTTTCTTATGTTGTCTGTTCAAATATAAGTTCTACTAGTTTAGAGCTACAATATGGCCAAATTCCTAAGCGTTTCTAAGATAATGGTCAGATAAATGCAAGAAAGTGCAGTTTTAAACCAGTTTAGATCAGGCCATAAAATACAAACTGGAACTGACAGGACAAAACCGTCGCACAGAGGGGAAACATAGGCCTAAAGTTGCTCAAAACCCAAAATATGAAAAACGTTTTTTATGAAAAAAAATTTTGATACACGGCAACTAGACTCTTTTCTACATTTGCTATAACCATCCTCGACTTTGTACGATTAACCAATCCAATGCAGCAGTCGATTGAACTCAGCCATACTGAAAACAAAAAGTAAACTTTCGAAAACTAAGAAATTAGGTGAACATTAAAATGACATTATTTTCGCGAAAATTTATATTTTTCAAGATTTATTGTTTTTGTACAGTCTCCGGACAAGATTAGCATTTAAGATTTTCAGATTGATTTTACATCTTTGCTCGTTAATAACGGTGATACATATCCTCTTTATGAAAATTTTTTATGATCATTTTTAAGATAACTACAATTTCCATAGTGAAAAAGTCTATTTCCCCGTCGTTTCCCGACCATAGTTTCTTTTAATGTTTTATGCGCTTGAGTCTCAAATATCAGATTCAATTATAAAAAATTGCGCATATTTGCGCCATTCCGAAAAAATCTGATTTTTCTCAACTAAAATATAAAATATTTTTATATGGAATTGCAAGGTTTACTCATACTAAATTTTGTTCCGCCGTATAACCGGGACTCTTATTTATCAGACTAAACCAACACCTATCAAATATGTTTGCATTATTCAGAAACATTCACGGCTTTTCTCATGTGAATTGAGAAAAATTTAATTTAAGTAAGTTTCAAAAAATAAAATTTGGAATGAAATATATGCATATGGGACTATATATACATCTGTACCGATTTGTTTGATTTGTTGGCTCAATGTTTTTTAGGCTAGTTCAGGTTGCATGTGTCAAATTTCAGTGATTTTGGTGCATTTTTATCTCAAATCAGATGCGAATATATATGGAAGCTGCATCCAAATCTGGACCGATTTTCATTATTTTCGATAGGATTAATCCTTGTACAGAACATATGCTTTGTGCACTATTTTATATCAATCCGACTATAAATGAGCTTTCTAGGGCTTTTGATCAAATTTTAACACAAATTTCCCCTCTGTGCGTCGTAGGGTTTTTGCAGTCTCAAAAAAAATGCTTACTAGAAGTTGTTTGCATTTTCAGTGTTGCACAGTGTTATCAGTATAAGCCCTTCTCTTTAAATAACGCCCACCGATTTTCGGTATTTTTAAGGTTGCATCATCAATATCCCATCGAAATGGATAGAAAGGTCCCTCCCAATTTTCGGTATTTTCAATTTTAGCCACATTATTCAACGGGAATAACTGAAATTTGGTATTAAGTCTTCGCTGGTGTTACGAAACTTTCCTCCAGAAATTTATCGGTACAGGTCCACGTTTTATATAGCCTCCATAGAACGGTGCTTCCGGAAAGAATATCCAGATTTAGCACCAGTCGGTATTGCCCAATTTTTTGTAGTTCGTTCAATTCAGAAAAATGTAATAGTCCATGTTGTGGAAAGAACAAAAGTGTCACCGCATATGAGCTGTTTTGAAGGGAGTATTATCAGTTGAGATATATGTACTACTCCTGTAATAAAACGAAATTAAACTAATTGTTCCTATTTACTTCAATAGAGTTCGTGGTGGAGGGTATAAAAAGTTCGGACCGGCCAAATTTACGCTTTTCTTACTTTTGTTTTTTTTTTTTTTGTTAGGTTTTCACGATTTGCTTGAAAATGTTAAGTCTCATCGAAATGGAACTAGAGAAAATCTTATAGCTTTGAAAATTCTCTTTCGTAATTTTTTCTTAGGTTGTACCATTTTTGAGATAAAGTGCTGCTCACTTGAATAGAACCCACTACTAAATTTTTTCAACCACCATTCTTTTCATTTCTATACATGATATGAAGTGTTGGTGTTTTTTATATTTTGTTTGTTTCATGTATTTGGAGTAAACTTAGTCATTCACTTGTATTCAAATCCGATTTATATAAGAATTGTATAATTCTTTAAAAGTAAAAGAAAGACAAAAAAAAATTCAAGTAAAAATTTGGCGCATTTGAATAGAATCCCCCTTTCAAACTTGGGTATACACAAAGATTGTATTAGAATATCGATGTATATTCCCTCTATATTAAAAATGAAGTACTTTCAATAATATTCAATATAAGTATATCCGTCCTGATTAAGAAAACACCCGTAAAACACTTTGGCAGGATTCTTTTTATAATCAAGTGTAATAATGCCTGACAAGGCTTGCTCTTATTATTCATTTTATTTATGTTGGGAAATTGCAGTCATTACATTGTTTTATAAGCAAATATCATACATGTCAATCTTGTACAGAATTTTCACTGCTACAACACTTGCTCTAATCCCATTTCGATAAACTTGCGATTACGAAGCAAAATTGTGAAAACCTAAAAAAACCTAAAAATGTGAACTTTGATCGAGATTTATGTATATAAAAAGCTCACCGGCGATTTTTTTTAAAGTTGATTCAAGAGCATACAAAAAAAAACATCTAATTATGTCATTATGTTTGCTTCATATACCATAATAATTTAATTAGGATTATGACTTTTTTACAACCTCATATCCCTGTATCATAGTTTGATGAGTTTTAACTTAAGACTAGATAAAAATTTAATCATATTGGATATTCTTCTTTCCGGAAGCACCGTTCTATGGAGGCTATAAAAAAGCTCACGTACAAAAAGCTTTTAACGTTTTTAAAGTTTTTATATATGAGCTTTTTTGACAATTTTTTGGAGTCACTTTAACCACATATATAACTGAAAAAAAAGCTTTAAAGTCACAGGACATAACCAAAATTACATAAGCTTTGGTTTGTCAACAATTTTATCGCTTTATCATCTTATATTATATATAGCTTTATTTCATATGTCATATCGATTGACAGTGGTTCGTGCTCCACTTTTTTCAAAATTTAAATGGAATAAAAGTTATTTTAGTTATTAATAGCCAAAATATCATTCATTCGAGCAAAAGGAAAAAATTTTTTGAGAAAAAATTAATTTTTCATTTTATAGTATTTTTTTCAAAAAAATGTTTTTTAGGTGGTTTGTGTGTGACACTTTTATACCCTCCACCATAATATGGAGGGTATAATTAAATTTATCATTCTGTTTGTAACACATCGAAATATTAATCGGAGACCCTATAAGGTATATATGGGGATTTCTGAGTGAAATCGGACACTTTTTCAAGATGTGGTTTTTGATTTTCTTTATTTTTTGCTGTGGTGATGCTGCTCATTAGCAAAACATTTTAGTATATTTTTAGATTTTTTTTGACTAACGGTTCCAGAGATATCGCGCCTTGAAAAAGTCAAATTCTGTAAAAACTACATGCAAACAAATACTCATAAATTCTTTAATATTGGTCCAATTTGAAAAAATCTTTTTTGTATGTTTTGTTGTTTTATAAGCTGTTAAATAACAAATAGCAAAAAAATTGCGCAGTGGGCTTGGATCCTATTTTCGCGATTTAATATTTAAAATCAATTTTTATCTTTTATTTAATAGCTGATAAAACAACAAAACATACAAAAACAGATTTGTTCAAATTGGACCAATATTAAAGAAGTAATGAGTATTTGTTTGCATGTAGTTTTTACAGAATTTGATTTTTTCAAGGCGCGATATGTCTGGAACCGTTAGTTAAAAAAATATATTCAAATGTTTTGCTAATGAGCAGCATCACCACAGCAAAAAATAAAGGAAATCTTGAAAAAGTGTCCGATTTCACTCAGAAATCCCCATATATTCTTAATTTGGTAATTTGGTGAGCCTCGTTAAAGGAATATTTGTTTTACTTATTCAGTATCTAAGAATTTAAATTTTTTCAATATTTTTAACCCTATTATACACCCATATACAGCTATGGACGCATAAATGGTCTCCAAATTTTGCCAAAAATCAATATAACGAGAATCGCTACAGAAAATTTAATCGAATCCTAAAGGTTTTTGTCAAGAAAATTTCCATAGTTAAGAAAATTTTGCCACAAATACACATTTTCATCCTCTTCCCATATCACAGGCCTTCCTCCCCCGGTAAGACATGTAATCCTTACATAATTTACTAAATTTTCTTCTTTTTATCTCATTTCCAAGTTTCTATAAATGTTACAGGTGATTTGAAAGAAATTAACACTGATTATTGCAATTTAAATAAAGTGTGTCCATCTAAAATCAGCAGTGCTTTTACAAAATATTATAACCGTAAATAATAAGCGAAATATAAGGGAACTTTTGAACGGGATTGGAACAACTACCTTTGCAGCAATAACCAAAAATTATAAAACATTCAATTTTATTACATTTTAGTTCAAAAATAATTAATTTTATTTTTAAATTTTATAACGTGCCATTTATGCGTCCATAGCTGTATAGAAGATAATAATGCTATAGGCCCACATTGCACAGTGGATCCACTTGTATGGAGAAAGTGGCCAAAAATATTTAGAGTGTAAAAATCAAGCCTATGCGCCGGTTACAGCTTTGTGCTGCTGCGAAGAGTGTTTTAAGAAACCACGAGCGTAACATTATCTCCCCTTTCCCCTCTGGAGGGGCTAGACGGTAAGAATTGTCCTATGCTGTTAATACAAAATGACATGAACAAAGGTCCCAATTATCTTATGATGAAAAAATAGGCTTGGGGAAACAAAACAATCTCCAAAACAACATAAAATCCAACCAATTTAGCGGATTAAAAAAATCAACATTTTTGTCTGAAAATTGGTTAAATTTTTAATATAGATCTTATAGCGTTCTTCCTGGAGAGCACGTACCGCCAACGTAAGACAAATTTGGAAGAAGATTTCTTCATGTTGCCACTAATGCCAATTATGTTAATGTACGAGGTCAGATAACAGAGTTATACGCTAATATATCCATAGAAACCCTATTCTAGGGCAGATTTAGTCAGCGACCTACCATTTATAGTCTGGCACTATATGACAGCTGATTTTAATACTGCATAATCTAAAACCCATGACCTACTTTGGAAAAATATTCCAAATATTGGTGAGCATCATGACTAAAACCTCAGGTCAAATTCAAGTATATGACCGAACTGGCATTACAAATTGCACTAAGAAAATATGCAGCTAACTAGAATTCCACAACACGCTAAAACACTATTTTTAATGAAAATTAAGCTATTACCTCCACCTTCAAAATCCACTATAATATTTTGCTGTACGTATTAGTTTCGTTGAATATATTTACTTGCACTTAAAACATAGGTTGTACTCCCAACAAAAAATATTAGTCAAATGTTCCGATTTTGAAGCTATTCTTAAGAAGATCGCGTTTGAAGGAGACAAAAACTAATATATTTTTAAAAAGGTCCATGTCATAGCTGTCAGAGTTGCCAGATGTTGTACCAAAATTTTGACATTCATTTTTTATACCCTACACCACTATGTGGTAAGGGGTATTATGTGTTAGTGCATTTGTATGTAACATACAAAAGGAAGCGAGATAGACCCATAGTTCCTTCTAGGGATATACATAGAATCACTTTCTGAGTCGATTTATGCATGTCCGTCCGTCCGTTCGCAACATACAGGTCGCATTTGTTGACCGATTTCGCTGAAAATTGGGGAATACCATTTTTTTAGCCGTCGGAAGATCAAGTTCGAAGGTGGGCTATATCGGTCCAAGTTTTGGTATAGCCCCCATATAGCGGTACCTCCCGATTTAAGGTATTTTAAGGATCTTAGCCGCATTTGTTGCCCAAACCAGCTGAAATTTTACATTTGAGGTTCCCAATGGCCGCGAAATTGCTCCACTAAAAATTGTCAAGATAGGTCCAAGGTTCGGTATAGTCCCCATACAACGATACCTCCCGATTTAAGATATTTTAGGGATCTTAGCCACATTTTTTGCTTGAACTAGCTGAAATTTTACATATGTGGTTCCCAGTGGCCTCGCAATTTCGCCACTTAAATTGAGCCAAATTATATCGAAATCGGTTCAGATTTGGATATAGCTCCCATATATATGTTCGCCCGATTTCACGTATTTGCTGCACCAAACACGCTATATACGTCCGATCTTGATAAAATTTGGAATGTTTGACTGAATTCGGTCTAGAAATAAGTGTGCCAAATTATATCGAAATCGGTTCCGAATTGCATATAGCTCCCATATATATTTTCGGCCGATTTCACGTATTTTCTGTACCAGACACGATATATATTTCCGATTTCGATTAAATTTTGAATGTGTGACCGAATTCAGTCTAGAAATAAATGTGCCAAATTATATCGAAATCGGTTCAGATTTGGATATAGCACCCATATATATTTTCGGCCGATTTCGTGTATTTTCAGCTCCAAACACGATATATAAGTCCGATTTCAATGATATTTGGAATGTGTGACTGAATTCGGTCTGGAAATAAATGTGCCAAATTATATCAAAATCGGTTAAGATCTGGATATAGCTCCGATTTATATTTTACATATTCACAGTGGTGTAGGGTATTATATAGTCGGCCCCGCCCGACTTTGATCCTTTCCTTACTGGTTTATTTTTGGCCAATGGGTGGATTCATTGTGTATTGCTGGAAATATTGCTCGAGGAATCTTTGGTATGGGGGCAACCTAGTGGAGTTTCAAAATACCTGCTGTTACCATAGATTTAAAGATATTGGTAATAGATGGTGTCAATGCCAATAGTTCAGATGTTATGTTATCCACACCATGGCACTTCATTCTTTTCATATTTGCAATAACACGACTAAATTCAAAACTAGACAAAAATCTAATTAACGTTTTTAATTGATTGCAATGATCACCAACATACTTTATCACCATACTTAAAATCTTGTCACGACTTCCAGGAAGCAAACTTGGCTATCACGGCTCTGCATTGCAGGACTTCCAAATTCGTTCTTCCAAAGGCATTCCCTTAAAAATGTGGAGTAATAGCTTCTCTAAACAGTATTATTAAATATTTTGTAATCCAACAATTCATATAATGTTCTTTTACTTCCGAATTTGTTTTGTGCGAAAATCGCAAATAAAAAAACATAGTAAAGAAGAGCATAAAAATTCTCAAAAATGCCTCTCCAAGTCTCCCTTCCAGTTAAAAAAAAAAAACAACAAATGCTAATCATAATTTTAATTATGTTTTGCAAAAAAAAAAAAAAAAATAAGAAAAAACGACAAATTTGTGTTGATCAAAGAGAGTCGTTGCTTCACTCGTATATAGTAAGAGAATCATCTTCCATAAATTGCGTGAGAATGGGATAATGACGAATGGGGGCAAAAAGAGCGCCGCCACAACATTCAATTGTGCGAATTTCTATGACCAAGTGTTGATTGTTGTTGCTGATTTCATTTGTGGGGCTTGTGGGATTGTGTTGTTTTTTGCAAATTCGTTTTTTTTTTGCAAAAGTTGTGTTGTGGTCAGGGATGCCAACTGTTCCGAGGCAAAAATCGCTACAGCCACATACGCACCCTAGGTCTGTAGCGATTTTTACCTTATAACAGTTGACATTCCAGCTTAAACAGTGGTTTTTGTACGTCAAAAATCACCACAAGTAACGGGAAAACCACCAACTTGGCACCCCTGGTTGTGGTGGTGTTAGTAGTGTTGTTATTGTTGCTTATGCTATTTTGCTAGGGTTTGTTATCTCTGCGGTTGGAGGTATCTCATCATCATCGTCATGAACAATAATATTAACAATTCTTTTATTTTGTTAGAGAGGGATTAGTTTGAAATCGTAAAATGTTTGAAGCCACACATACACACATTTTTAATTTATTGCTATTTTTGTTAATTTGCCAGTTGCGAATTTCAAAGTCAAGTTGAAGAGCGACGGCAATGTTCGTTCACTCAGCCAGGCAGGCATCCAATCATATGTATGTGCAAATTTTGTGAGTTTTCTATGCTCTTTGACTGAACAACGAACCTGGCAAAATGCTTTGGCAAGGAGAATTGAGACATTCATTGTTGAGACTCTTTATTTTTGCGATATTTTTTGCAAAACGCCAACGCTGCGCTGGCCGCGAACGCTATTCGTTGTTCTGTGTATAGTTCCTCTGCTTTCCGCTGCTCTGTGTGTCCGATTCCAATACATTTGCAAAAATTAGGTTTTTGCACACAATTTCTTGTTGTTGTTTTGCAAATGTTGTCAATTTTTGCTTGGCATTGTTGTTGTCGGTTTGCGTTTTTTTTTTCTTTTATTTTTCGCATGTGTGCGAAATAGTTTGTTTGGTTGGTTTTCGCGTTTTTATTTTGCCATTTGCCATTTTTTTTCTTCCCTGAGCATATTCTTTTAAGTTCTTTTAAATTGTATTTTAGTTTTTATTTCGCCATTGTTCGCAATTGATCGCGCTATAATTTTTTTCGTTTATTTTTCTTCCGTTTCGATAAAAATACAAAATCATATTTTTGGCAATAATTAAATAAAACAAATCCGGATTAAATGAGCGCGTATCAACGCAAGAAAAAGTTGAAAACAAAATTCAAAATTCTGTTTTAGAAACCAAACAAAAAATATAAAAAAGAAATTTCTTCTAATACCTATTCTTTGGTGAAATTTTAACAAAAAAAATCCAAATTGTGTTGCGGTGTGGTGCGTACGTGCCAATTTTGTAGTGTGTGAAAGTGTATGCGTGTGTGTGTCAGAGAGGCCTAAGTCCCTTTCCCCTTTTGCAAGTTTTCTTTGATGCGATAAGGAGACAACCAACCATATAAGCAACAACCAACCACCCACCTCCCTTCGTAAACAAACATTTTGTTGTCATCACATAAAGGTAGATGCAAATCCAATAAAAGAAAGTCATTTAAAGAAAAAGTGTCCCATGTTTTTTCCGTCGGCATTTGCAAATTTTCTCATCATCATTAATTCAATGGGCGGCCGTCGTAAACCTAAATTTTCTTAAAACCAAGAGGCAAAAGAGAATAAAGAGAATTTTATCAAAAGCCTAATGTCAAATGAGAATGTGAATACTACAAAATCTCTCGCAATAAAATTATAACGATATTAAAAGAAATTCCCAAATTAAATTTGGAAAATTGTGCAGAAAATAAAAATTAAAAAATTAATTTTATTAAGAAAAATCTTATGGATAAATTTCTCTAACAAAATTGTGGCAGTCCCAAGACAACAAATAGTTGGTTTTTATTATCAAACATACTTAACATAAAAATTTGATAACTTATTTCAATAAATAAAAGAAAAACGAAAATATAACAATATTCTTTACATTGTAAAAAAATGGTCCATATAAACAAAATCATGACTCATCAAATTTACACAGTCCTTAAAAACAAACATAGAAATTGCAAATGTAAAATGTTGAAAATTTAAAAAGAAAACTAAAAAAATTGGCGGTCAAAATTTAAAAATAAAATTGAAACCGATTTATTGAAATTGAAAATCGATTTAAAAATTAAAGTTGTAAATAGGCAATAAATATCAAAATTCTTAAAATATAACAGGATTATCCAACGAATATAATATAAACAAACAGAAATAAAAACACTGTAACTGAAAAATTAAAAAAGCAACTTATAATATAAATAAATACTATTCACTATTGGTTATCTTGTATTTGACAAAAATAAAGTTCACTTCTAATTTAAAATTATTTGGTGCGTAGATAAAAAATATTCAAAATTTGTGAGAAATACTTTATATTGATTGACAGATCAACAGGAATTGCGACAAAATATAAATAAAAATAACAGAAAAAATTGCAAAACAGAGCAAATTGCAAAACCTTAAACTTCGGTCCAACCAAACAAATTAATCCCTATTATCCCCCAATATTGTACATAAAGTCATCTATAGTTTACCAAGTGAATTTCCCTTACTTCAGTGCCCATATAAATAAAAGTGTATCAAGAATATCTAACAAAGTCGTTGTGAAAATAAAAATTGTAACATTCAATTTATACAATAATTGAATGTAAATCCAAAAAAAGTATATTTGTTAAAATTGAAATTCTTATAAATTATACCCTGAGATAATATAAATTAAATTTTTGTGCAAGAAAAAATTTGTTTTGTTCCCGACCATCACATCATCATCATTATATCCTGTCTGATTGTGAGCTACAAATTTAAATTATTCGATTTTGATTCTAAATTCGTTAAATTTCTATTTTGCGGAATTGATGACAAAAATTATTTACATGTCTGTTCAGTTGAAGAGATCTTTATTGGATTAAAATACGGCAAGTATCCAAATAAGTATAATTTATTTTCCAAATTTTTAATACAAAATTAAATTAAAAACAAAAACTAAGTCACATTCAAACAGGACTAATATATTTGAGAAAACAAATTAGATTTAAGAATTTCTCATATGTTATAATTATAATCGAGGACGGACTGATACAGTGATTTTGCAAATAGCTTGAAATTTTGTTAAAAAGATTCCAATATGATGAAACAAGTACGTAATTTTTCAAATAATTATACTAACCGAAAGTCTGAAGTGCGGGGTCTAATGAACAGTTAAAGTTAAAACGAAATTTTGCCTAATACAAGGTGGCGCAAAAGTAATCCGCCTATCAGAAAATGCTATAATTTTTGCGATTGGCCCTAATGTCAGTTCTGTTTTGACATTTGTGTATAAACACATGCGAAATACACGTTGATAAACAATGTTACGCTACCTACACTGCTCCAGAACGCGGAATATTGGTGACTATTTATTTGACCAATAATCGGTCGGTGACTTTGGCACAACGTGAATTTCGTCGCAGACATTTAGCCGCTCGCTTTGAAGAGACTGGCACAACACGAGATGCTGCCAGGCATGGCAGACCCCGGAGTATCCGTTCTGCAGAGAATATTGTTGCTGTAGCCGAGGATGTCACGGAACGTCAGTTGACGGTCTTTACAGCGAATTTTGGTACGATATTTGAAGATGTTTCCGTACAAAGTCCAGACGATGCATCAGCTGTTAAACGCTGACCGCCAATCGCGTCTAACATACGATCAATCCATCCTTAATCACCACCAAGAGGAAGATGATTTTTCATCAAAAATAATCATGAGTGATGAGGCGCTCCAGTCACGGGCTTATGTCAACAAGCCTCAGACTCTTTCAGCTCTTAAAGACAATATCCGCCAAGAATGTTAGGACCTATCGCCGGAAGTTTTGGCCAAAGTGATGTAAAATGCCATAAAAAGGGCTCAAATGACAATAAACTGTGGCGGCGGCCATTTATCTGACATCATATTCTCGACTTGATGTAAAAAAAAACATAATTCACAAGAAAAATCAAAGTTTTTCATTTTTTTTTTAATTACAGCCAAAAAAACTTCGGAGGATTACTTTTGCGCCACCTTGTATAAATAAATAAAAAAATATAGTATATAGTAATCCTATGAACGATTTGGGGATGTGCATGGAATAGTGTTACCTTAAGAGGTTATCACTTTCAATAAATCGAAAAAAAAATTTACTGGCTTATTACGAAGTAAAGGGTGTTTTTTTTATAAAGGTATAGAACTTTAAGTTGGGTGCCACCGTGGTGCAATGGTATGCACACCCGCCTTGCACGCTAAAGGTCGTGGGTTCGATTCCCAGGCCAGACAACAACAAATTTTCAACGGTGGCAAAATACCCCTCAGTGATGTTGGCGACATTTCCTGAGTATTTCAGCCATGTAAAACTTCTCTACAAGCGGTGTCTTAGGACACGCCGTTCGGACTCGGCAATAAACAGTAGGTCCCATGAATCGGGGTGCACTCACTGATATGAGAGAAGTCTCCCTTGTCCCTTGTCTGGGATGTTAGTGGAACAATTTTTATTATAGAACTTTAAGTTGCAATAAAACAACGATGAATTATTCAATTGACATGAATTTTATTAATCCGAAAGATGATCTTGTGGCATTGCATTTTAAATATGATTTCTGGAATATGACCGCCACAGCTGGCACGGATGTAGTCCAATCTAGACGTCCAATTTTCAATGACTTTCCAACATTTGTGGCCATATATCGGCAATAACACGTTGGATGTTGTCTTCCAAATGGTCGAGCGTTTGTGACTTATCTGCATAGACCAAAGACTTTACATAGCCCCACAGAAAGTAGTCTAGCGATGTTAAATCACAAGATCTTGGAGGCCAATGCACAGGTCCAAAACGTGAAATTAGGCGGTTACCAAACGTGTATTTCAATAAATAAAATATAATTGCACTATTTGCATGCGTTGTTCACGTGTGAGTCTATTCATGATGAGTTGCTAAACAAAACTGAGAATAAATCACTTGACTGAGAATGAATCGGTTGCCATCTTTAAAAGTAATGACAACTTAAAGTTCTATACCTCTATAAAAACACCCTTTATAAGTGCCACAAAATTGACTGAGATATGAGTGTTGGAAGAGAAAAATTCATTGCGATTTGTATTTAGGAACATTATACGCGTGTTTCCAGAAATAGCATGACATAACATTGTAGTCGGTGTCCGATCATCACATATTTCTATGGACTTTTAACTAGATCCAAATTCTGATAAAGCAATGAAGTTTTGTTTAAATCTTTTTTTAAACGTTTTATGGACTAAAAACTCCCTAATTTAATAGAAAAAAAACAAGTAAAAAAGTATCAGTCGGCTTTGCCGACAGAGATATACCCTCAGCCTGTGTATATTGAAACCATTTTTTCCCAAAATACGTATGTATTTAGGGGGTTTTATGAATTTTGGGCGTTTGAACAGACAAAATTGTTGATTAGGATTAAAGATCAAAAGTTTTGAGGAGGAGATACTAAAGGGAATGCATCGACATTGACCGTTATGGAAGTGGATCTCTAGCCACAACATATGGTGCCATAGGGGGTTTTTACACTCTTCGGGCTGTTTGCTCAAGAAGTATGGACTTGCCCCTAAAAATACTTTTACCATCGTAAATGAGGCAGCGAATGCAAGTTGCTTCAACAAAAATCAAAGTGATTCGATATCAGGTCTTAAAGTGAACTTATCCGAAATTTTGTGTGGGAGGTACCGGATGGAGCGGACAAATATAGTCTATATTTGAACCTGATCTATATCTAGTAGAAATATTAGGGCGTGTTAATTACAGACCAATACGGCCACTCTCTTCAAAAGTTACTGTACGAACAATTTTTCCGAACATTTTTGAAATTTTGTGGGGTAGGTACCTGAAGGAGTGGACCGATATGGCTTATCTTCGAACTTAAACTATGTTTGGACAAAATATTACTAAGGCCAAATTTTGGACCGAATCGTCAGATCCGTTCGAGAGTTATCTTGCGCTCCAACCACATCCCACGGTGTCATAGAGGTTTTATTGCAACTTTCAGGCTATTTTCTCAGGAAGTATGGACTTGCCCCTGATGAAACTTTTACCGTCGTGTAGGGGGCGGTGAATAGAAGCTGCTAAAACAAAAATCAATGCGATTCGAGAGCAGGTCCTAAACTGAACTTATCTAAAATTTTGTGTGGGAGGTACCAGAAGGAGTAGACCGATTGAGTCCATATTGGAACCACTTCTAAGTCTGGTATATATTTCACGATGGGCAAAGTATGAATCAAATCGGTTACCCCCTTCAAGAGTTATTGTGCGCACAAATTTTCCGAACATTTTC
Source organism: Musca autumnalis (assembly GCF_047663935.1). Classification (NCBI taxonomy): domain Eukaryota; kingdom Metazoa; phylum Arthropoda; class Insecta; order Diptera; family Muscidae; genus Musca; species Musca autumnalis. The sequence goes on along the minus strand of NW_027411866.1, from coordinate 124,610,812 downwards.
GAACTTTTGTGGGGGAGGAACCGGAAGGTCTGGACCGATATAGCCCATCTTCGAACTTAAACTAAGTTTAGGCAAAATATTACGAAAGCCAAAATTTGAACCGAATCGGTTCATCCGTTCGAGAGTTATCGTGCGCTCCAGCCAGCAGGACAGACAGACAGACAGACGAACGGACATGGCTAGATCGACTCCAAATTGTCTGAAACACATTTCGTCCAAACATACTTGGGGTCTAAAACCATTATTTCGATGAGGCACATTTTCATCGTATCAAAGTGTATATACCCTCCTTAGCCTAAAGGCTGAGGGTATAATAATTTTTGATTTTCACAGTGGAACATTTTTTCTAAGAATCAATATTTTTAAAATTCCCTCACTTAAAGACAAGATTGTTAATAGAACATTGGATTATGCCCAAAATTGTTGATGGAGAAGTTTTGCAACCACTGCGAACCATAAATGCCAACGGACATGCAATATTGTCCGAAAATGGAGCTAAAAACGGTAAAATAACTGAAATCGGGCGGAACCGTTTAATGGGGGCTATTCCAAAAAATGGTTAAAAAGATAAATATTTTAACCACTTCCAACAATAAATGTAGCCAAAGTTGGAAGTATAGCCAATTCAGTCTGAAAATGTAGCTTAAAACGCAAAATATATGAAATAAGGTGGTTCCGTTATATGGGGGCTATACCAAAACGTGAACTGATGTAGCCCATCTTCGAACTTGTCCTGCTTGTAAGCAAAATACGCAGCTTTCCTAAATTTCAGAGTCTTATCTCAATTTTTCTGGATGCTAGAGTGATTGCCACAGACGGACGGACGGACGGACATGTATCGATCGACTCAGAATTTTACCATGATCAAGCTACTAATTTTAACCGAACTAGCAACAATTTAGCTAAAATTTTTAACCGTCCTAGCTATAATTTGATATTTGAGGTTCTCTGTAGTCACGAAACTTATCCACCAAAAATCGAACTAGCTGTAGTTGGGCATTTGAAGTTTTCACTTGTCTCTTATTCACTAAAAGTCGTCAACATAGGTCCATGTTTTGGTATTGCTCCCATAAAACGGTACCTCCCGATTTTCGATATATTGATGGTTTTAGCTAAGTTGTTTAATGGAACTACCCCTTATTTGAATTTTGAGGTTCCCTAAAGTTATAAAACTTTTCCAACAAAATATGTAAAGATAAGTCGACACTTTGATACAGACTCGCAGGTGGTACATTTCACCTGGCTGAACTTTTTTAGATTAGATAATAAAGGTATTTGGGGTAAACAAGGTCGAAAAATTTGTCCATCTAAAATTGTGAAAGGAATCTAATTATTCCATTTTAATTAAGAGTATTTTATGGTGGTGGTTATAAAAAGTTCGGCCCGGCTGAACTTAACAACTTTTTGTTATAATTTGCAGATGCTATTCATTGGTGTACCTTACCATGATGAAAATCTTGAGTTTACCGAATAAATTGACAGTGACAGTTCTATGATTAGTGTGAGGGTGGAAACGCCCACTGGAAACCCCGTTATTTCGAATTATCACTGGGCTGAAATCGCCGAAGTTTCATTGATGATAAAAACTGTACCATTGTAGCATGTTCTAGTTTTTCTAAGAATACTCCTTGACGTTATAGCTGCTATACATATTTTAGCTCGATTTCATAAATATGACGCACCAAACACAAAACTGGACAGACGTTATATTGGAATCGTGGTGAAGTATGGTATCATATAGTCGACCCAGCTCGACTTTGATTTTTATACCGGCTTTACATGTTTTATATGTTTGTTCCGAAGGATCTATATAAAAAAAATACCTCTCTGGTCGGGAACGGTGCCGAGTGCATCTTAGTAACTTACACCATTAGAAATGTGATGAAAATACATTGTCAACAATGTGATTAGTAATCACTATGCATATATGGTTAGGATGGTCGTAGAGAAAATCTGATTAGACAGAAACCCGTTTTATCACAAAATAAAACGAATTAGGCCCAGAAACGTTTTGTATGCATATCGTGCATATTTTGACACATTTTTACATATTTGCACAAAATGAGCATATGAAAAACCATATGCAAAAATATATACAAGGATTTGAGGTCTAAAAATCCCACCGAAATGGTTGAAATGTGGTATTACGTCTTCGTTAGGGGTATGAAACTATACACCTGAAATTTCTCGGTATAGGTTCACGTCTTTATATAGCCCCTATAGAATGGTACCTCCAGATTTCTGGTATTTTGAAGTTTGTGGCCTCAATATCCCTACGAAATGGCTGACATTTTTTATTAAGTCTTCCTTGGTGGTATAAAACATTCCATAGCTGATGGCCATAGTAGCTAATGCTTTTTACTGTATATAATACTCTTATATTTACTATAAGTTTATAATAATAATAAATAAATAAATAAATAAATAAATAAATAAATAAATAAAACATTCCACCAGAAATTTCTCGATATGGGTCAACGTCTTCATATAGCCCCCATAGAACGGTACCTCCGGATTTCTGGTATTTTGAAGGATGTGGCATCAATATCCCTCCAAAATGGCTGAAATTTGGTATTAAGTCTTCCTTGGTGGTATAAAACTTTCCACCTGAAATTTGTCGGTATAGGTCGACGTCTTCATATAGCCCCCATAGAACGGTACCTCCGGATTTCTGGTATTTTGAAGGTTGTGGCCTCAATATCCCTTCAAAATGGGTGACATTTTTTATTAAGTCTTCCTTGGAGGTAAACAACTTTCCACTTGAAATTTGTCGGTATAGGTCCACGTCTTCATATAGCCCCCATAGAACGGTACCTCCGGATTTCTGGTATTTTGAAGGTTGTGTCCTCAATTTCCCTCGGAAATTTGTGAAATTTGGTATTAAGTCTTCCTTGGGGGGTAAACAACTTTCCACTTGAAATTTGTCGGTATAGGTCCACGTCTTCATATAGCCCCCATAGAACGGTACCTCCGGATTTCTGGTATTTTGAAGGTTGTGTCCTCAATTTCCCTCGGAAATTTGTGAAATTTGGTATTAAGTCTTCCTTGGGGGTAAACAACTTTCCACCTAAAATTTGTCGGTTTAGGTTCATATAGCCCCCATGGAATTTTGGAGGTTGAGACAGTGGTTATACATTTCTCTATTTTATTGACTTGTCTGAAAAGAATTTTAAACAGAAAAATTGTACATACAAACATTTTTGTACCTATTATTGAAATATTTGTTGCATACGGAAATATGTAAAACGAATAAATTTTGCATATGCAAAAATTTATGCAGTTTGCATAATTTTGCATATGTCATATGTTTCGATTGCAATTTAATCAGAAGCCAAATTTTGACATGAATCGGACCAAAAATAACGGTTGCATAAAATTCCGCTGTCTATTGATTACTGATTACTTTTTTACAATCTCGCATCTCTGTATCATATTTTTTATGAGTTTTTATTTAAGATTAGATAAAATTGTACAAATAAGGTAATTCGATACAAAAATTAAAGAGATTTGTGTATTCATTTGCAGTACAAATGGCATCCATATATGGTGCAAAATTGGTAAATAGACTCTGCGGAGTCGAGATTAAAATGTTTAAAAATCGATATTGCAAATACAAATTCATTTTTAGTATTTTTCTTTTAAATCATTCAATCTTAAGGAAATTACAATTTGTACAGTCTTTTAATTCCTTTATATGGTATGTATTCATACCAAAAACTTTATTCCAAAAATATACATTAAGTACCACAAAATCATGGATACAACAATTATTCGTTTAGTTGGTTGCATTTACAAGTTTCTCATTAATTTTTATATACAAAAATAAATTAATTAAAATATTCATAGAAAATAAGATTGCATGACTCTCTTTAGCAGAAAACACATCACACTTGCAAAAAATTATTCAATACCAAAAATACACGGAGAGGAAAAAATAGAAATTTACAACATTTTTACATGTTACATTGTATAGGTGGTTGCAGTTTTTTTCATAAAACCAAAACACGTTGATGGGAAACGCACAAAATATTCCCAATTTTACAGCGGCATTTTTCTTTAAGTGCACAATATTTTTTCCAGGCAACTCTTGAATCTCATTGATTACTAATGAGCACATGGCTGATCTTCATCTGTATGACGATAATGATAATAATGTTATATGGCTTTGATGATGATGATCAAGATGTTGTTGTAGGTGTGAATATTGATTTGTTTTTGTTTTTTAATTTAAAACAACGACATCAGCTATGTTTGCCTGTCTAGCTGGCTGGCGGTTCGCAAAATAATTCATAAATATTAATTTTTGTTTGTTGTGTTTTTTTTTTCTGCCATCCATAATAAACCTTAAGGAATCTTAACATTTTTTTGTATGCGAATTGTATTTTTGCATTATAATTTTCCACTATATTTCGTTGTGTGCTTCTTCATTTTAGTTTTTGCACAAAAATTTGTCTAATGTCACGCAATTGGGTTTTGGTGTTGTTGTTTCTGTTTTTTTTTCGTTCAGTATTGTGAGTACCTTTTGACAGTTAATTTTTTAAAAATAAATAAAAAATATGTGTATTGTTTTTGTGCGGTCGTAATGCGTACGTGTTGTTTTGTTAGATTTTTGGTTTGAAAATTTCTTTAGAATGAAAAAAACAACAAAACAAAAAACTCGTTAAAAATCAATACGTTTCGTTTCGAACAATTTTGAAAAGGTTTACTAATAAACGGACCATACAAAATGGGTCAACAGCGAAAAACAAAACAAATCAAGGGACTGCCAATTCTTTATTTTGTGTAATTTTTGTGTATCTCAATATAGTCGTCTATGTGTAAATATGGAGAGCTGATTTTTAATCGAGGCATTCTTAGCTATGTATGATTCGTTTCCGCGAAGGATTAGGTCTCTACTTCATTTAGATTATTACGAATATATAAACGAACATAATTTGCTTGCACAAAGTGGTTATGTCCATATAAATATTTTTTAAAAAAAAAAGTAAAAAGTATTTGTCGGTTCACCGGCTGCTTTACAACCTCAGCTTATAACAAATAAATAACGGGGGACAAGACCGTGAGTTAGGGACCATTCGCCGGGACCTACGAATAGAAATTGTGTTGTTAACTTTTCACGGCGCGCCCTAACCAACTTTAAATGAAAGGAGCTTACACCTGGGACCATATACCAAAGACGAGAAAAATCAAAAAACAAAAAAAAAAAAAAAAAAAAAACACGGGAGGACATTTTAAATAAAGTTCCAAAGGGTTAGGGGTTTTAGGTTTTCCCGATTTTGCTTGGAAACCGCAAGCCCTATGGAAAAGCGACTAAACAAAATGTTGTAGCATTGAAAATTCTCTGCAAGATTGACATTTAAGATACTTTTTTAGGTTTTACAGTTTTTGAGATATAGAAGTTTAAATTGGGATGATACAATGACTGTATCGCCTCCTTATAAAAAAAAGACATGACTGCAATTTCCCCACATTAAATTTGTATATCTCAAAAATGGTACAACTTAGGAAAAAATCTTATAGAGAATTTTCACAACTATAAGGTTTTTTTAGTCCCATTTCGATAAACAAAATCGTGAAAAAGAAACCTAAAAATGTGACATGCACTTCTATATCTCAAAAATGTTGAAACTTAGGAAAAAATCATAAACGTCACTCCGCTAGAGAATTTTCACAGCTACAACATTTCCTTTAGCCCAATTTTGATAGAACTTGTCGTTTTCAAACACAATCGTTAAAACACAAAAAACCCGTTAAACGTGACCCTTTTCCGCGATTTATATGAAAATCCCTCCAGCGATTTTTTTATTTTCCTTTTTTGATTCATTCATTTGATTTTTACTGGTTCAGAATCCTCAAAATCTTCCCAGGTGCAAGCGGTTTTCATTTAAAATTAGTTAAGGCGCACCGTGCATGACATTGTTTTATAAGGAGGCGATGCGGTCAATGCATTGTCTCAATTTAAACTTCTATATCTCAAAAATGGTAAAACCTACGAAAATATCATTAAGGCCAATCTTGTAGAGAATTTTCAGTGCTACCATATTTTCCTCAGAGTAGTGCGGTTTCCAAGCAAAATCGTGAAAACCAAAAAATCCCAAAAATCGCCGAAACGATTTTTCTCAACATTGTAGTTTCAGAATCCGCAAAAACTTCCCAGGTGAAGGCACCTTTCATTTAAAGTTAGTTCAGACGCACCATGTTCTATATTCCAATTTACCTTTTTTTGTTGTTAACGCCTAAAAGTTGCAGAATTCTGCGCTAAACGTAAAATTTTGAGCATTTATGATCAGAATCCCTTATCTTAGGACTTGTTTCCAAAAAAATAAATTACAGTGCTTTAATCAGAAGGGATTAGGGAAGTAAAATTTCTAGCTATTTCGAATCATTATTTCATGAACTATAGGCTTCCTCACGATCCGCGAAATTGCATTAAACTGCTTTGCGTCCAAGGAGTGGACCGATAGGACTCGACATAAATATTACGATATGAAATGTTTGGTCTACCGCGGATAATCAGTTCGAAAGTTGCCGGGTGCACAAACCAGTACACTTGGTGGCCTTAGGTGGTTTTACAGATTTCCCGCCATTTTCTAACGAAGCGTGATCTTACCTCTGAAAAATCTTTTACCACAAGGACAACCAGTTGCTCAAAAATTCAAAACGATCATAGAACTGGTCTTATACTGCATTTTAACAAAAAATGTTTAACTTTTCTGAGGGAAATACCCGAAAGAGTCCATCTTCATGCCTGATCTCTGTGTGGAAGAAATATTGCAATGAGAAAGGTGTGCTCACCGTTTTTAGCCAACATTTTTGAAATTTTGTGGGAAAAGTACTGGAAGGGATGCACAGTGGATCCACCCATTGGCCAAAAATAAAAAAATAAATGTCATCATTTTGGTACAACATCTGACAACTCTGACAGCTACGATATGGACCTTTTTAAAAATATATTAGTTTTTGTTTAATTCGAACGCGATCTTCTTAAGAATAGATTCAAAAGTTGGAACATTTGCCTAATATTTTTTGTTGTGAGTACAACCTATATTTTAAGTGCAAGTAAATATATTCAAAATATAGCGAAACTAATACGTATAGCAAAATATTATAGTGGAATTTGAAGGAGGAGGAAATAGCTTAATTTACATTAAAAAATAGTTTGTTAGCGTTTTGTGGAATTTTAGTTAGCTGCATATTTTCTTAGTGTATTTTCTAATGCCAATTCGATCATATACTTAAATTTGAACTAAGGTTTTAGTCATGATGCCCACCAGTGCCCACCACGGGAATAATTTTCCAAAGTAGGTCATGGGTTTAAGATTATTCAATATTAAAATCAGCTGCCATCTAGTGCCAGACTATAAATGGTGGGTCGCTGACTAAAGCTGTCCTAGAATAGGGTTTCTATCGATATATTATCGTATAACTCTGTTATATGACCACGTACATTAACATAATTGGCATCAGTGGCAATATGAAGAAATCTTCTTCCAAGTTTGTTTTACGTTGGCGGTACGTGGCTTCCAGGAAGAAGGCTATAAGATCTATATTACAAATTTTACCAATTCTCAGACAAAAATGTTGATTTTTTTAATCCGCTAAATTGGTTGCAATTTATGTTGTTTTGGAGATTGTTTTGTTTTCCCAAGCCTATTTTTGCATCATAAGATAATCGGGACCGTTGTTCATGTCATTTTGTATTAACAGCATAAAACAATTCTTACGGTATACCCCCTCCAGAGGGGAAAGGGGGGAGAATGTTACGCTCGTGGTTTCTTAAAACACTCTTCGCAGCAACACAAAGCTGTAACCGGCGCATTGGCTTGATTTTTACACTCTAAATATTTTTGGCCACTTTCTCCATACAAGTGGATACACTGTGGGATGGACCGAAAAAGTTCAAATACGAACTTAAATTAACCTTGCGGAATACATACAAAATTTGGACCCAATCGGGTATTCAGTTTGAGAGATGTCGTGCGCTACAGCCAGCCAGATAGACACAAAAAGATGGACAAACAGGGCAAAATTGACCTTTATTTCGAGAAGGCTCTTTTTGTCCCTCTGAGCCTGAAAGCGGAGGGTATAAAGCGAATCTTTGTACACAAAACACTTGTTTTAATATAATCAGGAAAACAGGTACGAGTTGCAGGGAGATTCGATTGCCTATCTAACGAGAGCTGTAGGGTCATCTCTATTAACAAGATGAAAGGTCATTATATTCTCCGAAGGGATTTTTATAGAGGTAGCGAAGGGAATCTTTTATAGCCCAGTTGAAAAAGGATTTTTATTGATAGATGTTTTCACAGATTAGCTGATGAAGTTCGTATAGACCATATGTGTTCACACCTGGCACGGCGGTGCTACGTTTTTAGGCTATTTTCACACATACGACACGATTGCCAAGAAAGAGTGTAACAAAGACTTCTTGGTTCTTGGTCACCTCTGTTATAGACTAACCGAAAATAATATTTTTAATATATAAAATGGTCGAAGTGAGGACTAAGTACTACAGTAAATATCATTTGTTTTGTCGAGCTGAAGAACAGTTTTTATAGTCAAATTTGTTAAAGTCTTTCAGATGAGTTGAAGAAAAACTTTTTGAGAGTTTTATTTAATTTAATTAATTGAGCTATCATGACATAAGGAGTTTGTATTGAAAAAGTGATATGTAGCAAAGTCCACACACATCCTACCACTATGCTACGATCGTTTCGCTGGTGGTTTAATTCAGCTCATCAGGCATATTAGATGTGGTGATATACAAAGGCTGAGTTTGAAAACTTGTATACATACTAAACTTATTGCAAATTTGCAGTTGTGAAGTATTTTTAAGGCCTTTTTACTATCAAGTCAACCTAGTGTCTCTGGCCTTCCTAGAATCCTTCTTCAATACACACACATATACAAATCCAAGGTGTTGTTCCTTCATGAATTTTAATAGGCATATAAAAGTTTTCAAACTCAGCCTTTGTCTAGCACCACATCTAATACGCCTGATGAGCTGACTTAAACCACCAGCGAAACGATCGTAGCATATTGGTTGTATGTGTGGACTTCGCTAGATATCACTTTTTCAATACAAATTCCTTAGGTCATGATAGCTCAATTAAATAAAACTCTCACAAATAAATTACCTTCGTCCTAATAAGACCGCAATTAAATGAAAAACTTTTTGGTCGAGGTGAGAGTGAAGTGAAGGGGTATTATAGTATTTCAGGAGTGATTTTGTATAGTGGTGATGAAGGGAGTCTTTTATAGCCCAGATTAGAAAGGGGTTGAACTGATATGGGTTTATATAGACAAGCTGATAATTATTGCTATGTCAAAACGTGAACTATATTGACAATTTTTGGTGGAGAATTTCTGTGACCACTGGGAAAGTCAAATATCAAATTACAGCGAGTTCGGTCAAAATATAGCTTCATTTTGCATCTTCATATATCAAAAATTGGGAGGCTCCGTTATGTGGGGGATATACCAAAATGTGGACCTACATACATAAATATGTTGACAATTTGTGGACAAATTGTGGTGGGTGAAAACTCAAATGTTAAATAACAGCTGGTTCATTTTGACGATTTAGCTACATTTTCTAACCAAATTGGGTAAAATTTGGCGTTTAAGTTTCGAAGTGACCAATAAACTTCACCACCAACAATTATGGACATCTTCTAACTTGACATGTTCCGATCCATCTATTCAAAATTTCCGCGTCCTATCTCAATTTTTGTGGATGCTAGAGTGATTACCACAGACGGACTGAGGGACGGACTTGCATAAAAAACCAAAAAGAATTAAAAATTATCTATTTTTCAACCTATTTCATAAGTTTTTCCCGTATTCGAAAGCAAACTTAATTTGCTTTTTGGTGAAAATAAATCATTTTACTGTTTGTATCTCCTAAGAGCACGAGGAAACGCATATTCCTGTTTTTTGATGTGTTTATTTTCGACTTCTACCACTATAACTCAGTCAGTTGCTAACCGATTTCAAAATTTGATGGTTTCTTGGAAAGATATTACTCTCCCCTTTAAATAGAAAAAAAACGAGTAGAGGCCCGTTGTGAAAAGTTTAAATTATGCCCGTTCGAAATTGAAAATCTTAGAAACCCCGTTTTTCACTACATTTACAGTTATAAACAAAACGAAGTGACCCAAAGGAACCAAAGATATTTTCGTTGTCAACATTTAACTTGTTAAGGATTCTAATTGAATTTCATATTCATTCAAATTACATTTTTTTCCATTTGTAAGTCGATCCTGGTGGGTTGAAAATCGTAGTTTTCAATTTCGAATTCGAATGTTATTCGTTTTTTGTTAATATTTACAGTGTTTTATTTAACTTGCTTTATTGTCTTTCATTCAATTTTTAATTTTAATTTTTTCATTATATATTTTATATACTTTGTGAACTCCTCACACTATCAGTCAAAACTCACAGTCAACTTACTTTAAGGACAATTTTCTGGCAAATAAACACTTTTGTTTAGCTAAAAACTGTTGAAATGCAATATTTAAAGTATTATTTAAAGATCTGGAAAGTAATTATTCAGCTAGACCTTGATTTAAACGAAATAGACCCCGATGACTGTCAGTTTTGTTGGTCAGTGTGTACTATGCTTTAGTATTTCATTTAAATTTCGAAATATTTCAAAGAGTTATAGAAATAAAACATTTTGAATTACACATTAAAAAATTCGATTATCAATTGTTATAATTGAAGTAATTGATAATAGAATTTTTCAATGTGTAATTCAGAATGTTTTACTTCTATAACTCTTTGAAATGTTTCGAAATTGAAATGAAATTCGTATTACAATATAAAAATTCGAATTTCATTTAGAAAAATTAAAAAAAAAAACAACGGAATAATACGAATTCCAAATTAACATAATTCCAATTTTCAAAATAATATTTCAAATTACAAATAAAAATATTCAAAAACAAATTACAAATGAAATAATTCATTTTATAACAATCACAATTCAAACTATAATTTAAAAATTCTATTTTAAAATAAAATTGTGAAATATTATGTGAAATTTCGAATTTTAAATGTAATAATCAAATTACAACTGAAATTCTTCGAATTACATATGAAAATGGTGTAGTTCCTGAAAAGCCTTCTTGGCTTTCTATAAAAATTAAGTTCTTTGAGTGGAACCCTACAAATTAATATGAAACTAAAATAATCGTGTTAGATTACCTGCTTCCTTTTAATTTAAGGTACTTATGAATGTAAGACATACATACTTGTTGCACGTTTTATGGATAATGTTGTTGCTGTTGCCGCTATCATGTGTTTAGGCCACGATGTGGCATAAATGATGACGCTGATGAAGATCCATATATGTTTAGTGTGTGCACTCTTACGTATAAAACAAAAACATATCAGATAGAGAATGACGTACAACCACAATGCACAAAAATGATAAATTCATTCATTAATAAAACATTAACAACGATTTAATGAAACAAGAAAAACAAAAACTATGTTAGCTTTAATGTCTGTCTGTCTATGTATGTATGTATTTATGTCGTTTTATGCTATTGCTCTATTTGTATTTTATTCACACTTAATTCGCAAACTGCAAAAAAAAAAACAAAACATAATTTTCCGGCTTGTTTTTTATTATAAATTTAATATGCACAACATTAACAACAACAAAATCGTCTATGAGCATGGAAGAAAAAAAAACGTATTTAATAAATTATAAATAATGTGCTATTCTTTAAGATATTATAGCCGACTAACAGCCACCATCCAACCAGCCATAATATGTGAAAAACGAATCCCATTGAGATAATTTATGAAAATTTGTTTCGTTTTTCATACTTTTTCCGTGAGCTGTCATCGTGTTATACGGATCGCTCATGACTGCTAGTGGAGGCCACACATTTAAGCAAACGAAAAAAATATGTAACAACAACAGCACACTGCAAACTACTGCCACTAAATCCATAACATCAAACCAACATCACATAAATGTCATTTTAATTATTTTTCTTTTTAAGATTAAATAGCAACATTGTTTCTGTAGAGGGGGAGGATGTTTGTTATGGCAAACCAGAAGAAAATTAATAATACAAATCAACATATGCTAAGGTATTTATCATCGGATGGGCTAAAATGCCAAATAGCGTAACTAAAAATATTTGTGAAGTAAAAGTTAAAATATATACGCAGATAAACTAACGTTTTGCTCACTTGGTGTGCAGGCTATGACAGACCTAAGTAGGAACTTCGATGAACTTTTTCAAATCTTCAATTTGAAAATATCATAGTAATGTTTTTCAAATTCTTGTATTCATGGTAATTGTTATATTTTATCTCTTTGAAAATGGGAAATATGATGATGGAATTTTTACAACCTCATATCCCTCTATTACATTTTGTTGAGTTTGTGTTTATGTTTAGATAAAATCTTATATATAAGATGATTCAAAAAAAACCTCAATCACAAAAACCTCGTTAACTTAATTAAAAATGTTTTTGCAAAATAGAAAAATATACAAAAAACATGATTGTTGGTGATCAATCATTCTGATTTCAATTGTTGTTTTTAAATATTGAAAATCTATTGCTCTGAAAGTCCTACCCTAAAAATATGTTTAAAAAATCTTCCTTTAAGAAATATTTGTAAACAAAAGCATAAGCTCCTGACAATCGTTGCAACATTGGCGTATAAGTTACGACAGTTATCATACGCCCCTAAATGCTTGTTCACTTAACATTGACATTTTGTTGTCGTTTACAGTTGTGCTTCAAATTCCCTCAATCCATAAGAAAATAAATATTTTAAATATGAACATGGCAAGTTTATATAAGTATTTATTAAATTAATTGCTTCCATGTCAAAGTAAGTCAGCATACAAATTTGTTAAAAACTAATTAATTATAAAAACAAACATATAGACAAACAAATATTGTGTTTGATGAAAGAAAATGTGTTTTTGGCAGTTATTCTCAACAAAAGAAATTAATAAAAAGATTAACATATTTTTAAATGTTAATTAAAATTAATTTATACTTTTTCATGTTTTCACATCTTTTTCTAGTGTCAGTGTTTAATACTAAACATGTCGTAAAATTTTATAATAATTATTTAAATATCGAAACAGAATTATTTTATCGGAATTTTTTAAAAGCGTCTACTGCCAAAAACAGAAAAATTAACGTCAGATACCCATATCGTATATGGATACTTCAGTTAACTTTCAATTTATTAAAATTGTATTGCAAAAATTAAAAAATTTTGACGTGCTTGTATGAAAACCGAAAACTGATCTTCTCATAACCAACAAACATATTTTTCAAACAACAGATTTTCGTTCTAATATCACTCCCTGTTGACAAAACTATGTATCAAAAAACCTCTATAACTATAAGTATACCCCAACACAAAACAATCATTACAAAATCATTTGTAACTACTTACAAATCACCCTACTAACTAACCCCCTATTTTAACAAGTTTGGCTACAAGAATGTGAAGAAGTAAAAAAGTATCAGTCGGCTTTGCCGACTGAGATATAACCTCAGCCTGTGTAAATTGAAACTTTCATCTACGGACAGATCGAATACCGGCTACAAAACCAAAATCCTTATACCCAAAAATTAGGTTGTCCTTTTTGGACATTTGATCTTGCCAACAAAACTGTGCTCAAAAGTGTTGCGGTAGTGGTACTTGAGGATTTAATCACATAGTCCATTTTGGAAGTAGATTTTTTTGGAAGTAATTTCTTCTCGAAATTTACGAAAAACATAATATCGCTGTAAACAGAACCACAACGAGTAGAATCGTTTTTTTTTTTTCTCAGAAAGTATGGACTTGGCCCTAAACAACTTGTAAACTCGTCGTAATGGGGGCAGCGAATACAAGTTGTTACAACAAAAATCAAAGCGATTCGAGAGTAGGTATTTAACTGAACTTATCCGAAATGTTGTATGGGAAGTACCCGGTCGATTGTTCCGATAGAGTTCGTATTGCAACCTCAGCTATGTTTGGTAAAAATTTCACGATGTGTAAAGTATTGACCAAATCGTTTACTCCCTTCAAAAGTTATCTTGCCCACAATTATTCGGAATATTTTTTGAACTATTGTGAGGGAGGTACCTAAAGGAGTGGATCGCTATGGCTCATCTTCGAACTTAAACTAAGTTTTGACAAAATATTACGAAGGCCAAATTTTGGACCAAATATTTTTTAAATACGACATTTTTAAATATTTTTTCTTTATCTGAGAATAAAAACCGCTATAAATTTTGAGCACATCGGGTAATTTTTTGAACGCGAATCGATTTGGAACCACAATTTTTTTCTTAAATTCTATACCAAAAATCTTAGATGTGCTTGCAAAAAAATTTTTTTAAATGTTTTCAAATGGAATTGCAAAAGAAATTTGGTTTTTACCATATTCTCTCGTGAGCATAAATGTTGAGTGTATACAAATAACCTAAATAAATATATGGTCTACTTTTAGAACAGTTGAGGTGACTTTGATTTCAATTTCAACACACTCCACATTTTATTTTGCTCTCTGCTGGATTTGTACATACGAACTACTGATTTGCAGCCAAAGTTACTACACACTTTTCCACGCCATAGTAATTTTGCTAACAGAAAATGGCGGCAGTAAACTTTGAACACACAAGTCTCGATGTTATAGCCAGGCACACACGATCTGTGCCATCGTACTCATTACTTGTAATGGGTTATTCGGTTCATGTGGTTTCTAACTTTTTGCTGCGATCTCCACTATATAATGGTGAACATATTAAGTTTGTCATTCCGTTTGTAACTCTTCGAAATAATCATTTGAGATCTCACAAGTATATATATATATATATATATATATATTCCTGACCAGCGTGCAATTCTACATCGATATAGACATGTCCTTCCGTTTGTGAAAATTTCTCTAGCGTCCGAACGCATTAGAAGTAGGTGAATACAATTTTGGTGAAATGTATTGTAGGTCTTTCGGTATTGAAAATGGGCTATATAGATCTACGTTTTGGTATAGTCCCCATACAAAGTGACACGTCGACCCTTTAAACAATTTTGAAGATATTAGTTCCATTTGCCCTCCGAATTGGGAGGGGATTTGCGATTTTGTGCTTCCACAAGCCCATTTTTTTAAATAGCGACAAAAATCGGTTACATTAAAATACTTATAATTCGGCAATTAAGTATATATTTCAGTAAGTAAGCGATCAAAAATGTAGTCGTAAAGTTCTTCCGATAGCTAGGGTGCTGTCAACTTTTATTGGAATCTTTATTCATAATGTTGCGTTTTAATTTTACAAATTTTTGTCGGTAACTCATTAAAAGTTCAGCCCGGCTGAACTTAATATTTGTTTATATGTTTGGCATGAAAAATCGACAATCAATTTAGAACTGATTTGACCACATTTTCAGTTGAAGATAAAACTCAATGCTTGATAACGTATGTGTACGATGACGTATTAGTTATGTCACTATTCATACGACACTGATTTCTATTAGGGCAAAAGGCGAAAATGTTCTATCTATGCCTAGGCCTTGTTGTATAAGATCGTATTTTTAATCCAAAGTTTAAGTGGATGCTAGTCGTTGCTGTTTTTCCCTCTGTTTATACCCTTCATTCCTATGTGGGAGGGTATTATCAGTTGGTTTCGTCATGAAATATTTGGTGGGGGTAAACAAATAACAATTAGGAATTGGAATGTCCTCTCTGGAGCCTTCAAACTTATGCGAATATCTTTAGCTTCTATTAGGGGTATTCAAAAGCAATGCAAAATAGGTTGGCGTAAGGTATGTCGCAATAGTTCCATTTTTTAGATTTTAATTGTAATTATGAAAATCCATGCTTTGGGTGGGGGCATTTGAATAAAAGTGACTAATATTAAAGAAGTCCTACTAAGCCTTGTATTGATCCCATCTGCGTTACCAAAAGTTACCAAATACTGGAGCTATCCCAGTTATCCCAATTTGTAGACTTTTATTTCCATTGCGGATATCTCCTACTCTATTGGACATTAGGGTTATGACTCTTTTAAAAAATCTTAATTATAAGGTGAATTTATCAGATTTATGGGCAATTTTTTGAAGTCACTCTAAGCAGATATATAAATGAAAATGAATTTGTGAGCCACGTGAGATAGCCACACTGGCATAACATTTGTTTCTCACTTATTTGATTTAATTCTGAAAATCATAAAAGTGTTGTAAACGTTTTTTTCAAAGATGTAATTTTTTGACAAGAAAAATCAAAATTTTTTCAGAGTGGTTTGTGCATGACCTTTTATACCCTCCACCACATATATTAAGTTTGTTTTTCTGTTTTCAACACATCGAACTAATCATTTGCGACCATATAAAGTATATATATTCTTGATCAGTATAAAATTCTAAGACGATCTAGCTATGTCCGTCTTTCCGTCTGTTGTAATCACTCTAGCGTTCGCAATAATTGAGCTAGAGCGCTATATTTTTGCACCCGAGTGTCTTTTTTCCCTAGGCAGGTCAAGTTCGAAGATGGGCTATATCGGCCCACGTTTTGGTGTAGCCCCCATATAACGGTACCTCCGGATTTTCGGTATTTTGGGCATTTTAGCTACATTTTTGACCAAACTACTTGTAATTTCACGTTTAGGGTTCCCAGTGGTCACAAAACATTTCCACCGAAAACTGTCAACATAGGTCCACGTTTTATTGCAGCCCCCATATAAGGGTACCTTCCAATTTTCGGTATTTTGAGAATTTTAGCTAAAATTTTTAACCGATCTACCTGTAACTTGCCGTTTGAAGTTCCCAGTGATCACACAACTTCTCCACCAAAAATTGTCAACATAGGTCCATGTTTTGGTATAGCCCCCATATAACGGTACCTCCCGATTTTCGGTATTTTGAGGATTTTAGCTACAATTTTTGCCCGAAGTATCAGCAATTCGACATTTGAGGTTCCAAATGGTCACAAAACTTCTCCACCAACAATTATCAACATAGGTCTACACTTTTATTTAACCCCATATAAGGTTGCCAACCGATTGGAGAAATTTCTATATGCATTGTTTTTATCTTGTTTAGGTATAAATGGTCAAAGAATATCTCCGCCTCAAATTGTGGAAAGGATAGAAAATAATTATTCTGTTTTAGTTTTGAATATTTTATGGTGGAGGGTATAAAAAGTTCGTCCCGGCCGAACTTAACGCTTTTTTACATGTTCAATATTTGAATGGAATAAACGTCTTTATAGTTATTAGTAGGCTTAAGTTTATTCATTAGTGCAACAGGAAATCATTTTTGAAAAAAAAAACTGATTTCATATACTTACTTACTTACTTAGCTGGCCCATTACAGAACTGATTTCATATACTTTTTTCAAATCGATTTGTGCGTGAACCTTTTTATATTTCAATGGAATTAATGTTATTGTAAAAGGCAAAAGTTCATTCATCCGTACTACAGATAATCATTTTTGAGAAAAAAATTTCGAAAAGTCATAACCCTATTGGACATAGTCCAACGGAAGAACCTTTTTAACGATAATAAAGGTAGACCGTTTGAGCTT
The DNA here is from genome assembly GCF_047663935.1 of Musca autumnalis. Lineage (NCBI taxonomy): Eukaryota > Metazoa > Arthropoda > Insecta > Diptera > Muscidae > Musca > Musca autumnalis. Next base: position 124,593,254 of record NW_027411866.1, on the reverse strand, counting down.
AACTAAGTGATGATGTCCAAATATCCAAGTTATTGCAAAATACCCTAAGTTAGGGCATGTAGTGACTGTAGGGTATATCAACCTCCTGATACCAATTTGTTTTCGTTTGGTCCCCATATTCTTTCAAATCAATTGGTATAAAAACATGCAATCAGTTAATAAAGAAAACTAGCTGAACTTTAAATCAGTGCCAAGTAGGTTGTCGGACGTGGTCAAATATAAGACATATATCGACGCCTCCAAACAATAGTATGCTAAGTCGACTTAGCACGTTTTCATTTTTACATTTTACGTCCTTTAACTTAAATTCTGTCAAATTTTGGTAATGATCGGTCAATCCGAGCAGAAGTTATAAACAAATGTTTACTCAGAATAGTAGTGAAGGTCAAAGAAAACTGTAAACTTTGAGAGCTTCTCCTGCAAAACTTACTTTTCAGACTTAGCATACTATTATTTGGAGGTGTCGATATAAAAAAAAATATATAACCAAGATTTAATCATATTATTCAGAGGACTTTCATGTTTCAAAATATATGTTCCACAATCATTCTTGTTGTGGCAAGGGAGACTTCCCTCATGAGTACATCCCGAATCACATAAGCTCAATGATATGTGATTTACTTTTTATCGCCTTCTGCGAACGGCTTATCTTAAGACACAACTTATAGAGTATAGACATCACTTGTAGAAATACTCAAGAAATGTCGCCATCAGAACGCAGTGGGATATTTTTGCCACTGCTGAAAATGTGATGTTGTCAGGCCTGGGAGTGAAAACCGAGGACTCAGTGTGCAAGAGGGTGGCACTCTTATATACATTTATGAAAATACATTTTTGTGCCAATGTGTCAAATATCTTTAGAGTGTCCCTAAAAGAAATCTTGATCCACAGGGGTTGTGGTGGTTAAATAAAATATTTCAGTGATTAGGGGTTCGTTTGCTGAGCCGATCGTTGCAACATTATTCAGTTTTACCATCGTAGCGACCTATTACACATCAATTTTACACACATATATCTCATTCGCAATTGCTTTGCAACATTGTAATACTTATGTTGGACAGTGTCCTTCTATAAATTCGTTTATCATAGCCACTATGACCCTCACTGTTATTGAAAAAAGAGAACAGCAAAAAATAGTGTAGTTCATCTTCACCAGCACAATGATCACAGTTGGTTGGCCCCTTTAATAGGTTGCGTATCTAATGGCTGTTTCACATGATAATAGTGACGATGATGATGATGATATAAAATATGTGTGATTACTCTTCCATTGGACGCACCCGCCGCTCAATTCCATACAGTAAATAATTTGTGTATGTATGTTTATCTGTCGAGTAAGTTTCTTTTTGTGTGGTGTAATTTAGTTTCATTTTTTTGTTGAATACTTTTTTTTCAACTATGTCAAGGACAGAAATGTGCGAATTTTCTGCTTTCTGTTGTTGTTGTTGTTGCTTTATGAATGTTTGAGCTATTTAACGCGCGTATAGATAGAGCTTCCCTATGTACAGCACAGCCGTCACACCTCTGGCATACTCCCTTGCTCCGAATCCTAAGCATAACAAACGCAAAGAAAGACAGACTGATTGTACATAAATTCGGTTTGATAATTTTTGTAGTAGTTTTTGTTGTTATATGTGTGTGCAAAAAAAAAAAAAATATTTTGTGGTCGGCATTTGCCGGGTACGTAGGTATGTATGACGAACGTATGTACATATTTATGTTAGTGCAATGTAATTAAAATTTTAAGAGAAACTCTTCTTCTTCCTCTTTTTATTTTCTGTGTTCAAGGGAATCACTTTTGCCACCCAAGAGAATAAAGAGGCACTCAATATAGAAATTTATAACTTTTCATAGGCACATTGAGGGTTTCAATGGAGGGTCTCAATGAGTATTATTAGCATTGCTAGAGCATTTCTTGTGAGTATAGCACAACTACATAACTATTACGGAAGTGCGAAAAATAATTGAGATCTCAAATAAATGTCGCCCAATTGGAAATTTATTAACTATTGATGGCGGGAAATATTTTAATTTCCAAATTGTTTTAATAGGTATAAATGAAGGGAGATGTTATGAAAGACGACCTACATATATTTACGTACAAATTTAGATGAACTACATATACTTAAGATGAACTACATATATTTACGTACAAATTTAGTTAAAGCGTAGGTCTTGCAGTATTGTTATGTGCGAACAATTGCATTTCAACACATCCTTTGAACGTAATTCGATCAAGAAATGCAGGTTTAGAACAAATTATTATTTGAGTGGAAACTGTGGTTATATTTTTATAGAAATAACAATAAAAATTGTTATGTTCGGCCAGGCCGAACTAACATGGAATAATTAGTTTTCTGTTACGAAAGTACCAATGTCCACAATCGGTGGTGAGGATGTTTGCTGGGAATCCTAATTAATAATTACATCAAATTTGCCTCGAAAATGTAGATAAATACTTCAAAATACCTGAAATCCTATGTCCACAATTTTAGGTGAAGAAGTTTTTTGACCACCGGGAACTCCAAGTACTAAATTGTTGAAAATTTAATTTATTATTAGGGAGACTTCTCTGATATCAATGGGTTCACCACGATTAATATTGGACCTGGCCGATTCTGAACGAGGTGTCATAAGACACCACTTGCAGATAAGTTTTACGTGGCTGAAATTCTCAGGAAATTTCGCAGAGAGCTATTTTTGCCACCGTTGAAAATTCGATGTTTGCCGGCTTGGGCATCGAACCTGGGCATACAGCGTGCAAGAAGGTTGAGCAAACCATTGCATTAAATTGTAGCTAATTCAGTCAGAAAATCTACATATGTACGCATGAATCTACGTTTTTAATCTTGTAGGGATTTAAGGTCTATGATGTTCCGTATCAAACACCGACAAAATGATAGTCGATAAAGCAGGGCTTTCTAATCATTTTTCACCAAAGAAAACCTATAAATTATTCTACGGACACCGAAATAACAGCGTGAAAGGGCTTTAATTGACAGATGAAACAATTGAAACATATCGGAATATGTCATATTTCTTCACAGTAGGATGGATATAATATGACACAGACAACCTCGACGGATTCAATTGAGTGCCTTGGGTGCTGAAAAAAAGAAAAAAAAATTATGAAAAATGTCAAAATTTCTAATAAAAACAGTGATGTTTGTTCAATAAAATGATTTTTCCGCGAACAAGTTTAAAACGTGGACCTATCAATCAATATACATTATGGTTGTAACGTTTTGACCTTTTTTTATCTCAAAAATGATTTCCTGTAGCGGGAATGAATGAACTTTTGCCTATTATATGACGTTTGTTATATTTAAATAATAACCATTTGGAAAAATACTTTAAAATGAAAAAAAATTTAACAAAATTATTTCCTGTCATCCGAATGAATGAATTTCTGCCTATTATCAATTATAATAACTTTTTTCCATTTAAATATTGAACAAGTAAAAATAAAAAATCTTAATTGTACAAAAGTCTAAATTATCTAATCGAATTTAGAAATGTGTACGTGCCACATACGGGGCTATATCAAAGTGTGGACCTATCTTTAAAATTTTTGGTGGAACAATTTTATAACTGCAGGGAACCTGAAAAGTCAAATTACGGGTAGTTCCGTCAAACAATGTTAGTAAGAACCTCAAAATACCGAAAATCGGGAGGTACCGATTTTTTGTGGAAAACTTTTGTGGGCGCTGAGAACCTCAAATGTCAAGTAACAGCTAGTTAGGTTAGAAATTGTACCTAAAATCCACAAAATACCGAAAATCGGCAGGTGGCTTTATATGTGGGCTATACCGAAACATGGACCTATATTGACGATTTTTTGTGAAGAAGTTTCGCGACCACGTAGAACCTCAAATTTTAAATTTTTAGCTAAAATCCTCAAAATACCGAAAATCGGGAGGTACCGTTATATCGGGGCTATACCAACACATGGACCTATATTGACGATTTTTGATGGAAAATTTTCGTGGCCACTGATAACCTCAAATATCAAATTATAGCTAGTTCGGTTAAAAATTGTAGCCGAAAATCGGGAAGTACCGTTATATGGGGTGCTATTTTAAAACATGGATATATGCCCATAATTTGTGGAGTATACGTTTGTTCATCACTTGGAACTCTAAATGTCAAATTATAGGAAATTCGGTTTGAAAATGTGACTAAAAACGTCAAAATACATGAAATCGGGCGGTACCGTTGTATGGGGCTATACAACAAAGTGGACCGATATAGACCATCATCGAACTTGACCTGCCTGCAAATAAAAGACGCATCTTCCCAATATGTTAACGTTCTATCCCCATTTTTGTGGATGATAGAGTTATTACCACAGACGGACGGATGGACGGACATGCATAGATCGACTCAGAATTTTACACGGATCAAGAATATATATACTTTATAGGGCCTAAGCTTATTTTCAGTTATATATCTGTTATATAGTGACTTCAAAGGTTTGTCGAAAAAAGTAGACCTATGTCTACAATTTTTGATGGATACATTTCTTGACCACTGTGTATGCCAAATTACATCCAATTCGAGCTGAAAATTTAGATAAAACCTTCAAAATATCTGTCATTGCAGGGTACCGTTATATAAGGGTCATTCCATTGGGAGTCATACCTTTCTAAGTAATTGCACCCACCAACCATTTTGGATAGTCACGTTAAGATTTAGAGCTTTCGGTCCATTATGCCCCCGTAACACATAATATCGCTGTAAATAAATTGTTAGTTTAGAAGGAATTTTATGATTCGCAATGTTTCGGCCAAATCGAATACTCAATTCGCACGTCATCGTCATCTTCACTTGCTATTGTTCTTGTAGCTCTGGTTCCTCCGTATCCTCATTCAAAAATGCTGCAACCCGCACTGGCTATGTCTATTAAGATTCAGGAGACAGATGAGTGGGGTTAGCTGAGCAGGTAAGCAATTGCAGTGTGTCGTGCGGGCCCAATCCACAGGCAGGGAATGTGTTTGGTTTCTTGTCATCAGGCGGCTGCATAGTCCAAATTTTAACTGGACTAAATCCATCTGCGTTTACATTAATAACTGGTGTTCTTCTGCTGCAGTGAACGCGGATGGTCCCAGAGTGCGGCATTAACTCTGTACCTTTGTACCTCTGTACCTTTTAGTGAACATTTGTGGGGAGGTACCCCATGGACGATTTTCTAAGTTTGGACAAAATATTACGAAATCCAAAGTTGAGAAATCGGTTGATCCGTTCGAGAGTTATGGTGGGCAATAAGCGAAATATGTCGAACACATCAGAAACTACCCGTGGTAGCTGACATTTTCTTAGGAAATATGGACTTGCACCTGAAAAAACTTGTAACTTCGTAATTGGGAGAAGCTTATGCAACTAAAATCAAAACGCTTCGAGAGTTGGTCTTAATGGACACTTTTCCGAATGGACCGATATAGTTAGTCTATATTCGACCTACCCAGCAAAATGTTCGATGCCAAAGATGCCATTCAATCATGGGTGCAAGTGATCTGGCATGTCATCTTTTTAGCATCTTCATCGATGAATTTTATATGAGCGTGGACCCCAAAAGGTGCTATTCATTTTTGGATCCAAAGCATTTCATTTACACCAATGCTTTGACATACCATTTTCACCAATGCTTTGGCATGTCATATCCACCAAGGCTATGGTATGTCATTTTCACCAACACTTTGCAATGACATTATTATTACGACGAGAGTTTTAACAACGTTGGTTGTTGTTTCGAGTCTCCGACAACATCAAGCCTTTTTCAATTAATTAATCTTATATATTTAGAAAATTTGCACAGCAAAATGTTCGATGCCAAAGATGCCATTCAATCATGGGTGAAAGTGATGATCGTGGACCCCAAAAGATGATATTCCATTTTGGATCCAAAGCATATCATTTACACCAATACTTTGACATGTCATTTTCACCAATGCTTTGGTATGTCATTTTCATCAACTCTTTGCAATGACATTATCATTACGACGAGAGTTTTAACAACGGTGGTTGTGTTTTCGAGTCTCCGACAACATCTAGCCTATTGTAAATAATTAATCTTATATATTTAGAAATTGTGTATAAATAAAAACACAACGTTCATTCCTATTGGATCAATGAAATGGGTTCAAATGCTGATGAAAAGATCGCATCTTTCACGACTTCCTTTGCATGGGTTCAAATGCTGATGAAAAGATCGGATCTTTTACGACTTCATTTGGACCAATGCAAAAGATGCCATGAAATCGCGTCATCGCACGGAACCCCTTCCTTCAAATTTTGCTGGGTATGTCTAGAAATATTACAATGTGCAAAGTAAGGACCTCCGATAGTTATTTACGCACCATTTTAGTGAAAAATTTTAAACGTATGTGGGGGAAATACCCGAGGGAGTGGACCAAATTGTCTGTAAAAGGATTCATTTTGGTCATATGAAAATGTATATAAACTTGTTAGTGTAAAGTCTGAGGGTACAGAGACAGCTTAAACATTCAAAATTCCTAAGATCAGGCGATATAGCCCATCTGTCTAATTCCGTTCCCCAAAACCCTTGTTTTGGTTGCCAGGCTAAATAAGGTTTTCGAGCTATATGCGATTTATGAACAATAGAAGATTCAAAAACGTCATAGTTTTTCTACAATAAAAATGTCCCCCACTACCCAACATTTTAAAGCAACATTATCACTGAGGTTTACAAAACTGATATTTTTTTTTAATTTCTTGTTTTAGTTGGTATAATTTCGAAATCACTTCCTGCGTTTCGCAACCAATTCCATATCATTTACTGTTGTTTTGTGTAAAATAAGATATTGATATACAACGATTTCCGTTTGCCTATTGATTTATGTATATCCCAACATTAATCTGGTCCATGACAAAATAAATTCCCCAACTGTTGTTTTTATGTGTGTGTTTTTTAAGATTAGCGTCTCTCCCATTATTGGCAAAGTTTTTTCTCCTCCTCTTGTCGTTTCTTTTGCTATTTCCTTTCTTCCTAATGTCGATTGAAGAGTGTGCATTTTTTTTGTTTGTTTCTTTGCTCTTCCGCCGTCAATTTGCGAATTTTTTTGTTGTTGCTTGCCGTAGTGAACGCATTGCGTAATCTCATCAAACTTTTTTTTGCACACTCATACGCATACCCCACACAAACACTCAAGCATCCGTACTGGCATGAAGTACAGTTAGACAGACAATAGTCAAATTTTGGTGAATGGCCAGGCCCAGCAAGGCTAAGCATAGGTTAGGTACAAGGTACTACAGCTCAGTTGCTTCCAAAACGGGCTATATTTATTTGTTAGTTCTAACAATTCGCCTAGCGAAACCATAACCTAAGGTGTTTTTTGGCAAAAAAATCTAAATATAAACATTGTTGGCGGCCCATCCATAAAAACTAGTTCGTACCTATTTCATTGTAGGCATTCTACCAACAATGTGTGTGTGTGTGGTGACAACAATCATTATTAGCCCCAAAACCGGCAGAAGCACCCGAAAAAACGTTGCTCTAGCTGACTTGTTGGCTGGCTGACTGACTAACTGACTGACTGATGAATTCGAAACAAATTTCTCAAAGCATGGTTGTTGTTGTTGTCCAACAATGTTAATGATTGTTCGTACAAACGACATACAATGTTGTCGTCATCATTCTGTTGACGCAGTCGTCCGGTGATCAAGTGAGCACCCAAGCGTTATGTGAGCTGCGAACTTATTCGAGTGCGTGTGCTTCAAAACGTTTGTATTCAAGAGCATTCTTTATCATTTAATTTTTTTTTTTTTTTTGGTTTTTTGTAGTGTTTTTTTGTTGTCACTAACTTATTTACTCTCGGTCTCTCTCTCTTTCTTTATGGGGGCAAATCAGTTGTTTTCCCGTCGAGGGTGTTATAAAAAGGTTGGGAAAATGTAATAAGAAATAAGAGTCATTAACGAATATAATTTTATGCCCTCTATCGTAGTAGAGTTGGGCAATTTCGTTCAATTGAACGATCCGGATCATTATCTCGTTCAATAGACACCGGTAATTTCTTTGACAAAACTGCGTACACTTTATTTTACACGTTGTTTTTTATGATGTTACTCATTCGTCTTTGAACGAGAACAGTGATCCGGATCGTTCAATTGAACGAGATTGCCCAACTCTATATAGTAGTATTAAGGATATACTAACCCCCTGTTTATGAATTTCGAAACGAAAATGCGTGCTCATGAAACACACCCAAACTTTAGTTTTGGAAATATTATTTTCTTTGCTTTTGCTTCAAAACAAAAAACAAATTTAGAAAACACACTCAAATTAGGTAGTTTTTCTTACGCATTCATTTTCTTATCGACACACATAAACAGACCCTAAGTTTGTTTTCCGTTTGTAACACATTGAACTTATCATTTGTATTGTATCGTCAAGTATTGATCTTGATTAGTATACAATTCTGAGTCGATCCAGCCATGTCTATATGTCCGTCTGTTGTTATCACTTTAGCGTTGGTATTAATTGAGCCAGATCGTTATATTTTTACGCCCGAGTAAGATTATCTATCCCCCTATATTCGGTATTTTGAGGATTTTAGTGGGAGGATTTTAATTTGACATTTGAGGTTCTCTAACCAAAATTGTCAATACAGGTCCATGTTTTGATATAGCCTCCATATAACAGTACCTCCCGATTTTATGTATTTTGAGGATTTTTTGTTAGTAATTTGAACCAAAGTAGCTGTAATTTGACATTTATTGTTGACAGTGGTCAAAGAACTTCTGCTCTAAAATTGTTCAACAAATGTCCCTGTTTTGATATTGCCTCCATCCGATTTTTGTATTGTGAGGTATTGTGTAGTCACGAAACTTCTCCTCTAAAAATGTCAACATAGGTCCACGTTTGGGTATAGTTCCCAAAGAACCGCACCACCTTGACTCATATATTTTGTGATTTTTAGTCACATATGCTGACTAATTTGACACTTAGATTTCAAGGGAGTCAACCAACTACTCCACCAAAAATTTTAGACTAAAATCCACGTTTTCGAAAGGCTACCACACGATTTTTGGTACGTTGACGATTTTTATGAATATTTTCGGCACATATTTTTGGTATTAAGGGTTCAAAGCAGTCAACCAACCACCTACACCAACAATTGTGGACATAGGTCCACATTTTGGAATAGCCCTCATGTAACGGTACCGATCGATTTAAGGCATTTTGAAGTTTTTTTATTAAAGAAAACAGAAAACTTGTCTGTCAAAAATTGTGGGCATAGGTCCACGTTGTGGCCCCTATATCAAACTTGGATGTAATTTAGCATTTAGGGATCAAGGTGGTCAGAAAATTTCTCTACAAAAAATTGTAGTAATAGATCCACGTTTTGGTCTAGCCCCTAGAGAACTCCACTACCGGATTTTAGGTATTTTAAAGTTTTTATCCAAATTAGATGTAATTTGGCATTTAGGGTTTAGAGTGACCAGAGAACTCCACTACCGGATTTTAGGTATTTTAAAGTTTTTATCCAAATTAGATGTAATTTGGCATTTAGGGTTTAGAGTGGCCAAAACACTTATCCACCAAAAATTGTGGAGTTGGGTCCATGACTTGGAATAGCCCCCATAGCATACCTCCCGAGTTCAGATATTTTGGAATTTTTAGCTAATCTTTTCCAGCATGATGTTGAGAGATCGCAGGATCATAGTCAGGAACGTCTTTTGGTAGGGAACATTTCGCAGATATTCTTTCCTATTTTAACTGAGGACGGGGTATCGGTTAAAGTTATCTTACAAATCCGAATGATCTTTTCGGGATCTCTAAACGTAAGGGACTATCGAATGCTGCCTTGTAATCGGCCAAAAGATGGTAACTGTTGATCTGCATCTCTTGGGTTATTTCCAGGATTTGCCGCAGGGAAAATATCTGGTATATTTGCCTGATCTGAAGTCGCATTGGAATGACCCTAATTATTTCGTTGACCGTAGGTTGACCGTTCGGACAATATCCCTGACACTATCTATAAGCAATATGGTGCAAGCTTATGCCCCTATAGTTAGATCATATAGTCTTATCTCCTTTTTTGTGGACGAGGTACAGGTTGCTCAGGCTCCAATCGTCGGGTACGCGTTTTTCTTGCCAGATGGTGCTAACTTGCTTAGGCATACATCCTATAAGGGTGTCGCCTCCGGTTTTGAACAGCTCGGCTGTTAAGTCATCGGTTCCTAATACTTTATTGTTCTTCACCCGGTTTATTTATTTTCGGACTTCATTCTTGCTCCTATACATCTCGATTTGCTCACACTCCCGCTTTTACATTCCTCTCTTTTGTCTTACGGAAAAGGCTTTTCTCCTCTCTTTCCCGATGCCTGGTCATACATACCATGGGTGCAGGTCTCTGGTATCCAATTATGAATGTTGCGGCTGTTTGCATGGAGTGGGCAAAACTTAGCCTTGTTCGGAATGTTGTCGGGACGAGGAGTGCTTTGATGAAGCAATTGGGAAAGTTGTGTGGCATATTCGCTGGCTGGCTCCGTGTTGTGTCTGTTCGTATTTTATTTGTCGTCCATCACCACGTTATCAATTTAATTTTTTTTGCCTGGAAACAGCCTTAATGAATGTCGCCATGCTTTAATCCTGTACTGCTAGCTTCCATGTTTTTTTTGCCGCTGCGAACCCTATCAGTCTCATTCCATTGTTAGATATTTCACTGTAGAGACTGAATTTCCCGGCTGTTGGGCCAAAGGTATTCTCCTTTCCAATTTTAAAATTAAATCGTCTAAATAAATGTATTTTATACAATTCTTTTACCCAGAATTCTTTCATCCGACTACTACAAATCCGTAACCAAATTATGATTTATGTCATATAATATTGTTCCAAAAATATCCCATACGGGACGAGGGGACTTCTCTCATATCAATGAGTGCATTCCGATTCATATTAGCTCAATGATATGGGACCTACTGTTTATTGCCGAGTCATATTTGTTCTAGTGGGCCCCCAAAATTAATTTCTGTATTCGTTCCTGCCCTCTTCCATAGTTGTTGTTATTGTAGCAGCATAGAAACCTACGTGAAGCACAGGTTTGATGCTGGGTTGGCAACCGCTGGCCGAAGCACTATGGTTTCGGGTCAATCCGGTACGAAAGAACACGCTGCCGCGGAGGGTATATTAAGTTTGTCATTCCGTTTGCAACTGATCGAAATAATCATTTGCGACCTCATAAAATGTAAAATTCTACGACGATCTAGCCACATCCATCCGTTTGTCCGTCTGTTGAGATCACGCTTTCTTTCGAATGAGTTGAAATAAATTTTGTACACATGTACATATCTGTGGTTTAAGCTTAGAATAAGTTCGAAGATGGGCTATATCGGTCAACTTTTTGGTACAGCTCCCATATCAGTGTACCGCCGATTTCAGGTATTTTGACGTTTTTAGCTACATTTTCAGACCGAATTTGGCATTTACGGATTCTAGAAGTCAAAAAACGTATCCTGTAAACATTGTGTACATAGTTTAAAGGAAAACAAATAAGAAAGTGTCAGTCAACTGTGCTGACGGAGATATAAACTCTGCCGAAGACCAAAAAAAAAAAAAAAAAAAAAAAAAATAAGAACGAAACCAAACACAATAATTATGTCGTATATAATATATATCGATTTTGAATCAAGAGTTTGCTTTAAAATCTGTAGGTAACATAATATAGGGCTGACCTTACCAAAGTCTGCACCAATCGGAAACTCCCTGCCAGAATTATCTTGAAGATTTGCCATTTTGGTTGATGCCGTCAGGGTTTCATGGAACTTTAAGGCCAATATCTCAGGCCAATGCTTATAACATTTGAGTAAAATTTTGTGTCATTTCTGGTTGATGTATAAAGACAAAGTGCTGCCAAGTTTCAATATTTATTTATTCTTCTACCAGAAATGACACAAAACTTTACTCAAACGTTGGATGTGTTTTCAGCTTAAGGACTTGCGGACGGACATGGCTAAATCGACTCCAAACAGTTTGAAACTAATTTCGTCCAAACATACTTGGGATCTAAACCCGTTATTTCGATGAGGCAGGGTAAATGCACCAGTAGTCGGCACTTTAAGGATTCTCGTATCTTTAGCCGTATGTCATTCCGAGTCTAAATATCCAATCAAGTTAAATTTAAGTTGTTATGATTCGTTATTTTGTGTAGTTTTAGATTATATAAACAATTTTTTTGATTATTTCTGTTCAACATGCAAACAATAAAATTTTAGTGAAATACTGCTTTTTCACCAGTAGTCGGCACCATTCCCCAATAGTCGGCATGATATGATCCAGTAGTCGGCATGTTATATTTAAATAAAGAAAAAATGCATACTTTACATTTTTTCTTAAATATTTGAAAGAACTATAGCTTAAGCATTAGTTATTTATACATTTCTAGTTTAGTATATACGTTTCTATTGATTTTACTTCAAAAAATAAGGAAATTAAAACATATTGTTTAAATAAATTAGGTCGTACCAATAGTCGGCATTATATGACCCAGTTGTCGGCACCCCACAACGTACGTACTTCAAATCATGGCTAATATTGCTTTAAATCGCTAAAGTTCCTTTCAAATTGAAACAATTTTTTTATTAATTAGCCTTTAAAGTATTTCTTTAGTATTTTTTATAATTTTTAGCTAAAAGTAATCGATAAAAACCAATGTTTATAACCCCATGCCGACTTCAGGCAAATTTTATATTTTTTTGTCCCTAAAGTCGGCATCAGCAAAAATTGCACAATTATAAATATTTTTAAAAAATTTCTTTTCCTAAAGTGTTCTTTTAACTGTTCTCTACCTTTATAACAAAAATGTTGTGGAAAATTTCTTTATTTTAATATAATTACAGAGCTTATAAGGTTAACATCTCCACAATTTTTTTCTTAAGAAAAATGCATTTTCGGTTGTGGTGAAAACTCTTCACTGACAAAAACTTAAATTTCGATATAAAAATTGGTCCTAGCTCAATGAAATTTTATATAAAGTTAGCTGACAATATTGTTAAAGTATTTTTAAGATTATTTTCCTATTTTGTTTTCTTAATTTTCAATTATTTGAGTTCAAATTCAAAAGGTGCCGACTACTGGTACATGCCGACATTAGGTGCACTTACCCCACATATTTGGTCGTATCAAAGTGTATATACATACCCTTTCTAGCCTAAAGGCGGAGGGTAGAACTAATTATTCCATATTAGCTCAGAATATTTCATGGTGGAGGGTATAAAAAGTTCGTCTCGGTCGAATTTAACGTTTATTTACTGCAGAGTGAGGCAGAGAACATTTTTGGGTCTCTCTTGTGCTCTCAATGAGCGTAAATTTGTTGTTGTTCACAACGTGTTAGCATCTACAAAGGCTGTGAGCGATAACAAATTTACGCTCACTTAGAGCACATGGGCTCTCTTGTGAGTCACAATGCCTCCTCCTGATTTACTGGTTAATGTAGTTATAGGCGAACGCACGGCTCAAATTTTCACACTACCTTTAAATGGTGTCAAAGGCAGCTCCTCCGTGACACCACTAGGAGGACAGTTTCCACTTGAGATGAAAGAGGAACCAAGATAAGTCTTGGGCTTTGCCATGTTAAAGCCGGTCAGGGACGTTGTTGGTATCTTTCATATCCTAAGTCACCCATGTTTTGATTTTTGTCGCAGGCAGGAACCACTGTGCACCGTTTCGTTTGGGGTACTTTAAACCATAGCCGACCAAGAAGAGCGAGCGCTTAAATTGTTTATGTGTGGGTAAAATTACACTCCCAGCAAACCAATCGTACCGATATCGTAACGAAATCGGAACAAATTTCGGACGTTACTTCCGATATCTGATCCGAAATCGTAACGATATCTTAACGAAAGTTGTATGAAGTGGTTGACATAATTTCGGAACGAAATGTCGGAGCGAAATCGGATCGATTTCGGTCAGAATTCGCAACGAAATCGGAAGAAAATCCTTGGGAAATTCGGAATTCGAATTTCTTCCTCCGAATTTTCGTACAGATTTCTGAACGATTTCGGAATAATGTCGTATGAAAATCTGAGGTACCTTCCGAACTTTCGTAAAGGTTTCTGAACAATTTTGGAATAATTTCGTATGATTATCGAAGGAAAAAGTTTTTCTCTGATGCCTCTTTTTTATTGATTTTTTTTTTATTGGAAGATTATAATTTCAAAGATATCTAATGATTTTCACTGTTGTTATCGTTTTGTAGTTATAGTAGAACAATGTAAACTTTGTGTACGAATATGTTGAGTCTATCAGCACTAGCTTTAATTATTATATGTTGCACTTATATTTAAAATATTAAAAAAATGTATATGCGAATTTTATAACCAACCATTTTGTTTTTCGACAACAAACTAAAATGTTACTTGTTAGATATATACAAAAGGTGGTTGTTGTGCGAAGGGAAAATTGTTTCCGACATATCGATCCGAATTCGTAACGAAATCGGAAGAAAAACATTAGCAAATTCGAAGGGAAATTTACTTCCGACATTTTCTCCGAAATCGGAACGAAATCTGAACAAATTCCCCTACGAAAAATCGTATAGAAATCGATACGAAATCTGAACGATTTTGCTTCCGAAATTGTTTCTATATGTCGGACATCCGACATTTGGTTTGCTGGGCTGACAGAACAGAACAGGGTGATGATTTTCATATTGAGTATGAAATGAAAAACACAGGAAAAAAGTTGCCACTGCGTGTTAGCGTTCAGAGCCAAACATAGTGGTGGGTGTGTGGGTTCGAATCGTAGGCTTTCCTTTTTCATTTGCATTATAGATCATAAAAAGCTAGATTAATAAATTAAAAAAAAATTAATACTAAAAATTATCTTCGCCTAAAAAGTCAAAATTTTCAAATAGAAAAAATATATTGTTGGCGCGTTCGCTTTGTATGACTAAAATTAAAAATAATATACAGTGAATCACAGTCAAAAGTATCCACTTCAGTTTCTTTTATTAAAACTGCGATTGCTAAGAGTTAATTAATGATAGCGATTTCGTTCTTTTTTATATTTTTACATTAGGGTCTTAACTTAAATATAATATAAAATAAAATTAACGAAATTCGGGTAAATTTAGATAAAAAAAATAAAAATTGTTAAACAACATCGATTTCTACCTCACAGTGAAAATTATCCACTCATATTATTTTTTCGCACATTTCCCATCATTAAATGATATTTTGTATGCGTATTATAATGACGCCTAAGGTAAGATGGATATACATTTTTTATTGTTGCATTGCAGACGAGGCATTCTGCGTCATTAAAAATATTACCTCTGTTCCTTTACGTGCAAGAATCTTCAAGTTTTACCACTTTTTACTCGAAAAGCGTTCCTTTACTTCAGACACCATACAATTCATATGGGGGTAGTTTACAACTTTTGCTACTTTTGCCGGTTTTACCACTTTAAAAAGTAAAGGAACAGACCAATTAATACAAAACAAAAAATCATTTTCAAATTCTTCCCTCCACATATTTGCTGTACAACTGCAGAATCTTTTCAGTGTACCCAAAACAAGCAAATAAAGCGGCATCAACCTGCTTGCATGGCATTCAGTACAAAACTGAAGTAAAAAAAATCAAAACATTTGCTCTCTTACTTTGCGTTCGGGTCGCGTGTGTGTGATTTGCCGAAAAAACTTCGTAACCATATCAATACCAACGAACGGGTTTGCTTTAAACACGTATCTTTATCGTGTTGAAGGCAGAAGTATCAATAGTTTTTTTATTGTTCTTCTTGCATTATTATTTCATACAATTCCCATAATACCCTCGTTTGTCTAAAAATAAACACTAAAACAAACATTAGATTTGCTTTTAAATTAATACAAGCTATAAAACGTTATAATTTTAGTTGTTTTTGTTTAATTATGTTTCTATTGTTGTTGCTATTCCATACACTCTTTGCCATGCGGATAATGTGAATGGCTTTTGTGGGCTACGACAGTGTCTACGAGGTACTGTGGTATTAAAAAGTTGAAATGACATTGCTGGAATAAATAAAAAAATTAAATAGAAAATTTAACAAATGTTACTGTTACCAAAAAAAAAAAAACGAATATAAAAGGGAGCGATAGATCTTAGCTGCTAGTGCTTTTTTATAATTTTTAATTGTAATAAATATTTTTAAAACAAAAAATTTATAAAATAAATATAAAGAGAATGATGTACTTAACACCCGGAAATTTGAAATTTGAATATTACAAACTCTGATATAAGAGTTTATTCACATAATTGAGTATTTTTTTGTTGTCTCTAAAGTTGTAGATATTGCCAAAATTTCCCTTTTCTTATTCATAAATTTCCACACGAATATAATGAAAATAAAACATGTGACGCTAAATTATTTCATTTCTGCACAGTTAAATGTCTGTCGGGAGGTTGGTACATTTCGTTTTTTTTTTTGGTAGTAATGAAAATAAATAGAAAACATATGGCTGAAATTGGGTCAAAAACATGAATGAGCAACAATTTGTTGTTGTCCAAAATGACAATAACAACAGCATTTAAATTCTACCCAACACCGCCACTAACACCTCGACGGCCACCAACACCATCCTATTCATGGATAATAATCATGATAAATTTCTAAATGGGCGGTTTAATGAAATGTCTTCTTCTTCTTTTTCTTCTTCTTAGATTGTGGCAAATTTCCGGCTTGCCATTTCTATTCACATCTGCTGTTTTTTCTCTTTTTTTTTTTTTGGAATGCCTCGCCAAAAAATAAACTTGTAATTAATTATTTTTTATTTTTCTTGCTGTTGTTGGTGTCGGATTTTCTTTCATTCCGTTTTGGCAAACAAAATATGACCACTAATATCGTAAATTTCAAGTAATTTGCCAATATTTGGACTTTTCTTGTGTTTTAAAAGAAATTTTCTATGGCACTTTGTTAGAATTATGTGCGAAATGTTTGCCAAGAAATTTATTTATTTAGGTTAGCTGCTGAAGGCATAAATTTGTGAATAATTAAACGGTTTTATGTGAGAGCAATGTAGGAAGAGTAGTGGAGGGGTAGAGAAAGGGATTTAAAATTATAGTCCATAATAATTATCATAGAAAATCTTCCGTCTAAAGCCATAAATGTGATATGGCTTAAATAGGTCAAGAGTTTTATTATAGGTGGCGGTGAAATATTGGCTTCAACGGTTTAAATTGTATAATTTAAATCATAAGCTAATATTGTTCAAACGTAAGCTTTGGGATTTCTGTTTGGGCAATTTAAACAAAATATACTTAACCATATATTTGTTTTTAATATTTAGGATAATTGTTATGATCAGTTATCTTAGGAATAACTTGATTTATATTTGCACCGTTATATGGGGCTAGTTCAAAACATGGACAGACAGTGCTGCTCAAAACGTTTGCAACTCAGATTCCTATTTCCCATTTAATCTAGTTTTAGGGACATTTTTAATTTTTGAAAGTTTGTATAAAATAATTTTTTCCGAAATCTGAATATATTTAGATTTTCCTGAAATACATAGGCTAGATGGACATTCGATGGCCTATCCAGAAAAAATATCCCGTCGACGAACCCCTCCCCATTGTTTGGTGGGGCCCCCAAAGCTATTACCCTTTAGCAGCTTTCGCAGTGGGTATATAAAATATGTTGTTTCCAAAATCCGAATATATTTAGATTTTCCGGAAATACATAGGCTAGATGGGCATTCGATGACCTTACTTACTTAGATGGCTTTTATTCTAAACAGAACTTCTTGTTCCATAAGCCGAACTAAGAATAGATTTCCAAACGCACCGATCTTTTCCCTTACTTCTCCAATTTTGGACGCCATGTTTTGTGATATCTTCTTCAACTTGGTCTTTCCATCGGAGTTTTGGCCTTCCCTTGGGGCGAATACGGTCGAGTGGCTCGTATTCAAATGCCTTTTTGGAGGGGCCAACTCTATCCATCCTGCTGACATGGCCAAACCAACGCAATCGTTGTAGTTCCATACGTTTTATTATATGGATATCTAGTCCGGTCAAAATAGACATGCGTATAAGGGGGAAATAGCAAAAATTCCCACAAAGCTGAATTTTGGTGGAGAGCTAGGGTTGGCCATTAGAAGCAACGTCCTAAAAGTCCCCATCTATCCCATGTGTGCAAAACAAGATATTCGGGGTCAAAGGTCATTTTTGGGGGCATTATTCAGTTTTTTTAATTTTTCTCAAAAACAGTAAGACTTAGCAAAAGCCGGCTAAAGTAAAAGTTGTAGATTCAATAATTGTCTACAAGAGTGGTCTTTATGATTCTTAAACAAGACTTACCATTTTCGAGATATCGCGATCAAAATGTCAAATAAAAAATTAGTCGCGTAAGTACATTGTGAGGCGAACCGGTTAAAGTAACGACACTATGTGTTAGATACTTCCGTAAGCTTTCAAACGATATCCACTTTGCAGTAATCGGTTCAGTATAACCGGGTCTAACCCGGTTTTTAAATTTGGCCTTTCTGGTCGAATAACCGCCAAACGGATCCGCAACCGTTGAAAATTATACATTTCCGTAATCAGCGCAACAATCCCTACCTTCGGACAAAACTTAAAAAAAATCGGAGAGTTTTCGTTGGGGTCGTTCCCGTTGGGCTTTCGATTATACATGTGGGTTAAATGGGCTATTTTTACATAAAATGATTCCAACATTGAATAACTCTACTAAACACGCTCTTCAAGAAAATATATATTTTTTTGGGGGACAGACCCGATTACTTCGCTTATTTTAGCCGGTTTGTCTGAATATGTGCTTATTTCCCTTATAAGTGCATAAAAATCATATGTTTTTTAGAACAGCTATATCTCAAGAATGGTTCCTTCTAGGAAAAAAATTATAAAGTTCAAACTTGTAGATAATTTTTCTGTCTACAATATTCACTTTAGTCACTTTTTGATTAGATCAACCGTTTTCAAAAAATAAATCCGAAACCCTAAAAACCCTTAAAATTTGACCTTTGACCCCGAATAATTTTTTTTGCACACATGGGATCGATGGGGACTTTTAGGACATTGCGTCTAATGGCAAACCCTAGCTCTCCACCAAAATTCAGCTCTGTGGGAATTTTTGCTATTTCAATGTCTATTTTGACCGGACTAATCGGTCGGCTGGTATAGCTCGTGGTTCATACGACGTCGGTATTCACGCATATTGGTCCATAAATCTTTAGAAGAATTTTTCTCTCAAACACACCAAGTTCTGCCTCATCTACTTTCGCAAGTACCCATGCTTCAGATCCATACATAAGAACGGGTAGTATCAGTGTCCGGTAAAGTGTAAGTTTTGTTTGACGAGAGGTGGTTTTGCTTTTAAACTGTTTATTTAGACCAAAGTAGCATCTGTTGGCCAATATTATTCTTATCTTTATTTCAAGGGTTATATTGTTGGTTTTATTTATGGCGGTGCCGAGGTAGATAAAGTCATTTACTATCTCAAATTTATAATTATCAACATCCACGCTATCTGTATCAGTTACAGTTGTATCAGATTCCCTTGGTCATCTTTGCAGGAGAATGTGCCTGCACCATATCCTTCAGTCTGGTGTTTTACACTCTGGTAAAATTTTCGGACTTCATTCTGACTCCTGAACATCTCGAGTTTCTCACGCTCACGTTTTTCTTGCTCCTTCTTTTTTCTCCTGAAAATACGCTTTTCCTCTCTCCTCTTCTCCCGATAAGTTTCTTAGTTTCCAAAATCTGAATATATTTAGATATTCCTGAAATACATAGGCTACATGGACATTCGATGCCCTATCCAGAAAAAATATCCCGTCCACGAACCCCTCCAATTGTTTGGAGGGGGCCCCAAAATAATTACCCTTTAGCAGCTTTCGTAGTGGGTATATAAAATATTTTTTTTTTTTTCAAAATCTGAATATTTTTAAATTTTCCTGAAATACATAGGCTTGATGGACATTCGATGCCATATCCAGAAAAAATATCCCATCCCCAAAGTAATTACCCTTTAACAGCTTTGGTCGTTGGTACTTTTGTTAGAAATTTACACATATCGTCTGCAAAAATGCCAGAAGACGAAACCCACACGCAAATCGAAATTCGTTTTTTTGATGGGATCTGAAACATAAAGTTAAAATACATGCTGCGTCAAAATTTCAAGCTTCTACGTTCAAAAACCACTATCTTATTCATGAAATGACATTTCGGAAAATGGGATAATATTGCAGATTTTGTTGTAATGACGGATCCCAAAACCAAGCGTTTCCGCTGTTTTGGTTTCATTTATTACTCCCATTCATATAGGATTGATAATATCCCGAATACTCGCCCTCATTTTTCATTTAATTACGTTTTTTGCTTCTCCTGTAAAGTTTTGATTTTGTGGGTTACGTCTTTGGGCATTTATGGTGACGATATATAATTATTTAAACTTTTAAACAAATCTCATTTATATAATTAAACTGTATACTAAATACACTTCAATTAAATTTTGTCATTAAATTCCAATTTCAATTAAGCCTCAGCAGTGCTCTGTTAAGTCGTTAACAGAGATCTGTTAATCCTTTAACCGTACAATGTTTAGGGTTCGTGTCTTTGCTAAAATTAAATTTTCCAATTTAAAATCCAATTTTTCTTCACATACATTCTCAGTCGGAGTGGAAAAAGTGATTCGACAATTGTGATTTTTGTTAGGCGAGTGGTGTTGTTTTAACTACCTATAGATCTAAGCATATTGTTGGCCAATATTAATCGTATACCCTTTTATTTATTCTACACGCACACAACTACAACTATTTTTGTCAGAAACTGATCTATATTCTGGATTCATTTCAACTTTAATGTTTGATGATTTTATGTTTTTTTCTTGAATTTCCTGTTTCATTTTCATACGTGGCTCATTATCGCTCGATTTGCAGATTATAAGAAAGAAAAATAATGAAGAAGAGAGCGACAAAAAATATTGTAGGAAAAAAATTGACAAATCGGGACAAACATTTTTTGTTTGCGGAAAGATTCTTGCATATGAAAAACTATGAATATGTGATACCCGTTCAACATATCTATTAGAAGCTCAGAAAATTGTAGAAATTAATTTATTTATAAAAGCTGAGTTTGGAATTTTTTCATAGAACTTCGTAAAAAAGTATCCTAATATATATTGTAACAATAGTTGTGTTTACGTGGACTAATTCTGAAATTTTGCCATCTTTACAATTTTTAGCCCAAAACCAGTCCCGATTGCCAAAAACAGATGCAAAATTTAAGAGCAAAAAATACGGTCGTTCTCTTTTGCTTCTACATACTATATATATAATATTTGCTGGGAAATAATTGGCATAAACGAATGTTGATTTGAAAAAAATTTTAAATTGGCTTTCTGAAGGGTTTATTCTTCCACACTATAAAATAAAAATGCATTATAGAACAGATTGCTTATTTGCGGCTTTTATTATAGAAAACTTTGGAAAGGAAGCTGCATTTATTGTATGTTGTTGGACTTTTAATAGAACATTTTGAATCTAAAGATATAAAATAAAAACTTTAACTTTGTTCTTATTTCACATTTCTCGTTAAATCCTCCCAGGTTTCCTTCAAACATTCTTTAAAATATTATGCAAAATGTTTTGCAAATCAATGACAAATAAGTTTTTTTACAATTATGAATTAGAGTCTAAATATTATTCTGTCTTTCAAAGCAACAAACAAAATAGTTATCAGACATGGTTTATAACAATACTGGATTTTATAGCAAGTTTATGTTAAAATATGTTAAACAGTCAAGTTAATTTATGGCCATAGGGGCTTAAACTTAAATCGATTGAATGCTAAACACATAAAAAAGAAAAGACAAAAAGTCTACAGTTATGCACGGTTGCAACGAACATACATACATATGAAGAATGCATACAAACAAAGATTGAGATTGAATTTCATTATTTCCATGCGTGTTCGCATATGCATCATTTCGTCATCGATTTCTAATAGTAACACCTCAGGCAGAATGGGCCAATTGAGTGTCGCGTCAACTTTCATCAATTTTTTCCAACAGACATAATTTTTCTACAGAAGTTTTATTTTGTTATAAATAATAACTTTTTATGACTAGTGTTCGTCATAACCATGTGTGACTGTACCGACAACACCAACCTTTTTTTTCTGTAGAAAATGTCCAAACAAATCTCGTTAGAGAGAAAAAAATCGTTGACTGTTTATTATTATGGGAGGCTGGATATTTTTTTATTTCATACACACGTTAGAGGCAGTGTGACATTATGGCTAAACGACAAGATTTTTATTTTAAATAATTTATTTGAAATTTTTGTATAATTAATGTTTTCTTTAACCGAATGTTTTTTATTATTATATAGACATTAAAATTCAAAACAATTTAAATTAATTACAGAAAATGTGCAAGTGGGTAGCAAATGTCGTATGCGTGTATTTACAGGGACGGATAAATAATAATACCTAAGAACTAACATGTTTAGATATAGAGAAGTTTTTAATAAAGATAGCCTTAGTTGCTAGTGCTATTTTTATTTTAATTTCAATTTTTTAGTGTAGCAAATATTTCAAATAAATAAACAACAAAAGCGTTGAGTTCGGTCAGATCAAACATTTTATACCCTCCACCATGACATATTCTGAATAAATATGAAATAAACAGTCTTCATTCTGTTACGAAAGTACAAATGCCCACAATTTTAGATGGATGAGATTTTTTACCACTGGGAACCCCATTCATGGAGGCTACACAACCACGACAAAGTCCCAGTCCACAGCTTTTGGCGGAGAAGTTTGTTCACCACTCGGAATCGTAAATACCAAAGTACAGTCAATTTGCTAAATTAAAGCAAATTCGTTCTGAAAATATATCTAAAACGTCAAGATACGGCGGTACCTTATGTTTTGGTATAGCTACCATATACCAAAACATGGATTTATGTACACAATTTTTTTCCAAATCATGATTAATTCGGGCTGAGAATGTGGCTAATCAGCCAAAATACCTCATATCGGACGACACACTTACATGGGCGCTATACCAAAACGTGGACCGATACAGCTCATCTTAGAACTTGACATGACTACAAACAAAAGACCAATCTTGGTTCTGGTTCCTCTGTAACTGTAATTTGCTCCTCTTTATCCAGACTCAAGAATTCTGCAACCTGGACTTGCTGCGTCCACAAAGAATCAGGAGACATGTGAGTGGGGGGATCGGACCCAATAGGAATTGAGGTGGATGTATCGTACGGATATTAACTGTGATCGTGTTTGCTTTGGCAGCTGGCATTTTTCTGCTGCGATTGTTGGAGGTGATCTCCAAGTACGACATTCACACTGTATCTCCGTACTACCTGCTCGACTGTATCTGTGTTAAAACTATCCAAGCATGTCTGATAGGCTCGAGAAGTCCAATGGTACAAACGAGAACCACCAGAGAGAACCTAACATTAGCCTTCTTTTGAAAGGTCATAATCGTCTGGTCCTGGAGGACTTTAATGCGCATCATGAGATGTGGCATTCGGCACTCGGAAACGACCAGAGAGGTACAGCGCTGGCTGAGCAAATTGACAGCTCTACGTTTTGCACGGTCAATGAGGACACCCCTACCAGAATAAGAGGAGAGTATCACAGCACTACGGTGGCAGTGCACGCAGAAGGTCGTGGGTTCGATTCTCCGGCCAGGCAACATCAAAATTTTCAACGGTGGCAAAATACCCCTCAGTAATGTTGGCGACATTTCCTGAGTATCATGTAAAACTTCTCTATAAAGTGGTGTCGTAAGACACGCCGTTCGGACTCGGCGATAAACAGTAGGTCCCATATCATTGAGCTAATATGAATCGGGGTGCACTCATTGATATGAGAGAAGTCTCCTTTGTCCCATCTGGGATGTTTGTGGAACAATTATTATTATTATCACAGCTCGCCAGACATAACCATCGTGTCACCTGGTCTGACAAATGACGTTACCTGGCAACCCGTTGCCTTGGATCAGACCATCTCCCCATAATTGTCTCCATTAGCAGACCACCCGATTTTATTATTTCATTATCTCTGAACGCCGCACATTCGTCAATCAGAAGAAAGTTGATTGGCCGGGTTTCAGAGAGTTCACCAATTACCGCTTCAGAGAACTGCCCAATTCTTCTGATGTTCGGGTAGCGGAAAGGACGTTCCAAAACATCATCAGTGCTGCAGCCGCTCGCCATATCCCTGCTGATCGAAAACCCGAAGTAAGACCAAACTTCCCTGCAGAGGCGACGGGAGTATCAAATGAGCGTGATGAGCTTCGTCGAACCAACCCCAATGACCCCAGAGTCAGGGAGCTGACACTGGAAGTTAACAGGCTGGTCGGCGAGCATAAGCGGAACAAGTGGTTAAATCATCTGAAGAGTTGCAACATTGAAGCCGGTATAGGTGAATTGTGGGCAACGGTTAAGTTACTCTCGAACCCTGGAAGATAGGACCTCAGTCACGTTTGCCGTTACGCTGACTGACCCGAAAAGGTGCGCAAGTTATTTCAATCGACAGTTTGTCGAGCACCCCGAGAGTGACAGGGCGAAGAGAAGAGCATTACGTCGCATCAGATCTCTTCCTGCCGAGGAGGAACCACCACAGTTTACAATGGATGATGTTGCCAATTCCACCAGGAACGCTAAATCATCCAAAGCGTTGGGGCCTGATGGAATCTCCATGGTAATGCCGAAGCAGCTGGATGAGCCGGGAGTGGAGTATCTCACTAAAGTTCTCAACTTGTCGCTATCCACCGTCAGTGTTCCCGAAGTCTGGAAAATGGGCTGGCAAAGATGCCAGCAAAAGTGAATCGTACAGACTGATTTCGCTTTTGTCGCCCGTAGCAAAGACCCTTGAGGTCTTAGTCCTCCCCAGTATCAGAAATAGCTATCAAGTTGCCGATCATCAGCATGGATTCCGTAAGCACAACACGACAACTGCGCTGCACGCCATTACCACACATACTCGTATTTGTCAAGGACTCTACCAGAGACGGCAGCGCTTGATTTATCAAAAGCCTTTGATACAGTCAGGCATTCCACGCTGTATGAGAACATTAAGCAAACAACCCTCCGGCCAAGCTTGAAACGTTGGATAGTCAATTATATGTGTGGACGCCAGTGGAATTCAGGAATAAGAAGTCCAAGCCCCGTAGAGTGAAACAGGGAGTTCCCCAAGGTGGTGTGATATCTCCGGAACTGTATAACCTCTACCTCTCCTGTATTCCGCCCCCTTCAGACGGCATCGAGATAGTAACGTATGCGGATAATTACATGATCCTGGCGTCAGGTACCTATCCTAATAACATCTGTGAGAGACTGAACAACTATTTAAACGATCTTACCACCTTTTTCCATTCGAGGAATATGTAGATATCCGCCACTAAATATACACCCACTCTGTTCACCACATGGACAGCGTTTGGACGTGAGTTGAATGTCGTGGTCGACGGTAGCAGAATTCCGACCACAAACTGTCCTAAAATTTTAGGGGTCACATTCTACACTACATTCACGTCGTGCGCACACGCCATACCTATCTGCGACAAACTGAAAAGTAGGAACAAGGTCCTCAAGTCCCTAGCTGGCAGCACTTGGGGTGCAGATAAAGAAACCTTGTTGACCACATATAACGCGATAGTTCGGTTTGTGGTAAGCTATGCGGCTCCAGTCTGGTCCCCGAGATTATGTGATACGAATTGGAAAAAGATTCAAACTTGCCAGAATGCCGCCCTGAGAACAGCAACAGGGTGCCTCCTCAAATCTTCAGTGGACCATCTATATGAGGAGCAAATATTCTCCCAGTGAATCAACACAATGAGATGCTTTCGTTGCAGTACCTGCTTGAATGTTACCGTGTGAGCCATCCCAATCACCATCTTGTGGGTAGGCCTGAAACATTCAGGCAGATCAGGAAGGATATCCATGCTCTAGAGGGAGAGTTGCAACGATACAGTGAATCAACACAATGAGATGCTTTCGTTGCAGTACATGCTTGGATGTTACCGTGTGAACCATCCCAATCACCATCTTGTGGGTAGTCCTGACATATTCAGGCAGATCAGGAAGGATATCCATGCTCTAGAGGGAGAGTTGCAACGATACAGGAGAGAACCCCTAAATCAACTAGCATATCAAGCAGGTTTGAATAGCATTCACACGGACGCAGTTGCCAAGGCCTTAAGCAATTATAGTGTGGATAAAGTACTCGGAGTACATCCCCATCTATCGCAGCTGAGAAGCGTCAGCAGCCACGACAAACCAGAGTAGTTTTGGCTCAACTACGCTCGGGATATTGCAGTCGCCTAAATTCTTATTGGTCGGAAATCGATGGCGCCGTGCAAGACATCTGCCTAGTATGCGGCATGGGGCACAGAACACCTTTTCAACTGCCCCGCCAAACCTACCCATCTAACTCCAGTGAATCTGTGGCTACATCCCAGAGCCAGATTGAACAGAGAAACGAACATACAAACATAATAAAAAAACACTGTTACAACAACAACAACAGGTTGTGGTGTAAGATGCTGCTTTTGTTGTTGTTGAGGAGACTGCGGAGGCAGCAACATAACTCCTATCGCAGTACTGCTATAGGCGACTAAGACCTGAATAGCTTCGGATCCCCTACATAAATTACATTTCTCCGAAATTGACAATTGGTGGATGCGCATCTGGCAACGGAACAGATCGGAGCAGGCATTCCGATATATTTTGCCGCTAACAAAAACACAAACGGAGGATCGTAGATTCCTCTGGGTCGGTCCGGTGAATAGAACCGGCCGCTGTGGGACTGAGAAACATTGTGTTTTATTTTGATATCTAGACTAGAGATGGCCGAGTGTTACGATAACAACAACATTTTTTTTGTACTTAGTCGTAACTAAAGTGCTTATATGTTTATGTGCTTAGTTGTTATTGTTTTTGGTGTCAAGATTGTGACACGCGCCCATCTCTTGTTTCGACTGTCCTTGACTATTTCCTTACGGTAAAAGGCGTAAAGTTTGGTAAGACCGATCTTAACGCCGTCATTTGTGACAGGTTTATTCACGTTATATGTGAGTTAAGCTTGAACCCCTGTATTTAAGAGTAGGTTAACGAGGAACTGATGACTGAGATTTCAAATTTCAATCACAAACGATAAATATAAGTAATATTTTAAAAATTCTTCTATATCACTAGAAAAGTAGATTGTAAATATGTTTCTAATTTATATTGTTTTGCTTATATTTTCAGGTATGTAATATTAATCTATAAAATAATTTGGAAATTTGAATTTGAGTCATATTCCATGTGACAGGTAGGTAAGTAAGTGCCGCGATTAATTCACAATAACGATAACTTCGACAGCGTGGGTGACATTAGCTGACCTTATTGTGGCACCTCATAACTGCTTAATATGTGGATCCAAATTCGTTTAGAAAATTTGAGTGATATAAGTGAAATTTGAAATCCAATTTTAGATTTCTCAAATCCTACAATGAGTAACGGTCTAGAAAATTATTTTAAAAAAAGTTCACAATTGGCTCAGTACAAGTATGTATATGTAAAAAATCCGACTAAGCCTTCTAATATCGTCTGTTGTTAACTCAAAATGAAACACAACACTCAAAGTTATGACCTTGAATAACTGGAAGTCCAAAACGATATAACTTTGTCATGACTTAAAACCAAAAAAAAAAAAAAACAAATAAAATAAAATAAAAAATAAACTCCAAAAACACATAATCTCTTTTTTGTTTAATTCTTCTATTATTGTTAATGGTTGTTAGATTTTTTTCTCACATTTTTTTGCAAATGCCACCAGCTTTTAGGAAATAATAAAATATAATGCAAAACTTGCTGGTGCGCATGCGATCATGTTGATGATGATGATGCCGAATGCAAGGAAAAGAGTCAAATATGACGAATCATTCAATGTTGGACGGGGTTATCGTTTTGGGAGTACTCCAAAAACCAAATGGTTGAGAAATATTTATTTATTTATTTAATATTATTATTATTATTATTATTATTATTATTATTATTATTATTATTATTATTATTATTATTATTATTATTATTATTATTATTATTATTACTATTATTATTATTATTATTATTATTATTATTATTACTATTATTATTATTATTATTATTATTATTATTATTATTATTATTATTATTACTATTATTATTATTATTATTATTATTATTATTACTATTATTATTATTATTATTATTATTATTATTATTATTATTATTATTATTATTATTATTATTATTATTATTATTATTATTATTATTACTATTATTATTATTATTATTATTATTATTATTATTATTATTATTATTATTATTATTATTATTATTATTATTATTATTATTATTATTATTATTATTATTATTATTATTATTATTATTATTATTATTATTATTATTATTATTATTATTATTATTATTACTATTATTATTATTATTATTATTATTATTATTATTATTATTATTATTATTATTATTATTATTATTATTATTATTACTATTATTATTATTATTATTATTATTATTATTATTATTATTATTATTATTATTATTATTATTATTATTATTATTATTATTATTATTATTATTATTATTATTATTATTATTATTATTATTATTATTATTATTATTATTATTATTATTATTATTATTATTATTATTATTATTATTATTATTATTATTATTATTATTATTATTATTATTATTATTATTATTATTATTATTATTATTATTATTATTATTATACACTGTGCAACACGAAAACTATTTACCATATTCTGACACCACAGCGGGATAGATGACCAAAAATAACAAGACACGTGTCCCGGCGTTTTTCCCTGTCACTTGAACTTTCGCGGTTATGGGCCCCAAAAGACCTGCGGCCTTGATGTCAAAAGGGATCATATTGTCATGCATATATCATTTAAACCGCCAAGAATTTGGGTTTACTTGTAGAAGAAAAGTTGTAGCTCTCGTCTAAAAGAATAATAATTGTGAACACATAAAATCCATTCAACCTCACCTTCAAGGTCAAAATCGGCAAGATCAAATTTCCCTTTTAATTTTTTTCGGATTTTGGTCTACAGATGTCAAACCGATCATAATTGAAGTAAACAACCAACCAGAAAAATGTACGTTAGATCTTTGTAAACAACTTCCTAGAACATACGAACTCTGTAGAAATGGTTCTTTATGGTCAAAATAGCAAATCAAATGCGATTTGTATACTCTTTTCTCGGTTCCTGCTCGATAGATACTAAACCGTTCAAAGTTAAAGAAAACAATGGACCAAAATAATGTAGTATAGTTATCAGCCAACAACATTCTGGAACATACGAAACGTCTATGACGGGTTCTTAAATGTGAAAATAGCCAACAACTTTTAAAAATATTCGATTTTTATACTTTTCTCCGATTCCGGTCCACAGATGCCAAACCGACCAAAAATTGAAGATACAGTCAACTACAAAAATGTACCTAAGATTTCAATAAACAACTTTCTAGTACATAAAAATATTCTAGGAACGGTTGTTCAAGCTCAAAATTCGATTATGTTAGATCATTCTTTCCTGTTCAGGTTCGTAAATAACAAAACTTTCAAATTTCCTTGAGTTTTTGAACAATTGTTATTTCCAGACCTGAGCTTGGGAAAACGTTGAAAATAATTTAATTTTTTGTGAATTTCAGCTTGAAGGACAGTTCCTAGAATCTTGTTATGTTGTAGAAAATTGTTTATTGAAACCTTAGGTACACTTTTGACATCAAGGCCTCAAGTCTCTCAAGTGGGGGCCCATAACGGCGAAAGTTGAAGTGATAGGGAAAAGCGCAGGGACCGTATCTTCTTATTTTTGGTCTTCTATCACGCTGCGATGTCAGAATATGGTTAATAAATCATGACTCAAAAAATTACACACAGTGTTATTATTATTATTATTATTATTATTATTATTATTATTATTATTATTATTATTATTATTATTATTATTATTATTATTATTATTATTATTATTATTATTATTATTATTATTATTATTATTATTATTATTATTATTATGTAATATTATTATTATTATTTTGGTTATGATTGAATTATCACCTAATTAGATAGATATTCATGTTTGGTAGAAAAACAAAAATATGGCATCTCTCCAACTGCATAAAATACACAAACTCAAACCTTTGCCTAGAAATAATTAAAAGCTGTGAGATCTTACTAATAATAGAGCCGCAGGTATAATAATTTTGTTAAATGACTCTGTTTGAAAACAATCGCATTTCAAATTTTAGTTCCGTCAGTTCAACAACAATGTTGCATTCATTTGTTATCCAAGCAAATCTGCGGGTTGGAGATATTAACGAATAACATCATGCAGAGATGAAGGGTATGTTCAATGCCAGTGCCAAATTGCTTAATTTTGTTAAAACGAAATTGCACCATTGAAGGTTGTTAATCAAATATTATGCTTCATAATTAATTAATTATTTAATTTACCATAAAATTTGCAATATGCTACAAATTTACACTGCGGGTTTGCACTGATCAAAGGTATACGGAGTTATGAGATTGACATTGTTGAAAGAAGGGCAGTTATATTTGGAAATACACAATAAATGAAATAAATTAATATTTAAAGTATATCTCACGGAACTAGGAGGCATTATTTCGATTAGACACATAGTTAGTCTAACCTAACAACATCCCCTGGCACCGACAAACTGACTTTCGCAAGGATAATTGCCTAAAGTTAATCTGGAACTATATTTATTAACTAAGAAAAAATAAATAAAAATTTAATTATTTCCTTAGACAAATTTCCCGATTCCGATATGACCACTTTCCATATCCAGACAACAAGCAAGGCACGCATTAATCGATAATTTGTTTTCTGTATTTTTCCCACTTAAGCATGCATGCAATTCGCTAGATTCATGGTGTTGCAGAAAAAAAAAACAAAACAAACAACAAGAACATAATATTACGAGACTAAAACAACAATGGCGTCCGTATTCAGTACCAACAACAGCTATGGCTGAATAACTTCATTGACATACCTACATATATTTTTTTCTAAACTGCTATACAAATTCTATTTTTTATTGTTTTTGGGTTTTTACTATTACTGAGGTTAGGATTGGTATTTTTTAGAATAAAATAACTTTATTTAGGAGCGCAAAACAAATATGGACGACATTCGATGTAGAAATGCAATTGGAAGTTCCATTAGGTAGCTGGGAATGCGGAGACCTTTTCATACAACCAACAACAATAAATGCAACGAAAACAACAACGACAACAACAACACTACGAATGGCGATAACAATCATTCACTGTGAAAACTATTTAAACGGAGGGTGAAAAACTAACAAAACAGAAAAACACACACAATAACTAAAACAAATACTTAAAACACCAAATAGTTGTATAGACCATGCTGACGACCACCCATTTATATGGAAATAGTAAAGGTTTAAATACATACTGACTATTCGATCATTAACTACATACATACATATGTAAGTATTAGTATGCCAATCTATATATGCATGTACCCAGCATACCAAATATCTCATGCCCGACACGTCTGAACAATTTCGGAAGCAAAGTCGGTCAGATTTCGTTCCGATTTCTAAACGATTTTTCGGAGAGGAAATAGTTTAGATTTTGTACCGAAAAATTTTCTTTTCCGAATTTCCCAAGGATTTTCTTCAGATTTCGTTACGAAATCGGACCGAAATCGATCCGATGTAGCTCCGACATTTCGTTCCGAAATTATGTAAACCACTTCATACAACTTTCGTTAAGATATCGTTACGATTTCAGATCAGATATCGGACATATTGTCCGAATTTTGTTCCGATTTTGTTACGATGTCAGAACGACTGGTTTGCTGGGTATGTACATATGTATGGGAGCAATTGACAAATGATTCAAATAAGTGTTGCCGCCTTTCGCCATTACATAGGAAAATGCTCGGACATCTTCTAAAAATAATTTTAGGAGTGACTATCAGGATCCATTCAAACTTACTTCGTAAGCTGCGTACATTCCTGATACAGCCCTGTATCTGGTGCCTTGGAAAAAAGTGCCAGTTGCTAAAAGGAAGGGGTATTAAAACGAGTAAAGAAGTACCAGTCGGCTTTGCCAACAGAGATATGCCCTCAGCCTATACCCTATTATCTACGGACAGATCGAATGTGTTAAGAGTCTTTTCTGAATTTTGTCTATTTTGGAAGTGGACCACTGGCCATTTAAGTGGGTCATCTTATAACTTATGGACCAGTATGCCGGGAAACATCGACTTGTCCACGAAAACATAATATCTCTGCAAACAGGACCACAACGAAAAGCATCGGTACAAATTTCCAAATGATCTTCAAACAGATCCTTAACTGTACTTAGACACAAATGTTGAACTTTTGTGGGGAAGATACCCTAAGGAGAGGACCAATACGGGCCGAGAATAACTAAATTTAGACAAAATATTAGGACGGACATGGCTAAATCAATTTAAAATTGTCTGAAGCGGATTTCGTCCAAACATACTTGGGGTCTAAAACCATTATTTCGATGAGGCACATTTTGCCCGTATGAAAGTGTATATACCCTAGTTAGCATAATCGCTGAGGGTATAAATATACCTAATATTTAGCCCAATTTTAGCTAATTCGATCAGATAAAAACTTGAAAATGCCTGAAATCGTGCGGGAAAATGACCTAAAATCCTAAAAAATGAAAATGGGTGAAATCGAGCGGGACATTGACCTAAAGCCCTAAAAATACCTTAAATGGGGAGGTACCGTTATATGGGGGCTATACCAAAACATGGAGCTATGATGATAAATTTTGGTGTAGAAGTTTCGTGACTGCTGGGATCCACAACTGTCAAATATCAGCTAGTTCGGACAATAAATTCAGCTAAATCCATAAAATACCTAAAGTCGGAAGCTACTTTTATATGGGGACTATACCAAAAAATGGACCTCTGTCGACAATTTTTGGTGGAGAAGTTTTCTAACCACTGACAACCTCAAATGACAAAATACACCTGAAATCCGGAATTACTGTTATATGGGGACTATACCAAAACATGGACCTATATTGACAATTTCTAATAAAGAAGTTTCGTGCCCACTAAGAACCTCAAAAGTCAAATTAAAGCTAGTTCGGTCAATCATTTCAGCTAAAATCCGCAAATACTGGAAATCTTGTGGTAGCGTTTTATGGGGCTATATCAAAACATTGACCTATGTTGACGATTTTTGGTGGAGAAGTTTCGTGACCACAGAGAACATCAAACGTAAAATTACAGCTAGTTCGATTAAAAATTGTAGCTAAAAACATGTAGCTATATCAAAACCTAGACATGTGGGGCTATACCAAAACATGGACCTATGTTGACGATTTTTAGTCAACAAGTTTCGTGCACACTGAGAACCTCAAATGTAAAATTATAGCTAGTTCAGTCAAAAAATGTACTGAATATCTTCGGAAGGTACCGTTATTTAAGGGCTATACTAAGATATACACTTCTGTTGATAATTTTGTTGGACAATTTTTGTGGCCAACATCTTTTAACATGTACATCTCGTGTAAACTTTTCCAGCAGAATGTTGAATAGGTCACACGCAAGGCTGTCTCCTTGTCTGAATATTCTTTTGGTATTAAACTCTACGGAGAGGTTCTTTCCTATGTTATCTTAGGACCGTGTATCAGTGAAAGTCATCTTACAAGGGCGAATAAGCTTTGCGGGGATACCAAATTCAGACATGGCTTGGAATACATTTGAGCGTAGTGGGCTTTTGAAGGCTGCTTTATAACCGACAAAAAGATTATAGGTGTCGATTTGCATCTCTTGGATCTTTTCCAAGATTTGTCGCAGGGTAAATGTCTGGTCAATGGTGGATTTGCCAGGTCTAAAGCCGCATTGTACGGTCCAATTATTTCGTTGACGATAGGCTTTAGACGTTCACACACTATCCATGACTACACCTTTTTCACACGTAATTCGAAACATTGCAGTTGTAATTCGTAACATTTCATTTGTAATTCGATTATTTATTTGTAATTCGTAACATTTTATTTGTAATTCGAGAATTCCAATTGTAAATGAAATGTTTCGAATTACAATCAGAATTCCTGAATTACAAATAAAATGTTACGAATTACAAATGGAATTCTCGAATTACAACTAAAATGATTTGAATTACATCTGAAAAAGATGTAGTGGCACAAGATGCTCAGGTTCCAATCGTCGTGTTCTTCCTGCTAAATGACGCTGACTAGCTGATACATACACCTTATCAGCGTGTCACCTCCGGTTTTGAACAGCTCGGCTGGTAGGCCATTGCCTCCTGCCGCCTTATTATTCTTCAGCCGGTTTATTTCTGTCTTTACTTCATCTTGGCCGCGCGGTTTACATTCAATACCATCTTCTGGGATCGGATATGTGATATCTTCGTCGTCTTCGCTACAATTGGATACCAATAGTTTGCATAAATGCTCTTTCCATATCCTGAGCACACTATAGATATCAGTTACTAAATTAACATGCTGGTCTCAGCAGCAGGATGTGCCTGTACCAATGCCATTAGTTTGATGTTTCATCAGTTGGAAGAATTTTCAGACTCCATTCTGGCTTCTCTAAATGTCAATTTTTTTTCACACTCCCGCTACTCTTAAGACACACTGTTCGGACTCGGCTATAAACTAGGTTGTTTGTGGACCAATTATTATTATTATATGTTACTTTTTGGAGGGTGTGAAAGCCAGCTCCCATGGTGACACCACCTGGAGGTAAGTGTTCACTTGATATGAAAGAGAGACCAAGATGAGTCCGGGGCTTTGCCATGTTAAAACTGGTCAGGGACGTTGCTTGGTATCTTTCATCCCCTACGTTGCAGCTAGTTCGGTTTAAAAATGCTGCAAATTACTTCAAAATGCAAATTACTTGAAATCCGGAGATATTGTTATATGGGGACTATACTAAAACATCCATGTTCGAACTTTGTAGGCTTATGAACTCGGGTGCCAAAATATAGCGTTCTAGCTTAATGGTTTTGAGGGACTCAGGATGTTACCCTGATCAAAAATCGATGAGTTACAGGCAGAAAAACAAAATTAATATAACATCTATACTATAATGGATATCCATCTAACATTGGCGGTGATATCTTCGGACAGAATCTCTGAACAAATTTCCGTCTGCGATGCCAACAAACCCCACTTAGAGACAATTTTCTATTAATGCGCTATTTATGGAAGTTCTTTTATGGACGTTGTAATGATTTTCTTGTTGTTATCGTTTTGTAATTACTAGTAGAACAATGTCCACGAGTATGTTGAAGCTATCAACACTAGCTTGAATTATTATATGTTGCATTTATATTAAACAAAAATAAATAAAAATTGCATATGCGAATTTTATAACCTATCACTTTGTTTTTCGACAACAATCGAAAAAAATCCTCTGGAAAATGGAACGAATTCGGAAAGAAAATGTGCAGAGATTCTTAAAAAAATTGTAGAAAATACATACAATTACTACACGGAGGGAAAAAAGGCCTCTCATATATATATTTGTTTGCAACCAGTCCCAAACATAACATATGTATGTTTGGGTACAAACAAATATTTGTTTAGATAAAATATAAATACAAACCCAAAATCCACCAAAAAATACACATACATATACACCAGAGTAAGACAATGTGCCTCCTGTGAGCGTAAATTTATTCTCGCTCACAACCTGTGTAAACTATAAGTGGTGGCGACCGAGAGTAAATTTGCGCTCACGGGAGACCCATTGCCTTACTCCGACATACACACATTTATAAATGGTGGTTGTGTTTCCTTTATTGAAATGTATAGAAATACCAAACACAAAAGCAACAACAGACGCGTAGAAACATACAAATTTCCAAATAAAAGAAATAGTGTCACACTTTTAGAAAGAAAAACAAATAAAAACTATTAATTATAAAATATAGAAACATCGTTGAACGCTTCTCGTTAGTTGTAAAATAAAACACATTCTCCTCAAAATTGAAATCATCAACGGCAAATCGGCATCTGAAATAATGTAATAAATAGGTACATCGTACATCTATATTTCAAATATATGAATATATATGAAAAAGGTATTAATACATTTAATTAATTAATGAATAAATATTAAATGCGATTTCTTCTTAATTCATACAATTTTTTCTTTTCGTTTTCGTTTGTAGATGAATAAATCGCAACAACAAAGTACGGAAAACATGTGTTTGGTCGCGATATGCATACACGCCACCAAAGTAAAAACAAACTTTTTCACCCTCCCGTCGTCGCTTCTATGTCTTCTATTGCACCATACACACAGCTCTTTATTGTACAGGGCTCGCGCTTACCCTGTTGTTACGCTCTTTGACAAACATCCTCTCTCCACCCGTAAAAATATGTTGTAACATAAAAAATGTGTTGGTACCCAAACAATTAAAATTGAGATATGTTACAAAATGTTGCAAACATATATTTGTTTGGACCCAAACCAAACATATATTTGTTTGCAACCAGTCCCAAACGAATATTCGGATCCAAACATATTTCTTACATATATTTTTCTGCGTGTAGGAAAATATTAGAGACATTTTTTGCAATCAGTTCTTTTGCTGGTTGTAATCCGTTGCTTACATTGCTTTGTAATGGGTTATTCGTCTTATGTGGCTGGGTTAATGTCTCCAGAAAATGCATTCGGTTTTGTGAAATATATTCAGAGCAGTATTAATGGATTTTTAATTCTTTTTCAAACACCTATCACGACTTGACTGATGGTTGATGGTTCCTCGTTTTCCATAAATCTCTGTGGCACTTTTCTGTAAGCTTTCATGAATTCGGAAACGGCAACACTGATCTCAATTGTGTTTCTGTGTATGACGCTTTCTAATATGCGTATGAAAATGTGAGTAAATGAGCACTATATATACATATGATTTGTGTACATAGTGTTTGTCACCCTCTTTCTCTATCCTTTTGAATGACAAATACTATCTACCCCCTGCTGCTCACAACACGCAATATTCCATATTACACTCAACCCCTATTTTTTTTGTACCCAAGGGGTGGAGTGATGAAATGTAATGGCAGTAATAATGTCAGAAAAACACACACTCATACACACAGAAAACCGGTAGGGTGTGTTTTTCTAGGCTCACGACTTAACACCGGCAAATGTAAACCTACTGCCCCTTCCACCTTCTTTCTTTTGCCACTCTTCAAATAATAACCCCCAACAGCATTTGTAAGAAAAAATTGTAATGGGTTTGTTTTTCTTTGCTCTCTGTCCCGCTGCAGCTACACTTCAAGTTGCCATTTTACATAGTTATATACTTATCCATGTACCTCTACAGGGAAATATGTGTATGCTCACAACTGTTTATTTACATAGTCCTATGTATGGTCTTACGTAGACGCATATGTACAAAAAAAGCATTTAATGTTTTTATTTCTTTGCCGGAGTGTGCTTTATTTTTGTCTTGTTCTCTGCTGTTTTTGCTAACTTCACAGTTCCTTGTCGTTTGACAAATCAACCCCTAGGTTAGGCCCATCAATTTGGCGGGAGCAAAAACAGCAACAACAACAACATGCCATTACCTACAATAACACCAACCAACCATATTTTTAATACCAGAACGAACTGCTTCTTATATCATTTATTTGAGATTTGTTTTGTTGGTGTTGTTATTTTTTATGCGAATTCATATTGCAAATGTACTTAGTAGACGCGATTTCTGCTGGTTGGTTGGGCTATGGGGTATTTTACATATACTACACCGACAAAAAATATTAATAAACATTTTCTTTAAGTTTTAGTTTGGCTTGAGGTCATTAAATTAAAAACATTTTATTTTGTTTTTAATATTATTTTTATTCTCCGATATTTTGGTTGTCTCCGACGACCATCTTCAGGGATTTAGTATCACTAGAATTAACTTCCTCGTCATTTCAGAAATACTTTCCAAACAATTTTATCCTATGGATTAGTCTACACGAAGGAGAAGAAACAGTCGCTCTAACATATGTCCCAAACATATGTATGTATGTTTGCAACAGTCCCAAACATAACATATGTTTGGGTCCTGCAAACAAATATATGTTTGGGTGCAAACAAATAGTTGTTTGGATGAAATATAAATACAAACCTAAAAGCCACAAAAAACATAAAACAAAAACACATTTATAAATGGTGGTGGTTTTTCTTTTATTAGAAATACCAAACACAAAAGCAACTATAGACGCATAGGTTTTTACACTCTTGCCCCTAAAAAAACTTTGCTTCAACAAAAATCAAAGTGATTCGATGTTAGGTCTTAAAGTGAACTTATCCGAAATTTTGTGTGGGAGGTACCGGATGAAGTGGACAAATATAGTCCATATTTGAACCTGATCTATATCTGGTAAATATATTAGGATGTGTAAAGTATAGACCAATTCGGCCACTCCCTTCAAGAGTTATCGTGCACACAATTTTTCCTAACATTTTTGAACATTTGTGGGGGAGTGAAGGAGTGGACCGATATGGCTTATTTTCAAACTTAAACTATGTTTGGACAAAATATTACTACGGCCATATTTTGGACCGAATCGGCAGATCCGTTCGAGAGTTATTTTGCGCTCCGTGTGAGGTGGTGTCATAGGGGTTTTTTGCAACTTTCATGCTATTTTCTCAGGAAGTATGGACTTGCCCCTGATGAAACTTGTACCGTCGTATGGAGGGTAGTGAATACAAGTTGCTAAAACAAAAATCAAAGCGATTCGAGAGATGGCCCTAAACTGAACTTTTCCGAAATTTTGTGTGGGAGGTACCCGAAGCATTGGACCTATTGAGACCATATTGGAACCTCATATTACTCTGGTAGAAAGTTTACGCTATACAAAGTATGGACCAAATTGGACACTCCCTTCA
This sequence comes from Musca autumnalis, assembly GCF_047663935.1. Classification (NCBI taxonomy): domain Eukaryota; kingdom Metazoa; phylum Arthropoda; class Insecta; order Diptera; family Muscidae; genus Musca; species Musca autumnalis. The sequence goes on along the minus strand of NW_027411866.1, from coordinate 124,554,297 downwards.
AGAGTTATCGTGCGCACAAACTTTCCGAACATTTTCGAACTTCTGTGGGGGAGGTACCGGAAGGAGTGGACCGATGTAGCTCATCTTCGAACTTAAACTAAGTTTGGGCAAAATATTACGAAAGCCAACATTTTAACTGAATCGGTTTATCCGTTCGAGAGTTATCGTGCGCTCCAGCCAGCAGGACAGACAGACAGACAGACGGACGGACATTGCTCAATCCACTTTAAATTGTCTGAAACACATTTCGTCCAAACATACTTGGGGTCTAAAACCATTATTTCGATGAGGCACATTTTCATCGTATCAAAGTGTATATACCCTCCTTAGCCTAAAGGCTGAGGGTATAATAAAAAATAACAATTTTTAATACCCAACATCCTAGGAGTAATAGAAACTTCTGTTCCAAATTATAAAATTCTATAAAACACGCAGAAGGACTGGCTGATTATATCGACATAGAATTCTATGCTGATCAAGAATACATGTATGTACTTTATAAGGTCTCCGACGAATATTTCGAGGTGTTACATATGGAATGACACTGCTAGTTATACCCTCCATATTATGATGGAGGGTATAATAATACTTTTTTAATTATAATTATAACAATAAAAAAATTATAATAATATATAATTATGTATATCATTTTTTTCAGTGTATGGCAATTTGTAAAAGTATTCTTTAAAAAAGAAAACGCAAACTATTGCACGCGTTTATTGTTGTTTTAGACCGCTGTAATCGTCGACAACGGTCGTAGTTGTTGTTCGTATTCCTGAACTTAGGGGTGGTTTAGTTCATTGGTTGCCATTAGATTTCGTCGGTTCCATGTTGTTTTATTTCTATGTTGTTGTTGTTGTTTACTACCATAATATTCTAAGCTGCCATTGTTGTTATTGTCAATCGTCTAAACAGATTTGTAATATTATACCAAGGGTGGCGTTCAGGCAGGCGACTTCCTCTTTTTTGTTTGAAATGTTTTTATTTTCAAATTTTAATCGTTTTAGGCAAAAAAAGTTCTGCGCTACATAACAAGTATGTATGGATGTGTAGGTTTGATTGTATAGTAGCAATGGGCTGGCAATTGAAAACGATTAGAAAATACAGTTGAACTTCTCTGCGGGGTAGCTTCTGGGAACGAGGAGATACTTATTGGAGAGAAAAGTCGTAAATAGAGGCTAAGATGAAGGAAATTACCGAAATTGCGGATCCACCGGCTTAGAAAATATTCTAATATTTTTACCTCCAAAAATTTAATGGATACCTAAATTTCTTCATGTACGTTTAAGCCTGATTTCCAATAGCATCCATAATTGTCCTCGAAAATGCGTAAGCGTGCATTACGTTTAGCTTTTTTTCATCATCAATCAGCTACACTGGCATATAATCAAACCTTCCTAGTTTCCTTGGTTTGCCTTATCTTCTTCTTTTCTACCTTTGATTTTCCAAAGAAAACTATCTAAACATTTTGATTAGTAAGGGGGCATGGCAGCACATCTCTGGCGGCTAACCAAAAGGAGGAAAAAACTTACATTTCACGCTAAAAATGCGTGCTCTGCGTGTAGTGAATAAAGGGGGTCGTGATTACTTAATGCGCTTCGTAGTCTCTTACATTTTGGCATCTTTCATTTTTTCCTTATCCTCAAATGTGAATGGTAGTTATCTGCGGTGGGAGTGTGCTAAAGGTAATATGATGACGGTGTGCCTGTGTATAGCTCTGCTGGCAGGCTTACTTCCAAATTTGTTTTTTTGCTTGCACTAACTATGAATAATGCCTTAAAATGTGTAGGTGATGTATGCGTGAAATTCAAAAGGACTGTTTTCATACTTTTCAATGTTAAGACAGCCATTGTACGTCGTTGATCCAAAAACGTGATCAAAGAAAAACAATGTTTTTTAAACAGACAAAATGTGTCGGTGAAATCTGCGAAATAGTAGGTGGATCAGAAAAGTGAAGAAACCGTTTAGCTATAGTTTTCTTTGAGTTTTGTATAAACCTTAGGGTTATGACATTTCGATTTTTCTTTACAAAAGAATGTTGAAGCAGGGGTAAATGAACTTTTGCTTAAAATAGCCTAAATAGCGTTTATTCAGACGAACTAGGAAAGTCTGCATCTAGCACATCAAAATCAATATGGGGACCGTTTCTTGGTATCTAAGTAAAAAGTCCTTCACATGTGATCTAATTTCCCTAGGGGGCAATAGGTCGGTGTCTATTTGAGGAAATTAGTGGAGTAAGTCTAAGAAAAAATTAGTTGATCAGGGGACTACAATTGCTTACGCCTCTGTTTTTTTTTTTGGAACTTCTCCTACCCTCTAATTTTTTCCATTTGAACTAAAAGCATTATATTTGAAATTTTATGGCGACCGGTTAACGTTAACCCTTGCCACCTGGGCGATCTTTGTTTTCATAGTAATTTTGATAAGTATGTTTTATAAGGCCAAAGGTGCATTTTCACGAAAATTCTCTAAAAGCCACATTCATGGTAGAATCGAGGAAAATTGTTTACCAGCTTAAAAACGAATCCTATAAAAACTTATGAAAATCGGATCAGATTTCGATATAGCTATATATAGGGCCAGTCTAGAGTTGCGTGTGGCCAGTTGATATTGTCTGTTGTTTAAATTATCCTCCTTACCCACAGCATTGATAGTGATTACTTTATTTATATGGCAAATGATCATGTTTTTGAGTGATTGAAAATTTAAGAGCTTTTCCTTTTATTCCCTTGGTATTTGTCTTTCGTCCTGCATCTTCTTTTATGGGCATCAAGATCATGAGGGCTAATAACATTTGCAGCTTTTTGTTATTGATTTTCAAAATTTGGAAATATGTATTAATCATATTTCCCATCCAAACGTTTGGGACACTAAAGCCCTGTTAAGCATACATATGTATATGTATCTTTTGTCTATGCTACTGTTATTACTTTCAATGTTTACTGTTGAGGATAATGTCAGTTTATCTTGACCACCATCATCAGTATGCAGTTTTGTTATTGTTTGTCGACAATTTTGATTGTTTGATGATCAGGATGATGATAATGGTTCTGTCCCTCTAATGTTTTACCTTGTTAGCATTTCAATTGGCTATAAATTTTAGCTAACAATTTCATTTAGCCATTTTCATAAGCCAAATATTGCCAATACAATTGAGGCAGCAAATGGAGACCTAACTACAGTCATGACAATATTTTTTGAAGAGCCATGGAAGTGGTTACCGCACATTTAGAAGGTTCTATGTATTTTGATATTGAAAAGATAGGTGTACTAAAGTGGTTATTCCGTTTGTAACTTCGATGGCTCTTTATCAAAGATTACATATACATTATAATTATATGTTATATATTATGTATTATATACACATATATATTATACTTTATAGATAAATAAATAATTTTAAAATCCTTTTTATAGAACTTCTTGTTTTCTTTTTTTCAGGTAAGTGTCCTTTGATATGTTCACAAGATTTATATTGAATGTAAGTTTGTTTATAATTAAGATGATTGGAAATGGTTAGTGAAATATAGAAGTTACTATATCCTGCTTGTTATGGAGGAGGTGAACAAGTCAGAAAGTGTCAGTCAGCTGTGTCGACAGAGATATACCCTCAGCCTCGAACCTAAAGAAAAAAAGTAAACACAACAATACTTCCGACGTCCATAGGATTTTTAGAGTTTTTGGACCTATTTATCAGGAAGTATGGACTTACCCCCGAAAGAGTGGTCCGATGTTGTCAATATTAAGACATGATAATACGATGTACAGCGTTTGGACCGAATCAATTTCCCCCTTCGAGGTTTATCCTACGTACTACGCGTATTAGTTGGTGCCGACAGGCTTTTTGGAGTTTTGGACCTTTATATCAGGAAGTAAAGTTGCCCCCGAAAAAAATTGCGCTGTTGTAACAGGGCCCGCAAGAAAAACTTGTTGCACAAAATTTAAAAACGATCCGTGACGAGCTGATAAGCTTTAATTTTTCCAAATTTTGTATGTGAGGTACACAAAGGAGTATACCGCTTTAGTCCATACTCAAACCTGATCTAAGCCTAGTAGTAATATGTTAAGTTATTAAAAATTCGGTTACTCCCTGCGAGAGCTATCATGGGCACCATTTTAGGGAATATTATTGAACTTTTGTGGGGGAGTAACCGGAAGGAGGTGGCCGATATGGCCTATCATTGAACTTAAACTAAGTTTGGAAAAAATATTACGATATCCAAAACCTTAAAATCGGTTGATCCGTTCGAGAGTTATCAACAAACAACTTAAGACGCGTTGAGTTTAAACGGCCCGAATTTTTCATAGCCTCCACCACGAGTTGCATTGTAGCAAAATTGAATAATTAGTTTATTGTATTTTGTGTTCCTACCAAAACATTGATTTGTATTAATAATTTTCCCAAACAAGTTTTGTATCCACATGCGATAAAGAACTCACCCTATATTAATACGTGGATCTACTCCAATCTCTGTAGGAATGTTTTATACCCCTAGCAAACACTAAATACCTAATTCCGTTTCGGTGTGATAGTATGGCTTAAACCTTGAAAATATCGAAATCTATAGGGACTATAGCAAAGCGTGGAGAGGAAAGTTTTATATTCCCAAGGAAAACATGATACCAACATTCAGCCATTTCGGTGTGATAATGAGGCGAAAACCTTAAAAATAGCGAAAATCAGGAGGTACCGTTCAATAGGGACGCATTCGCTGTCTCAATTACGACAGCAAAAGTTTTTTCAGGGGCAAGTCCATACTTCTTGAGAAAACAGCCCGAAAGTTGTTAAACAACTCCTATGGCAACATATGTATCGAGAGTTAGAACCGAATACTGCGTTCGACCACACTTTGGATATTGTAATATTTCTTCTAACACAAGCAATTTGTTTTTTTCAGCAACACAAAATCAAAAATATATTCGAATATTAGATAGGTCCACTCCCTCCGGTACCTCCCCAACAAAAGTTCAAAAATATTCGCTAAAATGGTACGCGCGATTTCTCATAGACGTAGCGACCGATTTGGTCCAAACTTTGGATTTCTAAATATTGTCGAAACTTAGTTAATGTTCTAATTTGGGCCCTATGTGTCCAATCCTTATGGTACCACCCCCACAAATGTTCAACATTTTTGTGTGGTTCGAGAATCCTTTGGACATTTTTACCGAAGGTTTTCCTAGTGGCCCGTAGGCTAGTGTCATAAAAAGCCCTATCTGTCGATATCCCCGCAAATTTTTGAGCTTGAATCCTATCCATACTTTTGTCGATTCCTACGCCCAGCATTTTGAAAACCACCTAAATACATACGTTTTGTTGGGAAAGAAGTATTTCAAACCACTGTCGGTAAAGCCGACTGATACTTTTTTACTTGTTCTATTTTAAGAACTGTTGATGTTGGAATTTGTTTTAATTTCTACACACTTGCTCTCTATGGGACGCTTACATGCCTACATGTGCACCACCAACTATTCTTTGTTTTTTTAACTAGAAGTACCCGGCCGAAGGTAAGCGTTGAACACACAACTTAGTAAGCATTTAGTAGTTATTGTTGTTTACATTACTTAACAATGGGTTATATAATGACTAATGGATCCCAATTGTTGCTGGGTAGTTATTTTCAGATAATGAGTTTAAAACTTTGAAAATACCGAAAATTGGGCGGATCCGTGCTTTGGCGGCCATATCAAAACGTGGACCTAGAGCAACAAATTTCTAGGGGAAAGTTTAGCGCTCAACACGAAGACCAAATTCCAAATTTAAGGCATTTTAGTGTGAGAATTAAGTTAAAACCTTGAAAATTCCGAAAATCGGGAGGTACCGTTCTATCAAAACGTGTATCAATATAACCATCTTTCAATACCAAACATCCTAGGAGTAACATAAGCTTCTGTATCTGTCTTAAATATTGCGAGCTGTATCTTGACAAACGGACATCGTTATTTCGACTTGGAATTTTCTGGGGTCTCCGACGAATATTTTAATGGGTTGCACATGGTATATAGGACGGTCAATTCTATGTGGAAAACCACAATTTCTTTGCCTGATGTCCTCGGGCGAGATCTCACACATCGATCCAAATTCATGCCTTTTTGATCGGCCAAAACATGGAATTGATGGACCATCCGCCGTACAGCCTTGACTTGGCACCCAATGAATTCCTTTTTTCCTGCACATCAAGTAAAAATGCGTGGTCAACGAAAACGTTCGAAAACCATGTTGGAGGTGTCTCAATTGGAGTGGAAAAATTCTTCTACAATAGATTTTTTATACCCTCAGCCTTTAGGCTAGAAGGGTATATACACTTTGATACGAAAAATGTCTGTCTGTCTGGCTTGTGCGCACGATAACTCTCGAACAGTTCAAACGATTCGAACCAAATTTTGGGTATCGTAATATTTTGTCCAAAGTTAGTTTAAGTTCGAATATGGGCCATATCGGTCCACTCCACAAAAGTTCAACATTTTTCTGTAAAATGGTCTGAACGATAACTCTCAAAGGGATCGGTTTGGTTAAAACTTTGCACATCGTATTATTCCTTCCAGATATAGATCTGGTTCGAATATGAACTATATCTGTCCACTCCTTCGGGTACCTCCCGAACAAATTTCGGATAAAGTGAAGTTTAAGGGCTCCTCTCGGATGGTTTTGCAATATTTTTTCAGTAAGTTTTCTTTGCGGCTCCCTTTATGACGATATAATTTTTTTCTTGCGGAAGTCCATACTTCCTGTGATATTGGCCTAAAAGCTCCAAGAAACCCTGACGGCACCAACCAAAAAGGCAAATACGCAAGATAATCCTCAAGGGAATTTCTGATTGGTGCAGGATTTGCACATCGTGTATTATTTCATCCAGTCCAGTATGGGATTGAAATATAGACTATATCGGCCCACTCCTTCGGGTACCTCCCACACAAAATTCGGATAAAGTGAAGTTTAAGAGCTCATCTCGCATCGTTTCGACTCTTTTTCAGTAGATTGTTGGAGAGGCCTCATTTACAATGGTACATTTTGTTCCGGAGTAAGTCAATACTTCCTAAGATAATGGCCCAAAATATTCAAAACCCTGTCGGATATTGTGCAAGATAACTCTAAAATTTTTCAAAAATTTCTTTCAAACTTATTTTAACATAATTAAATATTTTGAGTCCTTTATGAGGAAGATTGGTTGGCAAAACTGTTTGGTATATGTATGTCAATGATTTGGTATAAGCCCACGTTGCGGTACCTACAGATTTTAAATCAAACTCGTGATATTAAATCAGTATATTTTATATACGGCATAATTATTGTTTGGTTTGGTTTTGTTGTTTTTTTCTTGGTCCGTGGCTGAGGGTATTTCTCCGTCAGCACAGCTGACTGATACGTCCTTACTTGTTTTAATTGACATCCAGCCAAAGGTATCAAAACGAGGGTTTGAGCGCATGCAAAGTTGCATAAATCACCCTGAAGAATACTTTGAAAAACAATAACACCAATCTTCTTGTAAGAAGGGTTATCTTAAAAAATGACAAGAAGATCATCTTAAAGAATACTCTGGATTTTCTCATAGAAATTCTGCAAGAAATCATGTAGGAGTGTGCTCACAGGGGATCAATATCACTTCTATAAGAGAGCAGTTGGTTTTTTTAGTCATCTTAAAACACCACAAGGACTTAAATAGAGGCCCAGTAGGTACTTTTAAAGAAGAGTTGTCGACGTTCTAAGCCATTATCAATCTTCCGAACCGAATGACATAGCACAATGTATGACAGAAAAAAGGGGTTACATATGTGTATGTATTGAAAATTATTCTGGAAGGTAGATATATCTAGAATACTGGGTTGTTTTGATAGAAAAAAGGGTTCCAAAATACTTCACATCTGCAAATAAGCAATAATATTCATATAAATAGAAGTTATCAACATCGGTATTTGTCTAGCCCAAGGCAGATCCGGAAAGGAGGAGGGCGGAGCAAGTCAAGAAGACGACCGGCATATTTGCATACATATACACTTTTAAGATCAAGGTGGTGAAGGAGTTGTGCCGAGGATCTGAATGGCCAATAAGTCTCGAGAGAAGTCTGATAGTTCCCAACTTCACCTAGGCGCTGGGGCACGGATCGGAGTACTTATTAGTAGCACAGTCTGCGAAAGCCGTCACTGTACACTATTGGTTGGATGTGTAGGACTCGCTAGATTTCATTTTTCAATACAACTTTCCCCAGGTGATGATAGCTCATTTAATAAAATTTATTTAAAATGAACCAAATAGGCTTTTGATTTTTGTTTGCAAGAGAATTCGTTTTCAATTTAACACTAATGGCCAAATTCTTAAAAAAGTTCACTGTAAAGCAGTTTCTAATTCGACCATGCCAAAATTTGTTTCTTTATTATTTTTTGGTTGTTGTCTTCTTGCAGGACATCTTACCCATATGTTGTTGTTTATGGTCAGGGTGATACTGCTGCGGCTAAGCTTCCCCATGTAGCTAGAAAAAAATCCCCAAACAGTAGATTATCTTAATTTAAAGATATAGCTTAACTTGAACTATTCAGCATAGCCAACATACGCATGTCGTCCTCTGGTCCTCTTTCACCCATACTGGTCACACACATTTCACTATTCAGTCAGCCAGATAGTCTTTAAAGCTGTTGTGCCATTTTAGGTGGTGCTCAATCTAAGAAGCATGTTGGCTTATTTACCAGTGGCGTGAAGGTACAAGAAATTGACCGGCTGTTAGTGTGTCGTCGTATGACCATAGGAAAACTCCTTGACTTGAGGTTATACGCCTGCCTGAATGCCTGCTTTCTGTTCTTTTTCATTGTGTTTTAGTTTTTTTTGTCTTCTTTGCCAGGCTGTTGATAGGATTATAAATAATTCACATTTGATTAGAGTTGAGAATAAATTTTTGTTCTAATTCAGGAAAATCACGACAGCGTTTAGCATTTTCTTTTGTTGGTGGTTGTGTTGTTGTTGTTTTTTCGTTCTGCTCTGCTGTTGGCACGATCACCACCGTTCTTTTTCTTTTCTTTCGAGTATCTGTTCTTTTTTTGAGGGAGTTTTTAAATGCGAATCGCCTGTTTTTTCTTTTGGCTGTTTGTGTGTGTTTCGTTTATGGTTAAGTCTAAAATTTCCTAAGTTTATAAATATAGCTTTATTGGCCTTTATAGCTGTTGTTGTTCTTCGTTTTAGTTCACTTTATTATTTTTTCATAGCTTAAATAAGATCACGTTTATGGCTAACTTATGGTTTATTACAACCTTATGTGTGTGTGCTCAAGTCATTAAATATCTGTGTTTCTTTTTTTTCTGACTTCTTTGGTTTCTTTCGTGGTCAGGCGGAGTACTCGTATATATTAAGGCAGTGTACAGCAAAGGAAGGTTACAAAAGGTTAAAAAGGTAGTTACAGATAATGAACTAGAGAGAGGGTAGTCTATGAAATGTTGATACTTGAAGATATCCATAAATTGTCGATAATAGAAATCACTAGCCATGAATGTTAGATAAAGTAAAGATTGCAATGGCGATATATATTAGAGAAAAAGTTTTTCGGATAAGAGAGTAAATGTAAATGACAGAAAATACTGTTAGTTAAAACATTGTTGCTTTTACTCCCAAATACAAACAAATTTTCTCCTTGGCTTGTACAATTAGATTCATTGAGCATCACGCCTTGAGGTTATTTCTTAAACGTTTTACCAGGCAAAACTACTTACTTCACCAATTACTAAGTAAGAGTACGTGCCACAGAGCGTATGTGTCCGACTACAGCAAATTACGAAGAGTTGGTGTGCTAAAAATAAAAAGTTCGCATGTTGAAAAATCGCAAAGAGCAAAATAACATGTAAGAAAGTATCAGTCAGTTGTGCCGGCAGAGATATACACCCAGTCTCTGACCCAAAGAAAATAAGTCAACACAATATTTCTGACGTCTGCAGGAGTTTTTGGGTCACAAAAAAATACAGCATGTTGCCCGACTTAAACTTTGTGGGGGACGTACCCGATAGCAGAGTCCGACGTAGTCAATATTCGGACATAATCCGAGTCTCTAAGAAATAATACGATGTACAACGTTTATCGGTTTCTCCCTTAGAGGATTATCTTACGTGCTACCTAGTTTGGTTGGTGCAGGCAGGTTTTTTTGGAGCTTTTGGACCATTATCTCAGGCATTTTGTACAGAAGTTAAAATTGGGACATTGCGCTAACTCCTGCCCACAAAAATACTCGATATTTGGTGATTTTGTCGACCCATGAAGCTCATCTTTCATGACAAGGCTAAGAACGCGATCCAGTACATGAGGCTGAAGGTGGGTTAGGGGTGACCATTATCTGCCAACATTTGCTGCAGTCAAACTAAAACGCCTGTCACGTAGTAGTAGTTGTTGTTGTTGTAGCAATGCAAATATGTTCTTTCGTATATATTTTCAGTTATCAGGTTATGAATCATATCCAGACTCAAAAATTCTGCAACTTTGACTGGTTGCGTCCATAAAGAATAAGGAAACAGGTATATGGGGTTAGCTGGGCAGCTAAACAAATGCAAATGTGGTCAAAATCCCATGCCTGTTGCGTATTGTGGCATCAATTAGGGCCATTAACTGGCCTAAAACCATTTGTGTTTGCTGGCATTCGTGTATTGCGAAGGGAGTGTTCCCGCGGTGCGGTATTCACACTGCATTTCAGTACTGTCTGCGCGACTGCGTCATTATAAACGCTATCCGATCCTGCCTGAAAGGCTCGTTGGTCTCGATTATACCTTTGGACCTCTCTCTCTAGATCATGAAGATCTCTCCTGACATGCCATTAAATCGTGACGGGGATACACACTACGATAACACCCAAGCTGGTACTGCATCGACAACGTCCTGCCAAGCGCAGCTTTATTTCTATAGGAAGGGCTCTAAAGACGCTTTCTTTCTTTAACAAGGGTCTGTAGAAGCTTTTTTCTCTAAGAAGGGGACTGTAGCAGCTTTTTTTCTTTAAGATGGGGTCTATAGAAATTTTCTTTCTCTCAAAGGGGTCTACAGAAGCTTTTTTTCTCTAAGAAGGAGTCGAAAGAAGCAACCTTTTTTTCAGAAATGGTCTATAGAAGCTCCCTTTATTTCAGAAAAGGTCTATGGAATCACCCTTTACTTCAGAAAGGATCTATAGAAGCACCCTTTATTTCAGAAAAGGTCTATAGAATCACCCTTTATTTCAGAAAGGGTCTATTGAAGCACCCTTTATTTCAGAAGCACCCGTTATTTCAGAAAAGTTCTATAGAATCACCCTTTATTTCAGAAAGGGTCTATAGAAACACTTTTTATTTCAGAAAGGATCTATAGAAGCACCCTTTATTTCAGAAAAGGTCTATAGAATCACCCATTATTTCAGAAAGGGTCTATAAAAGAACCCTTTATTCAGAAAGGGTCTATAGAAGCGCCCTTTATTCAGAAAGGGTCTATAGAAGCACCCTTTATATCAGAAAGGGTCTATAGCAGCACCCTTTATTCAGAAAGGGTCTATAGATGCACCCTTTATTTCAGAAATGTTCTATAGATGCACCCTTTATTTAAGAAAGGGCATATAGAAGCACCCTTTATTTCAAAAAGGGCATATAGAAGCACCCTTTATTTCAAAAAGGGCATATAGAAGCACCCTTTATTTCAGAAATGGTCTATATAAGCACCCTTTATTCAGAAAGGGTCTATAGAAGCACCCTTTATTTCAGAAAGGTTCTATAGATGCACCCTTTATTTTAGAAAGGGTCTACAGATGCACCCTTTATTTCAGAAAGGGTCTATAGCAGCACCCTTTATTTCAGAAAGGGCCTATAGAAGCACCCTTTATTTCAGGAAAGGTCTATAGAAGCACCATTTATTTCAAAAAGGGTCTATAGAAGCACCCTTTATTTCAGAAAGGGTCAATAGAAGCACCCTTTATTTAAGAAAGGGTCTCTAGAAACACCCTTTATTTCAGAAAAGGTCTACAGAAGCACCCTTTATTCAGAAAGGGTTAATTGAAGCACCCTTTATTTAAGAAAGGGTCTATAGAAACACCTTTTATTTCAGAAAAGGTCTACAGAAGCACCCTTTATTCAGAAAGGGTCTATAGAAGCACCCTTTATTCAGAAAGGGTCTATAGAAGCACCCTTTATTTCAGAAAGGTTCTATAGATGCACCCTTTATTTCAGAAAGGGCATATAGAAGCACCCTTTATTTCAGAAAGGGCATATAGAAGCACCCTTTATTTCAGAAAGGGCATATAGAAGCACCCTTTATTTCAGAAAGGGTCTATAGAAGCTTCCTTTATTCAGAAAGGGTCTGTAGAAGCACCCTTTATTTCAGAAAGGTTCTATAGATGCACCCTTTATTTTAGAAAGGGTCTACAGATGCATTCTTTATTTCAGAAAGGGTCTATAGCAGCACCCTTTATTTCAGAAAGGGCCTATAGAAGCACCCTTTATTTCAGGAAAGGTCTATAGAAGCACCATTTATTTCAGAAAGGGTCTATAGAAGCACCCTATATTTCAGAAAGGGTCAATAGAAGCACCCTTTATTTAAGAAAGGGTCTATAGAAACACCTTTTATTTCAGAAAAGGTCTACAGAAGCACCATTTATTTCAAATGTGGTCTATAGAAGCACCCTTTATTTCAGAAAGTGTCTATAGAAGCACCCGTTATTTCAAAAAGATTCTATAAAAGAACCCTTTATTTCAGAAAGGGTCTATAGAAGCACCTTTTATTTCAGAAAGGGTATATAGAAGCACCCTTTATTTCAGAAAGTGTCTATAAAAGAACCCTTTATTCAGAAAGAGTCTATAGAAGCACCCTTTATTTCAGAAAGAGTCTATAGAAACACCCTTTATTTCAGAAAGGGTCTATCTGCGGAAGTTGACTCGTTTTTTACTTCTTAGTTGTATCGATCCTGTTAGAGATGATGTTATCGGCAGCAAAAATATCGTCTTCAAATATTTTCTTCTTCTAAGACATATCGACATCAAAAAAATTGGGCGGGAGAAATTAAATTCCATTTCATCGTTGTCCACTTTGGTCAAATCGTACCAATCGTAGATATTTTTTCAACATTTCAAAATATGACTTAAATTAAATGTTAACAGTAAATCTTAATGTTGATCAGTGTGTTATAAGCGAACAAACCAACAAAAAACACCAAACCTATTCGAACAAATGAGAATTGATGTTTTCTTGCTGTGCTGTGAAACATTTTTCTTTGCCGTCACTCCAATGTGGGGCTGCTGCTCAACACTGAAATGTGTTACAAATTTGGAAACCAGCATGACGAAATTCTAGGCTAAATTTTTCTTCAAACGTCTATGCATTCCTTCGTTCATTTATTCCAATAACCAATAAATGTGTTGTTGCACCATCTGCGGTCGTGGTGGTGTACAACTCCTGGTACTGTCATAACACAACAACACCACGCTGGACTGACACAAGACCAAAAAATTTAGATTACTCTGTAAAGTCACAGCAAAAGAAAACTCTACAAAAATAATGATGGTGGCGTTGGTTGTCTGCGATTCGTAACCAAATTCAATACCATGAACCATACACAAAAATTATGGTAACAACCATTAAAGAAAGTCATTACATTTTAGCCGCCTCGTAACTGTTTAATAAATTATTGCCACAATTTGCACAAACGCACATTTCAAACATAGATACACAGATGTTCTGTGATTTTGTCTAGCAAAAGCCTACCAACTGCTGGTGGTGAGGCTGATGATGATGATGTTCACAATGACGAGGACAAATCACAACAAGAAGCGGGTCTCTATGATTTCATCTTTATTTCACCAAAGCCATACTGGAGCAAACGTTAACAGCCTCATCTTAGCAGCCTTCACCTGAGTCAACATCAGTGGACTCGCATTGTCGTCGTCATAGACTGCACCAACTAACCAACCAACCATTCCTACTCATTGAAGGCGGTTAAATTTCCAATTTTGTTCTCCTTCTTCTTCTCTATTTACGAAATTAAGCATTTTAGGTTGTTGTCGCTATTTGCTTGCCAGTCAGTCAGGCCGAAGAATATTCAACCTAAACAAAAAAATTGCAAGAACCCTTGCGGTAAAAAAATTCAACTGAACAGACGCATCCAAAGAGGAATAATCAGTAAGTTGTAAGAAACAAAAAACGTTGACTGTTGTTTATGACTCGAGATTTTCCGATGGGAAAACAGTTGCCAACAATCACGACAGTAACGCAACAACACTAACACCACCAACAACTAGCAATACTAACAACAACTATAACATCTATACGATGCAAATTTCTAGGCAATTTTCTGTCTTCCTTCCTTTCATAAAACAGTTAATGTTGCAATGATGCGTTGAGTTTTTGTCTTATGCCTCCCACTTCCTAGGTCTTCTTCTTCTGCATCATCACCTTCTTTTGGCCAATTCGTTGCATTTAGTGGTGGGGATTCAATAGCAAATTGCGTATAGTTTGAACGTGTGTGTTTAAAATTCATTTTCAGGAGCTATTAAACACAAGGGTGTACTAAGTTTACTCAATAGTTTGCTACTGCAACAATGTGAATAATGTGTTAGGTATTGGCTGAATAAAGTGAATTGGCCCTCTACAGAACATTTACCCTATAACAAGAACTAAGAATCGATTTCCATTCCTCTTTATTTGTTACTTTACTTTTCCAATTTGAAACATCGTGTTATTCGGGTCTGTTTTCCTCTTGTTTTCCGCATCGATGCCTCGACCTTCCAGTTCTGTGTGTACCGCCAAGCGGTCTATAGTATTTATAAGCCTTTTTAGCCGGTTTATCATCGCTCATTCTTATGGCATGGCCTAGCCAAATCAACCGTTGTATGTCGATACGAAAACGTTGTATAGCCAATACAGCTCGCGATTCATACGGCGTCGATATTCACCTTCTACGACTTCAACGATATTCAGCCCCGAATTAATGTCACGATACACAACACATGCGCGGCATGAGGATTGGGACCAACTTCCACAGTTGGATCGAGTTCTTTGGACGTATTTGTTGCCGTTTACTGCCATACCCACTCTAGCAGACTGTCCTTCGACCTTGTTAAATGTATCAATTACTCATTTTACTGATCGACCCATGATCTCAATATCATCAGCGTAAGCAATTAACATGTGGCTATTGGTGTAAATTGTGCCACTTCTTTTAACATCTGCATTTCCTATAACCTTTTCCAGCAGATTGTTAAAGAGATCATACGAAAGGCAGTTTCCGGGTCTGAAACATATTTTGGTACTGATCTGTGTGGAGAGGTTCATTCCTATTTTTACTGAGCCACTGGGTATAAGTTAAAGTCACCTGAAGGGTGTTCAGCCTCTTCAGTCATGGAATACCTTTGAAAGTAAGTAGCTGGCGAAGGCTGCTCTCTTAACGACAAAAATATGGTAAATGTAGATCTGAATTTCTTGTGTATTTTCCAGGATTTGTCGAAAATGTTCTTTCCTATTTTTGCTGAAGTCCGGTTATCAGTTAAAGTCATCTTACATAGTCGAATGAGCTTTGTAAGGCTACCAGGTTCAGACATGGCTTGGAATGCCTTTGATCGAAAGAGCTGCTCTATAATCGTGAAAAAGATGGAAAATATCGACAGGCATCTCTTGGGTCATTTCAAGGATTTGCCGAGGGTAAATATCGGGACAATGGTGGATATGGCAGTTCGAAAGTCGCATTGATATTGTCCAATTATTTCGTTGACCATAGGCTGTAGTCGCTCACGTAATATTCTTGACATTATCTTATAAGTAATAGGGAGCAGACCAGAAGGTCATCGGCTCCTGCTGTTTCTCTCTACTCTCTATGAAAAAACCATAACTCAAACTAATGGTTGGAATAATCATGGGACTCTGCAGAATAAGATCAATGATCTGCAAATGGGATAGAGATTATGCGAAGATGAAGAAGAAACAGAGACGATTGAGCACTTATTATGCCGTTGTACAATGATCCATGACCAGGAGAATTCAAACAATGGGAGAACATACAATAACATCTATGACAACGTTCTGTCAAGCCGAGCCGATAACACTGCTTCTTCTCGCCGAGGGTCTGAAGTGGCTTCAACATGAAAAAAATACAGCACCTTAATATGACAAACTCTCCTCACTCGCTCTCCTATCTAAAATAATTGCTCAATGTCTTTCAATCCATAGTACTCACTTAATTACTCTTACTTCTTTCCTAGATACCTATTTATTTATTTCTTTTCTTTTCTCCAACCCACACTATAGGGTGAACACAATGGACCATAAGGTCTCCGAGTGGAGTGGCTGTCCAACACCACAGCTGCGCGTCCTTTAACCAAACCTAACCTTTACCTTCTCTATAAAGGGTGGGAACATTCCAGGTGCAGATTCGCAGACTATGGTCCGTAAAGTTTTTAACCAAAGTTTTTATGGGTGAACGGTACATGTTAGCCCACTAACTTGAGCGGGTGTTAAAGGCAGATGATACCACGAGGAGGGATTTGCCTTGTTAAAGCCATCCGCCCGCTTGTAGCAAGCACGCTATCTTCCGAATTAGTTGCGATATAAGGCTGAAATTTTGTATACATGTGTCTAACGTTACCACCCGATTTCAGGTATTTTCACATGTTTAGCTACATATTTTGGTTGAATTATCTATAATTTGGCTCTTAAGGTTCCCAGGGGTAAAGAAACGTTTCCACCAAAAATGATGGGCACAGGTCCACGTTTTGTTATAGTCCCCAAGTTTTCAGACCGAATTAGGTACAATAGTGGTCAAGTGACCAGAAAGAAAACTAATTATTCCATATTATCTCAGAATATTTCACGATGAATGGTGCAAAAAGTTCGACCCGGACGAACTTAACGTTTTTTCACTTTTATTATTGTTTTCAATGAATTGGCGGCACATTATGGCTTGTCCTAAGGAAAATCAAGCGGGTGTTGTTTGTTATAATCATCAAAAGAACAACAACATTATTTCGTATGAGATTGAGTTTTTGTCATTATATATGATGATTCTGATGAAGATGCGAATGATGATGATGTGGATGTCGAATGGCAACAACATAAAGGTACAACAACAACGTTTCAAAAATTGTGACGCAGTCTGAGAGATGTATAAAATGAAATAAGATGTTTTAGTTTGCCAACTATGCTGGTGTATGTTTTCGCTAATGTCTTTAGCCATTGTCCTACTTATGTGACGGTATTGTTTTTTCATTGGGTTTAGGTTAATTTGCAATTGTGTTCCTATGGTGCGTTGTTAGCATTTTCTATATCGTGACTATTGAGGATTTATATTTTTTGTGAGGTTTACAATCTCTTGTAGCTTGTAAGTAAAATGGTCAAACATGGGTTATGCTTGTTGGTAGGGGGATATTGTTTGATGTCTTCATTGGCTGAGTGCACAGGCAAAGGATTACTTTTATGATTATTTAATAGGGTGTAGAGTTAGCAGGCATTTAAAGGTATTTTTATAATAAGAAACAACTCAGGGAGATAATTCCCCTTATCCAAGTTGCTATATTTTCTCAAATCTACAGATACAACCACTTTTCATAGTTCCTTCTTATCAGCCTTCATATGTCAAGTTACAATATGTATGCCATATTTTGTATAAATTTTGTTTCCTTACCATTTTGATTTTACTGTTTTTATTACACATGCAGTTTTAATCTCTTTGTCAGGATTACCACTTTTTCTATGTCACACACAGCTCTAAGTCACGTAGGTGCGTAGGTTTTTCTTGGTTATTTTAACTTTTTTTTGGCTATCCTTTCCTTAACGGTATGTACTGTTGAGATTATTATTATTTTTTCAAGATAAAAATCTATTCAACAAAGCCTGAACATGATTATGTTCATGTTAATAATTTGAAACAATCTAAATTTGTGGATGAGAAAAAATTGAAAACATTTACTCTCTAGCGTTTCGTCGCCCCCTCAAATTTCGCAAAATAAATACACTTATGTTTCGTAATATACAGTAACACCTGGATACGTGGATAATTTTTCTACAGGAGTTGCGGATTTGTAGTTGGTCAGAGGTTAAAACATCTAGTTTCCAGCTTCACCCCGGTGAATAAAAGACTAAATTTTTCGAAATCAGCTTTATTTGCGCCAAAAATATATTTTACGAGCGCTTAGAAGAAACATATAACCGTTATCCTGCCTATGAAATTATAATTATTCTAGGCGCTTTTAATGCCAGAATTGGAGAGTAGAATATTTATGGCACAACAGTCGAGAAAATTCAGTCTCCACAGTGTAACGTCTGATAATGGCATGAGGCTGATAGACTGTGCAGCGGTAGTTTGCTGTACCAGATTTAAGCATCACGACAATAATAAGAGCACCTTACTGTCTCCAGACCAAAAAACAAGAAATCAAATTTATCAATTGATTGTGATAAATGTAAGACATCCATCGAGCACCCAACATGCTCGATGAATGTCTTCTTCGTTCCGAGGAGTAAACATAGACTCGGATCAACACCTTGTTGTTGCAGCAATTGTATGTACCCAAATAGACGTAACAAATAAAATACGAACAGATGCAATACAGTTGGACATCGGTAAGCTGTAATCACAACAGATAGCCACAGCATATTCCACTCAATTGGCCCAATTGCATAATCAAAGAACTCCTCGTTCCGATAACGTATCGGCACAATGGCAAAGTATTGCCTACTTCATTTAAACAGCCACAAAATCCATACAGGGATACCAGAGATCTCCACCAAGAAACCCATGATATGACCAAGAGTGCAGTGCTACTACCGAAGAAAAAAAATGTGGCATAGGGCTACTCTAGAATCAGTAGCAACGCGTATCGCACGGGAAGAGTATCGGGAGAAAAGGAGAAAGGAGAAACATCTGCAAAAATCGAGGTATACAGTAGCCAAAATAGAGTCCGCAAATTCTACCAAATAGTGAAGCATCAAACTGATGGCCTCGGTTGCGTCCCACAGTGGAAAAAAGTACCGATTTAGCACGCCAAACGTACAAATCTATGTTTTATTGCATGTTTGTCCATAAATTCGATATGAACAGCTATAAATTGACAATTTTACTTCATTTATTAATATATTTGGTAAATATGTATTTTTACCGTACACGCAGAGAAAAAATATTTTTCGGTTTTGTTGGAACAAAAATATCTATTTTGGTTCCAAAAATGTGTTTGTTTTGTACACACATTGTAATCCAAATCCAAAAATACCATAGTTTGTTCCGAACATAGAAAACAAAAACAACTTTCGAATTTCCGCAATATTGTAAAAATCGTTAACAATACCGATTGTAGGAACAATCATAATCTAAATTTTTTACAAAACATATTGTCAGCCCTGAAAACCAGATACTAAATTTTTTGATTTGAGTGTATATACTTCTCATATACACTTTCCACACAACTTTGAAATAAATATCGCGTATAATATTACGAGCATTGATGAACGCAATACATGGTTTGCTTCTTTAGCTGATAACAAAGACAAACAAAAAGCCACAAGCAGCCACCATAACAAACATGAAAAGGAAAGACGAATGAAATAAAAAAGGAGAAACAGAAACAAATAAAAACAAGAGTCTCATTGTTGGTATACACCAGGGACTAGCTTCTTTGCTTAGATCGTATAGTGAGGGCGCCCACTGAGTTGTTTTTGCACAGTGTAAATGAATGAAAACAAACAAAAACATAATGTGGTTGTTGCTTTTTTCACTCATACGTTCATACATGTCTTCGCTTTGGTTGTATTTCTGTGGTCGTCGCTGGTATACATACACACAAAAACAAAGATAAAGGCAACATGTCATACAAACACCACAACTCACCAAAATTGTTTTTTCAACACGGCATCGAATTGCGAGAGAAGAGAAAAAATTTTTCGAAGAAAAGAGAGAAATATTGTTCAATTGACACAAACTATTTTTGGATTTAACAAAAACGATTGTTGGATTCACAATACTACATAAGGAATCCAACAATATGTTAACAATACATATTTTGCTCTTGGAATATTGTTGGATCAAACATATTTTTTTCTCTGCGTGTAGAATGGTACCTATCGATTTTCGATATTTTAAAGATTTCTACCACATTATCCAACCGAAACCGCTAGGATTTGGCATTTAGTCTCCGTGGGGGTTATGCATACACTCCTATAAACATTTCTGGTATAGGTCCACGTTTTCATATAGCCCCCATAGACCGGTACCACCGAATTCGGTAATTTTTGAGGTTTTAGCCACATTATCCAACCGAAATAGCTGAAAGTTGACATTTAGTCTTCGTTGGTGGTATAAAATATTCCGACGTCGAATTTTCGGTACAGGTACACGCATTGATATGGCCCCCATAGAAAGGTACCGCCCTAATTTCAGCATTTTTACGTAAAAAATACTATTAATAAAAATAGTAATAAAATAAAATGTTGCAGTTTGTTGCAGCTAAAATTTTACAAATTGGTTAAGAACTATGTGTACTAAAAATAAAATAAAAAATCTACGCGCCATCCCTATATTATGAAAACTAGTTCAAAAAATGTCAACCAAAAATGGACCGTTATTCCGCTTAGACTGATGCAATATAAATTATTTTAAATGCCGTTGCATTCTGTGGACACCTTAGATTAATACTGCAATAATAGTTTTTAAATTGGCGTATGTGATTTTTTTGACTTTTGCCGCGCTAGATCGGTATTTTTTTCCACTGTGCGTCCCCCTATAGAAACGAGCACGAATTTTGGGTACATAAGCAGCCTCGCCTGGTTGCCTCGTTTGCCTGCTTCATTTCTGACATAATAAAAATAAATGAATAAAGGAGAAAAGTGCAGAAGTTCGATATTGGCTCGACCTTCTTTATTCGTTTATTTTTATTATATCAGAAATGAAGCAGGCAAGCAAGACAACTAGGCAAGGGTGCTTATGTACCCAGGCCTTAACGCTCAGTCAAGTTGAGGTAAATACAGCAAAAACCCGCTGTAGAATGAAAAGGCACCAGGACCCTATAGCATACCAGCCGAGCTGTTCAAAACCGCTGGTTACACGTTGGTAATGTGTGTTCATCAGCTTGTAGCACTATCAGGCAGAAAAAAGCTAACCCGACGATTGGAACCTAAACATCGTGTGTCCCGTCCAAAAGAATGGAAATAAGACTTTGTTCTCTAAAATAATCGAGGCATAAGTCTGCTTCGTATTGGCGAAAATACCACAGGTCCCATACCGGAAGTTGGTATTTGAATGTAAACCGCCCGGGCAATATGAGGTAAAGATAGCAATAAACCGCCTAAAGAATATTAAGACAGCAGGAGTCGATGACTTACCAGCAGAGGTGTTCAAAACCGGAGGCCACGCGCTGATAAAGTCTATGTATCAGCTAGTTAGCACCACCTGGCAGGAAGAACGCATATCCGACTACTGGAGCCTGAGCATACAATTTCCCGTTCACAATAACGGAGATAAGACTTTGTACTCTAACTATAGGGGCATAGGTCTGCTTCATATTGCTTATAAGATAATGTGAGGAATACAGTGTCGTCCACATTACAAGCTATGGTAAATGAATTAATTGGCCCATACCAATGCGGCTTTTGACCTGTCAAATCCACCAGGGACTAGATATTTACTTAGCGGCAAATCCTGGAAAAGACACAAGAGATAAAGGTCGACACTTTATAACGAGTGGTTTTGTCTAGGGCTGAGGTAAGATCAGTCCCTGCCAGAGTCGACTTAAGGACCCACAAACCTTAAGTAAAGACAATTTCAATGTTTATTATAAAACCCTTTGTGTGAGGAATATGGATGAGATGTGTGTTTGATAAGCAATGGATCGATGACAATCGGGTTGTTGTAATGGGCTCGGGTTAGTTGTCAGCTTGATATAACCGGCTCGATGACAATCGTGTTGTTGTTGTTGAATCGATGGCAGTTGGGTTGTTCCTGTCGACTCGATGGTGATCGGGTATCGGTAATCGGTTCAACGACAGTCGGGATAATGCTGTCGACTCGATGGTAATCATGTATGTTTGCCTCGGCTCTGATGTATTCCGATGCTATCGGCTTGGTTGAAATCCAGATGGCTGTTAGCTCAGAGTTTGCCGGGTGTATGGCTCTGTAGTATTCGGGTTGCTGTCGGCTTGTTGGAAATCGTCGGGTGTGTGGCTCGGCTCTGTGGTGTTCAGTTTGCTGTCGGCTTGTTGGAAATCGTCGGGTGTGTGGCTCGGATCTGAGCTATTCGGGTTGCTGTCGAGAAAGATATCGGTTAATGGGAGCTTTCTAAGAGCATGGAGCTGGCTATGAGCATGCCCCTGGCTATGACCTTGAGCTGGCCGATAGCAGGGAGCATGCTAAGCGCTGGGAGCTTGCTAGAGCTGAGAGCTTTCTATGAGCTGGGAGCGTGCTTCTCGCTGAGAGGTTGTTAAGAGATGGGTTTCCTAAGAACTTAAAACTTAAAACGAAATTGTAGAAAATTTTCTAATTTAAAAACATTAACTGTCTTGTTTGAGTCTATGGTTAGATCACATCTGGAGTATGCTAGCCTAATTTGGAGTCCATTTTATGCTGTCGCAATAAACCAAATAGAAAAAATACAAAAAGATTTACACCATATGCTCTATGAAATGAATTTTCGTTTGATACTATGCCTTCATATATATCTCGTTGTCGTTGGCTTGGGATTGAGAGTATAGAAAACCGTAGAAAACTTCAAAGTGTACTTTTTGTTAAAGACATATTAGATTCGAAACTAGATTCACCTGATTTATTAAATATGCTTCCATTCTGTGTGCCCCCTCGTTTGTTAAGGAATAATCATTTATTTGCCATAGAGTACCATAGAACAAACTATGGGTTGAATGAGCCCTTAACGAGATGTTTACTATTATTTAACAACGTTGCCGATTTAGTTGATGTCAATCAAAATAAGCGAATGCTTAAAAAATCTGTTCTCGAAATAATAGATAATATTTAATTTTTAATACAACGTATTTAATATATTTAATTTTATAATAATACCGCTTGTAAGTTGTCTGTCAGAGTTTATCTCGATAGATGAATAAATAAAATAAAAGAACTGGAAGCGTGATAAGCGTTGGGAGCTTGCTATGAGCTGGGACCTTGCTAAGAGGTGGGAGCTTGCTGGGAGCTGGATCGAATCGTGACTAACTACTGTGGTAGACTGCGGACGACCCACACGTCTATTCTTACTTTGTTCGACTGGTGATCGACAACCCCCTTGGGGAAAACTTGAAATATACCTTCAGGTGCAAGCACGAGGTGAATGAGAATTATTGTGCTGCAGTGATTGTAGTTAATTACACCGAAGTTAAATTTGTCCACTATGCTGACTGTACAGTTGTGGTTGATGCTAATGAACGAGTGTAGGAGTATATGAAACGGTCACGTTACACCTTACCATATTTTTGCCTTTGTTCTTACGTTCAAAAGTATTCCAAGTCATATTTGAATTTGGTATCCTTGCAAAGCTCATTCGGCTTTGCAAGATGTCTTTAACTGATACCGGTCCTCAGTTGAAAAAGGAAAAACCTCTTCCAACAATTTAGTATTGTTACCAATCTAAGTGGTAGATTTAAGGAATTTGGATGAATTCCTGCTAATTTAAGAATTTGAATTGTAACGTAAATTTTTATTAAGCATATAGTCTAATTGTATCAGTTTTGCAACAACAACTACCGTATGGAGTTTACTGCAATCATGAAATTATCGCCCAGTCTTAATTTGCACTGTTTACTTCTTAGCTTATTGATTTTTTACTCTCTCCCTCTTATTTATTTTGACTATTCACTTATGCTTCTACATTGTGACGTCATTCATTGTTACCCCTCCTACATCCTCGTATTTTCGTCTATATGTATACGAGTATGTGTATTTAGATCTCGTCGGAACATTGGAAAACGTCCCAGATGAAGAATGCTAAATCAGTCTACGCATATTCAAGCGAGTAATATGGTGGCGTAGCGGGTGGGAGATTTAGTAGTAATTCAGACCGCCACTTAAAACCATCAGTGTAATCTAAAGAGTAATGAATCAGCCTAAAAAGAGTAAAATTTTGTGTTTACTAGAGTTTATCTGTGTGCTTATTATACTTATACCCTCATTTTATTTAATACACATCGTATGAGGGAGCTAAGTTAAACCATAATTCCGCAACAGTATCAAATGAGTTTTCAGACAAGCCTCCTGTGACCTATTCAACATTCTGCTGGAAAAGGTTATACGAAAAGCAAACTTCAAAAAAACCAGTAAGGAAAGGATCAAATTCGGGCGGAACCGACTATATGATACCCTACACCACTGTGAATATGTAAAATATAAATCGGAGCTATATCCAGATCTAAACCGATTTTGATATAATTTGGCACATTTATTTCCAGACCGAATTCAGTCACACATTCCAAATATCGTTGAAATCGGACTTATGTAGCGTGTTTGGAGCAGCAAATACGCGAAATTGGCCGAAAATATATAAGGGTGCTATATCCAAATCTGAACCGATTTCGATATAATTTGGCACATTTATTTTTAGACCAAATTCAGTCACAAATTCCAAATGTCATCGAAATTGGACGTATATAGCGTGTTTGGTGCAGCAAATACGTGAAATCGGCCGAAAATATATGTATATTGGAGCTATATCCAAATCTGAACCGATTTTCACCAAAAGCAATAGCGTTCTTCCTATGGCTAAAAAAGTTGTAGTCCCCAATTTTCAGCTGAATCGGACAAAAAATGCGACGTACGTTGCGAACAAAAATACATGGACAGGCGGA
The DNA here is from genome assembly GCF_047663935.1 of Musca autumnalis. NCBI lineage: Eukaryota > Metazoa > Arthropoda > Insecta > Diptera > Muscidae > Musca > Musca autumnalis. The sequence goes on along the minus strand of NW_027411866.1, from coordinate 124,529,555 downwards.
CAGACAGACAGACAGACAGACAGACGGACAGACAGACATGCATAAATCGACTCAGAAAGTGATAATATGTATATTCCCAAAAGGAGCTATGGGTCTTTTTCGTTTCCTTTTGTATGTTACATACAAATGCACAAAGACATAATACCCCTTACCACTGTGTGGTGATTCTTTGGCCCAAGTAAGCAGTTTAAAATCAATCAAACCACATCTCCTCAGACTAATTACCCATGTTAATATTTGGTCTAAAGACTGGGTACTTGTGCAAGCAGATAAGACAGCGCTTGGTATGTTTGAGAGAAACATTTTCGAAAGATCTATGGACCAATGTACGTTGATATTCAACGATGTCGTATGAACCACGAGCTGTATCGGCTATACAACGACATCAGTATAAACAAAACGTATCGAAGTACAATTATTGCACTGGCTACGCCATGCTATAAGAATGAACTATGATGAACCCGCTAAAAAGGTGTACAAAAACACAGGCACCGACAGTGAATATCGATATCATATGAACCACGAGCTATATTGACTATACAACTACATCAGTATAGTTAAACGTATTGAGATACATCGATAGCGTTGGCTAGGCCTTCTCATAAGAATGAGCGATGATGAACCCCCCTAAAAGGATGTATAAATACGGGGCGCATTGCGGTACACGCAGAACTGGAAGGCCAACATGGATGGACGCAATCGAAAAACACGGTAATCCAAATTGGAAAAGTGATGTAACAAATAGAGAGAAATGGTAATCTTCAAATATTTACAGTTAACGAATTTTTCACCTCTATTCCATTTTCATAGGTCTCACTGTTTATTGCTAGGTCTTTTTTTGACGATCAGATAAATACCAAAACCTAAAGCCTGCGAAATTTGTGAGACATATTTTTTTTCTTTTTGGCCAAACTTCTCTGAATAAATATGTATGTATGTTGCAATCATAATCGACAACATTAACAACAATAGCTTTACATGACAAACGACAGTGACGACAGCGGCAGCAGCAACAACATTTCGTACCCTAGGTTCCCTATAACATCAACGGGTTTCTTTTGTGCGTAGTTTTTTTGCTGTTGTTTTGCTTAAAGAAAGAAAATTACATGTTTCCTAGCAAAATACATTTTAGTTGTTGTGCTGTGTTTTGTTGTTGTTACTATTTTCGGCCAAAACATGAGAGCAACAACATGATTAAAGACAAAACGTCATTTGGATTATTGTTCAATTACAACTCAATGTTGGTTGGTCGGTTACTTTTGGTGGGTGACGACGACTGTTCCGTTTTCGTTCCGTTGTTTGACAACATTGTTGATTACCACAAACAGAGGGACAGATGAATTTTGGGGACAGACAACAGCAAAAAAATAAACGTTGTACAACAAAAGGGGCCACCCACACACAGTTGTTGTTCGTTCGACTTGTTGGAGTTGTTTGTTACTGATATTAAAGAAAATGATCAATGTTTTTGCTGAATTGTTTATTGTTTAGGCTGTTAGCGCATTTTTTCTTTTTTTTCCGTTCTCATTGTATTGAGCGGACAATTTGACATATATGTGTCGTGGCCGCCGTGGGCAATGTGTCAGTGTGTATTGTAGAGAACCAAAAAAAGTTAATGATTTTGTTCAATTTAGGATGTTTATTTTGTCAATATATCCGTATTTAGGAGAATGAAATGTAAAAATTGCAACGGCTGTGGGGGGTTGGTCAACCGTTGATCTCAACTATAATAGGGGACAGAAGACTCGGATGATTTACTAAGATGTTATCAAAGAGTCGAAACGTCGGAAACAAACCAAAGAGAAGAAAAACGTGAGTTGCTGCTTTTAATCATTCTTTGTAATCACTTTCGTTAATTTGAAATTGGATTTCCGAGACTTTGGCCTCAATGACGACGTTTTTATAGAATTTGCTCCTGTTGAGTATTTGTTGTTACCAAGAAGCTTTCTATAGAAAAAATCCGTAGTTTATTGAGGATTTTCGTTTGACTTTTTTTTGTTTTCGTCAATTTTAAGGATTTCTTCCTATAGAAAAAACAGTTCTCAGTTTATAAAGATTTTTCTGAAGAAACGAAGAAAAAATTGGTCGAGTTTTCTCAAGTTTTTTTTTTGTTTTGTATAGAGAAACATTTGTCTAAAGCAGCTGAAATTTTTCCATTGCAAAAAAAATAGTTTCTATAAAATAATATTCCACGATGTGTGGGAACAATTCTTCTACTTTAGAAAAAAAATCTCAAAAACTGAGGACCAATTTCTATAGAAATAAGTAAAAAAGTGTCAGTCGGCTTTGCCGACAGAGATATACCCTCAGCCTGTATATATTGAAATAATTTTTCCCAAAAAACGTATGTATTTAGGGGTTTTTAAAAACATTGGGAATTTGAACCGACAAAAATGTTCATTAGGATTAGAAATCAAAAGTTATGCGGAGGAGATACTAAAAGGAATGGATCTATATTGACCATTATGGAAGTGGATTTCCAGCTACTACATATGGTGCCATAGGGGGCTTTTACACCCTTCGGGATGTTTGCTCAAGAAGTATGGACTTGCCCCTGAAAAATTTAGTTTACCATCGTAATTGAGGCAGCGAATGCAAGTTGCTTCAACAAAAATCAAAGTGATTCGATAGCATGTCTTAAAGTGAACTTATCCGAAATTTTGTGTGGGAGGTACCGGATAGAGTGGACACATATAGTCCATATTTGAACCTGATCTATATTTGGTAGATATATTAGGATGTGTAAAGTATGGACCAATTCGGCCACTCCCTTCAAGAGTTACCGTATGAACCAATTTTCCAAACATTTTTGAACTTTTGTGGGGGAGGTACCTGAAGGAGTGGACCGATATGGCTTATCTTCAAACGTAAACTATGTTTGGACAAAATGTTACTAACGCCAAATTTTGGACCGGAATCGGCAGAGCCGTTCTAGAGTTATCTTGCGCTCCAACCGCCTCACACGGTGTCATACGGGTTTTTTGCATCTTTAAGGCTATATTCTCAGGAAGTATGGACATGCCCTAATGAAACTGGTACCGTCGTATGGAGGGCGGTGAATATAAGTTGCTAAAACAAAAATCAGAGCGATTCGAGAGATGGCCTTAAACTGAACTCTTCCCAAATTTTGTGTGGGAGGTACCCGAAGGAGTAGGCCGATTGAGTCCATATTGAAACATTATCTAAGTCTGGTACACACTTTACGATGGGCAAAGTATGGACCAAATCGGTTACTCCCTTCAAGAGTTATCGTGCGCACAAATTTTCCGAACATTTTCGAACTTTTGTGGGGGAGGTACCGGAAGGAGTGGACCGATACAGCCCATCTTCGAACTTAAACTAAGTTTGGGCAAAATATTACGAAAACCAAAATTTGAACCGAATCGCTTCATCCGTTCCAGAGTTATCGTGCGCTCCAGCCAGCCAGACAGACAGACAGACGGACGGACATTGCTCAATCGACTCCAAATTGTCTGAAACACATTTGGTCCAAACATACTTGGGGTCTAAAACCATTATTTCGATGAGGCACATTTTGCCCGTATGAAATTGTATATACCCTCGTTAGCATAAATGCTGAGGGTATAAAAATTGTTTCTGCAGAAACTATTTAGAATCTAAGTTACATATTTTTTACTATAGAGAAACATTTGCCTTCATATGCTACATTTATTCTATAGAAAAAACTTCAGCCTCAGATTCTAAGATGTTACTGTAGTAAAACTTTTTTTCTATCGAAAAATGACAGAATTTTTTTATTGAGACATTTTTTCTATAAAACAAAATTTCAGCATCTGGAGACAAATGTTTCTCCATATAATAATCTCAGAAATTTGCCACCAATTTTTTCTATAGAAAAGTCTTCAAAAACTAAGGACTGATTTTTTCAATAGAGAAGCATTTGTCTTCAGTTGCTGAAATGTTGTTCTATAGAAAAAAACTTCAGCCTCAAATTCTGAGGAGTTTCTGTAGAATATTTTCTACAGAAAAAAATTGCTTGTACTCATTTGAGATATTTTTCTTTTTTTTTTTATTCTCAGTGTTTGAGAAATTTTCAATAGAAAAAAATTTTTCCACAGTATCTGAGAATTTTTTTTATAGAAAAAATGTTTTTCTCAGTATATGAGTATTGGTTTCTACGGAATATTGGTCCACAGTAACTGAGAATAAAAGAAATAAATATGCTGATGATTTCTTCTATAGATTAAAATTGGTTGCAAGCTTTTGAGGTCTTTTTTTCAACAGAAAATATATTTTCTATAGATTCTCAAAATTTGTTAGTTTTGTCTAAAGGAAAACATTGATTACTAGTTTATGCAGATTTTTCTCTAGACAATATGTGTCTTCAGATTCTGAAGTTTTTCTTCACATTCAGCAGAAATATACATCAAATACAAAATCATCTCTTTCTGAAGACCAGGGCCGTTCCCTGTTATCTTTTATCGCCTAGATCACCCGTCCCCTCTGAACCAGATGTATTTTGAATATGTTCCTTCAAATTATTTTCCCATTTTACTTCCAATAAAGCTGTGTAATAATAGCTCGCTAATGCATTATATTTTGCCACTACTACTTTTTCGTATAACCCCCATATAGCGGTACCTCCCAATATTTGGTATTTTTAGAATTGTAGCTAAACGAACTACCTGCAAATTTACTTTTTTTAGGATCTTAGTTAAATATTTTTTCCGAACTACCTGCAATTTGACACTTGAGGTTTCCAACATTTACAAAACTTCTCCATACAAAATTGTCAACATAGGTTCATACTTTGATATAGCCCCCCACATAAAGGTACAGCCTTACTGAAAACATTTTAGATACATTTTCTAACCTAATTAGGCACCTACAATTTTGGACAGGAATCTAAATTTCGACCCGGCCGAATTTACCATTTTTTTCCTTTTTTGCATGATTAGAACTGACTTTTCTTCAGCCACCCCGTGCGTGTACAGGATAAACTGCTCTACTTCTCCTCAGGAAAATATAAAAAATTTTTCTTCCTTCCTCCTTCCTTCTTTCTTTAAGTTTTTTTATTTTTATTTTTTTTTAATGGACACTTTATTTGTTGTTGGAAAATTAATTCCCATTGGAATCTTCACACCGCTGCGGTGGTACTTGCTTGTTGGTATTAACTTCCTCATGTTTCTTTAATTTTATCACGCGTAACTGTCAAAATGTCGGTTTTCATTTTACTCTTACGGTTTGCGATGTTGAACCCGGTAAGACCTTTGGTGAACGTTGTAAATCATGGCGCATATATAATAAGAAATTTCTTCATTCGTTTTCATGCCGCCGTCCTTCTTAGAGTCACCGTACTAGCTGTTGTTGGCAGCGTTCAGCTTCTGCATTTGTCTGCCCACAACAATAAGCGGCAAAAAACCGAAACAACAACAACTGAATTGCATTTTAATCATTAACTCGGAACGTGTTATGTTACCATACCATGAAGTGAGATGTGCCTACGACGATGGTATGGAGCACCACTATATGCGTGCAAGCATGCGTGCCTACATGTCTGCATCACTGCGTATGTCTTTCAACGAATGTTTTGTCACATCATTATCGCACAAACAGACAGACGGGCAGAGGCGCTCTCTTTCTCTGGAGGATCCTTTGGTTTGGTGTTTTGGGATTTTGTGGTCTTTTTATGCTGGGAAAATTGTGATCTTTGGTGAATGGTGGTTCCGTGGCGGCTAAATCTGTGGACATTGCTTGCATTCTGGTGCGAAATTGAGCTCCTCATTCTCTCCTGTGTTGTATTTGTGTTTTGTGCGTGTTGCACATATTTGACATTATCGACATGGCATGAAGTTTAGGTCTTAATGTTTTACTCTGATGGTGGTGCTGGTGGTGATTTGCCATACGAACACCATGTTATGCTGCGTTCGAAAAGGAATGATCAATGGCTGGACTTTACTGGGGTTTTTGGGTGGGCAATCAATCTTTAACACACATTCCAGCAGTAAAGAAATTAATCAGTTTGGAGACCTGTTGTATTTGCGATTGGCAACATGATGTTCAGAGTGCAGGGAGGGTACCGTCGTAGAGTGGTGCTCCACTTATATACAAGACATAATGAGACATAATTGTGGTCAAAGGTCATGACCAACTGCAATTTGTTCTGTTAACAAGTGTTGTAATGAAATATTGAGTTGTTTTCTTTTATAAATTTTACTTAAGACCCCTCGGAGAACACCTACCCAATTTATTAATTTGACAAGAGACAAAACATCGGCCACAACTGGGCATTTGAAGATACATGGCAACTGTTTTTTTTTGTGTTTTTTCAGATGAAGAGATTTTTTGCCACTAAACATGACTTTGTCATGTTCATTTGGCAATCACAACATATTCCTCTGAACTGGCAGGTAATTCTATGAACACTACAACCTAAAGAGGCTAACAGGCATTGATGGACTTCTTAGAGGCTTCAACTGACTGACTGACTCTACTGATGATGAGGATGTTGTTGTTGTAACTGCTCTTTACTGTCATATTTTTAACGATTAATCTCAATCAAAAAATGTTGAACTTCAAAGAAGTTGTTGTTGTTGTTTTTATTCTTGGTTGGCTTAGAAAACATCCCATGTGGACGGGCGTATGTTTTGCGCCCAAAGTGATCTTAATCCAAATACAATGACGTCTATTAGAAATTGTTGTTGTTGGCTGACTGACTGACTGCCTGGGATGCAGACCTGTAACACACATTATTGATGCAACTGTTGCTCTGTTGTACAGTTTAAATGATGATGTCGACCATAGTTCTGTAGTCTGTCAGTTGATCTAATGTAATGTTCGGGACAACAACAAAACAACGACAATAACCACTTGGCAGCTAACAGATATACCCAGTAACTATTTTTGGGAAATAACGAGGCAGGCAGAATTAGTTTTTATACCCTCAGCATTTATGCTAACGAGGGTATTTACACTTTCATTTGGGGCAAATGTGGCTCATCGAAATAATGCTTTTAGACCCCAAGTATGTTTGGACGAAATCCGTTTCAGACAATTTGGAGTTGATTTAGCCATATCCGGCCGTCTGTCCGTCTGTCTGACTGGCTGGTGCGCACGATAACTCTCGAACGGATCAACCGATTCGGTTCAACATTTGGCTTTCGCAATATTTTGTTCAAACTTAGTTTAAGTTCGAAGATAGGCAATATCGGTCCACTCGTTCCGATACCTCTCCCACAAAAGTTCGAAAATGTTCGGAAAATTTGTGCGCACCATAACTCTTGAAGGAAGGAACCGATTTGATTCATACTTTGCACATCGTGAAATATCTACCAGACTTAGATGAGGTTCCAATATGGACTCATTCGGATCACTGTTTCAGCTACATCCCACACAAAATGTCGGACAAGTTTAGTTAAGGACCTGCTCTCGAATCGCTTTGATTTTTGTTGCAGCAACTTGTATACACTTTTTTTAATCAGGAGCAAGTCTATATTCCGAGAAAATAGCCTGAAAGGTGCAAAAAACCCTATGACACCGAGTATGGTTGGAACGCAAAATAAATCTTGGAGGGATCTGCAGATTCGGTCCAAAATGTTGCCTTCGTAATATTTTGTCCAAAGATAGTTCAAGTTCGAAGATAAGCCATATCGGTCCACTCCTTCAGGTACCTTTAGGTACGGAAAAATTGTACGCACGATAACTCTTGAAGGGAGTGACCAATTTGGTCCATACTTTACACATCCTAATATATCTTCCAGATATTGATCAGGTTCGAATATGGACTCTATTTGTCCAATCCTTCGGGTACCTATCACAGAAAATTTCGGATAAGTTCACTATAAGACACGCTTCCGAATCACTTTGATTTTTGTTGAAGCAACTTGCATTCGCTGCCACAATTCCATACTTCTTGAGAAAACAGCTCGAAAGGTGTAAAAATTCCCTATGGCAACATATGTGGTGGATGGAGGATAACTCTTGAACTGATTAACCGGTTTGGTCCAAAATTTGGTCTTCGTCATATTTTGTCCAATCTTTAGTTTCAGTTCGAAGATGGGCATTACAGGTCCACAGCTTCCGGTACCTCTCTCAATATTTTACAAATGTCACTAAAATTGTATGCACGAGGTCTATTGAACGGGTCAATCATTTTGGTCCAAACTTTTGATCTCCTAACATTTTGTCCAAATTTAGTTAAATTTCTAAAATGACCTATTTCAGTCCTCTCCTTAGGATACCTCCCCCACAGAAGTCCATCATTTGTGTCTAGGTGCAGGTTTGATGTCCTGTCTACAGCGATATTATGTTTTCCGTGGACTAGTCCATGCTTCCTGGTATACTGGTCCAAAAGTTATACGATGAACTACGAAAATAAGATCCACTCCGATAATGGACTATGTCGGTCCATTCCAGGTCCAGGTACTTAAAGTACCTCCTCCGCAACACTTTTGAACTTTAATCCTAATCCACATTTTTGTCGGTAAGTTTAAATGTCCAAAAATGGTTTCAATTCACATGGGCTGAGGGTATATCTCCGTCGACAAAGCCGACTGATACTTTTTTACTTGTTTTTATAAAAGAAACAGTCTCTCCAAAAAACTTTTTCTATACAAAAATATTAATTTCTTTGTGAGCATTTTTTATAAAAAAACGATTTTAAGAATACAGTAAATTGGACCTCATATCCTGAGGAATACTTTGTCAAATGAAATGTTCCCCATATATTCCCATGAAACCAGAAGTCTTTTAATTATATTCCTTCGAATTATTACCCCACCTTATTTACTATAACTCGGAAAAAAAGAGATCTCACAAGAAATGACGAATTGCTGTGAAAGACTAGCTCACTGATGCATTCTAGTTTGCCACTAGGTTCTATCGGGCCAATGTCTGCGGAGAAAACACCACAACTGCTGGGATAGCTGCCTTCCTTGCTCTTGCTTTGGCCAATGAATGACTGCATTAATGCAGCAAAGCTCTAATACACAATGGTCATTTTGATGAACAGTGAATTATGATGAATAATATTTTTTTTTTGTCGACTTAAAAGTCAAACTGAGAGCAACGACAACAACAAACCAAAATTCATTTATTTTCACAATTGTGGGCACATGGACCAAGCCATGCCAGCAGCAACAGATGTATTAACGAACTAACTCATTGGCAAAAAGAGACAGACAGACGGACAAACAAACAAACGAAAAAAATACTGGTCTTGGTCTCTAGGCACGCTTCTTAAGATGACTGATTTTGTGCGACGCGACTCGTTTGGCATGTGTAAACGCACATAGGCTTAAAAGTGGTTCGTTGGTTCGTTCACCATCATTGGCACGCGGCGGCACTCTTAAACATATTACAGTTCATAATTGAGATATGAATGTGGCAATAATTCATGGTAACGCTTTGAGTGCCAATGTTGTATTGGTGAGACAAAAAACAACAACAACAACAAGGAGGAAAAAAAATCAAAGCCCAAGACTTAACTGACCATATCTGGGCAATTGTAACATAATGATGTGATTGTGTGGTTATGTCTTGAGTTTTCTTTAGCAAACAAAATTGAAAAAAAACTCAGTCTTTTCTAAGCTTAAAATCATAGGCGACTCTTTTTTGCATCACTCACAGCCATAAGTCCATTTCTGGCCATATATACGCCTCTTCTGGGTATTTTCTTTCTCCAAGGTATTAGCATTGAATATCTACACATGCGTACCTTTCACGAGGATGAAATAACTTAATTGTCACTCAATTTCTCAGGTTTTCAGCTAAGTGCATTCATTGTGCCAGCTTAATGTCAAGCGCGGCCACAACAACAGCACAACGCATGAATAATTTATACATTTCATATATGAATAATACATACAAACAAACAAAAACAAAATATATCAAATTAAGAAGAAAATTCTTTACTAAGTTAGGAAAAGCCTTTGGTACTTGTGGTGGGAAGATTGTTGCTCAAGATGGGAGATTTCCTTCCCTTGGTTCTCATAATATAATAACATTAGGTAAAGAGTACAATCTTGCTAAATTAAATTAGTCGGAAATGTGAAGAGCAAATTGCAGGAAGCAAGCAAATCAAAATTTACGAACGTATCACAGGATACACTTTGAATAAACAACAACAAATCAATGTTTGCTAAATGTCCATGTTTTGGTATAATATACTTTACGACCTAATTGCCATCTGGAGGGGGTGGAACCTCTCATGTAGAGGTTAAACAGTTCCGTAGATATCACCCCACCTTGGAGAACTCACTGTTTCACTCTCGCGGGGCTTAGACTTATTATTTCTGAATTCCACGTACGCCTGCCGCACACACATATAACTGATTATCCCACATTTTAGACTTGGCCGGAGTGCTTAACAATGTCAAAGGCTTTTGATAAGTCAAGCGCCATCGTCACTGTTCTATCACACAGCTTGATCTGATTGAGTCCTCGACTAATATGTGTAGAGATGGCGTGCAGCGCTGTTGTCATGCTTGTGCTGCTTATGGAACTCATGCTGATGATCGGCAAATGGATAGCTATTTTCGACGCTGGCGATGACTAAAACCCCAAGGGTCTTTGTTATGGGCGACAAACGCGAAATCGGTCAGTACGATTCACCTTTGCTGGCATCCTTGCTTGGCTTCAGTAGAGGGACCAACCTGCTCATTTTATGGACTTCGGGAATGATGTGAGTGGCTAGCTACAGGTAGAGAGCTTTTGTGAGATACTCGACTCCCGGCACTTCCGGCTATTTCCGCATTACCAGAATCTTCATGGATTAGGGCTCAACGCTTTGGATGACTTAGCCTTCCTGATGCATTAGCAACATCATCTATCGTAAATTGTGGTGGTTCGTTCTCGCCCTATCACTCTCGGGTGCTTGACAAACTGTTGACTGAAATAACTTTCGCACCTCTTCGGATCAGTCAGCGTCGCCAAACATGACTGAGGTCCTGCCTTCCTCCTTTCTGGCGTTCAAGAATGACTTAACCGTTGCCCACGGTTCACTTATTACGGTTGCAACTCTTCAGATGACTGAACCACATGTTCCTCAAATGCTCACCGACCAACCTGTTAACTTCCAGCGTCAGCTCTCTGACTCTGGGGTCACTGATCCCGTCGCCTTTGCCGAGAAGTTTGGTCTAACTTCGGTTATTCGATCAGCACGTATATTGTGAGCAGTTGCAGCAGTGATGATGTCTCGGAACGTCCATTCTGCTACCTGAACAGCGGAAGGGTTGGGTAGATCTCTGGAGTCGGTTATTAGTGAACAGTCTAAAACTTGGCCAATTCGCTTTCCCATGATTGACGAAAGTGCGGCGTTCAGAGGTGATGAAATCGGGCAGTCTGCTGATGGAGACAATTATAGCAGGTGACGTCATTTGCCAGACCAGGTGATACGATGGTTATGTCTGGCGAACTGTGACATTCAGCCCACTGACGGTACCAAACGTAGAGCTATTTATCTGCTCGCACACGCTATACCCCTCTGGTCGAGGACCTAATGCCGCAACTCATGATGAGCATTAAAGTCCCCTAAGACCAAACGGTTATCACCTTACAAAGCGGCATAATCTTGGGCCTATAACATGGAGTACAGCTATTTATCGGCGGGATGTATACTTGTAGCAGCTCTAACTCGTCAGTTCCACACCTGACTACTACCCCCATACATTCCATGTACCGGTCATTAGAGCCAGGCTCAAACGAAATAGGTCTGTATTGAACAGACTGGTCCAATAGGAAAGCTAATCCCCAACCATCACAACGCTGTAAGCTGTAGTTGTGGTTGAACTTGGTTTCATGCACCGCTGCGAACATGATTTTCTTCCGACTCATGAAGTCAAGTATTTCCCCGATCTTACCTCGGAGTCCATTGCAATTATATTGCAAAAAGGATGCAGAGATTGGAACCACAAAGGCTGGTGTTAAATGCTGAGTGTGCGGCTGTTGTTGGGGGACTGCAGGGGAGTCGCGTAATCTAACGACGACTCACTGCCGGCTGTCTTCACGCAGCATACAGCCACATTGTCCCTGTCGTAGTCCCTCGCATTGACACGTCCACTTTCGGCATATCAGCGAAGCTTGAACTTTGGTGTGGATGCAGATGTGACAAACCGAGCTCAAATATATTGGTCCTGGGATTTTCTCCGTCCCGACACGGACCAAACGAATCCGGAGCAGGCATTCCAGAATATGCTGCTCCCAACACAGAAAAACTATACAAATACAAACATGTGTACACTGAGGTGTCAACTGCTGGCCGGAACATTAGTTTTGTTTTGTTCCTGGTCAATCCGGTATCGCAGGACCCGCCGCCGTGGGTTTGTTTTGAAGATATTAGCTACAGTTTGTGACCTAAATACTTGTAATTTATTTATTATTTATTTGAGGTTCCCAGTGGTCCCAAAACGTGTCCACAAAAAATGTTCAACACAGGTTCATGTTTTGCATAGCAACCATATAACGGTATCTAACGACTTTGAGGATTGTAGCTAATATTTGTAACCGAACTAGCTGGAATTTTAAGGTTCCCAGTGCTCCCAAAATGACTTCACAAAAAAATTGTCAACATAGGTCCATGTGGTGGTGTAGCCCCCATATAACGGCACCACCCGATTTTGATATTTTGAGGAGCTTAGCTAATATTTTTAACCGAAGCTATAATTTTCCTTTTTAAGGTTTGGTATAGCCCCCATATAATTGAGTGTTTGACATTTGAGGTTCGACCAAAAATTTTCAACAAAAGTCCATGTTATGGTATATAACAGTATATAACGGTGGGTTCGGAGGATGTTTTTAATTGAAAACATGTTTGTCCTAATTTTTGTAACATTTTTCTATATAAAAGAATATTTAGAGGTTCTAAGGACTTTATTTATCGTCAGGTTCTAAAATGAGTGTCAAACTATGTATAATACGGTAGGATTGTATTTCAAAATTTTTAGGTGTCTCAAGCACGAATTGTTAGCTAAATATCCTGGCATCCATTCATTTTGTTATCAGAATTTTACAACTAGTATTTCTCTCGCCGACTTTTGAGTGAGTGAGAAAGTGACTTTCAAACAAATATTGTGCTGATGTCGATGTTTTACGTTAACGTTACAATGCTGCGAACGAACTATCTTCTACAGTGCACACTCTTCGGTGTTCGTTCACTGCTCAGTACGGGTGCGCTAATCTTTCATGTGCCCCTTCTATTTGGCATTAGACATTCACTTGGTAATGAAAAAAGTTTAAGTGCGCTAAACAAAACAATAACAGCAACAACACCTAGGATGGATGGATGCTGTGCTGGTGCAATTGCCTGCCGCTGTGTATTGAACGTCAACGCCGCCACCAACAATGAACTGCAAAAAGGAAATAAACGCTTAAATCGTAAACATAAGCTTTGTTGTTGTTCTTATTTTTGTTTGATGCATTTCAATTTTGTTGCAGTTGTTGTTCTACTAGTGTATGCGTTTTTTTGTATGTATGCTGTCTTTACACGCGCACCAATACCCCTACAAGCAATTTGCAGAACGTGTCTATCTATCTAAATATGTTGAGGAAACTGCATTGCTGGCTGGTGCATGGCGGCGAGGCGATGCAGTGCAATGTGAATGATGCTGTGATTGAAATGAATTGAATTCTAACGAAAGTCAACGAAAGCAATAACTAACCATATAGTAAGACAGACAGACATATATGCCAAACAACACCTTCTACTTCCCCCCGTCACATCCATCTCTTGCTTGTTTGCTTATGCGAACTTGAACTAATCAAGAAATCATTTGTGAAATGTTTGATCGGCCGCATTGCTTGCATTACGGCATGGTAACGTGGGAATGGTGGGTTAAAAAAGGTAAAATGCTAACAACAAGCGCTGTTTGTCAATAGCAGATCTAAGTGTTTATATGGGTATCGCCGCATTGTAATAGTTAATGTTTGGTAAATGAGATCATCCACCCGATTAATGGGGCCCTATTGAGAAAAGGGAAAAAATAGGAAACAATTTTAGGATTTAAGGAAATTATGATAGCTTTTATTTAAGTTCAAGAATTTTTGTACTCTGTTATTAAGGAGAAAGTGGAGAAAAGTGAGTAGACTCTGGACACCCTTATATTAGAGCTGGCAAAAAATCAATGGCACTATTGATAGTATCGATTTTTTCTTAAATTTAATATCGATAGCTAGATTTGTCTATCGATATTATCGGATTAAAAACTCCTAACCTAAAATCTATTGAAATTAAGAGAAATTACGCGGCTTTGTAGATGTGAGCAAGTAAATCAGCAGTCACACGTAGAAATTTTTCGGAAAAGCAAATTGCATTTGTTGTCTTTTTTATACCCTCATTCCGTTTGTAACACATCGAAATATTCATCGGAGACCCTATAAGGTATACATATTCGTGAAAAGGGTAAAATTCTAAGTCGATATAACCAAGTCCGTCAAGATACAGCTAAATTAAGATAGAGCTTTGTAATTTGGTATAGAAGTTTCCATTACTCCTAGGATGTTAGGTATGGCACGTCCACGTTTTGATATATAACTCAAGGAACGGTACCACCCATTTTTTGGTATTTTAAAGGTTGTAGCTTCATTATCACACTGAAATTGCTGAAATTTGGTATTTAGTTCTCATTTTAATTATAAAACTTTCCAATGAAATTTGTCGGTATAGATCCATGCCTTCCTATAGCCCCCATAGAACGGTACCTCGGGATTTTCGGTATTTTGAAGGTTGTGGCCTCAATATTCCTCCGAAATAGCTGAACTGTGGCATTTAGTCGTCGTTGGTGGTAGACAACTTCCCCTAAAAATGTGCCGGTACAGGTCCAAGCCTTAAAATATCCCCCATAGATCGGTACATTCTCATTATCGGTATTTTGAAGGTTATGGCCACAATAATCCATCAAAGTGGCTGAAATTTGGTATTTAGTCTTAGTTAGGGGTGCAAAACTAAATTTGTCAGTATAGCCCATGCCTTCATATAGCCCCCATAGAACTGTACCTCCCGATTTTCGGCATTTTGAAGGTTGTGGCTTCAATATTCCACCGAAGTGGGTGAAATTTGGTTTTAGTCTTCATTGGGGTGTTCAACTTTCCTATCTAAATTTGTCGGTATAGGTCCACGCCTTCATATAGCCCTCATAGAACGGTACCTCCCGATTTTAGGTATTTTGAAGGTTGTTGCCTCAATATTCCTCCGACATGGCTTAAATTTGGTATTTAGTTTTCGTTGGTGGTATACAACTTTCCCCTAGAAATGTGTCGGTAAAGGTGGTCCACGCCTTAATATAACCCCATAGAACGGTACCTCCCGATTTGCGGTATTTTGGAGGTTATGGCCACAATAATCCATCGAAATGACTGAAATTTGGTATTTAGTCTTCTTTGGGGTGCAAACTTTACACCTGAAATTTGTTGGAATAGGTCCACGCCTTCGTATTGCCCCCATAGAAGTGTAGCTCCCGATTTTCGGTATTTTGAAGGTTGTGGCCTCAATATTCCTCCGAAATGGCTGAAAGTTGGTAATTAGTCTTCGTTGGTGGTGTACAACTTTCCTCTAGAAATGTGTCGATACCGGTCCACGCCTTAAAATAGCCCAAATAGAAAGGTACTCCCCAAGTGTCGGTATTTTGAAGGTTGTTGCTTTAATATTCCACCGAAATGGTATTTAGTCTTCATTGAGGTATTCAACTTTCCCCTCTAAATTTGTCTGTATAGTCCACGCTTTCATATAGTCTCCATAGAACAGTGCATCCCAATTTTCGGTATTTTGAAGGTTGTGGCCTCAATATTCCACCGAAATTACTGAAATTTGGTATTTAGTCTTCGTTGGGGGGCGCAAATCTGGCCACCTGAAAATTTTAGGTATAGGTTTACGCCTTCATATAGCCCCCATAGAACGGTACATCCCAAGTTTTGGTATTTTGAAATGACTGAAATTTGGTTTTTAGTCTTCGTTGGGGGCGCAAAACTTTCCCCTGAAATTTCTCCGTTCATATAGCGCCCATAGAACGGTACCTCCCGAATTTTGGTCTTTTGAAAGTAAGCCACATGGTTTTACCGAAATTGCTGGAATTTGGTATTTAGTCGTCTTCATAAACGAAAGCAAACTAATTGTTCAGTTTTACTTCAATACTATTCGAGGTGGGGGGTATAACAAGTTCGGCCGGGCCGAACTTAACGCTTCTTGTTTTTTTTTTTCTTTATGTTTCTGTGAAGTGCTTGTACAAAATGTCAACAAAACCATATTTAAGCCATTTTGATTTTCAAATCAATGCTGATGACAAATTAACAATAATGTCGAATGCTTTCGATTTTTCAAATGAAATATCGAATATATCTAATGTTGGGTATATCGATAGTTTGCCAGCTCTACCTTATATGTCAAAAGAAACTTGTCATAAACAAAATAACGCAATTGTTTGTCATTCTCTGAAAATGTTTTCTGTAGGAAAGGTCAGTCCCCAGGATCTTTTAATTTGTGTAGGTCCACACGTCTCTGTTAGAAGTCCTTAAACATTGTTTCCGTAAAAAAAAACTTGTGACAAGCAAATATGATTTACAGCCAACGCAAAGCAAAAAACGAGTGCAACTAGAAAGCATAATCACAAAACGCAGTTTGGGGCCACCAAACCTTTTTGGTGGACATCAACAAAGTCGGACGAGGAAAATGTTTGTTGCATCAACAACCTCCTGCTGTCAGCGCAGCTATTGCTGCTTGTCATTGGTTTTGTTGCCTAACAGAAACAAGCAAAACAAAAAACTAAACACTTTGTCAAGTGGCTTTAGTATGTCACCTCAGGTGAAAACACTCCACACAAAGTTGGTCAAAAAATTTACCTTCACAAGTTCGTATCTTCCAGCTATCCCAGCTAGCTAGAACATTGATCATTCTGTGCGTTTTGCTGCTTTGGCAGTTTTTGCCTAATCTTAACATTGTCGTTTGTCATTAGGCTACGTGACCAATTGTCGTACATAATTCGTTATGGCAGGTAGTCAAGACAGGCTGGCCAAACTTTGTCCTACTCTTTGGACGGTTGACCAAACACAGAAGCGACTGATGAGCCTAGCATAATATTGCTGTTTTCCACTTTTTGTTTTCTTCTTTTTTTGTTATCATCACCTTGGGTAGAATGTCTAAGAAAACAGCTTCATACACCGCATGGCTTTGCAGAAGCTAGAATTCTAGAAAATTCTATGTCCATGGAGAGTGAAGGTTATCATCATTGGATAATTCATCGTTAATATTGTTGTCCGTTTCCAAAATCGAAAATATACACACTCACACCAACTAACCGTATTATCTCTCTAGAGACATTTGGGCAATTTATAGCCTAACATTTAATGAATTTTGAAACGCACAAAAGATTGATACAATTTTATTTTAAATGAGATTGCGAAACAAGCGTACTTTCAGGAATTGAGCAGAAGCATTCAGGAGCAGAAATAATGTTTACTTTGAAAATTTAACAATTTTATAGCCTAGTGAAGCCTTCTTTAAATAAATTATGTATCTTTATATTTTATTTTATAGACATATATTTTCATTCATACATATCTAATAAGATATTCTATAAATAAACTTTTCTTCACATTTAAATTAATTTTGTAACATTTCTCTTTTTATTTGCAGGTAAGAAGAATGTTTTTAACCCAAAAATCCAGTAAGTTAAGTTTTAAGAACGAACCGTATTATATGTTAGTATTTATTTATGCAACTCTTATTATACCCTCCACCATAGTACGAGGGGCACTAAAAAACTTTCTGTGTCGCCAGGCGTCATTTGACATTTTTTGCAAAGTTTAACATTTTTAGCCTAAGCGTACTCAGGACAGTTTGACATACGACCATGTGTTGGGTTGTTTACAGTAGCTTCATTAAGACACCTCCAAAACATGGTTCACGCCATTTTTCTAGATGTTCTGGAATCAAATGAAGCCATTGGATCCCCAGTCAGGACTGTACGGCGCATGACCCATCAATTCCCCCAACAAAGTAAGGTTTTTGAACGCTTTTACAACATCTTCTGGCGATTGCGGTTATTTTTCGGGTTCATATGCAAAGCCAACAAAATACCTGTATACCAGAATGTACCTTAATATAGCCAATTTGGCTGGAAATTGTTTAGAACATTATAAAAAGCTCATAAAATCGAGTTTGCAACATTGTTTACCTTAAAATCTTTCGTGAATTTTTGGTCGAAATATAGTTATCATGTTTTAATTTATGCAATTTTGGCTTACATGAAAACTCGTCATTTTAGATCATAAAATCGTCATTTTTCAATTTTAGGCCCAAAAATCGTAAAAATGACGATAAATCAAATTCGGCAACACTGTATAGCCCCCAAATAAAGGTACAGGCCAATTGAAGACATTTAGATACTGACCTAATTTAGGCATTTGGGAGGAGTTGGGTAATTTAGTTAACTGTACTAGTTCCAAAACGTATGAGTAACGTCATAAAATGTCACGTGTGATATTACGTATACGCAGTGTGTTCATATAAATGATAGCTTTGTTCCAGAACTAAAAAGTTTTTAAAATTTTTACCACTTTTACAAATTTTATCCGAAAAAGCGTTCCCGTACACAAAAAAGTTGTAAAATGATCACTTCTCTTTAAACAAAAATGGCGCTGAACGACGCTCTCTTAAAAAACTTTTTACACGAAAAATTTTGGGCGAGTAAAAAAAATAGTAACACGGTTGCCGGCTTCTGATTGGCCGATACGCCGACGTTGACATTTGTTCCAGTTTTTTTGACGTATTTTCTATTTTTACGTTCCCGAACTATTCCAAAAAACTTGTGTGTGAGAACAAATTTTTTGCAGTTCTCTCTTTTACGAGTTTTACTATTAAAAAGTACGGGAACGAAGCTGATGTGTGCCATTGGAACTGCATAGCGAACTAGATAGTTATATATAGTTAATTTGGCACAACTCTACATTTGGGGTATACGTGGTCAATAAAATGTTCCACCTAAAAATGTTAATAGGAAAGGCAATTAGTTATTCCATTGTAGTTCAGAATATTTTATCGTGGAGGGTATGAAAAGTACTGGACGGACGAACTAAAGGATTTTTCTTGTTCTTTTTTATTTAGGTTAGACTAGGTTAAGTCAGGCTAGGTTTAAGAATGAGCAGTCGTCTGATAATATAGTGATGGCACGTAGACCTTTGGTCCCTTATGTTCATCCTGGAAAGGTTTGAAGAAGATGATGATAATATTCCATGGTAATTGCTTGTTTTGTAACCCCCAGAAGACCTATACCGACAAATTTTTTGGGGGAATATTTTAGACTCCCAACAAAGACTAAGTTCTAAATTTCAGACATTTCGGTGGATTATTGTGGCCACAACCTTCAAATTACGGAACATCGGGAGGTGGCGTTCTATGAGGGCTACATTAAGGCGTGAACCTATACCGAAAACTTTAGGGGGCAAAATTGAAAACCCCCAACGAATACTAAATATTCAGCCATTTTGGTGGGTTTTTGTGGCCACAACCTTCAAAATACCGAAAATCTTTAGGTACCGTTCTATCGGGGCTATATGAAGGCGTGAACCTATACCGACAAATTTCTGGGGGTAAGTTTTATATCCCCAACGAAGACTAAATACCAAATTTCAGTAATTTCGGTGGATTATTGTGGCAACGACCTTCAAATTACCGAAAATCGGGAGGTGGCGTTCTATGAGGTCTATATTAAGGAGTGGACCTATAACGACAAATTTCGGGGAGTAAGTTTTATATCCCCAACAAAGACTAAATACCATATGAAGGCGTGAACCTATACCGACAAATTTCTGGGGGTAAGTTTTATATCCCCAACGAAGACTAAATACCAAATTTCAGCCATTTCGGTGGATTATTGTGGCAACGACCTTCAAATTACCGAAAATCGGGAGGTGGCGTTCTATGAGGGCTATATTAAGGCGTGGACCTATACCGAAAAATTACTGGGGGAAAGTTTAGTACCCGAAACGAAGACTAAGTACCAAATTTAAGCCATTTTGGTGTAATAATGAGGCTAAAACCTTCAAAATACCGAAAATCGGGTGGTACCGTTTTATGGGTCTATATCAAAACTTGGACCGATATAGCCCATTCGCAATACCAAACATCCTAGGAGTAATATAAACTTCTGTACCAAATTACAAAGCTCTATCTTAAAAATTTCGAGCTATCTTGATTTTAACAGACGGACATGGTTATATCGACTTAGAATTTTACCCTGATCAGGAATATATATACTTTATAGGGTCTCCGATGAATGTTTCGATGTGTTACAAACGAAATGACAAATTTAATTTTACCCTCCATATTATGGTGGAGGGTATAAAAATTTGACCGCTTCGTTTCCTCTTCTTATGCTACACTAAAGCTGACCCAAGCTTCCGGTTTCGTTTTTTTATTTCAGTCTTTTTTTTATTCAAATTAACCTTCTAGACATCCCAATCAGTACTGAATTTCATTCTACCGACGTTCCTAAGATCTTTACAAATAGTAGCTAGCTGTTTGATCCACCAAACCGGTTGGAATTTCCTCCGCGGATAGGAGATTGAATAGGAATGCTTGTTGCAAGTCTGGAGAGTTTTGGTTTGGGCATCCACAGCTTCTTCGACTTCCTCCACTGTGTGTAAACTATTGTTTTGAATATTCTTAAATTACTTTAGCATAAAGTTGAAGAACCACTGGCAGTTTTGCTTCCCCTGTGGAAGTGGTGACCATTCCAAAGATTACCAGGGTTATACTTTCAAGCTCATCAAACAGTTGCCGTCCTACCTCCAAACGTACTTTGGTGATGCCACCTCTACTGTAATTAGACAGAACAATTAAATTAAGGTTCTTTTTATCAACTATACACGTTGTCTCCATTTGAGGTGGAGAACACAGTATAGGCATGGACCTTAGTTCACTCACCTGTTGAAATTACCTTCCCCACAAACGTCTAAAATGCCAAGTTAAAAAAATCATTCATAGGCGATTAAATACATCCTTATAAGTTGTTTTTTTTTTCGCCTTGGAAACACATTTTGAATTTGTTTTTGTATACCACTTTTTTATGAGATAAAGGAAGTAGAAGAATATTTGGCTCATTGATAGAAAATATTTTTCTCAAATCCAAAACAAACAAAAATATTCTGGAATGTTTTCATGCAGGTGGTCAAATAAATGATCCACCCTAAAGTCAATGCGTAATTCCGCAATAAAGTACTATTCATTAATATATTTCAGCCAATGTAAGTAATGAATGTCATTTCACCAAATAAGAATACCGCCGCCCAACATCTTATCAGTTGTTGTGACTATATGGTAGTGGTTCGTTCGTACTCCGAAAAAGTAGCCGCAATTGTGTGCAGTAGGTTAGCAACGCACATACAAAAGAAAATAGAACGTATGTATGTAAGGCATTATATAGAGCTCCATAGCAAATAAATACACAATCGCTGGGTGTGTGCCGGTCGGTCCGTTGATCTGCCTGCCTGCCCGACAAACCACATTTATCCAACACAATGCTAGGTTTTTGTTTTATTTTAACTCTTTTTTTTTTTGCATTTAGAAAGCTCAACAACATTCCAAAATCATTTATTATACAACAGCAATAGCTGTTGCTACAGTTGGGAGTGAATGTAGCAGCAAAAGGCAATCAGACACCCACACGTTACAGAAAACGCATACACACTAACACGTATCAAGCAAGCTACGACACCAACGTGACTAACGCGCTATGCCTAGCAATGAATGACTGACGGAATGGCTGGCTGGCTGGCTAGTAGCTACAGCTGCGAAATGCATCCATCCACATACACACATACTCTGTGCACTCTTCCGTTTTGTTGCATTTATTCGCACACTTTAGCAGTCATTGCAGTTCGCAATTTGCTGCTGAAATGACCGAGAACTTGAACGTGAAATAAATAAATAAAAAAACAACAGCAACAACAGTCAACAGAACACTAAGCAGAACTCGTGCAACTGTGAAACGAGAACGCAATGAAACGGAACTTAAAAATAAAAAGTTCAACAAGAAGATTGATGCTGTGCAGTGTAGAGAGAGATGCAAAGGCACTTGGGGACCAAAACGCAGGCGGCAAGCAAGCAAAGACAAATATATACCATTTTTATAGGCAAGAGAAGAAAAGTTTTGCAACAGAGAGAGAGCATTAGTATCGTGTACAAATGTGTGTGTGTTCCGTTTGTACTACGTGTTCTGGTGCAATATATGGAACACACACGATTTTTTATGTGGGACCACAAAAAGCTTTTTTTCCAACCCACTCTCTCATCTCGGACCCTTCCCTCAGTCCAGTAATGTTGTGTGTGCGATAAGGCCTACATAAGAGATTGCCCCAATTTGAGGGTGGTGGGGTGTAGAGTAGATTTTTACACATTCTTCGTGCTAGAAAAAGATGATGCTATGCTTTCGCCAACGTCGTCAATTGAAAAATAATGATTTACCGACTCATAGTCCGTACATTGCTCTAAATTTTTTCCTCTACAGAATATTATCAATTAGAACGCCTTCGAGCTTTTTAATAATTTGCATACATCCCTACTATGTATTACGAACTATTGAGTAAATTGTATGAAATGGGTAGGTACGCAAGATACGTTTTTATATACATATTAAAAAAAAAAAAAACAAAATGACTTTTGGTAAAAAAATAAATAAATCGTCATTCCAAAACTGTTCTTTACACCGTTTGCACTTAACCGGATTTAATAAACCCACTGATTTTCAAATGTCAATTCCATAGCGCAAACTTCAAATAAATCCTCATAAAGATGGTTAACCCGACAGAAAGCTCTAATGTAAACGCCGTTTTTGGAACTTACCTTGATCGTTGCGCGCAAAAAGAAATTCTAAAAAAATCGCGTCTTAATTTAATAAGCTGTTATATATCATTACCGTTAGCTGAATGCGATGATGCAAAAATACTCCCGAAATGTCAAAATGGATTCGCAAAAAATCAAATTAATGAAAAATTTTTACGTATTTGCAGACATACATATTTCTGAAATAGTAGCGCATATGCATACAAAATATATATACAAAAAATTACAACATCATCCAGATTTAGTAGGAAGTAAAATCAAGCCTATGTCGTGAAGGTCGGAGCTATAATATGCCTGTTATGTGAAAAAGTATGAAGAAAATTTGGGGAAAATTTTTTTATTGTTTTAATTTTATTATTTTCTGATGAGTTGAAGAAAAAATGTTTCGAGTTCTTTTCTTTTTTGTCAATATTTCTTGCGATATACGGTTGCCAATTTTTGCCTTATAGTTTTCCTATTAGCGAACATTTTTAGATCATTAAACCACAACGAGTTCCAATCGTGGCATTAAATTAAAGTAAATTTATATTGAATATGACAACACTTGAAACGCATGTTAACCGCGAAATAATGGAAATGACATCATGCACATCCGATTTTCCGGTATAGGTCCACGTTTTCATACAGGCGCCATAGAACGGTACCTCCCGATTTTCGGTATTTTCCAAAAGACCCACGTTTTCATATAGCCCCCATAGAACGGTACCTCCCAATTTTCGGTATTTTGAAGATTTTGTCTCCAATATCCCAACGATATGGCTGAAATGTAGTATTTTGTCTTCGTCTTTTGTCTTTCCACCTCAAAATTGTCGGTAAAGGCCCACGTTTTCATATAGCCTCCATTGAACGGTACCCCCCGATTTTCGGTATCTAGCCACATTGTTCAATCGGAATAACTGAAATTTTTTATTTAGTCCTCGATAAAAGTACAAAACATTTTTATAGGTACAAAACATCCCTTGCAAAAAATCAGATTGGTCCAAGTCCCCATAAAAGGGTGCCCCATTTAAGATTTTTGAACATCTTAAGGCACAAGGTCACATTAGGCAAATATTTGCCCCAGACATAGGCCATATCTGTCCGATTTTGATGAAATGTGACGGAATTTGGTCTGGAAACACATTTCCAAACTATATTAAAATCAGTTCAGACTTACTTGTAGTTTCCACAAATATTTTCGACCGATATCATATATGTATTTGACGCGCCTAACTTCATCTATGACTGTTCAATAGATTTTAGCAAATTTAGTTCCAAATAGTTCAGAAACCGATTCAAGGTTCGTTTTATTTTCCTTCTAAATACTTTCCATACCGATATAATTAAATTAATCTTTCAATTAACCGTTCTTTTGTGTTTTAGCGCGTTATCATAGTTCTGATGTATGGAGATGATACATCTCGTTTTTTGGTGTTGGCGTTTCCGGTACTACCCAACTTTATTGTTCAATTTCAATAAAATGTGACTGAAATCGGTTTGGTGTAGGTATCATATAGTCTGCTTCACCTGAATTTAATCTTACTGGTTATTATTAATTTAGAAAAAAGAAAACTACTAAGGTAATGGCAATTAAGGATACACAGTGAAATGCAATAATCGGGTTTTCGATTATTCGGTTTTCATCTAAAACTTAATACTCGACTTTGCGTTAATCAATTTTATAATGGTTTTCTGAAAGTTGACTTTCGATTTCGACTTTTCATTAACAACCGAAAAGCAGTAATTTATAATCGACCATGCTCATTAAGCGTGATCGTGCTGACTACGATTAATGGTCGACTACGACTTCCCAGCAAAATAAATTGGAAGTAGCGCAATGTGGACCAGTTCTTTCACGGCATGTTTTGATGCAGTTCCAACGGGGTCGTGAAAAAGACACTCCATTCCTTACATCTTAATCGCATTTGGATGCAATCCAAAGAATCGCATCCACTTTCCAAAAAGAGATAAGCGTGTTAACATCTGGGTTTCGGAGTCGGAGTCGAGCAATTTTGCTGGAGTCGGAGTCTGAGTCGAAAAATAACACGACTCCGACTCCGGGCAAATTTTCTTTTACATTATAGAAATATAACATAAATTCGGGACACCAACATTTTTTCAAAAATCATTATTTATTTAAAAAAAACTATAAAAAACATACAAGCAAACGGTATATTATACTAAGTTAGAGGAAGATTTACAGCATATTTACTATCATTTGAAGTCTAGTCTTTTCATCTCTATTTTAATCACAAAATGCGAGTCGAGAATATATTTGGTCCAATTGATCCTTTAATTTTTTAATCAATGTGTGCACTGAGCGGCTCAGCTATGCACGATGGGGCCAATAGCAGGTTTTCGAGGCAAAAAGTCAATTTTTGAAGTGAACAATTTGAAAAAAATAATAACGGATTTCGATAGCCAACACTCTGAATCACTAAAAATAAAAAAATAAATCAATCTGGTAACATCAAATAGCGACATACTGATCTGGCAATGGTGACATATTTTCTTATGCATCATTTTCCGAGATTCATTATAAATAAGTAGTGAAATCATTTTAGGCGCCAAAAAGAACATTTAACATTTTTATATTTTTTAAACATGGAAAGCTCTTCAATGGGTATGTAAAATAAGATAGTGTTAACAAATAATAAAAATGTTATGTGTGGTAAATGTATTTTTGAGTTAAGATGTTATGTCTTTTTTGGAGTATTTTGCTTTGTTATCCATGTGTTCTCTGGAGTATAACTTTTGAGATCTAGGTAGATCTAGGATATTATATATATGTGGTGAAAGGTATTAATGTGTACTATCATTTTGTGAATAAATTAGCTGCGCCTATCTGCGCCTTTTCATAAAAATCTGATTTCAGATGTCGTAGTACTTAAAAATATGGAAATTTTTATGTTTTGGTTGGCGAATAATCGGAAACCCATTAATGTTACCAATTGGATTTCGGAAAAATTTAATAGACGTATATAATAATAATAATATATAATTTCAAAGATATCGCAGACAAACTTTGGCTTTTGAGGCGGAATCTTAGCCGATTTTTACTAAATTTGGAACCTTTTTTATTAACTTATAACAAACCACAGACAAAACCATGAAATTTGAACATATGTATATAGGGGAGCTATTTCTATATCTGAACCGATTTTAATATAACTTGACAAACTTATTTGTAGTCCGAATTCCGTAACATTTTCCAAATTTTATTGTAATTTGATGGAATTTGCATGCTTGGTCAATCATTTTCCTGAAATATACATATATATGGGAGCTATATCCAATTCTGAACCGATTTCAATATGATTTGCCAAAAATGTTTCTAGACCAAAATCCGTCACACATTCCAAATTTCATCAAGATTGGACATACATAGCTGGATTGGTTCACCAAATACCTAAAATCGGGCGAAAATATATATGGTAGCAATATCAAAATCTGAACCGATTTCAATATAACTTGGCAAACTTATTTGTAGTCCTAATTCCGTGGTATTTTCAAAATCGCATAAAAATTGGGCAGAATTTGCGTGTTTGGTCCATCAATTGCTTGAAATCGGGCGAACATATATACGGCAGCTATATGTATATATGAACCGATATGAACCAAATTTGGAATATTAGTTTCTAAGCCCATTATAAACATCTGTACAAAATTTGGAAGGTCTAGCTTGCCCCAGTGATTTGTTGCCTCGAAAACCTGTCGTTGGCCCCATCGTGCTATGTATGAATTTCAGATGCTTGCTAGGGTTATGAATTTTTTACAACATCATATCCTTACATGATATTGTGATGAGCTTTTACAAAAGGTTACATAAAATCCTAGTTATGAAAAATTTAATAAGGACATCAAAATCTAATAATTAATTGATTGGTTTTAATCGATTTTTTGCCTTTTTCTGACTACCATTTCCGTAAAATCTAATATCTTTACAAAAATATTAAAAATATTACATTATTAAATTACCCTCGGAGTCGGAGCCGGAGTCGTGAAAAAAATTGGCCTGGAGTCGGAGTCGACCCAAAAATACCTCGACTCCGAAACCCTGGTTAACATATCCAAAAATTTGTTAATATAAAATAAAAAATATTTAATTTGCGAAAATTTTTAGGTAACTCACGAGAAGAAAATTTCCTAATGGAGTGCAGTTGGAGTACATGTCGAAATCTTAACTGGTGATGGGAAGACAATATCAAACCCATTTAGCAGATGAAGCAAGAACAGTTCAGCTTGGATTGAATGGAGAGCGGAGGAAACACGCATGGTTGCAATTGAATTCAATGGAGAATTTTCATAATTTGTGTTAATGTAATAAAGTTCTTAATATTTTTGTTTTACACAAATAATAAATGCATTTTATTTGTTCTGGCATATTTTGTAATGGCTTGCACACATTCCTCAGAATGCCTGTATCAAAACATCGAAACATGTAAATCGAAGTTTTTCATTTGGAATTTCAAATGAAAAAAATTCAAATTACAAATGGAAAAAATTTGAATTACAAATGAAATTATTAGAATTACAAATGAAAAAATACAAATTACAAATGAAATCATTCGAATTTCAAATGGAATTCTCAAATTACAAATGAAATAATTCGAATTTCAAATGAAATTCTCAAATTACAAATGAAATAATTCGAAATTCAATTGCAATTTTCAAATTACAAGTGAAATATTTCGAATTACAACTGAAATTATTCGAATTACGTGTGAAAATGGTGTAGTGGTCGACTCCGTCTTTCGAATGTCGATTACGAATAATCGATTATCCGGTTTCACACAGTCAATAGTCGACTACGGTTTTTACAAATTTTACGACTAATAATCGATTAACCGAAATCGACTTTACTTACCCCTAATGGGAATTTTCGTCAAAATTAAAAAAACTAACAGCCTGTTTCTGTATGTCGAAAGAAGAATGTGTGCGAAAGAAACACGTCCAAACTCTTGTGTGTTTTTCAAATTTGGTTTTTGTTTTGAAGCAAAAGCAAAGGTAAAATTATTTCGAAAACTAAAGTTCGGGCGTGTTTCATTCGCACACATTCTTCTTTCGACATACAGAAACTGGCTGTAAAATAAAAAAATATGTATTTTCGGTATCACGCCTTGCTCACACCTAATATCTTAATCTAATTTGTTAATTACTATATTTTATGATGTTTACTTTTGAAATGCAGAATATTTTAGTAATCGGCGATGAAAAAACAATGGAGGAATTTGACCAGTAGTAGCACTTCTATGGACCGGCTTATAGAAACTTTAAACTAGGCCTACGTTTTTTGAGGTTTGTTTGTAGCTTCCCAACATAAAAACAAAGACATATCAGGAAAAATGTCTAAAATTGTCTTTTACATTTCAAAAAAAACCAAAAAGAATTTTGATACTACATGAATGATTTTTGGTACATAGATTAAGAAAAAAATCAGCATTCCAAATCTGTTTTCGTTACTAACATTGATCGTTGCGCGCAAAAGATATGACCGTTTTAATTATGATAATTAGAAAAAATTCTAAAAAAATCGCGGCTTAATATAGTTAGCTGTTATATCCTATTATCGTTAACTGAATTCATACCCTTTGCGATGATGCAAAAAATAATCGCAAAGTCTCAATGGATTCGCGAAAAATCAAATTTGTTAAATAATTTCACGTATTTACAAACATATTTTTGAAACAATAGCGCTCATAGTTACGAAAAATATATAAAAAAATTATAACAGCATCCAGACATTTTGAGGAATAAAATGAAACCTAAGTTGTGAAGGTTGGAGCTATAGTATTCATGTTATTTGCAAAAATACGAAGAAAATATTACGAAAAAATTAAAATCATATTATTCTAATTTTATTTTTTTATGGTTTTATAGGAAAAGTTGGAGAAAAAATGTTTGAGTTCTTCGGCATTTTCGTCAAAATTTCACGCAATAATGATGATATTCCGTTGTAACAAATTTTTCGCTTATAGTTTTCCTATTGGATAATATTATTAGAACCTTATATTAAATCACAAGGAATTCCAATTGTGGCATAACGTTAAAATAATGTTATATTGAATATTACAACATTTGAGACGCATATAAACCGTGTAATTATCAAAATGACATGATGCGCATCCGATTTTCCAACACAGCGAATCAATCCCTTTTATTTGATGTACAGTTTGTCAAATTCTATTTGGCGGCCACGATGTAGCATCTGCTGCATTTAAGGGTGAAAAATACTGTAAAATGATCATAATTTCCGCGAAGTTCATTTACATTTTATGCGCATCCGATTTCAATAATCACCATTAAAAAATACATCCTTCTATGCCGTTTCAATGCGATCCATCAAGAACTGTGGATGTAGCATCGCACTTAATTTTTAGAAAAAATATATTATATCTCTGGATTAGCGATAGTTTTGAAATATCTGTTTTCGCGCAGTTTAAACACGCGTATCGATCTATTTATTTAAGTAGAACTGACACATCCAAAACGCGTTTTAATATGCGATATTTTCAAAAAAAATTTTGGCAAATTTTCGAAATTTGAGGGGTATCATATCCGCCGATCTAGTGGGTGGATTTTTACGCGTCGTGGCTTGATAGGTTCAGAACGTAAAAAAACTAAATTTACGCTGGTTTCCACGGAAATCGAATGACGTTTGTAAATTTTAAACCAAAAAAATAGGTTTTTGAGAAAAATTTACGCACAAAAATTTCGTGTTTGGGCGCAGATTACTGTGATCCTGTGAGGGCTACACCCTCATGTTATACATTAAAAAAATGCGAAATCGCGAGTACTACAATCAAATAATGAGCTTTTAGGGAAACCCAGCTGCGCGTCCCGATTAGAGCAAAAAACCCCATTTTTCAGGTTTCAAAATGTCAGCATCCGTTTGAGGTAGATACAGTGGATATATGAAAAAATGATACATTAGAAACTTCAACTCTGAAGTGTGCTCTTTAACTTCTCCTTTGAGCATTAAGCTCTACATTGTGTTGTAAAACCACTAATTGGAAAATAACATAATGAAACTCGTTTGCTTCAACGATTTTTTCCGATTTTTTTACATTAGTACGACCACAGCTTCCGCTCAAATTATTATTTTAAGAAACCCCTCGGTGAATCGGGTTAAAGCAGTTTATTTTGCCGAAATGCGGTCAAAAGTTATGGTATAGTAAAACTGATCGCGAGTTACAATACCCCATACCTCAGTTTCAACATAAGTTAATTTTCTACAAAAAGCTTGATATGTCTTTGTAAAATTTTTCAAAATAAAAGCAAATGTTCACTTTTGTAATTGTGTGACTGAACAAATTGACACACACCGACAGCTCGTGGGATCCCAATTGAGCATTCCTACTTTAAACAATCCTGTCTTCTTTTAGCACTACAAAAGTAAACTGATTAAAGCCAAGGTATTGGTATTCAATAGTGTTTTCCAACAAATTCCATTTCCCAATCACATAATCTGTTTTGGAAGTTCTTTCTCAACCAAACCTCGTATTGATTTCTTTCTATTGAGATTGTTGAGATAATATTGGCTTTCAAGTGCATGTCTAATATTCTTGCATATGTAACTACACGACAACGTCGTCGTCGTAATACGCCGCGATTTTACAAGCTTTTTTATGATCGTCTAATAAAGAACCGCATTCATTCCGGACACACTTATAGTGAAGCCAAACATTTTTTTACAAAAACAAAGCGTGTCTATCCACGACAAGCGAACGACGAGTAGCAGCGATTATGTGATCGTGAAAAAAAGCTTGTTTTCTCTCTCTTCCTCTCATCGAATGCATTTGCGTTGACGCTTGACGCCGTTGCATCCATAAACGTTAGCTTACGCTTTGAACTATTTCGTAGCGCAACGCTGCGTTCATTATTTGTTTCGCAGCTTTACATTTGCTGCGTTTTTATTTTTCTCTTTTTTTCATTTTTGTTTGCATTTCGCAGAACAATGTTCGACCTTGACAATGAAAATAGTGATATAGTGGTGCGGTTATCGCTTGACATTTGACGCCGCTACAGCCACCGCCACCGCCACCGCCACCGCCCGCTTCAACACACACTTTCTTCAATTTACATTTGCTGTTGTATTGTTATGTCTGGCTGTGTGGCTCTTCTATAATTTTTTCTGTTTGTTTGCATCGGTCTTTTTTGGCAAATGGGTTGTGTTTGATGTAAAAGTTGCCAGGAAAAAACACTTTTCGCTTAGTTTCACAATCCTATGTTCCTTTGTTTGCAACAATATTGTCAGAATGTTTGTTACATACGAAAATAAACAATCAGCGATTACTTACAGTGATACTTGCCTTAGTATTAATGATAGATATGTAGCATCTTTATTCAAATACACGGTGGAGAACTATTGAAATATGACACTCTACACTAAGCAATTATTGACAAGAATTTATCTCCGCCATGAAGGCCTTACAGGAGGGTAGGGATGTATAGTTTACGAACGAACTAGTTCAATTGAACGATTCATTGAAAAGAGCGTACGAACTATATCACTCGATATAGTTCATTATAATTCAGCACCGACCGATAGAAAAAAGAACGATCAACAAATCAACGATTAAAGAATGATTACACCAATCTAGTTCAGCACGTCATTCACCTTGTCTGAGTTAACGGATGCCTTTTTGAAGGTAATGAGTTTTGTTAACATTTTGTATTTTACATACATACACACACAAAACTTTATTCTTCGTGATTTTAATATTTTCATTTATTTTTAAACTTTAAAAATTTAAAGTTTTCGTCGTGGAGTTATTTAAAATATTCCACTGTTTTATTGTTCCTTTTCGGTATATCCGAAGGATTCAGAGCTGTTGAACGATAAAAAAAAAGATTTTGTTTTTCAAAATAGTCAGGCTTAATCCCATAGTCGTTGTTTTAATATTTTATTAAAACAACTTTAATTTATTAGTGGGAAAAAGATAGCTGTCCGGCAGAGTTTATTGCCGAACGACCTAGTTCGCTTAAAAGAGCTGAACTGAAAAGAGCGATCAGCTAAAAGAACTAGTGATTTGTTTTTTAGAACCGCTATATCTCAAGGATGTTTCCTTCTAGGAAAAAAATTATAAAGACCAAATTTGTAGATAATTTTTCTGTCTTCAATATTTGCTGTAATCTCTTTTTGATTAGACCAACCGCTTTCAAAAATAAATCCGTAAACCCAAAGGTAAGGTCACATTAGGCAAATATTTGCTTCAGTGACCGGCAGTGTGCGCTTACTGAGAGCTAGTGAGCATACATTTCACTTATTTAAAATTAGTTAATGCGCACCTTAACTAATTTTAAATGAAAGGTGCTTATACCTGGGAAGTTTTTGCGGATTCTGAAACTACAATGTTCATAGATGTTCAATCGCCGGATGGATTTTTCAAATAAATCGCGGTAAAAGTTCTAATTTTTAGGGCTTTGTTAAGTTTTCACGATTTTGCTTGGAAACCACAATCCCTATCGAAATGGGATTAGAGCAAATGTTGTAGCAGTGAAAATTCTCTACAAGATTGACCTTAATGTTATTTTCGTAGGTTTTACCATTTTTAAGATATTGAAATTCAAATTGGGTCAATGCACTGACTGTATCGTCTCCTTAGAAACCGCAAGTTCTATCGAAATAGAGCGAAAGAAAATGTTGTAGCTGTCAAAAATCTCTAGAGGGTTCCCCTTTATGATTTGTTCCTAGGTTGAACCATTTTTGAGATAAAGAAGCTCAGGTTATATTTTTAGGTTTTTTAGTTAGGATTTCGCGATTTTGCTTGAATACGACAAGTCTTATCGATATAGGACTTGAGAAATGCTTATAGCTGTAAAAAATCTTTACCAGACTGGCTTGTGTAATTTATTCTAGGTTGTACCTTTTTTATCTATTTAAAATTAAGTTGGGAATTTGTTGTCATGACATTATTTTATAAGGAGACACAGTAAGTGCATTGTGTCAATTTGATCTTCTATATCTCAAAATGGTAAAACCTACGAAAATAACCTTAAGGTCAATCTTGTAGAGAATTTTCACTGCTACAACATTTGCTCTAATCCCATTTCGATAAGAATTGCGGTTTCCGAGCAAAATCGTGAAAACATAATAAAGGCCTAAAAATTTTAACGTTGACCGCGATTTATTTGAAAATCCCACCGGCGATTTTTTTGATTTTTATGATTTTTCTCATCTATGCACCTTTCATTTAAAATTAGTTAAGGCGCGCCGTGAACATTGGCTATTTGCCAATAGCCTGGAAAGAGGCACTAGTGGTACTGATCCCAGGAGCTGATGCTCGCCTGCGTGGAAATTATAAACCAATTTCATCCCTTGAAAAATTGTTCCAATATTTCCTGCTGCCACGCATCAATCGGCTCATCGAAAAAAGGAGAACTCTGAGTGACTACCGATTTGGATTTCGAGCCAAACACTCAATCAGCAGTAGGTTTTAAAACCAAAAATTCGCCATAGCGGGGAGCCTGCATTTCGCGAAAGTATTCTCTACGGTATGACATTTAATACAAAGTGATTAGGCTAATGAAGGTAGGAGAAGCAGTGATCCGTTTTCTCGCCATCCTATTTAATCACTGTCCAAACATTGGCTATATCCCGATAGCCTTAAAAAAGCACTAGTGGTACCGATTTCGAAAACTGGAGCTGTGATTGTTTGCGTGGAAGTTTGGGAAATTGTTGGAATATTTCCATCCGCGACGGACGCATCAATCATCGAGACAATGAGAATTCTTAGAGACTGCCAACTCAATACTCAACATCCCATGCTCTGACAGCCTTCTCGATATACATAACCGAAGGTTTTAAGACGAAAAAGAGGGACCAATACCGTGATCTTAATTTTCGCCAAATCTTTTGATACGGTATGGTAGAATGGCATTTAATAGAAAACTAATGGTAGGCTGCGATCGTCAAACCTGCCGCATAGTGTTCTTTTTTTTGCCGGATCGATCCTTTTGAGTGGGAGTGAATGACAAAATGTCCAAACAGCAGTGCTTCACGAGTCACTTCTGGGATCAGTCCTGCATAACTAGCAATCGTTAAGCTACGCCAAGGTTTTCGATACGGTATGGCAGAATGGCATTTTATACAATATGCAGTCGTTAGGCTTCGATCGTCAATCATGCCGCTTGGTTGCACGTTTTTCGAAAGATGATTATGTGCAGGTATGAGTGTTTCACAAGTCACTTCTGGGACCAGTCCAGTATAACTTGTTCATCAGCGATATACCAGGACCACCTGAAGCAAAAATTATTCTCACCTAGACAGCGGAATTCTATGCAAATGCATATATGGTTAGGATGGTCGTAGAGGAAATCTGATCAGACAGAAACTCGTTTTATCACAAAATAAAACGAATTAGGCCCAGAAATTTTTGCATATTTTGACATATTTGCATAAAATGAGCATATGCAAAAACATATGCAAGGATTTGTGGCCTGAATATCCCACCGATATGGCTAAAATTTGGAATTAAGTCTTCGTTGTGGGTATGCAATTTTACACCTGAAATTTGTCCGATTAGGTCCACGTGTTCATATAACCCACATAGAACAGTACCACCCGATTTCCGATATTTTGAAGGTTGTGACCTAAACATCACACTGAAATGGCTGAAAATTTGTATTAAGTCTTCGTTGGGGTATAAAACTTTCTAGCTGAAATGTGTTGGTATGGGTCCACGTCTTCATATAGCTCCCATAGGAAGGTACCTCCCGATTCCCGGTATTTTGAAGGTTATGGCCTCAATCCATAACCTTCACGTATTCATATAGCCCCCATAGAACAGTACCACCCGATTTCCGATATTTTGAAGGTTGTGACCTAAACATCACACTGAAATGGCTGAAAATTTGTATTAAGTCTCCGTTGGGGTATAAAACTTTCCAGCTGAAATGTGTCGGTATGGGTCCACGTCTTCATATAGCTCCCATAGGAAGGTACCTCCCGATTCCCGGTATTTTGAAGGTTATGACTGAAATTTGGAATTTAGTCTTCGTTGTGGGTATAAAACTTTCCACCTGAAATTTCTCGGTATAGGACCACGTCTTCACATAGCCCCCATAGAAGGGGACCTCCCGATTTACGGTATTTTCGAGGTTGTGGCCTCAATATACCACCGAAATTACTGAAATTTGGCATTTAGTCTTCATTGGGGGTATAAAACTTTCCACCTGAAATGTGTCGTATAGGTCCACGTCTTCATATAGCCCCCATAGAACGGTACCTTACGATTTCCGGTATTTTGAAGAATGTGGCCCTAATATCCCTCCGAAATGGCTGAAATTTTGTATTTTGTCTTCGTTGGGTATAAAACTTTCCAGCTGAAATGTGTCGGTATAGGTCCACGTCTTCATATAGCCCCCATAGAATTTTAACTCCCGATTTTCGGTATTTTAAAGGTTGTGGCATCAATATCCCTCCGAAATGGCTGAAATTTGGTATTAAGTCTTCCTTGGGGTAAAAAACGTTTCACCTTAAATTTGTCGGTTTAGGTTCAGGCCTTCATATAGCCCCCATAGAACGGTATCTATTGATATCCTACGGGCGATTCGAGTAAGATTCGGGAGCACTGTGGAAAGTAGTCTGAATTTGTATATGGCTACACTTCACAACTACACATGGAAATGTGAATATGTGTGAATGTGGGAAAGTTTCCGGAGATATATAACAGACACCAAAGTTGGTAATGAAATAATAGGACTTTTAGACAGGATGAAATAATTTGGCAGATTCGACTTCTGACGGCACATCGACTATGTGCTGTGGAAGCCTAAAAATATGAATTTTGCCTACCAAAGGCTTTTTCGATCATTACCCACGGTGCTCTTGAAACAATTTTAAATGGAAGGTGCTTACACCTCGGAAGTTTTTGCGGATTCTGAAACTACAATGTTTATAGATGAGAAAGATCAAAAAACAAAAAAAATCGCCGGAGCACCTTTTAAGTAAATCGCGATTTAAGTTGACATTTTTAGGGGTTGTTTAGATTTTCACGATTTGGCTTAGAAACCGCAAGTCCCATCAAAATGGCACTAAAGAACATTTTGTAGCTATGAAAATTCTCTACAAGATTGCCCTTTATGGTATTCTCGTCGGTTTTATTGTTTTTGAGATATAGAAGTTCAAATTGGGACAATTCAAATTCAATTCAATTCTGTATCGCCCCCTTATATAAAAATGTAATGACTGCAAATTCCTAACATAAACTTATATATCTAAAAAAATGGTACAACTTAGGATAAGTTACTTAAGCCAGTCTTGTAGAGAATTTTCACAGCTTTCAGATTTTCTCAGGTCCTATATCGATAGGACTTACCGTATTCAAGTAAAATCGCGAAAAAATCTAAAAATGTAAACTGAGGTTCTTTATCTCAAAAACAGGCTGGGAACAAATGATAAACGTCAATCCTCTAGAGAATTTTCACAGCTACAACATTTTCTTTAGCTCCATTTCGATTGGACTTGCGGTTTCCAAGCAAAATCGTGAAAAACTAAAAATCTCCTAAAAATGTGAATTTTGACCGCGATTTATTTAAAAATCCCTACAGCGATTTTTTCTTGTTTTTGGATTTTTCTCATCTATGAACATTGCTGTTTCAGAATTCACAAAAACTTCCTCTGTGTAAGCGGTTTTCATCAAAAGTTAGTTAAGGCGCACCCTTCATGATATTGTTTTATAAGGGGGCGATACAGTCAGTGCATTGTCCCAATTTGAACTTCTATATCTCTAAAATGGTAAAAACTACGAAAATACCGTAAAGGTCGATCTTGTAGAGAATTTTCATAGCTACAACATTTTCTTCGGTCCCATTTTCATAGGACTTGCGGTTTCTAAGCAAATCCGTGAAAACCTAAACAACCCCTAAAAATGTCAACTTAAATCGCGATTTATTTAAAAAGCGCTCCGGCGATTTTTTTGTTTTTTGATCTTTCTCATCTATAAACATTGTAGTTTCAGAATCCGCAAAAACTACCGAGGTGTAAGCACCTTCCATTTAAAATTGTTTCAAGAGCACCGTGTACCTACTTTATTGCCTCCTGAGCAGAGTTTTCGACAGATTAGGATCTGAGAATGAAGAACATTGAGAGCATGTCTGAGAATATCATAAATTTGTTTAAAAAAATAGTGTGTAAGGCACTATTCATAACCTGACGACTGCCTATCATTGCAATGCGGCACATATAAAAAATTATTATCGTAGTCTTCTACACTTAAGCCCTATGGCAAAGGAAAATGTGTATATTATAAACTAACCTAATTTTCAAACGAAATGACAATTATGAAACGATTTTCTATGGATATTAAAAATCTGCAATCTATCGGATATCATTTTGTATACCTAACTCTTCTGTACCTTAAGAAAAATTATACTTTTTATACTATTTGTGATTATATAAAGTATCATTAACGTGTGTAAGCCTTTTATTCGGTGTCATTATCTGTTTTCTGTTGGCATCAGTACGATACACATGTACCTCATATATCTATTGCAAGAAAGTACAGTCGAACCTCGATTATGCGTAAATCGTTTATCCGGGATTCTCCATTATCTCCATTATATTTTTTCCATTACCTCTATTATTTTTTATAGACACCATTATTCACGAGTAAAAGTACACATTCTAATTAAAAATATAAATCAAAGAGAAATTGAAATTCGTCTATTTAGCTTAAATTATGTGTTTGTGGTATGTTCAGATGAATCTGATGACGATGAGATAATTCATCCAAAAAAAAACTCCACAACATTGAACTTCGTGGAGACCACTGGCTGCCCTCCTATTTCAGAACACGAAAAGTGCAATTTTACTTATTATTAACTGAAAGAACGAATAGGAAGAGAGCAAAAAAGAAATACGACAACAAGCGTAAATAAATTGCTTTATGCTTCCGAAATATTTTTATGCAGATGCAAATTCCCGAATACTTAAGTTTATTTCATTTTTTCCCTTAAATATTTTTTAATAAAAATAGCACAGTTAAATATTATTGTAAAAATGTGTACAATACAATGCAATTTGTACTTTAAAAAATGTTCAAAAGCTGCATAAAAACATTGACTCCAATATCTAGGAAAATCGATTATCCGTAATGCCTCCGGTACTGACCATCACGGATAATCGAGGTTCGACTGTATTTACACTCTGTGACTAATAATTCCTATTTATTTGTTTTCCCCAAATTAATATCGTTTCCAGAGATTAAATAGTGTCTTGAGATGCGCGTTTCAGCTGTGGATTCACGGACAGTGGACATGAGAGGATACCCCCTAATCAATGCCTGAGATATCAGAGACTTTGTATAAAGAAAGACTGCAGAGACATCCTAGCCGAATACTTATATCGGATATATTTTATTCAACAATACACAGGTGTCAGAAAACAAAATTGAAATCCAGTGTAAAAATACACCTTTACTTTTCCTAAAAAAACAATTTCTTAACTTTTCATTTCAATTGGATCACTAGAACAGAACAGCCGAGAAATGCCAACAGAATTTTAAGTAAAATATCACTTTATTTGTTAAGAAAAATGTGCCAACAAATCCCTGACATCATGTGGTCTGCATGGGGTTCAAAGAGAGGAAGTATTGTAGCGCAGAGAATGTGTGTTTCGGGGGGCTAACACATTGGGAGAAAGGGAACCTAATAAAAGCGGAACTAAATTAAATGCAGTGCACAAGCCGTTCGGCCTGTCGTTCGTTGGATCGATTGTTTGTTTGTTTGGCTTGCTTGGCTCGCTTGTTTGACTACACAAACTACACATGGGGTACACTTTTCAAGGGCAAACTTACATACACACCGACACATACACAAAGAAGTGTTCGCAGCCAAAGCGAATGCAAAACCGACAGCATAAAACAATACAATATGCGTTCGATCATTTAGAATGGTAGGGGGCTAACTGCTGTTCTCATTCTCTCATCCACAAAAAGCTTTGATTGTTGTAGGAAACTAACAGGCTGCTACTGCGTTGATGTTGTTGGCCGGCATTGCCGAAGCAGCGTAACGCCGCGCCAACTTTATCTCTATTACTCAGCTAAACTATAGCCACTAATAAAATGTGAGAAGATTGCATGTGGTTGGTGACAGTGTGTTATGAATGAGTAATGATGATGATGGTGATCGTTTGCTAAGTGGGAGGGAGCGGCGCATGGACTTACCACGATGTGAAAATCATTATTTGGCCCGAGAGTGAAGAGTTCGCGTGCATTTTAAGAACGCAATACAAATAAATGTGCAATGTTTGTCGTTGTAGCAGCAGCAACGACGACGACAATGCGCTTTGATAAAAAGTGAAAAGGTTTGTTTGACTTTTTCGCAAAATAGGTACATTCTAATCGAACTGTGATCGAGGGCAGTGTGATTGGTTCGGCAAGATCATTGACTTCCGTCGTACAGATAAATATTTCACATGAAAGGTTCTTGACTTCAGATAATAATGTCTAAAAATGTCTACCCTCACCGCGGAGAATACCCGCTGTACCTAGCTTAAAAATCTAAATCCAATAATGAATTAAGTATATAAAATTTTGTATGTGGGTCCTATAGCATGCATTCCTTTTACACGTGAGATATTATGTTACCTTGTCACGATGTCATTGGAGAGGATGAATCTCAATGAGAGTTTGTCCTTCTTGCTGCAGGATTTAAATAAGTTTTGCACAACTTACAGCTTCGGCCAATACTGATTGGAGATTTGTTTCCAGTGTGTCTTCAAGTATTTGATAAATTTGAGGGAATCATTCAGAACTAAAGATAGTTCTTTAAAATCTTAGGCGCGGCACAACTGACTAATGAACCAATGATTTGCTCACAAGTACGATATGAATGAACCAAATTGTGCGCTACCTGTTCCGGATTTCAGACATTAGAATAAACGCGGTGCGCCTTAACTAACTTTAAATGAAAAGTCCTTACACCTTGGAAATTTTTGTGGATTTTGAAACTACAATGTTCATAGAAGAGAAAAATCAAACAACAAAACAATCGACGGGGTCAAAGTTCACTTTTTTAGGGTTTTTTAGGGTTTCACGGTTTGCGTGCTGAACTAAAAAAATGTTGTAGCAGTAAAAATTCTCGACTATATTGACCTTTATGATTTTTTCTTAGGTTTTACCATTTTTGAGATATAGAAGTTCAAATTGGGACAATGTACTGACTGTATCGCCTCCTTATAAAACAATGTCATGTACGGTGACCTTAACGGATTTTGAAACAGCAATGATAAGAAAAATCGAAAAAAAAACGAGGACGCGGTCAAAGTTCACATTTTTAGGTATTCAGGATTTTGCTTGGAAACGCCAAGTCCTATCGAAATGGGACTAAAGAAAATTTTATAGAGGATTTTCTCCGCAATTCGGGCCCAATACGAATTGAGGCGGCTGCATCGTCCGGATCCGAATTGTGGGTTTTCCTTGGCCCCTGGAGTTATTCTGCTGCGATGGATTGGGGAAGCCTACCCGATAGGCTCGTTGGTTTAGATGTTCCCTTTTATACCTTTGGACCTCCCGCTCTCTCTCTAGATCATGAAGACCTCTCCTGCATTAAATTGTGGTATGGATGCTCACTGCGATAACATCCAAGACAACATCCTGTTGTGGTGATGCACGGGTAAAACCTTGGTATCTCATGAAGATGGTCCACTGATGTCATGGGGAAGCACCCTGTTGCAGTCCTCAGGGCCGCCGCATTCTGGCAGGTTTGAATATTCTTCCACTGTGTAGCGCTAACATTTGCAAACCACGCTAGCGCTGCATAGCTTTACATATACCGCCACATTGCTTTGTAAGAGATCAAAAAGGTTTCTGTATGAGCACACCAAGTGCTGCCGGCCAGCAACTTGAGGAACTTATTCCTACTTCTGATCTAATCGTAAATAGCTGTGTCTTGTGCGAACGACTTAAATATGCTACCGAACGTTACACCCAAGATTTTGGGGTAGTTAGTGGTCGGAATCAGTACAACATCGACCACTATGTTCAGAGTTTCATTTCAGTCGTCCATTTAGCTCGTATTCATCCTGATTTTATCAGCAACTGTCATTACAATTGATCCCAATCCCACGACGGCGGTTCCTTAAGTACCGGATTGACTCGAAACCATAGTGTTTCGGATAGCGGCTGCCAACCCAGCATCAAACCTATGTTTCTGTGTAGGTTTCAGGCTGCTACAACAATAACAGCAATTGGTTCCCACAGGTTGAACTCATCTAACACATTCTGGAGTCCTTCTGCAATTGTTTGAGCTTTCCTTTCTGTAGATTCATTTTTGAGGACCATGATCTGATATTTAAAGATCTCCACCTGTTTGTCAAAGGGTATGCTCCTGATACAGGATATGTTCTCCTTCATCCGAGCAGCTTTCTCGATGATAGTCTGCCGGACATGGGGTTGGGATTTCAATAGCCTCGGTCCATGTGTCCGCATGTCCACATTATCTCACCGAAATGTCTGAAATTTGGTATTTAGTTTTCTTTGAGGCTACAAAATTTTCTTCCAGAAATTTGTCAGCACAAGTCCACCTTTTGATATTGCCCCCATAGAGCGGTACCTCCCGATTTTCGGTATTTTAAAGGTTATAGCCAATTTTTTTCTGACCGAAATCGTTGAAATTGGGTATTTAGCTTTCTTTGTAGTAAGAAAGCTTTTCCCCAGAAACTTGTCTCTAAAGGTCCACGTTTTCATGTAGCGCCGATAGAGCGGGATCTCCGAATTTTCGGTATTTTGAAGGTTGTAGTCTCACTTTCTCACCGAAACCGCTGAAATTGGGTATTTTGATTCTTTTGGGGCTACAAAACTTTCACAGACAAATTTGTCAGTATAGGTCCACGTTTTAATGTAGCCCCCATAGAACGGTTCCTTACGGTTTTCGGTATTTCGGTTTTAGCCTCATTCTCACACCGAATTGGCTTAAATTTCGTGTCTAGTCTTTCCTATTGCTATACGTCAACGCTTTGATA
The DNA here is from genome assembly GCF_047663935.1 of Musca autumnalis. Lineage (NCBI taxonomy): Eukaryota > Metazoa > Arthropoda > Insecta > Diptera > Muscidae > Musca > Musca autumnalis. The sequence continues at coordinate 124,487,820 of NW_027411866.1, read as the reverse complement.
AAGCCCCCATAGAACGGTACCTCCCGATTTTCGTTTTTTTTAGTTTTAGACCCATTATTCCACAGAAATGTCTGAAATTTGGTATTTAGTTTTCTTTGAGGCTACAAAACTTTCTCCCAGAAATTTTTGAGTGTATGTCCACGTTTTTTATAGCCTCCATAAAACAATACCTTCTGATTTTCGGTATTTTGAAGGTTTTCGACACTTTTTTCTCACCGAAACCGCTGAAAATTGATACTTAGCCTTCTTGGGTGCCACAAAACTTTCTCTCACAAATTTGTCAGTTTAGCCCCTATAGAGAGGATATATAGGTTTCATAGGGGTATAAAATTTTTCTACATAGAATTGTCGGTATAGATACACGATTTATTGTAGCCCATAGCGTCTGATTTTTTGTATTTTTTGGATTCTGTGTCACATTTTCGGAACGAAACGTGGATATAAAAGATTTATTCGGAAACATTTTAACACAGGGCAGTGTTTTGGTAGGAAAGCCGTGGCGGAGGAGCTTCGTACTTTCATAGACTAAAGAAAACTCTTTATTCCATCTTGCTTCATACAAGTCGTGGTGGAGTTTATAAAATTTCATAAAAAAATTATAATTGATTTAAAATTTTTAAGAAAATTAAGTAAAAAATAAGTAGTAGCCATCTCAAATTGAACTATATTCAAAATTTGCCTTCAAACCTATTTTAAACGAAAAATGCTGCCTACAGGAAAATATTTTTTTTTTTTTTTGTTAAAATTCGCAATTGCTTTCTGAAAAAAAAATCGCGCGATTTTTTACAAAAATATTTTCACAATTTGAGAAGATAAAAAGTTTTTATAACAATTATTCAAATACTTTCTGAAAAACGAAAAGCGCCGCGGCGAAAGTATTTTTGAAAATAATCCCGCGATTTTTTACAAAAATATTTTCAAAATTTAAGAAAATAAAAAGTTTTGTAAAAATATTCAAATGCCTTCTGAAAAACGAAAAGCGCCGCAGGCGAAAATATTATTGAAAAAGATCGCGCGATTTTTTCAAAAATATTTTCACAATTTAAGAAAATAAAAAGTTTTTGTAAAAATTTTTAAATACTTTCTGAGAAACGAAAAGAGTCGCAGGCGAAAATATTTTTGTAAAAAATTGCGTTTTTTTTTACAAAAGTATTTTCACAATTTAAGAAAATAAAAAGCTTTTGTAAAGATATTCAAATACTTTCTGAAAAAGAAAAGCGCCGCAGGCGAAAATATTATTGAAAAAGATCGCGCGATTTTTTACAAAAATATTTTCACAATTTAAGAAAATAAAAAGTTTTTGTAAAAATTTTTAAATACTTTCTGAGAAACGAAAAGAGTCGCACAATATTTTCACAATTTAAGAAGTTAAAAAGTTTTTGTAAAAATATACGCGATTTTTTTGCAAAAATATTTTCACAATTTAAGAAAATAAAAAGAAAATAAAAGTGTTCAAAAATATTTTCACAATTAAAGGAGATAAAAAAAAAATCGAAAATATTTTTGAAAACAAAAATCGCGCGATTTTTTACAATCATATGTTCACAATTTAAGAAGATAAAAAGTGTTTTTAAATATTTTTAAATATGCACATACTTTCTGAAAAGCGAAAATGTTTTTGAAAAAATAGCGCAATTTTCTTAACAAATATTTTTACAATTTAAAACTTCTCCTTACTGCTACTTACATAATTTCGGGCATAATTTCGTTTTTAAATAATTTTATGAAATCAGGAGGATTTTGTGGATACTTCGGTATTGGTTGGCACTTAGGCCTTCTCAAATGTATAATTCCGCTTACATTCTAACTTCTATTATAAAATTTAAAAGAACATATAACTATAAATTTCAAAATTAAGCAAAGAAATAATTTATAAATTAAGAAAAAAATCGTTGGAAGTTATGTCCGCGATATTTTTTGGGTGTTATGTCCGCTTTGATTCACGGACATAACACCCAACCAATCATTTTGGGAGTTATGTCCGTAGGAGTTATGTCCGGGCGCCGGCATTTTGCTTTCTTTTAATTACCCATAATTGTTATACCATCCCTTGCATATGACCGAATGCAATTGTGTTAATCAGCTGTGTGTGTCTGGTCCTACTTTTATTCCTATTATTTTTCTATTTCCCCATTTCGTCAATTCTCTATTTTTTTTCTAATTTTGCTAATTGTTGCGATCATTGGGTTCCCCTGCTCGTTGTTGGTGGTGTTGATACTTGGCATGAAGTAGAAGCAAAAACAAATTCAAAAATAAAAGTGTTTGAAGTTCGTTTGACTAACTAAACAAAACTACTAAATTGAATACGATCTATGCGATCGGATTTTATTGGTTTGCCAGTGAGTGTTATGCGCCGCCGGCTATTGCTGCTGCTATTTTGTTTTGCAGCACCAAAGAACGTTAATGCATGCTCGCGTACATTGCGCTGTTGTTGCTGTAACGTAGCAATACGTCCGTCGTATTATGTGCGCTTACGCTGCTAATGCTATTGCGTTGTTGGTGCTGCAGTTGCTATTATTGACGTAGAAAATGTTGTTGCTTGCTGTTTTCTTTTTTTTTTTTTGCAATCGCAGTTCGCATTCGCCTACTCTTACTATAGAATGTTTGGGGCCTTAGTTAGTAGTTTTCTATGCAACCGTTAAGTCAGTCTCCATTTTGAAACGTATGTTGTTTAGAAGGTGCTGCGACGACGACCGACCACCATCACTCTGTTGTTCGTTTGAGAAACGGAAAAACAAAATTCACACGGCGGCGGGTTTGCAAATAGAAAACCAACAAAACAAACGAAGAAAAATATAGAGACATACGACGACGCACTAACGCACTTTCGTATCGATTTACTTAAACGTGTGAAAAGGAATTTGTTTTGTGCCTATGTTTGTGTGCGTGTTTTGTAAATAAAAACATTTTGATTAAAAAGAAAATCCTATGAAAATCTAGTGAAAGTTTTTTTTATTTCGGCTGCAAAAGAAAAGTAAACCTTGACCGCCGGTTGCGAGGAAATTTTTGGCCATACCACTCTACCCTCTTAAAATTCATTATAACATCATATTTGTGGTCTGAATTCTCAAAAAAAAAAAAAAAATCTAAAAGTAACATCCTGTCTCCCGATATAGCTCTGCCGTCGGGTATCTAGCTATCTATTCAGCGAAAGTGTTTCATTTGTGTTCCCCCAAGTTCAGTGCTGACGTCACATACAATAACGGTATTGCTGCCGTTACCATCAAAGATGCACTAATTTAATGCTGTCCACAACAAGCATCCGCCAAATGGAATCCATAAAATTATTTGTATTTTGAAAAAAAAAAATCGAAATCTATCAAGAAAATCTATTTTTAAAAAGCCAAAATTTATTTTACCTCTGGGCAAAGAATAAAAAGTAAAAAAGTAATTAGCGAAAAATATTTAACCAAAAAAATTGAAAGTGAATTTTCATAAGATTACATTTTACTGTTTCAAATAGTTCTGCAAGTGTGGTGAGGGGCGTGTGTGTGTGCATTATTTTTTCTCGAGTGTATTCTCCAGGAGTTGCCAGATTTGCTTAGGCAAACAAGGGTAAGTCTTAAAGGGGTTCAAAGCCTTACCAACAATGATATAATTTAATACATGTGATATGTAGATATGTATGTACATGTGTTTATGCAATACATACACTTGTCTGTTTGTATTATTTAATTTTATATTTAGATAAATAGTCTAATGTTTTGTATGAACGAACGACCGACATGCAATTAATAATCGTAAAAATTTTCTTGCTAGACATTGTGGCAGACATGCCAAGAAAACATGAAAAGGAAAAATAAAAACAATTTAAATATTTCTTATTTGAAAGATAGAAAATAAAATGTCATATACGAGCTGACTGAGAATGACATTGATGCAGATGGAGGGTTGGAGTAATAAGTCTTCCTTTATCGCAAAAGGTTTCATTTTATGGGATCCAAAATCTATTATTGAGGTCGCCATTTTAGCCACCTTAATTCAAAGACGTGTGTACAAATGTAGATCATCTACGCCAATGAACACCTTACATATTTTAGTACATATTGTCTAAAAATTTATTTTGTTGTTGCCAAGGAAGACATTTTTTTTAATTGAAAAAAATCATATAGTTTGTTGGAAATTTGTACAGTAATCCCAATACTTTGTCACATTTTTTCAAATCAGAACAAATTTTGAAAACATTGGGACAATAATTGTTATTTACGCATATAGAAGATTCGGCAACAAATGACAAACAGTTTTTAATATGTTAAGAACGATTTGGGAGTTACATGAGCGGAAACCCATTACAAAGTGAAGTAAACCAGCTGCCTTCCTCACTACCATCCAGCAATAATAATCAAACCCCTTAAAACCCATATGTTGTTATTTTTGGCCAATAGAATAAGTATGTAGTTACTAACGGTCATGACTGCTTAACTTCAAGCGACATGCCCTTGTTAATAACACTGTGTGTAATTTTTTGAGTCATGGTTTATTATTCACATTCTGACACCACAGCGTGATAGAAGACCAAAAATAAGAAGACACGTGTCCCGGCGTTTTTCCCTATCACTTCAATTATCGCGGTTATGGGCCCCCAAAGACCTGAGGATTTGATGTCAAAAGGGATCATTTTGTCAGGCACATTTCTTCTAAACTGCTTAGAATTTGGGATTACACGTGAATGCAATGTTGTAGCTCTTGTCCTAAAGAATAATAATTTTGAACACATAAAATACAACTTCATCTTCAAGGTCAAAATCGTCAAAGTCAAATTTTCATTATATTTTTTTTTCTCGGATTTTAGTCTGCAGATATCAAATCGATCAAAATTGAAGCAAACTGGTCCACAGATACCGACCGTCCAAAAATTAAGGATACAGCTAACTACAAAAATATACCTAAGATTTCAATAAACAACTTTCTGTTTGGGACATATGTTAGAGAGGCTTTTTTCTCCGCGTTGAATCCTTATATTTTCTAAAAAGTTTTTTATTGAAATGTAAGGTAAATTTTTGTAGTTGACTGTATCCTTAATTTTTGGGCGGTTCGGTATCTGTGGACCAAAATAGGAGAAAAAAGTATAAAACTCTGATATTTTCAAAAGTGTTTGGCTATTTTTGTACTTAAGAACCGTTCATAGACATTTCGAATATTCCAGAAAGTTGTTTGCTGATATCACCACTATATTATTGAGGTTGATTGCTTTCTTGAATTGTGAACTGTTTAGTATCTATGGAGCTATTTTGGCCATTAAGAACCGTTTCAACAGAGTTTGCATGTTCTACAAAGTTGTTAAATGAGATCTACTTGGTTGTTTGCTTCAGTTTTGATCGGTTTGATATCTTCAGACTAAAATCAGAGAAAAAAACATAATGGAAATTTGACCTTGACGATTTTGACCTTGAAGATGAAGTTGAATGGATTTTATGTGTTCACAATTATTATTCTTTGGGACGAGAGCTAATACCTTGCATCCACGAGTAATCCCAAATTCCAAGCGGTTTAGAAGATATGTGCCTGACAAAATTATCCCTTTTGATATCAAAGCCTCAGGTCTTTGGGGGGCCATAACCGCAAAAGTTGAAGTGATAGGGAAAAACGCCGGGACACGTGTCTTCTTATTTTTGGTCTTCTATCACGCTGCGGTGTCCAAATATGGCTAATAATTTTCGTGTCGCATAGTGTAATGATAGTTTGTGGTTTTGTAATGAGTATTTTTGCTTAGCAGTAGTTCAAAAAATGTTAAAGGTGGCACGTTTCCAGCGAAAGGTTAAAAATGGGTCAATATAATATAAATACCAAATTTTAGCATGTTCGGTGAAACAATGTAGCTAACCTTCAAAATGCCGAAATTCAGGAGGTACCGTTCTATGGGGGCTATATCAAAACGTCGATCTATACTTACAAATTTCTGGCGGAAAGTTTTTAGACTCGAAGAAGACTAAATACCAAAATTCCGATATTTCGGTAAAACCTTCAACATACCGAACATCAGGAGGTACACTTCTTCTATACCTACAAATTTCTGGCGGCAGGTTTTTAGATCCAAATAAGACTAAATTCCAAATTTCCTATATTACGGTAAAACCTTCAAAATACTGAAAATCAAGAGGTACGCTTCTATGGGGGATATAGGAACCCGTGGACCTATACTGATAATTCTCTTCTGGAACGCAATGGAAGACTACATAATCCCGCGGAAGATGGAAAATAACAAATTTCAGTTTTTTGGTGGGATATTGACGTCACAACCGTTAGAATTACGAAGATCGGGAGGTACCGTTCTAACTATATGAAGGCGTAGACCTATACCAACAAATTTCTGGGAGAAAGTTTTATACCCCCAACGAGGACTAATTACCAAATTTCAGTCATTTCGGTGGAATATTTATGCCACAAACTTCAAAATACCGAAAAAAGGGAAGCACCGTTCTATGGGGGCTATACTAAGGCGTGGACCTATACCGACAAATTTCATATGGAACGTTTAATATCCATATTGAAGACCAAATACCAAATTTCAGCCATTTCGGTGGAATATTGAGACCACAACCTTCCAAATACTGAAAATCGGGTGGTACGTTCTCTGGGGGCTATGTGAAGGCGTAGACCTATAACGACAAATTTCATATGCAACGTTTTATACGCCAAATGAAGACTAAGTACCAAATTTCAGCCATTTCGGTGGATTATTGTGCCACAACCTTTAAACTTCCGAAAATCGGAAGGTACCGTTCTATGGTGGCAATATTTCCGGGGAAAAGATTTACACCCCCAACAAAGACTAAGTGCCAAATTTCAGCCATTTCGGTGTAATAATAAGACTAAAACCTTCAAAATACCGAAAATCTGTGGTACCGTTCTATAGGGAATATATCAAAACGTGGACCGATATTGCCCATTTGTGAGCTGTATCTTGATTTCAGCAGATGAACGGACGGACAGACGGACATGGTTATATCGACTTAGAATTTTACCCTGATCAAGAATATATATACTTTATAGGGTCTCCCATGAATATTTCGATGTGTTACAAACGGAATGACAAATTTGATTATTCCCTCCATATTATGGTGGAACGTATTAAACAGATCAGACCGACGTCTTTAAGATGAATCAATAGAACATAAGTTGGCTGCACACAAATTGAAAGATGGGAATGCCCAAACAACTGCAGAATAACTCCAGAATGTGTTAGATGTGTTCAACCTATGAGGATCAATTGTGACGAGAGTTGCCGATACACAATCGTAAATACCGACAAAAAACATGCTTAACAGCAGTGGAAGGCATTGTGACTCACAAGAGAGCCCATGTGCTCTAAGTGAGCGTAAATTGGTTATCGCTCACAGCCTGTGTAGATGCTAACACGTTGCGAGCAACAAAAAAATTAGCGCTCATTGAGAGCACAAGGGAGATCCAAAAAACTTCTCTGCCTCACTCTGCTTTACAGTTCGACTGTAGCAAACATTCGAAAAGAAAAGTTACCTCACACCTAAGTTAAGAATTTGCCAGCACCATGTGCGGATGGCGCTCTTCGCGTTGTCATGTATAATGTGCGCCATTGGTCGACTACATTACCAAACATCGAGTACTTCTTTGTGCAGGATTTGATTAACAATTATGATCAATTGAAAGCAGCCTGCAGCAGGGGTAGAACTGCAATTAAGGACCGGCGGCTGGAGATACGACATAAAGTTTCTCTTCCACCTCATACGTATCTTCGGTCACTTGACTCAGAGGAGTTAAATCTTTTTTTATAAAGTTTAAGAATATCCTAAAAGTTTGCAATGCACGATGAACTCTCGTATCATTCTACCTCTTCTTGCGGAAAAGGTTGCATAAAATCAGTTCATTAAATTGTTACTCATGGGTAGCTCTGAATGACAACCAAAAACTGTCAAATTCTTGAAGATCCACTCGAAAATAGATAAATCGCCAGTGCTGTGAGCGTGCGATTCGTAATTCTGAAGGTTGTGACATCCATATCCCACCGAAATGACTGACACTTTTATTCAGTTTTCCATGGGGTTATACCATATTCCAGAAGAGAATTATCAGTATAAGTCCACGTCTTCTTTTATCACCTATAGAAGCGTACCTCTTGATTTTCGGTATTTTAAAGGTTTTTAGTCTTCTTTCGGCCAGAAATTTGTCGGTATAGATAGACGTTGTGATATAGCCCCCATAGAACGTAACCCCCGAATTTCGGTATTTTGAAGGCTAAATTGCTGAAATCTTGTATTTAGGAAAATCTTGTATAAAGGAAACTAATTGTTCAATTTTTTTCCAATACAGCTCGCGGTGGAGGGTATAACAAGTTCGGCCCGGTCGGACTTAACGCCGTTCTTACTTGTTAATATATAGGAAGGTATAAAAAACAGAAAAACATGTATTGATGAAAACTGAACTGAACTTGAATTCCTCTGCACCTACTAGTCCGAATTTGACCGATCTTTTTTAATCGAAAAGCTGATTGTGTTATCTTTCGAAGAAGTATAATAATATCTCTATCCGTTCAATAGTTACAGAGTTTATGAGGATCAATTGTGACGAGAGTTGCCGATACACAATCGTAAATACCGACAAAAAACATGCTTAACAGCAGTGGAAGGCATTGTGACTCACAAGAGAGCCCATGTGCTCTAAGTGAGCGTAAATTGGTTATCGCTCACAGCCTGTGTAGATGCTAACACGTTGCGTGCAACAAAAAAATTAGCGCTCATTGAGAGCACAAGGGAGATCCAAAAAACTTCTCTGCCTCACTCTGTTTTACAGTTCGACTGTAGCAAACATTCGAAAAGAAAAGTTACCTCACACCTAAGTTAAGAATTTGCCAGCACCATGTGCGGATGGCGCTCTTCGCGTTGTCATGTATAATGTGCGCCATGGGTCGACTACATCACCAAACATCGAGTACTTCTTTGTGCAGGATTTGATTAACAATTATGATCAATTGAAAGCAGCCTGCAGCAGGGGTAGAACTGCAATTAAGGACCGGCGGCTGGAGATACGACATAAAGTTTCTCTTCCACCTCATACGTATCTTCGGTCACTTGACTCAGAGGAGTTAAATCTTTTTTTATAAAGTTTAAGAATATCCTAAAAGTTTGCAATGCACGATGAACTCTCGTATCATTCTACCTCTTCTTGCGGAAAAGGTTGCATAAAATCAGTTCATTAAATTGTTACTCATGGGTAGCTCTGAATGACAACCAAAAACTGTCAAATTCTTGAAGATCCACTCGAAAATAGATAAATCGCCAGTGCTGTGAGCGTGCGATCAAAGTTATGCTAGGCGAATAAAACTCCTGCCGGAACAAGAAGAAACTCCATTGAGATTCATCCTTTCGAATAACAACGTATTTAACTTTCATCAACAAAGTTGCAAAAATTAATAGGAACATTGGCATGTAGTCTCCTCTAATATGCAACCAAATGAATAATACTCAAATTTTTTAATCAAAAGTAGATCTGTCGAATGTTTAGTACCAGCAAAAATCCCACTGGCTTTTAAAATAATTTTTGGTAGTCGTAACTACTTCCAAATCAACTTAGTAACCCATTATTTTAACAAGGGCATGTCGCTCTGAATAGCTATGGCAACTAGAAACTGAAAAGAACGCTAAAAATACGCACACTACATACTGTGACACTCGTACGGTAAGGGTTCTTTAAACGCTTACATGTACACCACAAACTTCGTAATTTTGTTTCAAAATTGTTTGCCAATGGTGAGCGTTGAACACAATTTTCTTTCCATTATTCCATTTTTATTTGGAAAACGGGCTCTTTTATTGATTTTTTCCTTTTTCTAATTATTGAATTAACTAACATTATAATGTTGTTATTATTCACGTTTCTATCATGCGATGCTAAAAGGGTGGCACTAGGTCATTTCCCTTCCTGAGCAATGTAATCAGTTCATTTACATTTGATTTTCATTATCATTTAAGACTCGTTCAATCTGTTTTATGAGATCGTTGATTTTATTGACCTTTTTACTAATTATTTATAGCTATTTTTTTTTATTAAAATTATGTTTTAACTAAATTGTAATTTAATTAATATTAGTAGTTTCAAAGTACCAATTTGGGTTAGGGAACTAGTATGTTACTGCAAAATAGTACAAAATGTACCGCATTTATTCCTTTTCCCAGTTTGTCTACCTTTCAGTTGCATAATTTGTACATACCAAGCACTGAGCATCACCACATATGAAGCTCTCTGAGCCTTAAAGCGCCTCTGTACCTTAATACATGTTTATGCTAAGATGCAACAAGCCACTCTATTATACAACCAATGTATTATACATATGTGGTTTGAGATCTAGTTTTTGCCTATAGAGTTCTATCAGGAATATAGCAGCAACCAAGTTTCTCTTCTTGCTTTTCCTCCGTATTTCTTTTCCATCTTATTCAAAACCAAAGCCACAATTTTTTTCGTCGCTGATTGTTAATTTCTCTTTGGAATTCGATAGTTAACACATTGAAAATAAGAAAACAAAAAAAAAAAGGTCAAAAAATTGGAAGGAGTGCGCGTAGCGTGCTCCTAAAGTCGAGAAATTTTTCCAAATTTTGGAATTCCAATTTAAGTGGATCAAAACAGTTAGGGACACAATAGAAAACAAGGTTTGCTATTAACAGGAAGATGCCCGAGAGTGTCCTCTTTCAGCCCATATACATATACGTTTGTACCCGTTCCGTCCGTTTAACACTTTTTTGAATTTATTGAAATTACACGCGAAAAAGATGTGTTTTTTCTATGCCGTTTCACATGTTAATTACAGTTTTTTACACAAATCGACATTTTTTAAGTATATGAGTTAGGCCATGTTCATATTATAGTCTTTTGCAGGGTTAAACTTCTTAATGAGGATTTATTTGACGTATACGTAAAGGAGATGACATTTGAAACCCAGTGGGTTTGTTAAATCCGGTTAAATATAAACGTACTATTATATGAGTTTTTGAACAAATTTAAAATTTTTTGAATTCTTTTTTAAAATTTAAAAAAAATGTAATTTTAGTTTTTTGGTATTTATATAGCCTATTTATTAGAATTTAACCATTTTCATACACACACAACACAATATTATGGAGGGTATAATTAAATTTGTCATTTCGTTTGTAACACATAGAATTATTCATCGGATACCTTATAAAGTTATATAATCTTGATCAGGGTAAAATTCTAAGTCGATATAACCATGTCGGTCCGTCCGTCGGTTGGAATCAATATACAGCTCGCAATTTTTAAGATAGAGCTTTGTAATTTGGTATAGAAGTTTCTATTACTCCTAGGATGTTTGGTATTGCAAATGGTAAATATCGGTCCACGTTTTTATATAGCTCCCATAGAACGGCACCACCCGATTTTCGGTATTTTGAAGGTTTTAGCCCCACTATCACACAAATATGGCTGAAATTTGGTACTTAGTGCTCGTTGGGGGTATAACATTTTTCCCAGAAATTTGTCGGTATAGGTCCTTGCCTTCATATAGCCCCCATAGAACTGTACCTCCCGATTTTCGGTATTTTGAAGCCTTGGCCTCAATACACCACCGAAATGGCTGAAGTTTTGTTTTCAGTCTTCTAGTGGTATTAAACTTTCCCCCAGAAATTTGTCGGTACGGGTTCACGCGTTAATATAGCCCTCATAGAGCGGAACCTCCCGATTTTAGGTATTTTGAAGGTTGTTGCAACAATAACCCATCGAAATGGCTGAAATTTGGCATTAAGTCTTTGTTGGGGTATTCAACTTTCCTCTCTATATTTGTGGGTAGAGGTACTTCATATAGTCCCCATAGACCGGTACCTCCCAATATTCGGTATTTTGAAGGTTATGGCCTCAATATTCCACCGAAATGGCTGAAATTTGCTATTTAGTCTTCGTTGTGGTATAAAATTTTCCCCCAGAAATTTATAGGCACGGGCCCACGCCTTAATATAGCCCCCACAGAATGGTATGTCCCAATATTCGGTATTTTGAAGGTTATGGCCTCAATTTTCCTCCGAAATGGCTGAAGTTTTGTATTTAGTCTTCTTCTGGTATTAAAATTTCCCCCAGAAATTTGTCGGAACGGGTCCACGCGTTAATATAGCCCTCATAGAACGGAACCTCCCGACTTTAGGTATTTTGAAGGTTGTGGCCACAATAACCCATCGAAATGGATGAAATTTGGTATTAAGTCTTTGTTGGTGGTATTCAACTTTCCTCTCTAAATTTGTCATAGAGGTCCTTCATATAGTCTCCACAGAACGGTATGTCCCAATATTCGGTATTTTGAAGGTTATGGCCTCAATATTCCACCGAAATGGCTGAAGTTTTGTATTTAGTGTTTATGGGGGATATACAACTTTCCCCAAGAAATTTGTCGGTACAAGTCCACGTCTTTATACATAGAACGGTACCTCACGATTTTCGGTATTTTGAGGTTTGTTGCCCCAACAACGCACCGAAATGGTTGAAATTTGGTATTTAGTTTACGTTGGAAGTAAAAAAATGTTCCGATTTAAATTCGTCGGTTTAGGTACACGTTTCGATATAGCCCCCACAGAACGGTACCTCCCGATTTTCGTAATTCTGAAGGTTGTGACATCCATATCCCACCGAAATGACTGACATTTTTATTCAGTTTTCCATGGGGTTATACCATATTCCAGAAGAGAATTATCAGTATAAGTCCACGTCTTCCTTTATCACCTACAGAAGCGTACCTCTTGATTTTCGGTATTTTAAAGGTTTTGTTGGTTTTTAGTCTTCTTTCGGCCAGAAATTTGTCGGTAAAGATAGACGTTGTGATATAGCCCCCATAGAACGTAACCCCCGAATTTCGGTATTTTGAAGGCTAAATTGCTGAAATCTTGTATTTAGTTTTTTTCATAAACGAAAGGAAACTAATTGTTCCATTTTTTTCCAATACAACTCGCGGTGGAGGGTATAACAAGTTCGGCCCGGTCGGACTTAACGCCGTTCTTACTTGTAAATATATAGGAAGGTATAAAAAACAGAAAAACATGTATTGATGAAAACTGAACTGAACTTGAATTCCTCTGCACCTACTAGTCCGAATTTGACCGATCTTTTTTAATCGAAAAGCTGATTGTGTTCTCTTTCGAAGAAGTATGAAAATATCTCTATGCCGATAGCAAGAGTGCTGTCAACTTTAATTGAACTTTTCATTCATAATTTTGCGTTTTAATGTTAACGATTTTGGTCGGTATCTCTACAAATGAGTTAGAGAATCGCTCTACCGGTCCTGGAGATTTATAGGTTTTGAAAACAAAATTTAATGGATTGTCGGTACTTAGTACCATGTTTACATTATAACTTTTTGTCACTAATGAGGATATATTTGACATGTACGCAATTGTATTGACAATTTTAATCCTCTGGATTTACCAAATCCTGTTCAAAATACATCTAGTATAATCTAGAGTTAGTAACATTAGTGTAGTAGTCACTTTGTGTGCAAGCGGATACGTGCATTCATCATATACATGTACATATGTATTTTTCGAAACAATCACATCCGTACTTTGCTTGACGGCTATTTTCTGCGTTATCAAAATGCGAAAGAAACAATTCTTACAATCAGTGAGACGTCGTTGGTTGTGTACACTTGAAATTCAACAAGACAGACCAGAGGCATGACAACGACACTGCGACGACGGCGACATAGACGAAAAAAGTGTAGGTAAACTTTAATAAAAAGTTCATTATCAAGACTCTTGTGTTGTTATTGTTACTTTTAAAGACTCATATTTATTCGGTTAATGGTGATAATAATATCAGTGAAATTGTGGGGAATCATTTCAAAACCACAACAACAAAATACAAAATAAGACATATAGACGACGTCGGTGGCGACCTGTTATCAGTTATCAGAAAGCATGTAATAACAAAAAATGCACATGCGTTTTATAAGCAGCTAACAGCCTAGGGAACTAAGGTTTTAAATTAAAGGTTTTAAATTAAACCGCAAAATACCAAAATGTGTGATATGAATATAATTTCTTTCACATTTCTTTTGGGAAGAAAGTGCTCGGAGTGAAATATTGTAATCGTTTAGAATGTAAGAAATAGTTCCTGAAGTACTTTATTCATTTCGCCGTAAGCAGTTTATGGCGCTATTATAATGAAATGAATCACATAGAAACGTGCTTAAAGCCTGGTTTTCTTATTTGTCCATTATTCAAACAATTCATTCAGTAAAGTCATCGGGAAGATATGTGAACAAAAAGAAAGTAAACTTCGCACGTTTAATACAAAACTAATCTAACATGACTTTGCCACACATTTCAAGTAATACATGGACAAAGTGATTACAATTTCCAGTATCTTGCAGCATTTCAAACTTCAAAATATATTTAGATGAAGTCCAATTTTTTTGTGTGTTCACATAAACAGACATTATCATACCCATCTCTCACGAAAAAGCACATTTCACACACCTACAAAAAATATAAAATTCATTGTGACATATCGTAAATTGTGCGGCATCTTAAAAAATAACTAAAAATCGTTACAAAAAATTTAAATCGTCATGTCATTAGTTAGGCAGGCACTTGCGCCAGCAACACATAGAACAATTGGTGTCATTTCATTACATCATTCTATATTTGGATGCTTGTGAACTGTTCTAAGTTACAAATGAAAGTTGAGATCATTGAGTAGGTAAATGCGCTTTAAATCAAATAGTTGCGTCGTTGGCATTAACCAAATTGGAGGAGGTGCTTTTTTCTTGGAACAGAATTCTCTATTCGAAAGTAATGAGAATCCAACGTTTGGAGGTTTACAAAGAGTGATTGTTTGGCAACAAATTGGGCTGTAACCTTTTATGGTTTATGATAATTTTTTACAGTTTAAAGCAAATCAAATTGAAACAAACTCTGAATGGATGGCCAATATAAAAGAAATTGTTAGGCAACGCCAACAAGAGAATTTCACTAAAAAGTACAAATTTGTTCCTATTTACTTTAAGTAGGTATTAGTTGATGAAATAATTAAAGTTAGGTGTATCGTTAGAATTGACTGAGTATTTATTGCTGAGAAATCGTGGTACACCTGTGGATTGTGGGTGGACTGTGTAGAACAGCTTCTAAAGACACTCTCTGGGCTCTGCTAGGGCTGGCTTCTTTAATTTAATGTGCTATGTGGAAATTTTTATTTTTCTGATGTGAATGGGGATTTTAAGGGGTCAGGACATTCATAGAAGCCTGTGTTTTGTTGAGGTAGTAGCCCTAAAGATGAAAGACACCAAGCAACGGGATGGAAGACATCAAGCAAAGGCCTGACCGGCTTTAACAGGGCAGAGTCATGGGCTTATCTGGGTCCATCTTTAATTTCAAGTGAACACTGACCTCCCCGTGGTTAAAGTTAGTGGCCCAAAATATGCCACTCTTTCACCCATGATAATGTTAAAAATTTCATGATTTTGCTTGGAAACCGCAAGTCCTATCGAAATAGGGCTAAACAAAATGTTGTAGCTGTGAAAATTCTCTAGAGGATTGACCGTTATGACTTTACCAGGAAAATCATGTTGCTACCGAAGAGACGAATATGTCATACAGGGTTGTTCTACAACCAGTAGAGAGAAGATACCTCTTTTTCGCAGAAAAAAGAGAGAAATGAGAATCTTATTTTTGTTAATTATTTATTTTTAATATTTGAGTAAATAGATTATACTATTCCGAACAACCTCCTCCGAACTTCCAAACAACTTCTCCGAACAACCTCCACCGATCCTCCAAACAACATCCTCGAAATTTCCAAACAACCTCCTCCGAACTTCCGACCAACCTCCTCCGAACTTCCCCTTCTCAACTTGCCCTTTCCACTTTATTCGGAACCCCATAGCCAAGTTACAGCCAATTCGGGCTTAAAATGAAGATAAAATCCTCAACATACCTGAAATCGGGTGGTACCGCTATATGAAGGCTATATACCAAAACCTGGACCTATGTCCACAATTTTTCGTGGGGAAGTTGGGAACTCTAAATGCCAAGTTGCAGCCAATTCGGGCTTAAAATTAAGATAAAATCCTCAACATATCTGAAATCGGGTGGTATCGCTATATGGGGGTTATAGATTCAAGTATTGTCATCCAAAATTGAGAGGTGTGCAAAGTTTTAGTTCGATGGGTCAAATGCAACTGTGTTAAAATTGAGTTACTACATTTGAACTAAACAGACACCAAAGCAAGTTAAATAGAACACTGTAAAAAAGATCAAATACCAATAAACAAACCATAAAAATAAAAAATAAATATAATTAAAAAAAAAAGTTTTCATTTGTTTTTCAAAAAAATTAAGTATTTTCCAAAATTAAAAAAATACCCCTTGGGTTTTCATAAAACTCATATAACTGGTCACGGTGCTCTTAAAACAATTTTAAATGGAAGGTGCTTACACCTTGAAAGTTTTTGCGGATTCTGAAACTACAATGTTCGTAGATGAGAAAAATTAAAAAAAACAAAAAAATCGCCGGAGCGCCTTTTAAATAAATCGCGATTAAGGTTGATATTTTTAGGGGTTGTTTAGGTTTTCACGATTTTGCTTAGAATCCGCAAGTCCTATCAAAGTATGACAAAAGAAAATGTTGTAGCCATGAAAATTCTCTACAAGATCGACCTTTATAATATTTTAGTAGTTTTTACCATTTTTGAGATATAGAAGTTCAAATTGGGACAATGCACTGACAGTATCACCCCCTTTTAAAACAATGTCATGAAGGGTGCGCCTTAACTAACTTTTGATGAAAACCGCTTACACAGGGAAAGTTTTTATGAATTCTGAAACAGCAATGTTCATAGATGAAAAAAATCTAAAAACAAGAAAAAATCGCTGTAGGGATTTTTAAATAAATCGCGGTCAAAATTCAAATTTTTAGGTGTTTTTTAGGTTTTCACGATTTTGCTTGGAAACCGCAAGTCCAATCGAAATGGAGCTAAAGAACATGTTGTAGATGTGAAAATTCTCTAGAGGATTGACGTTTATCATTTGTTCCCAGCCTGTACCATTTTTGAGATAAAGAAGCTCAGTTTACATTTTTAGGTTTTTTTGTTAGGTTTTCGCGATTTTGCTTGAATACGGTAAGTCTTATAGATATGGGACCTGAGAAAATCTTAAATCTGTGAAAATTCTCTACAAGACTGGCTTAAGTAACTTATCCTAAGTTGTAACAGTTTTTTAGATATATAAGTTTAAGTTGGGAATTTGCAGTTATGACATTGTTTTATAAGGGGGCGATACAGAATTGAATTGAATTTGAATTGTCCCAATTTGAACTTCTATATCTCAAAAACGGTAAAACCGACGAGAATAGCATAAAGGTCAATCATGTACAGAATTTTCAAAGCTACAACATTTTCTTTAGTCCCATTTTGATAGGACTTGCGGTTTCTAAGTAAAACCGCATCGTGTAAACCTAAACAACCCCTAAAAATGTCAACTTAAATCGCGATTTATTTAAAAAGCGCTCCGGCGATTTTTTTGTTTTTTGATTTTTCTCATCTATAAACATTGTTGTTTGAGAATCCGCAAAAACTTCCGAGGTGTAAGCACCTTCCATTTAAAATGGTTTCAAGAGCACCGTGTGGTACAAAAGTATATATGGGCTGAAAAAGGGCATTCTCGGGCATCATTCTGCAAAAAAGGAACTTTGTTCCAAGATGTTCCCCAAAAGTTCTAGTCTACTGAATTGGAATTTCACTAAAATTGAGTACCTGAGGAAAAATTAAATAACTTACTTTCTGTAAACGCTACGGTAATTTATTGAAACGGTTCTTACAGACAAAAATCCTACCTACCTAACAAAAAACAATGAATACAATATATGTTATAGTTTCTGAGAAATGGCTCTCTTTCTTCAGAAATTTGCAAAAATTGTGTATTTTCCAAAATTGCGAAAAATTGTCGTCGTTAGGAGCCTTCCAATATTTTGACCTAATTTTTTGGTTTCCTTAGTTTCAATATGTTTACTATTGATTCCCATATAGAAATTAACAGTTGGTGCCGATAAATATTGGGATTTTTGCCAGGAAAATCGATTCCTGAATCACTGTATATGATCAGGGACGTAAGCCGATAGCTTTAGTTGTTAGTGCTTTTTTATATATAATTTTATTGTAATTTGTAATTATAATAATTTTTTTAATACATAAATGAAAAAATAAATAATAAATGATCAGGGAAGGATAATTGACTTGAAAAGACATTTCTACAGAATCGGTCCGATGTTGCTTCCGGTATAAATATCGTGACAACGTTCTTTGAATCCCTTTCAGTATAACATTCTACCATACCCCATATATGTATGTGTCTATGCAAATGTCTTTCGTACGTCTACGGATAAATCTTGGACTTACAGCTATAGTTTATAATACCCATTTTGAGTTGGTTGTCGTCATAGGTTGATATGGCGCTTGCTTTTTACCGTAACTAAGTTGAAGTTTTGTTGATGATTTGTCGGTCGGTACTTTTTCCTGGTCCTTCCAGAGAGTGGAATATATATATTGTAGTAGTTTTGGCTACTATATAGAAATGGAAGACTTGCCTAACAGCCAACGTGTGCATCTATCCATGGTGTGATCACATATATATGCATCGACGCATTGAATTCAGCCAGCTTTCTCTCTTGCGTTGATAAACAAACTATTTTTTTTTAATTCAAAATTTTGTTTTTGAAAACTTCACAATTATTTATTTAAAGAAATTTGATTAAAGAAATTCCCTTACATATCGTTAGCATCATTACCCACTGTAGGGTAACATTTCGCACATTTAACTAGAAAAAAGGTGCGTATGTATTTCCCTTTTTATATTGAAATTCAAATCCCCAAAGCAATTATGCACAAAATCAACACCATTGTTGTTAACGCCGCCAAAACAACACCTTCTCTTTCGTAAATCGTGTTTTGGGCCAAACTAATTGTCTCAAGTCTCTGCGCCTCTCTGTGTGCTTGTTGTTTTTGTTTTTGTTTTCTGATCTATGTGAATTGTTTTCCAAGATCTCTAACCGTGGGAATTAATTTTTTGAATACGTAGCTATACATATATTTTGATCAGACGTCTTTCTCTCCCCCGCCGTATCCTCTCTTCGCCTAAATTATTCTTCATCTTCACCACACTGTCGGTGATAATGACTTTGTAAGATGTACGTACCTACCAGTAATGCAACGCCAAATGTTAGTGAATGAAAAACTACAACAAACATCAAACAATCGACGTTATGGACAAAAAAGCGTACACCCAACCAGCGTTGTAAATCAGAATGCTTAGATATGGAGGAGGGGGTGGAGAAGGAGGTATGTGGCTGTTAGGGAAACGTGAACGAGCCTTAGTACGGCGAGTACATGTAAAATGATCTACTACTCAACTCGACACGGGTGATTATATATTCAAAGTTTTATGCACTCGCATGTTGCTGTTCGTTGTATTCAGATGATCTCTATTCGACTTAGGTGTGGGTTGTTTATTTGTTTGTTGTTGTTTTTTTCTGCTGCCCGAGATCTAGTAATAATAATAAAGACAATTATTGTGCCTCAAAACAAAACAACAACCAAAAAACCTCATGCCGCCAAGTGTGCGGCCACAAAGTTACTCGTGAGTAAATTAGATATAGAAGAAGAGATTTATAAATTATAACCCAGCAAAATATTTATTTAAAAAATATATAATAGTTTTCATTTGCTCCTCTTGCGTCTTTTGTTTGCAGGAGAAGTTGAAAGATGGGCCATACCGTACCACTGTTTCGTAGAGCCCTCATAAACCGCACCTTATTTTAAATTTTAAGCTAAATTTTCAGACCACATTAGCTTTAAATTGACAGTTAATGTTCCCAGTGGTTAAGAATCTTCTCCACCAAAAATGGTGGACATATGTATGTATATCTACGTATTGGTATTGCTTCCATATTCCGATTTCTGAAATTCGATTTCAGTAATTCTGATGTTTTTTTTTATCGAAATTTTGGCTCAAACTGGATGAAATTTGGTATTAATGGTTCCAAAAGATATAAGAAAACTCCACCAATAGTTGCAACCATAGGTTCCCGTTTTGGTATATAACAGTATCACCAGATTTCAGGTGGACCTATACTGGCAATTCCCTTGTGAAATTTCATTCATTTCGCTTTGATACCAACGCTAAAACTTTCAAAATGCCGAAAATAGGGAGAGCCCGTTCTATGGGGGGCTATATGAAGACCTTGACCTATATCGACAAATTTCTGGTGGAAACTTTAATACCCTCAACGAAGACTAAGTGCCAAATTTCAGTCTTTTCGGTTGAATATTAAACTAAATACCAAATTTCGTCCATTGATAACGTTGTGGAAACTTTCAAAATACCGAAAATTGGATGGGACCATCCTATGGGGGTTATATGAAGACGTGGAACTATAGCGACAAATTTCAGATGGAAAGCTTTATACCCCTAACGATCTTTTCGCAATAAGATTATCGACGTCTGCACCATCCCGAGCGCAGTTCAGCCAGAACTCTAGTTTGTCGTGACAGATGAAGCTCCATAGATGGAGGATATTCCCCGAGGACCGCATTCACACGATAGTTGTTTAAGGCATCTGCGATTGCATCGATAGGCTTGTTGCACTGGTAGGATGGACCTCTCTCCAGATCATGTTGATCCATCCTGACATGCTTAGGTGGGAAGGTCCTATCCACCATATGGTGATCAGTAGTGGGATTCTGTAACTCATTTTTGCTGTTACCGACAAAAATCGGTAAAATTAAATCGCAAAATTTTGACTAAAAACATAAAGAAAAGTTGGCATCACTGTTTGTGTCGGTAGAGGCTAGCGACTACTTTTTATTCATCGTTAACTCACCGAAAAATTTCGTTAATTATCGAAATTATAAGCATTTTAATTTTACCGACAATTATCGATAACAGCAAAAATGAGTTACAGAATCCCACTACAGGATGGCTCTCACGGTAACACCCGAGCAAGTACTGCAACGAGAGCATCCCATTGTGTTGGTGTACTGAAAGAATCTTTGTCTCCCCATGATCCACTGAAGATATAAGGAGGCACCTTGTTGTAGTTCTCAGGACGGCATTCTGAGAGGTTACAATATTGTTTTCATTTCGTTGCACTTATATTCACGGACCATATATGTGTGGTCAACAAGGTTTCTTTATCTGCACCCCAAGTGCTGTCACTTAGGGACTTGAGGATCTTGTCCCTGCACCTCAGCTTGTTGCAGATAGCTTTGGCATGCGTGGACGATGTGAACATGCTGGCGAATGTGACACATATAATCTTGAGGTAGTTGGTAGTCGGAATTTTGCTACCATCGACCATAACATTCAACTCAGTGCTCACCTCTGCAGTCCATGTGGTGAACAGAATGACCGTAGATTTAGTTGCGGATATTTGCATATTCCTCGCGTGGAAAAAGGTGGTAAGATCGGTCAAATAGGAGTTCAGCCTTTCACAAATGACAACAGGCCAAAATCGTACAATCATCCGCATACGTTTCGATTTCAATACCGTATGGAGGGGTGACATTCAGGTAGAGTCAGGTAGAGGTTAAACAGTTCCGGGGATATCACCTCACGTTGGGAGATCTCCCTCTTTCACTAAGATCGAACTATCTGTAATTTGACATTTGAGGCTCCCAGGGGTAATACTTTTACATTACAAACAATTTTCAACTATATATATGGCTATCGGTCCACATTTTGGTATAGCCCCCATATAATTGTACCTTCCGATTTTGGGTATTTTGAGAGTTTTAGCTACATTTTTTGTCTGAACTACCCGGAATTTGACAGTCAAGGTTCCCTACATTGATGAAATTTCTCCACTAAAATTTTTAATATAGGTATAATAGACCGAACATACCTGTACCTCCAGATTTCAGATATTTTGACGAGTTTAGCTACAACTTTTAAACGAACTATCTGTAATTTGATATTTGAGGTTCAAAGTGGTCATAAAACTTATCCAACAAAAATTCTCAATTTTGGCCAATGTTTTTGTACAACCTCCATATAACGGTACCTCCGGATTACAGGTATTTTGAGGATTTTAGCTACATTTTTGGACCGAGCTAGCTGTAATTTAACATTGGACGTCACAACACTTCTCTACCAAAAATTGACAATACCGGTACCTCCCGATTTTCGGTATTTTGAGAAATTGGGCTTCTCTACCAAAAATTGTCAACATAGATCCACGTTTTGGTATAGCCTCTATATAAAGACACCTCCGTATAATAGGTATTTTGAGGATTTTTTAGTTAAATTTTTACCGAACTAGTGTTTATTTGAATTTTCATGTACCTTTTTTGACCTAATTTAGGCATTTGGGGATCCGTGGTCACAAAATACTCCACCTAAAATTGTGGACAAGAATGAAAACTAATTATTCTATTTTAGTTCAGAATATTTTATGGTGCAAGGTATAAAATGTTCGGTCCGGCCGAACTTGACGGGTTATTGTACAATACTATAATTTATCGTTTTCTGCTCTTTATATATTAGTTTTTTTTTGCCTTTCCGTGTCGTAGGTATGTAACGTTGTACATAAATATATTTAGCATTCGATGCATAACTTCTTGGAGCGAAGGTTGTATTTTGTCTTAGTAGCTCAATTCATTTTCGTTAAATTTGTTCCCTTTGCACATATCTTCTTGCAAATATTAAATTGAAATCATCTACAAAGTTTAGGACATTTAGAAAATGTCATTGTTCATAGGTTGCATTGGATACATTGGATACATGGCATTGTCCTATTATCATCCCATCTTAGGAACGGTTCATGTAAAACCGTTAATGATCTCAAATTATCCTACTCAAATTTCAGCGCCTTTTTTCTTCTTACGAAAGATTGTGAAAAAATTTATTTCACTTCTTCTTTAACTGCTTTTGCATTATGTATCTTTTTAATGGGGAATTCCTTTTTGCACATCATCCGATGATACATCCCTAGATTTTATTTTTTAGCATCCCAAATTTAGTTATTTAGGTTTGTGCCAATTTATTGGCGTCACACTTCTTATCAGAGAGGTATAGAAAAAAAACAAACACTTTTTTTGCGAGGTGTTCGTTCGTTCACTTGATAAAAGTTTTAAAACATCAATGGATGGGGGAAAGAAAGTTGGCACCACAATGCTGTCGCACACGAATATTTGATAGTGGTGCATTGTTGAAAATTAAAAGTGACACGAAAAAGGCACCTGCATCAGAATTTACCTCAGATAAATTTCGTTTTTCTTTTTGTTTGTTCTTTAGTAAAGAACAACAACAACAATAGCTGCAGCAACAAAAACAAAGAAATTGAATAAGATGTATACTAGGCACATATAGAAATGGTTAAATTTACTTCGGTAAGGCGATTCGGGATTTCGAGCGTAAATCAACTACACTCACTTCAAGCCAGAAATGGACAAACATCTACAAAATCAATGTGTTTTTCAAAAACCGTTGAAATAAAAATTCAAATAAATAAATAAATAAATAAATAAATAAATAAATAAATAAATAAATAAATAATAAAAAATAATTATTATAATAATAAAATATTCTCAGCCATAAAAGGAGAATAAGAATTTTTTAACTTGTAAGAAAATATATCAAAAATTCTGAAATAACCTAAAAATCCATGTACAAGTCAATGTAGTTCTGTTTAATTGTGCTTTTCTAAACGTAATGTAATGAATGATTGATATTCACACACTTGTTAATTTTGAAATACCTCTAACTCACCCTGAATACTTTAAAAAACATTTCAAAATAAATATTTTATTAATATGTATAAATTCTTTGTAAAATAACTATTTAATAATAGATTATCTTATTTTATTTTTTTTTGTTATTTCTTCAAAGTGTTGTATCCCAAATGGAGATCTTCATTTCCAACTAAAGATAAATTTCAGTGTTTGTGTGTGTCTTTTGTCAGACTCATTACAATTTCAAATGATTTATAATGAATTTTCCATAGAGGTTTTAGTGACAAACGCTTAGCACATTACACACGCTACACAAATGGTTGTTGAAACAATGGCATAAGTAATAATATAGCGAACAACGCCACCAACTTCTCCCAGCACACATTGTAATAAAATCGTGACAAATACCGGGTTTTATAAAAAAAACAATGAACAAAACTCCATTACCTGTTCCTCAGCCATCAATATTCGCAATACAGCGCAAAAAATATTCACATTTAGATCTTCATTTAAAAGTTCAAGGGTGACAAAATGTTCTTCCCTCCCCCCTTCCTACCCATTGACAATATGTGTGTATTGTATTGTTCAATACTTGAAGAGTCTATAAAAATACCATTGTAATGATTAAAATGAAGATACATTTATAAGTTTTTTGTTTCTTTAATTAACATTTCTTTAATTAGATTAACACGTTGGAATTTAACATATATTATGCTTGAGAGCATATACCAAGTCCAGAATGAGATTAAGAGTATTTTGCTACAAAAGAATAAGTTGGATCGTATATCTGACTTAAAGTTTTCATTGCTAGAACTTCTATTAGGTTTTCATAAAATATTCAAAGAGAGTTCCGAAAAATTAACCTTCGAAAAGTCCCCTACTATGCACACTTTTGCCCTTTGGTCTAAAAAACTTTTAAAAGTCTGATCAATTGATACCATTGACACTCAATTCGTGAAAGATTTGAAAGCTAAAACTAAACAATCATTGCTTAAACGTTTTGTACCAACAATGACACATCTTATAGGGTCGTTTTTATTTCCGCCGTGTAAGGAGATGAATTTTTTGTAAGCTAATGTAAAAGCAATGTTACTTGCTATACAAAGTGAGAACATAAAGTTTTCTAATGGTGAGCATGGCAAATGGCAAAACGACAAAAAAATGAAAAATCTCCAATTGATACAGAAATTGATACATATTATCGAGCCAGACTTATGTTTTTAACTTTTGGAAACAGTCTATTCTAAAATATTTGAAACAATTAACCAGGAAATGTTTGGCTATACCCGTCAGCTCAGCAACGAGCGAGAGATTTTTTCCTACATCTGAAAATTTTCTCAATGAAACACATACTAGACTTTTGAGTTCTAACTTGAAAATAATAATGTTTTTAAATAGAGCAGAAATTAAATAAGAATAGAAAAATTAGAAGTACATATGATTTTTGTTGAACAACTAAACGTACACCTATTTCGATTTCTCTTTTTTTTTGTAATTTCGTGCGTGAGTGTGCTGTTCGTGCCCCCTCGAAAAACGCCTGTTTGTGCGTGAATGTGCATAAAAATTTTGGTCCGTGTTTGCGCGCCCATCTCTAAACGGTACCTCCCGATTTTCGGTATTTTGAAAGTAGTGGCTACAACAACCCACAGAAATGACTGAAATTTGGTATTTAGTCTTCGTTGGGGGTATAAAACTTTCCACCTGAAATGTGGCTATATGAAGACGGAACTCCACGTCTTCATATAGCCCGGTGCCTCCCGATTTTCGGTATTTTGAAGGTAGTGACCACAATAAGCCATCGAAATGGCTGAAATCTGGTATTTACAGCCTGTTTTTAAAAAAATGCTTGCCTGTCACACAAACCGTTCGTAATAAAACGTATACCTTCAAATTTTGGTTCTTGTAAACTTTTACGAACCATTCGTCTTTATCTAAAAGCTTTCGTCTATTTCGGAAAAGCTTTTATATTTCAGTGGTTCCATAATGCTTATTTTGTTAATTTTGCATCTGCATCAGTACGTAATATGTGTTACTTGATGGCAACCCCGATAAACAGATGACAAACAAACAAAGGTAGACAAAAATGTAAACAACTTTGCCTAAAAATAATTCACATAATATGAAGAATCAGCGGTACTTCTTCTTTTGTGCTTCATTGAAATTAAATAAAATGAGGTTTCCCACCAAATTTCATGTGTTTTGTGTCATTTATTACTCAAATAATTCAGTTTTAATTCACAACGATGGGTCTTTTCCATTCGTTTATTTTCGACGTATTCGTTCGACTGATTTTGTAACGAAAACCAAAAAATTACGAAAATTAAAAATTTTCATTTGTTTGTCCCACGAATACAAAGCTCAATCGATATGAAAACCAAATTGGGTCTTCGTTCGTGAAATCGACGAACGAATGGGCAAAAACTTTTTACAAAAACAGGCTGTTAGTCTTCGTTGGGGGTATTAAAATTTTCCCTCTAAATTTGTCGGTCCACGCCTTCATATAGCCCCATAGAACGGTACAGCCCAATTCCCGATATTTTGAAGATTGTGACTTAAATATTTCATTGAAATAGCTGAAATTTGGTATTTAGTCTTCGTTGTGGGTATAAAACTTTCCACCTGAAATTTTAAGGAATAGGTTCACGCCTTCATGTCCCCCTTATAGAACGGTACATCGCTATTTTCGGCATTTTAAAGGTTTGTGGCCACGACCTTCAAAATACCAAAAAACAAGCCACCGACATGGCTGAAATTTGGTATTTAGTCTACGTTGGAGGTAAAAACCTTTCCGACTGAAAATCGTCGGTATAGGTCCAGGGTACCTTTCGATTTTTCAAATTTCAAAACATATTTGTATACCCTCAGCATTTATCCTAACGAGTGTATGTACACTTTCATTCGGGCAAAATGTGTCTCAGTGAAATAATGGTTTTAGACCCTCAATATGTTTGGACGAAATCTCTTTCAGACAATTTATATTTGATTTAGCCATGTCCGTCCGTCTGTCTGTCTATCAGTCTGATTGGCTGGCTGGTGCGCACAATAACTCTCGAACGGATCAACCGATTCGGTCCAAAATTTGGCTTTCGTAATATTTTGTCCAAACTTAGTTTATGTTTGCAAATGGGTTATATCGGTCCACTCCTTTCGGTACCTCCCCCCAAAAGTTCGGAAATCTTGAAGGGAGTAACCGATTCGGTCCATACTTTGCACATCTGCACAATATTTCGGAAAAGTTCAGTTTAGGACCTGCTCTCGAATCGCTTTGATTTTTGTTGTAACAACTTGTATTCACTGCCCCCTATACGACGGTACAAGTTTCATCAGGGGCAAGTCCATACTTTCTGGGAAATAAACTTAGTTTAAGTTTGAAGATGAATTATATAGGTCCATTTCTTCCGGTACCTCCCTCACAAAAGTTCGAAAATGTTCGGAAAATTTGTGCGCACGAAACCTGTTGAAGGGAGTAACCGATTTGATCCACACTTTGCCCATCGTAAAATTTCTACCAGACATACATGAGGTTCAAATATGGACTCTACCGAACCACTCCTTCGGCTAACTCCCATTCAAAATTTCGGAAAAGTTTAGTTTAGGACCAGCTCTCGAATCACTTTGATTTTTTTTTGAAGCAACTTACATTTGCTACCTCCATTACGACGCTATTTTTTTTTAGGGCCAAGTCCATACTTCTTGGGAAAATAGCCCGAAAGGTATAGAAAACGCCTATGGCATCATATGTAGTGGCTGGAGATTTGGTCCAAAAATTGGCTTTCGTCGTATTTTGTCCAAACTTCCGGTACTTCCCCCAATATTTAAAAAATGTCGCTAAAATTGTACGCTTCAAACAAGTTAGTCCAAATTTTGGATCTCCTAATATTTTGTCCAAATTTAGTTTAGCTTCTAAAATGACCTATATCTGTCCTCTCCTCACAAAAGTTCAACATTTGTGTCTAAGTGCAGTTTAGGGTGTGCTCGAAGATCCTTTGGAAATGTATACCAATGATGTTCATTGTGCTCCTGTTTACAGCGATATTATGTTTTTCGTGGACAAGTCCATGCTTCCTGGCATACTGGTCTAAAAGTTATACGATGACCCACCAAAATGACTAGTGGGCGCGATATCCATCGAAAAGATATTACTCCCAAAAAAAGATCCACCTCCGTAATGGACTATATCGGTCCATTCTTTCAAGTACCTAATCCACATTTTTGTCGGCAAGTTCAAATGCCCAAAAGATACTGAAAAGGCCCTAAATAAATTCGATCTGTCCGTAGATGAAAGTTTCAATTCACATAGGCTAAGGGTATATCTCTGTCGGCAAAACCGAATGATACTTTTTTACTTGTTCAAATTTCAAAACATATTTTTTAAACAAACGTTAGTTAGTCTGGTTGTCAGTTTTTTTATGTGAGCTATCAAGACGTCACCAAATGTGTTGTCCCACATTTTACGTTCCATAGTTATATATAAATTTATCTTTATTATTTTCTGGGTCATCAATTTATTGTTTTTCTATAATATATTACCTGGATTAGGGGATGTTTTGAAAAATCAAAAAATATTTGTTATTCTCTGAAGATAATCTCAAACTATTTGGATTTTTCATGTTTTCTTTGATATTTTACCCCCTCGCGATAATCCATAAAGAAAATATTTATTTTTAAATCACCAATATTTATCTCTTTCCTAATTTTGTTTCTTTTTCGTTACAGGTAAGTTGAACAAATACGTTTGACAGGCCCGTCAGACTGACTGACTGTCTGGCTATTTCATCTATGGGTAAATATGTCGAATTGTCATACATATGATTTATTTTTGGCATTCAAAGACGAAAACAAAAAAAAACACATTTCTTCTTAGTGGACCAAAAACCCAAACGCAAAAGACAAGAAAAATGAAATTTTCCTTTACGTATTTCAAAGGTTTAGTTGCTGTTGTTGGGATTATGGGAAGCAACAGAAAAACGTAAAATTCACACGACGCCTACACACAACATGACGATGGTAGTAGTTGTGGGGTAGTGGAAATGCAAATAGTCTACCAAGCAATGGCAATAATTCGTCGCCACAATGGCTAAACAACAATGTTGAAATTTTATCCATACTACCTAGGATTTCTTCTAATTCAGCTACCAAAGCGGTAGCTTTGCAAACTCCAGCTTAATTGACAGTGTTTGGACGTTTGGCGTATAAACTACATGCTTTGAGCTTTGTTGAAAAAGTGTCATGCATTGCTGAAATTTTTTTCTTAGCGAGTTTTTTTTGGAAACTTTTATTTATGCATGTCTGCTGAGCGAGCGTTCAAAAGAATTATAAGATCCCCATAAATTGGGATCCCCCCTTCTTGATATTGCCCTGCCATAGATTCAACATTTTTTTACGTTTGCATAACAAATGCGTTTCTGTTGAATTTATTTTCGAAATTCCTTTAGCAGAGTTGACTTCGTCTTTATTCGCATTCGTGTTCCTTAAGTCATCCATTAATTTTTAAAATATGCGTCAATCAATTATTGATGTCTGTTTTTTCGTCAGTTTTTTCTTTCTTAAACCTTCTCATAGTACTGCTGCTGCTGTTGTTGCTGCTACATTGGCCTGCTAACTGACTGTTGAACAGTCATTGTTCACGCTCACATTATGAAAATATTGTTCATTTTTAACTGGCACATCTGAAAATGTCTCGTTTTGTTTCGTGTATCTGTCTCGTCGCTCTTTCCATCTTTTCTGTTCAATTCATATGTCAGTTCTTCGATATGCGAACAACAATATTATGCAATAATTTTTATGATTGATAGTTTTTTTTCAGTTGAAAACTGTAAATTGTTTATGCATATTTCAACATTTATGTATAAGTTCTGAGGAAACAATTTTCGTGTTTTACGAGAAGCGCGCCCGCTAATATTTATCATTTTGGGTTATTTTTTTAGAAAAATAGTTTATCGTTTTCGTTTGCTGACATTTCAAAATAATTTTAAATGCTATTTTGACACATTCAATAGTCTGTATACATACATACATACATATGTTGGCAGGCAACATGGGCTAATCGTAATCATTAATGATTTCTTATGTTAGTAATTAGTTACGTCACTATGAAGGAATGTATTAAAGACCCATGAGATCAAGTATCTATACATAATGGGTGTCAATAGCATCCACATATCCGAGCGAAAGAGGACAATGAAAACTACTGTGCCCATTACTTACTTACTTAGCTGGCCTTTTACAGAATATTTGTTCCATAAGCCGAACTAAGAAAAAATCTCCAATCCTCTCGGTTTGCTGCTGTATTTTCAAAATCTGGGATATGTAGCTTTCTGATATCTCGTTTCACTTGTTCGCTCCAACGAAGCTTTGGCCTTCCAGATCTGCGAGAACCTCCATGCGGCCCGTATTTATACGCCTTTTTAGCGGGTTCATCATCACTCATTCTTATAACATGGCCTAGCCATCGCAATCGTTGTATCTCGATTCGTTCAACTACATTGATGTCATTGTATAGTTGATACAGCTCGTTGTTCATACGACGCCGATATTCGCCGTCAGCACAGATTGGCCCGCAGATCATTCGAAGAATTTTTCTCTCGAACACACCAAGCACTACCTTATCTGCTTGAGCAAGTACCCATGCTTCGGAACCATACATTAGCATGGGTAGTATCAGTGTTTTGTAAAGTGTTACTTTTGTTTGACGAGAGGTGGCTTTATTCCTTAACTGCTTACTCAGGCCAAAGTAGCATCTGTTAGCCAACACTATTCTTCTTCGTATTTCACAACTGATGTTATTTGTTGTGTTTATGGCGGTGCCGAGGTAGACTAAGTCCTTTACTACCTCAAAATTGTAGGTACCAACATTCACAGATGGTGTGGGGTTTGTGGACATATAACGCGTCGATACCATCAATTTGGTTTTTTCGCCGTTTACTGCCAGACCAACTTTAGCAGATTCTCTTTCGACTTTTGCAAAGGTGTCAGTTACTTCCTTTACCCATGATGTCAATTAGTCGGCATAAGCCAGTAACATATAGCTGTTCGTGTAAATCGTTCCATTCCTTTTTACCTTCGCGTCTCGTATTACCTGTGCCCATTTAGGGTTATGATTTTTCGAACTTTTTTTCAAAAATGATTGTCTGTAGCACGGATAAATGAACTTTTGCCTATAAATCATTAAAATAACGTTTATTCCATTGAAATATAAAACAAGTTAGAAAGGCGTTTTATACCCTCCACCACGGACTTTATTGAAGTGATTTAGAGCAAGCACTTACTCTTATCGCAGGAGTAGTATATCCAAACTGATAATACTTCTATCATAAGAGCTCATATTTGGCGTCATCGTAGTTCTTTCCAAAATATGGATCAATATTTACAATTTTCCGAATTGAGCTTTTGAACTCCGGGCAACACGCAATATAAAATGACAGCAATCTCGGAAATTTGACAAAAACAACTCTCGAAATGCATTAAATTGGGTAATACCAGCTGGACTTAAACCTGAATATATATATATATCACGAATATTGTCAATTATTTCATATTCCATTTCAGAAAAAAATGATAAATTTTTTTTCGCGCTACATCAACAATTTTTGATATGTAGGCTAAGAAAAAAATTCCCAGTACGAATCTGGTCGCGAGCCAATTTTTGGTTGTTGCGGACAAAAGTTATGGCGCTTTTATTTCGCTTTTTAAGAAAGAAAATATTATAAAAACGCTAATGATTTTAATGAGCACAATTGTTACAAAAAAGTTCTCTCGAAGTGACTTCAGCGAGTAGATTGCATAATACC
The DNA here is from genome assembly GCF_047663935.1 of Musca autumnalis. NCBI lineage: Eukaryota > Metazoa > Arthropoda > Insecta > Diptera > Muscidae > Musca > Musca autumnalis. The sequence continues at coordinate 124,456,344 of NW_027411866.1, read as the reverse complement.
TGCAAAATGTTACACAGAATTCGCGGAATGTACATAAAATTGATAAATTATTGAATATAAGTCTACTTTTTTCAAAATTAATGCCCATTTAGTGGTCATAAAATTACATAAAAAATTGTTGTGGATCCAAACTTCACGGCGAATCAAATGAGACTACAATCATACAGATTGGTGTTATAGTTTGGACGTTACAGCCAAAATAAGCACATATTGTGGTCAAAAAAAATTATTTTTTGTTTGAAAAAATATTTTTTCACATGCATTATGTAGTGGAAAATATTGTAAAAATTTATAGGAATACTTCCTTCATGTTGCTTACATCTCCCAACAAAATAGACGGATTTTGCTTTATTGACATTCATATTAAAGCTTTCCCATTAGGGCAGCTAATTGGGTTGATGAGGATATATGTCAAAGCTCCTGAAATGGAAATAGAGGTCAAATAACCAATTTTTATTTGTATGTATTTTAAAATACGTGTAAATCGCGTAATTATCAAAATCATTTTGTCCGCATGTGATTTTCATGTACAGCAAGAGAATATCTGTTAATTTGTATATATTTTTCGAAATTTAATTTGGAGGATAAGATGTAGCATCAGCTGCATCTTAGCATTAAAATACCTATAAAATATCGCTAATTTGCGCAAAGTGCATACAATTTTTGTCCGCATCCGATTTCAATGTCCACCATGAAAATCTGCATCGATATATATCTATTTCGATCAATTAAGGACCGTGAATGTAGCATCCCACACTATTTTCTGGGATAAAATGAATGTAGCTCCCTTATCAGTGAAGTTTTCAAATCTCTGTTTCCGCTAAAACGAAGATGCTGCACTAGTTTTTTCATTGCTGTGGAAACGATCCGCAGAAAACGCGATAAAATACGCGATATTTTCAAAAACAATTTTAGGTGATTTTTCTACTTTGGACTTTCTTGTAACTCGCGTTTTAGTAGATGGATTTTCACGGGGAATGATTTATTAGATCCGGAACGTAAAAAACTAAAATGTGCAATCAAGTACGAAGAAATCGAATGACAATTGTTAAAATTAGGTCCGAAAAATACGATTTTTAGAAAAATGTTCGCACAAAATTTTCCTATTTGGATGTAGTTAACTATGAAGCTGTGCAGACTACATTCACATTAGTCGTAACAAATAACTCAGAATCGCAAATACTACAATCCTATATATGATTTTTTGAAAAACCTGTTTGCGGAATGAAATTAGAAGAAAATTTCAAAAAACACTGTAAATCTGGCTTCAAAATGTCAGCATCATTTAATGGTAGAAGCAGTTCAAATTTTGAAAAGTAATACATTAGTGAGATGATCCTTATTTAGTTTGCATCTACTTTTACTTCAACAGGAAAATCGAGAGAAGTGTGGTTTACTCACAAATCGAGAGAAAACAAAAAAAGACATGGTGGCTTCAACCCATTTTTACCCATTTTGTAACATAAATATAGCCACAGCTTCCATGCAAATTATCTTTTAAGGCCAACATTGTTTTCCATGTCCAAAAACATTTCATTTTATCCAAAAACATTTAGTTTGTATAATAAAGAACCACAAGTCGCGTATTCTAAAAGGGTAAACCTTGGCTTCAGCTATGTTAAATTTTCAAAAATATTGGTGATATATATATATATATATATATATATATATATATATATATATATATATATATATATATATATATATATGGACAGTTTGTTTGCGAGTAAATTTGCTATCTTCTGGGAATACAAAAATCCAATTAACGACCAATTCGGTAGAAAATTGTAACTAAAATCTTCAAAAAAAAACAAAAAAAAAAAATTAAATGGTGGCTATGCTAATATGGGGGCTATACCAAAAGGTGACCCTATGCTGTCTGATTTTTTGTACCTTTGGCGAAGACTAAATACCAAATTCCAGTTATTCCGGTTGAATAATGTGGCTAAAACTTTCAAAACATCGAAAATCGAAGGGTACAGTTCTTTGGGGGCTATATGAAGACGTTCCGGTGAGATATTGAGACCACAATCATCAGAATACATACCGAAAATCGGGAGGTACCGTTCTATGTATGGCTGGCTATATAAAAATGAGGACCTATATAGACGAATTTCGGGTGGAAAGTTTTATCTCCCCAACAAAGACTAAATATAAAATTTCAGAAATTTCGGTGGAATATTGAGGCCGCAGCCTTCAAAATATCGAAAATCAGGAGGAACTGTTCTATGGGGGCTATATGAAAACGTGGATCTATAAACCAAATTTTAGGTGGAAAGTTTTATACCCCAACAAAGACCAAATACCAAATTTCACCCATTTCGGTGAATTGGATATTGGGACAGCAACCTTCAAAGTACCAAAATTCGGGAGGTACCGTTCTATGGGGGCTATATGAAGACGTGGACCTAAACCGACAAATTTCAGGTGGAAAAATTTACACCCCCAATGAAGACTAAATACCGAATTTCAGATATTTTGGTGGGATATTGGGGCCACAACCTTCAAAGTACCGAAAATCGGAGGTACCATTCCATGGGATCTATGTGAAGACGTGGACCTATACCGGCAAGTTTCAGGTGGAAAAATGTACACCCCCAACGAATACTAAATGCAAAATTTCACCCATTTCGGTTGCATATTGACGCCACAACCTTTAAAATGCGGAAAATGGGGAGGTACCGTTCTATGGGGGCTATGTGAAGACTTGGACCTATACCGACAAATTTCAGGTGGAAAAATGTACACCCCCAACGAAGACTAAATACCAAATTTCAACTGTTTTGGTGGGATATTAAGGCCACAGCCTTCAAAGTACCGAAAATGGGAAGGTACCGTTCTACGGGGATTATATGAAGACGTGGAAATATACTTTTAATTCTCTTCTGGAATTCTGGAATATTTCATAGCCTCATGAAGGACTAAATACCAAATTTCAGCTATTTTGTTGGGATATTGAGGCCACAATCTTCAATGTACCGAAAATCGCGAAGTAACGTTCTATGGGGGCTATATTAAAACGTTGACCGATATGGCCCACTTTCAATGCCAAACATTTTAGGGGTAATAGAAACTTCTATACCAAATTACAAAGCTCTATCTTAAAAATTGTGAGCTGTATCTTGATTTCAAGAGACGGACGGACAAGGCTATTTCGACTTAGAATTGTATGCTGATCAAGAATATATATACTTTATAGGGTCTCCGGTGAATATGTCGATGTTTTGCAAACGGAATGACAACTTTAATTATGGTGGAGGGTATAAAAAGTTCACGCACAAATCGATTTAAAAAAAATATTTGTTTTGAAACATGTATGAAATAAAAAAGCTATTTTTTCTCCAAAATTATTTCTTGTTGCGCGAATGAATAAACTTAAGCCTACTAACAAATAAAATAACGTTTATTCCATTCAAATATTGGAAAAGATCATACACAAACCGCACTGATTTTTTTTTAATATATCCCAGCAAAATAAATTGGAAGTAGTGCAATGTAGACTAGTTCTTTCAAGGCATGTTTTTATGCAGTTCAAACGGAGTCGTGAAAAAGGCACTCCATTCCTCACATTTTAACCGCATTTGGATGCAATACAAAGAATCACATCCATTTGTCACATTTTAACAACATCCGGAGGCAGTTCAACGGATTCATGAAAAAGGCACTCCAATTCCTCACAATTTAATAGCATCCGGATGCAGTGCAAACGGAGTCGTGAAAAAGGCACTCCGTTCACTACATTTTATTAGCAGTTGTTAGAGATCCCTACATGTACATAAATCAGTTTGTACATCTCTACAGGCAGCGGAATATATTTCCAAAAAGAGATAATCGTGTTAACATTTCCAAATATTTGTTAATACAAACTAAATTATATTTAATTTGTGTGCTGTTGGAGTACATGTCGAAATCTTAACTGGTGATGGGAAGACAATATCAACCCCATTTAGCAGATGAAGCAATAGCACTTAAGCTTGGATTAAATGAAGAGCGGAGGAAACACACATGTTTGCGATTGAATTCAATAGAGAATTTTCATAATTTGTGTTAATTTAATAAAGTTATTAATATTTTTGTTTTACACAAATAATAAATGCATTTTATTTTGTTATTCAAAACACGTGCTCTGGACTGCCTCCTATTCTACCCCAAAGGGTCAGTTAAAATGCAATGCCAAAGGGTCAGTTAAAATGCATTGCCAAAGGTTCAGTTAAAATGCAATGCCAAAGGGTCAGTTAACATGCGGTGCAATGGAGTGCCTCTTTCCGGGGTCACTCCCTTGTAAAAATCATGAGTGAAAATGCATAATTTGATGCACTTCCAAATCACCTGTACATATCATTTAACTGCCTCTTTGGAGGCAAACTTTTCGCTGGGTATATTTGAAAAAGACGTTTACAATATTTAATTATTCTCAGAATTAAAGAAAATTGGCGAAAGTTTATTTTCAATAATATATCGCGTATTTACTCAAAGAGTGTCATAACTCAAAAATGCGTTTTCAGAGTAAACAATTTCTATTTTTTCTACGATTTCTACTTTATATTGAGTCAAATTTTCATGCTGATATCTCTACTCATAAACTCATCGAGTTATAGCTCATTTACTACGGGTTTGGCATAATTCAACAAAACAGTCTGCTAACAGTGACTTCATAATTTGCCAATAATTCTGATAAATTCAAATTTTAAAATCATTTTGTGCGTGAAGTTTTCTCAAGACACATTGTTACAAGCTCAAAGCTGTCGTCCCCCGAAGCAGCAACGGTGTGCTACAAGCTTTCCGCTGAGGGCATTGAAATCCCAACCCCATGTCAGTCAGGAAACCACAAAGATATCTAAGAGAAAGTTGCTCGAGTGAAGGACTAAGATCTCTTTCACCCAAGCCATTTCTTTGTAGATAGGAAGAAATCGGTCTACATCATTGAGCCAATATGAATCGGAGGGCATTCGTTGATATGAGATAAGTTTTCTTTGTACCTTAGTGGATGTTGTGAGAACATATATATGTACATATTGTGTATGTACTTATAACTATTGGAGCGAAAATATATATCTCACTGCAATTTCTGGCCATACTTAATAAAACATTACAACAATTTTTTTTACAATTTTTCCAATATTTTGAAATTATTTCCAATGAATCCCTGCTGCTTGGCCATATTCTATAATTTCATGCATCTAACAAATATCTGAACAACGCAGTTATTAGTCATTCAAATAGTTTTACTTGTTGTTGTTTTTGTTGCGGAAACAACAAAAATAACATGTGTTTTATTTATTTGTTTGAATACGTGACGTGGTTCACTGCCTGCAGCCAGGCCGTCCATGAAATGCCATTGCATGAGGGTTTTTTTTGGTTTCTATTGGGTGGAGTAACAGCAAACAGGAAATAAACCAAACACACTAAGGCGTTATCATAATTAATGATATATAATTTGTCCTTTTCGAGTGACTTTGCTTTGTCTTTGGTTAATAGAATTATAAGAAAATAATGTATGTTTTGTTAAAAATATTAACATTTTTAAAGGCCTTTCAAAGATTTTTAATTAAAAAATTCAAAAGAATGTAATTATCTAAGATCAAAGCATACATCACAATGTAATCAAAGTTCTGTTCTGCTACTCTTTTTGAACTTATAGATAGGCCTCCCTATTATACCTCCAATAATTGCGTGATTTTTAATTACTTCGCCATATTTCCTAAAACTCTACAAAGACCACAAAAATGTTGCCAATAAATGGCTATTAATTAATAATTGTAAATGAAATAGAATGTTATTAGAAAGAAAATCTCTGCCATATTTTATACATTTATTATCGATCATTTGTTACTACCCTCAACGTTTGTTTCACTGGCAAAAAGTATACGTACCTGAAGATAACACATGTACATCTTACAAAATGGAGGAGTTTCCTTGCTAAGCTGGTGTGTGCTCTATTTTGTTTAAGATTTAGCCACTAAATCTTGGCCATATCCTATTTTAACTTTTTTACAAAGAAAAAAAATAGAACTAAAATCGGAGAAAAGTAAAGAGGCCCATTATTAAAGTAATTAACGTATTTTTACCATAACATGCTATAGCGCGATTTATTTGTGTATGTATTTGTGTTAACATGTATTTCTGCGAGACAGGTCTAGGCTGTGTAGATGAATGATTAAGCTATGGAAGTTTGTTATTTTAGGCTTATTCGAATAAGAAAACATTTGGTCGAAAATAGGAAATAATAATTAACATTTTTGGTCGAATTTACGAGTTAAAAAATAAAGACAAACTGGAGAGTATTGATCATGGTGGACGAATGAAGGGGATACAATAATACAAACTGCTATCTTCATTTGCTGTCAAAACATATTCTCAATCAAAAATAAATAACAAATATTTCTCTTCTACAAAGAATATCTGTGTACAACGTCTTTACTTAAGCTTCTCGAAGAATATTTTACCATTTTCTGACAGCGAATGAAAACTACGGCCTGAGTTCGCCTTTTGGATCACCTTCTTAAAGTCGCCTTGGTGTTGATGTTTTTCTTTGCTAGAGAGTTAATCTTGCTCGAATTTGAGCGGTTGTCCTCCCGCTAAAAAAGAAAAACGAAATCGATATTTTTCTTTTTTCAGAAGATAGGGATTCGATTCATAATGAGATACCTTCACTTAATTGATTCACGGCGGATCTGTCCTTCAGGGTTCTCGACATACTCACGAAGTGCTTTCATCTACAAAAGGAAAATCTCACAGCGGCGGTTTTTTCGATGTCGAATTGACCCGGAACCGAACATTACCAGTGTTCCGGCCAGCGGTGGCCACCTCAGTGTACACATGTTTGTATTCGTATCGTTTTTCTGTGTTAGGAGCAGTATATTCCGGGTTTCTTTGGTCCTTGCCGGGACGGAAGAAAACCCAGGACCAATTTATATGTGTTCAGTTTGTCACGCAGCAGTTAACAACAGTCGCTGTCGTTTCAATCTCTGAAAATGCTACCTTTTTACAATTTAATTGCAATTGACTCCGTGGTAAAATTTTAGAAATAGTGGATTTCATGAGTCGGAAGAATATCAAGGACGCGGCGATGCAGGAAACCAAGCTCAACAACAACTGCAGTTTACAGCGTTGTGATGGTTACAAGGAAGGATCGCACCAGAAGTGAAGTTGGGGGTATTAGCTTTTATATTGCACCACTATGTACAATACAGACACATCTCGCTTGAGTCTGGCTGTAATGACCCGTACAAGGAATATAAAATTGATGAACATATACAAAGCTCGCGACGGCTTATTATTCGTCCCTAACTTTCCGAAAAACATCTCTAATTACCGAAATCATAAGCTTTTCAATTTTACCGACAATTGTCGGTAACTCAAAAAATGCGTTAGAGAATCGCACTACTGGTCTGACAAATGACGTCATCTAGCAACCCTCGTCCCACATGGATCATACCATCTCTCCATAATCGTCTCCATCAGCAGAACGCCCGATTTCATCACTTCAATCATGGCTTTACTAATCATCGCTTCAGAGATCTGCCCAACCCTTCTGATGTTTGGATGGCAGAAAAGACCTTCCGAGACATCATAACTGCTGCAGCCGCTCAACATATACCTGCTGGTCGAATACCCGAAATGAGACCAAAGTTTCCAGGAAAGGCGACGGGATTAGCAAATGAGCGATGAGCTTCATCGTGCCCACCCCAGTAACCCCAGATTCAGGGAGCTGACGCTGTAAGTTAAAAGATTGTTTGGTGGGTATATGCGGAACAAGTGGTTAAATTATCTGAAGATTTGCAACAATGGAGTCGAAATAAGTGAATTGTGGGCAACGGTTAAGTCACTCTCGTACCCTGGAAAGAAGGAAGATAAGAACGCTGACTGATCCGAAGAGGTGGTCAAGTTATTTGAATCGAGAGGTTGTCGAGCAACCCGGGTGTGACAGAGTGAAGAGAAGAGTACTACGACGAATTAGATCTCTTCCTGCCGAGGAGGAACCACCACAATTTACAATGGATGATGTTGCGAATGTCATCAGGAGCGCTTAATAATCCAAAGCATTGGGCCCTGATGGAATGTGCGTGGTAATGCTGAAACAGATGGATTTGCCGAGAGTCAAGTATCTTACAAAAGTTCTCAGGCTGTCGCTAGCCAACCATATCGTTCCCGAAGTCAGGAAAATGGGCAGGGTGGTCCCGCTACTGAAGAAAGACAAGGATACCAGTAATATCGTACAGACCGGTTTTGTTTTTTTCTGCCCGTAGCAATAACCCTTGAAGCTATAGTCCATGCCAGCGGCAGAAATAGCTATCCACTTACTGCTCATCAGCATGGGTTCCATGAGCAGCACAGCACGCTGCACGCCACATTCACACATATTTGTCGATGAATCAAACAGAGCAAACCGTGCGATAGACAGTTTTATTGGCGCTCTGCTTATCAAGCAGTCAACGCTGTTTGAGCACATCGAGAAAACAACCACCCGGCTAAGTTTAAAACGTTTTGGATAATCAACTATATGTGTGGATGCCAGTCGTACGTGGAATTCAGGAATAAGAATTTCTAGCCCCGTAGGGTGAACCAGGGAGATCCCCAAAGTAACCTCTACCTCTCCTGTATTCCATCCAAATCAGATGACATTGAGATCGTAACGTATGCGGATGATTGTACAATCTTGACGTCAGGTACCTTCTCCGATATCAATTGTGAAAGGCTGAACTCCTATTTGAGCGATCTTATCACCTTCTTCCAAGCCAGGAATATGAAAATATCCCACGGTACATCTAGGGCCACTGAGTTAAATGTCATGCTCAGTGATAGCAGAATTCCGACCACTAACTACCTCAAGATTTTAGGGGTCGCATTTGACAGCATATTTACGTCGCAGAAACAATGTCCTCAGGTCCCTAGCCAGCAGCAGATAAAGAAATATTTTTGACCACATATAAGGCGATAGGTCGGTCTGTGGTAACGGTCTGTGCAACGCGTTGGAAAATTTTTCAAACCTCTAAGAATACCGCCCTAAGAAACCACTGATGTCTTCAGTGGACTATCTACATGGGGAGGCAAAGATGATTGCAGTACAGCAACTTTCGTTGCAGTGCGTGCTCTAGTGCTACCGTAAGAGTCATCCTAATCACCACATGGTGCATAGGACCCCCCACTCGGTCTGTCAGGAGGGATCTTCATAATCTAGAAAGAGAGGCCTAACGTTACAAGAGCGAACACCTAGACCAATAGCATTCACACGTATGCAATCGCAGATGCCATAAATAACAATCAGGTAAATGCGGTCCTCGGACAACATTCCCCATGTATCGCAGCAGAGTAACGCCAGCTGCCACGACAAGCCGTAGTAGTTTTGGCTCAACTACGCTCGGGATGGTGCAGCCGTTTAAATTCCTCACGGTGCGCCTTAACAAACTTTAAATGAAAGGTGCTTACACCTGGGAAGTTACAATGTTCATAGATGAGAAAAATCAAAAGACAAATAAAAATCGCCGGAGGGATTTTCAAATAAATCGCGGAGAAAGTTCACATCTTTAGGGTTTTTCTAGGTTTTCACGATTTGTCTTGAAAACCGCAAGCCCTATCGTAATGGAACTAAAGATAATGTTGTAGCAGTGAAAATTCTCTACACGATTGACCTTTATTACCTTTTCCTAGGTTTTATTATTTTTGAGATATAGAAGTTCAAATTGGGACAATGCATTGGCTGTGCGTCTTAACTAACTTTAAATGAAAACCGCTTACACCTGGGAAATTTTTGCGGATTCTGAAACAGAATGTTCATAGATGAGAAAAAATCAAAAACACGAAAAATTAGCTAAAGGAATTTAAACAAAAATGCAGTAAAAGTTCACATTTTTAGGTTTATTTAGGTTTGCTGGGAATCGGCAAGTCCTATCGAAATGGGACTAAAGGAAATGTTGAAGCAGTGAAAATCCTCTACATTGTTTTCTTTAGTCCCATTTCGATAGGACTTGCCGTTTCCAAGCAAATCCCGAAAGCCTAAAGAAACCCTAGAAATGTGAACTTTGACCGCGATTCAATTGAATTGAGGTCAATCTTATAAGAATTTTTACTGCTACAATATTTGTTTTAGTCCGATTACGATAGGACTTGCGATTTTCAAGACAAATCGTGAAAACCTAGAAAACCCCTAAAGATGTGAACTTTCTCCGCGAATATTTGAAATCTCTCCGCCGATTTTTTTGTTTTTTGATTCTTCTCATCTATGAACAATGTAGTTTCAGAATCAACAAAAACTTCCCAGTTGTAAGCACCTTTCATTTAAAGTCAGATAAGACGCACCATGTTCTATAGGGGGAAGATTGAAGACACCGTACAAAAAATTGTCCGGCATCCGGCACAGGTTCGCACGGCACACTGTTCCTTTTCAACTGCCCTGCCAAACCTACTCAACTAACGTCTGTAGATCTGTGGTTACATCCCATCGAAGCAGCCACATTTCTACAACTGGACACTTTTTTGTTCCACTCGTGGATCATTTTGACTGAGATTCGAAGTCAAGTTTTGGTAGTAAAATTAATCAGTAACCCTGCTTACAAGCTACCTTCCTAACACTATAACCACCTTTTACATGTTGCATTGATAACAAACGTTTATACTCTTAAACTTCGAAGTGTAGCGTCTGCGCATACAAAGTGAACGCATTTTTCACAATTGTTTGCCAAGTTAACAAACATTTGTTGCTGATTCTACAACAGGCAAGCATTGCAACGAAAACATAACCTCAAATGTGCACTACACACTGTATTTATGATAAATGTTGCAACGCCTTCTAAGTAAATAACAACAAATTTGCTTAGAAAACGATGCAATGCAATGGCAAAAAAAAAACCAAGTTAAGTTGAGAGCTACGACGACTCAGCAGCATTAAATGAGCCTTCATAAAGCAACAACCCACTCACGCACTTTATTTTGCACACCACGTTCACGTTGCGGACACAAAACATGAAAAATAACAGCTTTCAACATTATAATTAGAAGATGAATTGTAAAATATTAAAACGTTTAATCGTAGAAGGAGTTGCGGAAGAAAGTCATCGTGTTGTATTCGTGTGGATGATGTAGTGCCTAAAAGTGACCAAACCCATTTCGATTAATTTGGAATGTGGTCAGTTAAAAATTTAATATACTCATATATTAAAGGATGGTATAAGGGTAAATGCAGACATACATACATACATACATACAGAACATAAATGAAGTAAAACAACTAAAAGGTGGGAAGGTTTTCTTTATGTAAATGTTTTAAAACAAATTTAAGGCATTTTGTTGAAGCTTATCTTTGTTTAGTGAGTGTCTAGAGGTTATTTCTTCAAATATGTCCTGAATAATTTCCCTCATTAGGCCCAAACGGTTTCTTTTTTATCATTCGATGATAATCTACGGTTCAAAGATAACCCCTCTTTTGAAAATTTACAGTTAGATGAAAAAAGAAATGGGCCACAGAAACCCATAGTTTTGGCAACAAAGTTGCAAACATGTGATGCAAGAATCAACCTCCCCATGCAGTTTTGCATAAAACTAACTGTACGTTTACATACGAAAATTACTGGTCTGAAACGGAAGTTAACTGTTCAATTCCAATTAATACCAAGGCAGCAGTTAGTAGTGACTACATTTGGCTAAAACAAATTTTGGAACGAAAACAAACAAGCCGGTACGTCCCCCATTTTTTTCTGAGAGAGAATTATCCTTAATGGTTTTTCGGTTACTCGGTTAAGCAGTTGAACCTGTGTGATGGTTGCAAAACATGACAAATAGTTTTTGAGTGAACAAATGAAAAACACAAAAAACAGGTCAGAAGTGCGGTCATGTTTCCAAGTTTTGTTGGCGTTTGTTGAATACAGCAGATGTATCGATGTGGACTGCAACAATTGCCAAAAATGTTTTGTGTTAAAGGACATTTTTGTTAAGGATAAACGACAGTTGAAATTGAGGAGGGGAAAAACCAGTAAAATAATTTTAGGAAAACAAGAATTCGCTTAACACTTGTTTTTTTGTTCCTTCATTTGATCCTTCTTGGCATGGACAGCAGAATAAATAAATAAAAAACGAAAGGGCTTTGACACTTAACTGATGCAATAACAACAAAATACACTTAAAAATTATAGCAGCTGATATTTTGGGCCATAAAAATTAGGTTTTAATTTTAGCACACCACCAAATTTTAGGGGTCTGTATTTATGCTTATTTGTTTTACAGTTATAAACACATTAAGGACATTTATGTATCTCTCACTCTTTACCATGTAGACAATATTTGAAAAATAACAAAGGCAGAGGTAATGTGACCGACCGATTCACATGCTGTAGAAAGTCGAAACTACTTTCTGCGAATAAGCCATATTATTAAAGCGAACCACTCAATAGGGAAACGAAAATTATGGTAAGCATTTATTTTTTAGCATTTGCATTTTTTAGAGACCAAGCTACTTCTTATCAGCACAAGAGAAGATGCTCCAATAAAATAACCCAACCTTTAATCTCTCTTTGCCAAGTAACTACTGCAAAAATTGTGAATTCAAAACAAAAACTTAATTTAAACGATAAAAATCTATAAAAGACCATCAACATTTCACCAGCCAGCCAGGCCTTGTTTATTTGAAGCATATGAGTGCATATGTTTTTTTCTTTTCATCCTTTTGCCAAAAAGAAAAGATCGATCGATTACTGCCAACTATTTTACGAACAACAAAAAAATTAGGTCACCATGCAAAATTTTGAAGAGCAGATGTTGCATTGTTTGCTAACCGTGAACTCTATTTTATTTAGAGGGGTAGCTAAAGCTGCTGTACTAATTTTATGAGCTGCTGGGACACATGCCAAAAAATATTAAAACTAACATTTATATTATGTGGAGGACAGTGGTGGCGGTGATATATGGAACAAGGAAACTTCATTAACGGAACCAGTCAAATAGAATGGGGGGAAATTTGAATATTGTTCGCAAAATATGGATAAGTGGTATTAACTGTATGAACGTTGCAAACGAAATTCAAAATGTGGACACAACTGAGTCAAATATTTTAATGACTTTGCTATGGAAGGAATTCATAAATGTGATCATCTTCCAACTTTTAGGAAAGGAGGGTTAATAGTAAATTAAAATCGCAATTAATTTAAAAACTTTCCAACAAGTGCGTTTTTTCAAAAAATGATTGATCGCACGAAATAAATAATTATGAAACGGCCGGACCGATCTTTTTATACCCTCCACCATGAGTTGTATTGAAGTACTAAGCTCTTTCGCCACGTCTAAGCTTATTCCTAGGTGAAGTGGGATCTGCTAACTGAAGAATTGCCATTCATATCCGATATGTCTGATGAGCTGAATTAAATCACCAGCGAAACGATATTAGGATTTTTGTTGGGTGTGTGGGACTTCGCTAGAATTCACTTTTTCAATACAAACTCCTTAGGTCATGTTTGCTAAATTTTTTCAACAAATAATATTTACATTGTTTTAAACAGGATTTAATACCAAAGAGACATCATGTTTTCTATCCAATCAGAATCAGAAATACCATGTTGCAGTCATTCTATTTTCAAGATGCGTGTAAAATAGAGCGACCCGCAAAAAAAAACAAAATGTTTTCTCATTGAATTTCCTACTCTCTTAATTTTTTTCCATTTCCAAAAACCTTATATATGAAATTTGATGGCGATCGGTTAACCCGTGCAAACTTTGCGATCTTTGTTTCCATAGTAATTTGTATGGGGTCAAAGGTGAATTTTCAGAAAATCGCTCTACAGACCACAATTATTTTTCAATCGATGAAAAAACGAATCCTATAAAAATGAGTAAAAGTCGACTCGGATTTTAATATTAGGTATATTATAGGACCCAAAATAATCAAAATCGTCCAAATTTGCATGTTGGAGCTATATCGAAATCCGATTAGCCACAGCGTTTCATCGATTGGACCATAATTGCGGCGTTTAGAGTATTTTCGCGAAAAAGAACTTTAGCCCCATAAAAATTACTATGGAAACAAAGATCGCTAAGTAGTCATGGGTTAACGTTAACCGACCGTCATAAAATTTCATAATTAAAGGTTTTGGGTCAAATGGATAAAAATTCAGAGTGTAGGAAATGCAATCAAAAAAGTTTTGAATTTTTGGGACACTCCTATGTACAATCTTCAAACTACGTAAAATCATGATATTGAAATATACCAAGAGATAAAGCTACATATATTGATCATATTCTGCGTGGAGGTTTTCTACTCATTGAGAATCCGAAACACCAAGTAACAGTCGCTATAGTGACAACGAGCGGTACCGTTGTACCTTCCAATCTGAGAAGCCACAATACCTCTTCTATGTGGGCTATGTGTATCAAAACATGGATATGAATCGATCATTCTCAGCGTAAACGTTTTGTACTCCCAACGAAGACTAAAAACCAAATTTCCGCTATTTTGGTTGGATAATGTTGCGAAATTAAAATTGGGTGCCACCGTGGTGCAATGGTATCCACACCCGCCTTGCACGCAGAAGTTCGTGGGTTCAATTCCCCGACCAGGCAACATCAAACTTTCAACTGTCGGAAAATACCCCTCAGTAATATTGGCGACATTTTCTTAGTATTTCAGCCACGTAAAACTTCTCTACAAGTGGTGTTTTAGGACACGCCGTTACAACTCGGCAATAAACTGTAGCTCCCATATCATTGAGCTAATATGAATCGAGATGCACTCATTGATATGAGAGAAGTCTCCTTGTCCCTTCTGGGATGTTTGTGGGACAATTATTATATATGTGGCTAAAACCTTCAAAATACCGAAAATCGAAGGTTACCGTTATACTATATACATATCGAAGTTAACATATTCCCCCAGGATAATGCGGCCAAACCTTGCGGAAGACCAAATACCAAATTTCACCCATTTCGGTGAATTTGATATGGAGGCCACAACCTTCAAAATACCGAAAATCGCAGGTACTGTTCTGTGGGGGCTATATGAAGACGTAAACCTATACCGATAAATTTCGCTTCTGGAATATTTCATAGCCCCTTGGAAGACCAAATTTCACCCATTTCGGTGAATTGAATATTGAGGGCACAACCTTCAATGTACCGAATCGGGAGGTACCGTTCTATGGGAGCTATGTGAAGGCGTGGACCTATACCGACAACTTTCAAAGTACTGAAAATCGGGAGGTACCGTCATATTGGTGCTATATAAAGACGTGGACCTGTCCTGACAAATGTCAGGTGAAAAGTTGTATACCCACAACGAAGATTAAATACCAAATTTCAGCCATTTCGGTGAATTGGATATATAGAAGCCACAACCTTCAAAATACCGAAAATCGGGAGGAGGCTATATGAAGACGTGGATCTATACCACCAAATTTCAGATGGAAAGTTTTATACCGCAACGAAGACTAAATACAAAATTTCACCCATTTCGGTGAATTGTATATTGAAGCCACAACCTTCAGGTGGAAATTTGTATACCCCCAACGATGATTAAATACCAAATTTCAGCCATTTCGGTGAATTGGATATTGAGGCCACAACTTTAAAATACCGAAAAGCGGATGTACCGTTCTATGGGGGCTCTATCAAAATGTGGACCGATAAAACCCGTTTTCAATACCAAACATTCCAGAAGTAATAGAAACTTCTATACCATCTAATACCATATTAAAAATTGCGAACTGTATCTTGATTTCAACAGACGGACTGGCGGACAGATGGACATGGTTACATCGACTTAGAATGTTTTTGATGATTCAGAACATATATACTTTATAGGGTCTCCGACGAATATTTTAAAGTGTTATACGTGACATATTTGATTATAACCTCGATTATATGATGGAGGGTAAACAAAAATACGGGAACACAATCTGATTCCCAAACTGACAACCGATTTGTAGCAAAAGCAAATTTAGTGGTGCTCCCAAATTAACTACACACAGACAAAATTGAGGATGTTCAACTCGAATATTAAATCTGTAGTGATGTATGGATGCGAGACCTGGAACGTAGCGTTAAATAAGGTTCATAAACAGTTGTTTGCGAAGCGTCATGAGCATATTCTTTCCCAATACTATATCCCCTGCAATAAGTTAACAGTGCTGCGGGACGGATGGTAGAAAAATAAGAGAGAGGTACAATATCATGCACTACTAAGAGCCTGTGTCTTTTGGCTGCTAATCTAGGACACAGACTAGGCTAGGATTATTTCAGTCTCTTCACCGACGTAGCCAGGGGGTGTATTGTATATTTTACTTAAGGTAAGGTCACATTAGGGAAATATTTGGTCCAGCGACAGGCAGTGTGCGCTTGCACTCAGTAAGTGAGCATAAATTTCAATACAATATTTACAACTTCAGTATTTGTAGTCGGAGGGGGTATACGGTGAGAATTGTTTTATGCTGTAAATACAAAATGACATGAACAAAGGTCCCGCTTATCTTATGATGCAAAAATAGGCTTGGGGCAACAAAACAATCTCCAAAACAACATAAAATCCAACCAATTTAGCGGATTAAAAAAATCATTATTTTTGTCTGAAAATTGGTAAAATTTTTAATTTTTTTATTTTTGACCAATGGGTGCACCGCACTCATTACTTAGTAAGTTGTAAAGTAAGTAGTTGTAGCTTGTTACATTACCTTACATAATGACTAATGGATCCGAATTTTTGCTGGGCCCCTTCAGGTACCGCCCACAAAAAAATTAACATTTTTCACACAATTGCAGTTTAGTGATATGTCTCAGATTATTGTTATGTCCTCAAAAAGTAAATGGTTGATGCGGAAATTAGCGGCAGGAATGAACCCCCTCAGACCCAAAATTTAGATTTTTTAACTAAAGAGGTCGATTTCTTCAAAATAAAGCCAGTAATGGCATTTAAAGTGGGTTCTTTCTTTTACGTTTGTAGAGTTCAGTTTTATTTTTCGATAATGTTCTTTAAAATGTTTTTATTGTCTGAACGCTTAGCAGCACATGTAAACACACTTGTTTTTTTTACAGTGTTTTATTTAACTTGCTTTGGTGTGTGTTTAGTTCAAATCTGGTAACTCATTTCCCAGCATACCAGAAAAGCTTGAGAATTATATTATAATAAGCTTACCAACATAAGCCTTAAGCTTATAAAAGACTTGAGAAATCAGTTGTTAAAAGCTTATGCCATAATTGTAGAAAAATCGAAACGGAACCCTTGTAATTGTAGAACAAGCTTATGCAATTAATATTATCTTAAGCTTACCCTTGTAATAGTAAAACAAGCTTACATATATTTTTTTTAATTTTTTATTAAAATTTTATAAATTCAGTTCATATTTTGAGATTTAGTTATAAATTAACAATGTGTGCAGTGTATTTTATCATTGTTATTTTTTAATTTAAATTAAGTTGATTAGTGATTTAAGTTTTCACTCTATGATATAATTGAAAAAATTATATTTACAGTTACGTTTTTTGGTTTTATAATTATTTCGCATCTTTATACGATTTTTCGCGAACCGTCTTGAATGAAAGTGTCGTTGGAGTTGCGGCATCTATAAAAAAGTAGAAATTTAGTGATAATTTTTCAGTTAATTTTGTAAATTGAACTTACTTTATATAGCCGTTCTAGTGCAATAGTTGTGTGCTTTGCACTCTGTATGCACGGTTTCGATTCTCAGGTCGGGCAAAAACATCATACTCTCCAACGGTGGCAAAATATCCCTCAGCGTAATGTAGACGACATTTTCTGATCAACCATGAAAAACTTTTATACAAATGGTGTCATAAAACACTCCGTTCGGATTCAGCGATAACAAGTTGGTCCCATATAATTAAGTCAATATGAAGCGGCGTGCACTGATGGATATGAGATAAATCTCCCGTGTCTATTATGGATGTGTATGGGAACATATGTATGAATGTCAATTATATAATTATTCAAATTTTCATCACTTTCACTTTGTTCGCATTCACTTTCATCACAACCGTTATTTATGTCACCAATTCTGAAAACTTCTTCGGATTCGTAATTTTTTGGTTTTTAAGAATTCAACCGAACTTCTTCATGGACTTTTTTGTCTTTCAACACTTTTTATATTTTTTGGCATTGCAATTATGTTTTAGCACAACACGGATACTTATTTGTTAACACATCGCGGATATACATTTAATTACATAAAAACTAAAAGGTCACAAAAAAAGTTTCAACAAAAACTAATTTATCAACAAATGTCAATTAACAAAATACTTTTCAGGCAGACTTAAGAAAAGTTTGTGCATGTAATAGTTTTTCAAGCATTGTTAAAAATTGATTGTGAATTTTCTATTTCTTTAATATTATTCTCAAGTCCTATTACTTTTTATTTTTATTTGGTATGTTGGGTTTTAACACAGTTGCAGTTTACCAATCGAACTAAAACTTTGCACACTTTTCAGATGTGAATGACAATACATGAATGTGAAATCAAAACCATTATTGGTCCATTTTTACACTGTTTTACAGTATTTTATCTAATTTGCTTTTCAAATCTGGTAACTCATTTTTCACATAGTTGCGGTTGACCAATCGAACTTAAAATTTGCACACTTTTTAGATTTGGATGACAACACATGAATATGAAATCAAAACTAATATTGGTCCATTCTTACAGTGTTTTTACGGTGTCTAACTTGACCCCCTTTTCAAATCTGGTAAGTGATTTTTAACACGGTTGCAGTTGACCAATCGAACTAAAACTTTGCACATTTTTCAGATTTAGATGACAATACATGAATATGAAACCAAAACCAATATGGGTCCATTTTTTCCTATAGCCACCATATAACGGCACCACCCGACTTCTGGTATTTTGAGGATTTTGTCTTCATTTTTAGCCCGAATTTCCTGTAAATTGCCATTTGGAGTTCTCAATAGTCCAGGAACTTCTCCACTAAAAATTGTGGACGTAGGTCGAGGTTTAATAAAGCCCCCATGTAACGGTACCACCCAATTTCAAGCATTTTAATCTACATTTTCTGCTCAAATGGACTGTAATTCGGCATTTGGGGTTCTCAGTGGTCAAGCAAATTTATTTACTAAAAAGTTAAAAATAAAAAATAATTTAAAAAAATTAAGTTTCAGTGTTTTATTTAGAAATGCACTTAAAACTAGAAAATAATTTGTCGCTTAGCCTCAATAAATATATTCTTTCTCATGATGGAATCTCTCAAATAAAACGCTTGCCGTTTAATTTTGCCTCCATTTATAATTTAAATGCAAGCGTTTTATTTGAGAGATTCCAACATGAGAAAGAATATATTTATTGAGGCTAAGCGAGAAATTATTTTCTAGTTTTAAGTGCATTTCTAAATAAAACACTGAAACTTAATTTTTATAAATTATTTTTTATTTTTTTGTCAATAATATTTTTTTATTTTATTTTTTCAAAATAGTCTGGCTTAATCCCATTGTTATTGTTTTATTAATTACTACTGTGACCTTTTCACTAATAAATTAGTTTTTTCAAAATAATAAAACAACAATGGGATTAAGCCAGACTATTTTGGAAAAAATATTTTTTATTTTATTTATTCTTTTATTTTAAAACAAAATTTATTTTTTATATACGAGTATTTTGTGTTACTAAATCTCTTGACCACCGCTTCGATTTCAAAGACATTCCTCAAATTCCATTCTCACACTAAGCTCTACTGTGACCTTTTCAGTAAAATACGCAAAAATCTTCGCTAATTGTGATCAGTAATCAATAAATTTAACCCTCTTTTATTATTCGTTTGCCACAAAAGGAGAACGAACAGCTTTGCACCGAACTTAATGGAAAATTCAATGAATTCCTCCTGAAAAACTTCTAATGATGTCCATTGTCGCAAAGTGTATGTAACGACGCGTAAAAACGGCATGTTTCTAATCATAACATACACTTGAAGATCATTAGTCATCTACTTAAAGCTAACAAGAATGGAGCATTTGGCTAGGTGTTTGTTTGTTGGCGAAGTTAGGCTAAACTTGCCATTTAACTCGACTGAGAAAAAAATATATACATATTTATTCAAATTTAAACCAGATTTACTTACCACAGACGTTTAGCTGACTCTGTACCAACAATAGCAGCAACAACAACAAATGCATGCTACCAAATGCTACATTGCAACATCACCACCAGTCAGCCAGCCAGCCGGACATGCACTGAGTTAGCTTATAACAATGTTAAGCTTCTCCAACATATCATAACATTGTTATGTTCTGCCAGGTGATCAAATCAATTGTTGATTGTGTCAAAATCCAACAACAGTAACAACAACAAGCAACAAACAATATCCAACCGTCACAACCAGGACAGGACACAGTGTTAGCGCTGGAGATACACACACAGACACATTTACCACGCAGATGGGGCCATAACAAACGTCCACAATTTAAGGCATTTGAAAAAGATTGAACAACAACGATTCGTAAAATAACGACGATTGTCGACAAACGAAGAAAAGAAAAACGCTATGCCAAAAAAAAAAAAACGAACAACGAAAAACATTAGACACATGCTGAGGTGCCATTTCTTTTCATTTGATCTGTGTAACGTTTGTGGTGCGTTAAGAAAGATTGTCTTGCTTTGGATGATATTAGGGGGAT
This sequence comes from Musca autumnalis, assembly GCF_047663935.1. Taxonomy (NCBI): domain Eukaryota; kingdom Metazoa; phylum Arthropoda; class Insecta; order Diptera; family Muscidae; genus Musca; species Musca autumnalis. Next base: position 124,435,733 of record NW_027411866.1, on the reverse strand, counting down.
TCACATTTGGATTTTGATTGGTTAAGATTTCGAGACGTTGCACTCAGTGGGCGATTATACTTTGAAATGAGATTAATGGTTCTATGACTGGATTCCAGATTTTGGAAGTCGGAAAGCTTGAGATAGATATGGACAATTTAAATTTAGGAACTTAGCATGTTCAATGGGTTGTGATTCCAAGATTGACGTGGCGAGCAGCGTGAATAATATGGTGAGAACTCCATTTAAATATTTCTGATCTAATAAAGAAAATGCGAATATTTGTCACCAAAAACGGCTTGATTGTATTTCAAAGTATTCTCCAGCATGATTTATAGAATTTGCATGCACTCAAACCAATTGTCGAAACACCTTTTTCCACTCCGATTGAGACACCTCCAAAACATGGGTTTTGAATGCTTCAACAGCACCACCTAGAGATGAAAATCGTTGATCACGCTTTTTTCTTGACGACATTCGGTGCCAAGACTGGACTGTACGGCGGATGACCCATCAAGTTTCTCTCGCATTGTCATGGTGCGCAATGATTCTGGCAAACAAATTGTTGTGTACCACTCAGAAATGACCGTCCTACTTTGCTCAAGCGGAATAGTCGCCACAAACTGGTCATTTCACCGACGAAACAGGCAACGATATGCGTCGAAGTTCTTATTTCACGAACAGCTTCCGTTGGATTTGGCTCATCTTTCGGGCTCATACGCGTAGATCCATAGCCCGACACTTGTGACTTATAAAAGCCATTCGACGCACCGCGATTGATTTTTTTCTTTTTTCAAAAATTCCTTTGCTCCAATCGACACGAACCCTTTTAAGCGATTGCGAAATTGTGCTGGACCGAATGTTCTTTGGCACAACGCCCGTTTTTGAACGGCCTTCACAATGTTGAAGATATCACACGAAAGGATGTCTCCTCGCCTGAAACCACATTTGATACTAAACTTTTAAGATAGTTTTTTTTCGTATTTTAATCGAGGACCCAGTATCAGTCAATTCAGTGTGATAATTAGGGAAGAAAAAACTTGAACATACCGAGGTACTGTTATATGGGGCTACTCATGTTATGTTGTTACGATTACTCGTATTTCCCCCAAATCGAGAAAACCAGAAGAAAATTGTCTCATGTCTTGTTGTTGATTGAACCCATCGTCCGAAGCTAAGATTAGCATCAACTTTGGGCGCCAAATTGTCATCAACAGTAAACGCCAACTTTTCTCAATAAGTTTTTTTTATTATGGTTACACCTAATATCTTTTGAGATATATTTTGTTTATTTTTGTTTTTGTTGTTATTGTTCATTATTATTATTTTTGTCTCCGTTAAAGATTTATGTTTTGTTACGGCATCAAATATTTGTTTAACTTCATTTTTAGTTGATTTTCTTTTTTATTTGCGTTCCTGCCATGCCACTAGAAAGGAAAGAAGAAAAGACATTTGTTTGCTCAAAGAAAACGACTAACTGTCCAGAGGTTGTTAAAACTGTATATAGAGAGCGCAAGAGATGGCAACTGTTGAGTTGAATGGAGTTAGTAAGGCAAACTGGGCCATGAAGCTGCCTCTGTGGTGGAGGGTGGGTGATTTTTATATGGAAAATATATACCCAGCAAAATTTATTTGAAGTTGTTCCTTGTGAAGTAGTGATTGAATAGCTTTTTTTGAAGCAGTCCACGCAGTGTCATGAAAAATGCAGTCCGTTCTTCACATTTTGACAATGTCCGATTTGAATCCATTTCATAAATTTTTCACATTTTAGAAATTTCAAAATTTTGCAAAAAAAAAAAAAAAAAAAAAACTTAAAAAGACAAAGAACATAATTTGTTTCTTGTTAATTATAATAACAGCAATATGTTTGCATCCATAAAAAGTAATTTGTATACAAAAAATAATAAAAGTGATTTCGAACTACATCTTTGTTTGTAGCCAAAGAAGTAGTTGAATCATATGTTGTTGTGATTTATTCACTACAAAGAACTAATCCAAAATGTGTGCTTAAGAAGTAAATTAGACAGTATCCTCACTGCACCATGCCCTTGTAAAAATCATGACTTCTTTCACGTAAAAAGATGTAGTCCGAAATCACTTGCACTCATGATTTAACTACTTCTTTGGCTACAAACATTTTGCTGGGTAGTTTTGACCACATGTTGAATTTTAGTTTCATCTTTGTAACAGGTAAAAATGTTTATTAAATGAATACTACTGCTGCTGCTGCTTGGACTAGCCGTTAGCATGACAATTCAGTTTCTTTAATAAATGTGTGCCATGGGACATGTTAGCTCAGATCTTGTTTTGTAATAAATTGTTATACTCTAAACTAAGCTTAACACCTACGCTTTTGTTAAAAGTAGTGCTTCATTTTCTTTTTGTGGATTTTTGCCTTAGCGATCCTATGGTCGTTTCAACGCTAGTTTGTATCGGTAATGTGTAGCCAAGTCTTTAGGGAATATCTTTGTATCATTTGTGTGGTGTAAAGTTTTTTCTTTGACCAATGTCTTTTTGTCATTTATTTCAAATGTAACTGTTGATTATTTGTGGAAAGGGGTTGTGAGTTCTGCTATTTATTTTGACTAGTCTTTCATTTGAATTTTCAAACTTTGAAGGTTTATCCAATAGAAATATGTGTGGAATTATGTGCCTCCTAATAGGGATATTTCGCAACCACATCGTCAGATTTTGACTATGAAGGAAGGTACAACTTAGGCAAACATAGGATAGCTAGACTTTTTATTCCGTGATATTGCTTTTTAAGCAATATTGATAAAACCCCACTTTTGAGGTAGTTATCGTGATGCTAGATTGCCACCATGGTGCAATGGTAGGCATAAACGCATTGCACGCTGAATATCCGGGTTCGATTCCCAGGTCAAACTACAAATGGTGTTTTAAGACAACCCAACCTGCGACAAAAATCGAAAAATCGATATCAACAAATTTCAATGACAATTCAGCAAATTACCTCTAAACATATCACATTTTAATATTCCAACAATGTTTTTGTAATTTATAACGGTATTAAAAAAAGCAAAACAAAAGAAGTTGACATTTACGTATGATCTCTTAAAGACTTTAAAAGACGCCAGTAATGATTGGTTTACATTTACGAAATCCACTTGATTTCAACTGTCAAATCCTTTGCGTATACGTCAAATGAAAACTCATCTGAAATCCATTGGATTTCATTTGACGTTTAAGCAATGGAATTGACAATTGAAATCGAGTGGATTTCGTAAATGTAAACTTACTATACTGTTTACAAGACAAATAACTAAGAATTTAAAAGATTTTTTTCGAAATGCAAGTTTTAGCTAAAGGTTTTTTAATTAATTTTATATAAAAATCTGCACAAATTATGCACATAAAATGTGCTAGAAACTACATTTTTTAAACTACTTTTTTAGTGGATTTTTTCCAAGTCCTTAAAATTGAAGTTGAGTTCCATCCGATGCCACTCTGAATTCTTTTTGGAGAATGTTCGAAATAGATTCAAGTTTAAAAAAGATTTGGTTCCAGCTGCATACATACATATATTTGCATTTCCACGTGTGATATCAAAAATACTAAAGATGCTTCTGGTCGTTTCAAAGATTATTGTGTTCTTTTGTTTTGTGTTTTAATTGTTTGTTTTGGTTTTTTCGTTCAAGATTTGGATATTTTTGTTTTGGGATCTGATTGTGAGTGTATTTTACACACTTGTATATTTTTGATATATGATTCTCTATATAATATGAAAAAAAAAATGCTTGAGGCGTGAAGTGAGAGGTGGAGTGTGTCTCAGAACATACCCGATAAAAGTATCAGTGGGCTTTGCCGACAGAGATATACCCTCAGCCTGTGTGGATTGAAATAATTTTTTCTCAAAAAAAAAAAACTTATGTATTTAGGGTGGTTTTCACAATTTTGGGTGTATAAAAATTTGCTGAGATATCGATAGATAGGGCTTTTTTGTCACTCTAACCAGCGAAAAACATAATATCGCTGTAAACAGGGCCACTAGGAAAACCTTCGGTGAAAATTTCCAAAGGATCCCCGAACCACACAAAAATGTTGAACATTTATGTGGGTGGTGCCACAAAAATTGGACAGCCACTACATATGGTGCCATACGGGTTCGTTTACAACTTTCGGGCTTTTATCCAACATTTTGTTTGTGAGGTACCCGAAGGAATGGACTAATATAGCCCATATTCGAACCTGATCTGTATTTCGTAGATATATTAGGTTGTGTAAAGTATGGACCAAATCGGCCACTCCCATCAAGAGTTATCGTGCGCACAATTTTTCCGAACATTTTTGAACTTTTGTGGGGGGAGGTACCTAAAGGAGTGGACCGATATCGAACATGAACTAAGTTTGCACAAAATATTACGAAGACAGGCAGTGAATACAAGTTGCTACATCAAAGCGATTTGTGAAAAGGTCCTAAAGTGAACTTTTCCGAAATTTTGTGTGGGAGGTACCCAACGAGTGGACCGATTGAGTCCATATTAGAACCTCATCTAAGTCTGGTAGAAATTTCACTATGTGCAAAGTATGTACTAAATCGGTTACTCCCATCAAGAGTTATCGTGCGCACAATTTTTCCGAACATTTTTGAACTTTTGTGGGGGGAGGTACCTGAAGGAGTGGACCGATATCGAACATGAACTAAGTTTGCACAAAATATTACGAAGACAGGCAGTGAATACAAGTTGCTACATCAAAGCGATTTGTGAAAAGGTCCTAAAGTGAACTTTTCCGAAATTTTGTGTGGGAGGTACCCAACGAGTGGACCGATTGAGTCCATATTAGAACCTCATCTAAGTCTGGTAGAAATTTCACTATGTGCAAAGTATGTACTAAATCGGGTACTTCCTTCAAGAGCTATCGTGCGACCAAATTTTCCGATCATTTCCGAACTTTTGTGGGGGAGGTACCGGAAGGAGTGGACCGATATAACCCATCTTCGAACTTTAACTAAGTTTGGACAAAATATTACGAAAACCAAATTTTGGACCGAATCGGTTGATCCGTACGAGAGTTATTGTGCGCTCCAGCCAGACAGACGGACGGACGGACATGGCTAAATCAACTCCAAATTGTCTGAAACACATTTCGTCAAAACATACATGGGGTCTAAAACCGTTATTTCGATGAGGCGCATTTTGCCCTTATGAAAGTGTATATACCCTCGTTAGCATAAATGATGAGGGTATATACCCCCACCATGAAATATTCTAACCTCAAATGGAATAATTTCTTTCCTTTCCTGTCCACAATATCAGGCGGAGACTTTTTTGACCACTGAGAACTCCAAATAGGAAATTACAACCAATTCAGGCCGAAAATGTAGATAAAAACATAAAAATACCTGAAATCGGGAGGTACAGTTGTTTGGGGCTATACCAAAACCTGGACCTATGACCACAATTTTTGGCGCAGAAGGTTTTTGACCACTGAGACCTGCAAAAAGCAGATTACACCCATTTTGGGCCGAAAATGTAGATAAAAGCCTCAAAATACCTGAAATCGGGAGGTACCGGTGTATGGGGGCTATAACAAAACCTGGACCTATAACCACAATTGTTGATCAAGAAGGTTTCTGATTACTGGGAACGCCAAATATCAAATTACAGCCAATTCGGACTGAAAATGTTGATAAAAGCTTCAAAATACCTGAAATCGGGAGGTACCGTTATATGGTGGCTATACCAAAACATGAAGCTTTATTGACGATTTTTGGTGGAGAAGTTTCGCGGCTACTGAGAACCTTAAGTGTCAAATTACAGCTAATTCGGTTGAAAATTGTGGCTAAAATACTTAAACAAAAACACAAACATTGTTCCACAACATCCCATACGGGACAAGGGAGACTTCTCTCATATCAATGAGTGCACCACGATTCATATTTAGCTCAATGATATGGGACCTACTGTTTATCGCCGAGTCCGAACGGCGTGTCTCTAGACACCACTTAAGGAGAAGTTTTTCAAGGCTGAAATACTCAGGAAATGTCGCCAACATTACTGAGGGGTATTTTGCCACCGTTGAAAATTGTTTGATGTTGCCTGGCCAGGGAAACGAATCCCCGACCTTCTGCGTGCAAGGCGGGCGCGCCTACCATTGCACCACGGTGGCACCCAAATACTTAAAATACCGAAAATCGGGAGGTACTGTTATATGAGGGCTATACCAAAACATGGGCCTATATTGACGATTTTTGGTGAAGAAGTTTCGCGGCTACTGAGAACCTCAAGTGTCAAATTACAGCTAGTTCGGTTGAAAATTGCAGCTAAAATCCTCAAAATACCGAAATACCTGAAATGGGGAGGTACCGGTGTATGGGGGCTATAACAAAACCCGGACCTATGACCACAATTGTTGATCAAGAAGGTTTCTGATTACTGGGAACCCCAAATACCAAATTACAGCCAATTCGAGCCGTAAATGTAGATAAAAGCATTAAAATACCTGAAATCGGGTGCTATCGCTATATGGGGACTATAGGAAAAACTGGACCCATATTGATGACTTTTTATACCCTCAGCCTTTAGGCTAAAGAGGGTATTTACACTTTGATACGACCAAAAATGTGCCTCATCGAAATAATGGTTTTAGACCCCAAGTATGTTTGTACGATATCCGTTTCAGACAATTTTGAGTAGATCTAGCAATGTCCGTCCGTCTGTCTGTCCGTCTGTCTGGCTGGCTGGTGCGCACGATAACTCTCGAACGTATCAATCGATTCGGTTCAAATTTTGCGTATCGAAATATTTTGTCCAGATTCGATTTAAGTTCGAAGATGGGCCATATAGGTCCACTCCTTCAGGTACCTCCCCCACAAATGTTCAAAAATTGTCGCAAAACTTGTGCGCAAGATAACTCTTGTATGGAATAACCGATTTGGTCCATACTTTGCACATCGTGTATTTTTACCAAACTTAGATGAGGTTCCAATATGGACTCAATCGGTCCACACCTTCGGGTACCTCCCACACAAAATTTCAGAAAAGTTCAGATCAGGATCTGGTCTCGAATCGCTTTGATTTTTGTTAACGCAAGTTGAATTCGCTGTCCTCTATACGACGCTGCAAATTTCATTAGGGGCAAGTCCATACTTCCTGAGAAAATAGCCTGAAAGTTACAGAAAACCCTATGACACCGTGTGTAGTGGTTGGAGCGCAAGATAACTCTCGAACGGATCTGCCGATTCGGTCCAAAATTTGGCTTTTATAATATTTTGTCTAAACTTAGTTCAAGTTCAAAGATGGATTATATCGGTCCACTCCTTCCGGTACCTCCGGTACCTCGGTGGAAGCGCCATATAATTCTCGAACGGAAATGACGATTCCGCCCGAAATTTGGTCTTCGTAATATTATTTCCAAACTTACTTTAAGTTTGTAGATAAACCGTATCGGTCCACTCCTTTAGGTACCTGCCCCACAAAAGTTCGAAAATATTCGGAAAATTGTGCGCACGATAACTCTTGATGGGAGTGACCGATTTGGTCCATACTTTACACATTCTCATAATATCTACCAGATATAGATCAGGTTCGAATATGGACTATATTTGTCCACTCCATCCCGTACCTCCCACACAAAATTTTGGATAAGTTCACTTTAAGACCTGCTATTGAATCACTTTGATTTTTGTTGAAGCAACTTGCATTCGCTGCCTCAATTACGATGGTAAAAGTTGTTTCAGGGGCAAGTCCATACTTGTTGAGAAAACAGCCCGAAGGGTGTAAAAAGCCCCTATGGCACCCCCATGGTCTATGTCGTTGCGTTACTTTAAGTGGCTTTTCCGCAAAATTTTTGAACTTTAATCCTAATCAACATTTTTGTCGGTTCACACGACCAAAATGTTGAAACCCCCTAAATACATAAGTTTTTTTGTGAAAAAGGTGTTTCAATTTGCACAGGCTGAGGGTATATCTCTGTCGGCAAAGCCGACTGATACTTTTTTACTTGTTATACTTATCTTAAGCATTTACTGAAAAAATCAGATCGATTGGACGATCAGAAATATTTTTGTAGCACCTTCCCATGCATGTGGGACCACTGTGCACAGTTCGTACTCGGCGCACAGTGGTTCAGAATCGCTTTTTCCTGGTCAAAACTCTGTAACTTTTGAACAGATAGAAATATTTTCATTTCATTCATTTCAGCTTTCCGCCTCAATAAAAGCCACTAAATTAGGTCTAGCGGTTGCAGAGGAATTCAAGGTCAAAATTAAAAATTTATGTTTTTCATATTTTGCATCAAACTATGAGTGTTTTTGAGTTTTTCATATGTTCTAACTATTTAAAAAAGGTCAGAGGTCAATAAACAAACCATAAAAACACAAAAAATATTGGAAAAAAATCAAAAATTTTTATTTTTTTTTTAATTTAATTATTTTCCTAAATAAAATATACTCCGAGTCTTCATAAAACTCTTATAAAACTCATATATTAAAAAAATTGCCATTTATGTGAAAAAAGCTATAATTTATATGGGAAACGGTATGGAGAAAACACATATTTTTACATGTAATGTAATTTCAAAAAAATGTAAAAAAGTGTTAAACGGACGGAACGGGTTGGGTACAAAAGTATATATGGGCTGAAATATGACGCTCTCCTTTTTTATTCTGTGAAAACGGAACATTGTTCTAAGCTGTTCCTTTAAAGTTGTAGTCCACTAAACTTGGAATTTCACTAACATTTAGTAAGTTAAAACAGTTCTTAAGGGCAACAATCTTACCTCTCTAACAAAAAAACAATGAACACAATATTTGTTATAGTTTCTGAGAAGTAGCTGTTTCTTTCTCTAGAAATTTACAAAAATTGCGTATTTTGTAAAATTGGGAAACATTTTTTGTCTTAAGGAGTACGCCTCGCCCACACCTTTCAATATTTTGATCTAATTCACAACAAAAATTGGGGCTTTTGGCCAGGAAAATCGATTTCTGAACCACTGTGCAGCGTAGGTCTCACATTATTGATCCGATTTGAAATGGTATGCACTCAACGATATGAGAGAAGTCTCTCTTTTTCCTTTTGGGAGTTTTGTTATTGGATTATCATGATGCTATATAAAAAGCTGAATTGACCTGATTTTCTAAACTATCCCAAAATTTTTTGGCTTTTATTCCACATCCTCTCTCAAACTCACAGAAACACACACTAGGTGGTTGTTGTTATTACTTCTTGTCTAAGAAAATGTTGATTACTTGTAACGAATGGTCATAAAATACCATAATTACAAAATCAACAACAAGATCAAATAAGTTTGTTTTTTTTTTCAAAATTTACAAGCCTGCCAGTTAAAGCCAGAAAACATGATATAAATTCAAGCACTTGACGGGATCACAGAAAAACACACTCAAACAAACACTGAAAACAAGTACAAAAACGGTAGCCGAAATTACCGTTTTACAAAACACAGATTTTTTCTGCTTCTTGCGATACATAAATCTGTTTAATTATAATTAAATTTGTTGGATGTTGTTTGGTTGTATTAAATGACCAAATAACAAACTACTAGGCATTTGTAGCGTTTTTTTTTTATAACTTGTCTTTTGTGTCTGCATGTTAATTAATGTTTCGTGTAATTTGTTTAACAATTACATGAACATTTATAGTTTAAGCTATAGATTTGATTGCATTGCAGCGATAATTGTTTGACCTGAACTGTGCGACTTTTGACTAGTGCAAACAACTTGTTGCAATTTTTTAAGAAGAGGAAAATTCTTAAGTGGCCTCCACAACATTCTTGATGGGAAAATTGTTGTCCAAATATTTTCCTGAAAATCGGATCGTATTTTGATATTTCACTAGGATACTAATGTCACGCGCTCCTTATTACTATTTTTGTGTATTTTTTAAATATTTTTTTTTATAAACGAATAATTTATTTTTTCTTTTTCACTTTCAGGTAAGCCACTATCTTAGCATAATTGCACTGCAAGCAGTAAGTCTATGTTTTATTTTCTGTTTAATTAAAATTGAATTTATTTCATGATCAGAATTAAGATAAAGATAAGTTAATTTGAGGTGGATCGATATCGCCTGTCATGAATGAACATTTGTTTGGAAATAAAAACTGGAAGATATTGGCACGAGCCACAAAACGAAAAACATGAAATAACTTCTTCTTACCACAAATACAAAAAAAAACTGGAACAACAAAACTATCTTGCAGTCCACATAACAAAAAGAACGAACAAAAAACACCATCACACAAATCATCTGGTTAAAGATCATGATGCAATAACAACAACAAAAACGAAAAATATATATGCCACTGGGTTAAAATGTTTATTAAAAGAAATTGTCTGGATGTGTTTCTTATAGCATCAGCGGCAACAACATTAAAGGCAATCACCCTCAATGCCCTGCCATTAAACTTTGTTGATATGTTTTTTGTATTCCCCCCAATTCGTTTTGCTCAAGCAGAAGCATCTTTTGCTGTTTTCCTCCTTTGATTCCGTTCTCTGCGATGAAGATCAGCAAACAACATTTTTTTTGTTTCTTTTAAACACACAACAGTTATGGGGGTCCATCATGTTGCGGCTGATTGCTGCTGTTGCTTCTCTTTGAGCGTTTCCATATGAATATTTTAAGGACTCCCTAATGTTTTGCCATGCTTGTTATAAATGTTGGGTTTTTGTGCTTTTTTTGTGGAATTGAATTTTTGTGTTTTTTTTTGAACACATGAAAAATTCATTTGTTGTTGTACTTGGTGGCGTTGACGAGGTCTGAACAACATCACCTTCACGGAACCAAACAGATAACATATACACAACACACCTGCTGTTGCTGCTGATTGTTGTTGTCGGAAATAAAATTGGAGGAATGACGTTCGTTGGCGGTGTTTGGTCTCTTTTGCTCCACCAAGGCGATGCAGTCAAACTAAAAGTTTACGAATTTTTTCTTTAAAGCAAAAATTGGTTAAATACACACAGAAAGTATATGGTTATAGGAACAATATTATGTATAAAATAACTATAGTTGTGGTAGCTACATAGAAAAATAATTTGGCTGCAGAAAAGTTATTACTATATATTTCTGTAAAATTACCATTATTTTGTGGCTGCTTTTTTGTGAATGTAAAATTGGATTCAATTATTTACTTCATGAAAAACATTGCAAATTTGGCCGGTATATCCATGTTTGACTGTATTGGATATTTCTTTTGCCATGTTGTTCTATTGCCAGATCGCTTAGAGAGATCTGTTTTAGTTATTATTTTTTAAGTTAATATTTTGCAATTATCTTTATCTGCGCCATAGAATGCAACTGTGGCGGAATTTTTTAATCCCTGACTGATGTGGTTAATCTCATGGACAAACTCAGTTACTAATATTTCGGACCGGGATTTTCTCCCGCCGTTCACTAAATATTTAGGATTACTTACTATTTGTTACTATTTGTTGTTTAGGATTACCGAAATGCTTTTCTGTACAGAACTATGGGTTACCCGCATGACATCCCATCAATAAGTTTGCAATTCAATCACCAGTGTAAACGCTATTAAAAAATAGTCCCGCTCCGCCGTGAAAAAAAAAAAACTTTAAAAGACTACATTGGTTGGTATCGCTTACCTGTCAATCTAAGAATCCGATGGATGAAATTAAAGAACTTCGGTCGTTATGCCAAAATGTGGACCTATGTATGTGGATAAGTTTTTTTTAACTAAAAGAAACCATAAGTGACAAATAAGAGCTATTTCGGTCGAAAAATGTAGATAAAGTCCTCAAAGTACTGCGATATGGCGATGGTACCAAAATGTGGATATAGCAAGTATGAAAGTATCAGTCAGCTGTGCTGACGGAGATACAACCTCAGCCACTGACCAAAAAAAAAAAATAAAATAAACCAAACCAAACACAATAATTATGCCATTATCTTACGAAGTATTGACTTACTCCGAAAAAATTGTTCCGTGAAAATGTAAATGAGGCCGGTCGAACAACCTACAGAAAAAAGAATCAAAACGATGTGAGAGAAGCTCTTAAATTTCACATTATCCAACCTGATACAGGACTGGATGAAATAATACGATGTGCAAAGTTTGCAAAAATCAGAAAATCTCAGCGAGAATTATCTTGCGGATTTGCCAATTTGGTTGTTGCCGTCAGGGTTTCTTGGAGCTTTAAGGACAATATCTCCGAAAGTAAAGACTTGCGCAAGAAAAAATTGTACCGTCGTAAAGGGGGCCGCAAGGACAAGTTACTGAAAAAAATTCCAAATGATCCGAAGGGGGAAGACTAAATACCAAATTTTAGCCATTTCAGTGAAAACATGACGATTCTCTAGAGTAGAGTTTTATCTTCAAAAAAATTGATATTCCGAATCCAAGCAATATCAGACCACAAATTTTACGTTAGGACTTTCCGACTATACGATACCCTACACCACCACGATTTCTATAAAATTTGGCGAAATTTTTTCTAGACCAAATTTCATTAAAATATCTGTTCAATACATGAAATCGGGCAAACATATATGGAAGCTGTATCCAAATCTGAAACTTTATCAAAAAATTTGGAGGACTTATTTCCAGTCCAAATTCCCGCACTCACTTAGAATTTCATCAAAATTGGACATACATACATAGCGATGCTGGTGCACCAAATACCTCAAGTCGGGCGAAAATGTATGTGGGAGTTATATCCAAATCTAAATCGATTTTATTCCAATGACTAAAAAATTATCTTCAATTTCCAGCTAAATCGGACAATAATTGCGAATTGTACTTTGATCACAAATATACATGGACATACGAACGGATATGCATAAATCGAATCAGAAAGTGATTCTATGTACAATATCCCTTAAAGGAACTATGGGTCTATCTCTGTTCCTTTTGCATGTTACATACAAATGCAGAAATACATAATACCTCTTACCACAGTGTGGCGTAGGGTGTAAAAAATAGTGGCATTAAACTTTTGACATTCACAGATTATGTATCCTTAGTATGCCTAAAATATCTCAATATTACTATTTCCCTCTTAAAACAGACACTTTTTGAAATAGCATTGCCATGGTTTGGATTCCGGGCAACGTCATAACATCTTTTAAGTGAAAGTAGAAAAAATTTGACCCAGTTATAGTGACTATAAACTTCACTGTCAAACTGAAACTCAAAGCTACCCAAACGGCTAACGGCTACCTAAAAATTCCTTTTTTTCTTCTACGGGCAAAAATGATCCACAAGAACACAAACCCCAGGCATAGTAGCGAAAGCGAAACATAAACAACATCAAAGGCATCAACAAATTCTAAGTTGACCAAGCGGCACATATTCACACATACGAAATATAAAAATAAGGCCAAAAAAGTGAGCAATACCAACATATTGCATCCTGCCGAGGTGATTCACTTTCAGTGAATGAATGGACTTGGGTATTGTTCGGCTTACCAAAACTCCCATGTCGTCACACCAGACATTGGTGACAGACATTTCGGGTTTTAACTTTGCCAGCCTCCGCAGAAACAAAAAAACTGATGCCGTTTTTATTGTTTCTCTTTTATTTCGGTTTCACAAATCTTTGGTGCTATCCTTATGAACAAAAGGAGAAAAGGCACAAACACTAAATAGGGCCAAAAGCGAAATAAAAACGAAGTAAAACAATAACAACTTGTTACCAATTTTAACACACGTTTATTTCGTTTAAACAAAGGATGGTGATCGCTTCTGTCACACATGGATGATGCATCATGGGGACTTTAAAGCTAACAGTAGTTTTGTTTGTCTACTTGATGTTCTGTTGTGTATGTACATTTGTGTGCGTTTTATATTTGGGTAATGGGTATTCGAATAAATATCTTTTTTCTTGACTTGCCTGCGATACTTGTGTCGACATGTGTTCAAACACTTTTGAAAATATAAAATTCCTACAAAACCCCAAAAAAAAAACACACATTGGAATATTATGTGAGTGTTAGTGTGTTATCTTTACGTTATGGAAATCCATACCGTTGCATGAGTGCAATACCCCCAAAATATTGGTGATATTTTTTCAGGTGACACGAACTTTATCTTCAGTGTTATATTACAGGTGTAAGTTTGAAAAAAAAAACAACAACAAAACATTAATAAATAATATTAATAAACTTATAGTTATGTTTTGATGATGACCATGAACTTGAGAGAATTAACAAGTTCCTTCAAACAATAGTACCTTCAAATTACAGTTAATTCGATTTTTGGTGGAGAAGTTCCGTAGTTTCGTGACCTCAGAGAACTTCAAGTGTCAAATTATAGCTAGTTCGGTTAAAAATTGTAGCTAAAATCCTCAAAATACCGAAAATCGGGAGGTACCGTTATATGGTCGCTAAACCAAAACATGGACCTTTATTGACGATTTTTAGTAGAGAAGTTTCGTGGCTACTGAGAACTTCAAGTGTCAAATTACAGCTAGTTCGGTTAACAGTTGTAGCTAAAATCCTCAAAATACCGAAAATCGGGAGGTGCAGTTATATGGGGGCTATACCAAAACATGGACCTATATTGACGATTTTTGGCGGAGAACCCTAAATGTCAAATTACAGCTAGTTAGGTTTTGTCGCTAAAATCCTCAAAATACCGAAAATCGGGAAGTACCGTTTTGTGGGGCTATACTAAACCATGGACCTATGTCTATTATTTTTGGAATATAAGTTTGTTGATCACTAGAAACTCTAAATGTATTATAGCTGATTCGGTTTGAAAATGGGACTAAACACATCAAACTACCTGATATCGGGCGGTACCGTTGAATGGGGGCTATACCAAAACGTGGACCGATATAGCCCGTCATCGAACTTGACCTGCCTGCAAATAAAAGACGCATCTTCCCAAAAATTCAGCATCATATCTCCATTTTTGTGGATGCTACAGTGATTACACAGACGGACATGCATAGATCGACTCAGAATTTTCCCCTGATCAAGAATATATACTTAAAATGGTAGCAAATGATTACTTCAATGCTTTACAAACGGAAAACAAACTTAACATACTCTCCTTACTATGGTGGATGATATAAAAATAAACTAAGTAAGCGAGTACTCCTGGTTTAAAGTAAGAGTTTACTCGAAGAGTAAAATCGTGGCATGTTAATCGGGCATGTTGGGAGGGTGGGCATTTTTCAATTTAATTTAATTTTTAATTTACTCGTCGAATAAACATGAATTCTATTTCGAGCATTTTCACTCCCACTCTTTTTTTCTTGCAAAACTCATACTCTTCATGTACCCATACTCGCAAACACTTTTCACACGGGAGAAAAATCGAGCAAGTCTGAAATATGCTTCACCAGTAAAAATATCCCACTCGAATTCGAGTGGGTTTCTCTTGCGAGTAGAATTCAAACGAGTATTTCGGAACTCTGGTTTTAAAACAAGCCGTTCGGACTCGGCAATAAAAAGTAAGTCCCATATTAATGAGCTAATATGAATCGGACGCATTCATAGTTGCGAGAGAAGTCTCTATGAACTATGATTATAACATATATATCCAGCAAAAATTCGGATCCATTTGTCATTACGTAACATATTACAAAGTAATGTAAACAAGCTTCTTTTTCCATTACAAGTAATCTGAAAAGTAATGGGATACTTCTTAAACAAATTACAAAGCAAACCTACTTACTTTGCTCCTCACTAAGTAATGAGGACGGTGGCACAGTGAGTGTGTGTCCGACTATAAATCCTAGGGTTGTGCGTTCAACGCTCACTGTCGGCACGCGAGTTTTTTTAATTAAAGAATAACAGTTCGTGGTGTATTTTAAAAGTTGTAGCCTCATTATCACACCGAAATGGCATAAATTTCGTATTTAGTTACTTTACCCCCGTAATTTGTTAATATGGGTTACGGTTTTGATATAGCCCCAATAAGCAGTACCTCCCGATTTCCGGTATTTTTAAGTTTTAGCCTTTTTATAGCACGGAAATGGTTAAACGATTTAGCCTCATTATCACAACGTAATGTTTAATTTTTGGTATTTGATCTTCGTTGGGGCTACAAAACAATTCCCCAGAATTTTTTCGCTGCAGGTCCACTTTTAGATATAGCCCCAGAGAACCCTATTTCCCGATTTTCGGGATGTCAAAGGTTTTAGCCAGATTATTCAACCGCAATGGTTAAAATGTTTTATTTAGTCTTCAGTGGAAGCAGAAAACTTCCCTCGATATTTATCGGTATAACAGGTCCAGGTTTTGATATATTCCCATTACTTGTAGCATCGTTACTCCACCGAAATGGTTAAAATTTGTTCTTTGATCTTCGATGGGGCTGCAAAACTTTCCCCCAGAATTCGCCGGTGCAGGTCCATGTTTTGATATAACCCTAATAGAACACTACCTCCCGATTTTGGGTTTTCTAAGTTTTTTGTCACATTATTCAAACAAAATTGCAGAAATTAAAGTTTGTGGAGGGCTTTAAACATTCCAGGACATTCACTGAATGTCCACGTTTTGTAATATTCACCATAAAACTGTTCCTCCTGATTTTCGGTATTTTGAAGGTTTTAGCCACAATATTCAACCGAAGTGGTTACAATTTAGAATTTTATCTTCGTTGGAGCTGTAAAATATTTCTGCACAAAATTGTTGGTATAGGTCCACATTTTTATATACATTTTTAAGGTTTTAACAAACAGTAAAATTATGGTGGAGGTTATAAAAGGATCGGCCTGGCCGAACTTAATGCCGTTTTCACTTGTTTTCTCTCAATTTTTTCCAAAAGTGTAAACTGGATATTCTATTTATTCCATTGTTTTCAAAATGCGGTAAATTCGTTTCAGTTCATAACGCTGTAAACAAATCACAACTTTGACAGTGTACCGTTAAACAGCAAATGATAATTTACAGGAAATACATATTTTTGTTGTTGGTTTGAAATGTTAATTTTCATATTTCAATACTAAACACAACTTGATTAATGTCAAAATTATTCTTTTGACCAACTTCACTAGTTCATGAATGATCCACTAGTTCACAAATGAATCACTAGCATACCAATAGTTCACTGGCTTGACTAAACAGTTCACAAATTGACCAACCACACCAATGTCTTACTAGCTTAACACGTTCGCGGACGCAAAAAACCTCAGAGAGGTGCAAATGACACCCAACTTTTTTCGAAATTTGTTTTTATTAATTAATTATAAATATTCTTATAACTTCTTATTTATTATATTATGGATAGTTAAAAACTTACAAATGTGTATAAGTAAATGACTACAAAATGACTTTGCATGTGAATGAATGCTATAGAATTCACGTCCGCGAACGTGTTAATAGCACTGTGATACAAAAGTGGACAAAATTTTTTTGCAGGGGTTCTAATGCATAAATTCGGTTTTGTGGGAGTCCACAGAAGACGAAAATACCTTTGGTTTCTTTGGGTCACTTCGGTTTTTCATTTTATAACGGTAAATGTAGTGAAAAATTGACTTTCTTGGATTTTCAACTTTAAACGGACATTACTTCTTTTTTCCACAACCGATTTGCACACGCTTTTTTCATTATAAAGGGGAGAGTAATGCCTTTCGAACAAGCCATAGATTTTTAAAATCGGTTAACAAATGGCTAAGTAATAGTGGTTTAAGTGTGACAAAAACGCATTAAAAAACAGTAAAATGTTTTTCCTTGTGCTCTAGGCTGCGTAAACGACACCTAACAGTATAATTATTTACTGTTAGCAAGTAGGAAATTTAGTTGGCTTTCCAAAATGGGAAAAGCCAACGAAATCGGTTGAAAAATGAATGCGTTATGGCATTTTTTGTGTTTCAACTTTTTGGTTTTTTTCATATTTTCCTTTATAAAACATTGATACCTTGTGCGTAATTGTTAAGCAGGATAATCACAATTAGAATCATACATGCTAAAATACCCATCTTTTATAAAGGAAAATATGAAAAAAACCAAAAAGTTGAAAAACAAAAAATGCCATAACGCATTCATTTTTCAACCGATTTCCCTGGCTTTTCCCATTTTGGAAAGCCAACTAAATTTCCTACTTGCTAACAGTAAATAATTGTACTGTTAGGTGTCGTTTACGCAGCCTAGAGCACAAGGAAAAACATTTTACTGTTTTTAATGCGTTTTTGTCACACTTAAACCACTATTACTTAGCCATTTGTTAACCGATTTTAAAAATCTATGGCTTGTTCGAAAGGCATTACTCTCCCCTTTATAATGAAAAACAGCGTTTGCAAATCGGTTGTGGAAAAAAGAAGTAATGTTCGTTTAAAGTTGAAAATCCAAGAAAGCCCATTTTTCACTACATTTACCGTTGTAAAATGAAAAACCGAAGTGACCCAAAGAAACCAAAGGTATTTTCGTCTTCTGTGGACTCCCACAAAACCGAATTTATGCATTAGAACCCCTGCAAATTTTCACTGTAGCACAGTGTAGTTCACATAGCGAGCTCTATATATGTTCTGAATTATACAAATTTGCGAACTCCAGCATCGCTTTCTTAGATAAAAAACTATATATTATGTCTTAGCGATATAAACACTCATATTCCATAGAAGCAGAAAGATAAATATTTTTCACGGTTTGATGCACCATATCTACGATATTTTAGATTTTTGTTTAAAATTCATTCATTTCAGATTCTCAGAACCCCATTGGAAAAAAATGTCGATATAGATCCTGTTGCCATCTGAAGTCTCTTAAACGATCTGTAATTTGCCATTTCGAACTCTCAATTCAAAGAATAAGGTTATTAAATTTCCCATCCATAATCAGTACCACTTCACTACAACATTTTAAAAAAGTTATGGTTTCCTCATGAAAAGATTGCGAACAAGTCGTTTGTTTTTTTACATACAATTCCATTCTTTAACATCATCTTTTAATATTTTCTCTCTTTCTCAAAATCCAACATCCTAATACCTTACAAATCAACAGAACTAACACTTAATCTTAGCGATTTACCATAACACCATCACATTCAATTGACCACAAGATAAAAAATCCTCTAATATACCTCTGGCTGTTGCTGCAGATACCAAACTAGCAAACCTTGCTTGACCAAGCCAACACATATCAATATGTCCTTGAATTGATTTCGTATTCAAATGCCAATTGTATTCAATTAAAATCCTACAATAGCCACCACCAACTACAACAACGATATTTGCCTTTCAAGAAAATCTCGCAGATTTGAAACACTTGCTACAGTTATTTGAAAAAAGGGGGCCATCAATGACGAACACATGCTGTAAAAAATCCTTGGAATAACTAAAACAAACAAACCCTTTAAGCCATCATCAGCAGCAAACAGTTGGTGGCGGCATCAGCCGACATCATCGATACTCCAAATATGGCCAGACATCATGTTACCACCAATAACAAGAGTTTCAAAAAAACACAAAAAACAAAACAACTGAGTCCCAAAAAAATCGTAGCGATTAAAAGTCAATGCATTTAAAAGGAAACCCAAATGGTCGGAGACGATATCAGAAACCGAAAAAATACAAAACTGAAAAAATACCGAAATCAAATACCAACTATAACCAGTTAGTGGTTAGAGGGATGAACAATTCAGAACAGTAGTTTTGAATTCAATGCTTTAAAACACACTGCATACCACACACGTATGCCGAAATATTCATAACATTCCTGTACCACCATCATATCATAAGAGTGTGCGATATTTTTGGTCATAACATGAAGTAGCGAAGACCTTGCAACAAGTGAACCAAAGGAATTTTTATTGAGTAGGAAGTTGGTCAGGTTGTTGTTGGTTTTACTTTTTTTTTGCTTCTGAAAACAACGGTTTAGAATGCCTCAAAAACGAAAACATAACACAATAATAGCCAGACGACAACACAAGCATGGCTATCGGATGCAAAATCTGTCCAAACAACAAAAACACAGCCTCAGATTACCGACAATGTTATTGCTTGTAATAAAACAGAAACCTACAAAACAATGAATATGTTTGGTTGGTATTCCCAATTTTTTTCGTATCAGTGGTCAAAAGAATTCAAAGTCGTTTATGATTTGGCATAGTTTTCAATTAAAAAAAAAAAAAACTGTCATACAAGGACGATGACTTCGTTAAGTCATTCTTAATATAAAGTAGAATTTGGTGAATACGCAAAATGTTGCAGACCAATTGTTTTTTGTATGATACGATGTTATTTTATAAAACAGCGCATCTATTTTTTTTTTTTTTTTTTTTTTTTTGAAAAATTGTGAAAAAGTATTATGTTAAAAACATCCAGAATAAGGATGCTTTATATTGACAAAAATTGTTGTTTTTGCCTTATCATCGTTTGTCATAGCTTAACATTGGCCATCTATGGCCAATGCCTACAAATGCGTTGAATGTTGCACCACAAATTGTTCTCATCAACATCATTGTCGTCTCAGAATTTCTCGTAGTACTAAAATATTATGCAGTTGCAGTGTAATTGCAATTCTTCTCGTATTTGCCATTTTTCGATTGGTTCTTTCCACCCCACCATTCAAGGCTTTCACAGTCAAGTTAAGGTAAGAGCAAATTCCGCTCTCTGAGAAGAGCTAATTCCTTTTACGAGAAGAGCTATTCTATGAGAAGAGGAAATATGAAAAGAGCTACTGCTCTTCTGTGAGAAGAGCTACTGCTCTTCTATGAGAAGAGCTACTGCTCTTCTATGAGAAGAGCTACTGCTCTTCTATGAGAAGAGCTACTGTTCTTCTGTAAGAAGAACTACTGCTCTTCTATGAGAAGAACTACTGCTCTTCTATGAGAAAAGCTACTGCTCTCCTATGAGAAAAGCTACTGCTCTTCTATGAGAAGAGCTAGTGCTCTTCTATGAGAAGAGCTACTGCTCTTTTACGAGAAGGGTATTGCTCTTCTATTAAACGAGCTAAGAGGAGATAAATTTTATATGAAAAGAGCTAATGTTCTTCTATGAGTTACTGCTCTTCTAGGAGAAGAGCTACTGCTCTTCTATGCGAAAAGATACTGCTCATCTATGAGAAGAGCCATTGCTCTTCTATGGAACGAGCTTCTGCTCTTCTAAGAAGAGAGCCACTGTTCTTCTATAGAACGAGCTACTGCTCTTCTATGAGAAGAGCTTCTGCTCTTCTATGAGAAGAGCTTCTGCTCTTCTATGAGAAGAGCTTCTGCTCTTCTATGAGAAGAGCTTCTGCTCTTCTATGAGAATAGCTATTGCTCTTCTATGAGAAGAACTACTGCTCTTCTGTGAGAAGAACTACTGCTCTTCTAAGAGAAGAGCTACTACTTTTCTTTGAGAAGAACTACTGATCTTCTATGAGAAAAGCTACTGCTCTTCTTTGAGAAGCGCTAGTGCTCTTCTATGAGAAGAACTACTGCTCTTCTATGAGAAGAGCTACCGCTCTTTTACGAGAAGGGTATTGCTCTTCTATGAAACGAGTTAAGAGGAAATAAATTTTATATGAAAAGAGGTAATGTTATTCTATGAGCTACTGCTCTTCTATGAGAAGAGATACTGCTCTTCTATGAGAAGAGATACTGCTCTTCTATGAGAAGAGCCACAGCTCTTCTATGAAACGAGCTATTGCTCTTCTATGAGAGGAACTGCTGCTCATCTATTAGAATAACTACTGCTCTTCTATGAGAAGAACTGCAGCTCATCTATGAGAATTGCTACTGCTCTTTATGAAACGAGCTACTGCTCTTCTATGAGAATAGCTACTGCTCTTCTATGAGAAGAACTGCTGCTCATCTATGAGAATAGCTACTGCTCTTCTATGAGAAGAGCTACTGTTCTTCTATGAGAAGAGCTACTGTTCTTCTATGAGAAGAGCTACTGCTCTTCTATGAGAAGAGCTACTGCTCTTCTATGACAAGAGCTACCGCTCTTCTATGACAAGAGCTACCGCTCTTCTATGACAAGAGCTACTGCTCTTCTATGAGAAGAACTACTGCTCTTCTATGAGAAGAGCTACTGCTCTTCTATGAGAAGAACTACTGATCTTCTATGAGAAGAACTACTGATCTTCTATGAGAAGAACTACTGCTCTTCTATGAGAAGAACTACTGCTCTTCTATGAGAAGAGCTACTGCTCTTCTATGGGAAGAACTACTGGTCTTCTATGAGAAGAACTACTGCTCTTCTTTGAGAAGCGCTAGAGCTCTTCTATGAGAAGAACTACTGCTCTTTTACGAGATGGGTATTGCTCTTCTATGAAACGAGCTAAGAGGAGATACATTTTATATCAAAAGAGCTAATGTTCTTCTATGTGCTACTGCTCATTTACGAGAAGACCTACTGCTCTTTTATGAGAAGAGCTATTGCTCTTCTATGAGAAGAGCTATTGCTCTTCTATGATAAGAGCTATTGCTCTTCTATGAGAAGAGCTACTGCTCTTCTAGGAGAAGAGCTACTGCTCTTCTAGGAGAAGAGCTACTGCTCTTCTAGGAGAAGAGCTACTGCTCTTCTAGGAGAAGAGCTACTGTTCTTCTATGAGAAGAGCTACTGCTCTTCTACGAGAAGAACTACTGCTCTTCTATGAGAAAATTGTATTAGATGTACTAATTCTCTTCTATGAAAAAACCATATAAAATGACTACTGCTGCTTTATGAGAAGAGCGCCTGCTCTTGCATGATAAGAGCTACTGATCCTCAATTGTAAAATCTACTGATCTTCTATGAGAAGTCCTACTACTCTTTAGAAAAGCTTGTTGCTCTTTCTATGAGGAGAATCTCCCTAATAGTGGCAAGTGACCAGAGTTTACTGTATGGAGGTTATCCCATTGTCTTCAGTGCATTCAAAATGGGCATTGTTTTTTGCTTTGAACATCACTAACAAAACCCCCAAAACTGACTGACTGTTGGACACTACTGCTGCTGCAATTGTTATGTCCCAACAAAAACGATTGTCTCCAATAGATTTGTTCTAGAGTGCCTGCCTCCACTTGTATTGTGTACACAAAATTTACCGTTATCAACAGTAGCACTCATATAAGCCAAAAATGGCACAAATTGTGTGGCTAATATGTTTGTTTTGTTAGTATTTTCATGTTTACCATGTTGCCATTCTGCTTAAAGGATGAGTATGGGGGAGACCATTATGTAACAATTTATTCAAGATTTTTTTTTCTGGTTTGACAGAGTAGGTGGATGGTACACTATCAGACATACACAAGGAAGGATGAACAAGAGTTAACTGGGTCAGCTTGTTTAGTGTGCTTGCCATTTTGGCTATAGAACTGACTGCTCTTACATGTTTACCATTATGAATGCATGTAGCATCTTTGTGTTCAATGTCATTATAAGATATTGTCATTGCGTAACAATGATTTATTTTTAGACAAAATATCCCGATATTTTGAAATTTGTCTGGGTATGGTGAAAACATCTGTGATTGGGATAATTCGGAGACAAGAAGCTGGGACTTCATAGGATGGCCTTAACCTATGACATTCTAATAGAACAATTTTAATGCGATTTCTTCCCAGAATAGAAAATCCGCCCTGATTAAAAAATGAATATATTTGTAACTAACCAACCGCTGCAGGTATGTAATCCTAACTATTTTATTGGTGTGTCGCCACAAGAGAAATTTAAGTAGGTGAGTGAAATTGCATTGTAATTCTAAAAACAAACAATAACAACAATACCATTTACATTACACTTAAAATATCAATAGACGGGTGAAAAAACTGCTGAAATAGCAATCCATTCAAATTTAAAACTTTGAAACGGTTTCAAGCTTCAACATAGGCACCGAAAACTACTAAAACTACTGTCCAACATGTCTTAGTTTCTTTCCCTTGTTTTGTTCAAATGCATTGTTGTTGTAGTTGGCATCGTTGTCTTGAAAAAGAATAACAATTGTCTGGAATTTGCGTCGCCACGACTACTGGTTACACTTTGAAAACGAAATCGAACCGAAAACAGCAAAAACCATTGACTTTGATAAAAACCAGAAAAAGTTATTTTGCTGGTCCATATTTCCGTTGGGGAGAGAATTGAATCCTCTAGCCTACTTACCAAATATTCCTTACAGTTCAAGTGTTACTAAAACGCTACCGTAGAAGCAGCAGCAAAGTTAACATTTGCAATTTTCTAGCAAGTCGCCTCTAACCCAGTAACCACCACCACCACCAGATGCAAAAATACTTTCCTTTGGCCATACCGATTTTTTTGTGTATTAACTTACAACTTTTTTGTTTTGTTTTATATTCTTTTATTATGAGCTAAATTATTTCACATTTTGTTGCTATTGCATTTTTGCTTTTCTTTCTTTTTTCTATAGACCATCTGTATATTTGACGTTTTCTATGCAGCGTTTGGTTGTTTGCTTAGTTTGCTTATTGGCTTAAAAAGCCCATCATAGAGTCAGAGTATGGCCGGCCATCATTATTGCTGGCAATTGAGCATTTGGCATCAAATAACCCAACAAACAAAAAGTTTTGAAGTTGTAGAAAAACATGTATCAATGATAACAGGGGCTGGATTCCTTCAGAATGGGTCTACAGAAGCCCTCTTCTTCCAGAAAGGGTGGACAGAAGACCCCTTTCTTTCCGAAAGGGCCTACAAAAGCCCCCTTCTTTCAGAAAGGGTCCACAGAAGCACCTTTGCTATCAAAAAAGTTCTACGAAGCACCCTTTCTTTTAGAAAGGGTCTACAGAAGCCCCTTTATTTCAAAAAGGGTGGACGGAAGACCAATGTCTTTCTGAACGGGGCTACAGGAGCCCCCTTCTTTCTGAAAGGGCCTACTGAAGCACCTTTGATATCAAAAAGGTTCTACGAAGCACCCTTTCTTTTGGAAAGGCTCTACAGAAGCACCCCTTCTTTTAGAAAGGGTCTTCAGAAGACCCCTTTCTTCCAGAAAGGTTTGAAAGAAGGCCACTTACTTACGAAAAGTCTTGAAAGAAGACATATTTCTTTCAGAAAGAGTATACAGAAGCCCCCTTTGTTTCAGAAAGGATGGACTGAAGACCCCTTTCTTTTAGAAAGGGTCTACAGAAGCCCCCTTCTTTCAGAAAGGGTGGACAGAATACCCCTTTCTTATAGAAAGGGTCTATAGAAGCCCCCCTTCTTTCAGAAAGGGTCGACAGAAGTACACCTTCTTCCTGAAAGGTTTGATAGAAGACCTCTTTCTTTCGGAAAGTTTCGAAAGAAGACCCCTTTCTTTCAGAAAGGAGAGAAAGAAAGGGTCTACAGAAGCCCCCTTTGTTTCAGAAGGGATGGACAGAAGACCCCTTTCGTTCAGAAAGGGCCTACAGAAGCCCCCTTCTTTCAGAAAGGGTCTACAGAAGCACCTTTGATATCAAAAAAGTTCTACGAAGCACCCTTTCTTTCAAAAGGGTCTACAGATGAACACTTTCTTTCAGAAAGGGTCGACAGAAGACCTCTTTTTTCCAGACAGAGTCGACAGAAGTACACTTTCTTTCAGAAAGGGTTGAGAGAAGCACCCATTCTTTTAGAAATAGTCAACAGAAGGCCCCTTTCTTTCTAAAAGGGTTGAAAGAAGATCCCTTTCTTTCGGAAAGGGTTGAAAGAAGACCCCTTTCTTTCAGGAGGGGTTGAAGGAAGACCCCTTTCTTTCTGAAAGAGTCTACAGAAGCCCCATTTCTTTCAGAAAGGATGGATAGAAGCACTTTTTCTTTTAGAAAGGGTCTACAGAAGCACCATTTATTTCAGAAAGGTCTATAGATGTACACTTTCTTTCAGAAAGGGTCGACTTAAGACCTCTTTTTTCCAGACAGGTTCTACAGAAGACCTCTTTTTTTCAGAAAGGGTTAAAAGAAGACCCCTTTCATTCAGGAAGGGTTGAAAGAAGACTCCTTTCATTCAGAAAGGGTCTAAAGAAACACTCTTTCTTTCATATAGGGTCTATAGAAGCACCCATTTTTTCAGAAAGGGTCTACAGATGCATCCTTTCTTTTAGAAAGGATCTACAAAAGCACCCTTTCTTTCGGATAGGGTCTACAGAAGCACCCTTTCTTCCGGAAAGGGTTTACTGAAGCATGAATTGATCTTCAAAGAGAAGTTCAACTAATCTTCAACGATAAGATCAACTGATCTCCGAGGAGATGATCAACTGATCTTCAACGAGAAGACCAACTGGCCTTCCGTGCGAATATCATCTGGTCTTCTCTTTTTAAGAAGACCACTGGTCTTCAGCGAGAAGATCAACTAGTCTTCACTGAAAAGACTCTTTTCTATGAAAAGAACGTCATTCTCTGAGGCGATATTCAACGAGAAGATCAACTGATCTTCAGCGAGAAAACCAACTGGTTTTCTACAGGAAGACCATGTCCATCCTTTCTGAAAGAAAGAGGGCTTTTCTAGAGACTTTCTGAAAGAAAGGGGGTCTTCCATCCACGCTTTTTGAAAGAAGGGGGCTCCTGTAGACCCTTTCTGAAATAATAAGAATACCACTGCTCTTCAGCGAAAAGAGCAACTGGTCTCCTACAGGAAGACCACAGCTAATGAGCGAGAAGACCAAATATGAGTTTACAAGCTGCTCTTCTATGAGAGGACCAACTGCTCTTCTATGAGAAAACCACCTGCTCTTATTTGAGAAGACCAAATTTCCTTCTATAAGATGACAAACTGATCTTCTATAAGAAGGCCTACTGTTGTTCTCTAAGAAGGCCAACCATTCTATGAGAAGGACAACTGCTCTTCTATAGAAAGACCAACTGATCTTTTATGAGATAACCAACTGCTCTTCTGGCCTTCTGTGAGAAAGTCTAGTGAGAACGAGAAGATCAACTGATCTTCAGCGAGATGATCAACTGATCTTCAATGATCTTAGGATCTAGGGCCACACGTTTTACCCTCCGAATATCTTTGCTGGGATTTTGCTCAATTGTGGCAACTGTTCGACCACACTGTTACTTGATGCCCGTTATTGGCTACATTCAGGAGAGAGAGAGAGTGTTAACTAGAAATGAGGTTTACAAACGTAACAAAATCGTATCCTAGTAAACAAACAAACAAAAATGCGGCAGCAAACAGCTTTTGCTACAACAAAAAAACAAACGCCATTAACAACAGAAAACGCCAGAAAATAGCGCGTGAATTACAATGCATCCAATCATGGTGTAACATGAAAATGCATTAACGCCAAAAATTGTTGCTCATAAATATTGTTCAGCAGCCTAGACTTGGAACAGAAAAAAACAAAACAAATACCGCAAAACAGCGAAAAGCACAAAAAGAGGACCATGGTCACTACAATTGAAGAAAGAAAAAATGTAGCTGGAAGGCTCATACAGATTTTTTTTGCTCGATGTTAAATAATGAAAGTAGCCTTGTCTAAGGTATGCCAAAGGAGTTTGAAACGCATGTTGTTAACACCATAAACACAACGACGAACGGTAGATAGAGTGTACATTTTTGGAGCATTATTGTGAGGGATTAGACGAGCAGAGAAAGAAGAAGAAAACATAATAAACAACGTTTTACATTAGTCCAAGATGGACTGCCGTTTATCTTAAAGTCTTAAAGCTTTCCTCCTAACAGCCGCCCTTGCTAGACTTCCTTGCCAATTTTACGCAGATGGCCATTTTAAGTGACTGACATTTTTTGGTCGTTTTAGCTGTCTAACACTGTAGCCTTTAAGCCTTAACGAGCTGATAGATGACAGTAAAAAGACACAAATTTTCCCTGTTTAACTTCCATAGGCATTATTTCGTTTCTTTTTTTTGGGCGCAAATGCTTAAATAAATCGATACATATTGTGAAGCGGGAATGCAGTTTTTCACTTTGGTTTTGGCTAACTTGACACTTAAATGATTTTCATATTTAATGATCCATAGAAGCTGTTAAGTATTCAAGCAAAATGGGGTGACACTAATAATACCATTTTATTGGGAGGGGTGTTTTGTTAAGAGAAGACCTTAAAATCTTCCAAGAGGAGTCCTCATGAGAACTTCTCATGGTATTTTAAGGAAGGCATTATGGTCTTCGATAACTTCTACAATAGACTCCATGTTATTTATTTATATATGTATATATGAATACCCTAATCACAAGTATAAAGGGGGGAGTGAAACCATGGCTGCAGATTTCTTAGGCTTATACCCCATTTTATTTTATAAGGTCGGGTTTCCATTTTTATATTCTCCCGTTTTGATCGTCTTTCACTAAACCAAATAAATCAAATAGAACAGATAAAACTAAAACTATTCTCCTGGAAAATGAACTAATACCATCTTATATTACCTCATAGCTTACGGCAAAGTGTTTTTTATTTATTGTATTCCAAACATCCGAACAAAATATTATTCTGTCAAAAAACAAAACTACAAACAAACATCTGAAATTCGATTGGAGGAAGAGTTGTAAAATTAAAAAAGAAGAAAGAAAAACGCCATAAACAAAACTGCATTGTAATATTTTCATGTTGCTGGAGGAAATTTTGCATGGCCAAGTGACAGTTTCGTTTAAATCAACTAAATGAGTCTCTCTGCAGCGCAAAAGGTAACCACAGCCACTGGCAAAGCAAACCCCAGCGATAACAATAACATCAATTTACACTGAAATTCCCCTGGTCTGCTTGCCGCATGATGGTTGGTTGTAAATGAAAGAAGATGCGCATGCGTGAAATGTCACTTTTCATTAGAGCTTACAGGCATAGTATCAACCATAGGTAGCTGTTATGTGTTCAAGATGCCAGCCACCATATACAGATATAGCCAAGCTATATTCAAGATCAAGCTTAATGCTTACCCCAACTTAAGGAGTATTTCATTTTACAAAACAACACAAAAATGAGCATCATTGTAAAGTTCTGGATCTCCTCAAGTAAGTATCCACACACACACACACACACTTCTTGACCATTATGATTTACTTTAAGAGGGTTTTACCTTGTATTGCGCTTTGGCGGTCATTGGATTGAAGTTCTTTCTGTGGCATTGTGGTGTGAGGATTGAGTGTTGCTCACTCAGTCCTGGCACCTGCTTTTAAACATAAATAATAACAATGAGACCAACAGCCACCAAACAGTGATGGTTTTTCCAAAAGCCACTTACTCATCAATGCCAGTAGTGAAGATGATGACAACAACGTTGTTGCCTGCCTGCCTGTTCGCTGCCAACAGTGGATGCTGAACGATAACATCCAACAATGAAATTGTTAATGACAAGCTTTGGACTGACTCGTGTGTTCGGTTGGCGAACAAACAAACAAAAATTTGGTATCAAGAAAAAATGAGATGTCACCAGAGCTGTCATCAGTTCTTGGATTTTGGTTTGTAGACGAGGCTGGTATTGTAAGTAGGGGACGGAGAACTATGAATAATCATGTCTACAATAGCACTTTTTCAGGGTAGAGGATGGGGTCTTACCATAAAAGAATGGGAGCTCTTCTCATAGAAGAGTAGGGACAATTCTCATAAGAGAGCAGAAGCTCTTCTTAAAGACGAGCATAAACTCTTTATAGAAAAGAAGACAGTCTCCTCTACTCACAAAAGATTAGAATCTCTTCTCATAGAAGAGCGACCCTTGTCCACATTATAAAAGGAGCTTTTCTCACAGAGGAGCAGATGCTCTTCTCACTGAAGAATATAAGCTAATCACATAGGAGAGCAAAATCGCATTACATAGAAGAGCAGAAGCTCGTTTCATAGAGAAGCAGAAGCTCTTCTTATGGGAGGGGAGAAAATTTGCTTATGGTAGAGTACAATATCTTTTAATAGAAAAGAAAACAATCTTTTCACAGTACCGCAGAAAATTGTCTTATAAAGGAGCAGAAATTATATTGAGACCAGATTTCATCCATTTCGGTAGGAATTTGTGGCTAAAATCGGGAGGTACAGTCCCATGGTGTTGTATATCAAAACGTGGGATTATACTGACAATTTTGTGCAGGAACATTTTACAGCCCTAACCGAGACTGAATTTTAGCCATTTCTACTGTGGATAAACCCCTAAAAATTCCCAAAATCGAGGGGTACAGGGCACAGATCCATGGGGGGCTATATTAAAACGATGACCTTCAGTGATAACTTTCTGGAGAAAAGTTTAAAGATTAGAAAGATTTAATGCCAAATTACAGCCATTTCTATGCGATAATTAGGCTAGAACCTTTAATAAAACGATAATCGGCAAACCTTTAAATGTCAACTATTTCGGCGTGATAATGAGGCTAACACCTTAAATATACCGAAAATCGGAAAGTACCGTTCTGTGGGAGCTATGTCAAAACCTGGACCCGTGTTGAAAAATTTCTGGGGAAATGTTTTGTAACCTCAAAGAAGACCGAATACCAATTTTCATCCATTCAGGTTGGATAATGAGGACAAGAACCTTAAAAATGCCGAAAAGCGGGAGGTACGTTCTGTGGGGGCTATATAAAAACGTGGACTGTCAAATTTCTGAGGAAAAGTTGTCGCGGCGAAACCCAAATACCAAATTTCAGCCTTTTTGGTGAGAGGATGTACTGTTCTTTTGAGGAAAAGTTTCGTTCCTCACACATTTGCAGCCATTTCGGTGAGATAAAGAGAATAATCTTTTAAAATACCAAAAAAATCGGGATGTACCGTTCTATGGGGCTTTATCAAGGGTGGACTCGCACTTACAAATTTCTGGTGAGAGAGTTTTGTGGTACCAGCGAGGGTTAAATACCAAATTTCAGTCATTACGATGGGATAATTAAGCAAACACTTTACAAATACCAATAATCGGGGTAAGGGTATATCCCGATTATTGGTATTTGATGGTGAGCTTTATCAGAATATGGACCTGCGCGACAACTTTTTGTGAAACAGTTTTGTAGTCCCAACGAAGGTCAATTTCCAATTTTGAGCGATTTCTTGGAGATAATGAGACTAAAACCTTAAAAAAAGTGGGAAATCGTAAGATAGTGTTGTATGGGGGCCTACATCAAAACGTGGCACAGTGCAAAATATGAGCACTTTAGCGGAACTTTACTAATAACTTTGAAAGGAAAAGGTGCAGATTCCTAAAATTTTGCACAAATGTTTATTATATTAGTGCACAGTGTGGGGCTCAAATTGGGCCACATAGACCCGCGGTTTCCTGTAGCGCTCATGTAACGGTGGCTGCCGTTTTTACGTTTTACATTAATTTTTCAATCGATTTTGATGCAAATTGGTATATTGAGTTTTCAGCGGATAGAAAACTTCTGTACAAAATATTTTCAATATAGGTTCGCGTTTTGGAATAGCCCCCACATGCCGGGTTCCCTCATATTGGGTATTTTAAAGGTTAAAGACAAAAATTGCAGCCAATTTTGATGCAAATGTAAATTTTAAGATGTTAGGGAATAAAAAAACCTCCTCAAACAAAAGCTGTCAACATAGGTCCACTTCTGGGTGAAGCCCCACAACCCTACACATCTATTAAGGAGTAAAATGTCAATATTTTGTGTTTTCATGTGTATCTATAATGTTTATTGGTCCATTCAGCAGGTCTGTACCATTAATTTTGTTAATAATGCCTTTCAGATCAAGTTCAGGTCTGCACTGCATTACAATTATTAACGTATTTTGGTATTTGCACCGCAGCATCTAAAAATGTTGCACTATATGTAAATCACCAACCTTTAGAGGTCAAAACTATGAACAATTGCGAGAGGTTTCTTAATTTTACAGAATTTATCATTGTTAGAATTAGTGAGTCCATTTCTTCAAAACACAGACAACAATGGCGTTCATTGTCGCATTTGCCTTCCACTTTTGGAAAATGCAACTGAATGAAATTCCCGAAGTATTTTTAGAAAATCTTGAATATCTCCAAAGACCGCGCGATACCGCAGCAGTTTTATAGCTTTGAGAACAGAGGAGAATCCAATCTTTCAGATTATATATATCTTTACACGTGAATGTACGTAACTCAATTTTGAAATGTCCACGGAAAATAAAAAATTATAATTTTGAAAACTTCAAAAAATCACTTCTTTCCGACTAAAATTGCAGGATTTTTTGCATTTTTTAAAGTGTAAAATATCATAATTGTTTTGTAAAATATTAAGAAAAATAAATCATGGCATACTGACTTACCATTTGTCCGCGCCACTTCATGTTTTTAATGAATCAAAAATACATTTCTTACAAAAAAAAAAAATATTAAACAAATGTGCAACTTTAAGTGCATTTTTAAGTCGTTTCGTGGAATAAATCGGCAAACTGAGTATGGACCATTTGCAGTGGAGTACTTAGCTAACGAATTCAATAAAAGTTCAATTAATTTCATGTACTTTGAAAATCCCTTAAAGTTCCACTAAACTTCCCAAATTTCGCACTGTGCGTGGGCTTGGACCGAAAAATTTCTGGGTAGGAATTTTGTAGCACCAGTGAGAATAAGATACCCATTGCAGGCATTTCGATAAGATAATGAGGCTAAAACGTTTAAAATACCAAAAATCGGAAGTTAACGTACTATGGGGGCTGTATCAAAATCAAAGTTCAGCCATTTCGATGGTATGGGGTGCAAGCGTGTTTCAATGGTATGCACACTAGGGTTATAGCTTTTTTACTACCTCGTATCCCTGTATCATATTTTGATGAATTTTTACCTAAGATTGGATAAAACCTTAATTAAAAGGTGATTCGATTAAAAAAAACTCACGCAGAGAGTCATTTGAACATTTTTCTATACGAGCTTTTTTGACAAATTTTTAAA
Organism: Musca autumnalis; assembly: GCF_047663935.1. Taxonomy (NCBI): domain Eukaryota; kingdom Metazoa; phylum Arthropoda; class Insecta; order Diptera; family Muscidae; genus Musca; species Musca autumnalis. The sequence goes on along the minus strand of NW_027411866.1, from coordinate 124,403,189 downwards.
GTCATTATAAGCAAATATGTTACTGAAAAAAAGCTTTGGAGCCACACGACATAACCAATATGGCATAATCTTCTGTTTCTCATTAAATTTATTATCATTACATATATACCATTTTATACCATACTAGCGGACCCGGCGAACTTCGTCTCGCTATTAAGGAATAAAAGTTCATACAAAAACTCAAATTTCGATTTTTCCAATTTTCCGACTTTTCCAGAGAGATTTTCCAAAATTTTCTTCCGTAAAGACCTTCTCCTCGAAAATACGAATAACTGACAAAAAATTTTACAGAAATCGGCCTAGCCGTTCTCATTTTATGAATTACTATACATTTTTTACACCATTTTTATATATATATAGATATAATTTTATTTCATATATCATATCAATTAAAAATGGTTTGTGTGAACCTTTTTCAATATTTAAATTCAATATAATTTACTATAATCAATAATAGGCAAAAAGTCAATCATTAGTGCAACAGGAAATAATTTTTTCATTTTTTTTTCATTTCATAGTATTTTTTCAAAAAAAGTTTTTTTAAATGGCTCGGGCGTGACATTTTTTAATATTTCAATAGAATAAACGTTATTTAATCATTAATAGGCTGTGGTTGAAAATCCTATTTTAAAGTTCATTCATTCTTGCTGCAGGAAATCATTTTTGGGAAAAAAAGTCAAAAAGTCATAACCCTAATAAACACCCGCCTTGGACGCTATTCCCAGTTCAGAAAACATATAATAATAATATAAACGGTAACGGTAAAATAGTCCTCAGTGTAATGTTGGTGAAATTTCCTGAGTATTTTAAGCCGTGAAAAACTTCTCTATAAGTGGTGTCATATGACACGCCGTTAGGACTCGGCAATAAAATAAATTGAAATGAAATTGAATTGAATTGTGGAACAATTATATTATTTCGGTGGAATATTGTGGCCATTTTCATACCAAACACTTCTATACCAAAATATAGCGAAATGTGTCTTGATTTCAACAGACGGACGGACGTGACTATTTCGACTTTAGAATTTTATGCTGATCAAGAATATATGTGTATACTTTATACCCCCATACCAAGTGCGGATATTATTCGAATGTCCGGCACAACTTTCGAAAACGATATCACTGTCGAAGGATTGACAAATGTTTTTCGGGTGTACACAAGCACGTTGTTCTTTTGTTCGTCAAAAGTTTAAAAACGATATCATTTTCGAACATTTTGCGAATGTTTTTTCTTCTCAAGAAAAATTGTTTCGAGAAACATTTTTTACTTCGGAAATTTTTTACGTTTTAAAAAATAATTTTATGTAGTTCGTGAAAAATTCCCATTTGCTTTTTTCAAATATTTTCGATATAAACGCTTCTTATAATATTAACAAGAAGCGATGATAAACACAACATATAGCTTGGTTTCAAATACAAGACAACAATGTTTATAAACTTTTACACGCATTGAATCGCAAACATTACAAAGAAGAAAAGGTACATAACAGAAAAATCAAGAGCCGTCAGATAAAGTTAAACATGTCATAATATCGAAACTCCGCCAAAAATGGTTTTTCGGCACTATCGTTAAAACTATCATCTTTCATTCGCTAATAATATTATTAACGGCATTCGAATTCGAAGGTTTTCCTGCCACAAACTGAGCGACGAATGAATCGTTTTTAATTCGTTCTCGAGTGTCGTTTTCGAACAAAATATCCGTAAAACTATCGAAAAACATTCGAAAACGGATCGTTTGCGATAGCAATGGTATGGGGGGGGGGGGGGTCTTCGACGAATGTTTCTATGTGTTATAAACGGAAGGATAAAATCAATTATATCCTCCATATTATGGTGGAGGAAGTAAAAGGCAAAAGGTCTTTTCAGATCGTCTTCTGGTAAAATATTAGATTTTTTGCCTTCTAACATAAAAGAGGTGATTTAAAGGAGAACTAAATTTATATTTCTCTTAATAAGAGAAAAATGTTTCACTCAAGGTGAGGTAAATGTATTCTTGAAAGAGAGAAATATGTATTCTCATAATAGAACAGAACATCGCTAATACATACTAGACGCTGTTCCCACTGGGGGCAGAATCTCTACTTATAAAGAAACAGAATATTTTTCCTAGAGGTAGAAATAAAGTTCCTCTCACTTTTCTTTAAAAACTAAACATTTCAAAGAAAAAACCAAACAAAACATGTCAAAAGGAAAAAATAACGAAAATTACATACTCCATGGTTTTCTCATAGCTAGAATAACACAAATTCTTCTCATACAAGATCGGAAGTACTTCTCATGAACGAACGTACGTTCCTCTCATAGAAGAACGAAATCTCTGTCATAGAAAAACAAATGAGCAGAAGATCTTCTCCTTTTTCTTAGAAGAGTGGATAGTGGCTTGATGGAAGTGCGTAAGGTTGCCCACAGGATATCTGACGGTTTTCATATGGAGATGATTCATCTTAAAGAGGAGCATAATATCCCAAATATTGGGGGTTGAAAATCCTCTTTTAGTTCCGAAAGCTATATACCAAAAATTCCTCCTACCATTTAATCCTCCTTCTTATCACACGTACAAAAAGCTTCCACCAAAATCCATTGCTGATGATGTCTTCTTTTGGTCATCATATTGTCAAAGTCTTTGACATTGTCGCCATTGACTTCTTCTGATGGCCATCAGCAAATTTAGTTGGACAAACTTCAGGCGCGTTTGCTTCTATATCCAGTGTTGATCGCTCTTGTCGCTCTACGCAAGATTCCGCATAAATCATACTGGCTGCGGCGCGGCTACAACAGTTGGCTATTTAAGGCTACGTGAAAATTAGATTAGTCTCTGTAATTAGTTAATAACATGGCAGGTATGTCTAAATTGTGTTTAGTGGCATCCAACAACTTCCACAACCATCGAAATGACATTGCACACAGCTCAGTTTTGATGATGACAGTTGCAGAAAATCGTTGTCTTTGAAGAAGAATAGTAGATGGACCCTGAAGCTCAACATAAAACCGACCACAGACGGACGGACGAATTGGTAACAACTTTCAAAGGCAGAAATCGTTTTGTATTTAACTGCAGCAGCATCTGCGAACGACAACCAAACAAGTGTTGTGTTCTACATGATTTGATTGATGGTTTTTTGATGGTTTCTATGCCCATAGGCATAGCGAAACAACAACAACGACAACATTTGTATGATGTTTTCTTAGCTCATATTTAAAGTGACCAAAAACAAAGAGGGGCTGGATGCTGGGCAATATACGTGAAATATGGTTGGTTTCATTATTTAGCATAATCCCTGGACCAACGATGTGATCAAGCAAGTGGCATGGTTTTGCTTTAAAAAGAAAACTGAAATAAAAATTTGCAATGCATAATTTTAATTGATTTGGAATTTTAACACGTGATAAATTTTAATGACTGGTACACCGTATGGAAATGCGTACATTATTTTAAACATTTATGCTTGCAAAAACTATCTGCCGCCAAGTCCAGCCAAACAACAAGCCATTTAACCAACTGAACAGGCATGCACCGAACCAGTCGTCGTGTCAACCACTGTCAATTTTGGATGATGTACGATTAAATGGCTCATAAATTTAATCGATAATAGTTACACAAACGAACGGACAGCGATTAGATATCAACGTTTAAATGATCATCACATCAACATGGTGTTTGACAAAACAGCTGCAGCGGCAGCAGCGGCGGAAGAAGAAAAAGAAGTCTTAAAGCGTAATTTAATCGTTGACAGAAATTGTATGTTGTTGTCATTGTCACCAGTCAGTCGTCAGCTATCAAAGCCAGTAGTAGTAGATCAATATGAAATGATAAGCATTAATGGTGTAATTATTTCAAACTGATTGGGTTTGATGAGGTACCACAACATATACATAGGAACAGAGTTCTGAGCAATGAATTGTTGGAAGAAAAATATTCTGGCCCTTTGGTATTTTTCAAAGGATGACTAGGCAAGTGAGACAGAGAATGCCCAGAATGCCCGGGCATTCCAACAAGGACCAGATACCAAATTTCCGCTATTTTCTTTGGAGACTGTGTCCAAAACCTTAAATATTCGTAAATTTGGGCTGTACCATTCTATGGGGGACGTTCGTGGACCTGTACCTACATGTCTGAATACAAATGGTTTTTAACCACAACGAAGACCAAGTACATTCAAATTTCAGCTATTTCAGTTGTCAGGAGTTATCGTTCTATCACAACGTGGATCTGCACCAACCATTCTCTTGGGGAATATTTTAATCCTTCAAAACGGAGTAGCTACCAAATGTCAGACATTTCAGTGTTATACCCACATCGAATACCACGTACAAAATTCAGTTATTGCAATCGGATTATGCGAGTAATTCCTTAAATATATCGAAAATCGGGCGGTACCATTATATGGGCCTGTATAAAAACGTTGACCTGCACTGAGCTGGGGAGGGTTTTGTAGCCTCAGAGAAGATCAAATGTCAAATTTCAGTCATTTCGATTGGATAAACTGAAAATCGAGCGGTATCGTTCTATGGGCCGTATATCAAAACGTCGACCTGTACCAACTAAGACTTAATACCAAATTTCAGCTATTTCGGTTGAATACTGTGCCTTAAACGTTAAAATTTCCCAAAATCGGGAGGTAACTTTCTATGGGAGCTATATTATAGTATTCAGCTAAAGCGGTAAGTCCTTGAAAACATCGAACTTTGAGGGGTATCGTTCTATGGGGGCTATATTAAAACATAAGACAACCTGAGTATCGGGAGGTACCGTTCTAACACAACGTGGACCTGCACCAACCATTCTCTGCGTAAATATTTTAATCCCTCCACGGAAGATTAAAAACCAAATTTCAGCTATTTCGGTAAGAAAATGTGGCTTAAACGTTGAAAATTCCTAAAATCGAGAGGTACCGTTCTTTGGAAGCTACATCAAAACGTTGACCTTCACCGACAAATTACCGACATTCTGATAGATTAATTAATGAGGCTACACACTGAAAAATACCGGGAGGTACCGTTCTATGGGGGCTATATCTAAAGTAGACGGAAGACCTATAAAAGTCTTCTCATGTAGACACAAGACCTCTTAAGGTCTTTCCTTACATTTTAGGGTCACTTAAGTAGACGGAAGACCTTTTTGAAATTTTCTAGGAGACAGAAAACCTTTTAGGGTAATCTCAAAAACCTTGTAAGGTCTTCTCTAGTAGATGGAAGACATTTTTTAAGGTCTTTTTTAGTACACAGAACACCTTTTTTATGTCTTTCCTGGTAGACAGAACACCTTTAAAGGTCTTTTCTAGTAAACAGAAGACATTTTAAGGTGTTTTCTGGTAGACGGAAGAACTTTTATAATATTCTCTAGTACAAAGGAGACATTCAAAGTCTTTTCTAGTAACACAAGACCTTTTAAGGTCTTCCCTAGAAGACAGAAGACATTTTAGGGAGTTCTCTAGTAGACAGAATATTTTTTGGGGTCTTCTATAATAGACATAAGACAATTTAAGGTATTCGCTAGTAGACATAAGCCCTTTTAATGAATTCTCTAGTAGACATATGACCTTTTAAGGTATTCTTCCATATACAGCAGAAATTTTCTTCTCTAGTAGATAAAAAATATTTTAAGGTCTTCTATAGTAGACAAAATAACTTTTAGGGTATTTTTTAGTAGACAGAAGAATTTTAAGGTCTTCTTTTGTTGACAACAGGCTTTTTAAGGTCTTCTTTAGAAAACAGAAGACCTTTTAGGGTATTTTCTAGTAGACAGAAGACCGTTTAAAGTCTTCTATAGTAGACAGAATACCTTCTAAGGTTTTCTATAGTAGACAAAACAAATTTTAGGGTATTTTCTAGTAGACAGGAGACATTTTAAGGACTTCTCTATTAGACAGAAGAACCTATCAGGTCTTCTATACTAGACAATGCACCTTTTAAGGTCTTATACAGGTTGTAACCGTGGTGCAATGGCATGCATAACCGCCGTGCATGCTGAATGCCCGAGTTCGATTCCCAGGAAAGTTGGTGACATATAAAACTTCTCTAAAGTGTTGTCTTAAGACAGGCCGTTCGGACTCGACGATAAACCATAGGTCTCATATCATTGAGCTAATATGAATCGGGATGCACTGTAATGGGAGAAGTGCCCCTGCCCCTTCTGGGGTGTTTCTGGAACAACCATCTGGAAGACCATTCTCTAGTAGACAGAAGTCCTTTTAAGACCTACTGTAGTAGACAGTGGACCTGTATCCCAGCAAAAATTCGGATCCATTAGTCATTATTAGACAGCGGAATCCTATGCAAATGCATATATGGTTACGATGGTCGTAGAGCAAATATAATTAAACAGAAACTCGTTTTATCACAAACTAAAAGGAATTAGGCCCAGAATTTTTTGCATATCGTGCATATTTTGACATATTTTTACATATTTGAATAAAATGATCATATGCAAAACCATATGTAAAATATATACAAGGATTTGTGGTCTAAAAATCCCACCGAAATGGCTAAAACGCGGTATTAAGTCTTCGCTAGGGGTATGAAACTTTACAACTGAAATTTGTCCGCATGGGTCCACGTCTTCATATAGCCGCCATAGAACGGTACCTCCCTATTTCCGATATTTTGAATGTCGTGTCCGCAACATCACACTTAAATGGCTGATATTTTGTATAAAGTCTTCGTTGGGAGTATAAACCTTTTTACCTGAAATTTGTCAGTATAGGTCCACGTGTTCATATAGTACCCATAGAAATGTACCTCCCGATTTTCGGCATTTTGAAAGTTGTAGCCTCAATATCCCACCGAAATGACTGAAATTTGGTATTTAGTCTTCGTGGCGGATTACATATATTTAAGGCACCAAACTTCGATGAAATTTTAAATGTTTTGTCTAGAAATAAATTTCCCAACTTATATTGCGATTTGTTCAGATTTGGATATAGTTCCGATATACTCTTTCGATTTCATGTATGTGATGCACCGAACTCGCGATGCACGCCCCATTTCGATGAAATTTTGGATGTATAACGGAAGTCCGTCTAGAAATAATTTTTCAAAATTATATTGAAATCGGTCATGATTTGGATATGTCACTCATATATATTTTCGTCCGATTTGAGCCATTGCACAGTGGTTCCGCCCGTGGACAAAAATCGAAAAAGTGATGGCGACAAATTTTATTGCGATTAAAATAAATATTCTCTAAACATGTCAAATTTTTAACATCCAGCCTTATTTTTGTAAATTAACAGCGGTTATATGCCAAGTTAAGTTGAAGAAGTTGTGATTTGTATGTGAGCCCTTAAAAACGAAAAATACATCCGCAAAGCATTCGTAGGTTATGAGTAAAATTATAAAAAATTGGAGAGGAAAATGAAACTTATAGGCGATGGCATTGGCAATATTTTTACGAAAAAACAAATTCATAATTCGTTTTCTAACTTCATTAAAAATAAATTCTTAATAAATGACTTTTTCTGCTATTTTTAATATAATTACTATTAATTTAGGTTGAGTTTTACTAATGTTGTGAGCATTTGTGAGTTTCGAAATTTTTTTTTGGAATGCAGGGAAAAGTCTCTTTTTTACGACTAAAAAAAGTCCAGCTGCCCCCATCTGCCACCCGCTATGTTAAACCTCTTATACCACACCAAAATCGTCAAAATTCCGAAAATCGGGAGGCAAGTTTATATGGGAGCTATTCTTAAACTTGGACCTATACTGAACATTTTTTGCAAGGAGGTATTTTGTTCACTCAGAACTCAAAATGCAAAGTTACATCCAAATCGGTTGGAAAATGTGGGTAAAATCGTCAAAATTCCGAAAATCGGGAGGTACGTTTATATGGGGGCTATACCTAAACGTAGACCGATATTGACCATTTTTTGCATAGAGGTATTTGGTTCACTCATAACTCAAAATGCCAAATTACAGCCAGGGTTGTAGTTTATTCAATCAGAACCCAAAATGCAAAATAACATCCAAATCGGTTGGTTAATTTGGCCAAAATCGTCAAAATACCACAAATCGGGCGGTAACTTTCTATGGGAGCTATACCGAAATGTGGACCTACATCCACTAAAAATGGTTTTCTATCTTTTTGGCTTGTTGTAAACCTATGTTTAAAGTTTGGAGGCGGTAGCTGTATTAGAACTATTTTTGGCACTCTTTTCCATACAAGTGGGACCACTGTGCATTGGTTGTTTTGTTGCATCCATTGCCACCGTACAATTATGATCAGATTTGGAAATGTGACACAATGTGGGGTGGGAATAAATTTACCTAATTATATTGAAATCGGTCGAGATTTAAGGATATATTTTCGACCGATTTCATGTAATTGATACATCAAATACGCTATGTCCAATTCGACGAAATTTGAAATGTATGACGGAATAACAAAAAACAAAAACATTGTTCCACAACATCCCATACGGGACAAGGGAGACTTCTCTCATATCAATGAGTGCACCTCGATTCATATTTAGCTCAATGATATGGGACCTACTGTTTATCGCCGAGTCCGAACGGCGTGTCTTAAGACACCACTTGTGGAGAAGTTTTTCAAGGCTGAAATACTCAGGAAATGTCGCCAACATTACTGAGGGGTATTTTGCCACCGTTGAAAAATGTTTGATGTTGACTGGTCGGGGAATCGAACCACCGACCTTCTGCGTGCAAGGCGGGCGTGCATACCATTGCACCACGGTGGCACCCGAATATGTTCTAGAAATAAGTTTGCCAACTTATTGTGAAATCGGTCGAAGTATCTCGCATATACATTTTCGGTCGATTTCATATATTTGACGCCCCAAACAAACAATGTGTCCAATTTTGGAGAAAGGGATGGAATTTGGTCTAGAAAAAACTTCGCCAAATTATATTGAAATCATGGTGGTGTAGAGTATCATATAGTCAGCTCCGCCCGACTTTGATCCTTTCCTTGCTGGTTTATTCGATGTATTTTGCTACCGACTTGCCTTTTATTTGATGTTATGCGTTCTCGCTGTAAACTAGTTCTTTTGAAACTAACTTTCACTTAGAACCGGGTATCTTTAAAACCCTATGACTTGTGGATTTAAAAAAAATCGTTAAACATTGAGAATAGTGAAAGTACATTTATCACAGAACCCTAAACGCTTTTACTATACAACCCGCAAAATGCAACAAATGCAAATTCAACTCCATCCTCTATGACAAAACAGAAAACTTTACTTGGTAGCACCTCAAATTAGTGGAAAAAAGCACAAACAACAATAATAATAACACACAACAAAAGAAAGTAAGAAACGCAGGTGGTTTAGAAGAAAATTTGTGGCATTAAATAGACACGTACACCCATATTCAGAAACACACACACACACCTGTATTTCTTTTTTTATGTGTGCCATGAACGTACCGAGTTGTTGTGATTGCTGTAGAATGACTGATCAACAACAGATTTGATGTGATTTCCTGACACAACTATACCGGATTTGATATCATTCCTCAGACAACAACAAAACAAGACTGGACATTGTAACTGTTTCGTTCATTTGCTATTGCCGTTTTCTTGTTGTCCAGCTTGTCTGCAAGTGAAAAGACACTTGCGTTAGCCGGGCGCTATGAAGAATGTTTTCCAGGCACTTGGCACAAAGCCATGCCAAACAACCGACCAACCAACCGACCATCCTGGAACTCAAGTAACATTTGTTGTAACGTTAAGTGTAACGAATGGCAAATAATGTTTTAGTTTTGACCGAGAACAACAACAGCAACAAAATAGCTAAAACACCATCAACAATCACCGAACGCAACTCAAGAAAAAGAAGAAGAAGAAAAAAACTAAAACACTACAATGCACTAAATTAGATAAAAATACAAATTACAAGCGGTTTTGCTTAAAGCGTATTATTTTAAAACAAAATTTACAAAAAAATAGTAGAAGAAGAAAAAAAACGCCTAGGAATCTGCAAGCAGGCCTCAGCCCACTCTTTGAGCCAGCAGTAACTCCTTCAACAAACGGCCGCATAGCCAGCAAACAGCTTCCACTTCACATATCCGCAGCATGTGTACGACACAAAAAAAACCTACGTAGTCTGTAGTTGGAGGGACAACAACAAATCTCTCTTTGGATGGACGGACCCACGGTCCAATGGAAGGAGTTTAGATCACTTGTAGATCTTGGTACATTGATTTAAATACGAAATCATAGCTAAGAGCAATGATGACGAAGACGACGAAAATAATGCTGGTTGGTGGATTGCACAGCCCATGCCAGCGCGCTATTGTTGACGGGTAGTGGTGGTGGTGAACATGCGCTGCGCGGCATGAAAAAAGAGGGCGAATAACTACAAAAAGTTGCGTTGTAATAATAATGATAATAATAATGCGTACAAGATTAAAAAATCTGATTATGCTCTGGGGAACACACATTCACCGCCATTCACCTACAAAGCACGCAAAAATACACACATACACTAAAGTTTAGCAATCGCCTATGCCTGTTTATTGTAGGAAAAAATACGTATGTTTTAGGACACAAAAACTCTACAACACATCGATCACAAAGGGGCATGTACTGGCGGCACTCATGCAGCGAATTAAGGCCAGGGATGGAAATTTGGAATTTTTCCATATAAAAAGTAAGGCTTTAAAAGTCGGGACCATAATCTAGGAGTTTTAGAATATTTTTGGAGACGAAAACTTACACTTGCGCTTATTATGAAAATTTTGAAATTTTAGAAATGTTGAAGACTTAGGACACATAATTTAAGTTTGCTACTCTACGTAAAGCATCTAGGAGTTCATTTAACAAAGCCAGTAAGACAAAACTCAGTATTAATTGAAATGTTCGTTAGTTACATTTCAATAAGTACTTGATTCAAATCAAGGAAGCTAAGCGAACATCTTGGTTCAGTTCTAGCGGGTCTCTAGCGAAGCGGCGAGGTTTCACAAGATATTATCTAAGAATCCCAAATCCTTAGGTAGCATTAAGAGCGATGGTTGTATGGATCTTGATGATGACTAGCATACAGCAATCCAAAATCAATCCCGCACTGAAGTGGATGAATGGGTGATTGGTAGCCTCTCAAGATATCAATGGGCGATTAACAGCATTCAGCCTTACAACTTGCGGGAACCGAAATGTAGCGGAACCTATGTTAACAATTTTAAATGAGATGTTTACACTGCTTGCGTCTGCTTTTCTCGTACATACCTGGTCTATGGAAAGAGGTAAAGGTGGCCTTCCTCCGCAAAGCGGGGATACCTGGTCACACTCTTCCTAATGACGAATTAGTCTTTCTCACTTTATATTGAAGACATTAGAATGTGTGCCCCCGTGGTGCAATTGTATGCACACCCGCCTTGCATGCTGAAGGTCGTGGGTTCGATTCCTAGGCCATGCAACATCAAATTTTCAATGGTGGCAAAATACCCCTCAGTGATGTTGGCGACATTTCCTGAGTATTTCAGCCATGTAAAACTTCGCTACAAAGCAATATTATTAATCGGGGTGCACTCATTGATATGAGAGAAGTCTCCCTTGTCCCATCTGGGATGTTTGTGGAACAATTAGAATAGCTATTCTGATCAGTAAATTTCAGCACGCTTAATCAAGAGAAAGTCAATATAAACCACCTTAAATGAGGTGAAAAAATAAACTTTCCGTGTAGAAAACTGTTAGCAGAAGAACAACGCAGTGGGGAGTTCTCTCACTGCATTTCTGGCTTCTGATAATAAACAAAATTCTTATGTGTTTTGACCATTTAAAAACGAAGTTGGTGGCTCATTCTAATGATTTTGTAGTACCAGAGTTCCGATTAGCTTGATTTTACGCGGGATTGGGAGTACTCTACGAGTACGAATTTTACAAGAAGTTTACTCTACAGTCTGTTGTTTAATGTGGCAGCGCTCCCGATTGTTCCTTGTTGTCTTCCTATAGACGAGCAGAAGGTTTTTCTACAGAAGAGCAGAAGGCATTCTTATAGAAGAGTAGAAGGAGTATAGTAGAGCAGAAAGTCTTACTTCAGAAGAGCAGAAGGTCTTCCTATAGAAGAGCAGAAAGTCTTTCTATAGACGAGCAAAAGGTCTTCTTATAGACGACGAAAACTTTTTCTTATAGACGAGCAGGGGGTCTTCCTATAGAAGAGTAAAATATGTTCATATATTAGAGCAGAAGGCCTTCCCATAGAAAGAAGAGTGTCTTCCTATAGAAGAGAAGAGTGTCTTCCTATAGAAGAGAAGAGTGTCTTCCTATAGAAGGGCAGAGGACCTACCTATAGACGCTAAGAGTGAGATCGAATAAAAAATAAATTTATTTTTTACCGTTATGTGCGTTCTTGTGTTGCTGGGGACGTGTTTGTTTTTGTATAGTTTGCAGCTGTTGATTGAGAAATACCCACAAATACAAATAAAAAAAACGGTATTACAAAAACTAAAAGAGTGCTCGTCAAGAGTAGAATCTGGCTTATTCGATCGAGCTTATTTTACTCCCACTTGAAAACGAATGACAGGAGTACTCCCGTTCGTATTCGAGCGAACATTTGGCAACTCAGTGTAGTACGAAAAAGTGGTAAATTTTTACCATCCTTGTCGTCAGGAACCATTAACTTGCGAGCTATCCTTGATTGTACACGCAGAAAAATATAAGTTAGAAATATGTTTGAGTCCAAACAAATATTTGTTCGGGACAAACATAATTTGCTTGTGTCCAAACAAATATATGTTTGCAAAATAACATATCTCAATTTTATTTGTTTGGGTACCAATATTTTTTATGTTAGAACATATTTCTTATGGATAGAGGATTTTTGTCAAAGAGAGTAACAGCAGGGCTATCGCGGATGCGGAATGCTATTTTATAATAAATGGAGGTGTGTATGCAGTCAAACACGTGAATTTCGTGCTTTGTTGTTGTTAACCAACGTAGCAAGCGAAGGGGAAAAGAAAAAATTTGTTCTTTTTCTTCAGTTTTCTAAATACAATCGTTGAGTAAAGACAGCAAAGGGAGTGAATAGGTCAGTGTCACTAAGGAGAAGCTTTCAATGATGTTTCTATATATATTTTTTTCTTTTTATAAGTGTGACTTCTTGTAAATAATTTCATTCCGTTTTTCTTTTATTAACGTCTGTTATGTATTTCTTTGGAATTTTTATGTACCTATGTGTCTGTTGTTGCTTTTGTGTTTGGTATTTCAATAAACCACCACCATATATAAATGTGTGTACATATATGTTAAAGATAGCCACTGAGCGCTTACTGAAAGCAAGTGAACATACATTTCAATGTGTTTTACATTGAAATTTACTCTCCCTTGCTCTCAGTAAGCGCCCACTGGTGCATGTGTTTTTTTGTATTATATTGTATCTATATTATATCTAAAAAATATTTGTTTGCACATAAACATAAATTTGTTTGCACCAAAACAAATATTTGTTTGAGGACCCAAACATATGCTATGGTTGGGACTGATTGCAACCAAATATATGTTTGCTGCAAAATATGTTTGGGACATATGTTAGAGAGGCCTTGTTTCCTCCGTGTAGAGATGTGTTAAAAAAACATTCTATTAAGTGTTTTTTTGATGGAGTTTCCATTAAAAATTTACTAAATTTCCCATCCCTGCACTGATCTCATTTTACCTCCAGGTAATGTGAGATAGAGAGGGGAAACAAAGAAACATGTTGCTAGTATTTTACATTTTTATTTAATTCTTCATCTGAAACAATTTTCATTCTCTTCCTAAACTTTTAAAATTGATGCGAATCTCTTTAGGGGTTTCTTTTCAAATTATATCAACTTAACATTTTTCGAAAAGATGATATAATAATACTTTCAAAAGATCGCAACTAATATTGAATATTCATATGACATTATTACGAAGCTAAAGAAAACGCAGAACATGCAGAGGATAAAGTCATCGATTATACATTGATGTTATCTATTCTAAATTTCATTTTAATTATAACCCTCGAGAGCTTGTTATTGAAGACGATTATAGTTATGGATATATGAGAAATTATTTTAAATGACTAAAAGAGTTGAAACATTTTTTTAGACGCTCTACAACAGGGGAAAAATTAGAGAGACATCACTAAGTTTGCTTAATTATGGGTGATCGGGAAGGTATAATTATATTTTTATTAATACATTAAATCAAAGAGTGTCCACATTGCAACTTGACTGGACATAAACTAAATTTTTAAGGAAGCTATATGACGCATGAAAATAATAAGTAAAAAAGAATGGGTTATTACTCATTACTAAGTAATGAGCGTGTATGTTCGATTGCAAACCCGAGAGTTGTGAGTCCATTGCTCACTGTCGGCCCGCAATATTTTGTTTGTGTACATTTCGACTTCCAATGGCCATAGAATAATTAGATATTTAGTGCGTCACACACTGACCTGTTTTTTGGCTATTTGTTTTGTTTTTTTTTTTTGGTAGTAATTAATAAAATAAATAGTTTTGTCTTGTAAAATTTTGAAAAAAAAACCTATTGATTTTTAACCTACTGGTAATGCATGTGGCTCCAGTGCAGCAAAACTATAACATTTTGTGTTATTTCGAAATGTTGAAAAAATTAAACAAATATTATTATTTAGTAAAAATAATTATTATATAGATATTACGAAATTTCACTTCACTTCTTTTATGAAAACCAAAATAATAACCACTATTTCTTTGTTTCTTTCAGGTGAGTCTTACATGACGAAATTTAAGCTAAATCTAATTTGAGATTAAACAAGGTAATTAATTAAAACATGTAAAATAGCCGTAAAATTCCGTGGGCAAAAAGCACAATCATAATGAAATTGATAATAGCGCAAGAAAACTCTCGAACTGAGCAAACCGTCTAAAATTTTGCCCTCGTAATATTTTGTCCAAACTTCCTCCACTCACTTGGTTACCTCACCCACAGAAGTTCAACATTTTTCGCAACAATGATTCGCACGATAACTCTTGAAGGAAGTTACGAATTTGGTCCATACTGCAATATTTCTACCAGATATATGTAGATCAAGTTAGAACTTGCACTATATCGGCCCACTCCTTCGGTCGCAACTTCGGAAAATTACAGTTTAAACGTGCTCTCAAATAGTTTTGATTTTTTTGCAAGTGGTTGTTCTCAGGACCCCTACTACTCGGTACAAGGTTTTTTTCAGGGACAAGTTCATACTTCCTTGGAAAACGGCCCGCTGTAAAAAACCCCTACGGTCTTCATATAACTAGATACTGTGTCGGTCCAAACTTTGCATATCGTAATATTTCTACGAATCTTAAATAAAGTTCGAAGATTGTGCTTATCGGTCCATTCCTTCCGTCACCTAACCCACAAAATTTCTAAATGTTTTGCTAAAATGGTGTGCGCGATATATATTGTATGGGCTTAACTGACTTGGTCCAAACTTTATATCTCGTATTACATTTTCCAGCCTACGTTTATGTTCGCAAATGGGCGACATTTGTTCCCTCTTTAGGGTACCTTCCTCACAACATTTCAACATGTTTGTTTAAGTGCAATTTACGGTCTGTTCGAGGATCTTTTGGAAATTTTTACGAAAGTAACTCATGTTGCTCTAAATAATACAGTGCCCCACTGAAATAAATGGTGGGTGCGAATATGTCGATAGGAATAACTTCCAATATAAAATACATTCCCAAAATGGTACCACTGCTATCGAAAACGATATCGTTTTCGAATATTTCTCCATAGTTTTACGGGTATTTTGTTCGTAAACGACATACGAGAATGAATTGTAAACGATTCATTCGTCGCTCAGTTTGTGGCAGGAAAAATGAATGACGTTGTTTTTACGATAGTGACGAAAAAAATTATTGTGGAGTTTCTTGATGTTTCAGTTATGTACCTTATTCGTCTTTATTTCTTTGTGATGTTTGCTATTCGATATGTAACTGTTGATGAACACTGTTGTCTTGCATTTTGTAACCTACCCATATGTTGAGTTTATCAACACTTACTCGAAACAATTTTTGTTGTGAAGAAAAAACATTTGCCAAATGTTCGAAAATTATAACGTTTTCGAACTTTTGGCGAACAAAAGAAAAACAGTTGCCAAACCTTCGACCATAAATAATAGTCGTTTTCGAAACTTGTGGCGAACATTCGAAAAATATCAGCAACTTCTATGTGGTTCCTCCTCTGCAACACTTTTCATTTTAAATAATTTAATTCTGAAAACCCCCTGAATGGGGGAAAATTTTGGTTGTGTTGCCGGTATTCGATGAAAGTTACAATTCACACAGGCTGAGGGTATATGATATATCACCTTATATGTAGTCTATGGGGACTATATCAAAACGTGGACCTGCATCGACAATTTCCTGGGGAAAAGTTGTGTATACCCAGCGAAGATTTAATAAAAAATTTCAGCCATTTCTACTAAGTTGGTGTTGGCCAAAAAGTTTGTAACACATCGAAATAATGGTCGTAGACCTGTACTTACACTGTGTGTAATTTTTGAGTCATGTCTTATTAACCATATTCTGACTCCACAGTGTGATAGAACACCAAAAATGAGAAGACACGTGTCTCGCCGTTTTTCCCTATCTCATCAACTTTCGCGGTTATAGGCCTCCAAAGGTTTGAGGCTTTGATGTAGAAAGGGTCATTTAGTCAGGACTATATCTTCCAAACTGTTAGGAAATTTGAATTTATCTCGGAGGCAAAGTTGTAGCTCTTGTCTTAAAGATCAAAAATCGTGAACACATATAATCCATCAAACTTCAGCTGCAAGGTCAACCCCATCGCCATAGTCAAATTTCTTTTAAAATTTTTCTCAAGTTTTGTTATACAGCTATCAAACCGATCACATTTGAAGCAAACAGCCAACTATAAAAATGTACCTCAGATCTCAATAAACATCTTTCTAGAATATACGAACTCTGTAGAAACGGATCTTAATGGTCAAAATAGCAAAACAATTTCGATTTTTATCCTCTTTTCTCGGCTTCTGCTCCATAGATAATAAACCGTTCAAAATTCAGGAAAACAATCAACCACAATATTGTAGCAAAGGCATCAATAAACAACTTTCTGGAACATACGAAATATCTATGAACGGTTCTTAATGGTAAAAATAGCAAAAATCTTTTGAAAATATCCAATTTTTATACTTTTTTCTCCGACTCTGGTCCAAAGATACGCAACCGGCCAAAAATTAAGGATACAGTCAACTACAAAAATGTACCTTAGATTTCAACAAACAAGTTGCTAGAACAAATGAAGATTCTAGGAACGATTCTTTCCTGTTCAGGTCCGTAAATAACAAACCTTTAAAATTTCCTTGAGTTTTTAACAGTTTGTTATTTCCAAACCTGAGCAGGGGGAATGTTACAAAAAAAAAATTTAATTGTTCGTGAATTTCAGCCCTAAGAATCATTCCTAGAATCTTCATATGTTCTAAAAAGTTGTTTATTGAAATCTTAGGTACATTTTTGTGGTTGACGGTATCCTTAATTTTTGGGCAGTTGCGTATCTTTGGACCAGAGTCGGAGAAAAAAGTATAAAAATTGGATATTTTCAAAAGATTTTTGCTATTTTTACCATTAAGAACCGTTCACAGACATTTCGCATATTCCAGAATGTTGTTTATTGAAGCCTTTTCTACAATATTGTGGTTGATTGTTTTCTTGAATTTTGAACGGTTTAATATCTATGGAACAGAAGCCGAAAAAAGAGGATAAAAATAGCAATTGTTTTGCTATTTTGACCATTAAGACCTGTTCCTTCAGGGTTCGTATATTCTAGAAAGATGTTCTTTAAGACAAGAGCTACAACTTTGCCTCCGAGATAAATTCAAATTTCCTAACGGTTTGGAAGATATAGTCCTGACTAAATTACCCTTTCTACATCAAAGCCTCTAACTTTTGGAGGCCTATACCGCGAAAGTTGATGAGATAGAGAAAAACGGAGAGACACGTGTCTTCTCATTTTTGGTGTTCTATCACACTGCGGTATCAGAATATGTTAATAATTTTCGTGTTGCACAGTGTTATTATATATACCAAAATGCATGTCACGACGAGCTGAATCGATCTGGCTATGTGCGTTCGTGCTTCCCTCAGTCTGTCAATCTAAACTTTGTAATCACGCTACAGGTCGAAATTTTGAACGGATCGTCACGAAATTTTGTGTGTTGATGGGGGTCCCGGAGGGGAAGAAGTATATTGATTTTGGTGATGGTAGGAGAATATTTAGGGGTCGAAGTGGGGGAAAACTTAATTGTGGAAAAATTCAACGTTTTATTCCAAAGCGAATATCTCCGCTTCTATAAGGTGTATTATACCTACCAATGAAAGTTGAAAACATCACCTTTACAACGATGTAAAAAAGGTCGGCGTAGGTGGTCAAACAACGGAGATGTCGCATTAGTCGTTAATCCAACCCAATTTTTCATTTTTGGAATTTTAATTGTAATGACGAATATCGTAGCTTTCGTTAGGGAGCATCCAAAAGCAAAGACTGGCAATGAAAGTAGAATATCCCACCTTTAAAATTATACAAAGTAGTCGCAATTTCCGATAATGCATCACATTTGTCAATTTTTTTAATTGCGCTACAAGTCGCAAATTTCATCTGATCATCACGAAATTTTTGGGGTTAATGGAAGTCTCATAGAGGAAGAAAACTATTGATTTTGGTGATAGTCTCATAATATTCAAGGGTCGGAATGGGTAAGAACTAATGTAGAGAAAAATTGAACATGGTGTCCTTATGAAAAATATCTCGGCTTCTAGTAGGGGTATTCCGAAAGCAAAGTCTGTCAAGGGAAGACGAAAAGTTAAAATTTACGATGATGCAAAGTAGGTTGTCATGCCATTTTTGAATTGTATTGTAATGAGAATATCCCAGATTTGGTTGCACGCATTTAAACAAAAGTGACCTATAACAATCAAGACATTCGGGACAAATGTTGAGGTGTGGAAAAAAAACGTTCAGATATCCCGATTTCCAATTTGTGGAATTTTATTTCCAATGCGGATATATCGGCTTCTGCTGGACATATTCCAAGGGGAGAGCTTGAAAGTGAAACTAGACCATGTACCGGCGCCACTGCACATGAATTGTGAGCGCTCTCACCAGGGCTGCCAGATGATTTTTATGAAAAATAGTCAAACTGACGATAAATAAAATAAAAATAGTCAAATTCTATAAAATAATCGTCAAAAAATTTTTAACAATTAAAATACACAGATTTATCATTAATTAAAAGAAACATAAAATGAATATTAAAATTAATAAACATATTCTTACTTCAAGTCTGTAAATTGAAGCAATCTATATAAATCTCATAATAAATGTCATGTCATGTCAAACATTTCCAAAAATCTTAGGCCAGGTCCACACTAGAGTTAAAAAAAATTCATGAAATTATGCGTTTTTAGATCGAGTTCCATACTAAAATAATTTAAGGAAATTGCTGTAGTGGGTAGCTTGAATATAAACGTATAATTTCATGAAATTATTTCAATGAAATCACTCTAGCGTAGACCGGGACTTCGCTCACGAAATTTTGAATCCATTTTTTGCTTTTCTTTCATGGTCACGAAATGTGAAAATTCTTTCAAGACTTCGAAAAACGAATACAATTGCTTTCAAAATCAATTTTAAAAATTTCAGGACTTTCAAGAGTCCACTATTATTGAAATTTTGACAATTATTACCTTCACAAGTTTTCCAAAAAATTAAAAAATAATAAATTTTTTCAGGTTCTGGAGCGTAGCAATTATATATTTTGTTTGTTTCACTTGAATCCTGTTTTGTTTTTGTTAAAAATGTCTTAGTATATGCAAATAATATTTAATTAATGTCAAATCGAAAATTAATTATTAAAATCAACTGAGAATATTTGAACAGTTTTTTAGAAAAAACCACAAATCTTAATTTTTGGGTAAAAATAGTCATTTATCAATTTTTGACCAAAAAATCGTCAAATCTAACAGCCATGAGGCTCACGCATACAACACCGAGGGCGTTAATTTCGCTCTCTCCACAAACATCGTGTGCGTTAATGCATTGCTAAAATTATTAATCATTGAAACAAGCGACAGCACAACCCTCTTCATTGACTGCTGAGCGAAGACTGAAAGGTGGTTGTTCTGTTGTTACTCTCATCAAGGGCACGTTTGCTTAACTCAGGGATGCACAAAGAGAATCTGACACATTTTCTCTTAAATATTTCACACTGCATTTTTGTTGGCTTTTCTTAACTTTTTTATGTTTTAAAACTTTAATTGTATTCTAAAATAGGAAAAGTTGTATATTGTTTAAAAATATTTATAAAACAATGTGTATATTTTTGATTATACTTGTGTGAATTATTGCTGCGATTAAGAGTAATCGACGCTAGAGTACTGTTTTGTTCATCATTAGCTTAACTAGACCATCTGAGCTTTAGTACAATCTACTTGGTAATTAATTATTTTGGTTCAATTAGCCCTAAGTCCTTTAGTATAAAAGTATCTCCCTAATAGAAATGTTTACCAATGAAGAGCTTAAGCACTGGTGTAGGGTATCACATAGTCGGCCCCGTACCGACTATAGCCTTTGCTTACTTGTTTTTATCTATCCCAGTGGCACCAGATGAATATCAATAGCCGGCTTAGATAAAATATAACTACAGGACTGGTGATAGCTCTAAAAAATATTAATAAGTAATGTTAGATGATAGTCTCCCTGAAAACATTGTATGCTACTGCATAAAACGATAAGTTTAACATTCACGCATTCCAGTTTATCAAGATGGACCTACAACTTTTTTAAACCTTATCTAGAACAACGTCAAATTCTTTGCAATCTCAGCTCAAACATTTCAATTGCAGCTGCATTTCTTTTTTATAGAAATCTGAGCAACAACCTATCCTTGATGAAGGTGTTGCAGGTGGTAACTGTCTACTAAAGCGTTGTTTTCTTACTTTTTGACATTTAGTTACGCATGTCAACGCATGTTTCCTATAAAAGATAGTTTAGCTGTTTTTTGTAACACTACTGCAGCTTGCTGCCTCTCCATGACTAGTGAAACTAACCAACAACTTATCCATGGTTGTTGCTACAGATCAACAACATTTTTATTATAATTAACAACCAAGCTAGCAACAGGAGCAGCAATAACAATAACAACAACAATAATAACAAAAACAACAACTACTGCTCCAAATGTGACAGCATAAGCTCGAAGGAAAAAAAATCTTTATTTGCATAGATAGTGGCATAAGTCTGAATAGAATGTTTTATTCTGCCAACAACAATAACAACACGATGGAGAGTAACACAACAATTGTTCCTCGGTCAATTCCTGGCTTTATTGCTGGCCAGCTGGTTGGTTTCATGCAACAAGTGTTCTCGTTTTGAGTTTGCTATTTGATTTGATGACGAAGCTCTGATGTTCGTTCTTAGTACTTTCGTTGTTTAAGCATTACTATTGTTTATTTTTACACTTGAAAAAAATCAATTTGTTGTTAGTGCGAGGCCATAGAGGTATCAAAATATTCAGATATTACAAGTCCTGATGATCATCATAGGATAAGTACGCAATGTGTAGCATATATTCCATCCAAGATTTTAAAAATCATATCAACGATTTTTGAACGATTGTGATTCTAGCTTAACGAGCTATGTTGCGTTCGACACTTCTTACACAGAATGTATGATCTTGTTGGCCATGCCAGTTGGCCTCACGGCGGCTATATCGCTTTTCCATCGACATGTGGAAATCTGAATACGAAAGAATTCGATCCTTGCCTTTGACGTTATCCCTAAGGATGCATAATCTGAAATCTTTTGAACTGAAGTTTTTTTCCGTGTAGTCTTTTTTCGAAACATTATTATAAGGCTATGTCATGGCATGCCAACCATCCATCTCTATATTCAAATATCCATCTATTCATGGTGCAATAGTAGTTCAGTACATACCTCCATGCAATTTTTGCAACATATGTTGCTTTGTAGCTCCTGTTATTGCTGGACATTTGTAGTTTCTTTTGCATATGGAGAAAAACGTTTGTTGGACAAAAATATTTGTTTGCTCTGAAGCCAATGAGTTTGCAAGCATCTAAAACATTTGAACAAACATGCATTCATTCGCTCACTCACTCATTCAGTCACTTACTCACGCAGTCACCCATGCAAGTGGTGGCACACAGAAATGGATAACCACCACACAGTGTCAGGCTGCTGTTGCCATCCAACAGAAATCTAGCCCACAATATCTGAATGTGTGTCCATTGAAGATGAAAAACTCACAGCAAACAAACGAAAAAATGTCGAGAAACGTAAAGATAAAATATTACATGACCATATGAGGTGTCGTTTGATGGACTTTGTGGCACTAGTGGCAGTTTAGTGGCATGTCAAGGAAACGCGCTGTATTAGAAAAGAAACAACAAGAAAAAAAACAGAACGACGCTAGCCCCTCCACGGCACAGCACTAGCACTATCCAGGAGTCTGTGGTGGCATTTTGGACTATACGTTAGGTTTTTTCTATCATTTTCAGTTGCGACATTTTGCGGTTACAACTACAAAACAAAAATAAAAACCTTACCGAGAGTCAGTCAGTCACTATTATCTTAGATCTGATGGTTGGCTTTTCCAATGATTAGCACATCTAAACATTTTTAGTTGGTGTTTAATATGTTTTAAGAATATCTTTTTTTTATTATTTCTTTTGTAAGTAATATTGACTAAAGGTAGAGTTACATTAGGCAAATATTTGCTCCAGCGACCGGCAGTGTGCGCTTACTGAGAGCAAGTTTGCATAAATTCAATGTATTATTAACACTCACTTGATCTCAGTAAGCGCACAATGCCGGTCGCTGGAGCAAATATTTGCCTAATGTGACCTTACCTTAAGAAGTTGAATAAGTTCGACAAAGTTTTGGGCGCATTTTCAGGGGTTAGTTTAAAAGGAGGTCAAACATTTCTTCATTCATTCTTCAGTGGATTCAAAACTCATGCTCAATGCATTTAATTTTTTGACCTTGGCTATTTCAGGCTTCTTAAACTACTCTAGTGTTAGTGCCTTATCATATTCGAAAGCTCATTCAGCTGGACGATGAGAAGGATGTCTCATAACAACAATTTTCTCCCACCAACAACACTACAGAAGGATTTTCTCTCATACCTGTGAGTGTACAGAAAAATACATAACTCACATACATATTATGAATAATGTTGAGAAAGTGCTGTCAATATTCATTCATATAATGAACGTTGTTCTTAAGGCAAATATTTAGTCTTATAACAGCAACTATGTTCTCCAAACATCACAGAAAGGCTTTCAGTCAAATTATTGGGTACAGCTATTCCTCTCTATACCCAGAAAACAACCAAATCATAAATGTTGTAAATAACATTTAAAAACTGCTGTGAATTTTCAGATTCATGTTTATTGTGAACGCTGCTACTAAAGAAAAAAATGCACTGAAAAACATTCATCATTTATATTATGAATATTGTTCAGAAAGTGCAGTCAATGCTCAGATTCAGGCATATTAAGAATGCTGTGCCTAAAGTAAAAAATGTGTAACAACTATGTCCCAAAAACATCCCTCATTCTCCCTATATACTTTTGTAAAGCTTATAATTATTATGAACAATGTTCTGAAAGTGCTGCCAATGTCTAGATTCGTGTATATTATGACCGCTGTTCCTAAAGCAAAAATGATGTCTTCTAACAACAACTGTCTCCCTCAAACATAACAGAGAGGGTTTCGTCAGAAAAAAAATCATAAATATAATGAACAAGTGACGAGACGGGACCGACTATGTGATACCCTACACCACTCCTCCTGCGTATAAGCTTCGACTGATAAACATTTATTTTATGGAGATACGAAAGTTATCAGTCACCCTGACTTTTATACCAAATGACGTAGGGCTGAAGTGGGACCCCCTTCAAACCCCAAAATTTCGTGTGTATCTGATCGCAATTCCGACCTGTAGCGTGATTACAAAAAATGGAAGAATGGGATGCATTGCCGACTATTGCGATATGTCTGTTGTTTGACCATCTACGCCAATCTACTTTGCATCCCTGTAGAAATGGGATTTTCTACGTGAATTATCTGGGTTTCCGTTTGGAAACTTCCCAACCAAGGCTGTGAAATTCGTGATAACAATTAAAATCGCAAAAATGATAATCTGTATTGGATTAGCGACTATTGGCATATCTCCGTTGTTTGACAGCCCCACATTACTGTACATACTAGAACAGATTTTAAAGCAAACTCGTAACACAAAATCAATATATTTTATATACCGCATAATTATTGTGTTTGGATTTGTTTTTTTTTTTTGTTTTGTCAGTGGCTGGTATATATAAATATAGGTCTACGAGCATTATTTCGATGTGATACAAACTTGTTGGTCAAAACCAACTTGTAATACCCTCCCCACATAGTGATGTAGGGTATAAAAATGGAAAAGTGAAAAATAGATGTACATCAACCTTTTTTGCATTAGTGTAAAGGTGATTTCTTTTCTTCCATTGGCGGGCATTCCTTTGGAATACACCTTCTAGAAGCAGAAATATTCGCATAAGAATAAAACGTTGAATTTTTGTTTACATTAGTTTTATTTGGCAATTCTGACCCCTGAATATTATCCGACCATCACTAAACTCAATAGGCTTCTTACTTTGGCAAAACCATAAAAATGCAGAAAATAGGGAGGTACCGTCCTATAGGGGCTCTATCGAAACGAGGACGGGTGTAATCTACTTTTAATACCAAACATCCTAGGAGTAATAAACTTTATCAGCCAATAGGTCTCAACCTGTTATTAAGCCTAAATATTTGAACTTTAGTGAATAAGGACCGAAAGAAGTGGACCGATAGAATTTTTCTTCGAATTTGAATTAGTTTTGAATGAAAGAACCGAACCTAGGACTCGCTTTAAGAGTCATAGTTTGTGGCGCAGGTTTCTACAGCTTTTGAAGTAATTATCACAGTCAGTATGGACTACGCTCGCGATAAAAATTTTACGGTCGTAATATGAGCCGCTAGGACTAACTTCTCTAAAAAAATTCCAAAACGATCTTCGACATGTCCCTAAATCGCACAATTTTGAAATTTTATGAGGAAGGTGCCCGAATATGTTTTCCAATAGAGAGCTTCTTAGAACATGATATATGATTTTGAAATTTTACGATGTACTCAAGCACAACCTGCTGTAAAAAGTTTAAACCTATATGGTTAGACCCTTCGAGACTTTTCGTTCGCAACATTTTAAACTTTGGTGGGGGGAGGTATCCGAAAGGGTGGACCGATATGGGACATATTCGATATGGCTCGTGCCATAATTAATTTAATATTATTATCTAAATATTACCTCCTTCAGAATCCAAACTAGAGCGCACAACAGGCCTACTTTACCATAAGTGTATATGTATATGTACGCACAAGTGGCGTTTTTTATAGCACCTCTTCCGAGGTAACGCTTCAGATTTTTTTTCAGTTGCAATGTTTGTTTTCGATTCAAGTAACTGGACATTTAGAATTTCAATTGGATTCCGCTACATAACACCATTGAAGTTCCTTTATTTACGTACACCACAACAAGAGCAAGAAGAACTTATTAAGAATATGGCTAAAAGAAACTGGAACAGATCATAAACTCAAATAAAACATCCGACAAATTACAAATCTCTTACTTGAGGCAAAGCACAACAAGCAGCAAATAAAGAAGATAACAAACAGGAAAATAGAAATGTATCAACAATGAATAAGTCTCAGATGAAACTAAAAAACACAACAAAAACTGAAATAAGGAGTGGTCATATTTGCTAAGATGATAGCATATTGACCAAGTCAAGTATACTGCCTAGGCGGTATAAATGGCATTTACCAGCCACTGTAAAATCCAACAGTAGCCTAATAATTACAATCAAACTGAAGAATAAAACAAAAACGTTAGATTCTTATAAAATAGTATCACGACCATTGTGCTAGCGTAAGAAATTTGTTTTCATAGCTACAGCAAACTACCATCAATAAGTAGGTGGCTCTGCTGTTATTCTTGTGAATAGTCATACCATCCTAGATTGCAGTCTCCTTGTGAAATGAATCATAATTTGATGGTGCTTCAATGAATGGTTGGTTGTAAATTATTATGATTTGTGTTGCTATTGCCAATGATGGGACTGGGGCTGATTTCTAAGGTTACTGATGCTGATGTTGTTGTATAACCACCACATAATGACATATTGCCTAAATATTAGTGAAATGTGGTCAGACTAGGAATCAAGAAAAAAAACCGAGAACTTGTTGTTCCAGAAAAATTACAACCACATTTTTCTTAAATAAAGCCGCCAAAATCAACCAAACATCTTAACAGCAAATATTAACCAAGTTTATGGCCATGCCTAGAAGAGGAGAACATTGTTAAGCCACTAAAAGTGTGAGAAGGAAATTTGAAACTTTTCACAAACCATACAGAAAACTCATAGAAAACTAAATCATAACCTCGGGCCTTAAAACGCATAATGTTTGTCTATGTGTGTGTATAATTGGATTCCTGTAACACCAGTAGAGCCCAACAGCAATGGCGCTTTTTTCTATTGGACGTTTAAGCGATTTCGCCACATCAGCCACCAAAAAACACTATAATTAAGAAACATATTCAGGGCATCTCCACTCTGTTCGTGAAGAAGAAAAATAAGTTTGCATTATTATTATTGTTTGTAGTTGCAGTTGTTGCTACGATATTGTTTCTATTATGACCAAGAAGAAGAAAAGAAAGTGCTGCCACAAATGATGCCACATCATCAATTATAGTGTGAAGAAACAGAGAATGTGTGTGGCATGCAAACATCCTTTCCACTCCCATGCGCTCTTTAATATATGTATTGCCTTAAGACTGATGACACCAAACCATTTTAAAGTTGAATTTAAAAGAATAAGCAAATAATATGCTCGAATTACACATCTTGGCTGCTTGATCGAATTAATATTTATACTGTATACTACTTATACTTATAATGTATTGTACAGAATCAGGTCAGAGACAGAAATAAATGCTGTAGCTATAAAAATTCTCTACAAGATTCACCTTTACGGTATTTTCGTGGGTTTCATCATTTTTTGAGATATTGAAGTTCAAATTCGGGCAATGCACTGACTGTATCACCCCCTTATAAAACAATGGCACGAAGGGTGCGCCTTAACTAACTTTTAATGAAAACCGCTTACACAGGGGAAGTTTTTGTGAATTCTGAAACAGCAATGTTCATAGATGAGAAAAATCTAAAAACAAGAAGAAATCGCTTTAGGGATTTTTAAAAAAATCGCGGTCAAAATTCACATTTTCACGTGTTTTTTAGGTTTTCGCGATTTTCCTTGGAAACCGCAAGTCCTATCGAAATGGAGCTAAAGAAAATGTTGTAGCTGTGAAAATTCTCTACAAGACTGGCTTATGTAATTTTTCCTAAGTTGTACCATTTTTTTAGATATATAAGTTTAAGTTGGGAAATTGCAGTAATGACATTGTTTTATAAGGAGACGATACAGAATTTAATTGAATTTGAATTGTCCCAGTTTCAACTTCTATATATCAAAAGCTGTAAAACCTACGAAAATATCATTAAGGTCAGCTTGTATAGAATTTTGACAGCTACAACATTGTCTTTATTCTTATTTTGATAGGACTTGCAGTTTCCAAACAAAATCGCAAAAACCTAAACAACCCCCAAAAATGTCAACTTGAATAGCGATTTTTTTTTTTTTTTTTTGATATTTCTCATCTATGAACATTGTATTTTCAGAATCCGCAAAAACTTCCCAGGTGTAAGCACCTTCCATTTAAATTTGATTCAAGAGCACCGTGTACAGTTCGTGATGGAAAGTATATATGTCGTCCTTACCCGTTTAGGGAAATTTAGGCGGTAGTTTCGGAACATGAAGAAACTATCCATGCAACTTGGCAAGAATTCTCTCTAATTGAAAAAGGCAGCGCTAAGCGTTTGTCATGAAAGCACAACTAAAAAAAATCACCACTGTTGTTGTAAAACAACAAAACAAAATGCATTTGAAAGAAGAAAAATACGCTGACAGCGAAGCCGCTCACAACGGATATGTCTGAGGAGCCTTTACCAAAGGCGAAACATTTTATGTCACGTAGTGGTGGGTGTGTGGGTTCGAATCATCGGCTTTCCTTTTTCACTTGCGTTATTGATCATTAAGCTTGATTCTAACGAGAAATTAATTAAAAACAAGTAAGAACGGCGTTAAGTTCGACCGGGCCGAACTTGTTATACCCTCCACCACAAGTTGTATTGAAGTAAAATGGAATAATTAGTTTCCTTTCGTGTATGAAGAAGACTTAATACTAAATTTCAGCAATCAAATCAATCAAAATTTAAAGGGGAAGTTTGAGTACCCCCAACGAAGTCTAAATACCAACTTTCAGCCATTTCGGTGGAATATTGAGGCCACAACGTTCAAAATACCCCTAAAGAAGACTACGTACCAAATTTCAGCCATTTTGGTAGGATAATGAAGCTAAAACCTTCAAAATACCGAAAATCGGGAGGTACCGTTATATGGGGGCTATATGAAGGTGTGGACCGATACCGACAAAATTATGGGGGAAAGTTTTGTACCCCTAAAGAAGACTACGTACCAAATTTTAGCCATTTTGGTAGGATAATGAAGCTAAAACCTTAAAAATATCGAAAATCGGGAGGTACCGTTCTATGGGGACTATATGAAGGTGTGGACCGATACCGACAAAATTCTGGGGGAAAGTTTTATACCCCTAAAGAAGACTACGTACCAAATTTCAGCCATTTTGGTAGGGTAATGGAGCTAAAACCTTAAAAATACCGAAAATCGGGAGGTACCGTTCTATGGGGGCTATATGAAGGTGTGGACCGATACCGACAAAATTCTGGGGGAAAGTTTTATATCCCTAAAGAAGACTACGTACCAAATTTCAGCCATTTTGGTAGGATAATGAAGCTAAAACCTTAAAAATACCGAAAATCGGGAGGTACCGTTCTATGGGGGCTATATCAAAACGTGGACCGATATATCCCATTTTCAATACCAACCATCCTGCAAGTAATAAAAACTGCTGTACCAAATTTTGACTCTCTATCTTTAAAATTGCGAGCTGTATCTTGATTTTAACAGACAGACGGACGGACGGACGGACAGACGGACATGGTCAAATCGACATAGAATTTTATGCTGATCAATAATATATATACTTTATAGGGTCTCCGACGAATATTTCGATGTGTTACAAACGGAATGACAAATTTAATTATACCCTCCATATGGTGGAGGGTATAATTAATATAAAATATTCAGTTTATCCCACTTTATCTTAAACAAGTAAGACCGGCGTTAAGTTCGCCAAGGCCAAACTTGTTATACCCTACACCACGAGTTGTATTGGAGCAACATGGAACAAATTTCCAAATTTCTGCCATTTCGGTGAATAATTGTGACCACAACCTTAAAAATACCGAAAATCGGGAGGTACCGTTCTATGGGGGCTATATGAAGGCGTGAACCCATACCGACAAATTTCATATGGAATGTTTAATACCCCCAATGCACAGTGGTTCCGCCCGTGGACAAAAATCGAAAAATTGATGGCTACAAATTTTATTGCGATTGAAATAAATATTCTCTAAACATATCAAATTTTTAACATCCAGCCTTATTTTTGTAAATTTACAGTGGTTATACGCCAAGTTAAGTCGAAGAAGTTGTGATTTGTATGTAAAGCCTTAAAAACGAAAAATACCTCCGCAAAGCATTCGTAGGTTATGAGTAAAATTATAAAAAATTGGAGAGGTAAATGTGCAATTTTCAAAATGAAACTTATGGGTGATGGCATTTGCATTATTTTTACGAAAAAACAAACTCATAATTCGTTTTCTAACCTCTTTAAAAATAAATTCTTAATAAATGACTTTTTCTGCTATTTTTAATAAAATTACTATCAGTTTATGTTGAGTTTTACTAATGTTGTGAGCATTTGTGAGTCTCGACATTTTTTTTAGAATGCAGGGGAAAGTCTCTAGTTTACGATTAAAAAAAGTCCAGCTGCCCCCATCTGCCACCCGCTAAGTTATTCCTCTTATACCACACCCTTAAAATCTTCAAAATTCCGAAAATCGGGAGGTACGTTTATATGGGAGTTATACCTAAACTTGGACCTATACTGAACATTTTTGGCAAGGAGGTATTTTGCTCACTCAGAACTCAAAATGCAAAATTACATCCAAATCGGTTGGAAAATGTGGTTAAAATCGTCAAAATTTCGAAAATCGGGAGGTACGTTTATATGGGGGCTATACCTAAACGTAGACCGATATTGGCCATTTTTTGCATGAAGGTATTTGGTTCACTCAGAACTCAAAATGCCAAATTACAGCCAAATCAGTTGGAAAATTTCGCTAAAATTGTCAAAATACCGAAAATCTGAGGGTACATTTATATGGCGGCTATACCTAAACGTGGACCTATATTGAATATTTTTTTGCAAGGAGGTTGTTTATTCACTCAGAACTCAAAATGCAAAATAACATCCAAATCGGTTGGTTAATTTGGCCAAAATCGTCAAAATACCACAAATGGGGAGGTACCTTTCTATGGGAGCTATACCCAAATATGGACCTACATCCACTAAAAATGGTTTTATATCTTTTTGGCTTGTTATAAACCTACGATTAAAATTTCGAGGCGGTAGCTCGATTAGAACTATTTTTGGCACTCTTTTGCATACAAGTGGGACCACTGTGCAATGGAGACCAAATACCAAATTTCAGCTATTTCGGTGGAATAGTGAGGCCACAACCTTCAAAATACCGAAAATCGGGTGGTACTGTTCTATGGGGGCCATATCAAAACGTGGGCCAATATAGTTCATTTGCAATACCAAACATCCTAGTTTCCAAAATTTCAAGGCTCTATCTTAAAATTGCGATCTGTATCTTGATTTTAAACGACGGACGGACCAAGTCCGCCTGGTTATATCGACTTAGAATTTTACCCTGATCAAAAATATAATATATTTTTGATCAGGGTATCGGAGGCCCTATAAAGTCTATATTATAGACTTTATAGGGCCTCCGATGAATATTTCGATGTGTTACAATGACAAATTTAAACATACCCTCCATATTATGGTGGAGAGTATAATAAGACAACAAAAAATTAAAATATCAAGAATACCTAATCCTGACTAAACTGGCTCCCTCCACCACCTTCACCATCAACTACACATACCAACTATCAATATCACTAATCGAAATTGAAAATCGTGAGTGAACTAAAAGTAGCCTATGATATATTCATGTAACATAATGTTAATAATATAAAGCGCTGTGTTTTTTCCATGGTGTTTTAATGGCACATGGCCGGAATGCTATCATCTAAGCGAGTTTATTGTTGGCTCATGCCTCTTAGAAATAACATTTGAAAGCACCACATGTATCTCGCTCTAGTTTATGTAGAAAAAAAGAAAAAATGCAATTAGAGGGTGGATGCGTTATTAATATAGAGCAACAACGATGTAGCCAGGCGAAAACATGCTAGAGTCTTAGCTGCTGCTAAACATCCTTGGACTCAAATTGCTTAAAATTATGATCGCATATTTATGATATCCACCTTCTACTCCTGCACAGCACAGACAGAGTCGGTGATCACGCATTAAATTTCATTAAATGATCAAAGTTGGTCATGTATCTGAGTATTACTTCAATTTATCTATGTGGCGAAGGTGAAAGCTTGAATGTGGAGAAGATGGTTGTTGGTACATTTAACACTAGATTACAGCTTTAAGGTTGGAATAAAATTGTTGTGTATCCATACTACCAGCTTGAATAAGTCATCAAGGTCAACATTTTGGAATATAGAGCAACAGACAACACATAAAGGCATCATACTCGAGAATCAGAACGAACATTAATGTTTTATCGAGAAATGCAGTGCAACCTACATATAGGAAAATGTTAATTTAATGGAAAATTTTCCACAGAGAGGAATACCCGGAATGTATGTATTCAGGCTTCGTCATGGTCATATGATGGCTTGATTTAATTGCTTTCCTAACATAACTTAATCTATTCTTTGGGAACTATTCTAGCCTTAATATTGTCCACCCCACTTCAGAGTTGATTTTCTGAGAAAAATATACGATTTTACGCCTTAAATTCAGTTTTTGGTTATACACAATTTTATACCTGTTAACTATTTAATAGGTTTTTGAACAAAAAAAAAAAAACGATAATTGAAAAATGTTTAAAAAAATGAATAAATCTTTTGTGATTCGAAAAACGTTTGTTCTGAAATCCTATTTATTTAGAAGTTTGGATAAATCCGATCCATCTCCCTTTTGTAGTCTAGTGAAATCAATTGTTATTCTATTGATTAATATTGCAATTTTATATAACAGCGCCATCTATATGTAGCATTGGCATGCGGAAGCGTAACATGGCCAAATACAATGTGGACCGTATTGTGGCACAATTGGAAGTTGCTAAGTCAAGCTGGCCATAAGTCCGTTCATCTAACCAACAGAATACATATAGTAAATACGCACGTGTTACCTGTTGATCTTCTTTGCGAAATTGAAATTTTATTCGATTTCAAAATAGGAGGTGGAGTAGTTTTTTTCTTTCTTTGAACAAAAAACTATTTATTTTCTGCCTGCTTGTCCTCATTTTTGTACTCCTTTCATGTGCCACATTTCGCAACAATGGACAAAAAATCGTGTAAGTCATAGCGAAAAACGCATTAAAAATTATTGGTTTCATTCCAACGCGCTCTCTCAATATTACGGACAAAGTCGGGATAGCAATCACTAGGAAAGAAAAGAAGCAACAAATGAAGAAAAGTGGGCGTTTGAAGCTATAGAGCAGCAACTTTAAAGAGATGGGTGGGTGTGTGTGACGATATTGTTTGAAGCGAGTCCATACATACATTCTGTCACATACTCTGTGTGTTGACTACAGTTGTATGTGAGAGTGTGTTCAGTGCTTCGACCGGCAAACATCCAGCTGTGGTTCGACATCGTGAAAAAAACTTTATTTTCCAGTATTCGCTGTATAAATTATCGCTCTAGTCCTGTATACATATTAAGGTGGTTTAAACGAAAAAAAATCGTTATCGGATTTTATTTAGGCGGCACCCCCCAATAGTGTTTAGTTTTGTTATATTTTAAGATTACCAAAGTTTGAGCACAATCGCAAAATGTTAACACGTACCACTAGGGCCTCGAAGTTTCCATAGAAATTTGTATGGGGCCAAAGCCGTATTTTCACGAAATCGCTTTACAGACCACATTTATTGTCCAATCGAGGAAAAGTTGTACCAGTTGTTTGTTGTGGCTAGAAAACTAATCCTACAAAAAAATTGTGAAATTCGGCTCGGATTTTAATATTAGCAAGGGCCCATGGAAACTTTGAGTGCCCAGTGCACTGGGGCCACTCCAGTGGCACGTGTTGACATATTCTGATTGTGCTCAAACTTTGGCAATCTTAAGATCTAACAAATTAAACATTTTAGGGGATTCCGGTCTAAAAAATCCGACATCGATTTTTTAAAACCACCCTAATACATATGCATTTAGTTTTTCTTGTTATTGTAATGATTATTAATATAAAGATATAAAGTCATCGACATCGAGCTGTAAATATAATAATAACAAAAGATCGATGACTGCAAATATGATGTCCATCTAATTAACCCATTATGGGGGAAATCATACCAAAAAGGTTGAGGTTTTACTTTTTGTTTAAGTTGGACTTTTTAATTTTTGACAAACGCATAAATCACACCCGTTTAGTGTTAACATATCTTTTGCAACTATCATGTCATATAAATATGTACATCAGGGTGACGTATTTCTTTAAGTTGTTTTTCCTGTAGCTGTTATGAATGAAATTTTGCTTAGTAATGACTAAAAAAACATATTTTCCATTTAAATATAGAAAAATGCGACAAAAATGTAAATTATATTTAAAAACTATATATTTTTGCTTTTTGAAATCAATCCTTGTCAAACACGTTAACGTTTTCTCTGTGTTTCTCACAATTAAAAGCAGCAAGGAACTGATCAAAGTCGGTCAGGTCCGACTATATGATACCCCACATGTTACAAATTTAATCAAAATTGGACATACATACGTAGCGTAAGTGGTGCACCAAATACCTAAATTCGGAAGCTACATCAAAATCTGAACCGATTTCAATATAATTTGGCAACCATACATCCGTCCATCTATCCAAGCGAAAGGGACAAAAGAATCGACTGTGTCCACGCTTACCAGCTCAGCGATACACAGAAAAAAATTACTGTATTTTAGGAATAGTGTTCATACAGTCTTGCCAAGGTTCAAATTTCTGTAATTTACCGTTCCTTCTAATGATTTTCACTGTAGTTGTTATCGTCTTGTGAGCATGTTGAGTCTATCAGCACTAGGTTGAGATATTAGAGGTTGCCTTTATATTAAAGAAATTAAAAAATTGTAGATGAGAACTGTGCATCTACAGTGAATCCCTTTGTTTTTTTTTTCGACACCAGACGCACTGTAGTTGTTTGGTTTGTCATTTAACTAATAAAAATTGTTGCGACAGTGGTAGTTGTTGTGTGTGTGCTGTGGTTTGTTGATAATATGTGTGTTCGTTTACTCAAAATTTGTACGAATTTTTACTGGATGTTGTTCGTTTACTCTACAGTACAATGCAAAAGACCTTAGTCGATTACAAGAAGTTACTGGACTTTTACAAATTTGTACAAATTGTTGAGTAAACGAACATACCTAATGTCTCAATGTGATGGTGAGATGATGGTGGGGGTTGTTTTGTGGTTTCTTGTTACAGTGTCAATGTGATGATGAGACGATGAGACCATTCAAAAGAAAACGAGAACAAAGTTGAGAGCATTTACCAAACAAGAGACGAACTATGAGAGGAAATAATGGGAATATAGGGAAAAATAGGAAAGTGATTCTGCATCTCATGTAAAACTTACATATTTTTGAAAAAAAAAAAAATAGTGGCTTTCGGATGGATACAAGAAACTGCACATGTATCTTATGTGAGGTACAGTATGAAGAAGCTACATCACGAACGAAAATATGTTAAAATTCTTGAAATATTTTTTTCTGTATACCTGATTGTTAAGAAAGAAGCACGGACTCATCCGACAGCAGTGCAGATAATCCTCGGGAGGATGACAGTGCAGCATTAACGATGAAAAGGATATATGACCTAACAGGCATTGCAAGATTTTGCTATAATATAAAATATAATATAAAAATGTCGTCCAACAACGCAGCAACGGTGTACCACCAGCTTTCCACTGAGGGCATTGAAATCGAAATCGCAATCCCATGTCGGTCAAGAATCCACAAGGCCATTTGCAATAAATTTGCTCAGGTAAAGGAGTTGTTGGTATGCATGCTTTATCTGGAGAAATGGAATTGTTTGGAAAATTTATACTACTTGTAGTCCTAACTGTAATTAGTTTGAAGAAATTTATACCTGTAGATGGTGTTGGATCTGGTCGCCTTTTATTAACAGCGTTATCTACACTTTGATACGACCAAAAATGTGCCTCATCGAAATAAAGGTACGAAATTCGTTTCAGATGATTTGGAGTCGAATTAGCCCTGTCCGCCTGTCTGATCCGTCTGTCGAACTGATCAACTAATTCGGTCCAAAATTTTATCGTCGTAATATTTGGCGAAGCAAGTTCGAAGATGGGTCATATCTGTCTACTCCGTCGGGTACCTCATCCATAAAAGTTCAAATTCGCTGAAATCGTGCGCAGAATAAATCTCGACGGGAGTCCCCGCCTTTTTCTATACATTCCACATAGTAATATTTCTAATAGACATAGATCAGGATCGAATATGGGATATATCAGTCCACTTCAGCGGGAACCTCTAATACAAAATTTTGAAAAATTGCGGAAAAGTGCATATCGACCCACAACTACGGGTACCTCCCACACAAAATTTCAGAATTTTTTCGGAAAAGGTCAGGTTAATGTCAGTTTAAGCCCGGCGCCTTTTGCAAAGGTACATGTTTTTTCAGTGGCAAGTCCATACTTCCTTAGAAAATTACCTGAAAGTTGTATAACATCCTACGGCCTTCACATGTGCATCAGTCACGCATGATAATTTTAGAGAAAAGAAATAAAACTATTTACTTGGAACTTGCACTAAAACCCGAGATTTATGGAGTGTATGTAAACGGTTGTCCCTAACTGTATTAAAGTCTCAATTCATGCAGGCTGAGGGTATTTGCTACAAGTTTGACATAATTCAACAAAAACGTTTTTGAGTTTATGAAGCAATAACTCACTTCAAATCATGCTTGATCTTGCACATAACTTTATCAGCGATATCTGGCTCGCTGTTTGCAAAATAGGGTCCAAGTAGTTATTTTATGTTTTGTGTTATAATCTTTTCAATTTTTTTTTGTATTTATATGATTTCTTCTGGGGAATTTTGTAATAATATTAAGTCTCGTTTACATTAATTTATATTTAAAAGTAAACATAAAAATCTATGAAAATGGCTTAAAATTATTATTACAGATTTGTTTATGTTACTGCCACTCCATAACTTTTTAAGTTGGGTAGTCAAATTTCAATCGCCAACATAAAACGCATTTTTCTCGAAACTTGATTTTTTGAGATGGGTCACTCCTTGAGTAAATGAGTGATTTGTTCCTGTTTTTTTCTTTTTTGTTTAGTAATAAAGCAGATAGAAAAAGAAGAACCCTAACCTGATTTCCAATCCACAAACCAATTGATTAATTATTAACAATCAATGTTGTTAATTATGTTGCAAATTATCTCACCTTTGGACTTGATTTCTTACCGACTTATTAACTCTTTGCGAAGCATATCATCAAGATCAGGAACCTTAGCACTAAGATTCAAAGTCAGATACATACATATCGTACAAGCGGTTATTGTTAATCTACCAAACTGGCAATTCACATTAATTATTTCTTTCCGTAAATAACTTCTTTTCGCCGTTGAGATTTTAAGGCATCCATATTCGCCAAACACAAGCCACCGCAAAATGATCAGACTAAATCTAGCAAAATATTACATTGAAATCAGATAAATTGTTGCTCTTGTATTCATTTAGATTCGTCCAGTGCGCAACATGAGATGCGGTGGGGGATACTGTTGTGGTGGCAAAATATGTCCATAGATCTGCATCAATATCAGCGGCAATTGTCCGTTAAAGTTTCTTTTTTTTCCTTCCTCTTTGTCGGTTAGTTTGTTTGGACATAAGTGAAGTGCTTGCTTGCTGTTGGTGGTGTTGATGCTAAACCATAAACCAGATTATGAGAGATCATCAGTAAGTCATGTAAGACGACGACGGCTACGACGTCGACTATGATGATGGTGCGATTAAAGCGTGTTATTAATGGAATTAATAATGAAAATAATATGTGGCAAAATGTGCCTTGCTATTCGAATAGAAGAAAATTATTGGATAAATTTGCTTAAAAGTGTGTGTTCACATGTGTTCATATAACGCGTAAAACACAAGTGCTAATACACAATGCGTATACGTGGTCAAGTCGGGAGGAATGTGGCGACGGGTTTGAAGTAGAGGAGTAAACAATTTTGTAATTGAAATAAAAAAATGGTTATAACGATCTCCGATTTCTTATATATATGTGGCGCCCAACTAGGGGCTTAAAATGGTTTCAACCGTAGTCGATCAAGCAGAGATGACATATATTTATTGCATAAAGTGAACGCTTTGTTATGTCAGAGGAGCTGTTGAATAACAAGATATCAAAACATTTGTTTACTTTGTAAGACTCTTCCTTACACTTCGGGTCGTATGTTTGGAAATTGCCTTGTTATGTAAAAATAATTGAGATGTCTCACCTCAGCTGCATTCCTGTTCATATCAAAAAGCAACCTATTTTCCCATTTACATCTCTTGGTTATAGAAAACTCTTCAAAATTGTCTGTTTTTTTAAAATCCAATATAAATTGCTTAAGCTTAGTTTATCTCCAAATATATATGAAACCTAATTTCTCTATACAAAATTTATGTTTTAATTTAATCTGTAAAACATTATTTTTGAGTAAAGCATGAAAATGCTTTTCATTAGTATGGCAAGTTACTAAATATTATGTGGTTAGTTTAGCCTGGCTTAGGCGAATGTCAGCTTAGCATTAGGCCACAATGGTGACCCACACGTTCACTTCAGTTTAACGTTTCTGTTTTTTTTTTTTTCAAAAGGGGTTTATTTTTATTTCGCTGATCCAAATATAGTTCTCCCTCTCTTTGTCTCATTTACTCCCCTTGCCCACTCTTTATCCCCAGTTTCTTGTTATGCGGAAGCTAATATCAACCAAGTGGTGGTAATATGTTGGCAAGTATAAAGTCGATAAGTACCTACTACTTGCCGTTGGTTGTATTGTATTTTTTTCAGTTTTTTTTTTGCTACGCCACTAGAAAGTCTTAAATTTTACATGTTTCTATTATCAGTTGTTGTTTTTGGTTCCTAAAGCAGCCAGCTACAACAACAACATACATAACAACAAACGATCGAACAGGCCGCCAGAAATTAAATGCTGCTAACTAAACTAATAAAGTGTGTATCGTTTGCGGCTGTCGTTTTTATCAGTTGGTGCAGTTGTTGTTGTTGCTTTCATTTTGGCCAAATGGTTCACTGTTATCGCAGCTATTGGAATATCTCATAGAAGAGAGGGAAATAAGAAACAATGGCAGAGAGTACCCCGTTAAATTGTATGGCATATCGGTCATACGGAGATTTTCAATAGCCTTCGTTTCAAATTTTAAGTATATACAATTTTATTATGGAAGAAAAAATTCAAAAATATTGGTGTTTCTCCAAGGGAGCCATTTCCTTTATGTTCAATAATTTTCATATGTGGATTTCCATGTGCAGAGGGAAGAACAGGAATTTTCTAGCAACGTTCTCCGAAATAAGGTTAGCGAAATTGTGGACTTTATGAGTGAGAAAAACATCATGATCGCCTCGATCCAGGAAACAAAGGTCACCGCAACCTGTAGTTTGCAACGTTACGATGATTACAACGTTTTGAGGAAGGATCGCACAAGAAGCGGGGGAATTTTCAGGGAATTTACATAGCTACAACGTTTTCTTTGGTCCCATTTCGATAGGACTTGCGGCTTCCAAGCAAAATCGTGAAAACTTAAAAAAACCCTAAAAAAGTCAACTTGAATCGCGATGTATTTATAAAGCGCTCCATGAATATTTAGTTTCAAAATCCGCAAAAACTTCCCAGGTGTAAGCACCTTCCATTTAAAGTTGCTTCAAAAGCACCGTGGGAGGACTTGGCTTCCTAATACACCAGTCTGTCCAGTACAGACCTATCTCGCTTAAGCTTAACTCTAGTGACTCAAATGTGGTAGTGCCGAGCTAGAGTTGCTTAATGAATATCTGTTCCCTGTGTTATATGTCCGATATTAGCTCTCTCAAAAGGCAATAACGTTTGGTGATGGGCTACTTCAATGCCAATCATGAGGTTTGACATTCCGTCCTAGGTAATGGCCTAGCAAATTGATAGATCTGCGTTTTGCACGGAGTATGAAGATGCCACAGCTCGTCCGATATCACCATTCCCTTCACTCAGACAGACCACCTTCCCGACTTCATAACCTCTAAATGCCGTATTTTTCTGAACCTATATCATGGTCTGATTGGCAAGGGTTCAGAGAATATACCAATCATCGCTTCAGAGAGCTGCCCATTCCCTCATCGGGTAGCTGAGAGAACTTTCCGGACATCATCACTACAGAAGCCGCTCGCCTGGTCGAATACCCGAAATCAGACCAAATTTCCCAGCAGAGGTGACGGGAATAACAAATGCGCGTTAAGTAAATTGTGGGTAACAGTTAAGTCACTCTCGAATCCGTAAAAGAAAGATGATAGAAAGGATGTTACCTTCAACAACGAGTCAGAAACTGACCCAAAGAGGCGCGCGTGTTATTTTAAACGACAGTTAATAGAGCACGCCATAAGTTATAGGGCGAAAAGGAGTGTGCTACGCCGTATAACAAGATGCCTTTCAGTCGAGGAGGTACCACCACAATTTACGATTGACCAGGCGTCATCCGAAACGCGAAATCATCCAAAGCGTTAAACCACACGGAATATCATTGGTAATGCTTATGCAACTGGATGAACCCGGAGTTTAGTATTCACCAAGTATACCCAACTTATATTGTACCAGAAGCCTGGGAAGTTGGCAGAATGCTCCCGCTACTGAAGCCTGTTAAGGATGCCAACAGAGGTGAATCGTGCAGTTTTTCATTTTACCCCTCTCTCAAGTAGCACAAATTCTGGACGCACTACACTTCTCCACGATGAGAAGCAGTTTTCCAGTTGCCCAACATCAACATGGATCCGGTAAAAGGCATAGTACTACAACAGCATTACACGTCATATCCACACAGAGAACTGATCTCAACAGGCCGTGGGACCGAACAGTCATGGTGGCACATCACCTATCGAAGGCCTTCGATACCGTCAACCATAACAAGCTGTTCGAGGATGTAGAGAAGACCACTCTCCAGCCGTGTTTGTTGTGCGGACACCAGTCGCTTGTGAAATTCAGAAACAAGAAGTCCAAATCCAGAAGTGTGAAGCAGGGAGTTTCCCAAGGCGGATGATATCCCCGGAACTGTTTAACCTCTACCTTTCTGAAATTCCACACGGCATAGAGATCGTAATGACGGCATAGAGATCGTAATGTATGCGGATAATTGCACGATCTTGGTGTCAAGTCAATGACATATGTATGTGAAAGTAGCTGACTTAGTGCAGTATTTCCATCTAAGGAATATGAAAATATCCGCTTAATCCACTGTCACACTGTTCACCACTTGGACGGCTAAAAGAGGCTACCACTGCACATATTCGTTGATGTTGCACTGATTGCGACCACTAACTACCAAAAAATATTGGGGGTAACGTTCGATTGCCTGTTTAAGTCGCCCGCGCAAGCCACAGCTATTTGCTATCAGATCAGAAGTAGGAACAAGGTCCTCAAGTCGTTTGCTGGCAGCACTTTGGGTGCTAACAAATAAACCTTGATGACTCCTTACTTACTTACTTAGCTGGCCTTTTACAGAACATTTGTTCCATAAGCCGAACTAAGAAAAAATCTCCAATCCTCTCTGTTTGCTGCTGTATTTTCCCAATCTGGGATATGTAGCTTTGTGATATCTCGTTTCACTTGTTCGCTCCAACGAAGCTTTGGCCTTCCAGATCTGCAAGAACCTCCATGCGGCCCGTATTTATACGCCTTTTTAGCGGGTTCATCATCACTCATTCTTATAACATCGCCTAGCCATCGCAATCGTTGTATCTCGATTCGTTCAACTATATTGATGTCATTGTATAGTTGATACAGCTCGATGTTCATACGACGCCGATATTCGCCGTCAACACAGATTGGCCCGTAGATCTTTCGAAGAATTTTCCATTTCTCTCTTTTTCCTGCGGAAAAGACGTTTCTCCTCTCTCCTTTTCTCCCGATACCTCTCTCGTGCGCTACGCGTTGCTACTGATTGTAAAGTAGCCCTATATGCCGCATTTTTTTCTTCGGTAGCAGCACGGCACTCCTGGTCATACCACGGATTCTTTGGTGGAGGTCTCTGGTATACAAGTACTGATTTTGCGGCTGTTTGCATGGAGTGGGCAATATTTTGCCATTGTGCTGATATGTTATCGGGACGAGAAGCGCTATCATTAAGCAATTGGGTCAGTTGAGTGGAATATGCTGTGGCTATCTGTTGTGTTTGCAGCTTGGTGATGTCCAACTTTCGTGTTGTGTCTGTCCGTGCTTTATTTGCAACGTTTAGACGGGTACGTACCTTTGCTGCAACGAGGTAATGGTCCGAATCTATGTTTGCTCCTCGGAACGATCGTACATCCAACACGCTCGATGAATGTCTTCCATCTATCACAACGTGATCAATTTGATTTATTGTTCTTTGGTCTGGAGACAGCCAAGTGCCCTTATGAATATCGAGATGCTTAAATCTGGTACTGCTAACTACCATGTTTTTTGCCGCTGCGAAGTCTATCAGCCTCATTCCATTGTCTGATGTTTCACTATGTAGACTGAATTTCCCAACTGTTTGTCCAAAGATATTCTCCTTTCCAATTTTGGCATTAAAATCGCCTAGAACAATTTTAATGTCATGGGCAGGACAACGGTCATATGTTTCTTCTAAGCTCTCGTAGAATATATCTTTGGTCTGTTCGTCCTTGTCTTCGGTTGGGGCATGAGCGCAGATAAAGCTGATGTTGAAGAATTTTGCTTTAAATCGAATTGTAGCAAGTCTTTCATTCACTGGGGTGAAGCTGGAGACCAGATGTTTTAACCTCCGACCAACTACAAAACCGCAACCAAACTCATGCTTTGTGTCATGGCAGCTATAATACAGTGCGTCACCTTTAGGTGTTGTTGTGACATCTTTCCCAGTCCATCGTATTTCCTGTATGGCAGTAATATCGGCTTTGTACTTTCCAAGTACGTCTGCCAATGCGAAGACTGCACCTTCTCTATAAAGAGTGCGAACATTCCAGGTGCAGATTCGCAGATCATGGTCCTTAAAACGTTTGCGGGGTTCGTCAACTTTAGAGGGGTTTGTTTTTCTTTTCTTTCGTTTTTTCATAGTAGGCTGTTTTTTTTCTAGGGGAGGGTTACTAACCCGACGCCCAAACCCAAGTTTTTAACGTTCTTATGGGTGAACGCGCGGCACATGTTAGCTCACTACCTTTAACGGGTGTTAAAGGCAGTTCCCCAGGTGACACCACGGGGAGGTCAGTGTCCACTTGAGATGAAAGAGGGACCAAGATAAATCCTGGGCTTTGCCATGTTAAAACCGGTCAGGACCGTTCCTTGGTATCTTCCATCCCCTACGTCACCCATGACTCCTTACAAAGCAATATGCTAGTCTGTGGCAAGGTATTATGCACCAGCGTGGCATGCAAATGCGAGAGCTACGCAGTGGAAGAATATTCAAACCTGCTAGAATGTCGGCCTTAGGACTGTCTTCTCGTGACACCAGTGGACCATCTTCATGAGGAGACGAACGTTTTACCGGTGCATCAGTACAACAGGATGTTGTCGATGCAGTATCTGCTTGGGTGTAATCGCCGTGAGTGGTCACAAAACTTCTCCACCAAAAATGTTCTGCATATGTAAAGACAATCCGTCCGATTGTTGACGATTTGGGTTATCCGTGGTCATATAATATTTCCAACTAAAAATTTCGGCTGGAAAGAAAACTAATTATCCCATTTTAGTTCAGAATATTCTATGGTGGAGAGTATAAAAATTTTGGCTTGCTAACTTAACGCCTTTTAACTCTCTTCAATTCATTTCTTTCTAGATCACTTCCAAGATATGTCCACAACAAGTTTACTGATGGCATGCATACAACTCATTTAAAAAAGATATTAAATTACAAAGTTTTTTCCGACAAACCTACTAACTAACAAGTGTCCATTAAAAAACAGTATCCCCCTTTTTTTGATAGATTATTTTGTAAATTTGTTACATTTCTATCAATTGCATCAAGCATCGTGGATGGATGGCGCGTGTTCGCATGCGTGCTACGCAGTTATCTATGCAATTTCATATTCCATCATAGAACTGCGAGCTAATGGATCTGTTACATGATTAATGACATTTTATTATTGCCACTTAAAAGTGTTAATAAGATTTTTTTCTACATTGGCTCTTGGGACTTGGTTTACGTTTCTGGATGTAAACATCCAGTTTGAATCTCCTGTCAATTCAACTTTTTAGTTGATTTCATTACTATACGATTCATCTAGTCTAGTGGTGAATAATAAATGAAGTCGTTTACTCTAAACGACATGACGCATAAATGCCAAAGCTTGCCTCTAAAAGACGACACACTTTGTGTGTCTTTAATGTTGTGTTACAAATTAACAATTCCACACTCGATTCAGTTCCAAGTCCCGCAGATCATTAACTTTAGCTAGTCACTCAGCCAGCTAGCTAGTCAGTTAGTGATGCGAATGAATGAGTGAGTGGTCTAACAACTACCTTTTCTAGTGTAGTGTTGCGGTACCATATACGAACGGCATTGCCAAAGATCAATCTCAATAACATCTAGTTCTTCATACTCAAAAAGCTTTATTGCCTTCCATCGAACATTGCATTTTCCTCAGAACTCTTCGCAATTTGCACTTAATCTTAGGAAATTTATCTAAAATTAATATATCGACACAGAAAGACAGCGTGAACAAATTGCTTTTCATTTAAACTTTATTTCTTTGTGTTCTTTTCTACGCAGCTTACAGAGTGTGTTGTTGTTGCTCTGCGCTTGTGCGTTGTGTGTTGGGAATTTATTATGCGCCAAATCTTGCGAAATGAACTGAACTAAATTGATGCTCGTCAAGATGACAATAATAGATAGTGGCAAAACTGAATAACGCTTAAAAATAAAGCTTCATTGTGATTTTTTCACAGCTATTTTTAATGGAAATTATACCGGGTGAAGGTGGTATTGAGAGCTAGATTGTATATCTATGGTGTTCATTAACCCATTATGGGGGTTAATGCTGAAACAGACAAGTGTATATGGTCATTGACCAATTTATGTTATCTTAAAGTAAGATCCT
This sequence comes from Musca autumnalis, assembly GCF_047663935.1. NCBI lineage: Eukaryota > Metazoa > Arthropoda > Insecta > Diptera > Muscidae > Musca > Musca autumnalis. The sequence goes on along the minus strand of NW_027411866.1, from coordinate 124,358,546 downwards.
TCTTCTAAACATCATCAAAGGATAGCGCCTAGATTCAGATATTGTTTGCAAATAAAAAATATATTTTTAAATTCAAAGCATACAAATAATTGTTCTGTTCCGCAACCTGCAAGAATCTAATACACGGTGCTCTTGAACCATTTTAAATGGAAGGTGCTTACACTTGGGAAGTTTTTATGGATTCTGAAACTACAATGTTCATAGATGAGAAAAATCAGAAAAAAAAATCGCGGAGCGCTTTTTAAATAAATCGCTATTTAAGTTCACATTTTTAGGAGTTTTTTAGGTTTAGACGATTTTGCTTGGAAATCAGAAGTGCTATCTAAATGGGACTAAAAAAATTTGGTAATTATAAAAATTCTCTACAAGACTGACTTTTATGATGTTTTCGTGTGTTTTACTGTTATTGAGATATAGATGTTCAAATTGGGACAATGCATTGACTGTATCACTTCCTTATAAAACATGGTGCGCCTTAACTAACTTTAAGTGAAAACCGCTTACACCTGAGAAGTTTTTGCGGATTTTGAAACAGCAATGTTCATAGATGAAAAAATCCAAACACAATATAAAATCGCTGGAGGGATTTTTTAATAAATAGCGGTCAAAATTCGCATTTTTAGATTTATTTTGGGTTTTCGCGATTTTGCTTGGAACCGTAAGTCATATCGAAATAAGGGTAAAGAAAAAGTTGTAGCTGTGAAAATTCTCTAGATGACTGACCGTTATGATTTGTTCCTAGGTTTTACCATTTTTGAGTTATAAAAGTTCAGATCACATTTGTAGGGTTTTATTGGTTAGATGTTCACGATTAGGTTGAAAACGGAAAGAGTGACTAGAGAAAATGTTATAGCTGTGAAAATTCTTTACAAGATTGCCTTTCGTAATATTTTCGTAAGTTGTACCATTTTTTAGATACAGTCGAAATCGCTTATAACGTCGGTCAAGGGACCGACGGAATTTGTCGCTATAACCGATATGTCGTTATAAGCGATAGGGGTATAAAGGGCCCCAGAGATTTGGGACTTTTGGATATCGTCGTTATAACCGATATGATGTTATAAACGACGACGTTATAAGCGGCGATTTCGACTGTATAAAAGTTTTAGTTAGGAAATTGCAGTCATGACATTGTCATTGTCCCAATTTGAACTTTTATTTCTCAATAACGGTAAAAACTACAACGATATAATGAAAGTCAATCTTGTAGAGAACTTTCATAGCTACAACATTTTCTTTGGTCACATTTCGATAGGGGCTGTGATTTCCAATCAAAATCGTGAAAACCTGAAAATTCTTAAAAATATTAACTTGAATCGCGATTTATTTAAAAAGCGCTCCGGCGATTTTTTTGTTTTTGATTTTTCTCATCTATAAACATTTTAGTTTCAGAATCCGCAAAAAATCCCAGGTGTAAGCATCTTCCATTCCAAAATACCAACTTCATCTGAAGGTACCTTCAAATTGGGTATACAGCAAAAAAAAAAAACAACAGTAAGGAAAGGATCATAGTCGGGCGGGGCCGACTATACACCCTACACCACTCTGAATATGTAAAATATGTATAGGATATATATATATATATATATATATATATATATATATATATATATATATATATATATATATATACGTCAAATTGGTCGAAATATATATGGGAGCTATATCCAAATCTAAACCGATTTCGATGTAATTTGGCACATTTATTTCTTTACTCAATTCAGTCACACATCCTAAATTTCTTCAAAATCGGACGTATATAGCGTGTTTGGTGCAGCAAATGTGTCAAATCTGCCCATAGTATACATATATGGGAGATATATCCAAATCAGAACCGATTTTAACCAAAAGAAATAGCGTTCTTCCGACGTCTAAAAAATTATCTTCCCAAATTTTCAGCCAAATCGGACAATATATGCGACCTGTACGTTGGTAACTGACGGACAGACCGACGGACATGCATAAATCGACTCAGAAAGTGATAATATGCATATCCCTAGAAGGAATCATGGGTCTATCTCTTTTCCTTATGCATGATACATACGAAGGCACTAACACATAATACCCCTTACCACAGTGTGGTGTAGGGTATAAATATAAACCTATATTGTGGGGGTTTTCTATGCATTAAAAGTCTAAAAAAGTACACATCAGACAGTATTGTATCTTCTAATCTGAGAACCCTTCTATAGGGCCATATCGGAACGAGGGCCTATGCTGACAACTTTTTGGGCGAAAGTTTTGTAGCCCCAAATAAGACTAAAAATTTCAGCCTTCGTTAAGATAATGTGGCTTAAACCTTCACAATTCTGAAAATCTGTAGAAACTGTTCTATGGGTTCTATATCAAAACGTTGACCTATACTGACACATTTCTGGGGAAAAGGTTCGCTGCCCCAAATTTCAGCAATTTCGGTAAGATAATGTGCTTAAAACCTTCAAAATCGGGAGGTGCTGTTCTATGGAGGCTATATTTAAATTTGACTGACAAAATTAGTTAAAATTCAAGAAATACCGAAAATCGGAAGGTACCGTGATATGGAGGCTGTACTAAAACATGCACCTATGTTAACAATTTTTTGTGTAGAAGTTGTGTGATGCGACTGGGAACCTCAAATGTCATTTTACGGGTAGTTCGTTCAAAGCACACAAAATCGGAGGTCCAATACCAAAACATGGATCTATGGTGGCAATCTTAGTGATCACTGGGAACTTCAAATGCCATTTTACAGGTAGTTCGGTCAAAAAATGTTGCTAAACGCCTCAAAATACCGAAAAGCGGAAGGTACCGTTATACGATATATAACAAAACATGGACCTATGTCTACAATTTTGGCGGAGAAGTATTGTGACCACTGGGAACCTCATATGACAAATTACAGGTAGTTCGATCAAAAAATATAGCTAAACTCCACAACATAGTGAAAATAGGAAGTTACCGTTATATGGGGTCTAAAACAAAACATGCACCTATGTATGTTGACAATTTTTTGTGATGAAGTTGTGTGACAGCTGGGAACCTCAAATCAAATTACAAAAGTTTAACTAAAATTCTCAAAATATCGAAAATCGGGAGGTACCGTTATATGGGGGCTACAGCAATACATGCACCTATGGTGACAATTTTCAGTGAAGAAATTTTGTGACCATTGCGAACCTCAAATGTCAAATGTCGAAAACCAATGCCAAATCAACGAACAATTCGGTTTAAAAATTTAGCTAAAAACCTGGAAATGCCTGTAGTGGAGAAACCGTTTATGGAAGCTATAATCGAACGTGGACCGATATGGTCCATCTTCGAACTTGACATGCCTGCAGACAGAAGACACATCTTTCCTAAACTTCAGTTCTATCTCAATCTTTGTGGATGCTAGAATGATAACTACCGATTTGGTCCAAACATTGTACATCGTATTATATAGACGTCAGAAGTATTGTGTGTTACTTCTTTTCTTTAGGTCTGAGGCTGAGGGTATTTCTCTGTCGGCCAAGCCGACTGATACTTTTTTACTTGTTTCATCATCTGGTTACTGTTTTTACTTGATACCTACATTTGTTTCGAAGTTCTTAAGGCAATATGACTTTATGCTACATTACCAACATTTCAGATCTCCCTCTATTAATATTGATTTCCCGAAGCTAATACATATAACACTGGTACTAATAAATTCCTTTGATTAATTTCCTTACAGGTAAGACGACTTTTTTAAACGTTAAATATTTAAGGTATTTTCAATTTCTTTCATTGTTTTGCCAATAAAACATATGTATGTATTTATATTTTGTAATTTTTATTGACATAAAAAAAAATAGAATTTTTCTCTCGTTACCTCCAAGAGATTAAACAAATTTTGCATGCAACCATTTAAAGCCAATTAATACAAATTGGCGCTTTGTTAGATGCCAATAATCCAAACCATTATTATTTTATTTAGATATTGAACCATTATATGATTTGTATAGAATTAGCTGTCAAAAGATTTTGATCAAGACAAGCAACAGAAAAACGCTCACACACATACACAACAATGAAGCACAAAGCGTGAACAATTAATGAAAATTTAGTTGTCAATAAAGAACAAAACGCTCACCGCTATTACCCTTCCAGCCTGAGTGTGCGTTTAAGTGGGCACCGAAAAAAAGAGCAAATTTGAAATAGAAAAACTGAAATCTTTTAAGAAACAAATTTGAATCATTTAACTAAACTTTGGCCTAAGCCTGAACACAGCGACATGAATGGCTGTCAAGAATTGGAGAAGGGAGAGGGAGGAGAGAGCTAAGCAACAAAAGATCCAAAATCCATTTGCATATCAATTCAGGGTATTTTCCAAAAAGCCTGCCCCAAAAAACGACACACACACAACATTGGGCTGGCATATGGTTGGGCTGGCTACAAAGTCAATGGCGGCTTAACATAAAAGGAAAGCCTGGAGTTTAAGAGTGATTTTATTGTTGCTGTTGTTGTTTTTACTGTTGATTGTTTTGCCTTTTGCGCCTTAACGTTTATTAATTCATTTGTAGCGATATTTGTAACATTTGCATTTTCATGGAAATGTATCGGTTGTGCTCGGTTTTGTTGAGTATTGAAATCCAAAATGAATAACCAGCAGGAAGGCCTACAATAACAAGAAAAAGAAGAAAAAAAAACACCAAAAACTCCAAATGCAAATTTTTCTAAAGTCAAGACCTAACCAAATGTATTGTAGTTCCAATTTTTCGTCAAACAATAGTTTCTTGGTATTGACGGTGGTGGTGGTGGTTTTGGTACTGTGTTTTCCATCATTTGCTGTCGTTTTGCATGCCATGCAATTCCACCGCCATATGTCAGCCATACAAAGTTTACAAAACTTCCATTCAATGTTGGTGTTACTTTGATTTATTTCAGCTTTTAAGGAAAAATTTCAAAGGTTTTGTTTCTATGGCGGTTTTCGCATTTTCGACATTTGTTTTAACAAATTATTTTCCCTTAAGGTTGGCCTAAAAACCAAATTAGAGGCTTTTTTCAGGTGACAGCCGAAATCTCAGGGTTGCCAGTTTTGTATTTTTACAATAATAGAGATTAAATTTGATGGGATGGATATAGAAACATTGAGGGCCCAATGGCACGTGTTAACATAATCCGATTGTCCTCAAACTTTGAAATTCTTAAAATCTAAAAAACTATACACTCTACACCGATTTTACCTTTGAGTTAAAATCACCTTACTTTACTTACTCACGCACTACTTTACTAAGCACACGCTTTACTCTACTTACACTTTACTTCACTGACGAGTTTTGTTCGCGGTATGATGTACAACAACTCACCCGCCTGCTACTCTCCCGTATATACACTCACTCTCTAATGCATAGCCTGTTCGTTCTAGCATCCTTAATCTAGGATGTTCTACAATGGTCCAACGAAATGACAATCGACTCGCAAATACACATACACACACATAAAAACAGACCGATGAATGTAAACAACAAATGCGGAATTAGCATTAAATACGAGAGACAATAGAAGGTATGAATATTGAATGACGTCACGTCGTTATGTGGTTTAAAAAATAGAAATCTGTAACGGCAACCCTAGACATAAGTAACCAACAAAGCTTCCAAAATAGTTCGACAATCATTTGACAAGTGCGTTGTTGTTTTCGCTGTCCAAAATGTGTCGGTCTAACTCCGTTTTTTTGGGTGATCAATTGACGCTCGTCAATTGTTTTGCAAATGTAACCGAACGAATGCTATTTTGTTTAATGACTTCTTATTATTTTGTTTTTTCCTATTTGCATATTGTACTTTTTGTAGCTGTTGGGTACGGTTGTTATTGTAGAGTTAAGTGTTTGCAGCTGTAATAATATTTATGTTAGGCACTATGGTGAACTGGCCTTTTGGCATAAAACGCATTGTGAGATAATTGCCCAAAAAATAAAAATAGTTTTTTCCCAAGCGCAATTAATATCCCTCTGGATAAAATCAATTTATTTATTTTTTTTGTTTCAACTTAATAAATACAGAATTGATCTACGATTTCAATTAAGCCATGAATTGTAGGGTAATTTGTTATAGACATCACCCTAGGAGTCTGATAGATACAAAATAGATACACAAATTCCTGAGACTCTGTCGGTATAGTGCATTTGTAATATATTGTATTGACTTCTTTTTCTATAGACTTTACATAGCAAGATTCCCCCTGACGGATGTTGAAAATCATCTGAAGATCTAAGTGTTTCATTACGATTCCATAATGCTTTTTATGAAACTTATTTCACATATTCACACACGACTTTACTTTACAAGCACAGAGCTTGTTTCTAGTACACACACAGCTTTACACTTACTACACTTTACTTCCCTGACGGTTTTAGTTCGCTGTATGATTTACAACAACACACCCACTTGCTACTCAAGTACTTAAACTCGCTCGCAGAATCACGGACTGTTCTAACATCCTCAATCTGGGATGTTCTACAATGGTCAAGTGAAATGACAATCGATTTTATAACGCCTATTTTATAACTGTTAATAGTAAGATTCTCAGGACGGATTTGAAGATCACTTTACTTACACATTACTTCCCTGATGTTTTAGTTCGCGATATGATTTACAACAATTCACCCACCTGCTACTCTCCCGTATTTAAACACGCTTGCTGATACACTGTTCTAGTATTTTTACACACGACTTTACTTTACTAAGCACACAGCTTGACTCTCTTACACCTTACTTCCCTGACGTCTTAGTTCGTGGTATGATTTACATGAACTCACCCACCTGCTACTCTCCTGTATTTATACTCGCTTGCTGATCCATAGACTGTTCTAGCATCCCCAATCTAGGATTTTCTACAATGGTCAAGCGACATGACAATCGATTCGCAAATACACATACACACAGATCAAAGTCTTTCATTATACTGTGATAGAGAGAAGACACGGGATAGAGAGAAGACACGTGTCACGGCGTGTTGCTCCATCAGTTGCACTTTCGCCGTTAAGCCCCCGAAAATACTTCAGGCCTAGATGTCAAAATTGAAAATTTTATCATGTTCATATCGACGCCTCCAAACAATAGTATGCTAAGTCGACTTAGCATGTTTTCAAGTTCTTTACATTTTTATATTTAACGTCCTTTAACTTAAATTCTGTCAAATTTTGGTAATGATCGGACAATCCGAACAGAAGTTATAAACAAATATTTACTTAGCATAGTACTGAAGGTCAAAGAAATTTCCAAACTTTTAGAGCATGTCCTGCAAAACTCGCTTTTCAGAATTAGCAAACTATTATTTGGAGGTGTCGAACGTCCTTTAGCTTAAACTCTGTCTAATTTTGGTAATGATCGGTCAATCCGAACAGAAATTATAAACAAATATTGACTTAGCATAGTACTGAAGTTCAAAAAAAAAATTCCAAACTTTGAGAGCTTCTCCTGCAAAACTCACTTTTTAGACTTAGCATACTATTATTTGGAGGTGTCGATATCTTCTAAACCACTATGAGTTCTGGTTTAATTTCGCAGACAAAGTTGTAGCTCTTGCCATAAAGAACAAAAATCGAAGCACATATGTAATACCCATCAAACTTCAGTAACCAATGCGGCCTTTTTCCTCAATTTGCAGTTTGTAGAGGTTCTTTTCCTCTTTGCATATATCTGATCAACCAACTAACTAACGAAACTAGCTTCTGTAAGACTACGAGCGGTGCAGAAAAAAAAACAAGACGATGATTAATTGAAGGATCTGTTTGGCAACACCAAAGTAAACGACGACACCAAACTCCAACGCTGGTACTCTTCCAGAAGATTTGTTCGTTTAGTACAATTGTGCATTCGGCAAGTTTTATATAAAAGATTTAAATAATGGCAGCCGAACTAATCAAAGGAACTATATGCACAACAGGAACTATGAGAACTACATAAATAAACTCACAAGCTGAAAATAGTTCATATAGTTCCTTGCACGGAATAGTTCCTTTCAACTGGTTCATTACGGAACCACACAACTCTAGTTGTCAGCATTAAATTGGTTCGTTTCGGTTTTAGGCAAGCTTCGTATTTTTTTAAGAGGCGAAAGTTTAGCACAGTAACTTTGCTTGGGTGTTGGTAATTTTGGTTTCAGGTAACCTCGATGTTGATGATTTACCCATTAGGTCTGGTATCACAGTCCATTAAGACCATTGCTTGATATATATTATCCACTGCACCTGATTTTCTGCGATTTTGCTGAGGGCTACTTAACCAAATATGAGTTTTTGGAAGCAAAATTTTCAAGAGGTGTGTTAAAAATTTTCCCCTGGGAGGTAAAATACTAAAAAATGCTGTTGTCCATTGCTTGAGAAGTTTAAGATATGTTCACTCCTTTGGGATGTCTATTGTCACGGGATTAGGTTTAACTTAATACCAGGTAGAAGTAGTTTTATTCCCCGATACGATTGTACCAAATAAAATAGGGTTCGTAACCGTAATCCAGGTTCTACCATACTTTATTTACTTTATTACACTTGTTGACAACCGACTTTAACTACTAAGCACGCAGCTTGACTCTAGAAGGCACACAGATTTACTTTACTTATTCTCTAACAGTCTGTTTCAGTTCGCGTTACAAATCACAACTGACTTGACTGCCTCTCAATTCTCTGTTATTTATGTCCAATCATTCTCGTTGCCGATTTTTCTAGAAGATCTGGTAACATCACGAAACCAACTTTGCAACATATACACAGACGCCTATGTGAATAACACACACATATATTGGCGAGAGGGCTTCAAACACAAGAGAATCGAAAGAACAGCAATGACGTCAAAACAAACATGCGAGGGAACAACAGCAAACTAAGCGATAACTGCATGATTATACAAAAAAAAAAATGTAAACCAATAACATGGAGAGCAAGAATGGAAGGTTTGAGAAAAATCTAGACGGTAGTTGTTGTTGTAAAACCAATTTAAACAAACTAACTGTTTAATAGAAAATTAGGTTGCGATTAAATATTTCAAATTAACAGAAATTAATCTAAACTAACTTAGACCTATCAGTTACATACGTAACAATATTTATACATCAGAAATATTCTCAGTTCTTAGCAAATTATAGAACGATTATAGTTTCTACCAAGGCGAATTTAGGAATGCGATACAAAAGGCGAATCGTTAGCGGTCGAGATTGTTCTTCTTTGAAAATATATTTTCAAATATAAAATCGTAGGTTTCTGCTGCCAACGAGGTGTAGTGGTAAACGAGCCCTTCCTGTACACAGAAGATATGTGGTCCAATTCCTGTCTAGAATTTCACGGTTTTCGGCAGTTGTAGTCCCCTTAGTAAAATGCCAGCCAAAATTTCCGAATAGTTCTGCTATTAAAGAAAATAACGGTGTTTGACACATAGATATGAGAGAAGTCTCCCCTTAACTCTTCGGAGATTTTCGTGGTAATAAAACTGTGTAGGAATAAATAGTCTCTTGCCTAAAAGTTGCTCGAATATTGAAATTGTGTTCTTATAAACTTCTGTTCCTATATCCTGCCCAATCCGCATTACGATGTACATACTTTTTCTTCCGCATGTCTTTTTCGATAATAAATAACTATTTACTCACAACGTATCTATGTATGTAGTTATTTTCTAAATTTCTTAACATCTGACAGCCGATTCATTTGGTTTTTGTTTTTCTTTAGATTTAAGTTCAAATAATCACTATAGCTGAATGCGCTAGCAAGGCAGTAGCTCTTTGTGGTGTAAATGACTTTTCAATTTTGTTGTACTTTTTTCCAAGTAGGGAATAAGTCTTATAAGATTTATACCATAGGTAGGTATTAGGCACAATGTTTGGTCAACCTGTTTGCTGACGATCAGAATCATGGTTCGTGGCTGGCTAGTCACCGACCAAACCGCAAATGTATCATAAACATCAGTAAAAATTATGATGATGAAAGTAATTTTCTGCTTCAGTAGCAGGTAGCTACTGCCAGCTGCTGCTACTGCCACCACTTCCATTTGGCTTGTCTATTACAATTTCTCGATGTTAACTTCAACTGGATTAAGGCCCACCAAAGCAAAGTAGTAGTTAGTTGTGATAGTTAGGAGGGAAGGGGGAAATTGTGCCAACCTCATCTGACAGGAAATTCTTTCATTCTTTCTTTGTATGAAAAGTGTTATATGTAGACAATAAACTATGATAAAATGATTTAGTTGTTGTTTTGATCTCTTTGTTGGTATTTTGCCACTACTGTTGCTGCTGCTACTGGAGTACTTGAAAAGTAGTTTGAACTTGTTCAAGTTAGAGAAAATAAAGCGTAAATTGAAATTAATTTGCTACATATGGTTTAACTCTATTAAAAGTCGTTTATATAAATAGGGAGAAAAATGGCAAAAGGGTTATAAGGAGGGAAATGAAGGAAGATATTTGTCTAACATTAATCAAAAACCGTAAAGTGGATAATTATTAACATACACGCCTATTTTATAACTATTAATAGCAGGTCGTGGTAGGAATTTGTCATCTTACTTAAATAGTTGGCCCTCTACAAAATATTTGTCCTATAAGCTGAACTAAGAAAAGATTGCCATTCCTCGCTATTTATTGCTTTACTTTTCAAGTTTTGAATATAGTGTTTTTCGATCTCGTTTTCCACTTGTTTACTACATCGAAGCATTTCCCTTAAATTTAGCGTTTTAAAAAGAACTGAATAGATACACAAATTCCGTTGACTCGGAGGGTATAGTGGAGTTGTAATATACTGTCTTGTCTCCTTTTTCTATAGACCCTACATGGCAAGATTCCCCCGGACGCATATTGCAAATCATCTGAAGATTTCATTACAATTCCATAATGCTTTTTTACGAACCTTAGTTCACTTATTCACACATGACTTTACTATACACGCACAAAGCTTGATTCTGGTATGCACACAGCTTTACTCTTCTTACACTTTACTTCGCTAACGTTTTTAGTTCGCGGTATGATTTACAACAACTCACCCACATGCTACTCACGTACTTAAAGTACCTCGCAGAATCACAGACTCTTCTAGCATTCTCAATCTAGGATGTTCTACAATAATCAAGCGAAATGACAATCGATTTTATAATGCCTATTTTATAATTGTTAATAGCAAGATTCTCAGGAGGATTTTGTATATCATCTGAAGATCACTCTACTTACACACTACTTCCCTGATGTTTTAGTTCGCAATATGATTTACAACAATTCACCCACCTGCTACGCTCCCGTATTTAAACACGCTTGCTGATTCACAGACTGTCCTAGCATTTTCACACACTGCTTTACTTTACTAAGCACACAGCTTGACATACACCTTACTTCCCTGACTGTTTTAGTTCGCGGTTTGATTTACAACAAATCACCCACCTGCTGCTCTCCCGTATTTAAACTCGCTCGCAGATTCAGAGACTGTTCTAACATCCTCAATCTAGGAAGTTCTACAATGGTGAAGCGAAATGACAAACGATTCTAAAACGCCTATTTTATAATTGTTAATAGCAGGTTGTGGTAAGATTTTGTAACCTTACTTACTAAGTCCTATAAGCCGAACAAATAAAAGAGTTTCATTCCTGTTGGCTACTTTACATGTTTACTCCATCAAAGCCTTGGCCTTCCAGTTCTGCGTGTACCGCCATGCGGCCCCTATTTATACTCTTTTTAAAGGGAATCATTATCGGTCATTCTTATGACATGGCCCAGCCAACGCAATCGATAATCTTAACTATACTGATGTCGTCGTATAGCGTGGTTCATACGACGTCGATATTCTTAGTTAAAGCCTATTGACCCGTAAATCTTTCGAAAAAAATATTCCCAAACACACCAAGCAATGCCTTATTTGCTTGCGCAAGTACTCAGGCTTCAGAACCATAATAAATACCAATTACAACAGTTGGTCCCAGTTTTGGGGAACTTGGTATTGTCGCCGTTTACCGCCAACCCACTTTAGCAGATTCTCTTTCGACTTTTTTAAAGGCATCAGTTACATCTTTTAATGATCGACCCACGATGTCATTGTCGTCAGCATAAGTAACATGTGACTATTGGTGTAAACTGTTCGAAGTTGTTCTTTTCTATTTTATATGAGGACCGGAATTCATTTAATACCATCTTACAACGCCGAAAGTGATTTGCAGGGATACCAAATTCAGACATGTCTTGTTTTTTTTAATCAACAAAAAGATGATAAGTTTGGCATTGGCTGGTATGGCTGTTTTATAATCGAAAAAGATGGTAAGTGTCGATTCAAAAATTTTGAGGCAATATCTGGCCATTTATGGATTTGTGAGGTCTAAACCCACATTGGCATGTCCATTTATCCTCAGGGATATTGTGGTCAACATATGGTCAACGAAATAGTTGCCATGCGGCAGAGAGAAGACTTAGCTCTATAGGTAGAGCACACGGTCTCATCTCCTTTCCTGTAGACGGCTCACAGGTCGTGTTCGGCTGCTGCTGCCTTACTATTCTTCAGTCGGTTTATAGCTGTCTTTATGTCATCTTGGCTAACGCGGTATACACTCAATACCCTCTTCTGTCTACTATCTGTATCTGTAACCAGATTACCTTGCTTATCTCTATCGGAGGTTGTACCAGTTCGAACGCCATAAGTTTGATGTTTCTCTCTTTGGTAAAGTTCTCGAACTTCATTCTGGCTCCTGTACATTTCGACTTTTGCACACTCCTGTCTTTGCAGGAGAAGGTGCCTGTGACAAAGCCTTCAATTTGAATTTCATTCTTTGGTGTACATGTACAAGTTGATTTTTTTTTTTCACACGCTCGCTTTTCCACTTCTCCCTTTTTCCCACGTAAATGACAAGTCTCCTCTCTCTTATTCTCCCTATAACTCTCGTCGTGCGCTACGCGTTGGTATTGATTGTAGAGTAGCCCCATATTCCGCATTTCTCTCTTTGGAAGCAGTACGACACTCCTAGTAATATCATGGGTTCCTTTGTGGAGGTCTCTGGTCCAAGTATAGATTTTGCGTGGAGTGGGCAATACTTTGCCACAGTGTAAATATGTTATCGGAACGAGGATGTCCAACTTCCGTGTTGTCCCTGTTCGTACTTTATTCGCTACGTTTAATGGTACACGTACCTTTGCTGCAACAATGTGGTGGTCAAAGTCTATGTTTGATCGTATCCCATCCATTACGTGATTACTTGTTTTGTTTTGGTCTGGTGATTGCCAGATGCCCTTACGAATGTCGAGATGCTTAAATCTGGTGCTGTTAACTACCATAATGCGCTCCGGGTTGCAACAGGTTGTGTTCAAATGTCCAGTGTGGATCACCTTCATTAGGAGATCAGGATGTTGTCAATCATACAACATAATGTGTTGCTGACAAATGCAGTTCCTGCTGGTATACTATCTGGTATATCATCCCAGCCATCCCACTGATGGAAAATCCACCATCATACTGATTAAAAATCAACCTCCCCAACACATCCGTAAAGACTTCAGGTGTTATCGTGCGTGAAGGCACCCAAGGTTATAGATGATGTAAAGTCCTAAATCAAGATCCTACTGCAATTTCGGACAGTGAGCGGCAACTCCCCAGCAAACACGTTCCATTCTGGTACAAATTCGGCCCGGGTATAGCAACGGTTCTCATTTCCTATATAGAAGCTATTTACCTCCGACCGATATCCTTTAAAGCCCTCAGCATACTTCTCTTTTGTTCCATTGCCCATAGATTTGTGGTCAAAAACCATTGACGTAGCGCAGTTTCTCCACCTGTCCATATCCAACTCCATGCACACAAATATCGCGTACAACATCTCCTTGATATATTCGAATCGAAAAACCCACAAAAAATGTTTGTTTATTATCCGAGAATAACGAAATTCTGGGTAAAAATCGTAAAAAACGGTTTTGAGCTATATGGAGAATGGATGAACGGATGAAACATCCAACTTCAAGAACACTCGAGTTCAGCCGAACTGTTGCAACAGCAAAAAGCCTGTTTTTTCCGCTGCGAAGTCTATCAGCTTTAATCCATTTTTAGATGTTTCACTGTAGAGACTGATTTACCGACTGTGGGGCCAAATATATACTCCTTTCCAATTTTGACACTAAAATCGACTAAAATTATTTTAATATCATGGGTAGCAGAACAGTCATATTTAGAACAGTATATTTAGGTGTTGTTGTGACGTTTTTCCCCATCCATAGTGTTTCCAGTATGGCAATAATATCGGCCTTGTACTTTGCAAGTAAATCTGCCAGTCCCTAAACGTCACCTATTCTTCAGAGAATCCGAACATTCCAGGTGTAGATTAACAGATCAATGTTTAGAAGGGATTGTTATTCTTTTCTTTGTTTTTTTCATAGATCGATGTTTCTTATAAGGGTTGGTTACTAGCCCAGGGCCAACCCAAGTTTTTAACATTCTTATGGTGTTGCAGGTAACACCAAGAGGAGGTCAGTGTCCACTTGAAATGAAAGAGGGACCAAGATAAGTCCAGGTCTCCGGGACCTTGTCATATTGAAACCGGTCAGGGCTGCCGCGTCGTATCTTTCAACTAGTTCCTTAAATACACATTCTACAGTAGATTTTCATAATTGCGAAAGGTGTTTTTTTTTTCAATTCTATTTTTATTTATTACTTGTTGTCTGCTTGTCTTGCTATGCCCTATAGGCATTAGGTGTGTTCACTTATTCTACGTCTCTCCAAACGTTTGGGCCTGAGTCAGATAATTATAAATGAGAAACTGCATAAACGAAACAATTATTTCATTGTGTGTTGTTGTGATTTATTCACATAGGCTGACTCAGCATTGTTGTAAACAAATGTAATAATTATTCGCAAATGTGAAACTATGGCTAAATCAAAAGTATTTTGCATTATATGGGCTTATTATTTTGGTCTCCAGAATCAGATTCATATGAAAATTATGCGAAAAAAACTATTGGACAAATGAATGCCTTTCCTTCATTCGTTTGTCTTCCTTTGGTGTTATTTCGAAAGACTCCAAAAGATATCTGCAATTAAAGTGACTTAGATTTTTAATTTTTTTTAAAACACTTGGAACATTTTCGTAGTTTTCCATCAAGGAAATCTCAATATATTTGCCATTTCCTACTCTAAACCGACCAACCAATGCAATGATTGCTGCTAGTATCTTTTGCTCTCGTTTGACGTGTGTAAACATGCGTCGCTTTGCATAAATTTTAATTTAATTTGATCGCTTTTATGCCTCATGTGAGTCGGGCGTAAAGGTACTGGTGGTGTTAGTGGTGACGGTGGCAGCAGTAGGCACAGCATCAACCAACCAATGCACTTACTTGCAGTCAATTGGAAACCGAAAAGAGTGGCACCAACTAACAATTCAAATGAATAAACGAATGAATGAATCGCTGTGGCAAGTGGTTGCTTGCTGCCTGGTAATGTGAAACGTATCACAATGTTTGATTCCAAGCTGCAGCAAAAGGAAAATAAGTGTCTGATGTTGTTATAATCCCACACATTATAACTACCGGTGGTAGCGGTAATACTGAGCTGCGTGTGCGGGCCCGGCCAGGCAAGGGAATGCATGCAATGTGTCTTTCTTAGTTAAAAAGTTGATATTGCTACTTGTGTGAATACAATTAAGACAAGTGTTTATTTGCTTAGATAGAGAAAGACAACAACAACAATACCACCACCAACAATAAAAGAAAACGGGAAAAATCTACCACAAAAAGTGACACAATCTTTTGACTTTATACTTCGATTTGACTTGATATTAAGAAAATACATACTATTTGTTGGTGGTCCAATGGAATTTCGATTTTGGCTTGGTTTTGTCATTTGGAAGAAGGGAATTGGACATTGCGTCTGTCGTTGTGGGACTATACGAAGGCTTCGAACAACTTGAATCACTAATAGTGAATATGTAATTGATTATTAGAATATAATATATAGTCGACCTTTTGGGGATGTATGACACAGTGATTTCCGTCCATAGAGCCGGAGTGAGCGATAGAAACAATCTCTGTAGTGCGATTCTCTTAACTCATTTTTTGAGTTACCGACAAATAAAGGTAGAATAAAAATGCTTATAATTTTGGTAATTACACTGTGCAACAAAATGGAGCTCAAAGTCTGGGGGGTGGAAAATTCCTATTGGAGATGAAAGCCCTTGGTGAGTATATACAGAACCCCGAAGGACAGATTCGCCGTGAGTCGAACTTTCGCGATATGGCGTGATGAAGTTTTTGCTAGAGACCCTGTAAGCCAGCCCTGTAAGTTAGCGTTATATATTTGTTCACTGTTGCTTTAGCTTATTTTTGAGATGACATGTCTTCAATCAAATCGAACGGGGATCATTTTCGTGGAGCACTTCGACCTTCTAACTCGCTTCCTTCAATGTCCTTTTCGTCCTTTATTTTAAGAGCCGCTATAAAAGTACCCCAAGATGACGTTTTTCAGCTTCGAAATGTTCTGCAAAAATGTCGGCCAGAAAATTTTAGGTACGGCTCTCATTGACAACTAATCGTTTTTGTCGCGTTTTGTCTATTAGTAGTCGTAAATTTCCACCGATAGCAAGAGTGATGTCAACTTTTTCTTTTTGAATTTTTCATTTATAAGTTTGCGTTTTAATTTGATAGGTTTTTGTCGGTAACTTAAAAAATTAAATTGGACTCCCAGATTCCGAATAACCAAGATTTGGCTGCAACTAGCCTAAACCCTTGGTGATAAATGCATGGAAAATGTAGCTTAAATCCTCAAAAATACCAAAACTCGAGCGGTACAGTTAAAAGGGGGCTATATAAATACGATTTTGGTGAAGAAGATGTATAACCAACGAGTATCTCCAATGTCAAAATTCAGCTTATTCGGTTTGAAAATGTGGACAAAATCCTTAAAATACCGAATATTGGGATGTACCGTTGTATGGGGGCAATACCACGACGTAGGCCAATGTCCACAATTTTTGGTCGAGAATCTTTGCGACTACTGGGAATCCCAAATACCAAATTACACCTAATTTGGCCCGAAAATGTAGCTTAAATGCATCGAAATGCTGAAAACAGGAGGTACCTAAAAAGTGTCCTCGACAAAAATGTAGACCTATGTCCACAATTTTTGGTGGAAAAGTTTAGTAACATCTAAGAACCCTAAGTGCCAAATTACAACTAATTTTGAAGGAAAATGTGGCTTCAATTCTTTGAGCGCTCTGGTGCATTCGTGCAGTTGGGGGCGTGGTTATTGGCTAGGTGATCCAGAGTCTTCAATCTTCTATTTTGATACTGCCGATGGGTTTGTGGTCCTTCGAGAGTACTCCAGGGAATTTGACTACGTCCTTTACTCCCTCTATCGAGGGAGCAGATCCAAGTTCAGCGTTTAGCCTTTTTTATTTAACTGTTGTACTTATTGAAAATAGCTTTGTAGTTCCTTCAATCTGTACATAACTTCGTTTTATTGGCTTTCCTTTAAAGCCATCTACTAATTTTCCTAAGATTTGTTAGATCTTTCGACCACCAGACCGCTTGACATCATCTGCCTGGGTGAGCAAGTGGGCAGGCAGTCTCTCAGCTATCCACAGGAACCTTTGTCACATGCTTCACTGCGCTATCAAACTCAATGGCAGCTGAAGGGTAATGTGATACCCTCAGCTGGAAGTTTACTAGTTCAGGGAATTTGTTCCAATCGTCAATGGAGACTTGGAAGAGTATCTTTCGGTAATCCAAAAAGTATCACTCTTAATATTCGTTCCACTCAATAATTAGGGATTCGTATTTTTTAATAAGGGCTATATCGATACCTCCACCCATGTTCTATTTTGGAAAGTGCTCTCATACCCCCGTTAAATATTCTAAGAGTATGTCTTAAAATAAACTTGAATACGGACTCACCCCTGACAATTGTGTAGCTACTACCCCATTGGAAATGTTGAGCATTGGCTTCACAACCTAGGGTTATAAGGCATGAACTCCCCTCCCCCTAACGAGTCTATCAAAATGTTAGCCTAGTAGGTAAGGCTATCGAACGGTATGTAAATGACGTCACATCCTTGGGAGGCATGAGCTACTTAGCGAGACTCTCAACATCTTGGGCTGGTGGGTCAGGACTTTCGCAGGGCATATAAATACAAAAGTGGACAAAAATAGAAGGAGTTGACCTAGATTGATGCAATTTTGCACAAGTACTTATGATGTCATAGGAATGAACAATTTCAAATTTGTTCCATATCCATCTTTACTACCTACACTACCTTAGATCCTTGACTAATTCCCATTGCTTTATTGACCAATAGTGTATGGATCATTGAACAAATGTCAATGGAACCTTTACTCCACTCCTCTTTTAATTCTCACCATAATTACCAAGGCTTCCGTATTCCGTTATACCTCTATCAAGGAAACTTTATGTATAATCAAACTAATTTTCCAATATGCGTAAACAATGTGAGACCAAGAAGTTCTGCAGAATGAGATAAATTCCTTCTTGCTGTTTCTGGAGCAACAAGCAACAAGTTTTTCCTAACTAACCAACAACAACAAAAACAGACTATTACAGTAGTTTAGTATTTAATGGTTTCTAACATCCGCAAATTCATGTAGACAACAATAAATAAAAAGACCGACAACCACCAAGTTGAGATAATGATACAATTTAACAGATTGTTAAAGGAAAAGCGTATGTAGAACGCAAAATAGATACGCGCGTATCGTCACTTAGTTTTTTTTCTTGTTGTTGTTGTCGTTTTATGCGGCATGTGGCAATAGTTACTAACTATGTACTGCAGCACAAGAAATCAACAAAGACAAACTAACAACAAACGCTCATATGAAGATAGATAGATTTTCATACATATTTAATGGGTTTTTAACTCTAATTTGAATAAAATGCGTTTCAAATACGGGAAGTCAAAAGAATGAAAGAAGAAATAAGAAGAAAAAAAAAATTTGCAGTTGCAGTAGGCCTTCTTCTCACACTGTTTGCCTTGCCTCTTCCCTTGCTTACGCGATATCAATGCAAAGCAAGAAAAAAATGCACAATTTACGTTTTGTAGGTAAATGAGTTTGCCAAAGAACAATGTCGTTGTTGAAGTTGTTGTTGATGTTTTTGCTGCCGTTATTTGCTGACTTGCTGTTGCTGCTGCTGTTGTTACTATTTGTAATGTTAAACTGTAAGTTAAACACTCGATCATTTCGCATAATGAAGCGCCACTTTAAATGCCAAAACAGTAACAGCAGCAGAAAATAGCTGCGAGAGTACAAAGTATATATATAGTCAGCAGTGTAGACTGCAAAGAAGACTATGTATGAATGTTGTAAAAATGGAATAGTTTTGAAGGGTCGTGAAAGGTACTAAGTGGAATTTTTAAAACAATTTAATTAGGACAAGAATTGTGGATTTTGAGAGAATTTTTGCAACTATGTAAGAATCTTAGGGAAGGACTATTAAATGATTTTAGGGTACCGCGACCCTAATATTTATGGATTTATTGACAATATGCAAACGCATTTCAAGTTTTATCGGTTCCACCATCTTAAGAATTAATTTTAATGACTATCAGTCCACACAATATTAATTCTGAGTCGATCTAGCCACGTCCGTCTGTTGTAATGACTGCAGCGTCCGCATAAATTGAGCTGCAACACTAGATGGGCTATATCGGCCCATGTTTTGGTATAGCTCCCATATAATGGTACCTCCGGATTTTCGGTATTTTGAGGGTTTTAGCCACCATTTTTAACGGAACAAGCTGCAATTTGACATTTAGGGTTCTTAGGGGTCACAACACCAATCCTCAAAAAACTGTCAACATAGGTCCATGTTTTGGTATAGCTCCCATATAACGGTACCTCCCGATTTTTCGGTATTTTGAGGGGTTTAGCTACAATTTTTAACGGAACAAGCAGAAATTCTTAGGGGTCACAACACTACTACACCAAAAACTGTCAACATAGGTCCATGTTAAGGTATAGCCCCCATATGATAGTACCTTGCGATTTGAGGATTTTAGCTACAATTCTTAACCGAACGTGCTGTTATTTGACATTTAAAATTCTTGGGGCTACTCCACCAAAAACTGTCTACGTTGGTCCATGTTTAGGTATAGTTCCCATATAACGGTGCCTTTCGATTTTCTGTATATTGAGGACTTTTAGCTAAAATTTTTAACCGAACGAGCTGTAATTTGACATATAAAATCCATGGGGTCACAACACTACTCCACCAAAAACTGTCTACATAGGTCCTCCATATAATGGTACCTCCTGATTTTCGGAATTTTTAGGGTTTAAGTTACAATTGTTATCTGAACGAGCTGTAGTTTTACATTTAAGGTTCTTAGGGGTCCCGAAAGTTCCCCATGATACATGCTCCCATATAACATTACCTCCCGATTTTCCGTATTTTGTGGATTTTAGCTACAATTTATTTACATGGAATTTAGTTACATAAAATTTCTCTAGCAAAAATCGTCCAAATAGTGGCCACAAAACCTCTATGTCAAAAAATCGTCAACATTTGTTCATGTTTTGGTATAGCCCTCCATATAACGGTATTTCCCGAATTTCGGTATTTTGAAGATTTTTGTTTTGTGTAGCCCCCAAATAACAGAACCTCCCAATTTTGAAAATAGAAAAATTTGAAAATTGAATTTTCGGTATTTTGCTTGACGGAACTACCCGTAATTTCAAATTTTATGTTTCCTGAAGACATAATACTTTTCCACCAAAAAATGTCACACTTTGATATAGCCCCCATATAAAACTACCACCTGATTGAACACATTTTTAAATTAGATTAGAGAATTTAGGTTTTTGGATTATCCGTAGTCGAACAATTTATGCACCTTAAATTGCGGGCAGGCAAGAAAACTACTTATTCCATTTTGTTTAAGAATATTTTATGGTGGAGGGTATAAAAAGTTCGGCCCGGCCGAACTTAACGCCTTTTTACTTGTTTGCTTTACAAACAACGACGACAGCAGCAGCAATTTTCTGCTCAAAAGCAAAATTGTTAAAGTCTAAAATATGTATGCGATACGCATTTATGTAAATTTCCATGTTGTTGTGACGTTTACTGTTGTTGTTATTATTGTTGTTGCGGATGCTGTTTGCATTTTTCTTGGCATTATTTGTTTTTCCACCACAAATCCACTACGTTATGCCTAACAACAATCTTGGCTGGATGCAATTTGATATTTTTGTCTTACAACCAACCACCACCGATCATCTGAAAGGCCAGGCCAGTCCACTTGAAGAGTGTGCAGACCTATTGATTTGATTGCATACAACAAAGAAATATTGTATTCAGTTGGCAAGATTAAATATTTTTTTTATAGAAGAAGCCAAAGCAAAGAGGCCTGGTTTGCGTTTTACTGCCAGGTTGGTTGATGGTAGCCTCCTCACAATGTCTCAAAAGACAAGAGGCACGTGTACATCGTCTGAAATTGTAATTTTGCCAACTAATGTTATGCCCATTGGATTCTAGTATATTAGAAATAAAGCTTAAAGCGTTACAATTAGCAGCACTGATGGGGAAGGGAGGCATAAATTATTTGTCTTGCCCTAATGACTTATTTTTGATAGTCCGGTAACAGCCTTTAGAAAAATTGTTAGCGATATCACCTCAATCTTTCGTAACCAACAAACGATTAATTATATCCAAAAACTCAATATTATTCAAAATAAATTTATGATAGATAAATTATAATTTATATTATTTTGACATTAAAAATTTAACAAAATTTATAACATCGACGTACGGAACGAACAAATTAAAATTATCTCGCATAAGCTATAAAATACTTTGTCTTCGCATTAAAATTCTCGCTTAATAGCGCCAATATTAATCACATTTAGTTAAGCGTTTAAATTAAACCAGTTAATATTTGAATAAAAAAAGCTTAACAAAATATTTAAAAGAAATCTGCAAACTAACTAACCGCCGAACGTCACACATGTCAAGAAGCCTAATGATAAGCGAAGCAAAAAAACGACAATAAGTCCCATAACAAGACCAATTGACTTAAAGCAGTCATTGGTGCTGGTTGTTGGTGGTATTAACACAAAACATGTTTAATTAATTATTGTTTTTTTTCTGAAAATAGACAATCTAATAATATTTACAACATTTTACAATAAGACAACATCAACCGAATAACTAAGTACATATGTATACTTAGACACTCAACATGGAGCTGTATAACAGGTGGTCGAATAAATCGATTTATACACGCAGAAAAATATATGTTTGCATCAAAAGAAATTTATGTTTGTTACTGGTTGCAAACAAATATATGTTTGCAACATTGTGTTATATATCTCAATTTTATTTGTTTGGATACCAACATATTTTTATTGGGTGGAGAGAGGATTTTTGTCAAAGAGAATAACAACAGGGCTCTCGCTTATTTTATAATAAAGAGCTGTGTGTATGGTGTAATAAAAGACGCAGAAGCGAAGGCGGGACGGCAAAAAGTGTGTTTTTGTGTTAGGGATGTGTGAACGACTAAAGCCTATGGTCAATGAATTTTTTTTTTTTTATTAAGATTTATTTTATTCGCTTATATTTCATTACAAATAATAGGGACGAATCGATGCGGTGCAAAACTATCGTTGAAAAGATATTTACTATGAGGCAAATCCTCGAAAAACAACAAGAAATGCAGATATTTTTGTCGATTATAGAGCAACGCTCATTCGACTTTGTAAGACGACATTAACTGATATCCGGTCCTCAGTTAAATAGGAAATAACCTATCCAAACAGTTTAGTGTCAAAAGAAGTTTCAGACAAGGAGACAACCTTTCATGTGATCTTATCAACATTCTGCTGTTAAGGTCATACGAAATGCAAACGATAAAAGAAATGGCACAATATACACCAATAACCACACGTTACTTACCTTACAAAACATTTCTAAGGTACGGTCACGAAGAATAAAGAACTTGTTTATGGTGTAATAGAAGATGCAGAAGCGAAGACGGGAGGGCAAAAAAAACTTATTTTTGCGTTGGTGGCATGCAGTATGTGGCAAAACGCGTGTGTTTCGTGCTTTGTTGTTGTTGTTGCGGTTACTTTCACACATGCAGTGGAGTCATGCAGCGAAGTTGTCACCGCCAATGTTAGTGATGACTTTACGATATATGGTGTGGTGTGTTAAAGGTTCCCATGTAGTGTGCTTACTTCCTATAAACAACGTTCGCACTTATCTTATACCCAGGTCAGGCAATGTGCGCTTACTGAGAGCAAGTGAGCGAAAACTTCAATGTAAAATGCATTGAAATGTATGCTCACTTGCTCTCAGTAAGCGCACATTGCCTATCCATGTCTTATACCAATCGCTTTATTGTATTTTATGTACAAAAAATGATCGTAGGGATTTTCGCCGTCACACCTCCTCCCTCCTGGTGTGGGATCCTTTTAACTTCTAGGGATGACCACAATTTATCCTTTTCATCCCATTAGGACTGGACTGTGACCATTCGTTTATATTGCTCCCCGAGACGCTGTAGCGCTACTGCCATCTTTAGGCGTGGTTGTTGCTCCCGGTTTACATTCTCGGAAAGTTCCACCTCGCATGCGAACTTCACCATCCTCCAGATCAGTCCATTCGACTTGACGTAGGCCGAACGGAGAGTCAACCAGTCCCATTCTCCTGTAACGGGGATCTCGATCCTTGGCCTGATACTGGCGACAACTTGGGCGACGGCGTTTCGGATGTAGCACGGGCTCATTTCGTGGATCTCGGCGGTGTGCAGGCTTCATCATCTGATGAAAACAGAATGACATTAGAAACGGGTTCAGCAACCAGGCCCCTGCTCCTAAGGGTGTTCAATGATTCTCTAACTTCTTCCGGACGAGGGCGTGAGATGGATGCCTCGAGGGGTTTGCTTTATAAGATTGACTTGGCGAGGCTTCGTAGCAGGAATATTATAGCCTTGTTTCAGGGCTGCTTCAATTTTCGTGGATGACATGTTACCTTGTATAGTTTAGACCTGCGAATGAAAGGGGGGAAAAGCACATTAGTTTGATACAGATGGTTTAAGCTCGCTAAGGTTAGCTACGTTGATCGAGCGTTGGTCTTGTCCTTGCAATCTAACGATTACGGGGGAAATAATCTCAATAACATCGAATGGTCCATCATATTTTGATGCGGGCTTGGCTGCGAGCTGATCGATGGCCTTCGAGTTTGGATGTTGCTTTACTAAAACGCATTTTCCGATAACTGGTTTCCAAGGGCGGCGTTGAAGATTATAATGAATTCGATGTTCCTCTTCGGCTCGGCTGAGCTGGTTTCGGACTGTTTTAAATACATAATGTAGGTCAGATTCCCACTCCAAGTACTGCTTTGTCGTACAATGTTTTTGGCAGTCTGGGTCACGCCATTTAGTTAAATATGCTTGGCTATATCCTGTTGACTGCGAGATGGCTGTGTTAGTTCATGCGGACAGTACCCTGTCGGACTTTTATGAACCAGTTGATAAAATGTTTAATAATAAATCGATTATTTGTAGACTGACTATAAATTGGTTGAAAAGTCATCTAGAGATCAACCACACTGAAAACCAAAACATGTACCTTCTGCAAAGTATTTGTGTCGAAAACATACGGCACAAATGTATAAATAATTCACATTTGCTTTTTCTTAATATTTTTCGCATAAATGCAGCATCCAATAATAGAAGACAGTGTTGATGGACTGAACGTGTTCGTACATATTATTCATATTGTTCTGATTTAAAAATGGAACACAAAGGGAATATACAAATTTGCCCCTTCTTCTCTCTAACAAAACATAACAGAGAGATAAAGAGAGGGAGAGAGAGAGAGAATATGAAAAGGCAAAGTTAAAAAAAAAATACACAAAAACAAAAATTGTTTTTTCACATTATTATTTAAACTGACTACAAATAGGCAAAGAAGTTAGTTAATAATCTCTCCCGCTGGAGCGACCTTATATGGTTTATATCGCTGACAGGACTCACAACTTCCTGTAGGATCTCGATGGAGTTAAGCCACTTCAAGGATAGGTGATCACATTAAAGTGGTAGCCCTCTAGGTAAAGACGCATCTTCCCAATTCTCCAAACGATGGCAAGGCACTCTTTAACCGTGGGGGAATAATTTTTCTCTATACCATTCATGACACTGCTAGCGTAAGCAATGACTCTTTCGCTACCTTCGAGGACTTGTGTCAAAACGGCGTCTAGTCCATAGTCCTTAGAATCGGTTTGAGATTGAACATAACGGAGAAAGCAGGACCAATACTGAGGATTCGGTATGTTGCAGTTTTAGGATTTCGAACACCGCTTGTTGGTCTTCTGTCCACCGCCAGTGTTTGCCTTTCCTTAGCAAGATGTGGGAGGACGATACCAGGATACGACGCCTTGAAATCGTCTGGGTTATTTGAAACACGCTGGAATGTGGATGCCATGCGCGCTAACCACAGGACAAAGGCATTTTGTCTCCTTCTTAAAAAATTCGCACTTCTCCGTATTAATCCTTAATGCCATTTCGAGAACGCGTTTGAAGATTTTATTTCACAGACAAAACACAACGGAATCTTCCCTTTGGCCGACCTTTTCATAAATTCCAACTATTTCAAACAGCTCACCATAACGATGCTTATTTCCAGGTATTTTGAGATATTAGAAATAGTATTGCTGAATGGTATAGCTAAATATATGTATACCGACAGTCACTCAGAACTGAGTTTAGGTCTCTGGGGGATACAGAAAAATCTGATCATGCATAGTGTAGAAATTAACACATTTCCATTTCGCAATCTGGAGATGCCTCGTTTTCTGATTTGACAAAATATTTTTTTAAATTAAAATCCTTTAAATATCTTCAACACAATTTGTGGTAAAAATTACCTCCATTTTCATTTATTGTTTTTTTCTTTCGTTAGTCTATTTCAAAAACTTAAATCATACCACAAATTCCAGTGGCTATTATTTGAGAATTTTGTGTTAACTTTTGTTGGCCATGTAATTTATTAGATTTTAATTTTTGTAAACATAACAAAAGCGTTACACTCGTCAACTTAACCAGTTTAACAAATTATTGCCGTTGATTGTCTGCATATTTTTTGCGCATTTTTTACGTTTGTTCATTTTCCCAATGTGCTTTTTTTTTGTTACTCTACTTTATAGTGTAAAATAACATAAATTTCTAACACTTGTTGTAATGTTGAGGAGTAACAATTGTTGTCAGTTCAAGTTTTGTTATTATTATGTTTTTTTTTCTCCTCAACTAACCGCAAAAGATAACAACTGCAATTTTTTTTGTTTGTTGGCCATATTCTGTCAAAAATGCTGAAGTCCATGTCCATAGCCGTTTGCAGTCTTGAGCTGGGCGTTTTCATAGTAAGTTAAAAAAACTACATTTAATGGTGGATGTTAGGCTTTAATTAAATATATTTCACTAGGTTTTTTTTTTCATATTTTCTTGAATTGTTGAACATTAAAAATGTTGAATATGTTGTGATAAGCATGAAGAAATGAAAGGATAATTAAAGGTTTTCACACTTGTTTTGCGTTTCAATGTGAAACGAGTTTTTCATAAAATGTACGCCTTACTTTTTTAAGATTACACTGTGCGACAAAAAATGACTAGGAAAACTGAACAGATTATAAAAGTAGAGCTAACAATATGAGACACCTGTGTCGGCGTTTTTAAAGTTTACATCGGGAAGTAATCAAAGTAGGCGGGGCAAATTACGCCCATTTCTAGTTTTTTTTTTTAAATATTCTATTAAGATATCTTGAAATCCTTGCATTTTAGGTATATAGTGTCATTGGCAACTTTACTGAGGAGGATATGGGAAATATTTTTGTTAAACATTTTAAAATTCATGCGTTTCATCAAAGGGGTCTTTTTGGTCCTTTTTTCAAAAATCATTCAAAAAAATCCTTTAAAATGTGATCATATCAAATCGAATTATCCTACAATATAGTTCGTCATAACATTTTTATATAGGTCTCAGAATACACCAAATCTGTAAATCTTTACTAACCGCAAAAGACACTATATATCTAAAATGCAAGGATTCCAGGATATCTTAACTCGAATATTTCTAAAAATAAAACTAGAAATGGGCGGAACTTCCGATGTAACCTTTAAAAACCCCGATACACGTTTCTCATATTTGTAGCTCTACTTTTATAATCTACTGGGGTTTTCCCATCATTTTGAAGAACAAACATCAATTTTGTTGACCAGTGTTATTTTTCTTATTGGAGACAATGGAGTTTTATGTAACCAACGGTTAAAATATGAGTAAAAGAAGTGCTAAAGAACAGAGTTTAGAGAAATGTTAAGGAAATGGAATGGGTTGGGAGCCGAAAAATTCGAAAGTAAATGGAATTAGGATTGGCTGAGGACAAAATGAAAACAGTAATTATAACAGTCGAATGCGAAAATCGCAAAAATATTATGCAAGAAATTAGGTTTTGAACCCAATAAACCATTATCATTGATTAACAAGTAAGACGGCGTTATGTTCGGCCAGGCCGAACTTGTTATACCCTCCACCACAGGTTGTATTGAACAATTAGTTTCCTTTCCTTTATGAAGATGACTGAATACCAAATTTTAGCAATTTCGGTGAAACAATGTGGCTAACCTTCAAAATACCGAAATTCGGGAAGTACCGTTTTACTGTATCAAAACGTCGATTTATACCCACAAATTTCTAGCAGATAATTTTTAGACTCAAAGAAGACTAAATACCACATTTTCGATATTTCGGTAGGATAATGTGGCAAACCCCTAAAACGAAAATTGGGATGTACCGTTCTATGGGGGCTATATGAAGGCGTAGACCCATACCGACAAATTAAGAGGAGAAAGTTGGAAACCGCCAACTAAGACTTAATACCGAATCTTAGCCATTTCTATGGTTTATTGTGGTCAAAACCTTCGAAATACCGAAAATCTGCAGGTACCGTTCTATGGGGGCTATATGAAAGCATGGACCTATACCGACAAATTTCATATGGGAAGTTTTATACCCCAACTGAAGACTAAATGCCAAATTTCAGCCATTTCGATGGATTATTGTGGAAATAACCTTCAAAACACCGAAAATCGGGAGGTACCGAATATTTTTGAATGAGCAAACTTCAAAACTCCCAAGGATTTTGGACACTCTCCGTTCCTCCTTCATATTGATATGTTTATGAAAAATATTTTTATCCTTTTTTCATACGATTTCAGAAAATTCTTCCCGATTTCTTTTAAATAAAAAAATCTTTTCAAATATCGTTTCTATTTAAATGCTGCCAAAAACCTATAATTTGTGTATATTTGTTGTTGTTGTTATTTTATTGTTAACATAAATTAGCATTTAAAGATGGTAATACTTCAAACTGCCGGTATCTGATAGCCACTCAAGAAGGCAAAGAAGCAGGCAGCACTCTTCAAAATGATGATAATAATGATGTAGATGACGAAGGCATCGTCTTTGGAGATAATTGTGAATAGAAGAAGAAGAAAAACAACAATGATCATGATTTTCAACAACAAGTTTAGTGAGCAGCTAACAACAAAAACAAAAAACCACCAGAACGATAGAATTGTATGCGTACCTCCATAATATTAAGATTTATTTGTAATCAGTGTTTATTACCATATAATTTAAGATAGTAACATGAAGGTGGCTGTGCGGATGGTTCACTGGCTCTATGGTTTGTTGGTGGTTTGGCTTGACTGAAGAAGCCTTAGACTCAAACAATTGCCATATAGAGACACACCGTCATGTATGTAACTTCATGTTCCATCATCATCAGCCGCAGCATCCACATCATTCTCTTTATCATCATCATCATCGTGTGCATCATGTAAACCTAATGTAATTGTGCGTTTATGCAGCTGCAATTTTAACGCATAAAAACGTTGTACAATTATCTGTGTTATTTTTACTATGGCTGTTGTTTGTTATCTTAACACACTCAAGAAGAGTTTAGTTAAATTAGACAAAGATTTGTTACTTTGGGATTTATTCTTGCTTACAATTCTGGCAAAAGCAAACTGAATTACAGATCTGTCGATTATCTTAGCCATGCAAATATACTTTCATTTTAAGCGTATTGTAGATGTTATAGAGATTAGAAAAGATATTGTGTAGGTAGATTTACATAAATGCGGTTAGCACGATTTAAATATCGGTTAGAGGTTTGATAAGAAAAACAAAATTGCATGAACTATTGCTTCAAATAATAACATATAAATCAAGGATGATAAGGAAGAAAGAATGGGAAGCAACTGCATTTAAAGATATGGAATATTGAATTATTGAGTGTATTAATAGGAAAGGCTACGACGATCCACCGTGCTAGGTATAACAGTACTCGATACCGCAGTTAAACATATACGCAGACAAACAGAATAAAAATACAGAAGAAAAACTTTAATAATTTTACTTTACGAATATGTCACTGGAACGCTGGATAGAACAAGTGAATGGAATGGAAATGGTCCAGTGTAAAGCAGACGATCACGACGGATATTATAGCTGTAATTACACGTGGCAAGCATTGAAGTGTGACTGCGTGAAAGTACTTGATTTCTACGCGGATTAGCATAGTATTTATGAAGGAATATTTCCTCATGGTATGGAGCTGAAGGACTGATCTAGTTAATCGTATAAATTACACTGTGATACACCAACATTATGCAGTTATTCTAGTGTACCAATTGAGGTTTGTTCGAGTCCAAAGAAGACGAAAGTACCTTTGCTTTTTAGGTTACTTCATAAACAGATTTTAAAATTCCAAAAGTAGAGAAACACGGGGTTTCTTAGATTTTCAGCTTTTAGCAGGCATTACTTCTTTTTACATCTTTTTTGTCTATAAATGTTTTTCTTTGGGAGCGTCGAATACTATCTTTCAAACAATCCATATATTTTTTAATCGGCTAACCAATGACTAAGTTATACTGATTGAAATGTGAAAATAAAAACGAAAAGTAAATTAAAAGTAAGAACAACAATAAAGTCGTTTAAAAACAGAAAAGTTATAGAAATTTCCGTGTTTTAACTTTTTAGTTTTTTACTAGTATTTTTTATTTCTTAATATTGGAAGCCCAGAGCGTATGCTTTTTATTAATTATAAAGATAATCACAATCATACGCGTTGCGGTTCCAATGTTAAGAAATAAAAAATTCGGTAGGGCAAAGCTTTTTACAACCTGTGTATAGAAACTGATAATGTGGGTAAGAATTTCAAAATTTACAACAATCGGGCGCCATACGAAGACGTGGACCAATACCGCCAAATTTCTGGTGATAAGTTGTGTTTCCCAAACGAAGACTAAATACCAAATTTCAAAATATTTCGATAGGATAATGTGGGCAAAAAATTCAAAATTCCCGACACATTTCAGTAGTGCGATTCTCTAAGTCATTTTTTGAGTTAACGACAAAAATCCGCAAAATTAAAATGCTTACAATTTCGGTATTTAACGATATTTTTCGATAAGTTGTCGGGCAATAAAAAACAGTCGTTAAGTTCTACCAATAGCAAGAGTGCTGTCAACTTTTATTTGAACTTTTCATTTAAAATGTTGCGTTTTTATTTTACCGATTTTTTCGGCAACTCCAAAAACCGGTTAGAGAATCGTACTGCAGGTCAAAAAATGTATACCCCCAACGAAGACTAAATTACAAATTTCAGCCATTTCGGTATTTTCAAGGTTGTGGCCTCAGTACAACCTTCAAAATATCGATAATCGGGAGATACACTTCTAAGGGGGGTTTACGAAAACGTGGACCTATATTAATAATTCGTTTTTGATATGTTTTTTACGTCCACTTAATACCAAATACCACATTTGAGCCATTTCGGTTTGATAATGACGCTGAAAACTTCAAAATTCCGATAATCGAGAAGTACTCTTCTAAGGTGACCGATAAATTTCAGGTGGAAAGTTGTATACCCCCAACGAAGACTTAATACCAAAGTTCACAAATTTCTGTTGGATATTGGGGGCCACAATAATCGAGTCTTTCCGTTCTACGTTTCCTATACAAGCAATTCTCTTCTATAATGTTTTATACCCCATCGAAGACTAAATACAAAATGTTATTCCCTTCGGTTTGATAATAATGATAAAACCTTCAAAATACCGAAAACCCGGAAGTACCGTTCTATGGGGTCTATATGAAGACGTTGACCTATAATGAAAAATTTCTTGTGAAACATTGTATACCCCTAACGAATAGTAAATTCCAAATTTCAGCCATTTCGTTTGGATAATGAGGCCTTCAAAATACCGATAATAGGGAGGTACACTTCCAAGGGGGCTTAATGAAAACGTGGGCCTACACTGATAATTCTCTTCTAGTATGTTTTATACCGCCATCGAAGATTAAATACAAAATATCAGCCATTTGGTTAAGATAATGGCTGTAACACCTACAAAATACCGACAATCGGGAGGTATCGTTCTACGGAGTCTATATGAAAACGTGGACCCATACAGCAATTCTCCTCAGGAATATTTTATACCCCCATCGAAGACTAAATACCGAATTTCATCCATTTCGGTTTTATAATGACGCTGAAGTCTTCAAAACACCGCAAACCGGGAGATGCCCTTTTAAGTGGAGACGTGGACCTATACCGAAAAATTTCATCTGGAAAGTTGTGTAGCCCTAACTAAGACTAAGTGCAAAATTTCTACCACTTCGGTAGAAGTGTGTATGTTAGTATGTTTGTATGTTCCGTATAGACTCAAAAACGGCTTAACCGATTTTCTGCAAAATTTCAGAGAATGTACAGGGTGAAAATAGGCTATATATATTTTTGCATTTCGGAGGGGGCGGGAAACCTCCCCTATGCCCTATTTTTTAAAAACGCTATTTTAGCAAAACTGACGAACGTATCGGAGAGAAAATTAATTTGCGAGACACTGGTTGATGTGTCTGCGATCCTAGGTAATAATTTGGGGCCTAAAAACCCAACCACGCCCACTTTTTTAAATAGCTTATATATCAAAAACTGCTTAACCGATTTTCTTGAAAATTTCAGATAATCTACTGAGAGGACCCGTGGTGAAAATAGGGTACATATTTTGTTGAATTTCGGTGGGGGCGGGAACCTCCCCATGCCCTATTTTTTAAAAGCGTTATTTTAACAAAATTGGTGTACGTATCGAAAAGAAAATTTATTTGCGAGACAATGGTTGTTGTGTCTCCGACCCTAGGTACTGATGTGGGGTCTAAAGACCCGACCACGCCCACTTTTTTAAATACCTTATATATCAAAAACTGCTTAACTGATTTTCATGAAAATGTCAGAGAATATACTGGGAGGACCCGTGGTGAAAAAAGATTATATATTTTCATGAATTACGGTGGGGTGGGGAACCTCCCCCATGCCCTATTTCTTTGAAAACGATAATTTAACAAAACTGAAGAACGTATCGGAGAGAAAATTAATTTAGGAGACAGTGGTTGTTGTGTTTCCGACCCTAGGTACTGATTTGGGGCCTAAAGACCCGACCACGCCCACTTTTTTAAACAGCTTATATATCAAAAACTGCTTAACCGATTTTCTTGAAACTTTCAGAGAATCTACTGGGAGGAACCGTGGTGAAAATACGTTATATATTTTGTTGAATTTCGGAGGGGGCTGGGAACCTCCCCCATCACCTATTTTTTTTTTTGAAAACGATATTTTAACAGAACTGAAGAACGTATCGGAGAGAAAAATAATTTGGGTACAATGGTGGTTGTGTCTCCGACCCTATGTACTCATTTGGGACTAAACAACGCCCACTTTTTAAATATCTCATATATCCAAAACTACTAAACCGATTTTCTTGAAAATTTCAAGGAATGGACCCCTGGTGAAAATAGGCTATGTATTTTGTTGAATTTCTGAGGGGGCGGGGTACCTCCCCTTTGCCCTATTTTATTAAAACTCTGTCTTTGCAAAATTTACTAACATATGGCTTACAAAATTAATTTGCGAGATAACGGTGGTTGAATCTCCGACCCTAGGTACTTATTTAGGGTTTAAAGACCCGACCATGATCACTTTTTTAAATATGTTATATCTCTAAAACTACTGAGCCGATTTTCTTTAAAATTTCAGAGAATGTACAGCGATGGCCCACCATGAACACCCGTTGTAAATATATATATATATATATATATATATATATATGTATATATATTAATTTCGGAGGGAACGGGGTACCTCCCCCATGCCCTCCTTTTTATAAAACCCTTTCAGCACGCACATTTTTTAAATACTTTATATCTGCAAAACTTCTGAACCGATTCCCATGTCATTTTCAGATGATGTACAGGGAAGGCCCCTGGTGGAAATAGGCTATATAAACTTACGAACGTGTCCGTTTCCCCAACCCTGGGTCCATATTTTAGCCGTAAGACCCGACCACTCCCAATTTCTGAAATATGTTACAAATCAATGGACATACCAGATGTTATGCATTACAAAGCTTTGGTCTTATTGGAAAACAAGTCTTTAGATTTGAAGGCAACATATATAGCTTCATCAGGTATACATTATAAGAAGGTGCAAGGACGACACAGTCGACCCTTAAGTTGCCACTGGACATTCTTTTGATTGAATTGCACACATGCAATATTAAATAGAAGTTATCATCTGGAACGAATGTACGATGGCACATAAAAATTCCCAAGAAGCTTTAGAACGATTCTTAAAGGATTTAAGAGCAATTCACGTTCTGATTTCAGACAAATACTGCCAGTTATACTTTTCCAGCAGATGAAATAAGTGCATTTCTCAAGTCATCAGTTAACATACAGCCAAAATTTCATATAGACACCAACATTTCTGAAGATGTTTTATTTATAGTCACTTGCAGTTCCCGACTATTTGTCGACGCAAGAAAAATATAATTTACTTAAGAAAAGGTAACATAAAACTGTTTCAAGGGCCAGCAACCGGACCGGGCCGGCTAGTTGAATATAAAAAAACATAGATATCTGAAAATCAAAAAGAATCAACCCGAAGATAAATGAAGATTTTTATCAAGATGAATTAATGAATTCTGAGGTTTCCGTCAATAATTTAAAGACTGATAATGCAGATCAAGCACTAAACACAAAGATATTGGTGAAAGAAGAATCCATGAACATGTTTCTCAAATTGAAATTTCGGCGACTTGTATATATCAACAATTCTCTTCTGAAATATTTAATACCACCATCGAATACTATATACCAATTTTCAGCCATTTCGAAAATCGAGAGAGACTGTTCTATGGGGAACTATATCAAAACGCGGACATATACGAGTACCGATTTCTGGGGGAATTTTTTGTAGGCACATTTCATGCCAAATGGCAAATTTTAGCCGTTTCGGAGAGGAAATGTGGCTAAAGCCTTTAAAATATTGACAATCGGGAGGTCCCGCTCTATGGGGGATATATTAACACGTGGATTTATACTGAAAAATGTCTGGGGGAGAGTTTTGTAGCCCTAAAGAAGACTAAATGAAAATTTTCAGCCAGTCCAACCTTCAAAATACCGAAAATCGGGAGGTGCCATATTGTCGTAAATGATTTCATGCCGGTATTACATAAAGCAGGCAATGTAATAAAAGACAGCAAGAGCTGATGAGTGAGTGGGTGACACCATGTTGCAATGAACCTCAGACCAGACAAGATGAGATTTTTCAGAGCTTATGCTCGACATAAATTCTCTTTTGAAGACCATTAAGCATCAGCTACTAAGTGATTTCCACATTTCGCACAGAGAATAAGGATACTTCGTTAAAAAAGTTATTATAGCTCGACAAAAATCACAATTTTTTCGCCCAGTTTTATGCAAATAAGTTATATGTCCTGGCGGCCCGTCATTTCTCTTATTTCAGACAACCCGACTTTTTTCGTTATAATTTCATTACAATATTAACAACAAGAGGCCTTGTAAGAACTCAAAACTGTCTTCCCTCGTAGCAGCAACAGTTGGCCACCAACATTCCCAAATCCACGTCTGTCAAGAATCACCAAGGTTACCAAAAAGGGAAGCTGCTCGGGTGAAGGAGTACTTGAGGAGTACTTGATGATTTATCTGAAGAAGTGAAGCATGTACTTTGACGGAAAACATCTTAAGAAATTATTAGATTTTCGAACTTGTTTAATTTCCACTAATTTTAAGAAAAAGTAGTCATAATACATACATTTATTACGCATTCCCTCCCAAATGCCCATTTACCCCGTACATCTTTGGTTACACACCTATGACTTGATGAAGAAATTTGATATAATTATTACAGGTTCTCACCAAGCAATGTGATGTGGTAACATAACCAAAAAAAAACTTTAGAAATTGACAACAACAAAAATTATGTCAAATAGCTGCCTGACGGCTACAAAAATTTATAACTTTCAATGGTATTTATTTCTTAATGTTATCACTGGGTTCGCATCAACAAAATAATTTATATGCCTGCAAGTAATAATCTCCACTCCCACACATTGATTGTTGTTTCTTGCAGCCGTACGATTGTATGGTTATAACGCAAAACTTATGTTTGGCATGTTAAATTGGACGCTCAAACTAGCCGACAGGCTGCCTGCCAACCAACCAACCAAGCAGCCAGCAAGCCTGGTTGCCTTTTGCCACATACATTACGCAATAAATATGTATTTCTGAATATATTTTTGTTTTGCATTGTGCGGCATTTGTTGCATGTATTAGTGGCAGTATTACGACTACTTAACATGGCATTGTGACTCTGTTTGTTGTTGGCTGTTTTTGTTGTTCCGAGTGCCAGGCGTACGCACGCATGCCTATTGCCATCCATCTATTTTCAATGTGAAGCTCTTATATGACAGAGAAGCGGGTCGACTGCCACCATAAGAGAATTACAATAAATTTAAAGAAGCCTTTTAAAGGTTTGTCTGTCCATTCGACGGCAGGCAGGCAGGCATCCTACTTACCGACGACAACCTACCTACATATGTAGAAATATAAAACACCACTCAATACAAATGTTAAACGCATGTAGACGCTTGTGGCACAAAAGCTCAATGCAAAATGTAAAATAATCTACCGCTTTTTGAATGAAAAATCTTGTTTGTACAAGATGATTAATGATGCGCATGCGTACAATTATGCAAAAAGATTGAAAGGCCTGGTCACTGGTCCACACACAGCAGTGTGGTGAGCAGCCAACATCGAAGAGATATACGGTGATGACGCCAACAACATTCAATGAAACCAAACCAAAAAAAAAGGAACAAAAATTACACCATCTATCATTACAACGGTTAAAACAAAATCCATGCACACACACATGCACCCATTCATGTGCATGTGTGTGGCGTTAGTCGGCACTTATTATAGTACTCTATATGATTTATGATAATCATTCTAAACGAATTACTCCAAGTTTTTTCTTCATTTTAAGTGATTTTTCATGAAAAATTGAAAGAGTGGCTAGAAAAGTGTCCAGTTGCTGTGAGATTTTCATCCACTATCTATTTTTGGATATTGTAACTTAGTCATAACGTAATGTGATTTGAAAACCTAACGCAGAAGTTTAAAATGAGTCACGTTAAGACATTTATGTAGTATATGGGGATTTCTGAGTGAAATCAGATACTTTTTCAGAAATTGGTTTTTGATTTCCTTAATTTTTCAGTATATTTAAGATAGTTATGATAGTTTTGACTAACGATATCGCGCCTCGAAAAAGTTGAATTCATTAAAAACTATAGACAAAGAAATACTCATAACTTCTCTAATATTGGTCCAAATAGAAAAAATTTTTTTTTGTATTTTTTTGTTTTTTTTTATCAGCTATCTAGTAAAAATGGAAATAATTGCACTGTGGGCTTGGGTGAAATTTTCGCGATTTATTATTAAAAATTATTTTTTATCAATGATTGAACTCTTCGATTTTCTTGAAATTTTTCTGTATAAAACTATGATTAAATAAAAAAAAATTTAAGTTCTATTTGGTAGTGGGATTCGAATGAATACTATTTTTTTTAATTTTTTAAAATTTGTCTATACAATTTTTCCTTTATATCAGTGTGTGACATTTTCTGTTTTATCAAAAAAACTAATAATAATATGTGTTTTGTTGTTTTATTCAA
Organism: Musca autumnalis; assembly: GCF_047663935.1. Classification (NCBI taxonomy): domain Eukaryota; kingdom Metazoa; phylum Arthropoda; class Insecta; order Diptera; family Muscidae; genus Musca; species Musca autumnalis. Next base: position 124,321,512 of record NW_027411866.1, on the reverse strand, counting down.
AAATTTATCTTAAACATCTTAAAAACTGCTTCATTTTTTTACACCCTCCACCTTAATATAGAGGGTATAAATAATAAATAAATTTGTCATTCCGTTTGTAACACATCGAAATATTTATCGGAGACCCTATAAAGTATATATATTTCTGATCAAGGAAAAATTCGATATAACAATGTCCGTCTGTTAAGATAGAGCCTTGTAGTTTGGTATTGCAAATGGGCTATATAGGTCCACAGAACGGTACCAACCGATTTAGGATATTTTCAAGGTCTTAGCCTCATTATCACACCGAAATGGCTTAAATTTGGTACTTAGTCTTCGTTTGGGGTATAAACTTTCCCTCAGAAAATTTGTAAGTACTGGTCCACGCCTTCATACAGCTCCCATAGATCGGTACATCCCGATTTTCGGTATTTTGAAGGTTGTGGCCACAATAACCCACCCAAATGGATGGAATTTGGTATTTAGTCTTCGTTAATTGTATAAAACTTTCCCCCAGAAAATTGTCTGTACATGTTCGCGCCTTCATGATACCTCCCCGCCCATATAACGTACCTCCCGACGTACAACCCACCGAAATGGCTGAAATTAGGTATTTGGTCTATGTTAGAGGTAAAAGGCATTGGTCCACGTCTTCATATAGACCTCATGAACGGTACCTCCGGATTTTCTGTATTTTGAAGGTTGTGTCTTTAGTGTCCCTCCGAAATGACTGAAATTTGGTAGACAGCCTTCGTTGGGGGGTATAAAACGTTCCACCTGAAATTTGTCGGTATAGTTCCACGTCTTCAATAAGCCCCCGTAGAACATTACCTTCCGATTTTCGGTATTTTGAAAGTGTGGCTTGAAATAGTGGCTTCAATATTCCACCGAGATGGCTGAAATTTGGTATTTAGTCTTCGTTGGTAGTGTAAAACTTTCCCCCCAGAAATTTGTCGGTACAGGTTCACGCTTTCATATAGCCCCTATAGAACAGTACCTCCCTATTTTCGGTATTTTGAAGGTTGTGACCACAACAACCCACCGAAATGGCTGAAATTGGCTATTTGGCCTACGTTGGAGATAAAAAGCTTTCCGACTGAAATACGTTGGTATTGGGCCATGTTTTGATATAGCCCCCATCGAACGGTACCTTCCGATTTTCGGTATTTTTAAGGTTGTGGCCACAACAACCCACCGAAATGGCTGAAATTTGGTATTTGGTCCTCGTTGGGGGTATAAAACTTTTCCCCAGAATTTTGTTGGTACAGATCCACTAATCCATATAGCCCCCATAGAACAGTACCTCACGATATTTGGTCTTCGTTGGGGGTATAAAACTTTTCCCCAGAAATTTCTTGGTACAGATCCACTCCTCCATATAGCCGCCATAGAACGGTGCCTCCCGATTTTCGGTATTGTAAAGGTTGTGACCTCAATATCCCAGCGAAATGGCTGAAATTTGGTATGTAATCTTCGTTGATGGTACAAAACTTTCTACCTGAAATTAGTAGGTATTGGTTCACAACTTAATGTAGCCCCATAGAACGGTACCTCCCGGTTTTCGGTATTTTGAAGGTAGTGGCTTCAATATTCCACCGAAATGGTTGAAAGTTGATACTTAGTCTTCGTTGGTGGTATAAAACCTTCCCCCAGAAATTTGTCGATACAGGTCCACGCCTTCATATAGCCCCCATAGAGCGGTACCACCCGATTTTCGGTATTTTGAAGGTTGTGGCCAAAACAACCCACCGAAATTGCTGAAATTTGGTATTTAGTCTACGTTGGAGGTAAAAACCTTTCCGACCGAGATTCGGTTCACGTTTCGATATAGCCCCCATAGAACGGTTCCTCTCGATTTTCGTAATTCTTAAGCTTGTGACATCAATATCCCATCGAAATGACTAAAATTGTTATTTTGTCTTCCAGGGGTTTATAAAAAATTTCAGATGAGAATTATTAGTATAGGTTCACGCCTTCCTATATCCCCCATAGAAGTTTACCTCTTGATTTTCGGTATTATCGGAAATATGGTATTTAGTCTTCTTTGAGTCTAAAAACCTTCCGCCAGGAATTTGTCGGTATAGATCAACGTTTTGATACAGCCCCCCATAGAAAAGTACCTCCCGAATTTCGTTTTTTTTAAGGTTAGCCACAAATGCATGTTCTCGCTTTCAAGAGCAAGAGAAACAAATTTACGGCATACAGTGATGTTGGTTTAGGTTTTTTTCTTGAGAGGTGTGTGTGTGTGGCGTTGATATGTTTATTTCAAAGCGTGGAGGAGTCATTTTTGAGGCATTTTTGTTGCATGGACGAATGCTTGTATGTATACATACATATTTTAATCAACAAAATAATTGTAAATATGAACATTTTTTATCGACCTTCGCTTTTATATTTAAAAAATTTTATTTTATATGTGAATTGATAAACACTGTTGTCTATGTGATCATATTTTATCAAAGAATTAAAAAATCGATAAACTATTTTGTTTATATGAACATTATTGTATCGAATAAAATGCAACAAAATTCTTATTTAATGTGAGAATTACTTTATCAAAATGATTTCGAACGAGTATTAAATTTTTTATTGGCGATTGTAAATATGGCAATTATGTAAGAAGTTCAATGGTTTGTTCCGAAGGTCTTTAAGCAATAAATAGGGCTTTAAATAATGACCACTTATAAATGTGATTTCTGTAAAAATCATCCCTAACTGCTGATCAACGGATAATGCACAAAATTTCCTCTTTCAAACGCTTCCATTTGCTTTTCAAAATTTGGCGAGGTTAAGAAAATATGACCAGATGAGTTCAACCATCACAGTACAGATGAGTTTCTATGCAAATCCAACGTTTCGATGTGTAGTTTTAATTTTTTTCTTTGTGGAAATTTTCAATCGAAATAATTTTCTCTATCAATGCACTGTAGTCGGTCTGTATGTGTAAAGCAGATATCAATATGAAAAGTTCAGTAAGGGTTCTGTAGCAACACAAATAATTAAAATACACAAAAATTCAACATAGGTCCAACTTTAGGTATTTCCCCCATGATTTCTGGTATTTTAAATGCGTTGGCCACATAATTCAAAGAAATTTGTATTAGAAATCCTACTTGAATATATATTTTTGTGAATTTAGCAAAAATTTCTGAAATTCCATACAAACACTTTTTGTCAATTTTGATACCTACATATTTTTCAATACCAACTGTTGTTGGCCAAAGGCCCAACTGTATATATAATTTTAGTACGATATCACGAAAATTGTAATCACTCACAAGCTTTATATGTACACAAAACGAACAAACACTTTGTACATGTCTTCACAAGACCATAATTTTGTTATGTTTTGAGTTACACCAAAACCAAATACATACATCAATGGAGAGTTGAGTTTTTCTTAAATGGTGCCAAAAATAATAGAGCCAAGTATAATGTCAATTAGAAGGCGTATCTAGTTCCATAATTACGAAGTATTTATCAACATGTGCCAAAACCTATGTTATTATACCCTTCAGTACCCTATAGTCTACCACGAGATTGTACTTTTCTAATTACAAAGTTCATCCGGATACGAGATGTTTACTTACAACAACAATTCTACCACAAAGAAATGATTAAATAGTTGTACTAAATGTTGTTCTTTATTTTTTGTTTCAGGTAAGATTATTGGCAAGAAACATAATACCGTAAGTATTACCGCATAACTCAATTTCCGGCGCGACGTACAAAATACTCACCTTTCTACCACAACAGCGTTCTTTGAACGTCTGCATTAACAAATAAGTTATGGTTGCAACAGCATATAATCCGAACATGAATTGGACCTTTTGAAAGAAGAATGTTCAGAAATTTGCGAAAAATGTTCACTATCCACTATATCCGATTAACCCTCCGTCATGCACATGTATCTGGCCAGATATTTTACGAATTCAACTTAAATATATTTCTAATTTAGCTAGGGACTTGAGTCTCCAGGTACCCTCTACAAATATTGTAAGGTATCGTTTTATGAAAAACACATTAAAAAAACAACAAACTAAATTTATGTAAATTTTTTCATCTATTCGTCGTATACGTAGCGCATGTATCTGACCAGATACAAGTTCCAAGTGCTCCAATACGGTATGCCTACAACATTCGAAATCAGATTATAAATGTTTTAGTTGCTTACCTGAAGTTGTGTAAGACTTTTTTAATTAAGAATTATTTAAAACTTACTTTATAACTACTAAATTTAATTGAAATGAACTTTGTAACAACTTTTTTGACATTAAACACAAAAATACAATTTTTCTCGATTTATTTCTCATATTTTTTTACACGGGTTAAGAACAAAAAAAAATAAAATATATATAACAATATAATATTATCGCTAAAATAGCATATTTTTCAAATAATGTACTGAAATACATACTGTATGTGGCCAGTTACATGCGCTACGTACGTGACTATCGGAACATGTGCATGACGGAGGGTTAAAAAAAATTAAAAAATTGTTCGAAACCCATGGCTTGTTGGCCTATTACTTGTTCATAGTGGCGTATGATTGTTATTAATTATCAGGCATCATAGCGTATTAGTAATAAAAATTATTTATTATTTATCTCATTTTATGTTTCATCGAAAAAATCTAATTTTTAAAGATATTTGTAGCGGTTATTGGCTAACATTACACAACCAGAGATGGTCTGTCTGCAATAATGACGTATCTGACATACATTTATGACGTATATTACATACGTCGGAAACGTCGTAAACCTAGCCAAACAAACAAGGTATTTGACAGAATAAACAAACGAATTTTATAACCTAAAAATCTATGTTTTTCATAATAATAGAACTCATTTTATTATTATTTTTTTTTTGAGATCCTATTTTATTATAAAACAGACATACAAAGATTCCACTCTAAAATGTACATTTTATATATATTTTTTTATTATATGGACATTATACCTATGTTTTTTATTACCTCATCCGCAAATTCTTTGAAACATAGGTAAAGTAGTGATAGTGTTCGGAATAGATTGTAGATGGCGTGCTAAGGGCATAATCCAATTTATTGTTCAATTATTTCAGATATTTTAAAAATTAAAATATTAATAAAAATATGCTGTTATTTACAAAAAAGGCACGGACGCTTTTCAATAACAAAGACAGGCTTGCAGAATTAATATTAAGTGAAAAATATGGTGGTAACATACTTTTTTTTAAGGTTTATGACGTTCACTACTTTTTATACGTTTTCTACGGGTAAATGACGTTTTCGACGTTTACAACTTTCTTACCGTCGAAAACCTAAAAAATCGTCATACAGACCATCTCTGTACACAACATACGTACTAACATGAAGTTTTTGTCTTTCAAATATGCATCATTATATGTAAACCACAATAGTGGATTCCCATTGTAAAACTGAACAAACTTTTCAAAACCCATGACTTGTTGGCCTGTTACTAGTTCATGGTGGCGTACGACTGTTATTAATTATCAGGCATCATAGCGTATTAAATACGATAATTATTTATTATTCTTCTCATTTCTTGTTTTATTGTAAAACTCTTGATTTTCAAAGTTATTTGTAGCGCTTATTGGCTACCTTTACATACCAAACTTACTAACATAAAGTTGTTTTTTTTTTTCTTCAAAAATGCATCATTACATGTAATAAAACGCGCAAATATTTCAATTTCATGACCTCTGGGTGGTCATGCCTTCTTTGCAGCAAAAATAAACAAAAAATGGTGTTGCATGGTTTTCATGACTCCTCCGTTCATAGCCACAAAAATACCACATGTACGCCGTACATACATATACACACTCATACATAGACTTTTGTGGCACATAACCCATACACACAGTTTAATTGATGGCAATTGCCACATGTAATAGTCATTGTCATCGACAGACCGTCGTCGTAGTTGGATGTTAGTTACAATGAATCAATGAAACACAAATCTGAAAATTTCGTTGTTTTTGCCCAATGCTTTATATCGGCAATGTAACAAAAATTTGTTTGAAATTTACGTTAATTAACGTAATCGTGTAGCATAATCTAGGTGCAAATATTAGGGTAAAGGGTTGCCAATGCAACAATGGAAATGCAAATGGACAAACACCAAGTAAGAACGACGTTAAGTTCGGTCGGGCCGAACTTTTTATACCCTGCACCATGAGTTGTATTGAGGTAAAATGGAATTAGTTTCCTCTCGTTTATAAGTAGTATAAGTACTAAATTCTGCGCCACGTCAAGGCTTATTCCAAGGAGAAGTGGAATATGCTAACTGGAGTATATCACTTTCTTTTAAACAACAGTTCAGGATCGTATATGCCATGTTACAGTAATTCCATTTTGACGATAAGTGCATAACATGCTAACAAAATATTTACCCATATTGATCGTTTTCTGTGTGGAGGCTTTCTACCCATTTCTTTGAATCCGCAATATCTCCTCAATGGCAGCTATATTACCCACAATTCTTTGTAGGTATGTTTTACACCCATGTCGAACACTATATGAAGAATTTCAACCAATTCGCTGAGATAATGTGACTAAAATCAGCAAAATAACGAAAATCGGGTGGTAGGTTCAATGGGGCTATATTAAAACGTGGACTCATACGAACTAGTTTCTGGTGAAAAGTTTAAAACCCCGTTGTTGTTATCCCCCAAAAAAGACTAAGTAGCAAATTTCAGTCATTGCGATGAGATAATATAACCGGGAAGTACCGTAATATGTGGGCTGTATCAAACGTGGCCCTATGCTGATAACTTCCGGGGGAAAGGTTGATTAGCCGCAAAGAAACCTAAATACCAAATTTCACCCATGTGGTTACAATCTTCAAAATACCGAAAATCGGAAGGTGACGTTCTATGGGGACTATATCAAAACAAAGGACAAAGGCGTTGATCTATACCGACAAATTTCAAATAAAAAAAATTTGAATACCCTAAGGAAGACGAAATGTCAAATTTCGGACATTTAGGTGGAATATTTAGGCCACAACCTTTAAAATACCGAAACTCGGGAGGTACCGTTCGATGGGGGCTATATGAAGACGTCGGCCTATACCTACAAACTTCAGGTGGAAAGTTTTGTACCCTGACGAAAACTTAATACCAAGTTTGAGCCATTTTGGTGGGATATTGAGGCCACAACCTTCAAAATACCGAATATCGGAAGGTACTGTTCTATTGGGGTTATATGAAACCGTGGACCTGTACCGATAAAATTTTTGGGGGAATGTTTAATACCCTGACGAAAACTTAATACCAAGATTGAGCCATTTTGGTGGGATATTGAGGCCACAGCCTTCAAATATCGAAAATGGGGAGGTACGGCTCTATTAGGGTTATATGAAGCCGTGGACCTGTACCTACAAAATTCTGGGGGAATGTTTAATAACCAAATTTCAAAACGTGGACCGATATAGCCAATTTGCAATACCAAACATCCTTAGAGTAACAGAAGCTTTTATACCAAATAACAAAGCTATATCTTAAAAATTGCGTGCTGTATCTTGATTTCAACAGACGGACATGGTTATATCGACATAGGGTCTCCCATGAATATTTCGATGTGTTACAAACGGAATGACAAATTTAATTATACCCTCCAGATCATGATGGAGGGTATAAAAAATACAAAATATTAATAAAAAACCTACAAGTTATAACACAAAAAATGCTTAAATCATCTATATTTTAACTGCTTTTATTGTTTTTCCCATTGATTTCCTTTTCCGTAATAGTAAAGAAATAATGATAATCGCCACATGGCAACCCTGATTATCGCCATTGAAGAATCAATTGTCATTTGCCACAAACATTGTTAAAAAACACAGACAAATGAAGACAAAAAAACCTACCAAATAGCCAAAGCAGTATTAGCGGTTAAGGCTGGCCGGCCAAGCAGTCAGGCAATCACACAGCTTGCAAAGAGGGTTAAGGCAAAAACCAACTTCAATCTGTACGGATTGTTTGCAGTTTTATTGGACATATAATTTAACATATGAAATTTTACCATCATTTGACACGCAAAACTTGGTATTTGTTGATTGTCAAGACAACAAGTTAATGGTGTTAAAATTTTGTAGTGTTGTTGTGTTTCTCTTTTTGTTGTTTTTGTGGTAATTTGAAATTATCGATAAAGACCCAAAGATTTAATACTAAAATTGGATTGTCTTAAAATTGCCGGCACAATAGATATTTTTGGAAATTTTGTTTGAATTTTTACACCTGCCATTTTTGGCTATGCTAAGGAAGGATCCCGTAAATACCATCCACCAATTACCTTGAACATATTTTCCCATGGTTTTTAGGTGAATTAAAATGAATTGATGGTGGCGGACAGTGGTGACAGTTTTGGTTTGATGTTTTAGTGGTACATTGAATTTTAATTCCAAAGTTGTTTATGGTGCATATAACTAGAATTATAAAAATATAAATATAAAATCATACATACTTATGAACAATCGTTATGTCGAATAAATATCAATCATACGACACCAATAAAATATTTATTTTAGACTTCTTTTTCAAAATGAATGAATTTTTGAAATTAATGACTAAAATAACTTATATTCCTTTTAAATAACGAAAAATGTTACGAACAAAACGCTTTTAAAATATATATTTGTAAAACATATTTTTTTAATAAATAAAATCGAAAGCTGGAGAACAAAATTTTTTTTTAAATGTCTTTTAGAGCGAAGATCATTTTAATATTCATTTTAATTAATTTCTTGTTGAAATTGAGCTTTATCATAGAAGATTTTTTTCACTCGCAAAAATCTTTGATCATATCTCGCTTTAAAAAAAAAAACGTTGATGTTGAAAGTTGAATTGCTCCTCGGGTTCTTTTAAGGTAGTTACTCCTTTTTGATGGGGTAACAAGGAAAGTGAATTTCTCATTCATGTTGTTGCTACGTCCATAAAGAATTATGAGACAGGTTAGTGGGTTTAGCTGGCAGCTAAACAAATAAGCATGCAGGACTATCGATCCGGATCTTAGTGTTTGCCTAGATCTAGTGTCTGTCTAAATAGCTGGCGTTCTAATGCTGCAATTGATGGGGGACGGTTTCAGAGTACGGCATTTACACTGTACCTTTGTACTGCCTGCGCAACTGCAACAGTATGAATGCTATTCAAGCCGGCCTGATAGGCTCGTTGATCGAGGGGTTATTTTTATACCTTTGAACTTCTCTCTCCAGATTTGAACCTCTCTCTCCTGAGGTGCCTGGCTGAGAGAAGCCTGTCCACTTGATCGTGGCAGGGATGATCACGACGCGCCGCGGCGTTTGCAACCAAGCGCTAACATTTTCATACAAAACTGGCTTAACACAGACCGGTTTATTGGTTTATAAGAAGTCAATAAGGTAACGTCAGCACGCTTTCGTGCTTTCGTCTAGCGACTTGAGAACCTTTTCCTACTTTTGATCTTGTGGCAAATAACTGTGGCTTTTACGGACGACTTAAAAATGCTGCCGAAAGTTACACTCAATATCTTGGGGTAGTTAGCGGTCGCAATCGGGACAGCATTGACCAGTATGTTCAGGTGGAGAACAGTGTGGCAGTGGATTTAGCTGCAGATATTTTAATGTTCCTCAGATAGAAGAACTGCACCTAGCCAGCTTTGTAGACATATAACCTCTCACATATATCATCGACGATATGACTCGACGCCAAGATCAAACAATCATCTGTACACATCAAGATTTCTATGCCGATGTGTGGAATTTCAAAAAGGTAGAGATTAAACAGCTCCGGAGTTATCACGCGCCTTGGGGAACTCCCTGTTTCACTCTATGGGTCTTGGACTTCTGGCGTAAATACGTATAGTTGATTATCTTATATACTCTCAAACGCGTCGGCATGGTTGACGATATCGAAAGCCTTCAATATGTCAAGAACCATCATATCTGTTCGGTCACACGGCCTGTTATGGTGATATGGTGTAAAAAGCTTTTGTGGTGCTATGCATTTTCCGGAATCCATGCTGATGTTGGGCAATTGGGAAACTGCTTCTAATCATTGGGAGGAGTAGTGCCTCTAGAATCTTCACTACTGGCAACAAAAGAGGGAAAGGAATCGGCTTGCACAATTCACCTCTACAGGGATTCTTGCCTGGCTTTAGTAGCGGGACCACCCTGCCAATTTTCCAGGCTTTTGGTACAATATGGGTGGCTACTGATAGATTGAGGATACTTCTTAAGTACTCAACCCCGGATTCATATAGTTGATTAAGCATTATCATTGAGATTCCGTGATTGCGCTTTGGATGACGCATTCAACAATGCTCATCGTATATTGTAGTGGTACCTCCTTTGCAGGGAGGGCTCTTATACGGGGTAACACACTCCTCTTCACCCTATCACTCTAGAGATGCTCTATAAATTTCCGATTAAAATAACACGGGTGCATCCATTCTTTCCCACATTCGAGAGTGATTTAACGGTTGCTCACATTTTACTGAAACCTGTACCCATGTTGTATTCATTGCTTTAGGTGGTCTAACAACTTTTTCCGCCTACTAGTCCGTTGACTTCAAGGGAAATTTCTTTAACTCTTGAGTCTCCAGGATTCGTACGACGAATCCATTTGCCTCTGTTGGGTAATTCAGTCTGATTTCGGGAATTCGACCAGCAGGTATGTAGCAAGCGGCTGCAGCAGTGATAATGTCCCGAAAAATTCCGTCAGCTAACCAAGGTTCTGAGGGAAGTGGGAAGCTCTCTGGAGCGGTGATAGGTAAATTCTGTGAACTCTTGCCAATCAGCTATTCCATGGTTTAGAAAAATACGGCGGTCAGAGGTTATCACTTCGGATACGATGATCGAAAAATGGTCTGGGCCACAGGAAATAACGGGTTGACAGGACAAGTCATTAATTTGACAGGGGGCCCTAATCGTGATATTGGGCGAGCTGTGCCTCTCTCCTATTATTCTCGTAGGAGCGTCTTTATTCACCGTGCAAAATGTGGAGCTATCAATTTACTCGGTCAGCACTGTACCCCTCAGCCTAGAACAGAATATCAAAGCTCACGATGAGCACTGAAGTCCCCCTAGAACCAGACAGTTATTGCCCTGCAAAAGCGAAATAATTTCGGGCATATTTCGCAAGACACAGCTGTTATTCGGCGATATGAACACTAGGGTTATGACTTTATTACAACCTCATACCCCTGTATCATAGCGTGATGAGTTTCTACATAAGATTACATAAAATCTTAATTTTAAGATGATTCGGTGAAAAAACCTCACACACAAAATGATTTTAAAATTTAAATTTATCTGAATTATGGGCAATTTTGTAAAGTCACTGTAAGCAGATATCACGGTGCCCTTGAACCAAATTTAAATGGAAGGTGCTTACAACTGGGAAGTTTTTGCGGATTTTGAAACAGCAAAGTCCACAGGTGAGAAAAATCCAAGAACAAGAAAAAATCGCTGGAGGGATTTTTAAATAAATAGCGGTCAAAATTCACAATTTTTGGTCTGGTTTATGCTTTCGCGATTTTGCTTGGAAGCCGCAAGTCCTATCGAAATGGAGCTGAAGAAAATGTTGTAGCTGTGAAAATTCTCAAGAGAAGCGACCGTTATGATTTGTTTCTATGTTTTACCATTTTTGAGATATATAGATGTTAAGGTCACAGTTTTAGCTTTTTTTGTTAGGGATTCACAATTTGCTTGAAAACGGTAAGTCTTATCGAAACGGCACTAGAGAGAATATTTTAGTTGTGAAAATTCTCTAAAGAATTGGCTTTCGTAATTTGTTCCAGGGTTTAAGTTGGAAAATCGCAGTCATGGCATTGTTTTATAAAGAGGCGATACAGTCAATCCATTGTCCTAATTTGAACTTCTATATCTCAATAACGGTAAAAACGACAACGAAATCATGAAAACCAATCTTGTAGAGCATTTTCATAGCTACAATATTCTCTCTAGTCTCATTTCGATAGGGATTGCGGTTTCAAAATCGTGAAAACTTAAGAAACGCTTAAAAATTCCATCTTCAATCACGATTTATTTAAAAAGTGCTCCGACGATTTTTTGATTTTTGGATCTTTCTCATCTATGAACATTGTAATTTCAGAATCCGCAAAAACTTCCAGGTGTAAGCACCTTCCATTTAAATTTGGTTCAAGGGCACCGTGATATACATATAATTGAAAATAAACTGTAGATGCATATGAGATAACCAAACTGACATAACATTTGTTTGTCACTAATGTTCTTTAATTCTGAGAATCATAAAAATGTCGTAAACGCTTTTTTTAAAGTTATATTTTTTTAACAAAAAAAATAATTTTTTTCAATTGGTGTAAGTGTAAGTTTATTTTTTCATCTCATAAATTTTTTCAGAAACATATTTTTTAAATCAATTTTTGGGTGAACTTTTTATATATCAATAAGTTTAGTGATTAATAGGAAAATTTAATTCATTCCCGCCACAGGAAATCGTTTTTGAGAAAAAATGTCACAAAGTCATAACCCTAATGAACACAGTATGCAACTTAACTACGGCAGTCTTACACTTTTCTGCTACCAAAACAAAAGACCAGAACTGAAAAGTGTTAATTTGTTTTGACTTTCACAAGTGGCGTACATTGGTCTCTCCTTTAGTTTCACTTATGTTAATATTTAAATTCCCATACCAAATCTTATGTATCAACGCTTAGAAAAAGTACCCAGGAAAATATAATTCAACTACGCCACTGGCTACTTCCAAAATGCATGTCTTTCCATAAATTCAAATTTGTCTCATAAATTTCCCAGGCTTTCAGAAAATGAAACACATTTTTTTGTTTTGTTTTATGAATTTCAGAACAATCATGGTATTATTTAAAATAATCTACAATAATTTGCATGATATCAAGATTATGATACGGACATAATTGTTTTGCAGCAGCACTCCTTTGTTGTTCAATACAATATTATGTCACTATAATAAACTCATAAGAAGTTCATACATATAAAGAACAAAAGTCAAATACAGATAGACGGAAAAAACAAAAAATTAAATCCCCTTTCGAAATTGTCATAACCTTGTGTGATAATTAATCATGAAAGGTCTATTTGGTGGGGGTAAGATAACTAATTCGTAACACTACAACAACCACTAGAATGCATTTCAATACCTAGAACACATAAGAAATACTCTGACATGTAGCGCTTAATAGAAGATAATTATGTGGAAAATTAGTTTTGTTGTTGTGTCTTTTGGTTTTTTAGAGAGGTTTATTTATTTATTTTTTTTTCTTACAACTAAGAGGCTGAGTTGTTGAGCTAATCAGTAACGTTCTTCTATTTCACGCTGCAATTTTCGATTTATAGCTGATGTGTTTCGTGTTTTTTTTTTTCAAAATTTTTATTAAAGTAACTTATTTCGTGGTAATTACATTGAGAAACCTTGAACTAATTTTGCGTAAATGAACAGCAACAACAAACAGCGTTAAGAAAAAAATATTGAAAAATCATGATCATTAGTTGTAATTTTGCAACATTATTTTATATGACTTCTTCTACGTGATCATCTTTGGTTAAATGTTAGGTTGCAGAAGGTTAAGATGTTATAAAGTATGTTTACTGTTGCAATTGAGTGTGTTATGATGTACCCTATGGAAAGGTATATTAGTTTGTTTATCGTTAAACTTTTTACAATATTAAGAAATGGTGACGTTCAAGGTGATGTATGAGTGTTATTTATTGTATGTCATTAGGGCGTATGAATAATGTGAAATGCCTAAATGATGATATTGACAGAGTTTTCGTTCCGAACAAAGATTAAAAGTGGATTATTCGCAATTGGGCAGATACTCCAACAATGATTTTCTTAAAAAAAATATATTTAAAGATCCTCAATAGGAATATTATGTGTTCATTAAAGTTCTATAATCTACTAAACACTATATAAGGGGTTATATCTACATATTGAGTACCAAAAAACCCCTTTTCATGAAGTATTTACAACAACTATACTAAGTTTTTTAATAGATTTTATCGAATTTTTTTAACACTGTCTCCATTTAAACAAGTAAGAGAGTATCAGTCAGCTGTGCTGATGCACAGTGGATCCACCCATTGGCCAAAAATAAAACCAGTAGGAAAAGACCAAAGTCGGGCGGGGCCGACTATGTAATACCCTACACCAGTCGAAATATGTAAAAATGGAATAATTAGTATACATCCCAATACGCAAATTGGAGCCATATTTGGGGAAAATCGTTAAAATACCTAAAATCGGGAGGTACCGTTATATGGGGGCTACAAAAAAACATGGACCTATCTTAACAATTTTAAGTGGCGAAATTTCGTGGCCACTGGGAACCACATATGTAAAATTTCAGCTAGTTCAAGCAAAAAATGTGGCTGAGATCCCTAAAATACCTTAAATCGGGAGGTATCGTTATATGGGGACTATACCGAACCGTGGACCTATCTTGACAATTTTTAGTGGAGCAATTTCGCGGCCATTGAGAACCTCAAATGTAAAATTTCAGCTAGTTTGGGCAAAAAATGTGGCTAAGATCCATAAAATACCTTAAATCGGGAGGTATCGTTATATGGGGACTATACCGAACCGTGGACCTATCTTGACAACTTTTAGTGGAGCAATTTCGCGGCCATTGGGAACCTCAAATGTAAAATTTCAGCTGGTTTGGGCAACAAATGCGGCTAAGATCCTTAAAATACCTTAAATCGGGAGGTACCGTTATATGGGGGCTATACCAAAACTTGGACCGATATAGCCCATCTTCGAACTTGATCTTCCGACGGCTAAAAAAATGGTATTCCCCAATTTTCAGCGAAATCGGTCAACAAATGCGACCTGTATGTTGCGAACGGACGGACGGACGGACATGCATAAATCGACTCAGAAAGTGAACCTAGAAGGAACTATGGGTCTATCTCGCTTCCTTTTGTATGTTACATACAAATGCACTAACACATAATACCCCTTACCACATAGTGGTGTAGGGTATAAAAATTAATTTCAAAATTTTAGTACAACATCTGCCAACTCTGACAGCTATGACATGGACCTTTTTAAAAACATATTAGTTTTTGTTTCATTCGAACGCTATTTTCTTAAGAATAGCTTCAAAAGCCGGAACATTTGATTAATATTTGTTGTTGTGAGTTCAACCTATATTTTAAGTGCAGGTTAATATATTCAAAATATCGCGAAACTAATACGTATAGCAAAATATTATAGTGGATTTTTCATGAAAAAAATGTGTTTTAGCGTGTTGAGAAATTCTTCTATTTAGCTGCATATTTTCATAGTGTATTTTGTAATGCCAATTCGATCATATATTTAAATTTGACCCAAGGTTTTAGTCATGATGCCCACCAGTGCCCATCTCGGGAATAATTTTCCAAAGTAGGTCATGGGTTTAAGATTATTCAGTATTAAAATCAGCTGCTGACTAAAGCTGCCCTAGAATAGGGTTTCTGTGGATATATAAGCGTATAACTCTTTTATCTGACCACGTACATTAACATAATTGACATCAGTGGCAAGATAAAGAAATATTCTTCCAAATTTGTCTTATGTTGGCGGTACGTGCCTTCCCGGAAGAACGCTTTAAGATCTATATTAAAAATTTTACCAATTTTCAGACAAAAGTGTTGATTTTTTTAATCAGCTAAATTGGTTGGATTTTATGTTGTATTGGAGATTATTTTGTTCCCCTAAGCCTATGTTTGCATCATAAGATAATCGGGACCTTTGTTCATTTTTATTTTGTATTAACAGCATAAAACAATTCTTACCGTATACCCCCTCCAGAGGGAAAAGGGGGAGAATGTTACGCTCGTGGTTTCTTAAAACACTCTTCACAGCAGCACAAAGCTATAACCGGCGCACTCTTAATATTTTTGGCCACTTTCTCCATACAGGTGGATCCACTGTGCAGCCTAAGAGAATTGAAACCGTCATATACGTATAGATCGAATGAAAATAGTATAGACATTTGAATTTTCCGACATAAATGTGAATTAGGATTGAAGTTCAAAAGTGCTGCGAAGGAGGTACTTGCAGGAACGGACCGACATAAACCATTATGGAAGTGAATCTTATTTTGGGAGTCATATCTTTTGACAGATATTGCGCCCACTAGTCATTTCAGTGGGTCATCGTATAACTTCTGGACCAGTATGTCAGGAAGCATGGACTTATCCACGGAAAACATAATATCGCTGTAATGAACAGCATCGGTATACATTTCCAAAGGACAGACCCTAAACTGCACTTGGACACAAATGCTGAACTTTTGTGGGTGAGGTTCCCTAAGGAGAGGACCGATATGGGTAATTTTAGAAGATAAACTAAATTTGGACAAAATATTGGAAGATCCAAAGTTTGGACCAAATGACTTGCCCGTTCAAGTGTATGGTATGGTATTGTATGGTATGCACGATACTATTTTATTGACATTTTTAAAATTTGGGGGAAGTACCAGAAGTTGTAGACCGGTTTGTCCATATTCGAACTGCAACTAAGTTTAGACAAAATATGGCGAAGGTCAAATTTTGGACCAAATCGGTTCATCAGTTCGAGAGTTATCGTGCACTCCAACCACTACATATGGTGTAATAGGGGGTTTTTACACATTTCTGGCTGTTGTCTCAGGAAGTATGAACTTGCCCCTGACAAAACTTTTACCGTTGGGTGATTGGGGCAGCGAATGCAAGTTGCTTCAACAAAAATCAAAGTGAGTCAAAAGCAATTCTTAAAGTGTCATCCGAAATTTTGTGTGGGAGGTACCCAAAAGAGTGGACAAATATAGTCCATATTCCAATCTGATCTATATCTGGTAGATATATTAGGATGTGTAAAGTATGGACCAAGTCGGTAACTTCCTTTAAGAGTTATCGTGTTCACAATTTTTTCGAACATTTTTGAATTTTTGTGGGGGAGGTACCTTAAGGAGTGGACCGATATGGCTTATCTTCGAACTGAACTTAGTTTGGACAAAACATTACGAAGACCAAATTTTGGACCGAATCGACAGATCCGTTCGAGAGTTACCTTGCGCTCCAAAAACTACATATGTTGTAATAGGGGTTTTTTGCAACTTTCAAGTTATTTTGTCTGAAAGTATGGACTTGTCTCTTTTGAAACTTGTACTTTTGTATGGGGCAGTGAATACAAGTTATTATAACAAAAATCAGAGTGATTCTAGAGCTAGCCCCAAAACTGAACTTTTCCAAAATTTTGTGTGGGAGGTAGCCGAAGGTGTGGGCCGATTGTGTCCGTATTGGAACCTCATCTAAGTTTGGTAGAAATTTCACGATGTGCAAATATGGACCAAATCGGTTAGTTCCTTCGAGAGTTATCGTGTGCAAAATTTTTTCGAAACATTTTGAACTTTTGTTTTAGTGCGCACCACCTAGCCAGACAGACAGACGGACATTACTAAATCGACTCCAAATGGTCTGAAACGGATTTCGTCCACACATACTTGAGGTCCAAACCCAATATTTCGATGAGGCAGATTTTGCCCGAATGTTGGTAAACACAATACATCCTGGTGTAAACCCCTTGAGGCCATCGGAAAGTTGTGGCTAAAAATGTTGGTGAAACTTTAAAAATAATGCAAATAGGAACTTCCAGGAATTGATTGGGGCTCTTATTCCTGATATACGTCCTAGATTAGTTCGCAGAAGAAGTTTTAAAAACAATTTGTAAAGTTATACATTTGTACAGTGTTGCGCATATAAAACAGCACTGTACACACATACATACATATGTTACCACAACATTACCAAAGGGACAAGGGGACTTTTCTCCGAACGGCGACACCACTTGTAGAGAAGTTTTTCATGGCTGAAAAACTCAGGAATGTCACCCAAATTACACCGAGGGGATAAACCACCGCAGAAAATTATCAATATTATGGTCAGAGATTGAACTGCAAAAAAAAAAAATCAAAATGATCCAGAACTGCACTTTTACGAAATTTTTGAAATATTGTGGAGGTGCTATGCATGGGAGTGCACACTGATCTATCGGCGCAAAATTAATAACTTGCAAACGAATTGAGATATGTTACTGAAATTTTGCAAAAACTCAGCCTGTGTCTGTGGGTAATAATGGGCCAAATACGAGTATGATCAATATCGTCTAATGCTTTGGTATATCCCCCATATAACGGTATCATCCGATTTTCGGCATTTTTAAGATTTAAACCACATTTTCGTAGCAAATTAGCTGTAATTTAGTACTTATGGTCCTAGTGGTCACAAAACATTTCCACAACAAAACATGGCCATTTGATATAGTCCCCATGTAGTCGTACCTCCCGATATAAGGTATTTTGGACATCATTACCACATTTTTTACCCGACTGTAACTTTGCATTCCGTGTTCTCACTGCGTATAAAATGTTCTTACAAATAATTTTCAATACGGATTTATGTTTCGATGTAGCCCCCTTTTATGGTACCACCCGATTAGTTGAATTTTTACTTGTTATTCCATATTTATTAACAGATATGAATATGGTATTTAAGTGTCTCCGGGGGCAGAACTCCTCCATACAAAAATTTCTCAAGATAGATCCATTTTTTGATATAGTTCCCATACAAATGCACAGCTTAATTTGTATTAATTTCAAGCAATGTCCACTCGAGTGGGTCGATATAGTGGTTTTTCTTCTACCTTAAACTAAGCATGATACAAATATTACGAGGCGCAAAATTTAGACAAAAACCATGGGGTCCAAAACCATTATTTCGATCAGGCGAATTTTTGCTATGAATGTGTATATACGCCCGTTAACTTAAAGACTGAAGGTATAAAAATAAGAATTTTCACAGAAAATAGTCCATAACAAAGTTGTTAAGAACGTATACATTTTTCGAAGTAGGCGGTCGTGCTTTTTTGCGGCCGATATTGTTCTTTGAGTCTTGCATGATTTTGATCGAACCGATTGCTTCGGGCAATGCTGATTGGAGATTGATATTTTTCCAGTGAGTCTCTAAGCATTAGAGGTCTTTTGGGTAGTCATTCAAATCTACTGCTAATTCTTCCAAATCGTCAGCGCGAAATAATTGACTACTGAACCAATGTTTCAGCCCATGTTCCGGGTTTTAGGTATCAGAATAAACGTAAGAAGAACTAGAATGGCACGAGTATTCCAGCGTGCATTGGCAATATTTACCATCTGCTTAGTCTTTACACAAAGGATCTCACTCCTCACAGTGAAGTGACGGAAGAACAACTTCATGTCGTCTCTGCATCCGCCTGTTTCCTTGATCATTGAGCATAATTGTTCATCAAATCCTGCAGAAAGATGTACTCGATGAAGCTAATCTTTCATGACAATGCGAAGAATGCGATCCAGCGCATGATTCTGAATTTAGTTATGAGTTGACCTTTTTCTTCGAATATTAGCTGCAGTCGAACTACAACGCTCTGTCATTTGGCCGATATTCACGCTTGTTGTATTCACAACAATAATCACAAATGATCCGCATTTAACACTTTCTGGAGTCCATCTTCGATTGTTTAAGCTTTCCCATCTTTCAATTCGAGCCATCTTAATTTCAATAGATTCATTCTTGACGACCACAATCTGATATTCATAGCTCTCTAGGTGTTTGTCGTCACAGGACATGCTCCACTTCCCCAAATAAAGCGTGCTTAATAATTTCTCGTTGTCCCGAGCAGCTTCCTTGTAGAAAGCCTTGAGGATTTCTGGTTGACTAATATGACCAAAGCTTACACGCCAAATATTATTTTAAAATATCCCTCAGTGAATCGTACTAAAGCAGTTATCGAAATGCGATCAACAGTTGCGTTGAAATACAACTGTTCCCACATTATAACACTCGAAACATACTCTTCATCGCATCTTTAATTTGTACGTAAAGGTCGATATTCATTTTTCACTATAGTCGGTCCAAATTCGAATAATTCTACAACAACCAAGTCATATATTCTGACAATAGCCCCATAGAAATTCCAAGTCATCCAAACCACCATCACCATTGAGCAATCATAGCTATTCACACATTTATGGCCATTTGTGGATGTGGATATAATTGTTAATTTTTATTAACGGAACCCGTAAAATATCTCAAAACTTTATTTACATCTTGCTACTGGATTTTGTTAGTAGCTAGCTGCTGTCTGTTTGTTGTTACCATATTTGTTGTGTTGCTGCTGATGTGGTGTTACTGTTGCAGTTATGTTTGAAATGCAATCAGAAGAATAAAAAATGAATTGGAAAAAAGTGGTACTGTTATCGTGTCATATTGTAAATCAGCGTAACAGCAGTTCCTTCGCACATAGTCATTCAAATAACATTTAAAAAAAGAAGTCTTTGACTCTCCTTGTGGCCTGAGCAAATAACGAGCCTTTGATATTTGGTTTTGTTGTTGGCATCAATGCAGATGCATGGTTTGTTAGTATGACGATGACGACGACAACGACGATGTCTTTTTTGAGGATAAGGGTAATGGTAGTTGTGGTGCGGTATTGGTGTTTGTGGACTACCATAAAATGCCACAACAAACTGCCGTAATGCACGCATATGCTGCTGTTGCTGCTGCTGTACGTCTAATGTTGATAATGGGTCTCCGCACACATTATGGCAGATACAACTTGCAACTGCCGCAACAGTTGTAGTAGTCAAAATAACACATACACACAGCTGTTATTGTGTAGTGTTGCTGCAAACTATTTTAAATGTTACAAAAATTGGTGTCATAAGAGTTTTTGCTTTGTTTGTTTGCCAACCTACTCCTCCACTCAATCACTCCCTCCCTTTCCATGGGGTTAATGTAACATATTGTGTGTGTTATTAACGTTGGATTGTGTTACGGCAACCGTGTTTTGTGCCACCATACAACCTCTAATCATTTGCGGCCATAATTTTACATACTTTACGCAAACATTTGACATTTAAAATATGTGACATATATAGAGATTTAACATGTCATTGGAACAATGTTCATAATACAAACCCTTTTTTCTTCTTTGTATAAGAGATAAATGGAAAGGAATATTATTTTGTAAATTTTATTTGTTGGCTGTGGAATGAAACGTTATGATTTAAGTTATGTACTTTTCGATAGTAAATATTCAGAAAAAAATCTAGATATAAAAATAGTGAAAATAATAACTACCTTCCTCGACTACAAGAAACGTAGTTTCTTTTAAAGAATATTTTCATCGACTATCAGAAGCGTGGTTCCTTTTAAAGAATATTTTCCTCAACCATCACGAGCGTGGTTCCATTTAAAGAATATTTGCCTCGACTATCACAAGCGTGGTTCCTTTTAAAGAATATTTTCCTCTACCATCACAAGAGTAGTTTCATTTAAAGAATATTTTCCTGGACTATCACAAGCGTGGTTCCTTTTAAAGAATATTTTCCTCAACTATCACAAGCGTGGTTCCTTTTAAAGAATATTTTCCTCAACTATCATAAGCGTGGTTCTTTTTAAAGAGTAGGTTACACAACTATGATAAGCGTGGTTATTTTTAAAGAGTAGGTTACTCGACTATCACAAGAGTCGTTCCATTCAAAGAATATTTTCCTCAACTATCACAAGAGTCGTTCCATTCAAAGAATATTTTCCTCAACTATCATAAGCGTGGTTCTTTTTAAAGAATAGGTTACTCGACTATCACAATCGTGGTTCTTTTTAAAAAGTGGGTTACTCGACTATCACAACGTTGTTCTTTTTAAAGAATATTTTCCTCAACTATCATAAGCGTGGTTCTTTTTAAAGAATAGGTTACTCGACTATCACAATCGTGGTTCTTTTTAAAGAGTGGGTTACTCGACTATCACAACGTTGTTCTTTTTAAAGAATATTTTCCTTGACTATCACACACGACTGTAACAAGCGTGGTTAATTTTAAAGAATATTTTCCTTGACTATCACACACGACTGTAAAAAGAGTGGTTCATTTTAAAGAATATTTCCTTGACTATTACACACGGCTGTAACGAGCCTGGTTCATTTTAAAGAATATTTTCCTTGACTATCACACACGACTGTAACGAGCCTGGTTCATTTTAAAGAATATTTTCCTTGACTATCACACACGAATGTAACAAGCGTGGTTCATTTTAAAAAATATTTTCCTTGACTATCACACACGACTGTAACAAGCGTGGTTCATTTTAAAGAATATTTTCCTTGACTATCACACACGACTGTAACAAGCGTGGTTCATTTTAAAGAATATTTTCCTTGACTATCACACACGACTGTAACAAGCCTGGTTCATTTTAAAGAATATTTTCCTTGACTATCACACACGACTGTAACGAGCCTGGTTCATTTTAAAAAATATTTTCCTTGACTATCACACACGACTGTAACAAGCGTGGTTAATTTTAAAGAATATTTTCCTTGACTATCACACACGACTGTAACGAGCCTGGTTCATTTTAAAGAATATTTTCCTTGACTATCACACACGACTGTAACAAGCGTGGTTCATTTTAAAAAATATTTTCCTTGACTATCACACACGACTGTAACGAGCCTGGTTCATTTTAAAGAATATTTTCCTTGACTATCACACACGACTGTAACAAGCGTGGTTCATTTTAAAAAATATTTTCCTTGACTATCACACACGACTGTAACAAGCGTGGTTCATTTTAAAGAATATTTTCCTTGACTATCACACACGACTGTAACAAGCCTGGTTCAGTTTAAAGAATATTTTCCTTGACTATCACACACGACTGTAACGAGCCTGGTTCATTTTAAAAAATATTTTCCTTGACTATCACACACGACTGTAACAAGCGTGGTTCATTTTAAAGAATATTTTCCTTGACTATCACACACGACTGTAACAAGCGTGGTTCATTTTAAAGAATATTTTCCTTGACTATCACACACGACTGTAACAAGCGTGGTTCATTTTGAAGAATATTTTCCTTGACTATCACACACGACTGTAACAAGCGTGGTTCATTTCAAAGAATATTTTCCTTGACTATCACACACGACTGTAACAAGCGTGGTTCATTTTAAAGAATATTTTCCTTGACTATCACACACGACTGTAACAAGCGTGGTTCATTTTAAAGAATATTTTCCTTGACTATCACACACGACTGTAACAAGCGTGATTCATTTTAAAGAATATTTTCCTTGACTATCACACAAGACTGTAACAAGCGTGGTTCATTTTAAAGAATATTTTCCTTGACTATCACACACGACTGTAACAAGCGTGGTTCATTTTAAAGAATATTTTCCTTGACTATCACACACGACTGTAACAAGCGTGATTCATTTTAAAGAATATTTTCCTTGACTATCACACACGACTGTAACAAGCGTGGTTCATTTTAAAGAATATTTTCCTTGACTATCACACACGACTGTAACAAGCGTGGTTCATTTTAAAGAATATTTTCCTTGACTATCACACACGACTGTAACAAGCGTGGTTTATTTTAAAGAATATTTTCCTTGACTATTACAACCGTGGTTCCTTTTAAAGAATATTTTCCTCAACTATCACAAGCGTGTTTCTTTTTAAGGAATATTTTCCTCGAATATCACAAGCGTGGTTAATTTTAAAGAATATTTTCCTTGACTATCACACACGACTGTAACGAGCCTGGTTCATTTTAAAGAATATTTTCCTTGACTATCACACACGACTGTAACGAGCCTGGTTCATTTTAAAGAATATTTTCCTTGACTATCACACACGACTGTAACAAGCGTGGTTCATTTTAAAGAATATTTTCCTTGACTATCACACACCACTGTAACAAAAGAGGTTCATTTTAAAGAATATTTTCCTTGACTATCACACACGACTGTAACAAGCGTGGTTTCTTTTAAAGAATATTTTCCCCACTATCAGAAGCGTGGTTCCTTTTAAAGATTATTTTCCTCAGCCATCAGAATCGTGGTTCCTTTTAAAGAATATTTTCCTCGGCCATCAGACGCGTGGTTCCTTTTAAAGAATATTTTTCTCAGCCATCAGAATCGTGGTTCCTTTTAAAGAATATTTTCCTCGGCCATCAGAAGCGTGGTTCCTTTTAAAGAATATTTTCCTCAGCCATCAGAATCGTGGTTCCTTTTAAAGAATATTTTCCTCGGCCATCAGAAGCGTGGTTCCTTTTAAAGAATATTTTCCTCAGCCATCAGAATCGTGGTTCCTTTTAAAGAATATTTTCCTCGGCCATCAGAAGCGTGGTTCCTTTTAAAGAATATTTTCCTCGACTATAATAAGCGTGGTTCCTTTTGAAGAATATTTTCCCCACTATCAGAAGCGTGGTTTCTTTTAAAGAATATTTTCCTCAGCCGATTCTTATCGTGGTTCCTTTTAAAGAATATTTTCCTCGGCCATCAGAAGCGTGGTTCCTTTTAAAGAATATTTTCCTCGACTATAGTAAGCGTGATTCCTTTTAAAGAATATTTTCCTCGACTATAGTAAGCGTGGTTCCTTTTTAAGGATTTTTTCCTCGACTATAGTAAGCGTGGTTCCTTTTAAAGAATATTTTCCTCGACTATAGTAAGCGTGGTTCCTTTTAAAGAATATTTTCCTCGACTATAGTAAGCGTGATTCCTTTTAAAGAATATTTTCCTCTGCCATCAGAAGCGTGGTTCCTTTTAAAGAATATTTTCCTCGACTATAGTAAGCGTGGTTGCTTTTAACGAATATTTTCCTAGACTATAAGAAGCGAGGTTCCTTTTAACGAATATTTTCCTAGACTATAAGAAGCGTGGTTCCTTTTAAAGAATATTTTCCTCAACTATCGCAAGCGGGGTTCCATTTAAAGAATATTTTCCTCGACTATCGCAAGCGTTATTCCGTTTAAAGAATAGTTTCCTCGACTATCGCAAGCGTTATTCCGTTTAAAAAATAATTTCCTCGACTATAGTAAGAGTGGTTCCTTTTAAAGAATATTTTCCTTAGCCGTCAGAAGCCTGGATCCTTCTAAATAATATTTTCATCGGCTATCAGAAACCTGGTTCCTTTTAAAGAACACTGCTTCCACCACCTACTTCAATCATGTCAATTTCAAAATAAATTCCAGCCAACCCACCATTCAAGCACAAATATAACAATTGCTGAACATTTATTGAGTTTATTAGCTCATTTACCAACACGTTAGATGCTTTCTGGTGGAAATTCAGCCGCTACCAAGTACACACAATATCTGGAACAGCTAAACATTAAAACATGCCACAACTATCAAATGAACCAACCAACAGACCCCAGTGATATTTCATTGATACATTAACACATGGCTAAGTTGGACTAAAAAACACACTCACGCACTCAAGTATTCCGCTACATAGAGCTTAGGCCTATATTTTGGTTATGGCCACCGCACATCATGTGACAGACAGTTAGAAGCTTAAAGTAAACAATAGAGCAATGGCGGTGGCCTATGACAACTAACCGACCGCATGTCCGCACGAATGATCGCATAACATACTACTCACACAGATACACAAAGTGCCATAATGAAACACTTAATGCGTGTCTTACAACTACCATTTATTGGCAAGTAAATACTGGGCTACACAATGCAGCACAACGGCTACTACGGCGTGCATTTGCAAGCGGTTGGTTGTCTAGATGGACACACTATTAGATACTTGGACAGTTTTCGAACACAAATTTACATGCATGAAATCACATATCCAGCGGTTGTACGTGTGTATGTACGTACGCCCGACGTACGTCCAGATGACTGGGAGTTGAGTTTATCTAACACAGAAAATGCATGTTAAAAAGCACCTTTTGTCACCTTAAATTAAGTGTCAAATAACAATCGATAAAATACATTTCAGTAGACCAACCAAACCAACAGACACAAAAACAGCATTGAAAATATCCCTAAAAATTGAGGAATTTTAAAGAAAATTCAATTCGCCTAGAAAATATTAGTCATCGCCCTAAATTTGTTTTCAGCCTAAAGCATGTGGTATTAAACTTCAATTTTGAATTTTCAAGGATTTGTCAGATTATAGTTCATGAATTTTAGGGTATTAAGGTTAGCTGGCTGGCTGCTGTTCTCATTGTTGTTGTTGGTGTTTTATTTTTCTTACAATATTTGCAAAAACCGTTGTGAAGGTTGGCAGCTAGGGCGATAAGGGTTAATTGGTAATGGTTGATTGAAAAAACTACGTTGAGCTTTAATTGAAATTGGGTGCGTTTGACAGCTTACCCAGCTATGGGCAATAAGTCAAAATATGTCTACATTTAAGAAAAAAAAAAGAAAACTAAAATAGAATTTATTCTTGACGTTTCCAATGAAAAATTAAGGACAAATTGCATGTACATACATATGTATGTACGTGCGTTAGAGGCATAACGAGTTTGTCAGAAATGTTTGGATGCAAATAGAATTTATAAAGAACAATTTGTTTTTTATTTAGTTGGTCCTTATGTGAACATTTTTCCTTTAATACGTGCTGAGGATAAATTACCAATAACGAACAACTTTTTAGAATTTCTTGTTTTTATACCCACCACCATAGCATGTTTGTAACTCATCGAAATAATCATTTGCGACGCCATAAAGTATATATCTGCTCGATCATGATAAAATTCTGAGTCGATCTAGACATATCCGTATGTTGCTATTACTCTAGCGTCCGTAATAGTTGAGCGAAAACGCTATTTTTTTGATACACGATTGTATATTTTCTATAAGCTGGTTAAGTACGCATAGTCCCCACATAACAGTATCTCCCGATTTTAGGTATTCAGAGCATTTTACATCAATTTTTGAGGTTTCCAGTTGTCACAAAATATCTCCACCAAAATTGTCAACATAGGTCGATGCTTTGGTATAGACCCCATATAACTGTACCTCCGGATTTTATGTATTTTGTGGATTTTAGCTTTATTTTTTTCCGAACTAGCTGTAATTTGACATTTGAGGTTTCCAGTGATCACAAAACTCTTTCGCCTAAAATTTTCAGTATAAGTCCATGTTTTTGTATTGCCCCCATCTAACGGTACCTCTCGTTTTTAGGCACCTTGAAGATATTAGCTACGTTTTTCGACCGAACTACCTGCGGTCACAAAACTTCTGCACCAAAAATTGGTAACATAGATCCGCGTTTTGGTGAAGTCTCCATATATAGATACCTCCAGTTTTAGTAATTTTCAGAATTTTAGCTGTATTTTTGTCAGAACTAGTTGTTAGTTGATATTAAAGGTTCCCAAATTTTTAACAGAGGTCCAGGTTTTTGTATTGCCCCTATAGAGGTATCACCGGATTGTATGTATTTTGAAGGTTTTAGCTTTATTTTTTGTCCGAACTAGCTGTAATTTGGCTTTTGAGGTTTCCAGTGGTCACAAAAATTCTGCACAAAATTGTCAACATAGGTCCATGTTTTGGTATTGCCCACATACATCCAGATTTTATTTATTTTTTGTATTTTATCCAAGTACGGCATTCACCCTGTACCTTTGTAGTACCTGCGCAAAAGCATCAGTATGAATGCTATTCAAGTCCGGACGCCAAGTTGCCCTAGAGGTTCTGGCTAGAGGTTCTTAGCTTTGGACCTCTCTCTCAAAATAATGATCTTGTCGCAAGTAGCTGTGGCTTGCGCGGACAACTTTAACAAACTGTCGGGCGTTACACCCAATACCTTGGGGTAATTAATGGTTGGAATCAGAACACCATCCACCAATATGTCCAGGTGGTAAAAATTGTGGTGTTGGATTTAGGGGCGGATTTTTTCACACTCCTCAGATGGAAGAACTCATCCGAATACATTACGTTATCTGTGCAGCCTAGAGGGAGGGAAATTTCAGAAATGTAGACCATAAATAGTTTCAGAGATATAATCACGCCTCCCTGTTTCACTCTACGGGTCTTCAACTTACTATTTCTGAATTCCCCAAACGACTGGCGCCAACACATATGTCCTAGAATAGCTTGGTAGGGTTGACGGTATCGAGAGCCTTAGATAGGCCAAGCGCCACCATAACTGTTCGTTAGCACGGTCTGTTCTGCTTCAGTCTTCGGTTGATATTTGTGGATATGGCGTGTAATGCTATTGAGGTGCTGTGCATTTCCGGAATCCATGCTGATGTTGGGCAATTGTGAAAATGCTTCTTTTTAGGAGATAAGTAGTGTCTCTACAACTTTCGCTAATGGCGACAAGATTCTGGCATCATTGCCTGGCATCAGTAGCGGGGCCACCCTGCCAACTTTGCTGGCTTCTGGTACATTATGGATGGCTAACGATAGATTAAGGACACTTGTGAAATACTCAGCTGCGGGTTCATCTATTGGCTTAAGGATTATGATTTCGATTTCATGTTTCAGATGAAGTCAGCAACATCGCCCTTCGTAAATTCGGGTGGTACCTCCAGGGCGTAGCATGCCCCTCTTCATCCTATCACTCAATGGGTTATATACAAATTGCCGATTTAAATCATACACGCACCTCTTCAGATCTGTCGTTGTCACGCCATGGTAAGTAACAGCCGTTATATCATTCTTCTTTCCCGGATTCGAGAGTGATTTAACCGTTGCATTCAAGGTAGTTTAGCAACTTTTTCCGCTTTTGTTGTTAGCTTGTTGATTTAAATAGAAAGTTCTGAAAATCTTAGGTTCGTACGATGAAGCTCATCACCCTCATTTGCAAATCCTGTCGCCTCTGCTGTTATGGTGTCCCTGAAAATTCTCTTAGTTACCCGAAAATCTGAGGGAATGGGCAGCCCTCTGAAGCGATTATTGCTAAATTCTCTGAATTCTTGTCAATCAGCTTTCCTATGGTTCAGAAAAGTACGGCGGTCAGAGGTTTTAAATTGGGGGGGTCTGTTAAAGGAGACGATAATCGGGGAAGATGATCTGAGCAACGAGAAACAACGGGTTGGCAGGACATTTATTTATAAGATCTGGATGCTCATCGAGCTGTGGCAATCATCTCTTAACCCTTTTAGGAGTGTCTTCTTTCGCCGTTCAAAATTTGGGGCTATACTCCTCTGGCCATTGTCATCGACTGAATGCCAAAGCTTATGATGAGCATTGAGATCCTCTATCACCAGACGGTTATTGTTCTCCGAAAGCAAACTAAATTTGGGCGTATAAAGCACATTGAGCTACTCTAGGTATTCCCACAACTTACTGCTACCCCATGTATTCCATATATGGGTCACTAGAGTCAGGTATGTACTGCACCAGACAGTCAGACTTGTGTATAAGGAAGGCAAGTCCTCCTCCCCCGCTTCTTGTTCTACCCTTTTGCAAAACGTTGTAACTATCGCGACCTTGCAAGCTACAGGTGATAATGAGTTTTATTTCCTGACCGATATTCCTCCGGCTGATAAAGTCTATAAATTCGATGACTTTGTTGCGGAGAGCGTTGCACTTGAATTGCAGTTATGATGTATTTTCGGGTCGCTCAAGAACAACATGTGATGTTAGATGCTGCGTTTGTTGTTGGAGAAACTGCGGGAGTGCCTCGTATTCCAACGAGCACGATGATAAATCCGACGACGAAGTCTGAAACACGCTGTGAGATGATCTGATCTGATCTGACGCAACATAACTTGTATCAGTAGTCCTCTGGAGGACCATCTCACCGATATTGACATATCATAAGTACGGATCTGACAAACGGGCCCCTTGGCCCGGGGTTCTTCTATATCCCGGCACGGACCAAAAGAGCTTGGAGAAGGCATTCCGTGATATAATGCCTCTCCCATGGTGAAAAAATATACGAACACAAACATATATTTGCTGAGGTGACAGCCCTTGATCTAAGATTCCTCCTAGTCAGCCTCCATCCGGGTTTTAAAAAGTCTTTCATGATTAAGCTTATCTGCGGCTAACACATTCCCCTTTCTATTGTAATTCTTGGAAGACGGCTATATCCGGCAATCTTTGCTAAAATACCGACGTTATGGGGCAGACTTGTAGGTTGTGATATTTTAAATGTTTGCGAGTTCCATTATCAGCAGGACGGCAATCATCTGTTAAAACTAACCACAAATAAACACAAAAAGCAATTCTGAATATATCCGTAAAAATCACTTTATCCGTAAAAAAGACTTCTTCTAAACGTTCGGATATTACACTATGCAACACTGAAAATGCAAACAACTTCTAGTATGCATTTTTCGAAAGTACATATTTAGACTACAAAAACACTAGTAGGGTTTTAGTCAGATCCAGTTCGGATTTTATGGCCTCATCTAAACCGGGCTAAATCTACACTTTTTTGCATTTATCAGGCCATTATCTCAGAAACGAATAGGAATTTGGCCTTGCTGTCTTTAGAAATATTGTAGCCCTAAACTAGTAGAAATTATCTTTTGAAAGAACCACATAAGAAAAACTCCATCTAGGGCATCAAAATCTGTAAAATATAGAAAATTTTAAATAATCGGCTAAACTATTGGGAGTTGAACCAAGTAACCTTTTGCAAAAATCTTCCAAATAAAGTTCTCAACAATTCTTTAAAATATTCTGAAACTCTAAAATGCTTACTTCATGTTATTTCAGCGGTATTTTGCATCATATCTTTTACAACACGTATTTCAAACACAGTTCACACCAACAGTTTATTCTCGGATTTCACTACATTATTGACATTTTTATTAAATCGTCGTTGAAAATGTACCGAAAACTACGGCATGGAGGCAATCTACAACAATGACATGTTCTGAAGGGAATATTTTTCCAAAAGAAAATATTCAGAAAAAATTAACGGTTTTGGAGATACGGTGCGAAATGTATAAAAATTGTGGAATTTTTGCATATATTTTGAAATTTGAGGCACTAAATGTAGTTTTTCGAGTTCATTATATCTCCAAATATTTTATTCTTGTCCTTCTTTTTCTTCAGAGGTCAGAAGAAGATTCGCATTGGTTTCAAAGATATAGCCCCGAATTTCTTTAAAAACTCAATATTTAACCATGTTTAGATGGGGCCATAAAATACGAGCTGAATCTGACACAACAAAACCCAACTAGGGTTTCTTGTCGTTTGGGTCTGTACTTTCAAAAATTCGTCAGTTCGAATTGTTTGCACAAGATCACCTTAAAAAATGTTGCTCAGTGTTATATATTGATCTGCTGGCCCTTGTCTGTAATTAACACATCATCATTGTTGGTAGTCTTTCATTCAAACGGCTGAATCTGGAGTCGATATCTGTTTAATCCCCCCAAAAATCTGCAACATGCATCCAAAATCTTGTGAGTTTTAATACAGAGCAACTCCTGAAACCTTTGTTTTAATGCCTTTTCTATTCCATAGCGTTTCTTATAGGCATTCCCTACGTCAATAGAAAAATTATTACCTCCTAGACTTTATCATTTATACCTTGAGAATTAAGACGGTTGCGAATATTGCGAAAATATTTCGCATCTTCTTTCAGTTTTGGGAAATATCATTTACATATTTTCTTACATTAAGAAATTTGAGGACCTTTTTCCCAAAAAAAATCTCAGGCCTTTTGAATAATCTTTGTATTTTTTTTAATTTTTTCTGAATATTAACCCAGGAGACACCTCTCTTTTCCTGCAAATATACATATATAAAAGTTGACACAAAATTCCGCCTCCTTTCATTTATTGTTAATCACAAAATACTTGATTCGACTCCAAGAAACACATATCGTATTACGTGTCTCTGCCACTTGGCAACTCATTACACGAACTAAGAGGGGTAACTTAAGTATTGCTGGCCAACAATAAAACAACACGACAACAAACGCAATGGCAATAACTACAAGCAAAGTGAGAAAGAAGAAAAAAACAACAACTGAAACGGCAACGCCCGTATAAGTAATTTTAATTTTTTACAATCAAGCTGGCAATCTCATTAATAAATAGCTCGGCATGTTTGTTGCTGCTCTACAGTTGCAGTGCAATTGGTTGATGGTTGGTTGGTGGGCAACAAAATAAAACAGCACCAATAAACAAACGTTACTACTACTGCTTACTATCTGACTTAGTTGCAATAAGACAGACATACTCGTACACACAACAAACATCAAGCAATTTGTGGCCACCAATACTAACCTGGCCATATGCCGTTGCTATCTGAGACACTATTCGTTAAACCCAGACTAAGCAAAAGGCTTGATGTTGCGCTTGCGCTCTTATTTATTTATTCATTTAGTTTTACCGTTCCGTTGTTGTTGTCACAGAAAATTTGCTGCGTGCCACAATTGTTGTTGTTGTTATTTTTTGGGTGTTTGCAAGACATAAATAAGTATGTGGTTAATATAAAAGTTCAAATTTTTTATGGTTTTCGTTACTCTTAGGTGGTAGTGGTGGTGGTGGCATATCAATTTTCCCCAGTCCCCCAGCAAGCGTCGATAGGTAGCACCGCTTGATACTGGCCCAGTCTGACTTAATCTTTGCCGGCTGTAATATAACTAGCATGCCAGCCTCCTCCTGATTTTAGCTTGGTTTGCTAAGCCTCCATGCTTTAGTTTCATATTGATTACCAGCCAACAATGCAGGCATGTAGGCCGGCCTGCACCTTTCCCAAAACCAACCTGGCAACCTCTGGCTCATTTTTTCACCACTGTTTTGCGTTTTAGGAGACAACAATAACAGCAACAACATTTAAAACACTTTATTATGATAACAAAATTTAATGTTCAGTTTAGTTTTCGAGCCGTGCCATGCAATGCCACAAACTGGGTCTTAATAGCCACAGCTACTTGCTACTACTTACTGGCTGTTGACCGACCGTTTGTTGGGAAATTTAATTATTAACGACATTTTAGTGTCAAATATTATGATAGTCAACGAGTGGTGGTTGGCTTAGGCAGCATATGGACAATGCCAAGTCAGCCAAAAGAGTTGGGGAGCACAATTATTGTGTATTGTCGTATCTCCACCCGCGTGACCCATTCATGGCAGCAATTCATGTAATTACTTGTTGTGACCACATACAACACCCGTACCAACACACCACCGCCACCATCAACAACGGGCCACATTTTAATGGACCACTCTTTTGGCACTACGAATGCAATTACCACCATTTGTGACTGGTGTTGCGGCTGCTACTACTCTATTCCAGCACCAGTGGGTGACATCAAATTTATGACTTTGTTTGTTTCCTTAGTCGTTATTAGAGTTCTCAATTCTCAAATTGAACAGCGTTTGGCCATTCGAATAATTGAATTCGTTGTTTCTTTTTCAATAATTGATGCCTCCAGGACGTATGAGTGTTATTAATTTTTAATAAACGTAGTTTATTTACCACCACAATATGCCCCCGGAACCAAGCAGCAGCAATATTAAACCGTTCACTATATTTTATTGGATTAATTTGTCTATGGAAATGCAAGTAACCACAGGAAATGTCTCATATTTTTGAATGTCAATGTTTTTTTTTTATTTTTTGGAATTTTCCTGGAGGTAGTTTGCAAATGGTAATGTAGGAGATGAAGGATACTAAGCAGCGGCATTGATCGGTTCTAGCATGGCAGATTTCAGGACTTACTTTGGTCTCTCTTTGATCTCAAGTGGACACTAACCTTCCCGTGGTGCTACATGGGGAGCTGACTTTAACACCCGTTAATGGTAATGAGCTAACATGTGCCGCGCTTTCACCCATAAGAACTTTACACACTTGGGTTGGGCCTTGGGCTAATAACCAATCCTTCCAAAAAATTTCGTAGTATAAAAAACAAAGAATATGGAAAACAAGTAAGAAAGGCTTTAAGTTTGGCCGTGTTGAACTTGTTATACCCTCCACCACGAGTGGTATTTAAGTAAAATGGAAAAGTTAGTTTCCTTTTGTTTATGAAGAAGACCCAGCGAAAAGTTTGCCTCCAAAGAGGATATGTACAAGTGATTTGGAAGTGCATCAAATTATGCATTTTCACTCATGATTTTTACAAGGGAGTGACCCCGGAAAGAGGCACTCCATTGCACCGCATTTTAACTGTCCCTTTGGCATTGCATTTTAACTGAACCTTTGGCACTGCATTTTAACTGACCCTTTGGCATTGCATTTTAACTTACCCTTTGGGGTAGAATAGGAGCACGTGTTTTGAATAACAAAATAAAATGCATTTATTATTTGTGTAAAACAAAAATATTAATAACTTTATTAAATTAACACAAATTATGAATATTCTCTATTGAATTCAATCTCAAACATGTGTGTTTCCTCCGCTCTTCATTTAATCCAAGCTTAAGTGCTTTTGCTTCATCTGCTAAATGGGTTTGATATTGTCTTATCATTACCAGTTAAGATTTCGACATGTACTCCAACAGCACCTCATTGAAAAAGTTTCTTCTCGTGAGTTACCAGAAAAATGTTCACAAATTAAATATTATTTAGTTTGTATTAACAAATGTTTGGAAATGTTAACACGATTATCTCTTTTTGGAAATGTATTCCGCTGCCTGTAGAGATGTACAAACTGATTTATGTACATGTAGGGATCTCTAACAACTGATAATAAAATGTAGTGAACGGAGTGCCTTTTTCACGACTCCGTTTGCACTGCATCCGGATGCTGTTAAATTGTGAGGAATTCGAGTGCCTTTTTCAAGACTCCGTTGAACTGCCTGCGGATGTTGTTAAAATGTGACAAATGGATGTGATTCTTTGGATTGCATCCAAATGCGGTTAAAATGTGAGGAATGGAGTGCCTTTTTCACGACTCCGTTTGAACTGCATAAAAACATGTCGTGAAAGAACTAATCCATATTGCACTACTTCCAATTTATTTTGCTGGGGACTTAATGCCAAATTTCAGCAATTTCGGTAAAACAATGTCGTTAACCTTCAAAACACCGAAATTCGGGAGGTACCGTTCATGGGCTGTATCGAAACGTCGATCTATACCGACACATTTCTGGCCTATAGTTTTTAGACTCAAAGAAGACCAAATTTACGATATTTCAGTAATATAATGAGGTTAAAAACTAAAAAATAGCGTAAATCAAGGTGTACGCTTCTATAGGGGATATAGGAAGACGTGGACCTATAGTGATAATTCTTTTCTGGAACATTTTATAACCCCATGAGAGACTTAATAACAAATTTCAGTCATTGACGTCACATCTTTCACAATTACGCAAATCGGCAGGTACCGTTCTATGGGGGCAATATCGAAGCGTGGACCTATACCAACGAAATTCAGTCGGAAAGAGTTTTACTTCCAACGGAGACTAAAAACTGAATCTCAGCCGAAAATCGGGAGGTACCTTTCTATGGGTGCTATATGAAGGCGTGGACCTACACCGATAAATTTCACATGCAAAGTTTTATACCTCAAATAAGGACTAATTACCAAATTTCTGCAATTTTGGAGGAATATTGAGGACACAACCTTCAAAATACCGGAAATGGGGAGGTACCGTTCATTGCGGGCTTTATGAAGGCATGGACCCATACCAACAAAATTCTGGAGGGAAATTTTATACCCCCGACGAAGGCTAAGTACCAAATTTTAGCCATTTCGGTGTGATAATGAAGCTAAAACCTTCAAAATACCGAAAATCGGGAGGTACCGTTCTATGGGGCTATATGAAGGCGTGGATCTATAGTGATATTTCTTTTCTGGAACATGTTATAAACCCATGAAAGACTTAATAACAAATTTCAGTCATTTCGGTGGGATATTGACGTCACATCTTTCACAATTAAGAAAATCGGCAGGTACCGTTCTATGGGTGCTATATGAAGGCCGATAAATTTCATATGGAAAGTTTTATACCTCAAATAAGGATTTAATACCAAATTTCTGCAATTTTGGAGGAATATTGAGGACACAAACTTCAAAATACCGGAAATGGGTATACCAAATTACAAAGCTCTATCTTAATAATTGTGAGCTGTATCTTGATTTCAACAGACGGACGGACAGACGGACATGGTTATATCGACTTAGAACAAACGGAATGACAAATTTAATTATACCCTCCATATTATTAACAAGTTGACGAAACCCGCAAACGTTTTAAGGATCATGATCTGAGAATCTATAACTGGAATATTTGCACACTTTATAGAGAAGGTGTAGTTTAAGCATTGATAGAGGAGTTCTTGCACTGTACAAGGCCGATATTACTGCCATAGAGGAAATTCGATAGACTGGGAAATAGTTGGTATACAATACTAGCGAAAAAAGACGAAGATACTACAGATTCAATTGCCGAAGATGGTATTGAATGTATACCGCCCGGCCAAGGTGAGGAACCTGAGCATACTGTGTTCTGTCCACAAGAAAGACTGTGAGACTGTGTGCTCTAACTATAGTTGGATTAGTATGCTCCCTATTGCTTCTAAGATAGTCTCAGGGTTATTGTGCGAACGACTACCTATGGTCAACGAAATCATTGGCCCATACAAATTCTGCTTTAGACCTGGCAAATCCACTACTGACCAGATATTTACCTTGAGACAAATCTTGGAATAGACACGGTAGATGCAGATGGACACTTTCAATCTTTTCGTCGATTACAGCGGTATTCTAAGCCATGTACTAATTTGGTATCCCCGCAAAGCTTATTCGACTTTATAAAATGAATTTAACTGATAGCCGGTCCTCAGTTAAAATAGGAAAGAACCTCTCCAGATATTTGGTTTGCGGCAAGCAAATAATGCGGTGTTTGATGTGTGTTGAGAGAAAAATTCTTCGAAAGATCTACGGGCAAATATGCGTTAAAGGTGAATATCAACCTAGCATGAACCAAGAGGTGTATCGGCTATACAACCATAGTTAAACGTATCGAGATACAACTAGGCCATGCCATAAGAATAAGCGATGATGAACCCGCTAAAAGGCATATAAATTAGGGTCGCACGCTGAACTGGAAGGCCAAGGCTTCGATGGAGTAAACAAGTGGAAGGCGAGATCGAATAACACGGTATTCCAAATTGGAGAAGTAAAGCAATAAATAGAGAAAATGGAAATAATTTTTTAGTTCGCCTTATAGTACAAATATACTGTATGAGGCCAACTAAGTAAGTAAGGTAACATGGGAAAATTTCGCGACTGATGTGACTTGGCTAGGACCGATTTTATTGATGCCACATAAAGATCATCAAAGAAAAGTTGTTGAGTTAATACTCTTGCGAGTTGAGCTGTTTTAACCTAAAAGGTACATTGAAAAATTAGAAGTTCACCTATGTCCCACACGTTCAACCATTATGCTACGTTTCACGGGTGGTTTAGTCCGATCATCAAGCATATTAGAATGTTATTTTAGTGGGTGAACGAAGACTAAGCTTGGAAACTAGAATTTATACGTAAATCATTCGAAAGTTGTATATACGAATTAATCTCAGTTATTTAATTCCAAACTATTCCTATAGTCCGACTTGGCTGGCAATCCTATTTTTCAATGCTTTGTTACAAATACTATCTCAGCTTTTTCCACCTTTATTTGTATTTGTCATCGGTTGATGGTGGCTTAGAACTCTGAGACACCGGCAACCGTGTCACTTGGTTGTCGGAGTCCCAGGTTCGAATCATGCTGAAATTATTTTTGCCTTATTATAGTTATATTTGAATTAATTCTCTTTCGAGATGAGCTGTTATGACCTAAGAGGTGCATTGAAAAATTCGGAGTTCACCGAAGTCCAACACATTCAACCACGGGTGGTTAAGTCCAATCATCAGGCATATTAGAATGTTATTTTTTGAGTTAATCGAAGATCTGCAACTTCGACGATTGTTATGTAGCACCAATAAAATCAGCGCTGGCGAAGGCACATCAGTGGCGTAGCTGCCCCATGTTAACATACTTTGCAAAAGAAAATCAAACAGAAGAAAAGGTGCATTTTGTAGAAGTGTTGCGTTATCTGAATCACTTGACTAAAACATCCAGAAGGGCCAAGAGGCGTATACTTTCATATAAATCAGCGCACCCCGATTCATATTTGCTCAATGGTATTGGGCATACTATGGATTGCCCAAGCCAAACGGCGTGTCTTAAGACACCACTTTTAGAGAAGTTTTACATCGAACCCGTGTATTCGGGTTGCAAGGCTGGTGTGCGTGAATACAACTGCACCACGATGACACGCCAAATGATTAGAACTCTTACTTTGTTACTTTTATCCCTTGTATATTATTCTTAAAATAACACATATTTTCTCTCCTTTTTTCATTTTAGGTAAGCATCAATGACTATGACCATGCCATATACTACGAGTATATCACTTCATTACTTCAAAATGTCGATAAAATATCATTAAAATCGTAAGTAAATCATAAATTTCAATTCCAAAACAATAAGGATTACAAATCGCCATATGCAAATGTTTCATAAAAAAGCTAATATACCGGCGAATAACCTAAATCCAAAGACACACCAAATAAATGTCAGTCAATAACTTGCAAGATTTGAATCGCAATGTACAAGACACACACACACAAACATTCTAATTCCACGCTTAAAAGTCAAACAAGCAAAAGGAAAACCACAACAACAAGCAGAATATGGCATTCGTGTTGAAAACTGTTAATGCCACCAACTTAAGAATACAAATCGAATTTTGTGAAGAAAAATTGGTAACAAAAAAAACGAAACATGCATTGTGCGGTCAAATATCTGATTTATTTCATTTTTGGCCAACAAACAGCAAATGACATACCAATTAGGTGCACAATGGATGTCATGTCAATGTAAACTATACATTATTATTGTTGTTTTTAGATTTTGTGGTAGTGGTGGTGGCAAAAATTCACACAAAATACTACTGTGTCACACACAAGAATATGTCATAGGCTCTTTTGCAACTCCATGTACAAAAAGCAACAACAATGGACCCACCTATTCAAAATAGCATTTTGTTTTTAACAAATAATACTCTGACATTTTTATGACTTTAAGCCTCCTTATTTTCAATATTTTTTTGTGGCCACGTCATGCAAATGTGAAGGGTGGGGTTTCAAAGGATGTCATTTAATTGTCTACGTATTTTACAACAACATCGAAACAAAATTTGTCATTCATTGGAAATTAAAGCGATCACAAATTTGATCCTTTATTATATTTATAATTATTTATTTATCTTTTGTTATATATAATACCGTTATATAATGTAAATTACACTGAACACTTCAATCTATTTAGGTCATTGATAACTATTTTTTCAAATAATCAAATTGTTGAAAAATATTCTATAAATTATCTTCCGTCCTACCTTATTAATTAATTATTAATTATTTAAAAAAGTTCATCAATTGCATCCAACTGAAATTCTTTAAAATATCCAGGATTTGTAGGCCTTTGAAAAAATATTTTTATAGATTCACGTTCTGTATATCATTTTAATTTGTTTAATATCTATAGTTTTAAAACCCCTCAAAATATTGAATTTAAAATATTTCCCATGAAAAGTAAACTAGGAAAAAAATTCAACATTTCACTTTCTATCCGGCATCAGATCTATCCACAACCTTAGCTCTCATATTATGTTGACTTTTCTTTTACTGTCAAGAATATTACCTTAACTGCCTGTCAATTGTTTTTTAAAACTCCATGTTTTCCTTCATTAATGTTTAAACTATAGAAAAACAAAACACATAAACGTGAACACATAATTATTCATTGATTTGTGATTTTTTTGTTTTTGCTATTGTTTAACTATTTTCCATTTCGCTTTGTGTATCCGCGTTTATTTTGATTTATTATTGGCAAATAAACGCACACAACGTGCTCTTTTCTTGATATGCCGCCACTAAATTCAGAAACAACAAAAAATATATGTAACAGCAACAAAAAGTGCAATCAAATTGCACTTAAATGCATACTGTGATTATTACCACTGACTGTGAGAGAGTAGAGTAGTTCAATTCCGCTTGCAATCAAAGTCTGTTTATACATATGTATGTACGAGTGTTATAAACGTATACGCATGCGCTTTTCTATTTGCCATCAATTACACTGTTCGTCACATACCTATGTTACCACAACAACCCCGTAGGCACAAATGAGACTTTTCTCATATCAATGAGAGCACGCCGGTTTATATTGGCTCAACGATATGGAACATTCGTTTTCTCGCCGATTTCGAACGGCGTGTCTTACGACACCACTTATAGAGAAGTTTTTCATGGCTGAAATACTCAGGAAATATAATCCAACATCACGCCAAGGGGATTTGCCACCGCTAAAAATGTTGATGTTTTAGTCAGTGATTGAACCGCACAACTTCTGAGTGAAACGCGGACCTGCTTACTACTGCACCACTGTAGCTCCCGTATGCGTAATAATCTCCCATATGCTTAATAATCGTAACATTTTTGAAGTTCCGATAAAGCTGTAAAAATATTGTACACCGATTAAAAAAAACCTGAGGTGACCGCCTTTTTTTGATTTGAGCTTCGAGATTTTGTGAAAAGCTCTCACTAATGGTCGAGTTTGGTTGCCGTTTTCTCTAAAGCTGTAATAAATTGTCTTGTATATTTTCATTTTGCACTATGCAGCGAACACTTAGACAGCAGAATGTCCCCCACGGAGTTCAAATAAT
This sequence comes from Musca autumnalis, assembly GCF_047663935.1. Lineage (NCBI taxonomy): Eukaryota > Metazoa > Arthropoda > Insecta > Diptera > Muscidae > Musca > Musca autumnalis. Next base: position 124,281,092 of record NW_027411866.1, on the reverse strand, counting down.
TCGTGTACTAATCCACAGGTTCCTGTGAGCTTGATATTAAGATTATTCTATAAAATTTTGATATCGAAATTGGAAAAGAGAATGTCATTGGTGAACAGAGAAACAACTGAAAATGGAATGAGGCTGTTAGACTTCGCAGCAGCAAAAAAAAAAACATGGTAGCTATTAGTACCAGATTTAAACATCTCGACATTCATAAGGGCACCTCGTTGTCTCCAGACCAAAAAAAAAGAAATGACGCTGTGATAAAAGGAAGACATTCATCGAGTCTGTTGGATGTACGATCGTTCAGAGGGGTAAACATGGACTCGGATCACCTCCTTGTGGCAGCACAGGTATGTACCCAACTAAACATAGCAAATAAAGTACGAACATTGGTAAGCTGCAATTACAACAGATAGCCAAAGCATATACCACCCAACTGCCCCATTAGCTTAAACAATGCACTCCTCGTCCCAATAACATATCAGCACAATATCAAAGTATTGCCCACTCTATGGAAACAGGAGCAAAATCCACACTTGTTTTCGAAGAGAAAAATGCGGAATATAGGGCTACTCTACAATCAGCATCAACGCGGATGCAATAATATGAGGAGAAAAGGAGAAACACCTTTTCCTCAGGAAGAAGTGAGAAGTGAAAAAGCGGGAATATAAAAAAATCGAGATGTGCTGGAGCCAGAATGAAGTCAGTATAATAATAATAATAATAATAATAACAATAACAATAACAATAATAATAATAATAATAATTATAATAAAACAGGAGGCGGCACACTGATAAGGTGTATGTATCACTTAGTAAGCACCATTTGGTAGGGATGACGCATTCCCCACGATTGGAACCTGTGTTTCGTCCACAAGAAAGCATATAAAACTGTGTGCTCCAACTGTAGGAGCATAAGTCTGCACCCTATTGCGTATAAAGTAGGGTCTGGGGTATTGTGCGAACGACTAAAGGTAATGGTGAACGAAATAATTGGGACATACCAATGCTACTTCAGATCTGGCAAATCCACCATTGACTAGATATTTACCCTCTAAGCCATGTCTGAATTTTGTATCCCCACAAAGTTCATTTGGCTTTGTAAGACGACTTTAACTGATACCAGGTTCACAGTTAAAATAGGAAAGAACCTCTCCGAACAGTTCAGTACCAAAAGACTTTTCGGACAAGGAGACTGCCTGTCGTGTGATCTCTTCAACATCATGTTTGAAAAGGTTATACAAAATGTAAAAGTCAAAAGAAGTGAGACAATATATCGCTCATTTACTCAAAGAGTGGCATAACTCAAAAAATGCGTTTTCTGATTTAGCAATTTCTATTTTTTTCACGACTTCTACTTTATCTTGTGTCAAATTTTCATGCTGATATGTCTAAAAGTCAACGTGTTACAGCTCATTTACTAAGAGTCTGACATAAATCAACAGGAACGTTTTATGGGTTTATGAAACACTAAAGCACTTCGCATCATGCCCGATCCTGCACAGAAATTTAGCACTGATATCTGGCTCGCTCCTTGGTCTGTTCGTCCTTGTCTTCAGTGGGAGCATGAGCGCAAATAAAGCTGATATTGAAGAATTTTGCTTTCAATCGAATTGCAGCGAGTCTTTCATTCACTGGGGTGAAGCTGGAGACCAGATGTTTTAACCTCCGACCAACTACAAATCCGCAACCAAACTCATGCTTTGTGTCATGGCAGCTATAATACAGTGCGCCACCTTTAGGTGTTGTTTCCCGTTCCATCGAATTTCCTGTATGGCTGTAATGTCGGCCTTGTACTTTTCAAGTACATCTGCCAATGCGTAAGCTGCACCTTCTCTATAAAGAGTGCGAACATTCCAGGTGCAGATTCGCATATCATGGTCCTTAAAACGTTTGCGGGGTCCGTCAACTTTAGAGGGGTTTGTTTTTCTTTCGTTTTTTCATAGTAGGCTGTTTTCTAGGGGAGGGTTACTAAACCGACGCCCAAACGTTTTAAACGTTCTTATGGGTGAACGCGCGGCACATGTTTGCTCACTACCTTTAACGGGTAAGTATCTGGCTCGCTCTTTACAAAATATAGTCCAAGTAGTTATTTTATTTTTTGTGTAATAATCATTTGAAGTTGAGAACTCAAATATCTATCGCCAACTTCAAACGCGTTTTTCTCGAAACTGAATTTTTTGAGATGTGTCACTCTTTACGTAAATGAGCGATATGCAAACAGCCACATGTTACTTGCTTATTGACATCATGGGTTGATCGGAAGACCACTCTCCAGCCGCGTTTGAAACATTGGATAATCAGCTATATGTGCGGACGCCAGTCGTTTGTGGAATTCAGAAACAAGAAGGCCAAAACCCGTAGAGTGAAACAGGGAGTTCCATAAGGCGGGGTGGTATCTCCATAGCTGTTAAACCTCTACCTTTCTCTAGACTGCATAGAGATCGTAATTTATACGGTACGATCTTGACGTCGTCGACCAATAACAAATCACTGACTGGTATCACTTGGGGTGCCGACAATGAAACATTGTTGACTAAAGCAAGCTATGCGGCACCAGAGTGGTATGCTAATATTAGCGCAACGCAGTTGAAGAATATTCAAATGTGCCAGAATGCCGCCCTGAGGACTGCAACAGGTTGCCTCCTCTTGACACCAGTTAACCATGAAGAGGCGAAGGTGTAAGCGGTGCTCCAACACAACATGATGTTGTCGATGCAGTACCTGCTTGTGTGTTATCGCAGTCAGCATCCCTGTCACAATTTAATGGACAGGGCAGCATGTCAGGATCGATCTTCATAATCTAGACAGAGATTTCCAAAGGTATAAACAGGAACCTCTAGACTAACGATCCTATCAGGCAGGCTTGGGTAGCAATCACACTGATCCAGTCGCGCAGACAGTACAGAAATAAAGTGTGAATACCGTAACAGAGAATTTCGTAGAATTTTTGAGTCAGAATACAGAGGAACCCGAAAGTGATAAGTGAAGTGATACACGATCGAACATATTTCTGGTGTTATCACAACAACTGATACCTTAAAGAAAGTCGATGGAGCATCTGTTTAAGTGAGTCTGGCAGAAAACGGCGACAAAACCAAGTTACTGGTATATAGGGCAATGCATAAATAGAACTCGGACCAACAGTGTATGTTTGTTTCTACAATTTTCAGGTAGTTGTTGTTGTAGAAAGAAACCTAGGTAGAAGCATAGCTTTGATGCTGGGTTAGCAGTCGCTTGATGTGTTTGAGAGAAAAATTCTTCGAAAGATCTATGAGCCAATATGCATTGACGGTGAATATCGGCGTCGTATGAACCACAAGCTGTATCGGCTATACAACGACATTATTATATTTAATCGTATTGACATACAACGATTGCATTGGCTAAGCCATGTCATAAAAAAGATTGCCGACGAACGCACTAAAAAGGCATATAAATACTGGCCACATGACGGTACCCATGTGGCCACATGACGGTACCCTTACCCTAAGGCTTCGATGCAGTCAAAAAGTGGAAGACGAGATCGGAAAACTCGGTTTTCCAAATTGGAAAAGTAAAGCAAAAATAGAGAAATGAAAATATTTTCTTAGTTCAATAGAGGACCAACTGATTAAGTAAGTGGTTTCCCTCGCCAGGGGGATTCTGGAGAAAATGTCTTTACCTTATTCGTTCTATAAAAAAATTAGCAACCACAAAATGTAGTCATTAATTTTAATAAATATTTTTCTTTTACATGAGCAAAAGAGTTAAATTAAGGCATACACTCAAATCATTTTTCATTTCTCAAATAAAATAATTTATCACAAAATTTCTTGGAAATGACTTAATTTTACAAAATTCGAACTAATCTTTGCCATTAATTTTGAGATAGAATGAAAAAAAGCAAAATTCTAAATTAACCATAACGCCCCTACGTTTTAGTCAAAAAGCGCTCAACAATTTCATAAATAATATCTTGTGTCTCAAGTTTATAACAAATAATTACCAATTTTAATGAAATTCATTAATTATATTGCAGAAAATTGCTAATTTGTTTAAGAATAATACATAAATTTCTGTGTTCACACACTCGCCGGGGTATTGTAAGCCAGTGTTTAACTGAATCCCCTCGACTTCTAACTTCCAACTTTGATGACTGTTGGTGGTAGCGGCATTCAATGTCTATAGATACGTTGTGTGTATGTTGTGTTGTGAACAACGTACGTTCCATTAATTAAAATTGACGAGAACGTGCAACATTAATAACAACAACAGTGGCAACAACGCGTGATCTACGCAGGAAGTGATTGCACAAAATAGCAACAACAGCTAAAAGGTTAAAGCTATTGTTTTGAGTTTTTTCTTTAGTATTTTTTTAACTAGTAGCCGACTACCATCTGGGCTTATTGCAAAAATAACAACAACAACAAAATTGACGTTAACATACATCATTACCACGGCTATGGTATATTTAGACTAATTCGCAATTTTGCTTAACTTTTAATAGTTGGTGTTAGCGTGTGAGTTAGTCAGTGAGTATGTGTGTGTATGTGGTTGTGGCTAATATTGTTGCGTTTGCTGGTTGTGGCGTCAATAATGTGTTGTTGGTTTTTTTTGTTTAAAATACTAATAAACAATGCACATGCGCGCAGCAGTTTACCTTTCACCAAGTCTATGTCTAGTCTGTCAGTTTTTTTTTACGTAAGAACTTAGAGAGGAAAACACAACAACAACATAAGTCCGTATGGTAGAAGCAGAAGCAGTGGTGGTGAAAGAGTAAAACTAAACGCAATGATCTATAGCTTCTATGCTAAAATATATATATAATCTACACATATCTTGTCGGTTTCTTCCACCATTAATTTTCGCACACACAATGCTGAAACCCCTGGAGACCGGTGTGTGAGTGTGTGTGTTCTTTTCTTAATAATAATTGCCCATTGTTAAATGTTTCAAATAATATATTAGAATGTTTACTAAGTTTTTCCGATGTAATTGAAAAATTACAAGATAATAAATAGCACTAGGAGGTGCTTAAAAATATAAACAAACATACATACATATGCTAGTAGTGGTTACAGACCCTACTTATAACACTGTGCAGCAAGGTTTCTGTGCGGTTGAAAATTTCCTTTTGGAGATGAAAGCCCTTAGTGAGTATATTAAGAACCCAAAAGGAAATTTTCCCCATAGGTCAAGTTTCTGAGATATCGCGCGATGAATTTTTTGAATTTTCGCCTATGATGTTTGAGAAAATAGCTTTATATCTCTGTTTGCCGTTATTGTAGCTTCATTTTGAGATTACATGTCTTCAGTCAAATCGAATGGCGAATCTTTTTGTAGAACATTTCATTCTTCTAACTCAATTCCTTTCATGTCCTTTTCGTCCTTTCTTTCTTGAACCGCAGTAAAAGTACCACAAGATGAGATTTTACAGCATCCAAATATTCCACAAAAATGTTGCTCAGAGAATTTTAGGTACGGTTCTCATTGACAACTAATCGATATTGTCACGTTTTCATTGTCTTTTTTGACATTTACCCGGTTTTTGTTCAGAAAAAACATATGTTTTGTTTTTCTGTATATTCGTTATTTGTTATGTATTGGTGGGTAGACATACCCATTGGTTATCGCTTATATTGACATCTGGGATGTATCTGAAATATTTACCATATATAGCTCCCGATATGCGGAACACGTTAATGACAAATTTTCTTTGAGAATAGACCCGGTTATCTAATATTTTGAACCGGATTTAGCGATATAAAACCCGGATTTTGTGCCGATTTTAAGTAACCGATTAAGGTTATATGTATACCATTAGAAAGCTAATAAAATTGCCAATCAGGGAAAATAAATTTTTTGACAGCATCTTACCTGAGTTCGGTGCTAAAACAAAAAAACCCGTATTCTTGAACCGTTTTTAAGAAAAATATCACTGCGCGTAAATATGGAGATCAAAGCTTGGTGGGTGAAATATGCTTTTTGCCGATGAAAGTGGATGAAGTTAATATTATGAACCCGGAAGGACAGTTATGTCATAGGTCAAACTTCTGAGTTATGGCGTGATGCATACATTCTTGATGAGCTTTAAGAGCACGACAATAAACCCGTAACATAAATTCCATTTCGCTATAACTCAGAAGTTTGACCTATGACATAACTGTCCTTCCGGGTTCATAATATTAACTTCATCGACTTTCATCGGCAAAAAGAATATTTAACCCACCAAGCTTTTATCTTCATATTTACGCGCTGTGATATTTTTCCTTAAAAAACGGTTCAAGAATACGAACACAGAGAAGATGCTGTCAAAAGATTTATTTTTCCTGATTGGCAATTTTATTAGCTTTCTAATGGTATATATATAAGCTTAATCGGTTACATAAAATCGGTACAAAATCCGGGTTTTATATCGCTATATCCGGTTCAAAATATTAGATAACCGGATCTATTTTCGAAGAAAATTTGTCATTAACGTGTTCAGCATATCGGGAGCTATATATGGTAAATATTTCAGATACATCCCAGATGTCAATATAAGTGATAACCAATGGGTATGTCTACCTACCGATACATAACAAATAACGAATATACAGAAAAACAAAACATATGTTTTTTCTGAACAAAAACCGGGTAAATGTCAAAAAAGACAATGAAAACGTGACAATATCGATTAGTTGTCAATGAGAACCGTACCTAAAATTCTCTGAGCAACATTTTTGTGGAATATTTGGATGCTGTAAAATCTCATTTTGTGGTACTTTTACTACGGTTCATGAAAGAGAGGACGAAAAGGACATGAAAGGAATTGAGTTAGAAGAATGAAATGTTCTACAAAAAGATTCGCCATTCGATTTGACTGAAGACATGTAATCTCAAAATGAAGCTACAATAACGGCAAACAGAGATATAAAGCTATTTTCTCAAACATCATAGGCGAAAATTCAAAAAATTCATCGCGCGATATCTCAGAAACTTGACCTATGGGGAAAAATTCCTTTTGGGTTCTTAATATACTCACTAAGGGCTTTCATCTCCAAGAGGAATTTTCCACCGCACAGACCTTGAGTTCCAATTTGTGGCACAGTGTAATGTATCAATTATTATTTAATTATGTTTTCTTACCATTCGTTCTGGTAGATTACCTGAATAGGCTATTTTAAGTAAGTTTTTATACCCTATACCACAATGTGGAAAAGGGTATAATAAGTTTGTTTTCCCAAAAATTCATGTAACGCCGCGAAATATTCGTCGTAGACCCCTCATGTGGTATACCAAACTTCATATCTCGACGAGATAAAGCGATTTAGCGATGTGTGTCCGTCCGTCCGTCCGTCCGTCTGTCCGTCCATTAAAAATTGTAATCAAGCTAGAGGCCGCAATTATGGACCGATTGTCACGAAATTTAGTATGGAGGTCGGGTTTGGACCAGAATAGAACTGATTAGTTTTTGGCGATGATCGTGAAATGTTAAAGGGATGAAATGGACCAAAAACAAAATTTTTGCTCGATTTTGTAGCCGCTCTGTAGGTCGCAATAATAGTCCGATCGGCGCGAAATTTTAAACGTAGTTTTGGTTTGAGATGAAGAAGTAGCGTGCAAGTCAACGGTATGATCGGATAATATTTAGCGGGTTAAATTGATCAAAACTTTTGTGTGAAAATTGGTAAAATTTCTAATGCACATCTTATAACTTTATCCCAAGAAGACGCGTTTAGTGGTATAGGGTATCACATGGTCGGCCCCGTCCGACTATAGTCTGTTCTTACTTGTTTTATAACTAAAATAATACATTAAATTCCCAAGAAATACAGACTTTTATTCTACACTCTACAAGACCACCTAAAGTTTTTTACATATAAAGGATATATCAACAAAATATTGAACTATTTCAGTTTGAAGTAATACTTCCACCGCTCCTTCTTTGAAGCAGTAGGGAGTCATGATAGAAGCGCCCTGCGTTTTATATCCTCCACCATAGTATAGAGGTTATTTAAATCAACGAAATAAGCTGTTGCGACCCCAAAAGAGTGAAGACGGACACTTTTGCAAAAAGTTGTTTTTGATTTCCTTTATTTTTCCTGTCGTCAGCAAAACAAACAACAACAAAAAACATTATTCCACAACATCCCTTACGGGACAAGGGATACTTCTCTCATATCAATGAGTGCACTCCGATTCATATTTAGCTCAATGATATGGGACCTACTATTTATCGCCGAGTCCGAACGGCGTGTCTTAAGACACCACTTATTGAGAAGTTTTTCAAGGCTGAAATACTCAGGAAATGTCGCCAACATTACTGAGGGGTATTTTGCCACCGTTGAAAAATATTTGATGTTGCTTGGCCGGGAAATCAAACCCCCGACCTTCTGCGTGCAAGGCGGTCGTGCATACCATTGCACCACGGTGGCACCCATGTCAGCAAAACATGTCAGTTTATTTTCAGATTTTTATTACAAAAGGTTCCAGAGATGTCGAGCCTTGAAAAAGTCGAATTCTGTAAAAACTATATGCAAAAAATATCTATCTAATAAAAGATTGAAAAATTGCACAGTGGGCTTGGGTGCAGTTTCGAGATTTAATATTAAAAAATTGTTTTTATCAATGACTGTACTCATCGATTATCTTGAAATATTTTTGTATTAAACTACAATTAATTTGAAAAATGTTTTAATTCCTATTTGGTAGTGGAATACGAATAGTAATTTTTCTTAATTTTTTTAATATTTGTTAATACAGTTTTTCCTGTGCGAAACATTTCTTTTTTTACTATAAAAAATTAAAATTTTTTCGATTTTGAATGTAGATTATTGTACCAAATAACTACGAAAACTAACTATTAAATAGAAGAAGATTATTATTTAAATAAAAAAAAAGGTTTGAGATATGCAATGGCTAAACCTATCGCGGGCACCAAAAAACTTCATTCTGTTAAACCCACTAATGCTGGTACAGTAATTGCTGAACCATTTTCAAAATCGAAAAATGAACCAGTTTTAAGATAAATTCTTAAATAAAATATAAATAAAACTTTTTATCTATTTTTATTTTTTTATTTTATTTATTTATTTTTTTTTTTTTTTGTAAAATAAAGGAAACATTTTATGGAAAAATTTAAAAAAATAGAAAACATAGTAATAATCGAATCCCACTAAAAAGTAGGATTTAAAATTTCTGTAATTAATCGTAGTTTAAAACACAAAAAAGGTCGAAAAAGTCCAATTCTGTGCACAGTGGGCTTAGATGCAATTTTCGCTATTTAATATTTAAAATCAATTTTTAATAATAATCGATTTTCTTGAACTTATTTTTGAATTAAACTACAATAAATTAAAAAAATTTTAAGTTTTATTTGGTAGTGGGATTCGAATAATTACTATTTTGTCAAAAATTTTTAAAATTTGTCAATACAAATTTTCCTTAATACCAATGTGAAACTTTGTTACATTGTTCCACAACATCCCATACGGGACAAGGGAGACTTCTCTCATATCAATGAGTGCACCCCGATTCATATTTAGCTCAATGATATGGGACCTACTGTTTATCGCCGAGTCCGAACGGCGTGTCCTAAGACACCACTTGTAGAGAAGTTTTTCAAGGCTGAAATACTCAGGAAATGTCGCCAACATTACTGAGGGGTATTTTGCCACCGTTGAAAAATGTTTGGTGTTGCCTGGCCGGGGAATCGAACCACCGACCTTCTGCGTGCAAGGCGGGCGTGCATACCATTGCACCACGGTGGCACCCAAACTTTGTTATGTTACCAAAAAATTAAAAAAAATTATTTTTGCAATTAATTGTAGTTCAATACACAAAAAATTCAAGAAAATAGAAGAATGCAATTATTGATAAAAATTGATTTTAAATATTAAATTGTGAAAGTTGCACCCATGCCCACTGTGTAAAAATCTTTTTCTAGTTTTTATTAGATAGCTGTTAAAAAATCTCTGGAGCTGTTAGTCAAAAACAAATGTGAAAATATACTTTTGATTTTCGGTATTTTGAGGGTTAAACATGTTAAGGTTAAATATAAAAATTTTTAATTTTTAAGGCTAAAATTTAGTATATATTTTCATTATAGATCTTTGTTTTAATATAGCCCCACTGAACGTCTTCGCCCGATTTTTTACATTTCTATAGTTTTAGCCACATTATCCAACCGAAATGTCAGAAACCTGATTTCAATATAACACATCTGAACTTCTATTATTAAAAAATAATACTCGTAGCTTGGTCTATGTAATTATTATACGTATACGTGTTGGTAATAGGCATACGCACCATATTTCTTTGGACCGATTAAATAATGTTCACAAATCGTATTATTTTCAAAGTCACGAATATTGATTATATAATCAGATGAAACAAATCAAAATGAAATGTTTAGGAGAGTGAAATATATACAGTATTTTATTAGAAAAGAATTCCATCCCTCTCTATTTGTTACTCTACTTTTTCTAATTTGGAATATCGTGTTTTTTGATTTCGTCTTCACTTGTTGATTCCATTGAAGCCATGTCCGTCGTATATATACGTTTAACTACACTGATGTCGTGGTGCAGCCGAGCAATGCCTTATTTGCTTGGGCAAGTACCCAGGCTTCGGAAACATAAATTTGCACGGATAGCATCAGTGTTTTGTAAAGTGTTATTTTTGTCTGACAATATGTGGCTTTGTTTTAAGGCTGTCAAATTATCATCTGTTGGCCAATACTATTCTTCTTCTTATTTCACAACTGATGCTGTTTGTTGTGTTTATGTCGAAGTATCAACTTCCGCAGTAGGTTCGTGTTCTATGGACGAATTGCGCGTCGATACTATCAACTTGGTCTTACCCCTTTTTACTCCGAACTCACTTTAGAATATTCCCCTTCGACTTTGTTTAATGTATCAGTTACTTCTTTACCTAAAAAAGTGTCGATCTGCATATCTGGCCAGTTATGGATTTCCAGATCTAAAACCACATTGGTATGGTAAGTTATTTCGATGACCATAAGCTTTAGTCGTCCACACAATATCCGTGACGGACTTTGAGCACACAGTCTTGTATCCGTTTTTTTTTTTTTTTTTTTTGACGGGACATATGATGATCAAGCTCCAAACATAGATCCCGCGTTCTTTCTGACAGATGGTGCTTATTAGCTGAACAGCTGGCAACTGCGACTATTATTTTATCTCTGCCATCTTACCATACCATCTTCTGCGGTTGTATCTGTAGTATTTTCTCCGTCTTCTCTAACGTTGGATACCAACGTTAATGTTGTTTCCATATCCTGACCAGAATACCTTACTCGTCTCTACACCTCGATTTCTTCAAAGTCCCTCTTTTTCATTTATCTCTTTTGTCTGCAGATAAGACGTTTCTCCTCTCTCCTTTTCTCCCCATCTTCATCTGTCAGCAAATTAAAATATTCTTCCTTGAAACCTCCCCCTACCCCTCGATGGTACGGTTCATTTTTGAAACCTATATTTTTGGAGACTTTTTAAATTAATTTTAAAAATTTATAAAAAAATTAAACTTTAAAAGTAATCGTGGGAAATTATTTGCCAATATATGTTAGCGCTTAAAATATAAAGAACATGATTGCAATGCGCTAGAGCGACTTTACATATATGTATGCAAAGTTGACTGTTCGAAATTTCGAACTCTGGTTCTTATCCTATATGCCAGGGGCTATATCAAAACGTGGAAATGTACTGACAAAATAGGGGGGAAATTTATTATAGCCCAATACAATACTAAATACTAAATTTCAGCCATTTCTGTAGGATAGTACGGCTTAAATCCATAAAATCCCCTAAAGAAAAATCGGGGGACACCGTCCTACTGAGAATATAAAAAACATGGACCAGTGCTGACAAATTTCTGGAGAAAAGTTTAGTAGCCCCAAAGACGACTAAATATGTGTCAAATTACAACCATTTTTGTAGTAGAATGCAGCTAAATCCATGAAAAAAAAACCGAAAATCGGGCGGTACTGACACATTTCCGGGAACAAGTTTTGTAGGCCAAAAGAAGGCTCAATACCGCTCTTCAACCATTTTTTCATTCAAAACTGATCAAATAAATCAAACATTTTTAGTTCTACTAACGCCCTAACCAACATGCCTATATATTAGGATACGCGCCAGTGTTCGTAATTTCGAACACCATTTTCCGGGAAAACGAAAAATCGACAAATTTTTTTAAGTAGATTTTTGACATCAGTGGTTATTAATTACCCTAAAAAAGTATCTTTTTTTCTTAAAAAATAAATAAGGAAATTGTCTCGGGGCGAAATGGGTCAATGATGCAGAACACATTCTAACAAGTACAAATGCAAGTGCAAATGCAATAAGCTACCGAACAGGACGTTATTATCACGAATTTGTCCAATGTTTGTAATCATCATCTCATTCATAGCCTCTGCGCTAACAGCTGTTAGTAATCATATGAGTTCACATGCATTTATAGATACATACATTGTTGGGGGAATTGTTGTACCTTGTAAATTATAGTATAATTGCTTATTTGTTGTAATAGTCTTAATAAGTTATTAAATATAATTAAAACGGTATATACACGTTCAATACAATGCATACATGGACAAACACGCATGACAAGCGCTACTCTCTCACATGTTAAATGCTCAACGACGAATCAATGAATAATAATTCAACGCTGCAATCGTGAAATGCTTTAAAAATTCATGGCGCACAACAAATCGTGTTGTGCATTCGTTTAATGCCGGTATGTTATATGAATGAATTAATTATTATTGTTGTTTGCCTTTTTTATATATAAACTATTTGATAGAATGTCTTATATGCGAAATTCACGCTATGGGAAAAATAGTATAGTGCAATAAGAGGAGATTTTTAGAAAAATTATAGATAGTCAAACATTGTCAATGTGACTAATGAGAAACGAAAGTTAGTCACCTGAGTTAATTATGAGATGGGTTTGTCAAATCGACAAATTCGTAGCTATCCGTCATCCATATACTTAGATGGTTCCTTGTTAAATGTTTCTCCTAATAAGCCCGTCTCTTCAAAACGCCTTGGTCTCTAAACAGGTCAAGCTATATTCTAAGTACCAAGAAATCTTACAAATTCTTTATGTCAAAATTCATCTAGGTGATAATTTGCTTTTCCTCGCACACAAAACTAATCAGCCATAGCAGAAAAATAATTCCTTTCTAATCTCTTTTTAGACATTCATACGAGCACTTGTCACAACACACAAAACTAAATTCCACCTAATACGCAATGACGTCTTCAAAGCGAGCAACAAAGTAATTTGCCATTAGCGATTGTATGGTGTCAACATTTAGAACAAAACGAAGAAAACAAACATCTAACATGCCGACAGTTTGCCGACAAAAACTATGTTGTTCTTTAAAGCTATTAACGGTTATTAATTACAAAACAACACACCAACCAACCATCCGAAATAAAAAGATGTGAAGGCAATTTGTTGGCTATGAGAATTCAAAAAAAAAGAATGGCATTAACGCTTCTAGACATCATAATATTTCATAATACATAATAGTTAGCCAACTAGATAGACAGTTGCATAAACTAATACGGCCATCAAGTTGTGTTTTTTTTTTTTCGCCAGTCAGCCTGCCAGTTCTACATGAACAATATTTTGTCTGACTTTTTGCTGTTTTTCTTGCATTATTCTTCAAAATGTTCTATGTTGATGTCTTAAGCCCACTACTTGAATTGATGATGACGGTAATGATGAGGAAAATAACTGACTCTAATTCTATCTTATTGACGTTTTTGTTTGCGATTGTATTTAAAATAAGCTTTAAACTGTAAAGAAATTATTCAAAAAAGGTTTACTTTATATTGTATACATTATATTTTATAGTTTATATGTTATATATTTTTTATTTTTTTTTTGTATTTTATAGTTTACATTTTATATTTTACGTTTTATTGGTGGGGTTTTTTATTGGGATAGCTGATACAATTTCGTATTTTCACAATAGTCTGGCTTATTCCCATTGTTGTTCTTTTAATATTTTAGAACAACTAATTTATTAGTGGCAAAAGTTTGGCATTGTTCGTCAAGGGGTAAGGCAGGGAAGTCTAGTTTCGATCATCGCCACAGGATCTCATCAGTTCCCTTGTTTGTGGATATTCTCCACCTAAGTTATTTTTCAATAACTTCTTCAACAAAAAACTTTTTATACCAAAACATCAATCGTCAGCTCGATGTATAAAGGTGAACAAAGAAAAAACGTCAATGAGAAGTTTTTCTTTGGCAACCTCACACAACACCGACGAAAGTGTTTGCAAAACAAACCAAACCTTTTCCACAGATATGTGTCGTTCAAATTCAACGAAGGCAACATAACAAAATGTTGTTGGTAGCTTGTCACAGTCACAACCAACCATACATACCGTACCAGTGTTTCTCAAACAGAACATTGGTGGCGTTTTTTATTGGGATAGCTGATACAATTTTTTTTAATAGTCTGGCTTAATCCCATCGTTGTTGTTTTAATATTTTAAAACAACTAATTTATTAGTGGAAAAAGTTTGGCATTGTTCCTAAAGCGGTAAGGCAGGGAAGAATAGTTTCGATCCTCGCCACAGGATCACTTCATTCTCTTGTTTCTTGTTTGTGGATATTCTCCACCGAAGTCATTTTTCAATAACTTCTTCAAAAAAAAAAAAAAAAAACTGTTTATACCCAGAAAAAAACAAAATTATATTTTAAGTTTTTATATTTTACTAGCATAGAGCCCGCTACTTCGTATGCGGAAAGGATATAAAAGACAAATAAACAATATTTAATGTGGAAATGCTGATCACTAAAAATGTTGTTGTACTAATACCACTTTTAATTAATATTTTTACCACTTTAGTTCAATTATCAAAAAATCTGCCGTATCTCACGCCTACATATCAGCAGCGAAACACATTTTTGAGATATTTTAATTAATGGATTTCCGTCTCAGAAGGTATAACATTATTCTAAAAAATACACCCAAGACCAATTTTAGTACCATTTATTCCTTTTTCGTAGCTTTATTGTGGGTCATTTCAATACGATTTCAGCCCTCAGCGACCTCATACCAAATTTCAGAATTGTTCGCCTTTCAAAGAAACCAAACTTCTTATATTATGGTATCCAAATTAAGTACTTTTCTTATCTTATATCACCCGAAACCTCCCAATATATCAAAATTCCTGCTAGCCCTTTTACGCAATAAGTAATTGTAGCAAAGTCTGTACCATTTGGTACTTCTCATAGTATGAATTTCCAAAGCCATTTCCATATCTTAACCCCACCAACCAATAATGACTCTAAAAATTTTTTAGAATTCCCGCTCTGTTCCTGCAGCCTATAGATCGCCCTTTTCGTAAATTTATGGTATGTATTTCTTAAACCAACCCCATATACCAACGTTACACACCAACTCTGTCCCTATACCCAATAACAAATTGAGTACCATTAGTAATTTTAGTATACTTATGGCACGTATTTCGACAACACTATATATCAACCCTACACTGACAATAACACCAAATCTGAGGATTCCAGCTCTAACCGTTCGTCCAATACCAAATTTTACCAAACTTTGTACCATTTACCACTCTTTGTACCCATAAGCACGATTTTCTAAAACTACCTCAATCCTTCACTTCAAGAGTAATTTTAATTCCAAATATCAGGATTCAAGCGCTCTCCGTTCACCCAAATCCAAGTTGTACCAAATTTAGGACCATTTAGTAATTTTCGTACTTATAAGTGCGATTTTCCAAAACAAACTGAATCCTACACTCCAACAGTAATCTTAATTCACAATTTCAGGATTCACCCAAATCCAAACTGTACCAAATTTTGTACCGTTTAGTACTTCTCTATCCATAATAACGAATTTCAAAAACTACCCCCATATCTCACTCCTACACTCCAACAGTAATCTTAATTTCAAGTTTCCAGCTGTATCCGTTCACCTAAATCCAAATTTAGTACCATTAAGTACTTTTCGTACACATAAGAACGAATTTCCAAAAGTACCCCCACATCTCAATCCTACACTCAAACAGTAATCTCAATTCCAAATTTCAGGTTTCCAGCTCTATCCGTTCACCCAAATCAAAGTTGTACAAAATTTAGTACTATTTAGTAAACATAAGTACGAATTTCTGAAACTACCTCCATCTCTCAATCATACACTCCAACAATAATCTCAACTCCAAATTTCAGGTTTCCAGCGCTATCCGTTCACCCAAATCTAAGTTGTACTAAATTTAGTACCTTTTAGTTTTTTCCATGCACATAAGTACCAATTTACAAAATCATTTTCTTATATCAACACATTGATTCCCATTCCAAATTTCAAGATTTTAGCTATAGCCGTTCAAAATATGCAATTGGTACCACATTTAGTAACTTTAAGTACACTTATAGGTCTAATTTCCAAAAACCCTTTGGTACATCTTTCTACGCCTCCATCAGTGACCCTTACTCCAAATTTCAAATTTCCAAATTTGGTACCATTTAGTACTTTTCATAAGTACGAATACCAAAAGTACCCCCACATCTCAATCCTACACTCCAACAGTAATCTCAATTCCAAATTTCAGGTTTCCAGCGCTATCCGTTCACCCAAGTTGTACAAAATTTAGTACCATTTAGTAAACATAAGTACGAATTTCTAAAACTACATCCATCTCTCAATCATACAATCCAACAGTAAACTCAACTCCAAATTTCAGGTTTCCATCTCCATACGTTCACCCAAATCCAAGTTGTACTAAATTTAGTACGTTTTAGTTCTTTTCATGCACATAAGTACCAATTTACAACATCATTTTCTTATATCAACACATTGATTCCCATTCCAAATTTCAAGATTTTAGCTATAGCCGTTCAAAATATGCAATTGGTACCACATTTAGTAACTTTTAGTATACTTATAGGTCTAATTTCCAAAAATCCTTTGTACATCTTTCTACGCCTGCATCAGTGACCCTTATTCCAAATTTCAGAATTCTAGCTCTTCCTGTTTGCCTAATACAATGTGTACCATATTTAGTACTTTTCGTACCCTTCTAGGACGAATTTCCAAAAACACAGCCTTATCTCACCCTTACACACCAACAGCAATCTACAGTCCAAATTTCAACTTCCTAGCTTCAGCGGTTTCGTCTCGACGATGATATATGTACATGTCACTCAGTCATCACTAAGCTCTTAATATTTTAAATTTTATATTTTTTATTTTATATTTCATATTTTATAGTTCATATTTTAAATTTTATATTTTTGTATTTTATATTTTATTTTTATTTATACCCAGCAAAAAGTTTGAATCCGCGGATGCAGTTGAATCACTACAAGTGTACAGTACATTTGCCGTTGGAGTACATCTTTTCCTATGAATTCACTTATGTATTTTAGAAGAGAGCGCTCAGCTAGGATGCACTCTATTTTGCTTCCACAGCACACAGCTAGGATGCACTCCGTTTTCGATCCAAATCACAGCTTTTGATGCAGTCGTTTGGATTGAATTTAAAGGCACTCTTCGGATTGTGTTTTTAATCAATCTACAGATGCAGCTAAAATGCAAGCTATTGCGAAATATCCCAGAATAAATAAATTATTTGTGAAAAACAAGAATACAAAGAACTTTATTGTATAAACACAAACTAAAAAAGTTTCCATTAAATTCAATCACAATTGAGTGTACTTCCTTCGTTCTCCGTTTAATCCAATCGCAACTGATTTTGTTTCGTCATCCTAAAGGTTTTTTATGTTGCCTTCCCATCACTTTCGACTCCAACTCCACTTCATTAAAAATTTCCGTCTCGTAAATTACCACAAAAATGTTCGCAACTTTAGTTTGTAGTTTTTTATTATATAACAAATTCTTCGAAATATATTCACACTTGTTTCTCTTTTGAAAAAATTATGTCGGCAGCGACGGGTAGGGATCAACCAACTGTTTTTGTTTTGTAGGGATCTCTAAAACAACTGCCTATAAAATGTATCGAACGGAGTACATTTCTCATAACTCTGTTGGACTACATCCAATTGCACAACTTCCAATTTTTTTGCTGGGTATATTTCATATTTGTTATTTTATATGTTATATTTTTTATTTCATATTTGTATTTTATATTTTATACTTTATATTTATTATATTATATTTATTTATATTTTTTATTTTATTTTTTTATTTCATATTTTATTTTTTATACTTTTAATTAATATATTTTATTTTATACTTAATATTTTAATTTTATATTTCATATTTTATTTTCTATATTATATATTCTGTATATTATATTTCATATTTTGTATTTTACATTTTATGTTTTATATTTTCTATTTTATATTATATTTTTTATTTTATATTTTTATTTTTTTCAAATTTTGATTATTGTATTTAGATTTCAATATCTGCAGCTCAAATATATGTTCCTCAAGTAAATTTTTCCCTGTGTATGGCCTGAAAATTTTCAATATCAGAGTAGTTATCTTAAAACCATCCATGTATAGATATATGTATGTACTACTACTGTGAAAATCCGATTTACTTTTATATATAAATTATCTTTTTAGCATAGATTTTACAATTGATACACTTTTTTGTTAGTCAATAAAATCATCAGATAAGATAATAACGGTTCAACACAATATTCCCTCGAGTATGCAGCTTATAGTAAAATAGACTTGGACAGTAGAACATGGTTACAATAAACAAGTTGTGTAACACATTTAAAACAAAAGTATCGATTAGAAAGTATTTTGTCTAACGGTTATTACTGTGTCTGAAACTCGAAGTGGTTGTAATTTTGTGAATTTGTGCTGTTAACACCCTGAGTACACTCTGTGTTCGCTTTCTTAATCATGAAATCAGGCGTGGGATAGCCATAGAAAGATGGTTATCATTTAGCGTTGGTCTTATTAACGCATGCGTGCGTAAATGTGAAAACATTTTGTTCTTGTTAGCACAAAATAAATTACTTTGCATAGATATAGGAATTGCTAAGCAACTAGGGAAAAACGGATAGACCTCAACGGACATCAACAATATATTGCTCGTTATTATGTGAAGACAAAGGATAAACTTTGCAGATGACTAACTAACTGTATTCCATTCTTAGTGGCCTATCTGTCAATTTGTTAATACATTATTGTTAGTATGTGAAATTCATAGCATTTTCCGAGACCAGTTTTATTAAAAACCAAAAAAAGAAAACAACTAACAACCCAGACCTCCAGTTTATGGGTACAGCAACAATAACCAAAAACGAAATGAAAATATTGTTAAAACATGCAAATTTAATTTACATATGCAATAAGCGTAAATTTTTGTTAGAAGTTTTAGCACAAAAAAATTGTAAACTAACAATAATAGCAACCAAAAAAAAAATGGGGAAATGAACATCTACACAAAAAAAGGAAAAATACTCATATGAAGTGTAAAAAATAAAATAACACAAATTGGCGCAAAACTAAAACGAATACACTCAAGAAAAATATTACATATATTCTGTCCATTAATGCCCATAGAAATATATTGACTTCGGGAAAATGTTCAGAAAAACATCTCTTAATTGTTTGGAATTTGTTAATTTAATTTAGATAAATTCGTTTACTGCTTTCCTTTCGTACTTGGCGATGAAAATAAATTCCCAGATAAAACAAAAATAAGTCTTCCGTAGTACAGAATCTTCGTAGAAAACGGAAATATCCGTACACACATTTATAACTTATTGCCGTCTGTTATATTATATATTTTCATGTAGAATATATTACCAAGTTTATTCTTTGAGTCTACTCCATAACATATAGCGTGCATTAAACTATGGTTTAAACTATGGAAAACTTTTAAAAACATACAACATTGTATAAAGCATGGTCAAGTTATAACTAAGCCACGTTTTGCCGTTTTTTATTTATTTCAAACATTGTTTTTCATTACCTCTTCAATTTTTTTTTTTTTGTTTTTTTTTTTGATGAATGTTAAAGTAATTTTTCGCACCAACTGTTTTAATTATATTTTGGCATAAATGGCCAAGGCAAAAATATTGGCTAACCACCATTCTTTCTCAAAAAACGCATACGCTACACTCACACACATTTAAAATGAACAATTTGTGCTGGCATTAGAGTGAATCAGATCACAAATTATTTTTAATAGACAAATCTTTATTTTGTCTATACATTTTTATAGTTAACAACGACGCCACCAAGCGCAATCATTTTGGCTGCTCTCAACTCTGCTATAAATGCAGACAGCATAATGGCTAGAGACACTTTGGGTATTATATTTAGGTAACGCCAGTATTGCTTTTGGTTTTAAAGGTGGGTTAAGGTGACATGGAAGGAACCTTATATTTCTACGGTTTACTGCAGGAGTAGCCACTTTTGATAATACTGAGTTATTGATACCATATTTCTGGATATTTTGTTGTATTATAGGTTCATTCATTTCTTATGGCAGAATGCTAATTTTTCATATTTTCAAAATATATTTTTATATATAAAAAAATATCTTTTATAAATTTTGCACCAGGATAGTCTGATTATTCCTTAATAATGGAAAGTTGTCAATGTTTTTGGTATGTATTTAAACTCCCCTAACAAATCAACAGCAGCACGGCACTGAGAATAAAACGCATTGTCGTTACCTCTGCCTTTTCTCTGATAACGATCTTTGAAGATCACATACATATGCTGATGTTAAGCACTAAACTCGGCAAGAGCATATTGAACATTTTCTTAAAGGCCACATTTAAATATTACACTAACACATTTTTGAGGAATCTCTCTACCCTCCTCTATGAAAATAAAACTCCACCACTCACCGTTCCTTCTTCTATATAACCTCAATTTGAGAAAAAAGTGTTAAACTAATGCAATTGACCAGCAAATCTTCAGCAAGATTTTTCTTTTGTAGTTGTTTGTCTTTTTTAGTGACTTTTGTAGCTGCTGGCAAAAACACATTAAATAAAAAAATTGTAAAATTGTTAGACGTAGAAAAAAATCACAAAAACAGATCTTAACAGTTACTCACTCGCTTGCAGAAGAAGTCTGCTGCAGAATCGTCGTGATCTGTAGTCAAATGTTAAACATGGTCAAAAAATAACTTTTGAAAAAAAAAAAAAAAATAAGTTCAAAACTAAAACTCTAATGCCGTCTGTCCGTTACTCCAACTCTATATATGCCTATCTGTCTCACTGTCTGGCTGTCTTTGTTTTTTTTTTTTTTTGAAAATCACAGTCAAAGTCTAGCTCCAGCTCCAGTTGTTGCTGGAGTCTATTTGAAAAAGCAAGTGTCTATTTGAACGATGACTTTAACATTAAGCTTTAGATGACCTGTGTGTATTGTCTAAGGCAACATGTGGTTCATTTGTCTGCGATTTGCACAATGGGTCTGAAAAAGATACAGTGAGATTTTCAAAAAAATAACCTATATCTAGTTGAGAACGGCTAGACTGATTTGAATAATTCTTTTTTTGAAATGTTCGTCAATACAAAACTTAGGTTTTTATGCGAAGAAAATTTGACAACGCCCACTTTTTTCAATTTTAATCTTTTCTACAAAAACTACTATACCGATTTCCCTGAAATAAATAAAAATCAAATATCCTTCGTTGGTAATGGCATCAGTTGAGAATGCCTGGACCGATATTTTTTTTCAATGTTTGTCATAGCCCAACTTATTTTCTTTGCATCGAAAATTTGACCACGCCCACGTTTACACCCATTTTTTTAAATTTTCAATTTTAATCTTTTCTACAAAAACTATTGAACCGATTTCCCTGAAATTGTCGGGGAATATACAGCGATGGCGCCCGGTGGAAATAGGTTACTTATTTTGTTGAATTTAGGAAGGGGTGGGGTGCTTCCCTATACCCTAGTTCTTTAAAAATGATATATCCCACTTTTTTTCAATTTTCAATTTTAATCTTTTCTACAAAAACTACTGAACCGATTTCCCTGAAATTGTCGGGGAATGTACAGGGATGGATAGGTTACATATTTTGTTGAATTTAGGAAGGGGCGGGGTACTTCCCTATACCCTAGTTCTTTAAAAATGATATATCTATATAAATAAAAATCAAATGTCGTTCGTTGGTGATGATATAAGTTGAGAACGGCTGGTCCGATCTGGTTATTTATTTATTTATTTATTTATTTATTTATTTATTTATTTATTTATTTATTTATTTATTTATTTATTTATTTATTTATTTATTTATTTATTTATTTATTTATTTATTTATTTATTTATTTATTTATTTATTTATTTATTTATTTATTTATTTATTTATTTATTTATTTATTTATTTATTTATTTATTTATTTATTTATTTTTTTATTTATTTATTTATTTATTTATTAATTTATTTATTTATTTATTTATTTATTTATTTATTTATTTATTTATTTATTTATTTATTTATTTATTCATTTATTTATTTATTTATTTATTTATTTATTTATTTATTTATTTATTTATTTATTTATTTATTTATTTATTTATTTATTTATTTATTTATTTATTTATTTATTTATTTATTTATTTATTTATTTATTTATTTATTTATTTATTTATTTATTTATTTATTTATTTATTTATTTATTTATTTATTTATTTATTTATTTATTTATTTATTTATTTATTTATTTATTTATTTATTTATTTATTTATTTATTTATTTATTTATTTATTTATTTATTTATTTATTTATTTATTTATTTATTTATTTATTTATTTATTTATTTATTTATTTATTTATTTATTTATTTATTTATTTATTTATTTATTTATTTATTTATTTATTTATTTATTTATTTATTTATTTATTTATTTATTTATTTATTTATTTATTTATTTATTTATTTATTTATTTATTTATTTATTTATTTATTTATTTATTTATTTATTTATTTATTTATTTATTTATTTATTTATTTATTTATTTATTTATTTATTTATTTATTTATTTATTTATTTATTTATTTATTTATTTATTTATTTATTTATTTATTTATTTATTTATTTATTTATTTATTTATTTATTTATTTATTTATTTATTTATTTATTTATTTATTTATTTATTTATTTATTTATTTATTTATTTATTTATTTATTTATTTATTTATTTATTTATTTATTTATTTATTTATTTATTTATTTATTTATTTATTTATTTATTTATTTATTTATTTATTTATTTATTTATTTATTTATTTATTTATTTATTTATTTATTTATTTATTTATTTATTTATTTATTTATTTATTTATTTATTTATTTATTTATTTATTTATTTATTTATTTATTTATTTATTTATTTATTTATTTATTTATTTATTTATTTATTTATTTATTTATTTATTTATTTATTTATTTATTTATTTATTTATTTATTTATTTATTTATTTATTTATTTATTTATTTATTTATTTATTTATTTATTTATTTATTTATTTATTTATTTATTTATTTATTTATTTATTTATTTATTTATTTATTTATTTATTTATTTATTTATTTATTTATTTATTTATTTATTTATTTATTTATTTATTTATTTATTTATTTATTTATTTATTTATTTATTTATTTATTTATTTATTTATTTATTTATTTATTTATTTATTTATTTATTTATTTATTTATTTATTTATTTATTTATTTATTTATTTATTTATTTATTTATTTATTTATTTATTTATTTATTTATTTATTTATTTATTTATTTATTTATTTATTTATTTATTTATTTATTTATTTATTTATTTATTTATTTATTTATTTATTTATTTATTTATTTATTTATTTATTTATTTATTTATTTATTTATTTATTTATTTATTTATTTATTTATTTATTTATTTATTTATTTATTTATTTATTTATTTATTTATTTATTTATTTATTTATTTATTTATTTATTTATTTATTTATTTATTTATTTATTTATTTATTTATTTATTTATTTATTTATTTATTTATTTATTTATTTATTTATTTATTTATTTATTTATTTATTTATTTATTTATTTATTTATTTATTTATTTATTTATTTATTTATTTATTTATTTATTTATTTATTTATTTATTTATTTATTTATTTATTTATTTATTTATTTATTTATTTATTTATTTATTTATTTATTTATTTATTTATTTATTTATTTATTTATTTATTTATTTATTTATTTATTTATTTATTTATTTATTTATTTATTTATTTATTTATTTATTTATTTATTTATTTATTTATTTATTTATTTATTTATTTATTTATTTATTTATTTATTTATTTATTTATTTATTTATTTATTTATTTATTTATTTATTTATTTATTTATTTATTTATTTATTTATTTATTTATTTATTTATTTATTTATTTATTTATTTATTTATTTATTTATTTATTTATTTATTTATTTATTTATTTATTTATTTATTTATTTATTTATTTATTTATTTATTTATTTATTTATTTATTTATTTATTTATTTATTTATTTATTTATTTATTTATTTATTTATTTATTTATTTATTTATTTATTTATTTATTTATTTATTTATTTATTTATTTATTTATTTATTTATTTATTTATTTATTTATTTATTTATTTATTTATTTATTTATTTATTTATTTATTTATTTATTTATTTATTTATTTATTTATTTATTTATTTATTTATTTATTTATTTATTTATTTATTTATTTATTTATTTATTTATTTATTTATTTATTTATTTATTTATTTATTTATTTATTTATTTATTTATTTATTTATTTATTTATTTATTTATTTATTTATTTATTTATTTATTTATTTATTTATTTATTTATTTATTTATTTATTTATTTATTTATTTATTTATTTATTTATTTATTTATTTATTTATTTATTTATTTATTTATTTATTTATTTATTTATTTATTTATTTATTTATTTATTTATTTATTTATTTATTTATTTATTTATTTATTTATTTATTTATTTATTTATTTATTTATTTATTTATTTATTTATTTATTTATTTATTTATTTATTTATTTATTTATTTATTTATTTATTTATTTATTTATTTATTTATTTATTTATTTATTTATTTATTTATTTATTTATTTATTTATTTATTTATTTACATATTTTATTGAATTCCAAAGGGGGCGGGGTACCTCAACCATGCGGTATTTTGAAAAACGCTATATTCGCAAAAATTACGAATGTATCGATTTAAATCTACAGTGTAGTACTTTTTTGGGGCCTAAAGACCCGACCACGCCTGGTTTTTCTTTAATGTTATATCTCCAATACTACTGAACCGATTTTCATTAAATTTGCAGCACAAGCTCTATGTTTGCCGTTGTTATGTATATTTCGGAGGAGGTGGGGTATCTGTCCCACGCCTTTCTTTTAAACGCTATATGTATAAGCTAAACTTATTATATTGGCTTTAGCATACATTTTGGAAGGCAACGAGGTAGTGTGTGTACCCTAGGTACATGTTTGGAGCCCAAATAGCGGACCACGCCCACTTTTTAAATATGTTTATCTTTAAAACTGATGACAACGGCCACTCTTTTCAATACATTATTTTTCCAAAACTAATGAACCTAATTTCAATTAATTTTCAGAAAATGTTCAGGAATATCCCGTGGTCTAAAATGCTATATATTTATAGACAAATTTCGGGAGCCTATTGTTTTATAATCGCTATATTTGCTAAGCTTATGAATGCATCGGCTTGCAAATTAATTTTCGAGACAACGTAGGTTGCGCCCCCGATCAAGAAAAACGATATATTTACAAATTCCCTTAAATGGTGAGGTTCAACGGTCCATCAGCCATGAAAAACTAAAACATATATGTATGTCTCAATAAGCGGAAGTATTCGACTTAACCATTTTTTTAACTTTTATAATAAGTTCGCTTTAGTATAAAGATAGGGGGCATGGACGATAATAAATCCTAAACAGCATCAATGGGCGAAAAAATCCGACAGTCCGTAAGAGAAAAGAAAGATTGAGCACAAAATCTGTTGGCAAATTTAATATCCTCCTCGGTTTGACAATAGACAATGGAATTCTCAAGCATAAAGTCCATAAAAAATTGTCAAAACCGCGGAGTCAGGTCTGCTAGTAAATAAATAAACAACAAGTAAAAAAGCGTTAAGTTCGGCCGGGCCGAACTTTTCATACCCTCACCATAAAATATTCTGAACTAAAATGGAATAATTAGTTTTCATTCCTGTCCTCAACTTTAAGTGGGTACGTTAAAATGGTGCCTATATCTAACTATGTATGTTGACAATTTTTGGTGGGCTAGAAATTGGGAGGTACCGTTATATAGGGGTTATAATAAAACATGGACCTATGTTGACAGTTTTTGATGAGAGCCTTTAATGTCAAATAACTCCTAATTCGGTTAAAAATTGCAGCTAGAATCCTCAAAATACCGAAAATCGGTACATAACGTGGGAACTTCAAATGTCATTAACAGCTAGTTCGGAGGTATGTGGGCTATACTAAAATATGAACTTAAATGAACAATTTTTGTTGCAGAATTTTTGTTGGCTTTTAAATTTCAAATTACAGAAAGTTCGTCCAAAAAATAAAGCAAAGGTACGGAAAATCGGGAGGTCAAAATACCGTAAATCGGGGGGTACCGTTATATGGGGGCTATACCAAAACGTGGACCTATGTCCACAACTTTTATTATATAAGTTTATTGACACTTAAGAACCCTAAATGTCAAATTATAGCTACATCGGTCTGAAAATGTAGCTAAAAACGTCAAAATACCGTAAATCGGAGGGTACCGTTATATGGGCTATACCAAAACGTGGACCGATATAGCCCATCATCGAACTTGACCTACCTGCAAACAAAAGACGCATTTTCCCAAAATTTCAGCGTCCCATCTCCATTTTTGTGGATGCTAGAGTGATTACCAGAGACGGACGGACGGGCGGACGGACGGACTCAGAATTTTACCCTGATCAAGAATATATATACTTTATAGGGTCGCAAATGAGTATTTCAATGCGTTACAAACGGAAAAACAAACTTAATATACCCTCCATACTATGGTGGAGGGTATAAAAAAGAGACACCCAGAGATTTCTTTCATACCATACATTTATATCGGGTGTATCATATATATTCATGTGATACACCCGATTCTATATTTAGCTTAATGCCCTGCCTAGAAAGGACATGGCTGAAACATTCCAAAAATTTAAGAAACCCTCCAAATGCTGTATCTCTCCATAATTAGCCTATATCTAACCATTCTCCTCCACGCACCAAAACCATCAACCATCCCCTTAGTAATCTAAACAATTTCACTAAATCCGGACGCAAATCATAATCCACTGTGCCACACAAAATTATATCGTTTTGTTTGTATCTCCAAACTCAACACTATGAGCTGCGCTTGCGCATTATACACAACGCATGCTGTGCGTATGGCTATAAATCAACATTTTATTTGTTGAAATAAATCTGCACTTTATTGCTTCATTATTATGCGAAATTGTTATTTATGGCAGCAGGAAGTGGTGGCACACACACTCACTGCCAAACAACACTCACTGGAAATTGCAACCTATGTATCTCTCCACTTCTTGCCTGATCCACTTCTTCTTTGGTGAACCTAATAAAAAAATAAGTATGCCAAAGAAATCATCAAGAAAACAAATCAGATCTTTATTTAACTAAAAGAAACCAAGTTCATTTGAAGAGTTGTCCTTTCCACATGAATAGGCATGGGAAGAAAATGTTTGTCATTATTGTACGAAAGGGGTAGGGGTAGAGACTTTTGACCAATGAAAAAACACAAAAAAATCAATCAATTTTCTTGAAAACCTAAATGGAATTGAATTCCAAACCATATTATGATAAGTTAAATCAAAATTAAAAGCAATTTGTGCTTAATCATTGCCATTAGGATTTGGAATGTGTCTTCATTTAGAAATCTCTCCCTCTCTTTCATTGAGGGTAATACTGGTAGGAATGAGTAGGGAATTTTTGTTGAATTCTACATATGAAGGAGGAATAAAAATGGTTAAGTAACATTTGTGCAAACACGAAGTGAAGTCCGGGCAAATTACACGACAGTCACTCAAAAATGTAGCGAAACCTCACAAAATACGTCTATCGGGGTTGAACGTTCTATGGGGTCTGTACCAAAGCATTGAGTTATAGAAGTCTTCCAAGGCGATCCAACTCCAACAAATGTTATTCGTGGAAGAAGATATTCGAATCAAATGGTTGCTTGTTTCTTCGGCAAAACTGCTCGCCACATGACCAGATCTGTTTGAGCAACGTAAGACGTTCAATTCTGAGAGGTACACCAGAAATTATTTGTCTGAAGTCTTCAGAGAAATTCGAAAAACGAACAAGAAAAGACGAATCATTGTGCACCATGACAATGCGAGATAGGCCAACACAGGAAATTTATGGGTCATCTGCCGTACAACCTTGACTTGGCGCCAGCGTTGCCGACAGTTTTTAATCGAAAATCGTCAATAAAATTTGGCTAACGTTAAAAATCGTCTTTTCAGGGCATAAAACCGTCATCTTCAATTTTGGGCCAAAAATCGTCAAAATGACGATAAATCGTCAAATTCAGCAACACTGCTTGGCACCCAAACCTTCATTTTATTCCCGCACATTTATGAAAAAATGCGCGTGGTCAACGTTTATCGTCTCAAGAAGATGCTGTTGAAGCGTTCAAAAACCATCTATGGGGGCTATATGAATACGCTGACCTACACTGAAAAATTTTAGGTGGAAAGTTGTTCACCCCCAACGAAGACTAAATACCAACTTTCGGCCATTTCGGCGGGATATTATGGCCAAAACCTTCAAAATACCGAAAATCGGGAGGTATCGTTCAGGTTGAATATTTTAAACCCTCAACGAAAACGAAATACCAATTTTCAGCAATGTCGGGGGGGATATTACGGCCAAAACCTTCAAAATACCGAAAAACGGGAGGTACCGTTCTATGGGGGTACATGAAGACGGGGACCTTACCGAAAAATTTCGGGTGGAAAGTTTTATACCCCCAACGAAGTCTTATTACCAAATTTCAGCCGTTATCGGGGGAATATTGAAGCCACAACCTTCAAAATACCGAAAATCGGGAGGTACCGTTCTTTGGGGGCTATATGAAGACGTGGACCTATACCGAAAAATTTCGGGTGGAAAGTTTTATACCCCCAAAGAAGACGAAATACTAAATTTCAGCCATTTCGGGGGGATATTGAAGCCACAACCTTCAAAATACCGAAAATCTGGAGGTACCGTTTTATGGGGGCTATATGAGGACGTTCATATATACCGACAAATTTCAGGTGAAAAATTGTACACCCCCAACGAAGATTAAATACCAAACTTCACCGATTTCAGAGGGATATTGAGGCTTAAACCTTTAAAATGCCGAAAATCGGGAGGTACCGTTCTATGGGGGCTATATGAAGACGTGGACCTATACCGAAAAATTTCATGTGGAAAGTTTTATACCCCCAACGAAGTCTTATTACCAAATTTCAGCCGTTTTCGGGGGATATTGAAGCCACAACCTTCAAAATACCGAAAATCGGGAGGTACCGTTCTATGGGGGCTATATGAAGACGTGGACCTATACCGAAAAATTTCGGGTGGAAAATTTAATAGCCCCAACGAAGTCTTAATACCAACTTCCAGCCATTTCGGTGGAATATTGAAGCTAACACCTCTATGGGGGCTACATCAAATCGTCGACCGATACTGATGAGTTTTCAAACTCGACTGTTGAGTTTTCAAACTTTTAAAAAATTGAAAATCTTTGAGTGCCATTCTTTGTGGGCTATACCGACAAATTTCTGATGGAAAGTTTTACAACTCCAGCGAATACTAAATACCAAATTTTGGGCATTTCAGTGGGACGTTTAGGCCACAACCTTCATAAATAAATACCGAAAATCAGCATGTACCATTCTATGGGGATTATACGAAGACGGGGATCTATACCCAAAAAATTCAAGTGCAATGTTGTATACCCCCAACTAAAACTAAATACTAAATTTCGACAATTTCGGTGAAATATTGAACCCACAACCTTCAAAATACAGAAAATCGGGAGGTACCGTTCTATAGGGCTTTATGAAGACGTGGACCTATACCGAAAATTTCCGGTGGAATATTTCATGCACCCAACGAAGGTGAAATACCAAATTTCAGCTATTTCGGGGGATATTGAAGCCACATGTATCTTGTTACGAATATCGGGAGGTACCGTTCTATGGGTGCTATATGAAGACTTATACCGAAAATTTTCCGGTAGAAAGTTTTATAGCCCTAACGAAGTTTTAATACCATTTGGGTGGGATAATGAGGCTAAAACATTCAAAATGCCCAAACTCGGGAGGTACCGTTCTATGGGGGCTATATCAAAATGTCGACGGATATATCCCATTTACGATACCAAACATTCGAGCAGTAATAGAAACTTCGATACCAAATTATAAAGCTCTATCTTAAATATTGAGAGATGTTAAGCTGTTGCTTCAGTTGCTGTTTTCTGCACCTCCCATACTTTTCCAGAAGTTTTGTTAATTTTGCACAAATTGGTTGATCAGATATATGCGGCAAGTAAAATGTATTTTTGGGCTTTAAATAAATGTGGATTCTGTCCCATTTTTTTAGAGTTTTGAGGTTTTAGCCGATTTCAATTTAATCGAATAAGACCATGCTTATAAAGTTTCAAACATTCTTCTGTACCTCTACTCTTCATCATACTCGTCATTATTGATGCATTATTATTGCAAATATTGTGACAATATAAAAATATCAACTTACCACAAGGACAGACACTAAGTCATCCGCATCAACAGCCAAACCAAACGAATTTGAATATATTTGACATTAATCTATATTAAGGAAAAACGAATATGTTTAACAAATCAAAATGACTATAATTATTGATCTCTAAGACAGAACATACTAATTTGTTAATTATAGGCCTATAACAGTAGCGGAAAACAGGTGTAACAAGTGGCCACAGTTGTTAGCCATGTGTTGTTGCGGTTAACCGAAAAAACGAAGAAAAAAAGGAACAACAAAAAGGTTGTTAAAAACAATTTAAGACTATCGATAGAAGAGAAAAAAGCTTGTACAAAAACTCTTAACAAGATACATAAAACACAGAAGAACAAAAAAAAAGACAACAACTCAAACTTGTCTGCCTTTGGGCCAATAAAATTATGCGTTTAATAAATTTGAACAAACGCATATCATTAAAAGCAACTTGCCATACATGCACATACATATTGTGTGCTTTACTCTCTTGGAAGAAACGCAGTTAATGAAGGCGCCACTTCAGTGAAAAAAACACACCGAGTTGTTACAATGCTCACAGCTCAATAACTTTGAGCCATGTTTGTGGCTTGTGGCAACACAGGCTGTACAGCAATTACAACTACAGCGACAGATCTAGTCAAGTTTATTTTAGAATACCAAGCATTTTTCGTAGTACTCCATACAGTAGCGGATGCTCCATGCGGCGGCATCTTGGCCTCTTGTTGCCAATAATTTCTTAATTTCTGCCATCCATAGTCTAGGATTTCATTTGATGTTCTTTTGTGGACCATGATTTATGAATATTCATGCAGAAAAAAGGAATACATAAATAAGTTATTAATTTGTAAATTTTGTCCGTACAACCAACATATACGAACACTGATTAATTTGTCTTGTTGACGCAAAAGACAGACGTCATTCTGCAGAATGCACCTCAAAAAAAAAAACGAAACCGTTGTCGTTTGTCAAATGATTTGTTAACAGATCATGGCTGTCTTTCAATGCGTTGCAAAAGACCTCACAGGAGGGTGTGTGAAATATCAACTTGAATGTGAAACCAAAATACATAAATACGTTAGGGTTATGACTTTTTTCATATTTTAATGAGTTTTTTATATAACATTAGATTAAATCTTAATTATAAGGTGATTCAATAAAGAATGCCCACAAACAAAGTCATTTGAAATTTTTTCTTTATAATCTTTTTTGACAACAAACTAACAAAAAAAATGTTAATGCTTAAATAGAATAAACACTATTTTAGTCAATAATAGACAAAAGTTCATTCATTCTAGCTACATGCAATTTTTTTTGAGAAAAAGGGTACACATTTCATAACCCTAACTTACATACATATGTATGTACAGTGCTGCTCAAACCATTTGCAACTCAGATGTCTTTATCACATGTACTCTATTTGTATGTCTTGTACATACTAACTGTAATTCGCTCTCTATTTATTCATTTACATTGTTCAGTTTAAATTACTCTCCAAACGAATATAATATATGTCCCATCTCTAACAAATGAGAGTATTTATCGAAATAAATACAAAATTTAAAAATGTATAAAAAACACAAACATTTTTAGAAAAACTGTAAAACATGAATGAAAAGAAATCGTTTCAACAATTATTATACATTCAAAGCCTAGTAAATTTTGTCTTCTCTTTCATCAGTTACATTTCTTGTCACTCGTTTCAAATTCGCGTACAAATCTAGAAACTAAAACCAAATACCTGCCTAAAAGTCTGTATACAAAAAAGTTCTTTTGGCAGGTCTATCTCTCGTTAATTTTAAAAATAGAACATTTGAAAAATTTATTGAAAACACCAACATTTTGAGAATAAATTGAAAACATTAATGAGAATAATATAATTTAATATTAAATACATATTTGATGAAAAGGCAATTAATTTTCCAGTTCATATCAACTAATTTTACATGGTTTTTCTTTTAAACTTCCTTTAAAATCGACAAACAAAAAGTATGAATATATGAACTATGTTGGTATGAAGTATGGTACATACGTGTATGGTCGTATGAACGGTTTAATTCGTGTAGGTAATTGTGAGAGTGAACAACGTAATTAAAGCACTGGTATGAACATGACATTAGGGACATTTTGAGTTTTAAAATGTATGTGTTTTTATAATTTGATTCTTTATTGACCCTATTTTCATGATTTAAAAACGATTACTCAGTTATTCGGAGGAACACTTGTTTAAGCCTGCTCAAAACATTTGAAAGTTTTTGTATTGATTGGCATATGAGTTTTTTTTAATCAGAAGAAGGGGGCACCTATGTTTACTTTTGACCAATGAACGTAAACAAACAAAACGATTCCCATACCAATCACACAAAGCCACCGACTTGTCAGTTACTCTGAATTCTTTCGTTCTCACAACCAAAAAAAAAAATTCAGTTTCTCTGAACCATTTCCTTCTCACAACCAAAAAAACAACAAACCATTCAATGCAAAAAGATGAAAACCGTACGATTGCTGCAATGTACTTCGGCTATGCTGTGCCGAGTGGTTTCATTCACCAACGAAACTAAAAGAACGAAAGAACGTTTGCTGTGCGAGATGATGAATGACACACTCATACACACACATGTGATTGCTTAACAATCCTATTGCTATAAGCTAACATCAGCATACAACGGTGGATGTTTTATCAACCACCAATCGTTTTTTTGAATTATTCACATGTGTTTAGTAGGGTAAACGCTCCTATTGTTGGCCGGTTCCAGTATTCGGCCACATTTGTACATAAACACGAATAAATAAGAATACCGTTATTTATATAGTCAAATAAGATTACTCCCTTCTCCCTCTATTCAAGTTTTCATGGTCCTGGGAACGGTATTTTAGCATTTATAGTAGTTTCTAACGGTACTGATTTGTCAACACGTGTTGAAGTGCATTTTTTAAGAAATTTGTTAGTTTATAAATGAAAGTAAAATAAGTAAAAAATCCTATTAATTCATATCTTGTTTCGAAATGAGTGACTTCCATATTGTATATTATTAAAACTAATAAAGCAGATGTGATAAATGTTTATAAAAAATGCGAATTCTTCGTATTTATGGTATGCCGACAATAGGAACAATAAAATCACAGTTGTTCCAATAGTCGGCATAGGTATGCCGACTATAAGAACATGCCAGTTTTTACATGGTTCCTAACGTCGGCCACCAATAAAAATTTTAAAGATATGTATTTTTGGTCTCGTAGTTTCAAAATAAGAGTGCGACTGAAAATACTCGAAATGGAGTACGAGTTTATTCGTAGAGTAAAATCGAGTGAAACATATTTTTTTGCCGTTTGTGTGTTTCTGCGTGTGTAGTAGCGCACAGGTTTTAATGTTTCTGTGGACTGAATGTGGAAAGAGCAAGTTGTGCGGAGGTTCAGAGGAGGCTATGACGAAGTTCGAAGATGGGTGATAGGCGGTCCAGAGGAGGTACTTCCGAAGTTCAGAGGAGGTAGTTCCGAAGTTCGGAGGAGGGCGGAAGGAGGTCCAGAGGAGGTAGTTCCAAAGTTCGGAGGAGGGTGGTCGGAGGTCCGAAGGAGGTAGTTCCGATGTTCGGAGGAGGGTGATCGCAGGTCCAGACGAGGTAGTTCCGTAGTTCGGAGGAGGGTGGTCGGAGGTCCAGAGGAGGTAGTTCCGAAGTTTGGAGGAGGGTGGTCAGAGGTCCAGACGAGGTATTTCCGAAGTGCGGAGGAGGGTGGTCGGTGGTCCAGTGGAGGTAGTTCCGAAGTTCGGAGGAGGGTGGTCACTGGTCCAGAGGAGGTAGTTTCGAAGTTCGGAGGAGGTTAGTCGGAGGTCCAGCGGAGGTCGTTCCGAAAGTTCAGGCTTTTAAGTGTATGGTGCACTACAGCACTTCAAATAATGATATATCTTGCACAGAAATTAAGCACTGATATCTGGCTAACTCTTTGCAAAATATGATCTAAGTAGTTATTTTATTTTTCCTGTAATAACCTTTTTAAGTTGGGTAGTCAAATTTCCATTTTCAACTTAAAACGTGTTTTTCTCGAATCTTGATTTTTTGAGATTTGTCACTCTTCTAGTAAATGAGCGATATTGGGAAATAAATTTCAATTAAATAAATATAAATGTTAAAATGATTAATTTTTTGTTATATTTGTAAGGCGTATTAATGTAAATGAATTTGTCAGATTTAAGTTTTATTAATTGATATAAATAGGGAATTCCAAGTGAATTCCAGTTCGGAGAAAAGTAATTTTTGATTTCAATTGTTTTTGGTTCAATTTATGCTCCTAGCCAACAGAACATTTTAGTATATTTTAAAATTATTTTTGACCTATTGAAGTTATCGCATTTTTAAAGAACTATTTTTAAATAAATACTCATAACTTCTTTAATATAGGTCCAAATGGGACCATCTTTTTTTGATTTGTTTGTTTTTTTATCAGCTATCGAAAGAAATATTTAAAAGAAACATGCACAGTGGGCCTCAATGCAATTTTTGGGATTTAATATTTAAAATCAATTTTTAAACATGATTGCACCCTTCGATTTTTTCAAAAAAAAATTATGTTAAACTACGTTCAATTACAAAAATTTTAAGCCCTATGTGGTAATGGGATTCGGACGATTACTATTTTTTCTGAATTTTTTAAAATTTGTCAATACAATTTTTCCTTAATACCTTTGTCCAAAATTTGTATTTCCTGTATTTTTGAAGCTAAGAATACATATTTATCATTATATATTATATATTTATCATAAAAAATAGAAAAAAATCCACAGTGGACTTTAATGGAATTTTCGCTGATGCATTTTCAAAATCGAAAAATGACGCAGTTTTTATGATATTTGAGATAAATTCATAAATATAAAATCAAAACAAATATTTATAAATGAACCTTTTAATTTTTTTAATAAAATGGTAAATGTTGGACAAAGGTATAAAGGAAAAATTGTATTGACAAACTTTAAAAAAATCAGAAAAAGTAGTAATCGTCCGAATCCCATTACCACATAGGGCTTAAAATTTTTGTAATTGAACGTAGTTTAACATAAATTTTTTTTGAAAAAATCGAAGGGTGCAATCATGTTTAAAAATTTATTTTAAATATTAAATCCTGAAAATTGCATTGAAGCCCAAAAAAAAGATGGTCCCATTTGGACCAATATTAAAGAAGTTATGAGTATTTCTTTGCATGTAGTTTTTACAGAATTTGACTTTTTCAAGGCGCGATATCTCTGGAACCGTTAGTCAAAAAAAATTTGAAAATATACTAAAATGTTTTGTTAATCAGCAGCATCGCCACAGCAAAAAATAAAGGAAATCAAAAACCTCATCTTGAAAAAGTGTCCGATTTCACTCAGAAATCCCCAAATATATTTATGTAGGTTTTTAGTCGAAATAAATTCTTATTTTTTTAAGTTTCTTCTTTTTTCTACAACGGTAAAAGGGGTGCCGACTATTGGAACATCAGTGGCAGAACTTAGGAACATGCATGCCGACTATTAGAACATAGTATGTTTTAGGAAAAAAATGCAAATTGGCAATACTTATTAAATAATTAATAAAAACAAGTTTATAAATTCTGAAACATAACCCTTTAGTGATGTGTAAAATTAAATATTTGCAGTAAAATTATATTCCCACAAGCTGTGTCACCAGTTTAAAAATGAAAAACAGTTAAAGGGCCGACTATTGGTGCATTTTCCCTACTATTTTGTTTTTTATCTGCTGTTGTGGAGTTGAGAACTTTTCGCTTTTCGTTTTGTTCGCACTCACGAATGTAAACAAAATGAAACTAAACAGAGAGCTCGGCTAACGGTTATGTTTCGTTTTGTATTGTTCCTATGATAAATACAAAACGAAGCCATATGAAATGTTTTTTAAAGTATTTTTACGTACGCTGCTTTTGACGGACAATTACGAAACCAAGACATGTCTGCATTTTTAAGAAAACACAAATTATAGGCCGACATTTATATCAAAGCTTTGCAAAGATTTTATTTATTTTTGAAAATTGTGTCCACAAATATACATAGGAATACCCAGCAAAAAAAGTCCTCCCAAAATCATGGGTTTCGTAAGGGATTTTTGGTAACCGTAACTACTCTCAAACCCCCTTTCTTCCCCATTATTTTTACAAGGGCATATCGCACTCAGTTTGTAGTTATCTTATGACCACTAGAATAACTAGTTATTCTGTGGCCACTAGAAGTTGAAAAGTAAGGTGAAAAAAATTCTATTTTTAGACAGTTGATGTAAAGAATTTGTTTTTAATTTCATCACA
The DNA here is from genome assembly GCF_047663935.1 of Musca autumnalis. Classification (NCBI taxonomy): domain Eukaryota; kingdom Metazoa; phylum Arthropoda; class Insecta; order Diptera; family Muscidae; genus Musca; species Musca autumnalis. Next base: position 124,243,992 of record NW_027411866.1, on the reverse strand, counting down.
CATTTTACTTTATTTTATTTCGCTGTCTGCCCGAATTGAACCCACGAACCCTCTGATTTCTAGCCAAAGACACTACACACTATGCCACGCACACGAATATTAAGGGTTGCTTAAGAACATAAATGTGCAGTGCACATGTGCACCACTAACTGTTATTTTTTATTAAAAAAAACTCGCGTGCCGACGGTGAGCGTTGAACACACAACCCAAGGATTTATAGTCGGACACACACTCACTGTGCCACCGTCGTCATTACTTAGTGCGGAGTAAAGTAAGTAGGTTTACCTTGTAAATATTTTATGAAGTAACCCCTTACTTTTCAGATTACCTGTAATGCGAAAAGAAGCTTGTTTACATTACTTTGTGAAGGGTTACGTAATGACTACCGGATCCAAATTTTTGCTGGGTAGTACAATATTGAGCTAGATACCGCATAAAAAGTACTAAAATCTCCATGAGATGGAAGAAGGTGTATGGACAACTATATCTCCTGCTGAGAATGTTCAAATAATAGGTCTGTACGATAACCCAAACATTTTTACAAATTCATACAAATGTTTACTGAATGCTGTTCGATTACAAAATAATCCAGCAAAAGAGAGCGAGTTTGGAGAGATGTTTGGAGAGTTCTCTTACTGAGAACTTGAACATTTTTGCTGGGAAAATTTGTCCCGTAAAAATTTTTAAGTTCGGCCAGTTGACTTTTAATCAGATGTTCAATGTAAACAACTTGACTAAGAAAATTTTAAAATTTCAAAATTTTTTTAGATTTTAAAGCATTGTGGATAGTATTACTGCCTTAAATAAGTCAAATGCAATTTTAAAATTTATGTTTTTGTTCCATTTGGTTTAAAATATCAAAAGATACAAAACCAATTGCAATACATTTTCGAAAACAGCTGACTTTTTTGCAAGTTTTTGCAAAATGTTGTTCGATAACTTTCTGATTGCTTGAGAGAGTAAAATTCACTGAGAGAAGTTGCTGGAACTTGCTGAGTATTTTTTCTGGGAAAGTTATCGTACAGACCTAATTATACGAATTACGAAGCAGATATCTCAAAGGCCATCAACAGATGTTAAAAGAAGTCTTACCACCGATATATCTATACAAACCGCTCCGATATATACCATGGATACCGGTATACCAATATAGGCAAATTTTAGGAAAACAGCAATTTCTGAGGAATGTGGAATTTTTCATAGAAATTTTGCCAAAAATGTTTGCAAACCGAGCACTTTTTTCGATTTAAATATTGAAGTTATAAGACTTTAAAAAATGCACTTGATAACCAGGTTGAAAGATAATAGAATTTGTCCCCTTATATCAAAAAGTTGACTCAATACATAGATATTTATTAGATTCAAGAACTAACCGGCCAGATAACATATCGAAATCGCATCATTTGTATACCAATAGTGTCGTATCATAGGATGCTTTGTCATAATACCGCCACTATATGCAAGTATAATCACGTAAAACTAGTACTTTTTTGCAAATATGCTTATGTTGTTATCGGACCCGATCAGCGTAAGTGATCTAAATTCATATATAGGAGGTTCCGGAACCCTAATATTAACTCTAGACTGGTAAATATCGAATAAAACCTGGGTATTAAACAATTATCTTTAAAGCACAGGATTGCAAGGGATGTATTAATTTATTTAGTTAACAGTATTTCTTAATGATATCTTCAGATAATAAATAAAAGATTTAACCCACAATATATTATCAAAACAAAAATAATTTCTTCATGTTTTTAAATCAAAATGTCTCAGTTGAAATTTTTTAGCAGAACCAAATGTGAGTTCGAGCTTTATTTTGTATATTTTTGTAAAATAAGCGCAATTATTCCAAATTATTTTTTTAATCTCTAAAAAGAGCCCAATAAACAATCAATCTACAAACATATTTGCATTTCAAATCCATAAATTACCTTAGAACTATATAAAATGTGAAATTGTCATTCCAGTTGCAAATGTTTTGAGCAGCACTGTAAATTTGTGTATACACGTACTATAAAAAAGTTTACACACAAACCATTTGCATAAATTTGCCTTAGATTCTTCCAAATAAAATATCAACTTCTTAGGCTTCCACTAAATGCTTATTAAAACTGCCCACAAAAATAATTGCTAAATAGTTTTGACCAAGACTCTTTTGCTGTCAGTTAACTAATTTATGCAATGCCATTATGATGGGTCAAATGTGTAGTTCTTCTATACCAAACCCGCAGTGGTAGTAGACACAAAATAAATTAATGCCTCAGTACCATGCACTTTACACCGAAATGTTTAGTTGAAATTTTAATTTTAAATAGTCATCCAACAAACTCAACAAATACCATAAAGACTGACGAGCGTCTGTGTCTACGCAAAGGTGACCAACATAAAACACGACACAAACTCAGCAAAGAATATATGTTTCCAATTAAAACTGTTCATAAAATTAACATTGGCAATCCAAGCAGTGAGGGCCCGACCTCATGAAAATCAATGACAACCTCCCAAAGAAAGCTGGTGGAAGCATACAAACACATCACACGACACAAAACAGCTACAGCTAAAGTAGATCGTAAAAAATGTTTGAAATTCAAGCCTGTGCATCGTTGGCTGCCTCTGGATGCTTGATTGTTGGCCGAGTTCACTCACTCATTTCATTTGTGTAAACGCAATTTATTATGTGGCATGCGTCGGTGCAGCACTTGTTTTGCAAATTGCACTTAAAAATACATTTATTAGCCTACCCCGCATGTTCAATACCTCACTAGTGATGAGTATGATCATGATGATGTTTGCGGTGGTGGGCATTCGACGACACAACTTGCTGTGTTCTTGACAACCAGTGATGCCAGATTTGCCGATTTATCGGCATTTTAAAGATTTTTTTGTCCAAAAAAACAGAAATGACAATTTGTTTTTAGTTGTGACAACTTTTTCAGATACAATTTGCGTTTTATATGAATATTCTGGTTGGTAGCACTGATCTCTGAAAGACAACTATACATAAATCTATCAGCTGATTATAGTAGTTGTATACCCAGCAAACCAAATGTCGGATGTCCGATTTTCGGAAGCAAAATCATTCAGATTTCGTTTCGATTTCTATACGATTTTTAATAAGGGAATTCGTTCAAATTTCGTTCCGATTTCGGAGAGAATTGCGGAAGTAAATTTCCCTTGGAAAATACCCATGTTTTTCTTTCGGTATTTCGAATTTCGGTAAAAATTCGGAGCGAAACGTCGAAAAGAAATGTACCTTTGCTCAAAAACCACTTTTTGTATATATCTAACAAACAACAAGGGGTTGGTTTCATTTTAGTTTGTTGTCGAAAAACTATGTGGTTGGTTATAAAATTCGCATATACAACTTTTAAATATTTTAAATACATATAATTGCAATATATAATAATTCAAGCTAGTACTGATAGGCTCAACATATTCGTACAAAAAGTTTACATTGTTCTACTATAACTACAAAATGATAACAAATCATTAGAAACGTTTGAAATTACAATGCTCCAATAAAAAACATAACAAAGAAAAATTGATCAATAAAAAGACAGCAGAGACATTTTTTTTCCTTCGATATTCATACGGCATTAGTCCGAAATCGTTCCGAAATCCTTACGATGATTCGAAAGGTACTGACCGGAAGACCAAAGTTTTCGGTAGTCGCAAATCCTCTCAGTATAATGTTGGCTTACATTTCCTGAGAATTTCATCCATAAAAAGCTTCTATGCAAGTGGTGTCGTTAGTCACGCCAGAAACGATTCTCCTGGCCAAAAATCAAAATTTTGTTTTGTCACAGATATTTAACATCTATATGGGATTCGATAGTAAACATATTGAAACTAAGGAAACAAGAAAATTTGGATAATATATTGGAAGGTGCGGGTGTGGGGTGCCCCAAAAGACGAACATTTTTCCCATGTTTGAAAAATACGTAAATTTAGCAAACTTCAGGAGAAAAAAATAGCTATTTCTCGGAAACTATAACAGATATTGTGTTCATTGTCTTTCTGTTAGGTAGGTAGGATTGTGGCCTTTTAAAAGTTTAAGCAAAATGCCGTAGTCTTTACCTTACATGAGCTATTTTATTTTTCCTCAGGTACTAAATTTATTTAATTCCAAATTTAGTGGACTAGAACTTTTGTGGAACAACATGAAACAATGTTCTGTTTTCACATAAAGATGTCCGAGAGGAGTCTCATCTTTTAGCCCATATATACTTTTGTACCAGTCCCGCTCCGTCCGTTTAACACCTTTTTAAATTTATTGAAATTACATAGGTAAAAATGTGTGTTTTTTCATCCCATTTCCCGTATGAATTACAGCTTTTTTACACAAACTAAAATTTTTTGAAAATGTTCTTTAATTTTCGAAAAAATTTAAATTTTTTGTATTTTTTATACCCTCAGCATTTATGCTAACGAGGGTATATACACTTTCATACGGGCAAAATGTGCCTCATCGAAATAATGGTTTTAGACCCCAAGTATGTTTGGACGAAATGTGTTTCAGACAATTTAGAGTCGATTGAGCAATGTCCGTCCGTCTGTCTGTCCGTCTGTCTGGCTGGCTGGAGCGCACGATAACTCTCGAACGGATAAACAGATTCGGTTCAAATTTTGGCTTTCGCAATATTTTACCCAAACTTAGTTTAAGTTCGAAGATGGGCTATATCGGTCCACTCCTTCCGGTACCTCCCCCACAAAAGTTCGAAAATGTTCGGATAATTTGTGCGCACGATAACTCTTGAAGGGAGTAACCGATTTGGTCCATACTTCGCCCATCGTGAAACGTGCACGAGACTTAAATAAGGTTTCAATATGGACTCAATCGGTCCACTCCTTCGGATACCTCCCACACAAAATTTCGAAAAAGTTCAGTTTAGGGCCATCTCTCGAATCGCTTTGATTTTTGTTTTAGCAACTTGTATTCGCTGCCCTCCATACGACGGTACAAGTTTCATCAGGAGCAAGTCCATACTTCCTGAGAAAAAAGCCTGAAAGTTGCAAAAAAACCCCTATGACACCGTGAGGTGGTTGGAGCGCAAGATAACTCTCGAACGGATCTGCCGATTCGGTCTAAAATTTGGCCTTAGTAATATTTTGTCCAAACATAGTTTAAGTTTGAAGATAAGCCATATCGGTCCACTCCTTCAGGTACCTCCCCCACAAAAGTTCAAAAATGTTCGGAAAAATTGTTCGTACGGTAACTCTTGAAGGGAGTGGCCGAATTAGTCTATACTTTACACATCCTAATATATCTACCAGATATAGATCAGGTTCAAATATAGACTATATTTGTCCACTCCATCTGGTACCTCCCACACAAAATTTCGGATAAGTTCACTTTAAGACCTGATATCGAATCACTTTGATTTTTGTTGAAGCAACTTGCATTCGCTGCCTCAATTACGATGGTAAAAGTTTTTTTTAGGGGCAAGTCCATACTTCTTGAGCAAACAGCCCGATTAGTGTAAAAACCCCCTATAGCACCATATGTTGTGGCTGGAGATCCACTTCCATAATGGTCAATGTCGATCCATTCCTTTTAGTATCTCCTCCGCAAAACTTTTGATCTTTAATACTAATCAACATTTTTATTGTTTTAAACGCACAAAATTTTTAAAACGACCTAAATACATACTTATTTTGGGAAAAATTGTTTCAATATACACAGGCTGAGGGTATATCTCTGTCGGCAAAGCCGACTGATACTTTTTTACTTGTTTTTTTTTTTTTTTGAAAGTTGAAAAAAAATTGGCCGCTTATAACTCACCGGAAAGCTTATTGTGTGTGAAAATATCTCTATCCGTTCAAAAGTTACAAAATTTTGACAAGGAAAAAAACGTTTCTGAAACACTTTGCACCGTTCAGATTAGGCGATAAAAAGTAATTCTCATATTAGTGGGCAAATATCGACGTGCACTCATAAGTATGATAGAAGTCTCCCTAGTCCCTTGGGGATGTTGTGGGAACATATTTATGTATGCATGTGACGCCAGTATGACATTTTTTTTCCTGCATGACAGCAAGATCGGCCTTGTGTTTTTCAAGTACATCTACCAATGAGTAAACTGTACCTTCTATATAAAGATCCGAATATTTCAGATTCGCAGATCATCGTCCTTAAAACGTTTGCGGGGGCGTCAACTTTAGAGGGGTTTGTTTTTCTTTGTTTTTTTTTTTTTTCTTATAAGACGATGTATCTTTAACTGGTTTTAAAGGCAGCTCCCCAGGCGACAATACGGAGAGGTCAGTGTCCACTTGAATCGAACAAGGGAACAAGGACTTTTCTATGTTAAAGCCGATCAGAACTGTTCCTTGGTATATTTCATCCCCTACGTCATTGTGGTTATATCCAACTATAATCCCAAAAAAGTGTAAATACCTATAAATCGTCTTCAATTTGATTGTCGGCGGGAGAGTCAAAGTTTCAATGCATTTTTCTCTATCAATAATAAATCGGTATACAAACCACTCAAAATTCCCTTTTAATTTTGTCAGATCGCTAACTAAGCTGTCAAATTTTTTTTAATTAAGATTTACTTCATTTTACGTTTCACCATTCAAACCCACTTGATTGTCAAAATATTTTATATTAACCGAACTTTTCTATATCATTCTCCCTCTCTTACTGTATTTTCGGCTCTTCTGTGAACGTCAACAACAATGCCGCATAATTAAAACAACTCAAATTGCAACAACTTACAACATGTGTGGATAAAATTCTCCCCTCTTACCACTGCACGAAACCTTTCACAGATCACACAAAACACCACAATTAACACTAAACTTGAAACCATCCGTCTTTTACCCATTCGTATGCCAACCATACTGACCATCCCCACCACTCTTCCTTCAAAATATTCACACATCCATGTTATAGGCTAATAAAATATAAAACCTCGGGGACTTAACAATAAATCCAAATCAAATTAAATTAAAACAACACAGTGCACTTCGTTTTGTCTTAAATAGAAAGAACTAAAGGGGTATTTGAGAATTGCAAGATGAAGCAGAAGACAACGATGACGACAAAGAGTAGTGATCTGCTCTGACTAATGGCTGGCATAGAATTTTTTGGACTGCAATTTATTTAGTTACTCTTGGTTGGGTAACCAACAACAGTTCAACGCCGAACAGTATAGTTTAATTACATTTTTGTTCTAAGGCAATAACAGCAGAAAGCCGGAATAGTATGGACCCCCACTTTTTTGTTAACTATAAATAAAAATGCGTGAGTGAATGACTAGAGTAACGCAAGAACAGTAATGCCTTCAGAGTCAAAGCGCGTTCCTGTTGTGTTGATTTTGATTTTTGTCGTTTTTGTTTTTTAAGTTCATTGGAAATGACCGACACGTCTTTGGTTTGGAAATGTTCGAAATCATGTTAACAAAATTGCCCGAGTGGGTAGTAAGACATTGTGTTTTCATTAGGATTAGGATTTTTTCATTGGAGTGTTGTAAAAAAATCCAACCAGAAAACAAATGTCGAAAAAAAGCATAATGTTATTGGCTGGAATTAGTTGGAAACTATTTGGGAAAGCGATTAAAAAAAGTAATTTAATATAGAGAGATATCAAATTATTAGCTTCAATAGAATGTTTTGAAAATAAGAGACACAATAGTAAGGATATATTCATCTGGCCAAAATTTTTTTTCAAATATAGTTTATTCCTGCATATTGTTTATACTGCAATATTGTAATGCATATTAATTTACAATATCATGAGACTACCCAGCAAAAAAAGTCCTCCCAAAATCATGGGTTTCGTAAGGGATTTTTGTCAGGCGTAACTACTCTCAAACCACCTTTCTTCCCCATTATTTTTACAAGGGCATGTCGCACTCAGTTTGTAGTTATTTTATGACCACTAGAATAACTAGTTATTCTGTGGCCACTAGAAGTTGAAAAGGTGATGTAATATTTATTTATTATATTTATTTTACTTTATTTTATTTCGATATTACGAATATTAAGGGTTGCTTAAGAACTTAAATGTGCTGTGCACATGTGCACCACGAACTGTTATTTTTAATTAAAAAAATCGCGTGCCGACAGTGAGCGTTGAACACACAACCGTAGTAGCCCATTACTTTTCAGATTACTTGTAATGCGAAAAGAAGCTTGTTTACATTACTTTGTAAAGGGTTACGTAATGACTACCGGATCCAAATTTTTGCTGGGTACTATCCCAAATCAACAAATTTGGGTGTTGACGACCACACTCAACACACTCCAATTTTCCACATGTAAGTAAGACCATTTCTTTTCAAACGCATAAAAAATGCTCAGATTCTGAGAACTCAGCCTAAGATTTAGAGTTGTGTACTTCCGGAACATACTAGTTCAAACCAAGCAACTATTCGGTAGAAGGAACTATTGGAACTATTTACAGCTCTTTTAACACTGAAACGCTGAAATTTATTTATGTCAATTCATCCACCAAACGACGAAAGTTAAAAATTGGTTGAACTATTTCGGTATCGCAATTATTCGGAATGATGGAAACAAACCGAATGGTGAAAGAGAAAGATTCATTGAACTTTATCGGTCTCGAATAGAACTATATTAAGGAACTAGTTCCACCAAACGATGAAAAAAAGGAACGGTAAAGGAGAAAGATTTGTTGAACTATTTCGGCCTCGGAACTATTTGGAACGAAGTAAACAAAAAAAACGATGAAAGAGATTCATTGAACTACATCGGGAAAATATGGAACTATATTAAGGAACTAGTTCGTATTTCAATTCATTCACCAAACTGTGGAAACAAAAGCAAAGATGAAAGATTAAGTTTCGTTGAACTATTTCGGTTTTGGAACTATATGGAATAATGTATTCAAAAATAACGATGAAAGAGAAAAATTCATTGAATTATATCGGTCTAAAATGGAACTATATAAGGAACTAGTTCGTTTACCAATTCACCCACCAAACGATGAAAACAAAAGAAGCGATGCAAGAAAAAGATTCATTGAATTATCTATCTCGGAACTATTCGGAACGAAGGAAACAAAAAGAACGGCGAAAGAGAAAGATTCATTGAACTATATCGGTCTCGAGTAGCAATATATTAAGGAACTAATTCGTTTGTCAAGTTAACCACCAAACGATGAAAACAAAAGAAAATAGAAAAAGAGACTCATTGAAATATTCAGGTTTTGGAACTATTTGGAACGAAGTAAACAAAAATGACGATGAAAGAGATTCATAGAACTATATCGGGAAAATGTGGAACTATATTAAGGAACTAGTTCGTATGTCAATTCATCCACCAAACTATGAAAACAAAAGGAACGATGAAAGAGAAAGATTCATTGAACTATTTCGGTTTTGGAACTATTTGAAACTAAGTAAACAAAAATAACGATGAAAGAGAAAAATTTATTGAACTATATCGGTCTCAGATGGGACTATATAAGGAACTAGTTCGTTTACCAATTCATCAACCAAACGATGAAAACAAAGGAAACGATGAAAGAGAAAGATTCATTGCATTATCTATCTCGGAACTATTTGGAAGAAAGTAAACCAAAAGAACGATGAAGGAGAAAGATTCATTGAACTATATCGATCTCGAATAGAACCATATCAAGGAACTATTTCGTTTGTCAATTCATCCACCAAACGATGAAAGAGATAGATTCATTAAATTATACATCTCGGAACTATTTGGAGGGAAGTAAACCAAAAGAACGACGAAAGATAAAGATTCATTGAACTATATCGGTCTTGGAACTATGGAACCGTATTTAGGAACTAGTTCGTTTGTCAATTCATCCACCAAACGATGAAAACAAAAGGAAGGATACAAGATATAGATTCACTGAACTTTTTCGGTCTCTGAACTATTTGAAAATGTGAAGCTTCCTAAACTTATGTCATGCTTTCACATTGGTGGAGGACTTCACCAAAAAGTCCAGAAAAAAGTCCATTTTCTCTAAGGTTGACAAACAGTCTTTAAATCACTCCCCCATTCTACAAATGCTCGGAATTCGGAAGACATGAATATTCTTGGAACTTGTCGCATAGTTTGCAAATTATTTTAACATTAACTTCCCTCCACATTCCAAACGCACTATTTCTGTTGCTCGCTTCCAATATAAGAGACACTGGCCATGTGATTGGAATAATAAGTTTTCAATACAGTATTTATCATTCAAATCACAATATGATTTGAATTTTGTCAGAGTGATTTATGGCCTGTTAATTGTTATTTTGTTTTTGTACTTCTCTTTTTTTGTTCGCCAAATGGGCAAAGTGACGCAGCGGTGCATATTACTAATAAAGCCTTTAGGATAACCCCTAAAGTAATGACGACTTACACTGCATTTGAAACGCGCCAATACTGGAAGATGTTACGATGATCTTAAAAAGTAAATCTTAAATCTTAAAAATAAATTAAATCTTAAAAAATAAATAAAACTGATGTTATTGCAAGAAGTGTTCCACCTGTGGGGATCAATTAATTGTTAGGATTGTTGCCGATACAACAAATGACAGGCGTTGTAGTTCGGCAGCAGCAAATGTTTGCTGAGGAAGGTCACTCCACTTCCAAGTTCAGCATGTGTTGAAGCTGATCTACGTGGGTAGACTAAATCACCGAACATGGAGTACTTTTTTGTTCAGGATCTGATAAGCAATTATGATCAATTGAAAGCAGCCTTTACAAACAGGAAACTTTGGTCTCCCTTTTGCCAAAGAACAGTTTGTTTCCCAATCTCGCCAGTGTCTTCACTCCAACCTCTGTTATTGTTAGAACTAGACTCCTGCTGTTGTTATTTGGTTGCTCAGTAGATATTAGGGATAAATCGTGCATTGGAACACCATTGTTTATCATCGCCAGACCTTTAAGCAGCTTTGGGCGGGATCATTCTTTCCTGGCAACCAAACTCTTGAGGTCCCAATGGCCTCAGGCTGATGTAGTCCCAAGCATTGCTGAGCTTAGCTATGCATTTTCCAGAAATTCCTTCGATGTATTTGATGACTCTGGAGGAGATATATATGTTCCACAACTTATTCGGACAACCTAGTTTCTACTTTACCCCATTCCGCTATGGTGGACAAATTTCCCTTCTTGTCGTTAGACACAGCAACCAACCTGATGATCCTTAAAGACTTCGTTGAAAAGACGTATTATTGTTGAAGAGACAGTTGGGATTTGCTTTAGTTTCTTCCGCTGTCCGGGAACGTTTTCATCGTTTGGGGAGATTTTGGCTCTCTCGTAATCTTCGTAATCTTCTAGTAGTTTGTTGATGAAGGGGGACAAAACTGTTTCCTGTGCTGACTGCACAAAGCTACCAGCAAATACTCGTCAGATGCAATGAGGTTAACCTCGGAAAAGTTGGCAAACTGCAACAGAGGGTTTTTGTATTTTTCTTCACATGTTGCTCCCACTAGTGTACCGTAAAGGGATGGACTAAGTACTACCGATCCTTGCTCTAGCATCGAGGGGGAGTTGCTAGATACCTGGCCTCTTAAAGCACATTTCGGCTATTCAGATTCTCGATCGTCCAATGGTGTACCTTGAAATAGTCACTCCATTCTCAGCCGGGCTTGGAACCGTCTTTAGCGCAGTGTCATTCTAGCTCTTCTTGCGATTATTCTGATATCTGAAACCCGGAACAGGTTGCGCAAAATGTCTTCATTAATTTCTTACTCAATGCATTGTCCCAATTTGAACTTCTATATCTCAATAACGGTAAAACCTACGAAATTATCGTAAAGGTCAATCATGTAGAGAATTTTCATAACTAAAACATTTTCTTTAGTCCTTTAGTTGGGACTTGCGGTTTCCAAGCAAAATTGTGTAAACCTAAAAATCCCCTAAAAATGTCAACATGAATCGCGATTTATTTAAAAAGCGCAGCGGCGTTTTATTTTATTTTTCTCATCTACGAACATTGTAGTTTCAGAATCCGGTTTCCCAGTAAAATCGTGAAAACCTAAAAAACTGTAAAAATGTGAACTTTGACCGCGATTTATTTAAAAAGCGTTGCAGCGATTTTTTTTGTTTTTTTTTTTAGATTTTTTCCATCTAAGAATCCGCAAAAAAGTCCAAGGTGTAAGCACCTTCCATTTAAAGTTGGTTCAAGAGCACCGGGTACTGTTATAAATTCAGTTTAGAGAATAAGATTTAGTTTTTCTTTGTAAAGTAACATTTTCACAATATGTATTCTTAAAAATTATTGTCTAACTTTCATATTTCGATAGTAGTTCCTTTTCCTAGTGGGGCATGTTGTCCACTTTCCCGGTTTTTAGGTATGAGGTATGTGGATTGTGGACATTGTTGTTGCTGTTGTTGATCGGTATATGAATGAGGTATGTGGTGGTGATATGTTCTCATATCAATTACGATACATTTAAAAGCAATTAAATTGCAATGTAATGCAAAACGTAACAAGCATTTAAAATAAATTCAAATGTAATCACAGCGCATGAGCGAATGTACGTACGTACCACAGCGACGAGGTACGTCGAAGCAACGTCTAAAATAACCAAGTGCATATTTGTTTTGTTGTTTTGACGTCGTCGCTGAATTCATACCACAATATTAACAAAATCATACAAATTAAATAAAACGTATGAAAAACTATACGACATAAAGAAGGTTGTCACGATGAGAGGGAGGGAGGGATGGCGGGAGGGGATAGTGTTGGTATTTGGTTCTGATGGTGGTGTTGTAGTTGCTGTTGTATTTCTTATGTTTTGAAAACGTGTAAACACCACATGACATCGAACACGCGCGTGCGCAAATGCCAACTGAATGCATATTAAATGCAATGAATGCCAAACCAAAGCAACCAACCAACCGAGCGACCAGCCAACCAACCAACCATCCAACACGTCATCCAATCTCTATAACCAAGTGTATCGTTGAAGTGCAAAACGCGTCACCACCAACCACCATACTTATGCAGATTTGTGTATTTTTTCAGATTCATTCAAAGGCTGTTGATACCAAAATTTATGTATAGTTTAGTCTCTCTCTCCTGCTATATCTCCGATGTTGTTGTATGTACGTACGAATGTTGTTGCCATCCCGCAGTTGCTGTTGCTTGTAAACACCAACAGTTGTACAGATTAAATTACAATTTCCGTGATTTTTATTATGTTATTAAGATTTATATTAACACAAAAGTCCGCATATACGGATCTTTACTTTGATTTAGTACTCTAAGTTAGCCGAAGCTAAATACCGACATCTATAGCTAATGAAGACTTTTTGTTGTTTCTTTTTCTTCTGATCTTTACAGCAGCGTAAGCTGTCACCGACATGGGCAGTGAGCACTACTGCTTGAGGTGGAACAATCATCAATCCAACCTGTTAGGGGTGTTTAGTCAATTACTACAGGACGAGAGTCTGGTGGACGTCACATTATCTTGTTCAGAGGGCGCTCCCATCAGAGCCCATAAGGTAAGTGGTATTGAACTGAAAATAAATAAATAAATAAATTTAAATAAAAAAAATTAATATTAAATGTTGTGATGGAATAAACTTTTTTAATGATGAAATCTTAAAAATAAAATAATAAATATTGGATCAATTCGGCGCTCATATCAAAGTAAGCAAACCTAGCAAACAAGAAAATGTAGTAGTGCCTATTAAAATTTCCACAAGCCATAATCCATTTTAAAGTGGATCTAATTTTGGGAATCATTTCTTTAGATAGTTGTAGTGGCAAGCTACAATTTAATTTTTTTAGCGAAGCAAGAATTTGTCCGAAACAGAAATTGCTTTGTTGTAATCGGAATCGCATGGACTAGCTTTAATGAAAATTTCAAAACTTTCATCTAACGGCCCTTAAACAGCACTTAAGCAAAATTTTGAACTTTTGTGAAGGAGGAACCCATGATAATAAATAATATATACGGGTATAGAGTTTTTTGGACTGTTGTTGGTATGTGCAAATCCCCTCACCTAGATCTAGGAAACTTACGACAAATTGTAAAATCAGTACCTCTTAGAACAGCTTCGTAATTATGACATTCACTATTCATCACAGTTTCACCCATCATAGTTTTGTCACATTGACAAGGTCATTGTTGTTGTTAGTGTGCAGTGTACGAATTGTGCATCGCCACATTTTTGCCTCTACACAAATAGTTTCTATTATGCTGAGCATAGAATGCGTTTGTCAATTGAAAATTCTTGTTAAATTAAGCGTAAAATTCTAGTAAGGCTTCATTGTTTTAAAAATAAATAACAACAACAATTGCACTAACGCAAATAATATCATCACCATTGGAAAAAATTCACATTCATGACTTTGTTTTTAAATTCACATTTTGTCTACAGTGGAACTCAAAGTAGAGAAGAAACAGAGGTGTTTCTGTGTATAAAGAAACAGCCTCTCTATCAGAAAGGCTCCATAGAAGCAGCATTTCTTTCAGAAACAGTCTATAGAAGAAGCCTTTCTTTCTGTAAGAGTCTACAGAAACACTCTTTCTTTCTGTAAAGGTCTATAGAAGCACACTTAATTTCCGGAAGGGTCTATAGAAGCAACCTTTTTCCGGAAGGGTCTATAGAAGGTCCTCTTTTACAGAAAGGGTCTATAAAAGCAGCCTTTCATTCAGAAATGGTCTATAGAAAGAGCCTTTTGCTCAGAAATTGTTTATAGAAGCAGCAGGGCACATAAAAGCAGCCCTTTCTTTCAGAAATGGTCTATAGAAACAGCACTTCGTTCAGAAAGTATCTATAGAAGCACCACTTATTTCTTTTAGTAATGGCCCATAGAAGACATTTTTCTTTCAGAAAGGGTCTATAGAAGCACCCTTTCTTGCAGAAAGGAACTCTATAAGCACCCTTTCTTGCAGAAAGGATCTCTAGAAGCACCCTTTCTTGCAGAAAGGAACTCTATAAGCACCCTTTCTTGCAGAAAGGATCTCTAGAAGCACCCTTTCTTGCAGAAAGGATCTCTAGAAGCACCCTTTCTTGCAGAAAGGATCTCTAGAAGCACCCTTTCTTGCAGAAAGGATCTCTAGAAGCACTCTTTCTTGCAAAAATGATCTCTTAAAGCACCCTTTCTTGCAGAAAGGATCTCTAGAAGTACCCTTTCTTTTATAATGGATCTTTAGAAGCACCCCTTCTTTCATAGAGGATCCCTAGAAGCACACTTTCTTGCAGAAAGGATCTCTAGAAGCACCCTTTCTTGCAGAAAGGATCTCTAGAAGCACCCTTTCTTGCTTTCTTGCAGAAAGGATCTCTAGAAGCACCCTTTCTTGCAGAAAGGATCTTTAGAAGCACCCTTTCTTGCAGAAAGGATCTTTAGAAGCACCCTTTCTTGCAGAAAGGATCTCTAGAAGCACCCTTTCTTGCAGAAAGGATCTTTAGAAGCACCCTTTCTTGCGGAAAGGAACTCTAGAAGCACCCTTTCTTGCAGAAAGGATCTCTAGAAGCACCCTTTCTTGCAGAAAGGATCTCTAGAAGCACCCTTTCTTGCAGAAAGGATCTCTAGAAGCACCCTTTCTTGCAGAAGGGATCTCTAGAAGCACTCTTTCTTGCAAAAATAATCTCTTGAAGCACCCTTTCTAGCAGAAAGGATCTCTAGAAGTACCCTTTCTTTTATAATGGATCTCTAGAAGTACCCTTTCTTTTATAATGGATCTTTAGAAGCACCCCTTCTTTCATAGAGGATCCTTAGAACCACACCTTCTGTCATAAAATATCTCTAGAAGCACCCCTTCTTTCATAGAGTATCCCTAGAAGCACACTTTCCGTCATAAAATATCTCTAGAAGCACCCCTTCTTGCAGAAAGAATCCCTAGAAGCACACTTTCTTGCAGAAAGGATTTCTAGAAGCACCCTTTCTTGAGGAAAGGGACTAACGAAACGACCTTTCTTGCGCAAAGGGTCTAAAGAAGCACCCTTTCTTGCACAAAGGGTCTAAAGAAACACCCTTTCTTGCATAAAGGGTATATAGGAGCACCTTTTCCTGGACAAAACCCCTTTCTTGGAGAAAGGGTCTAAAGAAGCACCTTTTCTTGCAGAAAGGGTCCAAAAAAGCATCCTTCCTTGCAGAGAAGGTCTAAAGAAACGTCCTTTCTTGCAGAAAGGGTCTAAGGAAGCAGATATATAGAAGGACCCTTTCTTTTAGAAAGGATCTATAGAAGGACCCTTTCTTTCAGAAAGGATCTACAGAAGGACCCTTTTTTCAGAAAGGATCTATGGAAGTACCCATTCTTTCAGAAAGGATCTATAGAAGCACCCTTTCTTTCCTCCGCATATTTATTGTACAATGTAAAATCTTTTCAGTGTAATAAAAAAATACAAAATAAAGCGGCATCAACCTGCTTGCTTCACATTCAGCACAAGACTGAAGTAAAAAAATCAAAACATTTGCTCTCTTTGTGTGCTCTTTGTTTGCGTTCGGGTCATGTGTGTGTGAATTGCCGAAAAACTTCGTAACCAGCGGTCAATGGATGTTAGGGACTGCTATAGAAGAACTATTTCTTTAAGAAAAGGTCAACAGAAGCAACCCTTCTTTTAGAAAGGATCTATAGAAACAACATTGCTTTCCGGAAAGGTCTATAGCAGTGAATGCCAAAATCACACATTTGCAGATTATAACTTGCGCTAGTGTGAGTGGAAACGTAAACAATGCGTTAACCGAACGAATGGGTTTACAGTGTACGTGTGTGTCGTACGCCCGCGAGCATAGGAAAGTTGTTGTTGGTGGCCATCACTGGTCTATGGGAGTACCCTTTTTTCAGAAAGTGTCCCTAGAAGCACCCTTTCCTTCAAAAAGTTTCTCCATAAGCATTCTTTCTTTCAGAAAGTGTCTCTAGAAGCACTCTATCATTCAGAAAGTGTCACTAGAAGCTCCTTTTCTTTCAGGAAGGCTTTATAAAATACCCATTCGTTTAGAAAAGTTCTATGGAAGCACCCGTTCTTTCAGCATTGATATATAGAAGCAGAAATTTTTTCAAAAAGCGTCAAAACCTCCGGGTTGAGTTACATTTCTCTACTCAGAATCCGTCAAAAGCAAAATCTTTCTCCGGTTTTATAAAATTCCTTTTTTTAATTAATTTCTAATGAAAACCTTTTGAATGGATGTAGGAATATTTTACAAGGTGCGCCTGAACTAACTGTCAATGAAGGGTGCTTACACCTGGGAAATTGCGGATTCTGAAACTACAATGTTCATAGATGAGAAAAATAAAAAAAAAACAAAAAAATCCCGGGGTGCTTTTTAAATAAACCGCTGTCAAAATGCACATGTTTAGTGTTTTTTTAGGTTTTCACGATTTTGCTTGGAAACCGCCGAAATGGAACTAAAGAAAATATTGTAGCAGTGAAAAGTTTCTACAAGATTGACCTTTATGATATGTTCGTAGGTTTTACCAATTTTTGAAATATAAAAGTTCAATATGGGACAACGCGCCTCCTTATAAAACAATGTTATGCAGGGAACACCTTAAGTAACTTTGAATGAAAACCGCTTACACCAGAAAAAGTCTTTCTATCAGAATTTTAATTTAATTATTTCAGAATTTTTATTTTAATCATAACTTTAGAAAAAAATCCAACATAAATAAATTCCATAACGATCCATAGTTTTACACCTGACTGTAATTGCCACAATGATAATATCAAGCCAACCACAATAGAATCTCAATGTCATTTCATGGTGTTTTTCATGTTGTTTTGCAATTTTGTCACAACCGTATTTCCCGGCAACAACAATTGGCGCTGTGGCTGCTGCTGCTGTCGTTGCCACTACAAGTGGCAGAGTGGCAATATGATAAAGTTATTTTCTTTAAAGGTGTGCATACCGACATATGATGTACACTGCGTCCGGCCGTTTACATTTTTTTTCTCATTCTATTCCCCTTTCCCTCCATTGATTCTCAAAGCACATTGCATTGCTTGGATGGGGGTATCATTACTATGGAATAAAAAGAGTGCAATTTGGTGCCAGCGCCAGCTATCACACACTGCTGCCACTCACTGCACCACCATCACCGCCACCAAGTTGTCAACTGCAGCGAGTAAATTGATCAATTATTATGCGTTTAAAAATGCAACTTGTTCTGTGTCTTAATAAAAGGCAGAACCAAAGCGAAGCAAACAAAAAAGAATAAAAATACATACAAAAGAATCGAAACGAAAAAACAACACTCTTGACATGTAACTAAGCTACTTCATAAAGCTAGCCCGGCAGCCAACCAACCAACCAGCCTAGCTCTTGACTAGGATGGATGGATGTATGGCAAACTGCTGCTCTACAAATTCTTCCCATTCCCCCACTGCTATTCCAAGCTCGCTTTAGACAATAAATTGAATTATTTATATGGTGGTTAATATGAGTCGGCTTTTCATTTTATGTTTTATATTCGCAGATTTACTTAATCACGTAGATAAAATGCAAAATGATATAAATACAATAAGACTTTGTGTAGAGTTTTTGAAAGACAGAAATACCTTATATAAATTTAACCATAGCTTTGGCGTTGCAAGACATAAGGAAGAGCTTAAAGATGTATTTTGGAAAATAATCCCTGTAATTTGCCTGGCTTTAGCAAATATTGATAGCTTATTTATTTTACTTACAAAAATATTAAATTGTGCAGGTAAAGCCAAAAACTCAGCTAGCCTGATGCAGGTTGTCATAGGATTCTGAATAGTTTAACAATTTGAGATGTTTTAGTCCCACAAAATCTCTTAGTAGGAATAAGTTAAACGATTAATCTCAAACTGATTTAAATAATGCTACACATGATTGTATTATTATTTTTCCACTTACAAGTTAGAACACTTTGGTTTTTATCTACCACAAAATAAATCAAAAACCAATTGCACTATGTGTGTGCCAAAGCGAACACCCTGTTTAGTGTGGTCTTTATGCATATTTTATGGTATATTTAATATGTAAATATGATTATGCGGAAATTGTATGTATCGAATAGACAAAGTACGAACAGAAGAAGAAGGAGAAGCAAATGTTTTACTTCTTAAACGATATGTCGCCGTTTATCTTCTTTGTAACTACAGCGGCTTTATTGCTGCTGATTAGACAAATTTATTTATGTTAATTTTTTAACGTATAGAAGAATTTATGAAAATCATAAATTAAATGCGAATTGATTGGGAATCATCAAGACATCGAGAGAATGTCTAACTATTGCATTGTTGTCATGCTATTGTCATGTTGTCATGTTATTATTGACTTCATAGGACCACCCTTTGGGGACCTCCCACACAAAGTTTGGAACAAGTGCAGTTAAAGGACTCGACCAGTCGTTTTTAAATTTTTGGTAACATGTTCTGTATATGACCCTAGTTAAAATGGTATATTTTTTTTCTTTAAGTCTGTGGCTGATGGTATATCTCAGTCGGCACAGCTGACTGATACCTTCCTACTTGTTTTGATACGTTTAATGGAGAACGTACCTTTGCTTCAACAAGATGGTGATCCGAGTCGATGTTTGCTCCTCAGTGTCCACTTGAGATGAAAGAGGAACGAAGATAAGTCCTGAGCTTTACCATGTTAAAACCCGTCAAGGCCGTTGCTTGGTATCTTTCATCCCCTACGTCACTCTCGTTCAATTATCAGAGAATTATTTTTTTAGGCGAGGAAGTATTTTCTATTCTAATTGCTAATTTATTATCAAAAACATTAGACGTTCTAATCCCTTTTTAGTACGTTGTTGTTCTTTTACCCCGCTAGTTCACCATTTCTGTTTGCTCTTATAATGAACCGTAGTTCCTTTCTGTGAATCTTTTACTTGAACTTGTTTGTTAGAGGCACCACTGACAAATATCTAAAAAATATTCAGAAAATTTCAGAAAAAAAAATCGGAAATCAGAGCCCTCGGAAAAAATTGTTAGATGGGTTTACAGTGAAATACACAAACCAAATGGAAGGGACTTTGTAAACTAATGGAAGACTTCCCAGCTAAAATTTTCTGCGATTTTTTTCCGAATTCGGAACGAAACTCTGCACAAGTTCCCGATTCTGAGGCCAAATTCGTTCCGAGATATGAACAAAATTGTGAGAAGGTTCCCACGAATTCGGAAAGTTTTTTCGGAAAAAAATCGGAAGGAACATTCGAGTTTCTTTCCGAATTCTAAACGAAATCGTTTAAAAACTCGAATGAAAGAAATTGGACATTTTGAGGGAATTTTCGATATTCTGCACAATTTCGGACAAAAGTCTAAAGGACCATTCGAAAATGGGCAGGATGAATTTTGGTTACTTTTTCAGAATATCGAAACAAATACTGATGTTTGATCCGACTTTCGGAAAATCACCGGACGTTTAATGCGATATTCGGGAAAAAATCGGAAAGTTTAATCCGAAAATCGGAACAAATTCTGTTGATTTATACGAAATTTGGAAAAATTTCTAACGTATTATGCTAAGTTCCCAATAATTATTTTCTTTATTTGTTGAACTTTATAAATTGGATTTAATAGTATTCATTATGAGACACAGCCTTTCCTGTTAAAGTTTCCATATGTCATCACGCTGTTGTTCTTTATTTGACGTATCTAAAATAGAATTAACAATATTAAATTAATAAAGAAAATATTATAATATTAATAATAAAGAAATTTCCCTTGCCTTTGATTGTGGACAATCAAATCTCAAGCGAAGTTCGGGAAGTTGGCTCGCGAGAAAAAGAAACGAATCAAAATTTATTTTCAGATTATGTGCAGAGTACTCGGAAACTAATGAAAAAAACGAATTAAAATTTCCCTGTGCAGGAAATCGGTAAATGTAAATGAGCGTTATTTTCTTTTAAAGTCAAACCTTTAACTCTTTCTTTTACAATGATACGAAGTGAATGAGAATTACACAGTGTATTACGAAGTACTATTCCAACTCGTGGTTGTTAAAGCGACTTAAAATTCAATTTTAAAACTTATCCCGTCTACAATATGATACATCCATTAAAGAACAGTTTTTAAATTTCTAATAAATTTCTATTCCCAATTATCTACAAAGTGTTATTCCACATTCTCTGTCACTCTGTTGCTTCTTTAAACCAAGATCTACCCTTTGAAAAAATAAACAATAAAACGACTATCCATTTTAACTCTTTCTTTTACAATGATACGAAGTGAATGAGAATTATACAGTGTATTACGAAGTATTTATTCTAATTCGTGGTTGCTAACACGATTTAAAATTCAATTTTAAAACTTATCCCGTCTACAAATAGATACATTATAGAACAGTTTTTAAATTTCTAATAAATTTCTATTCCCAATTATCTACAAAGTGTTATTCCACATTCTCTGTCACTCTGTTGCTTCTTTAAACCAAGATCTACCCTTTGAAAAAATAGACAATAAAACGAATATCCATCTTTTTTCTTCTTCTTCTTCTTGTTCTCACTTCAACAACTCCAATAGTTAGCAATTATTCAAAACTGACCAAAAACGTTTACGGCCAATGTATCAGAATTTCAATACCTCTTAAATGGTGTTGGTGGTTTTCATGTTCTTCATTGTTTTTGCTACTGTGCTCTGTGTACGTCATGTTCGACTTGTGTAAGCACAAGGGATTTTGATAGGTTATGTTCTTCTTTTTTTGTCGACTTTGTCTCTAATGGTGTAAATGGCTAACTGACTTTTCTAAAAAACATGGCCTAAAGAAATCCAATGAAAAGTCATGATGGGGAAAAAACTATTCTCTGGAACATTTGGGGAAAAAAGCCATATTCAGTGAACTCTACCAAGCAAAGGATTCTTGCAGTTTTTTGTATCTTCACAAAGTTGTTGCATATCAAATAAACATGTATCCTCTTGCTGAGGACTCTATAAATGTCTCAAATTGAGTTAGACAACAGTGTAACATCCGTTTGCCTATTGGATTTTAGAGGATGAAGGATGGGAATAGGGAAAAACATTCAGTATTTTTTTGTCAAGAATGGAATGTATTTGCAAAAGTTGTAACGTTTTTATTGCTGGTTGCGGATCCCTATGTGGTAAATGACACTTAAAGGATAGATGATGAAAACTGCAAAAAACATAGCATTGAAAAAGAGCACACAGAAACCCTGGACAGCCTGTGTAAATTCTAGTATCATGAACAACTTAGCTGCGTATGCATTGAGTATTAGTGTTAATTTCTGTTGTAGTTTTGTTTTTTTTTTTTTTTTTTGTTCATTTCCATTTTCTGCCCTAAAATAACCCTTAAGGTGTGTTTGATTGGATTGTAAGGTGTCGATAGTTGGATGATGTTGATGTTTTCAAAATGAAATAACATTTTTTAGAAAGCAGTTATTTTTTCTAGAACTTATGATGGGCAATGGAAGTAATGCAAAGGTTGGTTGACATTATGAAATTCTTAATGGAAATTATGAAATAAGAGCAATTATGCTCTGAAGAATCACAATATTAAGTACATCAATACAACTATAGTTCTCAAATGCATTCTTAATTGGAATAATGAAAAGAATTATTTCTAAATTATTTGTTGCTATAACAGTATATGATATGTTTGTAAGTTCGTTTCGCTGCTTAATCAGGATCTCTGGACCTATGTCCAGTTCTAGGAATGTGGCTGCTTCGCAGAGCTACTGCAGTTAGTGGAATATGTTTGGCTGGACACTTGAAAAATTGCAGTGTGCTGTGCGGGCCTGTGCCTCATGTTGGACAGATGTTTTTCACGTTATCACCGATCATTATCCAAAAGGAATTAAGACGACTGTACCATCCAGAGCCTAGTTCAGCCAAAACTACTCTGGCTTGTCATGGCAGCTGACGTTTCTCAGCTGCGAAAGATGGGGGATGTTCTCTGAGGAACGCATTCACACGATAGTTGTTTATGGCATCTGCGACTGACTCTGTGGGAATGCTATTTAAACCTGATTAATAGGCTTGCTGATCAAGGAGTTCTCTGCAGGAACGTGGACCTTCCGTAATAGATTATGAAATTCCCTTCTGACATACCTGGGAGGGGTCCTATCCACCATATGGTGAGTAAGATGGCTCCCACGGTAATACCCGAGCAAGTACTGCAACGAAATCATGAATTGTGTTGCTGTACTGTTAGAATCCTTGCATTCTCATGTAAATGTTCCACTGAAGACATGAGTAAGCACCCTGTTGCAGTTCACAGGGTGGCATTCTGACAGTCTTGAATATTTTTCCAACGCGTTGCACTTATATGCGCGGACCATACTGGCGCCGCCTTTGCTGACAACCTTGCCTGCCTTCAGTATTAATGGTTTGGTTCGAGCGACACCATCACTGTTCTATCGCACGACTTGCTCTGGTTGAGTTCTCGACTAATATGTATGGAGATGGCGTGTAGCGCTGTTGTCGTTCTGTGCTGCTTACGGAACCCATATTGATGATCGTCAACTGGATACCTATTTCTGACGCTAGGAACACTAAATCCTCAAGGGTGTTTGCAACGGGCTACAAAAGCGATTTACTATTGCTGTAATCCTTGCTTGGCTTCAGTAGCTGGACCACCCATTTTCCAGAATTCGTGAACGATATGTGTGGCTCGTGGCAGCTTGTGAACTTTAGTCAGATACTCGACTCCCGGCTCCTCCACATGTTTCCGCATGGAGATTTCATCAGAGCCAAACGCTTTGGATGACTTAGCGCAACATCATCCATTGTAAATTTCCTTTCTGCCACCCGAATATAAGAAGCGGTGATTGGGAAACTCTTTGTCACTAGCCCAATTAGATTTCTAACCCAATGATTACACATGCAAGTAACTTACAGACAGTTGTGTATACATATTATAGTCGAAACTTCAATTTTTTCGAACTGACACTTGCATGTGTAGACGTTCGGAAAAAAATTGAAGTTACTTTCAAAGCACTTACATTGATTACTGACAAGAAAATTTTGTCGGCAGTGAGGTCGTTAGTTGGTGTGGCAATGAATATGTGTGAGTGTATTTGTGTTTTTCGAACTGCCACTTGCATGTGTAAACGGGGGGTTATGAAATTGAGGCGTTAAGAGGTGATGAAATCAGGCGGTCTGCTGATTGAGACAAT
Organism: Musca autumnalis; assembly: GCF_047663935.1. Classification (NCBI taxonomy): domain Eukaryota; kingdom Metazoa; phylum Arthropoda; class Insecta; order Diptera; family Muscidae; genus Musca; species Musca autumnalis. The sequence goes on along the minus strand of NW_027411866.1, from coordinate 124,220,011 downwards.
TATGGGTAGATGGTCTGATCCAAGAGAAACGACGGATTGGTAGGTAACGTCCTTTGTCAGACCAGGTAACACGATGGTTATGTCTGGAACTATAACACTCTCCGCTAATTCTGGTTGACGTCCGTTTTGTCGTCCTCAAAACGTATATCTATCAATATGTTTAGCCAGCACTACTTCCCTCTGATCGTTTCAGAGGACCAAATGCCACAACCCATTTTGAGCGTGCTAATGTTGGGCCTATAACCTGAAGTACAACTATTTTTCGGCGGGATGTATACGTTAAGCAACACTACCTCGGCAGTTCCACACCTGCCTGCAACCCCCATACATTCCATGTACGTGTCAGTAAAGCTAGGCTCAAGCGAGATATGTCTGTATTGAACAGAATGGTGCAATAGGAAAGCTAATACCCCCATATCCACTTCTGGTGCGATCTTTCCTCAGTACGTTGTAACCATCACAATGCTGTAAACTGCAGTTGTTGTTGAGCTTAGTTTCCTGCACCACCGCGACCATGATATTCTTCCGATTCATGAAATCTACTATTTTCTCGATCTTACCTTGGAGTCCATTTTCAGGAATTGCAACAGCAACGGCTGGTGTTAAGGGCAGTTTGTGCGGCTGCTGTTGGTGTGCTGCGGGGTAGGCACGTATTCTGATAACGACGACGACTCATTGGGGGCTGTCGGCAGCCTAGAACAACCCATGAGATGCACACATTCCCGGCATCTATTGCATCTCATCGATGTGTGAGTGTTGTGGGTGTCACAAACTAAGGACATATCAATTGGTCCTGAGTTTTCCTCCGTCCCGGGACGGTGTTTATGGTAGCAAAACCTCTCTGCTACCTCGCCAATCAGCTGTTTATTCTACAAAATGACATAGGCATTTCATCTACCGAGAATTCATATGCTATACTCTACGTCATGGTTTAGGCTATTAAAAGTTCATTTTGAATTTAAATAAATTCCATCATTCCCTAAAAGACTCACATATTTCTGTTCAGATTTCCGTTTTTCTTGATTCTTTTTTTTCATCATTCATTAACTCTCTGGCAAGTGTTTTCATTTTCATGGTTGACAAACTAGTCTTGACTTGGTTAGGGTGGTGTGCTGTAGTGGACTAACTCTTAATCATAATGTTGTTGCTAGTCATTCAAGCGTTTAGTGCAATCAATTTTAACTAATCAACTTGCCAAGCAAATGGGAAGAGGCTTCTTTAGGTCTTCGTTCTCTTGCTACTTGTTTTCATTCTACATCATTTTAGTCCTTGTTGTTGTTTTTATTTTGCGTAATTGACAGTTTTAGGTTTTCCATTTTTCCTTCGATGATTGCAAGTTTTTCTTGCAAAGTTTTTTTGATGGAACCACCAATACCCGCCACATGAGTTTAATTTCTATGTGATTTTTTGCCGTTACTGCTGAACACTTTGTTTAATGTTTACTCTTTCTCTCTCTGTCTCTGTAGGTGGCTATGTTTGACAAGTTGTCTCGATATCGATGTTGTCTATTTTTACTCAATGTTACTACCTGGCTGCTTGCCTGGTGGTATCTGGTGTTGGAGATCGGTTAAATTCATTAAATTCGCATAGACATTGAATTGGAGGGAGTGTTGTGTGTTGTTTTTGTTGATGCTATTTACCTTTTTTGAGCAATTTCTGTTTTCAAGCTCTCATTGTGGTGGGGGTAAACAATTTTAAAGTTGGTTGTTTTTTTCCTCTGTCTCCTCATATCTGCCTGTCGTCTGTGACTGCCTGCCTGCCAGCCTGGGTTTTTCAGATATCCTTGGCGTTTGTGTCTGCTTTTGTTAATTAGTTTTGACATGTGTTGATTTTGTTATCTTTCTTGTGATTTTTCATGTTTGATATCTATGATTTTGATTTTTCTTTTTTGTTGTTATGTTTCGTTTGGGGACTTTAATTTTTTTGGTAAAAACAAATTTAAGCCGAAAAATAAACTTATAAAGTTCTTAAAGCACAAAAATAAAGTTATGTGCAATAAATGTACTTTAGAAGAAATACATTAGGACGGAAACACATTAGAGGAAATACATTAGGGCGGTATTTTGATCAATTGGGAGTTTTTATTAGCTTTTATTCCTATTGTTGGTTTAAGTCATAACTAATAACTAGTATTGGAAACGAGATTAGAACCCCAAAGCATGGACTGTGATAAAGTGGTCAGAATATTTGGAGGTATATATTTTCTTCACTCAGAACTCAAAATGCAAAATTATAGCCAAATCGTTTGGAAATTTTGGCTTAAATCGTAAAAATACCAAAAATCGGGCGGTAAATTTATATTGGGACTAACCAAAATGTGGACCTACATCCACCAAATTTTTTTCTATCTGTCTGGCTCGTTATTAACCTATGTTTAAAACTTGGAGGCGGTAACTCAATTAGAATTATGTTTCCATACAAATGGGACCACTGTGCAATGGTTTGACCAGCATAGACGTAAATTGGAATTTCGTATGTGGTAGCCAATAAACGGGTTTCAATTTTTTATTATTACTTCTTGCTTACTTATTTGGCCATCTACAGAACATTTGTCCTAAAGCCGAACTAAGAAGAAATTTCTTCAATTTGGAATACCGTGTTTTTCGATCTCGCCATCCACTTGTTTACTCGATGGAAACCTTAACCTTTATACGCCTCTTTAGCGGTTCATCATCGCTCATTCTTGACATGGCCTAGCCACTGCAATCGTTGTATCTCGATGCGTTTAACTAATATACTGATGCCGTTGTGTAGTCAATGCAGCTAGTTGTTAATACGACCTCGATTTTCACCGTCAGCGCATATTGGTCCGTCGATATTTCGACGAATTTTTAACTCAAACACACCAAGCACTGCTTTATCTGTTTGGGCAAGTACCCAGGTTTCGAAATCGTACATTAGCACAGGTGGTATCAGCGTTTTGTAAAGTGTTATTTTTGTTTGACGAGATGTGATTTTGTTTTTAAACTGTTTACTTAAGCCAAAGTAGCATCTGTTAGCCAATACTATTCTTCTTATTCCACAGCCCTTCATTTGGTGGCCTGAAAAAAATATTTTTTAACAAATCCATGACTGTGGCTTGAAAAAATATGTTCTTAAAAAATCCACGGCTTGGTGGTGGATTGATAATTTTTTTTAAAAATCCACGGCTTGGTGGTGGCTAGAAATTTTTTTTTTAAATTCAAGGCTTCGTGGCGGCTTGAAAAAATGTTTTAAAAAATCCACGGTTTGGTGGCGGCTTGAAATTTTTTTTTTTTTAAATTCAAGGCTTCGTGGCGGCTTGAAAAAATGTTTTAAAAAACCACGGCTTCGTCGTGGTTTTAACCAATATTTTTTTTTAAAATCAACGGCTTGGAGTTGGCTTGAAAAAATATTTTTAAATAATCCACGGATTGGTGGTGGTTTGAAAATATATTCTATAAAAAATTCTCGTCTTTTTGGTGGCTTAAATTTTTTTTTTTAAGAAATCCACGGCTTGGTGGTGTCTTGAAAAAATATTTGTTTTTAAATCCACGGATTGGTGGTGTCTTGAAAAAATATTTGTTTTTAAATCCACGGCTTGGTGGTGACATGAAAAAACATTTTTTAAAAAATCCACGGCTTGGTGGTGGCTTGAAAAAACATTTTTTAAAAAATCCACGGATTGGTGGTGGCTTGAAAAAACATTTTTTAAAAAATCCACGGCTTTTTTCAAAAAATCCTAAAATTTTTAATCAACGGCTTAAAGGCGGTTGAAAAAATATATTATATTATATTTTTTCATAAAATCCTAGACTTTGTGGTGGCTTCAAAAAATATATTTTTTAATATATATTTTTTAAAAATACAGGGCTTGGATTGAAAATATATTTTTTTTTAAATCCCGTCTTGTTGAGCTTTATCAGCGTTTAGCCACCGGTTTCAATAGCTCGGCTAGTTGTTTGTTGTGTTGATGGCGGTGCTGAGGTAGACAAAGTCCTTAATTTCATCAAAATTTTGTGAAACAACTTCCAAAGTCGTCGGTGTTCTATAGAAGCATTTTCGTCGATATCATCGGTTGGCCTTGTCTCCGCTTACTGCCGGACCCACTTTAGCAGATTCTTCTTCAGTCTTCTTACCGATCTACCCATGACGATATTTTTAGCCTTTTTTAAATTAAAAATAATTGAAAAAATGTATATTAAAAAAATTACATTTTTTTTAAATCCACTTCCTATTGATGGCTTGAAAAAATATATTTTTTAAAAATTTCACGGCTTGATTTTGCCTTGAAAAACATTTTTTTTTTAATTCGACCTGTTGGTGTTGGTGATGAAATATTTTTTTTTTTAAATCCGCGGCTGTATTGGATTGAAAAAATATTTTTTTTAAATCAACAGCTTGGTGTTGGCTTGAAAAAATATTGTTTAAATAATCCACGGATTGGTGGTGGTTTGAAAATATATTCTATAAAAAATTCACGCCTTCTTGGTGGCTTAACAAAATATATTTTTAAAAAATCCAAGGCATTGTAGTGGCCTGAAAAAATATTTTTTAACAAATCCACGACTTGATGGTGGCTTGAAAAAATATTTTTTAACAAATCCACGACTTGATGGTGGCTTGAAAAAATATTTTTTAACAAATCCACGACTTGATGGTGGCTTGAAAAAATATTTTTTAACAAATCCACGACTTGATGGTGGCTTGAAAAAATATTTTTTAACAAATCCATGACTTGATGGTGGCTTGAAAAAATATTTTTTTTTTAAATCCACGCGGCTTGAAAAAATAATGTTCTAAAAACCACGGCTTGGTGGTGGCTTCTAACAATATTTTTCTTTAAAAAAAATCAACGGCTTTGAGTTGGCTAGAAATTTTTTTTTAAATAATCCACGTCTTGGTTGTGACTTAAAAAATATATATTTTTAAAAGTCCAGGGCTTGGATTGAAAAATATTTTTTTAAACCCCGTCTTGTTGAGCTTGAAAAAAAAATATTTTTTTTCTTGAAAAATATTTTTTGGAAAAATCCACGGCTTGGTGATGGCTTGAAAAATATTCTTTCAAAAATCCACTTTATCAGCGTTTAGCCTCCGGTTTTCAATAGCTCGGCTAGTAAGCCATCGGCTCCTGCTGCCCTATTATTCTTCAGCCGGTTTATTGTGGTCTTCTGGATTGGATCTGTGACATCTTCATCGTCATAGCTTGTATTGGATACCAATAGTTTGGAAAAATCCTCTGTCCATATCCTGAGCATACTATCTGTATCAGTTGCCAAATTACTTTGATGGGCTCTACAGGAAGATGTGCCTGTACTAAAACCATCACTTTTTTGTTTCACACTTTTGTACAATTTTCGGTCTTCAATCCGACTCCTGTACATCTTGATTTTTCCATATTCCCGCTTTACCATATCTCTTGTATTTTCCTGCGGAAAAAACGTTTCTCCTCTATCCTTTTCTCCTGGTACCTCTCTCGTACGCTACTCCAACTTCCGTGTTGTATCTGTTCGTACTCTATTTCCTATTTTTAATCGGTGTACGTACCTTTGCTGCAACAAGGTGGTGGTCCGTGTCTATGTTTGCACCTCGAAACGATGTTCGATTGATGTCTTTCACCTATTTCAACGCGAATAATTATTTTTCTTTTTGCTCTGGTGACAGTTAGGTGCCCTTATTAATGTTGAGATGCTTAAATCTATTACTGCTAGTTACCATGTCTGTGCCACTGAGAGGTCTATTAGTCTCATTTCATTGTCAGATGTTTCAATGTGGAGACGGAATTTGCCGACTGTTGGGATAAAGGTATTCTCCTTTTCAATTTTGGCATTAAAATCGCCGAGAATAATTTTAACGTCATGGGCCGTACGAAGGCCATCTGTTTCTTCTAAGCGCTCGCAAAATATATCTTTGGTCTGTTCCTCTTTGTGCGAGGTAGGAGTAGGAGAACAAAAATAGATGATGTTGAACAATTTAGCTTTTTCAGTCTCTAACGTTCTCATGGGAGAACGCGCGGCACATTTTAGCTCACTACCTTTAACGGGTATTAAAGGCAGCAATTAATTAAAAGCACAATTCAAATTTACAATATTATTAAATAAAGAACTAAATTCGAAAACTTGACAAACTGTATGTACATCGTTCTTCTATAAAAACTACATACATTTATTCCAAATATTTGTGATAGAGTAGAAATATTGTTTTGCTTTAAAAGGGTTACTCTCCGCGATCATTACGGGAGCCAAAATAGTTAGCACATACACTTAGCACACCTCACAATTTAACAACATCCCACTTAATCACCTGTTTTTATAAATGTATGTATGTTTGTACGTTTTTTCCAGACAATATTGTGCCATTAAGTTGTCACCACCTTTTAAGCACCCACGTTATGTTTTATGTCTTTCACTTTAAGTTTTTTTTCTTCTCCTGACAATCGTCGATTAACTCTCAAGAAATACAGGCAAGCAAAAATTTAATGTCCAAACAGCAACAATACCAACAAAAAAAAAATATGTGTCATAAATTTTCTCATTTATTTCACTTTTTTCTATGACACACGGACGGACGTCCGTCCCATTACATTAAGATGAAGAAAACGAGGTGAGAGAGGCTATGAGCACACACATAAAATCACATATAACTCCTTATGTAATTTTCTGGAACACCATTATACCGTAACTTATAGTACTGGCTTACATTCCGGACAAATCGAAGTATGTTTGGACGTATGTTTGTTGGTATGTTAAAGGTATGCGGTTGAATATGTTTCTGCTCCCTATTTTGACACCACTCATGTTTTTTGAACTGACAGCATACATAATACTTTAGTAATTTTAACAACGACAGCAGCAGCACCACCACCACCAACAACAACAAGAACAACTACATATTGCAATTGCAACAACATCAACACTTGCAACCAATTTGGTTGGTGGCAGTAGTCGGCCGGTAGTATGTATGAGGTAGCTGAAATGCTCCAACAAAAAGAAACACAGCCTACCAGCAGCGGCAAACGATTGTATGGCAGAAGAAAATAAAACTGAAATTTGGTGAATATGTATTTTTTTCCAATAACGAGAGTAACGAATTCGTAGCACCCTTCCAAATACTTATATTTGAAGAAGAAAACTATGGCCAAGGGACAAAGTTCTGTGATTGCTCTTCCAATCTGAAGTCCTTTCAACAACTTTTTCCTTTCATTGGGGAATTTCCGCAAAGTCCCTGGTCATAGAGGGCATATGGATTTTTTTAATATTAAATAATCCGCATATGATCGACGACACAGAAGTAACCGGGATCTGAATATGACGATGATTGGTTTACAATCTGTTTGGAACTGGGATCATTAGATTGTTGGCTTTTAAATAATTTCCAAATTTTTTCATCATCAAACCCTTGCCGTTGATATAGTATACCATCATTCCGCTACCTAACTACTTCTGTCCAGACCCATGTACACACATACATACATATCCCATACCTTCGGCATTTATTGCGCATAATGTTCGAACACAAATTTACTCATTAACTTGTTGACAGTTTAACTGACATTGGCGCCTATTCTTACATTGAGTTCTTGTCTCCCGCCCCTAACAACCCACCCTTTTGCTTCTGACGATGGGTTTTTGTTTCTTTTGGTCTTTCAACTCTGGCTATTGTCGTTGTTTCTGTTGTTGGAGAAGTCGTTGTGGTGTCCTGTTTAACGGGACCAACCAATGCAACAACACCAAATGTAGTGTAGGTGATTGTTAAATAAAAGTTGTGTCATGTTGTTGTTACGACGACGGGGCAAACAAAACGACCAAAAACTACCAGCCAACAAAAAGAAAAAAAACAGCAGTTTTCCCAACTTTTGTGGTCGTATTATGAGAAGCCAATATGTCGTTAAGTTGTGCTGTCGTTGTTGTCACAGAAAATGGCAAAAGTGTTAAATGTCATGTAAACAATAATCTGCATAAATGCGGGGGACAGATGACATGAACAAGTAATGTGTAACGATGACGATTACCCCATCTGTGGTGGGACAACTGTGAGAAGGAATTTTTCTGTTTTCATTATGTTAAGGAATATTTTTTTGTTTGTGTTTGTAGTTTTCAATAACTTTTACTTTTTTGGATAAAGATGATGATTAGTGGAAGTTGATAAAAAAAGTCTGGCCTTAAAGTTGTCAAGTGACTTTGAGACAATAATTGCAAAGCTTAAAGAATATAGACAAGGTATAATTATCTCTTGACAGGGCAGAAATGTTAGGAGATGCATGGAAAATTAAAATTTGTAAGGAAACAATAGATATACCAACAGTACTCATTGTGCTCTTGAAACGACTTTAAATGCAAGGAGCTTACAACTGGGAAGATTTTGCGTATTCTGAAACTACAATGTTCATATATGAGAAAAGTCAAAAACAAAACAAAAAATCACTGGAGCGCTTTTTAAATAAATCGCGGTCAAATTTCACATTTTTAGGTTTTGCTGTTCTTATTCTCTATAAGATTGACCTTAATGATATTTTTGTAGGTTTTACCATTTTTGAGATATAGAAGTTGAAATTGGGACAATAAACTGACTGTATCGTCTCCTTATAAAACAATGTCATGTACGGTGCGCCTTAACTAACTTAAAATAAAACCCGCTTGCAACTGGGAAGTGTTTGCGGATTCTAAAACTACAATGTTCATAGATGAACAAATCCTAAAACATGAAAAAATCGCTAGAGACATTTTTAAAGAAATCGCGGTCAAATTTCACATTTTTAGGTTTATTTTAGGTTTTCACGATTTGCTTGAAAACGGCAAGTCTTATCGAAATGGGGCTAGAGAAAATCTTATAGCTGTAAACATTTTCTACAAGACTGGCTTTTGTAATTTTTCCCTTGGTTGTACCATTTTTTATAAATAATTTTAAGTTGGGAAATTGTAGTCATGACATTGTTTTATAAGGAGACGATACAGTCAGTGAATTGTCTCAATTTGAACTTCTATATCTCAATAATGCCAAAACCTACGAAAATATTATAAAGGACAATCTTATAGAGAATTTTCACTGCTACAACACCTTCTTTAGTTCCATTTCGATAGTGCTTGCGGTTTTCCAGCAAAATCGTGAAAACATAAAAAACTCTAAAAATGTGAACTTTGTCCGCGATTTATTTAAAAACGCGCTAATTAATTCAAGAATTATATACACATTTTTAAATATTTTTTTAAATGTTTGTTTTTTCTAATCCATAATTTCCTTTTTTCTCTCTTCTCTTTTCAGGTATGTTGTTGTAGCAATTCGACAGGTATAATTAGATACGATATGAACGAATTTATTGGGTTTTAGTTACGACTGATGGACGCGAAAAGCCAACCTAACTCCAATATCAGTTAAATATTTTTGAAACCCACAAATAACAATTTTACCTACCTACTTGGTTAGCCCTCTACAGAGCATTAGACCTTTAACATCCACTTGTTGACTGCATCGAAGCATTGGGCATTCAATTCGTTGTGTTTTTATACGCCTTTTTAATGGACTCATTCATCATCGCTCATTCTTACGACATGACCTAGCCCACACAATTGTTGTATCTCGGTCGTTGTATAGCCGATACAGCTCGTGGTTCATACGACGTCGATATTCACCGTCAACGCCTATTAGCCTGTAAGTCTTTCGAGGAATTTTTCTCTCAAACACACTAAGCATTTCTCTATCTGCTTGCGCAAGTACACAGGCTTGGGAACCATAACACGGTGCGCCTTAACTAACTTTAAATGGAAAGTGCTAACACCTTGGAAGTTTTTACGGATTCTGAAAATACAATGTTAATAAAAGAGAAATATTAAAAATCAAAAAAATCGCGGGAAGGGTTTTGAAATAAATCGAAGAACAATGTTTGAGGTATCGACTGCTTATAAATACTATGTCATGACTAGCATTTTCTGGAAGCAGGTGATCAAGTCAGTGCAATGTCCCAATTTGAACTTCTATATAATAGTCAATCATGTAGAGAAATTTCGCAGCTATAGCATTTTCTTTAGTCCCATTTTTATAAGACAACCGTTTTCAATCAAAATCGTGAAAACCTAAAAGCCCCTTAAAAATGTGGCCAGAGCTCAAATATCAAAAATGATAAAACCTAGGAAAAAATCATAAAGGTGAAGATTTGTAGAGAATTTTTATATTTCCTAAAAACAAAACAAAAATTATAAACTTGTGACGTACCTCGATTAATTTTAAAATACCTCCGACCATTTGTTGTTTTTTTTTTTAATTATTTTACTAATCCTTCCATGATGTCAATATCGTCAGCATAAGCAATTAACATGTGGCTATTTGTTTATATTGTGTCAGTTCTTTTGACGTTTTCATCTCGTATAACCTTTTCCAGCAGGATGTTGAAGAGATCTCAGGAAAGGTTGTCTCCTTGTTTGAAACCTCTTTTAATACTGAAGACTAGTTCAAAATTGACAAAGGGTCGATCTGCATCTCCTGGGCCTTTTTTTCTTCTTTTACTGAGTAAGAGATTACCTTTCTTTTGTCTACAAAGATGTCAATCTCTTTGGTTGAATTTTTGACATCATTCTGGTTCATGTACATTTCGATTTTTTCACACTCCCGGCTTTCCATTTCCCTCTCTTTTTTTGTGTGGAAGAGAGGTTTCTCATTTCTCTCAACTGTATCTGCCGATTTCCGGTATTTTGAGAATTTTAGCAACAATTTTTGACCGAACCCTTTGTTATTTGACATTCCCAGAGGTCACAAAACTTCCCCACCAAAAATGTTCAATATAGGTCCTTGTTTTAGTTCAGTCCCCAGAGTTTCGGCATTTTGAGGATTTTAGCTACATTTTTGGCCGAAATATAGGGTGTTTTTTTAAGCTAGATAGAACTTTAAATTGTAAAAAGTAACACAAAAAATTAAATTTTGATGAAACTTTTTTTTTATTTGTTTCAGTATACTCTGACAAATCATCATGAATAGACTCACGCTTGAACAACGCTACGAAATTATCCAAATTTCCTTTGAAAATCAGTCGTTGATTCGCGCAACTTATAGACGACTTCGTCATTTTTGGCTTACGGTTTTGTTAATAAGCAAAATTGCCGCATATGGAGTGAGACCAATCCACAAGAGACCCTACAGACTCCATTACATCCAGAAAAATGCACCGTATGGTGCGGTTTTCCCGCTGATGGCATCATCGGACCTTATTTCTTCAAAAATGAGGCCGGAGCTCGCGTTACGGTCAATGGAGATCGTTACCGCACCATGATCAATGATTTTTTGTTTAAAAATATGGATGACATTGATCCGGAGGAGATGTGGTTTCAACAGGATGGCGCTACGTGCCATACGGCGAACGCAACCATCGACTTATTGAAATCAAAATTTGGCGATAAGTTGATTTCAAAAAATGGACCTGTCAATTGGCCTCCAAGGTCGTGCGATTTGACACCTCTCGATTATTTCCTGTGGGGCTACGTGAAGTCACTGGTTTATGCTGATAAACCAGCAGTGCTCGAAAAAGTGGCCAAAAATTGGACGTCCAGAATGCAAATCGTCAAGAACAGCCGCGGTGCCCATATGCCCGAAATCATTTTCAAATGTTAATGTCACGTATTGATCTTTGAATAAAAAAAAATTTTGATTACAATTTAATTTTTTGTGTTATATTTTCCAATTTCAAGTTCTATCGGGCTTAAAAAACACCCATTACTTGTCATTTGACATTTGAGGTTCCTAGCTGTCACAAAACTTCTCCATAAATTTTAAACAAATTTTAACCGTACTAAATGTAATATGACATTTGAGGTTCTCAATGATCACGAAATTTCTCCACCAAAAATCGTCAACATAGGTCCATGATTAGGTATAGCCCCTATATAATGGTACCTCCCGATTGTCTGTTTTTTTTTTGAGGATTTTAGCTACAATTTTTACCCAAACTAGCTGTAATTTAACATTTGGGGTTCTTAGCGGTCACAAAACTTCTACTCCAAAAATTGTCATCCTCAGTTCATGGTTTGCTGTAGACCCCATATAACGTTAAGTCCCGATTTTAAGTGTCTTCGGTCCAGCCACAACTTAACGATACTGGTTTACTCGTATTAAATGAAAAATTGTCAGATATTTAGGGCAGATTTTAGCATGATTTTAGGCTTACGTTTGTGAACGACATTCAGACCTTTACAAAAAAGGCCAGACAGTAATATCAGATCAGTCTATTATAGTAAAAACCATGTAAGAAAAGACAATTGTCGGACGGGGCCTATACGAGGGCAACTAGAAAAGTTTCTGGCCTAACAATGAAAACGCGAATATATTCACAATAAACTGTTTTATTGTTTCCTTATCTAGTCCCCATCAATTTTTATCTACTTTTACTTACATGCGCTCAACCCAATTATTGACGCTTTTTTCCACTCCGATTATGACACCTCCGAAACATGGTTTTTGATCGCTTTTACAGGATCTTCTGGCGAGAAAAATGCAATATAAAATGTTAGTTGGTAATTTAAATTCCCAATTATGTCTCTATCTCACGGTATAAAACGTGGCGATCTTTCATTATCCGTTCACGCACTGCTTAAGTATACCCTACACCACACTGTGGTAAGGGGTATTATGTCTTTGTGCATTTGTATGTAACATGCAAAAGGGAAACGAAATAGACCCATAGGAAACGAAATAGACCCTTTTGGGGATATACATATAATCAATCATCTTCTGAGTCGATTTATGCATGTCAGTCCGTCCGTCTGTCCATGTATTTTTGTTCACAACGTACAGGTCGTATTTTTTGTCCTATTCAGCTGAAAATTGGGGAATATAATTTTTCAGCAAAAGGAAGAACGCTATTGCTTTTGGTGAAAATCGATTCAGATTTGGATATAGCTCCCATATATATATTCGGCCGATTTGATGTATTTGCTGCACCAAACATGCTATATACGCCCGATTTTGATGAAATTTGGAATGTGTGACTGAATTCGGTCTAAAAACAAATTTGCCAAATTACATCGAAATCGGTTCAGATTTGGTTATAGCACCCATATATTTTTTTCGGAAAAGTGTGACTGAATTTGGTCTAGAAATAAGTGTGCCAAATTATATCGAAATCGGTTCAGATTTGGATATAGCTCCCATATATATTTTCGTCCGATCTGTCCAATTTTGATGAAATTTGGAATGTGTGGCGGAATTTGTGTAGTAATAAGTGTATCATTTTACATATTCACAGTGGTGTAGGGTATCATATAGTCGGCCCCGAATCGTCTTAGTGAAACAGGCCATAAATGTTTTATCGTTGATTGATCTCAGAAAAAAACAGATTCTTTTCCCACGTCCAAAAGAACGGGCCGAATCCAATTTGCACTAACTGATATTGGTCTTTCCTCTTATTGGCCCATACGTTTGGTCATTCAACATATTTAGTAATATTTTTTCAGTGGGAATATATAGTAAAAATATATGAGTTCAGAATGACCAAAACACAAAATATAATATTAAAAAATATTCGAATGACGGTATTTGTTGACCACGTCTATAATCATAATTAACTGTTTTCCTGCGTACGTTCCTGTGTTGTGTTAGAAATATAACCATTCACCACATTTTTGTGTGAGGGAGGTTACATGTAGCTTCTTTTTTAATTAATAATTAAATAAAGCATTACCATATTTTCAAAACGATGCAATTATTTTCTTCCTTGATTTTGCCCAACCTATCTCTAATATTCTCAATACCTGCCAATGACTATTAGCATCGCTTTTTGTTTTTTTTTTTTTTTTTCTTTATCATGTTTTTGTAATTTTCCCACTATTTCTCTAAGCCATGATTAAATTGAAAATTGAATTTAGAAAAAAAAAATAACAACACTAAACAAATTCTCTCACATTGCCCGAACATGGCTATAATTATTTTCTAATTAAGCCAATGAATAGAAAACCACAATCGTAGTCGCCACCCATAGCGAATGTAGCACAATTACGGTTAACTTTAATGTTTTAAAAACGGCAACTTATGGCAGAATCCATGTTCTGTTCAACGTGGAAATCAAAATCTATGCCTTACCGGCAATAGCATGCATATGTATGTGTCTGTATGCTATCTTCGTTTTGTTTTGTGCAGTATTCTCTCGAAACGGAAATTTAAAAAATGCAAATAATCCAAATAATTACAGGCTATGGCTTACACCAAACGGCAACCAAACCCAAATGAACAACAAATCTTAAGAAGCTAATAAAGTCAACTACAAGTGCCTAGCTCTAGCTGAGCTAACAAATGAATAAGCCAAGATATAATCATGGAAAAAAATTAATTAATATCTTATGAGTCGGCTGCGGAGAATCGAATATACCCTACATGATAAACGTCTCAAGGCCTTGACAAGCCCCTTGTTAATTTGTGGGATTTTTAAGCAGCTTAAACATTTGCAAAATTAAAGCAAAATCTGCTAAAGAAAGTGATTCTGAATAAGTTATACCAAAAGTTTGTCCGATACGGTCCTATTGGAGGCTTTCAATCTCAATATATCTTTACACCTACTCTTAGTTTTTCTTTGGTTACTAAGACTACAATAACGATCTATAATTATTTTTTTCACAACGTTTCAAATACAACGATCCACGTGGTATGTCCTCCATTCCATGATAAGTATAAGACTATAAAAACAAACAACCCCAAACCAACCCTTGTTTTCTAGAGGGCGTGCAACTCAAGATCATAAAAATTGCGATTTAACTATGACAGCAATTGTTGCCGTTTTGGCCCCGCAATGAACGCTAATTGCAAATTTATGTTAACAACTTTGCGCGATAGAAGAGGAAAAGGAGAAACAAACGAAAAATATACGCCACAGTAACCAACTGTGAGGGCGACACACACTCAGTCACCCATTTACCCATGGCACCACTTATTATTATATGGCCACTTGAGTCGCCTTGCCAGCCAGCCAACAAGCACTACAAAATTATTATCTTTCATCGCTTTGCAATCATAAATATGAAAATCGTATTGAAATCATGCCTAGCATTTAGCCAAAGCAAATGAAAAAAAAAACAACAAGTATATAAATCGGCAATAGCTAAAGCTTAAAGTTATAATTTTCCAATAAGTTTTACGTTATACTCCTTCCTGCGGTTCAACTTATAAGTCAGGCTGTAATACTGCAGAAAAAAGGGTGCTGCCGTTAGATGAAAGTGGGAGTGGCGGCGGTGTTGCTCTTTGCGATAACACTTCTTTTACGTATCAATTGTTCGTATTTCTACAGCTGTTTAAGTGCGTTTGGGCGGAGGGGGAGATTTGTGTTCCAACGGTCGCATTCAATTGATTGTTATTTACAAATATGATTTCACATTTGGGTTCAAACGTCAATGGCTAATATTTACAAATATTCATAACATACAAATGAATAGTAATTTTTGGCAAAACGAAACGTATTTTACAGAGAGGTGGAATGATAGTTGGAGACTAAAAGGTAAAACTATACCTCTTTTACATATCGCTTTGGGCATTTCAGGTGACGATATACAAGTCTTAAGAGAGTTGTTAGGAAATGATTCATGTGGATATCTTCTTTTTAAAGGACTTAATGTTAGGATACTATAAATAGTGGTAAATAATGGTACTACACATCATCATCGCTCCAGAGAAAATATGTTTTTCTTTATCCAGGGCAACAGCATCTTTCTTGTGTTTTCTTGAAACTGTCATCTCCGTAACCATAAAAACAGTTGATAACTTTTGCATAAGTCGTATATCCAACGAACATTGATGAACAAACATACGACCAATTAGCAAGGTTTTGCTGGTATATCTCAAAAGGCAACAGAGTAAATAAAAAACAGTTACACATTATACTGACCCAAGCAAAACATAAAGAAAATTAGAAAAAACAAGTAAGAACAGACTATAGTCGGACGGGGCCGACCATGTGATACCCTATACCACTATCCCTGTGCACTAGCTTTCCGGGCTAGCTTTTGATAAATGATAACTTTTATTTAAATGTATACATTTATTAAGTAATAAAGAAAACAATAACATGTTGAAATAATAATCTACATACATATATTTGTTCTAAAGCAATAAATGTAAAACAGTAACTAATGCAATACTATAAGTGCAAGAATTTTGTTCTCATGTGAAAATGTAACATTAAACTATGTTATAATCAATTTTATTAAGATAACATATGAAACATATTTGGGCGAAACGCGCCTTCTTGGGATAAAGTTATAAGATGTGCATTAGAAATTTTACCAATTTTCACACAAAAGTTTTGATCAATTTAACCCGCTAAATATTATCCGATCATACCGTTGACTTGCACGCTACTTCTTCATCTCAAACCAAAACTACGTTTAAAATTTCGCGCCGATCGGACTATTATTGCGACCTACAGAGCGGCTACAAAATCGAGCAAAAATTTTGTTTTTGGTCCATTTCATCCCTTTAACATTTCACGATCATCGCCAAAAACTAATCAGTTCTATTCTGGTCCAAACCCGACCTCCATACTAAATTTCGTGACAATCGGTCCATAATTGCGGCCTCTAGCTTGATTACAATTTTTAATGGACGGACAGACGGACGGACGGACGGACACACATCGCTAAATCGCTTTATCTCGTCGAGATATGAAGTTTGGTATACCACATGAGGGGTCTACGACGAATATTTCGCGGCGTTACATGAATTTTTGGGAAAACAAACTTATTATACCCTTTTCCACATTGTGGTATAGGGTATAAAAAGAAAAATACAGGTAAAATTAAACAATTAAAATCACATTAAAGTCATCATAACTATAAATATTATTGAGGTGATCATACCTATTTTTAAGAGGGGCAGTGGCATTATATTTGGGCTTTATATTGTCGAAGTGCCCAAAGAAGTGGTAACACACATAATATTGTCCACAATAACAAAAACTATTATTGTAGGAACAATATAACATCTCGAATCTGACACTAGCTTTACAATACACATTTGGCTCTCGAAATATTGTTGTATTAACCATATGGTTTTCTCTGGGTGCTGGTTCTTCGGGATGGTGTTCCTAAGACCTATTTTTAGGAGGGCATTATTTGTGTGCTTTGTGTTGTCGATATGATCATACATATTTTTGAAGGGGCCAATGACATAATTGGCCCAAAGAAGTGATGACACAAATTCCAGATTAGGATACATAATATTGTCCACAATGACAAAAATTATTGTTATAGGAACAATATATCTTCCCGAATCTGTCAATAGCTTTACAATACACATTTGGCTCTTGAAATATTGTTGTATGAAGCATATGTTTTTCTCTGGGTGACGATACTTCGGGATGGTGTTATTGAGACCTTGTGGAGATCTTTCATAATTACAAAACCAAAACCTTATAGATAGAAGAGCTGTGTTGACTCTCATAAAAAGAAGTTCAGTTGATAACATTCTATGCTTTGCATAATGACATAACCATTTGTTTCGCACCAGTTTTATCATCGTATCATTATATGTTATATATAATTTTATTTCATATATCATAAAAATTAAAAGTGGTTTGCGCGGGAACTATTTTAATATTTAAATATAAAAAGTTATTTTAATTACTAATAGGCAAAGGGTCATTCTTTCGTGCAAAGGAAAATAATTTTTTGAGAAAAAAAAATTTTCATTGCGGAACCTTTTTTAATAATAACAAGTAAGAAAAGCGTTAAGTTCGGCCGGGCCGAACTTTTTATACCCTCCACCACAAATTTCAGCCATTTCGGATCAATGTGACCACAACCTTCAAAAAACCGAAATTCGGAAGGTACCGTTCTATGGGGGCTATATGATGGCATGGACCTATACCTACAAATTTCTGGGGGAAGTTTTATAAGCCTAAAGAAGACTAAATTCCAAATTTCAGCCATCTCGGTGTGATAATGAGGCTAAAACCTTCAAAATATCGAAAATCGGGAGATATCGTATTATGGGGGATATATCAACACGTGGACCTATGTAAACATTTTATGGTAGAAATGTTTCTTAGCCTCTGGAAACATAAATACAAAGCTACAACCGATTCTTTGGTCAAATGGGTCTAATACGTTCAAAATATATTAAAATGACGCGTACTTTATAAGGGGTCTTATGTGTGGGCTATACCAAAACGTGGACCTATATAACCCAACTTTGGTAGGAATGTTTTCTGGCCTCTGAAGACACAAAGTACCAAATTACAATCAATTCCGTGGTCAAATGGGTCTAATACGTTCAAAATATATTAAAATGACGCGTACTTTATATGGTGCCTTATATGGGGCTATACCAAAATGTGGACCTATATAACCCAACTTTGGTAGGAATGTTTTTTGGCCTCTGGAGACACAAAATACCAAATTACAACCAATTCTCTGGTCAAATGGTCCTAATAAATTCAAAATATATTAAAATGACGCGTACTTTATATGGGGCCTTATATGGGGACTATACCAAAACGTGGACCTATATAACCCAACTTTGGTAGGAATGTGTTTTGGCCTCTGGAGACACAAAGTACCAAATTACAACCAATTCAGGGGTAAAATGGGACAAATATCTTAAAAATTCCTTAAAACGACGACGCGTCACGCGTCATTTTGTATGGGGGCTATACGAAAGCGTGGACCTACATAGCCCGCTTTCAATACCAAAAGTCCGACGTACATATAATATATTTTCCCAAAGTTTCATTAACCTACGTCAATCCGTTCGGACGCTAGAGTGATTTCCACAGACGGACAGACGGACGGACATGGCTATATCGATGTAGAATTGCACGCTGATCAAGAATATATATACTTTGTGGGGTCTACAATGATTATTTCGAGTAGTTACAAACGTAGTGACAAACTTAATATACCCCCATCCTATGGTGGAGGGTATAAAATGGAATGAATGTTATTTTAGTCATTAATAGGCAAAAGTTCATTCATTCATACTACATGAAACCATTTTTAAGAAAAAATTTCAATAAGTCATAACCCTAAGGTACACATAATAACGCTAGAAGTGTTTATTAGTATTATAATAATCCAATAATGTTCCACAACTTTATTCTATAGGAACAAAGGTGTAGTGTGGTGGAGGGGGCTTGAAAAATATAATCAGACTAAAATCGAAATAATAATTGCGCGCCACCGAGGTGCAAAGTTTGGCACCTACTACGAAGATTGTTCAATACTCCGGCGGTGGCTAACCTATAAGTATAATGTTGGCGTTTTTTTTTTTTTTTTTTTGAGTATATCGTCCATTGTCATGGAATGATTTCGTACTATGCTCAGAACTCCGTTTGATCCATGTCATTAAAATAAACAATAACTGCATTCTATGGTATGTCAAAAGTCTCCCGATGTCATTTCTGGGACTGTGACCTAGTTCGTAATTTTATGCGACTATTCATTGTGTTAAATTAACTTAATGTGAATCGGAATGCTCTTTAGTAAAGAATAATCACAAAAACCTTCTAATAGGTCACATAGGCTGCGGGTACATATCGCTCATTTCCTCAAAGAGTGGCATAACTCAAAACAGTGTTTTCTGAGCTAGCAATTTCAATTTTTTCTACGACTTCTACTTTATTTCGTGTCAAATTTTCATGCATATATCTCTAAAACTCAACGAGTTACTGCCCTTTTTTTATGAGACTGACATAATTCAACAAAAAAGATTTTTGAGATTTATGAGGCACTAAAATACTTCTAAACAAATGCTAAACTAAAATTTTACAAAACACAGATACTACCCCCAAGCAGATAAGGTGGTGCTTGGTGTTTGAGAGAAAGATTATTCAAAAGATCTACGGGACAATATGTTTTGACGGTGAATATCAACGTAATATGAACCACGAGCTGTATCTGTTATCCAACTTCATCAGTATATTTAAATGTATCAACCCAGCAAACCAAATGTCGGATGTCCGACACATCTGAACAATTTCGGAAGCAAAATCGTTCAGATTTCGTTCCGATTTCAGAGAGAATGTCGAAAGTAAATTTAAATTATTCCGAAATCGTTCAGAAATCTTTACGAAGATTCGGAAAGTACCTCCGATTTTCATACGACATTCCGAAGTCGTTCAGAAATCTGTTTGAAAATCGACTTCCGAATTTCCCACGGATTTTCACCGATTTCGTTCCGAATTCTGACCGAAATCGATCCGATTTCGCTCCGACATTTCGTTCCGAAATTATGTCAACCACTTCATACAACTTTCGTTAGGATATCGTTACGATTTCGGATCCGACATCGGACGTAGCGTCCGAATTTTATTCCGATTTCGTTACGATGTCGGTACGATTGGCTGTCATAAGAATGAGCGATGATGAACCCGCTTAAAAGTAAATAAGTTGAAGATGAGATGGAAAAGCCGGTATTCCGAATTGGAAAATGGAAATGCTGTCTTACTATGGCTTATAGGAGAACTGTTCAATAAGCGCCAACTTAGTAAGTAAGTGTTAGGTAATATCGTGTGCCCCTATACCTTGTTTTCAGTTAAATATCTGCTTACTGTGACTTCAAAAAATTGAAAATAAAAACTGTAAAGCTTTTTGTGTGGAAGCTTTTTTATCTAATCACATTATAAATAAGATTTTATGTAATCTTAGGTAAAAACTCATCGAAATATCATACAGGGAAATGAGGTTGTAAAAAAGTCATTACCCTAGTGTACCTATGCAAGTTTTCTTCATCGACTTATATGTACTATATGTTGGCGTTACTGGCCGTTCTAACAATAAAATCACAAATTTGTAACATTACAAATGTTCGTTGAAAAAAAGTATTCATATTTTTTGATGCCATGTGCAGATAAATATTTTGTTTCTACGACAACAATAGCAATATCAATATCAAAACGCAGAATTTGTTGTTGTTGTTTCTTGTGTTATATACCACACATACAGTAAACCGAAATTAGTGTTACCAGATGTGTTAACGTGTTTTACCATAGGCCCACAGAGATAGAGTTGTGCCAAATTAACTAAATGGAACTATCTAGTTCACCACGCAGTTCCAATGGCCCACATAATTTGTGTGAACAAACTGAGTATACGTAATGTCAGATGTTAGATTTTACGACGTTACTCATACGTTTTGGAACTAGTACAGTCAACTAGGAACTAGATTACCCAACTGTACACAGAGACCACAATTATCAATGACAATCTGGCTAGATCTGTAGTTCAAAACTTCAAAGACTGTAGCCGTATGAACGTGCATAATTTCCAAAGGAAGATTAGTCAATGCCTTTAGACTTGTGCTTTACAAGGGAAACAAGGGAAACTTCTTCCAAAAAGGGACAAGGGAAACTTATTTCAATAGCGATGATATTAGTACGAAGGAAATTGATGGAAGCATAGAGGAACTCTCAATTTTTTTCCGTGATGCCTCTGATATCTATGTCCTGTATATGTATTAATTTTAACAATCTGGCAACCCAAAATTACAAAACCACGCATGAAAAGCCAACAAGCATTCGGGTCGAATTGTTGGGTTGCTGAAGTTTACCAAAGGTGAACACATGCAACAAATTTAACAAATGGAAATGTTGCAGTCTTTTTTTCTTGTCAGCTGTTGTTGTTGTAGTAGAAAGAGTATTGGTGGTGGTATAACAAAAACAAATAACATTGTCGGAAATGAATTAATTTTTAGCAACAATTTGACACAATTATTATTATTATTTGAGTGTTTGTTTCAATGTTGTTTTTTGCGAACATTCAATTGTTGCAACATCGTTGTCGTTCGTCTGTCTAACGTTCCAAAATGTTTATTTGCCCCCAAAACTCTTATGCATGTGGCCCATGATTCTCTCTCGCGGTTTAGATGAATGGTTGGTTGGCTGGCTGGCTTGCCTATCTGCTCTTTGGCAACAAATTGCGTTTGCCTTTTGGAAACTTTAGACTTTTACGAAATCCAATACGTGGTTGACTGGCGGGCTGGCTGGCATATGCCATAACTAAATGACCTTTTGATTAATTATGTTGCAGAAAAGTGCTGCGAAGAAGCAAAAAAAAATCAAACGGAACATTGACACATACACAACCGACCATTGTAGATGCAGTTGCATTCGAAATTGTACCCCTTCAACTTCCTTGTTATGGCAAATCCGCACATACATATCTCATTGCTTTGTTGCCTGCCCCTCCCCAACTAGGCTCAGAAACGTTTGGTTTGTTTTATTTCTTTGGTTTTTGTTTCAACATTTTGCCTTAGGTTTCGGTGTGGCATTATTACTTTTGGCAGAATTTGTTAGACTTTTTGCACAATAAATTGTCAGAAAATATTTTTCAAATAATTAATTTATACCATTTTTGTGGGGATATAAAACTGTGTATATTGCTTTAATCTCTGATTAATCGATGTTTGGATTATTTATCACTTCGTATTTTTTAAGTTTTTTTTATTACCTGTTTTCGCAATTTGACACTTAGTGTTTTTCTCTGAATGCTAACAATTTATTGACGTTTTGACATAAATTACGGACAGTTATATGTCCACATTTGCTTGAATGATTTTTAAAAGATTTTAACGCAAGAACACGACCATTTTTTTTAAATTGACTTAATTGTAGGCGTGAAGTTCTATTATATTGTAATCTATAAAGACTGGATACTATGTCTGAGAGTCACCTAAATATTCTGACCATGAAATATTCTGAACTAATGTGGCATAATTAGTTTTATTTCTGTTACGAAAGTACCAATGCTCCCAATTTTAGGTGGAGACGTTTTTTTGACCACTGGGTACCCCAATTAATAATTTAATAAATCGCGATTCAAGTTGACATTATTAGAGGTTTTTTAGGATTTCACGATTTTGCTTGGAAACCGCAAGTTCTATCGAAATGGGACTAAAAAAATGTTTGTAGCTGTGAAAATTCTCTACAAGTTTAACCTTTACGATGTTTTCCTAAGTTTTACCATTTTTGAGATATAGAAGTTAAAATTGAGACAATGCACTGACTGTATCGCCTCCTTATAAAACAATGTCATGTACCCTGCAACTTAACCAACTTTAACTTAACTAACTTTACACCTGGGAAGTTATTGCGGATTCTGAAACAGCAATGTTCATAGATGAGAAATATTCAAATACAAGAAGAAAATCGTTAGAGACATTTTTAAATAAATCGCGGTCAAAGTTCGCATTTTTAGGTTTATTTTAGGTTTTCGCGATTTTGCTTGGAAACCGCAAGTCCTATCAAAATGAGGCTAAAAAAATGTTGTAGCTGAGAAAATTATCTAGAGGATTGACCGTTATGATTTGTTTCTAGGTTGTACCATTTCAGTTTTAGGGTTTTTATTAGGTTTTCACGATTTGTTTGAAAACGGTAAGTCTTATCGTAATGAGACTGGAGAAAATCTTATAGCTGTGAAAATTCTCTACAAGACTGGCCTTCGTAATATTTTCCTAGGTTGTACCATTTTTGAGATAGATAAGTTTAAGTGGGGAATTCCAGTCATGACATTGCTTTATAAGGAGACGAACGATACATTCAGTGAATTGACCCAATTTGAACGTTTGTATCTCAAGACTAGTAAAACCTACGAAAATATCGTAAAGGACAATCTTGTAGAGAATTTTGACTGCCACAAAATTTTCTTTAGTTCCGTATTGATAGGGCTCATAGGGCCCAGCAAAATCGTGAAAACCTAAAAACCACTAACAATGTGAACTTTGACCGTGACTTATTTAAAAAGCGTTCCGGCAATTTTCTGATTTTTCTCATCTATGAACATTGCAGTTTCAGAATTCGCAAAAATTTCCCAGGTGTAAGCACCTTAAATGGAAATTGGTTCAAGAGCACCTTGAGCATTGATTACAAAATCTTCCATAACGCAATCAAATTACTTGAAAAAATTTTTTTAAACCATCAAAGTGTTGGCAATCGACAATTCTCTCTCTAAACATCAACAAATATTTTTTCCAATAATTTTATCTCCACATTCTAAAACACTGCAATGTGATTTTTTATTTGTTCTCAAGCCGACAGCGGTATTTGATCTTTTGCAAAGAAACAACTTCTATCTATATACTCACCAATTTTATTCGCATACAATTAACAATAGTTTTTGTTGTTGTTGCTGCAGTTGCTTTTTTCTGTAATTTTCAATGTTATTTATGATAATTTATTTAACTTAAACAATATTTATTGTCGTGTTTTATAATTTTTATTTCCTTCAAACATTTGTAAATATGGATGGAGACTGTGTAAGTCAGTTGGCGGCACAGCAGTGGCTGGCTGAGAGTGGCCTGACTAACAAAAGAAATCCAAAACAACAGAAATCTCTAACAAAAAAAAAAAAAAACAAGATAACAAACAACCCCAACCCGAACAACCCACCGCTACACACACATCCATCGACAATAGTTATTAATGTTTGAATGTAGGAACGAATGGTTTACTGTTCGTTGGCAAATAAATTTACATTAAATTCTATTAACATGACAATTTTATTGGATTTTAATGTTTGAAGCATTTGCGCGATCATATATTAAAAATCAATACGAAAACAACAATCATTGAGCTGAGCTAGAGCTAGAGCTAAGTTGAGCTGTTAGGCAGCAAATAACAGTAACTGGCAATCAAACATTGCACGAACCAACAACCACGGCCTGGACGGACGAACATTTAGACGAAATGTTATTTTTGTAAGAAAATAAAATTGAACAATAAAGTAATTGAATGCGTGAATTGTTTTCCAAGGGAGTTAAGTGGGTAGGTAACCCAATAAACTTTTTTGGGAAAACAAAAATAAGATTATTTGAAATTTTAAAGTTTTGGTGCTGAAATTTCCTTCCATTGGGAACCAAATATTCTCTTTAAAGCTAATTCGGTTGGCTACAGGTACCGTTGTATGGAGACCATGCCAAAACATTAACCTATGGCAAAAATTTTTATAAGAATATTTGTGGTTCACAGAGAGCCCCCTCATATTTATGAATATCATGTTGCTATATTTGAACTCTCTAGACTTCAAATCCATTTAGTAATTACAAAAAAAATCGAAAGAAAGTTAAATAGAGGCCCATTTTATGTAAAACCCTCGGTCCAATGGGGGAAATATCACTGGATTACACCAAAGCACTCGTTGATTTAATGTTTGCAGGCTCCAAAAGAATGGCAAGAAGTTCAAAAGCCAAAATATGACTTTATTTTGTTAAACAAATAGAAAATTTCTTACATTTGGCAAAAGTGTAAACTTTATTTTGAAGCGTCATATTTTGGGTTATTTTGGTAATCTTCATTTATTCCGCATTGGAACTTTGTAAGGGCCTAGTATTTTCTAGATTTTTATTCACTACTAAATATTTAAAAAAGTTACAATCATATCCTATATGTGCATTATATTATCCCTATGTTGGTGAAAAAATGCAATTATAAAATTGTTGAGAGGTGTAAAGTTTACTTTGAGCTCACTGCATATTATTGATCAGCATAAAATTCTATGTCGATATAACCATGTCCGTCCGTCGGTCTGTCCTTCCGTCTATCTGTTGATATCAAGTTCAGCTCGCAATATTTATGATATAACTTTAAATTTGGTTCAGAGGTACATATTACTCCTAGGATGTCTGGTTTCGATGCAGCCCGCATAGAACGGTACCTCCACATTTTCGGTATTTAAAAGTTTTTGGCATTTAATCCCCGTTGGGGCGACAAAACATTTCCTCCGATATTAGTTGTTGCAGGTCAACGTTTTGATATAACCCCGTTTTTAGAAATTTTTAATTTGTTAGCCGTGTTATTGGGGGATGGAATATTTCAGTTTTGACGTAGACCCCATAGAACGGTACCGTCCCATTTTGGGATCTTTTATAGCCTTTTCAATATTGCCCAAACGAAATAGCTGAAATTTGGTGTTAGGTCTTCACTGGAGGATTCATTGAAGGATTAAAACATTCCCACAGAGTATGGTAGGTACTACAGGTCCATGTCCATAGAACGAATTCTCCCGATTTACGGTATTTTATAAGGTTTTAGTCACATTATTCAACCGAAGTGACTAAAACTTGGTATATAGTCTCCGTTGAAGCTACAAACTGTTAAGTCCACGTTTTGACGTAGACCCCATAGAACGATATCGTCACATTTTTGGATCTTTTAAAGCATTTTCCATATTGTCCAAACGAAGTAGCTGAAATTTGGTATTAGTTCTTCACTAGGGGATTCATTGAAGGATTAAAACATTCCCACAAAGAATGGTGGGTACCACTGGTCCATGTTTTAAAATACTCCCTATAGAACGATATCTCCCGATTATAGGTATAGGTAGATTGAAGGTTTTAGCCACATTATTCAACCGAAGAGGCTAAAATTTGGTATTCCGTTGAATCTATTAATTATATCTGCACAAAATTGTCGGTGTAGGTCAACGATAGGCAGCCCATGGAACGTTACCCGCCGATATTCGGTATTTTGAATGCTTTATTCAACCGAAGTGGCTGAAATTCTTTCTGCACAGAATTTTTGGCATAAGTCTACGTATTGATATAGCCCCTATAGGACGGTACCGCCCTGTTTTCGGTATTTCTCAAGTTACAGCCCCATTACCCAACCGGAATGGCTAAAATCTGGCTTCAATATATAATATTTATAATGGAGGATCAAGCTTTGATGAGATGAAAAATGTGCCTTATCGCAATAATGCTTTAGGCCGCCCTATATTGGGACGAAAACCCACTTCGTCCATCCGTCGATCTATCCCACTGTACAAAGTTTAGCAATCGTAGTGTTTATATCCTCAGCCTTTAGGCTAATGAGGGTATATACATCTTGATACGAAGAAAATGTGCATCATCGATATAATGGTTTTAGACCCCAAGTATGGTTGGACGACATCTGTTTCAGGCAACTTGGAGTTGATTTAGCCATGTCCGTTCATCTGTTTGGCTGGCTGGAGCGCACGATAACTCTCGAAGGGATGAACCGATTTGTTTATCGCAATATTTTCTCCAAACTAAGATCAAGTTCGAAGATGGGCCATCTTTGGGTATCTCCCCCACAAAAGTTCTAAATGTTTCGCTAAAATGGTGCACAAGATAACTCTCGGAGAGGAAACCTGACGTGGTCCAAATATTGCACATTTCTTCCCGACATAAATCAGTATCGGATATGGACACAATTTAAAAAAAAATTGGCACAAGTGCAATTGAGGATCATCATCAATAATTTTTCAAGCAGGTTGTGCTTGCGATCTTTTTCACCACGGTAAATTTTTTCGGAAATGCATAATGCCCAAAAAGCTTTAAATAACTATGCCGACACGAACTCAAATGGTTGAGGAACACGAAAACTTATGAATTGATTATCCCATTTGGCCGAAACTTTGCACATCGTAAAACTTCTTCCAAAATGTACATCAAGTTCAAAAAAGGTCTATATCGTACCCGTAGGTGGTACTTCCCTCACAATGGTTTACAATTTTGGCTTGTACTGTCAGAGATATATAGTGTTTAGATGGCAGGTCTATGTTTTCACCAAAACGGTCCAAAAGTTATAAGAGTCCAACGGTGGCCAACATAAACGGCTGGTGGTCCTGATTATCGAGATCAGTGACTGACATTGCTCCAACTTTTTACATCGTAATATTTCTCTCCGACGCACAGAGGGGAAATTTGTGTTAAAATATGATCAAAAGCCCTAGAAAGCTCATTTATAGTCGGATTGATATAAAATTTTGCACAAAGCATATCTTCTGTACAAGGATTAATCCTATAGAAAATAATGAAAATCGGTCCAGATTTGGATGCAGCTTCCATATATATTCCCATCTGATGTGAGATAAAAATGCACCAACATCACTGAAATTTGACACATGCAACCTGAACCAGCCTAAAAAACATTGAGCCAATTTTCAAACAAATCGGTACAGATGTATATATAGTCCAATATACATATATTTCATTCCAAATTTTATTTTTTGAAACTTGTCTAATTAAATTTTTCTCAATTTACATGAGAAAAGCCGTGAATATTTCTGAATAATGCAAACAATTTTGATAGGTGTTGGTTTAGTATGATAAATAAGAGTCCCGGTTATAAGGCGGAACAAAATTTAGTGTGAGTAAACCTTGCAATTCCATATAAAAATATTTCATATTTTAGTTGAGAAAAATTAGATTTTTTTCGGAATGGCGCAAATATGCGCAATTTTTTATGATTGAATCTGATATTTGAGACTCAAGCGCATAAAACATTAGAAGAAACTATGGTCGGGAAACGACGGGGAAATAGACTTTTTCACTATTGAAATTGTAGTAATCTTAAAAATTATCATAAAAAATTTTCATAAAGAGGATATGTATCACCAGTATTAAAGAGCGAAGATGTAAAATCAATCTAAAAATTTTAAATGCTAATCTTGTTCGGAGACTGTACAAAAACAATAAATTTTGAAAAATATAAATTTTCGCGAAAATAATGTTATTTTAATGTTCACCTAATTTCTTAGTTTTCGAAAATTTACTTTTTGTTTTCAGTATGGCTGTGTTCAATCGACTGCTGCATCGGATTGGTTAATCTTACAAAGTCGAGGATGTTTATATCATATGTCGAAAAGAGTCTGGTTGCCGTTTATCAACATTTTTTTCATAAAAAACGATTTTCATACTTTGAGTTTTGAGCAACTTTAGACCTATGTTTCCCCTCTGTGCGACGTACATCAAGCTCCAAGATGGTCTATATCGGAGAACACGACTCCCTCACAATAGGTCAAAACTTTGCTAAGAGCGGTTTAAAATTTGTTCTAGAATCATTTTCAAGGTTTTACCGAAGGTAGAAAAGTTCAAGACTTTGTTTAAATACAGTTTAACGGCTGTTTGAGGATCGTTTTGAAATGTTTACCAAAATACCCTTGTAGTCCTTTTTACAGAGATATAATATGTTTCGAGGTAAGTCAATGCTTTCCAACACAATGACCCAAAAGACACAACTTGTAGAGAAGTTGTACATGGCAGGAATGCTCAGTAAATGTCAGCAACTGTGGGTATTTTGTCACCGTTGAAAATTTGATGTTGCCTGGGAATGGAAACCGGGTGAACATACTATTGCACCACGGTGGCACCCAATTTTTTTAGTAGTCTTTGTTTTTTTAGTAGTCTTTTTTCTGTGTAAAATGTCTTAGCTAGTCTGTCAGTGTAATAATTATGACTAAAAATTTATACTCCATTTCCAAAACTTATTTTGTCACATACGAAGCTGCTATTTTTATACCCTCCACTATAATATGGAGGGTATAATTAAATTTTTCATTCCGTTTGTAACACATTGAAATATTCTTCGGAGATCCTTAGCTTCATTATCACACCGAAATGGTTAACGAAATCTTCGTTGGCGGTATAAAGCTTTTCCCCAGAATTTTGTCGGTATAGGCCCACGCCTTCATATGTATAGTCCCCATACAACGGTACCTCCCAATTTGCGATATTTTGAAGGTCGTGATCTTAATATTCCACCGAAATGGTTGATATTTGGTATTTAGTCTTCATTTGGAATATAAAACTTTCCATATGGAATTTGTCGGTATAGGTCCACGCCTTCATATAGCCCCCATAGAACGGTACCTGCCGATTTTCAGTAATTTGAAGGTTATGGCCGCAATAATCCATCGAAATGGCTGAAATTTGTTATTTAATATTCCACCGAAATAGCTGAAATTTGGTATTAAGTCTTCGTTGGTAGTGCAAAACTTTCCACCTGAAATTTGTGGGTATATTTCCACGCCTTCATATTGCCCCCATAGAACGATACCTCCCGATTTTCGGTATTTTTTTTGGTCTTCATTTGAGGAATTAAACGCTCCATATGAAATTTGTCAGTATGGGTTCACGCCTTTATATAGCCGCCATAAAACGGTATCACCAGATTTTCGGTATTTTGAAGGGTTTAGCCTCATTATCACACCGAAATGACTGAAATTAGGTACTTAGTCTTCGTTGGGGGTATACAACTTTCTCCCAGAAATTTGCATATATAGGTCAAAATTTGGTATTTAGTCTTTGTTGGTGGTGCAAAACTTTCCACCTGAAATTTGTGGGTATAGGTCCATGCCTTCATATAGCCCTCATAGAACGATACCTCCCGATTTTCGGTATTTTGAAGGTTGTGGCCACAGCAAACCCATCGAAATGGCTGAAATTTGGTCTTTAGTCTTTGTTGGAGGTAAAAGCTTTTCTTACTGAATTTCGTCGGTATAGGTCCACGTTTTGATATAGCCCCCCATAGAAGAGTAACCCCCGATTTTCGTAATTCTTAAGATTGTGACGTCAGTATCTCACCGAAAGGCTGAAATTTGTTATTTAGCCTTCCATGGGATTATAAAATATTTCAGAAGAGTGTTATCAGTATAGGTCGTCGGGGTCCTTTAACCCCCAAAGAATCTTAGCTTAATTTTCGGTATTTTGAAGGTTTTTCCGAAATATCGGAAATAGCCTCTTTGAGTCTGAAAACTTTCCGCCAGAATTTTGTAGGTATATATCGACGTTTTGGTATAGCTCCCGTGGAACGGTACCTCCAAAATTTAGGCATTTTATAGGTTAGCCACATTGACTTACCGAATTTGCTGAAATTTGGTATTTAGGATTCTTCATAAACTAAAGGAAACTAATTGTTCCATTTTACTTCAATGCAATTTGTGGTGGAGGGCCGAAATTAACACCGCTTTTACTTGTTACAATTAGGGATCTGTTCTTAGCAAAAAGCTTACTGATATATTTTTACTTGAACATATTGTCTGTTTTTTTTTTTATACATAAAATGTTTTCTAGCCTCTGGGGGAAATAATTTATTTATTGATTAGCCAACATTTATTCCCAAGAAAAAACAAGACACAATTTTTCTTACATGGACCACATCAATAAGTTTGTGGTATTGTATCCAATCTTTTAGCAATTCAAAACAAATAATATATTATTGAGTTAAGTTTACACTATAATCATTTTATTGGTTTGTTGAGTGGCTAAGAAAGCTTATGTGAAATAGCTGAGAACCAATTTAAGCGTTATTAGAGTACCCTAATACAATTGCAACCTGCTTTTTGCTTTCTGCTTTAACTGGAAATTGTTTTGAATGAAAAAAAAACTAAAATATTAAGAAACAGTTGTTTGAAATAGAAACAAAAATTGTTAAAATACTCTGTAGTGAAAAAAAACAGTTACTAGGACCGATTTCAACTGAACTACTACTGATGGACTGATGAACGAACAAATGTTCAACTATTATGTAGTTATTCTAAGTGTTCCCTGTTAGAGGTTGCAGGGAGAAGTGAGTGAGTCACAAGGTAAGCAGGCAAACATTTTAAAGGTTCGCAGCTGAGGTTTAGAGCGTGAAAACGTGACGATATATTTAACAGTTGTTGTTCACTGCCGCGAATGGGATACATGGTTAGTATGTAGTATGTTCATTCGGCGATCATAGAAGATTGAATAGTTTGTTTACAATTTTTCCTAGCTCTTTTTGCTTAACAAAATTTTTTTCCTCTGCTGTTTTTCATGTTTTCCTCCGTTAGCCTGTGCTGATATAAAACATTAACCAATGGTCCGAATGATTGTGCTTGTAGTTATTTGAAATACTTGGAGAGCTTTCTTGTTGTTGTTACTGTTGTTATGGGTACAGTTTTTCCGAATTGTTTTCTATAATTTTCAATTTAAATTAAATTTGGTGAGATTTTCCCAGGCATTAAAACGATTAGCTTACAAAATGACACACATAGCGTTTGCAGTTTTTTTTTTTTTTTTTTTTTTTTGCATTCACAGGCAATAGTAGCACATTTGGTGGATCCTCTCTCTATTGGCTATTATATGTCTTGCAACAATTATGGGATGTTCTTTCACCGAAGATAATATAATTGATGAAGTATTCAGCTGTTGCAGATGAAGACATTTCCTTAAAACCGAAAAGAGTAAAATATGGGAAGTAAAGATGATACAAAAATAGAAGATATTAGGAAATTGGATTTTTGTAACAACTTGTATTCGCTACCTTCATTACTGCCGTTCAAGTTTTTTCATGGGCAAGTCCATACTTCCTGTGAAAATGGCCCGAAAGCTGTAAAAACCCGCTAAGATACCATGTGTATTGGATGCAGAGCACGATAACTCTCCAACGGATAAACCAATTCGATCCAAAATTTGACAGTCGTAATTTTTTACTCAAACTTAAATCAAGTTCTAAGATAGGCCATATCGGCCCACTCTTTGAGTACCTCCGCCACAACAGTTTAAAACTTTTCGCTAAAATGTTGCACACGATAACTCTCGAAGGCAGTAACCGATTTGGTCCATACCTTGAACATATTTCTACGAGATACAGATCAGGTTATAGTATGGAGTTTATATGTCAACTCCTTCGGGTACCTCCCACACAAAATTTCGAAAAAGTGCAGTTTAGGACCTCCTCTCAAATCGTCTTTATTTTTCATGCAACAAGTTGCACTCAAGGCTCCTATTACGATTACGTTTTTTGAGTGGCAAGTGCATAGTTCTTGAGAAAATGACCCGAAAACCCCTACAGTCAATATATGTACCCAGCAAAATAAATTGGAAGTAGTGCAATGTAGACTAGTTCTTTCACGGCATGTTTTTATGCAGTTCAAACGGAGTCGTGAAAAAGGCACTCCATTCCTCACATTTTAACCGCATTTGGATGCAATCCAAAGAATCACATCCATTTGTCACATTTTAACAACATCCAAAGGCAGTTCAACGGAGTCGTGAAAAAGGCACTCCAATTCCTCACAATTTAACAGCATCCGGATGCAGTGCAAACGGAGTCGTGAAAAAGGCACTCCGTTCACTACATTTTATTAGCAGTTGTTAGAGATCCCTACATGTACATAAATCAGTTTGTACATCTCTACAGCAGCGGAATACATTTGTTAATACAAACTAAATAATATTTAATTTGTGAACATTTTTCCGGTAACTCACGAGAAGAAAATTTCCCAATGGAGTGTTGTTGGAGTACATGTCGAAATCTTAACTGGTGATGGGAAGACAATATCAAACCCATTTAGCGGATGAAACAAAAGCACTTAAGTTAGGATTAAATGAAAAGCGGGTGAAACACACATGTTTGCGATTAAATTCAATAGAGAATTTTCATAATTTTTGTTAATTTAATAAAGTTATTAATATTTTTGTTTTACACAAATAATAAATGCATTTTATTTTGTTATTCAAAACACGTGCTCCGGACTGCCTCCTATTCTACTCCAAAGGGTCAGTTAAAATGCAATGCCAAAGGGTCAGTTAAAATGCAGTGCCAAAGGTTCAGTTAAAATGCAATGCCAAAGGGTCAGTTAAAATGCGATGCAATGGAGTGCCTCTTTCCGGGGTCACTCCCTTGTAAAAACCATGAGTGAAAATGCATAATTTGATGCACTTCCAAATCACTTGTACATATCATTTAACTGCCTCTTTGGAGGCAAACTTTTCGCTGGGTAGTGATTGGAGCGTACGACAACTCTCGAACCGAATTCTGCGTTAGTTCACACTTTCATAATATCATAATATTTCTTCGAATATTAAATAAAATTCGAAGGTGGTGCTTCGGTACCTCCCCCACAACAGTTCGAATATATTCGCTAAAATGGTACGTGCGATATCTCATAAACGGAGCAGCCAACAAATTTGGTCCAAACTTTGGATCTCGAAATATTTTGTCCAAGCCTAGTTTATGTTCAAAAGTGGGTCCTATAGGTCCACTGCGTGGGATACCACCCACATAAATATCCAAAGTTTTTGTTTAGGTGCGGTTAAGTTTCTGTTCGAGGATCCTTTGGAAAATTTTACAGAAGATACTCCTCCAAGTGTTCATGTTTACACCGATAATATGTTTTTCGTGGACAAGTTCTTTCTTTAGGTACCTCCGCAGCAAAACTTTTGATATTTTAATCAAATCCATATTTTGTCGGCAAGTTCATACGCCCAACATTCTGAAACCCCCTAAATGCGTAAGATTTTTGGGAAAGAAGTGTTTCAATTCACACAGGCTGGGGTTATATCTTTGTCGGCAAAGCTGACTGATACTTTCTTACTTGTTTTACATATTTTAAATATAGCCCATCTTCGAACTTGGAGAACGGTGGAGAGTATTAAAATTAATCATTGTCAAAAAGCAATTTTTCAAAAATTAGCTTATTTCAATCTCCAATTGTTGGTGTTTCCAAGAATTTCCTTAAACAATGTAAATTAATAATGCCACCCAATTAGAATTCTCCCACCATTTTTTCGTAAACATTTGTATTTCTTTTTTCTTAAGTAATTTGTATTTGATTAATTTGATTAGTCATTTAAATTGTCATTCGGTTTAGATTTTCATTCCGGTTAAAGTATACCAACGACAACAACAACAACAGTTTGTGTTGTTAACAAATTATCCACGTTGTGTGAATTAAAAAATGATTTCTTGACATTTTGTTTGTCGTTTGGCGTCTACAGAAAACTTTGAATTCTTAAATTACTTTAGGGGCTAAACAACCGCTGAAACCAAATTACGTACATTTTTGAAATGTGCAACAAATTGTTTTCTTGATTATAGTATTGAATTCAAAAAAAGTTATTTTGTTTCTTGTTTTTGGCACTTTATTAACATGAAATAGTTGTTTGTTGATACGAGGAATATAAAGTAGTCCGAACAACAGGCATTGGGGGTTTTATTTCGTTGTTTTCGTTGTGAATTTAAGAGCCAATATGTCTGATAATTTGATAGAGACCATATATGTACAAACTTCAAAAGTGTCATGCGACAATAAATTATTTTGGCCACTTTAAAATAATTTGATTTTTTTTTTTAATTTTTGAGTTTTGCATAAAAATATTTCATTGTTATTTTTTAATAAGATTGGTATAATTATAAACTTACTGGGATAGGTCTATAGATATTTTAATTAAAATGATTCATACAATTACACAGATTTGATATTGCAACTAATTTCGACTTCAATCGATTTTCAATATAAAAAAAATAATTGCTTCTCAAGAAAACAAGCCCTTTACAATTACCGGTTATATGTTTTTTTTCTAATCTCAAGTTTTTTTACCATTTAATTGAGGCAATTTTACATAAATTATTTTATCGCAGAATTTACCTTGTTTCGAACGCTACCTACCCTACCGCCCCTCCCCCCGCAAGTAATAACTCAGCATTTGTGCCTATATATTTGCAATGATTACGAATTGTTTTGTATTTAATTAAAATACTTTAAATATTACATACATATGTACATACATAAGTCAATACAAACACTTATGACTGTAACAATATTTCATGCCTCAACACCATAACTAAACCGTCAAATGGCCAACAGTCAACTAAGTAACCTGGCTTGGCTAATAACTATGCTTAGGTGATTTGTATCTTACACACATAGAGAGATATAAACATTACGCCAGGTTGCGTTGTATTGTTTTCCGATTTGTGGTGGTTTTTTGTTTTTATTCACCTCCCACCTCTTTCCCTGTCCATTTTTATTTCCGAACCATGATCTTTCATTCTATAGATTTGTAAGTCATTCGGTTGAACGTCAATCGACGTGAACAAAATGAGCGAAAAAAATACAAAACACGACACACTGACAATCTCGCAGTCAGTTAATAGATTGTTGTTGGTGTACTGTAGTTTGCCAGGGTGAAAATTCTATGGACAGAAAGGTATATGAAGGTTTTCTGTCGAAAGAAGATCTACTTGAAGACTTCTATTAAAATATAGATTTTATCGTCTTTTGTGGAAAGGTCTTTTATGGCCATTTCAAAGATTTTCTATAGTTCTAACTTTTTAAAATATGTTATATAGACAGAAGACCTTTTAAAAGGCGTACACAGACCGAAGACAATATAAAGGTCTTCTATAAATATTCGCCCTGTTAAAGAATACCGCAGAACTCTTTATATATGTACATTAGGGTTATGACTTTTTTACAACCTCATATCCCTGTATCATAGCGTGATGAGTTTTGCCATAAGATTACAAAAAAATCATAATTATAAGGTGATTCGGTGAAAAAACCTCACGCACAAAATGATTTTAAAATTTGAATTTATCAAAATTATGGACAATTTTTTGAAGTCACTGTAAGCAGATATACAATTGAAAATAAACTTTAGAGTCACATGAGATAATTAAACTGACATAACATTTATTTGTCACTAATTTTCTTCAATTCTGAGAATCGTAAAAATGTCGTAATCGCTATTATTTAAAGATATAATTTTTTAACAAAAAACAAAAAATTTAAAATTTTTTCAAAGTGGTTTGTGCATGACCTTTTTCAATATTTGAATGAAATAAACATTATTATAGTCATTAGTAGGCTTATATTTATTCATTAGTGCAACAAAAAATAATTTTTGAAAAAATTTTTTTTTCCTTTTCATACATTTTTTCAAAAAATTATATTTTTAAATTCGATTTGTGCGTGAACTTTTTTTATATTTCAATGGAATAAACGATAGCGTAGTGATTATTAGGCAAAAGTTCATTCATCCCTGCTACAGGAAATCATTTTTGAGAAAAAATGTCAAAAAGTCATAACCCTAATGTACATATATAGACACTAGAACATTTAAAGGTCTTCTTTATAAAGAGTCCGTATAAAGCAGAGCTGCAAAATGCGAGTAGAGAGTGAAAATCGTTCGAAACTCTCACTTTTATTTGTCAATAGGGAGTACCACATAAAACAAAAAAGTGGAGAGTAAACTTCTTTAAAACTCTAGACTGGTACTCGCGAGACCAAAAAATCGACCAAATCGAAGCTCTATTGTTAGAGTTTGTAAGCAGAAAATAATGTTGAAAGTTTTTATAGGTAGATGTTCGTGTCAGTTTCTTATAAGAGGCTTTAATTGGCTGATGACCATTAGCATGTCTTCTACTGCCAGAAAATCATATAAAGGTCTCATACATGCAGAAGACCTTCTTCTATAGTAAGAATTCCATTTACAGGTTTTCTACAGACAGAAGGTAATTTTAGGAGAAGACACTCAATTAGCTAAAATACCAAGGGTATTCTATACTGAAGACCATTTACAGATTTTTTTACGGCTAGAAGACCATTTGTAGGTCTTCTACAGCCAGGAAACCATTTATAGGTCATCAATAGGCAAACGCCATTACCATTTAAGACCATTTACAGGTCTTCAACAGTCAGAAGACTATTTACATATTTTTCTTGTAAGACATTTACATAGGAAAAATACCCTTCAAGGGTCTTCTATATGCAGATCATCTATAGCCAGTAGACCATTTAAATGTATTTTATAGGAGGAAGGGTCTTCTACAGACAGAAGACCATTCAACCGTCTTCTATAGGCAGATCTTCTAGAGATTTAGGACCATTTAATGGCTTTATATAGGTATAAACATTTTCAAGGGTATAGACTGAACTTTTTTGTAAGGGCTGTACATAGGAAGAAGACCATTTGAGGGTCTTCCATTGGCAGATCTTCTTTGCATATCGTTGCAGGTCTTCTACAGCCAGGAAACCATTTACATATAATTTGTAGTCAGAATACCACTCCACGTTCCTCTACGCATAAGACCATGTAAAGATCTACTACAGCCAGAAGGCCATTTAAAGGTTTTCTTTAGGCAGAACACCATTCACAAGTCCTCTATAGACAGAAGGCCATTTACAGTTCTTCTACAGACTTCCTTAGATAGAATACCATTTACTGGTCTTCTACAGGCAGAACATATTTTTCTTGTAAGACCTTTACATAGTAAGGAGACCATTTAAGGGTCTTCTACAGGCAGACCTTTTATAGCCAGAAGACAATTAAAAGTATTCTACAGACAGAAAACCATTCAAGCATTTTCTATAGACAGATCGTCTACAGCTTTATGACCATTTAATGGTTTTATATGGGCAGAACAGCTTAAGGCTAATAGTGTAGGACACCGTTGGTCCATTGTGTTCACCCTGAATAAGTTTGAAGATGATGATCATGAGAGAGTTTTTATGGTTATTACTTATTGGATTGAACATGGAGAAGGAGTTTCCAGAGCTTTGTCGCGTTGTTCGTCGATGGTTTGAGCTGAAAATAGTTAACTTCTTTCTACAGTAAATTTAGTTGTTATGCATGTTTGCTAAGCCATAATAGGTGCGCTAGGTACTTGGAAAATTAACAAATAAGAACAGTGTTAATATCAGTTGGGCCTCACTTTTTGTACCCTCCACTACGAAATATATTGAAATAAAATGGAAAAAAATAGTTTTCTATCATTTATGAAAGTACTAAGCTTTTCCGCCTTTCAATCTTAGAATTTTCCGTACCAAAATGTATCGCTATAATTATTGTGCATAACCATAATCATAAATAAATGGCAAATTAGAGCTATTTTGGTCGAAAAAATTTAGCTAAAATCCTCAATGTCTGAACTCTTGGCTTTTTTTGTATGAAAAATAAGCTAGAATCGTCAAAATAGCAAAACTCGGAATGTACAGTTATGTGGAGGCCAAACCAAAATTTTGACCTATGTCAACAATTTTTCTTGGAGTTGTCTGACCTCTGAGAACCATAAATGTGAAATTATTGCTAATTTAGTTTGAAAAATTTGGATAAAACCTTACAACTACCGAAAATCGGGCGGAAGGCCTAGGACCAGTACTGACACATTTGTGGGGATAAGATTTGTAGCTCCAAAGAAGACTAGATACCAACTTTCAGCCATTTCGGTGTGATAATGAGGCTAAAACCTTGAAATTCCAAAAATTGGGAGGTACCGTTCAATGGGGGACCAAATTAAAGTTATTTCAGTGTGACAATAAGGCTAAAACCGTCACAATACTGAAAATCGGAGGGTACCGTTCTATGAGGGCCTATACTGATAAATTTTGAGGAGAACGTTTTCTAACACCGAAGTAGCCTAACCAGTAAATTTGAGGTATTTCGAAAAGATTATGTCGCTAAAACCATCAAAATACCGAAAATCGGGAGGTTTCGTTCTCTGGGGGATATATAATATAGCCTAAAATAAGACTAAGTACCAAATTTCGGCGATTTCGATGTGGTAATGAGGCTAAAACCGGTTAAATACCGAAAATCGGAGGGTACCGTTATATGAGGGCTCTATCAAAACGTGGACCTATATCGACACAAATACTGCAGAAAATTTTTTTTAGCCGAAAACAATACTAAGTACCAAATTTCAGCGATTTCGTTGTGATAATGAGGCTAAAACCATTAATATACTGAAAATCGGGAGGTTTTATGAGGGCTATATCAAAACGTAGACCGATATAGCCCATTTTCTATACCAAATATCTAGGTTCCACGAACCATCTGCGATGTGCTTTCTCGAGGTAGATCTCAGGAAATTTGTCGATGTAGTAGCACACTGGTGAGGAGTCAAACGAACCCTCCCCCATGTTTTGGGTACCTACTTTGTGTCTTATGGCTTCTTCTCAGCCTTTTTCATGACTTAGCCGCCTAAGGTTAGGATGTATCCTTATTTGAACACGAGGTCCCCTCAGTCGTCACTTCGATAAGAGTTCCTCCTGTTCCCTCTTAGTTGCGTGAGGATAGTGCCTTCGTCATAGCCAAGATGTTAGATACTATCACCTGAAATTCCCTTACGCCGATTGTGTTCGGTTCTTTATATTCTAAACAGAATATGGCTTATGAGCGTTTTATTGATGAATGTTTCCACCTTACCATTTTTCTTCTCCACTTTTTTTTGCCTGAGAAGTAAGGGGTTTGACTGATTTTTCCGACGCTAAAACGTCCGGTCATGTGGGATAGGTATGTTCAACAACTTTTCTAATTAATTGGGCTACAGTATCATGACTGGAGTTAGAGTCATGTCCATGGCTGCATACTCTTCCTGTCGTGATAAATAATCCCAAATGTCGTCAGTGATGTTCTCTTCCCTGAGAGTTAAGGGAGCGTTTTCCTCAATGAGATTGAGGAGTACCCGTTCTGGGATGTCGTACCCACCCTTAGGTACAGGCCGTTTCTTTGTCTTACCCGAACTTGAGCTGCTAGCGACAGCAGTGAGGGGTTTGCAATAATCAGGGATAGTGAAGTTGATTCATATGTAGAAGCGAAGACTGAGGGTATCAAGGCTGTTTACATCAGTCGAATATTTGTGTTATTGGTATTTGGTTGCATTTTAGCAAAATTTCGTATATTCATGAGATATTGGTTAGCGGATGTATTGAGGTTGAAAGCGGCATAGCCTCCTGACATGACAACTTGTTTAGTAGAGGCAACCATGTATCTACTAGGATCCGTTCAAAATACATTTAGTTCCTTACTGCAAACCTGGATATAGTACACATGTAGAAGCGAAGAATGAAGGTGTCAAGGCACCCACATCAGTCGAAGATTTATGTTCGGTGCATTTGAGTTTATTTTAGTAAGAGCTCGTGAGATATTGATTAATGGAGGGATTGACCTCGGCATAGCCTCCTTACAATGGAAATGACTTGACAATTAAGCCTACTACTCGCTGAGACGCCCAGATACCAACGAAGCTTTGTTCAAATACAGTTGAAAAACAACAACAACTTGGTTGCTTAACACCCGAAGTAAGGGGATCCGTTTTAAGGTTTGAGATCACTACTTGATATATCACGAATATTGTCAATTACTTCATATTCCATTTCAGAAAAAAGGGATAATTTTTTTCGCGCTACATTAACGATTTTTGATATGTAGGTTAAGAAAAATCTGGTCGCCAGCCAATTTTTGGTTGTTGCGGACAAAAGTTATGGCGCTTTTATTTCGCTTTTTAAAAAAGAAAATATTATAAAAACGCTAATTATTTTAATGAGCACAATTGTTACAAAAAAGTTCTTTAGAAGTGAGTTCAGCGAGTAGATTGCATAATACCTGCAAAATGTTACACAGAATTCGCGGAATGTACATAAAATTGATAAATTATTGAATATAAGTCAACTTTCTTCAAAATTAAGGCCCATTTAGTGGTCATAAAATTACATAAAAATTGTTCGTTGATCAAAACTTCACGGCGAATCAAATGAGACTACAATCATACAGATTGGTGTTATAGTTTCGATGTTACAGCCAAAATAAGCACATATGTATTTTGGTCAGAAAAATAATTTTTTGTTTGAATAAATATTTTTTCATATGCATTATGTAGTAGAAAATATTGTAAAAACCTATAGGAATACTTCCTCCATTTTGCTTAAATCTCTCCCAATAAAATAGACGCATTTTGCTTTATTGACATTCATATTAAAGCTTTCCAATTAGGGAAGGTAATTGGGTTTATGAGGATATATCTCAAAGCTTCTGAAATGGAAATAGAGGTCAAATAACCCATTTTAATTTATATGCATTTTAAAATACGTGTAAATCGCGTAATTATCAAAATCATTTTGTCCGCATGTGATTTTCATGTACACCAAGACCATATCTTTTAATTTGTATATATTTTTCGAAATTTAATTTAGAGGCTAAGATGTAGCATCGGCTGCATCTTAGGACTAAAATACCTATAAAATATCGCTAATTTACGCAAAGTGAATACAATTTTTGTCCGCATCCGATTTCAGTGTCCACCATGAAAATCTTCACCGATATATATCTATTTAAAGGCGATCAATCAAGAACCGTGGATGTAGCATCACACACTATTTTCCTTCCTTATCAGTGAAGTTTTCAAATCTATGTTTCCGCTAAAACGAAGATGCTGCACTAGTTTTTTTATTGCAGTGGAAACGATCCGCAGAAAACGCGATAAAATACGCGATATTTTCAAAAACAATTTTAGGTGATTTTTCTATTTTGGAATTTCTCGTAGATGGATTTTCATGAGGAATGATTTATTGGATCCGGAACGTAAAAAACTAAAATGTGCAATGGAGTACGAAGTATTCTAGAGACAATTACAAATATTAGACCCGAAAAATATGATTTTTAGAAAAATGTTCGCACAAAATTTCCTCATTTGGATGTAGATTTCTATGAAGCTGTGTAGACTACATTCACAATATACGTATCAAATAACTCAAAATCGCAAGTATTACAATCCTATATATTTTTTGAAAAACCTGTATGCGGAATAAAATTAGAATACAATTTCAAAAAACACTATAAATTTGGCTTCAAAATGTCAGCATCATTTAATGGTAGAAGCAGTTCAAATTTTGAAAAGTAATACATTAGTAAGATGATCCTTATTTAGTTTGCTTCTACTTTTACTTTGGCAGGAAAATCGAGAGAAGTGTGGTTTACTCACAAATCGAGAGGAAACAAAAAAAGACATGGTGGCTTCAACACATTTTTACCCATTTTTTAACATAAATATAGACACAGCTTCCACGCAAATTATCTTTTAAGGCCAATATTTTTTGCCACGTCCAAAAACATTTCATTTTATCCAAAAATATTTAATTTGTATAATATACAATCACAAGTCGCGTGTTCTAAAAGGGTAAACCTTGGCTTCAGCTATGTTAAATTTTCAAAAATATTGGTGATATACATATCGCTCATTTACTCAAAGAGTGGCATAACTCAAATAATGGGTTTTTGGGGTTAGCAATTTCTAGTTTTTTACGACTTCTACTTTATCTTGTGACTAACGTCTTAAGACAAGTAAGGCTTTTAAAGGTCTCCCCCTTTTCAAACGACATCTACATAAAGGTATTCCAACGACAAAAGACCGTTGTCAAGCTAAACTATATGTTGGGGATAGTTTAAAGGTCTTCTTCTATGGATAGGCCCGTCATGGATAGAAGTGCTTTTATAGGTCCTCCCTAGATCTTTTAAAGGTCAACTATTTTAATCTTTTTACTTTGGCCATCAACATGGGGTTCATGGTTGAATATGATTAACCTTAGAGTAGTTCTTCTCTAGACTCCAAATAAACCCCTGTGCTTCCTTCAAAAAACACAACAACAATCTGCCAGCTGTATACAAAAGACAAAATTGTATAGATAGACAATCTTATTAACATTATTAACTCTATGTTTTTGTTGTTGCTATTATGGTTGTTGTTGCTTATATAATTTTGTGTAATTGTTGCACAAGTGGCGGCGGTCTTGCTTATTTGTTATTTATATCCCTGTTTGTTTCTTCTATGGCTAACAGCTTCTCTCATTGTTCTAGTCTGGCTTAATGATGTTGTGATGGTAGTGGTGCGGTACTGGCGGTTTAGAGTTCTGAATTCTGATAGTCGTTTGACGTTTGTATTTTTTATTATTTTGGAACGCAACTTATGCACAAGTTTGCGCTTAGAACTATTCACCAACAACAG
Organism: Musca autumnalis; assembly: GCF_047663935.1. NCBI lineage: Eukaryota > Metazoa > Arthropoda > Insecta > Diptera > Muscidae > Musca > Musca autumnalis. The sequence goes on along the minus strand of NW_027411866.1, from coordinate 124,176,825 downwards.
CGGAATAAAATATATAATGTTGTTGTTGCTGTTTTTGTTTTGTTTTATTATGCATTCTAGAGAAACGTAAGAGAGAAGAAAAAAATGTAGGAACAAATTATAAAAATAACAAATTAGAAAAAAAATAACACAACAGCAACCAACAAATGCCGCATAGAAGTTTTTTCCTGTGTTCAAGGTCATGTTTGACACGACTTTTGCTTCAATCTCGAACTCACTTGAATCTTTCTCTGTAAAAAAATCCAATCTAAGCTGTTGTTGTTTTTTTTATGTATGTGAATACCTACATTGTGAGGCTTAGTGAATAAAAAAGGGGTTTCAGAGATGCCAGCGGGGTGTTTTCACTTATCAAGATTTGTTGTTGCCTGCTAACGGCTGACGTTGCCATTTTTTGCCATGGATATTATTCAAGAAAATGTTTGCTAGTAACGATCGCTATTAGAATCCAAAATGCGTTCTTTTAAGGTCGGAGCGAACTAGAATCCCAAATAAAATTTCAAATTTCTTCGTTGTTCGAAACATCGGTATTGTGGAGTAGAAGTTTGTAAGTTAGACCACGTTTTGAGGGATAAGGGTCTTCAGAGAAATGTCTTTAAAAAATCCACGTTTTGTGGTATAATGGTCTTAAGAGAAATGTCTTTAAAAAATCCACGTTTTGCGGTATAATGGTCGTCAGAGAAATGTCTTAAAAAAAATCCACGTTTTGTGGTATAATGGTCGTCAGAGAAATGTCTTGAAAAAAATCCACGTTTTGTGGTCCCAGCAAAATTTGAAGGAAGGGGTTCCATGAGATGACGTGATTTCATGGCATCTTTTGCATTGGTTCAAACGAAGTCGTGAAAGATCCGATATTTTCATTAGCATTTGGACCAATGCAAACAAAGTCGTGAAAGACCGGATCTTTTCATCAGCGTTTGAACCCATGCAAAGGAAGTCGTGAAAGATCCGATCTTTTCATCAGCATTTGAACCCATTCCAATAGAAACGAATTTTGTGTTTTTATTTATACACATTTTTCTAAATACATACGATTAATTACTTACACTTCGGAGACTCGAAAGCACAAGCAACGTTGTTAAAACTCTCGTCGTAATGATAATGTCATTGCAAAGGGTTGGTGAAAATGACATGCCAAAGCATTGGTGAAAATGACATGTCAAAGCATTGGTGTAAATGACATGCTTTGAATCCAAAAATGAATAGCATCTTTTGGGGTCCACGTTCATATAAAATTCATCGATGAAGATGCTAAAAAGATGGCATGCCAGGTCACTTGCACCCATGATTGCTGGGGTATAATGGTCTTTAGAGAAATTTCTTTAAAAAAATCCACGTTTTGTGTTGTGGTGGTCTTCAGATAAATTTCTATAAAAAATCCACTTTTTGTGTTGTGGTGGTCTTCAGAGATATTTCCTTAAAAATTCAAGTTTTGTATTCTGTTGGTCTTCAACGTTTTTTGTTGTGGTGGTCTTTAGAGAAATTTCTTTAAAAAATCCACGTTTTGTGTTCTGTTGGTCTTCAGGTAAATTTCTTTAAAAAATCCACGTTTTGTGTTGTGGTGATCTTCAGAGAAATTTCTTTAAAAAATCAACGTTTTGTGTTCTGTTGGTCTTCAGGTAAATTTCTTTAAATAATCCACGATTTGTGCTCTGTTGGTATTCAGGTAAATTTCTTTAAAAAATTACGTTTTATGTTCTGTTGGTTTACAGGTAAATTTCTTTAAAAAATCCAAGTTTTGTGTTCTGTTGGTCTTCGTAAATTTCTTTAAAAAATCCACGTTTTGTGTTTTGTTGGTTTTGAGGTAAAATTTATTTAAAAATCGAAGTTTTGTGTTCTGTTGGTCTTCAGAGAATTTTCTTTAAAAAATTCATGTTTTTTGTTGTGGTGGTCTTGAGAGAAATTTCTTTAAACAATTCATGTTTTTTGTTGTGGTGGTCTTCAGATAAATTTTTTTAAAAAATCTAAGTTTTGTGTTGTGGTGATCTTCACAGAAATTTCTTTAAAAAATTCACGTTTTGTGTTCTGTTGGTCTTCAGGTAAATTTCTTTAAAAATCCACCTTTTGTGTTCTGTTGGTTTGAAATTTCTTTAAAAAAAATCCCCATTTTGTGTTGCTGTGGTCTTCAGAGACATTTCTTTAAAAAATCCACGTTTTGTGTTCAGAGAAATTTCTTTAAAAATCCACGTTTTGTGTCGAGGTGGTCTTCAGAGAAATTTCTTTCTTTTTTATTTCAATTTTCCTTCATTCAAGTTCAGAGGTCTATGTGGTCTTTTTCGAACTATTGTTTGCCTTATATAATAACCATTTTTTTCTCTCGATTCCAGCCATGCTTTTTTTCAATTCAATTCAATTTGTATGCCTCCTCAACTGGAACAATAAGGAATTTACAAATGCCCCCAAAACAACGAACAAAAAACCCCAACTTAAATATCCCAAATATACAAAGTCGTTATACAAATTCCACAAATTTTAGACAATAACTGACATATGAAGCGATAATTTTCGAAATGTACAAATTCCAAACATGCAGCGATAAAAACAATTTCATTTATGTGAACAGCAAAGTGTTTACAATTCATATTTTTATGGTCTCGCCAACCTGGATCGGACAACTGCTGGCCACAAATGTGTTGTGGTGAAAATACATACAAGCAAACGGAACACCACCCGACTAAAATAAGCCGATATTAAGGCAAAAAAGCAAAGAAAACTAAAACAATTTCAAGCTATAGCTGCTTCACGAAGTGGCCAATAGCACCACCACCTTTTGTCCAGCTAAATGAATGAATTTGCAGTACCTGAAACACTAATAACCGCAGTTGCATGTGGCAAAATTTTGAGATACGTTGCAGTTGATAGTAAGTAGTTGGTTGTGCTTTCCTAATATTCGTGCAGCTTGGCGCGTGAATTTATCCGTTTTAGATTTTTCTCAATGGCATTTTGTTGCAAAGAAACACAACAAAAGAAAAACCAAATGAACGGTCATAATAAAATAACAACAAATATAATATGAACAAATTCGGGCTTTGCTCATTCATAGTCAGTTGATTTTTTAATAGTATTTTTTAATTTTGTTTTTTTTTTTCTTCAAGAGAATTAGCAAACTGCTGGTCAATTGGTTGGCATTTCTTACAGCAGTTCCACCGCGGCAGCAGTAACCGTGTGGCATCTGAGATAAATTTACATGAATCGCTTTATCATATGCAACTTGGCCAGTCAGTTACTTAGCCAGCAAACAAGCAACATGGCAATCACACACAAGGCGTGTTTACACAGCCCACCACTAACCAATGGCTTAGAAGAAATCGTTGAAAATTATGTGCACCACTTGGTTATTTTTGCAAAATTCCTCAAGCTTCGCGTTTACATAGAAGTCCTTTTTTCTACTTTTGTTGGGGTTTTCTATTAAAAATATCATGTTTGATTACTTGTTAAGATAATATGAATGGAGCAAACTATGGTTGTTCTTGTTGCTGTTGTCCATTCATATTTTAACGCAGTGGCATTTACACAAATACTTTAATAATGTCGAACATTTGCTATGATCCAAAAAACGCACAGATGCATGCATTCGCATACAAATCAACACCCAGAGGTATTGGGTGGAAAATCAAAAGACATTTCCTTTTGCATACACCGTAAGGAAATTTTCAATCATAACTGCGAGATCCAAAGAGGAACGTATTTTACTCGATTTCAAGGGTATATAGACGCAACCTTTCTTACAAAAGGGGCTATAGAAGCAATTTTTCTTGCGGAAAGGGTCTTAAGAAGCAACCTTTCTTGCAGAAAGGACCTATAGAAGCAGCCTATCGTGCATAAAGGGTATATAGAAGCCAACTTTCTTACAGAAAGTGCCTATAGGAACACCCTTTCTTTGAGAGGCACCCTTTCTTTCAGAAAGGGTTTTAGAAGCACCCTTTCTTTAAGAAGGGTCTTTAGAAGCACCCCTTCATTCAGAATGGGTCTATAGAAGGGACCATTAGAAGCACACTTTCTTTAAAAAAGGGTATTTAAAAGAACCCTTTCCTTCATATAGAATCACCCTTTCTTTCAAAAAGGGACTATAGAATAACCCTTTCTTTCAGAAAATGTCTTAAGAAGCACCTTTCTTTCAGAAAGGGTCCATAGAGGTAGCCTTTAGAAACACCGTTTTTTCAGAAAGGATCTTTATAAGCACCCTTTCTTTCAGAAATGATCTTTATAAGCACCCTTTCTTTCAGAAATGATCTTTATAAGCACCCTTTCTTTCAGAAATGATCTTTATAAGCACCCTTTCTTTCAGAAATGATCTTTATAAGTACACTTTCTTTCAGAAAAGATCTTTATAAGCACCTTTTCTTTCAGAAAGGATCTTTATAAGCACCCTTTGTTTCAGAAAGGATCTTTATAAGCACCCTTTCTTTCAGAAAGAATCTTTATAAGCACCCTTTCTTTCAGAAAGGATCTTTATAAGCATTCTTTCTTTCAGAAAGGATCTTTATAAGCACCCTTTCTTTCAGAAAGGATCTTTATAAACACCCTTTCTTTCAGAAAGGATCTTTATAAGCACCCTTTCTTTCAGAAAGGATCTTTATAAGCACCCTTTCTTTCAGAAAGGGTCTATAGGGGCAGCTTTAGAAACACCGTTTTTTCAGAAAAGATCTTTAGAAGCACCCTTTCATTCAAAAAGAGTTTTTAGAATCACCCTTTCTTCCAGAAAGCGTTTTAAATGCACCCTTTCCTTCCGGAAGGGACTATAGAATCACAATTTCTTTCAGAAAGGGACTATAGAATCACCCTTTCTTGCAGAAGGGGTCTATTAAAGCACCCGTTTCTTTCAGAAGGGATCTATAGAATCACTCATTTTGCAGAAAGGATCTACAGAAAGGGTCTATGGAAGCAACCTTTCTTTCAGAAAGGGTCTTTAGATGCACCCTTTCTCATAAAGGATCTATAGAAGCATCCTTTTTCAGAAAAGATCTATGGAAGCACCCTTTTTCATAAAGGATCTATAGAAGCACCCTTTTTTTAGAAAGTTTCCTTCTGACAGAAAGGGTATATAGAGTCAGCCTTTAGAAACACGCTTTCATTCAGAAAGGGTATAAAGACGCAGCCTTTAGAAGCCGCATTTATTCATAAAGAGTATATAGAGGCAGCCTTTAGAAGCACACTTTCATTCAGAAAGGGTATATAGAGTCAGCCTTTCAGAAAGTTTCTTCAGAATCACTCTTTCTTTCAGAAAGGGTCTTCGTAAGCAACCTTTCTTTCAAAAAGGGTCTTTAGATGCACCCTTTTTTCAGAAAGGGTTTTTAGATGCACCATTTTTTCAGAAAGGATCTATAGAAGCACCCTTTTCAGAAAGTATATATAGAAGCACCCTTTTTCAGAAAGGATCTATAGAAGTACCCTTTCTTTCAGATGGGGACTATAGGAGCATAATTTTTTCAACTAGGACCTGTAGAAGTACCCTTTCTTTCAGATGGGATCTATAGAAGCACCCTTCCTTTCACAAATTGTCTATAGAAGCACACTTTCATTGAGAAGGGGTCTATAGATTCACCCCTTTTTCAGAAAGAATATATCTTTCCTTTCTTCTAGAAACGATCTTTAGAAGCAACCTTTCTTGTAGAAATCATCTCTAGAAGCAGCCTTTCTTTTAGAAAGAGTCTCTAAGAGCAACCCTTCTTTCAGAAAAGGTCTTTAGAAGCACCCTTTCTATCAGCAAGGGTCTATAGAAACACATTTTATCAGAAAGAGTCTATAGAAGCATCCTTTCTTTCAGAAGGGGTCTATTAAAGCACCCGTTTCTTTCAGAAATGATCTATAGAAGCACTCTTTTTTGCAGAAAGAATCTACTGAAGCACTGTTTCTTTCAGAAAGGGTTTATGGAAGTAGACGTTCTTTCAGAAAGGGTCTCTCAGAAAGGAGCTAAAGAAGCACCATATAGAAGAACCCATGCTTTCACAAAAGGTGTACAGAAGCACCCTTTAAGTCATAAATTTAAAACATACCCATTATTTTACTTTCTCAGTGTAAGCTCATCACTAACCTCACAATCTATGGCTACAAATCAAACCACAGCTCATTTATTTTCTGTTACGCTTTCTTCTTTGTTTTGTTTTCTTTGTGTTGCTTGCCTATAACAAATTTATCAATTTGTGTATCTTTTTGTGTAAATATCTTTACACTTACAGCATGTCAATTAAATAATTCATAAATTTTTTTGTTGTTTGCACCACCTTTCGCACAAGCGTATTTGGTGCGTTTCTCACTACTGGACATGTGCGAGCTTTTGAAGAAAAATTTTTCATTTCATATCTATGATCCGCAAAAAACGCAACAACAAGTAAGCAAACATGTGTATCATTCGAAGTTGGTTTTAGATCTTCACAATACTGTGTAGCCGCAAACTAACTCTCTAACCACAAATATTATTTCCTAGCTTAGTTTTCTCGTTTGATTAACAACAACAACAAAAGACTGGAAAAGAAAAGCCGTGAACACAAAATGTGGTGGTCATCAATGATATCAACACGTGCCTTATTGATATCGTTTTATGGTCAACTCGTTTGTTGGTGACAAATAGAAAACGAAAAAAAAATAGTATGAAAAACTACGGCATAAAAGCAATCCTGTTTTGATTTGTCAATTGTTAATAGGAGATCCAAGAGAGAAACAGGGAGATCTCGTAAAATGGGATTTCTGGGTTTTCATTCAGAAATACAATTGAGGGCTTGTGAAAATATATAGTTTAGAGCACTATTCAAAGCTTAAATCCCTAAGAAGCAAAACATTAAACTTGTCGCATATATCTGATCAACCAATTTCTGCAAGAGTACAAACGGTGCAGAAAAAACTTAACCTTGGCTCATTGAAGGAACCGCTTGACAACACCAAGGTAAAAGGCGAATGAATGTGCAATGAGGTAAAAAACCTCTATAAACTGTAAACAGAAATCAAAGGCCGTATTGGTTACTACAGGGGCAATCCTACTTGTGTCATCCAAGCGAAGAAAAGATATGGAAAAGACTACGTCCATATTTACCAGCTCAGGAGATTCCGGATTGTTCCGAAAGTAGAACGGACTCATCCGATAGCAGTACATATAGTCCTTGAGAGGATAGCAATGGATCACAAACGAATAAAAGGATGCATAACCCAAGGGGCATTGCAGTACGCTTTACTATAAGCTCAAAGCTGTCGTCCCACTTTTTCCTTCTTCTTTTAAAGGGGTGAATTATATCTTTCGAACAAGCTATTATTTTTTTAAATCGGTTAACAAATGGCTAAGTTATAGTGGTTTAAGTCTGAAAACCACACAAAAAACTATAACTGAATTTCTCACAAATTTCAAAATAAGTATTGAACAAAACAAAAAAACATTATATTTTTGAAATTTATGAGAAAATCAGTTATAGTTTTTGTGGGGTTTTTCAGACTTAAACCACCATAACATAGCCATTTATTAACCGATTTAAAAATATAATAACTTGTTCGAAAGATATTATTCTCCCCTTTAAAAGAAAGAAGGATCAATAGAAATACGTTGTGAAAAAATAAGATATATCCGTTTAAATTTGAAAATGTAAGAAACCCAGATTTTCACTACTTTTACCGTTATAAAAAAAATAAAACGAAGTGACACAAACGAACTAAAGGCATTGTCGCTGTCCATGGATCCCAATACGATATAATTTTGCATCAGAACGTTTGAATATTTTTCTGGTCAACTTTTGTAGCACTGTGCCATTTATCGAAATTTTTCGAAAAGTTTTCACCTTCTCAAGGCCAAAACTGCCTGAAGGAGCGTTCCAATGCCTTTGCGATGTATTAAAGAGTTAATTATTACTGTCTTGGTTCCAGTTTTTGACCTTGTGTTCGATCGAAAATCTCAATGGTTTGGCTGTTATATGCCAAAATGTCTACAAAACGTGGATAAAAAACTTAAAGTCAAAATCGGGAGGCTCGATTTTCACCGTAGACCTATGCTGTACTGGACTATTTTGCTCAGTTCAATCCCAGGAATCAGAAACGCGAAGGGCCCATTAAGGTTTTCAAATTGCCCCGGCCTAACCACCAGCTTTCGGCTGAAAGAATTGAAATCCCAACCCAATGTCAGTCAAAAATCCATATAGTTATCGACAAAGAAACAGCTCGGACTGAGAAGTGGATCATGCACTTTGAGGGCAAACTCCCTAAAAGCTTTGAATATCAGACCGTGGTCTCAAAGAATGAATCTAAAAAAAATTATGACTAGATAAGATGGGAATGCTGAAACAATCGCAGAAGGTCTCCATAATGTGTTTGATGAGTACTACCCAGCAAAAAATCCGTCGCACTGAATTAATAGTTATTCTATGACCACTATAATAACTAGTTATTCTGTGGCCACTATAAGTTGAAAAATAAGCTAAAAAATACTATTTTTAGAACAGTTTAGGTGGAATTTGTTTTCAATTTCAACACACTTCATATTTTTATTTTATTTTATTTCATTCTCTGCTGGATTTGACCATGCGATTTGTAGCCGAACGCACTACACAGCAGGTCACGCGTACAAATATTAAGGGTTGTTTAAACGCTTACATGTGCACCACTTTCTCTTTTGTTAATCCTAGGATTTGTGCCACCGTACTCACAACTTAGTAAGGAGTAATATAAGTAGTTATCTTTGATTACATTACTTTGTAATGGGTTGCATAACGACTAAGGGATCCGAATTATTGCTGGATACCCCTGGCGATCAATTGCAATGATTGATTCCGATATAACATGCTTGAATACCGGCAAAATGACACGTGTTGTAGTTCGTCTTCTTGGGCGACGAGCTCGATCGACTAAATCCAACCAAACATCGAGCACTTCTTTCCGCAGAAGTTGATGGGCAATTATGCTCAATAGAAAGCAGCCGTGTTTAATGCTAAAACTGAGATAAAGGAAACAGGCGGCTGGAGAGACGACATGAAGTCTCTCTTCCTCCTTACTCGCGTCTTCCGACACTTTATTGAAAGAAGTGAGTTTCCTTATATACTATTTAAGAAGATCCCAAATATCTGCAATGCACACAGGAATTCTCGTGCCATTCTAACTATTCTTGCATTTATTCTGCTGCCTGCACCGTGGAACAGGTGGTGTAAAATCTGTTCATTAATTTCTTACTCATGGCCATGGTCATTTGGTCAGTAGTCAATTGTTCCGTGTTATCAGTTTCTCTTAATGCTCTCAAATTCTTGAATACATTGCCCGAGGCAACCTGTGCTGTGAGCGTGCGTTCAAAGTTATGCAAGACTTATACAACATCTGTCGTAACATGGACAACCTCCCACTGAATTTCATATCATCCAATGAACCCCTTATATGTTCGGACAAAATCCGTTTCACACAATTTAGAGTCGATTTAGACACTTCCGGTCATCTAGCTGGGGCGATTTGATCATTGCAATGATTTGTCCAAACGTAGATCAAGTTCGAATTTGGACTCCATCGGTCTACTCCTTTGGGTATCTCCCACACGATCGTTCTAAATTTGTTCGGAATAATTTTTCTTCGTGGTCAACTCCATACTTCTTGAGATAATGGCCAAAAAAGTCTATAAACCCCTACATAGCACTAACTAAAATGACTGATGAGTACGAGTGCTTACGAATTGAGTATCCGATTTGGCCGAAACTTTTCGGATCGTAACATTTCTTTCAATCCTATATCACGTTCCACCTTCGGTTACTTCCCTCACAAATGTTTAACATTATCGCTTAATTGCTGTTTAAGGGCTGTTGGAGAAATGATTGGTGGTCACAATAATCGATAGGAATGACTGACATTGGTCCAAACTTTGCCATTTTTCTTAAACGTACATCAAGTTCCAAGAAGGTCTATATCGGACAACACTTTTGGCTACATCCCGCACAAAAGTTCAACATTTTCGCTTAAGTGCAGATTGAGGACGTTTTGATCGTTGTGAAAATTTTACCGGAAGTACTTCTTGTGGTCCTGTTAACAGCGATATAAAGTATTTCGTGGGCAAGTCCATGCGTGCAGACATAGTGGTCAAATAGCTCTAAAAATCCTACGGTAACCGGCTTTAATGGTGGTCACCAGAATCGAAATTGGTCCAACCTTTACACATCTTAATATTATATTCAAGAGTGCCATCGTGGTGTGGTGGTATGCACACCCGCCTTGCACACAGATTCGATTCAATTTTCAACGGTGGCAAAATACAACTCAGTCTAATGTTGGCGACATTTCTGACTAATTTAGACGTGTAAAACTTCTCTACAAGAGGTGTCGTAAGACACACCGTTCAGATTCGACGATAAACGGTAGGTCCCATGCCATTGAACTAATATGGATGAATTAAATATGAATTTTATACTGAAACACCTGTTGTTTGACATTCGAGATTCCCAGTGGTCCCAAAACTTTTCTGTACCTCGATTTTCGGTACAAATCTTATCCACCGAAAATTTTCAACACAGGTCAATATTTTGGTATATCCCCCCATATAACAGTACCACCCGATTTTCGATATTTTAGGTTTTCTAGAGGCCAAAAACTTTTATATTAAAAATTATGAACATAGCCACATTTTTAGACCAAATTGCCCGATTTGATGTATTTTTATGGTTTTAGATACATTTTTGGACCGAACTACCTGTTTTTGACATTTAAGGCTCCCTGCAATTCTTCTTACCAAAAATTGTCAACATAGGTTCATGTTTTGGTATAGTCCCATATAACGGTACCTCCCGATTTGAACGATTTTTTACTTGTTAAATATTACCAATTTCTGCCCGTTGCATTCTCACAGTTCCATCTGTAAAGTACACGCACATATGACACTTAGCTATGATATCGCAAACATTTCTTTACACTCACTCCCAGCTGATGGTCAGATGATCATTTTCCACAAACGACCACGTATCCCGAACAACTCACATTGGTTTCTTAGTATTCATTTCAGGCATACATGTTTTGGCTACAAATTTTCCAGCTCCACCATATGTAGCACCCATTATATTGGGTGTTGCGTACGAACTCTCTGTCCAAGAAGATTGGTTGGTTGGATGGTCGTTGTATCTGTTGGCGATTGTAAAAGTGCGGCAACTTGGATCGAGTGGCACATATTGAGTGTTTATGAATTGTTATTGCCTCAATGTTGTCATCGTTTTTGTGATTTGTTATAATTGCTTTTACATGATAGTGAAATGATCTTTTGTGTGTCCAAAGTGGGTTTGTTTGTTTTTTTTTTCACATTTTATTTTATGATAATTTTCATTTGATGCTATTTCAGATAATTATGATGTTGATGATGATGGTGATAATATGTGTGGGTCATAGGGGTTTATTCAAATTACCTTGTTAGGTTTATTAGGGAAAAAATTATGATCGGACATAAAAGGAGATGGGGAGATACTTTAAATGACCACAACAATGTATTGCAATGGGAATTTGGTTCTGGAGGAAAAGGTGACAAACAATTAAGGGCGCGTTTTAAGACTACATGTTAAGAACTGTTTGCTTTATTTAATAATATTTATATTTTTTATTGTAAGCTCCATTGTCATGACCCTGAATAATTTTTTTCTCTCTTCTTTGTTTCGTTGCAGGTAAACATTTTTCAATTCACAATCATCTAATGCGTAAGTTTTCTTTTCCAAATGCGTGGGATAATTTCTGTCTTAGACATTGTCCAGCATTTTAGAACAAAGACTTATATCCTGTTGCCCAGGTAACCAAAAGGATACTCGATTTATTGTGCGTAGCATAATCCTTTGTCTGATGTGAAGAATTTTCTAAACTGACCACTGTCCATTGTTTAGAAATAATATGCCAGACATGCAGGACAAAACATTGTCCGGTAGCTGAGCAAAATTTAAGTTTCGCACAAAAGGTCAAGTGTGCGTCTGCTTCCGTTAAAAACAACAAAAGACAAAAAAACATATGGACAATCACCAATAAAAGGACATTTATAAAAAGGAATATGCATATGCAAGGAGACAAAACAAGTGCTTGTCTGTCAGGTTTTTTGTGGTTTTGTCAATGTCCAAAAAACAATTCTTTATTAAATCCAAATTTTGTGTTGACCTTGAACCGCAATGATTATCCCACACTTAGTTTTGAGAAGAATAACAAAAAAATGAAAACCAGTCTTCTTATATTGAAAAAAGGAAGCAAGAAATAAATATTTTGGTGCTGAGTTTTATGGCGACTGGCCTAGAGGATATTCAAATGTCGGTAATGTCAAAATGTAATAATAATAATTGTTCCACAAAGATCCCATGCGGGACTCTTCTTTAAACTTATACAAGAAAATACCTATAACTAAAATTAAAAATAATAATCTCGTATCTATGGTCTCACATTTGACCATTAGTTTTCCAATTTTGTCATAATTCTATCAATAAAACAAAAGTTCAATATAACCACTTTTGCAGGTTATCCTGCTTTATAATCCTTCACTGTTTACCCAAAGCCTGCATAAACACTTCCAATGGACAAAAAAACTACAAATATACCCCAAGACGTCAAAGTGACACCAGACAGGATAAAACAAAAAACAAACAAGAACAAAATCAATAGTACATATTTAGCAAATAATAAAAATATAAAGGACACCCTAACAAAGACAAACAAAAAAACACACACACAGGACAATAGACCAACATCAAATTGAATACAAAGCAAATTAATATTTTTTGGAATCCATTGCGTGTTAGGGCATCCTAAAGGAATGAAGCACACAAAAAGACATTTATACTATTTAAAGGAGTGAAATTTAAATTGTTTTCTACAAAGTTTTTGTGAACACAAAAGACAGAGAAGATCCTTAAAAAAAGGCAGACAATTGATATATTGTTAAGAATATGCGTGTTTGTGGTCATTGGTCATCATATCGTGCGTGTTTATGTGGTGGTCACATTAAACATATTTCAAAGAGCATTTGGTTTTTTTTTCCTTAAAGTTCTCTTTTTATGGCAACGAACAGTTGTTAAGCAACAAAAAACCTAATAAGGATAACAAAATTGTTCTGCAGCATAAAAAGAACCAAGTAATTTGTTATAATTATGGTCCTTTTGACAATAATTGATGTGATGGGTTATTGAGACAGGTTATTTTTTCAATATAATCTTTTTTATATATTGAATAAAAAGTGATATTGGTATTCAATTGTGGGACAATTACACTGTTACACTAAATTTTGGTTTCTTGGGTTTGTTTATCCGCTTGTAACGCATTGAAATAATCATTTTCGAGTTTATAAAGTTAATATATTCTTGATCAGAATAAAATTTGGAGTCGATCTAGCCATTTCCGTCTGTTGTAATCACCCTAGCGTCCGCAATAAATGAGATATAGCGCTATAGTTTTGAACCCGAATGTCTTCTTCCCATAGGTTGTTCAAGGTCGAAGGTGAGCTATATCGGTCTAGTTTTTGGTATATGCCCCATATAAATGTACATGTTTCGAGAATTTTAACTTTTGAGACTTTTAGTATTTTGTGACTTTTTTAACGAACTAACTGACATTTGGCATTTGAGGTTCCCAGTGGTCACAAAACTTGTCCTCCAAAAATTTTCAACATAGGTCCATGTTTTGGTATAGCCCCTATATAACGGTACCTCCCGATTTGCGGTATTTTGAGTGTTTCTGCAAAGTTTTTTTTTTTAACTTAACTACCCGTAAATTGGCACGTAAGTTGACATTTGAGGTTGTCAGTGGTCACAACACTTCTCTACCAAAAATCGTCAATATGTTTCCATGTTTTGGTATAGTCCCCATATAACGGTTTTGAAAATTATAGCTACATTTTTTGAACAAACCAGTTTTTATTTGACATTTGAGGTTCTTAGTAATCACAAAACTTCTCCATAAAAAATTGTCAACATGTTCTGGTATAGGCCTCATATAACAGTACCTCCTGATTTCCGGTATTTTGAGGATTTTCGGTATATTTTTAATCGAATTTGACATTTGAGGTTCCTAGTGGTTTCAAAACTTTTATACCAAAAAATTTCAACATATGTCCATGTTTTGCTGTAGGCCCCATATAACGGTAGTTCCCGATTTCCGATAGTTTGAGGCTTTCAGCTACATTTTTTACTGAATTACCCGTAATTTGACATTGGAGGTTTCCGGCAGTCACGAAACTGCTCCACCAACATTTTTATACCCTACACCACACTGTGGTAAGGGGTATTATGTCTTTGTGCATTTGTATGTAACATACAAAAGGAAACGAAATAGACCCCTAGTTCCTTTTGGGGATATACATATAATCACTTTCTGAGTCGATTTATGCATGTGCGTCTGTCCGTCTAACCGTCGGTCCATGTATTTTTGTTCGCATTTTTTATCCGATATTGGATATAGCTCCCATATATATTTTCGCCAGATTTCACGAACTTGCTGCACCAAACACGCTATATACGTCCGATTTTAATGAAATTTTGAATGTGTGACTGAATTCGTGTGACTGACTTCGGTCTGGAAATAAATGTGCCAAATTATATCAAAATCGGTTAAGATCTGGATATACATACCTCCGATTTATATTTTACTTTTTTAACCTTACTGGTTAAAAATAGGTCCATGTTTTGGTATGGGCCCCATATAACGTTATCGTTTAGGATTTGAGGTAATTTTTTTACCAATCTACCTGTTATTTGACATTTGAGGTTCCTAGTGGTCACAACATTTTTTTCCATCAAAAATTGTCAACATAGGTCCATGTTTTGGTATAGCCCCGATATAAACTTACTTCCCGATTATTGATATTTTGAGGATTTCAGCTACATTTTTCGATCGAACTACCCGGGATTTGATATTTGAGATTCCCAGTGGTCACAAAACTTCTACACCCAACATTGTCAACATACATAGGTCCACACTTCGATGCAGCCCCTATATGAAGGTGCCGCCCGATTGAAATCATTTTTAGATATATTATCAGACCTAATTTATGCATGGGTCATGAAATATCTCCACCCAAAATTATCATACCATTTTAGGTCCGAATATTTTAGGGTATAAAGGGTATAAAATGTTCGGCCCTGAACTAACCTTTTTTCTTACTTGTTTACATTTATCTCAGAAACTAAGTTACAGCTCTCAAACAGTAGAACTTAAGTGTTAAACAGACCAACTAGGAAATATGTATCTAGCGCATCAAAATCGATAAAAAAAAATCGAAAAATTTACATAATTTCTTGGTGACTTCGTTTCATCGGATTATCAACCCTTAATCAACGTCGATGTATTAAACGGGGGTGACCTAAAAGCCAAACACCCATCTTGCGGTGCTTTAGAAACAAATAGTGGGCTCTATGTTCGGCAGATTGCCCTGATTTCCAAATCTTGACTTCAGCTCGTCCCTTGAGACCCAATGACTCAGTTGGTTCTTTTATTGATGTTTTTCTACGTACCCCAGGCATACCACTAATGGAACAGCAAATTATTTCGATTTCGAATCAGACCCTAGGTCAAATGAGGTTGTTCTCCACATGGGTATGTTTACCACCAGAGAAGTGAGAGCATTTCTAAACCTCGAACGTTAATCACTTTAGGGCAGGAATACCTAAAATAACCTAGTAGATGTCTTTAAAAATTACATTGCTACTTCGCTTCACAGAAATCTAGGAACATGTCTTTAAGGAACCTTCCGCCTAGGATACTTGTCTTTAAGGGAAAAGGAGAATCTGCAAGACTCATCGGAGATCTAATTATCCCTCCAAATTCCCGGTACTAAGAGCTGATATTCGAAATATAGACCGCACCATCGACGATTCGATACTAATATTCGATCAGGAGCGTTTTCAGATTTTTCTAGAAGGAATTACCGCTGCTGAGCTTGGCTCTAGGGACCCAATTGGTAACTCAACCGACTCACCAAGGAGGGGCCGATCAATCATTCTTTCCAAAGTTCAGTTAATCGAACTGCTGAGAGATTGGACGATCAATCTCCCATGGAAACGTTCAGCGACACGTTTACTGCTAACGGTTCTTTGATTGTCAGTGTTACCATGTGGTATCAATCTGGATTAATCGTCCCTCAAGCCCTGGCTAGTAGACCAAGAAAAAATCTAGTGGCTTCGACAGAATTCCCAACAACGCTTTGGAAAAACTGACAACGCCATCATCGGATATCTGTCAATACTTTTTAGACACAGTGTGAATGTAGGATATTTTCCATAAGCTTGCAATCAAGCCATGGTAGTGTGCCTATTTCACAGAAAGTCTCCCACCGTATAAATGTGAAAGCTATAGACCCAATTCGATACTGTGGGCCTTTGAGAACCTTTTTGAATCCTCTTTTACCAACCTGTAAAAATGGTTGTGGAAGATAATGGGATAAGATAAGACTCCCATTTCGGATTCCGAACCGGCCACTCAACGTGTCATGCTTTCACAGTATTCTCTAATTTTGTGGTGAGAGGCTTCGACGAAAACATGGCATGTTACGTGCGACTGTATTTCGCCAGAGCCTTTGACTCGGTGTGCCACATCAAACTTGTAGAATTGTACCCAACTTCCTCAATGAAAGGGGCTTTGGGCTTAAGGTAGATGAAAGTCTTTCTAATGAAAGACCAGTGTTGGCAGAAGTATCCCAGGGCTCTCTTCTGGGTCCCATGCTATGTATATAAGATATTTATTAGAGACATGCCTGAACCCCCTTCAGATGGTCTACAGCCAGGGTTTAAAAGCCAGCATCTAAAAACATTAGCATTAGCTGCACACTTCAACTGCTTCACAATATTGACACACACGGCTAAATAAGCAACCGAACGCATATTTATTTTTGTACATTTTTGCTTATTTCGTTTTTTACGCCTAATCTTTTTTTCGTTAGGCATAATCGACATCCACGCTACATATTTAGCAGTCGGCTGACCATTCGTCGCAGAGAATTAGCCGCCGAGTGTGTTTTTGTGGTTAGAATTGCCAACGCAGTAATAAAAAAGGTGTCATTTAATGTCAAAATGCCTCCATTATATGGTGAAACATAAAAAATACTTATTATAATTGTTAAAAATTAACAAAAACAAATATTAAACGGCTTCACCAAAAACTCACATGTCCTTTGAACGAAAAATTGGAATTAATTATATCGTGGTTTTTAATGCATTACACTGGTAACCCTGACCTCAAAAACAATTGTTTGCTGAAAACATGGCTAAGCCGTTGAAACTTTGTTGCTTATTCTCTTTTCTGATATGTGTTGATCATGTGTGCTGCAAAATATGAGTATGCATCTCCGATGCTTTTTTATTACAGCAACAATATCGAATAGCATCAGCATCGCTAGCAATATTTTTGTGAAATTTGTTGCTACATGTTGCCGTTGTTCATTGTTGCTAAACATATTTCGAAGAAATTTTAGCACGCAAAGCTGCAAATATTGGGTGCTTTTGCTAATATGGCGTTAGCATTTTAAACCCTGTATACAGCTGTTATTCGTTATTCTGGAAATTTGTTGACCTAGGGCCAACACTGTGGAATGCCACTGCATGTTGCATACTGCATACTGCATACAAGATACGTTTCTATATGGGGTCTCAAGCTAAACGTGGACAAATGAGCAGCCGTAATTTTTAGAGGAAATCTAAAGTTGTGTACATCAACTTTAGCCATACCGCCTGGTGCTGAAAATTGGGGACAGGACATACAAGTAGCCGATAAAATCAGGTATGTACTTAGGAGTAATATTAGTCAACAAATTCGAATTTTTTCGGCACATCGATTCTGTTTTAGACAGAGCCAAGAAAATATACTTTGGCTACCGCGGCATTTTACGCCATAGTGGAGGACTCTCGAATCAGATAATCCTTCTAATCTATAAATAGATTATAAGACCTACTGCTATCATGATGGGTAATTTACAATACTGCCGATCTAGAAAGAGTAGACAGATTCTTCATAAGAGGAGCCCAAAACATCGTGGAGGCTACAAAGAGTATGCAGAAGGAACTCGTAGGAGGATCCCGATATGTTCAAACGACGAAAGTTCCTTGGAAAAAGTTCCTTGGGCACTAGTAAACATTTAGCATCTAGTTTGCTTCAAAAATGAAATTATGAAGGCTACCTTTCTAATAACGAAGGTTAACTATTATTTCACCACAGAGAGAACACGGTTTGATATTCAAAGCTCTCAAGGTCAAATTACTCCTTCAACCGAGCAGTTTCCTTGTAGGTAGCTTTTTGAATTACTGACTGATATGGGATTGAGATTTCAATGCCCTCAGCGGAATGCTGGTGGAACACCGTAGCTGCTTTATGGACGACAGCTTTGAGCTTATAACAAAGCGTCATGCCATGCCTATTGGGTTATGATTCCTTTTGCTTGTTGGTGCTGCGATGTCATCTTCCCAGAGACTGTCTGTACTGCTGTCGGATGAGTCCGTGCTATTTTCGAAACAATCAGGTATCGCTGAGCTGGTAAAGTGTGGACACAGTCATTTTCCGTTTTCGCTTGAATAGGTGGTTGGTATTGGCAACAGCAGCTTCGCCGCTGGAGTAACCAATGCTAGTATTGCCCTCATTTTGCAGTTCGTAGAGGTTCTTTTACGCTTGAGACCTCTGCAGTCATGACTTCAATTCCTTTATACTTATAATTTGGTTTAAGTATAAATATTAAAAAATAAATAAAATAAAATAGAATAAAACTAAATAAAATAAAATAAAATAAAATAAAATAAAATAAAATAAAATAAAACAAAAAAAAGTAAAATAAAATAAAACTAAATAAAATAAAATAAAATAAAATAAAATAGTGGTTATTTTCACCAGCAAGTTCGAACCCTGTTTAAGCTTAATGATGTCCCATTCTTTTTATAGGCTATTTCACAAGGAGGAATTTAACAAATGTTGAACAATGAATGTGATGTTGTCTTACCTCGCACACGCAACCTTCCGGATGAGCATGGTTTGCGTTTTGGTAGCACCCTCTGACACTACTTTTAGCCTAATTATTATTCGTTCAGGAAGGTAGACCTCAAAATTGATATTTTTAAACATGTTTGTATATTTAACTCGAAAAAAAATCAAATTTGTCCACTCTATGTACGCCATTAAGCTGTAGAACTACAACAAGAAATTTGTACCCAGGTATTAACTGTCACAATAATGGGTACTTTACACTATATGTTTTTACATATAAGTTGTCACTTTTAACACTTTTTTGGCTTGTCCAAATTAATTTCTCATGAGTTACGAGTTCAAACTTCGTGAATTTTCTCATTTGATGAATATGCAATGATTATCCATACCACAACAAAAAATATTAAATTATTTTATTAATCAAACCATCAACAGCTAGTTTACATACATACAATGTACATATTTCTTCAACTAACAACTGTTAACGATAAGATAATTAACTTTATTAATAAACCACAATTTTTAATAGACACAATTCATTAAAAAAATCACATTTTCACACACACACACACACACACACACACTAATTATGTTACGCACTTAAAAAACAACAATAAAACACTACTAAAAAAAAACAACGAAAAAATTAAACAAAAAATCCAACAAAGACTATAGGCCGTTGAACTATTATGCTCAGCCTATTGAAATGTGGGCCATAAACAACAAAAACCAACTACAACAAACAACCACAACAAAAATATCTATACGATTTTTTCAAGTTCATGTTCACAAAATTTCAAGTTCAAGTTCACGAGCAATGCTGCTGCTACGCAGCGACACCATTGTAGGCCCAACAATCAGCCGTTTTCGTTTTATTTTCGACAGCCAAGGTGGAGCAATGTGTGTATGATTTTATTTTTGTAAAATGGGAGGGGAAGATGATGATTGTCGGTGTTCTTTATGGGCGCCCTGTTGATAAACGATTACGAGTCATTCGGCAACAACAACAAAATATCAAAGCAAATCTTTCAAAATATCGCTGGCACAACAATAAGTCTGTCTGGTTACTTTCCCAGCAAGAATTGTCCAGCAAGAACTTTCTCAGAGAGTAAGGGGTTTTTATTCTCTTTTGCTAGAAAATTGTAAAAAGTAAACAGACACTTCCCAGCAAAAACCAGCAAGCAATCAGCTGACTTACCAAACCAGAACAATTTGTCCGCCAACAAAGGAAGCAAACACGTTGTATTTTATTAAAAATAAAAAAGAAAATGAAACAAAAAAGTATTTTTCCACTTTACAAATTTGTTCTCCATAAAACAATACAATCAGACTTTGTTATTTCCACAATAAAATTGTTTTTAATGTTCACAAACATAAATCAACAAAAAACTAAAAACGGCTGATTGATTGTTTTCAGGAAGAAGAAGAGCTTGCAAGTGCTTGCTAGAAGAAATTTGTCCAGCAAGAATTTGCAAGCTCTCAGTGAAAGAACTGTCAAAATGTCTCTCTCGAATCGCTCTCTTTTGCTGGTTTTTTGTGTTAACAGACGACTTCCAGCAACAATTGGTACAAATTGTTACAAATTTTAGGGTAACCAGACACAGCTAATGTTGTCGAAAACGATAACAACAACAATAATGCTGTGGTGTTGACTGCAATAGCAACAGAGTAAAATGCCACAACAGTTTGCCAAGCCTCCACAAATGTGTTGACCTTGATGTGATGTAAATATTAGCGACGCAAACAACACTCACAACAACAACAACGCACTATATAAATGATTAAGAATGCTTTAACTTTAACGCACAGCAACACTTGATGCGTCGTCGACAAGGAATACATACACAAGAGCAATTAGCGAGGTGGGTTGGTTCAGGCGGCATAAATCAAAATTGCGGATTTTCCAATTTCTTGGAGCGAACATAAAGGACACACAAAAAATATTTGTCTCTGTTACCTTTTTCCAATTTAAGAATTAATGGCCCACGTGTTTCTGTCCGGAATCTCGTAAAGCGCTATTTCAAGCAACTAAATTGGAAATTGCCTTGAGGTCTTAGTATGTAGACTTAGTCCACGGATTTTCCAAAAACCGATATTTCAGATTTTTCGCTATTGTTTGCGTTAAGTAAATGCATAAAATTTGATTTTAAGGCCGGCTTTATAGCACATACATATGAGCTACGAAGTCTTCTTCTGCGAAGAAATCGTAAATTTAGGAATAAATCCTTGATTAAAACACGTGGGATGCCAAGCGAACACTTAACACCGCCATTTTGTCAAAAAATTGTTAGCCCGTAGGCATGAACTTCAATTAAAATTGTTGTCTGTGCTGTGAGCCGTCCGAAGATAAACTGGTCACTATTGCTTTGCTCAAACGTTATGAACAAACTAGTTCAATTA
Source organism: Musca autumnalis (assembly GCF_047663935.1). Classification (NCBI taxonomy): domain Eukaryota; kingdom Metazoa; phylum Arthropoda; class Insecta; order Diptera; family Muscidae; genus Musca; species Musca autumnalis. The sequence continues at coordinate 124,155,567 of NW_027411866.1, read as the reverse complement.
AACTATTCATTGAAAAGAGCGTGTGAACTAGATCAGTAATTCCCTGAGCAACGCCCGAACGATCAAACATCGATTAAAGAACGAACGATTAACAATCTAGACCAGCAAGTCATGTTCGTTTGAATAAAGTACACCCGATTCCAAAATAAAATAGCACGGTGCTCTTGAAACAATTTTAAATGGAAGGTGCTTACACCTCGGAAGTTTTTACGGATTCTGAAACTACAATGTTCATAGATGAGAACAATCAAAAAACAAAAAAAATCGCCGGAGCGCTTTTTAAATAAATCGCGATTTGAGTTGACATTTTTAGGGGTTGTTTAGGTTTTCGCGATTTTGCTTAGAAACCGCATTTCCTATCAAAATGGGACTAAAACAAATATTGTAGCTATGAAAATTCTCTACAAGATCGATTTTTATGGTATTTTCGTAGTTTTTACCATTTTTGAGATATAGAAGTTCAACTTGGGACAATGCACTGACTGTATCGCCCCCTTATAAAACAATGTCATGTAGGGTGCGCATTAACTAACTTTTGATGAAAACCGCTTACACAGGGAAAGTTTTTGTGAATTCTGAATCAGCAGTGTTCATAGATGAGAAAAATCCAAAAACAAGAAAAAATCTCTGTAGGGATTTTTAAATAAATCGCGGTCAAAATTCACATTTTTAGGTGTTTTTTAGGTTTCTACGATTTAGCTTGAAAACCGCAAGTCCAATCGAAATGGAGCTAAAGAAAATATTGTAGCTGTCAAAATTCTCTAGAGGATTGACTTTATTATTTGTTCCCAGCTTGTACCATTTTTGAGATAAAGAAGTTTTAGTTTTTTTGTTAGAGTTTCGCGAATTTGCTTGAATACGGTAAGTCGTATCGACATGTGACCTGAGAAAATATTAAAGCTGTGAAAATTCTCTACAAGACTGGCTTAAGTAACTTATCCTTAGTTGTAACATTTTTTTAGATATATAAGTTTAAGTTGGGAATTTGCAGTCATGACAGTGTTTTATAAGGGGGCGATACAGAATTGAATTGAATTTGAATTGCCCCAATTTGAATTTCTATATCTCAAAAACGGTAAAACCGACGAGAATATCATAAAGGTCAGTCTTGTAGAGAATTTTCATATCTACAACATTTGTTTTAGTCCCATTTTGATAGGAAATGTGGTTTCTAAGCAAAATCGCGAAAACCTAAACAACCCCTATAAATGTCAACTTAAATCGCGATTTATTTAAAAAGCGCTCCGGCGATTTTTTTTTTGTTTTTTGATTGTTCTCATCTATAAACATTGTAGTTTCAGAATCCGCAAAAATTTCCGAGGTGTAAGCACCTTCCATTTAAAATTGTTTCAAGATCACCGTGATAGGTGTATTGAGGAAATATCCTTACATACACTCCGGTTCATCTGAATAGAACCAACCAATATTTGCCTACAAATACCGTTATATCTGACGATAGGAGTGGAATTGTAAATTATATTTTTGTGGACATGTAGAGCATATAGTAGCCGATATTTTCAATACCTAACATGTTTCACATATGCGTTATAACGGTACTTTTTTCTCGCTTTATGAAAAAATTCCAAAATATTAGCATGTTTTAATGGCTCACCAGGATAGAACCAACCTATGAATTTACCCAAATCCTTTGTCAGATGTGGCAAAGTTTTACAAAAAAAAAAACTATTTATAATTATAAATAAAGGCCGTGAGTTTTCATTGCCAACAAATATTGTGAAAAAAAATCGTATTAGGGTCTTGAAAATCGATGCTAAGAGCTCCAAAAAATATTCTTATGAAGGAATCGGTAGAAACAATTTATAAAGTAAAAATTTTATGCTGAGTTATATTCAAAATTTTATAGACTACAATAAAATTACAAAAAAGTCACATTTGATAGGTTTATAAGTACGAAACTGAGGAAATATGGTAAAGATAACTCAAAATTCTACCTTTCCAATCCAAAAATTGGTATTTTATCTCAGGAAAGTGAATGGGTTCCGCTCAGTTTCGTTGGCTGTGGACACAAACAGGTCTAAAAAATAAAAAAAAATTTAGTAATAAATTCAATTTATTAGTATATATTTAAAATATTGCCAGAGTAGTTAATCTTCTGTGATTTTGGTATTAGCGTAACAACTTTTTAAATATAAAACTTCGTTTGCCGTAACGAATTATCGGGACTTAAATATCACGGTACTCTTGAAAGAACTTTGAATGGAGGATGCTTACACCTGGGAAGTGTTTGCAGATTCTGAAACTTCAATGTTCATATATAAGAAAAATTAAACAAGTAAAAAAGTATCAGTCGGCTTTGCTGACAGAGATATATCCTCAGCCTGTGTGGACTGAAATATTTTTTTTCGCCAAAAAAAATGTATTTAGGGGGTTTTCAAAATTTTGGCCGTATCGGTGCATAGGATTAAAGCTCAAAAATTTGCAGGGATAACGATAGATAGGGCTTTTTTCACACTAGCCTTCGAAAAACATAATATAGCTATATTTGGTAATATATTCGGTTCGAGCCCTCAAGCCACTACATATGGTGCCATAGGCGTTTTTTACAACTTTTGGGCTTTTTTCTCTAGAAGTATGGACTTGCGCCTGAAAAATTTTTACTGTCGTAATTGAGGCAGCGAATGCAAGTTGCTTCAACAAAAATCAAAGTGATTCGAGAGCAGGTCTTAAAGTGAATTTACCCAAAACTTTGTGTGGGAGATACCCGAAGGAGTGGACAAATATAGTCCATATTCTAACCTGATGTATATCTGGTGGATATTTTAGGATGTGTAAAGTATGGACCAAATCGGTCACTCCCATCAAGAGTTATCGTGTGCACAATTTTTCCGAGAATTTTTGAACTTTTGTGGGGTAGGTACCTAGAGGAGTGGACCGATATGACTTATCTTCGAACTTAAACTAAGTTTGCACAAAGTATTACAAAGACCAAATTGTGGACCGATTCGGCAGATCCATTCGAGAGTTATTTTGCGCTCCAACCACTACACACGGTGTCATAAGGCTTTTTTGTACCTTTCAAGTTATTTGCTCAGGAAGTATGGACTTGCCCCTGATGAAGCTTATGCCGTTATATGGCGGGCAGTAAATGCAAGTTGCTACAAAAAAATCAAAGCTATTCGTGATCGGGTCCTAAACTGAACTTTTCCGAAATTTTGTGTGGGAGGTACCCGAAGGAATGGACCGATTGAGTCCATATTGGAACCTCATCTAAGTCTGGTAGAAATTTGACGATGTGCAAAGTATGGACCAAATCGGTTACTTCCTTCAAGAGTTATCATGCGAACTTTTGTGGGGGAGGTACCGGAAGGGGTGGACCGATATAACCCATCTTCGAACTTAAACTAAGTTTGGACAAAATATTGTGAAAGCCAAATTTTGGACCAAACTGGTTCATCCGATCGAGAGTTATCGTGCGCACCAGCCAGACAGACAGACGGACGGACATTGCTAAATCGACTCCAAATTGTCTAAAACACATTTCGTCCAAACATACTTGGGGTCTAAAACCATTATTTCGATGAGGCACATTTTGCCCGTATGAAAGTGTATATACCCTCGTTAGCATAAATGCTGAGGGTATAAAAAAATCACCGGAGCGCTTTTTATAATATATATAATATAATTTATAATAAATCGCGATTAAAGTTGACATTTTTAGGGTTTTTTAGGTTTTCACGATTTTACTTGGGAACCGCAAGTTCTATCGAAATGGGACTAAAGAAAATATTGTAGCTATGAAAATTATCTACAAGATTGACCCGTATGACATTTTCGTAGGTTTTACCGTTTTTAAAAAATAGAAGTTTAAATTGAGACATTGACTAAAAATGATTTTTTTTCATCTATGAACATTGTAATATCAGAATTCGCAAAATTTTCTCAGGTGTAGTTCCAACAACTTTTTTTCTTGATATTTAAGGCAAGACCTTAATTATCAAAGCGATCAAGTAGCCTATTATATTATACAATAAATTATCATTATAATAATAAAATAAGGCCATTATTTTATTTCAGTGGGAACAAGCAAATCGTTTTGTATTTTTTTTTTCAAGGAAATTATCCATTATCAATTGTCAATGAAATCGATAAACCAAACAAAATATAATTGTAGACCCGAGGCCAGACATCTAGATTGGCCTTTGATAATGCCCCTTAATATGAAAACATATTTTATAAGTGTCAAGTTATTTACATATAAAACACATTGAGTAATGGTAATGAGGTAATGAGTATTAGTGACATCAAGCTAAGCAGTTGGACATTCACACCTAACAGGAAGGGCGATAATTGGGTAAAATATTTATGGGTGCAGAAGTTAATAAATAAATTAAATTAATTTTAACAAGTAGAAAAGGCAGTAAGTTCGACCGTGGCAAACCTAAAACTTTGACATTTGTCAAATCGTACCGACTGCATGAAGTCCAAATCGAAACCATATCTTTTATTAAATGTGGCTAAATCGTTCAGAATGGGGAAAGTTGATCAACATGTCATAAATCAAAAAATTCAGTTATTTAGTGACCTATGTGCGGACTTATAATGGTAAAAATATAAATCAGTTCGATATATACGTAGCAAAAACTAAGCTCTCTAAGGATCTTGCTCATGAAACACTGAATTGTTTGTGCAGCGTTGAATATCCTTCTCCGCGACGGGAATTTGAAAATATCCTTCTACCAAATCGATCTTTGAAAAAAATACCTTTCCATGCAAATTACTGGCAAAATCATGTATATGCGGAATGGCATATCTATCTGGAACGGTTACCTTATTTAATGAAATTGTTGTCCCCACATGGACGCCATTCATTGTTCTGTTTGGGTACCAAATTCAGTGGGCTTGACCAATTGCTCATCGAGGGGCGACAAATTCCAAGATCATATGTTCAAATTCCTTCTTTACAATGTTCAGCTTTTCAGGCGACAATCTTCTGGGCTTGCTATGAATGGGCAATCCTTTTGTTTCAATATGATGTATCACGGAATGTTCGACAGGACACAATTTATTAGAGGGTTTAGTTATATCTTTGAATTCTTCTATTCGAAAGTGGAAATGAGAATCTCTTGGAGTCGTATTGCTTGTTACAGATGAAATTTGCTGTTCGTTATATATTGAGCATACAATTTTCATGTTTGTTTTCTTGTCAATTAGACAGTGTCTTCTAACATCAATTAGCAAATTGAAATGCTTCAGAAAATTGGACCCAATAATTGATTGTGGTACTTCAGTAATAATAAATGGCCAAACAAAATTTTTTCGCAAACCAAGACTCAGCTCAAGGATTTTCTCACCATAAGTTCTTATAGTAGTGTTATTGGTTGCATGGGGCTCCATGTCATGAGGAGTTGAACGTTTTTGCAAAATTGAAGCGGGTATCACAGATACATCCGCGCCGTTATACACGAGGAACTGCTGATTATTTTGTGTATCTCCTAAAATTAGGCGACATAGGTTTAAGCTCCCTTCATCCGTCCCCACAGACGAAGGAGTTTTTAGTTTTCCGGCTTATATGTACACGGAGGACGACACTTGGTTGCCTTATTTCCAAGTATGAAAGCATACCAGCATAGACGTCCAGAAGCATCACGAGATTGACTGGAATTTCGATTTATGCTCTTGCTTCTTACTTACTTGTGATATCGATGAATTGCCTAGTTGATCATTAATTTTATCTGCCATGACTCCAAGTTTGTCTAGGCTGTCGGTATTTACGGCTAAAACTGTTTTCGTCATGATCGGTAGAAACCACGAAGATTTTAGCATGTCGTCTGATACTTTCCATGATGATAGCTGGCGCTTCTATCTTAGGGATAGGTAAGTCGACTTTCGATCAATCGATTAATCGAGTTTTTGCAGTCAAAAATCTAAAAATCGTTGTCGACTTTTGTTTGGAGGGAAAATCGCATTCGAGTTTGCCCATAGATGGTTGACTTGGCGGTTTTACACTTTTGGCGGTTTTGCAGTTTCAAAAGAAAACTCGAAAATCGTCGAATGTTCGATTATAAACTATTTTCTGCAGTTATGAAAAAGTCGAAAGTCGAGTTTTAAGACAACTGAAATAATCGCCAGACCGAAATTTTTTTAGTTTTAGACCACAATCGAAAAGTCGAAAAATCGATTATTGCTTTCCATTGCCTATCCCTAATCTATCATAGTACGTTCGTCTCAATTGATCCAGCCTCTGTATGCTATTTGGTTTCATCCTGCGTAATTCCAGCTTTAAAAAATTGGCTTTCAATTTGACGGAACCAAAGCATAGGATTTGTCTTTCAAAATGGATTTTTATACCAACACGAGATATTCCAATCGGTGGAGATGAAGAAGCAAAGGAAAATTGTTCATCGTTGGAATTATAAATTAATTAATCAAATTATCGTGGGTCACCAATGTAGAAAACGAGGGTTCAATATTTTCTAACAAAATGTATTTTATTTATTTAATAAAAATTCAGACTTGAAAAATTTTCATAACATTGATAAACAAAAATATTTTTTTAAACATAAAGTGGAAAATTGAGAAGTAATATTCTCACAAGTCTATATATAACCATATCTTGAATTTTATTCCGGTTTCAAAGAACAAATACCTTGGAAGCAAAAGTGGCTAGCCACGAAATACAGATCAGGAACACACTGCCTAGTAACGAGATAGGTGACAAAATGTCCCTTTAAATCGGCTCCAATCATTACAAAAGAATTACAATTGTTTATCAGTGCAAGATCTGTATGTAGACCGAGCAGCCAGATATATGTAGACCGAGCAGCTCATATAAAAACGTATCTAATTAAAAAGATTGCCAAAGCTCATTCTAATTGAACTCCAGACTATTGGGGAAACATTCTATTCGATGACATATTAACATTTAATGTAATCGCCAGTGATGACATTAATTAGATGAGAAGACCCAGAAGAAAACGTGTTCAGAAAGACTACTGTGTTAAGACGTAAAATGCAGTCTTATTCAGAGCTCCGAAATTTGAGGTCAATCCCAAACTTATCTCAACCACATGTCCCAAAGTACATGAGACTCTTACTCACTAGTACTTTTCACTGGCGAGTCGACTCTAGCAAGTCTGAAATAAGCTTCGTGAGTGACGATGAAAAATAGGCTATACTCTATAGTTTTCTGTTCCCGAGTTCTTCCGATGGAATTTGAGGGAGTTTAACTCGATATTACCCGATTTTACACTTAGAGTAAACACTTTATTTCGAGCATTTCCACTCCAAAAAAAAATAAATCGTGGAGAGTAATTAACTTTTTAATGAATCGATGAACTAGTTCGTTCGTTTACTACTTTTTACTAGGCGGTTACAAATCCACTAAGACATCAAAATGACAAATTGTAGTCAATGTATTTCCAATTGGTGAAAACATGGACCTGTCAATAGTCAATTTTCGACCAACTGACAATAACAAATGTCACATGATGTATCTTTCCTTCACACCAATCCGATGTTCTTCTGAAGCAAATTTTTGGATATTTGTAATTTACATACTGCCCTCTTATGTTTCGATTAAACAACACTAAATGTGCGTTCATTCAATACATAGTACGTACATATGTATGTATGTTGTTGTGACGCCTCTTCCACGTGTTGAGTTTAATCGAAAAATAGCTAACGGCACTTTTATGTGTCGTATAGCTCGTATCAGTCAGATGAATGTTGACGCTTTAATTGTTATTGTTGTAAAAAATTGTGCGTATACCAAACAGAGTTACCATATCCACGAATTCTACGACCATAAATGTTGTTGTTATAGTAGGCCATCGCTATGCATTGAGAGGGGGAATAGGATATCTGTTCATAAAAATGTGAATGAATTAATGATGGATGCGTGACACGAAACAACAACAACTAATCACATACATAAATAAACAACTAATTTTAGCGACGACAAAGTGTTAAACTCTTTAGTAGCAGTTTAGTGTCACGATCGTGACACGCTCCATCTGTAGAATGAATATAAATTTCTCATATGAACATTTCGATTTGGTTTCCATAACATTTTTGTTCCACTTTTCAAGTAAAACTTTTGGTAAAAGATAAACAAATAAAAATCTTATTGGCATCCCTTCTACGGGTAAATTCAAAGCCATTAATCAACAACAATCATCGTCACCCATAATCATTATCACGTTAATCGTTCAATTCACTACTTTGCCCCCCAATTATATCATTTTCAAAATGCGGTATTCATATTCAACAATGAAACGCACATTCCATGCCATACGCACATATTTGTTGAATTTCACTGTCTACCAACAATTTTTTTTAGCAGGCAAATATATACATACATATAGACACAGACTGACAGACAGACAATCAAACAGTACGGTTGACTGGCAGTCAACAATTTAGTATCATCAACAGCAAATATAATGCGTAGCACTCACTGTCTGTCTATCTGGTATGTCTGAGTTTCGTTCGTTATTGTCAACTATTTAACGAATGAATGAATAACGCAGGCACACACAACGGAATCAGTCTGCAACACATAACAACAATGCAAAGACAATGTGACGGCAACGATAACAACTTGTTGAATGTGTCGTCAATAAGCTTTACAAACAAAGCGACACACTAACAACTACAACAACATAAAGAGAACTACATTCATAGTAGGCCTGTGAGTGTTCTGCACGCATTGTTAGTGGCTAATGCGTACGTATAGCGGGCCCGATTGTGGAATTTCTATATCAAATCTACAGTGGCATCAAATTGTAAACGTTTTCATACTCTCCACTTCCACAGATGCGTATTTTGTTTGAAGGCAGGTTAAGTTCGAACAACAGAGTTGCTCCAAAGGAACTATATGGAACTATCTCGTTCACTTCGCAGTTTCAATGGCCCACATTTTTTCTTTGAACAAACTGCGTATACTTACTATTGCACGTTACTTTTTATGATGTTACTCATATGCTCATACTCATGCTTTGGAACTAGTACAAGGAACTAGATTACCCAAATCTAGCCACCATATAACGGTTAAAATATTTATGTAACCTAGAATTTGTAACGTGACAAAATATTTAAGTTCATAAACCTATCATAGACACATTTTACTACAAGCTTCTACACATTAACTCCATAACACAGCCCACCATAATCCCTATGGATTTAGTTCACTTCTTTGCAACTTCATCAATGACTAAAGGTAGAATTAGACATGACATCACCATAAAGCCATAAGGCCATATCAATCAGCTGATTCAACCAAACCTATGGAAATCAATGTATTCGATTAGTAGTAACATAACATAATGCTATAGCCATAACCATAAGAAACCAATTGGGTTTTGGTTTTCTATGGTTATGGCTATGTCACGTCTAATTCTACCTTAAAGGAAATAATTCTCATTCATTCCATACCATCTGAGCCTTTGGTATTTTACATTTCGCCGTTGAAATCAGGTTGCTGCTGCAGGGGGCTTGCTATCGGCCATGGTAATCATGGGTGAGACGTTTCGAAATGCTGTTAGGACTTAGCCATAAAAAAGGTGGGTCCGAGCACAAGACTGCCACCATCCCTTGTCCCATGTGAGATATATATTCTTCCTCCTGATTTAATATTCATCACATTTCGAACCCACTGTGCCAATATCTTGTTAAGTGTTTGACACAATGACACACTCTTAATCAGTGTTACTTACATTCGGAAAGAAATTACAAAAAATAAATAAAATGAAAAACACAACGAGTCAAACAAACACATGACACATGGAACGAACACTGACTGCACAGCTGCAATACAAGTGTGACTAGTGAGTGAATGAGTGAGTGCACCGACAATGACGGCAAGCGAATAAACAAATAATTCGTCATATCAGCAAAAAATTCAAATTTTTGCAAAATGTTGAATTGCGTAGGCTGGGCAAAGAAAAGAGTTGGATTTGTTTGCGCCGTCTTATCCTGAACGGGTGTAAAAATGAACACATGCAATCGTACATTTGTCACGCCGGCATAATGCAATGTTTTTTTTTATTTTCTCTACAAAATATATGTACATTAGGGTTATGACTTTTTTTACAACCTCATATCCATGTATCATAGCGTGATAAGTTTCTACATATCTTGATAAGGTGATTCGCTGAAAAAACCTCACACACAAAATGCTTTTAAAATTTGAATTTATCAGAAGTATGGGTAATTTTTTGAAATCACTGTAATCAGATCTATGTATAATCGAAAATAAACTTTAGAGCCACATGAGATAACCAAACTGACATAACATTTGTTGCTCACAAATTTTCTTTAATTCTGAGAATCATAAACTTTTTTCAAAATGCATGACCTTTTTATACCCTCCACCATAATATGGAGGGTATAATTAAATTTGTCATTCCGTTTGTCCGTGTTTATACGTTCAAACTAGAAAGGCAAATTTTCTTCTCAATTTCTTTTAAAATTTTCTTGCAGTTTAGACACGCAAATAATGTTTGTGTAAATTTTCTGATTTAAAAATAATTTTTTGTTAAATTTATTTTTCATCACAAAAAATTTTAATTGAAATGTATGCGTTGATGTTGACGCAGAGAAAATAAAATGAAAGAAAATGCAAAAAATATCTGCAAAGAATAAAGAAACAAAACAAAAATTTGCGAGTACAAGGGTGTGTGTACCTCCTCTTATTCCTCTCTACTCCCTCGCCCATAAACTTAATTTTCTTTCCCATTAACTTTGAACGTCTAAACATCGACTTTGTAACACATTGAAATATTCATCGGAAACCCTATAAAGTATATATAATATTCTTGATCATGGTCAAATTCTAAGTTGATATAACGAAATCAAAATGCAGCTCGAGATTTTTAATATAGAGTTTTGTAGTTTGATATAGAAGTTTCTATTACTCCTAGGTTGTTTGAACGGTTAATCTTCGTTGGCGGTATAAACCTTTTTTCCCAGAATTTTGTCTGTATAGGCCCACGCCTTCATATAGTCCCCATAGAACTGTACCTCCCGATTTTCTGTATTTTGAAGGTTGTGACCTCGATATTCCACCGAAATGGTTGAAATTTGGTATTTAGTCTTCATTTGGGGTATAAAACTTTCCATATGAAATTTGTCGGTATAGGTTCACGCCTTCATATAGCCCCCGTAGAACTGTACCTCCCGATTTTCGGTATTTTGAAGTTTGTGGCCTCAATATTCCTCCGAAATGGGTGAAATTCGGTATTTAAACTTCGTTAATGGTATAAAACTTCCCCTAGGAATGTGTCGGTACAGGCCCACGCCTTAGTATAGCCCGTATAGAACGGTACCTCCCGAGTTTCAGTAATTTGAAGCTTATGGCCCCAATAATTCATCGAAATGACTGAAATTTGTTATTTAAAATTCCACCGAAATAGCTGAAATTTGGTATTCAGTCTTCGTTGGGGGTGCAAAACTTTCCACCTGAAATTTGTAGGTATAGGTCCACGCCTTCATATTGTACTCATAGAAGTGTACCTCTTGATTTTCGGTATTGTGGCTTCAATATTCCACCGAAATTGCTGAAAGTTGGTATTTAGTCTTCGTTGGTGGTATAAAAATTTCCCTGCGAAATTTGTCTGTACAGGTCCACGCCTTTATATAGCGCCCATAGAACGGTATCTCCCAAATTGCGGTATAACATGTTCGGTCGGTCCGAAATTAACGCCCTTCTTTCTTGTTAATATTTGAATGGAATAAACGTTATTTTAGTTATTAGTAAACTTGATTTTATTCATTGGTGCAACAGGAAATAATTTTTGAGAAAAAATGTTTTTATTTTAATTTCATAAAATTTTTAAAAAAATATTATTTTTAAAATCGATTTGTGCGTGAACTTTTTTTAATTTCAATGGAATAAACTTTATTTTAGTGATTAGTAGGCAAAAGTACATTCATCCGTGCTACAGGAAATCATATTTGAAAAAATGTCGAGAAGTCATAACCCTAATGTACATATGAAGCGTTCAGAGCACACTTCGACTAACTCCATAAAACAAAAAGTTGAGAAAAGCAATGATGAAATGTATATTGTTTTTAAAAATTCCCCTGATAATATGGATTCAAATATATAATGTAGAATGCATAATAGCAGGTATAGCTTTCATCTAACGGTATATAAAATAAAATAAAAACAATAGTCAACAAACAATCGTTAGTAATGTTGTGGTAATGGTGGAGTTAATCGAAGTGTGCACTGAAAAAAGTAATAAAGTTAGGTTTTGAATTTTTTTATTAACGAAAAACTTAGTTTTATACACATATATTACAGGTTTCACATAAAAATTAATGTTGGCAGTTCGGTTATAAAACAATATTTGTAATTAATTCATGCTAGCTTTATGTTAGCGTCATTCTTCATGGCTAGGTTTACGACGTTTTCGACGTATGTAATATACGTCAAAAATGTATGTTATACATATACGTCATAATTTTCTAAAGGCCATCTATGGTTTCAACAAAAGCCGAAAGAGTATTGCATGTACACGTTGCGAGCAGAGCTACATTTGAATGTGGAGTTAATCGAAGTGTGCACTGAAAAAAATTGCATATTATTCAGTGGTCAATAAAAACTTGTTATTTAAAGGTGCTCATCTTTATTATTCAGGAAAGATATTATAATCATAAATTGATATGGCGATATTAAAGGCTTTGACACTAAAATCTCAAATTTTTCAAAAAGTGGAGTTAGTCGAAGTGTGCACTGAGCGGCTCATAAGTGTGTACATTTACATATGGTAAATAATTACTTTTAAAATTGAATATTTATTTATTGTAAAACATTTCGAATGTGGTGGAAATTATGAAGTTTCTTACGTTCCTCTTAAATCTGGAACTGTTGGGAGACTTTTAAAATAAGCCCCCAGAATGGTTCATGGTAGAATCTAGATTATTCACATTAAAAGTTTTCGTTTTAACGAGGTTGAAATAATATTTTAAGGGCCGACGAATTATTGAGCTTCTTGGATTGCTACTGTAGAATCCTGATTATCCACTTCTTTCAAAATGGGCACAGGAAGGAACAGACAATGTGTTACGAATTATAGATATGGTATTATATAGGTATGTTTTTTCCAGAATTATTATTTTCCCACATTTCTAATGGCGTTTCCCAAACAATTTTTATCTTGAATCCGCTCACAGTTTTGGTATTAATTCTTTACCACTTTTAAGTAAATATATATGTACGTTTATATGTATCTATCTATTAAAGTTTAAAAAAAAAATCACCAAAAATTTAAAGCGTGGGTAATTATAATTATGTATGTTTCTTTAAACCACTACAACTGCAGTTTGTGAACAGCTGAAGTTTTTTTTTTTGCAAACATTCAAACAATAACCTTGAAACACCCAATAAAGGAAATAACACAGAAATTGTTAATGAATGATTTTGATAGATTGCAGCAATTTAAACGGACAGGCGGCGGACAGACATGCAAACCGAACGCATATAACAATCCTAACCATTAGTGTTAATAATTAACAGAAAAATAAGGAAATTATATTCAAGAGATAAAAAGTGATGTGGGTAAATTGAAAAAACCATACAGATGAACCTCATATAACACAGCGTACAAATTACTTTTTTTCACTTATAAAAATCTTCGATCATTCAGCTCAACTATCCATTTAGAGGAATAGGTTGGAAACATCAGAAGTGAACATAAATCAAATTTTCATTCATGATTTTCAGATCTATGAAACTAAATCTAAAAATATTTATTTTTGAAATTAAAATAATTTATTGACATTTTATATGTTTTGTTTACAAATGCCGTTGACACTAGTATTACATACAACAACAAATTTCTATATGGTTGTTGTTACGTTTGTTGTACAACTACACTTGCCTCTACCTTTACAATAACACTGTGCAACACTGAAAATGCAAACAACTTCTAGTATGGATTTTTTGAAAGTACATATTAAGACTACAAAAACCCTAGTAGGGTTTTGTCCTGTCAGATCCAGTTCAGATTTTATGGCCTCATCTAAACCGGGCTAAATCTACACTTTTTTGCATTTATCAGGCCTTTATCTCAGAAACGAATAGGAATTTGGACTTGCTGTCTTTAGCAATATTGTAGCCCTAAACCAGTAGAACTTATCTTTTGAAGAAACCACATAAGAAAAACTGCATCTAGTGCTTGAAAATCTATTAAATATAGAAAATTTTACATAATTGCTGAAATTCTGGTCAGTATCGGCTAAACTATTGGGAGTTGAACCAAGTAATCTTTTGCAAAAATCTTCCAAATAAAGTTCTCAACAATTCTTTAGAACATTCTGAAACTCTAAAATGCTTACTTCATGTTGTTTCAGCGGTATTTTGCATCATATCTTTTACAACACGTATTTCAAACACAGTTCACACCAACAGTTTATTCACGCATTTCGGATTTCACTACATTATTGACATGTTTATTAAATCGTCATTGAAAAATGTACTGAAAACAACGGGATAGAGATATTTTACAACAATGACATGTTCTGAAGAGTTGTGTATTACATTCCAGGGAATATTTTTCCAAAAGAAAATATTTAGAAAAAATTAACGGTTTTGGAGATACGGTGCGAAATGTATAAAAATTGTGATATTTTTGCATATATTTTGAAATTTGAGGCAATAAATGTGGTTTTTCGAGTTCATTATTTCTCCAAATATTGTATCATTGTCCTTATCTACAAATTTGCTTCAGAGGTCAGAAGAAGATTCGCATTGGTTTCAGAGATATAGCCCCGAATTTCTTTAAAAACTCAATATTTAATGTTTAGATGGGGCCATAAAATCCGAGCTGGATCTGAGACAACAAAACCCAACTAGGGTTTCTAGTCGTTTGGGTCTGTACTTTCTAAAAATCCTCATTTCAAATTGTTTGCACAAGATCACCTTAAAAATGTTGCACAGTGTAATTGTACCATGGGTAGCCTGTGGTAGAAGAAAACGCCATTTTTGTTCTCTGTTTTTCTCTCTTTTTGAGGTTAAGGAACGCTTCGCAGGTTAGGGACCCTTTGCTGGTAAGAGATGGTAAAAATGGTAACCTCTGGCAAGTAAAGGAACACAACTATAAGAATGCATTCAGCAAGTGGTGAATGGACAAGTGATTATTTTTTAAAATTTAATTTTTTTTTGTCATATTTGTAAAAAAATATAACAAAATATGTATGTATATTCAAAATCACGTAAGAATAGCAAATTTTCCTAATTGATTTTTTTGAAAACATGCAAAATCAGATGTCTAGTGATATGCTCCCGTACTTTTAGATTTAGTTACCCAAAGATGTCTATTATAAGTTCGCTCTTAGGACAAATACTAATATTAATTAAATTAAAATAGAAATTACACCAAGTTTGGGGTTTTATTCTTGCTTATGCACCCAGTTTACTGTATATATGTGTATATGGTGAAAATGGTTTGCCTATTCACAACAAATAAGAAAGTTATACTCCGTTTCGACTATGCTTCGTTTAGCACATCCATTGGATTTAAATTGTCATTTTTATACAATATATGCTAAATAAATCCAGATAATGCACTTAATCATCCTATAAGTGTCAAAACCTAGTCAAAACCTAGTTTTAATATATGTATGTATATAAATCATTGCTTCAACTAAGTGGCTTAGCAACTATTTTCATCGTCTTTTTAAATGAGGCATAACTGTAACTGAACATAGTAAAGTGATAAATCAAACTGCCATCATCTTATAGCCAATGATCAACATAAATAATATTGTTGCAAATTAATCATAATTTTTTAATGAATTTTTGATTGATTCGATTAAAAATACTATAATTACAATACGGCAAAAACATATCTATAAATGTATAAAACTATTAATACGAAAAAAAACAAGAACTAATGGCGATATTCAACCTAATGATTTCAAGAACTGCGAATAAGAATCTGCGTAACCATTTAGGGAAGTCCAACTAAAAATGAAGTTTCCCAATGAATGTCCTTCTTTGAGTCTTGAAAATATTTTTGAAAATATATATTTCCGATTACTAGAATAGGAAAAAAATTTAAAAAAAATAATGCAGGGGTTCTGATGTACCAATTCTGTTTTGCTGGAGTCCTTCGGTGTTTGTAGGTCATTTCATAAAGTGATTTTATAACGGTAAAAAAGAGAAAATAGGATTTCTCATGATTTCAAACTTATTTCCTTTTTTACAGCGGGTTATTATGTTTTTTTTTTTTTCTTTAGAAGGGTCGAACAAATGCTCAAGTTGTTGAAGTTGTGCAAAAAACACATTAAGAAACAAAAAATGTTTTTCCTCGGGCTCTAGCTGCTTAGAAGATATCAAAAATATTTAGAAAATTGGGGAAACACGATCAAGTTGGTAAAAAATAGATGAATTATGCAATTTTTTGCGTTTTAACTTTTTGTTTTTTTTTTTAATTAATTTTTCTTTCTATTTTTCCACACATGCGTATGATTCTTATTATAATTTTTCTAAATAATAGGACTCATACGCATGGGGGTACCACGTTAGAAATACAAAATATTGATATACAAGTAAAAAAGTATCAGTCGGCTTTGTCGGCAGAGATATGCTCCCAGTCTATGTGAATTGAAACTTTCCTCTATGGACAGATCGAATACCGGTTACACAACGAAAATTCTTTCTTCCAAAAATTATGTATTTTGAGGGTTTGGACATTTAAACTTGCCGACACAACTATGGATTTGGATTAAAGCCCGTACTTAACGGAATGGACTGACAGAGTCCATTTTATAAGTGGATATTATTTTGGGAGTCATTAATTTCGATCAGAGCTCCAAATACTCGCTCTAATTCGATCGATTTCCACTCGCGAGTGAAACTCTTCTTGAATTTGATTAAGTTGAGGGGGGGGGGGGGGGGGAATTGCCCCCTTTCCCCACACAAACAAAAATTTGGCGCAACCTCAAAAAAACATGCCCCACCCCCACCAAAAAAATTGCACCCCGAATTTTTTACTCGCGACTAAATCGGAGCTCTGCTTTCGATAGATATCGAACCAACCAGACACTTCAGTTGGTCACCGCATAATTTAGAGCTTTTGGGTCATTATATCAGAAAGCATGGACTTGCCCACGAAAAACATAAAATCGCTGTAAACAGGGCCAAAACGAGTACATCGTTGCTCTTAAAAGTGTTGAATTATTGTGAGGGATGTAACGTGAGGAGTGGACCGAAAATGGGCCATTTCGAACTTAAACTAAGTTTGGGCAAAAGGTAAAACTTTCGTGCCATTTTCTCAGGAAGTATGCACTTGCCAATTAAAAAGCTTGCACCGTCGTAATGGGGGTAGCGAATACAAGCTGTTGCAAAAAAACAAGGCGATTCGAGAGCATATCTTAAACTGCACTATTCCGAAATTTTGTGTGGAAGGTTATAGTATTCGAACATGATCTATGTCTGGTAGAAATATATACGTGCAAAGTATAGACCAAATCGGTTACTGCATGCGCATGGTTTTAGCGAAAATTTTTAAACTTTTGTAGGGGAAGGAGTGGACCGATAAAGCCCTGGCCCATTTTCGAACTTAAACTTAGTTTGTACAAACTATTACGAAGGACAATTTTGGACCGAAACGGTTGATTTGTTCGTGAATTATAACAAGTAAAAAGTGTCAGTCGTCTTTGCCGACAGATATATTCCCTCAGCCAATGTGAAGTGAAACTTTCACCTACGGACAGCTCGAATGTATTGTAGATATATTCCCTCAGCCAATGTGAAGTGAAACTTTCACCTACGGACAGCTCGAATGTATTTAAGGTATCTTCAGAATTTTGTGGCCCTTGTTGGACATTTGAACTTGCCGACAAAAATGTGGATTAGGAATTAACTGCACTTAGACACAAATGTTGAACTTTTGTGGGGTAGATACCCTTAGGGAGGACCGATATGGGCCATTTTAGAAGTTAAACTAAATTTTGACAAAATATTAGGAGATCCAAAGTTTGGGCCAAATTGGCTGCCCCATCAAGTGATATCGTCCTAGCATTTTGGTAACATTTTTAAATATTGGGGAGAAGTACCAGAAGTTGTGGGCCGGTATTGTCCCATGAAACTGAGTTTGGATATAATATGACGAAGACCAAATGTTGGACCAAATCGGTTGAACAGTTCGAGAGGTATCGTGCTCTCCGACCGCCACATATGGTGACATAGGGTTTTTTACACCTTTTAGGCTGTCTTCCCAAGATATATGGACTTGCCCCTGAAAAACCTTTTACAGTCGTAATGGAGGTAGTGATAAAATCGCTTCAACAAAAATCAAAGTTATTCGAGAGCAGGTATTAAAGTGAACTTATCCGATATTTTGTGTGAGAGGTACCAGAAGGAGTAGTAAAAAATAGTCCATATTCGAACCTGATCTATATCTGCAAAGTATGGATTACATCGGTCACTCCCTTCAAGTGTAATCGTGTGCACAATTTGTCCGAACATTTTCAGATTTTTGTGGTGGAGGTACCGGAAGGAGTGGACCAATATAGCCCATCTTCGAACTTAAACTAAGTTTGGGCAAAATATTACGAAAGCCAAATTTTGGACCGAATCAATTGATCCATTCGAGAGTTATCGTGCGCACCAGCCAGCCAGACAGACGGACGGACATTTCTAAATCAATCGCAAATTGTCTGAAACGGATTTCGTCCAAACATACTTGGGGTCTAAAACCATTATTTCGATGAGGCACATTTTGCCCGTATGAAAGTGTATATACCCTCGTTAGCATAAATGCTGAGGGTATAAAAAAGAAAAAACGAGCCACATCCAAATACCTAAATTTGGGCGATACCGTTGTATGAGGGCCATACCAAAAGCGTGGACCTATGTCTGCAATTTTTGGTAAACCCGAAGTTCCAAATTACTAAGCCAAAACATTTTATAAAAAGTTTAAAATATCTGCAATCATTTGATATTTTACATGGGGACTATTCCGAAACGTGGTGGAAAAGTTTTTTGTCAGCTTGCAACCGTAAATGCCAAATTATAGCTAATTATAGTCTAAATTATAGTCTAAAAATGCAGCTAACATAATCTCTTCGTTCGCTCCTTAATGTTCCCTTTCCATCGCATTTGCCTGTTAAGAACTGTATCTAGGTATTTAGGTTCAGAGGAGAGGTGTAATTGCACTCCATTCATCTCTGGTAGCACAAAATCGCCAAACTTACACTTTTTAGTGAACTGTGCCAGTTTTGCTTTCGCTGTGGCCCACGGAGACAGCTTTTATAGGGCACTCTACGTTTGTAAATAGCTAGAGTGCTGAATATCTGTGCAAGATCAAGCATGATTTGAAATGTTTTAGTGCTTCATAAACATAAAAAAACTTTTTTGTTGATTTATGTCAAACTTCTAGTAAATGAGCTGTAACTCGTTGAGTTTTAGAGATATCAACACAAAAATTTGTCGTAGAAAAAATAGAAAATCAGAAAACGCATTTTTTTGAGTGACATAACTAGGAAATGAGCGATATGTAAAATAACATATTGTGTGAACAATGTGGAGAGGGTATTCAACACCCTATGTGGTATACCAAAAGTCATATCTCGAGGAGATAAAGCGATTTTGAGATGTGAATCCGTCCGTCCATTAAAAATTATAATCCAACTCCAGGCCACAATTATGGACCAATCGTCACGAAATTTTGTATGGTGGTAGGGTTCTAACCAGAATAGAAATTATTAATTTTTGGTGGTGATTTTGAAATATTTCGAGGTTGAAATGTACCAAAAACAAAATTTTTATCCGATTTTGTAGCGGCTCTGTAGGTCGAAATTATAGTCTGGTCGGCTCGAAATTTTAGGTAAGCTTGCAATTTAGCATGATGATCAGATAATATTAAGCGGTTTAAATGGATCAAAACTTTTGTGATAAAATCTTTACATCTACCTTTATCTCTTTATTCTGGAAGATATGCTTCATCCCCTTAAGTTACAATTAGATGATGCTATTGATGCCAATTATGCTGATGGTCAGATAACTTAGTATATACAGGAATTCCACAGTTTTAATTTTGTGTAGTGTAACCATAATCACGCTAGAGGTCGCATTTATATTTTAATAATGGCAAATTTTTGCACGAAGTGAGAGGTTTGGTCAAGGAAAATGCGGGAAAAATATCCAAATTTAATTTATGGTCCAAATTTTAAATTCTGGCGGTGTATTCCGGCAATTACTAACACTAAACTTGAAGGGAACTCTGACCTCTCATTTGATGGAAATTTTATCAATAAAAAGTGATGCAAAAATATCAATTAATTGATAATTAATTAATATTAAATAAATTCCGTGAAAAACTAATACCCAGGTGAAGTGGTGTAGGGTATCCCTTGGTCGGCCCGCCCGACTATTCCCTCTCTTACTTGTTTTAACTTACATATATGCATTTAGTATCCCACTGGCAACGTCCCTGTCCTCTAATATTTCTTATGCTAAACTAATCATTGTGGGCTTTGCCTGAGACTGCGTTTAGTAGTAAATGGTATTTTTTGTTTGTTTGCAATGCCGTTTAGATTTGTTTGCTTCTTTTGTTCTTGCTCATTCCATTTGTCAAAGGCACTACACATTGCGAATAGTTAAATAACCGATGGAATAGAGGGAGGGGGAGGAGGAGCTAAGCGCAAGAGGAAATGCAGGGGTTGAAATTGCAAAAACAAAAACACATTTGAGATATTTGCCATTATTTGTGTATGATTATATAAAACCAAAAGCAAAAAAATCAGCAGCAGCAGCAGCCCGCAACGCCACTAGCGAAAACGCATAACAACATAGCAAATGGTTACTTAGATTTCAGAGCAGAGGCTTTGCTAGTGCTAAGCTTAGCGCGTCTAAATGAATGACTGCTTGAATGGATGGCTGGATGGACCGACCGATCGCCAGCCAGGCAGACAGACAGAGAGACGAACAAATGGACGACGTAACATGCAGACGAATGTGTGTTTCTATGCTCCGTCAATCTTATTTATTGTTCCGCTGTTAAAATTTCAAGGTCACAATGACGTTTTGATTAAATGAAATAAAAATGGAAAAAAAGGCGTTCATTGCATGTGCCCGTACTCACACACAGAGAAACGTACTGACATTTAAGTTTTTATTTTTTTGCACACTCACTTAACTACACATACTCGTACTATGTATGCACGGCGTTTCTTTGGGTTTCGTTTCTGAAGCGTATCTGGTTTTACGCTTATTATATTTCTTCAGGCGTTTATTTCATTAAGTTCTCTGTTGTTCTCTGTATGTTGTGAACGTTATACAATTTATATTTACGTACTTACCTACTTAAGATGTTGTGGATTTCATCTACACTGGACAACAATTAAAAATAACATGAAAAAGCATTAGAACTGCAGTTTGCTGATAAGTATTGGTTGATTTTTCGTACACTAAAAATCTTTAGTGCGGAACAATTGACAACCAAAGCAATGATGAGCCCATAAGTAAGCCCGAATTTCAGGCAGGCATCAGAATAAACGCACGAAGAGCAAAAGTGGCACAGGAGTTCCAGTGTGCATTGCAAAGGGAAAGGTAAAGTGACCGAAGAGAAACTTCATGTCGTCTCTGTAACCGCCTGTTTCTTTTATCACAGTTTTACCATTGATGAAGGCTGATTTCAATTGAGCATAATTGCTCATCAAATTCGGCACAAAAAGTATTCTATGCTCGGTGAATTAGACGACCCATGGAGCTTCCATAAAAACTCGAAGAACGCGATTCTGCACATGATAGTAATTTGGGTGTGGAATGACATTTATGTTCGAACATTTGCTGCAGTCGAACAAAAACGCTTGTTGTATAAGCAACAATCATTACAATTGAGGATCTTGTTCCGACCAGCTGAGATGTAAGAACAAGGTCCTTAAGTCCATGGCCTGCTGCACTTGGGGTGCAGACAGAGAAATCTTGTTGACGACATATAACGCGTTAGGTCGGTTTGTGATAAGCTATGAGACGCCAGTGTGGTCCGCGAACATAAGTACCACGCGATGGAACAGTATCTAAACAGAAGGCTGTCCTGAGAACTGCAGCAGGTTGCCTCCTTATGTCATTAGTGGACCTTCTTCATGAGGAGTCGAAGATTCCAAAAGGGTGTTTGGGTGTGGAATGACCTTTCTCTTCGAAATTTTGCCGCAGTCAAACAAGAACGCTTGTTGTATAGGCAACAATCATCACAATTGAGGACATGAGGACCTTGTTCCGGCAAGAGATGTAGGAACAAGGTCCTCAAGTCCCTGGTCTGCTGCCATATAACGCCATAGGTCGGTCTGTAGTCAGCGTACATAAGTACAACACGATGGAACAGTACTTGAACACAACGCTGCCTTGACAACAGCAACATGGTGCCTTCATAAGCATCAGTGGACCATCTGCATGTCGTAGATTTGCAGTACTTGCTCGGGTGTTACCATGAGAGTCATCCTAATCACCATATGGTGAATAGATAGGCATAAGGAGGGATCTTCATAATCTAGAGCGGAAGGTTCAACGTTATAAAAGAGTACCCCTTGATCAGAAGGCCTATCAAACTGGTTTGGATAACATTTACATAGATGCAGCCACAGAGATTTAAACAACTATCGTGTGAATGGAAAACGTCAGCTGCCACGACAAACCAGAGGAGTTATGGCACAATTACGTTCAGGATGGTGCATCCGTCTAAATTCCTATAGGACTGGGATGTTTGACACCGTACAATACACTAAACTACCCGTAATGTAGCATGCGATGTTCCCAGTAGTCAGGAAACTTCTCCACTAAACAATTTTCGACATAGGTCCATGTTTTGGTATAGCCCCCATTTAACGGTATGTTGAGGATTTTGGCTACATTTTTTGACCGTAATTTAACATTTGAGATTCCCGGTAGACAGAAAACCTCTCCATCAAAAATTGTCAACATAGCTTCATGTTTTGGTACAGTCCTAATAAAACGGACGCTTATTAACGGTACCTCCGGATTTTAGGTATTTTGACATATTCAGCTACATTTCAAATCGAGTTATAACTAAATTAACCATTATAACCATATAACGGTACCGCCCGATTTCAGGTATTTTGATGTTATTATCCTTTAGGCTAAAAAGGGAGGGAATACCAGGCCGGAGCGATTTTTATGGAAGAAAAAACACCATATTGGGCCCTTCGCGTTTCCGATTCCAGGGATTGCACCTGCAAAAAAGTCCACTATGTCTACGGTGAAAATCAAGCCTCCCGATTTTAAGGTTTTTTATCCACGTTGTTTTGATATTTTGACATATAACAGCCAAACCATTGAGATTTTCGATCCAACACTAAGACAAGTTGTAGCCAAGACAATAATTAAGAACCCTCTAGCACATCGCAAAAGCATTGGAACGCTCTTTAGGCAGTTTTGGCTTTGTGAATAAAAAATGTCAACTCCAAGTCAAAATCGGAAGGCTCGATTTTCGCCGTAGACATATGGTCTAGTGGAATCTTTTGCTCAGTACCATCCCAGGAATCAGGAATGCGAAGGGCCCAATAAGGCGCTCAAATGGCTCTCACCCTAGTGTTGTGCTTCATCAAAAAAATAGCTTCGTTTTTTTTTTTTTTTTTTTTTTTGAAGTAGTTCGGGAAAAGGAACATGGAAAATACGTACAAAAACTGGAACAAATGTCAATGTCGGCGTATCAGCCAATCAGACACCGGCAACCATGATACTATTTTTTACTCGCCCAAATTTGTCTTTTGTTTAAAGAGAAGTGAACATTTTACAACTTTTTTGTGCACGGGAACGTTTTTCCGGACAAAATGTGTAAAAGTGGTAAAAATTTAAAAAAAAAAAATAGTTCTTAACAAAGCTGATGGATTTAGATCCCAAGTATTTTTGAACGAAATCCGTTTTAGACAATTTGAAGTTGATTTAGCCGTGTCCGTCAGTCTGTCTTTCTAGCTCAGCGTCGTCCAACAGAATACCATCAAACTGAAGCAAGTGTTTATGTATAGGTGAAAAAACAACAACCACATGATGTTTATCAGTCGTCTTCTGCTCACGTACACTGTGGATGAGGGAGAATGGCAAAAGCAAAACCACTCAGTGGGCGCCCGCAGTATACAGATGGGCGACCCTGGTCTAGCTGGTGCGAACGATAACTCCCGATCGAATGAACTGTTTTGTTTCAAATTTAGGGGGTTGTAAAATTTTTTAAGTTTTTCAATTCGAAGAGAGAGCATATTGGGCCACTCCTTCCGGTACATCCTCCACAAAAGTTCACAAATTGTCGATAAAATAGTGCGCATGATAAGTTTCAAAGGGAGTAACCGAATTGGTCATAACTTTGTCTATATTAAATATGGACTAAATCGGTAAAATCCTTTATGCACTTCCCACAAAAAAATTTGGAGAAAGTACACCTTAACAGCTCGTCTTGGATCCTTTGGAACATTTTTGCAACAAGTTCTTCTTGCGGTTCTTTTACGATGTCGTAATTTTCCTGATTGGCTCAGAAACCCAAAAAACCCTGAAAAAAGTCAGAAGTATTGTGTTTTCTTATTTTCTTCTTGTTTTGTTTGAAAAACGCCCTATAATCGGTCTACACTATCTTATAGGGATAAAAGTGTCTCCTTCTCTCATTTGACTATATCTGTGGCTCATTTTCTAGGACATAACTACATAGCTGGTGTACCAAAATGTCTATTTTTTATTAATTTATTTATTTGGATTTTTTATTATAATAATAAATTACAATAAATTTATATAAAAATTTGCATCTAATGCTATCGGGTAAACCAAAATTTCTAATTATTATTTTTATTTTTTGTATTAAATCACCTCACATCGGTTAAAGTCCACGCTTGCGCACAATGCATCTCAATAATTTTCTTCTTGATTGTCAAAGTCCTTTTCAGTTACACAACTAGAGATATATATAGTAGCTATTAGACGATTTACCAGAGGTTACTTTAAATTCCATCATGTTTTGTGACACCTCCTGTAGAAGTTGTCTTTCCGCAAGGATGATGTATTGCCATCGGAGCCTTCCATTGTCCACCCTTCGCACAATACGGAATAAAGTTATTTATATATAACAACAATATATTCCATGTTTTTAAATGCTGAATGAAGAGCTATTGGCTAGCCAGCCCTGAAACAATTCTTGACGAATATTAGTTACGTGTTTCCAAATTCATGACAAAAAATACAATTAGCACTTTTCGTAACCAACTACTTGACTCTATGATTATGCACTTTTTTCTCTAAGAGGTATCCAATTGAAGTTGTTCAAAAAAAAACATCAACTTCAAATTCCACAACACTTGAAGACCAATTGAAAGGAAAGGCAAATTGGAGAGGCAAAGGGAAGCATAAGTGATTTGTATTTTATGAGTTTGGCATTTGCACCTAATAAGATAAAGAGTTTGATTGTTAATAAAAACAAAGCAACAACAAACTCAAGCTATGCACCACAAAAGAAAGAGAAAGGGAATTGACGACAATACAAACTTCACACATAGCCATAATAATAACTCCAACGACAAATATAGTGCAAGCTACAAAACGAAAGACTTAAGAACGAAACTTGAGTTCTAAACAACAAATTAAAAATAAAACTAAAACAACAACAACAACAACCACGAGACAGCCAGACAACAACAGTTTGTATGACAGCAATATAAAATCCAGAAGCAAAAAGAAAAAGTGAATACAATCACGCATGCGTAACAAAACCTGCCGTAGTTTTTAATTGCGATTCTCTTGTTTTTTATTTGATTTCATTTGTGGTGCAATTCTTGTCATATTCTTAATGGTATTTGCTGTTTGTGTTGGATAATATTGCTTGGTAATGGATAAAATTTAGTTATTGGATTGTTGATGTGCCCTAAGAAAAATAGAACAATCTTTTTTTCCAGTCGATTTTTCTACTCTTCTATTGAATGAACGAATCGCATAAGAAGTTACTTAGAATCTTTTTTAATTTACTGCCTTAGGTTGTCTCGTGAAATAAAATGGCCACTGGTTTTCTTAGGTTTTGCTGTTGTTGTTATTGTTGCTAGTAAACTCGAGTATAGAACATTTTAAATGCAGACGGTATTTTGATAGTCGCAATTTTTAAATTTGATGACGATTTTATGAGTTGAAATGGAAATTGCAACGCCTCCAGACACGCAATTTTTTGCAGTTGTTTACAACAAGTAGTTGTGCCTGGCAATACAAATTATTGTTATGATCTTTGGAAGATTTGTCTTTTCTTCTTCTACATCACTGGCATAGACGGAGTCGCTTTGTGGGGAAAAATATTAAGGTAGACCATCAAACATTGTAGACTTTTTCAAAAATCAAAAAAGTTGCGTCATAAGATTTTTTATCTAAGAAACTTCTAAAACTTAGGTAACACTTTGCTTAAATCATTTTTGGTAAAAGAACAAAGGACTTCTAGAACCACATGTATATTAGGTCGTATTTGTGTAGAAAATTCTTTAATTGGATACAACAACAAATTAGAAAATTTTCTTGAATTTAAAAATACAAATAAATTTAATTTTTTAATATTTATTGATACAAATGCTATTAATTATATTATTGACATATGAAGTAATTACAGCAGGTAATTCTATAAATGAGACTTCTACACAGTAAAAAGCTTCTTCTTATATTCCCTGCTAACAATAATTTACTTACTACGCCCTTACCATTTTCATTCTTTAGTCACTGTTGTTGTATTTTTATTCACCAGACAACTTCCGTATTTTAACCCTTTCGGCCCCAACGTTGCTTATAAGCAACTTCGATTTTAACGTCATTTTATTTAAAACTAACGGAAGTTTTTCCTCAAAGAACACATAGCTTTGGCTAATTGTAGTCCTAAGAATGCAAAAATTATAAAAAAGTGTCAGTTGTATCCCGATCAACAGAACTACGATGCATTATTCAGTGTGAAGTCTGGAAAATCACGGCATGTCAAAAATCGATGTGTACAGTCCAAATTATTTAAATCGTTTCTAAATCAAAATGTATGAGCTTTATGTTAAACTTTAGTTTTGATTCTTCAAAAGTAAGGTCAGAGGTATACTTCTATACGATTACAACATTTATATTTACATAATTGCACAAAATAATGAGCAAATAAATTTTAGATAAAATGTACTGTATATTCCGAAATAGGTGTGGTAACGCCCACCAATTTATGTTCTGTCTTAGTTTTGACTTATACTTTAATTCTATGTTTTGAAAGTAACTACTAATGCGAGGAAAAAAGTTCGGGGCCGAAAGGGTTAAGATCTTTGGCACCATTATTTTTCTTTTTCCAATTTATTTTCGCATTTCCCGCCATGTGTTAAACATGACGGAATTCTTGGGAAATTATCATTATCTTGGCAATTTGTTAATTAGCTTAGCTCAAGCTTTAACTGGGGTGTTATTTAGTTGGATAAAGGTTTTATAGATACTTAAAAAGGTATTATTGTTTTTTTAACACCAACAGTTGTAAGTCGAAATATGTTATAAGTACCAAAAGTGGTTTTAAGAAAATTATGTTTGCAGAATAATACTTTAAAAGTGTCACTGGAAAATGGGAAAGGAATAAAAACAGAGATAACTTGATAGTAAAAAGGCTTCAAAAATACTTCACAACTTTGCAATAAGTTTAGTATACATACATGTTTTCATGAGCTGAATTTAACCACCAGCAAAACGATCGTAGCATATTGGTTGGATGTGTGTGGACTTCGCTAGATACCACTTTTTCAATACAAACTCCTTAGGTCATGATAGCTCAATTAATTAATTCAATTAAATGAAACGTATTAAGGAACAACAAATACATAATTTTACAAGCATCATGGACTGGACAGGTTATACCAATGAAACTGATCTGCTGAATGCTGTCTTGAGAGCTGACAATATACATAATCTAACAAAATACATAATTTTACAAGCATCATGGACTGGACAGGTTATACCAATGAAACTGATCTGCTGAATGCTGTCTTGAGAGCTGACAACCATTACACAATAAGATAATAACTAAAATGCGATAAAATTAGAAAAAAGATGAATTGTACGATCACTTATATCCGGATAACGGATGAGTAAATAAAGAAGAAGAAATGAAACTTTCAAAATAAATAAAAAATAAAAAAATTCAGTTCGGCTTCACCAACCAAAAAAAAACTAATTTGGGTTTCTATAGTTTGAAAACTTCAGCCATTTCCGTTGGAAAATGTTTGTAACACCTTAAGAATAGGTCCACGGGCATAACCACTACCGAGGGAAAGCCTTCAATTCGAAATATAAATTAATTTCATTGAAGATTACGCGACCCGCAGGGGAAGTTTTGTGTGAATCACAAATATTTTACTGCCGAACATTAAACTCAAACAAACATATACAATTTTCAAAAATAATTGAAATCGTATAATAGCATTATGTGGACTGTACACTAGGGCTATAAACCAAAAATATCAATATTGTTTCCATGCTGAAATCGCTTTCTAAAGACCTTTTGATTATTTTTTCTTTATAAAATTTCGATTTTATTTCTTTTAAACGAACGCGAAAATAAGCATAAGTCTTATGTAGAACGGACCAATGTTGCGGATTATATTCAATTAAATTTAAAAATAGATTATCTTAGATATAACTTTCCAAATAAAGATTTTTTTATGGGAGGGGAAAAGTGACAAACCAGTTCTTGATATTTTTCCATGCTATACACGGTTATGTGGTGGTATTGTTGGATAATTTCAGGAAAATATCAAAAAGTTATAACCCTTCTGTACACCAAGCTGATAAAAATAAGGCCATCAAAGAGATTGCCTGTCGGAAACAATGAATATTCTTGGTAAGCCTTCTTTACTTAGGATGCCTAAGTCGATGAGTTCTTAAGGTTATACCTACCACCAGTTGTAGAACCCAATAAAAACAAGTTCTTATGATTTTTTCCAAAAAAAAAAAAAAAAAAAAAAAAAAAAAAAACAAGTAAAAAAGTATCAGTCGGCTTTGCCGACAGAGATATACCTTCAGCCTGTGTATATTGAAACAATTTTTCCCCAAAAAACGTATGTATTTAGGGCGTTTTAAAAATTTTGGGCGTTTGAACCGACAAAAATGTTGATTAGGATTAAAGATCAAAAGTTTTGCGGAGGAGATACTAAAAGGAATGGATCGACATTGACCATTATGGAAGTGGATCTCCAGCCACTACATATGGTGCCTATGGGGTTTTTACATCCATCACTGCACTCCATACAACGGTACAAGTTTCATCAGGGGCAAGTCCATACTTCTTGAGAAAATAGCCTAAAAGTTGAAAAAACCCCTATGACACCGTGTGAGGTGGTTAGAGCGCAAGATAACTCTCGAACTGATCTGCCGATTCGGTCCATAATTTGGCCTTAGTAATATTTTGTCCAAACATAGTATAAGTGTGAAGATAAGCCAAATCAGTCCACTCCTTCAGGTACCTCCCCCACAAAAGTTCTAAAATGTTCGGAAAAATTGTTCGTACGGTAACTCTTGAAGGGAGTGGCCGAATTGGTCTATATTTTACGCATCCTAATGTATCTACCAGATATAGATCAGGTTGAAATATAGACTATATTTGTCCACTCCATCCGGTACTTCCCACACAACAATTCGGATAAGTTCACTTTAAGACCTGATATAGAATCACTTTGATTTTTGTTGAAGCAACTTGCATTCGCTGCCTCAATTACGATGGTAAAAGTTTTTTAGGGGCAAGTCCATACTTCTTCAGCAAACAGCCCGAGAGTGTAAAAACCCCCTATGGCACCATATGTTGTGGCTGGAGATCAACTTCCATAACGGTCAAAGTCTATCTATTCCTTTTAGTATCTCCTCTGCAAAACTTTTGATCTTTAATCCTAATCAACATTTTTGTCGGTGCAAACTCCCAAAATTTTTAAAACCCCCTAAACACATACGTATTTTGTGGGAAAATTGTATTGAGGGTATATCTCTGTCGGCAAAGCCGACTGATGCTTTTTTACTTGTTTTTCTTAATAAGTATTACTTCCAAACTGAAAAAATTACGATAATCTTCACATTAATTTTTCCGTATTACTTGGCAAAATTTATATAATTAAAAAGTGTATTTATTAAATGTACCTTTATAACGGCCAATAACCATTAAATGCTATGCTATTTATTATTTTGATGACCACTGGTATGTTTAGAAAAATACTTCATTAATGATTTTTTATTTTCTCTTGGTCAGTTTTCAGACTCTTTTCCCGCTAGATCTGAATTCCGTCTGTCTGGCTGGAGCGCACGATAAATCTATCGTATCGATCAAGTTCATATCGCTCCACTCCTTCGGATAACTCCCCACAAAAGTTTTTTTTTTTTTGTTAAAATGGTACACAGGATAACTCTTAAAGGGAGAATCCGATTTGGTCTATACGTTACACATCATAATATTTCTAGACTTAGATCACATTCAAATATGGACTATATCCGCCCATTCCTTCATGTGCACCCCACACAACATTTCGGGAAAATTCAGTTTAAGGCCTGCTCTCGAATGGTTTTGATACGGCGGTACAAGTTTTTCCAATGGCAAGTCCATACTTCCTGAGAATATGGCCCGAAAGCTGCCAACATGTGTAGTGGCTGGTGCGCCCGACAATTTTCGAACCGGATACTGTGTTGGACTAAAATTTGTATATCGTAATATTTCTGCGAATTTTATATAAAGTTCCACGATAATTCTTATCGGTACCTTCCTCACATATATAAATTTGGAAGAAAAGTGTTTTTTTGTGTAGGTAGTAGTCGATTTGTCCATAGATGAAAGTTTCAATTCACACAGGCTGAGAGTATGTATCTGTCGGAACGATGTTGATGTACTCAATATTCTGACAAAACCAAAGGATGATCTTTCCATTATTTTTCGAGTTTGAGTAAACACCGATTTAAAAAACGCATTTTATGTTCTGTAGCAGAAGCAGCAAGAATCTTTTTTATCTTATTGTCAAAATTATAAAGGAAAACATTCCAGAACAAACAACGGAGAAAACACAACGGATTCTTCCAGGCAATTTCGTTCATTTGGCAGGCCTTTCATTTGTTAATAAAAAAAACAGTTCGTTCAATTCGTTCGTTGGTTCTATTTTGTACAATATTATATTTCACTCTATAATTTTCTTGTAAATATCGTTCATGCTTCCCCTTCTCATCCCCAATTGTCAGTAGCCATTTTTTTCTGTCCAAATTATAAAAGAAAATAAATGTTACGTACTTTCCAGTGATATGTGTGAATCCTATTATATTTTTTTTAGTTTACTTAACTTTAGAATTTTTACATATTCCCGGAGGATGCAAATAGTTTTATTTCGAACTCTTTCCAATCACTATAAAACTATTATATAAAAATAACATATTCTTTTTAATTAATATAAATTAATAAGAAAAAAGTAAAAAACTGGGCCGGGCCACAAAATTATATTGACAGCAGTTGTGGATAAGTTTCAGTTTGTCAGTTTAGTCTCCCACTAAACCATAATATAATTCCATTAACCAACAATAAATTGCTATAATCTGTTCAATCCAATGATAGGTTATCAATGATGATGGTTCTATGTTTACATAGTAGACCACCAACTAAACAACATTTTTTTTTCAATCTCTAAGAAAAACACTAGAACATTGAATAACCAATTTAACGTTAAACAAAAACCCTAACAATAAACAAAGAGAAGAATGTCGGGTATTAAGACATCAAAATTCAACAAAAAAAAAACCTTTTTAAGAATTTTACATTGCATGTAAAGGCATTGTAAAAAAACAAATTTCATGGGAGGTGGTATAACAATTGTGAGCAAAAAAAACGTGAAATTTTGTAGGCATTTAAATTACACTGTGCAACACTGGAAATGCAAACAACTTCTAATGGGCATTTTCTGAAAGTACATAGTTAGACTACAAAAACCTTAATTGGGTTTTGTGTTCTTAGATCGGGGTTAGATTTTATGGCCTCATCTAAACCGACCTAAAATGAGCCTTTTTTCCAGTTAACGGACCTTTATCTCCGAAACTAATAAGAATTTTGCTTTGCAGTCTTCAGCAATATTGTAGCCCTAAAGTAGTAGAACTTATGTGTCAAACAGATGAACTAGGAAAAGCTGCATCTAGCGCATCAAACTCGTTAAAATATAGAAAAGTTTACATAATTTCTGAAACTCTGGTCAGTAACAACAAAACTGTTGGAAGTTGAAACAAGTAACCACTCTAAAAATTTTCCAAATAATGTGACCATCAATTCTTCAGAACATTCTGAAACTCTAAAATTGTTATTTCACATTGTTTAAGGGGTATTTCATAACATACCTTTTACACAACTTATTTCAAACAATGTTCACACAGACTGTTTATTCTCATGTTGAGGATTTCAATGAACTATTGAAATATTTACCAAATTGTTGTTAAAAAATTTGCTATAAACAAGGCGATAGAGGCATTTATTATGTTCTGAAGAGTTGTGTATTACATTCCAGAGAATATTTTCCCAAAAGGCAACATTAAGAAAAATTTAACATTTTGGGAGATACGCTGCGAAATATACACAAATTATAGCATTTTTAGATATATTATAAAATTTGAGGCAATACATGCAGTTTTTTGAGTTCACTATTCCTCCAAATATTTTCTTCTTGCAAGAAAACAAAATTCGTATTGGTTTCAGAGATACAGCCCCGATTTGTTTTAAAAATTCGATCTTTAACCATGTTTAGATGAGGCCATAAAAACCGAACCCGATCTGAGAAAACAAAACCCAAATATGGTTTTTGCCTAGTGGCCCTCTACTTTCATAAAATTCTGAACAGAAGTTGTTTGCACATGATTGGCTCAAAAATGTTGCACAGTGTTATTAAAGTCCAGCGAAAAATATGTTTGTATGATAATGGGAATTATGTTATTATTGTAAACACACTTACATGTTTGTGGGGATCATAACATCATCTGGTAAAATCGTACATTATAACTTTTATAATATGTTTCTCGTTTTGACTATATAGAAAAACTACGTATAAAAAATTTAAGGTAAATAAAATTAAAAAAAATAGAAAACTTGATGAATAAAAATTAATTCTTTGAAAGTTTCTTGTATTGTTAAGGAAATAACACGATTTCAATGAAATGCTATATGATACGAATTGAAATTTAGAGTAACACCAGTTGTTTTAATTGCAAAACTACATATAAATATATTTCGAAATACGGTAATATTGTTGATAAATACAAATAAATTCTCTGAAATTTGTTTGCATTGTTAAGGAAATCATGCAATTTCAAAGAAATAAACATTATTTGTGATAGGAAATTAAACACTGTATGGTTGCAACAAAAAACGACCATAGCATGGTAGGGAACTAACATGTTGTGTTTAATGAACTTAAACTAGATTAAAAAGCATTCTACAATTTATTCCATACAATATCTGTCAAATAAATGACGTAAACTCCCAAAACACCTGTTTTAAGTGTAAGTTTAAAATTTGTCCCTAAGAGTCATTAAAAATCATCATAAAAGATCCGAAAACCCGCTAGGTGTTATTAAAACTTTTTACACCAACGATTATGACCCGATAATATTTCCATTTTTTTTTCAAAATATCGACTTCATTACCAAATAATCCTCGTTCCGAGCATTGCGTTAAGATATTGGTTTTACTCAAATCATTTTATTTCTCTCGCAAATTTTGCCTCAAGCTTTGACCATAAAGGCCATGATGACCAAATAAACCAAAAAGAAAAAAAAAATGAAAAATCAAACTATGAGGCATTGTAATCCCACAGCACCAACAACAGCAAAATAAAACAAATAATATTATTCAGATTCAGCAAAGCCTCCTGTTGTTGGTAAGGTTTTATTAAAAGCCAAGATCAAAAGCTTAAAATCATAATAATTTACATATTTGTAGGCAGCAGCAGCTTCAACATCAGCGGCAGCTGGGGTCCACAAGATTTTGACAACGATGCCACCACTATAAGCTAGAATTGACTCAACAACAAAGCCATAGAGGTAGCCATTACTAAACTAACATGGTGCCATGGAAAAAATTGGTGAGGGTTAGTTTACCAGCAAATATTGGTGACGGTGGTGCACTATTCTTCTTTCTTCCTTTGCCTCCTTCTATTTGCAACTCTTTACTTGACTTAGAGAAACTTAATAGAAATGTTAACCTTTTGCCATTCAGCTGTATGCCTCTTTTTACTTGTTGTTGTTTTTTGCTTTTGGTGGTGGTTGAGCTTAGAGTATTGTTTCTTCTTGCATGTCCGTTCCTTTACTGGCGGAATATGTTCCTTTGGCATTTTTGTGTGTTTAATTCATATTCATAGGAGTATGTATGTGGCAACTACTACCACTTACACATGTTCACCTACCTTCCGACCTCCCTACCTTAGTCCACAGCTCTTGTCGGACTATTTGACCACAAACAACGCCTACTGTCCTTTTGTTTTGTCGTTGCATTTGTAAAATTTGTTTTACTTGGTGGAATTTGTATAGATTTTTTATGTATGTGTGCGTACGCGTGTATTAGCAGCGATAAAGAAGTCGCCGGGTTTTGCTAGGTTTTTGTTGTATTGTTTTGTTTTTACCTCTTCTATTGGCTAGTCACACCCTACATTTGCCAAGGAATTGTGGTTGCAGTTTTTTTTTCCTATCAGGGAGTAGTTTTGCAAAAAAAAAAAAAACAAAAACCAACAACAACATATTTTGTAAAACCCCCTTAAGGGTTTTTTGTATTGTAATTGCGGTTATTGTTTAATATTCTCATTTTATAATGTGCATTATATTTACCATGGCAAACTAACCAATCGCTGATCCCGCCAGGCAACATATGGCCGTTTGGTCACCACCTTAAGGGTTATTTGCATTGGTTATATTGGCTTTGCGAATAATATTGCCATGTGTGGGGTTTTTCTTGTTGTTGGAAACAATTTGTTAGGCTAATATGGGATAGTCAGAGATGTCAAATAAGCAAGGAGAGGGACCGGGAGATTTTATAAAAATATTTTTCTGAAACCTATTAGATCAATAAAATAGTCACTTTGAATGTTAGAAAATCTCCGTAGCTTTAAAATTGGGTCAATGTTTGAAGTCCTATTTAAAGCTTAAAGCATTATGGAGCAAAACATTTAATTTGCCGCATATATCTGATAAACCACTTTGGACAAAAATAACCAAACTTCTGGAAAACTAACCAAATTTCTAAAGACCCTTAATAAGAGAAAGCGTGCTTCTTAAAAGTTTTCTAAAAAAAAGGGTTTCTAAAGACCCTTCCAAAGACCCTTTATCAAAAAACGGTTCTTCAAAAGACCCTTTCTCAAAGAAAAGGCACTTCTAAAGACCCTTTCTCAAAGAAAGGGCGCTTCTATAGACGCTTTCTCAAAGAAAGGGTGCTTCTAAAGATCCTTTCTCAAAGAGAGGAAGCTTCTAAAGATCCTTTCCCAAAGAAAGGGTGCCTCTAAAGATCCTTTCTCAAAGAAAGGGTGCTTCTAAATATCGTTTCTGAAAGAAATGTTGCTTCTAAATATCGTTTCTGAAAGAAATGTTGCTTCTAAAGACGCTTACTCAAATAAGGGGTGCTTCTAAGGACGCTTTTTCAAAGAAAGTGGGCTTCTAAAGACACTTTCTCAAAGAAAGGGTGCGACTCTTACTCAATGATAGGGTGCTTCTTAAGGCTCTTACTCAAAGAAAGGGTGATTCGAAAGGCGCTTTCTCAAAGAGGGGGTGCTTTTAAAACCCTTTCTCAAAGAAGGGGTGCTTCTAAAGACCATTTCTCAAAGAAAGGGTGCTCTTAAACCCTTTCTCAAAAGACGGTGCTTTTAAACACTTTCTCAAAGAAAGGGTGCTTTTAAACCCCTTCTCAAAGAAAGTGTGCTTCTTAAGTTCCTTTCTCAAAGAAAGGGTGCTTCTTAAGCTACTTTCTCAAAGAAAGGGTGCTTCTTAAAACCCTTTCTCAAAGAAAGCGTGCTTCTAAAACCCTCTCTCAAAGAAAGGATGCTTCTATAGGTCCTATCTTATAGAAAGGGTGCTTCTTAAAACCCTCTCTAGAAAGGATGCTTTCAAAGGCCCTATCTTATAGAAAGGGTACTTCTAAAGACCCTTTCTCATGGAAAGGGTGCATCTAAAGACCCTTTCTCAAAGAATGGCTGCTTCATAGGACTCCTTCTCAAATAAGGGTGCTTCTAAATACCCTTTCTCAAAGAAAGGGTGCTTCGTAAGACTCCTCAAATAAGGGTGCTTCTAAATACCCTTTCTCAAAGAAAGGGTGCTTCATAAGACTCCTTCTCAAATAAGGGTGCTTCTTAATACCCTTTCTCAAAAACAGGGTGCTTCTAAATACACTTTCTCAAAAAAAGGGTGCTTCTAAATACACTTTCTCAAAGAAAGGTGAAAGGTAGCTTTTAGGCCTTTTTTCAAAGAAAGGGTGCTTCTTAAGACTGTTTATCAATGAAAGGGTGCTTCTTATGATCCGTTCTCAAAGAAAGGAAGCTTGTAATGATCCTTTCTCAAAGAAAGGGTGTTTCTAAATTAATACCCTTTCTCAACGAAAGGGTGCTTCTATAGACCATTTCTCAAAGAAGGGGTGCTTCTAAATACCCTTTCTCAAAGAAAGGTGAAAGGTAGCTTTTAGACCTTTTTCAAAGAAAGGGTGTTTTTTAAGACTGATTATAAAAGAAAGTGGGTTTCTAAACCCCTTTCTCAAAGAAAGGGTGCTTCTAAAGGCCATTTGTCAAAGAAAGTGGGTTTCTTGAAGTCCATTCTCAAAGAAAGGGTGCTTCTTAAGACTGTTTATCAAAGAAAGGATTCATCTAAGGACTGCTTCTCAAAGATAGGGTGCTACTTTTACTCAAAGAAAGGGTGCTTCTAAAAACCTTGAAATTTTTAATAATTATATACAAACCTATTTTCAAAATCAATAAATGATTTTTGTCATAAAAAATCCACATATGTATATAGCTTTACTTAAATTTGAACAGAAATCACAAACATAAGAAATATGTTGATTTCGCAAAAGATTTATGCCATAAAAATGTCAATTTAAATGACTTTTACAACAAACAATTTATGTTGCAGTAAAAAACTAAAACAAAGCCACGATTCGAAATGGTCAAAACCATGTTAGGCAATTAGAAAACAACTTGTTTGTTTGTAGAGAATTTGATTGGACACAAGAAGAGACGTTTGCACCAGCAGTTGTCAGCTTAAATTAACAACTAACACGCCCCAAAACTTCTAAGAGTTATAAAATTCTCAGTTTTTTCATTCCTTCTTTATGGTCTTGTTTTTTTTTCTTAAAAGTTTAAAATTCAAATTTTCCAATGATGAATTGAAGCTAGCCAAGAAAGAAAGAGAGAGAGAGAGGGAGTTAAGGTATTTCAAAGGAATTTATGTTTTCCAGCTATTTGCTATGTGGCATATGTCATAGAGAGTTTGTTTAACAATTTATTTATTTAAAACAACACAAACTGCAATTTTTTCTATAGCCCCAAGACATTTATTGTATTTGATGTTCAGTGAGTGCATGGCTTCTTCATGTCACC
Source organism: Musca autumnalis (assembly GCF_047663935.1). Classification (NCBI taxonomy): domain Eukaryota; kingdom Metazoa; phylum Arthropoda; class Insecta; order Diptera; family Muscidae; genus Musca; species Musca autumnalis. Next base: position 124,118,046 of record NW_027411866.1, on the reverse strand, counting down.
CCTTAAGCAACTATTCATAAATTCTCGCTTGTTTCTGGTATGTGACAGTGTAGCCTGCCTGGCAGCAGCAGCACTAGCCATCATATATTATCTTTCATAGCTTTTGGAATTATTACACGCAACCATTAAATTGGCCAAAAACTAATGGGAAGGAGGGTGAGGTATTTTAAGTCGATTGTGTTATGAATTTTCTAAGAATTTTCGTATTTAACCGAGAGTGAGCGAAATTAAAGGAATTAATAGTAATAATATAAACTCAAGAGATTATACTGTCAAACATTAAGCTTCAGTTCCTGAATTTAAATCCAACACTCTTTAGTTATTGTGCCTTAATCTCGTTGATTCATTTGAAATATGTATGTATGTGCATATATCAAAACATACACCCAAAAATCTCTTTAACAAATTGATATCCTTTATTTCACAACCTCAGCCAATAATAATCTCCTATTATATTCGTTTTATTCATTACATATTGCCATAAGGTCAGCTCCAAATTACCCTGGCCATATGCTTAGGCCTGAAAATTTATTACAAATAATTTTTAATGATTTGTTAAAAAGTAAGATTTTTTCTAATTGAATGGGAGTTTGTTGTCGTTATAATTTAAGATTCATTTTTCAAAGCAATATCCAACGACGACGGACAGCCTCTATACTCTGGGAGCTATGTTTTTTGCTTGTGTGTTAATTTTAAGTAAATTTTGCAGCAAAGTGCCAAACATGATCACCTTTAAATTGCACGCGGCAATTGCCAATGATGGTTGACTGGCTGATAGTTGTCGTGATTCCATGTGTGTGTGTGAATAGGCACTGCTAGAATTTAGCCTATAAACGCCATCGGCATTCATTAGCTAAAGGGGCGTTACATGGCTCGTTATAAACGGCGCGATCAATTAAAGAACAAAAATGTAATGTATGCCAAACAAGCCATACAATGCAACGCCTGCTTGGTTTAGCCGCCTATGGAGGGTTGAAATTTGCCAAACCGCAGCATGTTGCCCCCAACCATACTCGTACATATGTATGCATAGTTAACGACATGACTAACTGAACCAATCAGGAAATTTGATTTTCGCTAATAATATGGCAAATAGTTGTGCGGTGCTGCAAAAATATATATTGGCAATGAACGCAATCGACGCAAATATACATACATATGTATATTTATTTTTTGTAATATATACACTTAAAGAAAACAAGTAAACAATCGTTTAGTTCGGCCGTTACAAACTTTATACTCGCGAAGAAGTATTTCGACCAAGGATACACCAAATGCCTCCACCAGGTCAGAAAATGTATATATAAATTGTGCAATCAGGCGGTACCTTTGTAAGGGGGTTGAATGTGACAATGTTTGGTCGAGACATTTTGCGACCACTCGGAACCTCCAATGTCAAATTACAGATAGTTCGGTCAACAAATGCAGCTAAAATCCTTAAAAACCCGAAAATCGGGGGGTTCCGTTATAGGGAAGCTTTACCAAACCATAGACCTATGTTGACAATTTTTGGTCAAATAAAAGGTATTTTGGTCACAACATTTAGCTAAACCCGTCCAAATGTCGAAAATCGGGAATTACCGTTATATGGAGGCTATTGCAAATTATGGACCTATGTTGGAAATTTCGGTGGAGAAGTGTTGTAACCACTAGGAACCTCAAATGACAGTCAACAGCTAGTTCGGTTAAAAACTAAGTTCTCAAAATACTGAACATCGGAAGGTACAGTTATATGGGAACTATACCAAAACATGCAGGTCTGTTGAAAATTTTTAATGGAGAAGTTTTTTAACCACTGTGAACCTCAAATTTCAAATTACGGATAGTTCAGTAAAAAATGTAGCTATACCCTCAAAATACCCAAAATCGGAATGTCCCGCTGTATGGGGGGATATACCATTACATTGCACTTTGCTGACAATTTTCCATGAAGAAGGTTTTGACCACTGGAAACTTCAAATATCAAGATAGTTCGGTCAAAAAAAAATGGCTAAAATCCTCATACTAGCGAAACATGGATCTATGTAGCATTTTTTGGTGAAAAGTTGTTTGACCGCAGGGAACCTCAATTTCAAACTACAGGCAAAATAATTGCAAAATACCTAAAATTGGGAGCTATACCAAAAAGTTTTGGTGGAGAGTTTTCGTGACCAAAGGCGACCTCAAATCTCAAATTATGCGTAGTTCAGTCAAAAAATATAGCTAAAACCCCTCAACGTTCTGCAAATTGGGAGCTATAATTATATGGGAGCTATACCATAACATAGGCCTATGTTGACAATTTTTGGTGAAGAAGTTTTCTGACCACTGGGAACTTCAATCCTCAAAATACCTAAAATCGGAAGGTAATGTTATATGGGGGCTATACCAAAACATGTACCTACATTGATAATTTAAGTGGAGAAGTGTTGTGACGGCTAGGAACCTGAAATGGCAAACTACAGCTAGTTCAATCAACAATTGTAGCTAAAATCAAAAATCGGAAGCGACCGTTATATGGAAGCTATATCAAAGCATGGACCTATGTTTTTTATAGGTTTTAAATAACAGGTATTTCGTTCAAAATATTTAGCTTAAAAAATTTGAAATTTTTTGGAGAGGTTTCGTAACTGCAGGGAACCTCAAAAGTAGTTCAGTCAAAAAATATAGCCAAAATCCTCAATATACCTAAAATCCGGGAGGTTCCGTTATATGGGCTACACCATAACACATTCACAATTTTTGATGGAGATATTTTGTGACCACTTGAAATCTCAAATGTCTAATAAAGGTCAAAACATTTAGCTAAAACCCTTAAGAAGCCAAGCATCGGGTGGTACCGCAACATGGATTTTATACCAAAACATGGATCTATGTTGACAATTTTTGATGGAGAAGTTTTGTTACCTATGGGAATCTCAAGTGTAAAAAAAAAGGTAGTTCGATAAAAACTTTAGCTAAAATCCTCAAAATATCCAAAATCGGAATGTACCCTTATATGGAAGCTATAACAAAACATGGACCTATGTTGACAATTTTTGTGGAGAAATTTCCTCAAATGTCGAATTATGGATAGTTCAGTCTAATAACTTAGCTAAAATCCTCAAAATACCGAAAATCAGGAGGTACCGTTATATGGGGGCTATAAAAACATACGTTTTTTCGACCACTTTCAACCTTCAATACCAAATTACTTATATAATCAGCCTAAAATGTCGATAAAATTCTCAAAATACCTGAGATCGGAAAAAAACGGTTTATGGGGGCTAGTTGTTTGTCCACTGAGAACCCTCAATGTCAAATTGCATCAAATTTGGGCCGAAATGTGTCAAACCTCAAAATATCCGAAATCGGCCGCTATGGTGCTTACTCCACAACTTGGACTTATTTCCACAATTTTTGTAGCAGTTTCTCGACCACTGTGAACTCAAAATGTGAAATTATAGTTTATTCCGTCAGAGATTGAAGCTAAGAATTCCACAATACCTGCAATAGGGGGTTCCGTTAAATGGTACCTAACCCACAATGTGGACCTATGTCTACAAGTTTTGGTGGAGAAGTATTCTGACCACTAGGAACCCTAAATGTCAAATTACAGCTAATGCGATAAGCAAAAAGATTGGCGATACACGGATCAGCAATACTCGGAGTTGATCAAGGGTGATGAATGGATAGAAATATACAGATGATCAACAGTGGTCGGCTTTCAAACGATCTAGTAGCGGTAGAACGATTGGTATTCGGCTGGGTGACGCTTGGGTAAGTGGTGGTATTCGGCAGTCTGACGATCGGCTGAATAATGGTATTCACCTAAGTGACCCAACGCTCGTTATGGTGATGGTGTTGAGATAGGTGACGATGGTGTTCCTCTATGTTAAGATCGGCTGAGTAATATTATTTGGCTAAGTGATGATCGGTTGAGTGATGGTGTCCGGATAGGTGACGATGGTGTTCGGTGACTATCGGCTAAGTAAGGGTATTCGGCTATGTGACGATCGGTTGAGTTATTGTGTTCGGTTTGGTGGCGTTCGATTGTGCAACTTTGTAAAGAAAAGAGTCGAGTATGATTAGCAACAGAGTGGAGAGAGCAAATCGCAGGACCGACGGCTGTCGTTACCATCAAAATACGCCTTACAAAACCTCTTACTAACCCATTATTTTAACAAGGGCGTGTGGCGAAATAAGTAGTTATTTTTTACCACGACTTTCAGCGACTACTTATTTTAAGTCATGGTCTGGTTAGGTATTAAACCTCTGCACCAATTTATCTCCCGCTTTCTTAGTATACTTTCACTAAACACAAATCTGCCATATTTCCTTGCATTCATGTCTTCAAATTTGTCTCTTCCTCATAATTTCATAATTCCACCCATATATGAAGTCTCTCTACAACTATTATTGAAAAAAATATACTTCAATATCTTTCTCTCAATTTATGAAGCGATACAAAATCAATTTTACCAACTTTACGGCTGCCAAATATTTATGACGAACAACGAACGATTTGAAAGTAAATAGAAAATGTTTGCAGGAAATCTACGGCATATTCACCACCATTAGCAACACTCCTACCATTGGAATCGCCAAACCTAACAGCAAAGCTATGAAAAATCACTACACGCATTATTGGAAATATAACGCCCTCGATTCGACCGACGGCTTGGCATAAAATATTTGAATTCAAAGGCTTGAGGAGAAATTAACAAGAAAAAAAAAAGAAAACGAAGAAGAAAATCGTGATTTTATGTTTCTGCCCAAAAATTCACGAATGTCTTGGCTAGGAAAAAAAAACAAGTTCACACACACACATATTCTTACGAGATAAATGAATGTGGATGAGTGAAGAAAATATGGTATTGTTGGCAATACTCCATATCATTGCATATCCTGAGGCGCGCAATTGAAATGTGTGTCTTTGTTGCACATGCGTATGGGGCTTTGAATAGCAAATCTAAGATAGACAGATTTACTTTAGCGTGCTGGTCCTTTGCACAAAGCTTACATAAAAAACGATACCTAATATATATTATGTTGTTTCTGTTGCCATGGCAGAAGGCAAGGCTACGCAATAGGCGGCCTGCAAAGCATTTTGCCACTAGGTCCTATGAGTTTTTGTGGTTAACATTTCATTTCACTGCTGGACCATGTCACATGTTTTGTACCGCCAAGAGATGTGCTAAAAGTAGTGCAACACCAACACCTAAATTTGTTGTTGTTTTTGCATTGCCAAAAGAAAGCCAAAGCCAACGGATAGCATCTTATTCATGATGACTGTGCCAACAACACTTGCCGCTTAGATTTTCTTTAAATCTATGAATTTAGATTGTTGGATTTTCTTTGTGCTCTTTGTGTTCACAACATGTCAAAAAAATCGAAAAAAAAATTGTTAACGCCCTCGCATGCCTTTGGCGATTGTCGCTATTCGCCTTCACCTAAACCAACCTTAAAATCTACCATCACTTATATTAGTGGACCTCAGCAGTTTGCTTTAAACATTCCAACATTCTATGATGATGACGATGATGATGACTCTTACAATGGCGATGATTACATGTTACCGCCAATGTTGACGACAAGCAATGGAGGTCGAGTAAGTAACTGCCGGTGCTGCCTGCTGCTGCATTGTTTGCTTGCTCGATTTACTTCAATTCTTCATTTTCAATTTTCAGTTGGTTTTTTCTTTAAGTTAGTCGTATTGGGTGTTGTTGGTGTTACAGTTTGGAAGCAAATCATAAATCTAATATTTTTTTTTCTTTAGCATATCATAAAATATTTCACCACAAACACTCCTTAATTTTTTTTGCTATAATTTTGTATATTGACTGATGCCATACTATATCATAGCATATGTATATGTGAGAAACTAGATGTCCACTAGTAGTAATCCATGATAAATTTTAAAGTGGCATGATCGAAATTTTAAATTATTGTTACCATTTTAGGTCTGTTCCTTTACGGGCAAGCATCTTCAAGTTTTACCACATTTTACTCGAAAAGCGTTCCTTTACTTCGGACACCATACAATTCACATAGGAGCAGTTTACAACTTTTACTACTTTTGCTGGTTTTATAATTTTCAAAAGTAAAGGAACAGACCATTTATAACCTCAGCCTTTAGGTTAACGTGGGTATGTACACGTGGATACGATAGTGATGTGCCTAATCGGAATAATGACTTGAGAACCCACATATGTTAAGACATCTTGGGGTCGATTTAGCCCTGGCTGTACGTCTGTCTTGCTGGACGAAGCTCATGATACCTCTCGAACGGATCAACCGACAGTGACAGACACGAGTTGGTGCGTGATAGGGCGAAGAAGCCATCAATGACGAGGACGTACCACCATAATTGTGGTGTTGTATACGTCATTCGAAACGCAAAATCATCCAACCAAGAAAAGACTTCCCTCACGCCGTTTTTGAAAGGTTGGATAATCAATTATATGTGTGGAAGCCAGTCGTTTATGGAATTCAGAAATAATAAGTCGAAGCCCCGTAGAGCGAAGCAGTTCCTGCCCAAGGCGGGCTTATATCTCCGGAACTGTTTAACCTCTACCATTCTGAAATTCCACATCCTCTAGACTGCACAGATAACGTAAGATGTTCGGATGATTGTATGATCTTGGTGTTGGGTCCAAAGTCGCAGACATATGTGGCAGGTTAAATGTCTAAATAGCGAACTTAGTACAGTTCTTCCATCTGAGCAATATGAAAATATTCGCCGCTAAATCCACAATCACACTGTTTACCACCTGGATGGCTGAAATGTGGCTCCCCCTGAACATATTGGTCGAGGGTGCCCTGATTCCGATCACTAAGTTCCTCAAGTTGTTGGGTGTAACGTCCGCGCAAGCCACAGCTAAGTTCAAAATTTCACTTAAATGCAGCTTAAGTACCGTTAGAGCGTTGCTTTAAATATTTCATGCACAGCTTCGATTTACTGGATTTTACTCACTAGTGAAAAATACTCACGAATGAGGGGGAGTTTTTACTTTCTACTCAAATACCAGGGAGCATTTCGGAGTTCTGAGTCCTTTTGATTTTCAATGTAACGATTTTTTTTGTGGGCAAATTCATGCTTTTAGACATAATGACCCAAAATTACAAAAATATCCTATATTTGGCACAATAACTTCCGAAAGGAATGCATTCTGAGTCGATCTAGCCATGTCCCTCTGTTGTTATCATCCAGCGTCAGCAATAATTGGGCACCCGAGTATATGGACTATATCGGTCCTCGTTTTGGTATTGCCCCCATATAACGGTACATTCGGATTGTAGATATGTTGGCAATTTAAGCTACATTTTTTTGGGAACTAGCTGTAATCTAACATTTGAAGTTCCCAGTGCTCACCCAACTTCTCCAAAAACAATTTTGGCATTGTCCCCATAGAACCTTCCGATTTTCGGTATTTTGGGGCTTTTAGCTAAATTTTTTACCGAACTAGCGGTAACATTACATTTGAGGTTCCCAGTGGTCACAAAACTTCTCCACCAAAAATTGTCAACATAAGTCGATGTTTCGACATAGCTCCTATATAACGGTATAATTCTAGGTATTTTGATGATTTTATGTGGATGTATGTCCATGTTATGTTATAGCCCCATATAAGGGTACCTCCAGATTTTCAGTATTTTGAGGATTTTTGCCTAAATTTGTTGGCCGAACTACCTTTAAATCAACATTGGAAGTTCCCAGTGGTCATAAAAGCGTCTCCACCGAAACCTGTTAACATGGGTGCATGTTTTGGAATAGCACCCATATAAAGGTACCTCCCGATTTTAGGTATTTTGAGGATTTTAACTGTATTTTTTGAACGAACTACCTGTTTGTTAACACCTGAGGTTCACAGTGGTAACAAAACTTTTTTCCATGAAAAATTATCAACATGGGTCCATGTTTTGTTATAGCTCCCATATAACGGTACCTTCTGATTTTTGGTATTTTAGCTAAAATTTTTGATAGAGCTAGCTATAGTTTGCCATTTGAGGTTCCTAGCGGTCACAACACTTCTCCACTTAAATTATCAATATAGGTACATGTTTTGGTATATCCCCCATATAACGGTACCTCTCGATTTGAGGTAGTTTGAGGATTTTAGCTAAATTTTTTGACCGCACTACCTTTTGCTTGACTTGAAGTTCCCAGTGGTCAGAAAACTTCTCCACCAAAAATCGTCAACATAGGTCCATGTTATGGCATAGCTCCCGATTTTCACTACCTTGAGGGTTTTAGCATTTTTTTATCCTGAACTAACTGTAGTTTGAAATTGAGGTTCCCAACAGTCATGAAATCTCTCCTCCAAAAATTGCCACAACGGAACCTCCCGATTTTCGGTAGTATGAGCATTTTAGCTACATTTTGTTGACCAAACCACCTTGTATTTGATGCTTGAGGTTCCCAGTGGTCAAAAGCTTCCCCATGGAAAATTGTTAACATAGGTCCATGTTTTGCTATAGCCCCCTATAACACTTATTTAGCTTATATTTCATATATCAATATAGCTCCATGTTTTGGCATAGCCCCCATGTAACGGCACCTTTCGATTTTAGGCATTTGAAGATTTTAGTTACATTTTTTGACCGAACTGAATGTTTTTTTGTTTGTGTTCATAACTGTTTTAAGGTGTTTACCATCTTCTAAGTCGCTTTGCTTGCTTCCTCAAATGTCAAATTATAAAGGAATGCCAGAGCGTCTTTGCAAATCCGCCTGCGTTCCCCTTTAGGAGGCTCTGGCATTTCTTTCGCAAAGCAAGCGACGATTGATTCTGTTCTGGCCTTAAGACCTAAATCTCTTAAAACCTTTTGCCATCAATATATTTCATTTTAAAATGTGATCCTTTAAAACAAACCAACAACACTCATAGCCAATCTTTGGCATTTTTTTACACAAAGTGTTGATTTACCGGACAATTATTGCCAATGAAAAATTGCAGATAATTTTTTATTTATACTCCGCATGATGTGAATGTCTTCCACATAAACTGAGAACTTTGGTCACTCTTCAAAGGGGGTTTTGCTACAACAGATTTACAACAACAAACCAAGTACTTTCTATCATCTGTTGTCAGTCTGTCTTTTGTGTTTTTGGCCTTGGGCTGTAAAGCATAAATCCTATGGTTAAACTTATATTTACCCAAGTAAATTATTACAATTGCAGTGTTGATATTTGGTCTAATGTCCAGCTGGACTCGTCAACCATTATTAGGCTGTCATTAATGGCAAATTATTGCTGCAGATTGTATGTTTGTTATTTGAAAATTCTAATTTATATTTTTTCTATTTTTATTTTATTTGCAGGTGGTCCTCTCGGCCTGTTCATCGTATTTCCAGAGCCTATTTCTGGACCACCCCGAAAAACATCCTATTGTGATATTAAAGGACGTCCGTTTTGCCGAACTACAAACCTTAGTTGAATTCATGTATAAAGGCGAAGTAAACGTGCAATATTGTCAGTTATCGGCACTGCTGAAAACGGCGGAGTCTTTAAAGGTAATTATTTTGTTTAGGCATAGCTGAGGATTTATTTTGTAAACAACAACATAATTTGTTCATATATTTTCTAAACAGGTCAAGGGTTTAGCAGAAATGACAAATCAGAACACAACCCTACGAGAGCCAGAACGTGAACCTGAACGTCTACGACCCCATTCACAGCCCTGTAAAAGTAGTAGCTCGTGTGACAGTCCTGTCGATGCCACTCTATCGGGAGCATCCACATCAACGTCCAATATTGTTGCATCATCATCAGCCGCCTCAGCGTCCGCCACAAGCGCAGCACCATCAATAACAATAGCATCAACATCAACAACATCTGCCACAACAAATACCACCAGCACAACTTCTGCTGCTGCAGTTGCCACATCATTAAGTTCGAAACGCAGCACCAGCCATGAACAGTCAACAACAACAACAGGTTCAGCATCAACAACAGAACGTTGTAGTCCCTCACCTCCAAAGCGAATTCATGTCAAATCGGCAGCCTCAATACAAGAACCACAACATCGTGGCTCACCGCAACCTTTAGATCTCTATCAAAGACGTTTGGAACAGCAACAAGAAGACAGCAAGGAAAACTCCCTTGTAAACAATAATAATGCAACCTCTTCATCAGCAACAACAACAGCAACAACGCCTAATGAAAAGGCACCCAGTACAACACCTCAGAGTTCATCAGCGAGTGGGACCATGTCGGCGAAACACCAAACTACAACAACACATGAGAGCGTTGAAATGACCATGAAACATGAACGTGACAGTGATCGAGAAACAGGTCGTGAAACACCCGAACATTTGGGAGATGTTCATAGAGGCTTGCGGGGAGACCTAGAGGATACTGGTGTAGGGAAAATCGAAGATATTGAAGATGTCGATTATGGTGATGAAGAAATGGATTTAGATGATGATGGTGACAACAGCTCCGATGATATTGGCGGTCTAAATATGAAAATACGCAGTAGTAGCTTAGCTGCCGCCTTAGTTAGTCCCAATTTGCGTGCTGGCCTGGAAAGCGGCCTTTGCTCGCTAAGCGGTAGTCGTGAACGTGATCATGGTGATGGTGGTGGCGGCGGTGGAGCTGGTGTTGATTCGGCACGTTCTACACCCCTAACCGGTAGTGCTGCACTGGCCTTAGACCCACATTCGCAACGTCCAGCATCGCGTAGTTCTCGAGATGGTTCAGGCTTAGATCGCCCAAGCAGTAGGGGTGGCTTAAGCGGTTTACCCTCTACCTCTGGCACATCGCTAGCTGGCGGTCTTAGTCCCAGTTCATCGACGGCAGCTGCATTGGGCTTGGTCAGTGATTCACTGGCCGGACCGTCGGGATTGGGTCCAGTACAATCGGTGCCCTTGGTAAGTATGGAACCTCAAATGTCAAACTAGGGGTAGTTCAGTCATAAATTGTTGCTAAAACCATCAAAATACTTAAAATCGGGAGGTACCGTTATTTTGACAATTTTTAGCGAAGCGGTTAAGTGACTACTGGGAACCTAAAACATCATATTAGAGCTAGTTTGGTCAAATAATGTAGTTAAAACCCTCAAAATATTTAAAAACGAAAGGTACAATTATATAGGGGTTATATACTGGGAATATCAAATTACAGACAATTCGGTAAAAACAAAAATAAATAAAATCCCCAAAATACCGAAAATCGAGAGGTACCGTTATGTGGGACCTATACTAAAACATGGACCTATGTTTACAACTTCCAGCGGAGAAGTTTTGAGAGCACTGGGCACCTCAGCTGTCAAATTCCAGGACAAAAAATACCGAAAATCGGGAGGTACCGTTATAAGGGGCCAATACTAAAAAATGGACCTATGTTTACAGTTTTCTTTAGAGATCTTCTGTACCACTTAGAACCTCTAATGTCAACTTTAGCTGCGATTTGACATTTGATGTTCGGTTAAAAATTGTAGCCAAAATTCTCAAAATACAAAGTCAGGAGGTACCGTTATGTGGGTGATATACCAAAACATGGACCAATGTTAAAAATTTTTGATAGAGAAGTGGTCAGAAACACTGTCAAATAACAGATTTTGCGGTAAAAATGTAGCTAAAATGTTCAAACTATCTAAAATCAGGAGGTGCAGTTAGAACCTCAAATATTAAATTACACGTAGTTCGGCCAAAAAGTGTAGTTCAAATCCTCAAAATACAGAAAATCTGGAGGCTACATCAAAACTTGGATCTATGTTCAAAGTTTTTAGTGGAGAATGTTGTGACTACTGGGAACTTCAAATATTAAACTGTAAGTAGTTCGGTGAACAAATGTAGTGAAAATCCTTACAATACTTAAAATAGGCAGGTATGTTATATGGTAACCCCATAGCAAAGCATGGACCTATGTTGACAATTTTTGAAGGAGAAGTGCTGTGACCACTGAGAACCTCAAATGTCCAATTACTTTTAGTTTGGTTAAAAATTGGAGCTAAAATCCTCAAAATAACGAATATCGGGAGGTTCTGTTATATGGATGATATACCAAAACATGGACCTATGTTGACAATTGTTGGTGAAGAACTTTTGTGACCAGTGGGAATAATGTTAAAAAACAGGTAGTTTGGTCAAAAATGTACCTAAAATTCTAAAAAATACGTAAAATCGGGAGGTACCCATCATAAAGGGCCTAAACCAAAATATAGACCTATGTTGCAAATTTTTTGTGGAGCTAATTTTTGACTGCTGTGACCTCAAATATTGAATTACAGTTAGTTTTGCTAAAAATTGTAGCTACAAATAAAATAAAAAATGTCTATTCTCTCTCCATTTTAGTCTCTCAAAAAGGAAATCGATTGTAGTGAGGATGACAACAGCAGCAGTCGTCATCTACAGCCCCGTTCCGCCTCAGCCAGTGGAATATTAGGCGGTGAACTCGATTATCGAACCTCACACGAATCGGTAAGTGTCCGTTTTGTTACTGTTATCACCAGTATTTTTTTCTTCGTATACTTCACCTTTGTTGTATCTCTTTTTTCTCTTTCTAAATATTTATGTATACGTATATCAAAATTATATATAAATAAATATTTATATACATATATAAACATTTGCTATCAGTTGTCTCTTTTTAATATACTATATGTATTTCATCATAAAATATATATTTTCCTTTCGATATATAAAAAAATCATTGGAAAACAACAACAAAAATACAAAGCAATTTACAAAAAAAAAACTAAATATTTTTTGCTCTTCGTCGTGTTCTTTGTCTATGAATTTGTTATTTTTTAAAACTATTTTTAGTTCCAATTTTTTATATACGTACATATTTCACAACAACAATCCAAAAACTAAACACTTTAAAATTGAATTGAATTTGTTTCCCTTGATGTGAAAATATGAAATCCCAACTTTTGTTTCCTCTAAACCTCTGTACGTAACTGCCAATCCCCACTTTATCAGCCTTATTGTATATTCTCCCTCAAACGCCCGTCCCCTACCCACGAAAACGCCTTGCTCTCTCACACATTTCACCTGAAACGAATTTGGTGAAATGGAAAAACTACAATTTGAAATTGCATGTTAAATTGAAATTTAGTTTGTTTTTAGTTTTGTGGGCCAAATACCCAGTACAAATTTTGCAGATTTTTTTTCGTCCAAATAAACCAACCAACTGCTGCTACCCACCCAACAACACCTTTGTTTTGCTACTAAGCCTATTAAAATATTCTATCTCCCCTTATAGAGATTTTATTGTATCGTCTCACTTTTTTAGTTTTGTTTGTTTGGTTTAGTCCTATCTATGCTTTGCCAAGCCTATATTGATTTGTTGCTTTTGTTTCTCGTATTTTGATTTTGAGTTTCGTTTAGCCAAAACAAAATGTCTATCCATTTTTATATTTAATTTTTTATATGTATGTTTTTTATTTCATGAACACATATTGTGTTATTCTCATAGAAATAAAATCCCACATAGAACTGAATTACTATCATCATCGCCCTGTTAAACTACTAGGACCCGATCCACCTCCCAACCTATTTGTTTTTAAGTTATGCTGGCAACTTCCTCTCTGCAAAACTATTTGTTTAAAGTTGTTATGGGTTTTTGTTTAGTTTTTTATTTGGTTTTTCATTGTTTTTGTATTATTTATTTGTCACATCGTTCATACATTTATAGACAGCTAAATGTGTGTATGTGTCTCACACACACATACATATTTATACAAATACACTGAAACCTGAAATGTAGTAAATGTCGCATGTTTCCGTGTCCTCAATTTGTTGTATTTGGTTGAGTTTTTTATTTGTTTTCTAGAAATATATGTATATTGTGTCTCTTTCACTCTGTCTCTCTTTTTCTCCTTCTATATAGCCTGTATATTTTTGTCAGTATTTTTATTTTAGATTTCCTGCTTTGATATTTTGTGATTTTATCCACTTTGTATTTGCACTTCCGTTTGGTTATTATTGTGAATTCTTTTTATAAAACGGAGAGGGTGGCCGATACAATGCAAAATATAAAGTTATCTGTAGTAGAATTTCAAATGGATAAGGCAAAAGCTGGTATTCACTTCCTGTGGATAAACTAAAAACATTATCTACAATCATTAAAAAACTTAATCCACTTCCTGTGGATAAACTTAATGGGTTACTTTGCGTACACATTTTGTATATAAAAAGTGACCACCCATATGTAAAATACATATCGTGTAAAGTACCCATAAGCGAAATAACATAATCTTAAATATATGAATGAACTAAAAAACAAAGTCAATTTGAAACAGACATTTCGGGGCTCCTATCTCAGGAAGTATTGAGTGACCCTAGCCAATGTTTCAATTATCCTCACTGCGACTACCCCTATTAAAATTCCATTAAGGCGCAAAAGTGTTGAATTTTTTAATAGGGGTCATCATTTCGATAGTCACACTAGCTATTTTAGTTAGTCACCCTAGGATTTTTTCCGAGCTAGTATGTTCATTATGTCAGTCCATATTTACATTAGGCAATTTTCCTTGCGGCAATTGTCAGTTTGTCGATAAGTCCCAATTTACATTGGGCGAGTTTACTTGCGCAAATTGTCATTTTGTAGGAGAGAGAGGTGAGGCATATGGTAACCCTTTGTCTCTCAGCACCCTCTCTCACCTACAAACTGACAATTGCCGCAAGTAAACTCGCCTAATGTAAATTGGGACTTAAAGAGGGTGTTGAGAGGCAAAGGGTTACCATATGCCTCTCTCTCTCCTTCAAACTTACAATTGCCACAAGGAAAATTGTCTAATGTAAATATGGACTCAGGAATCACAAGGACAACATTCGATTACAATTTCAAAATAATCCTCGAACAGTCCTTAAAGTGCATTTGAGTGAAAATAGTTCAGTCTTGTGGGGAAGGAATGTACCGGAAGAAGTTGTCCTATATAGTTAATTTTCGTTTGATGTTTGAGACGCCTTGCACGTAGAATGTCGGGGGTTCGATTCCCCGGTCAGGCAACATCAAACAGTTTTCAACGGTGGCAAAAATACCCGCAAGTGGAGTCTTAAGACACGCCGTTCAGACTCGGCGATAAACAGTAGGTCCCATTTCATTGAGCTAAATATGAGAGAAGTCTCCCTTGTCCCGTATGTGATGTTGTGGAACAATGTTTGTTTGTTCTGTTATTACGATGTGCAAGGTTTGGACGTTTCGATAGTTATAATGCCCCCAGTCATTTTAGTTGGCCACCGTAGAATTTTTTGGAACATTTGTGTTATTGCATCAGGAACCATGGACTTGCCCACGAAAAATATAGTATACGTTGTAATCATGCTTAAAGGGACTACCTTCGCTTAAAAAATAGATGTTTACCTGTAAATAATGTTCTCCTGAGTTTACTCTTTACTTTACTGACGGTTTTAATTCGCGGTCGGAATTACAACTCTTTCAATTACCTGCGACCCTCCCGTATTTAGGTATGGATGTTCTACAATGGTCGAGCGAAATAACAAGCGATGTACAAAGCACAGCACATGCTTTTAATTTACTAAACACACAACTTTACTTGAGTTACTCATTACTTTACATAGCTGACGTTTTTAATTATCGGTCTGATTTAGAGCTCATCCCACCCACCTGCTATTCTCCCGTATTTATATTCGCTGGCTGATGCAAAGACTGTTCTAGCATCCTCAATCTAGGATGTTTTACAATGGTCAAGGGAAATAACAACCGATAGGCAAACAAAAAATGGGACGGAGGTTACTCTTTACCTAGTTTACAGTTTTAATTCGCGATCTGAATTACAACTCACTCACCCATCTGCTACTCTCCCGTATTTATACTCCCTCGCTGATGCATAGACTGTTCTAGCATCCTCAATCTAAGATGTTCTACACTTACAAAGCGAAATGACAATCGATTCCCGAAAGCACAGCAAACGACTTAACTCTATTGAGCAAACAACTTTACTTTACTTAGATTACTCTGTACTTTACCTAGTTGACGGTTTTAATTCGCTATCTGAATTACAGCTCACTCACCCACTTGCAACTCTCCCGTATTTATAGTAGCTCTTTGATACATACTCGTAGATTCGCAAAGCACAGCATACAACTTAACTCTAATAAGCAAACAGCTTTACTTTTTTAAGGTTACTCTGTACTTTACCTAGTTGACGATTATAATTCGCTGTGTGAATTACAACTCACTCCCCCACCTGGTACTGTCCCGTATTTATACTCGCTTACTGATGCTTAGACTGTTCTAGCATCCTCATTCTAGGATATTTTACATTTGTCAAGAGAATGACAATCGATTCGCAAATAGACATAAACACATACAAACAGATAAATGATTGTAATAAATATGAGAGAGTAGAAGGGGTAATAATGAGTGATATCACAATTAAGCTAAAACTGAATAATCAAATCACATATAGGAGAGAATACAACTTAAAACAATAGAAAACTAAATCCAATGGATTTAAGTTGTCATTTTAAAACAATATACCAAATAAATCGAAATAATAATCATCGTATACATGTAGCATAGTGTAAAAGGTGTTTATGAAATAATTGTTGTTGTAATACTGATTAAAATAAAGTATATGCTCGATAAAAATTTACGTTACAACTAAATTTTTAAATTAAAACGCCGTTTGCATTAGAGCTTTTTGGCGGGGTTAAATCCGGCTATATGCAAACGCCCTGTAACAGTAGATGTTATACTTTCCGGACAATAGTTCAAATATTTTTATCTAAATTGTTGATTTTAATACAAATCAATGATATTAACAAAGTTAGGGTAAAATCTTGAATTTGAATCATTGTGCGTCAATAACACTGTGCAACATTTTTGAGCCAATCGCGTGCAAACAACTTCTGTCCAGAATTTTATGAAAGTAGAGGACCAATAGGCAAAAACCATATTTGGGTTTTGTTTTCTTAGATCGGGTTCGGTTTTTATGGCCTCATCTAAACATGGTTAAAGATAGAATTTTTAAAACAAATTGGAGCTGTATCTCTGAAACCAATACGATTCTTGTTTTGACATGTGCAGCAAACTTGTAGAGAAGAGCAAGAAGAAAATATTTGGAGGAATAGCGAACTCGAATAACTGCATTTATTGCCTCAAATTTTATAATATATCTAAAAATTCTATAAATTGTGTATATTTCGCAGCGTATCTCCCAAAATGTTAAATTCTTCTTAATGTTACCTTTAGGGAAAATATTCTCTGGAATGTAATACACAACTCTTCAGAACATTATATTGTTGTAAAATGCCTCTATCGCCTTGTTTATAGCAAAATTTTCAACAAAAATTTGGTAAATATTTCAATAATTCATTGAAATCCCCAAGATGATAATAAACGGCCTGTGTGAACATTGTTTGAAATAAGTTTTGTAAAAGGTATGTTATGAAATACCCCTTAAACAACGTGAAATAACAATTTTAGAGTTTCAGAATGTTCTGAAGAATTGATGGTCACATTATTTGGAACATTTTTAGAATGGTTACTTGTTTCAAATTCCAACCGTTTAGTTGTTACTGACCAGAATTTCAGAAATTTTGTAAAATTTCTATATTTTAACGAGTTTGATGCGCTAGATGCTGCTTTACCTAGTTCATCTGCTTGACACATAAGTTCTACTACTTTAGGGCTACAATATTGCTGAAGACTGCAAAGCAAAATTCTTATTAGTTTCGGAAATAAAGGTCCGATCACTGGAAAAAAGGCTCATTTTAGGTCGGTTTAGATGATGATGAAATGAATCTAAACCCGATCTAAGAACACAAAACCCAATTAAGGTTTTTGTAGTCTCAATATGTACTTTCATAAAATACCCATTAGAAGTTGTTTGCATTACCAGTGTTGCACAGTGTAATTTAATTGATGACAATAGGTTTCTCAGGGGCTGAATTCTTCTTTATGAAAATTCGAAATGGAAAATAGTTTCTCTATAACATTTTTCATTTGACATTTATTTCCTTTATAAAATTTTTCATTTCAAATTTTCATAAAAACAGAATTAAGCCCCTGGTTACCCAAAATTTTGTAACAATTT
Source organism: Musca autumnalis (assembly GCF_047663935.1). Classification (NCBI taxonomy): domain Eukaryota; kingdom Metazoa; phylum Arthropoda; class Insecta; order Diptera; family Muscidae; genus Musca; species Musca autumnalis. Next base: position 124,100,077 of record NW_027411866.1, on the reverse strand, counting down.
GCACAACAGACATTTTGACAGATCTTTTATTGAAAGTTTGCAAATTCTTGTCGGACAAATTTCTTCTTGCAATCGCTTCCAACCTTTCTTCTTCCTGCAACAATCAAACAGCTATTTTTATACCCTACACCACTATGTGGTAAGGGGCATTATGTCCTTGTGCATTTGTATGTAACGTGCAAAAGGAAGCGAGATAGACCTTTGAGGGATATATGTACATAGAATCACTTTCTGAGTCGATTTATGCATGTCCGTCCGTCCGTCTGTCTGTCCATGTATTTTTGTTCGCAGCCTAGAGGTCGCATTTTTTGTCCGATTCAGCTGAAAATTGAGGACTACAAATTTTTTAGCAACAGGAAGAACGCTATTGCTTTTGGTGAAAATCAGTTCAGATTTGGATATAACTCTCATATACATTTTCGGCCGATTTGGCGTATTTGATGCACCAAACACGCTACATACGTCCAATTTTGATAAAATTTTGCTTGTGTGACTGAATTCGGTCTACAAATAAGTGTGCCAAATTATATCGAAATCGGTTCAGATTTGGATATAGCTCCCATATATGTTTTCGGACGATTTCACGTATCTTTTGTACCACATACGCTATATAGTTCCGATTTCGATGAAATTAGGAATGTATGACTGAATTCGGTCTGGAAATAAATGTGCCAAATTATATCGAAATCTGTTAAGATCTGGATATAGCTCCGATTTATATTTTACATATTCACAGTGGTGTAGGGTATCATATAGTCGGGCGGGGCCGAGGTGTTCCATACAAAATACATTGATACACAAAAAAAAACGTCAAACATTGTACTAATTTTTGGGTGGTGGTCACTCTCATACCTTTAATTCGACACTTACATTGATCCTTCTGGGTCATTTCCTTGAACTGTTTCGGTCTCGGAACTATTTGGAACGAAGGAAACAAACAAAAAAACAACTATGAAAGAGTAGAATTATTTGAACTATATCGGCCTCGGGACAATTTGGAACTATGAAAATATTATGGAACTACTTCCATTTGGGAAAATAAACTAGTTCCTGAAATATTGATCCGCTCCGGGAACTAGATTGTCCAACTCTAGTTTTATCTCCTATATAATCTTTTTGAGTTCTTCCATGTAAAGAAGGCATGTAATTTCGAAAAGTGCATTTAAAGGTATTTTTATATAGTACAATACTTCTTTTTCTAGATGGCCTTGTAGTGATCTTCTATACTCAGAAATGGAGCTAGAAAGATCAATCCACTCCGGGAATATGTTTGAGGTCTTCAATACAGAAAAGCCCTTTTATGTAGAAAAGAACTCTTGAAGGCATTTTATATAAAGTAACTAATTCTACTTTCGCTGTTCTTCTTTGAGACCTTGTAGTGGTTTTCTATACTCAGAAAAACTACATAAAGTCTTATATGACGTTCATGACCTTCTCTTTTATTATTGCTGCCTTATTTCTTCGGTTTGCTATTTCCATGAGCTTATTCTTTTTTTTTTTTTTTATTACGACTGAGTTAAACTCATCAAGCAATATTTTTTGTAGTTTACATATACATAATTAAGTATATTAAGGGTTTGGTTCATATTGAGTTAGTAATTCATCAATTACACTCTAAAGGATTAGTTTTTGACTTAGATGGCTAAATCCATTGGTGACATCCTTCTAAGCCGCCTGCTGCTTCTGTTCATATGGTCGTAATATATATTTTGCATATATATGTTGTTATGGTGACGGAGTTTATTTGCATACGCCTGTGCGTGAAGTTTTATTTCGTCATTAATCGAATTAATTTTAAGATCTCTATGTAGATCAGAATTTCTGACGTACCAAGGTGCTTTTACTATGGTTCGTAATATTTTATTTTGAAGCTTTTGGAGCTTGTTTATTTCACGTTTATTTGTGCAGCCCCATAGTTGAATCCCATATGTCCATATGGGTTTTATAATTTGATTATATATCAAAATTTTATTGGTAATTGTGACATTGGATTTTGTTGAAAAGATCCAGTTCAGTTGGTTCATCTTCAGCCTGATTTCTTGTATTTTTTTCTTAACGTGTTCTTTCCATCTTAGTTTGGTATCGAGTGTCATTCCTAGGTATTTTACTGTATTTGCGAATGGAATTTTAATGGTGTTAATGAATATTGGAGTGGGTTGTGGTATATTTTTATTCGTAAAAAGCATGTGTATAGATTTGTTTTCATTAAGTTTCATTCTCCATAATTTAGTCCAAGCCACAACCTTGGATAGGGCATTCTTAAGCTTGTTTGTCGCAATTTCTTCTGTTTTTCCACTTGTTAATATTGCTGTGTCGTCAGCAAAAGTAGCGATTGTTGATTCAGATGTCAGTGGCATATCGTTGGTATATATGAGGTATAGAAGGGGACCTAGAACACTGCCTTGGGGCACGCCCGCCCTTATTGGTTTCAGTGAAGAATACTCAAGCTCAATTTTAATTCTAAAGTAACGATCCTCCAGGTATGACTTCAATATTTGAAACATTTCATTTGGTAGATATTTGTGTAGTTTATATAGGAGACCCTTGTGCCATACTTTGTCAAAAGCTTGACTCACATCTAGAAAAACTGCGGAACAAACTTCTTTGCTATCGAAAGACTTTTCTGCCATATGTATTATTCGATGGACTTGCTCTATAGTTGAATGTCGTTCTCGAAATCCAAATTGATGCATAGGAATTAGATTTCTGAGCTTATTCTGGCTAAATTAAATTGCTTCGGTGGTATGCTCGACACTTGGAACTAAGGAACAAAAGAATAATGAAAGAGAAAGATTAATTGAACTATATCGTCCTCGGAACACTTGGAACTATATTAAGGAAATAGTGTCTTTTGGGAAAGGAACTAGGAAAATCTATCCACTCCGGGAACTCTATAGGATTTGTAAGAGAAGACCTTTTATGTCGAAAAGTCCCTTTACTGATATTTTACATAGGGTAATCCTACTGCCGGCCTTCTTCTTCGAGTCTTCTATACTTAGAAAAACTTCGTCAGGTCCATATTAGGTTAAAGTTAGGATTTTAGGTCCATCGGTGGAGGTCCACATTACTAAACATTCTATAATGTTAATGTTAGTTAGACCTCTCGAAACCTAGACCCCATACTCGAACTTGTATCACAGTTTTAGCAGCTCAATAAAGCTGGAGACATTTTTGAGTATTACTTAAACTTTTCCAAAAGGGGTTTCGTTCTGTTATGGCATGTTTGTCCAAGACGATTCGAATTCCAATTCGTTCGAATTACTACCATACTCCTATTGATGTAGAAAATTTTCGTTCGATTGAAAACAAAAATGAATAAAAAAATTGTTAAAAAAAAAACTGAAGTTTGGCAGTAGTTTGATCAATTTGTATTCGAATCGTCTTAAGCCCTAAACACATTCAACGTTTGAGTAAGTTTTTGTGTCATTTCTGGTAGATGAATAAAGGGTAAAGTGCTGCCAAGTTTAAATTTTTCGTTATTCTTTTACCACATATGACACAAAACTTTACTCAAACGTTGGATGTGTTTTCAGCTTTATTGAAACAGGCACTGAATCTAAAATATAAACTATCAGTATTATTTGATAAGGAACAGTGCTGGAATGTTCATTGGAAATATGCAAATTAGAAAATTATGTCGACCTTTTCAATGGGGTTTATATTCCCTTATATTTGTATATATAAATTTTGAAAACTTTTCCGTGTTATACTATAAATGGTGTGCTGTTAAAATTTGGTGAAAAGAAGGCAGTCGCACCTGAATTGAGAGATATTCCACTTGAATCCTGTGGAGTGGAAATGGAATAAGTAAAATAGACAAAGAATAGTATGTCGAATAAATCATCTAATACAAATTACCCTTGTGTTTTTGTTACTTGCCTAAAAGTATGCAGCATTCATTGAAAAGTATATAAACTCTTAAGTGCCAAAGATAAAGGCAAACAAAGATATTTTTAATTAATAAAGAGACTTCATATCCTCAAAAGTTAGGAGAGTTGTAAGTCTCCTATCCCATTTCATAACGTATACACAACAATAAAATAACTATAATTTACTCTTACAATGACAATTAATTAAATAAATATTTCTGGATTCCCTTCAACATAAAACAAGTAAAAGTTCATATAAACATGTATACAAGTATAGACTGTATATAATAGCCAACTGCTTCCATAAAATAGGGTGAATGCAGGAATTAAATCAGGAATTCAGTTTCTTTAATTTTTATTTGGAAGGCTATAGGGGACAATCCACAGCTTTTCTTTTTATGACATTTTTTCTGATGTCAAAGTTTTCATTTTCTTTTCCTATATTATTGTTATTATATTTCATGGGTTTCCTTATTTTTTGTTGTGGACAAAAATATTTACGACAGCATTTGTTGTTGAAAATACATCAGGCATTACCTTCCCTCTTAACGTTGGGCGCCACCCTTACCATTGGCCGACGCTGTAAGCGGGTGGGCATACATTTCAATATAAAGTCGGATTTTGGCGATTTGAAGAGCTGCAGTGGAGAGAGAGAGAAGTAAGAGCGCTGAAAGTTCCTGGTGCGAATGTAAATGCCAAACGTAATTTAACTCATACTACGCACTTAGTCAGAAAAACACACCTCACTGTCCAAGTCCTGCAAAAACTGTTTGCATTTCACTTTTTTTGCTGTTCCCATCCATCTTCACTTTCTTCTCATTTTAAAAGTCTACAGCATATTCTGCATAACAGCTCGTCGTCGTTCAGTGTCTATGCTTTGGAACAACATTCAACGTATACGTGCGTTGACGTTTTCTTTTTTTGCTCCTTTTTCGTCAAAAAAAAAAAAGAAAATTATATAAAAATTCTATTTTTTGTCTTATTTTGGTAAAAATGAATTCTATATAAAAATGTGATTTTTCTTGTTGTTCACATGGTGATGGGTGATGGTGTGTTATGCAGTCACTCATGTGCCCAAGTAAAAAAAAAATGAGCAAAAATGAATCAAAACAAGTAGACTTATATGCAGCATCCAAGCTTTGGTTACGTGAAGGAAAAATAAATGAAAGAAAACCTCGAAAATTATATACCTTTAGGTTGTGCCAGAGATGAATTTGTTTTCTTTTTGGTTTGGTTTTTTTATTTTTTTGGTAATCGTATGTATGACTCTGTCAGGGGATTTTTCGGTTGTTTTATTTTGGTTGCATTTTTTTGTTTTTGTCAATGAATCTAGGGGTGACAAACAAATTGGTGTGAGAACTGCCTGAATACAGTTGTATAAGTATATACATACGTATGTAGTTGATATAATATTTGTCAAGCTTTACTTTTCGTACTAACGTACAGTTGTGTTCAGCAAAAAATAAGCTGTTCTCATATATTTTAAAAATATTTAAAAGCATGCGGATGTGAATCTTAGTCTTAGGCGCCTTTAATGTTAATATCAATCATTCTATTTGAAGAAATTAATTGCTTTGATGAAAAACTCATAATAAACAGCGATATTTAAATAGCAAATAACAAGTTGACTTCGACCGGTCCGAACTTTGTATACCCTCCACCATGAACTGTATTAAAGTAAATGGAAACAATTCGATTCCGCTCGTTGATGAAGGTACTAAGCTCTTTCTCCACGTTAAGGCTTATTCCTCAAAAGAGTGGAATATCTTAACTGATGATAATCACTTTATATTGATTATCATGGAGATTCCAAAATACCAAGTTACATTCACTTTAGAAGGAAAATGTAGCAAGGCTATTTAAAACACATGGGTCATCATCGTTGTTCTTTCAAAAAAATGTACCAATATTTGCAGTTTTCAGAATTGAGCTTTTGTATCCAAATTACAGCAATTTCGCAATACCAATTCACAGCGATCTCGGTTCGAAAATTTGTAAAAAAAAACTCTCGAAATACAATGGGCAATATCGGTTCATGGGAGCTAGACTCAAAGGCTTTCATTAGGAAAGCTTTTTTGTTTTAAGAAGCAAAACTTTAATTCAGCGGGCAATTACTTATATCATCTGGCTAGTTTTCACCCGCGAGCCTTAGTAAAACCACAGAATTCACAAAAGTAATTTTTAAAAGTGGAAGAGTTAAAAATGTTTTCCTCGACTTCGTTGTATTCATAGTTTTAATGGCATCTATACAAATTGTATACACTTTATAAATAAACGCTACCTCTTTCATATACACCAGTTGAGGCAGTATTCCATCATTATAATATTGCCACTCATTAGCATATTTGTAAAAAAAACTTCAAAGGGATGCGAATTACTTCAACTTCATAAAAATTCCATATCAATAATAAGCCTTACTCACTGGCTCTATATTTTCCTTTCTCTCTCACTCTGCATTTCTCTTTATATAAATATAAAATTTCCGGCAACCATTAGCCAAAAAAATCACAACAAAAGCTCCCAACTTCAGTGCGTCTGTATTTGTTGTCTACTATTGCGCCAGTAATGTCCTTTTTTCGCAAAAATCCTTTTGAAGCGTTACCCTTTCCCTCTCTCATATTATACACACATCTAAATGAAAACAGAAAAAAAAACAACAGATGAACACTCCAAAATGTAACAAATACATATAAATGCAACGAATTGTGGTGGCGGAAAAAAATGATTATTATAAAAATGTCTATAGTGTTTTTTTTTATGCTGTTGTTGTAGAAAATAATATATGCTAAAACGTATGCAAATATTTCATGTTTGAATATTACATCATCAGTCATCAACGAACGTTCTTCTTCTGTCATAGCATTTTGTAATTTTCAAAAAATGCCCGGACTTTATTTTTGTTTTTCCGGTGTCTGATATGAATGGTAGTTTGGTCTTGAACTCAACGCGTATGTCAACACCAATAAGTTCGGTGTTGAAAAGGGTGACAGGGGAAATATTATGGATATATTAGTGAATATTAGTCATAAAACAATGGACATTTTTTACATATTAATTTCGCTTTTATAAAATCGAATATTTATTTTTGAATTAAAGTTTTCCTAATGGAAAGATAATTCCACCGGGATGAATAAAAGTTTTCCTAACTGAAACATAATTCCGCCGGGCTGAGTTAAAGCTTCCCTAATGAAAACCTAATTCAGCTGTGCTGAATTAAAGTTTTCCTAATGATAACCTAATTCTTCTTCTTCTTTATTTGCTAATTCGTTTTCCGAATGTTAGCGACCAATACAATACAAATATTTTTTTTATAAATACATATGGATACAATATTTGTAATATTTTTGTTTATAGATTGCTTTGTATATCTGCAAACGCCTCTCTATCTCTAGCCTTAAACAATAGGGTTGTAATGTCTCGGATGCCAGTCCATTCTGTGATGTTATCGATCCATGTTGTCTCCTTTCTACCTCTAGCAGGCCTTCCTTCTATCCTTGTGCGGATTACAATTTGCAGTAATTTATATTTTTGATTCTTTCGTCTTTTTATAACTGAGATAAGTTCTCTTTCGCAGTGCATCCTTCTTAGAACATCGGAATTTGTCACATGGGCTGTCCAAGGAATTTTCAGAACTCTCCTATAGATCCACATTTCAAAAACTTCAAGTCTTCTTTGTTTCAAGATTAATGTCATGACTCGTAAACACTCGTCTGTGTTTTGAAAATGCTTCTCTGGCCAGTTCAATTCTGCATCGTATTTCTTTTGAACAGTCCCACTGTTCAGTTATTGTAATTCCTAGATATTTGAAACTTTTAACCCTCTCCACATTGGTGTTGTGAAATTTCAATGTTGCATTATTGTGGCCATTCTTTTTGCTTATAACCATGAATTTTGTTTTACTGATGTTAATTTTCAAACCATATTTCTCGCTGTGTGTTGAGAGCTTATTCACAAGATTCTGAAGTCCAGATATGCTATGCGACAGTAAAGTTGTATCATCAGCATATCTTATGTTGTTCAGAAATGTTCCATTTAAAGGAATGCCGATTGGAATTTTGTTTATCGATTCTTGAAAATTTTTTTCTGAATAGATATTGAATAGCAAAGGTGATAATATGCACCCTTGTCTGTCTCCCTTGGATATATCAATACTATTTGTCATTTCCCCGTTCACTTCTATTTGTGCAATTTGATTCCAATATAGACTTTTAATACATTGTACTTCTTTCTGATCTAGGCCAATGGAGATGAGGATGTCAATCAACTTATCGTGTAACACTGTGTCGAAAGCTTTTTCGTAATCAATGAAGCATAGAAATAGGTCTTTTTGTGCGTTTTTACATTTCTGAACCAATGCACGATGGGGCCTATGACAGGTTTTCGAGGCAACAAATCACAGGGGCAAGCTAGACCTTCCAAATTTTGTACAGATGTTTATAATGGGCTTAGAAACTAATATGCCAACTTTGGTTCATATTGGTTCATATATACATATAGCTCCCGTATATATGTTCGCCCGATTTCAAGCAATTGATGAACCAAACACGGAAATTCTGCCCAATTTTTATGCGATTTGGAAAATACCACGGAATTAGGACTACAAATAACTTTGCCAAGTTATATTGAAATCGGTTCAGATTTTGATATTGCTCCCATATATATTTTCGCCCGATTTTAGGTATTTGTTGCACCCATCCCGCTACGTATGTCCAATCTTGATGAAATTTGAAATGTGTGACGGATTTTTGTCTAGAAATATTTTTGGCAAATCATATTCATTCCATCAAATTACAATAAAATTTGGAAAATGTTACGGATTTCGGACTACAAATAAGTTTGTCAAGTTATATTGAAATCGGTTCAGATATAGATATAGCTCCCCTATATACATATGTTCAAATTTCATGGTTTTGCCTGTGGTTTGTTATAAGTTAATAAAAAGAGGTTCCAAATTTAGTAAAAATCGGCTAAGATTCCGCCACAAAAGCCAACTATTATTATATATATATATATATATATTATTATTATATACGTCTATTAAATTTTTCCGAAATCCAAATGATAACATTAATGGGTTTCCGATTATTCTCCAACCAAAACATAAAAATGTCCATATTTTTAAGTATTACGACATCTGAAATCAGATTTTTATGAAAAGGCGCAGATAGGCGCAGCTAATTTTTTCACAAAATGATAGTACACATTAATACCTTTCACCACATATATATAATATCCTAGATCTACCTAAATCTCAAAAGTTATACTCCAGAGAACACATGGATAACAAAGCAAAATACTCCAAAAAAGACATAACATCATAACTCAAAAATACATTTACCACACATAACATTTTTATTATTTGTTAACACTATCTTATTTTACATACCCATTGAAGAGCTTTCCATGTTTAAAAAATATAAAAATGTTGAAATGTTCTTTTTGGCGCCCAAAATGCTTTCACTACTTATTTATAATAAATGTCGGAAAATGATGCATTAGAAAATATGTCACCATTGCCAGATCAGTATGTCGCTATGTGGTGTTACCAGATTGATTTATTTTCTTATATTTTAGTGATTCAGAGTGTTGGCAATCGAAATCCGTTATTATTTTTTTCAAATTGTTCACTTCAAAAATTGACTTTTTGCCTCGAAAACCTGCTATTGGCCCCATCGTGCAATGTTTGTATTGAAAAAAGTGCTTCTCGGGTTCCCATACCTTCCTTGAATCCAAACTGGGATGTTCCCATGGCTTTTTCACATTTTGAGTATATTCTGGAGTGGATAATACGCAGAAATATTTTTAGAGCATGGCTCATAAGGCTAATAAGTCTGTATTCGCAGCAATATTTTGCATGGCATTTCTTCGGAATGGTAATAAAAGTTGATTTTAGCTAATCTTGCGGGAATCGGCCTGTATCATATACATGGTTAAATAGTTTTGTTATAATTTCTATATTTTCATCATCTATTAGTTTTAGGATTTCCGAGGGAATCTCGTCCGGCCCACAAGCTTTCTTATCTCTTAGACTTTTTATAGCAGTTTCAACTTCTCTTCTACTTATTGGTGTTCCTGTAAGAGTATGTTGCGTCTGTTCTTCAAAAGTTGTTCTATGTTCATCAGTAAAAATTTGTTTTATATAATCTCTCCAGATATTTTTCTTTTCTTCTATGTCAAAAATAGGATCATTATTATTGTTGTAAAGTACTTTTGAGGGAGTTTTGCGGTATACACCAGCAAGTTCTTTTAACTTTCTATGGAGATTAAAATCGTCGTGAAGGCTTTTTAATCTTTCAATCTCCTGACATTGTTTAATTATGTGGTTGTTTTTTGCTATTCTTACAGCGGTTTGGATTTCCCTATTTAGTTCCCAATATCGTTCAAAATTTATGTTTTTATGTTTTCGTCTCTCTTCCATCAAGTCGAGAATATCCTGTGTCATCCACTCTTTCTGTTTAGATATTTTGTGGTATCCAAGGGAATTATCCGCTAGGGGCTTGAGCGTAGTCCTTAGTGCGTTCCACAAGTCGTCAACGTTTTCAATATTTATGTTTCTCAGTTCTTGATTTATTTTATCTCGGAAATTTGCTTTGAATGTGGTATTTTCAAGCTTTGCCACATCGAGTTTACGGCGAATCTTCCGTTTTTTTGCTCGTGGCAATTTTTATGCGCAACTTCATCATCAGAAGATTGTGGTCTGAAGGAACATCAGCACCTGGATACGTTGAACATTTCATAACCGAAGATCCGTATCTAGTAATAATTAATATAAAATCTATTTGATTTCTCACAATAGTGTCCCTTCTATCTTGCGGTGATTTCCACGTGTATAGTCTTCTTGGGGGAAGACAGAACATTGTATTTGTTACCATCATTTTATGTTCCCAACCTAATTCAGCTGGGCTGAATTAAAGTTTTCCTAATGAAAACATAATTCAGCCTGCCTGAATTAAATTTTCGCTACTGAAAACCTTGTTCAGCCGGTCTGAATTAAAGTTTTCCCAATGAAAACCTAATTCGCCCGGGCTGAATTACAGTTTTCCTAATGAAAACCTAATTTAGGCGGGCTGAATTAAAGTTTCCCTGATGGAAGCCTAATTCAACTGGACTGAATTAGAGTTTTCCTAAAGAAACCCTAATTCAGCTGGGCTGAATTAAAGTTTTTCTAATGAAAACCTAATTCAGCCTGGCCGAATTAAAGTTTTCCTAATGAAAACCTAATTCTGCCTGGCTGAATAAAAGTTTTCCTAATGAACACAAAATTCAGCTGGCCAGAAATTCATAGTAGAATATTAAACACTATCACTGGTTGTAATTGACATACCCGTGTGTTCCCCTTTCTCCAATTGAACATTGATTCAATCAAAAAATCATTATTTATGCTGCGTTCAAAGTAATTATAACTCCTATGTGAACATTTATGAAACCACACGACCTTACCTTAGGCTTTGCTTTAATAATATCATTCAGCAAAAAGCTTTCATTGTCATTGTCAATGAGAATTTCGTACCGAAAAAATTATAGCATTGGTATGGCAGTTAATGTATATTTTAGCCCTCAACCCCCTTTTTTAAATGTCTTATCCATTAAAATTTTTGCAGTCTCGAAGCTGTCTCTAACCGATGGTTACTGCTCTTTTTTTGGTACGCTTATTTTCGAATATCAAACGATGCGTTTGGATGCATTCAGACTAATTTGAATGCATTTCGAAAAAAATACGAAAGCAACAAAAACTAAATTGCAACGTTGACGACGAGGACGACAACAGCATCATTTTCCATCTGCACTCCACACAAAAAAATATTAATAAAAAATTTCCCCCAGCCTTGCTTATTTCAAGCAACAGATCCAAAGAAACAAAGTAAATAACCTTTGCAGGAGATAAATAAACAAAACAACAACAACAACCCAAACAAAAAACGTGATGCATACCCAAAAAGAAATCTATAAAATGTGCTGTATGCATTTAGGCGCGTACTCTTGCTTTGACGTTTATTTTAATTAGTTCTTGCAAACAAAAAATGAAAAAATAATAATAAAAATCTATGGCATCAGTGGCAGATAACGTTGCATTTCAATGTGAGAGATAGCTAAAAATAACCAGACGCGGACCATATGAAATATATTTTTCCCACTCTTTTTCAAATATTTACTCATAGCTCACCAAGGTTTAATGCAGTACATCGTACATGTACGTCGCGTAGGCAGATACCAAAAGGATTCAACAAATTTCACCACGCACTGCATTGCCATTATTAAGCAACGACAACAACAATAAATATGAAACCAAAAAAGCTGGGCAAACAGCTGAACGACAACGAAATCCTATGCAAAACGCCTAAAAAGCCACTTAACTTTGTGTTTTATACAAAAAATACAAGAAAACAGTGAAAAAAATTAACGAAAATTATTTTCATTTTTGTTTTTAATTTTCTATTTCAATGGTTTTGGCACAAGCAGATAAGCATGAAGTAATGCGTAGGGTATAGAAAAAGGTATTCAGAATATAATGAAAATCAATGCACCCACACAGTAGCAGCTCCCTTAACCTATGCAAAAGAAAATATGGTGTCTAAACCTTTTCCAAATTAAAAGGACTGTGAATTGCTAAAGAACCCTTAAGGTACTCAATTCTTGTTTTATGAAAATGTCAAATTACAACATTTTAAAAGTAAACATAAAATCACCAAAAATTTTTAAAACCGACCAGGATGACCGAAAAAGCCAGTCACAGTAAATTTTAAAAATTCTTTCTAAAATTTACGAAACTTTGGCTCTTCCCCTCCTTTAAATACACACACACATTTGCATTAATATTACAATATTTTTTAAAAAATATGTATATAGAAACCCACACACGCAGACATGGCCTTAACTTTAGTTAGGACGAATTGTCATCCTACACTTTGCTACGTGGAATCTACATGACTACCCAAGACTGCATTCCAAGTGCGTTATTTTTAGGAGTATTTTTAGGTTACATTTCTATTTTGTTAAATTTGTATACGGACATTCGTTATTTAACCGATAGAGAGAGAGAGTAAACAGTATACATTGGAAGAAGCGAGGAACGGAACCAACATGTGCACTTCACATAAAGTTTTTGTCTGCTTCCCATAAAAATAAATATCACTCTACACCTCCTACATGATTTCACACTTCAAAGATTTTAGAGTTTTTGAAAAAAAAAAACATACAAGGATTTGTTTATTTTTTACCGACCTTCTGCAAAACTCACTTCTCTCACATTCTGTAGAGAATAGGATTTTTACTGTAATTATTTTGGATTTTAAAAAATAAACATTTAACTGTCTGGCTTTTCTAGTGAAATGAATGAAACTGTCAAAAACATTTGAAATAAATATGTACTTGTGTGGAGAATTTAAGAATTTATATCAGACATTTCAACGGAATATTTTATTTCACCATAATAACAGAATTCAGCCTGGCTGAATAAAATTTTTCCTAATGTAAACCTAAATCGGTCAGGCTGAATAAAAGTATTCCTAAGGAAATCTTAATTCAGCCAGGCTGAACAAAAGTTTTCCTAATGAAAACCTAATTCAGCCTGACTGAATAACAGATTGCCTAAGGAAAACCTAATACAGCCAGGCTGAATAAAAGTTTTCCTAAGGAAAATCTAATTCAGCCAGCCTGAATAAAAGTTTTCATAAGAAAAACCTAATTCAGCCAGGCTGAATAAAAGTTTTCCTAAAGAAAACCTAATTCAGCCAGGCTAAATAAAAGTTTTCTAAAGAAACCCTAATTCAGCCAGGCTGAATAAAAGTTTTCTAAAGAAAACCTAATTCAGCCAAGCTGAATAAAAGTTATCCTAGGGAAAACCAAATTCAGCCAGGCTGAATAAAAGTTATCCAACGGAAAACCTAATTCAGCCTGGCTGAATTAAAGTTTTCCCAATGAAAACATAATTCAGGCAGGCTGACTTAAAGTTTTTCTAAAAAAACCTAATTCAGCCAGGCTAAATTGAAGTTTTCCAAATGAAAACCTAATTCAGCCAGGCTGAATTGAAGTTTTTCCAATGAAAACCTAATTCAGCCAGGCTGGGTTGAAGTTTTCCTAATGAAAACCTAATTCAGCCAGACTGAATTGAAGTTTTCCTAATGAAAACCTAATTCAGCCAGGCTGAATTGAAGTTTTCCTACTGAAAGCCTAATTCAGCCAGGCTGAATTGAAGTTTTCCTAATGAAAACCTAATTCAGCCTGGCTGAATAAAAGATTTCCTAAGGAAAACCTAATTCAGCCAGGCTGAATTGAAGTTTTCCTAATGAAAATCTAATTCAACCAGGTTGAATTGAAGTTTTCCTAATGAAAACCTAATTCAGCCAGGTTGAATTGAAGTTATCCTAATGAAAACCTAATTCAGCCAGGCTGAATAGAAGTTTTCCTAATGAAAACCTAATTCAGCCAGGCTGAATAGAAGTTTTCCTAATGAAAACCTAATTCAGCCAGGCTGAATAGAAGTTTTCCTAATGAAAACCTAATTCAGCCAGGCTGAATAGAAGTTTTCCTAATGAAAACCTAATTCAGCCAGGCTGAATTGAAGTTTTGCTAATGAAAACCTAATTCAGCCGGGCTGAATTGAGTGCTTTGTTTCCAAAATGTTTCCTAATCTATATTTAATATTTTTCGAATTTACTTCTTGCTCTTGACCTTCATGAAAAGACTAAATCCAAGGCCAATGTCTTTATATCCATTTCATGTAACAATATAAAGAAAATTCTGTGTGCGTATTTACCACAGATATACAAACACATCTCTTTTGATTATCGTCTTTTGGGGGTTTCTTTGACTCCCAATCAAAGCGTTCTTTTTGGGAAAATACTGGATAGAATTGCATGAAGAAAATTAAAAGACGTTCAGAGGTTATTGACTGGCTGTCAACGGACAAACTCTTATATAAACAAATACAGACGATTCTGCTTATGTGAAAAAATTATATTGAATAAAATATTTTTAGTATTCGATATTTTTTCTGAAAAATGAAATCAGAGGCAAGCAAACCATATGTGAAACGCATTTTACACTTGCATTTTATTTAAGTCATTTATTTGATAGATATTCCATGGAATTGGCAATTGAAATGATGCATGTTTTGTAAAACATGTTAGATGTAAAAACCGCTTTATCGATATAATGCGACAAGGAAACCATTCGCTTTTTATAGAGCCGATTCAATTTTAAGTCATTATTATAGACTTGGTTTCATATTTACGAGTTTGAATAGTGTTCAAAAGGTACTACACCTCTAATAGCACAAAGCTGAATCCCTAAGTACCTCGGGAGTTACACAATCATAATTTGGTACGAACGAAAAGCAGAGAATTTACAAACATTTTCTAATCGCCTTGAATTCTACAGCATCTGTTTATTGTTGCTCTTTTATATTTGTTTTATTTAAATGATTTTCAATTATCCACCGTTATCTGTATTAACAAATATATAAGAAGAACATACACACGTACGCTCATCAAACGAACGCAGTTCATTTGCAGGCATTTGACGATGACAAGAAAAACGAAAATGACTATAGCGACGAAGACGACGACAAAGCAAGCAACACACCAGACGCATTTGGATCGATATTTGATTATTATTTTATACCAACAAACAAAGGGACGGAGAGAGACCCATATCCCCACCCACCACTCAGGGGTTATAAGTTTATTGGTCTATGGGCAAACAATGTTGCCATCACAAAAGTAATTTTCTTACTTAACAAGGCCCAAAGGGTGAAAAATTTTAGAAAACCCTTTAACCCTCTTCCTTTGCTTTTGGGCCAAGATTTTTTAGCATCACAATTGCTGTACCATGATGGTTTTGCCTTGGAAATATAAATTACTTCTAAATCATTGGGTAAAGGACCATGGATATGTCTAGAGTTTCCTAAATATCTTATTAAGGGATCTTCTGTTAGATGGAATAAACAATAAATTGCTGGTAGAACTTCTTGGTATCAAACAATGGCGATGTCGCCTTGATTATTATTTGGACCGGATAGACGCTTGATTCTAGACCATAATTTGGATATTCTCACCGAATAATAACTTCTGTGGAGAATATCCACAAACAAGAAACAAGGGAACTGATGAGATCCAGTGGCGTGGATCGAAACTAGTCTTCCCTGCCTTCCATGCCAACCTTTTTTCCACTTATAAATTAGTTGTTTTAAAATAATAAACCAACAACAATGGGATTAAGCCAGACTATTTTGAAAAACAAAAGGCTACCTACTTTCTTTAAAGAAAAAAAAAAAAAACACAGAAAAATCAAATTGAATGGGGAATGTTTATTATCGTTTGAAAGAGCATTCGATGGCATGCATTTTTTGCAGATTATGTCAAACAAATATTGGCCGAGGCTACGTCTCAGACGGTTCATCCTTTGAGTCGCCATTGACGATGAAGTCCTAACCGGCATCATTTTGAAGAAATAGGGTCCGACGATTCCATAGACCCACAAACCGTTATTTTTTCTTGATGAAGTGCCTGCTTTTAAATCTCTTTAAGTTGCTCTTCTTTCTGCATGTGGCGATTTTGCTTCTTTACATACCTATAAAGCCAGAAATGCCAGAAATGATGATACATCACTGAACAAAATTAGGCTCAAAACACACTACCCACACAACGCGAATTTTCGTAATAATGTTGAACAATTTGTAAACCTTGTAGAGGCGTAAGCTTTTCCATGATAAAATGCCAAACAGTACTAAACAAAAATGAACAAGTGACACGACTCATGCGTGATGTGTCAAAAAACGACTTTTGAAAAAAGTACCTCTTGTTGGATCACCCATTAGAATAAATATGTTTTGTTTTCTTAGAAGAATTTTGATGTCCATTTTTGATGTCCTTGTTATCCTTGAATGCAATAAATGAAAATTATTATATAAGGCCAATATTCTCTTATTTAATATGACACCAATACCAGCATCGTGTGAACAGGATGAGAAAACAAAAAAATCTTTGGTGCCATTTTACTCTATTTTGCCTATAGTTTCAGACGTATATAGTCCGGTTCATGTGTAACGCAATTTTTTGAAAATTGTCGCACGGTGTAACCAATAAAAATTCAAATAATTACATTGAGAATTTTTTCAATGCATGTTGGGCGCCATTTTATTACACTGTGCAACATTTTTAAGCTTTTCGTGAGCAAACAACATCTGCCAAGCAATAGACAAACCCCCTATTTGGGTTTTGTTTTCTTAGAACGGATTCGGATTTTATGACCTCATCTTAACGTGGTAAAATATTGACTTTTTAAATCAAATCAATTTGACCTCCGCAGCAAACTTGTCGACAAGAGCAAAAAAAAAAATTTTTGTAGGAATAATGAACAGGAAAAACTGTTTTTATTGCCCCAAATTTTATAATATATCCAAAAATCCCATATTTTTATATTAAGGCCTCGACACATAAGAAGCATGGTATTCTTGCTGAAGTCATATCTGATAAATGACTAAAGACCAAGTTCGACCTAATAAAAAGATTTCAGAATCACATTTAGGTCGAACTTGGTCTTTAGTCATTTACCAGATATGACTTAAGCCAAAATGACATGTTTCTTATGGGTCGAGGCCTTTAGGCTTATGTGTTCAAGGTTCCTTGTATATAGAAGTTGTCAAATTGTGGAAAAATATTCCAAGTAGCCAATAGTTCGCACTTTATTTAAACTTATTCATTAGAATTTCTGTCTCCATGGTATAAGGCTCTTAATATTACAGACATTTCCAACTAATAATTGAATTTTTAATAAAATTTGCAAATATAAATTACAAAGCAACTCATCTTTATACATTTTGCCAATAAAACTAAATACCCAACATGGTGGCATCCCTGTCTTAAGAACAACAATGTAAAGACTGGCATATTGTCACCATATCCTTATTGAATTTTCATTTCATCACACATTGTACATTTTAACGCATTTCAAGAAACCCACACCCAGGTTAATATCAAAAAATCAACTGCAGACCCAACAAAATTAAAGTGCCAGTGAGGCGTTCTGTCCATTTTATAAGATGATTTCTTTCTTATGCAAAAACTGCAAGGGATATTTTACTCTTAAAGCCAACAGACAAACTAAATTTCTCTTTATTTCTATTATTTGTCTTATTTTGGTTCTCAGTAATTTTCGGGATGAAAATGTCCATTTGTTTTGGTTAAATTCTCTTTATACACTTTTCGTTTTCATTTAGGAAAGTCTTTCCATTCAGACTGCAAGACATTTGTTAGAATTTGTCAAAATATAAGTTCAATGTCCTTTAATTGAATTTTTGTTCAGTGAACTTTCTATGAATTTGTGAGTGTGTTACTGTCTGTCACACACATACACATATTTGTATTAGAGGCAGAACACAGTCCTTGCTGTTTGATTTCTTGCAATTTTTGGTGTGAGTATTTCAACATTATAGTAATTTCCCTGCCTCTGCCTGAGTGGGCGTGTGTCTGTTAGCATTTCGTCCATTCACTTTTCTTTTTCTAATTTTCCCTTTTTCTTGTATTTATTACTTGTTTGTGTATTTGCAGGGCAATTGACTTCTTTACGCGTGTTGTCATCATCATGTAAATGTTGTTGACTTACATATATTGAATCTATAATTTGTGGTTGTGTGTGCGTGGGGTTTTGAAAAGGACAAAAGACTTTCTTTGTCATTGTTTATCGTATTTATATGAAACATTATGGTTTAATGACAAAATTAACGTAAACATTTTCTAATATAAAATGCATCCCACATATGTTCCACCACATCATTTACTAAAAGTCCAACTTTTCCAGCTTAACGTTACACTTGTTTTTTCACAGCAAAACAGAAAAAACATGTCTTTAGGTCATTTTGTTGGTATCAAACCACCACAATGAAAATTCATTATTTCAACCACTCCTCTTTTTTTGGGCAAAGAAAGTCGAAAACGAAAAAAAAATCTCTATAAAAGTCATCAAGAAAACCATACTTGGCATAGCATTTATGTCGAGATTAACAACAACTCCCGCAATTTAACAATGTTTTCCAGTTCACCAAAGGCGGCGGGTGGAGGTCTTAAGTTATAGAGCTCCAATATGCTCTAATAGTTAGCATTTAACATTGACCACACACATTGAGGCAGTGAGTGCATTTGCCATCCACCATGTTTTAGGATAATTCACTTACTTTGCTGGGGTGAAATGTTTAATCCAAGTATCCGTATATCTTAACGGCGTGGGATTGGTTGAAACACATACACATTTGCAGAGGCGTAGACAGGAGTTGAAATTATAATTTCTCCAGCATAAAACAATATTCGGCTAAGCTAAAATGAAACTTTCCTATGGGAAACATTTTCCTCGATGAAATTTTCTATAAGAAAATTCACCTACCATGAACTTTTCTATAAGAAAATTCATCTCCGATGAACTTTTCGATAAAAAAATTCATCTCCGATGAACTTTTCGATTAGAAAAGTCATCCCCGATGAACTTTTCGATAAGAAAAGTCATCTCCGATGAACTTTTCGATGAGAAAAGTCATCTCCGGTGAACTTTTCGATAAGAAAAGTCATCTCCGATGAACTTTTCGATAAGAAAAGTCATCTCCGACAAACTTTTCGATAAGAAAAGTCATCTCCGATGAACTTTTCGATAAGAAAAGTCATCTCCAATGAACTTTTCTATACGAAAAGTCATCTCCAATGAACTTTTCTATACGAAAAGTCATCTCCAATGAACTTTTCTATACGAAAAGTCATCTCCAATGAACTTTTCTATACGAAAAGTCATCTCCAATGAACTTTTCTATACGAAAAGTCATCTCCAATGAACTTTTCTATACGAAAAGTCATCTCCAATGAACTTTTCTATACGAAAAGTCATCTCCAATGAACTTTTCTATACGAAAAGTCATCTCCAATGAACTTTTCTATACGAAAAGTCATCTCCAATGAACTTTTCTATACGAAAAGTCATCTCCAATGAACTTTTCTATACGAAAAGTCATCTCCAATGAACTTTTCTATACGAAAAGTCATCTCTGAAATTTTTCTATACGAAAAGTCATCTCCGATGAACTTTTCTATAAGAAAAGTCATCTCCGATGAACTTTTCTATAAGAAAAGTCATCTCCGATGAACTTTTCTATAAGAAAAGTCATCTCCGATGAACTTTTCTATAGGAAAAGTCATCTCCGATGAACATTTCTATAGGAAAAGTAATATCCGATGAACTTTTCTATAGAAAAAGTCTTTAAGAAAAGTCATCGCCGATGAACTTTTCTATAACAAAAGTCATCTCCGATGAACATTTCTATAAGAAAAGTCATCTCCGATGAACTTTTCTATAGGAAAAGTCATTTCCGATGAACATTTCTATAAGAAAAGTCATTTCCGATGAACATTTCTTAGGAAAAGTCATATCCGATGAACTTTTCTATAGGAAAAGTCTCCGATGAACTTTTCTAAAGGAAAAGTCATCTCCGATGAACTTTTCTATAGGAAAAGTCATCTCCGATGAACTTTTCTATAGGAAAAGTCATCTCCGATGAACTTTTCTATAGGAAAAGTCATCTCAGATGAACTTTTCTATAGGAAAAGTCATCTCCGATGAACTTTTCTATAGGAAAAGTCATCTCCGATGAACTTTTCTATAGGAAAAGTCATCTCCGATGAACTTTTCTATAGGAAAAGTCATCTCCGATGAACTTTTCTATAGGAAAAGTCATCTCCGATGAACTTTTCTATAGGAAAAGTCATCTCCGATGAACATTTCTATAGGAAAAGTCATCTCCGATAAACATTTCTATAGGAAATGTCATCTCCGATTAACTTTCTATGGGAAAGTCATCTCTGATGAACTTTTCTATAAGAACAGTCATCTCTGATGAACTTTTCTATAAGAACAGTCATCTACGATGAACTTTTCTATAAGAACAGTCATCTCCGATGAACTTTTCTATAAGAAAAGTCATCTCCGATGAACTTTTCTATAAGAAAAGTCATCTCCGATGAACTTTTCTATAAGAAAAGTCATCTCCGATGAACTTTTCTATAACAAAAGTCATCTCCGATGAACTTTTCTATAGAAAAAGTCATTTCCGATGAACATTTCTATAGGAAAAGTCATATCCGATGAACTTTTCTATAGGAAAAGTCATCTCCGATGAACTTTTCTATAGGAAAAGTCATTTCCGATGAACATTTCTATAGGAAAAGTCATCTCCGATTAACTTTTCTATGGGAAAGTCATCTCTGATGAACTTTTCTATAAGAACAGTCATCTCTGATGAACTTTTCTATAAGAACAGTCATCTCCGATGAACTTTTATATAAGAACAGTCATCTCCGATGAACTTTTCTATAACAAAAGTCATCTCCGATGAACTTTCTATAGGAAAAGTCATCTTCGATGAACATTTCTATAGGAAAAGTAATCTCCGATGAACTTTTCTATAGAAAAAGTCTTTAAGAAAAGTCATCGCCGATAAACTTTTCTATAAGAAAGTCATCTCCGATTAACTTTTCTATAAGAAAAGTCATCTCCGATGAACTTTTCTATAAGAACAGTCATCTCCGATGAACTTTTCTATAAGAAATGTCATCTCCGATGAACTTTTCTATAAGAATAATCATCTCCGATGAACTTTTCTATAACAAAAGTCATCTCCGATGAACATTTCTATAGGAAAAGTCATCTCCGATTAACTTTTCTATAGGAAAAGTCATCTCCGATGAATTTTCTATGGGAAAGTCATCTCCGATGAACTTTTCTATAGGAAAAGTCATTTCCGATGAACATTTCTATAAGAAAAGTCATTTCCGATGAACATTTCTTAGGAAAAGTCATATCCGATGAACTTTTCTATAGGAAAAGTCTCCGATGAACTTTTCTAAAGGAAAAGTCATCTCCGATGAACTTTTCTATAGGAAAAGTCATCTCCGATGAACTTTTCTATAGGAAAAGTCATATCCGATGAACTTTTCTATAGGAAAAGTCATCTCCGATGAACTTTTCTATAGGAAAAGTCATCTCCGATGAACTTTTCTATAGGAAAAGTCATCTCCGATGAACTTTTCTATAGGAAAAGTCATCTCCGATGAACTTTTCTATAGGAAAAGTCATCTCCGATGAACATTTCTATAGGAAAAGTCATCTCCGATAAACATTTCTATAGGAAATGTCATCTCCGATTAACTTTCTATGGGAAAGTCATCTCTGATGAACTTTTCTATAAGAACAGTCATCTCTGATGAACTTTTCTATAAGAACAGTCATCTCCGATGAACTTTTCTATAAGAACAGTCATCTCCGATGAACTTTTCTATAAGAAAAGTCATCTCCGATGAACTTTTCTATAAGAAAAGTCATCTCCGATGAACTTTTCTATAACAAAAGTCATCTCCGATGAACTTTTCTATAGAAAAAGTCATTTCCGATGAACATTTCTATAGGAAAAGTCATATCCGATGAACTTTTCTATAGGAAAAGTCATCTCCGATGAACTTTTCTATAGGAAAAGTCATTTCCGATGAACATTTCTATAGGAAAAGTCATCTCCGATTAACTTTTCTATGGGAAAGTCATCTCTGATGAACTTTTCTATAAGAACAGTCATCTCTGATGAACTTTTCTATAAGAACAGTCATCTCCGATGAATTTTTATATAAGAACAGTCATCTCCGATGAACTTTTCTATAACAAAAGTCATCTCCGATGAACTTTTCTATAGGAAAAGTCATCTTCGATGAACATTTCTATAGGAAAAGTAATCTCCGATGAACTTTTCTATAGAAAAAGTCTTTAAGAAAAGTCATCGCCGATAAACTTTTCTATAAGAAAGTCATCTCCGATTAACTTTTCTATAAGAAAAGTCATCTCCGATGAACTTTTCTATAAGAACAGTCATCTCCGATGAACTTTTCTATAAGAAATGTCATCTCCGATGAACTTTTCTATAAGAATAATCATCTCCGATGAACTTTTCTATAACAAAAGTCATCTCCGATGAACATTTCTATAGGAAAAGTCATCTCCGATTAACTTTTCTATAGGAAAAGTCATCTCCGATGAATTTTCTATGGGAAAGTCATCTCCGATGAACTTTTCTATAGGAAAAGTCATCTCCGACGAACTTTTCTATAAGAACAGTCATCTCCGATGAACTTTTCTATAAGAACAGTCATCTCCGACGAACTTTTCTATAAGAAAAGTCATCTCCGATGAACTTTTCTATAGGAAAAGTCATCTGCGATGAACTTTTCTATAGGAAAAGTCATCTGCGATGAACTTTTTCTATAGGAAAAGTCATCTGCGATGAACTTTTCTATAGGAAAAGTCATCTGCGCTGAACTTTTCTATAGGAAAAGTCATCTGCGATGAACTTTTCTATAGGAAAAGTCATCTCCGATGAACTTTTCTATAGGAAAAGTCATCTCCGATGAACTTTTCTATAGGAAAAGTCATCTCCGATGAACTTTTCTATAGGAAAAGTGATCTCCGATGAACTTTTCTATACGAAAAGTGATCTCCGATGACCTCTTCTATTGGAAAAGCCATCTCCGAGAAAGTAATCTCCGATGGCCTTTTCTATAGGAAAAGTCATCTCCGGTGACCTTTTCTATTGGAAAAGCCATCTACGAAAAAGTAATCTCCGATGGCCTTTTCTATAGGAAAAGTCATCTCTGGTGACCTTTTCTATTGGAAAAGCCATCTAGGAAAACGTAATCTCCGATGACTTTTTCTATTGGATATGTCATCTCGGATGAATTTTTCTATTGGAAAAGTCATCTCCGATGACCTTTTCCATTGGAACAGTTATCTCCGATGAATTTTTTACGAGAAAAGTAATCTACGATGTATTTTTAATAAGAGAAAAAATCTCCGATGAACTTTTTTCATAAGAAACCTATTTCAACTAAGTTAAAATTAGGCTTTTATATAGGTAAACTATTTAAGCTAAACTCAAAGTTGACTTTCCTAAATGAAACCTCTTTCGGTTAACTTGGAACTTAATTTTCTATAGGAAACCGTTTTCACTTAAGCTGTAATTGAGCTTTACTATAAGAAAACCTTTTTCAGTTGAGCTGAAATTTAACTTTACTATAGGAACCCTATGAACCTTTCTTATAGAAACCTGTTTCAGATAAGCTGAAGGAAAGCTTACCTATTTTCTTTCCTACGAATGCAACCGCAAAAAATATCCAAACTTAACTACGCATCTGACGCGAGTACATGTCAACCTTGCCCATCAGCAGCATCGTTGATATATTTTTTGGTCAGTATCCGCAACATCATCATGGCTGGCCTTAATATCTTAAACGGTATTAGATTTGGGGGTCTACTGCTTGATGCAACAGTCCATGTCGCCATCGTCCACATCGTCATCAACTCAATTGCATATTCATTGTTAGATGACGATGACAACGATGTCGTCAGCATGCTCCATCCATCCTAATTCCTGGGTGCAGAGTTTTTGGTTAACTATTTTTTTTTTGCTTTTTCTATGACCACAAGGAGTTTTATGGGGACTTTTGCTTTTGCATATCACGATTTTTGTTTTTTCGGTTGGACAACAGCAGCATCTAAAGTCAAAGAGAATATGATGTAAATTCCTCTTCTGTTATTTTTTGTAGACTTTGAAAGTTATCGAGGAAAAAAATTGCTAACTTTTCTAAGCTAACATCGTTTAATACAGTTTAGTGGCCAGGGAAATTGTTTCGTTTTTTCACTTTAACCATATGACTGACCGTGATGATGTTAGTTTCTCTTTGAATTTTAGGTTAGGTTGAATGTTCCCTTTTTTTGCTTTTGTTTCTAATTCAATGCATAAAAGTTACCACCACACGCCTAAACAATTTACTAACCATTGAACCGTGCAGCTATCATCAAGTGCGCTGTTGAGGAAAAACTGTTATATTGACGCGGTTTAACTAAAGTGGAACAGATGGAGAAGCAACAACACATCAATATGTGCAATTAAGCGCCAAGAAAAAAATTGGAACTTCTACTTCAGGAGTTATATGGTGGTAGACCAGGGGCTCTATTCTGTTTCTATGAAAATGTGAACTAAAATCTTTTATAAAGGAAAAATCTGTCAAATGAAAACAAATTATAAAGGAAATACTTTTGATTTCAAAATTTCATTCAGCTCTTGTTTTATACATCGATTTGGGTTTTAAGATTTCATAAACATTTTACCAGTACTTTTAACAATCGTATCAACGAAAAATGGAAGAATTTCTCAATGTTGATTCAAGTTTTAAAACTCTTGGGTGCAAGGATATTTTGAGTAGAAAATTAATGTTTTTTTTTTCTTTTATTATAATGGATAACCTGGCAATGAGGTTTTTAGTAATTAAATTTTTTATTCTACATCATGGATAGGCACCATATGTCCTTTTGCATACTTTAGGGTTTTTATTTTAGCCGTTAATAGGCAAATGTTTATACATTCGGAAAAAATTTTTTTGAAAAAATTAAAAAGTTGTCACCCTAATATACATCCTATTATACATTCCATTATACACTTGTACCTAACATATTTTAATTATGGATACTTTTTAATTGATAAAGATCTACAAGACATTGGGTCATGTACACTTTTAATTGAAATTTCTGTATGTTCAATTACTTTGCCAATATGCACTGAGTTGTCGTTAGCTTTGTAAGGCTTTTGAGACTACAACTACTGGTGGTCTTTGGTACATAACTTTTCCTCACACTCACACACAAAAGTGTTACAACGCAATGCGACAAAACGTAAATTGAATTTTTAAAAACACATCAACAAAATGCATCATGTCCTTCATAATCGAAAAAATCAGCAATTATTATGGGTTTTCTGTCATCATGAATTCTATACCGTCACCAGCATCATCATTACCAACCAACAGCGGTGTTGGCCAAAATGAAATTGTCATCATCATAGATTCCTCAGGTTTGCTAGTCTTTGATGTGTTTGCTTCAAAAATCAATTTGCTTGTAATGTAATCAAAAAAATTGTTTTCATTGATAGACCTGACCATACTGACCTACAAAATTTTAGTTTGGCCCAAAATGTCACACTTTGTTAGTAAGCACAAGGCTCCTACTAACTATGAGTCTCGTGTTGTCGTTCTGTTGACTTTTGAAATTTGAAAAGTCATATTGTTAAAATTTTGTATGTTCACCATTTTTTGTGGTCATGATCTGCATTTTGGTTATGTGTTATACGTACATCTTTGCTTGGCAATGGTCGGTCGGTCATGCATATACAGCAATATCATTGCTTTTTGCACCAACGCCACACATGAGATTATATAATTACACATACACCTGATGGTTTGTCAAATGCTGCTAATACATTTTGACCTAATGTAATTTACTTAATGGTAATACACATTGGCAAAAGAAAGTCCTCCAGTCATAGGATACGTTTTCAAAAGAAAAAGTTAACATGCAGTCATTTTGTCAGATTTAAGTTTAAATGTAAGCTTTTGTAAAATAATGTTTAATAAGTTGAACCTAACACTTGTTTTATAAGCTTAACCTAGAATAGGTGTTAAAAAAGTCGACCTTTTACAGCCGCTTTGACAATTTGGTATGTGATTGTTTAAATATGAGGTATTCCTCAACTTATTTAATATATTTCTCTGTCAAATTGAATTTTAGTGTGAATTAATTGTATGAAAACGTAAAAAAAAATTTTGATAGCTTCAAGAAATTTCTTGATGTTGTACTCGTTACATGAGCTGTTAAATAGTCCTTGATTGAGTTCAATCAGCTGGCAGTTTTACGCCACCTTCATGGTACATTCAGGCGTCGAAATGGACAAAAAACTTATTTCAAAGCAAATATCTTTTCATCTATAAGGGTATATCAAAAGCAAAACCTGCTAATGAAAGTAGAAAATATCACCTTTGCAACGATGTAACGTAGGTTGTCGTAGGTGGTCAAACAACGAAAATATCCAAATAGCCACTAATAGAACCCAACTTTTCATTTTTGCGATTTTAATAATAATGACGAATATCACTGCTTCGGTTTGGACATTCCAAAAGCAAAGCCTGACTTTGAAAGTAGAATGTCCCACCTTTACATTGATGCAAAGTAGGTTGGCGTAGGTGGCCAAATAATGGAGATATAGCAATAGTTGGCAATACATCCCATTTTTCATTTTTTTTACAAATCGCGCTACCGGTCGCAATTTTAATCGGATCATCACGAAATTTTGGGAGTTAATGGGGGTCCCACAGAGGAAGAAGCTTATTTTGATGATGGTCGGATAATATACAGGGGACGGAATGGGCAAAATACCTATTTTGAGAAAAAGTCAGTCGCCAACTTTTCATTTTTGCAATTTTAATTATATTAACGAATATCACAGGTTTGGTTGGGAAGCTTCCAAAAGCAAAGCCTGGCTATGAAAGTAGAATATCCCACCTTTACAATGTTGCAAAGTAGGTTGATGTGGGTGGCCAAATAACGGAGATATAGCAATAGTAGGCAAAACATACCTATTTTCCAAATCGCGCTACTGGTCGCAATTTTGATCGGATAGTCACGAAATTTTTGGGGTTGATGAGGGCCCCACAGAGGAAGAAGCCTATTGATTTTAGTGTTAGTCGGATAATATTTAGGGGTCGGAATGGGGAAAAACTCATGTGGAGACAAAGTCAAAGTTTAATTCTTTGTGAATATATCGGTTTCTAGTAGGGGTATTCCAACGACAAGGCCTGTCAATGGAAGAAGAAAATATTACCTTTACATTGGTATAAAGTATGTTGGCGAAGCTGGTGAAACAAGGAAGATACCACAATAGTCAGTAATGCATCCAATTCTTCAATTTTTTTTCAATCCCGCTACAGGTCGCAATTTTGATCAGATGATCACGAAATTTTGGTTGCTTATGGGGGTCCCAGAGAGAATGAGGCGTATTATGTTTGGTGGTAATCGGATTATATTCCCTAAAAAAATGTTAACCAGTGAAAAGCTTAGGCACTGGTCGGCCACGTCCCGACTATAGCATTTGCTCACTTTTTTTTCTTTTTTTATTGGTTTTTGGCCTTTTTTAATAGGCTGGAACATATGAAAAGCTCAAAAACATTCATACTTTGATGCAAAATTTCAAAAAAAAACTCAACATTTTAACTTTGACCTTGAATTGCTCTGCAACTACTAGACAAAATGTGGTTGCTTTTGACGTATCGGAAAGCTGAATGTGTTATATGTCGAACAAAATATTATGGAAATATCTCTATTGGTTCAAAAGTTACAGAATGTTGACCAAGAAAAAACGATTCAGAAGCACTGTTCGGCATAAGTTCGGCCGATCCGAATATTGTATACCCTCCACAACGAACTGTTTCGTTTCGTTTATGAACATCCCAAGGTCTTCCTCCATGTTAAAGATTATTCGTTGGAGGAGTATATTATAGAAAGAGTTCACATGGGGCGTCATCGATGCAATCAATAAGGTGAACCAGAAACAACAGAACTATTTCGATTGAAAGTACTTCAAATTGTCATAATTTTTGTTTACCTTTTCATACGATTAATTTACAATAACAATGAATGTGACAGATTGTGTGAAATCTGCTGGTATTACTGTTTCAACCTATGCTTTACACCATGAAGTCAACCCTGCTTTTGACAGAACAGCTTTTACCCCGTTCGCACTTAACCGTATTAACCCATTGTGTTTGGGTTTGAAATGTCAATTCCATTGCGTAAACGTCAAATAAACCTTCATAAAGAATGTTATCCCGAAAAAAGCTCTAGTACAAACGTCGTTTTATAGTGCATTTGCATATAACACTGTGCAACATTTTGGAGCCAATCGCGTGCAAACAACTTCTGTCCAGAATTTTATGAAAGTAGAGGGCCAATAGGCAAAAACCATATTTGGGGTTTTATTTTAAAGTTTTTGCCTTTTTAGGGGCGAAGGCCATTATTTGGGGTTTGTTTTCTTAGATCGGGTTCGGGTTTTATGGCCTCATCTAAACATGGTTAAAGATCGAATTTTTGAAACAAATCGGGGCTGTATCTCTGAAACCAATACGAATCTTGTTTTGACATCTGCAGCAAACTTGTAGATAAGAGCAAGAAGAAACTATTTGGAGGAAAAGTGAACTGGAAAAACTGCATTTAGTGCCTCAAATTTTATAATATATCTAAAAATTCTATAATTTGTGTATATTTCGCAGCGTATCTCCCAAAATGTTAAATTCTTCTTAATGTTGCCTTTTGAGAAAATATTCTCTGGAATGTAATACACAACTCTTCAGAACATTATATTGTTGTAAAATGCCTCTAACGCCTTGTTTATAGCAAATTTTTCAACAACAATTTGGTAAAAATTTCAATAATTCATTGAAATCCCCAACATGAGAATAAACAGCCTGTGTGAACATTGTTTGAAAAAAGTTTTGTAAAAGGTATATTATGAAATACACCTAAAACAACGTGAAATAACAATTTTAGTGTTTCAGAATGTTCTGAAGAATTGATGGTCACGTTATTTGGAAAATTTTTAGAATGGTTACTTGTTTCAACTTCCAACAGTTTAGTTGTTACTGACCAGAATTTCAGAAACTATGTAAACTTTTCTATAGTTTAAAGAGTTTGTTGCGCTAGATGCAGCTTTTCCTAGTTCATCTGTTTGGCACATACGTTCTACTACTTTAGGGCTACAATATTGCTGAAGACTGCAAAGCAATATTCTTATTACTTTCGGAGATAAAGGTCCGATCACTGGAAAAAAAAGGCTCAGTTTAGGTCGGTTTAGATGAGGCCATAAAATGTAAACCCGATCTAAGAACACAAAACCCAATTAAGGTTTTTGTTGTCTCAATATGTACTTTCAGAAAATACCCATTAGAAGTTGTTTGCATTTCCAGTGTTGCACAGTGTAACCGGACTTAAGAAATCCCGTAGATTTCAAATGTCAATTCCATTGCGTTTATGTCAGATAAATCATCATATAGAATATTCATTGTACCATGAAAATACAGTTGATCGTGATTTCAAAATACACTATTGTGATTGATTCGCAGTGCAAAAAGTAAGCAAAATGTTGACATAAAGTATAAAACTGTTATACTATGTTTACATTTACGAAATCCACTTGATTTCAACTGTCAATTTTTTTGTGTATACGTCAAATGAAAACTCATCGGAAATCGACTGGATTTCATTTGACGTTTGAGCAATGGAATTGGCAGTTGAAATCTAGTGGATTTCGTAAATGTAAACATAGTGTTAGATGGGCCATGCGCAATGTCATTTCAACATGGCGATTTGAGATGAATGTGGAAATGTAATGTTTTCTTCCCAAAAACTAGCAAACTGCCTTGATGTATGTATGTTTCGCTTACTTTAATTTTAAGTAGCATTGTGCCAAATAAAGTATATAGAACTATCTAGTTCACCACACAGTTCCAACGGCCAACATCATATGTATGAACACACTGTCTATACGTAATATCACACGCTAGATTTTATGACGTTACTCATACGTTTTGGAACTAGTAAATTTATCTAGGAAGAAGCTTACCCAACTCTAATTTTATGCGTTTAATACGTTTATACCTGAACTTATTTACATGATAAATTGCTCTAACCCCTTTTAATTGACATGAAATAATAAATCAACATAAAGTAGTTATGATGGTAATAAGCGTTATTGTAAACGTACTCTAAGCTTTAGTTATTTACACTGGCACGTAAATAAGGTGTTTTAAGCAAATATGTCATGTATTTGACAGATATTCAATAATATTTGATGTAAATGTGTCTTAACACTTAAACAATAAATATAGAAAGCAATTTACATGTAACGTGTTTTAAGTTGTCAATTCCCTAGAATATCTGTCAAATAATTTGCGTAAATTCCCAAAAAACCTGTTTTATGTGCAAATGTAAAATGCGTTTAGGACTCTATAGACCGATGTATGATAAATCTGCAACAGTAGCTTCATTGAATAAATTTAGCACAATACTTTTCCCAAGGTATGTTTTTGTTTTCTTTACATTTCCTCACATACAAATTAATTGCCTACCGATCCCTCACTTAGTAGTAGCTGCATACATTTAAAATTAGTATTTAATTTTAGTTTTGTTTGTTTAGTTCATACCTTGCTTATAAAACGTTTTTATCAAAGCCATTTTAAAACACATATAACTTTTTTCTGTTTCATAGCAAAATATTTAATGCACTAAACTTTTTTTTGAAAAATAATAAAACAATATTATTTTTTAAAACAAAAACAATTTATTTTAAGAAAAAAAACAATTCTATTATAAAAAAATATACCAAGAAAACAAGAGGGTGAAATATTCAATTTTATTTCTTCATATTTAAACGTTGTGTGCAGTGTTTTTTATTGAAATATATACAAAACATATATAAATTTTGTTTTAAGACAAACTAAAGAAATAACAAAAACAAGCTTTTGGTGTTGTGTGTACTTTTTTCTCAAACTAAAAATAAACATTATTACTGGGCAGTTGTAATGTGTGCTACAAACAACTACAAAATGGGTAATACATAGAGGTGAAAGGATAATAAAGGTGTTTTAACCTACCGTATTAAGGATTGAAAACAAATATCTACACAGCATTGATCTTTCACCTTAAAATACATTTACATTCAAATGGAATTGGCTACATAAAAACGAGTTTGATGTAAACATAGCATACATATGTTACCATAAAAAACGTTGTTTTTTTCAAAGTTTTCAGTTTTATTTTTTTCTAAATATTATTTATTTTTCTCTATATGTATGTATAAATAAGCGTGATTGATGATCACTTTTACATACAACAATTTTTAAATGTTTTAATTTGTCACGAATAAATAGTTTGATTGGTGGATTGAATGATTGATTAATAAATTCCCATTTCTATTTGGGAGTTTAAACTAAATTTATTTTTCCTCAATAATTATTTAATTGTTGTTTCTTCATTTTTTGTTTGTTTTCAATTAACACTATATCAGTGTGTATGTGTGTTTCTATAAAATATTTTCTCTCTCTCTCTCATTCTATAAGTGTTCGTTCAAAACTACTATATTGATGTGTATCTCAATATTTTATATATAGTTTGGATATTTTTTCTCAATGTTTTTCGTTTTTTTTTTTCTTTCATATATTGATGTGTCTCTGTGTGTGTTGTTTTTTAGTTTTCTTTTTATCTATTCAATGTGTTGGTGTATTGTTTTCTTTTTCTTAATCTCTCAATATCTTGTGGTCAAGAAAATTAAATACAATAATTAATCGATGTCTTTATAAATGTGTGTGCGTGAGTGTTCTATGCGTCTAAATGTTGTAATTTATTAATAATATTTTTACAACAAACAATAATAAAATATACTATTTTTTCTAAAGAAAACGAATATTAAAGCTATCAAAAACTCGAATTAGTAACAAATCAACAAAATCAAGGGATGTTGCATAAAACATATTTTTGTGGATATTTGTACCCTATAGAATTACATATAAGTGAAAAACTTTTCTTAAGGGAAATACACATGTATTGAACTGTTTAAAAATAATAGTACGGATATAAAAGTGGTGAACGACTTTCATATACATTTTATATTAAGGAACTCAAAATGTCCAAAAGCGGTAAACATTTTAAAAAATTTTGAGTTCTTGAATAGAGCTAGGGATTTCAAATGTCAATTGCATTGCGTATACATCAAATACAACCTCATAAAGAAGATTGGACCGGCAAAAAGCTCTAGTGTAAACAGAGCCTAAGCCCATTTTATGCATACCATACTTTGTTCCTGAACCAGAATGTTTCTACCATTTTTACCAGCTTTACCATTTTTTGCGAAAAAGCCATTCCCGACTCCGAAATTTTGTAAACATTTTGAAGAGTTCGCTCTTTTGCTACTTTTACCATTAAAAAGTACGGGAACACACTGACAATGCCTCACATTCGTTTAGGGTATATAAATCCCTACAGTGGTAGAGACTATAATGTCTTCGTGCATTATAGTACGTATACGTCAAATGAAAACTCATCTGAAATCCATTGGTTTTCATTTGACGTTTAAGCAATGTAATTGTCAGTTGAAATCCAGTGGACTTACTTTCACAACTACTACTTTCACTTTTTATTAATGTCCAACTCTACCCACTGTAAAAATCTCCTATTATTTTGTTTACTCTTTCGTCAAAAAATACCGTTATACCCCGTTTGCACTTAAACGGATTTAATTAACCCAATGGGTTTTAAATGTCAATTCCATCGAGCAAACATCAAATTAACCCTCATAAAAAAGGTTAAACCGGCAAAAAACCCTAAGTGCCGTTTTATACCACTCTTCTGGATTAGTCCCGGTCCACACTAGCGTGATTTCATTTGGCGTTCTTAGATCGAGTTCCTTACTACAGCAAATTTCATTATGGTACTCTACTGTGGAACTCGATCTAGTGACGCATAATTTCATGAATTTTTTTCAGTGCAATCACTCTAGGGTGGAACGGGACCTATGTATACAGGCCTTTACTAGTAATATATCAAGATACTACCCTTTGGTGTAGGCTTCCATATAGTCGGCCTCGCCCGACTTTGATCCTTTCCTTACTGGTTTAATGGTAAAAATATCAAAAGAAATGAAATAAAAAATGAGTTACAGACACAATTTTGATCAAAAAGTATAGGAACGGAAAAAATTGAAGAAAATTCAAACAACTGGAACAAATGTCCAAATCGGACTACCAGCCAATCAGAAAACGGCAAATATGTTACTATTTTTACAAGCTCAAAGTTGTGTTGTAAAAAGCTTTTATAGACAGCGTCATTTGGCAGCATTTTTGTTTTAAGAGAAGTGAACATTTTACAAATTTTTTGTGTACTAGAACAGTTTTTGGGGTAAAATGTGTAAAAGTGGTAAAAATTGTGAAAACTTTTTATACATCGTTTTCAGTTCAATCGTGCGCTGTTTCACGAGAAATTTCACTGATAAAACAAAAGTGAAAGTAAATGAAAATTGAAAATAGTGTCAAGTGGTTTCAAACAAGTAGTATGTTTTCTTAGTCGAAAGTCAGATTACAGTGGCTTCGTGAAACAAATTGCGTTAATTTGGGTGTGCATATGTAGATTGATTTCTCCTATATAGCAAATTTGATGATTTTACTCTAGTTTGATTGTCCAAAAACCAAAATGTTCCCGGATGACTTACAAACAAGGATGGTCACTAAAGTTGTGCCAATTGGACTAGATGGAACTATTTAGTTCCCTACGTAGTTCACTTGTATGAAAATCACTGCGTTTATGTAATTTCACACATTACTTACATGTTTTGGAACTACGACAGTGATCGTATGTATCCCGCTTAAATCAGAATTGACAATATGCATGGTACCATTTTCTGTCATAAGCAGGGTTGGTATTTTTTACTCTTGTTGATATCATGTAATAGTGAGGGTAGATGCATTGGTGAATTATTCCAACAAAAAACTTCTGCTGTAACACAATATCTTGAAATTTGAAAGCCATTCCTACAGGATTGTATTTTTCAACGATATTCAAACATAGCCTACCTTAAATGGCCAAATACGGTCCGTTGAATGTCGCGTTACAACATCTACATGAAACCTTCAAGAACAAACTTGGCATCACTTATCCATTTTTCATGTTGTTGTTGAGTCGCGTCACTCACAACAATGTATGTATTTGGCCCCTAAAGCCATCGGCACCTACGGTCCGTTTAGTGACACGTTGGGACACGCGTTGTCCCAAAACAGTTCAATTATGTTTAACTTTAATACGTCAGCCATATTGTTGTTTTTTAACAAAAAACTTGGCTTCACTTACACTTTTTTCATGTGGTTGTTGTAACGGAATGCACAACGCACCGTATGTGCCGAGCGCTTAAGGCGACGCGTTGCACGTTAAAACAACAACCACACGAAAAATGTGTAAGTGATGCCAAGTTTGTTCGTGATGTTTTCATGTGGTTGTTGTAACTCGGCACTCAACGGACCGTATGTGCAGAGGCACAAAATATTTATAAATAATGGCCCCGGCACATACGGTCCGTTGTGCGTCGCGTCAAGCGTTGATAACAACAACCACATGAAAAAAGTGTAAGTGATGCCATGTTTTTTCTTGAAGTTTTCATGTGGTTGTTGTAACGCGACGCTCGACGGACCGTATGTTCCGCGGCCTTAAAGCCCTCGGCACATACGGTCCGTTTAGTGACACGTTGGGACACGCGTTGTCCCAAAACAGTTAAATTATGTTTAACTTTTATGCGCCAGCCACATTTTTGTTTTTCAAAAAACTTGGCATCACTTACACTCTTTCATGTGGTTGTTGTACCGTGACGCTCAACGCATCGTATGTGCCGAGCGCTTAACAATACGTTGTCTCCGATCCATGGTTTAAAAAGGTTATTTTTGTTCTTATATGTTCTTTATTTGCTGTTGCAATACCAACCAACTTTACAAAAAAATGGAAGTGGTTCCATGCCAGGCCATGATCTCACTGAATCTTTTGCATTGGTTTAAATGAAGTAAAATCCCAAATCTGATCTTTTTTCAGCATTTGAACGAAATACAACTTGCGAATCATCCGATTTTTAGAGCATTAGGACCAATTCCATGAAAGCTAAGTACAATTGTGAAGCGTCAGATCTTTTCTTCAACATTTGAAGCAATTTCACGAATTCTAAATTAAATTTCAATACGAATAACTTTCTTGTTTTTATTTGTTATGTTGTCATTTACCATAGTGTTCAATAAATATCGAATTGTTACTCCATTTTTTAATTAAAGAGAACAAAACCCAAAATTCTTCAAGCTGTCAAAATGTTCGTTTACGTTTTCATACGATTTATTCACAATAACAAATAATTTGACAAATTGAAACCATCCACCTTGTCGTTTTACACCACCTTATATTTTCACCAAGAGTTAAAACTTTATTTCCTATTTTGGCTCTTTTTCATTTAGATGACATGCCAAAGATTATAAAAATACTATTCTAGGGAATTGGTTAAAGACGCCATTCCACGTTGAAGATGTCATGCTTAGGGTCTGAAAATTATTTGGATCTTTTGGAAGTCACGCTCTTGTAAAAAGAATGGGTGAAGATGCTTAAAAGATGGCATGCCAAATCAGTTGCATCCATGCTTGAATAGCATTTTTAGTATCGTATATTTTGCTGGGTTTGTATGGAGGCAGGGAAGACTTTAGGTAGTGATGTCCCCACACAAAATCATCAGTTCCCATTTTCTGGTTCGGAGTCAATGAAAATGTTCGTGCTTCTTGGACAGTCCAAAAATGTTTCATTAAAAACTGATGGTGTTTACTTAAAAATATAGGGGGTTATTCTGAACGAAAATTCTCCGTTAGATTTGTCATTCCGTCCTTTCAATTTAAAGGTGAGGATAGGAAAACTCCCTGGGAATATACGTTCAGAATAACCTCATAAATTCTATAACTGGGAAACTTTTGCAAAAATTTTCTAAATAATGTGCTCAACAATTATTCAGAACATTCTGAAACTTTAAAATTCATTTATTTTCATGTAGTTTCAGCGGAATTTTATATCATACCTCCTATTCGGTATTTAAGCACTGTTCACACAGGCATATTCTATATTTTTGGGATTTCCCTACATTTTTGATATATTTGTCAAATTGTCCTTAAAACTATGTTAGAAATAACGTTATATTACAGTAATGGAATATTCTGAGAAGTTGTGTATAACATTCCAGAGAGTTTTTCACAAAGATATCACTTCAAAAAATTTAACAGTTTTGTAGATATGGTGCGAAATATATAAAAATTAGGTAACTTTCAGATATATTATACATTTTCAGGCAATATATGTAGATTTCCGAGTTGATAATAATTTCTTCGAATAGGATGGCCAGCTTTTTTATTTGGGATGACGACTTCTGTTTGGCTTTCCAAAATAGTCAGTTTTAATCCCATAGTCGTTCTTTTAATATTTTATTAAAACAACTTTAATGTTTTAGTGGGGAAAATAGGCGATGTTTACCCAGGGGTAAGGCAGGGAAGACTATAGTTTCGGATCTCGCCACAGATCGTCATCAGTTCCCTAGTATCTTGTTTTTCAAAAAGAAACTTTTTATACCCAAGTGTCAATTGCTCGCTCAAATCGGTACGTATCCAAAGAAACACTCTGAACGAGAATTTCTTTGGCACTACCTAAACTAGAACAACTTCTCCTGCAAACAAAACCTAATCATTCCCACTGCTATGCTTTCGTTGAGTCTCAACGAAAAACACATAACTATGCTGTTTAAATATTTTCTTTATGATCTTATTTACAAATTAGCTACAGAGGTTAAAACCAGATTCGAATTGGTTCCAGAGATATAGCCAAGATTTGCGCTAAAAAATCAATATTTTGTCATGTTTTGATGAGGCCATAAAATCCAAATTCGAAACCCAACAAGGTTTTTTGTCGTTTCGGTCTGTGCTTTCATAAAATCCTTAGTAGAAGTTGTTTGCACACGATTTTCTTACAAATGTTGTACAGAGTAATTAATGATATGGGACCTTTTTTCTATAGTCGAGTCTGGACGATTGAGACACCTCAACAACATGGTTTTTGAACGCTTCAACAGCATCTTCTGGCGACGAAAATCGTTGACCACGTCATTTTTCTTCATATGCTGCTTTTGTATAGGAACCAAGTACGAGGACTGCACGATAACTATCTGGCTTAACAAAAAACGCTCATACCAATTGTTCAAGCACTTTTTCCACTCCGATTGAGACACATCAAAAACAGGATTTTTAACACTTCAACAGCATCTTCTGGCTACGAAAATCGTAGACCACGGCTTTATTTCTTAATATGCTGGAATTAAATGTAGGCATTGGATCTCCAGTCAGGGCTGTACGGTGGATGACCCGTTGATTCCACGTTTTGTTCGGTCAAGCAGGCGATGGTTTGAATCGGTGTGTGAGAGTTCTCATTGTCATGATGCAGAAGGATTCATCTTCTCTTATTCGTTTTTCGAATTTCTCAGGAGATTTGTAGTATTAAATTCAGAATTAACCGTCCTACATTTCTGAAACCATATAATCGCCACGCGGTCACTTTTGCCGAAGAAACAGGTAACCATTTGCTTCGAAGTGCTTCTTCCATGAACAAATTTCGTTGGATTTTGCTCGCCTTCGAAGACCCCCACAGTGGATTGATGTTTTGTTTCGTGCTCATACACATACATATATCAAAGATTCGTCGTCTGTGACGATCTTATACACGTCGTTTGAAGATCCAAGAGCCAATTTTGCTGGATCTAAAGAGAAAAATCCATTTTTGCGGCCAGGTTTTTATGCAATAACAAATGTTAGTTGGTGGAAGAAATGTCCAAGAGTGCCTCTATCTCACGGTGTATAACATGGCGATCTTTCATTAATATGTTTGTCGAGTGTCGGCCACGACTGAATTCATTAAACCCGTTTTTTTATAGATGTGCCGACACCTTAAAGGACTTGGCACGTACAGTCCGTTGTGGGTCTCGTCACGCGTTAAAAACAACCACATGAAGAATGTGTAAGTGATGCCAAGTTTGTTCTTGAAGTTTTCATGTGGTTGTGCCGCATCACGCGATGTAAACAACAACCAAATGAAAAAAGTGTAAGTAATGCCAAGTTTGTTCCTGAAGTTTTCATGTGGTTATTGTAACGCGACGCTCAACGGACCGTATGTGCCGGGGCCGTAAGAGCTAATGAGAGTGAGGGCTAAACTCAGCCTTAGATGTTGTGTGACTTCAATGCTATGGTCTTCACCACGGGGCTTGCGAGCCCTTACAGAACATACACATTCTCAATTGTGTTGAGTTTCAACGTAAATCCCACCACCGATCATCTTGTGTGCCAAACATAAACGGAGCGGTTGCATTTGTAGTTGTTGGTGAGCTCTGCTTCAGTCATATAGCATCACAGTTTCAATAAAGCACGCAGTTTACTTTATGCCTAAAAGTAGGCAATGCAACATAATCCGTTAAATCCAGGTCAGGCAATTAGGCGCCCGTGTGCGCTCATTTAACGTTGCTCTCTCCACACACACAATTCAACCCATTGAAAAAGCATGCACTCACACAATGACGCCCCGTAAAGTATGCAATAGAAAAGTATGGTGCCTGACGCTGCGTTAAATGCATTCAATTAGAGCAGTGAAAGGTGTTTTTAGTACAAACTTGTTTAAAACATTTCAACGTTAGGGTTACCAACGTTAGAACTCTATTTTTAATGAGTGTCAGTAGCAGCGAAAGCAAAAATATCCACAAAAATCTAACAATAGTATACAAAAAATTTAACTGTATTATTACATCTGCTCTCAATACCCAATTTATTTAAAATTAATATTTTAATTATGCAAACAACAATAAAAAATCTGCGCAAATATTATGATTTTTTACGGAAAAAATATTCAAATTATTGTCAAGAAGTTGATCTACGTTTTTTGGAAATGGCCTATTAATTTCAAAAAATCTAAATGTGTTTTTCATTATATTTTTTTGTTATTTTCTCTTATAATAAATGTTATCAATTGAACAAAATATTAAAATAAATACATTTTATATTAAAACTAAGAAATCGTAAAAAACAATGGAAAAAGAGTGGCTTATAACAAGGCAAAACAAAAATCAAAAACAATTTATTAATAAATGAAAATATATATTTAATAAATTGTTTTTCTTTACGAAAATATTTTTTCTTTTAATAATAAAAAACTCTGTGGAAAAACTTCTTGAAAATATTTATTGTATTAAAATGACTCTTTGAATTAAGCTTTAAGAAAACAAAACATTTATTCGGTTATTAATTTTTTTAAACTTTTTGGAAAATTACTATTAGTTTTGAATGAAATCCCTTCGTATATGTATGTGTATATGTTTTTGTACATGCATATATTTTATGGGTAAATATTCACAAACTTTGAGCCAGAACAATAAAAATAACCTCATTTGGAACACTTCTAAATTGGCAAAACCAGGCAAACGAAAATTATAAATTATATTCAAAATTATATTTTTACAAATTATTTTTTTCAAAATTTTTGTTATGAAATAATTGTATTGAGACAAGAAACAATCATCTACGACAAACGCTCTTTTTTCACCATTTGTTTGTATATGTTATGTTTAAATAAATAAAATTAAAAAAAATACAAACGCGTTTCAACTACACACAGTCGCTAAGTTTTTTTAGAAAAGTGCGTAAAAAATATTTTTAATAAAAAATAAATAATACGAAACTTACGTTTCTTTGACAGCGCCCAAACAAAAATCGAAATTCAACTTCTTGAGAAAATAAAAAAATAATTTAAAATATTAATTTTAAACAAAGAAAGGATATTCTTAGCACCTCAACAAAAACAAAATACTTCTTAAGAAATAACAACGTTGAAATATGAGAATACGCTGAAACACCCTCTTGTTTTTGCGACAAAATGAAAATAATTATTTTTTTATAAATAAAAAAACAAAATCTATGTTTTTCTAGTATTGAAACATTTTTATTAAAGAAAATCTTTGTATGACCTAAGTAACTGAATTATAATTACAAAAGTTTTACCACATTCCAATACTTTTTTCCTTTCATTATAATTTTCCCCAACCACAAATGGATTTAGTTTTGAATTTGAAAATCCCCTAATTTCCCATTTTTAATGAATATAGATTTTCGCATTTGTTTTTTTTTTTCTAAGACTTAATTTTCTATTTCCACTTTCCTTTTTTTAATTTTTAAAACAAAAATTAAAAAAAATAGAATAAAATTTTTTCCTAATTTTTTTATAAAATCGTTTTTAATTAACGACAAAGAAAACGAAGAAGAAGCTTTAATACCAAAACTTTGTATTTCAAATAAAAACTTTTCGAAAATTACAAAAACTCAAAATTAAAAGCAAAAAATAACTCGAAAAACGATGAAGGCAAAAGAAGTTGATGTTTGGATTTTTGTTTGGTGTTGTTGCAGGAAACGTCTGAATCGCCACATGGCTTAGGTTCAGCTGGCATTTCCAATGCCGGCGGCATTGGTAGTGGGTCCATGGGCAGTGGTGGTATTGGTGTTGGTGGCGCTGGCAGCAGTAGCCTCTGTCCCAGTGCCTCATCATCCATTAACACTGCCTCCTCCAGTTACATGCATGAACATCCGCGTACACCACCACCTTATTCCTGTGTTTATTGTGCAGCCGGTTTCCCCACCCAGAGTAAATTAACACGCCATATACTCTCGCATTCGTTAAAAACCTTGGAATATCGTGAAACCGCGGCCACACATGCCCTACTGCATCCGCATCTATTGGCGCACGATTTGAATATGTCACCGTTAGCATACCAAATGAATGCTGCTATGGCAGCAACAGCAGCCGGTGGTGATCCCCAGGAACAGGCAGCTGCCGTTGCAGCCATGGCCATGGATATTGATTTTGCCGCAGCCATAGCAGCGGCAGGTGGTTGTGCTTTTCCCTCGCTTACCAGTTGTACAGGTCGTGGTGGTTTGGATCTTGATGGTAGTGGTGCTGGCGGTGGCGGCGGCGGTTCTTCCTCATCTGGTCGTGGTGGTCGTGATTCAAGAGGCGGTGGCGGTGATGATAGCCGCACTTCTTCCGGCAATGGTGGTTGTCCCTCAAGCAGTCTATCTCTACTAAGTGGCGCTGGTTCGTCTACATCAGCTGCAGCGGCGGCAGCTGCGGCTGCAGCAGCAGCCAGTTCGTCGGCCACATCGCTCTTAGGCTCATCAGGTGTATCGTCCAATGATCCGAATAGTGTTGTTTTATGTAAATTCTGTGGTAAGAGTTTTCCCGATGTTACCTCACTTATTCAACATCTGCCGGTGCACACCGGTGATCGACCATTTAAGTGTGAATTTTGTGGTAAAGCCTTTAAATTGCGTCATCATATGAAAGATCATTGTCGTGTCCATACAGGTAAGTGTGATTTTTTGTTATATCCTATTTATTTAGTTTAAAGAAGAAACGGAAAGAAATGTGTAAAATTTGGAAAAGCAAATGGATATGTACTGTGGACATGGGTCCACGGTTTGGGAGAGCCCCATATAACGGTACTGCCCGATTTCTGGTATTTTGACGTTTTATGCTACATTTTTGGACCGAAGTGGCTACAATTTGGCATTTGGGGTTCCTAGTGGATGTTTTGCAATAACCCATATAACGGTACCACCCGATTTCAGTTATTTTTACGTTTTAAGCCACATTGGTTATACTTTGGCATTTAAGGGTCGTAGTAGTCAAAAATCTTCTCCACCAAATATTGTGGACATAGGTCCACGGTTTGGGATAGCCCCCATATAACGCTACCACCCGATTTCGGCTACTTTAACGTTTTTATCTACAATTTCAGACCGGTCATAAAGCTTATTTACCAAAAATTGTGAACATAGGTCCACGTTTTGGAATAGCCGTTATATAACTGCATAGCTCAATGGGAGGTGTTTTATAAGATTTTTACTACATTACGATTTAAGATTTACCGTTCCTAGGGGTTACAAACCTTCTCCACAAAAATTTTGGCTTTAGGTTCACGGTTTCGGTTAGCCCCTATATAACGTCATCTCCAGATTTCAGGTATTTTGAGGGGTTTAGCTACATTTTTCACCGAAATAGCTAGTCACAACGCCAAAAATTTTCTAAACAGGCATGGGCCCCAATATAACATGTACCGTTATAACATGTACCGATTATCAGTATTTTGGAAATTTTAGGAACTTATCTTTAACAAACTACCTGTAATTTGTCATTTGAGATTACCAGTGGTCACAAAACTTCTTCACTAAAAATTAACAACAAAGGTCCACGTTTTGGTATGGCCTCATATAACGATACCTCCCGATTTTCGGAATTTTGAGGATTTTAGCTGAAATTTTTAACCAAGCTGTCTGTAATTTGATATTTGAGGGTCGAAGTGGTCCCAATACTTCTCCACCAAAACTTGTCAACATAATAACGGTACCTCCGGACTTTCGGTATTTTGAGAATTTTAACTTTTTGACTGAACTACCCGCAGTTTGACATTTGAGGTTACCTGCACTCATGGAACTTCTCAACCAAAAATTGTCAACATAGGTCCATGTTTTAATATAGGTTTGAAGTGGTCAAAAAACTTCTCCACCAAAAATGTTGGACATAGGTCGACGGTTTATGATAGCCCTCATATAAGGGTACCATCCGATTTCAGGTATTTTGAAAAGTTTAACTCCATTTTTACCGGTCCAGCCTTAATTTAACATTTGAGGTTACCCCTAGTCACAGCAAATCTCCACCAAAAATTGTCTATACATGTCAATATTTTGGTATAGGCCCCATATAACGGTATCTTCCGATTTTCGGTGTTTTGAAAATTTTACTTTTTAAACGACTATCTGCAATTTGGCAAAGTGGCCCATCCGCCGATTTTTGGTATTTTGAGGATTTTAGCTACATTTTTTGACTGAACTACCCGTAGTTTGCCATTTGAGGTTACCTGCAGTCATGAAACTTCTTAACCAAAAATTGCCAACATAGGTCCATGTTTTGGCATAGACCCCATATAACGGCACCTCCCAATTTTCGGTATTTTGAGAATTTGAGTTACAATTTCAGATCGTATTGGCTAAAATTGGGAATTTAAGGTTGGAAGTGATCAAAAAACTTATGGACCTAAATTGTGGATATGGGGCCACATTTTGTAATAGACCCCATATATTGGTACCACCCGATTTCAGGTATTTTCAAGTTTTTAGCTGACCTAATAACTTAACATTAGGTATTTTGGATCACTGGGAAGGTCAAAAGTTGTAGGGATCGTTACTTTCGTATTAGTTCAAAATAGGGATAGGTAATGAAAAGCAATAATCGATTTTTCGACTTTCCGATTTTGGTCTAAAACCAAAAATGCGATTTTTCGGTCTTGCGATTATTTCAGTTGTCTTAAAACTCGACTTTCGACTTTTTTATAACCGCAGAAAATCGATTATAATCGACTCTTCGTCGATTTTCGAGATTTCTTTTCAAACTGTAAAACCGCTAAATTGTGAAACTGCGAAGTCAACAATAGGTGTGTACGATAACTTTCCCAGCAATAATTACTCAGTCAGTTCAGTAACTTCTCTCAGTGAATTTTTCTCTCTCAAGCAAGAAAATCGATTATAATCGACTTTGGGTTATCGTGCAAACCTAATATATGGGCAATCTCGAAAATCGATCACAAGATAATCGATTATGCGATTTTTCCTCCAGACAAAAGTCGACAACGATTTTTAGATTTTTGACAGCAAAAAGTCGATTAACCGAAAGTCGACTTACCTACCTCTAGTTCAGAATATTTCACGTGACAGGGTATACAAAGTTCGGCCGACCTGAACTACTGGCAATTTATAAATTATTCTTATTTATTTTAATAGAAAATGAAGCATTGATTTGTGTTCTTGCCTGGCCTCTTCTTGTGTAGGTCTTAACCTTAAATAATTGTTACTGACTTAAACTAGGCCTAATCTCTCCGGTACTGTACAACTTATAATTTTTTCGGG
Source organism: Musca autumnalis (assembly GCF_047663935.1). Taxonomy (NCBI): domain Eukaryota; kingdom Metazoa; phylum Arthropoda; class Insecta; order Diptera; family Muscidae; genus Musca; species Musca autumnalis. The sequence goes on along the minus strand of NW_027411866.1, from coordinate 124,055,709 downwards.
TTTTTTTTACCGGGAAAATAAAACAATGATGGGAAATATGTACTGCGCACCTCATTATTGTTAATATCCAATACAAATTTAATATAAACTCGATCTAATTCTCATTCACAAACAATGTACAGTATCTTTGTACTGTACCGTTTGGATTATACGATTTCTTTCCGTTTCATTCAAAACACATATTATCTTATTATTAGATTTATATACCAATACCTATGCAATATTCTGATTTAGGTGAACGTCCATTTCGATGTCAAATGTGCGGCAAGACATTTTCACGATCAACGATATTGAAGGCGCATGAAAAAACCCATTTTCCCAAATATGCACGCAAGTATTTGACCCCCAGTCCTGTGGATACAAAAGATGAGTTGCCACAATAGTGAAACGATTTTAGTTTATTATTAAATTATTATTATTATTACTATTATTACTATAATAATAACAATTATAATATGCTAAATCACAACAACAACAATAGTAATAGTAATAACAACAATAACAACATCAACACCTACAATTACAACAATGTGAATATTAAAAGTGACTACGATAGCATGCAACAACAACAACCATCACCACCAACTCAACAACAGCAGCAGCAGCAACAACAACAACAGTTTCAACAACATAACTACTACTAAATATTGAAAAGGGGGTTGACCTATCAACAAAAGTTTATGAAACAGAAAACGGAAAAAAGTATTTTTTCATATATCGAAAGAAATTATCACTAAATATTGTAAAAATTATAATAATTTTTTTTATATGTTCAGAATGTATAAAAACCCCTCAACTATTTAGGAGTTACATTTTAAGAAATTTTAACTAAAGACCTAAGAACGGGGGGAAAATTATGCAAAACAAAAACCCTCAACCGAAGAACTAAACTCCTCTTAGGGGATTTTAGAAGAAAATTATGAGGAGAAAGAAGTAAAGACAAGGCTTGAAAAATATCATTTTTTTAAATGCATACAAGAAGACAAGACGAAGGATTCTTACTATGAATGTATGTATAAAATACATACATATATACTTATTTAATATACATATGCATACAAATATACAAGGATTATACATGGATTTTTTTGTAAAATAAATTATCAAAAATTAGATATATTTAGAAGATGATGAAGAACAAGAAGAAAATGAAGCTGAATACATACTGAAATATATGCCTACATACATATATAAGAAGATCATCATTAACCGACAAGAGAAACAAAACAAAAACTCAAAAACACAATATGACTTTAGGATTTATAGGCAAAAAATACACGAAATATTTATTGAGTAATGAAGAAATGCTTTAGCAAACACTCCCTCCTGGCTTAGAACATACATAGGCGGAAAACCTGCTAACCAAAAAAAATAAAAACAATAATAGCATTTAGACAAAAGCGCCTAAACAGTTATTGCTAATATTTGTTTACCTATTTCCTATTGTTATGTTGTGTTATATAACCAAACCCAATAACTTTTTCTAGTTTTATACAAAAGAAAATAGGAACACAAAACGTTATACAGTTAAACCATATTTTCATAACTACCAACAAATGATATTCGACCGGCAAACAAACATATAAAAAAGTGAAACAACAATTTTAAAATTAATTTGGAACAAAGTTCTATACTTAACTGAATGATGGATAAATGCAGAACAAAGACACCGTTGACAATTTTCAAAAAATTTCCCATAATTATTTCTAAAAGTGAACATTTTTTCTTAATTTTAAAAAATTGAATATTTCCTATAAATTTTGGACCTACAATGTTTGCACACAGTAGATGATTAAGGGCTTAGCAGTCTATTAAACCGGATTTTCAGGTTGTCAATATCAATTCCGAAACTAATATAAAACACAACATAAAATTAATATATACAAAAATTAAAAATACTAATACGCCACAAGGTACCCCAACTGAAATATTAATATAAATCATACGCACCAAGCCAATAAAAGTTTTAAAATGTATTACAAGAATGTTCCGCTCCGTTCTGCATTTATCCTTAATTTATTGACATGTTTTTACACAAAACGCTAATAGACGACAAACAAAAAGTTGTTGCAAACAAATTGTAGGCATACAAAAAACAACAAAAAAGTGTTTTTAATAAAAAAATTAAATTAGTTTTGTTTCCGTTTTTATTTGATAATTTTCTTTAAAACAAAAAAACCTATTTTATAAGTACGTACACACATAAAATGTATTACTTTCAAATAGCGAACGATCTCATGTGATCCAATGTTGTTTATTTTTTTCTTTTTTTCGTCGAGTGCAAAAACGCTGCACTTGAAAAAGAAACTATGACACATAATAACACAGCATACAAGAATTTCAATTGGTTGTTACTAAACTTATAACAAAGAAACCGAAAAACAATACAACAAAAAAATAACAAAACAATAAATCACTTAATGACACATTCACGTTGAAATTATTTATAAGTAACTCCGTCTTATATTTTGCTTTTTTAAGATTAGAACGAAAAAGAATCAATAGAATTTATGTTTTCTTCAATTTTTGTTTAAATACATTTGTTTGTTAGTTTGTTTTGTAAATTTAACCATAGTTAAAATTTTATCACAAGATCATCATCCCACATTTAAAACAAATAGAAAAAAGTAATAATTATCTAATCCCTTTTTAAATAACAATAATTACATAGAATTGGTGCTATCCTATACAGAGAATAACTTTTTTGTTTTCTTCTACAAACATAAATACCTTTTTATAAACAATAACATCAAAAGTTCATTAAAAAAACTTAAGCAATAATAACAAAAATATATATTTAAACAATAGTTAACTTCGTTGCAATAGATTTCATTAACAAAAAAAGAAATAAAATTTTATTTTGAAATTTTCAACAAACTCTATCATACTGAACATATTTTTGAGAGAAACATTAACAGTACATTTTGGAAAAATATGCTCAAATCGTTTAAAAGCCCATTAAAAACATGACATGCCGAAATCTTAAGCACGTTAGTTCAACATAATAGGTTTGTCTGGTTACCCTGAAATTTGTAACAATTTGTACAATTGTTGCTGGAAGTCGTCTGTTAACACAAAACCCAGCAAGAGAGCGATTGGAGAGAGACATTTTGACAGTTCTTTTACTCAGAGTTTGCAAATTCTTGCTGGACAAATTTCTTCTTGCAGCCACTTGCAACTCTTTTTCTTCCTGAAAACAATCAATCATTAAATTGAAAAAAATTTTATTGTGGAAATAGCCAAGTCTAATAGTTTAGTTGCAAAATGGAAAATTCCTTTTTGAGTCATTTTCGTTTTTATATTTACAGCCAGTTTCACTATGCCGAACGAAAATGAAAACGAAAGAAAAACTACTTACTACTTGATTTTCAAATTTTGTGATTGTTTCGAAGCAAAAACAAGGTAAATATTACCATGAAAAGCAAACTTTAGGTGTTTTTCGTTCCCATTCATCTTCTGTCGACATAGTGAAACAGGCACTTAATAAAATAAAACATTCTTGCTTGCTTTGGGTCCTTTAATTGCGGACAAATTGTTTTGTTTTGCAAATCAGCTGATTGCTTGCAGGTTTACAGTTTTCTTGCAATAAATAAAGAATAAAAACTCCTTACTCTCGGAGAAAGTTTTTGCTGGGAAGGTACCCAGACAAATCTAATTTTTCAGCATCCGATACGTGCAGTGATGGACATAAATATTCACAAAAAACATGTCTTACATTCAGTCCTCAATATTAAAAAACCTCATGGCCCAAAAACTTAACGATAAAAAAACGATAACAATATATTTCTTTATTTCCGCCTATCAAGAAAGAATATTACGTTTTTCCTTTGCGAACATTTTTATATGCACTATTTTTATTAAAGTAAAAATACTCTTAAGAACTAGGTATTACAATTTGACATAGCGTAACTTAGGCCAGAGTTCATAAGTCCCGGGCAACACTAAGAGTAATTTCACTGAAATTTTGACATGAAAGTAAAAGAAAATGTAAAATAAAACGGTCTGTTTGTTCGAATATTGCAACAAAGCAAAATTGCAGAACGCATGAAACCGTGTACACTAGTTTCTTGAAATTATGAATTTTTCCCAAAAAATGCAAAGTTTCATGTCAAAATTACATTGAAATTATTCTAGTGTGGCCCGGGACTAAACACACTTTCCCCACGTCTTTATTTAAGGCTGCCTACCGCAATGTAGCCTCTCGCTGACCTTGGACATACTCATAACTGTTTCGTGTTTCGTTTCATCGATCAGTTGAATACCCCAGTCAATCAGTTTAAGAGGTTTTCTACTTCTTCCTCAATTCTTGCCACCGTTTTATTCTGACGCAGCATGGTGAATATCCAACTTTGTTGATAGTTTGAAAGACTTCACCACTTTTTTTCTTGCTGCGGAATATCCTGCATATTAAGGCAAATTTGCAGCTTTCCAGAGTTTGTGGATCCAGCTCGAAGGACCAAACCCAAGTTCAAATCTACAAGAAAAAAACAAAACGTCTTTATACGATGATTAAGTACATTATCTCGATTTATTTGACATATATATTTGACATACATATGGAATTGACGTTTCAAATCAAGTGGATATATCAATATAATGCTCTGTCCCAGAACCTGCAAGAAGCTACTATTTTTTACTACCATAACATTTTTTCTTTATGTTATCGAATAAAAAACAGTAAAAATTAGTAGATTCTTGTAGTATTGGAACAGACCATAAACGTACTATTAAAGGGTTATGGCCACTTACAAAATCGCAATTTTTTTATTGGCCCATTTTAAAGTAAAGTAGTAGAATAGAATATGTTGCAATAAATTTCGAGTCGACCGGACAAAAATTAGCTGAGATATGAGCGTTAGAAACGAAACATTGATTGTGATTTGTATGTTACATCGAAGTTTGAACTCAAAATTGCATTTTGGAATGTGGTGTCTACTGTAGGTTGAAAACGGATGATCCGATACATATAAAAAGCTTGTACCTAATCGAGAGACTTAAAAAAAATTGACGGATTTATGGCGAAAAAACTATTAATTTTTTAGTTAAAATCGAAATTTCGACTTTGACGGTTCATAATTTTTTAAAAAATTAATATTTTTTGTTTCCGTTTCGCTTAAGTACAAAATTATTAGATTAGATTATTAGGTTTATTCGTTTTCGAGCTACAGTGGGCACCGCGAACTGCTTTTGTAGAAACAGTTCAACAACAAAAATTCCGAAAGTAGCTCAAGGTGTGGTCTATAAGATGAAAACAAAATCTTCTAAAAAAATGTAATAGATTTCTTGTAAAAAATTAATTTTTCCAAAAAATTCGTGTTTAATAAGTGATCATAACCCCTTAAGATGAAATCACATCCAACGTTTAAATAAAGTTTTGCGTCATTTTTGGTAGAAGAATAAAAGAGAAAGTGCAGCTAAGTTGAAGTTTCTTTACTCTTTAACCAGAAATGAAGCAAAACTTTACTCAAACGTTGAATATGTTTTCGGCTTTAATTATGTATCTTATATTTAGCAAGCAAACACGCGCTATCCAGCCCATCCAGCCCAGATTACATACAGTAGTCTAACTCTGACATACAACATGTAGCAATGGAAAGTCTTATCTAATTTTATTTTATTCTTGTTGAGCAGACCCCCACCACACATTTATCTCTTCAAGTGGACTGTATATTAAAAACAGAAATCTTTCTCCTCCACACAAAAACCAAAAATTCACTACCTTTTTTAGAAAATCAGACTTTTCGCTACGTGAACAGCCCTACTCTGAACGAGTGGGAGATGGGAATTTTTCCCTTCTGGCAGATATATTTATAATGGGAATTTTCTCCCATTCCCCATTTCCCTTTATTCTAAACGATGTTCGAAAATGGGAAACTCTTCCCTTGTGGGTACAATGCAAGCAGATATTGCCCGAGGAATGCCCATCTTAGGCTGTTTTGTTTAACTTTCTTTTTTAGCGGCTCAATTTCTTACAGGGAAAGAAGACTATTCCATGAAGCGTCAAAAAGCTAAGTCTTGAAAATATTATGAAAGATTGCGGTTTTTTGTGAATATTTATGGCCGGCACTATATTATCTAGTGTTGGGCAATCTGGTTCACGGAGCGTCGGTCTTCTCGTTCCTTTTCTCACTCGGAACTAGTTTCTTAATATAGTTCCTACATTTCAAATAGTTCCGAGACTCATATGGTAGAATTGTTTAGTTCCAGAATGAAATAGTTTCAAGGAACTATTCCGGACACGGAACTATTGGAACTATATCCAGCTATTGCATTTATATAGTTCCTTTAGTTCATACTGTTCCAATCGTGCACACTTCGATCTTTCTCGTTCGGTTCGTTCATCATTCAGATGCGGTTACATTGTAAAATAAACGTAAATCACATCCTCGTTACATCGCTGCAATTTATTCATTTATATGTCTGTTCTTCCACCATAAGATAAAAAAATAGAAAGATTTGTTAAACTACTTCACTCTCTGAACTATTTGGAACAAAGGAAATATAGAGAACGACGGAAGAGAAATATTCATTGAACTATATCGGTCTCGAAACTATTTGGAACGAAGGAAACATAAAGAACGATGAAAGTGAAAGATTCATTGAACTAGTTCCTTTTGGGAAAAGGATCTAGAAAGATCAATCCGCTCCATGAACTAGATTGTCCAACACTAGCATATGGTTCAATAAATCTCTCTGTTTCATCGTTCCTTTTGTTTTCATAATTCAGATCTTCGGTGCTGATAAATTAAATATTCTCGATGGCAGACGAAATAACTGAATCTGAAAAATGAACAAAACGAATGGATCGACATAAGTGGAAAATTAAAGGAATTATATAAAAGAAAGGAACTATGTATACGAATGATCTGTTAATGGTTCCAATAGTTCCATGTAAATAGTTCAATGTGAAACTTCACAACTCTAATTATATAAGCAACGATTCTCTTTTGATCGTTCCATCAAACATTTGAGTTGCAAATGCTGTAGCGCTGGCTCAGTGAGAAATTGAAGAAATGAGATGTACTAAACGAACTATATAAACGAGTATGCCCGGAGTATGTTTTTTGAACTAGTTCCTTCCGGAACTACACTTCACGAGTATTATTAACAACGATGCACTATTTCTTTTGATCGTTCGATCAAACTTTTGATTTCCTAAAAACCTGGTTCAGTTTTAATTCCAGTTTTTGCTCCTTTTTCGTTCAATGCTAAAATTATTCATACTATAGACAGTATTTTATTGAACTTTTCTCAAGTAGATAATGGAAATTTAAACATCACTTGATAAATTATTTTGTTATAGCTGTGCTATTCGTTTTCTAAAGATAAAGTCTCGAACATGGAGCAAGAAAGAAGGTGATACAATAATGCCAACTGATGTCTTCATTTGCTGTCAAAACATACTTCTAATAAAAAATAAATAACAAATATTTCGCTTCTGTAAAGAATATCTGTGTACAACATCTTTATTTAGGCTTCGAGAAGAATATTTTACAGTTGCTTTTGCGTTTTGTGGATATTTGCCACAAAAAAATTTGAAGACTACGGCGTGAATTCGCCTCAATTCGCCTTTTGGATCACGTTCTTAAATTCGCTTTGGTATCGATCTTAATTTTTATTATATGTATGTATATTGTACCTGACGTCCAGCTTAGAGTGGTTCGGAACGAAACGTCGGAGCTAAATCAAAAGAAAATGTTTGTGAAATATGGACATTTCGCTCCGAATTTGTAAGGAAATCTGAGCGAAATGGGTGAACAAAATTTACTTAAGAAAATCGAAACGATTTTTTGGGAATGTGCTTCCGAAATTGTTCAGATTTGTCGGACATTTGGTTCGTTGGGTTATTACTCACGATTCAAAAAATATAAGGGTACATTTATACTGGCACTTATTACCGTAATACCTGGATTGAGTTGTCGTAAAATGAATAAGATAGAGAGAGACATTACCATGGTAATAAATGCTAGTGTGAACGTAACGTTAGTAAAACATGTTAACATATACTCCTGGATAGAAACTTCTAACTAACAAATCTTTGAAAATTCTTCACTGCGGACTTGCAAATTTTTCCAGAAAAAACAACTTTCGCATACACAAATACCGCTAGTACATACCCAACAGATAACAAGATTCAGTTAATATTTTACAATGTACTGCTAATGATTTCTCAAAAATATACAAATTGTCATTACGATTACAAATGTGAACATGATTTCAATATCGATAACATTCGATAAGTTAAGAAAGTTTCTTCAAAAGAAAGGAAAGTTTAATGGTAAGAGAGATAGATAAAAACTTTACTCTTTCATCTTCTCTCTCGTAGAAATTCTTCATAAAAAATTGTCAATGGCCACACGATCAATTTTGAATGACAGTTTTTACCGATTTCTGACTGACCAACAATCAAAATGTTCGTGGATGACTGACAAACAAAGATGACTGTCGAGGATTAAACATTTGAGCAAAACTGACATTCAAAACTGATCATGTGAACTTAAATGACAGTCAAAGAGTATATTTCATTATTATAAAATAAAAAGTATGGCCTGTTTACATGAGTGTTTTTTTCAGGGTTAACCTCCTTATGAGGATATTTTCTTGAAAATTGACTCAAAAGTGCCTTGACTGTCACTAAAAACCCCCAATTAGAAACATTTTTAAGCTATCGAAGTATGATCTTACGTATGAAGCATGTTTCAAATGACAAATTGAAATTCATTTCAAAATAAAAATATTTCTAATTAAATTACCGTTTGATTTATGCTGTTTACTAATAATTTTTCGCATCTAAACTAAGTTTTAAAATAAATAGTATAAAAGCAAAATTATTGTTTCGTTAATACAGATTACTCTAACAAAATTAAAATTTTTCGAAAACAGACAGACACACAACAAACAAAAAATTGAAATTCAAGGCAAATTTTTAAACAAACAAAATTTACAACAATACATTGTTATCGATAACAATTAATGTTAAAAGGCCAATAAATGCACCTTAATGGTGAATAATAATAATTATGGCAAAATATTGGCCTTTTACTTCAGAAAGAACAACAAATTTAAGTAAATTCAAAATATAATTATGAAATAAATTATTGAAAACTCCAAACAACAAAAATATTTGAAAGCAAACCAAGGAAAAATAATAATGATAAGAACAATAAAATGTAAAAGAAAACAACAACAACAAACAATTTGAAGAAGAACAGTTTAAATAGAATATCTGTGATCTTAACGATATTTATATGGAAATAAATAAAAAATATAAAAAATAATAATAAATTAAAAATATGAAATTGTAATAATTTTAATAACACATATTATATACTATAAGCATATTATTAATTACAAACAAAAGTATATACATTATTATTATATATTAATTATTGTAATTACTATTATTATTAAAAAACAAACAAACAACAATTAAAACGAAAAACATAATTAATGTAATGTAATAATTATTTAGTTTTTAAACATAAAACAAAGAAGAAAAACAACAACAATATTTTCCCTTATATCTTGTAATTTAATTATATGTTTTCTTTGTTTCTTGTTTTTATTTTCTGTATAATCCTTAATGTATTTTGCCACAACACAATTTCAGTTTATCTTCAGTTGTTAATTTATTTTCAAGTTATCTTTACTTTAAAAAATTGTGTAATTAAACTTAAAACGAAAAAAGAAGTTAATTTCAAAATATTTAATAATAAAAACAAAATTGTAGTGAGACAAAGAGTTAACACACTTATGCATATTCAGAAATAAATTACAAAAAAAAACCTAAACAAAAACACGTATACTTAAAAGCAGAACAAAACCCGAAACCACACATTTTGATTTTTCTCAAAATACAATATATTAAATATTTACATATTTATAAAAAAAAACAAGCATAGAATACAAATTGCACAATAATAATCGAAATTACTTAGATATTCTGTTAAATTTTTGATTTCAAACTAAGGTAAATCAAAAAAGAAATTGTTGCAGAAAATTATAAAATTTTGCGAAAAAAAATAATAATTTAATTTCTAGTGGCGAAAATGTTTAGCCTTGTAGCTTTTTTATATAACCTATTGTACTCAGAAGTGCTCAATATCACTATAATATCTACAATAAAATTACTGTTGTGTAGATATGGGACTAAATATATTAGCAACGACTAAGTACTAAACGCTTTAGTTAGGCTCGGTCCACACTAGAGCGATTTCATTGAAAAACTTTCATGAAATTATGCGTCACTAGATCGAGTTCCATAGTAGAGTAATATCATGAAATTGCTTTAGTGGGGAACTCGATCTAAGAACGCCTAATTTCATGAAATTTAAATTTATTTAATGAAATCGCCTTAAAAAACTTCCAAACTCCAGCTAACAATTTTACACCATATTTGTTCAAAAACGTTCTGCAACATTTCTTTAATGATTTCCTTTAAAAAATATAATTATTACCTACATACACACAAATTATGCATATAAAATAATGTTAACACGAAGAAGAGAGTGCAAGCACTTTAGTAATTTTATTCTTTTGATTTAATTTTCGATATATTTTTTGGTAAGTTACGCCATTTGATTTTGCCCCTATTTTCCCAAACAAAAAGGCAACTATATTTGGATCAAAGAATAATAAAACACCTTTCCTAGACCTTTAAAAAATGAAATTTTAATAAAAACAAATTATTTATGTTAAAATACAAAAAAAAAACTCAAAACGATCTCAAAATTTATTTGTGTTAAATGTTAAAAATATTAAAATTTCATTACACAAAGGTCTGACATTTTAATAGGGTTATTAATTGTTTATAATCTTTTCCCTAAATATAAATCATTTTAAACATTAATTGAGACAAAATTCAAAATTCTAAATTAAAACAAAAATAGTAAAGATTAAAAAAGAAACAAACAATACAAATACAAGAGGAATATTATCTCCAAATCACAAAACTTTTTGGCTTATACAACCCTTTGGCTTATAACAATTTGGCTGTGATAGTGTTTAAAAAACATATATAACAAAAAACAAAACAAAATCCAAGTAGTCTTAACTTTAAAAACAAAACAAAAAAACTATCCAACAAATATATACCTTAAAAAAATTAAATAATTTTTAGAAAATGTTCTAAACAAAAACAAACACACACAAGGTTAGGGCTCAGTATTACATTGTGATGTTAAAAAATTTTTCATAAAAGAAATTAATAATTATTAAAAAGTAATAAAACCCATTCACCCTGAAAATGACACACACACACTCATAACGTTTAGGCAAATCTATCTAAATTATGCAAATAATAATATTAAAAAGAAAAACAAAATTGTGATTTTCGGCCTTTTAAATAAAACCAAAATTAGAAAACAACAACACAACTTTTGGATATAAGAATAACAACAAATCGTCAAACAAATGGAACATTTTTTTCAACACACAATCTAATTTTTGTTTATGAAGAAGAATTAATGATGAAAAAAAAACACAATTAAACTCCATTTTATTTTTGAGTTCATAATTTAGGGAAAAAAATTAAAATTAGTAAAAATTGTTTCAGGAAAAAATTATAAACAATTATAAAAACACTTTGCACGCAGAATTTAAAAGCCATTTTTAAAAGGAAGTTTATATTTAATTTAAATCTTCCATTATTATTTTTAACCCTTGAGAAACATTTTTTATCTAAATTATCTAAATAATATATTTATGCTGACCTCATTTCAAAACTTCTGACCTTGATATTTCAATTCGATTCATCTAATATTCTGCATTAGAGCTTTTTGCCGGGTTAACCTTCATTATGAGGATTTGACATTTGAAACCCAGTGGGTTTATTAGATCCCGTTAAGTGCAAACGGAGTATAAACCCAATGTTGCTTGTAATATGGTCTGTTCCTTTACAGTGGCAAAAAATGGTAAAAGTTGTGAACTGCTCTCATATAAATTGTATGCTTTTTTCACTTTGCGTGTAAAGAGTGGTAATAACTGGTATCCTCAGGCACGTATAGGAACACGACTATAGTTATAGATGTATAGTTTACGAACGAACTGGTTCAATTGAGCATTTCATTGAAAAGAGCGTATGAACTAGATCAGTCGATAAAGTTCATCATATTTAACTAGTTCACAGACCTCATTTTATATCAAAACTTCTGACTTTGTCATTTTGAATAGCTTCTTCTAACTTCCTGGAAGCAGATATAACTCATCTAATATGGTCACCCTATGTACACAGACATCAAATATTAAAAATTTCAAGCGCAATGATGATGTGTAGAGATAGTTGAAGAACGAACTAGTTCACTTGAACGATTCACTGAAAGGAGCTTATGAAGTAGATTAGTCGATAAAGTTGATCATATTTCACTAGATCACTGATCACAGACCGAGAAAGACTGACGAAGAGACGAAAGATTATCGTTGTAGTTCAGCCCGTCATTCAAGGATGATTAATGCAACGCCGACGTCCACGTTAAATAACGCCTTGGTAAATGTTATTGACAGACGATTACACAATAAACAAAAAGTGCAACCTAGTTCACCTCAAAGAGCTGAACTAAAATTAGAGATCAGCTAAATGAACTAGAAATTTTCGTAATCCAGATATGAACCATCTAATACAACCGGCAGAAACATTGCCTCTATGCGTAGACAGACGGCAGCGTTAGTTTGCATTAACTGCCCTAAATCAAATTAATTCGTGCATTATCCACATTCCTAATGCACAAAACTCAACTGAATTCAAATTGAATTTAGGTATTTCAATATGGCAATACTGTAAAATAGAACCCATATTCATGTATTAGAAGAAATTCATAGGGGTACGAAAAAAGGCAATAAACTAAAATGAACTTATCAACTGACCTTGTTCATGCGCCCATTTCTGTGAATGATTTAATTGAACAAGTTCGTTGGTAATCATCACATAACATAAGCATCACGGCAACACTTAACATAAGCTTCGTTCCGGAACCAAAAAGTTTTTACCATTTTTGTGTATTTTCCCCCAAAATGAGTTCCCGTACTCCAAAAAATATTCAGTTCACTTTAAACAAAAATAGCGCTGAATAGCATTCTCTTTAGAAACTTCTTACACGACAAATTTGGGCAAGCAAAAAGTTGCAACATGTTTCCGGGCATCTGATTGGCCGAGACGCCGACTTTGACATTTCTTTAATTTTTTTGATGTTTCTGTCATTTTCCGTTCCCACAATTAATTAAAGGCATACAGTCATTTAGTGTTCAAAAGTTCCTCTTCTGCGAGATTGGCCAATCACATGTTTGTTAAATTACTACTTACCAAAACGCATTTTTCAATATTTTTCTTTTTTGGACCGTATGCCTACTATGTGAGCCATCCGAAGACGAACTCTGATGTTAATAAATTCTGAACTAGATTTGGTAATCGTTTGTTATCAACTGACCTAGTTCATATGATCTTTTCCATGAATAGCTTAATTGAACTAGCTGTTCGTGAACCAAGCAACTATGGGGGTTTTTTGAACGACATTTCCCTGTGAGTATTTTACATTACCTAAGGGAGAAAGTGAAAAAAACTCACGGGTATTTTTCGTTCTGAATAACCCCCTATATCTCACTCTTGTGACAAATAGATGATACTTTACCCTATGAAGCCTTTTCCATTCTATAGAACTATCAATTTATATAGAAAATATCTTCTTTGAGAGTATATATTCTCTTCTGTCCCCAGCAATCTTTAACACAACCCTAATTGGCTATTCGATTTTTGTGTGCAAAGCTAAATTGTATTTTTTCACTCCACTAAAGAGAAATGTCATTAAACATTCCATTGAATATAAAATTAGACATGATATATAAGGATTTATAGTGAATAAATATCAAATTATAATTTCTTTCATATATGACAATTACTCTTAAAGGAAAAACTACAAACAAAAAATATTTAAAACCCTATTACAATGTAGGAAACCCCAAAATCCAAATTATAGTTGTTTTCTTTTCTCAACTGTTATTAAAAATTAAAATGAATTCTCTCCCTATTTTTGCCTTTGTCCTATCTTTTTTTATAAGATGTATTCATATAATTGCTTAATTAAGTTCTTAATTATCTAAAAACTAAAAAAACTACGTTAATTTATTAATTATAGAAATTTGTAAAAATTATTATGTAGTTAAATTAGAAAATAATAAGAATTAAATTATAAATGAAATTATTAATAATTTTTAAATTGTTTGTGTTTCTTAAAGTAAAACAATTTGTATTGCTAAATTATTATTATAGTTTTACAAAACAGTTAAGTTATTCTTTTTTTAGTTTTAGCTTAAATATTACATAACTATTTTTAAATGTAGTTTATATACTTCTTTTTTAATTTTTTCTTTAAACTTTTTTAAAATAACATCCAACCACACGAGACACAATGAATTTGTAATGTTATCTTTTGCTTTTGTAAAAAAATATATTAAATTTAATTTTCTTTATTTTTTCTTATGTTCGTTCTTTTATTTTGTTAGTTATGAAATGTTAAAAACACAATTATTATTGAAAACAAAACGAGATAATAAAATAATGCAACAAACAAAAAGAGTATTTTTTGAATTTTTCTTTTGGTATTTGCCATTAATGTTCATTTTTAAATAATCATAATTTTCATTTTAAATCAAACTCATCTGCATAAAAAAATCATTAAAATTCATTGTGTTCATTAAACTTTCAAAGAAATTGAAATAACCAAAAGAGTAAGAAAATTATACCATTCTAGAGATCTGCCTACCTACTGACATAATTGTTCCTCTTTTTTTTTTGTATTCCCATTTATTTTACCGAAAAATTTGTACGTGTAACCACTGACTTATCGATGATTGTTAATTGGTTACAGATTTTCACTCCATTTGCTTATTTCACATAACTAAGATATAGCATTTTTGCTTCAAACTGTTTCTAAAATGTTCGCCACTTTTGCACATTTTTCGTTCCCGTACTCCAAAAAGTTGCAATTGACGCTGAATATCGTTCTCTTTAGAAACATTTTACACCGATTTCTATTCGCTTTTTCCTCCTCCTCCTTTCATTCTTATTTCGTACCGAATTCGGAGATTTCGGGACGATTGGTTTGCTGGGAAGTAACTGCATATCCTTATTTATCGAAGTTTTACAGAGACTGAATGATAAAGTTGTGTCACTCCGTAAGAAACTAGTTCAAAGGAACTATAATGAACGCTAGGTACTACAACGGACTATGCAGTTTGCTCTTCCCTTTCATTTAGTTCAGCTAGTTATTTTTGTTCCTTCATTAATTTTTCTCCCATTCTTCTTGCTCTTTCCTCTCATTTAGTTCAATAAGCTCAAGCTCATATATCCGACTATGCGGTTCAGCTAGTTCTTTTTGCTCTCTCGTTCATTTTGCTCCTATTCTTCTTGCTCTTCTCTTTCATTTAGTTCAATCAGCTCAAGCTCATAAATTCCATCTGTTCTTGTGATATCAGTTGTCTCTCTCTCTTTTATTAATGAAAAATGAAATTTGTACACATAGTTTTACTATTTGTCGAATTCAATTGTCAACAGCAAAAACTTAAAGCAATTTCAATATTTTTAAATTGAAAAAAAGGATTCAAATGCTTCTGCTTATGTATTTTATTGATGTATAACACAATTTACTTTCTTTTTGACATAAAAACTCACAGAATGAACTTAGAGAACGAGTGTAACATAGATTGTTTTTGAAAGAACTGTGGAACTAAATTAACGTCCTAGTTCCTTTAGTGGAATGGAAGGAAAAAGCTCGAACCGCAAATAGAACAAGATTGCCAAACTCTACCAGTTCCAATTATCTATACCGGAAAGGAACTATTGGAACTATTTTTGCTTTCTTATAGTTTCTGTCGTGCATACACGCAGTTCCTTTCATTCGTATAGTTCATTACCTTCCTTTAATTCCAGACTCACTTTGATATTTATCCTTTGTTTCTTTCATCTTTCTTTTTAATTTTTTTTTTTTTTTTTGCTTATCAATTGATTCACCAATCCATTAAAACTAAAGCTGTGTTCCAGAACTAAAAAGTTTTTACAATTTTTACGACTTTTACACATTTTACTCGAAAAAGCGTTCCGGTACAAAAAAGTTGTAAAATGTTCACTTCTCTTTAAACAAAAATGGCGCTGAATGACGCTCTCTTTAAAAACTTTTTACACGACAAAATTGGGCGAGTAAAAAAATAGTAACATGGTTGCCGGCGTCTGATTGGCTGATACGCCGACTTTGACATTTGTTCCAGTTTTTTGACGTATTTTCCATTATTCCGTTCCCGAACTATTTCAAAAAAATTGTGTGTGAGAACAAATTTTTTGCAGTTCTCTCTTTTACGAGTTTTACTATTAAAAAGTACGGTAAAGAAGCTTAAGAGAGCAATGAAAGATTCGTTGAACTATTTCCGTCTGGAAACTATTTGGAACGAAGGAAACAAAGTCTTATGCCAGACTATGAACATTTTCATTAGAAAATTCTTTGTTATTATCTTTTAAATTTTCATTGACGTCCACACACATACATACATATATGAAATCATATGAAAATTTTAATATTTTTACGAATTTGAACACAAATTATTTCAGATTACAGAACCTTGTGTACAGAGTTTCACACCCTTCACACCTCTTACCTATAGACTCATTTCCATGTTAATGAAAATTTTCATAGTCGGGCATAAGACAAAACGAACGACGAAAGTGGAAGATTCATTGAACTATTTCTGTTTCGGAACTATGGAACTTTATTAAGGAACTAGTTCATTTTGGGAGAAAAAACTGGAATGATCGCTCTGCTTTCAAAAAAAGTTCTCTCGGTGGTGTAGTCTTCATTCATGTTTCTTTAGATCTTTAGATGAGTCTCTCTTATGGGTTGAAACTAGAATTGTGTAGTTCCGGAACGAACTAGTTCCAAGGAAATATTCCGGACAAGGAACTATTGGAAATATCTCTTGCTTTCACATAGTTCCTGTCGAGCAAATGTAGTTCATTTCATTCGTATAGTTAATTAGCTTCCTATAATTCCAGACTCACCTCCACCTTTCTCGTTTGTTTCGTTCTTTATTCAGATGCTACCACATTGTTTTATAAACGTCAATCAAATGCAGGTTACATCCCATATTTTTCTCTTTATGTCAATTTATCCACCAAGCAATGAAAACAAAGATTCATTGAATTATTTCGGTCAGACGCTGCCACATTGTTTAATAAACGTAAATCAAATGCAGGTTATATCGGTTAATTTTTTTCCTTATGTCACTTTATCCACCTAGCGATGAAAGCAAAGATTCGTTGAACTATTTTGAACGTAGGAAACAAAAAGAAACGAAACAGAAAGATTAATTGAACTATATTGGTCTCGAATCTATATTAAGGAACTAGTTTCTTTTGTTAGTTGATCCACCAAACGATGAAAACAAAAAAGCGATGAAAGAGAAAGTTTCATTGAACAATTTCGGTCCTGGAACTATTTTGAACGTAGTAAACAAAAAGAACGATGAAAAATAAAGATTCAATGAACTATGTCGATCTCAGAACTGTTCGGAACCATTTTAAGAAAAAGGGAACTAAAACGATCTATCCGCTACGAAAACTAGATTGCCTAATTCTAGTTAACACGATACCTTATAAGATGTAAGAAGCTCAAAAAACTAAATTAAACTATAGAGTTTATGAATTTATTGTCCGTAATTTTACAGGATAGGGAGTAATTGTAACGTTATACTACCCTCTGAGCACTTAGGTGGCAGAATTCTACAAGTTTAGGGCAACTTTGCTCTTTTGACTTGTTGTGTTGTAATAAATTGAAGCTTTAGTGCTAATGTTTTCACTGTAAACTTTTCAGTTTCCGGAACGAACTACTTCCAAGGAAATATTCCGGACAAGGAACTATTGCGTTCCCATAGTTCCTGTCGTGCATATGTATATGTACTTCATTTCATTCGTATAGTTAATTTCCTTCCTTTAATTCCAAGCTAATTTCTATCTTTCTCGTTTGTTTCGTTTATTATTCAGATGCTGCCACATTGTTTAATAAACGTAAATCAAATGCAGGTTACATCACTTATTTTTATCTTTATGTCAATTTATCCACCAAGCGAAGAAAACAAAGATTCGTTGAATTATTTCGGTCTTGGAACTATTTTGAACGTAGGAACCAAAAAGAAATGAAAGAGAAAGATTCATTGAACTATACTGGTGTCGAAACTATATTAAGGAACTAGTTTCCTTTGTTAGTTCATCAACCAAACGATGAAAACAGAAAGTTTCGTTGAACAATTTCGGTCCCGGAACTATTTGGAACGTAGTTAACAAAAAGAACGATGAAAAATAAAGATTCATTGAACTATGCCGATCTCAGAACTGTTCGGAACTATTTTAAGAAAAAGCGAACTAAAACGATCGATCCTCTCCGAAAACTAGATTGCCTAACTCTAGTTGACACAATACCTTATAAGAAGTTAGAAGCTCAAAAACTAAATTGAACTATAGAGTTTATGAATTGTTTGTCCGTAATTTCACATGATAGGGAGTATATACTGGCGTTATACTACCCTCTGAGCACTTAGGTGGCAGAATTCTATAAGTTTGGAACAATGTTGCCCTTTTGTCTTGTTGTGTTGAAATAAATTGAAGATTTAGTTCTAATGTTTTCACTGACAACTTTTCAGGCACCTCTAATTTTCTTACTCTGTTAAAACTCATATAGACGCTGCCACATTGTTTAATAAACGTAAATCAAATGCAGGTTATATCGGTTAATTTTTTTCCTTATGTCACTTTATCCACCTAGCGATGAAAGCAAAGATTCGTTGAACTATTTTGAACGTAGGAAACAAAAAGAAACGAAACAGAAAGATTAATTGAACTATATTGGTCTCGAATCTATATTAAGGAACTAGTTTCTTTTGTTAGTTGATCCACCAAACGATGAAAACAAAAAAGCGATGAAAGAGAAAGTTTCATTGAACAATTTCGGTCCTGGAACTATTTTGAACGTAGTAAACAAAAAGAACGATGAAAAATAAAGATTCAATGAACTATGTCGATCTCAGAACTGTTCGGAACCATTTTAAGAAAAAGGGAACTAAAACGATCTATCCGCTACGAAAACTAGATTGCCTAATTCTAGTTAACACGATACCTTATAAGATGTAAGAAGCTCAAAAAACTAAATTAAACTATAGAGTTTATGAATTTATTGTCCGTAATTTTACAGGATAGGGAGTAATTGTAACGTTATACTACCCTCTGAGCACTTAGGTGGCAGAATTCTACAAGTTTAGGGCAACTTTGCTCTTTTGACTTGTTGTGTTGTAATAAATTGAAGCTTTAGTGCTAATGTTTTCACTGTAAACTTTTCAGTTTCCGGAACGAACTACTTCCAAGGAAATATTCCGGACAAGGAACTATTGCGTTCCCATAGTTCCTGTCGTGCATATGTATATGTACTTCATTTCATTCGTATAGTTAATTTCCTTCCTTTAATTCCAAGCTAATTTCTATCTTTCTCGTTTGTTTCGTTTATTATTCAGATGCTGCCACATTGTTTAATAAACGTAAATCAAATGCAGGTTACATCACTTATTTTTATCTTTATGTCAATTTATCCACCAAGCGAAGAAAACAAAGATTCGTTGAATTATTTCGGTCTTGGAACTATTTTGAACGTAGGAACCAAAAAGAAATGAAAGAGAAAGATTCATTGAACTATACTGGTGTCGAAACTATATTAAGGAACTAGTTTCCTTTGTTAGTTCATCAACCAAACGATGAAAACAGAAAGTTTCGTTGAACAATTTCGGTCCCGGAACTATTTGGAACGTAGTTAACAAAAAGAACGATGAAAAATAAAGATTCATTGAACTATGCCGATCTCAGAACTGTTCGGAACTATTTTAAGAAAAAGCGAACTAAAACGATCGATCCTCTCCGAAAACTAGATTGCCTAACTCTAGTTGACACAATACCTTATAAGAAGTTAGAAGCTCAAAAACTAAATTGAACTATAGAGTTTATGAATTGTTTGTCCGTAATTTCACATGATAGGGAGTATATACTGGCGTTATACTACCCTCTGAGCACTTAGGTGGCAGAATTCTATAAGTTTGGAACAATGTTGCCCTTTTGTCTTGTTGTGTTGAAATAAATTGAAGATTTAGTTCTAATGTTTTCACTGACAACTTTTCAGGCACCTCTAATTTTCTTACTCTGTTAAAACTCATATAGCTCCCTCTCTCTATATATATCTCTCTCATTAAAAATATTTTCATTTTATATTAAAATTTCATTAGTTTCTATAATTTAAGATTTATTTTTTAATTCAGTTAAAAGTTCCTTAATTTTGGTTTCCTGATTTACAAACAACGAAATAAACAAATTTCCAAAACAAAAAGCCATATAAAATTAATTGTTGTTTTAATTTTGATTTTAAGATTATTAAAGTATGCCCAGCACTCTCTAAACAACAAAAATTATAATAAAATTATTAAAATTTATTTAGTATGAAAATTGTTTGGCTTATATAAATCTTTTGTGTTTAGACTATGTTGCCTTGTTAGATCAACAAAATTTTGTATAAAAAATTAATTATTTTCGGTATTTCTTTTAGAGAAAAGGCTAAAACAAAATTACACGCTAAATTAAAATTTTTAGAAAAAATTTTACCCACAAACAAAATTTAAAACAAAAAAAGTTTAGGCATACAATAACAAAATTATCATTTTTGGATATTAACAAAAACGTTATAGCATTTTAGGAGCAATAAATAGTTGATTACAAAAACAAAATTAAATTTTTAGGCAAACAATTATTATGAAAAACAATTATACAATACAACAATTTTGGCCCAAAAATACAAAAAAAAAAACATTTATACCGTTGAAGAACCTAGAATATATATAAATTTATTACACATAAAATTATATATACAAACAAAATTTAAAATATAAAACTCCCACACCAATATATAAAGTTATAGGCATATACATACATATATGAAAAACATAGTTTCGTTTATAAGGAAATAACAAGACAACAAATTAACATAAAAGGAACTTATCACAAAAATTAAAATTTAGGACTCACAGAAAAAAATATTATTTTAGAAATTAAATTTACCTTAGATTTATTTTCATTTTTTCTTGAATTTACAACCCACATGCAGGCAACATAAAGTAATATTTAAATTTACAAATCATACATCGTAATCTCATAACAGGTCATTGTCATGGTTACACAGTATCTTTCTCTAAGGGCGTTTTTACACCAATGTTGATGGGTATTATTGCATGAAACTATGAAACAACCACATGTTGTTAAAAGTATGACGACTCTAAACTTAGAGGATTTCAATATCGCTATGACATCTCGATGTATGCCCTTGTACATTTACTTATAACAGAAAAAAATGAAAAACAAAACATTTTGTAACACAAAATTGAAAAAAATCACCCATTCAGCATATTTTAAAATTCAACAACCACTCACTCATACATACATTCATATATTTATATACATATATAAGAAAAATAAAATAAATATTTACATATATTTAGCAGAACAACAACAAGATAAAAACATAATTTTAATGCATAAAAATTAGACAACCGAATATATAAATTAATCTTTTGTTGGTTTTTGTTTTCACAAATTAAAAAAAAAACAAATTAAGGTAAATATTTAATTAACTTGCCTACTTTATTTTTTTTCAATCTATAAGTATCTTACAATCCACACATAAATAAAAAATTATTTTAAAAAAATATCATTAGCGTACCACGCATAAAGAAGTTGCATTTGTTTCACAATAAAAAAAATTAATTTACATAGATTATTATGTAAATTGACTTCATTCACATCCTTATACATACATATATACAATATATTTATATAAAAGAAAACAATATGTACATTTGATATGAAAACAATATATATTTTTGAAATAAGAAAAGAAAAAAAAATACACAAACACACCCATAATAATGCTTATAGTGCCTCTATAAAAAAAACCACAATACATCATAAAAAATCTCCAAAAAAATAAAAATTATTACCTAAATTCGAAAAACGAAGTATATACTGAATCGTAAACAAAAAAAAACTTCTTTTGAAAATTTCTATTTGTTAAAATGTAATTTAATTACATTCCAATCATATTGGCGCCCAACATGAATTTATAGTTACCTACTTACTTTCATGGCTTTTATTCTAAACAGAACGTTTTGTTCCAAAAACAGCACTAAGAATAGATTTATAAATGCCACGATCTCCGCGTTTAACGAATTTTTCAAGCTACCTTCACTCAACAAAGGCGTGAATATGTTAAAGAATTTTTTATGCCACCTTTTCCCAACCATGGCGTGAATATTTAAACGAATTTTTCAAGCCACATTTTCCCAACCAAGTCGTGGATATTTTAAAGATTTTTTCAAGCCACCTTTACCCAACCAAGGCGTGAATATTCAAAAGAATTTTTCAAGTCACCTTTTCCCAACCAAGGGTGAAAATTTTAAAGAATTTTTCAAGTCACATTTTCCTAACCAAGGCGTGAATTTTTTAACGAATTTTTCAAGCCACCTTTTCCCAACCAAGTCGTGGATGTTTTAAAGATTTTTTCAAGCCACCTTTTCCCAACCAAGTCATGGATATTTTAAAGAATTTTTCAAGCCACCTTTTCCCAACCAAGTCGTGGATGTTTTAAAGATTTTTTCAAGTCACCTTTTCCCAACCAAGTCGTGGATATTTTAAAGATTTTTTCAATCCACCTTTTCCCAACCAAGGCGTGAATATTTTAAAGAATTTTTCAAGTCACCTTTTCCCAACCAAGGCGTGAATATTCAAAAGAATTTTTCAAGTCACCTTTTCCCAACCAAGGGTGAAGATTTTAAAGAATTTTTCAAGTCACCTTTTCCCAACCAAGGCGTGAATATTCAAAAGAATTTTTCAAGTCACCTTTTCCCAACCAAGGGTGAAGATTTTAAAGAATTTTTCAAGTCACATTTTCCTAACCAAGGCGTGAATATTTTAACGAATTTTTAAGCCACTTTTTTCCTATCAAGGAGTGGATATTTAATCCTTTTTCCAACCAAGGCGTATATATTTTAAAGAATTTATCAAGCCACCTTTTCCCACCCAAGGCGTGAATATTTTAAAAATATTTTCAAGTCACCTTTTCCCAACAAAGGCCTGAATATTTTAAAGAATTTTTCAAGCCACCTTTTCCCAACCAAGTCGTGGATGTTTTAAAGATTTTTTCAAGCCACCTTTTCCCAACCAAGTCATGGATATTTTAAAGAATTTTTCAAGCCACCTTTTCCCAACCAAGTCGTGGATGTTTTAAAGATTTTTTCAAGCCACCTTTTCCCAACCAAGTCATGGATATTTTAAAGAATTTTTCAAGCCACCTTTTCCCAACCAAGTCGTGGATGTTTTAAAGATTTTTTCAAGTCACCTTTTCCCAACCAAGTCGTGGATATTTTAAAGATTTTTTCAATCCACCTTTTCCCAACCAAGGCGTGAATATTTTAACGAATTTTTAAGCCACTTTTTTCCTATCAAGGAGTGGATATTTAATCCTTTTTCCAACCAAGGCGTGGATATTTTAAAGAATTTATCAAGCCACCTTTTCCCACCCAAGGCGTGAATATTTTAAAACTATTTTCAAGTCACCTTTTCCCAACCAAGGCGTGAATATTTTAAAGAATTTTTCAAGCCACCTTTTCCCAACCAAGTCGTGGATGTTTTAAAGATTTTTTCAAGCCAGCTTTTCCCAACCAAGTCGTGGATATTTTAAAGATTTTTTCAATCCACCTTTTCCCAACCAAGGCGTGAATATTTTAAAGACTTTTTCAAGTCACCTTTTTCCAACCAAGGCGTGGATATTTTAACGAATTTTTAAGGCAACTTTTCCCAACCGAGGCGTGAATATTTTAACGAATTTTTCAGGCCACCTTTTTCCAACCAAGGCTTGGATATACGAATTTTCAGGCCACCTTTTCCCAACTAAGGCGTGGATATTTTAACGAATTTTTAAGGCAACTTTTCCCAACAAAGGCGTGGATATTTTAACGAATTTTTAAGGCAACTTTTCCCAACCAAGGCTTGGATATTTTAACGAATTTCGCAGGCCACCTTCTCCCAACCAAGCTTTGCCATGTTTGAGCCCGAATATCACGTATATGACCTCAGACATTAGTTCTGTTCCCGTACTATTTGTGAAGTAACACCAGCAAAGGACCGAAATTTCAAAACTTGTTTTCTCGTTCCAATTAAATTTCAAATCAATTAATTTTTAATTTGAGAACTTCAATTTTAAGATTTCATCAGTATATGCTTCAAACATCAAATCGAATTTATATTTGAAAAAAAAAACAAATAAGCATAGAATATATACTTAAAATTAATTAAAATAAAAAATTGTATCTCCAAACAAGGTCAATAAGCATAATGATATTTTTTTAAAAACAAAGAACTGCATACGATATAAATATAAACACAATAGTTTTAAGATCAGTCCCAAAACAAAGTAAAAAAAATGACTTATAAAACCAAAATAATAATTTTCACTTTGATTTTGTATTGTAAATCAGCAAAATTACAAAACACAAAAATAATAAAAATATTTCAAATTCAAAATTTTTAAATTTGAAACACATTAAAAATTAACGAAAACAAAAAACAAAGAAATAACAAAATTTAATAAGCTTTGGCACAACAAAAAAAAAAGATATATCAATTTTTTCTGCTCAAAATCCAATTTCGAACCAATAAACAAATCAATAACAACCAAATTCCAACAAAAACGGACAAAAACCAATTTACGATCTATCAACCAAAATTCCAACCATTGGAGAAGGGACCTTTTCCCCTTCGCCAAGTCTTGAACAACCAAACAAACAAACTAAAAGCAAGTTTCGGCAAACAAATACATTTTCGAAAAGATTTTTCGGCCAACGATTTTCGGTAACGATATTTGACCAACTAATATAAAAAAATTTCGGTTAACATTTTTCGATTCCAATCACAAACAAATTACACATAAAAACATATTTTCGTTTAAATTACAAGTTTTGGTTTTTAAGTTGATTTATCAATTTGATTGTTTAATTGATTGATTGATTAATTGAAGCATTGAAACAACGTACAAATTTAAATTACTTTATCTAACCGCCCCTCTCCCACTCAACATAGCGCAAACCCAACATTGATAAGCATTCGTTTACGGCGATTGCAACGAACTCAATATGATGAATCTTAACACCAACAACTGATGACAAAAACTGATGATAAAACTGAAAACAACAACATATTTTATTATGGGTTTTATTTTGCAATAGAGCAACAAAAACAACAATAATAAACAAACAAAAAAAAAAAACAAAATATTTAAGCAGTAAACTTTAATAAACTTAACCAATAACAAGAAAACATATACAACATTAAAAAATATATGTGAACAACAAAAAGGCTCAGGGTAAAAAGAATACAGATTCTTCCAATTTTATTACACAAACAACTATTACAACAACAAACAACAATAGTACCAATATTTTTAAATCAAGCAAAACTACAACAGCAATGTTAAAAAAAACAAACAACATACCACAATAGCAACAACAACTAAATAGCTAAACCGTATTTATTATTAACCGTGACTACAAATAACAAATAAAATATTTTTTTATTAAAAACATAAAATTATACAAAATATTTAATATGAATGAATTATTTACAATCAAACCAATAGTGATCAAGTTAAACGATTATTTATTTCCTTATTTTTTTTCACATTTTTAAATTCTAATTTTACAACAACAATAACAGAAAATAGTGCAAATATTTACATATGTATAAACTAATCCAAATATGCCTTTTTTAAAAAACAAAATGGAACAACAACAACAACAGAACAAATAAAATTAAACCGAATTTTTAATTTTTAAAATCCATATCTTAAAACCGTTAAAGAAAATATTTACCCGTAGCTGCCGTATATTCATACACAATTGCCCCCCTCTCTCTTCTCTTTAATGCCCCAATGGGGGGTGGGTGGGGTTGATAGTTTTAAAAACACTCACCCCCACCATGTTGGGCATGGCAATCCTGCAACATACAATACAAATCGTTGATATAAAACCGAACCGGAATCCTTAGTACCCTGTTTTGAAATGCCTTGATTTTTGTGTTTACTTTTAGACTCGAGAAACAGATGATAATACCGAAATAACCGAAATGATGATTTTTTTTATAAATCAAATATTTTTTAAACATAAGACGTTATCTCAATATATACACAATAAATATAAACGTTACATACTATATAGAGAACTGCATAAAATGGTTACGACTTTTATTGTTTCTTCATCTTTAATTATTATTAAAATATGAAATTTTATTTTGAAAATTTTTTTATATTATTTAAAAAAAAATAGAAGCTTCTTTAGTAGATTTTCCATACCAAAAGTTTTGTAAAGGGAAATGTTTGGAACTCTCAGCTTCAGGAGGGCATTTATTGCCCATTGAATTTTCCTTTAGGATAAAACAAAAGTTTATTCATTAGGGTGACCCAGAAAAACAGATGATGATCTAAATTTCTTCTTAAATATGAAATTTATGACGTTATCCGATAACGTTAACCTGAGCCCCCTAACCGATCATTATTTCGATACTAATTGATCAAAATGTCAGAAATTGCTGTAAATGCCAGTTTATGAAAATCGAGTCCGTACGGAAACGGAAAAATGTGCAAATACTTTACCATAGATGTCAAAAACAACTTATCAGCCAATCTAATGCCAACATACATGCTGTTAGTTTCTACTTAGCCAAATTTTCTAATAGAATATAGGAGGAGAGAGCGTCATTCAGCGCTTTTTTTTAAGAGAAGTGCAAGTTTTTTAATATTTTATTATTATAATCCAAGTTCCAAGGTGTAACAAAGGGTCATCTTTCTTGCAAGTTGCACTCAAGGGCTTCTTTGGCAATATTTCCGTCTTGTCAAGGGCTTCTTTGGCAATATTTCCGTCTTGTTGGATGATCTCCATTTATTTTTGAGTGCTCCGAAGGCTTGGTTTTTGTGTTGCCTTTCAAATGAATATTCTGCCGAGATAATTAAATTCATATAATTCTCTGCGTATACTCTAGCACTTGGTATATTTGATGTTGCATGTTTGAGTTCAGTAGTGAAATTCTGTAAATAATTATTTAAGTTACCGACAAAAATCGGTAAAATTAATATGCAAAATTTTGAATGAAAAATATCAGTTGAAAGTTGACAATACTGTTGCTATCAGGAATTAGCGACAACTTTTTTTGGTTATTAACTTTCCGAAAAATTTCTTTAATTACCGAAATTATAAGCATTTGAATTTTACCGATAATTGTCGGTAACTCGAAAAATGAGTTACAGAATTCCACTACAGATGCGACAAAAGGCTTATATCATCAGCGTAGTTTAGGGATCCGAAGAAACGAATGACTTAATTTACTACGAGTAATAACGGGTGATCCAAGAAGAGGTAATTTTTTTCAACAGCCTTTTTTTGACAGATCACGCGTGAGTCGTGTCAGGTGTCATGTTATTTTTGTTTAGTACAGTTTGACATTTTATCATGGAAAAGCTTATTTCAACTTTATTACGAAAATTCGCGTTAGGTGGGGAGTGTGTGTCGAGCCTAATTATGTTCAGTGATGAGGTATATATCTGGCTTTATAGGTATGTAAAGAAGCAAACTTGCCACATTTGGGAAGAAGAGCAACTTAAAGAGACTCAAGAGCTGCCACTTCATCCAGAAAAAATGACGGTTTGTGGGTCGGTGGAATCGTCGGGTCTTATTTCTTCAAAATTATTCTGGTTAGGGCTTCATCGTCAATGGCGACCGTTATTGCTCGTTGACCGTTGAAGCTCGTAATCTCGGCGACTTTTGGTTTCAACAAAACGGCGCCAACTTCCCACACATCGCATCAATCAATGGATTTATTGAAAGAACACTTCGGCGAGCACTTTTTGGACCAGTCAATTGGCCACCAAGATCGTCTCATATCACTCCGTTAGACCTTTTCCTTAAAGTCAAAATTGCATGGGGATAAAGCCGCTTCGATTCCGGTCTTGGCATCAGACGTGCCATTCGCCAGTTACCAGACGAAAAGCTTGAATTGAAAATTGGACTCAAAGGATGGACCGTCTGAGACGTAGCCTCGGCCAATATGTGGTTAGACATAAGGCCATTATTACATGTCTTCTTTTACTATTGGATGGATTTGAAAACGCAAAAAAAAACAAATTTGGAGGCACTACAACTATAATTTTCACATTAAAAGTAAATGCCAAGAATATCCTCCTTGAAATTTAATGATAACCTTTAACTTTAAGTTAACCAGAAAGCTATAAATCTGTTCGTAAAATCCAAACTACAACAAAAGAAGACTTATAATAAGGGGGGATAATCTGCAAAAAATAAATATCATCGTATGTTTTTTCAAATGATAATAAACATTTCGCATTCAATTTGATTTTTCTGTGTTTTTTTCTTTAAAGGAATTTTTTTCTTTAAGAAACTATTCTTAAGAACTATATATTACAATTTGGCTTAACCTAACTTAGACTAGTGTGTAAAAGAGAGAGGAGAGTGCACAAAAATGTACGAACGCACCTGCTACACAAGCTTTTGGAGAGGTCATACCACACTTACTTATCTTACATGTGGCAAACACACATGCTTATCAGTCAGCAGCATAGATTACATCCAGTTATCTAACTCAGTCATACCACATGTAGCAAGCAAAAGGTCTTAAACGACCTCCAACAATAAGAGTCGGTCTACCTACCACATGTTTATCTTTTAAAGTGGATTGTATTCAAATTAGATCCCTGTTCAACTAAATATCTCTGTCCTCTGCACATACAACCTTCACCAAGACATGCACTATCTTTAAACCACAAATGATGGAGCCAAAATCCTGAGTCGCTGAAGTCATCACCCTGTCCAAAACATTATTAAAAAGAAGCGAAGATACTTGTCATACACATATTTTTTTCTGGCTCGTTAAGTACAGTACACATTGTCAGTTTTGTATGACGATTTTTTGCAATTATCGATAAGTGTCCAACCGTCCAGCAACCACAAAATATTTTGTGGTTGCATGATGAATGACAAAAATGAACGGCCACACTAGCAAGCAACAACAAATATGTCATTCAAAACTGACAATGTGTACCAAGCTTTAAACCAAAATTCTGCAATGGGAGTCATCATAGAGAGCCCTATGAGAAAGTTAGATATATTGGTGCTATTAGTTCTATAGATGTCTTTATGATAATTCTAAAGCGGGTTACACACTATCAGTTTCGACTGTCAGTTTTGCTCAAATAATCGGTTGCTTGCCAGTGTGGCCGCTCATTTTTGTCAGTCATCAGGCAAACACAAAATATTTTGATGTTGCTGTACAGTTTGATAGTTATCGATATTTCCAAAAAATCAACAGTCAAACTGATCGTGTGTACCCCGCTTAAGGCTATTTATATGATCCACAAAGGAATAGTTTTATCGAAAGTCAGCTTGCTGTTTTCTAATTTCGGATGAAATTCTCATTGCTGATGAAATTCGTTTAGAAAATACGCAATTGTTTTATTTGCAACGTTCAAAAGAGTTATGCCTCCATAGTTTAAGCATTGCAAAAGATTGCCTTCTTCCATGTCATATTTCGTCCATGGAAGAAGGTGTTGCGCTTATGTCGTCTCTAGTTTCATGATGTTTGTAGTTGAAATATTTAAATTCTGTACTGGGTGGTTTATGGGCAGTATGTTAGTGTAGTGATGTACCCATATAACGTGTTGTGATCGGCTGCTTTCATTGTTCCTAAGCCATGTTTGACCTTTATACATTCAAAGTTGTCATTGTCCGATCCTAGCTGAGTTTTGAAATCGCCCATTATGATCTTTTTATCACCTCCGACATTGCCACACGTTTTTTTTAAACGTTCAGTTCCCGCAAAATATGCCAGATTGTTATAATTTCAATGGAATTAATAGAAAACAACTTTAATTTAGTAGTTGAAAATAAATATGATATAAAAAACAACACCAATAATATTGAAGAATTTGTATATTGAATGTGTGGCAAAAGCCGGGGCGATTTGAAAACTATAATGGGCCCTTCGCGTTTCTGATTCCTGGGATTGAACTGAGCAAAAAAGTCCACAGGGCCATATGTCTACCGCGAAAATCGAGCCTCCCGATTTAATTATAGTGGTTGATTAATTGTATTGGTATGAATCAAACACTACAACATAGCCATTTATTAACCGATTTGAACAAACAGTAGCTTATTCGGAAGATATTATTCACAACTTTAATAGGAAAAGCGATCAATAGAAATCCGTAGTGAAAAAAGAAGATATGCCCATTTAAAATTGAAAATGTAAGAAACCCAGATTGTCATTACTTTTACCGTTATAAAATAATAAAACGAAGTGACCCAACCGAACCAAAAGTATTTTCGTTGTCCATGGACCCCACACGATAGAATTTTGTAACAGAACGCTTGAATATCTTTCTGGTCAACTTTTGTAGTACAACGTCATTTATCGATATTTGCCGACAAATGTGCACTTTATCAAGGCCAATACTGCCTGAAGGAGCATTCCAATACTTTTGCGATGCACTAGAGAGTTCTTAATTATTGTGTTGGCTACAATTTTGGGTTGTGTTGGGTCGCAAATCTCAATGGTTTGGCTCTTATATGCCAAAATATCCAAAAAACACCAATAAAAAAATTAAAGTCAAAATCGGGAGGCTCGATTTTTGCGGTAGACATATGGTCCAGTGGACTTTTTTGCTCAGTTCAATCCCAGGAATCAGAAACGCGAAGGACCCATTAAGGTTTTTTCCTTCCACACAAATTGCCTCGGCCTAGTGTGGCAATATAAAGATACCATGAGAAAAATCTCCCAAGAAATATTTGTAAAAGGGCTGTATATATCTTGATTTAATAAAACTTATTTTTTAGAGAGTTCACACCGCATACATTTTCCCAATTTTTTCCGCTATGAAAATTGTATCTATAACTGGTGTAGTGCTATGTTCGAAACGCCGTTCGGCTTTCGAATCAGGCTGCACAAATTGACATGAGAGAAGTCTCACCTTTTGAGAACAAAGCATAGTTCTTCTTAAAGAAATTACTTAAACTACTTCCCTTTTCACAAAACTTTTGGTATTTTGTCTTTTAAAACACTAATGTCAATTTTAAAAGATTTTCCATTGAATTTCTTCAAATAAAAGTAAATTGAAAACGATGTTACCAGAAACTTGTATAAATGAAATAAACCAATTGAAGACCCGTTATAAATCTTAAACAAAATAGGATTTTAATAGAACAAAAAAACGTAAACTAAACAAATTAACAATACAATAATTATCGATATTGGTTTCAAAGCAATAAACTTAACAAAAGACACACACAACACACAAATAGATCGATTAAAAAAAGACAAACAATAAAAAATAGCTAATTAAAACAAACAACAACAACCAATCATTTAAAAGAACCTAAAAAAATAAACAAATAAAATAGTGAATTATATAAAATAAACTAAAAATAAACAAACAACCAATTAATTATAATTTGAGTGCCAAGCTATTAAAAGAAACCCCTAAACATAATCGAAAAGAAAAATATTATTAATCATGATATAATTGAATGAATTAATTGACAATTGATAAATGAAAATTATTCCGTTTTTTATTCACCACTTTGTTTTGTTGTATATATAAAAAAATAAAGCATTTATCTATGTTTTCTTTTTTTCTATAAAATGTATATAGGAATAACAATTTTCTTTTTTTATCCCTTAACTAAAGAAACAGGAAACAAACATGTAATTATAAAATATTTACAAAAGAAGAATAGAAACAAAAACCAACAAATTAATTTCAATGAATGTCTTTTTACGACAAGTTTGATTGGCCATAATCCAAAAATTTTGCTTAGAATTCGAAAGGATTTTGGTATGAAATTGCTCAATATTTATTTATCTTTGCAGTTGATTGGTCTACAAAAACAAAGAACAAGAACATTTTTTCTGGATTAAAATTATATCACACATTTTTTGGTAAAAGAAAAAAATTACATAATACACACACTGTAGTGCCTAATCTCCCATTTTTATAAAAATAAAAATATATAATTACATATATATTTATATGTCGTAAAACAATACTACATATAATATTTTATAACAAAACAAGTAAGTTAAGATAAGGGATTTTTTTTAAACCACTGTAAAGGAGCAAACATAGACCCACACAAAATTGAGTATAATTTTTTTTTTTAATTTTTAGGCTTTTCGTCGGTTATCATTTAGAAAGCCTAGTAGAAAGAAAAAAAGCATTGCTAACCAACAAAAAAGAGTTAGAGCTTTTATATATACATAGTAACAACCAATAACAACTGAGTAGATCAGATCTACAGGATTAATAGAAATAACAACAACAACTGCAACCACTTATAGATATAAACAACTCAGACAAAGTAGTTTTTGCATATCCCCCAAAAGAAAATACAACAACAAAAAATTTACTTAAAATAACCAAAAATATATAAAATAAAAACAAAAAACTGAAAGTTTTGTAAAATGTTTTAGATGCAAAAGATAAAATGATATTATAAGTATTTTCCACAATGAGACTATAAAAAGTCTTTATAATATATTTTTAAAAACAAAAAATACTAAAAATCAATAATCATAAAGATTTTTAACCTATCCGAAATATCAAAACAAAACAAAAAGAAATCCACAACACAAAAGAATTTATTTTCAATTCTTTATGGTAATTACAAATGAAATAGACATTTTATTTAACAAACATATTTAATGGAATCCTCCCATGTAAATGAATTATTATTTTATTAATTTATAATTAGTTTTTTTTTTTATTAAAAATATTGTTCCTTTTTTAATGATTATCATTTTATTTACATTTTATTTAGACAAATTTGTAAAATATTCCCATATAAATATGGCAACACTAACCATCATCTAGACACCAGACAGAAAAGTAAATAACAAATCCACTAACATTAAAAACAAATAGTAAATTTATTATTTTATTACACATACTTATAAAAATATAAAATAGTACCTAATGGTTGAAAATTTAAGTTTCCTATGAGGCTCATTTGTATACATACAGACAGACATACATACACACAATTGTTTTTTGTTTTTTCTTGAGAAACAACCAACTACATCCCATAGAATAAACTACATATTTCACTTATATAAGTTTAAACATCTTTTTTAGTCTTCTTATTAATTTTAATACGATCTAAGAGTTTTTTTTTCATATTTATTGAGAACAAAAATGGATTTGTATCTTTGGTGGTCAAGATTACTTTTCCTTGTCAAATTGGGAAGCAAAGCCACCACAAACACTCCACATAATCTCAAACATTCTCATTTATTTCACTTTCTTCACATACATTTCATGTTTTTCATTCCTTTTTTTTTAATATTATTTGCTTATTTTTAATAAATTTATAAGAAAACAAAAATAGCTGCAATACGTTAAAATTACGTCAATATGTTCCTACAATAAAATATATATTTTTAATAATTACATATACTTAAGACAACACATAAAGATTGATTACATACAAAACAAGCAAAAACAAACAAAAAATAAATAAATACAAATACAATTAACAACAAACACAAATATACGTTATGTTTATATTAAAACAACAACCAACAACAAACAAGAAAATAAAATAAACATTAAAAAAAAGAACCAAAATTATCATAAAAAATGAACTTAGTTTTATAAAACGTATTACTTATTAAGGGTAAAAAATAAAAGTTTTTAAAAATTGTTTAACAAAAACAAAAACCAACCATTAAAATTAAGAACGTACTTAAACATACTAAAAATCTAAGCTGGAACTAATTAAACAAATCACAATATTTGCATTGATCATATAGACATTTACATTTAATACTAAAAAACGCAAATTCATTCATTGTCATTTCATTAGTTTATAATTATTATATGTATTTTTTAACTTTTATTTTCATTTATTCATTTTTATAGATATTTTAAGGACTTACATTATTTTTATTATTATGAATTTTTTATTACAAAATGAAATTTTAAGTTCCCATTATCATAAAATATATATTTAGTATTTTTTTTATTAATTTTAAATTATTAATAAAGATTTTATTTAAACAAAAAAAAACAAATACATAAACCATATTTTTCTTTTTATTAAATACAAACATTTCGGAAGGTTAAAATTTTTGCACCCAACAGTAGTTTATTTCCACCAAATCATTAATATTAAGACATGGGCTGAAAAATTAAGAGCAAATATTATGCTTTCAAAGTCTTGAAAATTACCAGCATCTATTGTCCAAAATGGACCTTAAGCACTTCTCCATTGAAACACCTACGTTTGGGGTACGAATCTTGCCCACAACGGTGAAAGACCTAACCTATAGACATAAATTCCTAAATTATCTTAATAATTGAAATATTAAACTTTTGTGAATTTTCGACCTTTTTATTTGTTTGTAAATACTTGAACTCAAGAATTTTGGATGGGAACAAAAACATGTCCGCATTGCGCACTGAATGTCTGAGTCACATGAACGGGAAGTTTCATATAATTGAGCGAAACATTTAATGGGACAGCACTCACTCCGTTGTCTCTTTGGGAATGTTAATGGGAAAATGTTTATGCTGCATCGGTACATTATTTCTTCCTTTTAAGGAATTGGTATGTTCAGATCCTTAAAAAGTATATTTATGTATGAATATAATATTCTAGAGTTGTAAATTCTAGTTCATTTGAAAGATCGCTCCATATAGTTAATCTCTTTTGACTGAACTAGTTCAGTAATTTAAAACAAATTGTATTTGAAAGAAGACAAGTTAGATGACAGCGAAGCCGCTCCACAACCAATATGTCTGATGAGCCTCTACCAAAAGCGAAACATGTCACATAGTGGTGATTGTGTAGGTTCGAGTCTTCGGCTTTCCTCTTTCACTTGCAAACATCATCGGTCATTAAGCTCAACTTCAACAAGAAATTAATTAAAATCAATATTAAAAACTATCGTCGCCCTAATAAGCAACATTTGTAAATAAATATAGTTCATAGTTCACTATCTAGTTCAAATGTTTGGATCAGAAACGTTCACCAGCTCTGAATCGTTCGCTAACAATTTCGTTCATTTGTATGAAAACACATACAGTCTCAAGATGGGTAATCTAATTCCTAGTTCACTGTACTAGTTTCAAAAAGTATGAGTAACTTCATAAAATCTAGCGTATGATGGGGGCTATTGGAACTGCTTAGTGAACTAGATAGTTCCACATAGTTCATATAGCAATTTCATTCGTTTGTATGAAAGCACATACAGTATAGAGTTGGGTAATCTAGTTCTTAGTTCACTGTACTAGTTCCAAAACGTATGAGTAACTTCATAAAATCTAGCGTATGATGTTACGTATACGCAGTTTGTTCATACAAATGATGTGGGCCATTGGAACTGCGTTGTGAACTAGATAGTTCCTTATAGTTAATTTGGCACAACTCTAATACAGTCACAACCTAAAAAGGAACGAGCAAGGGTTTTGTTAGATTACGAAGAGAAGCGACATGCCCGTATGGAAATACACTTAAACCAGAGTAGGCCTACAAAAACTAGGCCTGGTGTGTTTTGCCAGAGAATTAGACCTGGTACCCATATAATGTTTACCGAACCATGATGGGAGAAGTCGCTTATTGACATTTTCACTCCAAGACAGTTTTTGATTTTGCTGTATTGTTTGTTATAGCCTTAATACGAGGGATACTTTATAAGTTTTTGGTCTTGACAACACTACGTGTTTCCAGGAGCTATTTAACATTTCCTGCGACATTTCTTCCACCAGCATACATTCGATATTGCATGGATTTTGAAAAACAAAAAACACGATCGCGATGCTTCGAAAGTCCTTTATAAATTAGATTGTCACAGGTGGCGAATCATGGATCTATGCGTATGCTCAAACGACCGAGTGGGTTTACGAAGACGAGCGAAATCCAACCAAATCGTTCGAAGCAAATGGTCGCAGGTTTTGAGAGGTACACCACAATATTTTTGCTTGAAGTCTTCGGAGCAATTCGAAAAACGAACAAGAGACGAATCATTGTGCACAATGCGCGTTCTCACACATCGACTCAACCCTGTGCCTTTTTGATCGGCAATACGTGGAATTGATGGGTCATCCAGCGTACAGCCCTGAGTTGGCACCCAATGACTTCTTTTTATTCCCGCACGTCAAGAAGAAAGGGGTGGTCAATGATTTTCGTCGCCATAAGATGTTGTTGAAGCATTTAAACCCAACTTTAGGAGATGTCTCAATCGGAGTGGAAAAGTACTTCCATAATTGGTTTAAGCGCACAATCCGGCTGAAGGATCGTGTTATGATCCGGTAGTCGAAAGAAGTCTCTTGTTTCCGGTTCTGTTATATAAAGACCCAGCCCGTTTTCCCCCTAGCACAGCCGCTCAGCACAGCAGTACACCCGTAGCATACAGCGGGTATCTGTACTAGAGTTCCATCGATCCACATGTCTCTGTCTGGTATCAAAACTTCACATAAAGCAACTTCACTTGTTGCAGGTATACGGTCTGATACAATATGATCTATTGACTCACCCGTTGTGATCCGTAGTATTTTTTGGTGGTCACTTTCGATCCACTCGCTCCTCGACTTAAGTCATATTGTTGCGATGGCTGCTTTATATCTTACCTGAATTTCTATGGGGTGGACAACAAAAATTTTTTCTAAAGCCCTGGTCGATGTAGTCCTCATTGCCCCACTGATGCTTAAGCAGAAAATGCAATGTGAACAAATTTGTACATAGCTGTCCACCATATCACAGCTGCATGCGTTAGAAGCGGTCTAATTACGCTTCTGTATAACCATTCCATTTAAGTGTCCTATCTAGAATTATGCTCAGGAACTTAACTGTTTAAGGTATTTAATTCCGTTTTTTTCGGATTAATATTTAGACCTCTCGGTCTGGCC
The DNA here is from genome assembly GCF_047663935.1 of Musca autumnalis. Taxonomy (NCBI): domain Eukaryota; kingdom Metazoa; phylum Arthropoda; class Insecta; order Diptera; family Muscidae; genus Musca; species Musca autumnalis. Next base: position 124,018,630 of record NW_027411866.1, on the reverse strand, counting down.
CAGATGTAAGCAATTTAAGAGCCGTTATGACCCTCCTACAAAACTTTGATTTTTTTCCCCTCAGAAGTATTATAACGTCGTCTGTATATCGCGCTGCTTATCCATATAATTCTTAGCATATGGTGTATCCAGTTCCTAAGGTCCCGGTCTACATGAAACACCTCTAAGGAGTGGATTAGCGTTGTGGAAAGCGCCTCCGATGACGATGCATACATCTAGTGTATACATCTTCGTTCTCTCTATACGGTGTACTACTTCATGTACGACGTCTGATTAAAAAATACCCGTTATCAATAACTAACTTCTCCCCTTCAAAATAATCGACCTCAGATCTAATACACTTATGTCAGCGTTTTTTGCAATCCCCGCAACGCGCTTTTTGGTATAGCCATCAGCTCCTCTTTCAATTTTTCTTTTACATCCTCAGTCGTAGCCAATGAACGCAAATAAACAAAACGATTCCCGTACCAATCACACATGGTCACAAACTTGTCAGTTTCTCTGAATCGTCTCGCTTTTAAAACAAAACCACCAACTTTTCAATGCAAAAATACGAAAACCTTACGATTACTGAAATGTACTTCGGCTATGCTTTGCCGAGTTGTTTCATTCACCACCGAAACAACAAGATTTTTTGGCAAGCATTTGCTGTGCGAAATGATCAATGCCACACTCAGACACACATTTAATTGCTTAACAACCCTATCAGCTAACATCATCATTAGTGAGCGGAGAGAGAAGCTCTCTTTGCTTCCTCGCGAGATGCGGAATGTTGTTTTTTCAACCACCAAATGAATGATTCATTGAATTATTCATGTGATTTAAACTTTTTCGTTGTCTATCTGTTGTTGTGGAATTGAGACCATTTCGCTATTCGTTTTGTTCGCACTCACGAATGTAAACGAAACGAAACATCGAGTTCGGTTAACGTGGGTTATGTTTCGGTTAGTATTGTTTCTATGGAAAGTAGAAAACGAAACCATTGGAAATGTTTCATAATGTATTTTTACGTACGCTGGTCGTAGCAATACGCTTTCCTATTAGCAGTGTCTTCTGTTTTGGGAAGAGGAAAAAGTCAGCCAGCAGGGGCCAAGTCCGGTGTATACGGAGGTTGAGACATGTGAACTGGTGCGTTATCCACGATTTGTTTTTGCACAATTCTGTTTCTGACGATTTATTGATCATAGGAACTTGTGGCAAGAATTCCTGATGCACCATTACATTATAGCCGAAGAAACGGTTGACCGAACTTTTGTCGTTCGAAGGTTTTCCGATACATTAAAAGTGATCAAATTCGGTCAAGTAGTTGCGGAGGAATTCAAAGTTAAAATTTTGAGTTTTTTTCATATTTTGCATCATAGTATGAGTGTTTTTGACTTTTTAACAACAAACATTAAAAAATTACTCCTTGGGTTTTTATAAAACTCATCAAAGTCGATTTCGGAACCACTGTGCCTAAGTGAATAACATGCGATTTTAGTTCAGTAAACTGATCTAGTTTAAAAGATCTTTTCAATGAAATGTTCAATTGCACTACTTCCGTTGTGAATTAAACAACTCTAATATATTCCTTTTAATTGATATAAATTAAAAAATGCGCAAGATATTTGTTAAATATTTAATTTTCCAACAGACTAGTTTTAACAAGAAAATTTAATGAAACGTTTTCGTTCATTTTTGTAAGGTAAGTGGGAGATAGAAGGAAAACTAATTTAAAATGGCCTGAAGGAACTATGTACATTCACTCGTTCAACCTAAAAAACTAGAAGAGCTATATGAACGAATGGAGCTAAATGAATGAGATTATCTAAATGCACGAATGAGCTGGATATGGTTCCGTCGATTAATTTCATGGAATCCTTACTTTGAACTAGTTCTTTCATGAACAATGGTTAAAGTATGTTACTCCGGAATCGGAAGCAATTTGATTGTATTGGTGTTTCTAATGGTTATACACACCATATGCTTTTTCACATGTACGAGTATGACATCAGCTGGTCTGTATATTAGTATACCTAAAGTGACAACATACATGTGAAAGAGCATATGGTGTGATATAGCCATAAGCTGTTGAATATTTTCAATATGAAATAAATTAATTGCTGCTTATTGACATTTCAAGCCCATGTATTAGTAATACAAAACAATACACAATATGATTTTAATTTCATAAATAAATATATAAAAATAATATTTGGTACTCTCAAAAAGAAAACATAGCATATGTTGTACTCATTAAACATTTTACAGCCATTAAAATATACCGAGCTATACAAAATACACACATATTTTAGAACAGAGCCTATTAGGAGCCACAAATGAAAATTTTATCCCTCAATTCTTTGTAAAAAGAATTTCCAAAAGAAACTTAAAACATGTGGAAAATTTACAAAAAATGCATATCATAGCTGTAAATTATGAAAAATAAACCCCCCCAAAAAAAAACACAACACACCCTCATCAACAAACATTTAACCCATTTACCACATCTAAATTTACATATAATTTTCCCAGCAAAATATAGTAATTCGAAGAAGAGACAAGCAAAATAAAACAAAAGAAATTATAAGGATCAAGATTGCAAATTTAGAAGAAGAAGCTAATTAAAAACGAGAACAAAACAAAAACCTACACATATTTAGATGATGAAAAAAAAAAACAAAACCTCAGAATTATGGACAACAAGAAGAAACAAAATCTATACATACATATACACGTATATTATATATGACAAAAAATAATTACCTTTAATGAAAAAAGAAGAAAAAAAAGCGCCGTATTGATGAAGCTAAAAAAGGAAAATACATAAAAAAGAAAAAAATGTACTAAATTATATTACAAGAACAACAACATCAACCAGAAGTAATGAAACTGATTTTTATTGTAAAGAAAACGTGTTACGTTTTTTTTCTACACATATATATTTTATTTTTTGCATAAACAGAAAATATAGTTATAAACAAACCAAAACAAAAACATATATTGAAAAAAAGAAGAAAAAAATACCAAAATTACAAAAAAAAACAACATTTTGAAAACCAATAAATATTAAAATATAAAAAAGAAGCAAATAAATCTTAGGCATTTTTCTTTAACAGATATTTGAGTGTAAACATTGGCGAGCTTGAAAAAGGTCAAGGTTCAAAATTATTGGCAAATTTCAATGGTTAAGGGTAACTCTGTTTATGTGGCTACCAAATTGTTTTTGGTATACGGTGATGACTTTTTTACTCTCTTATTAATATCATTTTATGCGTGAAGTTGTTTTATCTAATCGCGTTATATATAAGATTTTATAAAATCTTAAATTTAATATTAATCTTAAGAGGTTTGTGCCTCACCTTTTTCAATGGGCAACATTAGTGTAACAGGAAATTATTTTTGGGAAAAATTCAAAATGTCATCAGCCTAATATGTCATATGTCAACAAAAAGCAATACATCATATCGACGCCTCCAAACAGTAGTATGCTAAGTCGACTTAGCATGTTTTCAAGTTCTTTACATTTTTATATTTAACGTCCTTTAACTTAAATTCTGTCAAATTTTGGTAATGATCGGACAATACGAACAGAAGTTATAAACAAATATTTACTTAGCATAGTACTGAAGGTCAAAATATTTCCAAACTTTTAGAGCTTGTCCTGCAAAACTCGCTTTTCAGAATTAGCAAACTATTATTTGGAGGTGTCGAACGTCCTTTAACTTAAATTATGTCTAATTTTGGTAATGATCGGTCAATCCGAACAGAAGTTATAAACAAATATTGACTTAGCATAGTACTGAAGTTCAAAAAAATTTCCAAACTTTGAGAGCTTCTCCTGCAAAACTCACTTTTCAGACTTAGCATACTATTATTTGGAGGTGTCGATATGTCAACCAATCCCACGCGCACAGTGGTTCAGAATCGTTTTTTAGTCCAAAACTCTGTAACTGTTGAACGGATAGCGATATTATATCCCGTGAATGAAAATAGGTAAAATTCAGTGTAGTAGATGTAGAGCAATTCAAGGTCAAAGTTAAGCTTTTGAGATGTTTACTATTGTCGGTAAAATATGAGTGTTTTCTATATCTTTATAAAAAAACTATCAAAATACTAAAGGATAATTTTTTTTTCAAAAACATGTAGTATTTTTGTTAAAAATTAAAAATACTTCTTGGGTTTCATAAAAAGCTATTATTAATATGAGAAACGGTATGGAAAAAACATACATTTTACTCATGTAATTTCAATAAATTAAAAATGTCTTAAGCCGAACGGTACGGGCACAAAAGCTTATATGGGCTGAAAGAGGACACTCTCAGGTATCCTTCTGCGAAAACCGAACATTGTACCGTTTTGTTCCTCAAAAAAAGCTAGTACAGTATCTGTTATAGTTTCCGATAAATAGCTATTTTTTCTTAAGACATTTTCAAAAATTACGTATTTTCCAAAGTGGGGGGAAATTGCAGTCTTTAGTGGCACACCACGTCCACACCTTCCAATATATTGATAAAAAATTTTGGTTTACTTAGTTTGAATATATTTACTATCGATTAAATATCAGTTACGAAAAAAAATGGAGTTTTGGCCAGGAAAATCGATTGCTGAACCACGGTCCTATGTAGCGGATTGACTCGGATGTATCTTCGACCAGAAGCCGTTACCTACACCATTATATGTTTGTATTCGTATATTTTTTAACCTTGATGGCGGCAATATATGCCTGCTCCGAGCACCTTTGGTCCGCGCCGTGATAGAGAAGAACTCCGGGCCATTGATCTATTACATTTGCCAGATCCACCATATGTCAACTTCGGTAAAATGTAGTGGATGTATGGAATGGGTGTATTTTTAATGTGTGGGACTGTCTAGGCAGAGTTGCTTAATGTGTGTAAATACATACCGCTGATGAATAGCTAGACCTTGCGTTATATGTATGCCCGACATTAGTTCGCTTTTGGAGGGCAATAACCGTCTGTTGCTGATTGGCAAGGGTTCAGAGAATTTACCGCTTCAGCGAGCTGCCCATTACTTTAGATCCTCAGGTAGCTAAGAGGATTTTTCGGGACATCATCTGGACTGCAGGCGCTCTTTACATATGTGCTGGCCGAATACCCGAAATTATACCAAATTTCCCAGCGGAGGTGGCGGGACTAGCAAATTAGCGCGATGAGCTTAGTCGTACAAACCATGAACACACAAGAGTTATAGGACTTACTCTTAAAATCAACAGGCTAGTAGGCGAACGTAAGCGGAAAAGGTACTTTGACTACCTGGAGCAATGCAGCATTGGTACAGAATTAAATAAATTGTGTAAATCACTCTCGAATCCGGAAAAGAAGGATGATAGAACGGCTTATATTTTCAACGGTGTGAAAGTAACAGATCCAAGGAGGTGCGCTTATAATTTTAACCGGCAATTCCAGCCGAAGAGGTACCACCACAATTTACGATGATCGATGTTGCAGACAAACGTCATCCGAAACGCTAAATCCCACTCGGAATCTCTATGGTAATGCTGAAGCGACTGGATAAACCTGGGGTTTATTATTTAACAAGTGTCCCATAGCCACCCATATTGTACCAGAAGCAGTTGGCAGGGTGGTCCCGCTACTGAAGCCATGCAATGATGCCAACAGAACTGCATCGTACAGCACGATCTCTCTCTCTCTCTGTCTCTTACAGCCAGTAGCAATGATTCTAGAGGCTCTTTGTCTCCCCATGATGAGAAGCAGTTTCCCAGTTTCCCAACATAAGCATGGATTCCGGAAAATGCACAGCACCACATATGGTCCTACACGCCATATCCATACATATCAGTTGAGAACTGAACCAGAGCAGTCCGTAAGACCGAACGGTTACGGTGGCTCTTGGCCTAATGAAGTCTCTCGATACCGTCTGACATGACAAGCTGTTCGAGGATATATATAAGACTTCCTCCCAGTCGTTTGCATATATAAAAAGTCCAAAAACCGTAGAGTGTAACAGGGAGTCCCCCAAGGCGGTGTGATATCTACGAAGCTGTTTAACCCCTTCCTTTCTGAAATTGCACAACCTTCAGACGGCAAAGAGATCGTTTTGTATGCGTATGAAAGTATGATCTTGGCGTCGGGTCCTATCGTCGATGACATATGTGATATGTTAAATGTTTACATAGCTGATTTAGTGCAGTTCTTCCATTTATTCTTCCGCTTTACTCTTTGAGGAACACGTGTCGCAGTTGCGGAGGATTTGACATATGCCTGTAACCGCCTGGGAGATTACAATTTCTTTCTTGTTTTGGTGACGAAATTTGTCAGGAGTTTTTCTTTGCTTGGGAGGACAAGGAAGAGATTAGAGAGCCTAGCACTCAACAACTTCTAAGCACTAGCGTAAACTTCTTCGAAGCCTGTGGGCGCCACCGTTAACCATCATGGACTCATCCGCTGCCATCCATACTGCCTTGTCCGCTATAGCAACGCAGATATGTGTAGACCCTATTCCTCAAGTACTTCGAGGTATATCTTCCATACAGCGGTTTAGGGTTATACCGCCCATGATCGTTCAAGTTCTTCCATCTGAGGAATATGAAAATGTCTGCCGCTAAATACTCTGCCACACTGTTTACCACCTGGACGGCTGAAATGAAGCTCCCCCTGAACGTATTGGTCGATGGTGCCCTGATTTCGATAACTAACTACCCCAAGATATTGGGTATAGCGTTCGTCCGCACAAGTCGCAGCTATTTACAACAAGATCAGAGGAAGTGCCGTCAGCACTTGGAGTGGTGACAAAGTAACCTTGTTGACCTCTTGTAAAGCGATAGGCCGGCCTGTGGTAAGTAATGCGGCGCCAGTGTGATATGCAGCGCTACACAGTGGAAGACAATTCAAACCTTTCAGAATGCCGCACTGAGGACTCCAACATGGTGCCTTCTCATAACACCAGTGGACCATATTCATAAGTAGACTAAGATTTTACCGGCACATCAGCACAGCAAAAAGTTGTCGATGCTTGAGTGTTACTGCCATGGGCATCCCTGCCACTCACAATGATGCAGTTGCGTAGGCAGTACCCCTATCCAACGCAGCAGAAGAACGCCAACAGCCAAGACAAGCACGAGTAGTTTTAGCCCAGTTAAGATCCGGACGATGCAGCCGCCGCAATTCATATTGGGCCCGAATTGATGGCACGATACCCAACACATGCCGTACATGTGGATTGCGACCGCACGACCCGCTACATTTGTTTAGCTGCCCACCTAACCCCACCCACCTGTCTACTGACTCTTTATGGAAGCAGGCATTCCGGGTTGCAGAATTTTTTAATCTGGATACAGAGGAACTAGAACCATTTACCTGAATACAACAAACATACGAACGAACATATTTGTGTAGCTACAACAACAACACCATCTGTCAACAATATTATTTTTCATCGGGATTTAAAGGCATTTCTCTCTTCTGTTTATTTTTTCTTTCATTTGAACTATTTTTATTGAGAGCAAAAATTGATTGAATATTTTTTTGACAATGATCCACTATACTCTGCCAATGGTAGTGGCATCGTAAAATTTTGAATATGTTATGTCAAAACTTTCTTTATGTTGTTGAGGAAATTACAACAAAAATATTTTTTTATAAAGGGATTTGACTTGTGATACCACTACCTGGGTAATTGTGCCATGACTCTGCCCTAAGTTTGAGAATTATTGATACTTTGTTGTGAATGAAAACAATTGAAAGTGGCGGATCAAATTGGATTTTAGCCATTATTATAGCCATTAGCTGATATTGCGGAAAACGAAAACAACGTTTGAATAACATAAATGTGACAAACTTACAATGCAGTTTCCATTTTTTATAATTGTAAATACCAACATATACAAATTCTATATTTAATTTATAAAGTATGCTTTAAATCCCAAGTTCCCCACAAGTTTTTATTTGTCCCTCACTTAGAATTTCTATCAAGGAGTAAATATTAATATTTATTTACTGTTTAACTTTTTTCGAAATAAAACCGACAAAAAATTACAAACAAGTTTTAAGAAAATCTTGCCTAGTCTGGGCTTTAGGATGTTATGGTAAGCCTTATATAAGATTTACCCTTTAAACAAAACCGAAAATATGATATTAGAAAAAATAGTATATTTCTTAAGTTTTAGTCACAGCTGCCAAAAAAAAAAATCAAAAAATAAATTATTTCCCATATATAATTTGTGTTGTTTTAAATGTTGTGTTTCTGTGTGTAAATTAATTAGCTGCATGTTTATTTGTTGATTACTCCATTATTGGCATTCATTTTTATCAATAGTCTGTCTCTTCCCATATCAACTATTTTCTTTAAAACTAGGAACTAATATTAAAATGTGAATTTCTTTTTATTTCAATTTACTTTATAGCTATTGCGTAACTTTGGCATGGCCGCCAGATGTCCAACACCATTTGCTTTTCCTTTTACACCGCTGGGTTTGAGTTTATTCGATATTGATCCGTCCAGAATTTTGACAATGTTACACCATCAAACTTGGCTAGCAGAAGAGGCTTTAAGGTGAGTGTTCACTCTTTCAACAGTTGCTACATTTTTGTTTATTTATTTTGTTTTTTTTTTCTTGTTTAGAAATCGCGGTTTACTTACCCCACCACCATCTACATCAAAGGATTTCTCCCACCGTTATAATCCTTTAAGCGATTTACTTTCCAAAGATTATCATCCAAATCACATGCATCACTTAAACACTGCCGATCTACTGACTAGATCTTCATCATCTACCCCCTCCAATATGGGTGGGGTGGGGCCAAATGATTTGGTTAGCAAACAACAACAACACCGTTCCATAACACAGCAACAGCAGTACAAACAACAACCACCTTTCAATATACGTTATCCGTCGCCTAGTGCATTTTTCCATCATCAGCAACAGCAGCAGCAGCACCAACAATCATCACAACATAACCATGTATCCCAACAGTTACAGCCACAGAAGCTAATCAAATTAAGTAGACAAAATACACCATCTCCCCATCAATCGAATGCCAGTGGTCCTTTACACAAGATTTCCGAACGTTCTGTGACCCCCTGTCATCCCACCACCAAGGATGACAACAATGACAGTGATGTCCCCATTGAGATGACTACAACACATCACGATGAGGCAGCAGCTATACGAGATCGTGACAGTGGCAATTCGAGTGCTGCCACCACGAGTTCCATTACCTCATCGATGATCTATAAGGATTCCTTAGAGCAATTATTGCAACGTCGTCATTCCGGTCCCTCACTGGCCGCGGAGGCTGGCTTGAAGTCGTATACGCAATTTTTACTGAACTCAAGCACTCCAACGGATACCTCAAGTTGTAAGGAGAAAAGCTCCTCTTCATCTACCTCATCTACACCGCCACCAGCCCCTGGAACACCAGGTCAACTTTCACTTAGCCGTAGTAGTATGCTAAAAAGCCCCTCGGATACCTCATCGCTGTTCAGCGAGCCCATCGAAGAGGAGACCCGTTGTGTAGTGTGCAATGCCCATTTTCCCAATGTTTGGCTATTGGAGCAGCATGCTGCCCTGCAGCATCCCCTATTGGGGCCAGGTGAGGAAAAACCTTTTATTTGTGAACAATGTGGTCAATCCTATCGATATCGTTCAGCTTATGCCAAACACAAAGAAACCAATCATCGTTCGCGTCTACCCGCTGACAAACTGTTCACCTGCGATGTCTGTGGCATGCAGTTTCGCTATTTGAAATCCTTTAAGAAGCATCGTCTTAATCATGCTCTGGAGCGATTACATGGCAAAAAGGGGAAACATCCATTTGCCATGCATTTGCAGCAACAAATCCAGGAACATGAAATGAACATTGCCAGTGGACAGGAGTCTGCTATGGGTGTAATGGGCCCCGAATCAGACGGGGTTGAAGATTTGCGTATTAATATCAAGAAGGAGCGTGAAGATGACGATTCTCAGCAGCAGCTGCACCACCACCAACAACAGCAGCAACACTCTCAAAGGCATGAAGATGAACAGGATGCCGACATTGACTCTGCTGTAAGAGTTCAATTACAGACCAATACGAATGAGCCGAATATTGAATGCTCTGACGGAATACATAGTACAAACAAGAGGGTAAGTTTTGATAATATAATAAATATATTGCTTAGAAAAGATGGGGATACAATTGAGCAAGTACTGCATTTTATTTCCTTGAGGGCAAACATTCCATTATCTTAAAAAAATATATTAGGCCCCGTGTCACGATCGTGCCTAATTTTTAATGTTCAAAAATTGTCATTTAAAAATCGTGTAAAAATACACCAATCGATGAACAAATTTTGTTATAGGTAAAAAAAACGAATCTTACAGAAATTTGCGAACATCGGCTTGGATTTTAATATACATAGCTAATCACAATTTTTTAAGGATTCAATTTTAGCCATAACAATGGGCTCTTAACATGTTTTCATCAATTAAACAATAAATGTCGTACTTTGTATTTTTCACACGATTTTCAAATGAAACTTTTTAAAACAAAAATTAGGCACGATCGTGACACGCATGTGTCGTACGTGTTTAAATTTTACAAAAAAAGCACAAGAGAATCCAAAAAAAAAGCACGACCCAAAATTGGCACCCATGACCCGAAACACGATTTTTTTAATAAGACACGCCATATAACTCCTATTTTAGGTATTTTAAGGGTTTTAACTACAGTTTTTACTGAACTACCCATAATTAACCATTCCCTACGGTCATGAAATTCCTTTACCAAAAATGTTCAACATACGTCCATGTTTTGGAATAGCTCCCATATAACGGTACCTCGAGATTTTCGGTGTTTTGAGAAAATTAGCTAGGTACCATTATATAGCCCCCATATAATGATGGTACCTCCCGATTCTAGGCATTTTGAGGATTTAGGCTACATTTTTGACTGAACTACCTGTTATTTGACAATTGAGGTTCACAGTGGTCACAAAACCTATAAATCAAAAATTGTCAACACATATCCATGTTCTGGTAAAGCTCCCATATAACGTGCTTTGAGATATTAGCGGCATTTGTTGACCGAACTATCAGTAATTTGACATTTGAGGTTCACCAGTGGTCACAAAACTTCTCCACCAAAAATTGTCAAATTAGGTACACACTTTGATATAACTTCCATATAAAGGTACTGCACGATTGAAGACTTTTTTAGATAAATTTTCTGGCCTAATATAGACATTTTGGGTATCCGTGGTCGAAAAAGCTTCTCCACCTCAAATTGTGGACAGGAAACTAATTAATTCATTTTAGTTGGGAAAATTTTTTTTGGCGGATGGTACAAAAGTTCGGCCCGCCAAACTTAAGGATTTTTTACTTGTTTGGACTTCCATGTATCCTTTGTCCCCTGTTACACGCTCAAAAATCCTTCTCCACATTATATTTTCTATTTCTATATTTTCCGATTAAAAACTCCTTACATACTTATATTCTTCTCTCTGACTACAGCAACGCCTTCTTAATGCTCCCCCACCATCCCACATGGAAACAGATCCCTCCTATCATCATATATCGCATCAACTTTCTTCGATTCCAACACCACAGCAGCAGCAGCAGCAACAACACCATTTGCCACCGCATCATCACCATCCACATCTTAACTCTCAACTGCCTGGCCATTTGGCCCATAATATGTCCGCTATGGCGGCAGCAGCAGCTGCTGCTGCGGCCACTACACCACAACATCAGCAACAAATTACTCCGCAAACAGCTCAACAGGCTGCTGTGGCAGCTGCAGCCGCTGCTGCCAATTCAATGAATTCCTTAAATTCTCTCAATTCAATAACATCTCTCATCAATGCTGAGCGTTTGCCCAATGAACAATTTTTGGGTTTAAATCCACAGGAGGCATCAATATTGAATTTCCTACGAGTGGATGCCCAGGAAAGGCAAAGGGACAAGAGGTAAGTATGGATGTGTACCTTTTTCACTTCTCTCTCTCTCTAAATTCATTCCTCTTTTATATACAAAGCAGACCACCAGCTTCACGTTTCGCCTGCCCCTTCTGTGGCAAATGTGTGCGTTCCAAGGAAAACCTCAAGCTACATGTACGCAAACATACTGGCGAAAGGCCATTCGTTTGCCTATTCTGTGGCCGTGCCTTTGGTGGCAAATCTGATCTAACACGTCACCTACGAATCCACACAGGTGAGAGGCCTTATCACTGTGAATCATGTGGCAAATGTTTTGCTCGGGCCGATTACCTCTCCAAACATTTGACAACACACATACACAATGCTCCACGCTGAGATGAGGTGCGAAGGAGACGACTCCTTCGCCGTTAGGTATTTGGTATTTTGAAACCTGCTACCGGCTAAAAACTACTACAACTACAACATTCACACGAAATTATCAAAGGTCATGTGGAAAAGAAACAACAAATGGATACACAAGGATTCTAGAATAATACGTAAGAAATTTGGTATATACAACTACATACCTACATACATACTACACAGTAACAAACATACATACATGTAAGAAAAACAACTATTTTCCAATAGAAAACAAACTAAACACCAGAAAATGTTCTGTTCATAAAGAGAAAGAGATAAAACAACCAACAACCAACCAACTTTGTTCAAATATTGAGGCGTATTTACAGGTATCTTAAATTAAACTAATTAATTATTTTACTATTAAAAACAACAAAATGTTCATATATAAATTAATTCAATGCCTATGTTGAAGTTTTTAGTGTTAAGTTCTAAGATTTGATTTTGTAAAAATGGAAACTAAGTATAGGAAATTGAGGTAAATTCTCGTACTTTTTTCTTAGTTTCCTTTGGGCACATTTGACACATTTCTTAGGTGATGTGGGATCAAATTATGGGTATTATTTTCTTATTTCTAATTTTTTTAATATATAAAAATCGGTTTTTAGAAAAGATCGTTTCTTTCAGGTTGTTACTAATTTTGTCCTTATGTTTTGGTAAAAAATATTCATTTAGAGAAAAAAAAACTAATTATTTATTGAGAACGAAAATTAATTGCTGCTTAGAGCATTTTCGACAGAAAATATGATGAAATGCCAATACAATAAATCCATTATCTGCAATATTTGAGATATTCGCACAGGTCAGAGACAAGCAACAGGTTGTTCAGTAGAGTTGTGCCAAATGAACTATATGGAACTATCTAGTTCAATACGCAGTTCCAATGTTCCACATAATTTGTATGAAAAACTGGGTATACGTAATACCACACGTTATATTTTATGACGTTACTCATACGTTATGGAACTAATACAGTGAACTAGGAACTAGATTACCCAACTCTATTTTCCCGTCTCAACTTTCGTATGAATTTTCCAAAGTAAAAAAAAGTCAATAGTCATGAAAAAATTACACGGAATTTCGCTTGCGTTAAAGACATTTCAAAACAGTTCAGAATTTATTCCCAAGCTCCTCTCTCTTCTGCGTTACTTTATTTACATTCTGATTCTATTCCCAAGCTCGTCCCTCTTCCGTGCTAGTTTCTCCACATTCTGATTTCAAGAATTTTTCGCCCAATTTATTTTCCGTCAATTTTTTACATAGCTATGTATGTCGGAACATAGCTAATACACATCATGGTTAATCTTTTGAAGTTTATTTCTTATATTTTTATTGACGGCTCTTTCAGATGATAAAGACACCAAGAGATGTCTGGACTTCGCCTATCGTAACTGCAGAAAACTCCGAATGACGGATGAAATATAGAATGCTACCCAAAGGCTACTGGAGTTACAGTCGAAATTATTGTTACGGAATTAAGTTTAACTGAATTCCGTGTATACGTTGTTTTATTGCCCGATACGATTTGTACCAAATAAGACAGGATTCGTTTAGATTACGGTTCTACAATGCTTTATTTACTTTATTACACTTATTCACAACCGACTTTAATTACTAAGCACACAGCTTAACTCTAATAAGAACATAGCTTTCCTATACTTCTGCTCTAACTGTTGTTTTAGTTTGCGGTCACAATTACAACTGTCCAACTTTGCAGCGATACCAAATTCAGACATGGCTTGGAATACTTTTTATAATCGACAAAAAGATGGTAAGTGTCGATCTAAATCTCTATGGTTCTTGCCAGGATTTTCCGCAAGCTAAATATATGTGGATTTGCCAGGTCTAAAGTCGCATTGGTACATACATACATATGTTCCCATAACATCCCCGTAGGGACAAGGGAGAATTTTCTCACATCAATGTGTGCACGCCTATTCATATCGACTCAATGATGTGGGGCCTACTTTACTAACGACATTATGTGTAAAGAAGTTTTTCATGGCTTAAATACACTTGCAAAATCTACGTAAATACGCTGAGGGGATTTGCCACCGCCCAATATTTTGGTGTGGGATTGAGTGCAAAACGGACGTGCTTACCCGGTGGCTCCCAAGCTGCATTTGTATGGTTAATTATTATGACTTATGCCCCTGTATATTGAGCACGCAGTCTTATCTCCTTTCTTGTGGACTAGACACCCGATGCTCACGTTACAATCGTCGGATAAACGTTCTTCCTGCCAGATGGTACTAATTACTTACACCTTATCAGCGTTTCGCTTCCGGTTTTGAACAGATCGCCTTGTAGGCCATTGTTGTGTTTATTAGATGGTCGCTTGTCTACGATCGGGAAACTGAGCAACCACAGCTAAGCATATAAACAACTAAAGGTAGAAACACCATGGATTTTTGTTGCTTGCTCCGCTTGCTTGGCGTGAAAGCGAGAAATTAAATTGTTCTGTTTTCTATAGAACAGCCATCAACGATACAAGATTTCCGGCGGCGAAGTTAAAAATGGTTTAACTTTGGAATTCGTATTCGGCTTGATATTTGACAGTTCATTTGACACAACACAATCAATTTTAACAACAACAATTGGCAGTGACTTGCATATTTCCATTTTAAATTACATTTTCCGATTAATAATAACAAAAATTATAAGATGATTGAGGAAAAATCATCGTGGAAAATACTTTTTTGTTTACCAAAGACATGTGATCGCCGGCGTGTGTGATACCAAAAAAAAAAGCGACGTGCTGAAGCAATAATTTTGACATTTGGACAGCAAGCAACAGGCTGATAGTGTTTCTACCTTAAGCCCTTTAGTGACGACTAACTACTAAACACTTTAGTTGTTTTTGTGACATGATCGTGACACGCGCCAATCGCTAGTCTCAACCTCACCTTGGCCAGGTGGCATACACTCAATACCATCGTCTGTGATTTGAGCTTTGGTAACTTCGTCGTCTTCGCCAATATTGTGCCTGTACCAAAATCATCAGTTTGATGTTCCACTCACTCTTTGGTAGAAATTTTGGATCCAGAATCCTGCACATGTTGATTTTTTCACATTTCCGCTTTTCCATTTCTCTGTTTTTAGTGTGGAAAATACGTTTCTCCTCTCCCTCCCTTTCTCTCGATACTTTTGATTATAGGGTAGCCCCATATGACGCAATCTTCTCGTCGGTAGCAGCACGACACTCTTGACTATACCATGAGTTCCTTGGTGGATGTCCTTGGTAACCAATTATGGATTTTGTTTACATAAAGTGGGCAATACTTTCCCACTGTGATGATATGTTATCGGAACAAGGAGTACTTTCATTGGGCAATTAGGTCAGTTAAGTGGAATATGCACTCGCTATCTGTTGTGATTGCAACTTACCGATGTTCTATTCCGCGTTGTGCCTGTCCATATTTTATTTGCCACGTTTAATCGGGTGCGTACTATTGCTGCAACTAGGTGATGATCCGAGTTGATGTTTGTTCTCGGAACGATCATAAATCCAACGGGCTCGAAGAATGACTTCCATTTTTGGTCAGTTGACAGCCAGGTGCCTTTATGAATGTCGATATGTTTAAATCTGGTACTGCTTACTTCAATGTTTTTTGTCGCTGCGAAGTCTATCAGCCCCATTCCTTTGTCAGACGTTTCACTGTGGAGCAAATGTTTTCTTCTTAAGCACGGAGGCGCCGAAGTTTTTTGGCCCGAAAAGGTTTTTTTATGTATGTTGTCCTCCCACTCTAGTTCAGATTTCGAAATCAACTCCAACTTCACTCCAAAACTAATTTCCGCCTCGTGAATTACCTCAATGTTCGCAAGTTTATTTTTTTTAAGACACACTTTTTTGTATTTGGAAAAAAATGTTGCTTGTAGGGATCAACAATCTGGGTTTCTTATAGGGATATTTAAGCAAGTGCTTTTAAAATGCATCGAACGGAGTGCATTTTTCATAACTCCGTGTGGACTGCATCGAAAGGTGTAGTGAAATCATAACTCTGCATTACACTACTTCCAAACTCTTTTACTGGGAAAAGTTGTCAATAGTTTGAATACATTCACATTTTGGTCTGCTCTCTTCTTGGTCACCCATGCTGCGGAAACCTAATTTCCCGACTGTTGGACCAAAGATATTCTCCTTTCCAATGTTTTTGGTATGTTCGTCCTTGTCTTCAGTGGGAGCATGAGCGCAAATAAAACTGATGTTGACATAATTAGCTTTTTTACGAATTGTAGCAAGTTTTCAATTACCGATGTGAAGCTGGAGACCAGATGTTTTAATCTCCGACTTACCACAAATCCGCAACCAATCCACGTCACCTTTAGGTGTCGTATTTCCTGTATGGCCGTAACATCGGTGTTTTATTGTGGCTTATTGAAGATCTCTGGTACCCAAACTTGGGGTTTATGTTGGTATTTCATTTATCTGTTATATGGGGCTGCAGTCTCTGACTGTTCTGGAATTTCAACATTCATTATGCTCTGATTTCCTTCATTATTTCCTCTTCCCCTCTAGCTGACCTTATCGGTTTAACCGTTGAGTTAAAACTTATTTTGATAGAAATGGATTGCACAAAATTATTGACATTTCAAAACCTCTAAAACAAAGCAGTAATTTGTTAAAATTAAAAAAAAAAACAATGTTTACTTTAGTTATAATTTTAAATTTTAGTTTAGGAAATGTTTATAAAAAATCTTTAATATTTAAAAAATTTTGTTTTTGGTGCTGGACTATTTTTCTTCAATTAAGGATTAGGAATAAATAAAACATTTTGGAGAATAAAACAAATTTAATATGTATTTCAAAATCAAAACTAAATGAAAAAACACACATCACAGTTGAGAGTTTTCTTTCCATAAAACTATGAAAACAAAACAAATCAAAATCTTGGTTTCAAAGTAATAAAACTTTAATTCGAAAAAGTTTTTATTAAAGATCGACTCCCCCTACAAACAATGAGTATTAAATACTATCACATACATAAATAAATACATTACAAACTAATTGATGGAAGTAAATATTTACATATTTAATTTTATATACAACAAATGCATAACACATACAAATATAGACACACATGTACGTACATAACAACCAGCCAGAAACTATTAAGGTGTTGGGCCAAAGCCAAAGAAATTTAGATCCACATGTGTTTTTTTGTGTAGCGGTCCTCCACCTTTACCTAATATACATAACATATATTCTGCCGTTTATTTATTTTTAATTTCCATTAAGAACCTTATAAGTTATATAGCAAATAACAAATAACGCAACCAACTATTAAAAAATAGCCTTAAAACAAATCAAATACAAAACTACTATATACATTATAAAAAATAGCAAAATTTTACAATAGTATAAAATACAATTTCTTTTTAAGAACAACAACAAATAACAACAACATATATGCAATAATTGGTATAATTTTTTTTTAAACTGAACATATTTTATACAAAATGCAACAGCAACAACAAACATATTGTTAACTATTTTATAACAATAAAACAAAATTGTTTATAAAACATAACAGCAAAAAAGAGGCATAGCAATAGTAACAATTTTATTATTATATATACAAAACAACAAACTATAACAAAATAATAGAACAATCACACATGTATTCTTTATACAGCAAACATACCTACATAATTATTTCTTCTACAATTTTCAAATTTTCATAGTTAAGATTTTCTTTTAATTTAATTTTTTTTTGTATATATATTTTTTAATGTTTTATTTTTTTTATAAAAATCCACATAATAGCAATAATTTGTACCATAACAAATAGACAACGTTTCTGAAACGATAAACCCGCCAACGCCAATAGTAAAATTTTATAAATTTTTTATTTTGTTTGTTTAAAACCATAGTTAAGTTTTAATTGACCAATCAATCAAATTTGTTTGACACAATCAATAACCAATAAAACAAAACAATTACAAAATAATCTGTGATTTATAGCGCAAGAAACTTAAATCAAATCAAATCTAAAGTAATAGTTGAAATACACACCGCCACAACCATATTCTCAAATCAACCATTGAAGATTATAAAATTTGTTCTAATTTGTAAAAATTCAGTTCTCCTTAAACAAATGTTGAGACAAAATGTGTGAATTAACAAATTATTTATATATTACAGGAAATACCGAGTCCTGAAATCGGTAAAATTAAATTTACAAATTATGATTGAAAAGCACAGTGAATGAATGGTCCATATCCATTTTTAATTGAAATATTTCAGTTTCATCAGTAGTGGGATTCTCTAACGCAATCCCACTACTGTGATTTCATGAATCATACAATCGAAGTATGGTTCAGGTAGAGTAATTGTCCTTTGAAAATATATACGCTACGCAAGGAAATCACCCTTCTTATTTTCGGAATCGACACACGATTTTATGGATACCAGGGTTATGACTTTATGACTTTTTGTCAAAAACAGGGTTTAAAAGCCAGCATCTAAAAGCATTAGCATTAGTTGTACACTTCAACTGCTACACAATATTGACACACACGGCTAAATAAGCAACCGAACGCATATTTATTTTTGTACATTTTTGCTTATTTCGTTTTTTACGCCTAATCTTTTTGCGTTAGGCATAATCGAAAACCACGCTACATATTTAGCAGTCGGCTGACCATTCGTAAGAACAAATTAGCATCCGAGGGTGGTTTTTTGATTAGAGTTGCCAACGCAGTAATAAAACAGCCGTCATTTAATGTCAAAATGCCTCCATCATATGGTAGAACCTATAGAATACTAATTATTATTGTTTAAAAATAAAAAAATATATATTGAACAGCTTCACCAAAAATTCACATGTCCTTTGAACGAAAAAGTGGAATTAATTATATCCTAATTTTTAATGCATTACACTGGTAACCCTGAACTTAAAAACATGGCTAAGCCCATGATACAATGAATAGGTAGCAGCAACTGCCGTTTTTGGTAACATAAGATGTCAAAATTTGACATAAATTCAATGCAATTGACACATTATGTTAGCATCAGCTGGGCTTCAGCTGGGCTGATAATGCTACCTATTCATTGTATCATGGCTAAGCCGTTGACACTTTGTTGCTTATTCTCTTTTCTGATATGTGTTGAGCATGTGTGCTGCAAAATATGAGTATGCGTGCCCGATGCTATTTTATTAAAGCGACAATATCAAATAGTATCAGCATCGCTAGCAATATTTTTGTGAAATTTGTTGCTACATGTTGCCGTTGTTCATTGTTGCTAAACATATTTCGAAGAAATTTTAGCAGGCAAAGCTGCAAATATTCGGTGCTTTTGCTAATATGGCGTTAGCATTTTTAACCCTGGTCAAAAATGATTTCCTGTAGCGGGAATGAATGAACTTTTGCCTACTAATCACTAAAATAACGTTTATTCTATTGAAGGATTAAAAAGGTGACGCACAAATCGCTTGGAACAAAAATTTTTTTAATTAAAATAGTATGCCTATTATTGACTATAATAACTTTTATTCCATTTAAATATTGAAAATTTACCCGCTCAAACCACTTTTAGTTGATATGATATATGAAATAAAAATATACATATATGATATAAAATGATGTATATTTAATCATATGATGATAAATTTAGAGAGGAACAAAAGTTTATGCCATTTTGGTTATGTAGTGTGGCTCCAAAGGTTATTTTCAGTTATATATCTTCTTATAGTTTTTTTCAAAAGTTTGTCAATATAGCTCATATAGGAAAATGTTCAAATAACTTTATGCGTGAGCTTTTGTTTATCAAATCACCTTATAATTAAGATTTTATCTAATCTTAGGTAAAAACTTATCAAAATATGATACAGGGATACGAAGTTGTAGAAAAGGCATAACCCTAATGGACACACAACCTTCACGCCATGTTTACATTAGTGCTTTTTGTCGGGTTAACCTCATTTATACGTAACGTATACGCAATACGTTTAACAATTTTAATCCCCTAAATCCAGTTATGTATATGTAAAAATACTGTCACACTAACGCCCTTTTGAAATTTTTACTATTACGAAGTACCGGAACAGAATGAATATTAGCGATATTAGCAGTGTTGTTCAGTTAAATGTATAATAGGCCTTATGATAGTAGCAGTGATATAATGGCTAATATCCACAAGTTATTCTTGTCGTAACAACACAAAAATGTTCGTCCGTATTTTTATTCGTTTATCTGGTTCCGGTTCCTCTGTGTGCAGATTCAAAAATTCTGCAGCCTGCGTGCATAAACATCAGATGTCTGGGATTGGCTGGGCAGGTAAACAAATGCAGCGTGTCGTGCGGTCACAATCCACTGCTGAACATGTTTGGATATCGGGCCCTATATGAATTTAGGCGGCTGCATCGTCCGGATCTTAACTATGATTGCTATTTAAGCCTGCTTGATAGGCCAGTTGATCTAGAAGTTCTCGCCTATACCTTTGGACCTCTCTCTCTCTCTTTCCAGATCATTAAGATATCTCCTGACGTGCCTGGGTGGATGAAGCCTGTCCACTACATAGTGGCAGACATGCTCACGACGATAACACATATGTTATCGACTATAGGACCCGACGCCAAGATGATTGCATCGGTGGAATTTCAGAAAGGTAGAAGTTAAACAGTTCCGGAGGTATTAACCCGCCTTGGAGAACTCCCAGCATCACTCTACGGATCTTGGGCTTCTTGTTTTAGAATTCTATAAACGACTAACGTCCTCACATATATGTAGTTGATTATCCAACCTTTCAAACACGGCTGGAGTGAAGTCTTCTCTATATCCTAGAACAGCTTGGCATAGCAGACGGTATCGAAAGTCTGGATTAGTCCTCATTTGGTATGTGTGGATATGGCGTGTAATTCTGCTGTGTAGAGGAGTAGAGCCTCTAAAATCTTTTCTAATGGCGAAAAAATGGAAATCGGCCTGTACGATTCACCTGGTATACTCACCTGGCTTAGTAGCAGGACCAACCTGCTTTTCAGACTTGTGGTACAATATGGGTGGCTAACGATAGATTGAGGACACTTATTAAATACTCAAGCTCGGGTTCATTCACTTGCTCAAGCATTATCATTAAGATTCCGTGGGGGTCCAATGCTTTGGATGATTTCGCGTTTCGGATGACGTCTGCAACATTGCTCATCGTAAGTTATGGTGGTACCTCCTCGGCTGAGAGGGCTCTTATACGGCATAGCACACTTATTTTCGATCTATAAAATGCCGGTTAAAATAACATTTGGACCTCTTGGGATCACTGCCACTCCGTTAAATGTAACAGCCATTCTCTCATCCTTCTTTCCCGGATTCGAGAGTGATTTAACCGTTGCCCACAATTTACTTAATCCTGTACCAATGTCGCACTGCTTCGCGTGGTCTAGCCACTTTTTCCGCTTATGCTTGCCTAGTAGCCTGTTGACTTCAATAGTAAGTTTTCTAAATCTTGGGTCTTCCGAATTAGTACGACGAAGCTGATTACCCTCATTTGCTAGTCCCGTCACCTCTGCTGGGAAATATAGTCTGGTTTTGGGTATTCGACCAGCAGGTATGCAGTGAGCGGCTGCAGCAGTAAAAAAAAAATATCCCGGAAAATTCTATCACCTACCCGAAGATTTGAGGGAATGGGCAATTCTCTGAAGCGCTGATTAGTAAATTCTCTGAATTTTTCCCAAACAGCTTTTCCATGGTTCAGAAAAGTACGATGGTCAGAGGTTATGAAGTCGGGTGGTCTGTTTACGGATTCTATGACCGGAAGAAGGCCTGAGCCAAAGGGAAATAATGGGGTTGCCGGGACACGTCATTTATTAGACCGGGTGACACAATGG
The DNA here is from genome assembly GCF_047663935.1 of Musca autumnalis. Lineage (NCBI taxonomy): Eukaryota > Metazoa > Arthropoda > Insecta > Diptera > Muscidae > Musca > Musca autumnalis. The sequence continues at coordinate 123,996,527 of NW_027411866.1, read as the reverse complement.
TGATGTTTGGCGAGCTGTGGCAATTTTGTCTTATTCTCTCAGGAGTGTCTTCATTCACCGTGCAAAATATGGATTCGATTATTGCCCTCCAATCTGGATCTGGAGACACGCTGGGAGATGCTCTGGCGGAGCAAGCACCAACATAACATCTATCGTAGGCGACTAAAACCTGACCGAAATTGACATATGGTGGGTGCGAATTTGACAAAAGGAATAGATCCATGGCCCCGGCATGGACCAAAAGATCTCGGAACAGGCATTCCGAGATATATTGCTGTTCCCATGTTGAAAAAATATACACATACAAACACATAATAGTTGAGGTGACGGCTCCTGGTCCAAGATTCCTGCGAGTCATAGAATCGGCCGCCGTGGGATTGCCTTAAGCTGTTGGTTTTTCTCGCTTACTTATCAGACGCCAATGATCACATATAAATTAAGTCACCCTTGCTTTTATTACATTTAAAACTGATTCTTGCTTAAGCGGAAATCATATTTTCTAGTGGATTTCTGCCTTAACTTTATCTGTAAAGTCCATAAACGTTTGAGGAATATTTTGATTCAGGTAAAAGAATTAAAGACAAATGGCAACCAAGTTGGTTTTTTTTATTTTTACCGGCTTTAGCTTTACTCTGTTTTCGACTTAAAGGCCTCGACACATTAGAAGCATGGCATTCTTGCTGAAGTCATATCTGATAAAAGACTAAAGACCAATTTCGATCTATTAAAAAGATTTCAGAATCACATTTGAATTAGGTCGAACTTGGTCTTTAGTCATTTACCAGATATGACTTAAGCAAGAATGCCATGCTTCTTATGTGGCGAGGGCTTAAGACCTACCGAATTTGTCACTTCGAATGCAATTTCCCTTTGAAATGACAGATAACATAAAATATATGAAACGTTGTTTCATATACTGCATATACTGCAAACACACACACACATTTTGACTCAACATTTTTCATCGAATTTCGTCATAAAGAACACCATGCAATTCACTGTCAAAATTCTCACTTTGTTTACAGGAGAGGGGTCTTCATTTTCATAGCCTCATCAACAAACTGAGAATTGTCAGTGAAAATGAAGACTTTTTTATAAACCACAGACAAATAACAATATTTCCTGCTTTAACAGAACTACAATAAACAATATTGAACCAAGAACATCGAATTAAAACTAAAAGAATATATAAAAAATATTAAATGTAACAAAATATATGAATTATAAGGACAAAATCAAAATACACATTTTCCGTACCAATGAATTAGTTTTTTGTTTAACAAAAACAAACAAAACAAATGCAAACAACATATAAAAATCAAAACCTATGAATTAGTTTTTTGTTTAGCAAAAAAAAATAAACAAATGCAAACAACATATAAAAATCAAAACCTAAAAAGTCGTTTAAAAATAATTGAAATGAAAGAAACAACAAAATATGAAAAAAACTTTCACTGTGCCAAAAATATAAAAGTACCTCATAAACATAAAAAACAAAGCAGAAACTAAAATAACAACAACCTTATTACCATAAACACATACACATTATGCAATATAACAAAAAAAGTAATATTATGACAGAACTATTTATTTGTAACAAATTTTGCTTCATTTTCTATTAATATATTCTTCAATTAGATTTTTGTTCAATTCTAATACTTTGTCTAACATAAAATGATGATCAATTTCTTAGAAAGAACTTATCACAAATTTTATTCAATAGCTTGTACTTGCTATTTGCAAATCATTAATTTCCAATCAAAGTGTTCTCAATTAACATACATACATACGTATTTTCATACTTTTGTTTATTATCATAGAACTTTCTTTATCTTTTATTTTCATCATAAATAGAAATATTATTTCTTCTAATTTTCATTGAAATGGATTTAACTTAACTAAAGTGTTCATAAAATTATTTGCTTTATTTTTACTTTTTATTATTTACGCTATCAATTAAGGAAATGGATGTTCATAAATAGTTACATAACAGCAAAAATGTATTCTAAGTTTATTTCTTAGCTAAACAAAAAATAAAAGACGCTGCTTATTTCATTTTTCTGCCCAAGCAATTGTCAAATTTTAAAAGAAATTCATGTAGTTTTGGCCTTTAGTTTTAAGACTTCATGGCTTCATATAATTTACAACACTGCCTATATTATAATTTATTTCGTTTTTTTTCTTGGTAACAGAAACTGTCCTTTTACACCACCTTACCTATGTTTAAATGCTATTAAACACAACTATTCATAGCATCACAAAACCACACTTGTTTCAAAAACAAAATAATGCTTCTTATTTTCCCATATTGTATTATTATACAATATTCAACCATGCAAAACAATATAAATATAGATAATTTTTATTTTGAAATAGGAATCAAGCTGTGAAATTTTGTGAAGATTAATAAAACATGTATTTTTTTTACAAAATATATAGATCAATATTTATATAATTAAAATAATAATTTTTAATTATTATGTTTAATGTTATTTAATATAATTTTTAAATAAAATTTAATTTTTTATTTTAACATAAAAACAAATGTTTCTTTTTCTTTTTCAATTTGTTAATTAATTTACTTTTTCCGCTCTAAAAAAAGCAACACTACATTCATACAAAGAACCTCGTGTTTGTCACAATTTTCATGCACACAAGAAAAACATGTACGTTTTTTATCAAAGAAGATCAATTTACCAAATGTTATATGCATTGTAATCAAAGCCTAAAAGTATACTCTGATTTGTATATATGCTTTGTCAGAATAGACTTGCCAGATAGAAACAATCAACTAAAAGAATATTCGGTTATTTCGGTCATTCTTAAAATAATAGTTTTATGCCAGACAGTAAAACTTTCCACGAAACTTTTTCTTCATTATACCCTATTATACCATAATATTGTGGGTATAATTATAGCTCTGTTCGATAACCCAAATGTTTGTAACAATTTTTACAAACTTTTACAAAATGCTGTTCGATAACAAACTCGTTCAGTAAAAGAGAAATGAGAAGTAGTTGCATGTACATACTTGCTTTTTGATGGTTTATTGGGAAGAGAGTTTTCATTTTGTATTTAGCCTAAGAACTTTACCACCATTATTATAAGTTTTCATTTGTTATAGTTTGGATTTTACGTACAGATTCACAACGTTCCGGCTAAATTAAAGTTAAAAGCGATCATCTTTTAATGTGAAACTATAATTCTAATGCCGCCAAATTTGTTTATTTTCCGTTTTAAAATCCATCCAACAAAACATTTTCTTCATATTAGGCCTATTCGATAACTTTGCAAGTAAAAAGTATTTGCAAGTTCTTGCAACTACTTGCAAGTTCTTCTCAGTTCTCTTTTACTGAACAAGTTTGTTATGGAACAGCGTTCCTTAACTCCAGAAAGTAGTAAAACTTGAAGCAAAATTTAAGAGAGAGCATGCCAAAATTGCTTTCTCTTTTGCTACTTCCTGCTCTGATTTGTATATGTGCTTTGTCAGAATAGACTTGCCAGATAGAAACAATCAACTAAAAGAATATTCGGTTATTTCGGTCATTCTTAAAATAATAGTTTTATGCCAGACAGTAAAACTTTCCACGAAACTTTTTCTTCATTATACCATAATATTGTGGGTATAATTATAGGTCTGTTCGATAACCCAAAAGTTTGTACAAATTTTTGCAAACTTTTACAAAATGCTGTTCGATAACAAACTCGTTGAGTAAAAGAGAAATGAGAAGTAGTTGCAAGTACATACTTGCTTTTTGATGGTTTATTGGGAAGAGAGTTTTCATTTTGTATTTAGCCTAAGAACTTTACCACCATTACTTACTTTACTTCTTTTGTTATAGTTTGGATTTTACGTACAGATTCACAACGTTCCGGCTAACTTAAAGTTAAAAGCGATCATCTTTTAATGTGAAACTTATAATTCTAATGCCGCCAAATTTGTTTATTTTCCGTTTTAAAATCCATCCAACAAAACATTTTCTTCATATTATTCGATTATTCGATATTCGATAACTTTGCAAGTAAAAAGTATTTGCAAGTTCTTGCAACTACTTGTAAGTTCTTCTCAGTTCTCTTTTACTGAACAAGTTTGTTATGGAACAGCGTTCCTTAACCCCAGAAAGTAGTAAAACTTGAAGCAAAATTTAAGAGAGAGCATGCCAACATGGCTTTCTCTTTTGCTACTTCCTGCTCGACAAATTTCGTGGTGTAAAAAGTGGAAAATCTGTCAAACTGCTGATTTGACATTTATTTGACAATTAAGGCAAAAGAACAAAGAAAACAACGCGCATTGTCAAAGCAAAATAAAAAGAAATAAAATAAGTATAAATAATAAAAAATTTAAACCAATTAAATAAAAAATAAAAAGCAGTCATGTTTGTTTTTTGACATCGCTGCAAGATCTACAATTTTTCCGTTCCTTTACTTTTGTGCAAAACTTTTTACGTGAGAGCAATTTTGGCAGTTTTCTCTTTTGCTACTTTTACTATTAATCACTATATGTTTTCCACATGTATGATATCAGCTGGTCTGTATATTAGTATACCCAGAGTGACAACATATATGTGAAAAAGCATGTGGTGTAATATAGCCATAAGGGTTTTCACTGTTGTATTTAAGTAAACAATGAACATTTTAATGCAAATTGTGAGTACTATCATCACTTCAAAATTAAATGTTGAATCCACCAATCAGATTAGATTAGGGTCATTCACGTTTGAAGTAAGTTTACTTAGCTATCGTGCACTTATATATTAGATCTGTTCGATAACTTCGCAAGTAAAAAGTACTTGCAAGTTCTTGCAACTACTTCTCATTTATCTATTACTGAACAAGTTTTTTTTACCGAACAGCATTTTGAAAAAGTTTGTACAAATATATAAAAAATTTTGGCTTATCGAACGGACCAATTGTTACGAAATTAGATTTAACATAATCGTGTGTAGACGTTGTTTTATTCCCTGATACAATTTGCATCAAATAAAACCCAAGTTCGTTTAGATTACGGTTCTACAATGATTTATTGACTTTACTTGAACTATCCGCAAACGACTTTATTTACTAAGCACACAGCGTAACTATATTAAATACACAGTTTTCCTTCACTTCGTCTCTAACTGACGTTTTCAGTTCGCGGTCTGAATTACAACACAGATGTCAGCCCATATACGTTGTCGCAACAACAAACCAAATTTACGCTCTCTTTTTCCTATAGCAGCCGCTGTTAAAACAAAGCACATTACCAAAAATTCTTTCTCAATCATTCTGGACAGTGTTGACTACAACTGACTGACTGACTGCCGCATAATTCTCCGGTATTTATGCCCAATCGCTTCTCGTTACCGATGTTTCCAGACCAACGGTGCTCACTTGAGTTCCCACGTGCTGTCGGTGTGTATCAATTTGCTCACTGGGGCTTTACTTGAACAGGCTTGTTCTAAGGTCTAAATGATCTGGTAACATCTCGAGTACCAACAATACATCAGTACAACAAACTCACAGCTCGCATTAATGTATATATCACACCATATGCTTTTTCAGTGTATGTTGTCACTTTGGGTATACTAATATACAGACCAGCTGATGTCATACATGTGAAAAAGCATATGGTGTGATGTAGCCATAAGCGAACAAGAACACATGCATATATGAGCGAAAGGGTGACAAATGCAAGAGAATTGAAAGAACAACAATGACGTCACTAAACTATCAAAACAGACGTGAAGAGAATACAACAAAAACAATAGCAAAATAAACAGGGAAAGTTTAGACTAATACTATGTTTACATTTACGAAATCCACTCGATTTCAACTGTCAATTCCTTTGCCTATACGTCAAATGAAAACTCATCTGAAATCGACTGGATTTCATTTGACGTTTGAGCAATGGAATGTAAACATATGGTCGTAAATGTAAACATATGGTCTGTTCCAGAACTGCAAGAATCTACTAATTTTCACTATTTTTCCGATAACATAAAGGAAAAAATTTTATCGTAGTAAAAAATAGTAGCTTCTTGCAGGTTCTGGAACAGAGCAATAGTGTTAGCTATAAATTCATGATTGTGAAAAATGTAAAACTAAATGACATAAAGTAAATGGCTAATAAAAATGTGCGTTCCAATTCAAATTCTTAAACTAAAGCGCCGTGTACATTAGAGCTTTTTGTCGGCTTAAAACGCCTGTTACACTATACACTTATAAGATGTTTAAGTGCATTATTTCGATTTATTTGACATATATTGTTGAAAAGTATGGTTTGTTCAATCCAGCATAGTCTAAATGTACTGTAACCATCTTCATGAGGATTTACTTGACGTATGGCCAATGGATTTGACATTTGAAACGCAGTGGCTTTATTAAATCCGTTTATAAGTAAACGTACTATAACTGAAACTAATAAACAAAATTAAATTAAACCTAACAGTTAAGGCCTCGACACATAAGAAGCATGGCATTCTTGCTTAAGTCATAGCTGGTAAATAACTAAAGACCAAAACGCCTGCTAGGCTATACACTTATAACACGTTTAAGTGCATTATCTCGATTTATTTGACGTATATTGTATGAAAATGACGACTGGATTTGCTAAATTCACAATAGTCTAAACGTACTACAAGTTCGGCAAAATTCAAATGTGATTCTGAAAAAAAAAGGTCTTTTGTCTTTTATAAGATATGACTTAAGCAAGAATGCCATGCTTCTTATGTGTCGAGGCCTTTACATTTGTAACTATATTATTGATCAGCCACAGTTCGAAATATAATGCCTATTCGATAACTTTGCAAGTAAACAGTTTTTGCAAGTTCTTGCAACCACTTGCAAGACTTCTCAATTCTCTTTTACTGAACAAGTTTGTTATCGAACAGCATTTTGTAAAAGTTTGTGCAAATTTGTACAAACTTTTGGGTTATCGTACAGACCTATAATTTGATACAGATGTCTCTATTTCTCCTAGGATGTATGATATTGAAAATGGGCTATATCGGTCCACGTTTTGATATAGCCCCCATATAACAGTACCTACCGATTTTCGCTGTTTTGACGTTTTTACCCACATTATATTGCCAAAATGTCAGAAATTTGGTATTAAGTCTTCATTGAGGGTGCAAAACCTTCCCCCAGAAATAGGTCCACGCTTTGTTGTAACCCCATAGAACGGTACCGCCCGATTTTGGATATTTTGAAGGTTTTAACGACATTATGTTACCGAAATGATTTAAAAGCCTGTTTCTGTATGTCGAAAGAAGAATGTGTTCGAATGTAACACGCCCAAACTTTAGTTTTCGAAATAATTGCTCTGTTCCAGAACCTGCAAGAAGCTACTATTTTTTACTACGATAACATTTTTTCCTTTATGTTATCGGAAAAAATAGTAAAAAAATAGTAGATTCTTGCAGTACTGGAACAAACCAAATGTTACCTTTGCTTTTGCTTCAAAACAAAAAACAAATTTGAAAAACACACAAGAGTTTGGGCGTGTTTCATTCGCACACATTCTTCTTTCGACATACAGAAACAGGCTGTAAAATATGATATTTGACCCTCTTTGTGGCTACAAACTTTCCACCACAAATTTGTCAGGAAAGGTGCACGTATTGATATGGCTCCATGGCTCCCGATTTTGGGTATTTTGAAGGTTTTATCGACATCATCCATATCCAGATTATAGTCTAGCCCCGTGAACCGGAATTATGTATTTTGATGGTTCTTTGTAAAATTTTCGAAGCGAGATTGCCGTAATTTGGTATAGCTTAAAGGTTTGGGTACATAAGCTGCCTCGTCTGCTTGTCTTGCTTTCCTGCTTCAGGGTGAAACCTATAGCTCTGCGTGTTGCGTGTGCGTTCAAAAATACAAAAACAAAATACATGTATTTCAAATTGAAAACAACAACAAATACATGTATTTTGTATTTGTATTTTTGAACGCACACGCAGCACGCAGAGCTATAGGTTTCGCCCTCATTTCTAAAATAATAAAATAAAGAAGGCCGAGCCAATTTCGAACTAGGTTGCCCTTTTCTGTTTTTTAGGTCTGTACGATAACTCAAAAGTTTGTACAAATTTGTACAAACTTTTACAAAATGCTGTTCGATAACATGCTGTTCGAAAGCAAGGCAACCAGGCGGGGCAACTTATGTACCCAGGCCTAGGAATAAAACAGAAAAGAGCAACCTAGTTCGAAGTTGGCCCGGCCTTCTTTATTTCGAACTGGGTTGCCCTTTTCTTTTTTATTCTTTTATCAGAAGTAAGCAAGGTAAGCAGGCAAGGCAGCTTATGTACGCAGGCCTTTAGTACCTTCATAAACGAAGCGAAACTAATTTTTCCTAATTCTTTACCCTGCGTTTACACATGAAAGGACAGTTGAGTACATGTATTGATTGTCAAAAACCCAGAACTTGGCTGAGTGAGGTAGTCGTCCAGACAACTGCACAAAAATTGTAAAATTATGAATGAAAATGTTTTTTTTTTTTTTGTTTTCCGTTCACATATTTTGTTTTTGTTCATGTTCTTTTATGTTCAACACATTTTAATTATTATCTCAGTTATTTTTACAAAAATGTCAAAAATTTGTTAACCCGCATGTCTGTGAAAAAATCATGGACAGCTGGACAAATATATGTATGTGTTAGTAAATCAGAGTTGTATTTGAAGACAAATTGTCTGGTGTTAACGCCTACCCAGCTAACAATTTTTTCCGAGGGCTCTGATTTCCGATTTTTTTCCGAAATTTTCTGAATATTGTTTAGATATTTGTCGATTTCTCTAATATTTTTCTAGATATTGTACCGATTTTCTAAAACTTTTTTTAAGAATCTCTGCACATTTTCTGAAGAACTTTAAGAATCTCGTTCCGATCTCTAATCGATTTTCTAAAGGGGAGTACACACTAACAGTCAAAACTGACAGTCAACGTACTTTTAGGACAATTTTCCGGCAAATAACAACTTTTATTTAGCTAAAAACGTTTGAAATACAATATTTACGGTATTATTTAGAGATTACAAAATAAATTTTTCAGTTAGACTTTGATATTCACGAAATAGACCTCGATGACTGTCAGTTTTGCTTGTCAATGTGTACTATACTTAAGGGATCTTTTTGTTCGATTGTTGTCGAAAAACAACGTGATTTTTTATAAAATTCGCATATACCGTTTTTGAATTGTTTTAATATAAATGCAACTTATAATAATTCAGGCTATTGTTGATAGCTTCAACATATTCGTGTACATTCTTCTACTATTAATCACAAAATGATAACAACAGGGAAAATCATTAGGACGTTTGAAATTAGAATCATCCATAAATAGTGCATTAAAAGAAAAAAGTTGGGGATTTGTTGTTCTGTGTTGTGTGTCAATATCAAAGGCGTCAGCGACCAAGAATTTCATCAGATTTTTTCCAGAAAATCTAATCTTTTCTTCGAATTTTTCCAGAATTTCTTTCCGAATTCGGACCGATTTTCTTCAAGAAATCTAAATTTTCCACCGAATTTTCCAGAATTTTTTTTTCCGAATTCGAACCGAATTCGTTGCGAAACTCTAATATTTTGTTAGAATTTTCTTAGAAAATTCTTTCCGATTTCGGTGGACACGTCCATACAACTTTTGTACCGAATTCGGAAAGAATTCGGCATCAGAATCGGCAACTTGTGCAGAGATTCTGACCGAATTCGCAAAGAATTCGGAAAAAATGTTAGCTGGGATGTACTGATAAGAAAGGCGTTGATTTCGGCCGGGCCGATCTTTTTATACCCTCCACAACTAACTGTAATGAAGTAACTACCCAGCTAACATTTTTTTCCGAATTCTTTGCGAATTCGGTCAGAATCTCTGCACAAGTTGCCGATTCTGATGCCGAATTCTTTCCGAATTCGGTACAAAAGTTGTATGGACGTGTCCACAGAAATCGGAAAGAATTTTCTAAGAAAATTCTAACAAAATATTAGAGTTTCGCAACGAATTCGGTTCGAATTCGGAAAAAAATTCTGGAAAATTCGGTGGAAAATTTAGATTTCTTGAAGAAAATCGGTCCGAATTCGGAAAGAAATTCTGGAAAAATTCGAAGAAAAGATTAGATTTTCTGGAAAAAAAATCTGATGAAATTCTTGGCCGCTGACGCCTCTGATATTGACACACAACACAGAACAACAAATTCCCAACTTTTTTCTTTTAATGCGCTATTTATGGATGATTCTAATTTCAAACGTCCTAATGATTTTCCCTGTTGTTATCATTTTGTGATTAATAGTAGAAGAATGTACACGAATATGTTGAAGCTATCAACAATGGCCTGAATTATTATAAGTTGCATTTATATTAAAACAATTCAAAAACTGTATATGCGAATTTTATAAAAAATCACTTTGTTTTTCGACAACAATCGAACAAAAAGATCCCTTAGAAAATCGATTAGGAATCGGAACGAGATTCTTAATGTTCTTCAGAAAATGTGCAGAGATTCTTAAAAAAAGTTTTAGAAAATCGGTACAATATCTAGAAAAATATTAGAGAAATCGACAAATATCTAAAAAATATTCAGAAAATTTCGGAAAAAAATCGGAAATCAGAGCCCTCGGAAAAAATTGTTAGCTGGGATTACACGATATGTTATTTTACATATGTGTTGTCACTTTGCATATACATTTTGTATATAAAAAGTGACAACCCAAATGTAAAAAACATATCGTGTAAAGTACCCATTACTTGTTTATATTTTCACAAGCCCCCAGCCACATCGTACTTAGTCCCGGTCCACATAGAGTGATTTCATTGAAAAATTTCAATTTTAAAAGGCAAAGTGAAATCTAGTTCGTAACTGACTAGTCCGTTCTTTTCTTTTGCCAGAAATGTCTTAAGCAAGAATGCCATGCCTTAAGACCCAAACTCAATCCGCTCGTTGCTTGCTTTGCTCTAGTAAAAGAATAAATGAATAAGGGCAACCTAGTTCGAATTTGTCTCGGCCGTTCTTTATTCTTCTATCAAGCAAGAAAAATCCATTAAGTTTGGGCATTTTGGCTTCGTGAAACAAATTGCGTTAAATTAGGCGTTCGCGATTTTAAAAGAATTTCTGTAATGTGAAACTCGATCTAAGTACACCTAAATTAACGCAATTTGTTTCACGAAACCTCTTAGTACGACCTTCGTCCCGGTCCACACTAGAGTGATTTCATTGAAAACATTTCATGAAATTATGCGTTCTAAAGTAACTCTAAGTCCCGGTCCACACTACCGTGAATTTCATTAAAAAAATTCATGAAATTAGGTGTTCTTAAAATTTCATTAAGTATCTGTCAAATAAATGACGTATTTGCCCCCAAATATTGGTGCTATTTGCAAGTGTAAATTAAGTTTAAGGCCTCGGCCCATATGTCATTTCTGATAAAATTGCCATATTTATATTAGGCAATTTTCCTTGCGGCAATTGTTAGTTTGATGGAGAGAGAGGTGAGGGAAACCGACAAACTGACAATTGCCGCCAGGAAAATTGCCTAATGTATATATGGACAATAATATAAAACGGTATTACGCGTATTCGTGTACTCAATAGTTCGATGTAAAAGATCTTAATCGCTTACTAGAAGCTACATATTTGTATTGAAAAAGAAAACGTTCGTACATAATGTTTTTCTTGCGTGCAACAAAATGATGCAGCAACACGACCCAACACACAGTAAGTCTGTGTTTAGACACACAAATTTCTCGGGAAAGTAAATTGAGTTTTTGGGAGAGAGCGGGGAGGAAAGAGCTCCTCAATACTCTTTCCTACCCCCTATTGCCTAAAAACTTAATTTACTTTCCCGTGTGTGTAAACACGGACTAAGTAATGCAAGCAATATTCCATTTTAAACAAAAAATAATGTGTGTAAATTTGAAATTGTAATTTTCTTAGAAAAATTGTATTGTAAATATTGAACAACAAATTAATATAAGGAATATGAAATTATTATTGGAAATTGTAGAAAATGCATAACATCTCATCAAACCCATATTGAGAATTAAAGCAAAAATCAAACAATCAACATGGATCATTTTTCATTAACAATTGGAGGGATTTAAGACTTTATTTAGAAAAAAGAAAAACATATTAAGTTCACATTATAAAAAACAACAAATTATACATAAACAAAAACATTGATATATTTTTATAAACATGATAAAGAAAATAATAAATAAATTTGTACTTATATAAACTCAGAAAAATAAAAATATAAAAAACACTGAACTACAACGAACATTTTTTTGCATTCAAAATGTTTAGAATATTTGCAATGCATTTTAAAAAGGTTACAAGCAAAATATAAATAAATATACCAAAAAATAAGATCACGAAATCATTACAAAAACAAGAAACATAAAAACCATTAATGTCTGTTTTTCGGTGTCTATTTATAATCAAAAGAAATGTCTTCAAAAATATGTTAAAAAAAGAAAACAACAGCAAGATTTTTGTAACTACAATTATTGATGTCTTAGAAATTTTACAAACCAAAAAAAAAACATGCAAACGCAATATACAAGAAACAACAAAAAATCCATAAATTTTTCTCAAAAGACAATTTTTAAATAAATGACAATTTTAAGAAGGTTTCATAAATTAGTATATTTTAACATATTAGAATCAAAAACAATTTTTATTTATTTATTTTTTTTTTAATTTGTGTTTGTATTTATTAATGGAAATATTTATTTGTTCTTTCATTAAATTTCCTTTATAGTGTAAAAATTCAAAGCAAACAATCAAATTCAATATATTTAACTTATAGAAAATAATCGTTGTGATCGAGATCCTGCAAGATTGAACCACTTAGCTCCAAGGGTAGCGTTTTCATACTCCAACTATGAAACTAGAGCGATTCTTTTCAAAACATCAATATCAGGCTTTGATCACAGGGTGTTTCGAGAAGGGACATACGGAAAACGGGTAAAAGTGGCCTGAGTATCTTATTATATGTGTGTTCGTTTACTCAAAATTTGTACAAATTGTTACTGGATGTTGTTCGTTTACTGTACAGTACAATGCAAAAGACCTTAGCCGATTACAAGAAGTTACTGAGCTTGTACAAATTTTTACACATAAAAGAGGTAATTTCCACGATTAACATTTAGATAATGAATAGTGGTATGTTCCTTTTCTTTTAAAAATGGCAAGAGTTGTGAACCGCACTCATATGAATTGTATGGTATCCATCATGGCAGAATAATACAGGTACAGCGGCAAAAACAGCTGATCTTCATAACAGTTGTCAAAATGCATTATTGTGAATAAAATCACATGCAAAATGTAAACAAGCAATTCACAATAATGCATTATTGTATGATTTGATGGATACCATGTGTGATAACCAGCTGTTTTTGCCGCTGTACCTGTTTATTGTGTCATGATGGTATCTGAAGTAAGGGAACGATTTTCGAGTAAAAAGTGGTAAAACTTGAAGATTCTTTCACTTAAAGGAACAGAGCATATGTTTAATAATCACGTAGACTTATTCGGTCCCAAGGTCTACATAACGAGTCGAAATGTTTCGTACGATTAATTCGCAGTAGCAATGACGTTGACAGTTTGGTTGCAATACATAAGGTGGAACAGTAAGACCAGCTGATTTCACCCCAATCTGTCAAATCCATTGTTATTGTGAATTGGTGGTATGAAAAAGTAAACAAAAATTATGACACCTTAAAGTACTTTCAATAAATATAGTCTTGTTGTTGCAGTTTCTGGTTCACCTTATTAATTGAATCATGCTTGCCTTATTACAACAAAATTACTATTGTAAGCTGGTGTTTACAAATGAATGTTTTCAACAGATAATAGCAAAAATTCAAACCTTTTTACAGCGTTTTATTCACCAATACATTTATAAATTTTGAAATATGTATAGAAAAAACTATGAATGTATGAATGTATTGGTGAAAATGGTTTGTACATTTGCTATTGTCTGATCAAAATTGTATGTGTGTAAACGCCTAGTAACTCAAATAACTTCAAATTGTCAATTTGTTTGCTTATATTTCGTACGATTAATTTGCACTAACAATTATTATTGAACAAACGCAATTTACACTTCCATTTAAAACACGTGATATGGGAATTTACGTCATGTATTTGACAGATATTCTATGGAATTGACAACTTAAATGACGCATGTTTTATAAAACATGTTATGGGTATTTTACACGACATGTTTTTTACAATGGGTTGTCACTATTTATATACAAAATGTATATGCAAAGTGACAGCACATATGTAAAATAACTTCGTCTAAAGTACCCATTAGACGTAAAGGCCGCTCTATACTCATGATCATGATGCAATATATAACGTGGAACAGTAAGACCAGCTGATTTCACTCAATCTGTGAAATTCATTGTTATTGTGAATCAGTCGTATGAAAACGTAAACAAACATTTTGACAGCATGAAGAACTTTCAATCAAAATAGTCTTGTTGTTGTCATTTCTGTTTCACCTTATTAATTGCATCATGCTCATGATGATAATGATTTGAGCTGTCAAAATACACTATTGCAATTGAATCACAGTATAAAAAAAAACAATTAGGTACATTTAAAGTACAAAATCATGACCAGCTATTTTTGCCATGGCACATGGCCGTTCTCGTATAGGCCTTGGAAACCACAGATAACTGTTTGGTCTGTCCCAGCACTGCAAGAATCTACTATTTTTTCGATAACATGAAGGAAAATTTGTTATCGTAGTAAAAATTTGTAGATTCTGCTTTTATGTGCAAGAGCAAATTAGGTTTAAGTCTAAGTAAAATGAGAAATATCAATCCTAGCGATAAGTCCAGCTGATTTCACCCAATCTGTCAAATTCATTGCATGACAGCTTGAAGTGTTTTTTCGGCTTTACGCTGTTCGAAGTTGATACGTTGGAAATAGTACTCGCTTTGAGGTGAAGCCTAGAATGAAAGAAAAAAATCTACTCAGGCCATAAAACTCTCCATGTTTTGTATTTCCCCTGTCTTTATATGAGATTAAAGCCAAAAACACAATCAACGTTTGAGTAAAGGTTTGGGTCTAGTAAAATTACAAGGAATGACACAATACGTTACTCAAACAGTGTTTTCTTTCTAAAACTTCCTTTTTTCATTTTAAAGTAAAATGAATTTTTGGTTTAATATATTTGTTTTTTTCCTTAGTTTCATTTCAAATTCAAAAAATCTTGTTAACAACAAAGTAAAGTAAACTATCTCATGTAAAAATATTACAAATACAATTTATATATACCTACATTATATACACGTATACATGCATATATACTTATATGAAACAAAAAAAAAAAAAACATTTTATAAATCTATTTTTTGGTGTTAGATGTCTTTTTGGATATTAAAAAAAGCAAATAAAAAAAAAACAAAAAAAAATATTTTACTGTTGATGTTGTAAGCAATATTTTAAACAAAAAAACTTAAATTTCTTAGATTTATAAAAATGATTCCCTCATCTCTCTTTATATAAGTGTCACTTTCTTCAGTAAAAACAAAAACTTTTAAACTAGAAATACTAAAACAAAAATTGCAAAGTAATTTTTTATATAAATGTCTACAATAATAATAGAGTTAATAATAAAATACAAATAGAATATAAATATGTTCATATAATGTAAATTTCAGACCATATACACAAATACATACAGATGGGCTATGGTAAATAGGTTAAATAGTCCGAAGTATGTTATTCCAGAGGATTTCAATATATCTTTCCACAATTTCTTGCTTTATCAGTTGTAGTGGTTCTTATTTGAGTGCTTCGGATTTTTTAACCGTAATGAACCTAAAATTAATTACATCACAGTTGCATATATAATTACTACCACTATAACGCCCAATAACAACAACAAGAACATACACTTCTTAGCAATAATTTTCGTAATGACCTCAACAAATGATAATTGATATATTTTTAAATAAATTATATAAAAATTTATATACAAGAATATAAATAAATATATTTTAGCAAAAGATAAATTATAAAACAAAAACACTGTACATAAGTAAAACTAAAATTAATAAATTTAAAACAAGAAACAAAAACAACAACAAAAAGTCTCTCGATCGAACGAAGTAAGAATGTGATATTTTTTCTAAGGCACATACAATAGTTTTAAAAATAAAAAGAAAAACCCAATGACGAAACAGAAAAAACTATATAAAATGCAAGTAATAAAATTGCGTATCTCAAGAAAACTACAGTTAAAAAATACCATAAAATAAGATGAATGCAAGTCAATCGCACTAGGTAATAAACTACAACTACAAATTCGATTCAAAAAACTAAACTTAAAACCACAACAATAGCAATAATTTACCTAAAACAATATTTTAACGGACTACATACAGCTACAACACATGCAATAGAGACTGATTTTTCAAATATTTAAAGTATAAAAATAAACCACTATAACTACTTATATTATAGAACGTTTAGATTTACGAAATCCACTGGATTTTAAATGACAATTCCATTATTACATTAGTTTATCACCGCTATAGAATTTGCATTTGAAATCCAATGGATCACGTAAGCCTAAACGTACTGTTATGGCTATTCTACACGATATGTTTTTTTTTTTAATTTTTTACATATGTGTTATCACTTTGGGTATACATAATATATACACAAAGTGGCAACACATATGTAAAAAACATATCGTGTAGAATAGCCATTACAAATTAACTAAATACATCGTTATGCATCACTGCTGCACTTATGTATACTTCATCACACAGGAAAAATGTTTTATTACGTATCATGATGCAGTACATAAGATCTGTTTCCGTTCCTTCACTTTTGTGCAATTTTGACTCTTCGCTCTTTTGCTACTTTTACCAATAAAAAAGTAAAGGAACAAAGCTAAAGTGGGGTTCAGACGATCAGTTTTGACTGACAGCTTTTGGTCAAATATCGATTGCTTCAGTTTTGTTGTGCTGTTCGTAGCGGCCAAACAGTCATTCAAGTTTGATGACAAACCAACAGTCAAGTTGAAAAATTACTGTGTTCACATAGCTATAAAATCATATAAATAACAACTTTTATTAATAAATATGGATGACAAAAAGATTGGATGTGCATTTTTGATCATTTCGCTTTTAGAGGAAGAAAATAAAGTGACAAGAAGAAGGAAATGGGTAAAAAAATGGATAGCCTCCCGAAAACAATATTCACATGTGAATATTTTAAAAGAAATTCGAGATTCTGAGCCAAACGCTGTCCACTCCAGCTCCAGAAGATTCAGATTGCTTTATTTTTTTCAATTCCCTTCTGTACGATGAGCGGATTACGTTTATTTTCTACTTGACGTCGTCAATAGAACAATCCTTCTTGTATTTCTTCATAACATTTAGTAGTTCTCCATATGCTTTTGTTTTAATGTCGCGCATCATATATTCTGGACTGGTTATGTCCCAGAGGCATCTTTGCATTTCGTAGCAACATAAAAATTCCTTTAAAAATTCATTTTCATTGTCCATGTTTGTCGTTTAGTTTGCAATTTTTTGCTTGGCCGATATTAAAATGAAGGAAAAGATTTTTGTCTGCTATTTTTATCTCTTATTTGCAATAATAATCAATCAAATTAATAAAAACACACGACTTTTTTAACTTTTATTTGATATTTACTCTGCTAATTTATTCCTTGACTGACGTTGTTTCGTTCACACGGTCAAACAAACAAACAACAAACAGCTGACTGTCCAACATCCACAAAAAATTTTGTGGTTGCCTGATGACTGACAAAAATGAACGACCACACTGGCAAGCAACCGATTATTTGAGCAAAGCTGTCAGTCAAAACTGATCGTCTGAACCCCACTTAAGGTGAAGCCATGGCGGAATAATAGTAATACTATGTTTATATTTACGAAATCCACTCGATTTCATCTGTCAAATCCTTTGTGTATACGTCAAATGGAAACTCATCTGAAATCGATTGGATTTCATTTGATGTTTGAACAATGGAATTGACAGTTGAAATCAAGTGGATTTCGTAAATTTAAACATAGTATAAGTTTATATATAACAAACCCACTCAGTTTCAAATGTCAATTCCATTGCTTACCCTGCGTTTACAAATGACAGGACAGTTGACTTCATGTATTGATTGTCAAAATCCCACAACTTGCCTGTGTGACGTAGGCGTCCAGACAACTGCGAAAACAGTTGTAAAATTATGAATGAAAATCACCGATTTATTTTTGTTTTCCGTTCACATATTTTGTTTTGTACATATTCTTTTGTTTTCAGCACATTTGAATTATCATCTCACTTCTTTTTCACAAAAATGTCAAAAATTTGTCAACCCGGCTGTCTGTGAAAAACTGATGGACAGCTGAGAGACAAACGACAAATGTATGCATGTGTTAGTAAATCAGAGTTGTATTTGAAGACAAACTGTCTGGTGTAAACGCCTAGTTATATTTCAAATAAATCCTCATAAAGAAGGTTAACCCTGCAAAAAGCTATAATATAAACATGGCCTAAGAAGGGGTTACATCAATAACAATAGTAGTGTTCCCTTACTTGCCTGAGGATACCAGTTTTACCATTTTTAACATGGAAAGCGTTCCTTAACCGCAATTTTTAAGAGAGAGAGAACAAAAATGGCTTACTCTTCTACCAAAGGCTACCAGACAAATTTCTTCGGATACTGATCTTTCGACATTTGTTTGACGATTATTTGGCGAGCGATTCCAGCGAGATATTTTGGCAGTTTTTTTTACTGAGATTTGGCAAATTCTTTCTGCACAAATTTCCTGAAAACAATCCATTATCTGTTTTTAATTATTCGGTGATTTATGTTTGTGAAAATTAAAAACAATTTATTGTGGAAATAACAAGCCTAAATGGATCTTTTTTTGAAAACAAGCTTGCAAATTTGAATTATTTTAGATCATTTTCTCATTTGTTTTTAATTAATTTAATTTTTAATAAAATACAACATTTTTGCTTGCTTTGGTTCCTTTAATAGCGGAAAAATTGTTCTGTTATGGCAAGTCAGCTGATTGCTTACGGTTTTTGCTGGGAAGATGTCTGTTTACTGATGATGGTTTCAAAATACCCAATTTTTTTCGGTAAATACTTAAAAACCTTAGTTGCGTATAATATCCCTACCTAATATTGTTGACACTTGTTAGTAGTTAATCCTTATTAACAATAAAAGTTATAACATTTCATGATTTTTAAGTATTTATGGGGTTTTTACACGGTATGTTTTTTACATATTCATGCATAGCAACTGTCACTATTTTCGCCCATATGTAATTCCTTCTGCACGGCAAAATTTTATTTTTCATTCGTTTTCTGTTGTTTTCTTTATTTATATCGCGTACAGACAGAACAGATGTTTACCTTTGGTTGTACAGACGAGAATAGAACACGTTCTATTCGAAAAATATACGTACATATGTATGCACATAACACTTTGATGCATTGAAATTGCTGTATGGTTCACACCATGTGTACCAAATTGAGATTTGTAAAGTGACAGTTGGTATGCACAAATATGTAAAAAACATACCGTGTAGAACACCCTTTACCGAAAAATTGGTTATTTTGAAACCTTCATTACATTTTGAAAACATTTGTTTGTCGCCTTGTATAACATGCTAATTCATGGTTGAACAAATATAAGGTAAAGTTAATACTACAACAAATACAACTCGAACAACAACCACAAAGGAATTTGTTTTTGTTTGTAACGTTACTGCCAGTTGTATTTGTAAACAAAACAAGGAAATGTCTATAAATTATTGGAATTTAAAAAACTAATAATATTTCACATTTGGTTGAATATTTTGGAAACATGAATGAAAATTCGTTACATTTTCAATTTTTATGTTTCCACATCATTCCACTAAATGCATAAATTCTCGCAGAAAGTAGAATTCTTGCAGAAAAGTTTGGGGTCGCTGGAAATTCATAGAAAAAAGAGAAGCTGTTTCAATGTTTTGTTTTAGAAATCAAAGAAGCACATGTTTATTAGGGCTTTATTTTTTTTTAAATTTTAACAAAATACCTCACATATTAACGAACGTTGTATCGCCTCTACAAGCGGGGATTTATGCTTACGGCTTATCGTTCGAACTTGGAGGAGGTTACATATCATTGATATGAAGAAGTATTTCTGGGAAATGGTTTTTTCCGAATGAGATATTTTTTTTAAAAAAATATATGTCCCTAATGTACATCGAAATAGAAATAAATGTATAAAATGTCATATGAAATTTGACACTAACGTTACAACCCAGTTCAGTCAGTTGTGTATTGCTGCTACCTTTTCTTATTCTACCATGATGTTAATTATTAGTTTTGGTTATTATAGTTGAACTACGTGGGTTAATTTTTTATTTATTCATTTAATCTGGTCTTAAACAATTCGACTAACTAATTTTTGCAAAAAAAAACCCGACATTTTTATCACAATTTTTTGTCATTTTTCACTAATTAATGCATGAAAAGTGTTCGTTTTCTTAGATTGAAAACAATTACTCGTCAAACTGTATGTAAAATAACATATCGTGTAATGTTTTATAAAACATGCGTCATTTAAAGCTCTGCTCCTTTACGTGCAAGAATCTTCAAGTTTTACCACTTTTTACTCGAAAAGCGTTCCTTTACTTCAGATACCACACAATTCATATGGGAGCAGTTTACAACTTTTACCACTTTTGCCGGTTTTACCATTTTCAAAAGTAAAGGAACAGACAATAAGTTGTAAATTCCATAGAATATGCGTCTCCTTTATGAGGATTTATTTGCCTTATACGCTATTGATTTGACAATTTAAATCCACTGTATTTAATAAATTGTTTTATATATAAACGTACTATATATTTCTGCCCTGAGAGCCATTTTTAATACCAGTGATGAAGTATACACAAATAAGCAATTGGTTTCCTATTTTTATTACAGATATAATAATACACAAAATATTAAAACAGACAATTTTCTTTGCCCAAGTTTTTTTGTTATATTAAAATTTTGAAACAATTTTACTTTATACACAAACTAACGAGTGAGTGAGACAAACGTAGATATGAATTGGCAAATGATACTGCAAAAAAGATGGCTTAAGCGGAAAACCGTTTACTAGATCTGAAAAGTAGCCAAATGGAAAATTAATTTACAGAAAATAAAAAAGACGAAAAGAATTTAGCAAAGTAAGAAGAGAAATAAATCGTGGAAATCTATTATTTATAAATGTGATAACGATATGAGTTTGAGTCAAAAGGATGGATGATACAGGCGAAGTTAGAAATATAAGCTAAACGGTTTTATAAATGTAAGTAATAGATAAAATGTTTACACTAGGTCAAAAAAGTAAGAAAGGAAAATGTATGTATGTAAGTAGAGAGTTCATGGATGGGAAGAAGTAGAAGAAGGAACAGTAGGTAAAAGTATTTGTATAACAAAACTTTTACAAAAAAACCTAAATTCAAAAGTATTTTCAAATTTGGCATAAAGGCCATTGGCTTGAAAGTGATTTGAATTCAGGTTTATCAGGTGCTAAGAACAAAGACGTAATGCAAATGTGATAAAGTAAAATTTCTTTATTAAATATTCCATTTATTTTTTATGTTTATTTTACACGCAACTAAGAGAAAAGGAACAAACCAGAATAAGAATTCAAAGTTTTTCTTTTTATTGAGTTTACAAAAAAAAAAAAAAAAAACAATAGAAAAGATGAGAACAAAAACAAAACAAGAATGTGCTGAGAAAATGTATTTATAATCTAACAAAAGTAAATCAAAATTATATATTTGTAAAAAACACACACACCACAAAAATAATACACATTTAGGTAAAAAACCCCCCTTACATTTTCGATATTTCTCTCTATCTCTAATGGATCTATCTCTTTCTGTCTTGGAAAAAATGTTAATACAAAAAATTATGGAAACAAAATCTAAATTTAAGCTTTCGGTGTTTTAAATAAGAAAAAATCGAAATATACATTTTAAGGATCAAGCAACCCACAAAATTAAAGGTTTAGACTCTAAAACAGAACAAGTCAAAATTTTTTTATTCGATTAGGAAAAACAAAAAACTTATATTAAACATTTTTAATGAAAATCTCTCGGTGTGTTTTTAATATTTAAGAATACAAAAAACCACACATTTAATTGATAAGTGAAACAACTTAAGGTAAACAATACATTTTTGAAAAAAAAATCAAACTCTTTCACTTTCGTGTCTTTTAATTCAAGAAAAAAAAAACAAACTACAACATTAATATTGAAAATCCATATTTTATTAAATACTAATAAATTATACATCAGATAAAATTTAGCACAAAATCCTAAATAAACTAATCATTATTAAATTGGCTATTACACAGTGCTACAAATACTTTTCAGATGATTTTCAGGATTTACTTTCTAATTTGAAGTGTTGCTATAAGGTTTTACGAGTTTGTGTTTGTGTTGTGTCCTCCAGTCATATAATATATTTTATGTTAATAAGAGGTAGTTTACACTATCTATCAATGTCATATGACACGAAATAAAAACATTCCATATCTACCCACGCAGGCAATGTGGAGACATAATTTTATTAAAATTTTGCTGGTGTGGACGCACAAAGTAGATGGCGTAAATCCCCAATATCGCACATATTAGCGACTATATAATGATGGAAAATTTTATGTCATATGACATTTACATATAGTGTAAACTACCCCTAAATAAACAACGTCAATTAAAGGTATCAGATACCAATCATGGTACTTCTATTACATTAAACGTTGAAAGAGTTTACATTGCTAAATAAAGTCAAAAAAATTGTCAATTCCATTGCATATACGACAAATAAATCCGCAGAATATATGATACATATGCAATGGAATTACCAATTTAAATCCATATACACTGAAATGGTATTCTAAATACATAATAAATCATTTAAAAAAATTTGTAGCACTATGTTAGAGGCAAACAATAGATTTTTTCTTTTCAAAATTTTTATTTATTTTTGTTCTTTATTATTGTTTTTAAGAGCAAATATAAAATGAAATACAAAACTATGAAATGCAAAGCCTGCCATTATTAATGAAACTCTCTATCTCGTTACGAGAAACCGAATGAAGTTGAAACTAAATAACAAAAATAGCCACTAATAAACCAACTAAAGTTCAATTGTTCCGTTCCAATTTTATTAAAACAATAAAATTAAATATATAAACTAAAACTAATTTATTTCTATTTCTTTTTCACAACGCAAGTTAAAGAAAATTCGAAGAAGAATATAGTAACCATAATTCCTCAAAATCAATATTATTATATAAATATACAAAAAAAAATACATTAAAATTGTGTACAATTTTATATGATGTATTTATTATCCTTCATCATTAAGTTGTAATATTTTGTTTTATTTTAACACAAAAATATAATAAAGACAAACATAAATTACTGTTGTAAAAAAACATATTGTCATTTTAATTGAATGTTAAAACCTAAACAAACAAAAATACCACACGAAAAAAGAACAAAAAATAAAAAAAAAACTTTCAAACAAAAAATTAATCAAAAGTGTGTTTTATTTATTGAGGGTTTTTGGGTTATAGTCAGCGATGCCGAAAGTCTTTGGCCGAAAATCGCGAAAAAAATTTGTCAATTAAAATTTCAAAATAGTAAAAACGAAGATGGTTGTTTATTAAATCAGGGGCTAAATCCTTGTTCTATGAAAATTTGAAATGAAAAATATTTTCTTTATATTTTTTTCATTGTGGCATTCATTTCCTTTATTAAATGTTTCGTTTCACATTTTCATAGAAACAGATGGTCTGTTCCAGTACTGCAAGAATCTACTAATTTTTACTATTTTTTCCCATAACATAAAGGAAAAATTGTTATCGTAGTAAAAAGTAGTAGCTTCTTGCAGATTCTGGAACAGAGCAAGAATTGAGCCCCAGACCTGCCCATACAAATACAAGGCCTGTTTCATAACTTCGCAAGTAAAAAGTACTTTCAAGTTCTTGGAACTACTTGCAAGTACTTCTCATTTCCTTTTAACGGAACAAGTGTGTTATCGAACAGCATTTTGTAAAAGTTGGTACAAATTTGTACAAACTTTTGAGTTATTAAATATATGGTCGGTTCCTTTACTTTTAAAAATGGTAACAGTGGCAAAAAATGGTAAATGTGGTGCACTGCTCTCATATAAATTGTATTCTTTCTAAAGTAAAGGAACGCTTTGCAGGTTAAAAATGGTAAGAAATGGTAACCTCAGGCACGTAAAAGAACAGAGCAATATAAGGTCTGTACGATAACTTCGCAAGTAAAAAGTACTTGCAAGTACTCAGCAAGTTCTCAGTAACTTCTCTCCACTAATTTAACTCTCTCGAAGCTAAAAATTTGCAGAATGTTATCGAACAACAACTTACATTTTGGCATACATTTCCTTTATAAAATGTTTCGTTTCACATTTTCATAGAAACAGAATTGAGCCCCAGGCCTGCCCATACAAATACAAGGCCTGTTCCATAACTTCGCAAGTAAAAAGTAATTTTTAGTTCTTACAACTACTTGCAAGTACTTCTCATTTCCTTTTAACTGAACAATTTTGTTATCGAACAGCATTTTGTAAAAGTTGGTACAAATTTGTACAAACTTTTGAGTTATTAAACAGACCTACAAATATATATGGTCGGTTCCATTACTTTTAAAAATGGTAACAGTGGCAAAAAAATGGTAAATGTGGTGCACTGCTCTCATATAAATTGTATTCTTTCTAAAGTAAAGGAACGCTTTGCAGGTTAAAAATGGTAAAGTACAGTACACATTGTCAGTTTTGTATGACGATTTTTTGCAATCATCGATAACTGTCCAACCGTCCAGCAACCACAAAATATTTTGTGGTTGCATGATGAATGACAAAAATGAACGGCCACACCAGCAAGCAACAACAAAGCTGCCATTCAAAACTGACAATGTGTACCCAGCTTAAGAAATGGTAACCTCAGGCACGTAAAGGAACAGAGCAATATTAGGTCTGTACGATAACTTCGCAAGTAAAAAGTACTTGCAAGTACTCAGCAAGTTCTCAGTAACTTCTCTCCACTAATTTTACTCTCTCGAAGCTAAAAATTTGCAGAATGTTATCGAACAACAACTTGCAAGAAGTCAGCTGATTTGACAAACAAGAAGTTTGGCGGGTAATATGCTGTTTATATTAGAGCTTTTTGCAGGGTTAACCTTCTTTGAGAGGATTTGTTTGAAATATAAGCAAAGGAATTGACATTTAAAACCCAGTCGGTTTGTTAAATCCGGTTATATATAAACGGGGTATTAGATTTAATTTAACAATCGAAGGTTGTTTACGAAAATTATTTGATTATCCATTGTCACAAAAATAATTCTCTTTTCATATCATAAATAACGGCTGGCCTTTCACTTAGCGTTCCTCCTATTCCATGGATGCGCCGTTTTTTGCTGGGATTTGATAACTTAGAAATAAAACAATCATCACAAACTACAAAATAAGTCGTTTTCCATAATTTATTTAGTTATCTCTTCTCTTTTTTATCTTGTAATTATTTTAATAACCAAATGTTTGTTTATGTTTTTGCCAAAAATTGCAAAGTCCGCCACAAAAACATTCGAATTTAAATCAACTGATCAAACTTGCAAATTCTTACAAGGAAAATTTTGCTTGCAAAAACTTGTAAGTTCTCAGTAACAAAAGTCTCCAAAACTCTCTCACAATTCTCTCCAAATTCGCTCTCTTTTAGTTTACAAGTTGGTTATCGAACAGCATTTTGTAAAAGTTTTTACAAATTTGTACATACGTTTGGGTTATCGTACAGACCTATTTTGTTATTGTGTTGGTTTTGAACACACAAATCCCAGTTGTTCAATAAATAGCAATTGTCTACTTTGGCATAGTTATGTAACTAGTTAATCATTGATCCTAGTTACTTTACACCCAAAATGGCACACAAAATATCCTATATAGCTTGCTTTTGTCACTGGAAATGCGCTCGCCTGCCTATCATGTCAATTCCCTAGTTACAGGTAATGCGGCGTGTAATCTATTGGCTAGTTTATAGACTACAGATGGATAGCGTAATATACAATGTTTCTCTCTTGAAATCTCTTTTCAACATTATTTCTCTTTTTGAAAACGAAATAGATAAAATGTTTTGTCATTTCATTTAGACTTTTTATTAATAAATAAAAAACGTATTTTGATGCGTTTTTTGTGCAAAAATTATAGAAAGGATGAATAATTTAAGAAGAATATTTATAATATATGTATATGTGGTAAGTGTTGATACATTTTTTATTACAGCGTAATTTCATTAAACTTTTATACATTTTATTTCAGGGACTTTTGAATGATCTGATCATGGTAGAATAAAGTAAAGGTAGGCCACAGCTAACAGCTGATTACAATTTTTTTCTTTTTATGGCCTAATCTGTCAAAAGCAGGGTTGACATTTTGTACTGTTTTTGACATTATGCAATCATAAAGGTAGATGTATCGCTGAATTGTTCAAACAAAAAACTTCTGCTGTAACACTAAATCTTAAAATTGAAAACAATGACAAATTATGTGTATTCGCGTGGCAAAATAAAATTGTTGATTTGTTTCGCAAAACATACGAATGAACAATTTATCAAATATTGATATTAATTTAAATTTGTTCCAAAAGTACGGGAACGTAAAAATTACAATTTTTGTAAAAATTCTGCTGACATTTATCTGCAAATCGGATGCCAGCAATCACGATGTCAGATTAGCCAAACTTGTCAAGTAGAAAATAAGTGAATGACATTTTTTCATTGTCATAAGTTTGGGAAGAACTTTTGCTATTTTTGGAACACTTTTCCAACAAGAATATTCTGGAGCCTAGCTAAAGAAATGTTTTAACATATAAAAAGTGAAGCTCTAAGTTCCATATGTTTTTGTAATACGGGATAGCTATGCAGGTACATCTACCATTATTATTGTACCATGCCATTTGACGTTTTAAGCCATGGCTGCAGGTTGGCATTTCTCAGTGATTTTCATACCTGGCCTACCTCTACTTTTTTGTACCATGGATCTGATAATACAGTAAGGGGACTATAGACCACCTCCTATAACATCCGCATGTTAAATTCATTGCGAGTAGATTGGGTGGTAACTAGTTGTGTTTACCAGTTGCCAGCAAAATTGCTAGTTATTCCCTAGTTACCCGAACAACTGGGATTCTATAATTACACGGATAAGCTAATAATTAGCATACACATTCAATATTTTCAAGAGGA
This sequence comes from Musca autumnalis, assembly GCF_047663935.1. Taxonomy (NCBI): domain Eukaryota; kingdom Metazoa; phylum Arthropoda; class Insecta; order Diptera; family Muscidae; genus Musca; species Musca autumnalis. The sequence goes on along the minus strand of NW_027411866.1, from coordinate 123,969,254 downwards.
TCCAGTTTCGTTTATTATCCGGTTGCTACTAAGCATTTAAAATTCTATTATAACATTCTCTCAAGTCATGTTAGTTTGTTGGGTTGCCTTTTGTAATAGAAAATATTTGTGTATTGAAAATGTTCATTTCGAAAACAACGGCTGTCTCTTCTAATTGTGTGTGTGAGCAAATTGACACACACCGACAGCCCATGGGCACCTAATGATATAACTGCAATTTTTAGCAGATATTAATAGGTATGGTTACCCTAAAATTTTTAAAAATTTGTACCAATTGTTGCTGGAAGTCGTCTGTTAACACAAAAAACCAGCAAAAGAGAGTAATTCGAGAGAGACATTTTGACAGTTCTTTCAGCAAATTCTTGCTTGACAAATTTCTTCTAGCAAACATTTGCATCTCTTCTTCTTCCTGAAAACTATCAATCATCTGTTTTTAATTTTTCGTTGATTTATGTTTGTGAATATAAAAAACAATTTTATTGCGGAAATAGCAAGTCCAATTTATTATTTTTTTGTAGAACAAAGTTTGCGAGGTGGAAAAATCCATTTTTGCGCCATTTTCTTTTTTTATTTTTAATAAAATACACATTTTTGCTTCCATTGGTTCCTTAATTGGCCGACAAATTGTTCTGTTTTGGCAAGTCAGCTGATTGCTTGCTGGTTTTTGCTGGGAAGGTGTCTGTTTACTTATTATAATTTTCTAGCAAAAGAGAATAAAAACTCCTTACTCTCTGAGAAAGTTCTTGCTGGAAAAGTAACCAGACAGACTTAATGTCATTAGGCAGTTTTGTCTTCGGAAGGCTCAAAGCACAGACATAAAATTCTATAGAATTCACGCCGACGGGCTTAAAACAAATTGACAAAATGGCGGTGTTAAGTTTACGCTTGGCATCCCACGTGTTTTAATTATCAAGGATTTATTCTTAAATATACAATTTCTTCGCCGAAAAAGACTTCGTAGCTCCCAAGTGCTATAAAGCCGACCTTTTAATTAAAGTTTTTATAAATTTACTAAACGCAGTAATCGCGAAATTTCTGAAATATCGTTTTTTGGAAAATACGTAGACTAATGGTCTGTTCCTTTACTTTTGAAAGTGGTAAAACCGGCAAAAGTAGCAAAAGTTGTAATCTGCTTCCATATGAACTGTATAGTGTCTGAAGTAAAGGAACGCTTTTCGAGTAAAAAGTTGTAAAACTTGATGATTTTTGCACGCAAAGGAGCAGAGCTTAAGTCTACATACTTATGACCTCAAGGCAGTTTCCAATTTAGTTGCTTTGAAAGAGCGCTTTACGAGATTCCTGACGGAAATACGTGAACCATTAATTCTTAAATTGGAAAAAATGTCATTAGGCCTGTTCGATAACTGCGCAAGTAAAAGGTATTTGCAAGTAAATGCAACTACTTCTTATTTCTCCTTTACTGAACAAGTTTGTCATCGAACAGCATTTTGTAAAAGTTTGTACCTACAAATTTGTCAAACTTTTGGGTTATCGAACAGGCCTATTACGACATTCCACACAAATAATGTCCTTGGTCACATTGAAACAATTTCATGAAATCCAGGGTTCCTAGGTCGATTTCCATACTAGAGTAAAATAAAGAAGTTGCTGTAGTGGGGAACTCGATTTAAGAATCCCTGAAAGTTTCAATGAAACCACTCTAGTGTGACCTTCGACAATTCGCCACAACAATACACCTGTAGTGGCATTCTTTAAGGCATTTTTTATGCTTAAAATTTCGGTGATTAACGATATTTCTCGGTAAGTTAGCGACGAATAAAAAGTAGTCGCAAAGTTCTACCGATAGCAACAGTGATGTCAACTTTTATTTGAAATTTTTATTCATAATTTCGCGTTTTAATTTTAACGATTTTTGTCGTTAACCAAAATATTCGTTAGAGAATCCCACTAACCTAACCTAACAGCGTGTTTTTGTAAAAAGTTTTTGCCCATTCGTTCGTCAATTTCATGAACGAAGACACAATTTGGTTTTCATAGCGATTGACGTTTGTATTCGTGTGACAAACAAATGAAAGCTTTTTATTTTCGTATTTTTGTGGTTTTCGTAACAAAATCAGACGAACGAATACGTCAAAAATAAACGAATGGAAAAGACCCATCGTTTCGAATGAAAATTAAATAATTTGAGTAATAGGTGACACAAAACACATGAAAACTGGAAGGGAATGCAATTTTATTTATTTCCATAGAACCACTCGCGTATATGTACATCCGTTTCTTCATATTATCACAATTATTTTTGGACAAATTTGATTACATTTTTTCCTTATTTTTTGTTTTTCATCTGTTTATCTGGGTTGCCATCAAGTAACACATTTTACGTGCAAATGCCTATGCAAAATTCGCAAAATAAGTATCATGGAAACCCTGAAATATAAAAGCTTTTAAGAAATAGACGAAAGCTTTCAGATAAAAACGAATGGTTCGTACAATTTTACAAGAACCAAATTTTGAACGTATACGTTTTAGTACGAACGGTTCGTGTGACAGGCAAGCATTTTTACAAAATCACCCTGTAATCAGACTTACAGCCTGTTTTTGTAAAAAATAGTTTTTGAGGCAAATGTTTAGTAACAAGATCTATTTATAAGGTCACGTAAGTAGCACAACAACAACTCTATTTTGGCCGAAAATTCTTCAATATGTCAAAATGTGTGTTTACGTTTTCATACAAATGATTCACAATAACAAACAAATTGACAGATTGAAACCAATCAGCTGGTCGTTTTACGCCACCTTATAATTTCATCATGTTTAGTAACAAAACGAATTGATTTAAAATTTGGTTTTTATAAAGCATTCGTCTGATTCCGAAAAGCTTTTCATATCAGTATTTCCAATATGTTCATTTTGAACATTTCTTAAGCTGGGTACACACATCATGCAACCACAAAATATTTTGTGGTTGCTGGACGGTTGGACAGTTATCGATAACTGCAAAAAATCGTCATTCAAAACTGACAATAGTTGTGTCTTTTTACTTTTTCAGTAATAATTATTCAGTAACTTCTTTTCAGAGAGTAAGAGATATTTTGCTCTTTGATACGAAAATAGAGAAAAAAGTAAAAAGACAACATTTAGTAAACTTTAGCAAGACAACAGTTGATTACCAAAACAAAAACATTGGCGCCAATGCATGAAAGAAAAACTAACTCGAAAGCAATGAAAAAGTTCTTAAATTTTAAGCAAAATAAATAAAAAACTATTAATATATTACTATAATAATCAATAAATATAGCTGAATCGTAATATTTATAGTATTTTTCCACAAAAATAAGGTAAACATTGAGCAGCTGACCATAAGCAGATGATTAAAAAAAAGCTGATCGAACTTGCTAAATGTTGCGGGGAAAAATTCTTTCAGCAACTTTTAGCAATTTCTCAGCAAACAACTGTCAAAATTGTTCTCTCACTTCGCTCTCTTTTACTGAACTTTTGTGTAAAAAGACAGCATTTAGTAACATTTCGTAATAATTATTACAAATTATCACGTAAAAAGACACACCTAATGTGTACTGTACTTAAAATTGCTCTGTGAGTCTTCCTCCATCGTTTTTTCAGACATTTTCGTTTGTATTTTTTGTTATGAAACCCAAAAATATGACGAAAATGTGTACAGTCAATCAAAAAAGTCTACATACAGGGTGTATATAAAAAAAAATCTTGAGTTTTAAGGATAAGGAAATATTTTTATGAAAATCCAAGTACACAGTTCTATTGCATATCCCTAATGAACAAAATTAAACACAACAAAAATGTATTCCATAATACGAATAAAGACCTGTGCACATAAGCAGCCTTGCTTTCCTGCTGCATTTTAAGGGGAGTACACACTAACAGTCAAAACTGACAGTCAACGTACTTATAGGACAATTTTCCGGCAAATAACAACTTTTATTTAGCAAAAAACGTTTGAAATACAATATTTACGATATTATTTAGAGATTATAAAAAAAATTTTCAATTAGGCTTTGATATTCACGAAATAGACCTCGATGACTGTCAGTTTTGCTTGTCAATGTGTACTATACTTTAGGGATACGCAGTGGAATGCAATAATCGGTTTTCGATTATACGGTTTTCGTGAAAAACTTAAAACTCGATTTTCGGTTAGTCGATTATTTGAGAATGTACTAAAAGTCGACTTTCGATTATTCCTTAACCGCCGAAAACCGATTATAATCGAATATAATCGACCATTTCCATTGATGCGATCCGTGATGTATATATGTATAAAAAAGTACAGTCCATTACGCGGTTTTAGCACACCCAATAGTCAACTACGACTAAAAGTCGTCCAAGATGAACAGTCGACTACGAATAATAATAGACTACGACTAATGGTCGACTACGAATAATAGTTGACTCCGTCTTTCGAAAGTCGATTAAGAATAATCGATTATCCGGTTTTCGCACAGCCAATAATCGACTACGACTTTCAGAAATTTTGCGGCTAATAATCGATTAATCGATTAACCGAAATCGATTTTACGTATCCCTACTTCATTTTTGACACAATAAAAATAAAAGAATAAAGAAGGCCGAGCCAGTTTCGAACTAGGTTGCCCTTTTCTTGTTTATTCTTTTATCAGAAGCAAGGAAGGCAAGCAGGTAAATTCTATAAAAATAATAGGGAAAAAGTGTACACACACCCCAATGAACTATTAAGATTACCGTAAAATTTATGGAATAAGCAATACAAATGTTACATTTTATTGCTTTATCGAATGTCTTTGGTTGTCCATGATATCTTTTTGACAAATGGTATGTTCCTTTACTTTTGAAAATGGTAAAACCGGCAAAAGTAGCAAAAGTTGTGAACTGCTCTCATATGAATTGTATGGTGTCAGAAGTAAAGGAACGCTTTTCGAGTAAAAAGTGGTAAAACTTGAAGATTCTTGCACGTAAAGGAACAGAGCTAAAATAGGAACATACATATTTATGGATTAATTGCCGTTATTTAAGGTCAGACTTCGCGTATAGCGGACCCTTGCCGATTTCTTTGAGTTTTTTAGTCTGGTAGTTTATAAAACCCCAGAAATACAGTCAGACTAATAATGTTGAGATTCTAGAGCGCTTTGAAGTTGTTCTTGTGGATAATATAGGCTCCTGAGCTTCGCTAGATATAAAAAGTCCTGAGTTTTCTCATAAATTCTATAGTTTTCACAGCATTCAAAGGGACAAATTACATGCAGAAGCCTCGGAATTACCTTGTAATAAGGTCTAATATAATTTTTGGGCCTTAGCTCAATCAGAAATGTACAGCATTATTCTAAAAACCCGCCCATAAAGTTTCCAAAACATCAAAATAAAACCACTACAAAAATTCATGAAATTTTTATGAAATTTACACTGTTAAGTACTATGCTCTCGTATTATGATCGTTAAGGCCTGCGTACATAAGCTGCCTTGCCTGCTTACCTTGCTTACTTCTGATAAAAGAATAAAAAAGAAAAGGGCAACCCAGTTCGAAATTTCCTCGGCATTCTTTATTCTTTTATTTTTATTATGTCAAAAATGAAGCAGGAAAGCAAGGCAATCAGGCAAAGCAGCTTATGTACGCAGGCCTTTAAGGCCTCGACACATAAGAAACTAGAGCTGGCAAAAAATCAATGGCACTATCGATAATATCGATTATTATTTAAAAATTCAATATCGATGGATAGTTTTGCCTATCGATATTATCGGAATAAAAACCCCCTAACCTGAAATCCATTGAAATAAATAAAAATTTCGCTGCTTTTCGGTTATATGTGTGTAAGAAGGTAAGTCCGTAGTAACACGTACACATTTTCGGTAAAATAAAAGGTATTTTTTAAGTTTTTTTACAAAATTAAAGCAGTTGTTTGTTCTTCTTTACATTTCTGTGAACTACTTTTGCATACTTTCAAGAAAATCATTGACATTTCCGCCATTTTCATCTCCAAATTCATGGCGATGACAACTTAACGATAATATCGATAGCAATCGATATTTTAAAACATTATATCGAAAATATCTAATGTTGGGAATATCGATGGTTTGCCAGCTCTATAAGAAACATTGCATTCTTGCTGAAGTCATATCTGATAAAAGACTAACTAGGCGTTTACAGAAGACAGACTGTCTGCAAATACAACTCTGATTTACTAATCATACAAACATTTGGCTAGTTGCCTCGGCACTGTTTGGTAATTTTCGTAGAGAGTAAACATTGACATTTTTGAATTAATGAAAACAAAACTATTTCAAATAACAAAAAAGACAACAGGTGCTCAATTCTGTTTCTATGAAAATGTGAAATGAAAACCTTTATAAAGGAAAAAACTGTCAAATGAAAAAAATTATAAAGGAAATATTTTTCAGCAAAAACAAAATATGTGAACGGAAAACAAGAAGATATCGACGATTTTCATTCATAATTTTTCAACTGTTTTTGCAGTTGTCTGGACATTATGTGTAAACGCAGGGTAAAGACCAAGTTCGACCTAATAAAAAGATTTCAGAATCACATTTGAATTAGGTCGAACTTGGTCTTTAGTCATTTACCAGATATTACTTAGAGGTAGTTTACACTATCTATCAATGTCATATGACACAAAATAAAAACATTCCATATCTACCCACGCAGGCAATATGGAGACGTAATTTCACTGCATTTTTGCTAGTGTGGAAGCAAAAAGTAAATGGCGTAAGGATAATCTCCAATATTGCACACATTAACGACTGTATAACGATGGAAAATTTCAGGTCATATGACATTGATGGCTAGTGTAAACACCCCTTTAAGCAAGAATGCCATGCTTCTTATGTATAGAGGCCATTAGGCAATTTTACTTGCTGCAATTGTCAGTTTGGCATATGGTAACCTTTGCCTCTTAACACCCTCTCTCATCTACAAACTGACAATTTCCGCAAGGAAAATTGCATAATGTATATATCATGGTAGAACAAAAAAGGCGTGGGACTTCGGTAGACTCCTAATTATACCCTCCACCACATGTAGGGTATAATTAAATTTGTCATTCCGTTTGTAACACATCGAAATATTCGTCGGAGACCCTATAAAGTATATATATTATTGATCAGCATAAAATTCTATGTCGATTTGACCATGTCCGTCCGTCCGTCAGTCCGTCTGTTGAAATCAAGATACAGCTCGCAATTTTAAAGATAGAGAGTCAAAATTTGGTACAGAAGTTTCTATTACTTGCAGGATGGTTGGTATTGAAAATGGGATATATCGGTCCACGTTTTGATATAGCCCCCATAGAACGGTACCTCCCGATTTTCGGTATTTTTAAGGATTTAGCTTCATTATCCTACCAAAATGGCTGAAATTTGGTACGTAGTCTTCTTTAGGGGTATAAAACTTTCCCTTAGAATTTTGTTGGTATCGGTCCACACCTTCATATAGCCCCCATAGAACGGTACCTCCCGATTTTCGGTATTTTTAAGGTTTTAGCTTCATTATCCTACCAAAATGGCTGAAATTTGGTACGTAGTATTCTTTAGGGGTATAAAACTTTCCCCCAGAATTTTGTTGGTATCGGTCCACACCTTCATATAGCCCCCATAGAACGGTACCTCCCGATTTTCGGTATTTTGAAGGTTTTAGCTTCATTATCCTACCAAAATGACTGAAATTTGGTAGGTAGTCTTCTTTAGGGGTATAAAACTTTCCCTTAGAATTTTGTTGGTATGGGTCCACGCCTTCATATAGCCCCCATGGAAAGGTACATCCCGATTTTCGGTATTTTGAAGGTTTTAGCTTCATTATCCTACCAAAATGGCTGAAATTTGGTACGTAGTCTTCTTTAGGGGTATAAAACTTTCCCTACGAATTTTGTTGGTATCGGTCCACACCTTCATATAGCCCCCATAGAACGGTACCTCCCGAATTTCGGTATTTTGAGGTTTTAGCTTCATTATCCTACCAAAATGGCTGAAATTTGGTACGCAGTCTTCTTTAGGGGTATAAAACTTACCCTTAGAATTTTGTTGGTATCGGTCCACACCTTCATATAGCCCCCATAGAGCGTTACCTCCCGATTTTCTGTATTTTTAAGGTTTTAGCTTCATTATCCTACCAAAATGGCTGAAATTTGGTACGTAGTCTTCTTTAGGGGTATAAAACTTTCCCCCAGAATTTTGTTGGTGTAGGTCCACGCCTTCATATAGCCCCCATGGAAAGGTACCTCCCGATTTTTCATATTTTGAAGGTTGTGTCTTCAATATTCCACCAAAATGGCTGAAATTTGGTATTTACAGCGTGTTTTTGTAAAAAGTTTTTGCCCATTCGTTCGTCGATTTCATGAACGAAGACACAATTTGGTTTTCATAGCGGTTGACTTTTGTATTCGTGTGACAAACAAATGAAAGCTTTTTATTTTCGTAATTTGTTTGGTTTTCGTAACAAAATCAGACGAACGAATACGTCAAAAATAAACGAATGGAAAAGACCCATCGTTTTGAATGAAATTTAAATAATTTGAGTAATAAATGGCACAAAACACACGAAAACTGGAGGAGAATGCAATTTTATTTATTTCCATAGAATCACACGCGTATATGTACATCCGTTTCTTCATATCACCACAATTATTTTTGGAAAATTGGTTTACATTTTTTTCTTATTTTTTGTTTGTCATCTGTTTATCGGGGTTGCCATCAAGCAACACATTTTACGTGCAGATGCCTATGCAAAATTCACAAAATAAGTATCATGGAAACCCTAAAATATAAAAGCTTTTATGAAATAGACGAAAGCTTTTAGATAAAAACGAATGGTTCGTAAAATTTTACAAGAACCAAATTTTGAACGTATACGTTTTAGTATAAACGGTTCGTGTGACAGGCAAGCATTTTTACAAAAACACGCTGTTAGTCTTCAATCTATATATATAAAAATGGTGTAAAAAATGTATAGTAATTCATAAAATGAGAACGGCTAGGCCGATTTCTGTAAAATTTTTTGTCAGTTATTCGTATTTTCGAGGAGAAGGTCTTTACGGAAGAAAATTTTGGAAAATCTCTTTGGAAAAGTCGGAAAATTGGAAAAATCGAAAATTGAGTTTTTGTATGAAATTTTATTCCTTAATAGCGAGACGAAGTTCGCCGGGTCCGCTAGTGTGATATAAAACTGTTCGTCAGAAATATGTCTGTACAGGTCCACGCATTCATATTGCCCCATTTCTGACTAACATTCGTCGGTATAGGTCCACGTTTCGATATAGCCCCCATAGAACGGTACCTCCCGATTTTCGTAATACTGAAGATTGTGACGTCAATATCCAACCGAAATGGCCGAAATTTGTTATTTCGTCTTCCAAGAGTTATAAAATATTCCAGAAGAGTACTAGAAGCGTACTTCTTGATTTTCGGTATTTTTTAAGTTTTAGTCACATTCTCTTACCGAAATATAGGAAATTTGGTATTAAGTCTTCTTTGAGCCTAAAAACTTTACGCCAGAAATTTGTCGGTATAGATCGACGTTTTGAAATAGCCCATATAGAATGGTGCCTAACATTGTTTCACCGAAATTGCTGAAATTTAGTATTAAGTCTTCTTCATACACGAAAGGAAACTAATTATTCCATTTTACTTCAATACAACTTGTGGTGGAGGGTATAACAAGTTCAGCCCGGCCGAACTTAACACCGTTTTTACTTGTTTTTCAATGTATATAATAGGTCTAATGCTTGGTTTACATTTACGAAATCAACTCGACTTCATCTGTCAATTCCTTTGTGTATACGTCAAATGAAAACTCATCTGAAATCGATTGGATTTCATTTGACGTTTGAGCAATGGAATTGACAGTTGAAATCGAGTGGATTTCGTAAATGTAAACATAGTATAATAAGCTCAACTCGAAAGAGAATTAATTAAATATGTCCCAATTTACATTAGGCGAGTTTACTTGCGGCAATTGTCAGTTTGTAGGTGAGAGAGGGTGCTGAGAGGCAAAGGGTTACCATATGCCTCACCTCTCTCTCTCCTACAAAATGACAATTGCCGCAAGTAAACTCGCCCAATGTAAATTGGGACTATCACTATAAATGACCTTCGCCTTATGCCCGTAATTTCTAGCCCTAGGTCTTTACCTACGCGTTTGGTAATTTCTACGTGCCATTTACCGAGGCATGTAAATTTTGAAAACATGTGGTAACATTGTTGATTTTCATTCATGATTTCGTAAAAACATTGCCACATATAAGTGTTTTACAATTTTTAACACATTGGCAACGATCAACCAGGCAAAATCCTTGGTGTAAATAACACGGCCGTTTTCGACCCGGTAACGTTACCTATGGATTGAAATTATTAAATTTTGCTTACACGGGGGATATCTATGTCCCGGTCCACACTAGAGTGATTTCATTGAAAAAATTGCATGAAATTATGCGTCTCTAGATCGACTTCCATAGTAGAGTAGAATTATTAAATTGCTGTAGTGGGGAATTCGATTTGAGAACGCCTAATTTCATGAAATTTTTTAATGAAATTCATGCTAGTGTGGACCGGGACTATGAACTCATAGATAACTACAGCTGTGTTCCTTTACGTGCAAGAATCTTCCAGTTTTACCACTTTTTACTCGAAAAGCGTTCCTTTACTTCAGGCACAATACAATTCATATGGGAGCAGTTTACAACTTATACTACTTTTACCGGTTTTACCATTTTCAAAAGTAAAGGAACAGACCATACGCGTAGTAATTACGGGCATTAATAAGGCAAAAATAAAAAAATTCTATGTGGTTGTTGTTGAGTTGTATTTGTTGTAGTATTTAATTTACCTTGTTCGTTCTACCATGTGTAAATATGGACAAAATTCAGGTCTGTAAACAGTGGCAGTCGTTATGCATAAAACATACCGTGTACTCTAAAGCAATGATGCACAACATAAATTTTTTTGAAATGGTAATTTTTTTATGAAACTAATGCTCTGTTCCAGAACCTGCAAGAAGCTACTATTTTTTACTACGATAGCATTTTTCCCTTATGTTATCGGAAAAAATAGTAGAAATTAGTAGATTCTTGCAGTTCTGGAACAGACCATTAATTACAAATTTATTTTTTATTTTTCTTTTTATTTATATCTTTACAATTGAAAAATACAAAAATAAGGAGATCAGTAGTGCGATTCAGTAACTCCTTAACGACAAAATTAACGACGAATGTCGGTAGTTAACGATAATTTTCGTAAGTGCTATTCTGTAACCAATTGTAACGATTTTTGTCGGTAAATTTTGTCGTTAATTATCGAAAATTATTGTTAACATGGTATAAGTAAAGAGGTAGATTTAAATGAAAAAAATCTTGTTTTTCTTGAATTCCTAAAACTTCAAAATAAAAGCAACAAGCATGGTAGAACAAGTACAAGGTAAAGTTAATACTACAACAAATACAACTCGAACAACAACCACAAAGGAATTTGTTTTTGTTTCTAAACCTTAGTGTCAACGTAAATGTAAACAAAACAAGGAAATGTCTATAAATTATTGGAATTTAAAAAACTAATATTTTTTCACATTTGATTGAATATTTTGGAAAACATGAATGAAAACTCGTTAGATTTTCAATTTGAATGTTTCCATATCATTCCACTAAATGCATAATTTCTCGCAGAAAGTAGAATACTTGCAAAAATGTTTCGGGTCGCTGGTAATTCATTGAAAAAAGAGAAGCTGTTTCAATCATTTGCTTTTGAAAACAAAAAAGCACATGTTTATTAGGGCTTTATTCTTTTCAAGTTTAACAAAATACCACACATATTAACAAATATTGTACCGCCTCTATAAGCGATGTTTTAGTGTGCGGCATGTCGTTCGGACCTGGAGGAGGTTACATGTCAATGATATGAAGCCGTCTTTATGGGAAATAGTTTTTTTTTCTGATGAATAAATTTGTTCTTCAAAAATATATATCCCTAATATACATCGAACATAGAAATAAATACATAAAATGTCGAATGGAATTTGACACTAACACTACAACCCAGTTCAGTCAGCTGGGTATTGCTGCTACCTTTTCTTGTTCTACCATGAGCAACAAGTGGGTTTGTTTACCATGCATTTTTTGAGCATTTTATAAAAACACCGAAAAATGAATGAAGAGTTAAGTTTTCTCCACATAATCGAGTTGTGAACATGATAAACTGATAGTTTCAATGCAAATCTCACCAATTTCTTCCATACAAATGGTCTAAATACAATTTTAAAAATCATTGAATTCGATTGTTTTTAAAATTGTTTGGCATATTACTCAAACACCACACACACATACACAGTTTGTTTATATTGTTTTGAAGTTTTAGGCATACTCGAATGAAAAAATTTTAATTGACATAAAGCTTTGGCTAACCTTTCTTATTAAACCATGATTGTTAAGTTAACAACCAAAAAAAAGTAGTCGTTACGTCTTAACGACAGAACATTATTGCAATATTTTGCTGATTTTTGTTAACAACGGCGTTTTTTATGAACATATGTTAAGTTAATAAGGAGGGTATACAAGGTAAATTCCGCCTTATTGAGAAAAATCTAAGAAGATGTTAAGAAACATGGTTCAGCTTCGCCACTGTTGTGATTTTGCCAGCGCCGATTTTATTGAAGCTGCATAAAGATCACCAAGGAGAAAGTTGTAGATCTTTTCATTCCCTTGGAAGATCTTTATGTAGCATCAATTAAATCGGCGCTGGTGAAGGCGCAACAGTGGCGAAGCTGTCCCATGCTACCCTACATATGAAGGCTGCGCTTTCTTTGTTAATTTACTAAAGTGTTTTTCCACTTTAGCTAATTCAAAAGAACTCAAGTATGGTACTGCTATGTAAGACCTATGCCAATGCCCTTAACGCTATCTTTCTAGGAGGCTTTCTTTGGCTTTAATGCCGTATTGAGGCCAGAATTGTATAGTATTCCTATAATCTACTTCTTTCTGTGGTAATCTTATAGATTTAAACTCAGCATCACTAACAATCAAATTATTAAAAATGGCGCATAAAATCGGATTTCCGAACTTTTCATACCTACGGCTATGAGAGATTCTATTTAATGAAATAATTGAATATGTGAATATATAAACTCAAATGACGGTAACCTGTATCAACGAAAATACCATAGCGGATTTTATGACATTTGTAATTTTTAAATCACACACATATTTCTGCATAAAAATGCAATTCACTGTCTTGAATGACCTTGATTACATACATTTATTAAATATTTTTGCCAGTAATGCATTGAACATATAAATGTATGGTAAACATATATAATGCAGCTTCTGTTCCTTAGATTGCAGGCACATTTTTGGTCTAAAAGACATGGTCCTGTCCACTTCAAACACATAAATTGGAGATATTCTATGTTTTGCCTTGTGGATACATTACGTGGAGAATAACGAAATGTTTATTAATTTTCTCGAATAGAACCACAAAAATCTATGAAATGTTTGCATTGGTCTTTTATCTCCTTGAAGTACTTATATATGTACATATAAACTTGACTTTTAGAAGTTCATGTTACCCTTGGGTTAGGCATTGTTGGGACACTCGCAGTCACTTATTGTAGGCACATTCCTTCCAAAAGCAGATTTTGTTCGTCCTTTACGCGTTTTATCTTCTTTAGTTACGAACAACTATATTTTCAAATTAAAAATACATTAACAAATATTAAAATATAATATTTGACAATTTGTCTTTCTATCGATATTCGTCGGTATGTGCTAACGATTTCTACAATCGTTAACATAAAGTTACAGAATAGCACATTCGTTAACTCAACCGAATATTTTTGTTAACTACCGATGTCGGTTCGTTATTAAAAAAAAGTTACAGAATCGCACTACTGTAGTGCGATTCTGTAACTCCTTAACGACAGAATTAACGACGAATGTCGGTAGTTAACGATAATTTTCGGTAAGTGCTATTCTGTATATAAATTTTAACGATTTCTGTCGGTAAATATTGTCGTTAACTACCGAAAATTATTGTTAAGTTAACAACCAAAAAAAGTAGTCGTTAAGTCTTAACGACAGTACATTATTGCAATATTTTGCTGATTTCTTTTAAAAATGGTGTTTTTATATGAACATATGTTATGATAATAAGGAGGGCACACAAGTTAAAGTCCGTCTTATTGAGAAAAATCTTCTTAAGGCATTTACATACATAGGTGTTAACTATGTAGGATAACATGGGGCAGCGTCGTCACTGTTATGCTTATGCCAGCGCCGATTTTATTGAACCTGCATAAAGATCACCAAAGAGAAATTTGTGAACTTCGATTAACTCATAACTTTCCCTTGGATGATCTTTATGTAGCATCATATCGGCGGTTGCGAAAGCGCAACAGTGGCGATGATGCCCCATGCTACCACACATATGAACGCTGCTAGTATTTCTATACCCTACTTTGTTCTGTGGTAATCTTATACATTTAAACTCAGCACAACTAGCATCCAAATGCAAAAAATGGCTTATAAGCTTTGATTTCCGAACTTTTCATAATCTCCGATATGAGAAGTTGCATTTAATGTGGGCGTGAATCGAATATGTGAATATATAAACTCAAATAACGGTAAAGTGGATTCACCAACATCCTAGCAGGGGCTTAAGTCATGTCGAAATTCAAATCTAAATAATCATATGGCGAAGATAACTATTTTTGCACTGCTCTGAATATCCTTACAAAACCCCACAACGCAAAATACGACACCAACTTTTAATTAGAACAATTTAACTGCGCTTTAAATAAAGGGTTTTGGGTTTTATCACTTTTTATTTTTAAATCACACACATACAATAAGAAGTGACCGTCATGGCATCGGTAGTCATGCTAAATTGACAGCATCCTAGCTGCACCACAACACCCTTGTATAATGATTTCTTTACGTAACAAGATGTAGGCTCGATTTCCTTGCACTCATTATATATTCTTTTTTGCTGGCTATTTTGTTGCAGATATATTCCTTGATGGCGAATGACATGTTTATTCATATCCTGAAATAAAACCACCAACATCTATGGCATGAATGTATTGGCCATTCAACTGCTAGAAATACATACATACACACTTGACACTTTACAAATTCCTGGGTTACGCATGCTGGAATGCTTGAAGACACTTGGTTGCGCCAGATTCCTTCAAATAGCAGATTTTTTGTACACCTTAAACGCTTTACGTTTTGTATTCGCGACGAAATAATGTTCTCAGTTTCAAAATATATTTTAATTAAAATTAAAATATAATAATTGACATTTTTCTTCACATCGATATTCGTCGGTATGAGTTAACGATTTCTACAATCGGTAACATAAAGTTACAGAATAACACAATCGTTAATTCAACCGAATATTTTCGTTAACTACCGATGTCGGTTCGATATTAAAAAAAGTTACAGAATCGCACTACTGAATTTAATAAACAAAAGTTAAAATTCAAAAAACATTTTATAGCCTAGACAGACGGCCATGGTAGAACAAATACAAGGTAAAGTTAATACTACAACAAATACAACTCGAACAACAACCACAAAGGAATTTGTTTTTGTTTGTAAACCTTAGTGTCAACGTAAATGTAAACAAAACAAGGAAATGTCTATAAATTATTGGAATTTAAAAAACTAATAATTTTTCACATTTGATTGAATATTTTGGAAAACATGAATGAAAACTCGTTAGATTTTCAATTTGAATGTTTCCATATCATTCCACTAAATGCATAATTTCTCGCAGAAAGTAGAATACTTGCAAAAATGTTTCGGGTCGCTGGTAATTCATTGAAAAAAGAGAAGATGTTTCAATCATTTGCTTTTGAAAACAAAAAAGCACATGTTTATTAGGGCTTCATTCTTTTCAAGTTTAAGAAAATACCACACATATTAACAAATATTGTACCGCCTCTATAAGCGGTGTTTTAGTGTGCGTTCGGACCTGGAGGAGGTTACATGTCAATGATATGAAGCCGTCTTTATGGGAAATAGTTTTTTTTTCTGATGAATAAATTTGTTCTTCAAAAATATATATCCCTAATATACATCGAACATAGAAATAAATACATAAAATGTCGAATGGAATTTGACACTAACACAACAACCCAGTTCAGTCAGCTGGGTATTGCTGCTACCTTTTCTTGTTCTACCATGACAGACGGCAGTCTTAATTTGCATTAACAGCTTTAATTCAAATTAATTTGAACATTATCCCCTTTCTTAATGCACAAAATCAAAGAAAATTTAAACTGAATTAAGCAATTTCAATATGGCAATGCTGTTGAAAATCAATTGTGTTTTGTCAAATTTCCATGTTTAAGAAAATAAAAAGGGAAAGCAAATCAGCAATTTTCGCGTTTCTTCAAAATAAGTAGTGGTCTTTCGCGAGTAGAATATCAGCTAATCGTTTTTCACGCCTTTTAACAAATCTCTTTTTCAAATTTGTATTTTCACAAAAAATGCTATTACCCAACATACCAATTCTATCGAAAATTATATCTTCCTCAAATGTTTTTTAAAGTTTTGCAATATTTTTATAATATTAAAAAGACTCAAAAATATCGCGAATAAATTAAATTTATTTTTGCTTCATCGTGGTGAAAAGATCAAAGGTAGAAAGTGTATTTGTTTCGCATATTTTGGAGAACTTTTGTAAAGCTTTATGAAATGGTCTGCTGGGTACAAAGAAACAACACAAACAGCTGTTTCATAAATGCAGATACTATCGTCTGTCAGGGTGAAAAATTAATTCAAATTAGGAAATTTTTAATGCAAATTAATTCTGTCGTCTGTCTAGGGTATTAGGTGGCAAATATAAGCGGACAAAACTAAAGCATTGTTCATATTCATCCAAAAATGATGCTACAGCATTCTTTGGTCAAATACTAAATCCCTTAGGTTTAAAAATTAGCAATAGAACGGTAGACGCCGGCTTATTCAGTCGACGACCAGCAAAAAACCTTCCGCCTCCATGTTTTACAGCGTCTTTGCAATATTTAGGATTTAACGGTTGCCCATTTGGTCCAAGCCTTTTACCATCTGAATACTTTAAATTAAACATAGATTCATCGGAAAACAGTTCAAATGGGTCTTGGCGAATGCCAGTCTGGCTCCTTCATTTTTAGTCGATATGAAAGGTTTTTTTGCTGGTCGTAGACTGAATAAGCCGGCGTCTATCGTTCTTCTGCAATTCGTTCTTTTGCTAATTTTTAAACGTTAGCGTATTGTATTTGACTAGTGGATGCTGTAGCATCATTTTTGGATGAATATGAACAATATCGGCTAATGTTTGGCATAGCCCCCTTATAGCGGTACCTTCCGATCTTCGGTATTTCGGATATTTAAGCCACATTTCCTACTAAATTAGCTGTAATGTGGTACTTAGGGTTCTTAGTGGTCACAAAACATATCCACCAAAAATCGTGAACCTGGGTCCACGTTTGGATATAGCCTCCATATAACGGTTCCTTCCGATTTTCGGTATTTTGAGGATTCAAGCTAAAATTTCCGAAAATCAATTATTTCGCCTGCAGTAATTAATAATTTAGTATCTTCTATACCAAAAAGATGTGATTGTGTCATTCAGAATAGAGGATACGCAACGAAATATTGATTTCAATAGTTTTTGTTGTACCTCAAATTGGGGGGGTGCTTTAGTTTTGTGCGCTTATATTTGCGACCTAAAATATTTTTTGAATTTTAACTTTTGTTTATTAAATTCTGAATTCCTTATTTTTGTATTTTCCAATTATAAAGATATAAATAAATAAAAAGAAAAATAAAATATAAATTTATAATTTAGTTTTCATAAAAAAAGTATCATTTCAAAAAAATTTACTGAGGGGGTGCTTTACTTTTGGCCGATACCATGGTATAAGTAAAGAGGTAGATTTAAATGAAAAAAATCTATAGAAACCTTGTTTTTCTTGAATTCCTAAAACTTCAAAATAAAAGCAACAAGTGGGTTTGTTTACAATGCATTTTTTGAGCATTTTATAAAAACACCGAAAAATGAATGAAGAGTTAAGTTTTCTCCACATAATCGAGTTGTGAACATGATAAACTGATAGTTTCAATGCAAATCTCACCAATTTCTTCCATACAAATGGTCTAAATACAATTTTAAAAATCATTGAATTCGATTGTTTTTAAAATTGTTTGGCATATTACTCAAACACCACACACACATACACAGTTTGTTTATATTGTTTTGAAGTTTTAGGCATACTCGAATGAAAAAATTTAAATTGACATAAAGCTTTGGCTAACCTTTCTTATTAAACCATGGCCGATACTGTATGTGTGACTGTAGTATTTGTGCCATGAATCGACGCTAGAGTACTGCTTTGTTCATAGCTGCTCTAAAGCCACACGTTGAGAATTTCATGCGAAACTTTCACAGCTTTTGGGAGAGAGCGGAGGTGAAGGAGATCCTTCATATCAGAACATACCAAAAGTTGGGAGTCATTTCCGATAAAAGAATAAAGAAAAATTCGATCTATGTTGCCCGTGCTCTTTTATTCATTTATGCCCATATTTACATTAGGCAATTTTCCTTGCGGCGATTGTCAGTTTGTCGATGAGAGAGGGTTTTGAGAGGCAAAGGATTACCATATGCCTCACCTCTCTCTCCCACAACTGACAATTGAAGCAGGGAAAATTGCCTAATGTAGATATAGACTATCAGAAATAGCTCTGTATGATAACTCAAAAATTTGTAAAAACTTTTACAAAATGCTGTTCCATAACAAACTTGTTCAGTATGTACAAGAGAGCGAGTTGAAAAAGGTTTTACAAGTACGTTTTACTTGCGAAGTTATCGAAAAGATATTTGGTCTGTTCCAGAACTCTAAAGGTGAGAACACAATGAAGGCCCCGACACATAAGAAGCATAGCATTCTTGTTTAAGTCATATCTGGTAAATGACTTAAGACCAAGTTCGACCTAATACAAATGTGAATCTGAAATGTTTTTATTAGGTCGAATTTGGTCTTTAGTCTTTTATCAATATGACTTAAGCAAGAATGCCATGCTTCTTATGTGTCAAGGCCTTGAAAAATTCATGCTTATTAGGTAGTACCTGGCCTTTATTTATTTACATGAAATTGAGTGTGAAGCAAGCAACAAAAGTCATTGTGTTTCTACCTTAAAGGTGTGAACAGAATGAAATACGCCGCATTTTTCAGGCTCAAACTGAGAATGAAATACGCCGCTTTTTTCACGCACAGTTTCATGTAAAAGACTAAAGGCCAAGTACTATCTAATTCAAATGAATTAGGCAGCATTTAAATTAGGTAGAACTGAGCGTGAAAAAGCGGCGTATTTCATTGTGTTTCTACTCGCCTGCTTGCTTCTGATAAAAGAATAAAAAAAGAAAAGGGCAACCCAGTTCGAAATTTGCTCGGCCTTCTTCATTCTTTTATTTTTGTTATGTCAGAAATGAAGGAAAGCAAGGCAAGCAGCGAGGCAGCTTATGTACCTAGGCCTTAAGAATCTGCAACTTTTTCCTATAAAAGAAAAATTGTTGTAGTAAAAAGGTGTAGATTCTGGAACAAGCATATATATTATGACTCCCAAATTAACTTTACTGAAACGTTAGATGTGTTTTCAGCTTTAAGGCCTCGACACATAAGAAGCATGGCATTCTTGCTTAAGTCATATCTGATAAAAGACTAAAGGCCTGCGTACATAAGCTGCCTTGCCTGCTTACTTCTGATAAAAGAATAAAAAAGAAAAGGGCAACCCAGTTCGAAATTTCCTCGGCCTTCTTTATTCTTTTATTTTTATTATGTCAAAAATGAAGCAGGAAAGCAAGGCAATGGGGCAGAGCAGCTTATGTACGCAGGCCTTAAAGACCAAGTTCGACCTAATAAAAAGATTTCAGAATCACATTTGAATTACGTCGAACTTGGTCTTTAGTCATTTACCAGATATGACTTAAGCAAGAATGCCATGCTTCTTATGTGTCGAGGCCTTTATTCCACCATTACATTTTTCAAACGTTTGACTGCTAAACCTAAATAACGACGGGACCATGGTGGAATAAGAAGGTGTTACATCAAATCATACCAAACGTCAAATTTGGTCACAATAATGCATTGCTGTGAATTGCTTGTTTACATTTTGCATGAGATTTTATCATGATGAAATAAAAAGGTGGCGTAAAACGGCCAGCTGATTGGTTTCAATCTGTCAAATATTTTGTTATTGTGAATAAATTGTATGAAAACGTAAACAAACATTTTGACATATTGAAGAATTTTCGGACAAAATAGAGTTGTTGTTGTGCTACTTACGTGACCTGTTAAATAGATCTTGGATTTTATTCACAATAATGCATTTTGACAACTAGTATGATGATCAGCTGTTTTTGGCGCTACACCTTCTTATACCAAAACAACGCTCTCTGAGCGTCCGTATTACCCAAATGCGTTAAGTCCCAAATCACATTTAAAACACAAAATCCGCGACCAAAACATACTTAAATGTTTTCATTCGTAAAACAAATGATTTTCCTTTGCAATGAATTGTATTTCATGTTTTGTTGGGCTTTTGTTTTTAAAATACAAAACACACACACATACAAACAATAATGTTCTGTCAAAGTTAAACTTTTTCAACTTATAGCACGGTTACACTACAGCTTTTTGCCGGGTTAACCCACTTCATGAGGATTTATTGCTTAATCTGATCAAATCTGACCAGATTTGCCATACAAAAATTAAATCCTCTCACGGCTGGGTTTATTTTAAATCCGGCACAAATCCTCCAAAAATACAGTGTTGTATTCGGTATTTATGCAAAGAAAATCCAACTCTACTCAAAAAGTAACAAAAGTTGCAACTGCTTTTGCAACAGAGTTTGTCGTGTTTTACACGTTTACGATTGGTCGCATGAGATTTTATGGAGTTAATAAATCTAAAGTTATTTGAAAATCATAAAATTATTTATTTTTTTCATTAGACACTTTTTTAACAAAAAGTACGCTTGATGCCATGATACAAAACTACATCCCTGTGTGTAAAATATTCCAATATGAGCAAAGAGGGGACGATATCTCATACGAGAAATTGTGAAAGTGTAAGTCGAAGGTCACACTAGAGTGGTTTCATTGAAACTTTTAGGTATTTATAGATCGAGTTCCCCACTACAGCAACTTTATGATATCACTCTACTGTGAAACTCGACCTAGGAACCCTTGTTTTCATGAAATTGTTTCAATGAAACTCTCTAGTGTGACCTCGACCAAGATGAAAAAATAAAGTGGCGTAAAAAGGCCAGCTGATTGGTTTCAATCTGTCAATTTTTTTGTTATTGTGAATAAATTGTATGAAAACGTAAACAAACATTTTGACATATTAAAGAATTTTTGGCCAAAACAGAGTTGTATTTGTGCTACTTACGTGACCTGTTAAATAGATCTTGCCTTCGACTTACGCACGACTTTTTTAATTATTTTGTATGTATACGTTAACAATCATCAGCTGACAGTTTATATCCTCGAAAAGCTAGGTGTAACCAGCAAAGATTAACCCACTGGATCTATTAAACCCAGTGGGTTAACCTTCAATAGTGTAACCGGGGTATTACAAAAAGTATACGCTCGACGTATTTCGGTAGTTCTCATAACCCTGCGTTTACACAATACAGGGGCTCAATTCTTGTTTTATGAAAATTTGAAATGAAAACTTTTATAAAAGAAATAAATGTCAAATGAAAAATTGTATAAAGCAAATATTTTTCATTTCAACTTTTCATAGAACAAGAATCCAGCCCCAGGACATGTATTGATTGTCAAAATCCCAGAACTTGCCTGTGTTACGTAGGCGTCCAGACAACTGCAAAAACAGTTGTAAAATTATAAATGAGAATCATCGATTTCTTTTCCTTTTCCGTTCACATATTTTGTTTTTGTTCATGTTTTTTTGTCCTCAACACATTTCAAGTATCAGCTCACACATTTTTACAAAAAATGTCAAAAATTTGTTAACCCTACTGTCTGTGAAAAAGTGATGGACAGCTGAGAGACAGCCGACAAATGTATGTATGTGTTAGTAAATCCGAGTTGTATTTGAAGACAAACTATCTTGTGTAAACGCCTAGTAAGAATATTAGCGGAATTAATGTGCACCACACACTTTTTTCACCACGCACGTTCTGGGTATATGTCCGTATATAGGTATGGGCCCATGATACAAGGTAACCTCACGCTCACATCTTACAGAGTTGTATTCGCTTTGCCGTCCCTTCATTGACAAAATGATTTTGACAAACTTTGTATGTATATGTTAAAATATACATATGTACATACATATGTCAGGTTTATTTACATTTTAAATTCCAAACCAATTTAATAAATTTTTTTTTAATTTAAAAATTTCAGGCAGATGGGAGTCAATTTAGCGCTGTCCGTCTATCTGGCTGGAGAATAACTCTTGAACGGATCAGCCGATTTGGTCCAAATGCTGGTCCTCGAAATATTTTTCCAAGCATTGATCAATTTCACTTTAGCTGCCGTGACAAAGCATGAATTTGGTTGCGGATTTATAACTTTACAGAGGTTAAAACATCTCTTTTCCAGCTTCACTTAAAAGCTAAATGTGTATAGCCTCCATGATCGTCCGTCTATCTAGCTGGTGCGCAAGATAACTCTCGAACGGATCAACTGACTTAGTCTAAAAATAGTATTTCTTTCGGGCCTAGATCAGGTATGGACTATATCGTTTCAATCCTTTGAGTACCTCCACACAAAATTTTTCCTTAAATCAGTTTATTTGATACTGCACATCGTAATATTTCTTTCAAATATGGGCATGTCCTTGCTTCCTGACATAATGACCAAAAGGTAATAATAATCCTACAAGGAAATGACTCCAAGATGGAATATGGCGTCTCGAAAATTTAAGAGTTTGTAGTCACTGTAATTATGGCTACAACATTATATTATTTTTCCCCGGGAAAAACAACACTTCCCAGTTTCATTTCGACAGATATCGCGCCCAGTACTTTCAGTTGGTAAACGTATAAATTAGAGCATTTGGACCACTACGTCAGAAAGCTGTAATGTGGTACTTAGGGTTCTTAGTGGTCACAAAACATATCCACCAAAAATCGTGAACCTGGGTCCACGTTTGGATATAGCCTCCATATAACGGTTCCTTCCGATTTTCGGTATTTTGAGGATTCAAGCTAAAATTTCCGAAAATCAATTATTTCGCCTGCAGTAATTAATAATTTAGTATCTTCTATACCAAAAAGATGTGATTGTGTCATTCAGAATAGAGGATACGCAACGAAATATTGATTTCAATAGTTTTTGTTGTACCTCAAATTGGGGGGGTGCTTTAGTTTTGTGCGCTTATATTTGCGACCTAAAATATTTTTTGAATTTTAACTTTTGTTTATTAAATTCTGAATTCCTTATTTTTGTATTTTCCAATTATAAAGATATAAATAAATAAAAAGAAAAATAAAATATAAATTTATAATTTAGTTTTCATAAAAAAAGTATCATTTCAAAAAAATTTACTGAGGGGGTGCTTTACTTTTGGCCGATACCATGGTATAAGTAAAGAGGTAGATTTAAATGAAAAAAATCTATAGAAACCTTGTTTTTCTTGAATTCCTAAAACTTCAAAATAAAAGCAACAAGTGGGTTTGTTTACAATGCATTTTTTGAGCATTTTATAAAAACACCGAAAAATGAATGAAGAGTTAAGTTTTCTCCACATAATCGAGTTGTGAACATGATAAACTGATAGTTTCAATGCAAATCTCACCAATTTCTTCCATACAAATGGTCTAAATACAATTTTAAAAATCATTGAATTCGATTGTTTTTAAAATTGTTTGGCATATTACTCAAACACCACACACACATACACAGTTTGTTTATATTGTTTTGAAGTTTTAGGCATACTCGAATGAAAAAATTTAAATTGACATAAAGCTTTGGCTAACCTTTCTTATTAAACCATGGCCGATACTGTATGTGTGACTGTAGTATTTGTGCCATGAATCGACGCTAGAGTACTGCTTTGTTCATAGCTGCTCTAAAGCCACACGTTGAGAATTTCATGCGAAACTTTCACAGCTTTTGGGAGAGAGCGGAGGTGAAGGAGATCCTTCATATCAGAACATACCAAAAGTTGGGAGTCATTTCCGATAAAAGAATAAAGAAAAATTCGATCTATGTTGCCCGTGCTCTTTTATTCATTTATGCCCATATTTACATTAGGCAATTTTCCTTGCGGCGATTGTCAGTTTGTCGATGAGAGAGGGTTTTGAGAGGCAAAGGATTACCATATGCCTCACCTCTCTCTCCCACAACTGACAATTGAAGCAGGGAAAATTGCCTAATGTAGATATAGACTATCAGAAATAGCTCTGTATGATAACTCAAAAATTTGTAAAAACTTTTACAAAATGCTGTTCCATAACAAACTTGTTCAGTATGTACAAGAGAGCGAGTTGAAAAAGGTTTTACAAGTACGTTTTACTTGCGAAGTTATCGAAAAGATATTTGGTCTGTTCCAGAACTCTAAAGGTGAGAACACAATGAAGGCCCCGACACATAAGAAGCATAGCATTCTTGTTTAAGTCATATCTGGTAAATGACTTAAGACCAAGTTCGACCTAATACAAATGTGAATCTGAAATGTTTTTATTAGGTCGAATTTGGTCTTTAGTCTTTTATCAATATGACTTAAGCAAGAATGCCATGCTTCTTATGTGTCAAGGCCTTGAAAAATTCATGCTTATTAGGTAGTACCTGGCCTTTATTTATTTACATGAAATTGAGTGTGAAGCAAGCAACAAAAGTCATTGTGTTTCTACCTTAAAGGTGTGAACAGAATGAAATACGCCGCATTTTTCAGGCTCAAACTGAGAATGAAATACGCCGCTTTTTTCACGCACAGTTTCATGTAAAAGACTAAAGGCCAAGTACTATCTAATTCAAATGAATTAGGCAGCATTTAAATTAGGTAGAACTGAGCGTGAAAAAGCGGCGTATTTCATTGTGTTTCTACTCGCCTGCTTGCTTCTGATAAAAGAATAAAAAAAGAAAAGGGCAACCCAGTTCGAAATTTGCTCGGCCTTCTTCATTCTTTTATTTTTGTTATGTCAGAAATGAAGGAAAGCAAGGCAAGCAGCGAGGCAGCTTATGTACCTAGGCCTTAAGAATCTGCAACTTTTTCCTATAAAAGAAAAATTGTTGTAGTAAAAAGGTGTAGATTCTGGAACAAGCATATATATTATGACTCCCAAATTAACTTTACTGAAACGTTAGATGTGTTTTCAGCTTTAAGGCCTCGACACATAAGAAGCATGGCATTCTTGCTTAAGTCATATCTGATAAAAGACTAAAGGCCTGCGTACATAAGCTGCCTTGCCTGCTTACTTCTGATAAAAGAATAAAAAAGAAAAGGGCAACCCAGTTCGAAATTTCCTCGGCCTTCTTTATTCTTTTATTTTTATTATGTCAAAAATGAAGCAGGAAAGCAAGGCAATGGGGCAGAGCAGCTTATGTACGCAGGCCTTAAAGACCAAGTTCGACCTAATAAAAAGATTTCAGAATCACATTTGAATTACGTCGAACTTGGTCTTTAGTCATTTACCAGATATGACTTAAGCAAGAATGCCATGCTTCTTATGTGTCGAGGCCTTTATTCCACCATTACATTTTTCAAACGTTTGACTGCTAAACCTAAATAACGACGGGACCATGGTGGAATAAGAAGGTGTTACATCAAATCATACCAAACGTCAAATTTGGTCACAATAATGCATTGCTGTGAATTGCTTGTTTACATTTTGCATGAGATTTTATCATGATGAAATAAAAAGGTGGCGTAAAACGGCCAGCTGATTGGTTTCAATCTGTCAAATATTTTGTTATTGTGAATAAATTGTATGAAAACGTAAACAAACATTTTGACATATTGAAGAATTTTCGGACAAAATAGAGTTGTTGTTGTGCTACTTACGTGACCTGTTAAATAGATCTTGGATTTTATTCACAATAATGCATTTTGACAACTAGTATGATGATCAGCTGTTTTTGGCGCTACACCTTCTTATACCAAAACAACGCTCTCTGAGCGTCCGTATTACCCAAATGCGTTAAGTCCCAAATCACATTTAAAACACAAAATCCGCGACCAAAACATACTTAAATGTTTTCATTCGTAAAACAAATGATTTTCCTTTGCAATGAATTGTATTTCATGTTTTGTTGGGCTTTTGTTTTTAAAATACAAAACACACACACATACAAACAATAATGTTCTGTCAAAGTTAAACTTTTTCAACTTATAGCACGGTTACACTACAGCTTTTTGCCGGGTTAACCCACTTCATGAGGATTTATTGCTTAATCTGATCAAATCTGACCAGATTTGCCATACAAAAATTAAATCCTCTCACGGCTGGGTTTATTTTAAATCCGGCACAAATCCTCCAAAAATACAGTGTTGTATTCGGTATTTATGCAAAGAAAATCCAACTCTACTCAAAAAGTACCAAAAGTTGCAACTGCTTTTGCAACAGAGTTTGTCGTGTTTTACACGTTTACGATTGGTCGCATGAGATTTTATGGAGTTAATAAATCTAAAGTTATTTGAAAATCATAAAATTATTTATTTTTTTCATTAGACACTTTTTTAACAAAAAGTACGCTTGATGCCATGATACAAAACTACATCCCTGTGTGTAAAATATTCCAATATGAGCAAAGAGGGGACGATATCTCATACGAGAAATTGTGAAAGTGTAAGTCGAAGGTCACACTAGAGTGGTTTCATTGAAACTTTTAGGTATTTATAGATCGAGTTCCCCACTACAGCAACTTTATGATATCACTCTACTGTGAAACTCGACCTAGGAACCCTTGTTTTCATGAAATTGTTTCAATGAAACTCTCTAGTGTGACCTCGACCAAGATGAAAAAATAAAGTGGCGTAAAAAGGCCAGCTGATTGGTTTCAATCTGTCAATTTTTTTGTTATTGTGAATAAATTGTATGAAAACGTAAACAAACATTTTGACATATTAAAGAATTTTTGGCCAAAACAGAGTTGTATTTGTGCTACTTACGTGACCTGTTAAATAGATCTTGCCTTCGACTTACGCACGACTTTTTTAATTATTTTGTATGTATACGTAAACAATCATCAGCTGACAGTTTATATCCTCGAAAAGCTAGGTGTAACCAGCAAAGATTAACCCACTGGATCTATTAAACCCAGTGGGTTAACCTTCAATAGTGTAACCGGGGTATTACAAAAAGTATACGCTCGACGTATTTCGGTAGTTCTCATAACCCTGCGTTTACACAATACAGGGGCTCAATTCTTGTTTTATGAAAATTTGAAATGAAAACTTTTATAAAAGAAATAAATGTCAAATGAAAAATTGTATAAAGCAAATATTTTTCATTTCAACTTTTCATAGAACAAGAATCCAGCCCCAGGACATGTATTGATTGTCAAAATCCCAGAACTTGCCTGTGTTACGTAGGCGTCCAGACAACTGCAAAAACAGTTGTAAAATTATAAATGAGAATCATCGATTTCTTTTCGTTTTCCGTTCACATATTTTGTTTTTGTTCATGTTTTTTTGTCCTCAACACATTTCAAGTATCAGCTCACACATTTTTACAAAAAATGTCAAAAATTTGTTAACCCTACTGTCTGTGAAAAAGTGATGGACAGCTGAGAGACAGCCGACAAATGTATGTATGTGTTAGTAAATCCGAGTTGTATTTGAAGACAAACTATCTTGTGTAAACGCCTAGTAAGAATATTAGCGGAATTAATGTGCACCACACACTTTTTTCACCACGCACGTTCTGGGTATATGTCCGTATATAGGTATGGGCCCATGATACAAGGTAACCTCACGCTCACATCTTACAGAGTTGTATTCGCTTTGCCGTCCCTTCATTGACAAAATGATTTTGACAAACTTTGTATGTATATGTTAAAATATACATATGTACATACATATGTCAGGTTTATTTACATTTTAAATTCCAAACCAATTTAATAAATTTTTTTTTAATTTAAAAATTTCAGGCAGATGGGAGTCAATTTAGCGCTGTCCGTCTATCTGGCTGGAGAATAACTCTTGAACGGATCAGCCGATTTGGTCCAAATGCTGGTCCTCGAAATATTTTTCCAAGCATTGATCAATTTCACTTTAGCTGCCGTGACAAAGCATGAATTTGGTTGCGGATTTATAACTTTACAGAGGTTAAAACATCTCTTTTCCAGCTTCACTTAAAAGCTAAATGTGTATAGCCTCCATGATCGTCCGTCTATCTAGCTGGTGCGCAAGATAACTCTCGAACGGATCAACTGACTTAGTCTAAAAATAGTATTTCTTTCGGGCCTAGATCAGGTATGGACTATATCGTTTCAATCCTTTGAGTACCTCCACACAAAATTTTTCCTTAAATGCAGTTTATTTGATACTGCACATCGTAATATTTCTTTCAAATATGGGCATGTCCTTGCTTCCTGACATAATGACCAAAAGGTAATAATAATCCTACAAGGAAATGACTCCAAGATGGAATATGGCGTCTCGAAAATTTAAGAGTTTGTAGTCACTGTAATTATGGCTACAACATTATATTATTTTTCCCCGGGAAAAACAACACTTCCCAGTTTCATTTCGACAGATATCGCGCCCAGTACTTTCAGTTGGTAAACGTATAAATTAGAGCATTTGGACCACTACGTCAGAAAGCATGAACATACACACGAAAAACATAATATCGCTCCACAAGTAACAGCATCGGTATAAATATCCAAAGGATCTCTGACAGACCCTACCTAAACTGGTCTTCAATAAAAAATTTGAACTTTTGTGGTGGACGTTAAGAAGAAGCCCGATATGGACAATTTTAGAAGTTAAACTCAATTTGTACAAAATATCCATAGTTTGGATCAAATTGTTTGCTTTTTTCGTTCAAGAGATATATCGTGTATCATTTTAGTGACATTTTTTAACTTTTGGGTGAGGTACCGGAAGGTGCCAATATTGTCCATCATCGAACTTATACTAAGAATAGACTCCAAATTGTCTGCAACGGATTTCGTCCAAACATACCTGGGGTCTAAAACCATTATTTCGATGGGCACGTAAAGACTGAGGGTATAATACTATGTTTACATTTACGAAATCCACTCGATTTCAACTGTCAATTCCTTTGTGTATACGTCAAATGAAAACTCATCTGAAATCGAGTGGATTTCATTTGACGTTTGAGCAATGGAATTGACAGTTGAAATCGAGTGGATTTCGTCAATGTAAACATAGTATAAAAAGCGGAAGACTATGGCTAACTTCCAAAACATCAGTTGCTTTGTAAATCTCTTATGGGGTTTCTACACGGTATGTTTTTTACATATTCATGCATAGCAACTGTCACTTTTTTCGCCCATATGTAATTCCTTCTGCACGGCAAAATTTTATTTTTCATTCGTTTTCTGTTGTTTTCTTTATTTATATCGCGTACAAACAAAACAGCTGTTTACCTTTGGTTGTACAGACGAGAATAGAGCGCATTCTATTCGAAAAATATACATATGCATGGACATAACACTTTGATGCATTGAAATTTCTGTATGGTTCACACCATGTGTACAAAATTCAGATTTTTAATAAGTGACAGCTGGTATGCACAAATATGTAAAATACATGCCGTGTAGAACACACTTTAGGCATCATATTCCATAACGTCGCTGTTGTGCATTTAAGAGTAGATTTTCCAACGGTGAGCATTTCAAAATACTTTTACAATGCACGAGCAATAACTGAAACAACGCAGTTTTAAGACTACACATCTCAAATAAATAGCACGGAAGAGCATTCCCAGCGAAGTCAACCCCAATCACAACGCTCCATATTACAAGGAGAAACCTCTTACTGTCCGCAGGAACATTTAAAACACAAAATAGATACATATACATATATCTTATAGCTCTGTTCCAGAACTAAAAAGTTTTTACAATTTTTACCACTTTTACACATTTTTCGTTCCCGTACACAAAATTTATATGAAAATCGTTTACGACTTTTACTCCTTTATAAAGTACGGAAACAAGCCATATAGTTGTAATTTTAATTTTCTGTGTAGTAGAAAAGTACAATAATTAATAAAAAACACGTTTTAAGCATTAATGAGAACCCATGTTTTAATTTCTATATTCCATCGGAACACAATTGTTCATTGGCTTCACTATCCAAAGAGGGTTCGTAACTAAACATTTCCTTGGGGGACAAAAATTAGCTCTTAGCAGAAATCCATTTCCTAATAGTGACTTGATTCTCTGAGGTTTTTGTATAATATTGAGATTGATTTGCTTGGTGTTATATGTGTCGGAATTGACCGTCGCCACTAATATCTTCTTCTACATGTTCCGGGCGTTGACACACATATTTGCTGATTGGTCGGACTTGAGTCTGTAAAAGAAATTTTTGCATATTTACTGCATCCTTTTGTCAAACTATAGGAAGTATGAAGCGGTAACATGCTTTTTTATTTCCTTTGTTCTTTCATCGTTGGAGAAATCTTTAGTTTCCTCACATTCCCATGAGGCCTTTTCTGATTTCTTATCTTTTATACGGAGACCACTGGCTTTGTCTAAAATCTGCAATGACCATACAAAGATATTAAAGTTTACTTTCGAGAAACAGAAAAATACAATTTCGATCTGCTTCTACATACATAAATACATAGATATTTTAGCTAGTTTTCACATTGACCGTGATGTCCGTTTCATTTGCGCACACTGCTTAGTCCCAATTTACATTGGGCGAGTTTACTTGCGGCAATTGTCATTTTGTTGGAGAGAGAGGTGAGGCATATGGTAACCCTTTGCCTCTCAGCACCCTCTCTCACCTACAAACTGACAATTGCCGCAAGTAAACTCGCCTAATGTAAATTGGGACTTGCCATTTTTGTAGACAATTTTTCCCAAAATTACGAAAATATTCATATATATGTAGCTCTGTTCCAGAACTAAAAAGTTTTTACAATTTTTACCACTTTTACACATTTTGCGTTCCCTTACACAAAATTTATATAAAAATCGTTTACGACTTTTACCACTTTATAAAGTACGGGAACAGGCCATATATTTTTTTCTGTTCCAACAATTTTTATACACAAGTCCCGGTCCACACTAGTATGAATTTCATTAAAAAATTTCATCAAATTAGGCGTTCTTAGCTCGGATTCCCCACTAGAGCATTTTTATGATTTTATTCTACTATGGAACCCGATCTAGAGACGCATAATTTCGTATCAAAATTTCAGTGAAATTACTGTAGTGTGGCCCGGGACCAAACGTAAACAGTGTGTTGTTTTTATTGTAATTGACATACAATAACAACAACAACTTTCATATTGTTTCGATGCAGTGTTGTATTTGGCAGCTCAAGGACGGTTTTTTCAAATGAGATTACCTTGTTATTCTGCCATGGTGGAATAAGAAGGTGTTACATCAAATCATGTCAAACGTCAAATTTGCTCACAATAATGCATTACTCTGAATTGCTTGTTTACATTTTGTATGTGATTTTATTCACAATAACGCATTTTGACAACTGGTATGAAGATCAGCTGTTTTTGGCTTTACATCTTCTTATTCCACCATGATATGGGCCTGAAATAGATTCCCACTACTCTGAATTAGTTCATATGCTCATTTTGGTGAATCCTTCAACCAAACGAACGAACTACACATCTCTATTTTATGCGGCTAAAATATTTATAAGTGATGTGCCAGCCAAAGAGGAGTTTTTATTTTTAAAACACATTCCTGAGCAATTAGTAAACATTTTGCTTAAATTCCAACAAACTTTACTTGCCTCTGCATTAAATTGCAGACGTATAACGGTGGCAACGGTCAAGTGTGGTGGACGAATGTTGGGTGATGGTGAGGAAGATTCAGGCCGTAATGCCGATAATGGTGAGAGTGATATTGATTTTCTTTGCCTGTTTTTTTATAGATGTTTTGATTCCAGGTCACAATGAAGATACAACATGGCGTGGCTGTTGCATGGATGAAATCTATAGAAATCTAGATCCATTTGAGTTGGATCATTTGACACCGGTTAAACCATCTGACACACATACGGTGCTACATCATTTCCCAATAAGGGAACCCGATAACATACCACCAAAGCCTTTGAAAAGTCATCCTAAATGGGATGCATTTCATGTAAGACTGCCGTGTTCGAATAAATCGCAATATCCCGTTGTTGGCGAAGATGGTACATCATCCATAGAGAATCGTTGGGAAATGATTGAAAAAGCCCTACTGAGACCTATAGAGAATTCACGAGGTTTGGAAGCTGCTATATTATCATATAACACCAAATATGAGGGTCATTGGACTTTTCGTGCTTTACATAAACTCTTCGAAGAAGAGTTAGATGAAGATGAGTCACGGATGTTCTTTGAAGACCTATTGCCGCGTGTTATACGTTTGGCTTTGAGAATGCCGGAGTTGGTGCAGGCGCCAATACCTTTGCTTAAACAGGGGAAATGTCATGCGATAACATTGACACAGGAACAAATTTCATGTCTACTGGCAAATGCATTTCTCTGCACATATCCACGTCGAAATACGCTGAAGAAGAAATCGGAATATAGTACCTTCCCAGACATTAATTTTAATCGATTATTCCAATCATCTGGTTCAGCAGTATTGGAAAAAATCAAATGTATTTGTCATTATTTTCGTCGAGTGTGCCCAAAGGAAAATGACCGCAGTAACGTGCCAACGGGCTGTGTTACATTTGAACGACGTATTATACCATTAACAGAATTACCAAATTGGTCGGCATCCAGTAAACCTTTGGGTGTGACGCCGTTGCACATTAATTCCGCTGGTACTATCGAGGACCAGGGTGTTGGATTGCTACAAGTCGATTTCGCCAATAAATTTCTGGGTGGTGGTGTTTTGGGCGGCGGATGTGTCCAAGAAGAAATACGTTTTGTTATTTGTCCAGAGTTAATTGTATCGAAACTTTTCACTGAATGTCTGAAACCCTCTGAAGCATTGGTAATGGTGGGCTGTGAGCGTTATAGCAATTATAGTGGTTATGCCAATACCTTTCAATGGGATGGTAATCATGAAGATATGACACCACGCGATTGCTCACGTCGTCGCATGTGTCATATTGTGGCCATCGATGCTTTACTCTTTCATCAATCTTCACATCAATATCGCGAAGAGTTAATGTTGCGTGAATTGAATAAGGCGTATGTGGGATTCTTCCACCCACTGAGTACCACGGCCCCGGGGGTTGCCTCAGGAAATTGGGGCTGTGGAGCATTTGGTGGTGATGCCAATCTAAAAGCTCTACTACAACTTATGGCCTGTACAATAACCAGTCGACCATTGGTCTACTTTACCTTTGGCAATGAAGAGTTGCGCGATGAAGTCCATAAAATGCACACCTATTTCATTGAAAATAACATACTCATCAAAGAGCTATGGATGGTATTGAAAAAGTTTCATGCCACCAAGTTATCCGGTCATGAATTGTATAAATTTATCTACAGTGAATTGGACAAATTGAAGGTAAGCCTATATCATCACTTGTTTGTAAGTATGTAGAATAAGTTTGTAGAATTGTTCTTGATTTGTTTTCATCCCCACAGGTGAAGAATGCTTTCTGTTGTTTATTTCATTTCGTTGATTGAATCTGATGATACATAGGTGTTATTTGAATAGATTTTTTTAGTTTACAAGCGGGACCACATAACCACAGCAACCAAGTTGCAGAATATATTATGATATTATAATTTTTATGATTCATATTTTATACAAATCATTCTAGTCTATAGCTAATCAAAATAACCACAAAGATTTATATACATATGTGCTATTAAAAATTAATATTTTCTTATTTTCATTGAATCGGTATGGTTTTATTAAAGATAGGAATAACAGAGGATGATACATTATATCTTATCTTATATCTTATAATGCGTTTTAAGGTCCATATTTTGAAGATGCTGAAGAAACCATTAAAATGAATTCCATATTGAGAGATATATGGCGAAAAACAAAAATCCTTTGCAATTCCATTTGAAAAAAATTAAACAATTTTTTTGCGAGCACATCTACAATTTTTGGCATAGAGGTTAAGAAAAAAATTCTGGTTTCAAATCTGTTCGCGTTCACAAAATTGGACGATGCGCGCAAAAGTTATGGCGGTTTTTATTCTCATATAAAGAAAAAATATTTAAAAATATCTTATTTGTTGTTATGAGAAAATGTATGCATAAATCGTTAACAGCATTCCATATCTATTCGTAGATGTTTAAATAGTTATTAAATCTATTATTATTTTCGCGGAAAATAAACAAATAGTACAAAAAATTTTAAGAAAATCCAAATTATCCTGTCCCAGAGTCCGTACAAACACTTACAAATAAATTAAAAAATATATGCGGAATCTAGACAATGCGTATAAAAATATGATACCAAATTT
This sequence comes from Musca autumnalis, assembly GCF_047663935.1. Classification (NCBI taxonomy): domain Eukaryota; kingdom Metazoa; phylum Arthropoda; class Insecta; order Diptera; family Muscidae; genus Musca; species Musca autumnalis. Next base: position 123,934,744 of record NW_027411866.1, on the reverse strand, counting down.
ATAGATTTATAGGTTTGATTCGAAAAATTAAAAAAAAATATTTAGGAGTTCTCCAACTATTTCGCTAAAATCCCATACAATAACTAATGTGTACTACAATACTTCCCACGACAATTGGATCTTCGCTCCGGAACGACCCGGGAACATCCCGGCCAGAGATTGTCAACCCAGCGACAGCTGTATCAACCGGAAGTTTTTTCCACAGGTGAGCAAAATATGCCGGCAACTTTGCTCGCCATCCTTCTAATTCGAGCCGGCATTGAGCAAAACCCCGGTCCATCGATCTGGATTTGTTCAGTGTGCAATAGGCGTATTGCGACAAACTCACCGTCCGTTAGATGTAACGTCTGCAGAAACTGGTGCCACCTGAGGAGGTGCTCAGGTCTCACCACACACCGCCACTGGTCACAACGATACATTGCCAGCTGCTGTCAGCAGCCAACAACATCGAGCACGCCGTCCCCTGCACCTCAGAGCAATTCCAACCGCTCGCAGCAAACTGTTCAGCCTGTTCAATGGATCTGTTCAGTATGCAGAGGTGTAATCTGGGAAAATATAACATCCGTTAAGTGCAATGGCTGCAAAAACTGGTGCCATATGAGGAGATGTACCACCTTGCGTACTCACAGGGACTGGAGTCCCAGGTTCATAGCCGCGTGCTGCTCCAACATCCGTGCAGCAAGGACTAGCACTTCCGCTAGGTATTCATCCAGTACTGCGACTAGCACTCCGTCTAGTATTCCATCCAGCAGTGCCAGCTCTAGTGTCCAAACTAGTAGCGCATCTAGCTATTCAACTAGCTATTCTTCCAGTGCCACACTTCCATCCAGTGGTGCATCTACTAGTTATTCTACTAGTATTCGTTCCGGCTCCAATATTCCATCTAATGGTAGCCATATTCCAGCTAGTTATTCTACTAGCAGTTCGTCCAGTACCACTATTCCATCTGTTGGTACATATACTAGTTTCCAATCTAGTATTTCTGCTAGTTCTCCTGCTATTCCTTCCCGTGGTACTACAGCTAGCATTCCGACTAGTTTGTCATTCAGTAGTACCCCTACTAGTGCCCTCGCTAGTAGTGCGGCTAGCATTCCGCCTAGTCATCCAGATCCAGTGAACCGCGCCAATCTCCATTCCAGACAACAGCAAAGCAGTGATCCTTCCATCCAACAGTCTCAGCAAAGGCACCCACAGCAGCAATTAGTGCAGGGTGGTGACTCGATGGCCTCATTCCAAATCATGCAGTTCAACTGCAATGGTTTAAGGAATAAGGTTATTGACATCACCAATTTCATGCACGACAATAACATCCTAATTGCTGCTCTCCAGGAGACGAAGTTGACCAGTAATTGTTCCCTCTCGTCCTCAGGGAATTATAACATCATCAGACGAGATAGGGAAAGGGATCATGGAGGTGGCCTCGCATTTATCATCCAGCGAGACGTCAGATACACTCTGACGCCGCCTCCTGTACCCCCCCGTTTCGATCCTTTCCTTGAGGTCATGAGCATCTCAGTTCATTCCGATGATTCTGATATCGAGATCATCAATGTATACATTCCGCCCGTCAACAGCATTGGGGCAAGTTATCACCCTAGCATAATTCATCTGCTTCAAGGGGATAACCGAATTGTTCTTGGCGATTTCAATGCTCATCACGAGATATGGCACTCCCAGTTGCCGAACGATCCACGCGGTATTCTCATTGCGGACCAGATAGACGAATCCGACTTCGCATCCATCAATGAGGAATCCTCCACTAGAATTACAGCCAGATGCTCGAGTTCTCCGGACATTTCCATCGTTAGTCCCTCGCTCCTTCCTTTCGCATCTTGGCAAACAAAAGTCGCGCTAAATTCCGACCACATTCCAATCTTGGTCACAGTGGAGAAACCTAGCGATTTCGTTGAGCCCGACAAGCGCACATTCGTGTACTACAACAAAGCCAACTGGCATGGCTTCACGAATTTCATTGACGACTCCTTACGTCACTTGCCGCCGCCCTCATGTGCCAGAAAGGGTGAGAGAACACTAAGGGAAGTAATCCTCAAAGCGGCAAAACGCTTTATTCCAGCGGGCAGAATTCCTCTCATGAGACCAAATTATCCATCCAGGGCATCCCGTTTGGCACAACAGCGCGATCAAATACGTGTCGATGACCCAGCTGACGAACGAATTGGGCAATTGAACGCGGAAATTGAGAACCTGGTTCTCGAACACAGGCGTTCCAAGTGGATTCAACATCTCGACCACTGCACAATTAATTCCAAGCAACTTTGGTCCACAATTAAAAGTCTATCTGGTTCCAACAAGAATAGAAATCTCCCTGCTATAGCCTTCAATAACATTACATATTCCGATGCCAAAAAGTGTGCAACACAGTTCTGCCGCCAATTCATTGAGCATCCATCTTCGCAGAGCAGGTCCAGGCGAGCCGTTTTCCGGAGATGCAAGTCACTAAAGCGTGATTTGCAGCCCATCTCCTTCACATCCTGTGAAGTCGAGAGAATTATCTCCAAATCCAAACCATCTAAAGCCCTTGGGCCAGACGGCATATCCATGGTAATGTTAAAGAAGTTGGGAGCAGTAGGTTTGAGCTACTTGACAAAGGTCCTGGAACTATCAATTTCCCAATTGGTAATTCCAGACGTTTGGAAAGTGGCTCGTATAATTCCTATTCTAAAGCCAGACAAATCCGCTACAAATGGGGAATCCTACCGCCCGATCTCCATGCTTTCACCAGTAGCAAAGGTTTTAGAGTCCCTATTGCTCCCATCCCTGAAACAGCATTTCCACCTTGCCTCCCACCAACATGGTTTCAGGGAAGCTCATAGCACAACCACGGCTTTGCAAGAGATAACCACAAAGATTGCGAACGGCCTAAATCAGCTACGACCACCCAAACGGACCATTGTGGCAGCGCTTGACCTGTCCAAGGCGTTTGACACGGTCGACCATTCCATGCTGATTTCTGACGTCATGAATTCCACCCTTCCCAATGACGCCAAGCGTTGGATTGCCAATTACCTTAATGGTAGGCAAGCCTTCGTTGAATTCCGAGGCCAAAAATCCAAATTCCGCAAGATTAAAATGGGAGTACCCCAAGGTGGAGTACTGTCCCCCATTTTATTCAACATCTATCTTGCTAATCTCCCTCCTCCACCAGCAGATATTTCGGTGGTGTCGTATGCCGATGACTGCACCATAATTTCATCTGGTGTTGACATCGACGACGTAAGTGCTAGAATTTCCAACTACCTAGCCACCATCACAAATTTCTTCCGGGAGCGCAATCTTCAGCTATCCCCTACAAAGTCCTCAGTGTCCTTATTCACTTCCTGGACGAAGGAAGTTAACAACCAGCTTGATGTATTTGTCGAAGGCAGGCGTATCCCCACTGTTCATAGTCCAAAGATCCTTGGGGTAGTTTTCGACAATCTTCTCCACTTCTCTTCGCACGCCACCTACATCAACCAGAAAGTGAAATCCAGGAACAAAGTCCTTAAAGCTTTAGCTGGCACCTCCTGGGGCAGAGATAAGGAGACATTAATAACGACCTATAAGGCCATCGGTCGGTCTGTCTTCAATTATGCTGCCCCGGTTTGGACTTCCTTCCTGAGTGACACCCAATGGAGAATCCTGCAGACGACGCAAAATAATGCTCTCCGAATTGCTACGGGTTGCGTCCAGATGTCACAGGTAGATCATCTTCATGAGGAGACCAGGATGCTGTCAGTCAGGCAACATAATGTGTTGCTGACTAGACAGTTCCTGCTGGCTAGTCATCAGCCGAGTCACCCCAACCATCACGTAGTGATGGAAGATCCACCACCTAGACGCATCCGTAAGGACTTCAGGTGTTACCGTGATGACATCCAAGACGTCATTCCATCGGACGTCAACCGATTGTCTTACACGGACTCCCTGAACATTGTGCACCAACGGGCGGTCTCCGAAGCCATAAGTGTGTACAAAAACAATAAAGTCCTAAATCAACATCCTCCAGCAATTTCGGATAGTGAGAGGCTTCTTCCAAGGCAAACTCGTTCCATACTGGCACAACTTAGGTCTGGTTACAGTAGCATTCTCAATTCCTACAGAGAACGCATTGTTCCTGGTACCATAAACAGGTGCCCCTCCTGCCATCAGAGCCCTCACGATACTTCACATCTATTCAACTGTCCGTCCGCCCCCACAAATCTAACCCCTGTTGATTTGTGGTCACATCCAATTGAAGTAGCACAATTCCTTCAATTGCCAACATCAAATCCTATTCACACAACTGATTAATAATATATTCCATTTTCTTTTCTCGTTCCATTCTTCCTTAATAATTTTCAGGAAAGAGCTTCCGAATACAACCGAACTGTTACAACAACAACAACAATACTTCATCAAGAAATATGGTTTACCATCGTGAAAGCTTATTTGCTTACTGTGATAACTTATAAGGATAGGAAATTAAGAGTAATATTGAAATTACAATCATTCAAAAAATGTGTAAATTAAAAAGCCTATTATTCGCGAATAAGTTAAAATCAGTTGATGCGCATCCGTTTTTGGATACAGCGAATCAATCTCTTTCAATATTTATGCATATTTCGATGTTTCACTCTGCGGTCAAAGTGTGCCGCCAGTTGCATCACACAATGCAATAAACATTAAAGTGGGTAAAAATCGCGCAATTTGCATGCGATTTTGATGCGCATCCGGTTTCAGTAGCACCCATCAAAAATATGTTCATCTACACATATTTCAATCAGATTCTTCAAGAACCGCGGATGTGCCTCCACTTTCTATTTTTGGTAAAAATCCTATATTACTCGCGAATCTCTGTAATTTATGACACGCGTTTTCGCAAATATTGTAATCGCGTATAAAGGATTCCATTTACGTAAAAAAATTTAAAGAAAATCGCGGTTTGGTACGCGGATTTGTCAAAATAAATTTTTGCTGATTTTCCTATTTTCAGGGTATCTATATCCGAGGTTTTAGTGGATGGATTCGATCGCGGATGGGCTCATTAGATCCGTCGCGTAAAAAAACTAAATTCACGCGGGGTACAAAGGAAATTGAATGACACTTGTAAATTTTAAACGCTAAAAATAGGTTTTTTAAAAAAAATCACACATCAAATATTGGACTTTAGACTCCAATTACTAGGATGCTGTAAGGAGCACACTCATGAGATAAGCCATAAACAACGTAAAATCACGAGTTTTATAATCCTATTATGAGTTTGGAATATTATCTTGTTGCGCGTCCGGATTATTAAAAAAAAAAATTCAAAAAACCCCGAAATTCCGGCTTCAAAATGTCAGCATCAATTTTAGGTGGATGTAGTGGATATATCGAAAAATGATACACTAGTATCATATTGCCCATGAAGCTTTCTTTGAGTCTTTCTTTGGGCATATGTCTATAAAATGTAAGGTTAAGCCAGAAATCGGAATGGAGCATAAAAAAACTTGTTGGCTTCAACCCATTTTTACCTATTTTTCTACATTGATGCCAACACAGCTTCCACGTAAATTAATTTTAATGGTCGATATTATGGGATCCCTCCTAAAACACTTCATTTTAAAGAATGTTTATCATACTATATAGAATATGCTAACATTCCGCGAATTCTGAATGGGTGAAACTCGGATTCATCGATCGTAAAACATTTTTGTTTTTCGCCATATATAAGAGCTCCATAGGTCTTACGTGGACAACATTTATTTTCTATGCGTTTTTAAAGGGAGACTCCTTCCTATATACCTCCGTCTTTTTGGACGTTGAGATATATAAGAATGGAGAGACTTATTTGGTGCAAGATATGTAAATTAGGCTGACTACCTTACCGTCAGTTGTTTTGTATTTTTTAAAATTCGTCGAAATATTTCAGTTGCACACTCATGCATTGTTCCTCGAAAAAGCATCAGCAATACAAATGATACATGTTTGTTTTTTACCTGCGTTAAAAATGCGTACTTGTGACGTTTTGAAACACTTAGTTTTGCAGTTGTTAAGTACTATTGCGTTATGAAACATACTTCACACATTTACAGTCATTTGCCAAGCATCAGACGTACGAAAGTCATGATTTAAGAGGGTTTCAAAATTGTAGAATATAATATTCATATTCAACTATATATAACCAATAACAATAAATAACATATTTACTCTACATTCCATTATACAACTTCATTTCATGATGCTTTATTTCTAAAAAGATACATTATTTTGTTCTCTTTTTCCTTCAATATCTATCGTATGTTTTCAGCGTAGTCAGCAGGAAAAAAGCAACCCGAATAATGAACCAACTGTATCAAAGGTTGAAACCAAGGAACCCAAAGCATTAACGCCTAGTAAATCCCTTTCCCCAAAGCCAAGCACGTCCTTGAATGCAAAACGTAGCTTAGAGGAAAGTCTGGATGTATTCGCTTCGACATCCTCCGAAGCTGAGAATAATTCAAATCAAACACCGCCAAAAGTGACGTCTATAGATCTAAGCATATCGGATGATAGTGACACTGATCAAATGTTGGTGGCTGCCACAGATAGAGCCTGTGAAACATTAACTCCCAGCAAGAAACAAGAAAAACCATCGCCAATCGCAACAGTAAAACTTGGTTCACCCGGTATATCAAAGCCAAGACAACGTACACTTTTGGAAATGTTGGACCAGACATATAATCAAATCACCGGTCCAGCCACAAAACGTTATTGTGTTAATAAATCGCCTCAAAAGCCGTAATACATAAGAAACACACAACAAATACCATACAGAAGAAACACAAACTAAATTTTAAATAAATACTCCTTTTTTTTCAAATTTCAATTAAATTGTTAGTTAAAACAAAGTCCCGATATAACAAAGATAATAAAAACAGATTTTATCTAAATTATGATAAATATTAATTAGAATTAATTGCATAATTCGTATTTTTATAAGGTCCCAAAAAGGACAATAAATGTCGAACCAAAAAAATCCCTTAAAAGCACAAAATCCGGGCAATGTATTAAAAATAAACTCTTTATCCACAATATGGCGATTAGGATGGTTCTCACAGTAACACCAGAGCAAGTACTGCAACGAGAGCACGCAATTGTGTTGCTGTAATTTAAGAATCTTTGTCCCCTCATGTAGCGGGTCTCCTGCAGACATGAGGAGGCACCCTGTTGCAGTTCTCAGAGCAGCATTCTGAGAGATTTGAATACTTTTCCATAGTGTTGCACTTATGATGCCCCTTAACTTACCACAGACTGACCTATTGCATTATATGTGGTCAACAAGGTCTATTCAAGGATTTGGGGACCTTGTGAACATACATGCATAATGTCGAATGAAAAATCTTGGCGTACTTCGCAACAGTTCTGTATCACGCGATATGGTATAGGATGCTTTTGACATTTACAGACATTAAGACATTTACAGATGTCAGCCACAATCATCCACATACGTTACTATCATAATGCCGTCTGGAGGGGGTGGAATACTGGAGAGGTAGAGGTTAAACAGTTCCGGAGATATCACCTTAGGGAACTCACGGTTTCACTCTAAGGGACTTGGACTTCCACGTGCGACTGGAGTATTATTAATTATCCAACGTTTCAAACTTGGTCGGAGGGCAGTAAATGTCCTCAAACAACGTGGAGTGCTTGACAGTATTAAAGACTTTTGAAAAGTTGAGCGCCATCACCACTGTTCTATCACACGGCTTGCTCTGGTTGAGTGCTCGACTAATATGTGTAGAGATAGTGTGCAGCGCTGCTATCGTGCTATCCTGCTTTCGGAATCCATGCTAATGATCGGCAACAAACGCTGGTTAGGCGTAAATCCTCAAGAGTCTTTACTAACGGCGACAATCGGTCTGTATGATTCACCTTTTTTGGCATCCATACCTAGCTTCAGTAGCGGAAATGATGTAGGTGGTTAGCGAAATATTGAGAATTTTAGCGAGATACTCGACTCCCGGCACACAGTCGTTTCAGAAATACCATGAGGGCCCAACGCTTTGGATGATTTAGCGTTTCTGATGACATTAGCAACATCATCCATTGTAAACTGTGGTTGTTTATCCTCAGCATCTTCGGATCAGTCAATGTAACATCGCCAAACGTAACTTTCATAACTAACTTCTTTCTGGAGCTCGAGAACGGCTTAGCCGTTGCCTGCAACTCACTTTTTTCGGCTCCAATGTTGCAACTCTTCAGATAATTGTTCCGCTTATGCTCACCGACCAACCTGTTAACTTCCCGTGTCAGTTCCGTGACTCTGGGGTCACTGGGATTGGCTCAACAAAGCTGATCACGCTCGTCGCCTGTGCTGGGAAATTTGGTATTCGCCAGCATGTATATAGCGAGCGACTGATACCCGAACATCAGAATGGTTGGGCATATCTCTGAAGCGGTGATGTGTGAACTCTCTGAAGCTGGACCAATTAGCTTCCCCATGAAATCGGGCCAGGTGACGTCATTTGTCAGACTTGGTGACAAGATAGTTATATCTTGCAAACTGTGACATTCTCCACTAACTCTGGCAGGCCTTAGAGCCAAGCTTAAACGAGATAGGTATTTATTGAACAAAATGTTACCATACGAAAGCCAATCCCCCACCTCAACTTCTGGTGCGATCCTTTCTCAGTACGTGTGAGGCTGTCGTTGGGGGGACTGAAAGGAGTTTCGCATTCTGTTGACGACTTACTGGGACTGTGTTCACGTAGCAACATAGTCCCTCACATGAACGAGTCCAGAGGAACACATGAGATGCACCCACTCGCGGCATTTATTAAATCTCACTGAAGTTGGAGTGTGGTGAATGCGAATGTGACGAACCAAGCTCATTCATATTGGTCCAGGGTTTTCTTCCGTCCCGCCACTCAACACAGAAAAACCAGAATTTTGGTTCTAGGTCTATACTAAGTCGTGGATCTTCTACGAAGTATTAGAAGCAGGGGCAAATAACATCGATAAAGGAGACCTGTATACGTTGATTTTGCAAAAATTTTAGCAGCAGACCGAGGAGTGCAATCAACGTGCTTAATTCAACCGTCTGTCAGACATAACAAACATGGATATTAGAAACGTTTTTAGGAACAACCAAGGAGGACAATTATTGTGGATTGTAATGGTCAATAAAAGTGAAATGAAAGCAAAAAGTGAACCGGAGATTTTGACTAGATTCTTAGGGTAAACAAAGTAGGCAATAAACATAGAACGTGAAATTCCATTATAATTTAAAACTTACCTGGTGTAAAATAACAATGCATAGTTTTTGTCCATGATGCAATAAATGAACGTTAGTTTTTATCTTTCTGGATTTTAAATATTTTCCAAATATTTATTACTTTTATACAAACAAATATTTCTTACATCTAAAACTCCTTAATATTACATTTTCTTGCCAAATTTTCCAGTAGCATTTCGTTTAGGTGGCACCCAACGCAAATAGGCAGGATCAACGGTAAGTTTTGGCTTCTTAAATTGTGGCAGTTGTAAATGTTCCAATATTGTCTTTGGTGTTACACAGATGACATGCTGCCCCTTCCAATACTTGACCATTTTCATTGACTGTAATGTGTAGATAATGTCATCGTGTGTAATGCCACTCAACTCACTTAGCTCCTTAATGCTTTGCGTTGTAGCTCGACAATCTTTCATTAACTCTAGCAGAGTATATGCCCAATAGCTGCGATAACTTAGGCGACCCAAATCCGACAAGGGTTTCTCTGGACTGCCAACAATTCCTTCACGTCGCGATAGCTCATAACTAAATGCTATCAATAGTTTACCATAGCCCTTACGTTGATATGGTGGCAATATAAGGATACAGGCGACATTATTGTTTTCGGGAGATTCTTTCTCTTTGGAGAAGTAACCCACAATATGGGCACCTTTTTTATCAATTTCACAGAGTACATAAAAATAAAATGGTTCCACGTCATAGTAGAGGGTTTTGTGATCCAAAAACAGTTTTGCCATGAGGCATAACAGCTGACAGTATAACTTGTGATCCTTACCATCTATTTCAAATATTGATATAGTTCCTTTGCGATAGATTTCGTTACCAGGTGGCTGTCTCTGCGTGCACTCGGAGGCATGATAGCGATAGGTTTTCTGGAAACGCATATATTTTAAACAATATTCACACACGTACAAAGTTCCCACCTTGCCATACTCGTCTGGATATGGGCTAAAGTACCATGTGTCGATTTCAAAATGCCCTATGCGTAACTTATCTATGTACTTCACTTTGGTTATGGCCTCATGTTCCTTTTCCAAGGCAGCTGTAGTTGGATCCATTTCGGCATAGGTCTTTTGCACGTGATTTATTTCATCGTGACGTCTTTTCTGATTACGAGTTAACTTTCTGTCACCATTTTCAGCAGCTGAGGGATTTTCCAAAGAGGCTATTTGTTGTTTGCTAACTTGTTTTATAGTCTTGGAACCACCTACCGATTCGGTGGTTACATTGCCACTTCCCGCCGTAGTTCCATCAGTCTGTGTTGCATCTGTTATACGATCTCTTGTTACCCACTCATCTAAACGTCTATTTAATCCAACATAATGGACATAATACTCTGCCTTAGCACTGGAGCCGGGTTCTGTTTCTCTTGACTGTATAATCTGTGCCGGATGACAATTACCGTCGGCTCTTCTTATCATATAAACATCTCCAGTATTTATTTGCATTTCATCATTTATTGATTCGGTACTATTAGCTGGAGTATTTGAAGCTGTCTCTCCGCTGTTAGTGTTTGCTTCATTGGCTTGTTTCATTGTTTTGTCAGCGGCTTCATCTGCTATTCCTTCACAATTCATATCTTCAGATTTGCCGGCATCATTCGAAGATAGATTTTCCTTGGCTGCTGTTGAATTTTTACTTTCGATAGCCATTTTTATGCAATATTTTTTTAATAATAATTTTAACTTTATTTTCTTGCAAACATTTCACAACAAATCCATCAAAACAAAAACGCTGTATGTATAGTGTTCTATGTGTCGATTACTCACCTAACATATTGCAGTTATTGGACGTAGTAACGTATAAAATACATCATTAGCAATTAGTTAGTACACAAACCATTTAAAGGCGGATTATAGCCGAGAAGAAAAAACTTTGTTCCTTTACTTTTTCAATGGTAAAAGTGCTAAAAGAGAAACCTATCAAAATTGTTCTCTTATTGCCAGTTTTACCAGAAAAGAAAAGGAACGAAAAAAATTGTGTAGTGCAATTCTATAACACATGTTTGGAGTTACCCATGGTACAATAATTCTTAGGTAGGCCACAGCTAACAGCTGATTACAATTTTTTTTTTGTTATGGCTTAATCTGTCAAAACCGTGTTGACATGCAGAGTTGATATTTATTATTGATCAAAAAATTCAACTCTGTTTTGTTTTCATTTCAACATTTCGTTCTTCTTCTTCTTTGTTTACTCATCCGTTATCATTCATCAAAACAATTTTGACGTTTTAAGCCATAGCGACAGGGTTGTATTTTTTTGGCGATTCTCATACCTGGCCTACCTATGAATTATTGTACCATGGAGTTACCCATGATACCATGGGAGTTATAGCACGTTTATATATAACCGGATTTAACAAACCCACTGGGTTTTAAATGTCAATTCCATTACATATACGTCAAACAAATCCTCATAAAGAAGGTTAACCCTGCAAAAGGCTATAATATAAACATGGTTTTACCGACAAAAATCGGTAGAGATAAAATGCTGATAATTTGGGTAATTAACGATATTATTCGGTGAGTTAGCGTCCAATAAAAGGTAGTCGTAAAGTTCTATCGATAGCAACGGTGTTGTCAACTTTTATTTGATCTTTTCATTCATAACTTTGTGTTTTAATGTTCCCGATTTTTTATCGGTAACTCAAAAAATCACACTACTGGTAGCAATAGGTCTGTACGATAACCCAAAAGTTTGTACAAATTGAACATTGGTGGCGTCGTTTTTAATTGGGATAGCTAATACAATTGTGTTTTTTCAAAATAGTCTGGCTTAATCCCATTGTTCTTGTTTTATTATTTTAAAACAACTAATTTATTAGTGGAAAAAAGTTGGCATTGTTCGCCAAGGAATGGGATTAAGCCAGACTATTTTGAAAAAACAAAGTTTGTACCATGGTATATGTAAAGAGGTAGATTTAAATGAAAAAAATCTATAGAACCCTTGTTTTTCTTGAATTCCTAAAACTTCAAAATAAAAGCAACAAGTGGGTTTGTTTACAATTCATTTTTTTATCATTTTATAAAAAACGCGAAAAATGAATGAAGAGTTAAGTTTTCTCCACATAATCGAGTTGTGAATATGATAAACTGATTGTTTCAATGCAAATCTCACCAATTTCTTCCATACAAATGGACTAAAAACAATTTTAAAAATCATTGAATTCGATTGTTTTTAAAATTGTTTGGCATATTATTCAAACACCACACACACATACACAGTTTGTTTATATTGTTTTGAAGTTTTAGGCATACTCGAATGAAAAAATTTAAATTGACATAAAGCTTTGGCTAACCTTTCTTAATAAACCATGGTTTGTACAAATGTGTAAAAACTTTTACAAAATTCTGTTCGATAACAAACTTGTAAAGTAAAAGAAATCCAATTTGCAGAGACTTGTGAGAGAATTTTGGAGACTTTTGCAAGTTTGATCAGCTGATTTACATTCGAATGTTTTGTGGCGGACATTGCAATTTTTGGCAAAAACATAAACAAACAAGATAAAAAAGAGAAGAGATAACTAAATAAATTATGGAAAACGACTTATTTTGTAAAATAACTTATTTTGTAGTTTGTGATGATTATTTTATTTCTAAGGTATCAAATCCCAGCAAAAAGCGGCGCATCCGTGGAGTAGGAGGAGCACTATGTGGACGGCCAGCCGTTAATTTATGATATGGAAAGAGAATTATTTTTGTAGCAATGGATAATCAAACAATTTTGATTGTTAAATTAAATCTTATGCCAAGTTTACATTTACGCTCCAAAATCCACTGGATTTCACGAAATCCTGAAATACACCCCGGTGTTTACACTTATTTTTTGTGGATTTCAAGGTAGATGCATATGCGCAGCTGATCGAACATGAACGTTCCAAACAAGTTGATGTAATAGTACGGTTACACTACAGCTTTTTGCCGGCTTAAACCACTACATGAGGATTTATTGCTTAATCTGGTCAAATCTGACCAGATTTGCCATTCAAAAATTAAATCCTCTCACAACTGGGTTTATTTTAAATCCGGCACAAATCCACCAAAAATACAGTGTTGTATTCGGTATTTGTGAAAAAAAAATCCAACTCTACTCAAAAAGTACCAAAAGTTGCAACTGTTTTTGCAACAGAGTTTGTCGTGTTTTACACGTTTACGAATGGTCGCATGAGATTTTATAGAGTTAATAAATCTAAAGTTATTTGAAAATCATAAAATTATTTATTTTTTTACATTATACACTTTTTTAACAAAAAGTACGCTTGATACCATGATACAAAAATGTATCCCTGTGTGTAAAATATACTAATATGAGCAAAGAGGGGACGATATCTCATACGAGAAATTGTAAAAGTGTAAAACACGACTTTATTAGTTATTTTGTATGTATACGTAAACAAACATCAGCTGACAGTTTATATCCTCGAAAAGCTAAGTGTAACCAGCAAAGATTAACCCACTGGATCTATTAAACCCAGTGGGTTAACCTTCAATAGTGTAACCGGGGTATAAATTGATATAATCATCAAAAATATACGACAATATAGAACTTTACAATTTTATTTCGAAAATTGTCGTAAAATTATCTATATATCGTATAAATTGTGTAAAGGACTAACAAATTAAAAAATAAAAAATTATTTTATCGTTGAGACATCATAATAATAAATTTTGATAGATAAAATTTGTGCTCAGAACCTGCAAAATATTACTACTTGCAGTAGTTTTCCCGTTTAGTGCTAAAAATTCGTTCCCGTACTCCGAAATCTAGCAAGACTTGCACTTCCCTTTTAATAAAAAGTAGAAACTAGCAGCAAGCATGTTCATTGGCATCTAAATATGATAGCTGATACATTGATTTTGACATTTCTGCTGGAGTTTTTGCAATTTCCGTCATTTTTCCGTTCCCGTATTTGTTAAGAAATTTGTATGGGGAAGCAATTTTTGGCAATTCGTTCTTTCTTTTTAACATTACCAGTAAAAACGTACGAGAACACAAAGAAAAATAGCATTGTAACAAAGTAATTACATTTTATTTTTTCACATTTTGTTACTAAATTTTTTTGTTGCAGCAATTGACCATCTACCTTGTTTATTGTGATACGTGAAAAGTGTTGCAACTTTTGGTACTCTTTTAGGTAAAAACAGGGTTGTATGTCATGTGTACTGTGATTTCGATGTTGATTTCGCTGAAATCACGAAATTAGTTGATTTCATTTTTGTATGCGAAATCATGATAAATTTTGCTTGAATCCGCGCGAAATCACGAAACGACACCGAATGTAAACCATGTGGACGGCCAGCCGTTAATTTATGATATGGAAAGAGAATTATTTTTGTAGCAATGGATAATCAAACAATTTTGATTGTTAAATTAAATCTTATGCCAAGTTTACATTTACGCTCCAAAATCCACTGGATTTCACGAAATCCTGAAATACACCCCGGTGTTTACACTTATTTTTTGTGGATTTCAAGGTAGATGCATATGCGCAGCTGATCGAACATGAACGTTCCAAACAAGTTGATGTAATAGTACGGTTACACTACAGCTTTTTGCCGGCTTAAACCACTACATGAGGATTTATTGCTTAATCTGGTCAAATCTGACCAGATTTGCCATTCAAAAATTAAATCCTCTCACAACTGGGTTTATTTTAAATCCGGCACAAATCCACCAAAAATACAGTGTTGTATTCGGTATTTGTGAAAAAAAAATCCAACTCTACTCAAAAAGTACCAAAAGTTGCAACTGTTTTTGCAACAGAGTTTGTCGTGTTTTACACGTTTACGAATGGTCGCATGAGATTTTATAGAGTTAATAAATCTAAAGTTATTTGAAAATCATAAAATTATTTATTTTTTTACATTATACACTTTTTTAACAAAAAGTACGCTTGATACCATGATACAAAAATGTATCCCTGTGTGTAAAATATACTAATATGAGCAAAGAGGGGACGATATCTCATACGAGAAATTGTAAAAGTGTAAAACACGACTTTATTAGTTATTTTGTATGTATACGTAAACAAACATCAGCTGACAGTTTATATCCTCGAAAAGCTAAGTGTAACCAGCAAAGATTAACCCACTGGATCTATTAAACCCAGTGGGTTAACCTTCAATAGTGTAACCGGGGTATAAATTGATATAATCATCAAAAATATACGACAATATAGAACTTTACAATTTTATTTCGAAAATTGTCGTAAAATTATCTATATATCGTATAAATTGTGTAAAGGACTAACAAATTAAAAAATAAAAAATTATTTTATCGTTGAGACATCATAATAATAAATTTTGATAGATAAAATTTGTGCTCAGAACCTGCAAAATATTACTACTTGCAGTAGTTTTCCCGTTTAGTGCTAAAAATTCGTTCCCGTACTCCGAAATCTAGCAAGACTTGCACTTCCCTTTTAATAAAAAGTAGAAACTAGCAGCAAGCATGTTCATTGGCATCTAAATATGATAGCTGATACATTGATTTTGACATTTCTGCTGGAGTTTTTGCAATTTCCGTCATTTTTCCGTTCCCGTATTTGTTAAGAAATTTGTATGGGGAAGCAATTTTTGGCAATTCGTTCTTTCTTTTTAACATTACCAGTAAAAACGTACGAGAACACAAAGAAAAATAGCATTGTAACAAAGTAATTACATTTTATTTTTTCACATTTTGTTACTAAATTTTTTTGTTGCAGCAATTGACCATCTACCTTGTTTATTGTGATACGTGAAAAGTGTTGCAACTTTTGGTACTCTTTTAGGTAAAAACAGGGTTGTATATCATGTGTACTGTGATTTCGATGTTGATTTCGCTGAAATCACGAAATTAGTTGATTTCATTTTTGTATGCGAAATCATGATAAATTTTGCTTGATTCCGCGCGAAATCACGAAACGACACCGAATGTAAACCAAGTATTATCCGTCAAACTTCTTGTTTGTCAAATCAGCTGAATTCTTGCAAGGTTTTGCAAATTGTTGTTCGATAACATTCTGCAATTTTTTAGCTTCGAGAGAGTAGAATAAGTAGAGAGAAGTTACTGAGAACTTGCTGAGTACTTTTTACTTGCGAAGTCATCGTACAGACCTAATGTCAAAAAGAAACATAAAAATTCACTTTTCTTCTTCTAATTTATAGTTTTTTATTTTGTTTTGTCAGCATTCGCTTTTTTCTTCTGTCCTGTTCATTTTTTTCTTCATTGTCAAATAATCGTCAAACAAATGTCGAAAAATCAGGGGCCTTATTACGTGATTCGATTCGATCGAGAATTTTCTCGTGAATAATGGTCTGTTCCTTTAGTCCGTGTTTAGACACACAAATTTCTCGGGAAAGTAAATTCAGTTTTTAGGCAATAGGGGGTAGGAAAGAGTATTGAGGAGGTCTTTCCTCTCCGCTCTCTCCCAAAAAACTCAATTTACTTTCCCGAGAAATTTGTGTGTCTAAACACAGACTTACTTTTGAAAATAGTAAAACCGGCAAAAGTAGTAAAAGTTGTAAACTGCTCCCATATGAATTGTACGGTGTCTAAAGTAAAGGAACGCTTTTCGAGTAAAAAGTGGTAAAACTTGATGATTCTTGCACGTAAAGGAACAGAGTTTAAGTGCTGTTTTACATTTAAACGATTTCTCTTACGATTTTTTGTCTCCTCTTTGTGGTGGTTATTCTTGTTAGGCAGAGTTGCAAAAAATAGTAAGAGAGACAGCAAGAAAATGTACAAAAGGTACTTTTATGACGAATTTATAGATAAAATAATTTTTGTGGAAATTGTAATAATAAAGAAATGCATTAACATAAATTTAATTATTAAAGCTCTGTTCCTTTACGTGCAAGAATCTTCAAGTTTTACAACTTTTTACTCGAAAAGCGTTCCTTTACTTCAGACACGATACAACTCATATGGAAGCAGATTACAACTTTTGCTACTTTTGCCGGTTTTACCACTTTCAAAAGTAAAGGAACAGACCATAAAACTTCATTAATGTTTTTAATGCCAAGTTTACACTTGCGCTCTAAACTCCACTGGATTTCACGAAATCCTGAAATACATCCCGGTGTTTACACTTATGCTCTGTTCCAGAACCTGCCAGAAGCTACTATTTTTTACTACGATAACATTTTTTCTTTTATGTTATCGGGGAAAATAGTAAAAATTAGTAGATTCTTGCAGTACTGGAACAGGCCATTATTTTTTTGTTGATTTCAAACATATCACAATGATCAAGGTAGATGCATATGCGCAGCTGATCGAACATGAATTTTCAAAACAAGTTGTTGTAAATTGAATTAGTCATCAAAAATATACGACAATATAGAACTTTACAACTTTATTTCGAAAATTATCGTAAAATTATCTATATATCGTATTAATTGTGTATAGTAATAACAAATGAAAAAATAAAAAAATGATTTTATCGTTGAGACATCATAATAATAAATTTTCATAGATAAAAGTTGTGTTCAGAACTTGCAGCAGTTTTCCCGTTTAGTGCTAAAAATGCGTTCCCGTACTCCGAAGTTTAGCAAGACTTGCACTTCTCTTTAAACAAAAACAGCGCCGAATAACACCCTATTCTCCTGTTTTTTGCCGTACAATTTTGGCATAGTAGAAACTAGCAACATGTTCATTAACATCTAAATACGATAGCTGATACGTTGATTTGCTGCAGTTTTTGCAATTTCCATAATTTTTTCGTTCCATTATTTTTTAAGAAATTTGTATGGGGAATCAATTTTTGACAATTCGCTCTTTTTTCTAACATTACCATTAAAAAAGTACAATAACACACTGAAAAATAGCATTGTGACAAAGTAATTTAATATTTTTTCACATTGTTTACAAATTTTGATACTAAAATTTTTTGTTGCATCAATTGACCATCTACCTTGTTTATTGTGATACGTGAAAAGTGTTGCAACTTTTGGTACTTTTTCAGGCAATAACAGGGTTGTATATCATGTGTACTGCGATTTCGATGTTGATTTCGCTGAAATCACGAAATGAGATGATTTCATTTGTGTATGCGAAATCACGAAAAGACGCCGAATGTAAACCAAACATAACATAGGTGTTCACAAAATAAAGCTTGTTCCAAAACTGATTATTTTGTATGCTTCTTAATTACTTTCGTAAACATAAATATACAGATGTAATAAATATGGAAAAATAACTGTCCACACACACATTTTTGCAAAGTTAATAATGTTTTACAGAAAAACCCAGCTACCTTACAAAAGTGACAACACCTGTTTGATTTTTTTTTTTTGCAGAAAAACGTCGTTTTTAAATATAAATTTATTTAGAAATCATAAAATGCCCTTTTTTACATTTGAGGTACTTTTTTTACAACAAAAGGTACGCTTGGTAAAAAGTAAGAAAAAATGCATCCCTGTGTGTGACAACTACGAAGATGAGCAAAGAGGAGACAAAAAATCGTAAGACAAATCGTTTAAATGTAAAACAGCACTAAGTTTTCGACACGATTAAAAACGGCATGGCAAAACTCGATCGAAAATGTTCAAGTAATGTAGTAATGTTCGTTTTTTCAATAGTAACCGGTAATCGATCTACCTTTATAATATTATAAAGGTAGACGCCAAAAAATGTGTTTATTTTAAAACAAAAACTGAAAACCAAAATTATGAATGAAAAAATGTAAATATTTGTGGAATTTGTTGAATAATACGTTGAATAATAATTTCGGAATGAAGTAGTGCTAAGAAAATTATCTATGTTTACAAAACCTTTTTGACATTGTTGTAAAAGATGGCTAATACATCTACCTTAATAGTTCTCTCTCAAAATAAATGAGAGAGAATTTGGTTGGTTTTTTGCTTAGCGTCTCTGAGAGAGTCTTTCCTTTGGAAAACAACGGCGGATGTATTCTATTAAATGTTGTTCACGTATAAAAAAGGCTATTAATATTAAAATATTTTTGCGGAAATGCTTACTTTTTTAAATTATATTTAAAGAGAAAGAGAAAGGCATTTATGCTCTCTCTCCTCTCTCTTAAAAATTGCTTCCAGTTTTACCACTTTTTGCACTACCAAATTTTGATATCAATATTTGAAGTAGTATGTGTATATTTTTCAAAATATGTGAATTTTATGGATTGAAGAAAATCAAAATACATAGAAAATTGTGTTTGTGAAGAAAAAATGGAAATCGTCCATTTTTTGAGAAAAAATTGAAGATTTTGTTTGCAGATTGAAGACTGCTTGAATGCTTTGTTACACACTTATCAAACACACACACATAGGAGGGGTTCATCGTATGGACAAGCAAGATTGATAGGGTATGGGTCGCTTAAGGAACGCTTTGCAGGTTAAAAATGGTAACAAATGGTAAAAATGGTAACCTCAGGTAAGTAAAGGAACACAACTAATATTGGGCGACAGTTAAGGCCTGGGTACATAAGCTGCATCGGCTGCTTGCCTTGCATTCCTGCTTCATTTCTGACATAATAAATGGTCTGTTCCAGTACAGCAAGAATCTACTAATGTTTATGATTTTTTCGATAACAAAGGAAAAAAAATTATCATAGTAAAAAGTAGCAGTTTCTTGCTGGTTCTGGAACAGAGCTAAAAATAAAGGCCTGGGTACATAAGCTGCCACGCCTGGTTGCCTTGCTTTCCTACTTCATTTCTGACATAACAAAAATAAAAGAATAAAGAAGGCCGAGCACATTTCGGACTGGGTTGCCCTTTTCTTCTTTATTTTAAAACAAAAACTGAAAACCAAAATTATGAATGAAAAAATGTAAATATTTGTGGAATTTGTTGAATAATACGTTGAATAATAATTTCGGAATGAAGTAGTGCTAAGAAAATTATCTATGTTTACAAAACCTTTTTGACATTGTTGTAAAAGATGGCTAATACATCTACCTTAATAGTTCTCTCTCAAAATAAATGAGAGAGAATTTGGTTGGTTTTTTTGCTTAGCGTCTCTGAGAGAGTCTTTCCTTTGGAAAACAACGGCGGATGTATTCTATTAAATGTTGTTCACGTATAAAAAAGGCTATTAATATTAAAATATTTTTGCGGAAATGCTTACTTTTTTAAATTATATTTAAAGAGAAAGAGAAAGGCATTTATGCTCTCTCTCCTCTCTCTTAAAAATTGCTTCCAGTTTTACCACTTTTTGCACTACCAAATTTTGATATCAATATTTGAAGTAGTATGTGTATATTTTTCAAAATATGTGAATTTTATGGATTGAGGAAAATCAAAATACATAGAAAATTGTGTTTGTGAAGAAAAAATGGAAATCGTCCATTTTTTGAGAAAAAATTGAAGATTTTGTTTGCAGATTGAAGACTGCTTGAATGCTTTGTTACACACTTATCAAACACACACACATAGGAGGGGTTCATCGTATGGACAAGCAAGATTGATAGGGTATGGGTCGCTTAAGGAACGCTTTGCAGGTTAAAAATGGTAACAAATGGTAAAAATGGTAACCTCAGGTAAGTAAAGGAACACAACTAATATTGGGCGACAGTTAAGGCCTGGGTACATAAGCTGCATCGGCTGCTTGCCTTGCATTCCTGCTTCATTTCTGACATAATAAATGGTCTGTTCCAGTACTGCAAGAATCTACTAATGTTTATGATTTTTTCGATAACAAAGGAAAAAAAATTATCATAGTAAAAAGTAGCAGTTTCTTGCTGGTTCTGGAACAGAGCTAAAAATAAAGGCCTGGGTACATAAGCTGCCACGCCTGGTTGCCTTGCTTTCCTACTTCATTTCTGACATAACAAAAATAAAAGAATAAAGAAGGCCGAGCACATTTCGGACTGGGTTGCCCTTTTCTTTTTTATTCTTTTATCAGAAGCAAGTAAGGTAAGCAGGCGAGGCAGCTTATGTACTTAGGCCTTTATAATTGCTCTGTTCCGTTAAGCGGACCACACACTATCAAATTTTGATGTCAATATTTGTAGTAGTATGTGTAATTTTTTCAAAATATGTATAATATATGCTCTGCTCCAGAACCTGCAAGAAGCTACTATGTCCCAATTTACATTAGGCGAGTTTACTTGCGGCAATTGTCAGTTTGTAGGTGAGAGAGGGTGCTGAGAGGCAAAGGGTCACCATATGCCTCACCTCTCTCTCCTACAAAATGACAATTGCCGCAAGTAAACTCGCCCAATGTAAATTGGGACTAATTATTACTACGATAACATTTTTTCCTTTATGTTATCGGAAAAAATAGTAAAAATTAGTAGATTCTTGCACTACTGGAACAGACCAAATGTGTTTGTGAATTTTACGGATTGAGGAAAATTTTTGATTTTCAAAATGAAACCCAGTCAATCCGATGAATATGGTTCATTTTCAAAATTGTCAAAAAGGAATTTGGAAAAAATCGAACATTGTGTTTGCGAAGAAATAAAAAATGTAAGTTCATTCATTTTTAGAGGAAAATTTGAAGATTTCGGTTGCAGATTGAATGCTTTGCTACACACTTATCAAGCACACACGTACTGTAGGAGTTCATCGGATGGACAAATCAATTTGATAGTGTATGGACCGCCTTACGTGCAAGAATCTTCAATATGAGAGCAGGGGCTCAATTCTGTTTCTATGAATATGTGAAATGAAAACTTTTATAAAGGAGAAATACATATGTCAAATAAAAACGGTTTCGATATGCTGTCAAGGATAACTAAACGATGCGCATTTAAGTGGGACATTTCTTTATATTTTCCGCGCGAATTTCGTAGCTCTAGCTAGCGCTGCCAAGTCAAACTTCTCATACAATAGTAAGGAATTTTCCTCAGGTTTTCTGCTGAGTACTGAAAATAGTTACTATTAAGGGCTCTTCACATACGATCCGTTGAGTGTCGCTTTACGACAACCACAACGGATCGTATGTACCAAGCCCTTTCATATGTGGCAAAATTTTGTTTTTTATATGTATGTACCTTACCTTTTTCTTACCAGTAGTGCGATTCTCTAACAAATTTTTTGAGTTACCGACAAAAATCGGTAAAATTAAAACGCAAAATTATGAATGAAAAGTTGAAACAAAAGTTAACAACACTCTTGCTATCGGTAGAACTTTACGACTGCTTTTTATTCGTCGCTAACTTACCGAAAAACATCGGTAAAAACCGAAATTATAAGCATTTTAATTTTACCGACAATTGTCGTTAATTCAAAAAATGAGTTAGAGAATCGCACTACTGTTCTTCAACATGTGTGTTTCAATGATTCTTTTGCTTAAAATATGAAAATTCTTTTATGTCGGTAGCTTTAACGACTGTTTTTTTGTTGGTAACTGCCCGATGATTTTCGGTAATCACCAACAAAAATCGGCAAAATTTATATACAGAATTTCATTTACCGACAAATATTGCTATCTATCAACATTTGTCGTTATTTTCGTCGGTAGAGAGTTACAGAATCGCACTTTACTGTTCTAACTTCCTTATTGTACCATGATTGAACCCATGTGAAGATAATTTTTAGTAATGTTTCAAGAAGTATTCTTTCTGCAAATTGTAAGTTCTTTTATAAAATGCAAACATTTATGAACGTGGACCTCTGTTCAATTCAATGATTCAATTATTGCCATGTCATAGTTATAGATTTCGTAAATTAAATCATTTAAATATAGATTTCACGTATAAGTTTTTTAGCGACATTTGTTTGTATCCACATGACAAGTCTGTTAGCAACCAAAATAGATTCGTCTCCTGCATCGTTTGCCACGATATAAAAAATACTTTTTAATTGATACTTATGATAAAATTGATGTTGTTGACAAAACAAATAAACAAACTTTCATCGTTGAGAAATTATAGCAGAATATTTTTATATGTATGTTTTGGGAATTTTTCATCTGAGAAGTCATGGGACAATATTTCGAATACACTAGATTTGCGTGTTTACGAAGACCATGTTTGTTATTTAAAATTAGAAAAAAGGGGCACGTTTGGTTCGGCACGTAATAACGAAAATATATACATATTTCTAGTTTATAACATTTATACGCACATATTTTTGTTTAATATTTTCGCATTTGTGCCAAAATATAGATAAAGAACATTGATTATTGGAGTATGTTTATACTATAAACATACGTCACAGTGGGTAGAATTGTTATTATGTCCATACATATAATTTTATTTATGTGTTAGTTTTTGGGGATACACTATTTTCAATGCATATTCAACATATTTATATAGATACACACACCTTCACCTTCATATACTAAATTCACTTGTGGTCACTGTATGCCTTGTTTTCTTTTTGTGTCAAGTTTAATACCCCAACTAAATTTAGAACAGTAACGACCTAATTCAAATCTTAATAACAACATAAATTCTTTATTTTTTCCAGAAATAACAAGCCAAGACTGTTTTGGTCCGTAGCCCATCATATTTCCCTAATCTAACCTTTGCACGCCAAGGACTCTTTTGATAAATTTTAACTACTATGCAGCTAATTTTGACTATGTTTAAATTTAACATACAAATGTTATTGTAGAAATGTGAATAACCTTGTGATAACTTTATCTAATAATTGCGAACACTTGGTGTTAGAGTTCTAAAAACATTTTTCTTACAAATAAGTAGGTAAACCTACAAATCTTATCAAGCACTTCAATCAACTTATTGTCAACAATAGAGATGTTATTCCTATAATTTCTTTGGAGAAATAAGTGCAAACAATAAAACAACCCCAAATATTGATTGTTTATATATAATAACAGTATGACTATTTTTTGTTGAAGTGGTAATAAATACATACATAAATATGACAAAATTAAATAAATCCAATTGTTATTATTAATATAACGTATAATTCTTTGTTGTCAGAAATTGTTATCGGATTAAATGTGACTTCGACATTTTTCTACATACGTATGTATATACAGTTGAACCTCGATTATCCGGGAATCGATTATCCGGGAACCTCCATTATCCGTGATAGAAAAGAAATGTTGGACTTTTTTCCATTTCTTCTATTTTTCGTTATAAACTTCATTACCCGGGAGTAAAAACACACTTTCCAATTAATTTGATTAAGCAAACAAAAGGTAAACAAACGAAAACTGGAAATTCTCCCGTATTACACAATTTGTGTATTTATGGTATCATGGGACAAAGTCAATTCAGATGAATCTGATGATGATGATACTATGTGTCCTTCTAAAATTTGGTGGATTACCGTAACAAATTTAATAAAAATTGCAGATTTTCATATTATTGTACAATATTATCCCATTTTTACTTAAAAATATGTTCAAAAACTGCATAAAAGCATTGCCTCCATTATCCGGGAAAATCGATTATCCGTAATGCATCCGGTCCCGACCATCACGGATAATCGAGGTCCGACTGTATGTATATGGGTTATGACTTTTTGACCTTTTTTCTCAAAAAAGATTTCCTGTAGCGAGAATGAATGAACTTTTGCCTATTAACGCCAAAAATAACGTTCATTCCATTTAATTATCAAAAAAATTCGCGCACAAACCACTTTGAAACTAAACTAACTTTTATTCCACTTAAATAGTGAAAAAAGGCCACGCACAAACCACTGTCACTTGATATGATATATGGAATAAAGTTATATATGATATAAAATAATATATATGTATGTGATGGTATGGCGATAAAATTGGTGTGAAACAAAAGCTTACGTCATTTTGGTTATTTCGTGTGGCTTTAAAGCTTGATTTGAGTTATATAGTGCTTAAAGTGACTCCAACAATTTTTCAAAAACACTTATTTGTGAAAACTTTAAAAGCTTTTTGTGCGTGAATTATTCTCTTCGAATCACCTTATAAGTAAGATTTTATCTAATCTTATGTAAAAGCTCATCAAAATATAATACAGGTTGTAAAAAATCATAACCCTAATGTATAAAAATACTAGATTGCATACAGTATCGGCCAAAATGTAAGCACCCCCAAAGTACAACATTTCTTTTAAATGCTATTTTTTAAAGAAAACAAAGTAATAAATTTACTTTTACATCCTACACCACTATGTGGGGTGAAAAGTACTCCAATTTTTTGTAATCATGCTACAGTTCGCAATTTTGATCGGATCGTCACGAAATGTTGGGGCCTTAGGGGGGTCCCAGAGAGGAGGAAAGCTATTGATTTTGGAGATGGTTAGATAATATTCAGGGGTCGGAATGGGAAAAAACTAATGTGGAGAAAAATTCAAAAAGTAGTAGTAGAAAAGTTCACCTTTACAAAGATACAAAGTAGTTTGGCGTAGGTGGTCAATCAATGGAGATATCACAATAGACGATAATATTCAGTTGTTCCATTTCTTTGTAATAACTTACACGGCGCAATTTTGATGGGATCGTAACAAAATGTTGGTGTTGTTGGTCCCAGAGAGGAAGAAGGCTATTGATTTTGGTGATGATTGGGTAATACTCAAGAGTCGAAATTGGCAAAAAACTTACCTATGTGGAGTAAAATTCAACGTTTTACTGTTATGCTAATATCTCCGATTCTAAAAGCAGCATTCCAAAAGTAAAGCCCGTCAATGGAAAAAGAAAAGATCACATTTCAATGGTGCAAAATAGAATGGCGTACATCTCACTATTCCATATTTTATTAGAATTGTACTGACGAATATTCCAGCTTTGGTATTCCAGATTTGGTATTTCAACAAAAACGACGTTTTGAGCTGTAAATTGATCCCAATTACATTACCAAGAGTGGTAAAGCACTAGAAATGCATACAGAAACAGACGCCCAGCAGTGCGATTCTCCAACTCATTTTATGAGTTACCGACAAATGTCGGTAAAATTAAAATGCTTATAATTTCGGTAATTAACGATATTTTTCGGTATGTTAGCGACCAATAAAAAGTAGTCGTAAAGTTCTACACTTTTATCAATATTTTATTTAAACTTTTCATTCATAATTTTGCGTTAGAGAATTGCACGACAGATATCCCAATTTGCAATTTTTGAAATTTTATTTTCAATGCGGATATCTCTGTTTCTGTTGGACATATTATAAGAGGAGAGCTTGATAGTGAAAATATACCATCTGATCTTGAAATTAATAACAAATATTGATAACAAAAATTATAGTTGTTGCAAAATGCACTAAGCTATCCCAATTTTAATGTTTTGAAGTATTTATTTTAATGACAAATAGCTCTGTTTCTTTCTGCTTTTTCTTTTCTGCAAAACGTTCAATTAATACCAAGTACATGGTCGACAGTAGTCAAATATAGAATTGTTAATTATTTTGGTTCAATTAGCCCTAAGTCATTTGGTATAAAAGCCAGGATGGTGAAAACATTAGTATCCGGTTAAGTGCAAACGGGGGATTAGAGAATCGCACTACAGATTACTCAACAAATGTATTGTTTGAATGAAATTGATAGCTTTTGACGCGCTAAACTCCTTTATGGGGATTTATTTGACCTTTTGACATTGCAGAAAAATTTTCAAGGACATCCGTTCATGTTGGTATTTTGGGTTCATTCCTGCAGATTGCCACGTTTCACCATCGAAAAACTTTCAGTATTTCGAAAATCTTTGTCTAATTTTTAAGAATATCGGCTGCAATTCGAAATTTTCGAATTCATTTTTTTGATGCAATCTATTCTACATAGAATATGTCGAATGGAGTTTGGTGGAGGGAATAAAAATGTTGGACCGAATATAACTTCTGTTTTGTTTTTAGCACACTCTAACTAGGAGTTTACACACAGACAGTATTGGCAAGACAATAGCAAAGTTACAAACCTTTTTCACCAATACATTCATACTTTTCTCTACCCAGCAAACACAATGTCGGACGTCCGACACGTCTGCTCAAAGTCGGAAGTTTTTTCCGACACGTCTGACCGAATTCGGTCCGAACTCTGTCCGATTAGTCTGACGAACTTTTTCCCTCTCTCTCTCTCTCTCTCTGAAGGGATTTTTCTTATTTTTTCTCTTGTGCTGCTTTGGCTATATTCATTGTAAATAAGCAGAGAGAAAAGAATTGTACATGTTGCGCTCGCACATGTTGGGCAAATTGTGTGTATTTCTTGATGTGCCGATGAAGTGGGAACGAAAAAATGAGTGCTCGGGTTTTAATTTCTGTGACGGAGAACAAATTTGGTTTATTTTTGTTATGCGTGTTGATGCATGATAGTGTTTAAAGATCATTCATAGTGAACCGTTGTATACACATTTGTTTATTTTTATAAAGTTAATGAAAGTAAATATTTTTTCGTCAAACTTCAACGCTATTTCGTGGAAAGTCATATGTTTTATAAATATTGCCAAAGTTAAGTTTCTTTATACTTTCATGTATATCAACTTTTGTATGTGAAGACATGTATTTTTTCATATATCTAATATATAAAAGGCAATGTGTGTATGTTAGTATGTTTGTATGTTCCGAATAGACTCAAAAACGGCTGAATAGATTGTCTTGAAAATTTCAGATAATGTACTGGAAACACCGATGGTGAAAATAGGCTATATATTTTTTTGAATGGTCGTCGCGGAAGTGAAATATCGCGGTCATCCCAAATTATTCAAAAATGTATTATTTCAGATAATATACCTAATTTTAGTAAGCGTGACTACAAAACCGCTATAACACTGGCTTCAATATGTGGGATAACGCGGTCAACGCCATATTTTGGTTTACAGTAAAATCCCGATGACTTGAGATGTCACTACATATATAGAAATTCCAAAAAATCGATTGGGAAATCTTATGAAATTTTGTATGTGGAGTTTTTGGGTCTGAGAATAGGTCGTAATTTTTTTTTTATCCCGCTAATTGTAGTGACCGGTGGTCCTCCCCACAATTTTTTTAAGAAAACCGCGAAATTCAAGATACGTTTTAATATATTGTTTACAAATTGTTTGCAATGCTATGGTAATTACAGTCTTGACCCTGAATGGTCGTCGCGGAAGTGAAAATCGCGGTCATCCCAAAATTTTCAAAAATGTATTATTTCAATTAATTAGAACTGTCGTAAGCTGTTTTTATACGGCTAGGAGTAGTGACCGGTGGTCCTCCCCCACAATGTTTTTAAGAAAATCTGAAATCTTTGATATTTTTGAACGTATTGTTTACAGATTGTTTTCCCTGAATGATCGCGGTCATCACAAAGTTTTCAAAAATGTTCAATTAATATACATAATTTTAGTAAGCGTGACACAAAAATGATATAAACACTGGCGTGAACAAGTGGGATAGCGCGGTCGTGAGCTATTTTAATACGGCTAAGTGTAGTGACCAGAGGTTCTCCTTAATTTTTTTTTTTTTTTTAAATCTGAAGTCCATGATATTTTTGAGCGTATTGTTGACAGATTGTTTGCAATACTACTGTAATTACTGTATTGACCCTGAATGGTCTTCGCGGAAGTGAAATATCGCGAAAAGTGAAATATCGCGGTCATCACAAAATTTGCAAACATTTATTATTTCAGATAATATACATAATTTTGTAAGCGTGACTAAAAAAAGCTATAAACGCTGAACACTAAACAATAAGTGGGACAGCGCGATCAACTCCACATTTTGGAATACAGTAAAATCCGGATAACTTGAGATGTCACAAGATCGAAATTCCAGAAAGATCCATTGGAAATCAAACAAAGCTATTGATATACAATACAATATAATCATTGGAATCAGAATACCACGATCGTGTTCGATTTTTGAAAATATTATAATTACGGATAAAATCTCAAAATGTGGGAAGTGAACTTCATGAGCATTGATTTCAGTCCTTGGAATAGCTAGGTATAGATACATTTTTTTAAATACAGCAAAATCTCGATAATAACAACTACAATTTATAGAAGTATTTTTTTTTATGAATTATATAAATGTTGCCATACATATCCCGAAGGAACATACATTTCGTTGAGGGGTATTTTACCACTATTGCATATAGAGCGCGAAGAAAAAAGGCGTTACGTTCGATCGGGCTGAATGAGGTAAAATCCACCAAAAATAGCGAAAATCAGGCGCCACCGTTCTATGGGAGCTATATCAAAACGAGGACGTATACTGAACAGTAGCTATATCTCTGAACTATCGAAAATCGGGAGGAACTGTTTTATGGGAGATATATCAAAACGTGAACCTATTACTGTTACATACCGAGCGCAAATAAAAAGGCGTGTCTTTCGGTCGATACGAATATTTATGCTCTCCTCTTTAAAATATATTAAAACCAGATTTCAGCCATTTCGGTGGGATAATGATGTTAAATCCTCAAAAATAGAGAAAATCAGCCGGTACAGTTCTGTGGGTGCTATATCAAAGCGTGGACCTATACCAACAATTCTTTGCAGTAATAATTACGACCCCAACCGAGACCAACAATCCAATATATAGCAATGTTAATTGACGTGCTTTAAACTGTCGATTTATGGTGAAGGGTATAATAAAAGAGATTTTATATCTTAAATTTGGGGGATACCATTATATGGAATTTATGTCAAAACATTGATTCATATTATGAAGTTTCTAGAGGGATGCCTAATTATGGGTGTATCAATACTGGATAGATAACTAAAGTTTACACGGAGAACCCAAACAACGGGCCAGCAACGCGGACCGGGTCAGCTAGTATATATATAAATGTAACATTGGAAAAACTTTGGCTCCCCAGCCAATAAGATATATATGAAAATAAAAATAAAAAAGACTCATAGTTAAAAATGCTGACCCTAAAATTTAATTTCAAGAACCAGATTGACGTCGACGAAGGTGCATTAAATAATTTCGTTTAAATGTACTAGGAGAACTGGCGAAACTACGTAGATTGAGAGGAAGATAATTCCACACCCTAGCCACTCTTACGACGAATGATCGATCACACATTACAGATATAAAACGAGGAAGCCGCACTTGTTGATTGCGTATATACCGAGAAAAAGAGAATTTCTCACAAAGCTTTTCAGGAGCTCCATTTCTTATAATTTGATCATTTTGGTGTGATAATGATGTTAAATCCTAAAAAAAATAGTGAAAATCAGCCGGTACCGTTCTATGGGAGCTATGTATATCAAAACGTGGACCTATACTGACAATTCTCTGCAGTAATATTTATAACCCCAACCGAGACCAGCAAACCAATATATAGCAATGTTAATTGACCTGCACCGACCATTATATGTGGGTCACAAAGCGCTTTAAACTGTCCATTTATGTGAAGGGTATAATAAAAGAGATTTTATATCTTAAATTTGGGAGATACCATTACATGGAATTTATGTCAAAACATTGACATCAATACTGGACAGATAACTAAAGTTAACACAGAGAACCCAAACAACGGGCCAGCAACGCGGACCGGGTCAGCTAGTTTCATGTAAAATGGTTTTACATATTTCACAGATCCTATTGATAAATTTGTTGTTCCCACTGCTGGTGGGGACGTACGGATTTAAGAAAACCACTGGGTTTCGAATATCAATTCCGTTAGGTCAAATAAGTCCTCATAGACAAGGTTAACCTTGCAAAAATCTATAATATAAACAGGCTATAAGATGATATTAAAACCCTTCATATGTTTATAGTAGGTGAACAAACATTTAAACTTAAAGATTTTAAGTTTTCATGAATTAACTGTGTACATTTTACACTTTTAAATAATAAAAACAAATTCTGTGCGAACGGCGGTAAATAAATCAGAAATTCATAGAATAGTTCATCAGACTTCGGACCGTATTCGGTCCGAAAGTCGTCCAAAACTTCCGAATTTCATAAGATTTTTCTTCCGAATTCGGACCGATATCTGTCCGAACGTCGGTTAATAAATCAGAAATTCATACGACAGTTCATCAGAATTCGGACCGAATTCGGTCCGAAAGTCTGCAAAAACTTCCGATTTTCATCCGAATTTCGGTCAGAGAACACGTCAACCACGCCATATGACTTTCGGTCAGAGTTCGGACCGAATTCGCATCCGAACTCGGATGTTTTTTCCGACTTTCGGATCGAATTCGGTCCGAATTCGGATGTTTATTCCGATTTTGGTTTGCTGGGTATACATATTTAAAAATGTATAAATGTATTTGGGTAAAAGGTTTGTATTTTTTATTGTCTTGCCAATACTGGCATTTGTAAACGCAGGGTAACTTCAAAACCATTATAAATTGGTTTTGAGCCAAAAGTTAGTAACACATCGAAATAATGGTCGTAGACCCATACTTATATATTCCAAAAAAGTGAGCAAATGCTATAGTCGGAAAGGGGCCGACTATGTGATAAACTACACCACTATCCCAGTGCATAAGCTTTTCACTGGTAAACATTTTTATACCAAATGAACCAAAATAATTAATAATTTTATATTTGACGTAGAGGTATTTGTCACTAAAATAAACAATCCAAAATATTAAAATTGGGCTAGCTTAGCTTATTTTGCTATTAATTTAAAGCTCAAATGGTATAGTTTTACTATCAAGGTTTCCCCCTGGAATATGTCCAACAGAAGCAGAGGTATCCGCATTGGAAATAAAATTCCACAAATTGGTCTTTGTCTATATCTCTAGCATTTGACCACTTTTGGTAACGCAACTGGGATTAATGTAAAGCTCAGAATGTCTTGATTATTATAGGCCACTTTTGTTGTAATGCACTCAACAAATCTGCAATATTTCTTAGTACAATTCAAGTGATACAAGTAAAAAAGTATCAGTCGGCTTTGTCGACAGAGATATGGGCAATATTTTTTGAAAATTTAAGATAGCTGAAGCCAAGGTTTACCATTTTAAAATGCTTTTGGATAAAGTGAAATGCGTTTGGACTTGGCAATAAATATTGCCCTTAAAAGATTATTTGCGTAGAAGCTGTGGCAATAATAATTGTTCCACAAACATCCCAGACTGGACAAGGGAGACTTCTGTCATAACATTGAGTGCACCACGATTCATATTAGCTCAATAATATGGGACCTACTGTTTATCGCCGAGTCCGAACGGGGTGTTTTACGACACCACTTTAAAGAGAAGTTTTACATGGCTGAAATACTCAGGAAATTTTGATGTTGCCTGGCCGGGGAATCGATTCCACAACCTTCTGCGTGCAAGGCGGGTGTGCATACCATTGCACTACGGTGGCACCCGAAGCTGGGCAATATTTATGTTAAAAAATGGGTAAACATGGGTTTTTTGTTTTCTCTCGATTTGTGATTAAACCACACTTTTTACGATTTTGATGTCCAAGGATTGTATCAGACCATATTACAAGGCACTTCAAAGCCTTCTGGATGTAATTTGCGCAAAGAATTCTTCAGAATCTATTAACTTCAAGCAAAATCTGAGAAAAAACGTGCATTATCGACTTCCAGGAAGGTATATTATGAACAGGAACAACTTCAAAGCTTTCTAGGGTCTAAAGATTTGCCATCTGACACTAATTTTATACTTTTTATAAAGTACAATACCTTAAAACGCAAAGAATTAAGCAAGGGTCAGCTTTGATGAGGAATACAAGAATTCTGACCTTAAATAACGGCATTTAAGCCCCAAAAATTATTTTTGTTTCTCTAAAATATATCTTGGACACCCAGAGACGTTCCCTGAAACAATAAAATGTAAAAAATTTGCGGCTAATT
Source organism: Musca autumnalis (assembly GCF_047663935.1). Taxonomy (NCBI): domain Eukaryota; kingdom Metazoa; phylum Arthropoda; class Insecta; order Diptera; family Muscidae; genus Musca; species Musca autumnalis. The sequence goes on along the minus strand of NW_027411866.1, from coordinate 123,901,939 downwards.
CCATAAATTCTACGGTAATACACAATTTCCTTGGGGTGTATGTAAACTTTTGTCCCCACCATTTTTTGGTTTTTGTAAAATTTACCGTTATTTGTATTATGGATTATACTTTTGTTGTTTCAAATATTGTTTATTAGTGAGAAGAAATAAAACTGCATACTTGGAATTTCGTAAAAATCATCACTTGTTCTAAGACCTGAGATTTATGGGGTGTATGCAAACTTTTGTCCCTGACTGTATGTGTCGTGAATGTAGTCACAGAAATATGTATCCAAATACGGAAACTTTGTTCGAACATTTTTCATATTTTTTTTGAGGGCCTTTTTTTTAAAATCGACGCACAGTGGTTCAGAATCGTTTTTTCCTGGTCAAAATTCTGTAACTTTTGAACGGATAGAGATATATTCATAACTCTTTTTTTGTTATACAGATAACACAATTAGCTTTCAGACGGATTATGAGGGGTCAAGTTCGGTCCGGTAGTTGCAGAGAAATTCAAGGTCGAAGTTAAACTTTTGAGTTTTTAAACTATTTTTCATCAAAATATGAGTGTTTTCGTGGTTTTTATATCTTCCTATGTATTAAAGATGGTCAAACACCAACAAGTAAACAAAATAATTACCAAAAAAAACTAAAAAAAAAAATTCGAAAAAATTTCGAAAGAAATTTTTTCAAAAATTTGTAAAAAAAAATTTTACAAAAAAATTTAAATTTTTTCAAAAATTAAAAAAAAAATTCTCTTTGGGTTTTAATAAAACTTATATAACTCGTATAAAAACTCATATACTCAAAAAAGTTGTAATTTGTGTCAAAAACCCGTAATTCATATGGAAACAGTATAGAAAAACACACATTTTTACCCATGTAATTTCAATAAATTGAAAAAAGTGTTAAACGGACGGAACGGGACGGGTACAAAAGTATATATGGGCTGGAAGAGGAGACTTTCAGGCATCTTTCTGTGAAAACAGAACTTTGTTCCATGTTGTTCCACAAAAGTTCTAGTCCACTAAATTTGGAATTTCATAAAATTTAGTACCCGAGGAAAAATAAAATAGATCATGTTGTGTAAACGCTACGGTAATTTACTAAAACGATTTTTAAAGTCCACAATCCTACCTACCTTACCAAAAAACAATGAACACAATATCTGTTATAGTTTCAGAGAAATAGCTTCGTCTTTCTCCAGAAATTTGCAAAAAGGACGTATTTCCCAAAAATGGGGGAAATGCTCGTCTTTAGGGGCACGCCACGCCCACACCTTCCAATATTTGGGCCTAATTTTTTGGTTTCCTTAGTTTCAATATGTTTACTATCGAATCCTATATAGAAATTAAATATCTTTGACAAAACAAAATTTTGATTTTTGGCCAGGAAAATCGATTCCTGAACCATTGTGCGACGCCTCCAAACAATAGTATGCTAAGTCGACTTAGCATGTTTTCAAGTTCTTTACATTTTTATATTTAACGTCCTTTAACTTAGATTCTGTCAAATTTTGGTAATAATCGGACAATCCGAACAGAAGTAATAAACAAATATTTACTTAGCATAGTACTGAAGGTCTAAGAAATTTCCAAACTTTTAGAGTTTGTCCTGCAAAACTCACTGTTCAGAATTAGCAAACTATTATCTGGAGGTGTCGAACGTCCTTTAACTTAAATTCTGTCAAATTTTGGTAATGATCGGTCAATCCGAACAGAAGTTATAAACAAATATTGACTTAGCATAGTACTGAAGTTCAAAAAAATGTCCACACTTTGAGAGCTTCTCCTGCAAAACTTACTTTTTAGACTTAGCATACTATTATTTGGAGGTGTCGAAATGTCATTCGATTTCTTCGTACTTGATTGCAAATTTTAGATTTTTCGGATCTAATAAATATCATTATTCGTGAAAATCCATCTACTAAAACGTGTGATACGAGAAATTCCAAAGTAGGAACATCACCTAAAATTCATTTTGAAAATATTGCTCATTTTATTCCGTTTTTTGCTGCTTATATCCGTTGCAATGAAAAAACTGGTACAGCATCTAAGCAGTCGATGCTACATCTTAGCCTCCAAATGAAATTTTGAGAAATATATACTAAGTCCCGGTCCACACTAGAGTGTTTTCATTGAAAAAATTACATGAAATTATAGTGCCCATTTTTGAACTTAAACTAAGGTTCGACAAAATATTACGAAGTCCAACAGTCAATTCAATTTTTTTTTCAATTCAATAAACTTTATTTCTCAATTAATATTAATATGTACATTTAGTAATATCTACAAATTTGTTTGTTTTAAATTAAAACGTCTGCCGGAATAATGAGTGTTATAAACATATTAATTATTGTATTCGTTTATTAACATTTGTATATATCTTAGCGCTTCTTTTATGTAATAATATAAATTTGACCAGCTATAATTTTCACCACCGTTGAAAACATTGACTATTTCACTTTCTGATAATACAGTTTTATTAAAATAACGTCTTCTAATGTTTTTTTTTTTTTAAATATGGGACACCTTCCCATGAATTGTTGTGTAGTTACTATCTCATTAAGATTGCATATACAGCATAGATTGGATGGTTCTGATCTGAAGTCGTTGCAGTTCAGTGCGAGCATCCCAGCTCTTGCTTTCATTATAAGCTGTGTTCCTTTACTTACTTGAGGTTACCATTTTTAATCTGCTAAGCGTTCCTTAACCCCAAAAAGTGGTAAAACTGCCAGCAATTTTTAAGAGAGTAAGAGAGGAAAGAACGCATATGCCTTTATCTTCTACTACATGCTACCAGACAAATTTCTGCAGGTAAAAAATGGTAGAACTGATTTTTCGACATTTGTTAGACGATTATTTCACAATGAAGAAAAAATGAATGAAAAACAGAAGAAAAAGTCGAACGCTGACAAAACAAAATTAAAAAACTTTGATTTTTATATTTTTTTCATTTGACAGCTTTTTTTTATAACTTTTACCATTAAAAAAGTAAAGGAACAAAGCTAAAAATTATATTTGATTTTGTCTGTATCTGCTCTTGCAATACGTTGTACCCATCTGAGGATTTAAATGTCTGTAAATTCGATGTTGGCTTTCTTGAGAACTTTGAATGTGTTGTATAAAGCTCGTATTCTTTATTTCCCATACTAATGTTTGCAAGTACTATACCAACTTTCTTTATCCATACCAACGCTTTGATTCGATTTCAATGAATCTGCAGCAATTTCATAAAATTACTTTAGTAAGGAATGAAATGCAATGAAATAGCTCTAATGTGGACCGGGACTTATTTCCTTAGCAATTTGCTATCAAGGCTGGCCTCAATTCTGCGGTATAGTTATTTTGTTTCTGTTCCCATAATTTTTGGTACATCTTCTTTCGAGCTGCGTAAGCCTCTGCATCCAGCCTGACGGACGGAGCGCAAAAATAAAAACCCTTTAGGGGGTGCCGCATAAAAAAGCCCGACATCGATTTTTTTTAAAACACTAGTGTATATTCCCTCGTTAGTTTAAAGACTGATGGTTTATAAATGGTAAGCCAACCTACTTTGTTGCATCATTGTAAAGGTGATCTTTTCTTTTTCGATTGACAGGCTCTTCTTTTGGAATACCCCTATTGGAAACGGAGATATTAACATAAGAATAAAATGTTGAATTTTTCTCAACACTTATTTTTGCCCATTCCGACCCTAAATATTATACGACCATCAATCACATCGGTAGAACTTTACGACTGCTTTTTTGGTCACAAAAAATGAGTTGGAGAATCTCACTATAGGTTTGATAGTAATTCGAACCAATTTGAATTCGAATCGTCTTAGTGAAACTGACCAAATAGTCCGTTGACGTATAACAGGATTTAATAAACCCACTGGGTTTCAAATGTCAAATCCATTGCGTAAACATCAAATAAATCCTCATAAAGTGCCTGTAAATTTCTTAAATTTATCATACCGTACCCCATTGCATAGAAATGACTTTTCAACCTCAATTCAAGCAACAATTACTTGTTTACCTTCTTATCGCTTATTGTAAAAACAAAACAAACAACTCAGAATCTTTTCACTTATAATATAAAGTTTTTTATTTTTAAATTGTTGTTGGTGTTATTTTTCATTTTAATTGCCATAATATTTCTAATGGAATTTTTTATAAAAATACCAAGACACATACATTTATAAAATATAAGAAAAAATTTATATATACTTTCATTTTGATATATAAGTACATACATATATGTAAATATTTGTATAATATGAGTTGGTTATTATTTTTTTTATTAATTTACAATTTTGGACAATTTAAAACTGTATTGGTTTTGTTTCCTTCTTTACACTTACTACTATGTATTCTTAAAGCTATTCAGACCATCTTAAAATTGTTAAGGTTAATAAAATCTGGGCATTCGATATGAATGAATTTTAATCATAAGGACCATTTTCAGAGATGAAATTTAAAATAGATCCGCTTTTCTTATAGCTCTTCTCTTCTTACTGACAGACTTGTTGCAACTACGTTAGCAGGCGACGAATTTTTTCTGGGAATCCAGCTAGTCGATAATAAAATATTTTCATATTGGCAATCGACTTGAAGATGACTTTACTTTCAGAAAATTTCCTCCATTTGGATGATACTTAAATTCCAACTGTGAAACTGATCCTCGTATCTTATTTAAATGCTAAAAAACCGTTACAATCCATTATCCTTGGATATCTTACACCGAAGGCCGTTTCTTGTTCTCTTCTTCTCTACAAATTCTACAGAATGGCAAAAGCTCGGGTGTTGGTGGTGCCGTACCGGAAATGGATCCAATGTGTGAAACAACAGGAAAGTGGTTCCAGTGGGGGCATGGCATTTGCTTTGGAATACGGAGAGGGAAAGGCATTTTTGAAAGATTTTTTTTTTTTCGAAGCGAAAAAAGTTTTGAACGTTGAACTTGTTTTTCTCGTTTTCTTTTGCTGTCGTTGCACCTCAACAGTTTTTTGTTTGTTTTCAATATGCAGTTTTCTTCACACTCCGAATAGTTCTCACGTTTCTTTCAATACTTTTTTTATGAATAAACCCGCGCACTGGTTCTCTCACTTTACTTGTTGTCGCCTTGAGGTTTCTTTGTGAACTGAGCTGATAAATACGCGTGGCTGGGACATAAATATTTCCAAAACGTTGAAAACAAAACAACACAGCAAAAACAACAAAACACAAACACACACAGCCAATAACATATAAAAATACGACGTAGTATAATTGTCGTTCGTCCCCTATGGTTGTATGTATGGCTGTACTCCATACATAGTAGACCCCTCCTCATGCCATTGCCGCCTGCTTTTATTGTTGTTGATGTTGTAGCCAAAGCCACTTGTTTTACAACTCTTGAAATATGGGTGTTCTATAAATACAATCAAGTCGTTTGTCGTTAGAGATAATACGTTGTGAAAACTCGCGGAGATTATGGAAATGCATCAAAAAATTGATGAAGAATTATGTTTATAAAATACTTAAACGCATTTTACATTAAACGAACATTTTAGGCCATCTTTATATTATAGCCATTTGAAATCCATCTACCCATGGATTTTGAAGGTGTTTTTCTATATTTTGATTAGATCAAATCAAACTTTGCTTACCTGCAGAACACAACATCGAAGCCCAGCAAAATGTTCGATGCCAAAGATGCCATTTAATCATGGGTGCAAGTGATATGGCATGTCATCTTTTTAGCATCTTCATCGATGAATTTTATATGAGCGTGGATTCCAAAAGATGCTTTTCATTTTTCGATCCAAAGCATTTCATTTACACCATGCTTTGACATGTCATTTTCACCAATGCTTTAGCATGTCATTTTCACCAACCCTTTGCAATGACATTATCATTACGACGAGAGTTTTAACAACGTTGGTTGTGATTTCGAGTCTCCGACAACATCAAGCCTATTGTAAATAAATAATCTGATATATTTACCATGAAATCACGTCATTGCATGGAACCCCTTCCTTAAAATTTTGCTGGGAGGTTAATACCGTTTCCGAAATACATACATATTTGCCATCTTGTATAGGAAGTACAGCTGAACTAGTCAATTTTGTAGGTATTGTAAGAAACCTGGAAATACCACCTCATACATTTAAACGAAAATAATGGGTTCACACTTTCTCAATAGCCATTAAATGTTATTTATTTTTTTTTTCTTTTGAACTTTAGACCTATCCTTCTTGATCATGGAGATCCCTCCTGATATGCCTGGGTGGATAGGTTCTATCTACCATACGGTGATTGGGATGACTCTCACGGTTACACCCGAACAAGTACTGCAACGAGAGCATACAATTGTATTACCGTACGGGAAGAATCTTCGTTTCCCCCACTTAAAACATGAGGAGGCGCCATGTAGAAGTTCTCAGGGCGGCATTTTGACAGTTTGGCATTTTTCTCTTATCACAGATCGACCTATAGTGTTATATGTGCCTCCAAGGGATTGGATGATCAGTCCCTACATAACGCCTTCTCGCAGATAGTTTTTGCATGCGCGTATGTCGCGAAAATGCTGTATTTTGTGACCCCTAGAATCTTGGGATAATTTGTAGGCGGAATTCTGCTACCATCGACCATGACATTCAACTCAGTGCTCATCCCCTCAATCCATATCGAGCCCTTCCCGCGAAAAAGATGTAAGCGACATTTTTTTCATTTTCTTTTTTTTACGGAATTCGATAAAGAATATTCCAATACGCCATCTCCCAAATTTTTATAACTCTGCCCTGTACCGTTACGAAATTAGAGCAAAAACTATTTTGATGTAAGCGCCCTTTTTGTTTTGTTTACATTTTTAGGTGACAGCGAATTGTCGCTTACATCAAAATTTCACATTAACATACTATGTATTGTTACGGAATTAGATTTAACTAATCTCTGTGTAGACGTTGTTTTATTCCCCGATACGATTTGTACCAAATAAAACAGGGTTCGTTTTAGATTACGTTTCTACAATGCTTTATTTACTTTATTACACTTATTCGTAACCGACTTTAATTACTAAGCACAAAACAAGTCTCTAGTTAGCACGCAGCTCTTATTTAACCGATCTGTTCAGTTCAACGCTTAAAACACAACTACTCAATGTTGCCATTCGTGACTCTATTTATACCCAAAATCTCCTTGGTCTAGAAATATCTAGAAATATGGCAACAACTCGAATCTGTGCAGCGAACACACAGACTCACATTCGCACTAAGCGAACATCCATACTCACATACATACAAGCACAGTAATGACGTAACTACAACAACAAACAACTACACGAAATACAAGAAGTAGGAACTAAACGATAATTACATTATTATGGCAAAACAAACAAAAGAACATTAACAAAAGGTAATGTAACGACTAGAATGGTGAAGAGAGTTCTACATGGTAGTTGTTGTTGCTTAAATAAAGTAAATGCGTAATACAAACTTTACGTTATAATTCAAATTTTTAAATTAACGGAAATTAAACTAAACTAACTTAAACCTATCAGTTACATTCGTAACAGTATTTATTCGACTATATTACAAGAAATACGCTTTAATCTTATAATTGTTCGAATAAATACTTGCTATAAACGTAAGTTGCTTTGTTTTTAAATTGTAGATGTGAATTACACTAAAAATGATTTTTTTCAAACAAAATTTTTTTAATGTAACCGCCACTTTTTAATGTAATGCCTGATTGCGTGACAGCGAAAAGGATGTAAGCGACACAAATTACCGTTATATTGAAGATATTCCACAAATGATTTATTTTTTAGTAAATAGGATTTAGTAACGGAACTATACCAAAATGTAATAAAAATTTTGGTTACATCAAAAGTTATTCAATAAAAACCGTCCCCTGTAAAATTTGCTTTTTGTCGCTTACACCTTTTTCGCGGGAAGGGCTCGATATGGTGAACAGGTTGGCCGTAGATTTAATAGCGCACGGGGCCCGGTTTTACTACCTTAATTTTTTTATTATTTATTTAATGGAGAAAAATTCATTGTTGTGCGTCATAAAGTGCTAATATCTGCTATAAGTAGCATTAACAAAGTTGTAGCTGAAAACAACCGTAAACGAAATTAATGCTCAAATATCGCTTAAATGGTATTAAAATCTGCTGTAATTTCGGCCTTTAGGCTAACGATAAAAATGTACCATCGAAATAATAACCTTCGACTTCTCATATCTTTCGACAAAAGCCGCTTCAAATAATTTGGCGTCGATTTAGCGAAAATATACAAAATATTTCGCTAAAATGGTGCGCACAATAACTCTCGAAGGTCCAAATCGATTTCTTCGAGACATAGATTAGGTTCGAATATGGATTATATCGGTTCACTCCTTCAGGTACCTCGCACACAAAATTTCAATATCCGATTATCGCTCATTTACTCAATGAGTGCCACATTTCAAAAAATCGAGTTTCGAGAAAAATGCGTTTTAAGTTGGCGATTGAAATTTGACTTCCCAACTTAAAAAGAATATTACATAAAAAACAAAATAATTATGTGGACCATATTTTTCAAACACCTAGCCAGATATCAGTGTTAAATTTCTGTGCAAGATCAAGCATGATTTGAAGTGTTTTGTTGCTTCATAAACTCCAAAAACTTTTGTGTTGAACTATGCGAAACTCGTAGTATGTCGGCTGTAACTCGTCGAGTTTTAGAGATATTAGCATGAAACTTTGACACAAGATAAAGTAGAAGTCGTAAAAAAATAGAAATTGCTAACTCAGAAACTCGTAGTAAGTCAGCTGTAACTCGTCGAGTTTTAGAGATATTAGCATGAAACTTTGACACAAGATAAAGTAGAAGTCGTAGAAAAAATAGAAATTGCTAACTTAGAAAGTGCATTTTTTTGGGTTATGCCACTCTTTGAGTAATTGAGCGATATGTATATCAAGTATATATGCGACAACATCTTCGGATACCTCCCTCACAAAATTTCAACATAAGTGCAATTTATGGGCTGTTCAAGAATCCTTTGGACATTTTGACCAATGCTACTGCTTGCGGTCTTGGTTACAGCGATATTCTATTTTTCGTGGTAAGTCCATGCTTCCTGACATAACGGTTCAAAAGCTCTAAATCTTATCATGATAAACTAAAATAACGGCTTGACACCATAACTATCAAAAGGAATGACTTCCAAAATTATGTCCACTTCCAAAATGCACCATTCTTTCAGGTATCTTCTCCACAAAAGTGCAAAACTTTTGCGCTCTTATCGAAGTTATTTTTACTTGTTTTCGAGAAAACAAAAGTTATGAATTTTCTTAAGTTTACCTCCGCTGTGCTGACAGAAGTCATAGTCCTTGGAAGGTTTTAAATGTCATCGAGTTCATAAACATCTAATCGTACAATTAAGATAGAAATAAGGCGGAACAACAACCATTGGGATATCAGTAGAGCGATTCTCTAACTCAATTTTTGAGTTACCGACAATTGTCGGTAAAATTAAAATACTTATAATTTCGGTAATTACCGATTTTTTCGGTAAGTTAGCGAAGAATAAAAAACAGTGTAAAGTTATACCGATAGTAAGACTGTTTTCAATTTTTATTGAACTTTTCATATATAATTTTGGGTTTAAATTTTACCGATTTTTGGCGGTAACTCAAAAAATGTGTTAGACAATATTTTGCCAAGACAGAATGTGGATTTCGTAGTCTCAAACAGTACTGCGAGTAGAATTCGGAGTCTATGAGTCGTAGTTGGTATCGCCCTACTTCTGATAAAAATGTTTTCTCTTTTTTCTAAATGTCTGTTCCAGAACCTTCAGGAATCTACACATTTTTGCTACTAAAAATGAGTAGATTCTTGCAGTACTGGAACAGACCATAAATGTAATTTTCTCAATTTTTAGTTGGTTTGCATGAACTCTATCACTTCTGGTAAAGTAGTAAAGTTTTGGTGTTCTTTTGACATAAAAGAATATTATTTTCTAACAATAGTTCGGTACAAGCCCAATGTGCACTCGCGAATTCGATTTATTCTTTTTTGGAGTTATTGATTTCAAATAATTAATGGTACACAAATAACATTAATAGGTTTTTAGATAGATCTTCATGTCAGAATCAGTCCTCGTGGTAAAAATGTGTCCAATTGATAACTTAATAAGGCAAAAATAAGACAAAATTTTTTTAATGGGACTGAAGTTAATGTGGGATATTTGGATATGTACTTTAAAGAAGAAGAAATACTGAAAATCTTTGAAATAGAATCAAAAATACCAAATAAGAGCTACTGTGGTTAAAAATTCTGGGATACATTAATAAGTAAACCTATATGGGTAATGTTCAGTTTAAATTTGGTTCAAATCTTCAAAATACCAGGCGGAATTTGTGTATGGGGACTACACTGAACATGTTCTGATATGGTTAATTTCAATTCTAAACATCCAAAGACTAATTTATTATACTCTGTTCCAAATTTCAAAGTTATATCTAAAATATTGTAAACTCTCTCTATTGAAATTATATACTTTGTATCAATATTTCATATAAAATTAACTAAACCCCCTTTAAAATAGCTTTACGTAATGCTACACAACATTTTTTAATTTCATAATTTTTGGTCAAGTTGGGCCCCCCCGAAATTAAATCCTGCGTACGTCCCTGCTGCTTGACAGTATTAAAGGCTGTTGATAAGTCGAAAGCCACTGTCAGTGTTCCATAACACATCTTACTCTGAGTAAAATCGGTTCTGAGTAAAATCGGTCCGTACAATTCACCTTTGCTGGCATCCTTTGCCTGGCTTTGGTAGCGGGACCACCCTGTCCATTTTCCAGACTTTGGCTAAGTTGTTGGTGGCTAGCAACAGGTTGGGAACTTTGGTAATATACTCAACTCCCGACTCATCCAGCTGTTTCAGCATTACGACGGATATTCCATCAAGTCCCAACGCTTTGGATGATTTAGCGTTCCTGATGTCATTTGCAACATCATCCATTGTAAATTGTGGGGGTTCCTCCTCGGCGGGAAGATACAGTCTGTCGCAAAAGTTAGTACAGTACGTACGTTGGACTTGTCAATATAAGTACTATAACTGTCATTAAAACCAATTAATATACTCTTTCTTATCTTAAGTACAGATTTAGTTTCATTTTGTTCAAAAATATCAAGAATTTTTTACACAGTTCCACGAGGATTCTCCGTTGTATACTAACTTTTGCGACATAAATTTTGGTATTTTTGGGATTCGAACCCTACATTTGCTAATGTATGCAAATATTGCGCACTTTTAATTGTTATTACGGAAGACAACCTTCTTATGTATCAAATAAAACTAATTGTTTGTTGTTTTCATTAAGTTATAGTGATATTTATCCCCAATACATTTTGGTTTCAACGGTGTATACTAACTTTTGCGACAGACTGTATGTAATGCGACGTAGTACCCTTACCTTCCCCAAGTCACTCCCGCAGCCCTTCAAATGATTTAGCCACTTGTTCCGCTTATGCTCAGCGGCGAACCTGTTTACTTTCAGTGTGAGCTCCCTGACTCTGGGGTTGGCTCAACGAAGCTCACCACACTTATTTATAAATCCCGTCGCTTCTTCTGGGAAATTTAGTCTCATTTCGCGTATTCGATCACGATAGAGAGCGACTGCAGTGTGATGATGTCTTGGAACGTTCTATCTGCTATCGGAACATCAGAAAGAATGGACAGTTCTCTGAAGCGGTGATTAATGAACTCTCTGGAACTAGGCCAATTAGCTTTCCCATGATTAATAAAAGTACGGGGTTCAGAGGTGATGAAATCGTTCTTTCTGCTGATGGAGACATTTATGGTCTGACCCAAGAGAAACGACGGGTTGACTGGTGATGTTATTAGTCAACCAGGTGACGCGGTGGTTATATCTGAGCGAACTTTGACGCTCTCCGCCAGTTATGGTAGGGGCGTCCTCATTGATCGGGCAAAACGTAGAGCTATTAATATGATCAGGTCATTTCCGAGGACCAAATGCTACAACTCCTGAGTCCACCAAAACAGTGTTATGACTTTACACAAGCGGCCTAATGTTGGGCCTATAACCTGGAGTATAGCTAATTATCGGCGGAATGTATGCGTAAAGTAACTCTACCTCGGCAGTTCCACACCTGACTGCTACCCCCATACACTCCATGTACGGTTCATTAGAGCCAACCCAGCTAACAATTTTTTCCGAGTGTTCTGATTTCCGATTTTTCTCCTGGAATTTCTGAATATTTTTTAGAAATTTTGCGATTTCTCTAATATTTTCATAGAAATTGGACGATTTTCTAAAAGTATTTTGTTTAAAGAACATTTTCTGAAGAATCTTAAGAATCTTCGTTCCGATTTCTAATCGATTTTCTAAGGGATTTTTTGTTCGGTTTTGTTGAAAAGCAAAGTGATTGGTTATAAAATTCGCATATACAATTTTTAATTTTTTTAATATTAATGCATCAAATAATAATTAAAGCTCGTGTTGATAGTTTGTACCAAGGCCTATACAAGGTCGGCCAATAAGCTCACCTGATTATTATGTTTGTTGTCAAAAACATTATTGTGATTTAAAATACAAAGAAACTCAAATCACAATAATGTAAAATCTATTATGTTTGTTGTCAAAAGTTGTTAACAGAATTCTGAATGACCTTACTATTAATCACCAAAATGGCATAATACCCCGTTTATATATAACCGGATTTAACAAACCGACTGGGTTTTAAATGTCAATTCCATTGCTTATATTTCAAATAAATCCTCATAAAGAAGGTTAACCCTGCAAAAGTCTATAATATAAACGCCGTGTAAGACCATGTTTATATTATAGCCTTTTGCAGGGTTAACCTTCTTAATGAGGATTTATTTGACGTATACGCAAAGGAAATGGCATTTGAAACCCAGTGGGTTTGTTAAATCCGGCTATATATAAACGTACTATAAGAAGAGAATTGTCTCTGAGTGGTGTTTGTTCTTTGTTGTGTTAATATCAAATAATTGTTTCCAATTTTTTTCAGAAAATCTTGACTTTTCTTCGATTTTTTCGCGAATTCGGACCGATCTTTTCTGAAAATCTAAATTTTCAACAAATTTTCCAAGAATTTTCTTTCGAATTCGCACCGAATTCGTCGGGAAACTCCGCATAACATTCTTACCGAATTCGGTATCAGAATCGGAAATTTGTTCAGAGATTCTGAACGAATTCGGAAAAAATGTTAGCTGAGAACTCATATAGAATGGGGCTGCACTCATCGATATGAAAGAAATCTCCCCATGTTCGTGGGAAATATTTATTTTAGCCAATGTCTCGTTTCATGACAGCTGATATGCTTTGTGTACTCTTTTGGGTAACTTATGCCGTTGCTTTTCCATGGCATTACCTGAAAGTTCACGTAAAGATTACAAAAAAATGATATTATAGTTGGTCTGTTCCCGTACTGCAAGAATCTACTAATTTTTGCTATTTTTTTCGATAACATAAAGTAACAAATGTTATCGTAGTAAAAAGTAGTAGTTTCTTGCAGGTTCTGGAGCAGAGCATGTAATTAAAAGTCCTCCAAGTTGTCTCTCCCTACAGTTTCATTATTTCTCCAAGTGACAAGTCTTTACTTAATAACGTAACTTATCAGTCATTATTGTATACTAATAAAGTTTCTATTTAATGAAAAGCGAAAAAATAAGTGTATACTAAGGTTTGTCATTGATAAATATTTGTTTAAAATATAATAAATTTGATAAGAATTGCGTCCCTTCAGCTGTGATAAGGAAGACAATGTGCTATAAAAATCTTTTGCGTTAAGATAAAAGCAAACAAGTTAAAAAGCTTTAAGTTCGGCCGGGCCGAACTTTTTATACCCTCCACCATAAAATACTCTGAGCTAATATGTAATTATTAGTTTTATTTCTGTTGCGAAAGTACCTATGCACACAATTTTAGCTGGAGAAGTCACTTGACCACTAGAAACCTTAAGTGCCAAATTATAGCCATGTAGCTAAAAACTTCAAAATACTGGAAATCGGACGGTACCGCTATATGCCCATAATTTATGGTGGTGAAGTTTCTTTGTCATTGGAAGCCTTACATGTCAAATTATAGCTAATTCGGTCTGACAATGCTGCTAAAAGCGTCAAAATAGGTGAAATCGGGCGGTACCGCTATATGGAGGCTGTACCAAACCGTGGACCTATGACCATAACTTATGGTGGAGAAGTTTCTTGATGACTAAAAACCCTAAATGCCAAAGTATAGCTAATTCGACCAGATCATGTACCTAAAAACGTCAAAATACCAGAAATCGCCCGCTAAATGGGGGCTATAAGAAAACGTGGACCTATGTCCATAATTTTTGGTGGAGAAGTTTCTTGCTCACTGGGAACCATAAATGTCAAATTATAGCTAATTCAGTCTGAAAATATGGCTAAAAACGTCAAAATATATATGGGGGCTATACTAAACCGTGGACCGATATACATAACACATCTTCGAACTTGATCCAAGTTCAGACCAAAAACACATGTGTACGAAATTTCTGCCCTGTAGCTCAACTCATTCGGAAGATAGCGTGATTACAACAGACGGACGGACAGGGCTAAATCGAATTTTACGCTGATCAAGAATATATATACTTTATACGGTCGCAAATGATTATTTCGATGAGTTACAAACGGAATGACAAACTTAATATACCCTCCATATTATGGTGGAGCGTATAAAAATAGTTTACAAATCTACATATCGTTACGATTTAACGCAAACGTTTTGATTGTGTTTCACATTATATGTATATAGTTGTTGCTGGCTGTTGTTGACTTGTTTGCTACAAAACATGTATTTGTGTTTCCGCCCGCCATGTGTCTTTCTTCTTATCGTTACAGTCCTTAGTCATTGGGCGAGAGACCCAGACTCTCTAAATTGTTCTTTGTTTTTCTTTTGAACATCGCATACTATGGAACTATGGATTTGTTGTGCTTTTCCATTTTTTGTTATTGTTTCTATTTTCTGCCGGTTCTATGTTATTTTTTATTTTCAACAATCGTTACGAGCTGCGTCGAGGTTTTTCGCCTGTCTTCCAAAGGTCTGTTTTGTTGTTATTGTAGTTGGGTGAGGTAATCACAGATACACAACACACACAAATACATCGTCGACGACGGGTAAAAAAAAAATAAAAACATAACGTCAACAGACTTTCTAGTCTTGCTCACCCACTAACGTGGACACTTATGTTTATGTTTTTACGCACTTCGAAAAAGAGGGGTGTGTTAATGGAATAGATAAGTATACCTGCCAAGAGCACACTCAAAGAAAAAAAACAACGTACTGTGACAAGTTGATAATAAATTGTTCATATTGACTTATGAATTTAGCACTTTTTAACATTCCATGTGGCTAGGCTACATACCTAACTATTGGAACCATACCATAATCTCAATTGGAACCATACCACCCATTGTGAAAGGATATTTGGATAAATTTTAAAGGAGATAGGCATAATGTTTAAAACAACATGAGACCTGCTTATTTATGATAGTTTTCTGGTGGTTGAAAGAAGTACAGTTACTCAATTAATGAAAATGTATATTAATTGCAATTAACCCTCATAATGCGGTTAAACCCTTCAAAATACCGAAAATCGGGAGGTACCGTTCTAAGGGGCTATATCAAAACGTGGACCTATACTGACAAATTTCTGAGGGGAAGTTTTGTAGCATCAAAGAATGCCAAATTTCAGCCATTTCGGTGTGAAAATGTGACTAAACCTTTCAAATACTGGAAATCCGGAGGTACCTTCTTATTGGGGCAATATGAACACATGGACCTATACCCTCAATAAAGACTAAAGCTGTAAACTCATCCAACGTTTCAGTACAGTTGGGCGCCATTTCTGATAGAAAATAAAGAAAAAGATCGATCTATATTGCCCTCGATCTTTCATTATTTTATCAGAAATGACGCCCAACTTTGCTGAAACTAAAATCTATGTACCAGGTCCAGTAAGTCGCACAACAACAACTGTATTTTGGCCGAAAATTCATCAAGATGTCAAAATGTTTGTTTACGTATTCATACAATTTATTCACAATAACAAAAAATTTGACAGATTGAGACCACGACGCTGGCGTTTTACGCCACCTTAGATATGTACATATGTATGTATATGCAATACCATCATTGCTGAAACGTTGGATGTGTTTACGGTTTAAGTGACAAATTTAAGCTATTTCGGTTGCATATTGAGGACACAACCTTCAAATATCGGAAAATGGGAGGTACCTATACTGACAAATTTCTGGCGGAAAGTTTTTCACTCCCAACTAAGACTAAGTTCTAAATTTCAGTCATTTCTGTTGAGTCTCCGACGAATATTTCGATGTGTAACAAACAAAATTACAAAGTTAATTATACCCTCGATATTATGTTGGAGGGTATAAAAGTGAGTCATATCAGTCCTCTCCTTAAGGTACTTCTCTCACAAAAGTTCAGCATTTTAGTTTAACTGCAGTTTAAGGTCTGTTCGAGGATGCTTTGAAAATGTTCACCGAATGTACTTTTTTGTGGACCTGTTTACATGATTTCTGACAAAATGGTCCAACTGCTCTAAATTATATAGTGACCAACTGAAATGACTGGTGTGCGCGATATCTATCGTAAGGAATGACTCCCGAAAAAAAATCCACTTCCAAAATTGACAATGCGGTCTATTCCTTCAAGTACCTCCTCCGCATCACTTTTGAGCTTTAAGTTCACAAAAGGGACACAAAATGCTGAAAACCCCCTAATTATTTGTCTATTAATTTGATTTATGTACGATTTAAGAAAGTATTCACATATGTTTAAAAAAGTTCGTTCAGCTCTGTTAGAAATCAAGTCTATGCTAAAAGAGTGTACGGATATACATATGTAACCGCACTTTGTCTAAATTAGTTACATAGGGGACTAGATTCATCTCCACCTATCCACAAAGCTATGTATGTCAATGAAGTGGGGAGACTATTTATTGCATTAATTGAATACTTAATTGCTTATATAGCGAGCGTCAAAATAAATTTTACAAAATCCAGAGCAAAATAAAACGTTTATTCGAAAATAAATGAAGCTTTAAGATGATATACGATTTGGAAGATATGAGTCTGACAAAATAAAAAAAAATCTTTTGAAGCCTTTTATCCCGATGCAGTGTCAGAATGTTTGTTCGTGTTGCACAGCGTCATTATTTACAAAATAAGTTTTGGCATACCACTGAATATTCTTGATCCGGGTAAATTCTGAATCGATATATGCATTTCCGTCCGTGTGCCTGTAGTAATCACTCTAGCTTCTAAACAAATTTAGATAATACGCTACAATCTCAAATCCCAAATTATTGCTAATTCGGTCAGAAAATGTAACTAAAACACTTCAAAATACCTGAAATTTGTAAGCACCGTTATATGGGGGATATTCCAGAATATAGATCTATATCCATAATTTTTGATTGTTAAATTTCTTGATCACTTGGATTGTAAATGCCAACTTATAGCTAAATCGTTCAGAAAATGTAGCGAAAAACTTAAAAAAACGGAAATCGGGCGGAACTGTTATATAAACGTTATACCAACACGTAGGCCGTATAGCCCATCATCGAACTTGACCTTCCTGCAAACATAGGAGTCATCTGTGCAAAATGTTAGTGTCCCATCTCAATTTATCTGGATGCTAAAATTATTAGCACAGACGGACGGACAGACTTGCATAGATCGACTCAGAATTTCACCCTTATATACTTTATAAGGTCGTTACAAACGTAAAAAAGCAACTTGATATAATATAAAAAGCTAAAAGCAGTATAATTTTAACATAAATTGAAGAATTTTCGGTTTGACAATTTTTTGCGATTTTCGATACTAGATTTGGCGATTTGGATAAAAAAAAAATCTGACAGCGGCTTTTCGGTTTTGTGGATGTGAGAAAGTAAGCCTGTAGTCAGGCGTACAAATTTTTCGGAAAAGTAAATTGTATTTTTGTATCTATTTTATTAAATATATTGTTTTTTTTTTCTTCTTCTTTATATTTGTGTGCAAAATGTCAACCATTTTTACACCCTCCACCCCCCATGTATATTAAGTTTCTCATTCCGTTTGTAGCTACTCGAAATAATCATTGTAGACCCCACGAACTATATACATATATTCTTGATCAGCGTGCAATTCTACATCGATATAGCCGTGTCCGTCCGTCGTCCGTCTGTGGAAATCACTCTAGCTTCCGAACGGATTGAAGTAGGTGGATGAAATTTTGGTAAAATATATTATATGTATGTAGGACTTTTGGTATTGAAAGCGGGCTACGTAGGTCCACGTTTTCATATAGCCCCCATACAAAGTGACGCCGTTTTAAGAAAATTTTAGGATATTTGTCCCATTTGACCACCGAATTGGTTGTAAGGCCATGTTTATATTATAGCCTTTTGCAGGGTTAACCTTCTTTATGAGGATTTATTTGAAATATAGTACGCGTAATTTTAAGATATTTTGAATGTATTAGTCCCATTTGACCACAGAGTCGGTTAATTTTGCATTTTGCGTTTCAAGAGATTAAGAAACATATCTACCATAAAATATTTACATAGGTCCACCTTTTTGGTATAGCCCCCATATAATGCCCCATATATAGTACGCGTAATTTTAAGATATTTTGAATCTATAGTCCCATTTGAGGACTGAATTGGTGGTAATTTGGTATTTTGTGTCTCCAGAGGCTAAAAAACATTTCTACTAAAGTTTGTTTATATAGGTCCACGTTTTGGTAGAGCCCCCATATAACGCCCCATATATAGTACGCGTCACTTTAAGATATTTTGAATGAATTAGTCCCATTTGACCACAGAATCGGTTATAAGTTTGTATTTTGTGTTTCCACAGGCTAAGAAATATTTCTTAGGTTTTGATATAGACCCCATAGGACGATATCTCCTGATTTACGGCATTTTGAAGGTTTTAGCCTCATTATCGCAGCGAAATGTCTGAAATTTGGTATATAGTCTTGGTTGGGTGTATAAAACCCGGAAATTTGTAGGTATAAGTCCACGCCTTCATATAGCTCCCATAGGACGGTACCTCCCGATTTTCGGTATTTTGAAGGTTGTGGCCTCAATATTCCACCGAAATGGCTGAAATTTGGTGGTTAGTCTTCACTTGAGGTACAAAACATTCCATATGAAATTTGTCGGTATAGGTCACACGCCCTCATATAGTCCCCATAGGACGATATCTCCCAATTTTCGGTATTTTTGAAGATCTTAGCTATACTATACTACCAGTTTTGAAGGGTTTAGCCTTATTATAACACCGACATGACTAAAATTTGGTACATAGTCTTCGTTGTGGGTATAAAACTTTCCACCTGAAATTAGTCGGTATAGGTCAACGTCTTCATATAGCTCCCATAGGACGGCACCGCCCGATTTTCGGTATTTTGAAGGTTTTAGCCTCATATTCCACCGAAGTGGCTGAAATTTGGTATTTAGTATTTTTCTGGGCTACACAAATTTCAATTAGAAATTTGTAGGTATACATGCATGTTTTGGGGGGTACCCCCATAGAACGGTAAATCCCAGTTTTCGGTATATTGAAGGTTTTAGCCTCATTATAACACGGAAATGGCTGCAAGATGGTACATAGTCTTCGTTGAGGGTATAAAACTTTCCACCTGAAGTTTGTCGGTATAGGTCCATGTCTTCATATAGCCCCCATAGAACGGTACCTCCCGATTTTGTACATATAGCTCGTTATCCACCAAAATAGATGATATTTGGTATTAAGTTTTTGATAGAGGTATGAAACATTCCAGCCGAAATGTGCCGGTATAGGTCGACGTCCTCAAATACCCCCTTAGGACCGTACCTTCCGATTTACTGTATTTTGAAAGTTGTGGCCTCAATATACTACCGATATGACTGATATTTAGTATTTAAGTTGCCATGGGTGTATAAAATATTGCAGAACAGAATTATCAGTATAAGCCCTTTCTTCAAATAACCCCATAGAAGTGTACTTTCCGATTTTCGGTATTTTAAGGTTGTGTCATCAATATCCCATCGAAACGGATGAAATTTAGTATTTAATCTCCGTTGGTGGTATAAAACTTCCCACCTGAAAATTTCCGGTATTGTTCCATGTTTTTATATACCCCCCATAGAAAGATCCCTCCCAATTTTCGCCACAATATTCAATGGGAATAACTGAAATTTGGTATTTAGTCTTTGCTGGAGTTACGAAACTTTCCTCCAGAAATTTATCGGTACAGGTTAACGTTTTAAACAGCCTCCATAGAACGGCGCTCCCGATGTTGTTAACTATCCAAATCCAGAATATCCACGTTTAGGTCTAGTCGGTATTGCCCAATTTTATGTATTTTGCTCAATTCGGAAAATTGTAAATGTTGGTCCATGTTTTGGAAAGAACAAAAATGCCGCCCCATATTAACTGTTTTGAAGGGAGTATTATCAGTTAAGATATATGTACTACTGCAATAAAAGGAAGATTTTAGTACTTTCATAAACGAAATAAAACTATTTGTTCCTATTCACTTCAATACAGTTCGTGGTGGAGGGTATAAAAAGTTCGGCTCGGCAGAACTTAACGCTTTTCTTACTTGTTTGGTATGTTACAGTACTGCAAGAATCTACTTACAAATTTTTACTATTTTTTCAATAACATAAAGGAAAAATTGTTATCGAAGTAAAAACATAGAAAATAAAAGAATAGACAAAGAAATCCTCTCACCTAAATTCTCTCACCGAGTGTGAATTGAGTCAGTTAGATATGCACTCAATTTTTAAAATGGCAATAAATATACCCTGTGGGGACGAAAATTCCAATTGTCGCAATTTAAGTAGTCCAGAACTAGTTCTAATCAGTACTAGTACAAATATTGGCCCCTAAGTAATGCGAAGGGAACCAATTGTCACCATTTTATCCCCAAGTAAACGAGGAGGCGTCAGTTGCGACTTAATTAACTTAACTTAAACGACGAGTTGTATAAATAATTCACATTTACATTTTCTTCATAACTTTAATATTAATGAAGCATCCAATAACAGAAGAGTGTTGATGGAATGAATATCTTCGTTCATATTATTCATATTGTTCTGGTATAAAAAAGGAATACGACGGAAATATGCAAATCGCCCTCTTCTTCTCTCTACCCGCTAGCAATTCCAATTGTCGCAATTTAAATAGTCCTAAACTAGAGGTAAGTGGTACTAGTTCACAATTGACCCATAAGTAATGCGAAGGGAACCAATTAACACCTATATATCCCCAAGTAAACGACGAAGCGTCAGTTGTGTGACTATTTCCCACCACTTTTTTTTTATAAATAAACTGGTATATGACTGTAAACCTGGAACTAGTACAATACCACCTACAGGTAATGCATAGAGTGTCAATTGGTTACCTCCTATGACATCCCCATGTTAAAGTTTACAGTTGATTGCACTGTGAGGGGTTAGAAGTGGAACTAGTTACTGTAACGCTGAGAATCGACGAGTTTCCGATGCCGAACTAGCCCATCGCCCAAGCGGGTACATTTTTAAACTATTTATGCTGGTAAAAGACAACATTTGGGTAGTCTTTGACCAGATCTACATCCTCATATAAACAAATTCAACAAAATCTTGCAATTTACCCCAAAACAAAATGCAATTGAGTGAGATGTCTGTGTAGTTTTCGTTAGGGCGACCCCTACCAAAAACAAGCACACTACAATTTCTCTGTCTATTCTTTTATTAGTCTATGGTAAAAAATAGTAGCTTCTTGCAGGTTCTGGAACAGAGCATTTATTTCCATATTAATGGTGATGACAAATTAACAATAATATCGGAGCTATCGATTTTTTTGAAATGAAATATCGAAAATATCTAATGTTGGGAACAACGATAGTTTGCCAGCTCTACTCTAGTATGATGATACATTAAATTGGCATCAACGGAATGTTCAAAAGATCCATTTGAATAAATAATATTCTTCGCCGAATAAAGATATAGGCATTAAAATAAAATACGTTAAAAAAATTTATTAGTACTTTTCATATTCTTTTATAGGTATAATCATGTAATTTAAAAATTATTGTCGAGTATAAAGTTTATTGTGACACTCACTGTACATATTTGACTTTCGTGGACTGGTCATGTAATAAAAGCACTTGCATGTAAAGTGCAATTCGTATCATGTTTGCATGCAATTTAATTGCATATTTTTAACTTACATAGTGGAAGGGTTCTTAATTAATTGTAAACACGTTGATATTGAACAATAATCTACGAACTGAGTTCTCTGATTTAAAAATTCTTTGCATTGCAAAGATAATTGCATATATAAAATAATACTAATCAGATTTGTTTACATAGCATTTGAAACGAATATTTATTTATATTGTAAGATCATAGTATAAAAAGGTGTGGACAGAAATTCAAGTACGTGCCTATATTACATGAAAACCTGCCTTGAAGAGGGTATAATCGCGTGCTGCATAATGTGACCTGGTGTTTACGATTTTTTTGTGAAATTTAGAATCAGTATAGAACACAAATTCTGGTACAATATGAGGTTTGTCTGGTTACCCTAAAATTTGTACCAATTGTTGCTGGAAGTCGCTTGTTAACACAAAAGTCCATCAATAGAGAGCGATTCTAGAGAGACATTTTAACAGTACTTTTACTGAGAGTTTGCAAATTCTTGCTGGACAAATTTCTTTTAGCAACCACTTGCAACTCTTCTTCTTCCTGAAAACAATCAATCATCTGTTGTCAATTATTCGTTGATTTATGTTTGTGCAAATTCAAAACAATTTTAATGTGGAAATTAGCAAGCCTAATTGTTTTGTATTTTTGGAAAACAAAGTTGCAAAATGGAAAATTCCTTTTTTGTGTCATTTTCTTTTTATTTTTAATAAAATACCTATAACATTTTTGCTTGCTTTGGTTTCTCAAATGGCGGACAAATTGTTCTGTTTTGGCAAATAAGCTGATTGCTTGCAAGTTTTTGCAGAGAAGGTGTCTGTTTACTTTTTACATTTTTCTTGCAAAAGAGAATAAAAACTCCTTACTCTCCGAGAAAGTTCTTGCTGGAAATTCTTGCTTGGAAAGTAACCAGACAGACCTATGGTTGGACAACGGTAACGTTTCGGATAACATCTGCAACATGGCTTATCGCAAATTCTGATGGTACCGTTGAAAGCAACAGTCCTTCTATATTCCTTCTTTCCCGGACTCGAGAGTGATTTAAGCGTTGCCCACAATTTACTTAATTCTCTATCAAGGTTGCATTGAGTCTGGTTGTCTAGCCTTTTTTTCCGCTATGCTCGCCTACTAGCCATTCATAATTTTGCGTTTTAATTTTACAGATTTTTGTCGGTAAATCAAAAAATGCGTTTGAGAAACCCACTACTGATTTTTTTCAGTCCCCTTATTCTTTCAAATCTGTATACCCAATTTACATAAGTGTGTATTGATTTGAAAAATATGATCAAATGTTTTGAGCATATCAAAATTAAGTTGTAATAGAAATTATTTTTACAGCGTTCTTTGGAATCAAATTCATCAGCCTTGTGATGAAACAAAGTCCCGGTCCACACTAGAGTGATTTCATTGAAAAAAATCATGAAATTATGCGTTCTTAGATCGAGTTTAATCTTAAAGTCATTTTATGAAATTGCAGTAGTGGGCAATTCGATCTAGGAAAGCCTAATTTCATGAAATTATTTCATTGAAATCACTCTAGTGTGGACCGGCACAAACTTTTGAGCATAAGTGTTGACTCCGTAAAAAAACGTGGCCTTCATTTTTAAAGTTTTTTAGTAAATGGCCCAAAAACACAAATAAACAGTACAACCTGCTGCATATTTATTTATAGTAATTTTGACAGAATAAGCAAATATACACAGGCTTTGCTTTTCACAATTTGTTCGAACCTGGGCATGAGTGAACTGGGTCGTATTATTTCTATGTTCGATGTATATTAGGGATATATACATATTTTTTGAAGAACAAATTTATTCATCAGAAAAAATCTATTTCCCATAAAGACTCATTGACATGTAACCTCCTCCAGGTCCGAACGACATGCCGCACACTAAACCACCGCTTATAGAGGCGGTACTATATTTGTTAATATATGTGGTATTTTGTTAAACTTGAAAAGAATGAAGCCCATGTTTATTACATGTGCTTTTTTGTTTTCAAAAGCAAACGATTGAAACAGCTTCTCTTTTTTCAATGAATTACCAGCGACCCCAAACATTTTTGCAAAAATTCTACTTTCTGCGAAAAATTATGCATTTTGTGGAATGATATGGAAACATTCAAATTGAAAATCTAACGAGTTTTCATTCATGTTTTTCAAAATATTCAATCAAATGTGAAAAATATTAGTTTTTAAATTCCAATAATTTATAGACATTTCCTTATTTTGTACATACGTACATGTACGTTGACACTAACGTTTACAAACAAAAACAAATTTCAATGTGGTTGTTGTTGAGTTGTATTTGTTGTAGTATTTACTTTACCTGGTTTGTTCTACCATGGAACCTGGGGCTCAATTCTGTTTCTATGAAAACTTTTATAAAGCCTTTACAAATACATGTATTTTGTTTTTGTTTTTTTGAACGCACACGCAACACGCAGTTAATTAGGTAAGGGCTTAAAGGAAAAAACTGTCAAATGAAAAAAATTATAAAGGAAATATTGTTACGAATGTAACTGATAGGTTTAAGTTAGTTTAGTTTAATTTCCGTTAATTTAAAAATTTGAATTGTAACGTAAAGTTTTTATTACGCAGTTACTTTATTTAAGCAACAGCAACTACCATGTAGAACTCTCTTCATTATTCTAGATGTTACTTTACCTTTCATTTATGTGCATTTATTTTATTTTGCCATAATCATGTAATTATCGTTTAGTTTGTTACTTCTTTATTTCTTGCATTTGTTTGTTGTTGTAATTACGTCATTACTGTTTTTGTCCACTGTATTGTTCTTTCCCCATGTATGTGAGTCTGGTTGTTCGCTTAGAGGTAGTTTACACCATCTATCAATGTCATATGACACGAAAAAAAACCATTCCATATCTACCCACGGAGGCAATGTGGAGACGCAGTTTTTTTTACATTTTCGCTGGTGTGGGCCCACAGAGTAAATGGCGTAAGGAAAATCTTCAATATTGCACATATTAGCGAATATATAACGATGGAAAGTTTCATGTCATATGACATTTACATATAGTGTAAACTACCCCTTAGTGCGAATGTGCGTCTGTGTGTTCGTTGATTCGAGGTGTTGCCATATGTTCTAGATATTTCTCGAACAGGGAGACTTTGGGGTATAAATACAGGGGAACTGGCAATGACGAGTGAGTTGTGTTTTAAGCGTTGAACTGAACAGATCGGTTAAAGAAGTGCTGCGTGCTTACTAGATACAAGCTGTGTGCTTAGCTATAACAGTCAGCTCCGAATAAGTGTAATAAAGTAAATAAAGCATTGTAGAAACGTAATCTAAAACGAACCCTGTTTTATTTGGTACAAATCGTACTGGGGAATAAAACAACGTCTACACGGAGATTAGTTAAATCTAATTCCGTAAAAATATTTTTAATTTCAAACAACAACAACAACAATATATAGATCAGGGGCTGGATTCTTGTTCTATGAAAATTTGAAATGAAAAATATTTCCTTTATAATTTTTTTCATTTGACAGTATTTTCCTTTATAAAAGTTGTCATTTCACATTTTCATAGAAACAGAATTGAGCCCCACCAGGATGAAACGAAGCATTCTATGGAAGTAAATTTCGAATTTCTAATTTTCATGAGTAAACCCTATAAAATTTTGTAAACTTAATTTAAAACAAGTAAAATAGCAGCTCAGCTCACTAGACCAAATATGACTTTTTGAAAGCAAAATGTTCAGAAAGTGTATGGAACAGCCCCCTACTCGAATTTTAACAATTTCCTACAACAATATAATGATTGAAACAAACTGTACTTACCTTTTTAAATTAAACATTGTTAATTGATTCTTATTATTTTTAATTATAATTTATTTATATTAAAATTTTCTTTAAATATTTTATTTATAATAAATTTAAACTATTTTATTAAAGTGTTACTTTAACAAAATTACAAAATAATTATATTATAATATTAATTGTGTATATATGCATTGCAAATTATGAATGCAATATTTTCAATATATACTTGAATTGCATTTAAAAAATATACATATATAAATATTGGAATATTCACTTTGTTTGTATATTGTTAACGTTTAATTAACAAATTAAAAAAATATTTTATAATATTTAAACAATTAAACCAAAGAAAGCAAAACATTTTAAAAACTGAATAAAATAAGTTTAAAGTTGTTTAAAACTGAAAAAGACACAGTGAAAGTTTTAGACATTCATAGAGTGTTGACATAGAGTGAGGGAGAGAGACAGAGAGATTCATTGCAGTTTTCAATTAATTAATCAATAGGGCGGGCTACCATGCATTTACTGGCATACAAATTTGGATTTGTAATTCGATTTTGATAATGCTCTTTGTTGTTATAGAGAAAATCTTGTTAAATTTATAGATAGATTTTTTAAAAAATGTTACTACAGAGAATAATTTTAGTAATTTATACTATGTTTACACTAAATTTTATAGCTGGTATTAAGACGTTTTGTGTTTCTTTTTTCTTGAATTAAAAAATACTACCTTTTGTTTTCTTGTAATTACTATTTAAGTATTTATTTTATATTTACAATATTGCAATATCATATAAAAATGTACAATACATATATTTAAGTTTATTTTTTCATTTTTGTAATATATTTTTCACTTGTCGTTTGCAAGTTTTAACAAAAGAAAACATTTTCAGAAATCCCCATTTGATGACTTTGTTTTTTATTTTTAAATTTAATGCTTAAACATAATATTTTTTGTTTCTTGGGTATTATATGTATTTGCATATTAACATATAATAATATGTAAGTTATTTTCTTCAAATATGTGGTCTGTTCCAGAACTGCAAGAATCTACTATTTTCTACTATTTTTTCCGATAACATAAGGGAAAAAATGTTATCGTAGTAAAAAATAGTAGCTTCTTGCAGGTTCTGGAACAGAGCAATGTTTTTTATTTTACACTGTCATTGTATTATAAAGCTTTTGTTGTGTATTTTTTATTATTATTTTCTTTTGTAATCATTTTTGTTGTTATTAATGCTTTTTATACATCAGTTTTGTATAATAAATATAATTATTATTTACTATATTTGGCGTTGAAGAAAACCTTTTCTAATAAAATGTCGTATTTGTTTTTATTTAGGGCAATCCGTGCGGAATTTTTCCCCTTCCCCGATTTAACAGTTTTCTTTCTATTCCCATATTTATTCCAATAAAATTATTTTCGGGGCGGAAAAATACGGAGCGAAATATTCATGATTACCCCGTTTAATGATTTCTTTGTTATGCAATGTATTTTTTAATTAATTTGAAAACAAATTTGAAAGCCAAGAACATGCTTTGGATATTATTACTTTAAATGGTTTCAGTGTTGCCACTAATAGCACGATACATTAGAACCTCGATAATTCGTTATCGAAGGGACCGGCCATTTTATACGAATTATGGAAGATTTCGAATTAGCGAGTTCAAAATGCGAAGGAAATGGATTCAAGGGACAAACAGCTTATACGAATTATTGAGATTTTCGATTTATCGAGGCACGAATTATCGCGATTCTACTGTAATTTTTAGTTATTTACCCCAAGGAGTTATTGCTATGATTAAAATAAAGTCAGATGAAATAATTGGTGCAAAATTCCATGACGAAGAATTGATGCAAAATATCATGACAAAGAATTGGTGAACATGTGTGCCACCCCATGTAAAGATAGAATTCAGTAGACTTGCAAAAATAAAAATTTTTTAAAAATACCAATATTTGCTAAAAAATGCAAACTGGGGTTTAATTGTGTAATACCTATTTATTAGTTTTCTTCAGTTAATGTGAAAGTATGGGAATGAAAAGATAGCACCATAGAGAAAGTACACCGTGCACGGTGCTCTTGAACCAATTTTAAATGAAACGAGCTTACACCTAAGAATTTTTTGCGGATTCTGAAACGACAATGTTCATTGAAAAATCAAAATACAAAAAAAAATTGCCGGAGCGCTGTTTAAATAAATCGCGGTCAAAGTTCGCATTTTTAGGTATTCGCGATTTTTCTTGGAAACCGCAAGTCCTATAGGAATGGGACAAGATTGACCTTTATGATATTTTCGTAGGTTTTACCGAATCGACTCGATTTGCAGAATCGAAATGGTATATAATCGGAGTGTCGTTGATGATATATATAGTTTTGTTTCGTAAAAGCCCCTTATTTGAATAATATTTTTAAAACCCATTTTCAATTTCATTAAAATATTCACCAAAATTAGAGATATACGATTTCTATTTATGGCAAAACGAGACGAATCGTTTTCCATCACATACCTAATAGAAGTTAACATTGGGACAAAGCACTGACTGTATCGCCTCCTAAAAAATCCGTAAAAATGTGAACTTTTCACTTACAAAAAGGTGAAAGCGCTCCGGCCATTTTCTTGTTTTTTCTTATCTATGAACATTGTAGTTTCAGAATCCGCAAAAACTTCCCAGGTGTATGCTCCTCCCATTTAAAGTTGGTTCAAAAACACCGTGCGTGTCATTATACATAAGTATGACATTTGAAAAAAGTTTCAGTCGGCTTTGCCGACAGAGATATGCCCTCAGCCAGTGTGTACTGAAACGTACATCTATGGACAGATCAACGGGCTTTCAGAATTGTATGGCCCTGTTTGGACGTATGAAATTGCCGACAAAAATATGGATTTGGACTAAACCTCCAAAGTGTTGTGGAGGAGGTACCTTACTAAATGGACGGCATTGTCCCCTTTGGAAATGGGTCTTGTTTTGGGAGTAGTCCCTATCAAAAAATATCTTGCCCACCAGTCATTTCAGTTGGTCACCGTATAATTTAGAAATGTTGGACCTTTATATCAGGAAACATGGACTTGCACAAGATAAACATATGTAATGTCGTTGTAAACAGGGCCACAAGGAGTACCTTCGGTAAAAATTTCCATGGCGACCGTCGAGGTTTTTAAAGCTTTCGTGTAATTTTGAGAGAACGATTTGAGAGAAGTTCATAAACTGCACTTTCCGCAATTTTGTGTGGGAGGTACTCAAAGGAGTGGTCCGATTTAGTTCACAGTCGAATCTGATTTATGTCGGGTAGAAATATTTCGATGTGCAAAGTATGGACCGAACCGGCTACTCCCTTCAAGAGTTATCGTCGGGCACACCCTCTTTAGCCTAAAGGCAGAGGTTATAAACAAACCCCTCTAAAGTTGACTACCCCGCGGACGTGTTTTAAAGACAATGATCTGCTAATCACCACCCGGAATGTTCGGGCTCTTTATAGAGAAGGCGCAGTTTACGCACTGACAGATGTACAAAACAAGTCAAAGCAACAAGTCTTCCCGGAAACGTCAATCTTTAATATGTCAAATTTATGTCTTGATTATATTCGATCATACATACTGCAAGAATCATTGTTTCCATTCCACTTGCTCAGGTCCATATTACAGAAAAATATATTCAGGAATGTAGTAAAAACCTTCAAAATACCATTTATATGGGGACTACTACAAAATCTATCTTTCCCATAACGAACCACATCACAATACTTAAGACAGTTTTCAGCAATATTGTTATGGGCACTGTATTTGGTGGCCGACCAGGCCTACTGCAAAAATCATTGTTTCCATTCCACGTGCTCATGTCCATGATAATACCCATGGGCAACAGACAGATTGATAAATGGGTATTTATGAGAAGAGGTATTTGAGAGGCATGTTCTATGAATCCAAACACATTTATTGTCGCCATCGTATGTACCAGGAGATATACGAGCTATACAACTTCGCCCAAGATCTAAAAATTACTTCAGCAAGTAATGTTTAATGTTTCGATTATGTGGGGAAAATTCTCAAAATTCATATTTAGAGTAATTCTTTATTTTCGTGTCCATAATTCAAAGAAAGCATTTAGAATCACACGGACCATTGTAGTCGCAGCTTGTATTTATTTAAAGTTGTTATCTTGTTCATGACAGTTATTGCGTATGGAAAAATTAAACTTTACCAACGTGAAGCTTGAATCCATCCATATCGCTCTCAGCAACACCGGTATTTCCTCTATCCTAGTGGAATGGATAGATGACATGCTTAAATGTAGGATCATCATTTCCTGCATAGAAGAGAGTTTGACTTCATGCAAAGTGTTCTGGTACAAAAGGCGCCCAGCTGCCTTTTAATGGTTTTGGTACGTAACCGTTGTCCTGCCCATCTTAACCTACGGCGGACTTATCTGCTGGCAAGAACGTGCGAATAAAGCATTACCCTCTGAACAATTTGGTTCGAGACTTTTATTAAACCTTCCTAATTTTTGAATTTGTTCCTAATGATGTTTTTTCTCCTTGTAGGATTCTGTCTATTACCTTAAAATACGACTATGTAATTCATACATAATATCAAAGATAATGACATATTCTAATGAGTGACGTTACTATAAAGTCCGTCTTTCAGCATCAAGTGTGCAAAGGACTGCGCCAATTCTTATTACCGGGTCAATCAAGTACGCCTCAGGTACCTTGAACGTGATTCTGGATCTCCAACCTCTGGATATCCTGATCCTGTTTTAGGCTGCGAGGATGGATTTTATGTTCTGAGAGTTAGGATGGTGGCGGACTTCGCAATTCGGACATTGTAAGGTCTTAATCTTAATTAATAGCTTGAATTAAATAACAGGAGTTGTGTAAGCGATTATATGCCCACCTACATCAAGTTTGACTCATTATCCGTAATTTTTCCAAGTAGAAGCATTTGGACACTGAAATAAACTCTCTTCTGGAAGGTCTGGCAATACATACAGATGGGGGCAAGATTAAAGGGAGAACCCATTAATCAACCACTCATTTAAGCTAAATAATAGCTTAATGATCTTTCAGGCAGAGATTCTTGCTATCAGGAAATCAGCAGAATTGGTAAGAAACTTGAAAACAAACGTACATGACGGGGCCTATATACATATGTCGATAGTCAAGCTATCGTTAAGGCTTTCAAGTCCTGGGTCATATAGGCAATATCGCTAAACGTTGCTGGATTCCAGGTCATAGTAATATAAAAATAAACGAAATAGGAGATAAACTAGCCCGGAGTGGATCTAAGTCTATCGATCTACCAGTTGCCGAATCTTCCCGGCAGCCAATGTACTACCGTGGGATGAGAAAATTTGGTATGCTTATACATCACACTCATACTCGAAATGAATTCATACGACGACGCGAAACTTCACAGATATGCTTCGGCAAAACTCTAATTTTTATCTATTTCATTTATTTAAATCTTTTTACTTTGTAAATATACTTTAAACATGCATTCATCTAAATATAATTCTTTTAGTTACGAAAGGAAGGAATTAGTAAATCAAATCAGTAAATTGTAAGACTTTCTCGGGATAGAAACAATAAATGCCATACATTAGGGATTTAAGCGGGACGAAACTATACTAATACATCGGCAAACTTTGTTAGATCTACCTCGGGAAAGCACATCGCAAATGGCTCTTTGAACCTGGATGAAGGACATCCAAAGCTATCTTCCTGCCTCATAGACTTTATAGACACCACCTCCCAGGTCATGGCAATATAAAGGAAAACCAATTAGCATATGAACTAGCACGAGGTGGCTCTAAGTCTATCGATCTAATAATTGATGAATCTGTCCGACCATTTATGTGCTACTCCATCAGCAAACTTCTTGAAATCTACCTCGAGAAAGCACATTGCAGATGGCTCTTGGAACGCGGATGCGTTCTTCCTGGCTCAGCGTAGAACGACCTGCCAGGTCGTAGTAATAAAATAGAAATCATTTAGCAGATGAATTAGCACGACATGGCTTAAGTCTATCGATAAATTTGCAGACTTCGTGACAACTACTTCGAGAAAGCACATGGCAGATGGCTCTTGGAACCTGTATGCATGACAACCAGTGTTTGAATTTGCTACCAGCACAGCACTGAAATCACTAAAAATATGCTATTGCTATGCTGTGCTGTTTTCAAAAACAAAATCGAAAACTGTTGCTGTGCTATGCTGCGAACATAAAAGTAGCACAGCACATGGTCTATGCTGTGCATCTGAAATCTGCGAAGCACATAGCATAGCATAGTCATCAAAATCAAAAACCAATGCTATTGCTATGCTGTGCTGCAGACATTTTAACAGCATAGTAAACAGCTGCAGTCAAGAAAACAAAAACGAAAACTATTGCTGTACTGTGCTATGAACAAAATCAACAGCATAGCATCAAACATAACCCAGAAAAATGTTTGATGGCAAAGAAGTATGTATTTGAAATATAAGAGAATTTGCTATTGAGCTGTGAAACCATGACTAATTGCACATTTCGATATTTTTAACACACTACTACACAATTGCTATGTTCCAGAACCTGCAATAGTCTACTATTTTTGAAATGTTGACACTTTTCCATAGAATAACTTTCTGAGTCGATTTACGCATGTCCGTCTGTCCATGTATTTTTGTAAACAAAGTATAGGTCGCATTTATTGTCCGATTCGCATGAAAATTGCGGAAGATAGTTTTTTTTGGCCAAAGGACGAACGCTATTTATTTTGCTATTTATTTCGGTTCAGATTTGGATATAGCCCCGTATATATCTTCGCATTTGGATTTAAGGCATTTGGTGCACGAAACACGCTATATATCTCCGATTTCAATGAAATTTGGAATGTGCGACGGAATTTAGTCTGGAAATAAGTGTGCCAAATTATATAGAAATCGGTTCAGATTTGGATATAGCCCATATATATTTTCGCCCGATTTAAGGAATTTAGTGCACGAAACACGCTATATATGTCCGATTTCAATTAAATTTGGAATGTGCGACGGTATTTAGTCTAGAAATAACTGTGCCAAATCATATCGAAATCGGTTCAGATTTGGATATAGCTCCCATATATATCTACGACCGATATAGGTATTTGATGCACGAAACACGCTATATATGTCCAATTTTGATGAAATTGTGACGGAATTCGGTCTAAAAATAAATGTGAAAAATTATATCAAAATCTGTTCTGATTTGGATTTAGCTCACATATATATTTTACATATTCACAGTGGTGTAGGGTATTATGTAGTCGGCCCCGCCCGCCTTGATCCTTTCCTTATTGGTTTAATATATGTACTAGAGTGGTTTTAAAAATCGATGTCGGATTTTTTATGCGGCACCCTCCTAAAACTTTTAGTTTTGTTAAAAATTAAGATTGTCAGAGTTTAATCTCAATCGGAGTATGTTAACACGTGCCACTGGGGCCTCCATGGGCCCTTTATATAGCCAAAATTAAAATCTGACCCGATTTCAAAAATGTTTGTGGGATTACTTGTTTAGCAACTTGTAAACTGTTTTCATCGATTCGACGATAAATGTGATCTGTAAAGTGATTTTGTGAAAATTCGCCAATACAAATTAAAATTAAAGTTGGTCCCCATTTTATAGGGCCAAAGGCGAATTTTCACAAAATCACTCTATAGACCACATTTATTATCCAATCGATGAAAAAGTACCATGTATGTACCTTGTAAGCAATAAACAACACTGAACAACTCTGTATTTGAAAACGCAAAATAAATGAATTTGAAGACATTAAAATTATAATTTTCTCATTATAAGTTAATGCCAAGAAAGTTCTCTTTGAAATTGAATGATCCCTTTTAATATTATTTTAACCGGAACGCTAAAAAATCTGATAGAAAAATCCAAACTATAACCAAAGAAGGCTTTATAATAATGGGGGTTAGTGAGTTTGCTGGGTTAACATTAATTATGCTATGCTATGTAGAAATGTTTTCAGCATAGCAGAGCACAGCAATCGTTTTTC
This sequence comes from Musca autumnalis, assembly GCF_047663935.1. NCBI lineage: Eukaryota > Metazoa > Arthropoda > Insecta > Diptera > Muscidae > Musca > Musca autumnalis. The sequence continues at coordinate 123,867,936 of NW_027411866.1, read as the reverse complement.
GATTTCATGACTATGCTATGTGCTATGCTACATTTATGTTCGCAGCATAGCACAGCAACAGTTTTCGATTTTGTTTTTGAAAACAGCACAGCATAGCAATAGCACTCGTTTTTATTTTTGATGCTGTGGCTATGTGCTATGCTGCGTCACGTTCACAGCACCAGCATAGGCCTTGTGCTGTGCTGTGAAAAACTAGTAGCAAATTCAAACACTGATGATAACCAAAGCAATCTTCCTGGCGTTCGTAGAATGGCCGCCCTCCTATGGCTATAAAAACTCTCTCATCATTATCTCATTACTATGGTGATCACTTCCTTACGGTAGCGTAAAAACAAACCACACGTATTCTCTCTTTATTTCTCATTTGCCATTGTTTAGTAATGGGGAGAGTGTCTTACCACTACTAATACACGAACTATTCTGAGCACCCATGTCTCCTTATCATGTTCAAACTTATACAGGGTGAACACAATAGACCAACGGTCTCCGAAAGCAGCAGTCACCTACATTATAAGATGGCTGAGTATCCTTAAAGCCAATTAAGGATATTTTATTAAGCAGACACTTCAGACGTTAACTATGTATTTTACATCAATTTATGATCTAGAACAAACTATTCGAGATGCAATTCAATACTATCCAAAAATAGCAATCGTTCGTGCTGTTTTTTTTAGTCCATATTTACATTAGCCAATTTTCCTTGCGGCAATTGTCAGTTTGTAGGTGAGAGAGGGTGTTGAGAGGCAAATGGTTACCATATGCCTCACCTCTCTCTCCCTGAAACTGACAATTGCCGCAAGGAAAATTGCCTAATATAAATATGGACTTACAGTAGTATACTGCTATCAAATGACAATAGTAGTGAGTTGCCGAGAAAAATCGGTCAAATTAAAACGCAAAATTATGAATGAAATGTTCAAATAAATGTTGACAACACTCTTTCCATCGGTAGGACTTTACGACTACTATTTTTTGGTCGCTATCTTATCGAAAAATATCGTTAATTACCGAAATCGAAAGCATTTTTATTTTACGGATTTTTCTCGGTAACTCAAAAAATGAGTTAGAGAATCGCAATACAGGTGTTCCTTCGTATCCTATTTTTACTTCAATTTATGATATAGGGCGATACCCAAGTACTGGATATTAAATTCAAAACAGCCAAATTTAGCATTTCAGTTTTATCTTTCAATTTTTTCTTAGTACCGTGTAGTATTGGTAGCTACCTTCCTATCTGAATTCCCTCTATCTCTATCCAGTCGATTAAGGCAGATGTGACATACAAATACTTTCAAACTCCCAAGTACTCCTTAAAACATCGATTACTCAAAGTCAACAATTACCTCATATTCAGCCTTACTTACAACTTGAAAGAGAGAGAGTGAGAAAACTCACGGGGAATTTACGTCCAGAACAAGGCTGAACTTGAACGATTCGAAGCCCACGATCTTGATAACACCCAAAGCGAAATATTAAATACAAATTGGCATTTTTGTCAAAAGAAAACATTGTCTGAGAAATTATTTATGGAGCAATATTTGTATCCTCATTGCAGGAAATTGCAAACACATTGAGAGAAAAGACTCTCTCGTTTGTATTTTAAAAGAATTACACTTGTTACAAAAAGTTTACAGTTTTTTTCATTAAAATTTGTTTTTCTTTTTTATTCGAATACAAATATCAGCCATTACTTCTATTCTTTGTTTATTCATTGCTAAGTTATTAACAAAAGTTGAAACTTAATTACGATATTTAATCTATGTATAAAGTTGCCTCAGTTGCAAATATTGAGGAAATTTATGTGCAGGTAGTTAGGTAAACTAAATAGAATATGAGGAGAAGACAATATTTATTTTAGTTTTAAGTAAAACATAATATAAATTATGAAAACACATATTTCAAAAATAAAAGAATTCAAAATAATAAAATAACTAAAACTTAAGAGACAAACAAAATTATGCTATAAAAAAAAAACTAAACAATAATTATGGGTGATTTTTAACTTTTACAAATAGATTGACTTTTTAGTTATTTGTATGTACTCGTATGCTTATGTATGTGTATATGTATAAGACAATAATTAATTTACAAAATAGAAAAATAAATCTACAAGAGGGTGTTTAGTGGAGATTCAATAGTTACAGCTATAAATGTGCGAATTCTATTATTTTGTAAAGTAATTATTTTTGCAGCAAATATTTAATTGCTTATGGAGATTTTTTGGTTACAAACGTTAGGAAAAAAGTTGATCAAAATTATAAGAAAACAATTTTTTTGTCAAATAGCAAAGGAGAAAATAAAGTGTTCGAAAAATAAAACAATCTAAATGCTGCAACGTAACTCAGATTAGGTTAAGGTTAGTTAGATTAAATACGAAAAAAATAATGTTTTTATAAGATAAAACATTTTTAAAAAATAAAAAAAACCATATGAGACTAATGTAAAATGAGATTTTTTTGGAGATTCAGCAATATGCATAAAAGACATAAAAGCTTCTATATAATTTTTCGTAATTTAATCAAGCTAGCCATAACCTTAAATAATATGCAACATGGTTCGGAGGACATACATAAATGCTAAAAAAGGAGGACCGCATTTATATGAAGGTGTGATATTTTATAAAAATCCAATTTTTGTTTTGGTCTATCTAAAGGAGTATATGTACAGTCGTATACATACGGGGATCTTCAATTGCTACAAGGCTATCTAAGGACCTCATATATAGGAAAACATCCATAGATTTTCCATGGAATGCAGTTCTTCTATATACACAAGATCTACCACCATTCTCCGATAAACAGATTTCACAAGACTTCAGAAAAAATGGAATGCGAAATTTAATTATGTACTTAGTTTGATCCTAGAGATAAATTATCATATTGCAAATTATTGGCGGTGTTATAGCGATTTGAGTTTAACGAAAACAGCGATAATAGATAAAGAAAAATAAACTTAAAACAATTACGAGCAGCATATGGAATAGATTTGTATCTAAGGCGATATCCCACCATTTGGCTATATTTGCATTTTAGGAAGCATTCGTTGCTGCGGCCGATGTTGATGCCGCTTGGCGATAATAAATATTTGCCCCCTTAACGGGCAATGGATGGGCTTCGGTATTGAATACCCATTCGTCCAAGGGTATCAGTGAATCATCCGAGAACAAGAGATATAAATACTAGAAAAAAATATGAAATTAAATATTATTATTAAATCAGAAGTTCATTGTATCATCTGGGAGATTTCTTACCTTAAGTGTTTCGGCCAAAAAGAAACTCTGTTGTACATCATCTTTTTGCGGCACCTCCTGATAGACATTCTTAATACCCGAATAGCCATGTGGAGTGCGACAATGTTCTTCCAAAGCTTGTACAGCATCCCAGCCCCAATCACGATATTTTTGATCGTGTGTCAAACGCCACAGTACAAAATAACTTTCTACTGTTTCTGGTCTCAGAATATAGTATTTTTCATTCGATTTCAAGGCACGTGCCTCCGCGGCTTCACTGAAGCTGTAATGGAAAGTAAAAAAATAATATTATAAATCAATCTTATAGGAACTGTCTAAACACAGCTATAGAGAAAGAAAAAATGAACAACTTCTGAATGCGTTATGTTTCTAGACAGGTGGTTATCGATCTGAAATTGTCGATACCTTTTTCAGGTGAGTAAAAACATCTGGAAGGTATGCTCACCGACTGGTACTATGTCAAATATGTAAAAATAGAAAAACCCGTCAATGACAATTATACAGTAATATACATACATACATACATACATATGTATATTATTTCCAACGCATACAAAATTGTGTCGAGCGGAACTCCCGCAAAATAGTCATTATCCTCTAAGTAAAGGAGTTGCATAAGTCTTGCTTAAATATGATTGCAGGCTCATATCACTGGTTGCTTCGTGCAATGCTGACTGGAGATACAGCGTTTTCCAAGTGCAAGCATTTGAGAGTTTTTGGGCAGTTATTCAGAGCTACAGATTGTTGATTAAATTGACTACTGAACCAATGATCATAAATGAATGAACAGATTTTACACCACCAGTTCCTGTTTTCAGACATCAGAATAAACACGGGATCTGCTTAAACTTTATAAAAGTGATCTCACTCCTCTCAGTGTAGTGATGGAAGATAAACTTAATGTAGTCTCTGCAGCCGCCTGTTTTCATATACTAAATGTTACCATGTTGCTTGCTCTTCGAATCTTGTACAAAGAAATACGGGATATTTGGTGAGTTAATTACCATGGAACTCATCTTCCATGACAACACGAAGAAAACGATCCAGCACATGATGTTGAACTAGTGTGCGTGGTGGGTGGATACTCAAGACTCGTCCAGGTGAGGGACTACGACAGGGACTATGTTGCTGCATGAACACAGACGCCAGTGAGTCGTTGTCATCATCAGAATACGGGAGAGAGTCCCCCAACAGCAGCCACAATGAACTCCGAAGTAAGATCGAGGAAATAAAGGATTTTATGAGTCGGGCGAATATCATGGTCGCGGTGCAGGAAACCAAGCTCAACTGCAGCTTACTGAGAAAGGATCGAACCAGAAGTAGAGTTGGGGGATTAGCTTTCCTATTGCAAAAGTCTGTTCAATATAGACTGGCTCTAATTACCGTCGACAAATAGCTGTACTACAGGTTATGGCCCAACATTAGCCCGAAAGGTCATAGCTGACTGATATTGGGGGACTTTAATGATCATCATTAGTTGTGGCATTCAGTCCTCGGAAATAACCAGAGAGGTATAGTGCTGGCTGAGCAGATTATTAGCTCTACGTTTTGCAAGGTCCTTATCTGAGAACGCACCAGTCAGACTTACCGGAGAGTACCACAGTTCACCAGATATATCGATCGTTGTGTCACCTGGTCTGACAAATGACGTCACCTGCCAACTAGTCGTTTCTCTTGGATCAGACCATCTCTCCATAATTGTCTCCATCAGCAGACATACAGACTTCATCACCTCTGAACCCTGGGAAGTAGAGAGATAGGATCTAAGTCATGTTTGGCGACGTTACGCGGACTGCGTCGATGCGGTGTACAAAAGAGAGTGACAGGGCGAAGGAAAGATTACTACGTCGCATTGGATCACTTCTCGTCGAGGATGAATCAAAGCATTGGGTCCTGATTAGAGTTGTGCCAAAGGAACTATATGGAACTATCTAGTTCACTTCGCATTTCCAATGTCCCACATTTTTTCTTTGAACAAACTGCGTATACTTACTATCACACGTTATATTTCATGATGTTACTCATACGCTTTGGAACTAGTACGAGGAACTAGGAACTAGATTAACCAACTCTAGTCCTGATGGAATGTCCATGGTAATGCTGAACAGTTAGATGAGTCGGGAGTTGAGTATCTCAACAAAGTTTTCAACCTGTCACTAGTTGCCGACCATCAGCAGTCCAACACACCATCTCCACACATATTAGTCGAGGACTCAACCAGAACAAGCCGTGCGATAGGATAGTGTTGGTGGCGCTAGACTTATCTAAGACCTTTGATACTGTCAAGCACTCCACACTGTTTGAGCACATTGCACAGTGTGCGATTTTCCGAAAAACCTGGCCAAAACTCTAAATATGAATAGATTTTGACCTAACCTTTGGTTCTTATGTTTTTCCGGCCGCTGATTACATTTTTGATATTATTTAACCCTCAGGCGGTCATTTAAGGGGTCTTTTTGGTCCCTCCTCCTATAAAATGTGATCTTATCGGATCAAAATATTCTGCAAATTTGTTCGCCATCAATTTTTACTATGGGTCCTAGAATACACCAGAACTCTATACCTTACCTAAACTCCAGAAATATGCAAAATTATAAACTCATTTTAGGGTTAAGGGCGTACTTCATGTGAGTTTTGGCAAAATTGTCATACAAAGCATCATTTTAGAAAAATGCCGTCAAAGACAAAAATGTTCTCTGCTAAATTTCACTATAAGTTACCAAAGAAAAGAAATCTCTATTTGCATTACATACCAAGAAAATATCGGTATCAATTTTGCAAAAAAAAAAACAAGAAACTAAAATAGGGTTGCAAGCTTCCACCATTTCTACAGTTTTGGAAATATTTGAGTTAAGATCTTGGATTCCTTGCACTTTAGGTGTATAATGTCTTTGGTAACTATACTGACAAGAATGCGAGGAATATTTTTCTTAAAAAAATTAACCCTCGTGCGAGTCATAAAAGGGGTCCTTTTGGTCCCTTTTTCCACAGATCTTGAAAATCTCCTATAACATGTGATCGGATCAGACCAAAATATTCTAGAAATTTGTTCGCCATAAAATTTTACTATAGGTCATAGAATATAACAAAACTCCAAATTATACCCAAACGTCAGAAAGTGACCCTATACTATATTCTGAAATTCTAAATGAAAGAAAATCTGTACATACCTGCAAGACAAAATATCACATAAAAACAAAAAGTGCAAATATGTGCAGGATGTTTCGATGGAAATTGGTAAAAAAAACTCTTCCTTTTTTATGAAATGATAAATTACACGGCCCAACTCGATCTTACTCACAACTATTTTCATAATTTATTGTGAAAATGGATCTTGAAAAAAATTAACAAGTACGGACATCAATTATTAAAGAATGCACAATTCATTGGCGACACTGAACATCTTAAATACGTTTCACATACCTTTCATTACAATTACAAAAAGAAAATATTTAATAACCGTTGTTTATTTTGCATATTATCATAGATTTATAAACAACTTAAATATTGAAAAGAAAAAAAATTCCAAATAGGGTCACTTCGACCTGCTTTTACTCTTACTTATTAAACAAGAAATGTATATATTTTTTCATAACTACACGCACTGGGATCCTATAAACAATATCTGACCCTTTTTAGTGTAAATTGATAATTTTTTTTCGATTTTTGGACAGGTTTTTTGGAAAATCGGACACTGTGCATTGGGCTGATAGAAACATTGGATAATTATATGTGTGGAATCCAGTTGTACGTGGAACTCAGGGACAAAAAGTGCAAGCCCCGTAGAGTGAAACAAGAAGTTCCCCAAGGTGGGGTGATATCTCCGGAACTGTTTAATATCTACCTCTACTGTATTCCACCCGCTCCAGAATATCTTCTGCGATGTCATTTGTGGGAGGTTGAACTCCTATTTGACTTGTCTTAACACCTTTTCACGAGAGGAATATGTTAATATCCACTACTAAATCGACAGTCCCTCTGTTAACCCACCCATGCATGTCAGATCAGTTTTACATCAGGATGGTATAGCATTCGATTTTATTCGTATGGAGCTAATACCAAGCACTTGCATGTAGACTTGTACTTGCCGACTTTGTCCTCCAAGAAGTTGTCTGTAAATCACTTCAAGCTTACAATTACTTACCGGAAAGCTTCTGGTCCTAAACGTGTTGTTGTTCTGATATAACTTTCGTGACAGGTATTCGTAATACCTTTACCAATATTCATGAAGTTTTCGGTATGTTCGTTTTGTCTTGTATTTGCACCCAAGGCAAAAAGGCCACCTGTTGGAAGGGAAAAGAAAAACAAGATTGAGTACTTTATATAATAAAACACAAAATCAAAACATACCAGCAAAACAAGCTAAATGATCCATTTTATGTTCCAAACGATCAAATTTCAAATCAGATACATAAGTCAAACCATTTGGAGATGTGCGCACCATTTTGTCAATAATGGCAACCATTGCTTCGTCGAACATTTGCCGGGCTTCTTCATCGGTTTGTCCAGATTGTATCCAGGCTTTCAATAGATATTCATAGAAACTGTCACCCAAAGCACCCAAGGACATGTGTACTAAAAATTTAGAACAAAAGAAGGTAAATTTGGCATAATTTATTAATATCGTTCAAACTTACATTGTCCCCATTTTCCTGTTTTAGGATTCAAAAAGTTTGGATATAAACCCTTGGGCTTCTCAATATCTTTCAAAATCTGGCGAATAGTCTGTACTCGTTCCTTGTACAATGGATTGCCGGTAATATCACTTAAATAGCTAAATTCCAAATGCAGAGTGCCAAATTCGGAAAGTATAGAACTGGCTCCTGATGCCCAACCATAATTTTTACTCATACCAGTTTTGGGATTCACCAAACCATATGGGATACCAGTTGGCGTCTGGAATGCTGGTAATAGTTTATCGGCTACATGCTGTGCTCTCTCTTTGTATAAATTATCACCGGTAAAGGCATACATGGTTAGTAGACCACCAATAAAACGAATATTCGTTTCAAATACTGACAGATCAGCCGTCACATTGTCTAGTGAGAATTTTCGTTCTATCCAATCACGTCCTTCTTTGTACTCATTCTCCAGTCCCATTATATAGAGGGTATCGAGACCATCGATTATTGTCGCTCCCAACTCTTGGGAACCAAATATACTACCAATGTGGGCACGTTGTGATAGCGGGCGTAATTCATTTTTACCCCAAGCGTAAAGTTTGTAATTTTGCCAGGCATGTTGCATCATCTGAAAAGAGAAATTTCGAATAGAAAATGTTAGTATTGTTTTTATTATTCTATAGGGAAATATATGTACATATGTATTAGTAAAACTTGAAAACTGATAGCCGAGCCGATGAATAGAATGGAACTAGAATTTCTGCAGCATACACCGTTGCACAGTGGTTCCAGCCATTGGCCAAAAATAAAAAAATGAATGTCAAATTTGTGGTATAACAACTGGCGAATCTGACAGCTATGACATGGGACTTAAAAATATATTAGTTTTTCTTCCATTCGAAAGCGTTCTTCCTCAAAAGACGGAACATTTGACTAATATTTTTTACTTACAATTTACATGCAAGTAAATATATTCCCTAGAATATGAGTTCTATGGATATATAAGGCTATAACTATATTATCGGACCACGTACATTAACAAAATTGGAAAAGTGAAGAATTCTTCTGGTATATTTAACCCGCTAAATTGGTAGGATTGTTTTGGAGACTGATTTTTTTCCATGCCTATTTTCGGATCATAAGATAATCTGTACTTTTGTTTATAACATTTTGTATTAACAACATAAAACAATTTATACCGTATACCCCCTCCAGAGTGAAAAGAGGGGAGAATGCTACGCTCATAGTTTCTTAAAACAATCCTCACAAAAGCACAAAGCTGTAACCAGCGCATCACCTTGATATTTACACTGGAAGTGGCCAAACACTTTCTCTATAAGGCCTTTTTATCAAAACGAAAATCTCGAAAAGTCTTCTGTAGAATAAGGTAATATTTAGATAAGAAGTTCCAAATATGCCTTTTCTATAGAAAAAGAGAACTCAGAAAGTATCTTCTATAAATAGGGGACCTTTGTAAAATATTTTTACAGGAGAAATGTGCAAAGGTCGAGATAAGATAGACCTATTCAATAGAAAATAAGCCATTTGAAAGAGTTTTCTCTTGAATATATGACTTCTGAAGGTCTTTTAAATAAATAAGGTCCATTCAAATCATATTATGTAGGATGGGGAGCATTCGTTTGGGTGTTCTATAGAATAGAAGACATCTAAAAGGGTCTTCTAGAGATCAAATAGAAGACCTCTAAAATAGTTTTCTGTACAGTAGAAGACTTCTGAAAGGATCTTTTTACAATAGAAAACCTCTGAAATGGCCTTTCTTAAAATAGAAGACCTCGCAAAGTATTGAAAGCCTTTAAAATCGACTTCTGTAGAATAGAAACCTTTAAAATCGACTTCTATAGAATGGATGACTTCGGAAAGGGTCTTCTATAGAAAAGAAGATCTCTGAAAATATAGAATTGAAGACCTCTAAAAGGAACTTCTATAGAAAAGAAGACCTCTGAAAAGGTCTTCTATAGAAAAGAAGATCTCTGAAAGGGAGTTCTATAAAAGTTAAGTCCTCTGAAAGGCAGCGGGTTCTTCGATACCGGAATCACACAATACTCGTGTTCTGGCCAGTGTACACATGTTTGTATTGCATAGTTTTTCTGGGAGCACATATCCCGGAATGCTTCTTGGTTCTTACGGGGACGGAGGAAACCCCTTAACCAATTTATTTGTGCTTAGTTTGTCACATCCGCATCCACACTCATCTCAGTGCATCTCAGGGGTTGTTCTGGACTATTTCATGCGAGGGATTACGACAGGGACTATATTATTGTATGCAGCATGAACTCATCCCCAAGTGAGTCGTCGTCATCAGAATACGCGACTCCCCCGCAATCCCATCAACAGCAGCCGCACACTTAACTAAGGCCATTGTTGTTTCAATCCCTGTAAATGGTTATAACGTACTGAGGAATGATCGCACCAGAAGTGGAGGTGGGAGATAAGCTTTCATATCGCACAATTCTGTTCAATACAGACCTATCTCGCTTGAGTCTGGTTCTAATGACCCGTATATGGAATGTATGGGGGTAACAGTCAGGTTTGGGACTGCTTGGGGGACGTTAATACTCGTCATGAGTTGTGGCATTCGGTTCTCAGAGGGGTATAGCGCTGTCTGAGCATATTGATAGCTCTACGTTTTGCATGGTCCATGAGGAGGGCCTTACCAGAATTAGCGCAGAGTGTCGCAGTTCGCCTGACATAACCATGGTGTCTCCTGGTCTGACAAATGACGTCACCTGGCAATCCGCTGTTCTCTTGTATCAGACCATCTCCCCATATTGTCTTCATCAGCACACCGCCCGATTTCATAGCGTCTGAACCCAGCACTTTCGTCAATCATGGGTAAGCTTTTTGGCGGAGTTTCAGAGAGTTCACTAATCACCGCTTCAGAGACCTGCCCCACCGCTTCAGAGATGTTAGAGTAGCAGAAAGGACGTTCCGAGACATCATCACTGCTGCAGCCGCTCACCATATACCCGCTGGTCGAATACTCGACCAAACTTTCCAGTAAAGGCGACGGCATTAGCAAATGCGCATGATGAGCTTCGTCGAGCTAACTCCATTGACTCCAGAGCAAGGGAGCTGACACTGTAAGATAAGAGGTTGGTCGGTGAGCAAAAGCGGAACAGGTAGAATCATGTGAAGAGTTCCAACATTGGAGCCAGAATAAGTGAATTGTGGACAACGGTTAAGTCACACTCGAAAGTCACCTGGAAAGAATGAAGATAGGACCCCAGTCGTGTTTGGCGACGTTACGCTGACTGATCCAAAGAGGTTGGAAAGTTATTTTAATTGGCAGTTTGTTGATCATCCCGGGAGTGATATGGTGAAGAGACGATTACTACGTCGCATTAGATCATTTCGTGCTGAGGAGGAAACACTACAATTTTCAATGGATGATGTTGCGAATGAAATAAGAACGCTAAATTATCCCGGGAGTGATAGGGCGAAGAGACGATTACTACGTCCCATTAAATCTTTTCGTGCTGAGGAGGAACCACTACAAATTTCAATGGCTGATGTTGCGAATGAAATAAGAACGCTAAATTATCCAAAGCGTTGGGCCATGATGGAATCTGGATGATAATGATGAAAGAGCTGTGTGCGTCAGGGGTTTGAGTATCTCACCAAAGTTCTAAATCTACCTCTCATCGTTCCCGAAGTCTAGAAAATAGGTATGGTGATCCCGCTACTGAAGCCAGGCAAGGATGCAAACAAAGTTGAATCGTTCAGACCTATTTTGCTTTTGTCGCCCGAGTCGAATACCCTTGAGGCTTTACTCCTCCTCAGCGTCAAAAACAGCTATTCAGATGCCGATCATTACACTGAGAGCATTTCGCCACCGCCAAAAATGTTGATGTTCAAGTCAGGAATTGAACCGCCGACCTTCTGAGCGCAAGGTAAACGTGCTTACCACTGCACCATTCTTTTTAAATCCTTTAAAAATAAAGTCAAATTAAAATCCCTGTGTGTAGCTCAGAAAGTCATCTTTTAATTTTAATTACTTTCCAATTTAATCCATTTAGGCACATTGCAGTTATTCTTTCTATTTAAATTATTTCATACAGCCTAAAAGTATACTTTAGTAGTATGACATTTTAATAATGCCCAAAGGTTATACTGTAATATGCCAAAACCAATAAAACGTTTATTAAATATTTAAAATAATAATCTCAAAGCAATTAAATTAACATATAAATAAACATTTACACAGTTGGAGCAACAACTACAACAACAACAATTACTATGTTATGATGTTCAAACTCATCATAACGTTGTAATTGTAATGATGCTCGGTATTAGAGGCTCACTTCTCTCAAATCATACGAGATGGATGAGGGGAGGGAGGGTCACGTTGCATAATTTGGTCTGTGGGTAGTTTGGTGGTTTTAGGTTCATGAGCCAGCATATAATACCAGCTATAAAAATGCATCGCTCAGCCAGCCAGCTATGGTAAATTGCTGGCTGCCTGGCATTGTGCCAGAAGCTATTTCAACATTTTAAGTCAAACAATGACAGAATGCCAACATCAAGCCTCAACAATGTCGCTCGTCTGTTCATGAGCATTTGTGTGTTTTATTGTTGTTGTTGTGTTTTTTTTTTTTTGGTTATCAATGTTGATGCCTCTAGTTTGCCAGGGAGCTCCATAGAACAATAGAACTAGTGGCCCAAAAATACCTCGCCCAAACACAGACAATAGAGGAAAGCCTAACGGAAAAGATGAGAAAAGCAGCTTAAATGATCATTTAAATAAATAATTGTTATTTCAAACTGTCTCCGGTTAGCTAAGGATTTAATTGAAATTAATACCTATGGACAACAAAATATAGAGAGATAAGAGCTTTGGAAAGGAAAGGGGAAAGAGATTTCGTGGCGGATTACATAAAAGGGACATAATTTTAAATTATTTTAAAAGAATTGTTAAAAATGCAAAGCATGACTTGAGGCAAACAATGTGACTGCATCAAATACCTGGCAAAGGAGTAAAACCCGCAGTGCTCTTCATTTCTTGACAGAGCGTGGTTACAAAGGTGAGTTCCTAAAATCCTAATGATTGCTAAGTTATTAGGAAAACTAGACCACTAAACGTCATTACTATGCTCTGCCTTTTTGGCGGTGGTCTCACGTTTCCAAACACATGTTAGCTTCAAAAAAAAAAGGTGAAAATAAGCCTAATTGTGGTGATATAGAATACCACACAACAGCCACCGAACAATTAAGAAGCCTTTGTCATATGAACTTTTTATGTCTACAGAATCTGAATTTGAATTGTAAACAAAACCCAAGATATACATCTATTACCCGAACATGCACACATTCACATATCATTCATGTCATCAGCACCAGCAGATAGGCGACTAAAGTCAATGTCGTTGTTGGCGACAAACAACAAAATAAAATTGCACAAAAAGGCAATCAATTTAATACAGCGACCGCCACCGGCAACAACAAACAATGCGAAATGAACAACAGCATCACAGAACGATTTAATTAAACCGCATATAAATTATTCGGATATTATAACCCCACAATTGAGCTATAATAGCTATGTAGCTATGCGAATGGAAATCGAAACAAAAGTGATACATAAAATCGTCTATTTTTTCTGTTGTCTTTCTTATCAGCCAAATTGCAATCTTTAGAGAGTGATTTATAAAGAAAATTCATTTTGCAGAATGTAGATCAGATTGAAATTGCTTTTTTTTCAATATTCTGAAGGATTTTCTGAAAAAAAGTGCAGAATCATTTCTGCAGAGAGAATGTAAGCAGGGTTGCGGAGACGGAGTCGAGAGACTCCGACACTGGCTCAGAGTTTCAGAGTACATTTTCTAAAATACACTTTCATTCGACCAGAATATGCCTTATCAAAAAATGCTTTTAAATCCCAGGTGTTTGGACGGACGAAATCCGTTTCAGACAATTTGGAGTCGATTTACCCTGCGCCGAAGCCGGCCCGCTTGAAAAAGGAGGAGGCAATTGCTTTATTCCAAAATGCATCTCTGGACGAGCGACATAGAATCAGGTACTAACCTCCTACCCAAAATGAGAAACGTTAAAACCGAGATGTTAAGCGATATCGTGTCTATCGGTGTTTAAATGTTTGCAGTTAGAACACCAACTGTATTTGAACGGAGCCTCGTTGATATCTGGGCGATTCAACGAATAATAGGCTTAGTTGTCAAGTTCTTGCCTTGGTAAGGTGTCTATGTCGCGGTGGACCTCAGTCGTTCCATCAATCAATGACGAACTTTTAACAAAAATCCCCAAAAAACAAACAAATAAAACTTCAATTGATCTACACAGGTGTGGATGCCTTGGCACCCTCAGTCTTCACTCCGACAAGTGCACCAACTTCACTATCCCTGACCATCACTAATATTGAAACTGACAACGTACAAAGAAATGTACTGCAGCCAAGGGTGGGGACGACACTCAGCAACTACTTGTTGTTATAACAGTGTTTTTATTTTATGCTTGTAAGTTCATTTTCTGCTTAATCTGGCTCTGGGTCTATCTCCAGTTCTGGGAATGTGGCTGCTTCGATGGGTTGTAACCACAGATCGAATGGAGTTAGTTGAGTAGGTTTGACAGGGCAGTTGAAAAGGTGCAGTGTGTCGTGCGAGCCTATGTCGCATGCTGGACAGATGCTTTGCTCGGTGCCATCGATCCTTGCCCTATAGGAATTCAGACGGCTGCGCCATCCCGAAAGTAGTTGAGCGGAAACTACTCTGGTTTGTCGTGGCAGCAGACGATAGATGGAGGATGTTCTCTGAGGTCAAATCCGACAAATCTTCGCTTCTCAAGCAAAAAGCACTGGCAGGCAATAAGACGTATGACTCACTGATGCCGCAAACCTCCAAAAACTAAAGGTATTGGATATGAATGTATATCGATATGTAAACATACAGCAATCGGTATGTAAACAGGGATCCAAATATCATCAGTGTAAGGAAATTTCAGCTGATAAGATCTAACCTTAAGTTCGTGAGGAAGTTCGAAAGGGACTATCCTCATGCAACTAAGAGGGAACATCTTCTTTCCGAAATTACCACTCCAAGAACTGCAGGAGCACCTATCGAAACCTTAAAGGAAATGACGATAAACCTCTTGTTCGAAAAAGACACCCATTCCAATGCCACTAACTTGCAGACTTCAAAAAAGTCTGAAAAGAATCAAAAAAGTGTCCAACTACTCCGGCAAGGTTTCACTTGACTGCTCATCTGCCTCGACTCAAAAACACGAAAAGGGTGATGGATGATGGTACCAGAGCGATCCTGAGTCGACCAATCCAAAATCACCACCCAGAGGAACGCCCTCCTATAGCGAAGAAGTTGACACTGTCACAACCCGTCCATTCTCCTGCATCGACGGTATTGTCATAAATTTTGCCACCGACAAGTCTGGGGAGGACTATTTGAGAATTGGAAGGGGTGCTTAACTTCTGGCTAGGAAGGTTTTGCTTGCGAATCCCTCCAAATCAGCAATAGGAAGGAAGCAGCACAAACATAGCTAAATCTACATCATTGCAAAGCTGCTGCTGAACTCCTGAAAACTCTCTCGACCTTAGACATCCACATCCCCCTTGTTCATAGTTAAGCGACAAGACCTATACAGTCTTCCCCGCTTCGAATGAGAGCGTCTATAGTGAAAAACTTCACACTTCGGACATGCGAAAGTCTTAAAATTAACTGGTAGTCAGCTTGAATTAAATGACAGGTGTTCTATAAACGATTATACGCTCACGTTCTTTAGGTGTGTCTCTTTATCCGTTATCTTTCATAGTAGGGACACTTGGGTTGAACGCAATTCTCCTCTGGACTGTCTAGCAATATGCACAGACGGGTCCAAGATGAAGCAGGGCACTGGCGCCGGTTTTATGACGAGAAACCAATAATTAAACATTCATTTAAGCTTAAGGATAGCTGCAGCGTATTTTAGGCAGAAATTCTTGCTATCAAGAAAGCAGCTAAATTGGTGAAAAGACTCGAAGACAATTTCACAGGACCAGTGACCATAATGAAAGAACTCTTCTGAATGCCGCCAAAAACAGAAACCTATATATAAATTAATAAACTGATTTGTTAAATATACCAAATTATCATTATGTAATAGTATGATCGCTAAAACCCGAATACGGAATGGCAAATAAAGAAGAAGTGACTATAGTCAAGTGACCCTCAAGGCTCTAAAATTCCGGACCATAAATTCTTGAGCCACCCTCGTAAAACTTTTCTGGGTACCGGGTCATAGTAGTATAATGGGAAAGAAATTAGCAGATGAACTAGCTCGAGGTGGCACTAAGTCTATCGACCTTCAAGTGGATGAAACTTTCCGGCCCCCTATGTGCTACTATATCGGCAAATTTCGTCAGATCTACATCGAGAAAGCACATCCAGGATGGCTCTTGGAAATTGGATGCAGAAAATCCAATGCAGCCTAGCCTGTAGTCTCTCTCGTACAACGATCTCCGTCCTATTACTCTACACTATGAGATGAAAATAACAGTGGGACTTAAAATGGGTCACTGCAGAGTGAGATCTCTAACTGCAAAATGGAATGTCAATGACATTGACTACTGTAGGTTATGTGAAGATGCAGATGAGATACATAGATACTTTCGAGCAAAGTAGACGCTCATAGGTGCCCCTTGTTGCAAACAAGACATTTTTTGGCTATCCATAGTAATTTGTATGGGACCAAAGGTGTATTTTCAAAAAAAAAAAAAAAAAAAAAAAACTCTAAAATCCCCATTTATGTTCCAATCGATGAACATTTTTTACCAGTTCATTTCTTTGGCTAAGAAACGAATCCTACAAAAAATTGTTAAAATCGAAATGGATTTTGGTATAGCTTCGATAGGACAATTTTAGGCAATCTGATCCGTTTTTCGCAATTTTTTGTAAGATTCGTTTTTTAGCCACAACAATGACATGGTAAAAAATACACCTTTGGTTCCATACAAATTACTATGGAAACAAAGATCCCTCTGGCACGGGTTAACGGTAGCCGATCGCCATAAAATTTCATATACAAGGTTTTTGGATCAAATTGAAAAAATTTAGGGAACAAAAAATCAAAAACAAATACTTTGTCGTTTTTTTGGTCTCCAAATGGGCACGTGTCACCATCGTTGCACTAAACAACAACTAAAGTGCTTAGTAATTTGCTGTGCTAAAGTGCTTATTTGTTGTTCTTTAGTGTGATGATCGTGACACGCCCCCTTATAGTTATAGCGTTGGCTAGGCCCAATAATTAGCGATGATGAACATATAAAAAATGCGTATAAAAATGCAGTAACACAGAAATGGAAGGCCAAGACTTCCTCTAAGTAAAAGCTAAGCCACCTCTCGTCAAACAAAATCACATTCGACATGCCACTGCTACTACCCGTACTGCTGCACATTGGGCCCAATGGCAGGTTTCTGAGGCAAAAAGTCTAGTTTCGAAGTCATATATTTGTATAAATTAGTAACGGGATTAGATTCTTAACACTTTGAGCCACTTAGAAACAAAATCATTTCAACCTGGCAACGCTTCGTGGTCACATACCGAGCTGTCAAAGATATTGCATGTTACTTTGTAAAATTTTATAAAAATTTATCCAACGAAGAACAAATTTGTTTCGCTCGGCAATTAAAAACCGCTGATTTAATAAACAGTTTTTTTTTAATGGATAAAACGTGTAAAGGTATATAAATTAATATTCTGATTAAGAAATAAAAGAAGTTAGATTTGGTAAGGAATATTTGAAGTAGACTTGTGGTGTATTTTTTGTGTAGTTCGTATTGTAGTTTAAATAGTTTTTGGAATAAAACTCGCGGTATTGCGACGTATTGTCGAAACTATATATATCTGATAGAAGGTAATAGTGAGTACTATATGTGTAAAAAAATTTCATGTCCGTATGGATCCGAATACTTATAGAAAATTACTTACAGATAGCGTGACACTTACAAATGTGGATATTTTAATTTATTAGATTGGGTTGGGACTGGACGATGCTCAATATGACACAAGTCGCCAAATTTTATAGTAATCTTATCCGAGTTACACCAAGCATTGAAATCTTCAATATTCTAGATCTTTAAATTTAATAACTGGTACTACAAACACCTACTAAATTTCAAGATCTTAACCTGTAATTATAAAGTTTTCAAATAACGGACGCGATCGCGGTTTTCTACTTCCAAAACATAAGTTAATGATAGAGGTCACAATTACTATTGTTTTGTATACCAATGCGTCTAATAATCTCTGAGATTTCGCGTTTGGCTAAAACTTGTTGTGGGGGAGGTCCCCCACCCCCTCCATTTTTCGGTATAAAAAGTACCTTACGATCTATTCTCAGACCTTATGAATCTACAAACAAAATTTTATCAAATTCGGTCCAGCATTTCAGAAGATTTATATTTCGAACATCATTGTATACCTGAAAAGGTTTCTATATATATGTAGATATATATCTGAACCGATCAGAGCCAAATTTTCAGGACCTGATTCTAACCTGAACAGGATTTACCATATCAAATTTTAAGGCGATCGGATGCAAATTGTGACCTTTGTGGGGCTTAAATATAAAATCGGATTAAATCGGATGAAACATATACATGAAAACTATATCTATATCTGAACCGATTCTTACCAAATTTTGCAGAAGTACTTTTATGCCCATTAAAAACATTGGAACGAAATTTGGTAGCTCTAGCTGCTTCCAGTGACTTTTTGCCTCAAAAACCTGTCATTGGGCCCAATGTGTGCTGTAGCAAAGGATTTGAGCAACTAGATGTGACTGTCATTTTGTGATTTCTAGAAAACAATCATTCTCCAATGTTTATTACCTACAAACATCTTCCTCATAGCGTTAAAATATTTTTTTACATCTTCCACTGGAGGTTATGACTTTTCACACGCAACTTATCACCATATTGTCGTGTTGCCCATATACATATTTCTATTTTATGTCAATTTCAATTTTATTTCAAATTCTCGGTTTTAGCAATGCAACCAACGACTTTAACCTACTTCTTTAATTGTTATTGCAATGGAGGGCAGCATTTGCAATTGGCCGTTGTCATAGTCATGGTCCACCATGTTCTGACGACAGTCTATCGTCGTTGTGGTCGTTCTTTTAGATGGAAATTTCACATGGTCTTCTTCTATCGTTTGTTTGGTAGGTTACTCTGCCACCAATGGTTAAGTACGACTATGTTTTGGAGCTTACTTGTCGGTGTTTGACTAGACAAGCATTATTTCTTTTTATTATATCTACTGGAGGGCATTTGACACTCAATGACCATTGTCATTATCATGACTGTCGAGGGGCGGCAGAACTAACAAATGTTATGTACAATTGAACTATTTGTCTGTCTGCCAGTCTTGCAAGGAATGATTTTCAGTAGCTGAGCTGCAACGAAGATGTCAATTTTAAATAAAAATACACTGAAAAAAGTAAAATTTTATGAAAAATATTTAAAAATCTTAGGAAGGAAATCTAGCGAAAGATTTTAAAAGCAAAAATAAATAAGTAGAAATTATACTTTGGATTTAGTTAAATATTTTATGACTATTTTATTCTTCAGAGACGAATTTCCCAAAAATTCGCTCTATCTCCCATTGTTGCTTCAATAGTGACCCTTAATGAAGATTTAATAATGGTGAAATATACACGTTTAATTCAAAGCTAATTTTAAATATAAATATTGCTGTGGGCAAATTCAATCCCACGGCAACGGGTTTTCTCTTACCGGATTGACCCGGAAACACACAACATCCGTGTTCCAGCCAGCGCACAGTGGTTCAGAATCGTTTTTTCCCAGTCAAAACTCTGTAACTATTGAAATGATAGAGAGAGAGAGAGATAGAGAGATCTGTTATAGTTTCCGAGGAATAGCAAAATTGCGAAAAAATGGTCGTCTTTAGGAGCACGCCACGCCCACACCTTCCAATATTTTGACCTAATTTTTTAGTCTCCTTAGTTTCAATATATTTACTATCGAATCCCATACAGAAATGAACAATCGGCGACGACAAAAACTTGAGGTTTTGGCCAGGAAAATCGATTCCTGAACCACTGTGCAGCGGAGGTCACCTCATTGTACACATGTTTGTATTTGTATCGTTTTCCTGTGTTGGGAGCAGCATATCCCGAAATGTCTGTTCCGGATTCTTGTGGTCTATGCTGGGACGGAGGAAAACACAGGACCAATCCGCATCTTCACCCAAAATCAATCTTTGGTGAGAAACAATAGATGTCGTGAGTGGGGACATCTAAGGGCTTCTTTTGGACTTGTCCATCTGAGAGACTACGGCAGGCACTATGTTGCTGAATGCTGCGTGAACATAGTCCCCAGTGAGTCGGCGTCGTCAGATTAAGCGACTCCCCCGTAGTCCCCCAACAGTAGCCGCACACGCTGCATTTAAAACCAGCCGTTGTTGTTCCAATCCTTGAAAATGCATCCTTTTTGCAATTTAATTGCAATTGACTACGAGGTAAGATCGAGGAAATAGTGTACTTCATGAGTCAGAACAATATCAAGGTCGCGGCGGTGCAGGAAACCAAGCTCAACAACAACTGCACCTTACAGCGTTGTGATGGTTACTGAGAAAAGATCACACTAGAAGTGGAGGTAGAGGATTAGATATCCTATTGGAGCAGTCTGTTCAATACATCTCGGTTGAGCCTGGCTCTAACGACCCGCACATGGAATGTATGGGGCTAGCAGTCAGGTATGCCACTGCCGAGGTAGAGTTGCATACATTCTGCCCATAAATAACTGTGCTCCAGCTTATAAGCCCAACATTAGCCCGATTGTGGAAGGTCATAACCGTCTGGTCTTGGGGGACTTTAATACTCATCATGAGTTGTGGCCAGAGCTCCGATTTACTCGCCAGTGAAAATTGGGTGGAGGGGGTAAGTTTTTTTGGGTGCAATTTTTGGTCGGGTTGGGGCAAGTTTATTTGGGGGTGAGTTTTTGCTTGGGGGAATTTGATAAGGGTTTCACTCGCGAGTGGAATTCGAGCAAGTATTCGGAGCTCTGGTTGTGGCATTCGGTCTTCGGAAATGACCACAGGGGTTTTGCACGGTCAATGAGACGCCCCACCAGAATTAGCAGAGATTGTCTCAGTTCGCCAGATATAACCATCGTATCACCTAGTCTGACAAATGATGTCACCATGACATGATGACAACCAGTGGTTTCTCTTGGATCAGACCATCTCCCCATAATTGTCTTCATCAGCAGACCTCCAGGCTTCATCACCTCTGAACACCGCACTTTCGTCAAATATGGGAAAGCTAATTGACCGAGCGCCGGAGAGTTCACTAATCACCGCTTCAGAGATCTGCCCAATAATTTTGATGTTCGGGTAGCGAAAAGGACGTTCTGAGACATCATCACTGCTGCAACCGTTCGCCATATACCTGCTGGTCGAATACCCGAAGTGAAACCTAACTTCCCAGCAGAGACGACAGAACAAGCAAATGAGCGCGATGAGCTTTGTCACATAATGACAACAGCGCTTCACACCATCTCCACACATATTTGTCGATGACTCAACCAGAGCAAGCCGTGTGACAGGACAGTGATGGTGGCGCTTGACTTATCAAAAGCCTTTGCTACTGTCAAGCACTCCACGCTTTTTGAGGATATCGAGCAGATAGACATTGGATAATCAGTTATATGTTTGGAATCCAGTCGTACGTGGAATTCAGGAACAAGAAGTCCAAACTCCGTAGAGTGAAACATGGACTTCCCCAAGGTGGGGTGATATCTCCCTAGATCACCAAGCAGGTTATATCATTCATACGAATGCAGTTGCAGATGCCATAAACAACTATGTTCCTCGGAGAACATCCCCCATCAATCGGAGCTGAAGAGCGTCACGACAAACCAGAGTAGTTTTGGCTCAACTACGCTCGGTATCCTATAGGACAAGTATCCATGATACCGTGCAAAACAAAAAACTCAACTAATTCCAGTAGATATTTGGTTACATATCATCGAATCAGCCACATTCCTAGAACTGGAGACAGACCCAGAGCCATATTAAGCAGATGAATGAACTTACTAACAAATGTTACAACAACAACTGGGTGCCCACCTGAAAATTTCCCTGTTGTAAGTCGTACTAATACGAGATAACTGGCTACAGACTAAACTAAAACAAATCCAAGAAGATGTATTAAATATTAACAAAATTATTAAATATTGCTAAAAATGCCCATCGATTCAGAAGTGGAGTTTTCAGTTTTTTTGGTTACTGAAAAAATCGGTAACATTTTTATTAGTACTTTCCATTAAATTTGTATTTTAATTTTACCGATTATTTTTGGTAAACGACATTAGTTAACACGTTCGCGGACACCCAATTTTTTCAGAAATTAGTTTTTTTGTATTTATTAAATAATTATTAGACCTATTACAATTTTTTATTTATTATGTTATGGATATTGATAAAATTTATAGTACTATGTACTTTAATCGCAAAAACGTACGATTGTATTGAAGTAAATGACAAAAAATTGACTTTGCAAATGAATGCTATAGCATTCACGTCCGCGAACGTGTTAAAGACATCCACTACTGAGTTGCCTAAAAGTATGCACCACACATTTTAGTTTTCATTAGTGTAGGTGTTAATCCTTCTTTGCATATAGAAGTAAATTTCCATCATATCATTAAATTCACAAACAATATATGAAAGGGCAATTTCACTTCATGATTATCATGTCTGGATATCTTTTTAAAGTCCACTACATAGGAAAAAATAAATAACCCCCCAAAAAAAGCAACTGTAACTAACAGTAAAATGAGTCTGAAGTTGAAAATCCGCTGTTTGAAAATTAAACATTAAACAATGTTATTTTATATTTATTTTAATTTTTTTTATATTTCAGATTTTGAAGATTAAAACAAGATAATGAGATGAAAGAAGAAAATGAGTTGAAGAAAAATTCGTAAAGTATAGAAAATATTATATGACGAAATATTTTAAAAAAATTTAGTATTGTGCTCAGTTTATGCTACAAATATATAATAAAAATTTTTTAACTATTTTTTCAGTAATTAGGAGCTCGAAATCTATCACCTCCATTAATTTTGTCCAGAAAGAAAAAAATCATGCAATAAAGGGTTAAGAATCGCACATCTCTGTAGTGGCAGTGAAAAGAATGTAACTGTTATTTTTCAAAGTGTAAACAATTCTATTATCTTTTTAGCGCCACAACGTTTTGACTTTGAATTTGCTGGCCGGCCATAGCCCAGTTGCCAATCTAATGATTTTCAATGTTAGCATTGTTTACGTATTCTCTTGCTTGAAATTAAGTATGGAAAATGGATTTAAAGCAAAGTATAAAGTGAGACAGGAAAATCTTCAAATATACAATAGAGATTAAGAATATATGAAGGCTTTATACTAGCTTTGTCGAAGGTCAACTTATTTTGAAGTTTAAAGCGTGTGGAGGCTTTAAGGCTTTTGTGGTAGGTAATGTGGTGTGCGTCTCTCACAAGCTAAGTTATTTAACACTAATACAACAAACGTGTAAGTGTTCAGAATTCTTAATATGGCTATAACATAGCTACAAAATAAAGTTTGTTTTAGCAGTCGAACTTAGGATATACCTAAAGGGCTTTCCTCGCCTTACCGACTTAAACTGACACCATATTTTTAGACGTTTTCCTTCATTTGAACCTACTGATAAAAATTGACCTTTCTTTTCTTCATAATTTGTTGGCAGGACAATCACTCATGCTTGCAACATTACTTGTAGGTATAATCTCTGCATGTACAAGGCCGATATTACTGCCATTCCGGAATATGAAGGATTGGGAAAGGCGTTAAAACTATACCTAAAGGTGACGAACTGTATTCTAGTTGCCCACTGAAGACAAGGACGTGCAGACCAGCGCTCAGAAGAAACATATGACCGTTGTTCTGGCCATGATATTAAAATTATTCTAAGCGATTTTAATGCCAAAATTGGAAAGTAGTATATCTTTGGTCCAGCAGTCGGGAATTTCTGTCTTCATAATGAAACATCTGACAACAATATAAGGCTGACTTCGCATCGGCAAAAGAACATGGCAGATTGCAGCATCAAATTTAAGTATCTGGACATTCATATCCGCATGCTGGACAGATGTTTATCATTGTGTCATCGATTCTTGCCCTATAGGAATTTAGACGGCTGTTCCATACCGAGTGTAGTTGTGCCAAAACTACTCTGGTTTGTCGTGGCAGTTGACGTTTCACAGCTGCGGTAGATGGTGCATGTTCTCCAAGGACCGCATTCAAACGATACTTGTTTATGGTAGCTGTGACTGCATCTGTGTGAATGATATTTCAACCTGCTTGATAGGCATGTTGATCTAGGGGTTCTCTCTTGTAACGTTGGACCTCTCTTGTTAGATCATGAAGATCCCTTCTCACAACCCAGTGTGGGGGGTGTTATCCACCATATGGTGATTAGAATGGCACTCATGGTAACATTCGAGCAAGTACTGCAACGAAATCATGCGGTGCTGTACTGGAAGAATTTTTTCCTCATATAGATGATCCATTGATGACATAAGCGGGTACCTGCTGCAGTTCGCAGAGCAGCATTCTGAGATTTTTTAATAGTTTTCCATTATGTTACACTTATATACGCGGACCACACTGGACGTCGCATAACTTACTTCGCATAACTTCTTTATCTGCATAACTTCTTTATCTGCACCCCATGTGCTGCCGGCTAGGGACTTGAGGACCTTGTTCCTACATCTCAGCTTCTCGCAGATAGCTGTGACATACGCCGACGACATGAATATGCTGTCGAATATGACCCCTAGAATTTTGGGGTAGTTTGTGGTCGGAATTCTGCTACCGTCGACCCTGGCATTCAACTGAGTTCTCAACTCTACAACGGGCGACAAAAGCAATTCACCATTGCTGGAATTCTTGCTTGACTTCAGTAGCGGGACCAATGTGGTTGTCTAGCGACAGGTTGAGAACTTTAATGACATACTCGACTCCAGGCACATCCAGCTGCTTCAGTAGTACACGGAGATTCCATCAGGGACCAATGCTTTGATTGATTTTACATGTCATTCGCAACATTATCGGTCATCATCTGCGGCCTTCAGAGGTAATGAAATCGATGGAGACAACTATGGTCAGATTCAAGTGAAACGACCGGTTGCCAGGTGGCGCCAGGTTATGTCTGGCGAACTGTAACACTCTCTGGGCTAATGTTAGGCCTATAACCTGGAGTACAGCTATTTATTTAGCAACTCTACCTCGGTAGTTACACACCTGACTGCTACCATACGTTCCATTTACGGGTCATCAGAGCCAGGCTTAAGCGAGATAGGTCTGCATTGAACTGACTGGTGCAATAGAAAATCTAATCACCCTTCTCCAGTTCTGGTGGGATTTTTCCTCAGTACGTTGTAACCATCAAACGATGTAAGCAGTAGCTTTTGTTTAACTTGATTTCGTGCACCTCCGCGACCGACACACAAATCCACTCTTTCCTCGACCTAACCTTGGAGTTCATTACAGTTATATTTCAAAAGTGCTGCGTGCTCGTCTGCTTTTTGGGGACTATGGGGGAGTCTCGTATTCTGATCACCGCGACGACAAATCACTGTGGTCTGTGTTTTCGCAGCATGCAGCAATATAACAACCCCAGAAAGCAACCAATCCCGGCATCTGTTGCATCTTACCGAAGTTTGAGTATAGAGGATGCATATGTGTGGTTTTCTTTGCCTCAAAGAGTCCAGAGCAGGCATTATGAGATATGATGCTTACAATACAGAAAAACGATACAAATACAAACATGTGTAGACTGAAGTGGAAACCGCTTGCCAGAACACGGATGTTGTGTGGTTCTAGGCCAATCCGGTATAGAAGAACCCGTTACCAAGGGATTGAGAAGATTAATGTTCACTTGAGATGAAAGAGGGACGTTTCCCTGTCAAAGCCGATCAGGTTCGTTGCTTGGTACTTCTTCCAACCTCCATAAACAGCCTTCCTGAAAATTACCTCTAAATCATGCTAAAGCTCAGTTTTCTTCGTCTTAACGAAACTCATCCATACCAATTTAACAACCTCTACGTAACCTTAAAAAAATCTCAGTAATGAAAAATGTTTTTAATTGTGGGCATGAACTAATAAAAAAGTTTATCATTGCAGGCATGAAGATAGCGTTGGAAGAATATTCATAGCTTTTTACTTATTGTTAGTTTGTTTTAATTTGTCAACAAGTTTCCTTATTTTCATTTTCCTTCTAAATACCTTTGTCTGCGACACATTGTTTGATACTCTGAATGCCAATGTGAAAGCCTTACTACACCATTATCCTTGCAAATCTTTACTGCCGACCCTTCTTTGCATTATTTAAAAAAACATTTGCTTGTATTTCTCTTAATTTATTTTATTCCTTCATTCTTTTATTATCTTTTACATTTAAACTACAACAATTCATTGTGTGTTTTTCGTTTTGTTTATTTGTTGTTATTAATATTCATTTGTACTTGAATTGTCAACATTCATTAAAAGATGTCAGTTGTGGTTGTTGTTGTTTTGTTTCTTTTTTCTATGTTTGCTTTATTGTCTTGTATTGTGTTGTTGTACTTGCATTGTCTTATTGTTCTTGTTTTTGCAAACTGTTGTAGTGAAAGTGTCTTCTCGCCTTACTGCCATTGTTAATTTCCGAAGGGAAACAAAACACAATCTGAGGTTGTAATTAACCATTATCTCTTTAACGGTATTTCATTTGTTTAAAAAACACTTGATGTTTTATTGTTAATTTGTTACTTTTGTTGGTGGTGGTGATGATGGTGGTCGTCCTATCAGTTAATTAAAATCAATTGTAATTTCGAAGCATACACTTAGGATGTAGGTAATAATAAGTATAATTTATGTATCTTATTAGGGCATACGAAACATAAAACAAGTGGTAGATTTTAAATGATTTTTTATATAAACTTTTTTCCGGAAAGAAATTTATGATTTCCAACCATTGGGAAATACAATAACATCGACACCTCCAAATAATAGTATGCTAAGTCTAAAAAGTGAGTTTTGCAGGAGAAGCTCTCAAAGTTTGGAATTTTTTTTGAACTTCAGTACTATGCTAAGTCAATATTTGTTTATAACTTCTGTTCGGATTGACCGATCATTACCAAAATTAGAAAGAATTTAAGTTAAAGGATGTTCGACACCTCCAAATAATAGTTTGCTAATTCTGAAAAGCGAGTTTTGCAGGACAAGCTCTAAAATTTTGGAAATTTCTTTGACTTTCAGTACTATGCTAAGTAAATATTTGTTTATAACTTCTGTTCGGATTGTCCGATCATTACCAAAATTTGACACAATTTAAGTTAAAGGACGTTCAATATAAAAATGTAAAGAACTTGAAAACATGCTAAGTCTACATAGCATACTATTGTTTGGAGGCGTCGACATGGTCTTTTTGTAGTATTTGTTTGGGACTTATCCGAAGAAGTTTTTTTCTATTTCTAGAAAATATTAATAAAGTTGTGGATTTTTATAGGACAGATAGTAATTACTTTATATATAAAGTCATAACCCGGGTGACGTAGGGGATGAGAGATACAAAGGAACGGTTATCTTGGTCCCTCTCTCATCTCAAGTGGACACTGACCTCCCCGTGGTGTCACCTGGGGAGCTGCCTTTAACGACCGTTAAAGGTAGTGAACTAACATGTGCCGCGCGTTCATCCATAAGAACGTTAAAAACGTGTTTTTTAAATAATTTTCTCGTTTAGAGTTAAGCTTGATGATCGGAAATTATTTGCAAGTGAAAAAGGAAAGCCAAGGACTCGAACCCACATAGTCACCAAATTACGTTACCTGGTTTCACTGGTGGTGAAGCAGATCTTCGGACGTATCGACTATGTAGTAACTTCTCTGTCCTAGAACTTTTCGTTTTTCAAATGCAAATATGTTTTATACATATACGCGGATATTTGGCCGCTGAAATGTATTTTCTTCACGACAATCGTTTTTTGCGCTGCCTTTGATGTTATGAGTTTTGGCTTTGAACGCTAACACGCCGTGACAACATTTTTTGATATGTTTTCAAGGACGGGTTCAAATCCCAGCCGGGCTCAGCCTGTTTTTTATTTTTGAATTTTTGTCTTTTTAGGGCGAAGATCATTTTTAATGATTTTTTATTAATTTTTTCGTTTTCGCTTGATGATCGGAAATTATTTGCAAGTGAAAAAGGAAAGCCAAGGACTCGAACCCACATAGTCACCAAATTACGTTACCTGGTTTCACTGGTGGTGAAGCAGATCTTCGGACGTATCGACTATGTAGTGGCTTCTTTGTCCTAGAACTTTTCGTTTTTCAAATGCAAATGTGTTTGCAAACTTGGGTTTGGCCGCAGGGTTAGTAACCCTCCCCTAGAAAAAGCAGCCTACTATGAAAAACGAAAGAAAAGAAAAACAAATCCCTCTAAAGTTGACGACCCCCGCAAACGTTTTAAGGACCATGATCTGCGAATCTGCACCTGGAATGTTCGCACACTTTATAGAGAAGGTGCAGTTTACGCATTGGCAGATGTACTTGAAAAGTACAAGGCCGACATTACTGCCATACAGGAAATACGATGGAACGGGAAAAGCGTCACAACAACACCAAAAGGTGACGCACTGTATTATAGCTGCCATGACATAAAGCATGAGTTTGGTTGCGGATTTGTAGTTGGTCGGAGGTTAAAAAACCTGGTCTGCAGCTTCACACTCGTGAATGAAAGACTTGTTAAAATTCGAATAAAAGCAAAATTTTTCAACATCAGCTTTATTTGCGCTCATGCTCCCACTGAAGACAAGGACGAACAGACCAAAGATATATTTTATGAGCGCTGAGAAGAAACATATGACCGTTGTCCTGCCCATGACATTAAAATGATTCTAGGCGATTTTAATGCCAAAAATGGAAAGGAAAAGATATTATCCCAACAGTCGGAAAATTCAGTCTCCACAGTGAAACATCTGACAATGGCATGAGGCTGATAGACTTCGCAGCGGCAAAAAACATGGTAGTTAGCAGCACCAGATTTAAACATCTCGACATCCATAAGGGCACCTGGCTGACTCCAGATCAGAAAACAAGAAATAGATGGAAGACATTCATCGAGCGTGTTAGATGTGCGCTCGTTCCGAGGAGCAAACATAGATTCGGACCACTACCTAGTTGTAGCAAAGGTACGCACCCGGTTAAACGTAGCAAACAAAGTACGTACAGACACAACACGAAAGTTAGACATCGGTAAGCTGCAATCACAACAGATAGCCACAGCATATTCCACTCAACTAGCCCAATTGCTTAATCAAAGCACTCCTCATCCCGATAACATATCAGCGCAATGGCAAAGTATTGCCCACTCCATGCAAACAGCCGCAAAATCCGTACTTGGATACCAGAGACCTCAACCAAGGAATCCATGGTATGATCAGGAGATGACGAGAGAGACATCGGGAGAAAAGGAGAGAGGAGAAACGTCTTTTCCGCAGGAAAAAGAGAGAGATGGAAAAGCGGGAGTGTGAAAAAATCGAGATGTACACGAGCCAGAATGAAGTCCGAAAATTCTACCAAAGAGTGAAGCATCAAACTGATGGCTTTGGTACAGGCACCTCCTCCTGTAGAGACCAGCAAGGTAATTTGGTAACTGATACAGATAGTGTGCTCAGGGTATGGAAAGAGCATTTTTCAAACCTGTTGGTATCCAGCGAAGACGTCGAAGATACCACAGATCCAATCCCAGAAGATGGTATTGAATGTATACCGCCCAGCCAAGATGAGGTAAAGACAGCAATAAACCGGCTGAAGTATAATAAGGCAGCAGGAGCCGATGGCTTACCAGCCGAGCTGTTCAAAACCAGAGGCGACACGCACCATCTGGCAGGAAGAACGAGTACCCGACGATTGGAACCTGAGTATCCTGTGCCCCGTCCATAAGAAAGGAGATAAGACTGTATGCTCTAACTATAGGGACATAAGTCTACTCCCGATTGCCTACAAGATCGTGTCAGGGATATTGTACGAACGACTAATGCCTATGGTCAACGAGATAATTGGGCCATACGAATGCGGCCTTAGACCTGGCAACTCCACCATTGACCAGATATTTACCCTGCGGCAAATCCTGGAGAAGGCCGAAGAGATGCAGATCGACACCTACCACCTTCTTCGAAGGAGAATCTGTTAAAGTGGGTCTGGCGGTAAACGGCGGGAAGACTAAGTTGATGTGTCGACGCGCAATGCGTCCATAGAGATCGGGCCAACTGTTGACGTTGGTTCCTATAATTTTGAGGTAGTAAAAGACTTCGTCTACCTTGGCACCTCCATAAACACAACTAACGACATCAGTTGTGAAATAAAAAGTAAGTAGTTTAAAAACAAAACCACATCTCGTCAAACAAAAATAACGCTTTACAAAACTCTGATACTACCCGTGCTGATGTATGGTTCCGAAGCCTGGGTACTTGCGCAAGCTGATAAGGCAGTGCTTGGTGTGTTTGAGAGAAAAATTCTTCGAAAGATCTATGGACCAATCTGCGTTGACGGTGAATATCGACGTCGCATGAACCGCGAGCTGTATCTGCTATACAACAACATCAATATAGTTAAACGTATTGAGATGCAACGATTGCGTTGGCTAGGCCATATCATAAGAATGAGCGATGATGGACCCGCTAAAAAGGCGTATAAATATGAGCCGCCAAAGAATAGATGGCGCAAACAAGTGGATGAAGAGATGACAAGGCGCGGTATTCCAGAAAGAGAAGCAATAGACAGAGATAAATGGATATCTTTTCTCAGTTCGGCCTATAGAACAAATGTTCTGTAATGGGCCAGCTAAGTAAGTAAGTACCCTGGAGGTTATGATCCTCCATATTAATGCAAAGGGCAAAAAAACACTAGACGTTGAATCTTTTAAGGAACTGTTCATCGAAGTAAAAAGCGAATGGATGAGCAAAGAGGAAAATAACTGCTACAAACTGCAAAATTGAAAGCAAAGGTTGCATTAGTTTCTCCCTCGCACTATGGTTTCAATCAGGAAATGTTTGGCTAAACCCAATTTTTTGAAGTTTCAAAATTTTAATTTGTTTTTGCGCAGAATAATAAAAGACGGTTCAAACCAATCGAAAATAATGAGTTTTTATTAATACGGTTAGTTGGTGCAGTGCTAAAGTTGACACTTTTTTGTATACAAATATAACAGACTTTGCACGATGCACTTGTAAATTTCAGAAAATCGAAAAACATTTTATTGGTTTATTTTAAAGTAAAAATGAGATAGAATATGAGGTAAATTTTTCAAGTCGATCGGAGCGTTGAAAGGGATAAATTTATTGTGTTTTGTATGTAGCGTTTTTCTCAAAATTCCATTTTGAAATCGGTGACAACTCTCGTTCGAAAACTAATGAACCGATTCTTCTACAATTTTATCAGGTTACACTGTGAACCGAAATTTTGGGGGGTGGAAAATTCCTATTGGAGGTGAAAGCCCTTGTTGAGTATATACTGGACCCCGAAGGACAGACTCGCCGTGAGTCGAACTTTCGCGATATGGCGTGATAAATATTTTGCTGGAGACCCTAAAAGCCATTTAGAATCAGCGTTATATCTTTGTTCGCTGTTGTTGAAGCTTATATTTAAGATGACATGTCTTCAGTCAAATCAAATGAGGATTTTTTTCGTAGAACATTTCGACCTTCTAACTCGCTTCCTTCAATGTCCTTTTCGTCCTTTATTTCAAGAACCGCAATAAAAGTGGCACATGATGACATTTTTCACCTTCGGAATATTCTACAAAAATGTCGCTCGAAAGATTTTAGGTACGGTTCCCAAAGACATAAAATCGATAAAATCTTGTTTAAGCGGTCGTTTTTCACTTTTACCCGAAACTTGCTCAGACAGCCCTATATCTATTTATTTCAATATATTATTGTTAACCTATTGATGACCTAGAATTCTCGGTGTAATTCAAACAGTTGGATCTCGTTTCGCTAAGCACGATAATTTCATTATTTTTTGGAATAAAGATGCGGATATCCGAATTATGGAACCGGTTATTCTGATATTAAAACCGAATTTTTATCAGGTTTTTATGAACCGATTAACAGTATATGTATATTATTAGAAGGCTATTAAAATTGTCAATCAGATATGAATAATATGCATTGGACATTTTAAGCGGCTTTGTGCTGGAACAAAAATATGGTCCAAGTAGTTATTTTATTTTTTGTGTAATACTCTTCTTTTGTTGGGAAGTCAAATTTCAACCGCCAACTTAAAATCCGATTTTCTCGTATCTATTTTTATACCCTACACCACTATGTGGGGAGGGTATTATAAGTTGGTTTTGGCCAAAAAGTTTGTAACGCATCGAAATAATGGTCGTAGACCCATACTTATATATACCAAAATGAATGTCTCGGCGAGCTGAGTCGATCTGGCTATGTGTGTCCGTCCGTCCGTCTGTCCATCTAAACCTTGTAATCACGCTACAGGTCGCAATTTTGATCGGATCGTCACGAAATTTTGGATGTTGATGGGGGTCCCGGAGAGGAAGAAGCCTATTGATTTTGGTGATGGTCGGATAATATTTAGGGGTCGGAATGGGCAAAAAACTTATGTGGATAAAAAGACAACGTTTTTTTCCAAAGCGAATATCTCAGCTTCTATACGGGGTATACCAAAAGCAAAACCTGACAATAAAAGTAGAAAATATCGCCTTTCTAATGATGTAAAGTAGGTTCTCGTAGGTGATAAAGCAACGAAGATATCACAATAGTCGCAAATAAAACCCAAATTTTCACTTTCGCAATTTTAATTATAATGACGAATATCACTGCTTTGGTTAGGGACTTTCCAAAAGCAAAGCCTGGCTGTGAAAGTAGAAGATCCTATCTTTACAATGATGTGAACTAGGTCGGCGTAGGTGACCAAATAACGGAGATATCGCAATAGTAGGTAATACATCCCATTTTTCCACTTTTTTGGAAATCACGCTACAGGTCTCAATTTTGATCGGATCGTCACGAAATTTTGAGGGTTAATGGGGGTCACACAGATGAAGAAGCCTATTGATTATGGTGATGGTCGGATAATATTTAGGGGTCGTAATGGGCAAAAAACTTATTTGGAGAAAAATACAACGTTTTTTTCCAAAGCGAATATCTCAGCTTCAATATGGGGTATACCAAAAGCAGAACCTGGCCATGAAAGTAGAAAATAGCGCCTTTTTAATGATGTAAAGTAGGTTCTCGTAGGTGATCAAACAACGAATATATCGCAATAGCCGCTAATAGAACCCAAATTTTTATTTTTGCGATTTTAATAATAATGACGAATGTCACAGCTTCGGTTGGGGATCTTCCAAAAACAAAGTCTGACTATGAAAGTAGAAAATCCCATCTTTACAGTGATGGAAAGTAGGTTGGCTTAGGTGGCCACATAACGGAGATATCACAATAGTCGGCAATACATCCCATTTTTTCATTATTTTGTTATCACGCTACAGGTCGCAATTTTAATCGGATCGTCACGAAATTTTGGGGGCTAATGGGGATCCTACAGAGAAAGAAGCCTATTGATTTTGGTGATGGTCGGATAATATTCAGAGGTCGGAATGGGCAAAAAACTTATTTGGAGAAAAAGACAACGTTTTTTTTCCAAAGCGAATATCTCAGCTTCAATATGGGGTATACCAAAAGCAGAACCTGGCCATGAAAGTAGAAAATAGCGCCTTTCTAATGATGTAAAGTAGGTTCTCGTAGGTGATCAAACAACGAATATATCGCAATAGCCGCTAATAGAACCCAACTTTTTATTTTTGCGATTTTAATAATAATGACGAATATCACAGCTTCGGTTGGGGATCTTCCAAAAACAAAGTCTGACTATGAAAGTAGAAAATCCCATCTTTACAGTGATGGAAAGTAGGTTGGCGTAGGTGGCCACATAACGGAGATATCACAATAGTCGGCAATACATCCCATTTTTTCATTTTTTTGTTATCACGCTACAGGTCGCAATTTTGATCGGATCGTCACGAAATTTTTGGGGGCTAATGGGGATCCTACAGAGAAAGAAGCCTATTGATTTTTGTGATGGTCGGATAATATTCAGAGGTGGGAATGGGCAAAAAACTTATTTGGAGAAAAAGTCAACGTTTTATTTCAAAGCGAATATCTCTGCTTCTAAAAAGGGTATATCAAAAGCAAAACCTGCTGATGAAAGTAGAAAATATCACCTTTGCAACGATGTTACGAAGGTTGTCGTAGGTGGTCAAACAACGAAGATATCGCGAAAGCCGCTAATAGAACACAACTTTTCATTTTTGCGATTTTAATAATAATGACGAATATCACAGCTTTGGTTCCGGACCTTCCAAAAGCAAAGTCTGACAATGAAAATAAAAAATCCCATCATTACAATGATGTAAAGCAGGTTGGCGTAGATATCCATATAACGGAGATATCGCAATAGTCGGTAATACATCCCATTTTTCCACTTTTTTGGAAATCATGCTACAGGTCGCAATTTTAATTGGATCGTCCTGAAATTTTGGGTGTTATTGGGGGTCCCACAGAGGAAAAAAGCTTTTGATTTTTGATAATGGTCGGATATTATTCAGGGGTCGGAATGTGACAAACAAAAATATTTGGAAAAAAGGCCAACGTTTTATTTCAAAGTTAATATCTCCCTTCTGTAGGAGATATATCGAAAGCAAAACCTGGCAAGGAAAGTAGAAAATATCACCTTTACAACAATGTGAAGTAGGTTGTCATAGGTGGTCAAACAACAGAGATATCGCAATAGTCGGTAATGCATTCCTTTTTCCATTTTTGTGCAATCACACTACGAAATTTTGATCGGATCCTCACGAAATTTTGGGGGTTGATGGGGGTCTAACAGAGAAAGAAGCATATTGATGGTTGGCGTACATCCCACTTTTGCATTTTTTTATTTGGGTTGTACTGTCGATGCACTTAAATGCGTTTCAAAAAAATTGACCTGTGTTAATGAAGACATTCAGAGCAAAGGCGCTAAGCTATCCCAATTTTAATATTTTGAATTTTATTAGTCAAAAGCTTATGAA
The DNA here is from genome assembly GCF_047663935.1 of Musca autumnalis. Classification (NCBI taxonomy): domain Eukaryota; kingdom Metazoa; phylum Arthropoda; class Insecta; order Diptera; family Muscidae; genus Musca; species Musca autumnalis. The sequence goes on along the minus strand of NW_027411866.1, from coordinate 123,832,932 downwards.
CAGGGGTAGTGGTGTAGGGTATCACATAGTCGGCCCCGACCCGACTATAGCCTTGGCTCACTTGTTTTTTTTTATATTTGTCACTCTGTGAGTAAATGAACAATATGTCAATGTTTTGATTTAAACCCCTGTTCAATAAATTTTGGCAGTCTTTGGTAATTTTGGTCGATAAAACGTAAGAATTGCTGTTTTTATACATTGCTGTTTTTATAAATAAAAACCAATTTCAATACAAAATGGACGTTAAAATAGTTTGGGCCAAAATATTTGGTTTGGGACCAGTCGTTTGGCCACCAAGATCGTCTCATATCACTCCGTTAGACTTTTTCCTATAAGAATATGTAAAGTCAAATTGTATTCGGATAAAGCTGCTTCGCAATCGAAGAATAGTCAAACCTGCCAGAATGCGGCCTTGAGGACTTCAGTAGGGTGCCTCCTCATGATACCAGTGGACCCTCTTCATGAGAAGACGAAGATTTTACCGGTACATAAATACAACAACATGTTGTCGATGGAGCACCAGGTTAGGTGTTACCACCGTGAGTATACCTGTCACGATCTAGTAGAAAGATCGGGAGAGATCTTTCAGATGTATAGTGAGAGGTTCAAAGGCAATAACCTCTAGATGAACGAGCCTATTAGACAGACTTGAATAGCATTCATACTGATGCAGTTGTGCAAGCAGTACAAACCCAGCAAACCAATCGTACCGAAATCGGAACAAAATTCGGACGATACGTCCGATTTCTGATCCGAAATCGTAACGATATTCTTAACGAAATTTGGTTGACATAATTTCGGAACGAAATGTCAGAGCGAAATCGGATAGATTTCGGTCAGAATTCGGAACGAAATCGGAAAAAAATCATTGGGAAATTCGGAATGGGAATTTGTTCATCCGAATTTTCGTACAGATTTCTGAACAATTTCGGAATAATGTCGTATGAAAATCTGAGGTACCTTCCGAATCTTCGTAATGATTTCTAAACGATTTTGAAATAATGTCGTATGAATATAGGAAAGGAAACATTTTTTTCTGACGCCTCTTTTTTATTGATCAATTTTTCTTTGTTGTGTTTATTATTGGAAGATTGTAATTTCAAATGCATCTAATGATTTTCACTGTTGTTATCATTTTGTAGTTATAGTAGAACAATGTAAACTTTATGTACAAATATGTTGAGTCTATTAGTACTGGCTGAATTTTTATATGTTGCATTTATACTAAAAATATTTAAAAATTGTATATGCGAATTTTAAGAACAAGCATTTTGTTTTTCGACAACAAACTAAAATGTTGCTTGTTAGATATATAAAAAAGGTGGCTGTTGTACGGAGGGAAATTTGTTTCCGATATATCGATCCGAATTCGTACCGAAATCGGAAGAAAAACAGTAGCATATTCCGACATTCTCTCCGAAATCGGAACGAAATCTGAACGAATTCCGCTACGAAAAATCTTTTAGAAATCGGAACGATATCTGAACGAGAAAGGTGGTAAGATCAAATAACTGGAGAACTCCCTGTTTTACTCTACATGGCTTTGACTTATTGTTCCTGAATTCCACTTACGACTGGCGCCCACACATATAATTGTCTGGGACTTAAGCTTCAAGGGCCTTTGCTACGGGCGACAAAAGCGAAATCGGTCTGAACTCTTCATCTTTGCTGTCATTTGTGCCTGGCTTCAGTAACGGGACAACCTTGCCCATTTTCCCGACTTTGGGAATGATGTGGGTAGCTAGCTACAGGTTGAGAACTTTAGTATTATACTCGACTCTGGGCACATCCAGCTGATTCAGCATTACCATGGAGATTCCATCAGGTCCCAACGCTGTGGTGGTTCGTCATCGACAAAAATAGATCTAATGCGACGTAGTACTCTTCTATTCGCCCTAACTTGCGCACCTATTCGAATCAGTCAGCGTAGCGTCGCGAAACGTGACTGAGGTCCTATCTTCCTTCTTTCCAGGGTTCGAGAGTGACTTAACAGTTGTCCACAATTCACTTATTTTGGCTCCAATGCTGGAACTCTTCAGATGATTTAGGCACTTGTTCCGCTTATGTTTACTGACCAACCTGTTAACTTCCAGTGTCAGCTTCCTGACTAAGGGGTCACTGGGGTGGCTCGACGAAGCTCATCACGTTTATTTGCCATCTCTGCTAGGAAATTTGGTCTCACGTCGAATATTCAACCAGCAAGTGCATAGGGAGCAGCAGTGATGATGTCTCGGAACGTCCTCTTTGCTACCCGAACATCAGAAGGGTTGGCAGATCTCTGAAGCGTTGATTAATGAATTCTCTGAAACTAGGCCAATAAGCTTTCCCATGATTGATGAAATCGTGGCGTTCTGAGGTGTTGAAATAGGGCAGTCTGCTGATGGAGACAATTATGGGGGGGGTGGTCTGACGTCTTTTGTCAGACCAGGTGACACGATGGTTATGTCTGGCGAACTGTTACACTCTCCGCTAATTCTGCTAGGAGCGCCCTCATTCACCTTGAAAAACCTTATGATGATAAATTAAGTTCCCCAAAACCAGACGGTCATGACCTTCCAAAAACAGGCAAATTTTGGACCTACAACCAGGAATTCATGTTTCCTGGCGGTAGACAAATTTGTCGATATATGTAGGTCCACAATTTGATATTGTCCACATAAAACGTAACTGCCCAATTTTCGGTATTCTGAAGGTTCTACCTATAGTATATAATCAAAATGGCTGAATTTTCGAAATTATACATAGAAGACCACGTTTGTATGTACATATCATACACATAACATTTACACATTGGTGTACTTAGTTTGTTTTATTTTAAATCTCTTGGAAACCAATTTAATTCAAAGGCAACTACGATGGTGAGTAGCATCAATCAATCGTGAAAATTATGTCATGCTGGTGGTTAAGATGATGAAATACCAATAGAGGTATTATGATAAACACATATTTACCTACAAGCCAACAACTTTCTAGTTGCACATTTATTTATATTTACCACCATCTCGAGAGTATTGAATTCCAGAGACAAATCTATGTACGATTATACTATTATAATAGGCGCCATCGGATTACAAATAAACCACTTTTATTATACTTCACTATGTACATACATGGTGGACGCATTCATCACGGCCTGATGATAATGATACTCCCCCAACAAATAATCAGAACAACTTGAAAGGATCTATACAGCGCTATTCATTTATCTATCTATCCATTCTAATAGTCATCCAGCAGCATGTTTCCATTAGAGGCGAGGCAAAAATGACAACAAACAAACATATGCTCATCGTCGTCAGCGGCATCATCATCTTCAATTCAAACAATGATGGCAGGCAGACGACATACAAAAAGTCAAATTAACAAGTGCGTCTCAGCCTTGCGTACGATGAATGGCGTCAACACTTAGCGTGACATTGTAGTTAAAGATAAGCAAAGCTGCAAAATAGAGAGAAAAGCATGCAATGCTGCTGCTACCGCCCATAAAGAATGACAGATAATTTTTCAATTTTAAAATGAAAAAATTTTGCAACGATTGCACAATCATTGTTGGCGGCGCTAGGTTGTTTATGGTCCCGGCGCTTATGCTCACGCTCTAGCAGGCAGCATGAGGGTTTACAGTGAAATTTATTGTTTACATCTTTGTCGTTTATTTAATTTAAAAACTATTAATTTCTATTAGAATTTGTTTTTTTTTTGTTTCAGTGAATGGATTAGCGAGCTAAATATGTGAAATATTTATCAAAGATTCGCTTAATCGGCAAGCATTTTAGCGTGGAAGCAAAACAAATTGAAATTTAAGATTTTTTTTTTTAAAAAATACGATATTTTGCAAGATTCCAAGCACCGCTATGGGCCTAATGGCAGGTTTCTGAGGCAAAAAGTCTATTTTTCAAGTTATATATTTGAATAAAGTAGTAACGGGTTTAGATTCTTGACACTTTGGACCACTTAATAATAAAGTTTGATAGTATTCTGTAAATAAACGTTCATATGATAAGGGGATAGAGGTGAAAGGACGTCAACAAATATCCAGGGGAACGTCAAATTATAATATGAAGTCTCAGAAGTCCAGATGTCATCATCAGTAATTAAAACTTTACACCGATATTTTCCTAAAAAGTGAACTTAGATAAAATTTAATAAATTATAATACAAAAAAAAAAAAAAACAGTAAGGAAAGAATCATAGTCGGGCGGGGCCGATTATATGATACCCTACCCCACTGTGAATATGTAAAATATTCATAGGAGATATATCAATTTGAACTGATTTCTATATAATATGGTACACTTATTACTAGACAAAATTCCGTCACACATTCCAAATTGGACATATAGGGTGTTTGGTGCAGAAAATACATAAGAGAAATTGGGCGAAAATATATATAGGAGCTATATCCAAATCTGAACCGATTTCGATGTAATTTGGCACATTTATTTTTAGACTGAATTCAGTCACACGTTCCGTATTTCATCAAAATCAAACATATATAGCGTGTTTGGTGCAGCAAATACCTGGAATCGGGCGAATATATATATATATATATATATATATATATATATATATATATATATATATATATATATATATACAGTGTTGGTCACACAATTAGCACACCCCACTACCAACATTTATTTTGCCTAAAAAGACCTTCAAAAGTAGTTGTATTTAATAAAGTATTTGTACTAATATATTCTCAGTAGTATGCTTAAAGAATACAACGCAATACAAAAACTGAAACATAATTGTCAATTTGAATAACCTCCAAAAATCTAAAAAATGTCCTAAATTCACTGGACACGTAATTAGCACACCTTAAAAGAATCACTAATATTGTGAATAGTTTCAATATTTTCGTCCATATTCAGTTTTAAATCCCTTTCGTTTGGGAATAAGTTCCAGTCTGCTAGTTATACTCTCCTCCAGTCTCCGAAATTTTAGTGTCAGAAGGGAATTATATGGGGTACACCTTGGGTCCCAAAGACTGATGGAAATGTCAGTTTTTTTAGTGTTTTTTATCGATTTTTTCACATGTAACAAACTCATTGAGGCAAGTAGTTCATAGAAACATCAAATAAAACATCATATTCTTGTTCATCTTTGTAAATTTTCGAATAGTGGGATGTACCCACCAGCAGTGTGCATCTGTAAAGTCCGTTTGATACAAAAAATTTCATTAAAAAACTGTAATATGATGCGTTGAGCTATTGATTTCATAAATACTTATCCATCTGGACTGAATTTTACCGATATGTCGTGATGTATGTCACGATAAACCTATGTTCATCTCTAAGGGACCTACACAAATTTCAATAATTTTCTAAACATAAGGCAAATGGGAGATAGTCTTGTGAGAACGCAAGGTAATATGTTACCCGGAGCTTAAAATGATTAAATTTGAAATCAATAATCCAGAAAACATTTATCTTCAATATTATATGCCTAGTTTCATGGATTTTAACCAATTTCAGCAAACCTCAAAATCCCTTATGGTCAGAAAGGGGTCATACTTTTAAACATACCCACGTGCCACGTGTTCATCTAGTGCTTAATTGACAGTTTTGTAATGATAGGTCCTTGGTGTTTTTCAGACGTGTAATTTTGAATTACAAATGGTGTTATAAGTTGATTTTTCTTCACATAAGGGTGCATTTTATTGATCTTCTTTCTATAAACCCCTTCCAAATCGAAAATTTTCTTGAATGAATCATCGACCTTAAAAACTTTTTGAAAAGTTTTTGCACTTTATATTTAAATTTCGGTAATCGGTTAACAATTCCAATAATTTCTGATCCAATTGTACATTTATTTTTAAAGTTTTGGTGACTTTCTGACGTTTAAGTGTACATTACAAAAAATGGTCCGCTATTGGGATATATTTTGAGATTCCGGGGTGATAAATTATTTTTTCTTTCAAAAAATGATTTGTTCAATACGTTTTGAATATGAATTAACATCAATATAAATTAATTTTTGTATATTAACTGAATTAAATTAAAAAATCTTATGGTGTGCTAATTAAATGTCCCCTTGATAATTTGGGCGTCTTCACAAAACTTTTATTTTCAAAAAACCACTGATAATACTATTCACTTATATCATTAAATCTGTTAAATACATTATAGAAAAGGATTTTGTTTACGAAAATATTTCAATTTGTCCTACCAAAACTCTTAGCTGACTGAAATCATTTTGCACCAAAGGGGTGTGCTAATTCTGTGACCAACACTGTATATATATATATATATATATATATATATATATATGGGAGCTATCTCGAAATCTGAACCGATTTCGATATAATTTGGACCATTTAATTTTGGAAAGAATTCAGTCACACATTCCATATTTCATGAAAAGTAAACATAAAACAGCTATATCCAAATCTGAACCGATTTCGATGTAATTTGGACCATTTATTTCAAGACAGAATTCAGTCACACATTCCATATTTCATTGAAAGCAAACATATGTATATTGTGTGTTTGGTGCAGCAAAAATCGGGAGAAAATATATATGGGAGCTATATCCAAATCTGAACTGATTTCGATATAATTTGGCACACTTATTTCTAGACCGAGTTCAGTCATACATTCCAAATTTCATCAAAATCGGACGTATATAGCGTGTTTCGTGCAGGAATTACGTCAAATCGGACGAACATATATATGGGAGCTATATCCAAATCTGAACCGATTTCGATATAATTTGGCACACTTATTTCTAGACCGAGTTCAGTCACACATTCCAAACTTCATCAAAATCGCAATTACGTCAAATCGGCCGAAAATATAGTATATGGGAGCTATATCCAAATCAGAACCCATTTCGATGTAACTTGGCACATTTATTTTTAGACCGACTTAAGTCACAAATTCCATATTTCATCGAAATCAAACATATATAGCGTGTTTGGTACAGTAAATACCTGGAATCGGGCGAAAATATATACGGAAGCTATATCCAAATCGGAACCGATTTCGATATAATTTGGCACACTTATTTCTAGACCGAGTTCAGTCACACATTCCAAACTTCATCAAAGTGGGAGGTACATATATATCGTGTTTGGTGCCGCAAATATGTACGTCAAATCGGCCGAAAATATATATGGGAGCTATATCCAAAATCTGAACCGATTTCGATGTAATTTGGCAAACTTATTTTCAGAACAAATTCAGTCACATATTCCAAATTTCATCAAAATCGGACGTATATAGCGTGTTTGGTGCAGCAAATACGTCAAATCGGCCGAAAATATATATGAGAGCATTATCCAAATCTGAAACGATTTTCACCGAAAAGCAATAGCGTTCTTCCTGTGGCTAAAAAAATTATATTCCCCAATTTTCAGCTGAATCGGACAAAACATGCGACCTCTACGTTGCGAACAAAAATACATGGACAGACGGACGGACGGATATGCATAAATCAACTCAGAAAGTGATATCCCCAAAAGGAACTATGGGTCTAATTCGTTTCGTTCTGTGTTACATACAAATGCACAAAGACATAATATCCGCTACTACAGTGTGGTGTAGGGTATAAAAAGAATTAAAGGATCCGATCTTTTTAATCAAATTTTCTGTTTTTAAACTTCTTAATAAATGACTGTTTTATTCATATATGCGAAACATGTTCATCATTTCGCTACTTCTAACTTTCACATTATGTGTGTGGTCTACTGCCGCACGTTTGATTTCAGCAGCTATTTACTTATTTACTCAGAAATCACTTAAAAATTGGATTATTATGCGATTCTAAATCCCTGCGTGGTTGTCCATTTGGAATGTAATTTATTTTCCATTACCATTTACAAAGCTTACTTGCCGTCTGACTGGCTTTGTTACATACTACATTATGCGCTTTGTGTAATACGCGCTACCCCTCTCAGCTCAGAATCTCGTTTACAGTTTCTAACATTTAGATTTCAGTTCATTGCAAAATTCCATGGAAAATAGTTTGCCAGGATACCAACAACAACACAAAAACTATTTTGAACTGCGCAAAAATTTTGAACGCATAGAGCAAACAGCTAACCAACAGCACAAACAACAAAATTATAGTAAACAAGCTGTTACCATCTGGACTTTATTAGATGACTCTGTTTAATTTAGTGAAAAATTAAGAGGGTGAAAACAAAATTTTATGTTGTTGAAGTAATTTAATGGGCAAACAAACGAAATTCGCTACTTATGATAATTGGAGAAGTAAATGCAGGATGCATAATTTAAGGAAACTTAAGTCAAAATGAGGTTAAGGTCATAATACCTTTTTCCATGATGGAAATGTTACTCCACATTGAAACGTTTCTCCTTGCGTGCAGCCCGATTTGAAATGTGAAACCAAATGCATGTTCAAATAAACACAAGGGAGCATTTTTTTTAGATATTCCTGAACGATTTTCTAAAGGTCATTGATTTCATAAGGTTAACATGGAATCGGTATATTATGGGATTTTCCTTGTACAAGGCGAATAGAGTAGTGCGAAATTTTTATTTCATTTATTTTTCCGTTATGCTCATTAGGGTTCGGCTAGAAAGGGTCGGGATATAAGTCTCCTTTTTATGAGACTTAAATCGATGAGCGAGTGGATCGAAAGAGACCACCAAACATACCACCAAAAGATACTACGAGTCAAAACCGGTGTGTCAATAGATCATATTGTATCAGACTGTGTACCTGAAACAAATGAAGTCGCTTTATGTGAAGTCTTAATACCGGACAATGACATGTGGATCCATGGAACCCTAGCACATATACGAGGAATAATAGATAAGTTTCGGAAGCACCATTCTATAGCATTGTGAAAAATTGTTCAATGAATTCAATTGTGTCCGACGGTCGCTCAAAGACGAAGGTAGTACAAAAACGGCCGCTGTACTAGAGATGCCGTGCGTGAACTGATAATTAACTTTCGTCATAAGACATACCGTGAGATATCGACATCCGTGGGTATTATTATTATTTCTTTCACCAATATACATTCTTTAGTGCACAAACACCTGTCAGTAAAAAGGTTTGTTCTCGTTGGATGCCGCACAAAGTAACAATCGCTCAAAAAAGCTCGTGTCTATTAGTGCAAAAAATACGTCCAAAAGACGTTTATAAGATTGTCAAAGGTCACGAATCAAAGAAATATAGCAATCGTGGGTCTTCATGCCGATCCAAATCCAACGAAAGTTGTTCGTTGAATAATCACTTCGAAGCAAATAAATGGTCGACTGTTTCTTTGGCAAACTATTCCGACTGGCGACTATTCCGCTTGAGCAACATAGGGAGGTCAATTCTGAGTGATACGCGACAATTTGTTTACCTGAAATCTTCGGAGAAATTCGAATAACGAACAAGAGAAGACGAAAATTGTGCTCAATGACAATGCAAGCTCTCACGCATCGGCTCTAACCAGAGCCTTTTTGACCGGCGAAAACGTGGAATCGATGGAATTTGAACAAAAAAGACAGCGAAGTCAAAATTGTGTAAAAATTCAATTAACGAATACTACCACCATGGTACAGTGGACAAAAATTAAAAAAAAATCGATATCATTTTAAGAATATGAAGATGCATATCGCTTTTAAACATTCCAACATTTTCGAAACACAATTTATTTCTGCCATTTTTTTGCGATTCTTGAGAAAATAAAGCCTTACAAACATTGACTAATTTTGAAGAAAAAACATGTATGTGAAAACAAAAATGTGAAAAAAGGTTACATTATAAGGGAATTTCTGAAACAAAGGACTATTATTCCTTAAAAGGATTATTATTCCTTAAAGTTACTGAACTTTCCAGCATATGCAAATCTATATATATAAAAGAGCTTAGTGATAAGTGAGTGAGTGAGTGAGTGACATGTATATCATCGCCCAGACGAAACCGCTGAAGCTAGAAATCTGAAATTTTGACTGTGGGTTGCTCTCGGTGTGTATGGCTGAGATAAGGCTGGGTTTTTGGAAATTCGACCTAGAAGGGTACGAAAAGTACTAAAAGGTACTAAATATGGTACCCTTTGTATTAGGCAAACGGTAAGAGCTAGAATTCTGAAATTTGGAACGAGGGTAACTGATGGAGAGTTAGAAAGGTGTACCAAAGGGTTTTTGGAAATTCGACCTCTAAGTGTACGAAAAGTACTAAAATTAGTACCAATTGTATATTTTGAACGGATTTAGCTAGAAACTTGGAATTTGGTATGGAAATGAAGGTTGAGAAGTGGTGTTTATAAAAGGAAATGGTTTGTGAAATTCGTACTCATGTGTACGAAAAGTACTAAATGGTACTAAATTTAGTACAATTTGGATTTGGGTGAAAGGACAGAGCTGGAAACCTTAAATTTGGAATTAAGAGTACTTATGGAGTGTAGGATTGAGGTAGTTATGGAAATTCGTACTTATGGGTACGGAAAGTACTAAATGGTACTAAATTTGGTACTATTGGATTTGTGTGAAGAGATAGAGCTGGAATCCTGAAATTTATAATTAAGATTACTTATGGAGTGCAGGATTGAGGTAGTTTTGGAAATTCGTACTTATTGGTACGATATGTACTAAATGGTACTAAATTTGGTACAATTTGGATTTGCGTGAACGGATAGAACTGGAAACCAGAAATTTGGAATTAAGATAACTGTTGAAGTGTACTATTGATATATGGGGTAGTTTTAGTACTTATGTTTACGAAAAGTACTAAAAGGTACTAAATATGGTACCCTTTGTATTAGGCAAAGAGCTAGAATTCTGAAATTTGGAACGAAGGTAACTGATGGAGAGTTAGAAAGGTGTACCAAAGGGTATTTGGAAATTCGACCTCTAAGTGTACGAAAAGTACTACATTTTGTACCAATTGTATATTTTGAACGGATTTAGCTAGAAACTTGGAATTTGGTATGGAAATGAAGGTTGGGAAGTGGTGTTTATAAAAGGGAATTGTTTGTGAAATTCGTACTCATGTGTACGAAAAGTACTAAATGGTACTTAATTTAGTACAATTTGGATTTGGGTGAACGGATAGGACTAGAAACCTGAAATTTGGAATTAAAATTACTGAAGGAGTATACGATTGCGATAGGGATAGTTTTCGAAATTCGTACTTATGGTTGCGGAAAGTACTAAATAGTACTAAGTTTGGTACAATTTGGATTTGGGTGAACATATAGAGCTGGAATCCTGAAGTTTGGAATTAAGATTACTTATGGAGTGTAGGATTGAGGTAGTTATGGAAATTCGTAGTTATGGGTACGGAAAGTACTAAATGGTACTAAATTTGGTACTATTGGATTTTGGTGAAGAGATAGAGCTGGAATCCTGAAATTTATAATTAAGATTACTTATGGAGTGCAGGATTGAGGTAGTTTTGGAAATTCGTACTTATTGGTACGGAAAGTACTAAATGGTACTGAAGTTTGTACAATTTAGATTTGCATGAACGGATACAGCTGGAATCCTGAAATTTTTAGTTAAGGTTACTGTTGGAGTGTAGGATTATGGAAGTTTTGGAAATTCGTACTTGTGGGTACGAAAAGTACTAAATTTGGTACAAGTTGGGTGAACGGATGTCGCTGGAATCCTGATATTTGAAATTAAGATTGCTGTTGGAGTGTAGGTTTGAGATGGTTTTGGAAATTCGTACTTATGGGTACGGAAAGTACGAAATGGTACTAAATATGGTATAATTTGAATTTGGGTGGACGGAGAGAGCTGGAATCCTGAAATTTGGAATTTAGATTACTCTTTGAACTTATGTATATGAAAAATACTAAATGGTACTAAATTTTGTACATTTTAGATTTGGGTGAACGGATATAGGTGGAACCCTGAAATTCGGAATTACTGTTGGGGATAGTTATTGAAATTCGTGCTTTCACACGAAAAGTATTAATGGTATTATGAATAGAGGTGGAATTCGGAAATTTGGTATTATAGCCGCTGTTGGTGTGTAGGGTTGAGATATGGATGTGGTTGCGGATATACGTACAATAAATGTACGAAAATTACTAAATGGCACAGAATTTGGTTCAAATTGTTAATGTGTAAAGGGGTAGCGCTGAAATTGTAAAATTCGGTTGCCCCATTGGCATTGGGTGAACAAGTAGAGCTAAAACTGAAAAATTTGAGCTAAGGTCCTGGATTTTAAAAATTGTACTGAATATTGTACTATTGTTTTAATCTTAACACGAATTCGGTTTCTAAATATTGTACTGAAATCAAAAAGTCAAACGTATCTTTTCAACAAAATTTGTTTTTTTGTTGTTGTCTATTCTGAACGTTATAGTAAGTTCATTTGAAAAAGTATATCTATGCGACTAATGTTTTATAAGAAGGTTTTTAAACCCTGAGAATAAAAAGGCCTAAAATAAAATGTCTCAAAAAAATTAACTGTTACATAGGGTAACATCTTTTGAATAAACGTTTTCTACATTTTTATATCACAAATACCAAAATTCGGTTGGAAAATGGGGATACAAAATGTGGATAATATGTTTAAAATACCCATACCTTTTTTATAAAACATTGACTGGAATTTAAAATGTAGGCCGCTGGTGAAGTGTAGAGGTGCGATAAGGGTCTTTTTTTAAATTCGAACAAAAGGTGTGCATTAAAAATTTTTTTTGTTCGTATGTTATTCCTTTTCCGCATACGAAGTAGCGGGCATTTTGCTAGTATTGCATATTGAAGATCTCAAAACTGTTTAGACTTTTTGCGGTTTAGGCAGTTATGACTAAAAGTTTAACTTAGGATGCTGAATTTATTAGGTGCTGAATTTATATTTTTGAAATATTTTAAAGTAATTTTATTATCCTTTCTTATATGTGTGCCCAATATAATATTTATTGTGCTATTTCTATTATAGTGGTAACTTGAAGCCGCACTGGCAACTCGTGAAAAAAAAAAAAAAACAAAAAAATGTTATGGGCATTCACTTTAATAAAAATTTTCCACGCACTGAGAACCAAAGAGAGGCCATTCTGCAAAAAAGATAATTAAATCGTATAAAGTACCGGAAAATGGATGGTAACCCTATATGGAAGCTGTGACCAAAAGTGGACTGATATCACATTTCTTTATAATGTTTTGTTCTGAACTCTGAGTTCATTATTAAAACACATTCGTTTTGAATATTTGGTTAACATTTGCAGAAATAAATCGCGATATAAAACATATATGGAGTATACCAAATCATGGAACAATACTGACAATATTTCGGGGGGAGGTTTACTATAAAATAAGAACTCCTGGTACCGGATTACAGCAAATTCTGTTGAACAAGGTGTTTGTAACAGTAAAATACTTAAATTCGGCATGATTCAATACATGGGAACCACGCGAAAATTGGATCTACGACTGCCATTGATAAAAATGTCGGTTCGATATATAATCTAAAAGTATTTTTATCACCATGTAAGTGCCACCACTGTGCATGGTTCGGTAAACATTATAGGGGTACCAAGGCAAACAGCGCAAAAAACACGCCAGGGAGCAAACTACGGTAAGCCTATATATTGCTAATGGTTTAAAAGCGGCGCGTCTGGATTTATAACATGGACAAAGAATTACATAAAATGCTATAGTGGGACCCAGACGAGGACAATACAAAGGACCTACTCTTAATATTATACTGACAGGTTGTGCAGAAAACAGTGAACGCAGAGCATGTGGAGAGGACGACGAAACGTTGGAGCACTATCTCTGTCATTGCGCAGCTTTCGCGATTCTTTGAACTAAATTCATGGGAAATGACAAAATACAAGAACTCCGCCAAATTAGGCAAAACGAGTTTAAAACTTAAGTGGCAATCACATGACAATCAATGTTAATTAATAATATAATCTAAATATTACCTCCTACAGGCTACGAACTACACTTAAGTGTATGACCATATGGGCATGTGCCGATTTTTGTATCGCCCCCATTCTCAACTTAAAATAATATAAAACCAATTTTTCTATGAGGCACATATCTTTATCGTATCATGTGCCCTCCTTAGCTTTTAGGCTAAGGAACCAGAATAAGCGATATAAAGATGTAGTCTGTAATAGGTATAAGTATGTATACTTGCCAAGTGGTTGCAGAACACTGCATCGCCTTACCTAGAATAGAAGAAAAATATATTCACAATTAGAAATCTATTTTATTTTTAAATCTACATTTTCAAAGAAATAAAATGTACATAAAAAGTTTACTAATGAAATTCGTAGTATACAATTAGGTGCACATATACTACAATTAGAATACGATACATATATTAAGGCACACAACTGAAAATGTCTAAATTTACTTAAGAGGTTTATGGTTAAAAAGTAATAATACGATTTAACTTAATAGGACAATCATCGTCAATTATCAATTCAAATTTATTGACCTTAAGGGGGTTATGGCCACTTAAAAATAAAAAAAAAATCGAATTTTTTTATTGGCTCTTTTTTTAAAAACAAAAATTGTCTGGTTTATTATACCACTTCTTTTTGCATAATTTTAATGTACCTCACAATGGCTACCTGTTGGCAAGAAAAGAGGATGGATGCTATTAGACCTATATACAACGATCTAAGTAAAGAGTCTTTACTCGAAAGATGCGTCAGCGGCTTCAATCAAAATAGCAATGAAAACTTCAATCAACTTATTTGGAAAATTTGCTTCAAAACCCTTTCAAGTGGAGCACTCGTTGTAAACTTAGCAGCTTGCATTGCGATTGGTCTTTTTAACGAAGGTACAAAACCATTGTTATTATACCCTCAGCCTTTAGGCTAAGGAGGGTATATACACTTTGATACGATGAAAATGTGCCTCATCGAAATAATGGTTTTAGACCCCAAGTATGTTTGGACGAAATGTGTTTCAGACAATTTGGAGCCGATCTAGCCATGTCCGTCCGTCTGTCTGTCCGTCTGTCTGTCTGTCCTGCTGGCTGGAGCGCACGATAACTCTCGAACGGATGAACCGATTCGGTTCAAATTTTGGCTTTCGTAATATTTTGCCCAAACTTAGTTTAAGTTCGAAGATGAGCTACATCGGTCCACTCATTCCGGTACCTCCCCCACTAAAGTTCGAAAATGTTCGGAAAGTTTGTGCGCACGATAACTCTTGAAGGGAGTGACCGATTTGGTCCATACTTTGTATAGCATAAACTTTCTACCAGAGTAACATGAGGTTCCAATACCACACAAAATTTCGGAAAAGTTCAGTTTAGGGTCATCTCTCGAATCGCTTTGATTTTTGTTTTAGCAACTTGTATTCACTGCCCTCCATACGATGGTACAAGTTTCATCATGGGCAATTCCATACTTCCTGGGAAAATAGCATGAAAGTTGCAAAAAAAACCCCTATGACACCGTGTGCGGTTGTTGGAGCGCAAGATAACTCTAGAACGGATCTGCCGATTCGGTCCAAAATTTGGCCTTAGTAATATTTTGTCCAAACATAGTTTAAGTTTGAAGATAAGCCATATCGGTCCACTCCATCCGGTACCTCCCAAACAAAATTTCGGATAAGTTCACTTTAAGACCTTATATCGAATCACTTTGATTTTTGTTGAAGAAACTTGTATTCGCTGCCTCAATTACGATGGCAAAAGTTTTTTTAGGGGCAAGTCCATACTTCTTGAGCAAACAGGCCGAAGATTGTAAAAACCCCCTATGGTATCATATGTTTAATCCTAATCAAAATTTTTGTCAGTTCAAACGCCCAAAAGTTTTAAAACTCAACCTAAATACATACTTATTTTGGGAAAAATTGTTTCAATATCCACAGGCTGAGGGTATATCTCTGTCGGCAAAGCCGACTGGTACTTTTTACTTGTTTTATTTTTTTATTAATTTTCTCGTTTAGAGTTAAGCTTAATGATCTGAAATTATTTGCAAGTGAAAAAGGAAAGCCATGGACTCGAACCCACATAGTCACCAAATTACGTTACCTGGTTTCATTGGTGGTAAAGCAAATCTTCGGACGTATCGACTATGTAATGGCTTCTCTGTCCTAGAACTTATCGTTTTTCAAATGCAAATGTGTTTTTATACATTAACGGATATTTGGCCGTTGAAATGTATTTTCTTCACAACAACCGCTCTTTGCGATGCCTTTGAAGTTATGAGTTTTGGCTTTGAACGCTAACACGCCGTGACAACATTTTTTTTTTGATATGTTTTCAAGGACGTGGGTTCAAATCCCAGCCGGGCTCAGCCTATTTTTTATTTTTTGAAATTTTGCCTGTTAGGGCGAAGATCATTTTTTTTTAATGATTTTATTAATTTTCTCGTTTAGAGTTAAGCTTAATGATCTGAAATTATTTGCAAGTGAAAAAGGAAAGCCATGGACTCGAACCCACATAGTCACCAAATTACGTTACCTGGTTTCTTTGGTGGTAAAGCAAATCTTCGGACGTATCGACTATGTAATGGCTTCTCTGTCCTAGAACTTATCGTTTTTCAAATGCAAATGTGTTTTTATACATTAACGGATATTAGGCTGAGCCCGGCTGGGATTTGAACCCACGTCCTTGAAAACATATCAAAAAAAAATGTTGTCACGGCGTGTTAGCGTTCAAAGCCAAAACTCATAACTTCAAAGGCATCGCAAAAAGCGGTTGTTGTGAAGAAAATACATTTCAACGGCCAAATATCCGTTAATGTATAAAAACACATTTGCATTTGAATAACGATAAGTTCTAGGACAGAGAAGCCATTACATAGTCGTTATTTTATTTGAGCTCGACCGCAGTGAGCTGTGGACAAAACGCACACGAATATGCTAAAAAATCGACCAAGCACGAATTGCACTGTCAGAGAGACGAGCGGCCGAGTGCACTTGTGAAGGAAGAATGTTGCGAAGGCAACACCAAATTTCCATTTTACAAGCTGCATCGTTGGCGGAAGAGCTCCTCTATGGACCGGGAATAGATGACTCCTTATAATTTTACCATAAATACATTTTTTATTCATGTAAACCGAAATAAAAACTTAAAACGCGTTTTTCTTGAAATGTCATTTTTGAAGTCGGTGCCAACGATAGCTCGAAAACGGATAGACCGATCTTCGTATATATTGGTGAGCTTATTAAATACATAAAAACCTTGTCTGTAAGCGAGACAGATTTTTTAATTTTTTTTGGCCGATTTTTGGTCAAAAATCAGTCCGTTTTTTTCGTTAAAATCGAAATTTTACTGGTCACTATTTTTGTTAAAATAGATTTTTGAAAATTCTGTCTCGCTGAAAGACAAGATTATTAGGTTCTTAAAACGCGTACCAAAATATATGAAGATCGGCCCATTCGTTTTCGAGCAAGCGTTGGCACCGCAAAACGCTTTTACAAAACAGGGGTTTCGCAGGTAGCCATTTATCACAAAACTGTGCAATATTTTTCAAACATGGATGTGCTCCTTCATAAAAATAAAAGATTTACCTAAAAATATTGGGAGTTTTCTCAGAAAAAAAAAAAATTATAAAAAATGAGTTTTTTGGCCAGCACAACTAGGGATAACCCCTTAAACGCGGTTGAAAGCCGTACCCACTGTAGCTTGAAAACGGATGATCCGATCTTCATATGTGTTTGTGGGATTATTATACACATAACAGGCTTGTCCTTAAGCGATAGACTTCGGATTTATATCGAAAAAACTGTCACTTTTTTGGTTAAAATCGAAATGTTGACTTTGGCAGTTCAGCATTTTTTCATTTTTCCGCTTAGGGACAAGATTATTATGTTGTTAATGGTTCCACAAAAATATATGCTGATCGGTTTATTCGTTTTCGAGATATAGTGGGCACCGCAAACTGCTTAGTAAAAAACAGTGTTTCGTAGGCGGGAATTTGCCATATTTTTCTGACAATATTTTTTTAACAAAAAAAGACGCTCATCAGATATGGCAGGTACCGCAAAAATAAAATATGCGAGGCGAACCAAAAAAAAAAGGCAGCGTCTGACCAAAAGAATTGGCGGCACCAAACATCGTCTGAATATGTAGAAGGAAAACTGTAAACCCTCCAGATGGCAAGGGGAACCCGCTGAAGTACCTTTCTCCCTAGATAACCATACAATTATGAATGATGAAATAAATACACGGCAACAACATTTAAGAATTGCTACATGGAATGTAAGCAGTCTCTATGAAGCAGAAAAAAAAAATAACCAACACCATAATGGAAATTAACAGATTAAACATCGATATACTCGGAATAAGTGAGACATCCCACTTTTAACAAAATTGTTTAACCATACCCAAAAGACAGGTTAAAATCAATATCGTAACGAACACAGACTTATAAGTCTTATGAACCATGCCTTAAAAATGTTTCTACGGATAATTAATTCACACCAGAATATACTCAAAGTTCGAAAAGGCCATGGGAACATCCCAGTTTGGATTTAAGGAAGGCATGGGAGCCCGAGGATTCGTTTTCTAGCCACAACAATAAACTGGCACAATTTTTCGCATAGATTGAACAAAAATTGCGGCCTTTAGAGCAATTTCGTGAAAATTTACCTTTGGTCTCATACAAATTACTATGGAAACTTCGAGGCCCCAGTGACACATGTTAACACATTCGATTGTGCTCAAACTTTGACAATCTTAAATTCTAACAAAACTAAACATTTTAGGGGGTGTCGCCAAAAAAATCCGACATCGATTTTTTAAAATTACCCTAATGTGCACTCATTTTATATCAATATTAATGAGACTATCGTATTCATTCAAATTGCAAACAACATAAATACATAAGTATACTAGATTCTAAGAACTTGTCATAGTTACATCAACGTTCCATCAGTAGTGTATTCAATCACTAGATTTACAAAATAAATATAATTTTAATTTCAATTATACATGATTTTTCAATTGTAGCTGTCTCTTTATTGTTTTCGATATCAGCATTCTATTCGCACGTACTTTACACCCTCATCGAATTCATAATTTTCAATTAGATTCGAGTACGAATTTAATTGAAATTTCGTAACTAGAACGGAAATTTATTCACGTCACATGTGTAAATGTTTATAATTGGAAATTCAATGGTCACAGTATGTATAAAACTTGCGGAGGATAGATGAGTACGAAACGTTAGTATATGTATGTCACCATGTACGAAAATAAAGACCATAGTAACATTTTTAATTACAGTTTTTTTCATTTCACTTCATTTCATTTTAATGAGGGACGAAGACAAAATGTCACGTAGGAATCAGAGTTCTTAGAGGAACAAAAATAACATTAGAAATTGTAGTAGGTAGTTGGATATGTTTTTCTAATTTCTAATTGTTCTAATTTATTAGACTTCCTTTTCTCGTTTGTACTGCATATTAAATTTAGTGGCAGAGAAGTCCTATTTGCAGCCTTTTCTGTCAGAGTAGAAGTATTCAGGTCTGCTTGTACCACAAGTTCCTGACTTAAAAGGTAATGTGGAAAATATTGAAGCTTTTCGTAGTCAAGATTATCTCCGGTATAAGTACATATGTAAGTTACACGGTGTGCCTGAACTAATTTTAAATGGAAAATGTGCTTACACCTGGGAAGGTTTTGCGGATTCTGAAACTACAATCTTCATAGATGAGCAAAATCAAAAAACAAAAAATACCCGGAGCGCTTTATAAATAATAAATCGAGTTCAAAGTTCGCATTTTTTGAGGTTTTTAGGTTTTCATGATTTTGCTTGGAGTAGAAATATTCAAGTCTGGTTGTACCACAAGTTCCTGGCTTAAAGGGTAATGTGGAAAATATTGAAGCTTTTCGTAGTCAGGATTATCTTCGGTATTAGTACATAAGTTACAAGGTGCGCCTGAACTAACATTAAATGGAAAGTGCTTAAAGCTGAGAATTTTTGCGGATTCTGAAATTACAATCTTCATAGATGAGAAAAATCAAAAAATCGCCGGCGCATTTTTGGGTTTTTAGGTTTTCATGATTCAATTGAAATGGTATTAGAGAAAATTTTGTAGCTGTGAAAATTCTCTACAAGATTGACCTTATGATATTTTCGTAGGTTTTACCATTTTTGAGATACAGAAGTTCAAATTGGGACAATGAACTGACTGTATCGCATCCTTATAAAACAATGTCTAATACAGTCAGCCTTAAATGAAAATCGCTTATGGCTGGCAAGTTTTTGCGGATTCTGAAACAGAAATGTTCATAGATGAAAAAATAAAAAACAAGAAAAAATAGCTGTAGGGATTTTTAAATAAATCGAGGTCAAAGTTCACATTTTTAGGTTTATTTTATTTTTTGCGATTTTGCTTGGAAACTGTAAGTCCTATCGAAACGGGAAAATGTCGTAGCTGTGAAAATTCTCTAGAGGATTGACCTTTATGATTTGTTCCGAGGTTGTACCAATTTTTAGATATAGAAGTTTAGGTCACATTTTTAGTTTTTTTTTTAGGTATTGAGGATTTTGCTTGAAAACGGCAAGTCTTATGGAAATGGAGAAAATCTTATAGCTGTGAAAATTCTCTAAAAGATTCGCCTTTTTTAATTCTATCCTAGGCTATACCATTTTTGAGATATATAAGGTTAAGTTGGGAAATTGCAGTCATGACATTGTTTTATTAGGAGGCTATGCAGTCAGTGCTTGTCCCAATTTGAACTTGTATATCTCCAAAAAGGTAAAACCTACGAACATATCATAAAGGTCAATCTTGTAGAGAATTTTCACTGCTACAACATTTTCATTAGTCCCATTTCGAGAGGACTTGCGGTTTCTAAGCAAAATCGTGAAAACCTAAAAAACCTAAAAATGTTAACTTTGACTGCGATTTATTTAAAAAGGGCTCCGGCGATTTTTTTGTTTTTTATTTTTCTCATCTATGGACATTGTAGTTTCAGAATCCCCAAAAACTTTCCAGGTGTAAGCACCTTCCATTTATAGTTGGTTTAGGCGCACCGTGGTTACTTTTTATGTATAAAATTTAACTATCGGCATTGTTTAAATTTCTTTTGTGTTTGTAACAACACAAACAAATCAAATTTTCAATGCCAACGTCAAGGCTGCCTGTTCTTTGCGCCAGATCGACTGGGAGGAATTTTCGACCAGGGGTCGTCACCTCAACAATAATTTCTTTTTTTTCCTATATTTTTTCACCATGGGAGCATCAATATATCCCGGAATACCTGCGCCGAGAACTTTTGGTCCGTGCCCAGGTCGTGGAATTGTTCCGTTTGTCAGTGGATGTAGGGTGCACTTCCGAGGCTGCTCTAGTCATAGTCTTTGTCGCCTCCAGAACTACTGAGATGGGAGTTATGTTGCTGGTTCCAGCGTGTCTTCAACTTCGTCGTCGGAACCATCATCGTTGTCGGAATACGAGACACCCCCGCAGTCTCTAACACCACATGTTGTTGTTCAGCGTCCCGAAATGCGAAATTATGAGTCGAAGAAATACCTTGGTCGCCGCAATCCAGGGAACAAAGCTCATCGTCACCTGTAGCTGGCAAGCGGTGCAATGGATAGTACAAGAAGCGGATGAGAAAGATTGACTTCTTCATTCAGCAGTCTGTGCAGCACAAATCTAACTAGCTTGAGCTTAACTCTAGTGACCCATAGAGGAATGTATGGGGATAGCAGTAAAGTGTGGGACTGTCAAGGTAGAGTTGCTTAATATGTACATACCGCCGATGAATAGCTGTGCCTTGAGTTATATGCTCTACATTAGTTCGCTTTTGAAGGGTAATAACCATCTGGTGGTAAAGGGCTTCAATGCTCATAATGAGCTTTGGCATCCCATCCTAGGCAGTGACCAGTGAGGTACAGAGCAGGTCGGGCAAATTGATAGATCCACTAGTTCCTATGAGGATAAGAAGCGATTGCCACAGACATCACCATTGGGGCACCCGGTCTGATAAATTACGTGTCCTGGCAATCTGGCTCAGACCATCTTCCGATCATCGTCTTCGTTAACACCCGACCCGACTTCATAACCTTTGACTTTTCTGAACCATGAGCAATCAGCATGGCAATGGTTCGGAGTATTTACAAATCACAGATTCACAAAGATGTCCATTACCTGAAATCCTGCTGCAACCGCTTGCTACATACCTGCTGGTCAAATACCCGAAATCAGACCAAATTTCCAGCAGACGCCACGAAACTAACAAATGAGCGTGATGAGCTTCTTCTCACGAACCTTGAAGACCCAAGAGTTAGAGAACTTACACTTGAAGTCAAAAGACTAGAAGCCAAAGAGTGGAATAGTGGCTAGAGCACCTGAAGCAATGCAAGATTAATACATGATTAAGTAAATTGTGGACAACTGTTAAATTACTCTCGAATCCGGTATAGAACGATGATAAAACGGCTGTTACTTTCAACGGCGTGGCAGTGACAGATACGGAGAGAGTTGCGCGTGTTATTTCAAACAGCAGTTTATAGAGCACCCCGACTGTGATAATGCGAAGAGGAGTGTGTTACGCCGTATTCGGGCCCATCCGACAAAGGAGGTAAAACCACAATTTACCATGAGCGATTTTGCTGACGTCATCCAAAATGCGAAATCATCCAAAGCGTTCGGCCCTCATGGAATCTCAATAGTAATGCTTAAGCAACTTGGTAAACCTGGGGTAGAGTATTCAACAAGTGTCCTTAATTTGTTGCTAGCCACCCATATTGTACCAGAAGCCTGGAAATTTGGTAAGGTGGTCCCGCTACTGAAGCCACTACTTCTGCAAGAGCCACTACTCCTCCCCATGATGAAAAGCAGTTTTTCAGTTGCCCAACATTAGCATGGATTCCGGAAAATGTGTAGTATACAACAGCATTACACGCCATATCCACACATATCAGTCAACCATGCCAAGCTGTTCGAGGATATAGAGACTACTTTCCTCCAACCGTGTTTGCATCGTTGGATAAGTAAGTATATGAGTAGACGCTACTCGTTTGTAGAACTCAGAAATAAAAAGTCCAAGACCATTAGAGTGAAACAGGGAGTTCCTCAAGGAGGGGTGATATGTCTGAAACGTTTACTCTCTATCTCTATGAAATTCCGCACCCTTCAGACGGGATAGAGATCGTAATGTATGCGGATGATTGTACGATCTTGGCGTCGGGTCTTGATGAGAAATGTGATAGGTTAAATGTCGTTGGCGCATGCTGCAGCCATTTGCGACAAGATCAGAAGTTGGAACAAGATTCTCAATTCGCTGACCGGCAGCACTTGGGGTGCTTACAAATTAAACCCCTATGCAATGGAAGAATATTCCAGCCTGTCAGAATGACGCCCTAAGGATTGTAAGGAATTACATCCTCATAGTAGTATAAAAAGAGGAGTGCAGATTTTGTGGGGGCGCGCATGGTGGTAAACAACTGAATGTGTGTTCCCAACGATAATAGTAAACGCACAAACCACAAAATTTTCCCAATAGTGTTGCCAATGGTATTGCAAAGACACAATCCAAAATGTGAATACCTGCTATGTTCTACTTTTGATCACTAGGTGACGCCCATTAAATTTTAGTATGTTCAAAAACTCGTGACCAGTGGCGCTCCCACAAAATCGGCACTCCTCTCTTTATACTACTCCTCATGACGCCAGTGGACTATTTTCATGAGAAGAAGATTTTACTGGTGCAACAACACAACAAGATCTTGTCGATGCAGTACCTGCTTGGGTGTTATCGCAGTGAGCATACCTGTAACACAGCTAATACATTCTGGAATCTCTCTGAGATTGTTTGAGCTTTCCCATATTACAATTTGAGCGCATCCAACTTAGTTTCCATAGATTCATTCATTTCTAGATATAGCATGCTCACTAAGTACTTTTTCACCCAAGCGACATCCTTATAGATTCCTGACTGATACCGTCGTCAGCTGAAAGCTGGTGACACACCGTTGCTGCTTTATGGGGTCAGCTTCGAGATTATAACATTCGAGATCATTCATTTCCAGATAAATCATGCTCACCAAGTACTTCTTCACCCAAGCGACATCCTTGTAGATAGCCTTGTGGATTCCTGACTGATATGGGGTTGGGATTTCAATGTCCTCAGCTGAAAGCTAATGACACACCATTGCTGCTTTATGGGCCGACAGCTTCGAGATTATGACAAAGCCTCTTACAATACCTCTTGGGTTATGCTTCCTTTTGCTCGTTGATGCTGCGTTGTCATCATCCAAGGGACTATCTGCACTGCTGTTGAGTTAGTCCCTGCTACTTTCGGAACAATCAGGTTTCGCTGAGCTGGTAAACGTGGATGTTATTGCCTGCAGCAGGCTCTCAATTTACAGTTTGTAGAGGTTGTTATCACCTTTGCTCATCCCTTCTCATTTTGGTTGATCAGAAATACGCCGCAAGTTTAAAGTTTTGCTGCATAGAGTTTCAAGCTTTATATAATGACGGCTAATAAATGTGGTTTCTGAAAAAACTCATTGCTAACAGATATCAAACGGAAAAAAACACACATCCTTGAAAAATCACTTACCTTAAATTTAATGTAAAACAATCCGAATATAGTTACTTTTAGTCATAAAATATCGGTGGTCTTAGTACAAATACCTGTCCCTTAATTAATCACCCATCATAAATACATGTCAACATGTATTAATTCTTTCAAACCCCCAAAACTATGCTAAGCACGACAATGCTTAATTGTATGCAAGCACATTATCCTGTTGTCAGAATGCCAACATTGCATTTATGTAATTTAATATGAATGTAAAAACGACATCAGCTTTGACACAATACACGATGTGCACCATGTTAGGCACACATGCTCGTCCTTTTCCCAAAAATTCTTTTACTTTTTTCACCTGCATCAGCTTTTTTTCGTTGATGTGGTTTAGTTTCACTGTTATGTGTATGTGTGTGGCGAGTTGCCACAAATTGTAGACCACATATTATGCAATAAAATTTGAAAACATTTCACCTATTTTGGTCTCACACATACTCCTAAATACACTTTTTACAAATGTGAATAGGTAAAATTTATAGTTGTCTCTGCCATGGTGCATATTGTGTAAAAGTTGAAGAAAAGAAATGTCACAAACACACACATCCACATAGAAATTATGGGGGTTCCATTGTGCCTATAAGATGGCATTTAAAGCATATGGCCTACAAAGGACACACACATACACATAAACACACATTTTAAACACCTTAAATCCCACAATTTACGACCATCCTCTAGCTTAAGTTGTAGAATAGTCAAATTCCTTGTCATATGGCCTGTTTTTTATGTGCACAACTGAGTATGCGTGTGTGTGTGTGAATGTAAGTCGTGTTTTTCTGCTGCAATGGAGTATAAAACGTGACTTGTTACCTTAAACACGTGTTTCGGAATCCTTTAGCCTGCTGTGACTTGGCCGTAGGGAGGTAAAACAAGAAGAAAAAATCTATATTTGTACGTCATGGAAACTCACTCAACTCTTTAAAGTTTGTAGGACAAATACAGTGTCATGACAGACAATTGAGCCTTAAGTGATTAAGGAAGGTTAGTCAATCGAATAAGTTAGTATATAAACGGCAGAGTGAACAACAGTGGGATCATATAATTCCATGGAAACCAAAAGGCCAAACCGGACCATGTATTTATATGTCTGTCTATCTTGGCCCATCCAACGCAATCGATATTCACGATCAACAAAGATTGGTCCGTAGATCTTGGTTTGCTTTATCTGTTTGCGCAAGTACCCAGTTTTCGGAACCATACATTTGCACAGGTAGTATCAGTGAATTTCGTGACGAGATACGGCTTTGTTTTTAAACTGTTAACTTAGACCAACCAGACTAGAATCTCCATCAAGTTTCACAGCTGATGTTGTTGCGCTCATGGCGGTGCAGAGGTGAACTACCTCGAAATTGTAGGTACGAATTGTGGTCCGAGTTCTGTGGACGCATTGTGCGTATTATTGCCGTTTACTGCCACATCCACTCTAGAAGATTTTCTTTCGACTTTTTCGAAGGTATTCGTTGCATCTATTACTGATCGACCCATAATGACAATGTCGTCGCCATGCCGGTGTAAATTGTGCATTTTTTTAACACCTGCATCTCGTATAATCTTTCCAGCAGGATGTTGAAGAAATCACACGAAAGGCTGTCTCCTTGTCTGAAAGCTCTTTTGGAACTAATCTCTTCGGAGTGGTTCTTTCCTATTTTAACTGAGGATCGAGTATCAGTTAATGTCATTTTACAAAGCCGAATGAGCTTTGCGGGGATACCAAATTCAGACATGGCTTGGAATACCTTTGAACCTTAGGGACAGTCGAAGGCAGCGTTATAATCGACAAAAAGGTGGTAGGTGTCGATCTGCATCTCTTGGGTCTTCCCCAGGATTTGCGGGAGGGTCAGGTCTAAAACCACATTATATCGTTGACATTAGGCTTTAGTCGTTCGCACAATATCCCAGACACTATTTTATAAGCAATAGGGAACAGACTTATGACCCAGTAGTTAGAGCACCCAGCTTTATCTTCCTTCTTGTGGATGGGACACAGGATCGTCGCCAATCGTCAGGTTGCGTTCTTCCTGTCAGATGGTACTAACTAGCTGATGCATACCTTATCAGTGTGTCGCCTCCGGTCATGACACTAAACAACAACAACTAAGCACGTATTGCAGAAGCTGGAAGCCAAGTGTGCACTTCGGATCAATGAGATAAATTCATGACACAATTGCGAATATGGTTACGATGCAATTCAACGACGATCGGCATCACCACTAGAACCGAAAGAAAAACTGCACTTTGACCAGATAAATTGTCACATACACTACAGGGAGGCCTGGATCCACAACTCATCACCTCTACTCGGTATAAAGTTATATATCGATGGCTCCAAATGGAAACGGGAAAATCAGCAAGTGGTACCCTCAACTAATGGCTCTCATACAGCTTGAGCGAAAATTGTGGTGCCTTCCAAGCCGAGATCTTTGCGATCAAAAAAAAAAAAAAAAAGCCGCAGAATTGATAGGTAACATGAAAAGGGACACAGTAGGACAGCAGACTATTTACGTTGATAGCCAAGCGGCCTTTAGATCACTTAGTTCCCATACCATAAAGTCTGTGGCGGTTTTGGACTGCAAGAACGCCCTGAAGGCGCTAACATCAATCGCTACCTTGAGTTTGGTCCCGGGTCATTGCAACATAGAAGGAAATGAAATAGTGGATGAAGTGGCGCGTTGCGTATCGGAATCAACCGATATGGAAGTCGTCAACTCAATCAAGCCACCCACCCTTGTGGCATGTCATGCGGCAGTTGGAACATGGATATCGGAATACTGCTAGCCTGATTAACCTAGAAGTTGCCACAATTAACCTAAGGTTTCCAAGGTAATCTGCTCAATTATCTTTAAGCGAAGAACTACATTTCTGCTCTCCATGAACAAAATCTGACATGAAACTAACGGTGGGAATAATCACGGATCATTGCAGAATAAAATCAATGTCTTGTAAATGGAAAAGAGATGATACTGCTGACTACTTCAGGTAATGCGAATATGAAGAAGCAACAGAGACAATCGTTTGTCGTTATTCTGAACGAAAATACCCGTGAGTTTTGTTTTTCCGCCGTTTTAACTTAAGGGAGAAAGTGAAAAAACCACGGTGAATTTTTGTTTAGAATAGCCCCAATTATGTCGCTGTCCTATGCTCACGACCCGGAGACAAACTCTAAAAATCTTATGCCAAACCGAGCCACCGAAGGAGAAGGTCCCCATTACACTGCTCAACAAAATTGAAAAAGTTGAATGTTTCAGACGAAGTTGCAGTTGTTTCTAGATGAAATCGGCGAGTTATTTTCAAATCCGGTCCCGGTTTTTCTCCATCAGCTCTTGTTTTTGAGAATTAACTCAAAATCGGTTTTTACGAGTTTAACCCAGACTTTCGTTATTTTCGGATACAAACAAATATTTTTTGTGGGTTTCTCGGCATTAATATATTAAGGAGATGTTGTACGCTCGATACAAATCGTTTTTGAAATAGTTATGGTGAGTATATATCAAAAAATATAGCAAATATACGACGGACCTTGAAAAAATTGCTTATTTTGAGTACTTTAAGCTGTTATTACGTCATCGGGGGAAGCCATAGGATCTTCATATGGCAATGCGGATATGCTTAGGGTGTCTACTATATAGTCCAGTATTCAAATATATAATATAAAGTTCATAGCGCCCATGCTTCGGCCATAACCTAAAAATCATCATGAAGACTGCCATTGAAAAGTAATTGGCTTATGTGGCAATGATATCACTGGTAAATTATTTCCCTTTAGCAGTCTTCATGGCGATTTTTAGGTTATGGCCGTATCATGGGGGCTATATTAATGTCGAAAAACCCACAACAAAATATATGTTTGTATCCGAAAATAACGAAAGTCTGGGTTAAACTCGTAAAAACCGATTTTCAGCTATATCTCAAAAACAAGAGCTGATGGAGAAAAACCGGGACCGGATTTGAAAATAACTCGCCGATTTCATCTAGAAACAACTGCAACTTCGGTTGAAACAAGAGTCCTGTTGACCAGTGTTATCTATTTTCTTATAGTTCACCACTCAGCCCTCTATTAGGATGAACACAATGAACTACAATGTCTCCAAATGAAGGCCATGCTACTACTACGACAGCTACGCGTCATTTAACATAACGTAACTTCAGTACTAAACACTTTAGATGTTCATGTTTAATGTCATGATCGTGACACCCGCCCTTCTCTAGCCCTTTACCTCACCTTAGTCGGACGGTATACATTCACTCAATACCATATTCTGGTATTAGGTCTGTGCTATATCCGACGTCTTTTCTAGTATTGGATACCAACAGTTTGAAAAATGTTCTTTCCATAACCTGAACACAATATCAGTATCTGTTACCAGATTACCTTGCTCGTAATCAATTTGATGTTTCATTCCTTGGTAAAATTTTCGGACTTCATGTCGGATCCTGTACAACTCAATTTTGTCATACTCCCACTTTTCTATTTATCTTTATTTCTGTGGAAAGTCGTTTCTTCTTTTCTGCCGATACCCCTCTCGTGTGCTTCTTCTCTGTAGTAACAGTACGACACTCCTGGTCATGGATTCGTTGGAGGAAGTCTCTTGTATCCAAAAATGGATTTTGCGGCTGTTTGCATGGAGTGGGCAATACTTTGCCACTGTGCAGATTTATTATCAGAACGAGGAGTGCTTTGATTATACAATTGGACCAGATGAGTGGAATATGCTGTGGCTACCTGTTAAGATTGTAGCTTACGGATGTCCAACTTCCGTGTTGTGTCTTTTCGAACTTTAATTGCTGTATTTGCTTCAACAAGAATCGACGTTTGCACGCTCGATGTCTCTCATCTATCATGACGTTATCAATTTAATTTCTTGTTTTTTGATCTGGTGGAAGCCAACTGACGTTATGAATATCGAGATGCTTAAATCTGGTACAGCTAACTACCATGTTTTTTGGCGCTGCGAACTCCGTCGTCCTCATTCCGTTGCCAGACGTATCACTCTGGAGACTGAATTTCTCAACTGTCTGGCCAAGGATATTTGCCATTTCAATTTTGTCATTAAAATGGCCTAGGAAAATGTTAATGTCATGGGCAGAACACCGGTCATATGTTTTTTTTTTCTAAACGCTGGTAAAATATGCGCCCAAATAAAATTAATGTTGAAAAATCTAGATTTAAGGAGGACTGGAGACCATAGATGTTTGAACCTCCGACCATCGACACCATATACCATTAGTCGTTCGTCTGGCCTACAATACGCTATATGGTATTTTATAACTCTATAATAACCACAACTTGTGACCCTTTTTTTTCTGTGGCTAAAACTCAATGAATATGTTTCAATTTCACTTTCTCATACTGTAAGGTACTGACATTTGTAGGCCTTTGAAACTTTTGTTTACAATTGTTTTTTTTTTTTTTTTTTTGGCAAATTGTTTTTCTCTTGTTATTGTTGATGTTCGTTCATGTATTCCTAACTTATTTTCCACCATTAGTAAAATAACATATTTTACTTTTGTTTTCAAAGTCATTCTTCTCTCAAAAAAAAG
This sequence comes from Musca autumnalis, assembly GCF_047663935.1. Classification (NCBI taxonomy): domain Eukaryota; kingdom Metazoa; phylum Arthropoda; class Insecta; order Diptera; family Muscidae; genus Musca; species Musca autumnalis. The sequence continues at coordinate 123,802,962 of NW_027411866.1, read as the reverse complement.
TTAGTCAAGCGTTACATAAAAGTCAAATATACATATTTTGAACACTGTATAAACACTGTAGTATACTTTTAGGCAATATTTCTTTCTGACAAATGATGCATATTTTTCTAACACTTGAAGTGAATGCAAATTTTTTGTCAAGTTTTCACAAGTTATATTGTGTTTCTTGGCAATAACTCAAAAATTTTGGTACTAATTGAGGTGAGGTGCAATTAAGATTTAGTAACTAAAGTTTTTAAAAAAGAGGAAAATAATATCGAATAATCCTGCCGGAACATAGTCAACCATCAGTGACGGTTACCTCTTCCATTTTGCTTTGTTTTTAGAATTCAATTTTTTGAAACCAAACGATACTGCAGCAATATAAATATTATGAAATAATGTAACCACTGAAATAAGTAGTCAGAATCTACTCAGTACCTACTTATTTTAGTGGTTTCATCCTACTTTGTTCAGTGGTTACGAAATAACCAGATATGCCCTTGTTAAAATAATGGGTGGGAAAGGAGGTTTGTAATGAGCTACTAAAAAATCCCCTAAAAGTCCCCATCAATCCCATGTGAGCAAAAACACTTATTCAGGGTCCAAAAGTCAAAATTAATGAATTTTTTAGGTATTTTTTTTGAAAACGGTGCACAGGGGTCCCTTTTGTATGGGAAGGTACGACAAAAATATTTATAATCGTCGGATCAATCTGGTTTTTTCAGTATATGCTAAAAATAAGTAAAAAAGACTTTAGCCAAAAAAACATCAACATGGGTCCAGTTTTTTCTATAGCCCCCATGTAGCGGTACCACCCGATTTCAGGTACTTTGAATTGGCTGTACTTTGGTATTTGGGGTTCCCAATGGTGAAAAACCTTCTGCGCCAAAAATGGTGGTCCTAGGTCCAGGACTCGTTATAGCTCTCATATTACGATACCTCCCGACTTCAGGTATTTCGCAGATTTTATCAACATTTTCGGCCCGAATTGGTTGTAATTTGCCATTTGGGTTTCGCAATGATCAAAAACCTTCTGCGTCAAAGATTGTGGTCTTAGGTCCAGGTTTCGGTATAGCCCTCATATTACGATACCTCCCTATTTCACTTATTTTGAGGTTTTTATCTACATTTTCGGTTCGAATTGGTTGTAATTTGCTATTTGGAGTTCTTAGTGGTTAAAAAACGTTCCCGATTGGTATCGTGGACAGGAAAAGAAACAAATAACCGGGTCTGTCCCCCAAAAAGTATATGTTTTGTTGAAGAACGAAATTATACCTATCTTTAAAAAAATCTCAGCCAATTTTTTTCATTCGATGCAATAGTTTTGGAATAAAATTGATATTAAAATCATGTATAATATGTACTTAAAAATGTTAAGTTTCACTAATGAAATAACCTCATGACTTTTTGGAGTGTTCGTAGGATTTCTTTAAAAATAGATGTACTTAAACTCTGCTTAGAATTCTTAAAAGTTGTACCTATTTTATTGATTTTCATTAGAATTATTCGAATTTTTTAAGTTTTCACAACTATGGTACTGCTGTTTATGGAAGTCTTAAGAATTCCATTTTAAAATAGTTTCTAAAAAATACATATTTGTATTTTTAAATTTAAATCTTTTAGTTGGCAAAATATTTCATCTTCTAAGAAGTCGAAGAAAACATAAAAAATATATACAATCTCTTCAATGTCATACGGAAATACGCAAAACATTTCCTGGAAATCATAAGGAGTAAAAAAACAATTTCCGCAATGTGTCAACAATGACAAATATTTTTTTGTATTACTGTTTACTGCATTTTTTGGAGATGTCGTAGACAATGCAAGGTAGGAAGGACATTAGGAACTATTGGTTTGGAAAATAACCGAAAAACATTGAGCAGGCAGGTATTTTTGCAGCAATGTTTTCTACACAATGGGAAAGTGACAAATTTGAATAAGAAAATGGGAGCAATATGATCTGAATAACGTATTATAAAGTAGCAACGTAATTATCAGTAGATAGAAAATAATTGGTTAAACGAATAATCCATTACCGGGTAACATAATTTAATTTAAATAAAATAAAATTATTGTTTAAAATCTAATAAATAATGACCTTCCTTCTAATAAGGCAAACATTAAAAATAAATAAAATAAATGAGCCCGGCTGGGATATGATTTGATCCTAGTTAATCGCCAACAAACAGAAAATGTTTTCTACGTCCTAACGTTGAAGAAATGCTATCGGTTGTAACATGAAAGTAATATTGAAAATTGATTTCTAAAAAAGTGAGACAAATGACTCGAATTTGGGAAAAGGCTTCAATTTAAATTTGCCATTCCATACATAAATACAACACTGAAGGCATTAGGCTGGTTTTAACTCAGGCAACAAATCGATGTAAGATTTTTTTAGGTTGCACCCCACTAAAATGTTTAGTTTTGTTAGATTTTAAAATTACCAAAGTTTGAGCACAATTGGAATATGCCCAATGTCCTATTTATAGGATTTCAATATTACCAACGTATGAGCACAATTGGAATATGCCCTATATATAGGACACAAAAAATTCTTGTTTTCATGAAATGTCAGCTTTATAAAAGTAACGTTTTTATTTCTGACCTCAAGGATATAGCTAGAAATACATCTGGGCAAAATTTCGAAGGGGCCCAGTACAAAAAATTTTAATTTTTTTGAGAAAAATATAGAAAAAATGTGTAAAAAATGATCATGGTCACTATCAAGCCTTGGGCATATCTGGGTTAACACGTGCCACTGGGGCCTGCACGTTTCCATTGTAAATTCTTTGGGGCCAACGGTGTTATTGTGCAATCGATGATAAATTGTGAAAATCGGCTGGTTTTTAATATAAGGCTATATTATAGGATTCGTCGGAATTCTTTTGTTAGCCACAGCAATGAAGTGATAAAAATGTGGCCTTTACAGCAATGTCGATTTGTCGATTCCCAAGGTTACAGTAAATAGTTACACTTTAGATCTCTCACAGTGTAAGTACCCGCTACTTCGTATGCGTAAAGGATATAAAAACAAATAAACAATATTTAATATGGAAATGTTAAACACCATTTGTTGTCTTACTGTTGTTGTACTAATACCAATTTTAATCAATATGTATTTTTATTTAAGTTCTGCTCGTACCACTTTAGTTAGATTTTCAAAAAAAAAAAAAAAAAAAAAAAACAGCCCTATCCCACCCCCACATTTCTTGATTTTTATACCCTCAGCCTTTAAGCTAAAGAGGGTATTTACACTTTGATACGACCAAAAATGTGCCTCATCGAAATAATGGTTTTAGACCCCAAGTATGTTTGTACGATATCCGTTTCAGACAATTTTGAGTAGATCTAGCAATGTCCGTCCGTCTGTCTGGCTGGCTGGCTGGTGCGCACGATAACTCTCGAACGGATCAATCGATTCGGTTCAAATTTTGGGTATCGAAATATTTTGTCCAAATTCGATTTAAGTTCGAAGATGGGCCATATAGGTCTACTCCTTCAGGTACCTCCCCCACAAATGTTCAAAAATTGTCGCAAAACTTGTGCGCACGATAATTTTTGCAGGGAATAACTGATTTGGTCCATACTTTGCACATCGTGTAATTTCTACCAAACTTAAATGAGGTTCCAATATGGACTCAATCGGTCCACTCCTTCGGGTACCTCCCACACAAAATTTCAGAAAAGTTCAGTTTAGGACCTGGTCTCGCATCGCTTTGATTTTTGTTTACGCAAGTTGTATTCGCTGTCCTTTATACGACGCTATAAGTTTCATTAGGGGCAAGTCCATACTTCCTGGGAAAATAGCCTGAAAGTTACAAAAAAACCCTATGACACCGTGTGTAGTGGTTGGAGCGCAAGATAACTCTCGAACGGATCTGCCGATTCGGTCCAAAATTTGGCTTTCGTAATATTTTGTCCAAACTTAGTTCAAGTTCAAAGATGGATTATATCGGTCCACTCCTTCCGGTACCTCCCCCACAAAAGTTCGAAAATGTTCGGAAAATTTGTGCGTACGATAACTCTTGAAGGGAGTAACCGATTTGGTCCATACTTTGTACATTATGAAATTTCTACCAGACTTAGATGAGGTTCCAATATGGACTCAATCGGTAAACTCCTTCGAGTACCTCCCACACAAAATTTCGGAAAAGTTCAGTTTAGGACCTGCTCTCGAATCGCCATGGTTTTTGTTGTAACATCTTGTATTCACTGTCCCCTATACGAAGGTACAAGTTTCCTCAGGGGCAAGTCCATACTTCCTGAAAAAATAGCCTGAAAGTTAAAAAACAAACCCTATGACACCAAGTGTATGGGTGGATGCGCAAGATAATTCTCGAACGGGAATGCCATTTCCGGCCAAAATTTGGCCTTCGTAATATTGTTTCCAAACTTAGTTTAAGTTCGTAGATAGGTCATATCGGTCCACTCCTTCATGTACCTACCCCACAAAAGTTCAAAAATATTCGGAAAAGTTGTGCGCTCGATAACTTTTGATGGGAGTGACCGATTTGGTCCATACTTTACACATTCTCATAATGTCTACCAGATATAGATCAGGTTCAAATATGGACTTTATTTGTCCACTCCATTCCGTACCTCCCATACAAGATTTTTGATAAGTTCACTTTAAGTCCTGCTATTGAATCACTTTGATTTTTGTTGAAGCAAATTACATTCGCTGCCTCAATTACGATGGTAAAAGTTGTTTCAGGGGCAAGTCCATACTTCTTGAGAAAACAGCCCGTAGGGTGTAAAAACTCCCTATGGCACCCCCATGGTCTATGTCGGTCCATTCCTTTAAGTACCTTTTCCTCTAAATTTTTGAACTTTAATCATAATCAACATTTTTGTCGGTTCATACGACCAACATTTTGAAACCCCCAAATACATAAGTTTTTTTTGTGAAAAAAGTGTTTCAATTTGCACAGGCTGAGGGTATATCTCTGTCGGCTCAGCTGACTGATACTTTCTTACTTGTTATTAAGGGCTTTCTGTCCTCAGAAGGTAAAACATTCTTGCAAAAAATAAACCCAAGGCCAATTTCAGTACCATTTAGTACTTTTCGTAGCCTTATAGTAGGTATTTGAAATACCATTTAAGCCATCAGCGACCCTCATACCATATTTCAGAATTTGTACGCATTCAAAAAAAAAAGGAAACTTATATTATCATCATGTAAAAACAAAATGGTACCAAATTTACTTCTTTTCGTACACCTTACAAAATTACCTTCTTATATCAACCGTATATACCAACCGCGATTCTCATTTCCAGCTCTATCAGTTCCCCCAAACCCTATTATAGTACTTTACATATAAATACATAAGTACAAACTCATCCTAAAATTTCAAAAATTCCTGCTAAGTCCTTTATACAATAGCAATTTATATTAAACTCTGTACCATTTAGTACTTTTCAATGTATGCATTTCCAAAGTCATCTCCATATCTTAACCCCACATACCAACAGTGATTCTAACAAAAATGTTCGAATTCCAGCATTGTTCCAACACCAGATACAACATTTAGGCAGCATTAGTACTTTCTTAAAAACGTGCTTATACCACCGTTTCACACCAATAATCACCCTTAACTCCATAATATACAGATACCAGCTCTGCCCCTACACCCAACAACAAACTGAGTAATCTTCTTCTATATATATAAAAATGGTGTAAAAAATGTATAGTAATTCATAAAATGAGAACGGCTAGGCCGATTTCTGTAAAATTTTTTGTCAGTTATTCGTATTTTCGAGGAGAAGGTCTTTACGGAAGAAAATTTTAGAAAATCTCTCTGGAAAAGTCGGAAAATTGAAAAATCGAAAATTGAGTTTTTGTATGAAATTGTATTCCTTAATAGCGAGACGAAGTTCGCCGGGTCCGCTAGTACAAAATAAAAACAGTAATCTTAGTTCCAAATTTAAGGATTCCAACGGATACAGTCCAATACTAAATTGTACAAAACTTAGTACCAATTAGTACTTTTCGTACCCATAAGTACGAATTATCAAAACTCCCACAGTCCAACAGTAATTTTAGTTACAAACTTCAGGATTCCAGCTCCATTCGTTCGCTCAGATCCAAATTGTACCAAATTTAGTACTTTTCGTATCCATAAGACGAATTTCCAAAACATCCTTAATCCTACACTCCTACAGTAATCTTAATTCCATATTCTGTTCACCCAAATATAGAAATCCTGCATTCCAACGGTAATCTTAACTCCATATTTCAGAATTCCAGCTCTACCCATTCGCCCAAATCCATTGTATTGTACCAAATTTAGTACCATTTAGTAGTAGTAGCAGTAATTTTAATTCCAGATTTCAGGATTTTATCTCTATCCGTTCTTCCAAATTCAAATTGTACCAAATTTAATACCATTTAGCACACATAAGTACCAAAACTACCTGCATATCTCAATCCTACACTCCAACTGTAATCTTAACTTCAGAATTCTAGCTCAATCTGTTCTCCAATATTTATATTGTACTAAATTTTGTATTATTTAAATTTAGCAATATTTCGCACATAAGTGCGAATATCCCAAACTAGCTCAAACGTATACTCCAACAGTAATCTGAATTCCAAATGTCAGGATTACTAAATTTAGTACCACTTAGTACTATTCATACACAAAAGTACGAATTTCCAAAACACTCCGAAAGTAATCCTAATTACAAATTTCAGATTTCTAGCTCTACCCGTTCACCCAAATTCAAGTTGTGCTAAATTTAGTACCATTAAGTACCTTTCATACACATACATAAGTACGAATTTCCAAAACAATTTCCTTATATCAACACCACTTCCTAACCTTGATTCCCATATTAAATTTAAAGATTCTAACTATATCCATATCAAAACTTTTGTAGACAATAATTGATTATCAAAAAATCTTCTGATATAGAAGAGCAATTACTAATGACGTAGGAATAAAACTTACCATAGTATTTGTGAACATTGAAAAATGGGATTACCAAGCAGGACTATAGGAAAAGTTTGGAGTTTCAATTAACTGGCATAATTTCGCATATGCATTTATCTAATGAAGTGCGATATATATACTAGTTTCCAAGCTTTGCCTTCGTCTGCCACAAAAGCAAAATCCTAATACGCCTGAAGATCGGCACCCGTGAAACGTAGCGTAATGATTGGATGCGTGGGACTTCGGTAGACTCCTAATTTTCCAACAGCTCAACTCGAAAGAGAATTAATTAAATATATCTGTTCATATTTAGTAACTTTTAGTACTTTTCGTACACTTGTCGGTCGAATTTCCAAAAAGCTTTTGGTACATTTTTCTTACTCTCCATCAGTGACCCTCATTCCAAATTTTAGAATTCTAGCTCTTCCCGTTTGCCGTATTTAGTACCTTTTAGTACTTTTCATACCCTTCTTGGGCGAATTTCCAAAAACTCAGCCTTATCTCACTCCTACACACCGACAGCAACCCACAGTCAAAATTTCAACTTTCTAGCTCCAGCGGTTTCGTCTGGGCGATGATATACCAGTCACTTACTCACTTATCACTAAGTTCTTTTATATATTTAGACTAGCTGACCCGGTTCCGCGTTGCTGGCCCGTTGTTTTGGATTTCCGTGTAAGCCTTAGTAATCTATCTACAATTTATCTTTTAATACTGATACCTCTAGACTTTCGAACCGAATTGATGATATATCGAAGTTTTTGTATAACCCTCATGCAATGGTACCTCCAGATGTAATATAGAAAATTACTTTAAGGATGAAGGATATAATCAACTGTCTGATTCTGTTTGTAACACATCGGAATATTCTTCGGAGAACCTATAAAGCATATATTCGTGATCAACATAAATAAGTCGATATAACTATGTCCGTCTATCTGTTGAAATCAAGACACAGCTCGCGATATGTTACATACAGAAGTTTCTAAAAAGTAGAATGTTTGGTGTTGAAAATTGGTTGTATCAGTCTACATTTTGATATAGCCCCCATAGAACTGACCGCCCGACTTTCGGTATTTTCAAGGTTATTATCCTACCGAAATGATGGAGCTACCCTAGAACGGTACCTCCCGAGTTTCGATTTTTTGAATGTTTTACTCTCACTATTCCACCGAAATGCCTACAATTTGTTATTTAGTTTTCAGTGAGGGTATAAAACATAGAACATTCGCTATAGGTCCAGGTTTTGTAAATAGTCTTCATACGTCTTGTTCTTCGGTATTTTCAAATTTATAGCCACATTATTCAAACGAAATGGCTATAATTGGTACTTAGTCTCCCTTGGGGGTATAAAACATTTGTGCAGAGAATTATCGGAATAGGTCAACGTTCTAATACAGCTACAATAGAATGGTGGGTACAGAAGTTCGGGCCGGTCGAACATAACATCGTTTTTACTTGTAGTTAACAAAGCCCTCTTTCATTGAACACGTTATTATTTTACACTCCTAAACATGAAAACATCAGTAATTCATAAAAAATTACTTCAAAATGCTAGTTGGATTTATCTAGACTTTGCTTTATTAAAAAACATTGATATCAATGTTCATGGCGTTTTTGCTGTCCCACTTACTAAGCGACTCGGAAGTTTAATTTAGAACATCATGTTATTCATAAAGAACTTTATATACATTTAGATAGATTATAGATACACCGCATTGTTGGCCCGTCGTTTTAGTGACCCTTGCACATTTTTTAGATGTTCTAGTTATTTAACCATCCTTGAAATTAGGTTTTGCCTGATTTCTCAATACGGAAGATCAAGTTCAAATAGATTTTGGGTTCCTTTAAATGGGGTATTATCTTGAAATAAAACTCTATCGGGTGTTGTTCATTTTGAAATGCGTGTGAATCGCGAAATCCTCAAAATAGCTTGATGCGCATGCGGTTTATCGATTCTTCTCTTTTAATTTGTAAACATTTGCCAGGATTTACTTTGGCCGCTAAGGTGTAGCATCGCCCGCAGCGTAGTGTGCAAAAAAACGGTATAACGCTTATAATTTGCACAAAGTGCATAGACTTTTTATGCGCATCCGATGCCACTATCATCCAAGGAAAAATACATCGATCTAAACCTTTTTCGAAAATTCCCTACAAGACTGGCTTATGTCATTTTTCCTAGGTTGTACCATTTTTTAGATATATAAGTTTAAGTTCGGAAATTGCAGTCATGACATTGTTTTATAAGGAGACGATACAGAATTGAATTGAATTTGAATTGTCCCAATTTCAACTTCTATATCTCAAAAGTTGTAAAACTTAGGAAATACCATTTAGGTTAATCTTGTAGAGAATTTTGATAGCTACAACATTTTCTTTATTCCCATTTTGATAGGACTTGCGGTTTCCAAGCAAAATCCCAAAAACCTAAACAACCCCTAAAAATTTCAACTTGAATCGCGATTTATTTAAAAAGCGCTCCGGCGATTTTTTTTAGTTTTTTGATTTTTCTCATCTATGAACATTGTAGTTTGAGAATCCGCAAAAACTTCCCAGGTGTAAGCACCTTCCATTTAAATTTGATTCAAGAGCACCGTGTCAATCGAATAACAACGTAAAAAAACTCATCTGCTTCAACGTGTTTTCACCATTTACGTGTTTTTATTGATTTACGCGGTCATAGCTTCCGCGAAAATTAACTTTTTAGCCACATTTCTGAGCGTTGATTAAAAACACTTCGCTTGATGCAACTATGGTCATATTTCATGGTACACTGCAATATTTCGCGAATTATAACAGTGCAAATCTTGGCTTCATCAATGTTATTTTTTTTTTACTTTTCGTCATATACACTTTTCGCTAAAAATTTGAAAAAGGTGGAAATAAGCAAGTCGACAACAAAAACCTCCAACAAAATGTGAGGAAACAATTAACTTTCTTCAAAATATATTTTTGCGAATTGTATCGGATTTTTCACGTTAAAAAATTGAAAAAGGTGGAAATAAGCAAGTCGGCAACAAAAGCCCGCAACGAAATGTGAGGAAACAATTAACTTTCTTCAAAATATATTTTTGCACATTTTCGCGGATTCTTCGCGATATCTCAAGAATAAAATACTTCCTTGGATAAATACGAATATTTTAAGACAAACGCGAAACAAATCGGTTGTAAATTGGTCGAGTTTTTGATTCACGTACGAACGTCATTTGAGTTTTATATAATAGAAGAAGAATATATTTTATATTTTATAATTTGAATTTTATATACCAAATTTAGTACCACTTAGTACTTTCCGTACCCAAAATTACGAGCATACAAAACTACATCAGTCCTACACTTCAATAGCAATCTTAATTCCAAATTTCAGGATTCCAGCTCTATCCGTTCACCCAAATCCAAATTGTACCATTTAGTACTTTCCGTACTCATAAGTACGAATTTCGAAAACTACCCCCATGTCGCAATCCTATACTCCATCGTAATCTTAATTCCAAATTTCAGATTTCTGGCTCTATCCGTTCACCCAAATCCAAGTTAACATCGTTTATCAATTTTAAAATTGTTTTTATTGCCAAACTTTTTAAATAAAACTTCATAATAAGCAATTTTAAATCCAGTATATATGTATGTACATATGAAGCGCTCAGCGCCAAAAGGGTATAATCCACATGGTAAAAAAAAAAAATAAATAAACTGACTATAAATATGTAAACGGAACCTTTTAAAACAAATACTAAAAAAACTCCATATTGCATTGTGTTAGTGTTATGAATTGCAATATATAGTTTTTTAGTATATATTTAAAAAGGTTCTTTTAGGCCGTTTTGGTGCTGAGCGCCTTCTCTCATATACAGATTGCATGTATGCTGCATGAAATTTCTGGAAATTTAAACCCAATCCATGTGTATCAGTAGAATGTCACGGTGCTCTTGAAGCAACTTTAAATGGAAGGTGCTTACACCTGGGAAGTTTTTGCGGATTCTGAAATTACAATGTTCATAGATGAGAAAAATCAAACAACAAAAATTGCCGGAGCGCTTTTTAAATAAATCACGATTCAAGTTGACCTTTTTTGAGGTTTTTAGGTTTTCACGATTTTGCTTGGAAATCGCAAGTCTTATCGAAATGGAACTAAAGAAAATGTTGTAGCTATGAAAATGCTCTACACGATTGACCTTTATGATAATATCGTAGGTTTTACTGTTATTGAGATATAGAAGTTCAAGTTGGGACAATGCATTGACTGTATCGCTACCTTATAAAACAAGTTCATACATGGTGCGCCTTAACTAATTTTAAGTGAAAAGCGCTTACACCTGGGAAGTTTTTGTGAATTTGAAAACAAGAAAAAATCGCTGGAGGGATTATTAAATAAATCGCGGTCAAAATTAACATTTTTAGGTTTATTTTAGGTTTTCGCGATTTTGGTTGGAAACCACAAGTCCTATCGAAATGGGGCTAAACAAAATGTTATAGCTATGAAAATTCTCTAGAAGATTGACCGATATGATTTGTTCATAGGTTTTACCATTTTTGATAAAATCAGATGCTGATGTTCATAGAAATGCTAAAATATATGATATGAGTGCATTTGAATTCTGAAGTTATATCTCAAGTCGTCAGAGGCTTACGTCCCATGGGCACTGAAAGTCAATATGTGTACATGGGCTACAAAGTTTATATCCTTGAAAAAACTATGAATAAATATACACTAATTGTAGAGAAGTTTTAGACTATAAAAAACCACGGGAAATGTAACCCAAATTACGCTGGAACGAATATAAATTCGTTTACCTTAGATGTCAGGTTATTGTCTAGTGAACGTCCGATATTAATGATTTTAACATACTAAATTATGTGTTTTTGGGACTACTCGGTAATCCGTACATTTCGATAATCCGGACATCGCCGAAACATGTGTTGTCCGGATTACCGAGACTATACTGTATATAAGTTTAAGTTGGGAAATTGAAGTCATGACATTGTTTTATAAGGAGGCGATACAGTCAATGCAATTTGAACTTCTATATCTCAATAACGTTAAAACCTACGAAATTATCATAAAGGTCAATCATGTAGAGAATTTTCATAGCTACAACATTTTCTTTAGTTCCATTTCGATTGGACTTGCGCTTTCCAAGCAAAATCGTGAAAACCCCTAAAAATGTCAACTTGAATCGCGATTTATTTAAAAAGCGCTCCTGCGATTTTTTTGTTTTTCGATTTTTCTAATCTATGAACATTGTAGTTTCAGAATCCGCAAAAACTTCCCATGTGTAAGCACCTTCCATTCAAAGATGCTTCAAGAGCACCGTGATGTGTATCAAAAGAAAAAAAAAACACATCAATCAAAATGCCGGAAAAACTACGCTTGAAAAAAAAATGACATTTCCGTTTGCGGTTATAAGTGTTTATGTGTATGGGATTTCCTGCATAAAATAGCCATCTTGTCGCGGTGACATTGATAGCAGCAAATCGTGTACATCGTGTTCCAAAACTATCATCAAATGAAATTTTAATATTATTGCAATACATTGCCTTGGCAGTAGCAGACATATCGACATATAGTGTGGATGTCCGACGAGATATTTCACCACCAGCCATTTTATGTTGGTCATAATAAAATTTAGATCACATTCTTCGATAAACTGCAACATTGTGGGAAGGGTATAACTGAGTATACATATTGCTGGCAAAGGATGACAACGACCACATGAATGTGCATTTGGGTGTATAACTGAATTGGAATATCATGTTATGGCCGTGTTGTTATTGAGGCAATGAAAAATAAATGCCAATAACAGTTTTCGAAATTGGCATTGCCAAGATTATATACACAAATAGATGGGTAACATTGGTGAATGTATTTTCAGAACAGGCCAGAATCTGAGTTTGAGTTATGGGAAAAAAATTCTTAAAAATTGTCATACCGTAGCACTCATTTAAGTTTTTAAAAATTCACCCTTTGCAACTTTGGTAGATACAATGAATCTAGATGTAAGGTATCCAACACAATCTGGCCAATCCCCTCCAAGAGAAGAACTACATATTTACTTTCCATAAAGAAATCTGACCTTAAACTAACGGTGAATATAATAACGGGTCACTGCAGATAAAGATTCATGGCTTGAAAGAGAGAAAGATATGATACTGCTATTACTACAGGTTATGTCAGGATGAAGAAGAAACTGAGACAATCGTACACTTATTATGTCACTGTCCTGAGCTCACGGCCCGGAGACGGCGAATCATGGGAGAATACACAATCCAATCTCTGACAACCTTTTGTAAAACCAAGCCAGAGTCTAAAGTGGTTGCAGCGAGAATGAACTATTACAGCACCATAAAACTCATACTCATAATTTGGGAGGCGATCCCGAAGACCCGTTTTTTCGGGATTTAGAAAATCCCGAATACCGGGATTTATTTCTTTCGGGCCTCGCGATTTTAGAAGTTACTTAATTATGGAAAAATAATCATCTGTAAAATGAGTTATTGAAAATATAATTGATCAAGAATGCCACGAAGGGTATAATTTTAAACACATTTAGAACATGTTCCGTAAATGAATACGTTGAAAGATAAACGGAAAGAAAATGAAAACGCTACGCTTCAAAGCAATTCGCATCTAAGACATCCACTAATGCTGGTCATTGGAAATACCATACGGAAGTTATCCGAGTTATACCCCTAGAACTCGTCTCGCGTTGTTAATGCGTTACAAAAACTGAGAACTGAAGCGACGCAAAGTGTCCACAAGGAACATCGGAAATCTAGCGACGCACAGTGAAAATGGCTACTTAAAGAACACTAAGGTCTCAGTGGTAAGTAAGTAATTTCTCTGAGTTCGTTGGATACTGCTTCATATTTCATATTATTACTCTATTTTTTATTTAACTTTACAATGAAAAATTAATTTTTTACATTACAAAATTCTCCTATAGTGACGAATCCCGAAAAATCCCGCAGTCCCGAAATTGCCCCGAAAATCCCGAAAACCCGGGTTAGGGAATTTCTATATCCCGAATCCCGGGATTTTTTAAAAAAAGTAAAAGTCGGCTTTGTCGGCAGAGATATACGCTCAGCTTGTGTGAATTGCGAATTTTATCTCTGAACCGATCAAATACCGGCTACACAACCGAAATCATTTTCCCCATAAATTATGTATTTAGGGGTTTTCGGAATGTTGTGGCCATTGTAGGTTGAACTTGTCGACAAAAATGGCACAACTTGGGGGTTATTTATCATAACATTGATGGACGTTCCGAATAAATGCTTAGGTTTTGCTAATAAATTTGATTTATATTAAAACGCATAAGTGTTGTAATTTTGCGAAGTAGGTTACCTGAAGGATTTGGCTCTTTTTGTGAGATGACCACCGTAGGATTTAGAGCTTTTGAACTATTATGTCAGGAAGCCCAAGAAAACCATAACATCTTTGTAAACAGGACCACCTGGGGTATTGTAAAAGTTTCCAAAGTATCCTAGAACGGCCAGGGGTATTGTAAACATTTCCAAAGCATCCTAGAACGGCCCTGAAACTGCACTTAAGGGAAAATGTTGAACTTTTGTGAGTGAGATACCCGAAGATGTTGCCCGAGAGAGATCCTCTTGGAACTTGATATACATGTGGAAGAAATTTTACGATGTGCAATGTTTCGGCTAAATCTGACACTTAATTTGTAGGTTATAGTGGGAGCCACTGTGGCGCAGTAGTAAACACTCCCGTCTTGCATTCAGAAGGCTAGTCTCGGACCATGACATCATCATTTACATACGACCCGAGATATGTCCTTAAACTGCATTTTTGCGAAAAATTTTGAAATTTTGTGTGGGATGTACCTGAAGATGTGGACCGATATGGCTAATATTCAAAATTGATCTATGTCTGGTAGAAATATTGGAAGATGCAAAGTATAGACCAAATCGGATAGTCCCTTCGGTGAGCACGACAAAATTTGAACTTTTGTGCGAGAGTTACGCAGCCGAAGGAATAGACTGATTTGGCCCTACTTTGAACATAAACTAAGTTTGGACAAAATATAACAAAATCCAAAGTCCGCTCGAGAGTTATCGTGCTCTCCAGTCAGCCAGACAGACGGACGGACGGATGTCGTCCAAACATACTTTAGGTCTAAATGCACTACTTATCCTAAAGACTGAGGGTATAAAAATCTCCTGCGAATAGAATAATACTAGAAGGCTTCTAGAATATAATTTCTGAATTGAAAATCTCTTTATATCGGAGATTTTTAAAAATATTATTACTGATGTGGAGTTGGACGAAACTAGTCTTCTCTGCCATCCCCTAAAGTAATCAATTTTAACTACATCCCACTTTAAACTTGTTGTTTTTAAATTTGAAAACAACAAATATGAGATTAAGCTTGACTTACCTACAAATTAGTAAGTAAAACGCTCATCTCAACAAAACTGTCAAAGTGAATCTAAAAATATTATTTTTATAAAAGGCTTCTTGAAGATCTTCACCGTACAAAGTGATCCAGGCATCAAACTAGGGCCCTTTAAGGGGTTATGGCCACTTATTGAACCCGAAAAATTACATGTTTCATGATTTTTTTACAAGAAATCTTTTTAGAAGATTTTGTTTTAATATGATAGATCACTACTACTGCTACTTTCGGATTTTTTTTCTTGTTAAAAAATATTGCACATAGTTCTGAGTCAGAACTTCTGACAAATGACCGCCTACGAAACACTGTTTTTACTGAAGCAGTTTGTGGTGCCCACTGTACCCCGAAAACGAATAAAGTGATCAGCAGATATTTTGTGGGATCATTAAGAACCTAATGCTGGGTTTACATTTATGAAATCCACTCGATTTCAACTGTCAATTCCTTTGTTTAAACGTCAAATGAAATCCAAAGGATTTCACATGAGTTTTCATTTGACATATACCCAAAGGAATCGACAGTTGAAATCCACTCGAGTTCGTTTAAATGTAAATTATAATAATATTGTACTTAAACGAAACGGAATTAAAAATGTCCATGGAATCAAAATGTGAACTGTCGAAGTTAAAATTTAGATTTTAACTAAAAAATGGATAGTTTTTTCTCCATAAATTCGTCAATTTTTTAAAGGTTGTCGCTTATGTACAAGCTTTTTATATGTATAATAATCACACAAAAACATATGAAGATCGGATCATCCGTTTTCGAGGTGACCACTGTACCACATTCAAAAATTTCATTTCGAGAAAACCGCGTTTAAACTTCGATGTTACATACAAATCACAAATGAATTTTCTCTTTCTAACGCTCATATCATATCAGCTAGTTTTTGTCCTATTAACTCGAACGTTTTTGCAACATATTCTATTCTACATGTACTTTAAAATAAGCCAATAAAAAATTTTCGATTTTGTAAAATCCATAATCCCTTAAATGGTTTTTATTTTGCAAAAGACTTTTTAAGTATATTTTATATACTTTAGAGGAGATGTGTAGGACCATCAATTATTAACCCAAAAAATTCTTCCATCAATACTTCGTCACACTCTAATGTATGCCGGATACATGTTCCGCACATGTTGAACCAGAAAAATATCACATGAAAAAAAAAACAAAGTTAAACATTTCAATGCATTTTAATGGAATGACAACGGCGGATGGATGTATGGATGGACGGATGTTTTGTGTTCTAGCGACGAAGTCAGAGTGACAATATGCAAATGAAACAAACAACCACAACTGAAAATCCTTTAATATGAAAGCAAGAAAAAAAGAGTTTTACGTAGGTCGCACTCACCACACCACGCCATGGCAGGCACCAGTGTACAAAGTACAAGGACACAGCTTTTGTTTTATGACTACAACCGACTGCATACGAATGAATGTTAAACGAAAGAGGTACATGGACAAATGTCTGGTGTTACGCCATAAAATTCACGATTATCGATTGTGAATGTACGTCAAAGTGGATTTACACCCGTTAAAGAAGATTTACTTAGAAAAAGGTTTGGAATAATGGGATATTATTAAACGATATGTAAGTACATAGTTGTCAAACATTGTTTTAGAGATTTCAATAAGATTCTTAATTGTTGTGGAAATACATTATTCTGTTTTTTTAGGTATACAATTAAAAGTGTGGATATAGCGAAAGAGACTTTGACAAAAATATATACATCAGGGTCTTTAATACACAATAAAATAAGGCATACGCAGCAATGCCGGGACAATTATTTAATGTCACAGATTATCATTATCAGATTATATTTTACCATACATCAGCGTCGCACGTGTGCGCTCAGTGAACGCTTCTCTCTCCACACACACAATTCAACTAATTAAAAAAGCATGCACTCACATAATGACACCCCGTAAAGTGTGCAATAGAAAAATATGGTGGGCAGAACGGCGGATTGTACAATACGACACCAAAGCATGTTAGGGATAGGACCAGTGAAGTAAGCATATTACGCCACATTTCTTCTTTTTAAGCAGTTTATCTTAGAATAAAATCCGAAAGCAAATGTGCTGGTTTTGCTTAAAGTTTTTGCTTGACCTTTTAGTGGCCTTTTAAAAGAACCGTGGCAAAAAATGAATGAAATAAATAATTCACTAAAATTAAATTCAAGTGGAAAATGTTCATACCGCTATTGATGCTACGAACATTTCCCAAACAACAATGAAAATAAAACATACAATTCTCTAAAAATGTCAAAATCCAACCACATACATTTGCACACATGGAGTGTAAACAATCAATCACCTTTGGATTGAAATAAATTTTGTTGTGCCATCAAATCACGAAGTATTGCAAACCCCAAGCTATTTCTATTCATAGATATACAGTGCTGCGGAAAATGTATGCAACTGAAGCTTTTCATTCAGATTTTATAGTTTTTTGGTAGACATTTATTTGTATTTACATACGTATTTATTTCTTATATTTGTTTAAGATGTTAAAATAAATAGTTAAAATAAACTTGGAGCTAAAATTTATAGCCTGTTTCACTAAGACAATTCGAAGCCAAATTCGTTCGAATTACTACAAAACTACTGTTTTTGGATAAATATTTGATTAATTTTGCTTTCAATTAAACAGAAATCTGCTGCAATATAGCCCAGTCAAAATAGACATTGAAATAGCAAAAATTTCCCACAAAGCTGAATTTTGGTGGAGAGCTAGGGTTTGCCATTAGAAGCAACGTCCTAAAAGTCCCCATGTGTGTAAAAGAAGTTATTCGGGGCAAAGGTAAAAATTAAAGGGGTTTTTAGGTTTTCGGATTCATTTTTTGAAAACGGCTGGCTTAACAAGAAAGTGACTAGAGTAAATATTGAAGACAGCAAAAATATTTTTTTCCTAGAATGAACCATTCTTGAGATATAGCTGTTCTAAAAAACACATAATTTTTATGCACATGTGCATAAGGGAAATATGCACATATTCAGGCGAGCCGAAAATATATGTTCCCTTGAAGATCGGAGAGTCTTTAGTAGAGTTATTCTATGTTAGATTTATTTTATGCAACACAAGTAAGAAAGTATCAGTCGGCTTTGCCTATAGAGATATACCCTCAGCCTATGTGAATTGAAAGCTTAATCTACAGGCAGATCGAATACTGAGGAGTTTCAGAATTGTGTGGAGCTTTTGGGTCATTTTAACATGCGATCTTTTGGACCACTATGTGGGGAAGCATGGGCTTGTTCATGAAAAACATAATATCGCTGTAAACAGGACCATAAAGAGAAGCATAGGTATAATTTTCTAAACAAAAAGGTTGAACTTTTGTGGGGGAGGTATCATAAGGAGAAGACCGATATGAACCATTTTTGAAATTAAACTAACATTTGGGCAAAATATTAGGAGATCCTAATTTTAAACAAATCGATTGCTCCAGCGTGTACCACTTTAGTGTCATTTTTTTAATTTTTTGCGGTGGGGGTTAATTCATAACAAAAATCAATCATCAAATCATTATCCGAAATTTTGTTTCCATATCGAAACCTCATCTATGTCTGGTAGAAATTTCACAATGTTTAATGTATGGACCAAATCGGTTACTCCCTTCAAGAGTTATCGTGCGCACAATTTTTCCGAACATTTTTATCTTTTGTGGGGGAGGTATCTGAAGGATTGGACCGATATGATCCATCTTCGAACTTATACTAGGTTTGGACAAAATGTTACCATCAACAAATTTTAGACCAAATCGGTTGATCAGTTCGAGTTCTATAGTGCGCTCCAACCACTACACATGGTGCCATAGGGATTTTTACAACTTTCGGGTTATTTTCTCAGGAAGTATGAACTTGCCTCTTAAAATACTTGTACCATCGTAAGGGGGGCAGTAAACACACGTTGTCACAACAAAAATCAAAGCGATTCGAGAGGAGGTCTTAAACTGAACTCATCCGAAATTTTTTTGTGGCAGGTACCAGAAGGTGTGGGTCGATAGCGTCCATATCGAAACCTCATCTATGTCTGGTATAAATTTCACAATGTTTAAAGTCTAGACCAACTCGGTTACTCCCTTCAAGATTTATGATGCGCATAATTTTTCCGAACATTTTTGAACTTTTGTGGGAGAGGTACCCGAAGGAGTGGACCGATATGACCCATCTTTGAACTTAAACTAAGTTTGAACAAAATATTACGACAGCCGAATCGGTTAATCCGTTCGAGAGTTATTATGCGCACTAGCCAGCCAGATAGACAGACGGACGAACATGGCCAAATATACTCCAAATTGTCTGAAACGGATTTCGTCCAAACATACTTGGGGTCTAATGAGACACATTTTGCCCGTATGAAAATGTATATACCTTCGTTAGCATAAATGCTAAGGGGATAGTTAGCCCATTTATGCCACAAGTGTAATCGTAAGCCCAACGGCAACGACCTTAACGAAATCTCTCCGATTTTTTTTTTTTTTGAATTTTTGTTCGAATGTGGGATGTGTTGCCCTGATTACGAAGATGTATAATTTTTATGGGCGGCGGATCTCGTTTGTCCGTAATTCGACCCAAAAGGGCAGATTAAAAAACCGGGTTAGACCCGGTTCTACTGAACCGATTACAGCAAAGTGGATATCGTTGGAAAGCTCAGGGAAATACCTAATACATGGTATTTATTTAATGTATTTACGCGGCTAATTTTTAATTTGACCTTTAGATCGCGACAACTTGTACTTTAGCCGGTTTCTGCTAAGTCTTATCCTTGTTATGAAAATAAAAAGTAAGAAAAGCATTAAGTTCGGTCGGACCGAACTTTTTATACCCTCCACCACAAATTTCAGCCATTTCGGTGGATTAATGTGGCCACAACCTTCAAAATACCGAAATTCGGAAGGTACCGTTCTATGGGGGCTATATGATGGCGTGGGCCTATACCTACAAATTTCTGGGGGAAAGTTTTATACGCCTAAAGAAGACTAAATACTCGGTGTGATAATGAGGCTAAAACGTTCAAAATATCGAAAATCGGGAGATATTGTATTATGGGGGCTATATCAACACGTGGACCTATATAAACATTTTATGGTAGAAATGTTTCTTAGCCTCTGGAAACACAAAATACAAAGTTACAAATGGGTCTAATACATTCAAAATATATTAAAATGACGCGTACTTTATAAGGGGCCTTATGTGGGGGCTATACCAAAACGTGGACCTATATAACCCAACTTTGGTAGGAATGTTTTCTGACCTCTGAAGACACAAAATACTAAATTACAACCAATTCTGTGGTCAAATGGGTCTAATACATTCAAAATATATTAAAATGACGCGTACTTTATATGGGGCCTTATATGGGGGCTATACCAAAACGTGGACCTATATAACCCAACTTTGGTAGGAATATTTTTTGGCCTCTGGAGACACAAAGTACCAAATTACAATCAATTCGGTGGTAAAATGGGCCAAATATCTTAAAAATTCCTAAAAACGACGACGCGCCACGCGTCATTTTGTATGGGGGCTATACGAAAGCGTGGACCTACATAGCCCGCTTTCAATACCAAAAGTCCTACGTAAATATAACATATTTTCCCAAAATTTCATCAACCTACGTCAATCCGTTCGGACGCTAGAGTGATTTCCACAGACGGACAGACGGACGGACATGGCTATATCGATGTAGAATTGCACGCTGATCAAGAATATATATACTTTGTGGGGTCTACAATGATTATTTCGAGTAGTTACAAACGTAGTGACAAACTTAATATACCCCCATCCTATGGTGGAGGGTATAAAAAACTGAATAATACCTCAAAAAATGACCTTTGACCCTGAATAACTTCTTTTGCACACATGGGATCGATGGGGGGACTTTTAGGACATTGCTTCTAATGGTAAACCCAAGCTCTCCACCAAAATTCAGCTTTGTGGGAATTTTTGCTATTTTCCAGATCTTTGGTAGTGATTGGAACGAATTTGGTTTCGAATAGTCTTAGAGAAATTTGCCATTAACATGGAAACTGAAATATTTCCTCCAGAATTTTTAGAATTCGTATATGTATTGCTTAAATAATTTTTTTTATAAGGTCAGGAGATATGAATGGAATCGTCTGAACTAAGCTTTTGTATTCTTTTAGCAAATATTAACTATTTGAGGTATCGCTTCCCGGTGAGGTTCACAGAAGAGATTTCTGGCGACTAGATAAGATTTACAGATTTAGTGTATTCTGAGACCTAATGTAACATTTAAGGAGTTTTTGAAAGATTTTCGAAAAAAGGACCAAAAAGGTCCTTTGATGAACCGCATGAGGGTTAAAATTTTTAACAAAAATATTGCCCATATCCTCCTCTTTAAAGTTGCCAAAGACAATATATACCAAAAAAATGCAAGGATTCAATAATATCTTAACTAGAATATTTCGAAAAAAAAAACTAGAAATGGGCGGAACTTGCCCCGCCTACTTTGGTTACTTTCCGATGTAAACTTTAAAAACGCCGATACACGTGTCTCATATTTTTAGCCCTACTTTCATAATCTACACAGTTTTCCTTGTCATTTTTTTTATTGTCGCGCAGTGTAATTTGTAACAAACTGCGGGTCCATTGTAAAAAATCGTGCATAAAGTACATTCATTTTCCAATGTGAGAGACACTAGAATTGCATTACATGTTCTTGTCTATCTAAAAGAAATATTACTATTTTCTCCTTTTGTGATTCAAAGAAACCCTTCTTCCACACTTGGCATTCAACAATGTAATATTACTAATGCACTTCAGTCATAAATACATAGTTGAAATGACCTTTAGAATTCCTTTTCTCTCTGGTCCATAATTTATTATTGTGAAAAAAGTAAACACACTGAAGTGTCATCACAATTCATTCGCAACATGAGATTCACTCCAATCAAACCTTGTTGACATTTGAACAAGGTAAAAAAATATCTTCATTCTTATGTAATGTTGATGTATTGCTGAAGATGTCATGTGGGAGTAAACTTTCATAGAATTTGTTACCTTAGCAACTATTTGTATTGATGAAACAAACAAAGCAACAAGTTTGAAAACATACCTGAAAAGATAAACAAGGGGAAAATTTAAGATTAGTTATGTGGGCAAAAATTCTGTATAAAGATTCTTTGATAAGTTTTGAAATTTTTATGAGTTTTACGTATGTACATATGTTTACGTCAAAAGAACATAACCTACGCAAAAGCAAATAAAAAAAAACTAATTCATAGAACAAAAGTTTTACATGACTGAAATACTCAGGAAGGAAGCTGGCATTCCTCTGAGTGGCTTAACCTCCTCCAAAATGTGATGTTTTTAAAACATCTATGTGGAAAAGCAGATTTTGTAAAAATTCCTAAAATATTAAAAATAATCTCTGTTGATTAAAGAAAAAAAGTTAAGATTAAGGAAAACGTTGTTATTTGTATAGATACATACATACAAACATAGAAAAAGTGATGTCCTCTTCGTTTTTACATCTTTTGTTTAAACGTTCTATCAGTTTACTGAAAATCAAACGCCATTCCTTTTATGAACCTTCTTTTCCTACGTTTGCTAGTTAATAATCATATTTTCAATGTGAAATTGAAAATAAGCTTGTTATTAAGATAAAGCTCAGCATTTCAGTTATGTACTTCATGTTGTCATTGAACATAATAAATTTAAAAAAAGAATTGGCTAATGCAGTTCATCCATTCATCTTCATAAAAAAACATTCAGCACA
Source organism: Musca autumnalis (assembly GCF_047663935.1). NCBI lineage: Eukaryota > Metazoa > Arthropoda > Insecta > Diptera > Muscidae > Musca > Musca autumnalis. The sequence goes on along the minus strand of NW_027411866.1, from coordinate 123,779,884 downwards.
TGATGCTGCCAACTGATGAACTTGGGTGCGGAGTAACCTTTCTCTTCGAACTTTTGCTGCAGGCGAACTACAACGTCTGTCTTTTTGCTGGCATTCAAGCTTATTGCATTGGCAACAATAATCACAATTGATCACTGCTACCATCCCAGTGTACACATGTTTGTATTTGTATAGTTTTTCAGTGTTGGCAGCAGCACATCGCGGAAATGCCTGCTCCTGATTATTTTGGTCCGTGTCAGGATGGAGGAAAGCCCATGACCAATTTATTTCACATCCGCATCCACCACGCTCAAACATCGGTGAGATGCAATAGATGCTCGTAGTGGGTGCATCTTGGGGGGTTTTTCTGGAATCGTCCATGTGACTATGGAATATGTTGCTGCCCTCTGAGTGAACACAGCCCCATTGAGTCGTCATAATCAGAATTCGAGACTTCCCCCGGAATCCTGCAACAGCAGACTCGGAAGAATATCAAGTTCTCGGCGGTGCAGGAACTCAAGCTCAACAACAACTGCAGCTTACAACGTTGTGATGGTTACAATGTACGGAGGAAGGATCGCACTAGAAGTTGAGGTTGGAACTAGCTTTCCTGTCCAATACATACCTATATCGCTTGAGCCTGTCTCTAATGACCCGTACATGGAATATATAGGGGTAACAGCCAGGTGTGGAATTGCCCAGGTCGAGTTGCTTAACGTATACATTCCGCCGATAAATAGCTGTACCCCAGTTTACAAGATTGGCCCGTTTTTGGAAGGTCATAACCGTCTGGTCTTGGGGGACTTTAATTCTCAGCCTGAGTTGTGGCATTGGGTGTTCGCTATTGACCACAGGGGTATAATGCTGGCTGAGCAAATTTATAGCTTTACGTTTTGGGCGATCTATGAGGACCCCCTACCAGGTTTAGCGGAGAGTGTCACAGTTCCCCAGATATACTCATCGTGTCACCTATAGTGCGATTCTCTAACTCATTTTTGAGTTAACGACAAAAATCGGAAAAATTAAAATTCTTAAAATTTCAGTAATTAACGATATTTTTCCGTAAACTAGCAACCAATAAAAATTAGTCGTAAAGTTCTACCGATAGCAAGAGTGCTGTCAACTTTTATTTGAACATTTGATTCATAATTTGAGTTTTAATTTTACCGATTTTTGTTAGTAACTCAAAAAATGAGTTAGATAATCGGATTACTGGTCTAACAAATGACGTCACCAGGGAACCCGTCGTTTCTCTTGTGTCAGACCATCTCCCCATAATTGTTCTTTGTTTGATGTTTGATGTTCGGGTTACAGAAAGGATGTGGCCAGGCATCATCACTACTGCAGCAGCTCGCCATATACCTGCTGGTCGAATACCTGAAGTGAGACCAATCTTCCCAGCAGAGGCGACGGGATTAGCAAATGAGCGGGATGAGTTTCGTCGCGCCAACCCCATTGACACCAAAGTCATGGAGTGGAAGTTAACTGGTTGGTCGGTTAGCAAAAGCGGAACAAGTGGTTAAATCATCTGAAGAGTTTCAACATTGGTGCCGGAATAAGTGTATTGTTGGCAACGGTTAATTCACTCTCGAACCCTGAAAAAGAAGAATATAAGACCTTAGTCCGAAGAGGGGCGAAGTTATTTAAATTGACAATACCACAGATTTAAATGGCGAGCATCCCTAGTGTGTCATGTTGAAGAGAAGTGTACTACGTCGTATTAGACCTCTTCCAGCCTATGAGAAACCACCTCAATTTACAATGGATAATGTTGCGAATGTCATCAGGAACGCTAAAACATCCAAAGCGATGGCCCCTGATGGAATCTTCATGGTAATGCTGAAACAGCTGAATGAACCGGGAGTCGAGTTTCTCACTAAGGTTATGCACCTGTCGCTAGCCAACCACATCGTTTCCGAAGTCTGGAAAATGGGCAGGATGTTCCGCTAAGGTGAATCGTACATGCCGGTTTCGCTTTTGTCATAGAGTTGGCAAACTATCGATAGTCTGACTATCGTTTTGATTGCTGTCGTAAAACAAAGGTTACATTGGCCATCTAAACAATCTACTTGGGTTATCTGTCACGAATTATTTAAAACATATTTGAGTCTGAGTCCGATAAAAACAAAGCTTTCCGATAGTGATCAAAACGATAGTTTGCCAGCTCTATTTTTTCGCCTGTAGCAAAGACTCTTGAGACTTCAGAAATAGCTATCCAGTGCCGACCATCAGCATGGGTTCCGTAAGCAGCACAGAACGACAACAGTGCCATTTCCACACATACAAGTCGGGGACTCAACCAGAACAAGCCGCGTGATAGGACACTGTTGGTGTCGCTCGACTTATCAAAAGCCTTTGATACTGTGAAGCACGCCACGCTGTTTGAAGACATTGAGCAAACTGTCCTTCGGCCAAGTTTGAAACGTTTGATAATTAATTATAGCGCGGACGCCACTTGTACGTGGAACTCAGGGAAAAAAGTGCAAGCCCCGTAGAGTGAAACAGGGATTCTGCCAAGGTGGGGAGATATCACCAGAACTGTTTAACCTCTACCTCTGCTGTATTCCATCCCCTCCCCCTCGTAACGTATGTGGATTATTGTATGATTTCGGTTTCAGGTAGCTTCCCTGATATCATTCGTGAATGGCTGAACTCCTATTTGAATGATCTTATCACCTATTTCCACGCAAGGAATATGCAAATATTCGCCACTAAATCACTCTGTTCACCACATGGACTGCTGAGGTGAGCATTGAGTTGAATGTCATGGTCAATGTTAGATTTCCGACCACCAACTACCCCCACATTCTAGGGGTCACATTCGACAGTATGTTCATGTCGTCACGCATGCTATCTGCGACAACTAGATATGTAGTTACAAGGTCCTCAAGTTCCTAGCCGAAGCACTTGGGGTGTAGATAACGAAACCTTCTTAACTACATGTAACGCGATACGTCGGTCTTTGCTAAACTATGCGGCGACAGTGTGGTCCGTAAATATATGTAAGTGCAACGGGAAAATATTTTTTGGAAAATATTTAAAACTGTCAGAATGTCGCCCTTAGAACTTCAACAGAGTGTCTTCTCATGTCTTCAGAGAACCTTCTATATGAGGAGACAAAGATTCCTCCAGTACAGCTACACAATGGCATGTATCGTTGCAGTACTTCCTCGAGTGTTCCCGTAAGAGCAATTCTAATCACCATAGGCTGGATAGGACCCCCCACCATGACATGTCACGAATATTTTGGATATTAGCCTCTCTGAAAGAGTCTGTCCAGGGATGCCAACTGTTCTGAGGTTTGTAGCGATTTTAACCTTGAAACAGTTGACATTCCTGCTTAAACAGTGGTTTTTGTACGTCAAAAATCACCACATGTAGCGGGAAAACCACCAACTTGCCATCCCTGAGTCTGTCGTTTCTAATTCACGGCAGTGAGAATAAGGAGAGAGAGAGAGTATTGTCAGCAACACTTTCAAGCAAGTTTAAATAACATTTACATAGATGAAGTTGCAGATGCCATAAACAACTATCGTGTTAATGTGGTCCTTGGAGAACCTCCTCCATCTATCAAGCTAAGGAGCGTCAGTTGCCACGACATAGAGGAGTAGTTGCAATAGGGCAAGGTTAAATGACACCGTTCAAAACATCTGCCCAGCACTACACCTCTTGAATTGCCCTGCCAAACGTACTCAACTAATTCCAGCAACTTTGTGGCTACAACGCATTAAAGCCGCCATATTCTTAGAACTGGAGATAAAGCCAGAGCCAGATTAAGCATTACAACAACAACAGTTGATCCCTTATCTAACAGATTCGGGAGACGTTTTGGGGTTTTGGGAGATTTCCCATCGTTCAATTTGAGCGCAGTTAACATAATTTCTGTAGACTCATTTCTGAAGATCTGTAACGTGACAAGTGTCACATACATACAACAACACCTACGGTTTCCCACTACCATCGTAGTAGTAGTGAATCCCAAGGACTTTCTGTACTGCTGTCGTATGAGTCCGTGCTACTTTCGGGACAAACAGATATCGCTAAGCTGATAAGAGTGGATACTGTAGCTTATAACGTCCTCTTTCGCAGTTTGTACAGGTTTTTACGCTCTTTGCACAACGTAAGGGATACTACCTTTAGATATTGTATTTCACCGGAGTCCAGACTTTTTCTTTGCATTTTTCGTATGGTTGCTTATCTAGAACCGATGTGACATAAGAACTGAACTTAAGCCTCACAAAAAAAACCTCCCGTCTTTCTATATTGATCCACAACACTCTAAACTGAAAGGAAAAGAGGTTTAAACCCAAAAATAATATTGTTTTAAATGAAACAATCCTCCCACCATTGAACAATAACAAAAACTTCTACTTATTATGACCTTCGGCTGTCAACGGATGCACTTCCACGTTTTTTTGTCCCACAAATTACCAATAAATTACCACAAAAACCATGACAAAGAAAAATAAGCTGAAAGTTTTGCAATGTTGTTATCATAACGAAACAAAAAAAAAGCCCCAAGCTTTATAAAGAAGCAAAAGTTTTACGCTGAAGCCTTAAAATACAAGTAGAAGAAGACGACGAAAAAGAAAATATTACGACGACTACTGGAGAAAACTAAAAAATAAAATAAAACAAAAATGTCAAAATGAAATTTTTTGTTATAAAACTTTAGAACGTTTAACTTCGAAACTTTTATAGGGCGTTGAATTGTTTTGTGGTTTGGTTTTGTTATTTTGAACGCAGGCATCATCAGTGCAGCAATCGAAAAGCCCCCAAAGACACAAACAAGTTTTTATATACGAAGAACGTGAAACTTACGAATAATAAATTAAAAGGCATGATTGACTTGAGTTTGTTTGTATAGCGCCATCATCAAAAGTTGACACTTGCATAGAAAAGAGGAAGACAAATTTACTCGTTTTGCCAACAGAAATAGGAATACAATGAAAGCGAAACATCAACACGAAGAAAATTTAGACAAATTTGCATAAAAATTATTATTTGCTTTTGTTTGCTCTATTTATTATCACGAATATGTATAATAGAACTATAAATTTATTTGGTAATACTGGCGTATAAGTTATTTTAATAGACAAACACAGGAACGTATGAGTTATATGATATTTTTATTAAATTTGTTTATTATACGGCAGTATCCATATTCCCAACACCGATAATATGTTTTACTTAAGAATGTATTATCGGATTTAGCACGCAACGCAAATCGTATTGGAGTATACACTCCCGAATGTCACGAAAGCAGTAGGTATGCATATGATATGTGTAAATAAATGTAAGCTTTTAATATGATTGCTTTCTTTCAGATGTTATTATATATTATATATCTCTGACACCCATAATACCTCAAGAAAATGTTCATGTAAATTTCACGTCCTCGAAAACATATGAAAATGTTATCAATTAAGCGTTTGTCATGGAAGCCATTGCAGATTGAAATGAGAAGTTCCTCGTCGCTGCGAAAAAAAAACATTGCAATTGAACAACTGGACTGTTAATTACAATATTCGCAGTTACAGTATTACAATAACTCCAATTAGGAATTAAAAAAAAACTTGTTATACCCTCCACCAAGAGTTGTATTGAAGTAAAATGGAACAACTAGTTTTCTTTCGTTTATAAAGAAAACTCAACCCGTGGACCTATAATGATAATTCTCTTCAGGAATATTTAATAACCCCATGGAAGATTAAATAACAAATGTCAGTCTTTCGGTGGAATGAATATTGACGTCACAACCTTCAGAATTACGAAAACCGGGAGGTAACGTTCTATGGGGTCTATGTCGAAACCTGTACCTATGCCGATGAATTTCATTCAGAAAGGCTTTTACCTCCAACAAAGACTAAATACAAAATTTCAGCCATTTCGGTGGATTGCTGTGGCCACAACCTTAAAAATACCGAAAATCGAGAGGTACCGTTCTATGGCTATATGAAATTTCATATGGAACGTTTAATGCACCAAACCAAATACCAAATTTCAGCCTTTTCTGAGAAATATTGAAAATCGGGAGGTACCGTTCTATGGGGGCTATATGAAGGCCTGGCCTTATACCGACACATTTCGTATGGAAAGTTTAATACCCCAAATGAAGACCAAATACCAAATTTCAACTATTTCGGTGGATTATTGTGGCCATGACCTTCAAAATACCGATAATCGGGAGATACCGTTCTATGGTGGCTATATGAAGGTGTGGACCTATAACCGACAAATTTCTGAGGAAAAGTTTTATACGCCCAACGAAGACTAAGTACCAAATTTCAGCCATTTCGGTGTGATAATGAGACTAAAACCTTCAAAATACCAGAAATCCGGAGGTACCGTCCAAAATACTATGTGTGAAAAGGTTTATACTCCCAAGGAAGACTTAATACCAAAATTTCAGCCATTTCGGCTAGATATTGAGGCCACAACTTTCAAAATGCGGGAAATCGGGAGGTACCGTTTTATGGGGGCTATATGAAGACGTGGACATATACCGACAAATTTCAGGTGGAAAGTTTTATACCCCCAAGGAAGACTTTCATTTTATGCAAATATGTCAAAATATGCACGATATGCAAAATATGCAAACAAATTCTGGGCCTAATTCGTTTCATTTTGTGATAAAAACGTGTTCCTGTCTAATCAGATTTTGTCTATGGTCATCCTAATCATACATGCATTTGCATAGGATTCCGCTGTCTAATTATAACTGATACATTTAAAATAGGTGTGGCAGTAAACGACGCACATAGGTAGATATTGAGTAATTCGGCGGCCAAAAGTCCAAAATTCTAAATACTAGCTAGGCGCAAAATATTGAATTCTAGGTATAGTAAAAACTTCCGCGAATTACCCCCACCTTTTTTTCTGAACCATACGTCACCGCTTCCGTGCAGTTAGACGCAATTTGATCGTTGACTTGATACGTATTTCTATTTGGGCGCCTAAATTATATCAAACTAGCGGACCCGGCGAACTTCGTCTCGCTATTAAGGAATAAAATTTCATACAAAAACTCAATTTTCGATTTTTCCAATTTTCCGACTTTTCCAGAGGGATTTTCCAAAATTTTCTTCCGTAAAGACCTTCTCCTCGAAAATGCGAATAACTGACAAACAATTTTACAGAAATCGGCCTAGCCGTTCTCATTTTATGAATTACTATACATTTTTTACACCATTTTTATATATATAGATTTCGCAATACGCATATATTTTTATTTTAAGTTGTGTAGTGAAGTGAAAGTGATAGTGATTCCTATAGCTCAAGTAAGCTTCTATTAAATAAATAATAGTTTTATCTTTTATTTTTAACTTTCGTTATATTTTTCGGTAGTTGAACATAACCTCTTTTTCACAGAAAAAAATTAATTTCTTTAATTTCAAAAGCAATTTTGTTATGGATCAGGATTCGTCCGGGTCATATTTTTTTGTTTATTAAATACGTTAGACATTCAGCTTTTCTATAAAAAACAATAGCCGCCGAATCCCGCCTATTCCTTAAATACAGCAGTTCAAAGTTAGTTAAAAAATTAAAAAAAAACATTTTTTATTTTATTTTATGTTTTTTTTTTAACTATCGAGATACCTAGTTCTTCGGGGGTGAAACTAGTGACCCGTAAATATCTGTTTGAACAAATGCAACTACAAAATTTACCATGTTTGGATGAGAAATTGGAGTTTTTAGAAAACCACTTGCTATTGTCTTGCGGAGATACTGTGAACAGAAAAAAGAACCTTAAGCATAAATTTTCCTACATCAAACACGAATTTAAACGGAGATGGCTAATAGCTCATAAATTTGAAGAAGTTTTTATGAAAAACAACCAGAAGTGGCTGGAAGGCACTTTTGAAATACCAGTGCATTCGCTTAATCAACCAGGTCGTCCGAGTAAATCATTTTCGGATTCGAGTGAACGAAGCAAGAGAAGAAAAACTGAGGAAATTCGATCAAATGTTGATGATGAAATGATTATACATGCCGCACAAGTCGTATTGCAAACGAATGAAAAAAGAAGTGCCTCAAAATTGCTCAAAGAAATAGAAAAATCACCAAAATATAGAAAAGCTCATTCCAAGACCAATGAAACAATTGCTCCTTTGACCCCGTTCCAAGCACTCAAAATGTTCGTAGAAGCTGATCTAACAAGACGACAATATGAAATAATAAGGGTAACTAACCCAAAGCATTATCCTTGTTACGACCTTTTGTTGAAAGCAAAACAAGAATGCTACCCACCAAAGACGGCATTGCGAGTAACAGCTACCTGCGCAGAAATTAATTTACAATGCCTAATGGATCATACTATTCAACGGTTATCAATCTATCTGTAAGAAGTGTTATCAACCCTTAACGAAATTGAAAGAAATTCATTAACGATAATTTATAAATGGGTGTGTGACGGGTCACAACAAGCACGGTACAAACAAAAATTCTCGGAAGACGCCGAATCCGATGCTAGTATATTTTTGAGTTCTTTTGTCCCACTTCAAATTATTTGTGGTAAAGAAAACAATAAAGTGTTGTGGCAAAACCCAACACCATCATCACCACGATTTTGCCGCCCCATCAGATTTCGGTATGTGAAAGAAACTACAGATGTAACAAAAGAGGAAATAAGTTATGTGCAAAATGAAATTAAGAACCTCATTCCTACAAAAGTAAATATAGATGGAAAAGAATTTGCTTATAATCACATTTTAAAAATGACCATGGTTGATGGCAAAGTTTGCAATGCTGTAACCAACACGACCTCAACTAGCCGATGCTATATATGTGGCGCCACTTCCAAAGATTTCAATAATTTAAGCAAAAAGAATGAGATAAGTCCCGATGTTTTAGAGTTTGGAATTTCGGTATTGCACGCAAAAATACGTATTTTTGAAAGCATTCTGCATTTGGCATATAAATTGCCCCTGAAGAAATATGGAAAGAAAAGGACCCAGGAAGAGAAAGCATTAGAAGAAGAAAAGAAAAAAGAAATCCAAGAAAGATTCCGCTTAGAAACTGGGCTGTTGGTGGACATGCCTAAAGCCAATTTTGGTAATACGAATGATGGCAATACGAGTAGGAGATTTTTTGAAAACACAGAATTAGCGGCGGAAATAACAGACATTAACCACGAATTAATACATAGATTTAAAATCATAGATAATGCACTGCTGCCAATCGGCCAATTGTCGGAGGAGGCTGCAGAAGCTCGAAATAAACATTTTCGGGCATACAGACAGAATTTTTCAAAAAAATGTTCAAGGCAACCGTGATATTTATCAAAGATTGCTTCTTACATCAGATCCACTCATAAGTAGTGAAAGATCGTTAAAGAAAACTTCACACAAGATGTTTTCCAGTGAAGTTATAGAACTATTAGAACCTGCCGAACTCCACACACATGTATTGAGCACGAAGAAGTCGAGATAGAAGCATCATTTAATAAGACAATTTAATTTATTTATAATTTTTATTTATTTATGATTTATGAAAATAAAATGTGTTTTTATTATAAAATATATGTTTTTCTTATTTATTTTGTTAAATAAATACATATCTTTTTAAAATATTGTCTTTCGAAGCCATTAACGTCCAAAAATATTTTTGGCCGCCTAAATATTTCAAATCTACCACTGTGCGACGGGAAATGCTTACACAGAACTCGGACCAACTGTAGAAGTTGGTATCTATAATTTTGAGTCTGACTTCATCTACCTTGGCATAAATATAACAAACGACAATAACTAAGTGAAATAACTAACTAAGCAACTTATTATCAAAACCACTTCTCATTGCACTAAAATCACACTTTACAAATTCTGATGCTACCCTGCTAAAGAATTGTTCCTAATCATACATACTTGCGCAAGAAGAGCCACTTAAGAATGTAAATATTTCATAAATTTATTTGAGTTGCTTAAAAATCTCCACATGTTGTTAATAATAAAGATATCTATATAAATAAAAATCAAATGTCGTTCGTTGGTAAAGGCATCAGTTGACAACGCACTGTGGTGGAACTTATATGGGAAGAGCGGCCAAAAATACTTCCTGTGCCGATATCAATTCGAAATTTTCAGTAAAGGCTAGTTTAGCAACACAAATAAAAACGAGCAAAAAAAAAATTCAACCTAGGTCCAACTTTAGGTATAGCCCCCATAGAACGGTACCCCCTGATTTCTGGCATTTAGGGGGTCTTGACCACATTTTTCAATGAAATTGGCCGAAATTTGGCTATCGGTATTCCCTAGTGTTACAAAACCTTCTTGCAAAATTTTTTTTGAATACGGTCCACGTTTTGATATGGTCCCCATATAACGGTACCGCCCAATTTTCGGAATATTGAAGGTTTTATATAAATTATTGATTCAATTGGCCGAAATTCCACTAAATATTTCCTGGAGGTAGTCTACCCCCAGAAAATTGTCGCTACGCAGTTCCATTGACCCACATCATTTGTATGAACAAACCGTGTATACGTTATATCACACGTTAGTTTTTATGACGTTACTCATACGTTTTGGAACTAGTACAGTGAACTAGGAACTAGATTACCCAACTATATTATGAACGTAGTTTATTCCCCTTCAATGTCCGCCAATGAAGTGTGTGATAGACAATAATTGAGTGACAAGTGGACGTATGATGTACGTGTGGAAATCAATCAATCAATCATTCGCCACAGATACAATTAGTGTTTTGTAGATGCAGTTTCGGACAAAACAAAGTTGTAATTTTTTCATTTTTCTTTTTATTTATTTATATTTTTATTAATGAAAAACAAAACACAAACTTTATAAAAAAAGTTAAAATTCAAAATATGTTTTAAGTCGCAAACATTTTATGTCGACAAAAGTGAAGCATTCCCAATTTAAGGGACAATTAAAACTAGTGAAATCAATATTTCGTTGCTTGTACGCACTTTTCTCATACAAACTACCAGAGTCCATTGAACGAGATAGTGAACTGGATCGTTCAATTTCAGGCGAAATAAATAACTTTGAACAAATGGAGCTTAAATCCTCAAAATACTGAAAATTGGGAGATACCGTTATATGGGGGCTATACCCAAACGTGACCCCAGGTCCACAATTTTTGGTTGAAAAGTGTTATGACCACTAGGAACCCTCAGTACCGAATTGCAGCTAATTCAGTATGAAAATGTGGCTTAAATTCTCAAAATACCGAAAATCAGGAGTTACCGCTATAAGGGGCTATACCAAAACATTAGCCGATATTGTTTATATTTATCCAAAAATTAGAGTTGTGCGAAAGGAACTATATGGAATTATCTAGTTCACTCCGCAGTTCCAATGGCCCACATTTTTCCTTTGAACAAACTGCGTATACTTAATATCACACGTTACATTGCATGATGTTACTCATACGTTTTGGAACTAGTTCAAGGAAATAGGAACTAGATCGCCCGAAATAATTAACAATATCCTCCATGCAGACAAGATATGCGTGTGCCATCCAGAATAACGGATACGCAACTAAATATTCATTTAACTAGTTTTTTGTTCCATTAATTGTGGGTGCTTTAGTTGTGTCCACTTATATTTGCGACTTACACTTTTTAGAATTTTGAATGGCGGTATACTTCTCCTATACCCTATTTCTTTAAAAATGCAATATTTGCAATAATTACGATTGCATCGGTTTGGAAATTAATTTGCGAGACAATTGTGGTTGTGTCTACGACCTTACCTACTTATTTGGGCCCAAAATGTTACATATACAAAACTGCTGAACCGATTTTCTAAAGGCGCGACCACGCCTCCTTTTTATACCCCCAGCATTTATGCTAACTAGGGTATATACACTTTCATACGGGCAAAATGTATCTTATCGAAATAATGGTTTTAGACCCCAAGTATGTTGGGACGAAATCAGTTTCAGACAATTTGGAGTTGATTTAGCCAGGTCCGTCCGTCTGTCTGTCTGGCTGAAGCGCACGATAACTCTCGAACGGATCAATCGATTCGGTCCAAACTTTGGCTTTCGTAATATTTTGTCCAAACTTTGTCTAAGCTCGAAGATGGGTTATATCGGTCCACTCCTTCCGGTACCTCCCCCAAAAAAGTTCGAAACTGTTCGGAAAATTTGAGCGCACGATGACTCTTGAAGATAGTAACCGATTTGGTACATACTTTGCATCGTGAAATTTCTGCCAGACAGATGAGGTTCCAATATAGACTCAATCGGTCCACTCCTTCGGGTACCGCCGACAAACAATTTCGGATAAGTTCAGTTTAGGACCTGCTCTCAAATCGTTTTGCTTTTTGTTGTTACAACTTGTATTCACTGCCCACCATACGCCGGTACAAGTTTCATCAAGGGCAAGTCCATACTTCCTGAGAAAATGACATGAAAGGTACAAAAAAAGTCCTATGACACCGTGTATAGTGGTTGGAGCGCAAGATAACTCTCAAACGGATCTGCCGATTCGTTCCACAATTTGGCCTTCGTAATATTTTGCCCAAACATAGTTTAAGTTCGAACATAAGCCATATCGGTCCACTCCTTCTGGTATTTCCCCCACAATAACTCGTGATGGGAGTGACAGATTTGGTCAATAATTTACACCTCCCAATACATCTACTAGATATATATCAGGTTCGAATATGGACTATATTTGTCCACTCCTTCGGATACCTCCCACACAAACTTTCGGATAAGTTCACTTTAAGACCTGCTCTCGAATCACTTTGTTGCCACATGCATTCGCTGCCTCAATTACGACTGTAAAAGTTTTTTTTCAGAGGCAAATCCATACAGCCCGAAAGGTGTAAGAAACTCCATATGGCACTTTAACGGGGCAACCAATTTGGACCAAACTTTGGATCTCCTCATATTTTATCTAAATTTAGTTTAACTTGGCCCATATCGGTCCTCTTATTAGTCTAGTTCCCTACAAAAGTTCAACATTTGCGTCTAAGTGCAGTTTAGGATATGTTCGAAGATCCTTTGGAAATGTATACCGATGCTGTTCATTGTCGTCCTGTTTACAGCGATATTATGTTTTCCGTATACAAGTCCATGCTTCCTGGCATTCTCCCTATAGCACTTTAACGGGCAACCAATTTGGTCCAAGCTTTGGATCTCCTCATATTTTATCTAAATTTAGTTTAACTTGGCCCATATCGGTCCTCTTCTTAGACTAGTTCCCTACAAAAGTTCAACATTTGCGTCTAAGTGCAGTTTAGGATATGTTCGAAGATCCTTTGGAAATGTATACCTATGCTGTTCATTGTCGTCCTGTTTACAGCGATATCGACGCCTCCAAACAATAGTATGCTAAGTCGACTTAGCATGTTTTCAAGTTCTTTACATTTTTATATTTAACGTCCTTTAACTTAAATTCTGTCAAATTTTGGTAATGATCGGACAATCCGAACAGAAGTTATAAACAAATATTTACTTAGCATAGTACTGAACGTCAAAGAAGTTTCCAAACTTTTAGAGCTTGACCTGCAAAACTCGCCTTTGAGAATTAGCAAACTATTATTTGGAGGTGTCGAACGTCCTTTAACTTAAATTCTGTGTAATTTTGGTAATGATCGGTCAATCCGAACAGAAGTTATAAACAAATATTGACTTAGCATAGTACTGAAGTTCAAAAAAATTTCCAAACTTTGAGAGCTTCTCCTGCAAAACTCACTTTTTATACCCTATACCACAATGTGGAAAAGGGTATAATAAGTTTGTTTTCCCAAAAATTCATGTAACGCCGCGAAATATTCGTCGTAGACCCCTCATGTGGTATACCAAACTTCATATCTCGACGAGATAAAGCGATTTAGCGATGTGTGTCCGTCCGTCCGTCCGTCTGTCCGTCCATTAAAAATTGTAATCAAGCTAGAGGCCGCAATTATGGACCGATTGTCACGAAATTTAGTATGGAGGTCGGGTTTGGACCAGAATAGAACTGATTAGTTTTTGGCGATGATCGTGAAATGTTAAAGGGATGAAATGGACCAAAAACAAAATTTTTGCTCGATTTTGTAGCCGCTCTGTAGGTCGCAATAATAGTCCGATCGGCGCGAAATTTTAAACGTAGTTTTGGTTTGAGATGAAGAAGTAGCGTGCAAGTCAACGGTATGATCGGATAATATTTAGCGGGTTAAATTGATCAAAACTTTTGTGTGAAAATTGGTAAAATTTCTAATGCACATCTTATAACAGCTAGCCCGGAAAGCTAGTGCACAGGGATAGTGGTATAGGGTATCACATGGTCGGCCCCGTCCGACTATAGTCTGTTCTTACTTGTTAGACTTAGCATACTATTATTTGGAGGTGTCGATATTATGTTTTCCGTATACAAATCCACGCTTCCTGGCATTCTTGTCCAAAAGTTATACGATGACCCACTGAAATGTCAAATGGGCGCGATATCTAGCGAAAAGATATGACTCCCAAAATAAGGACCACTTCCATAATGGACTATTTCGGTCCATTCCTTTAAGTACTTCCTCCGCAACACTTTTGAACTTTTATCCTAATCCACATTTTTGTCGGCAAGTTCAAATGTCCAAGAAGGACCACAAAATTCAGAAAATTCCGTAGATGAAAGATTCAATTCTGTCGGCAAAGCCGACTGATACCTTTTTACTTGTTTTAAATAGTATCTCCAATACTACTGAACCATTTTCCAAAAGCTCAATGTTTGCCGTTGTTATTATCCCCACCATCCCCACACATCTCTTTTAAACGCTATATGTATAAGCCAAACTTATGATTCAGCTTAAGCATATATTTTGGGATACAATGGGGTATACTAGGTACATATTTGGAGCCAAATTACAGGACCACGCCCAGTTGTTCAATATGTTATATTATGAAAATTAATGATCTTGTCAATACATTATTTTTTTGAAAACTACTGAACATAAATAATTTCATGCAATTTTCAGCAAATGTTCAGGAATGACCAGTGGTCCAAAATGCCCTTTATTTATAGACCAATTTCCGGGGCTTATTGTTTTAAAATCGCTATATTTGCTAAACTTATGAGTGCATCGACTTGCAAATTAATTTTCGAGACAACGGTGGTTGCGCCTCCGACACAAATTTCCTTAAATGGTGAGGATCAACGGTCCATCAGCCATGAACAACTAAAACATATAAGTCTCATTAAGCCGGAGAATTCAACTTAACCATTTTTTATCTGTTATAATTAGATCGCTTTAGTAAAAAAACAGTGGACATAGACGATAATAAATCCTAAACGACACCATTGGGCGAAAAAATCGACATAGTCCGTATGAGAATAGAAAGGTTACCGACAACATCTGCAGATACATTTCAAAATCCTCCTCGGTTTGACAATGGACCGAAGAAGTGAGGTCAGGCATAAAGTCCAACTGTCAAGCATACGGAAAAAATACGACGGAAAAAATACAACAAATTTACAACCTGGTTTTCTTAACAAATATAATAATAAAAAAATGTACTGAGGGTGTGCTTCATTTTTCGCTGATACTGTATATAACAATTGCATTTAATTAACTGAACACAACATGTCACATATTTAAATCAATAAAATATAAAAGTTCAACATTCAACTATACATGTCTAAAACAATTACATCAATGGTGGGGATTAAGTAAATAATTAACTAATTTATCTCTAAACATTTATCTCTACTTGCAGTCAATATATGCATAAATTATGATTGCAAACTAAGAAAGTTGTAACTAAAGTTGAATTAAAGAGTTAGGACTGTCCCGAGGTAGTGGTCCGTATCTTAATGACTGCCCATTGGGTATGTTAGATATTCTCACTACCTTGCTGAAATGTACGGAAGTCTCTTTTGCTTAAGGTAATGTAATATAATATTATTTGTGGACCAGGAGGGGACTGCAAGGGGTCGTTCTGAAACATTGGCAAGTCGGCAACGAGTCATACCTCATCATAATCTAGAAAACGTGCACATAAATCTTTTACATATGTATGTGTGTACCTTTCTATCGAAAGGCGAAGGTAATGTTCAAATCTTTTCAGGAAAAAATCAGAGTTGCGAAAAAATAGGAAGCTAAGAGGAAGTATTGCCTCATCCAAGCCTTTAATGGCATGTGATGCACTAGACACACACAACAGGATGCTTCAAAATGGACTCTCCCTTCACATCTTCGGAACTGGCGAAGATGAATAAATCTGCTGGGAAGCAAGCGATATGAATCTAGAATACAAAAGTTTCCTCTTTTTACGCTGAGAGCAAACACTGTCAATTCCTTCATTGAATAACCAATTTGAGAATCTTTTGTTAACCTTCGAAAAAGTAGGCTCCAATATGATATCCGTTTTACCAAAAAAAGGTTTTTACGAATCATTTATGCAGATGACTTTACAATTCTTATGGGCTAGAAGAATACAATTCAATTCGAATTGTAACTTAATTATGAACTGCTACATATAGTTCTTAAAAATCTTCTGCGCTGAACAATTGACTACTGCACTAATGATCAGACCATGAGTAAGAAGAAATGAGTGAATAGATTTTAGGCAACCTGTTACGGGTTTCAGTCATAAGCAAAAACGAAAGAAGAGCTGGAATGGAACGACAGCTTCGCGAGAAACAAACGATTATGACATTTTGGTTATGTCGTGTGCCGCTATACCTTGTTTTCAGTTAAATATCTGCTTACAGTGACTTAAAAAAATTATCAAAAGTTCTGAAAAATAAAAACTTTTTGTGCGGAAGCTTTTTTCATCGAATCATTTTATAATTAAGATTTTATGTAATCTTAGGTAAAAACTCATCAAAATATGATACAGGGATACGAGGTTGTAAAAAAGTCATAACCCTATTGAACACATCTAACACAATCTGGAACCTTTCTGCGACTGTTTGGGCTCTCCCATCTATCATTTTGAGCGCAGCTAACTTCATGTCTTCAAATTCACTCTTGAGGACTCCGGTCTGATACTCAAATCTCTTAAGGCTTTAGTCGTCAAAGTGCATGATCCACTTCTCCAGTTAAAGCAGCATCATTATGCATATCATCGGTGTAATGCTTAAGTGTTCATAGGAAATTTTTGACTTTTTGAGATACGTGTGGTTTCTATCGTTTGAAATGTATGTTGGGGTATGATTCCTTTTGCTCATTGTTGATCCACTGTCATTATTTCAAAGAAATATGTATATGTACTGCTGTCGAATGAGTTCGTACTACTTTCGGAACACAGTAGTACGAGGACACAGTCGATTCTTTTGGCATCTTTCGCTTGGATGGTTGGATAGTATTGGCACAAGAAAGTTTGCCGCTGGAGTAACCAATGCGGCCTTTGCTCTCAATTTGCAGCTTGTAGAGATTATTTTCTTCTTTGCACTTATATACATTCGCCTTTTACTTTTTTGTGATGTCAGTTCCTTCAATGAATAAACATTTTGTTTTCTGCACTCTTCGTATTCTTCAAGAATTTTTTTAGTTTTGCCCACATTGGATGATGAGGCAAGCTCAATGATTTGCTTCACAGGGCATTCAGGCTTAAATAGAGCTTTAGGTAATGACCGCTCATAAATATTACTTCTTTAAGGTGCATTACGATAACTTTTAAATTTAAGTCCCAAGACACAAACCACGCAGTTGGCAGAGCGCTAGCAGCGCACAACATTAAAGCTATTGCAAAATTGATTTTGCTACAAAATCGGATTTATTTACTCAATTCAGCCTAAAAAGGATCAAAAAGGACACTTTTTACTAATTTCTATTGTTTACCAAGTAATACCGGCTCTATGGTTATTTACAACCTGTATGTAATAACAGAAGTATAGCGATCGGTCATTTGCGTACTACGTCCACAAGGACAATCCTGCAAGGACAAAATAGATACCAATGGAAAGCTCTTGAAGAGTAGCATCTACTGAAATAATAAAACAGTCGAAAAGTTCAGCTAGTTTCCGAGTTATTTGACCATTTTGGGAGGTTACCCTTAGTCAGGACGATTATTCTAACTCCTGCGTCCGCAAGGACAATTCTGCATGGTACCAATGGAAAGCTCTTGAAGAGTAGCATCTACTGAAATAATAAAACAGTCGAAAAGTTCAGCTAGTTTTCAAGATATTTGACCATTTTGGCGGTAACCCTTAGTCCTGACGATTATTCCGACTCCTGCGTCCGCAAGGACAATTCTGCATGGTCAAAGAGGGTACCAATGGAAAGCTATTGATGAGTAGCATCTACTGAAATAATAAAACAGTCGAAAAGTTCAGCTAGTTTTCAAGATATTTGACGATTTTGGGAGGTTACCCTTAGTCAGGACGATTATTCTAACTCCTGCGTCCGCAAGGACAATTCTGCATGGTCAAAGAGGGTACAAATGGAAAGCTATTGATGAGTAGCATCTACTGAAATAATAAAACAGTAGAAAAGTTCAGCTAGTTTTCAAGATATATGACCATTTTGGCGGTAACCCTTAGTCCTGACGATTATTCTGACTCCTGCGTCCGCAAGGACAATTCTGCATGGTCAAAGAGGGTACCAATGAAAAGCTATTGATGAGTAGCATCTACTGAAATAATAAAACAGTCGAAAACCTCAGCTAGTTTTCAAGATATTTGACCATTATGGGAGGTTACCCTTAGTCAGGACGATTATTCTAACTCCTGCGTCCGCAAGGACAATTCTGCATGGTCAAAGAGGGTACCAATGGAAAGCTATGGATGAGTAGCATCTACTGAAATAATAAAACAGTCGAAAAGTTCAGCTAGTTTTTAAGATATTTGACCATTTTGGCGGTAACCCTTAGTCCTGACGATTATTCTGACTCCTGCGTCCGCAAGGACAATTCTGCATGGTCAAAGAGGGTACCAATGGAAAGCTATTGATGAGTAGGATCTACTGAAATAATAAAACAGTCGAAAAGTTCAGCTAGTTTTCAAGATAACAGGAGTCAGAATAATCATCAGGACTAAGGGTTACCGCCAAAATGGTCAAATAACTCGGAAACTAGCTGAACTTCTCGACTTTTTTATTATTTCAGTAGATGCTACTCATCAATAGCTTTCCATTGGTACCCTCTTTGACCATGCAGAATTGTCCTTGCGGACGCAGGAGTCAGAATAATGTTCAGGACTAAGGGTTACCGCCAAAATGGTCAAATAACTCGGAAACTAGCTGTACTTTTCGACTGTTTTATTATTTCAGTAGATGCTACTCTTCAAGAGCTTTCCATTGGTATCTATTTTGTCCTTGCAGGATTGTCCTTGTGGACGTAGTACGCAAATGACCGATCGCTATACTTCTGTTATTACATACAGGTTGTAAATAACCATAGAGCCGGTATTACTTGGTAAACAATAGAAATTAGTAAAAAGTGTCTTTTTTTTTCCTTTTTAGGCTGAATTGAGTAAATAAATCCGATTTTGTAGCAAAATCAATTTTGCAATAGCTTTAATGTTGTGCGCTGCTAGCGCTCTGCCAACTGCGTAGTTTGTGTCTTGGGACTTAAATTTAAAAGTTATCGTAATGCACCTACTTCTTTAAAAAAAGTCATTCCTTACAGGTAGCCAACGGAAAAACATATATCCTCGTTTGCTGCCTAGACAACAAAAACTGTTGCAGATTTTTTAGAAAGTTTGACAATTTTTAGCTTAAACGTAGTCAGGACAGTTCGTGTGTTGTGTTGTTGTTGTTGTTGATTGAGAAACCTCCAAAACACGGGTTTTGAAGGCTTGTGCAGAATCTTCTGGCGACGAAAATTGATGACCACACCTTTTTTTCTTAATGTTCGGGAATTAAATGAGGTCAGAGGGTGCCAAGGCAGGGCTGTACGACGGATGACCCAACAATTCCACATTTAGTCCGGTTAAAAAGGCGCAGATTTTAATCGATGTTTGAGAGCTCGCATTGCCATGGTGCACAATGATTCGTTTTTTTTCGAATTTCCCCGGAGACTTCAGGCAAACAAATTGTAGTAAACCACTTAGAATTTAGCGTCCGACGCACTGTGTCGCGAGTTCATATTAACTGTGACCAAAAATAGAAGGAGTTCTCGTAGGTGCATCAATTTTGGTACACGTACTTATTGTTGACTTATAATCTCGAGAAAAAAATCGGAATATTCGGTCCACGTTTTGATGTAGCCCCCATAGAACTGTACCTACTGATTATCGGGATTTTGAAGGTTGTGCCCTCTTCTTCAAGAATGAGAATTTTTCTTTAGAAACGTTTTTTGACCGATTATTTGTCAAAAACTGTAATTTTTTTTGTAAAAAATCGAATGTTGACTTTGGCTGTTCACCATTTAAAAAAACAAAAAAAAAAAAAAAATAGAAACGCCACAGAATCTTATCACTTCCCTTGATACCGCGGATTTCAATACTTGGTACAACTCAATTAAGATTACTATAAAATTTGGCGACTCGTGTCATGTTGACAAGTCCCACTCCAAGCCCAACCGAATACTTAAAACTATCCAAATTTTTAAGTGGGAAAGGGTGACAGCAGATTTTTATATGTTTTCGGGGACATACGGGGATAATTTTTCTACACTTGTAGTACTCACTATTACTTTCTACCACATATATAGTTTCGCGGATGCGTCGCAATACCGATATTCTATTCCAAAAAGCATATCAACAACAATACAAACTACACATGTCTAAACCTTCAATTTCTTATCCCATTTAACTTAACTTTAAATTCTTTAACGTGGTAAATTCTTAATCACAATCTCAATTAGCATGCCTTTCCACGTATTTTCCATTAAAAAGAAAGGTTAATTATGTTGACGGCGTTTAATTGTCGAGCGAAATAATTTTGTTCTTCTTCTGATTGATTTTTATACAATTTTACAATATATGATGTACTATCTTTGACAGACCGGTATGCCATCATGAAACGTTGTCAGGTTGAAATGTTTTTGTTTCTAAGTAGTAAAAAGTGTCAAGAATCTAATTCCGTTACTATTTTGTTCAAATATATGACTTGAAAAATATACTTTTTGCCTCAGAAACTTGACATTGGGCCCATAGTGCAATGTAAACAACATAACACAAACGTGAGTACGTTTAGACTTTCCAAAAAATGTCAAATGGCGTCTGGCAACACTACATCTTGTCTAGCCCTATGCTTCTCTAGTTCTCCTCGTTAATAAAAATGCACTTCATATAAAATATATTATTTTTTTTCAGGGATTCTTAAATTTTGATATTGTAGATTATTAAAAAAATATTTTTTCATATTACACTGGGCGTATGATTTATGACGTTCGTTATACGCTCGAGTTGTTTTTAATTAAAATTAAATGCAACAACAACAAATATGCATAGATGTTATTATTAAACACTACAATATCTCGTTCTCAATTCTAAGAAACCCCTTGTTTTCCACAATCCCTGTGTTAGAAATTCTAGCTGGCTTACCCTCCGAAG
Source organism: Musca autumnalis (assembly GCF_047663935.1). NCBI lineage: Eukaryota > Metazoa > Arthropoda > Insecta > Diptera > Muscidae > Musca > Musca autumnalis. The sequence continues at coordinate 123,758,523 of NW_027411866.1, read as the reverse complement.
AAAACAAGCAATTTGATATCTCAAGAAAAGGAAGATATGAAGTGCAGTGGAAAAATTCACGGAAACTTACTTGCGAAAACCGATGACAAGAGACAAAAAAAGAGAACAACTGAGGGAACAAAGTCTGTCTAACGATATCATATTTGCGTTTTATTTTAGCATTGTTTACAGAGCATCAGTTTTAGGTCTTTATATTATTTTTTGTGTTCGCTCCCCCACAAGATGTTGTGTTATTAAACGTTTTTGGGGAAAATAATTTCAGCCGGGGTCAAGGATAAAAGAATTCACTTAATGTTTAAATTGATACCCCGGGTGGGTGAAAAAAAGAGAAGAGAAAACCAAATGAAAACATTTTTAGTGTTGAAACTTTTTCACGCAATTTTCGTTTTATGAGCTAAAAACTAAAGTGTTAACTTTTGTATTTACGGTAGTTGTTGTTGTTTTTCTGGCTGGTAGTAGTTGCTATTAAAAGTTTCCTGCGGCTTGTAATAGATTATGTGTCCGTTATTTGTTTGTGCTGTAGAAAAACTTTTTTTGGCTTATTGTTGTTGTTATTGTTTTCGTTCCACATTTAATAACGGAAACATACAACGATAAATTTTATAAGCATTTAGTGGATTATGTTACTAAGGGTTGGTTGGTTTGGGAAAAACACTTGTAATAGTCATCATTAACACTTTGAGAAAATATACTTTATATGTACTTTATATTCTACATCACAAGATAACATATTTTTGATGCATTAGTAGGTAAAATTACGAAATATTGCCAAACAATCCTTATGAAGAACTCTGCTGACGTGCATGGGTGGGGAAGCCTTTCCGCTAGATCGTGGCAGGGATGCTCACGGCGGTAACACTCAGGAAGGTACTGCATCGACAACATCTTATTGTGTTGATGCGCTTGTAAAATCTTCGTCTCCTACTGAAGATTGCACATTGGTGCCATGAGGAGGCACCCTGTTGTAGTCCTCAGGGCGTTATTTTGGCGGGTTTAAATATTCTTGCACTGCTTAGCGCCAACATGTGCATTTTATACTGACGCCGTATAGCTTTCGGCAGACCGGCCTATTGCTTGAAAAGAGGTCAACAAGGTTTCTTTATCAGCACCCTAAGTGCTGCCGGTCAGCAACTTGAGAACTTTATTCCTACGTCTATTCTTGTCCCAAATAGCTGTGCGCGGACGACTTAAACATCCCGTCGAACTTTACACCTAATATCTTGGGGAAGTTAGTAATAGGAATCAGGTCACCATCGACCAATATGTTTAGGGGGACCTCATTTCAGCCGTCCAGGCGGATATTCCTAAGATGGAAGGACATTTAAACATTTAACTTGTCACAAATGTCATTGACGATAGAACCTGACGCCAAGATCGTACAATCATCCGCATACATTATGATCTCTATGCGGTCCGGAAAGGTAGAGGTTGAACAACTCCGCCTTGGGGAATTCCCTGTTCACTTTACGGGTCTTAGACTTCTAAGTTATGAATTCTACAAACAACTGGCGCCCACACATATATTTGATTATACAACGTTGCAAACACGGCTGGAAGGTAGTCTTTTCTATGTCCTCAAAGAATTCTCTATATCGACGGCCTTCGATAGGTCAAGAGCCATCATACCTGTTCGGTCGCACGCCCTGTTCTGGTTCAGTCGTCGGTTTTCCGGAATCCATGCTGATTCTCATTATGGGGAGAACAGCCCTTTCACTCTCATGTGCTCTATAGACTGCCTTTAGAAATAACACACGCACCTCTTCGGATGTGTTATTATAACGCAGTTGAAAGTATCATCCTTCTTTCCCGGATTCGAGAGTGATTTAACCGTTGCCAACAATTTTCTCAATCCTGTACCGCTTATGTTCGCCTACTAGCCTTCAAGTTGACTTCAAGAGTAAGTTCTCTAACTCTTGAGTGTTCAGGGTTCGTACGATGAATCTCATCACGCTTATTTGCTAGTCCGTGGCCTCTGCTGGGAAATTTAGACTGATTTCGGTTATTCGACCAACAGGTGTGTAGGAAGAGGCTGCAGCAGTGATGATGTCCCGGAAAATTTTCTCAGCTACCCGCAGATCTGGAAAATGGGCAGCTCTCTTAAGCGCCAATTGGTAACTTTTTCCGATTATATTCGCCTACTAGCCTTTGACTTCAAGAGTAAGTTCTCCAATTCTTTGATCTTCTTGGCTCGTACCATGAAGCTCATCGCGCTCATTTGTTGTTTCTCGTGGGAAACGTGGTTTGATTTCGGGTATTCGACCAACATGTATGTAGCAAGCGTCTGCAGCAGAGATAATGTCCCGGAAAATTCTCCCAGCTACCAGAGGATCTGGGCGAGTGGGCTGCTTTCTGAAGCGGTGATTGGTAAATAATATGAATCCTTCTCAATTAGATTTCCATGGTTCAGAAGAGGTTATGAAAACGGGCGGAGTTGACTATCGGAAAATGCTCTGAGCCAAGGGAAATAACGGATTGTCAGGAAACGTAATTTATCAGAACATGTGGCACAATTTTGATGTCAGTCGAGTTGTAGCAAACTTCTTTTATTCTCGTACGACTGTGTTCATTCACCGCGCAAAATTTTGAGCTATCAATTTGCTCAACTAGCGCTGTACCCTTCTGGTCATTGCTAAGGGCTGACGCAAAAGCTCATGATGATCATTGTGCATTGAAGTCCCCTAGCACCAAACGGTTCTTGCCCTCCAAAAGCGAACTAATGTCGGGCATGAAACGCAAGGTACAGGTATTCGTCAGTGGTATGTACATTAAATAAAGTACCTCGGCAGTCCCACACTTCCCTGCTACCATCATACATACCATGTAATGGTCAGTAGGGTAAAGCTCAAGCGAGTTAGGTCTGCACTCGACACACTGGTGTATACGGAAGACAAGTCTCCCTCCTCCGCTTCTTGTACGATCCTTTCGCGTAACGTTGTAACGATCGCAATGTTGCAAGCTACAGATGACGGTGAACTCTGTTTCGTTGATCGCAAAGACCATGATGTTCCTTCGACTCCAATAGTCTACGATTTCGCTGACTTTGTTCTGGAGACCATTTCAATTTAATTGCAGGAATGATGCATTTTCGATGCGCTGAACGACAACAAGGGCTGTTAGATGCTGTGTTTGCTTTTTTTGAGACTGCGGGTGTGTCTTATATTCCGATGACAAAGAAGGCGCAGTAAGCATCAAAATAACTCCTATCGCTCTCTATCTCGACACGAACCAAGAGAGCTAGGAGCAGGCATTCCGGGATACATTGCCGCTCCAATGATGGAAAAAAGTATATTAACATAAACACATTGTTGTTGAGGTGAAGGCCCTTGGTCGAAGATTCCTCAAAGTCAATCCGGTGCATATAACCATCCGCCGTGGGATTAGCTGATATTCAAGCTGTTGTATCGGCAACAATCATCACAATACGTCTAACGAATTTTGGAGTTCTTTTGCGATTGTTTGAGTTTTCCCATATTTCAATTAGAGCGCAGCCCACTTAATTTCTATAGATGCACTGTTGAGGACTACGGTTTGATATTTAAAGCTCTCAAGGTGTTTGTCGTCGAAGTACATGCTCCACTTCTCAAGGTAAAGCTAGCTTACCAAGTACACCTTCTCCCGAACATCTTCCTTGTAGGTAGCCCTGTCGATTCCTGATTGACATGTAGTTGCGATTTCAAAGCCCTTAGTGGATAGCACATCGCTTCTGCCCTGTGTGGGACGACAGTTTTGAGCTTATATCAAAGCGTCTGCCTATGCGTGTTGGGTTATACCTCCGTTTTTGCTCGCTGATGCTACCGACATAGCCATTCTCCCAAGGACTATTTGTTCTACTGTCGGAGGAGTCCGTGCTACTTTCGAAGCGATCAGGTATTGTTGAGCTGGCAAGTGTTAACACAGTCGCTTCAATTGTCCTCTTTCACGGGATTGGGTGGATTATATTGACACAGTAAGTTTTCTGATGGTGTAACCAATGCGCCCTTTGCTCTCAACTTAAAGTTTGTCGAGGTTATAGTTCTCTTTGCATATTAATTCGCCTATTACATAGCTAATATCAAACCGTTCCTTCAATGAATCAACGTTTCGTCTGCACCGCTCGTCGTCTTCAAGATGCTTTGTTTGTTTTACACAAACTGGTTGATCAGATATACATATGTGAAAATATAAAAGCTTTGCTCCATTGAACCTTAACCCTTAAATAGGACTTTAAATAATGAGCGGTCATAAATGTGGTATGTGTAAAAAATCCCTAAGAGGTAACCAATGGAAAACACACATCTATTAGTTTCCTTTCCGTTCAAAATTGAATTCAGAAATCAAAAGATTATCAAAGGGGAATAGTGCTGCGAAAAATTGATATATCGGAAATGCAAAAAAATGTGTAAAAAGTGAATTTCTCTGATGCTACTGAAAAAAATCCACCAGCTTTTTTTCGATTAGCTTAAACATGTTTACGATTAACAATTCAATCCAAATGACAGAAACTATTTTTATATAACTGATTCTCCATTCGCATTGATATGCATAATAAATAGCAAATGCATTTCAATGTCAGAATTGAAAACAAGAAAAACCCCACGAACAAAAAACATGAACGCATTTCAAAAATACCAAATGTCAAAATGAAAGAAAAAACACGTTTTCAAATACCATGTCTATTAGAACAATTGAAACGTGTTCGAATTGCTGACATTGTAATGATACTACACCATTTCGCAGCAACAACAATCGATATACCTTCAAACGGAAGAAAGGTCTAATGTTGTTGATAAATTGTGATTTGAACAATTGATTTGCCACTTAACTTTTGCAATTATTCAGTTCAACTTTACAATTGCCCTTTTATATGAGACGGCGACGTTGCCAATGCCTGAAAGTATGCCACGGTTTATTGTGCATAAGTACAATAGCTTAAGTTTATGTGGGAACTAAGAGTTTGAAGAAGAAATGTTGCAACTATTGATTTTGTAAAGTTTCTTTCTGTTTCTGTTTTTCTGTTTGAGGGAAAAGCATAAGATAACACAATGTGAATTCAGTAAAGCCTGCATGAAGACACAACGAATTTTTTGATTGATTTTGGGGATTTAAGTAAAATAAAAAAGTTGCATATCAGACGTTGTCTACTATCCCCAGACATTTTCGTCTTTCTATATAAAGTTTGAGCATGAATTTTCAAAATAGTTGTAGAAAATGTACAGACTAAGAAAAAGTGTTCTTTCTTGCTAGTTAAAACAACATAGAAAATAAAAAAACTTTTGCATCATATAGGGATTTCTATAAGTAAAATTCTACAGCATATTTTTGGACATGGGAGTAACCATGATAACCCTAAATTTTTATACCCTCCACCATAATATGGGGGGTATAATTAAATCTGTCATTACGTTTGTAACACATCGAAATATTCATCGGAGACCCTATAAAGTACATATATTCTTGATCAGGGTTAAATTCTAAGTCAATATGACCATGTACGTCCGTCCGTCCGTCAGTACGTCTGTTGAAATCAAGATACAGCTCGCAATTTTTAAGATAGAGCTTTGTAATTTGGGTAGAAGTTTCTATTACACCTATGATGTTTGGTATCGCAAATGGACTATATCGGTCCACGTTTTATATAGTCCCCATAAACCGGTACCACCCGATTTTCGGTATTTGGAAGGTTTAAGCCTCATTATCATGCCGAAATAGCTGAAATTTGGTACCTAGTCTTCGTTGGGGGTATAAAACTTCCCCCCTAAAATTCGTCGGTATAGGTCCACGCCTTCATATAGCCCCCATAGAACGGTACCTCTCGATTGCCGGAATTATGAGGTTGTGGCCTCAATATTACACCAAAATAGCTGAAATTTGGTATTTGGTCTTAATTTGGGGAAAAAAAATTCGGCATTTTGAAGGTTTTAGCCGCATTATCATACCTAAATATCCGAAATTTGGAATTTAGTATTCTTTGAGTCTAAAAACTCTCCGCCAGAAATTTGTAGGTATAGATCGAGGTTTTGATATAGCCCCCCATAGAACTGTATCTCCCGAATTTCTTTTTTCTAGGTTAGCCACATATTGGTACCCGATTTCGTTAGACGTAATAGGCAATGGATAAGTATATGTTCCTTGAGATAAATAATCTGTTACCTGTTTGGCTTTATGTATACAAATAGAAGCAGTATACAAACCTGGAAAGAAAATAATAAAACAGTGGGTTAGAATGGACAAGTGTTATAAGAATAAACAAGTTAAAAGTCGTTAAGTTCAGCCCGGCCATTAATTTAAAAACCTAAATTATAGCGCCAATTTTAATTAAGCATTAACTTTTAGAATAACAACTACTGTAATGAACTTTTTACAATAAATTTTCCCTGTTTATTTTGCTATTGTTGTTCTTTCAGTTATTTTTTTTTTTACCATTTCTAGCTTAATTGTTCTTCTACATTGTGACGTCATTCTACTTTCTCGTTTTTATTAACTCAGGCCCATTTGTTGTTTACTTTCATCTGTCTTTTTTATATGTATTTTTGAATCGATTCCCAGCAAACATAATGTCGGACGTCCGACGCGTCTGCTCAAAGTCGGAAGTTTTTTCCGACGCGTCTGACCATCTTCGGTCCGACTAGTCTGACGAACTTTTTCCCGTCCTCTCTCTCCCTTTTTTCTATTTTCCCTTGTACTGCTTTGGCAAAATTAAGTGTAAATAAACAGAGAGAAAAGAATTGTACATGTTTCGCTTACATTGTAAATGTGTAATTGTTGATGTGCCGACGTGGATGCAGTACGAACGACAAATTTAGTGCTCGGGTTTTAATTTCTGTATCGGAGAACAAATTTGATTTATTTTTGGTAGGCGTGTTGATGCATGATAGTGTTTAAATGTTAAGGCCTCGACACATAAGAAGCATGGCATTCTTGCTTAAGTCATACCTGGTAAATAACTAAAGACCAAGTTCGACCTAATTCAAATGTGATTCTGAAATCTTTTTATGAGGTCGAACTTGGTCTTTAGTCTGTTATTAGATATGACTTCAGCAAGAATGTCATGCTTCTTATGTGTCGAGGCCTTTATTCATAGTGATCGGTTGCAAACATAGGTATTTCATTATTTTTATGAAGTTAATGAAAGTAAAGATTTTCTTCGTCAAACTTCAACACTATTCCGTGGAAAGTCATATGTTTTATATTTGTATATGGCCAAAGTTAAGTTTCTTAACACTTTTATGTGTATCAACATTTTTTGCATGTGAAGACATGTATTTTTTCATATATTAATAACAATTGTTTTACATATTTTACAGATCGTGTTGACAAATTTGGTGTTCTCCACAGTTTGCTTTTCCACCAAGTAGCACATTTAACACAGCATAAGATGATATTAAAACCTTTAATATGTTTATAGTAGATAAACATTTATAGGATTTGGATATTTCATGAACTGTGTACTTTAAACATCTTTTAATAATAAAAACTAATTCTGGTCGAATACTGGTAAATAAATCAGAAGTTCATACGATAGTTAATCTGACTTGGGACCAAATTCGGTCCGAAAGTCGGCAAACACTTTCGAACTTCATAAGATTATACTTCCGAATTCGGGCCGATATCTCTCCGATAGTCGGTAAGTAAATCAGAAATTCATACGATAGTTCATCAGAGTTCGGACCGAAAGTCGGCTAAAACATCCGATTTTCATCCGAATTTCGGTCAGACAATACGTCAACCACGCCATATGACTTTCGGTCAGAGTTCGGATCCGAACTCGGACGTTTCATCCGATTTTGGTTTGCTGGGTTGATATTTCACTTGACCATTGTCAAACATCTTAGAATAGTTATCCTCGCCCATATAAATGACGGGCCTACAACAACATATTCTCTCTTCATTCTCATCTACCGTTGTTTAGCAAAGGAAAGAGACTCATGAGAGGCAAAGACACAAAATATTTGAGCACCAATGTCGGGGGCCACCGTGGTGCAATGGTTAGCACGTCCGCCTTGCACTCAGAAGGTCTGCGGTTCGAATCCCAGGCCAAGCAACATCAAATTTTCAACGGTGGCAAAAATTCCCCCTCAGTAATGCTGGCGACATTTCCTGAGTACTTAAGCCATAAAAAAACTTCTCTACAAGTGGTGTCGTAAGACACGCCGTTCGGACTCGGCAATAAAAAGTAGGTCCCATATCATTGAGCCAATATGAATCGGCGTGCACTCATTGATATGAGAGAAGTCTCCCTTGTCCCATCTGGGATGTTTGTGGAACAATTATTAATGTCCTAGACGGAGGATTCTAAAACAGGCTATGCAGATCACATCCAAGAAGATGATATTGTATGTATACTGCCAACAACAAAGTTGAGGTTAAGACAGCAATAAACCAGCTGAAGAATTAGACAGCAGGAGCCGATGGCTTACCAGCCGAGCTGTTTAAAATGGGAGGCACATCTAGCAAGAAGAATGAGTACCCGACGATTGGAACCTGCACATGCTGTGCCCTGTCCACAAGAAAGGATATAAGACTGTATGCTCTAATTATAGGGGCATAAGACTTCTCCCTATCGCCTACAAGATAGTGTCAGGGATATTGTGTGAACGACTAAAGTCTATTGTCAACGAAATAATTGGGCCATACCAATGCGGCTTTAGACCTGTAAATCCACCATTGACCAAATATTTACCGTGCGGCAAATCCTGGAGATCTGAAGAGATGCAGATCGACGCCTACCACTTTTTTTTTTTTTTTTTTGATTATAAAACAGCCTTCGACAGCCCCCTACGTTCAAAGGTATTCCAAGCCATGTCTGAATTTGGTATCCCCGCAAAGTTCATTCGGCTTTGTAAAATGAAATTAACTGATACTCGGTCCTGAGTTAAAATAGGAAAGAAACTCTCCGAAGAGTTTAGTACCAAGGTTTCAGACAAGGAGACAGCCTTTCGTGTGACTTATTCAACATTCTACTGGAGAAGGTTATACAAGATGCAGATGTTAAAAGAAATGGCACAATTTACACCAATAGCCACATGTTACTTGCTTATGTTGATGACATAGACATGGGATGATCAGTAAAGGAAGTAACTGATACCTTTAGGAAGGTCGAAGCAGAATCTGCGAAAGTGGGTCTGGCGGTAAACGGCGAGAAGACCAAGTTAATGGTGTGACGCGCAATGCGTCCATAGAGCTTGGACCAATGGTAAAAGCTGGTTCCCATAATTTTGAGGTAGTAAATGATTTGTCTACCTCGGCACCTCCATAAATACAACAAACAACATCAGTTGTTAAATAAGAAAAAGAATTGTATTGTACGATCCACAAAAAACGCGATTAAATCCCCGATATTTTCAAAAACATTTTTCGCACATTTTTCGGTTTTTGCAGTTGTTGTTTTCGCCGTTCTAGTGGATGTATTTTCACGATCTATGATTTATATGATCCGGACCGTCAAAAAACTAAAATATCTTGGGGTCCCAGCACAATCAAAAGGATATTGTAAATACTGTACCCAAAAAACAGGGGTTTTCGAAAAAATATCGCACTAAATTTTGGCTTTTGACAGTGGATTACTGCGATGCTGCGGGGCTACATAGTCAATATACATATCAAATTATGCGTAATCAAGAGTACTTTAATCCTATTAATGGTTCAAAGAAAAATCCGAATGCGCGTCCCTGTTAAATAAAAAATAGAAAAAACACCTAAAATCTGGCTTCAAAATGTCAGCATCCATAAAAGGTTAGATGCAGTGGAAATTTTGAAAAGTGATACATTAGAAGTGTATCATATATTCTTGATCAGGGTAAAATTCTAAGTCGATATAACCATGTCCGTCCGTCTGTTGAAATCAAGATACAGCTCGCAATTTTTAAGATAGAGCTTTGTAATTTGGTACAGAAGTTTCTATTACTCCTAGGATGTTTGATATTGCAAATGATATTGCAAAGGTACCATCGGATTTTCGGTATTTTGAAGGTTTAAGCCTCATTTATCACGCCGAAATGGCTGAAATTTGTACTTAATCTTCGTTGGGGGTATAAAACCTTCAATATGAAATTTGTCGGTATACGTCCACGCCTTCATATTGCCCCAATAAAACGGTACTTCCCTATTTTCGGTATTGTGAAGGTTGTGGCCACAATAATCCACCGAAATGGCTGACATGTGGTAAGTATTCTTCATTTGGGGTATAACACTTTCCATATGAAATTTGTCGGTATAGGTCCACGCCTTCATATAGCCACCTTAGAATGGTACCTTCAGATTTTCGGTATTTTGAAGGTTGTGACCTCAATATTCCACCGAAATGGCTGAAATTTGGTATTTGGTCTTCTATTAGGGTATTGAACGTTTCTTATGAAATTTATCGGTAGAACGTAGCACCCGATTTTCGGTGTTTTAAAGGTTGTGGCTTCTATATTCCGCAGAAATGACTGAAATTTGGTACTTACGTCCTCGTTGGTGGTATAAAACTTTCCCCCAGAAATGTGTCGGTACAGGTCCACGCCTTAATAGAGTCCCAATTTAACGATACCTCCGATTTTCGGTATTTTCAAGGTTATGGCCACAATAATCCATCGAAATGGCTGCAAGTTGGTATTTAGTCTTCGTTGGGGGTATTCAACTTTCGCCTCTAAATATGCCGGTATAGGTCAACGCCTTTATATAGCCCCCATAGAACAGCACATCCCAGTTTTCGGTATGTTGAAGTTTGTGACCTCAATATTCCACCGAAATAGCTGAAATTTGGAATTTAGTCTTCGTTGGGGCAGCAAAACTTTCCACCTGAAATTTGTAGGTATAGGTCCACGACTTCATATTGCCCCCAACAGAAGTGTACCTCCCGATTTTCGGTATTTTGAAGGTTGTGGCTTCAATAGTGGACCGAAGTGGCTGAAATTTGGTATCTAGTCTTCGTTGGTCGTATAAAACTTTCCCCGAAATTTGTCTGTACAGTTCCGCGCTTTTATGTAGCGCCCACAAAGCGAATTTTGAAAGTTAACCACATTGTTTTACAGAAATGGATGGAATTTGGTATTTACTCTTCTTCATAAACGAAAGGAAACTAATTGTTCCATTTTACTTCAATACAACACGTGGTGGAGGGTATAACAAGTTGGGCCGGGCCAAACTTAACGCAGTTCTTACTTGTTATTTAGTACAAATCGTATCGGGGAATAAAACAACTTCCAATCCTAATTCCGTAACAATACATTTAAAAATGTTTCCATTTCAAAACTTTTCTGTTGTTGTCCCTTTTCTGTTATTAAAGGCGACCAGAAATGGACTAAAGGTAATGTCACATAAGGCAAATATTTGTTCCAGCTACCGTTAGTGTGCGCTTAATGAGTGCAAGTGAGCGTAAATAATGCATTACATTTATGCTCACTTGCTCTCAGTAAGCACACACTGCCGCCGGTCGCTGGAGCAAATATTTGCCTAATCTAACCTTACCTTTAGATAATATTTTATCTGTCAATCAACCAGACGGCCATAACGACATTAAAAGTAAAAGTAGAATTGCCAAATATTAGTTGTCTGAACTTTGCACTTATCCAAGTGCAAATCCAAGCATAAAACTGTCTTGTTTAAAATGTAAGATGGAATTCAAAAACGTTTACTTTCAAACTGCTCTGAGAATACCACACACAAGAGACAAAAAAATCATTAATATTACCTGAGACAGATTCGCTTAACAGTCAAAGTAGAGAATAAGTACAAACAGCTACTCACCTTTACGACATGAGAACGCTTTGGGTAATCAATCATTGAGGCATTTTTGTCACTTATCACCAAGAATGGTGGCGCCACTGTGGTCGTTGTCGTGGTAGCAGCAGTGCTGCTTGATAGCTCTGATGTAACAGATGTTGCTGTGGATGTTGATGTCGTTGGCGAAATCCCCACATTGCCATTTAACAAATCATCATCATCACGAACATTCGAATTATCCATCAACGAACCGGAACCGTCAACGGAAGTGGTAACGGAAACTGGCATTTGTGATGTCGCCGTGGATGCAGCTACATTTGGATTCTGTAAAATGGCTGACTCGTGTTTTAACTTCTTGTTGGCGGCATCATCACTCGAAATGGCATTGATTTCTTGTATTTGCAATGTGTCAATATTTCGATCGTTGTCCACAATTCTGGCAGTGGGCCATAGACTGGCTGGTTGCTGCTGATTATTGTGGATTTGTTGCTGTTGCTGCTGCTGGTGGTGTTTACTTTGCTCATTCACTCCAGCCCTAAAAGAGGAGACATTATGTTCGGTCATCATACCGGTATCTTTGTCAAAACGATAGATATTTTTCGGATGATTTTGTGAGTATTTCGATAAACGTTCATCAGCAGCTGGTTCCTGGTCAATATCACCCACCGTTTCAACACTACTGTAGCCACCACGACCACCATTGTCGTCGTCATCATCATCGTCATCGTATTGTGGATGTTGTTGATTACTGGTGGCCATACTATCGCTGGCAACTTTTTCATTTAAGCGAATAATATTTGATAAATTGATATTATTGATGAGCGTAACACCGCATATCGCAACCAGAATGATAACGAAACAAATGCCGCCAATTAAAAAAATGGGCGTTTTAGGAGTTTTCGGACACATGTTGAATAAGTTCGTTCGTCAGAGTGCTTTGTTCAGGGCGTTTCAATTAAGTCGAGGTATGCTATTGTTTAAAATTTGTTTTCGTTGTTGTTGTTGTAGCCGTTTTCTGTTGGTTTCCGATTTTTATTAAACGCCGCCACCATCATCGGTATACATGGGTATTGTTGCTTTTCGTTCGAATTGCGTGTTTCAATTTCTTGTTTGTTTTTCATATAATTTATATGACTTTGAAGGTTTTTCCAATTCATTGAAATGGAACTATTCAATAATTTCATTTTAAAGGGCTCGTGCACTTTTTGAATCTTTGAGATATTCAATTTTTTTGGATTTTATTTAATTTCAGTTTTCTTTGGGGTACTGTGGTGTAGTGGGTAGAAAGGATAATACTTTACATCACTGATGACAATGAAAATAATAGAGTGAAAATAATTTAAATGCAAATATGAATGATTGATGAAAATATTTGTCAAATTTGTATCTCGATTTTTTATTTGTAGATAAGGACAAGAATAAAATATTTGGAGAAATAGTGAACTCGAAAAACTACATTTATTGCCTCAAATTTCAAAATATATGCAAAAATTCCACAATTTTTATACATTTCGCACCGTATCTCCAAAACCGTTAATTTTTTCTGAATATTTTCTTTGGATAAAATCTTCAGAACATGTCATTGTTGTAAAATGCCTCTACGCCGTTGTTTTCAGTACATTTTTCAACGACGATTTAATAAAAATGTCAATAATGTAGTGAAATCCGAAATGCGAGAATAAACTGTTGGTGTGAACTGTGTTTGAAATACGTGTTGTAAAAGATATGATGCAAAATACCGCTGAAACAACATGAAGTAAGCAATTTAGAGATTCAGAATGTTCTAAAGAATTGTTGAGAACTTTATTGGAAGGTTTTTGCAAAAGGTTACTTGGTTCAACTCCCAATAGTTTAGCCGATACTGACCAGAATTTCAGCAATTATGTAAAATTGTCTATATTTTATAGATTTTGATGCCCTAGATGGAGTTTTTCTTATGTGGTTTCTTCAAGAGATAAGTTCTACTAGTTTAGGGCTACAATATTGCTAAAGACAGCAAGGCCAAATTCCTATTCGTTTCTGAGATAAAGGCCTGATAAATGCAAAAAAGTGAAGATTTAACCCGGTTTAGATGAGGCCATAAAATCCGAACTGGATCTGACAGAACAAAACCCAACTAGGGTTTTTGTAGTCTAAACATGTACTTTCAAAAAATCCATGCTAGAAGTGTTTAATTAAGTTGTTTAATTGTTCCACAAACATTCCATTCGGGACAAAGAAGACTTCTCTTGTATCAATGAGTGCACCCCGATTCATATTAGCTCAATGATATGGAACCTACTCTACACCACTTTGTAGAGAAGTTTTACATGGCTGAAATACTCAGGAAATGTCGCCAAAATTACTGAGGGTATTTTGCCACCGTTGAAAATTTTTATGTTGACTGGCCTGGGAATCGAACACACGAGGCGGTGTGCATACCATTGCACCACGGTCAACACCCATTTTAAAAGATTTAAAATTCATATACGAACGCGTTTATCTCTTATGTATGGAATATGCTTGAAATAAATCCTGAGGATTTTTGGAAGTGTGCTATTACTCGAATACATTTTTTAATTCAAATTGGTCGTAATTTTGTAGTTTACAGTGATTGATTTAGCCATGTCCGTCCGTCTGTCTGGCTGGAGCGCACGATAACTCTCGAACGGATCAACCGATTCGGCCCAAAATTTGGCTTTCATAATATTTTGTCCAAACTAAGTTTAAGTTCAAAGATGGGTTATATCGGTCCACTCCTTCCGGTACCTCCCACACAAAAGTTCGAAAATGTTCGGAAATTTTGTGGGCGCGATAACTCTTGAAGGGAGTAACGGATTTGGTCCATACTTTGCATATCGTGAAATTCCTACCTGACTTAGATGAGGTTCCAATATGGACTCAATCGGTCCACTCCTTCGGGTACCTCCCACACCAAATTTCGGAAAAGTTCTGTTTTGGACCTGCTATCGAATCGCTTTGATTCTTGTTGTAGCCACTTGTATTCACTGCCCCCCATACGACGTTACAAGTTTCATCAGGGGCAAGTCCATACTTCCTGGGTAAATAGCCTTAAAGTTGCAAAAACACCCTATGATACCGTGTGTAGTGGTTGGAGCGCAAGATAACTCTCGAACGGATCTACCGACTCGGTCCAAAATGTGGCCTTAGTAATATATTGTGCAAACTTAGTTTATGTTCGAAGATAAGCCATATCGGTCCACTCCTTCAGGTATCTCCCCCAAAAAAGTTCAAAAACGTTCGGAAAAATTGTTCGCACGATAACTCTGGATGGGAGTGACCGATTTGGTCCATACTTTACAAATCCTAATATATTTACCAGATATAGATCAGGTTCTAATATGGACTATATTTGTTTTGTTCACTCCTTCAAGTACCTCCCACACAAAATTTTGGATAAATTCACTTTAAGACCTGATCTCGAATTATTTTGATTTTTGTTGAAGCGTCTTGCATTCTCTGACTCAATTACGACAGTAAAAGTTTTTTCAGGGGCAAGTCCATACTTCTTGAGAAAACAGCCCGAAAGGAGTAAAAAAACCCTTATGGCACTATATGTAGAGTTGCGTCGTTCATGAACGAACCGGCTCAAAGGAACGATTCCGTGAAAAGAACGAACGGATCCGTATCCAGCTCATTCTTTTATATCGTTCAGTTAGATCCCCGATGGACGAGTCATTGCTGCTTACAAAATTAGCAGCATTGGTTTTGCAGTCAAACTCTAAACAAACGCTGCTTTAGCGCAAGCAGCACACATTTCCTTCCACACAAAACAAACAATGATTCAGAGAGCTACTCTCGCTCAGTAACTCACCTCATTCAGTAGCACATCTCGGTCATATCTTTCTTTTGCATCATTCGTTCATCTGGTTCTTTCATATCAATACCACCACCACTACGTTCAGAAACAAAACCACCCCCATTAGCACACGAACAAGCAAGTAACACAACAGTTGTGTCATTCGTGAACGAACATTTTCAAAAGAACGATTCGGTGAAAAGATCGACGGAGTCATATGCAGCAGAGAACGACTTCAAAAGAAAATAATACAGTCAAATGTATTGTTGAACGAAAAAGATCCAACGAACGAAGAAAACGACCCGGATCTTTTTGGTGAACGGAATGAAAAAGATCGATCCGCTCAATGAACGAGATTGCCCAACACTAACTATATGTAGTGGCTGTAGAGATCAAACCGAATACTGCGTTCGCCCACACTTTGGATATCGTAATATTTCTTCGAATATTAGATGAAATTCGAATGTAGTGTTTATAGGTCCACTGCTTCCGGTACCTCTCCCAAAAAAGTACGAAAATATTAGCTAAAATGATAAGCGCAATATCTCACAAACGTACCAACCGATTTGGTACACATTTTCGATCTCGAAATATTTGGTGTAGTTAAGGGTCCGTTCGAGGATCCTTTGGACATTTTTACCGAAGGTTTCCCTAGTGGCCCGAAATTATGCTTTTCGTAGGCTTACTTAGTTACTTAGATGGCTTTTATTACTAAACAGAACGTCTTGTTCCATAAGCCGAACTAAGAATAGATTTCCAAACGCAGCGATCTTTTGCCTTACTTCTCCAATTTTGGACGCCATGTTTTGTGATATCTTCTTCAACTTGGTCTTTCCATCGGAGTTTTGGCCTGCGTATGCAAGCAACATTACATCTTTATTGTATATCGTGCTGTTTTTGTCTCTGGTCGTATATATATTCGCATCTCGTATGACCTTTTCCAGTAGGATATTAAATAGGTCACACGATAGACTGTCACCTTGTCTGAAACCTCGTTTTGTGTTGAAAGGCTCGGAGAGGTTCATTCCTATTTTAACCGCTGATCTTGTGTCAGCCAATGTCATCCTGCATAGTCGAATTAGTTTTGCAGGGATGCCAAACTCGACGAATAGGTGATATGTGTCGATCTGTCTTTCGTGGGTCTTCTCCAATATTTGGCGCAGTGTGAAGATTTGGTCAATTGTCGACTTACCAGGTCTAAAACCGCATTGGTATGACCCGATTATTTCATTGACCATGGGTTTTAACCGTTCACACAGTATGCTCGACAACACTTTATATGCGATGGGAAGGAGACTTATACCTCGGTAATTTGCACAAACCGTTTTGTCTCCTTTCTTATGTACGGGACACAGTAGGCTGAGGTTCCAATCGTTGGGTATGCTTTCTTCCTGCCAAATTTCGCAAATTAGCTGATGCATACTCCTTACCAGCATTTCGCCACCGGTCTTGAACAATTCGGCGGGAAGTCCATCAGCTCCTGCTGCCTTATTGTTTTTCAGCCGATTAATGGCTAGGTGGTAGACATTCAACATTATCATTTACGATTGGTTCTGGGGTATCTTCATCCCCATCCATATTCGATATAAAAAGCTACATAAAGTGCTTCTTCCAGCTCCTCAGTACGCTATCTGTATCAGTTACCAGATTCCCTTGGTCATCTTTGCAGGAGAATGTGCCTGCACCATATCCTTCAGTCTGGTGTTTTACACTCTGGTAAAATTTTCGGACTTCATTCTGACTCCTGAACATCTCGAGTTTCTCACACTCACGTTTTTCTTGCTCCTTCTTTTTTCTCCTGAAAATACGCTTTCCCTCTCTCCTCTTCTCCCGATAAGTTTCTTTCGTTCTTCGTGTTGCTACTGAATGCAGTGTTGCTCTATATGCCGCGTTCTTTTCTTCTGTAGCTTTACGACACTCCTGATCGTACCATAAATTTTTAGGTGGAGGTTTTTGGTACCCAAGTATGGTTTTTGCGGCAGTCTGAAGGGAGTGGGCTATTCTTTGCCAAGGTGCTTCTACATTATCGGGACAAGGGGTGCTGTTTTCCAGGATGCGAGTCAGTTGAGCGGAGTAGGCTTGTGCTGTCTGTTGTGTTTGCAGCTTCTCGACATCCAGCTTCCGTCCTGTGTTAGATCGCACTTTTGCCGCAACATTAAGACGAGTGCGTACCTTGGCTGCTACAAGGAAATGGACGGAACCGATGTTCGCAACTCGAATCGATCGGTGATCAATCTGATTTTTTGTTTTCCCATCCGGGGATATCCACGTAGCCTTGTGTATGTCGAGGTGTGGGAATCTGGTGCTGCTCACTACCAAGTTCTTTGCCGCTGCAAAATCAATCAGCCTCATTCCGTTGTCGGATGTTACCTCATGAAGACTGAATTTGCCGACCGTGGGACCGAATATATTTTCCCTTCCAATTTTAGCATTAAAATCTCCTATATAAGATTTTTAAGCCTCCGGTTTACCATAAATCCAACACCTAGCTCATGCTTCGTTTCATGGCAGCTATAATACATTGCGTAATCGTTTGTGATCTTTACGTCTGCCCGATTCCATCGCACTTCCTGTAAGGCGATAATATCAGCATTGTACTTGTCAAGTACATCCGCCAATGCGTAAACTGCACCTACTCTGTAAAGAGTCCTGACATTCCAGGTGCAGATTCGCAGATCATGGTCCTTAATACGTTTGCAGGGGTCGTCAATTTTAGAGGGGTTTGTTTTTCTTCTTTTACTTTGTTTTTTTTCATAGTAAGCTGTTTTGACGGGGTGAGTTACTAGCCCAACGCCCAACCCAAGTTTTTATCGTTCTTATGGGTGAACGCGCGGCACATGTTAGCTCACTACCTTTAACGGGCGTTAAAGGCAGCTCCCCAGGTGACACCACGGGGAGGTCAGTGTCCACTTGAGATGAATGAGGGGCCAAGATAAGTCCTGGGCTTTGCCATGTTAAAGCCGGTCAATACCGTTCCTTGGTATGATTCATCCTGTAGGCTAGTATGGTAAAAAAAGCCCTATCTATCAATATCCCGCTCAAATTTTGAGCTTTAATCAAATCCATATTTCTGTCGGTTCATACTCCCATACATTTTTTGGAAAAAAAGGCTGAGGGTATATCTCTGTCGGCAAAGCCGACTGATACTTTTTTAACAACAAAAAAACATTGTTCCACAACATCCCATACGGGACAAGGGAGACTTCTCTCATATCAATGAGTGCACCCCGATTCATATTTAGCTCAATGATATGGGACCTACTGTTTATCGCCGAGTCCGAACGGCGTGTCTTAAAACACCACTTGTAGAGAAGTTTTACATAGCTGAAATACTCAGGAAATGTCGCCAACATTACTGAGGGGTATTTTGCCACCGTTGAAAAATGTTTGATGTTGCTTGGCCGGGAAATCGAACCCCCGACCTTCTGCGTGCAAGGCGGGCGTGCATACCATTGCACCACTGTGGCACCCGATACTTTTTTACTTTTTGTTATTTTAACCTTAATATTGTTCCATAGAAATAACTTATGATACAATTATGTAAAATGGAATAAAGTCAACTCAGTTTCTATAATCCATGCAATGAAAAACATTTCGCTATTTTATAATTTGATTTTTGACTCTTGCCCCGCTGTATCAGTGATTTGGACCATTGTGCCCGCCGAAAAATTTGTCTTGGTGGAGTTTCGAATTCACGACCTTCAATGTGCAAGGTGCACATCATAACCAAAGCACATCCATTGATCCCGTAGAATAAAATCTATGACAAAATATCTTATGAAATGTACTTTACCATTTGTACAGAACCTGCTATTGTATCATATAAAAGTGAAAAATAAACGGATTGCAGTTTTTCCAGTTGCTTTAGAGAGCAATAAAATTTTTTGAATGCAATAAAAATGCAATTTTTTATCACATACATAACCAATTGTGCATTACATATGTTCTTGTCATGTAGACGTTACAGATGAAATTTTACGCTTTTCTTATATATCGTGTGTACAACTGTAACGGTGTGTATGTGTGAGTGAGGTCGTAGGTGTCACAAAAGTACTCGGTGTCAAGTACAGCAATGTTAACACTTTCAACATATAAATACATACACACATACGTATTTTTTATAATTCATCCTTTACTTTTTGTTAAGTTGGCGACTGCTTGTGAAACTTAGTTAGGGTATGAGGAAGCTAAATACACAATGCATCGTGACCCAGTCGTCTGTCCCATTATGTGTACGTCACAGTTGTAGTAAAAATATACAATTAAAATAACAATCCTTAGAATACTAATGCATTTTTTATTGTTTCGAATCTGTTTTTTGTTGTGCGTGCGTGTGTGTAATAATATATAAGTATGTTGTGACAGCATTTAGTTTGTTTTGTTATGCTTTTGATAAAGTGATTTTTAAACATTGAAGGAGGACTTGTACACTTTGAAAAAGAAAATGATTTGATGGTTGATTTTACAACGGAAACAAGGCTTCCAAACTAATAGAAATAACACTACCATCAACGTTGATTATGATAAATTTTAACTTTGAATAGCTATTCTATATTTTCTTTCAGTGTTGTTGAAATCTACGAAAAGGAAATTTTTTTTGTCTGTTTTTGCCTGTGGCTTCTGTGTGTGTTCTCTCCTAAAATGCTGTTAACTATTATATTTTACGACAAGTATTTGTTTTAAGTATGTGTACTTAGCACCTCATTCTTCATTTTTTAACAAAAAATGCTGTGGTTATAGTGGTGTTAATTTTGCTGAAAGTGTTATTCGCATTTCCCGTATTTAGGTTGTTTTTTATTGGGGGTTATTCTGAACGTAAATTCCCTGTGAGTTTCACTCTCTCCTTTATATTGAAATGCCGGAAACACAAATTCGCGGGGAATTTTCGTTCAGAATAACCTCCATTATTTGTACCAAAAAATGAGAGGAGTTTGCGTGACTTATGTGTAAGATCCTGCAGTACTGCCCAAAACACCTAACTTTTTATTCCCATAGGTACTTGAATGAATAAATCTTGGTAATTCTTAGGATGTGTATAACTTTCTACTCTGTAGCCAACCACACTTGAAGTCGTTATAAAGAAGAAGTCGTTATAAAGAACAACATTGTCCTGATTATTGACTAACTTATATGACCGTAACATCTGATTGCAAAAGTCTCAATATTTTAAACATTGACTAATATAATTACTAGATTGATTGAACATTAATTAAGTTAATACTAAAGAAACTGCGCATTAATTAAATTATAGCCAAAATGCAACTTTGCTGTTTGCGAGAAAGTACACCATAAATAACTTTTAATCCTTCAACAGTTTATCATTCTTTGTACTCTCGTATTTAATGCACATTTTACCATTTTAAATATGTGAATGTGAATATTTCCCTTAAAATTGTTTGTTTATCCACAAATTAAAGCATTAAGCGTCAGATTATTATAATTCACCATCGATGAAGCTACTCTGGAGATTCCATAACAAAAGTGTGTGAAACCAAAAGGGATTGTACGCCAAAATGGTAGTGAAATTCTGAGAAAAGCAAATAAAATCTTGAGAAGCATCGCTTTGTTAAGCAAAAATAATAGCAAAGGGATTAAACAGATATCACAAAGTTGAACGCAGGCAGGCATGCACATGGTTGGTGAAATGCCAAAGTGCATGGATGGATTGCATGCCATGTGCACACATACACATAATTGTACAATGTTCAATGCATACTTTTAGGCTATTTTAAGTTTTCTTTCTGGAGAGAAAAATAACCAAAAGCATTTATCGTATGTGGACGGATTCTGCGATATTTGCAGTGGCATTATGGTGGCATATTGATGTTATTTATTTTCTTTTATTTTGTAATTACATCGTCATAATGAACGAAGAACGGATAAAGGATGAAACACACGAATATATGTAACTACTGCAGTGCAGTAGTACTGTATATTAATTTCATATATGTAAACATATTAAGGATATTAAATTATATACGATTGACGGTTGAAGTCAAAGAGAAAGTTTTGTATAAAAACAATGGAGGGAAAATTGTTATAATTACTGATACAGCCAGCAATATAAATTATATTATACCTCACAGCAATTTGTGTGGAAATGTAAATGAAGTTAAAGTTGTCTAACGAGGGGACTAATTGTGAAGTTTGAAGTCGTGTTATTGGCGGTTTTTGTTCAGATTGACTGTATAATATGTAGATATATATCAAAATTATATGTATTTTAAAAATAATTTGAAAATTAAATAAACAAGTAAAAAAAGTATCAGTCGGCTTGGCCGACAGAGATATACCCTCAACATGTTTAAAATATTTGGACGTATGAACCGACAAAAATGTTGATTAGATTAAAGAGCAGAAGTTTTGCGGAGGAAATACTTAAAGGAATGGATCGACATTGACCATTATGGAAGTCGATCTCCAGCCACTAAATATGGTGCCACTAGGGGGGTTTTATTCCCTTCGCGCTGTTTGCTTAAGAAGTGTGGATTTGCCCCTGAAAAAAAACTTTTACCATCATAATTGAGGCAGCGAATGTAAGTTGCTTCAAAAAAAACCAAAGTGATCCGAGAGCAGGTCTTAAAGTGAATTTATGCAAAATTTTGTGTGGGAGGTACCCGAAGGAGTGGACAAATATAGTCCATATTTGAACCTGATCTATATCTGGTACCTATATTAGGATAAGTAAAGCATGGACCAATTCGGCCACTCCCTTCAAAAGTTACCGTATGAACAATTTTCAGAACATTTTTGAAATTTTGTGGGTGAGGTACCTGAAGGAGTGGACCGATATGGCTTATCTTCGAACTTAAACTATGTTTGGACAAAATATTACTAAGGCCAAATTTTGGACCGAATCGTCAGATCCGTTCGAGAGTTATCTTGCGCTGCAACCATCTCACACGGTGTCATAGGGTTTTTTTTTTGCAACTTTCAGGCTATTTTCTCAGGAAGTATGGACGTGCCCCTGATGAAACTTCTACCGTCGTGTAGGGGGCGGTGAATAGAAGTTGCTAAAACAAAAATCAAAGCGATTCGAGAGCAGGTCCTAAAATGAACTTATCTAAAATTTTGTGTGGGAGGACCGATTGAGTCCATATTGGAACCACACCAAAGTCTGGTATATATTTCACGATGGGCGAAGTATGAATCAAATCGGTTACCCCCTTCAAGAGTTATCGTGCGCACCAATTTTCCGAACATTTTCGAACTTTTGTGGGGGAGGTACCGGAAGGACTGGACCGATATAGCCCATCTTCGAACTTAAACTAAGTTTAGGCAAAATATTACAAAAGCCAAAATTTGAATCGAATCGGTTCATCCGTTCGAGAGTTATCGTGCGCTCCAGTCAGCAGGACAGACAGACAGACGGACGGACATGGCTAGATCGACGCTAAATTGTCTGAAACACATTTCGTCCAAACATACTATTATTTCGATGAGGCACATTTTCATCGTATCAAAGTGTATATGGTAATATTCAAAAAAGTTTTACAATCGTTGAAGTTGAGATTCACCATTTAATAAGTCGCGAACTGTTAATATATTTTATAAAATATGAATACATTTATATATATTGAAGTGTTTTAGCTACGATCTAATAATATGGGCCATAACAAATAATTTTCGTGGAAGCTGTGCTCGTGGTAATATAAAAAAATGGGAAAAATGTGTTGAAGTTTACAAGTTTTTTTGTGTTCTTTCTTGATTTCTGGCCAAACCACGGAAAATTCAAACCTATGCTCAAAGAAAGAACTAAAGAATACCCCTTAGGCAATATGGTTCTAGTGTATGACTTTTCGATATATACACTGTATCCCCCTAAAATCGATGCTGACATTTTGAAGTTTTGATTTCAGTGGTTTTCGAATTTTTCTTATAATTAGATGGTGCAACTAGATAATAATCCAAACTAGTTTATAGGATTGTAGAACTCGCGATTCCACGTCGTTCGATGTATATCTCATGAGTGTGCTCCGTACAGCTTCCTAGTAATAGGAGTCCAAAGACGAAAATTTGGTGCGTAAATTTTCTGAAAAAACCTATTTTTTGGCTTAAAAATTTACAACTGTCGTACAGGTACCCCTGAACCCCGCGTGATTTTAGTTTTTTTACGTGCCGGATCTAATGAGCTCTTCCGCGGTCGAATCCATCCACTAAAACGCCGGATATAGATACCTTGAAAGTAGGAAAATCTGCAAAAATATATTTTGACAATTCCGCGAATTGAACCGCGATTTTCTTTGATTATTGTTGCATATATGTAATCCTTTATACACGATTATAATATTTGCCAAAAAGGAGTGTCACAAATTACAGAGATTCGGGAGTAATATCCCTATTTATCCCAAAATAGAATGCCGTGGCACATCCGCAGTTCTTGACGAATCTGTCTAAAATAATTTATATTGACGTATTTTTAATAGGCGGCCATTGAAATCGGATGCACCTTATAATCATATGCACATCGCGTAATTTTTGCCCACTTTAAGGTTTTTTGAATAGTAAGATGCAACTGATGGCACACTTTGGCCGCTGAATGAAACATGGGAAAATCCATGCATATAGACAGACATGGACTCCCTGTATCCGTAAAGCACATGCACCTCAACTGATTTAAACGGATTCGCGAATTACACGCTTTTTAACTTTTGTGTTTTTTCTTTGGTTGTGATTTCAATATTACTCTGTACTTCTTAACTCTATTGCTTATCATTCTAAGCAAATATACTTTCACGATGACAAACTATTTTCCTCGAAGAAGTTTTAGCAAAATACTTCAGGTTTTGTATGGAAATTTAGCGAAATAGTAGAATAACTCACCACATTTATTTTTCAAATTTTTCGTATTTAACCAAAAATATATTTTTGAAATAATTTCCAACAATAAGTTTCCGTTCTTTGTTGTTGCTGTAATATGCAAGTTATAAACGCGATCTTTATAATTTTGGTCTCACATTTTTCTACGCGTTGTCTAGATTCAGTTCGTATTTTTAAATTATTTTTTTTAGAGATTTTTTGGACTCTGATTTAGAATAAATAAAATTTATTCCAAGATTTCTTCAATATTTTTTGATTTTCCGCGAAAATAAAAAAAAAAAATAGCAACTATTTTAGCATCTACGGATAGATTTCAAATGCTGCTAACGATTCATATATACATGTTCTTATTACAACACCATAGGAATTTTTAAATATTTTTTCTTTACAAGAGAGTAAAACAGCATATAACTTTTGAGTGCAGCATCCAATTTTGTGAACGCGAACAGATTTGAAACCACGATTTTTTTCGTAACTCATGTAACAAAAATGGCGGATGTGCTCGCCAAAAAAATTTTTAATTTTTTTTTTCTATGTAATTGTAAAGGAAATTTGAAATTTACCATATACCCTCCTTAGCCTAAAGGCTGAGGGTATAAAAATAATTAAATAAAAACGCAATTAAATTTTGGAGCACTCATGAAGATTAATCGGAGTAGACAAGTTGATGTTGGCCGTACACAAGGCAAGAAAAATAAGTTGTTGCCTGGTCATGCTTTAATACAGTGTTCATCACTACTGGGCTCGCGAGGCGTGTCTGTGTGAACACACACAATCTCAATTGTGGTGAGTTTCAATGTTACTCCCATCACCGAATATCTTCTTTGTTTTAGCAATGAATTAACGCACCCGATGTTTATCTAGAGAGGGACAGATAATCTCATGTGTGCGCCTAACACAAACGCAGCGGTTGAAATTGTTGTTGCTGGTGAACACTGCTTTAATAGCACTGCGCTACACTAAAATTATTAAAGGATTCTGATTTCAAAATTTTGATTTTATAACATGTGCCGCGTATTCACCCATAAGATCGTTAAAAACTTGGGATGGGTATTGAGGTTGGTAGCCCATATCCCCAAAAACCAATATACTAGCTTTGTTCCTTTACTTTTTTAATGGTAAAGTTGGTAAAAGAGACAACTGTCAAAATTGCTCAAAATTGCTCTCCCATGACCAGTTTTAGCAGAAAAGTAAAGGAACGTAAAAATGGTAGATCTGGTAGCAATGTCGAAAAGAACATAAAACTTCAATTTTCTTCTTTTATTTCACAGTTTTTTATTTTGTTTTGTCAGCGTTCGCCCTTTTCTTCTGTTTTCGTTCATTTTTTCTTTAATGTGAAATAATCGTCAAACAAATGTCGAAAAATCAGTTCTACCATTTTTTACCTGTAGAAATTTGTCTGGTAGTCTGTGGAACGATTTGCAGGTTAAAAAATGGTAACCTCAGGTAAGTAAGGGAACACAGCTACTATGAAAAAAATCAAAGAACAAGTTTTTAAGGACCATGAGGTCATCGGTACAACAGATAGCCACAGCATATTTCAATCTACTGGCCCAATTGCTTAGTGAAAACACTCCTCGTTCTGATAAGATATCAGCGTTGTGGCAAAGTTGTAGTCCATGCAAGCAGAGGCAAAATCCGTACTTAGTTACAAGAGATCTCCACCAAGGGACCCATGGTATGCCAAGAGTGTCATGCTGGTACCGAAGAGAATAAAACGGTACACAGGGCTACCTTGTAATCCGTGCATGAGAGAGGTATGGCAAGAAAAGGTGAGAGAAGAAACGTATTTTCCGCAGCAGGAGAAAGAAATCTAAAAGTGGGAATGTGAAAAGCTCGAGATGTGCAAGACCCAGAATGAAGTCGCAAATTCTACCCAATAGTGATAGTCAAACTGGTTTTAGTACAGGCACACCCTCCTGTGGAGACGAGCAAGATAGTGTTCTCAGGTTATACAAAGAACATTTTTCCAAACACTTGGTATATTAATACTAATGAAAACGACTATACCACAGATCCAATCCCAAACAAGTGAGCAAAGGCTATAGTTGGGACGGGGCCGACTATGTGATACCCTACACCACTACCCCTGTGCATAAGCTTTTCACTCGTAAACATTTCTTTTAAGGAAATACTAAAGTTTTCACCAATCTGGCTTTTACACCATACTAGCAAAGCGCGAAAGGATATTAAAAACAAATAAACAATATTTCAAATGGTAATGGGGAACACTGAAAATGTTATTGCACTAATAACAAATTTTAATCAATATTACATTTTATTTTAACTAAGGGCTTTCTGTCCTCAGAATGTAAAACATTCTTGTAAATAAAGAAACCCAATACCAATGTTAGTAGCATTTTATTACTTTTTGTAGCCTCCCCCCATACCATTGCTATCGCAAACGATCCGTTTTCGAATGTTTTTCGATAGTTTTGCGGATATTTTGTTCGAAAACGACACTCGAGAACGAATTAAAAGCGATTCATTCGTCGCTCAGTTTGTGGCAGGAAAACCTTCGAATTCGAATATCGTTAATAATATTATTAGCGAATGAAAGATGATAGTTTTTACGATAGTGCCGAAAAATCATTTTTGGCGGATTTCGATTTTATGACATGTTTAACTTTATCTGACGTCTCTTGATTTTTCTGTTATGTACCTTTTCTTCTTTGTAATGTTTGCTATTCAATGCGTGTAACTGTTTATAAACATTGTTGTCTTGTATTTGTAACCAAGCTATATGTTGTGTTTATCATCACTTCTTGTTAATATTATAAGTAGCATTTATATCGAAAATACTTGAAAAAAGCAAATGGGAATTTTTCACGAACTACATAAAATTATTTTTTAAAACGTAAAAAAATTCCGAAGTAAAAAATGTTTCTCGAAACAATTTTTATTGTGAAGAAAAAACATTCGCAAAATGTTCGAAAATGATATCGTTTTTAAACTTTTGACGAACAAAAGAACAACGTGCTTGTGTACACCCGAAAAACATTTGCCAATCCTTCGACAGTGATATCGTTTTCGAAAGTTGTGCCGGACATTCGAATAATATCCGCACTTGGTATGGGGGACTTATAGTAGACATTTCCATACCATTTCAGCCATTAGTGTTTTATTTATACCCCTCATACCATATGCGGATATTATTCGAATGTTCGCCACAAAACTTCGAAATTGATATTATTTTTGAATAGTAGGCAATGGTTTTTTCGATAGTCTAGACAAAGAAATATTTTTTTTTGGAATTGTTGTCAAATTTAATTTTGTGAAATTAAAATCATTCTGAAAAAGTTTCTTGTGAGTTCGTTTGATTAATTCAATTTCAAGAGTTTTGTGTGTTCATAAGTTTTATAAAGAATAATCGCGAAATTTTGTTGTGAGTGAGTGTGATATGCCTTATAAAAGAAAAAGTAGAAAATATTTGTGTGAAGCGAAGCATGTAATAGAAAGTCTGGGTGCTGTGCAAAATATACAAGATGAAGCGGCTTTTGATTCAGATGACGAGATGTATGTCCCTGAAAGAAGTGGGAATATATTGCCAGAAGAATCCGTTGAAGGTGAGTCTCCTGACGTTGAAGAACGTTTGGCGATGGTTTGCGTCCCTGGAAGAAGTGGACACATAGTTTCAGAAGATTCTATCAATGTCGAGCCTTCTGACTTTCAAGTACGTTTAGCGCGTTGGGTTTCTGTTAGCAATATTAGTAATCAGGCTGCTAATAACTTGCTACAATTGTTGGCAGAAAAGATTCCCAATCTGCCAAAAGACGTACGTGCATTAAAATCTACACCGCGCAGTATTGTTAAACGCATTGTTGACCCTGGCGAGTACGTTCACTACGGTATTAAAGACGCGCTAACCGATTTTTTGAGTAAATGTCAGTATGGTTGTTTAGATATCTCGCTTAATGTAAATATCGACGGGCTCCCACTGTTTAAAAGTTCACTTAAACAGGTGTGGCCCATATTAATAAATGTACATGGAACAAAACCCGTATTGGTGGCTGGCATTTACGCGGGTTCCTCCAAACCTCGAGATGCCAGCTTATACCTGAAAGAGTTTGTAGAAGAACTACAGCTTTTAGTCAGCGAGGGTATGATATATCATAATAAATATTTCAATATAAATATTAGAGCCTTTGTTTGCGATGCACCAGCCCGTGCCTTTATTTTAGGAACAAAATATCATTCCGGTTTTTACAGTTGCAATAAATGCACTCAGAAAGGCCAATCGTTTCAAAGAAGGATTATTTTTTTGCGGTCTGAAAACGTTCCTCGAACAGATCACGATTTTAGAAATCGGGTATATACAGAACACCACAATATAAAAGACAGGTTAATTCTTGAAAATTTACCGATTGATATGGTCAACCAATTCCCTTTTGACTACATGCATGTAGTTTGTCTTGGTGTTATGAAAACGTTACTAGTGGCACTTACTAGAGTAAGAGGACATCCGTTTTCTCTAGATCGTAACAAAATTGGTCTTATTAGTTCAAAATTATTGTCATTAAGAAAGTTCATACCAAAAGAAATTAAACGAAAGCCAAGATCTCTTAAAGATTTGGAAAGATTCAAAGCTTCTGAGTTTCGAACATTTTTGTTGTACTCTGGTCCTATTGTTTTGAAAGACATTTTAGACCCTGCAAGATATAAACACTTTTTACTGTTGAGCGTTGCAATACGTCTTCTACTTCATAAGAAATACTGCCACGAAAAGAATGAATTAGCATCTGCTTTGCTGAATGACTTTGTATCCGATGTTCCATCTCTCTATACATTTTCTATGGTGACGTTCAATTTCCATTGCTTAACGCACCTACCTAAGCAACCAAGCAATGCAATTCAACTCTCTAGCAACTATTAGCGCCTTCCCCTTTGAGAATTTGCTTGGCCATTTGAAAAAACTGGTGAAAAAGGGTGAACACGTTGTGGAGCAGATTTACAATCGTATTGTTGAGCGAAGTTTATTAAACATTTCAATCGCAGGCGAAAGTAATGTGTTTAATCAAACGTCTGACCAAATTTGCATTAACAACCTTGTATTTAATTTAAAAGGTCTTAATTCATTTTATTATATTAAGTGTTCCGAATATAAAATATATAAAATTATTAAAATAGAAAGCAGAAATTCAAGTTATATTATTCATAGCAAAGAAGTCATTGGAAAGCAAGACTTTTTTTCCCAACCAATAAAGTCATCCTTGATCGGTATATTTTGCACAACAACCATGCAGCTAGGCCCAATAACGGAGCAGCACTCTATTGAATTAATATCTGGAAAAATATGCTGTTTTGTTAATGATGATATGAATATATTTATCCCACTAATTCATTTTTAGCATAATGACCGATTATAATGCAATATTTCTCAATGGACCCGCTACAAAAAATCCCGTGCCTCCTAAAAAAACTGCCAGTAAAAATCAAAATCGAGGTAAGAATTTCAGGTTAACTATTTGAACATTTTTAGGACGATAACAATTAGTAAATTCTTGCAGATCTGGTACAGAACATACATATATCTATTATAAAAAAGTTATGTTTAATTTCAGAAGTACTAGACATCCTTCAAAAAGTAGTGGATAACCAACAAAATATGGAAAAGAAAATGAATCGAATTACGACTGAATTAATTTCAGTAAGAAATGAGATAGCAAAAGTAAAATCAACGATTTTGAGAAATACTACTACAGAAACGATCATTATGCCAAAAATTGCACTAAAACATTGGAAGAATATAAAATATTTGAACAAAATTTGGAAAATGAAGAAACTTTAAAAACATTTGTAAGTATTACGATACTTCTAATAATTTATTGGATATTTAGAATGCAACTTTATTTTAGATAAATGAACTTTGCTCTGCACCAGAGAAATCTTTTGAAAAATTTGTAAGAAATTCGTGGAGAAAAATATTCTCCGATGACCTGGCCGAAAAGTTTTCTTGGCGTGGAACAGCAACTAAAGTTTGCATAAGAGGGTCAGTTATAACGACCGCAATTCGGAGTAAGTATATTTATGTTAAGTCTATTTTAAATAATAATTTTAAACATATATCTTTTTTTCTTTTTAAAGCTGCATTTAAGCAACGATTTCCCTTGGATGATTCCGATTTTGATAGGATATCACAAAAGCATTTTCAATATGCTCATGACAGAGTTGTAAAAGTCGCGAAATACCAAATGAAAAAGCAAAAGATCGATGAATCTCAAAGAGAAAATGAAGAAATTTAAATCTACATAGTTTTAGTTTCTCCTGCTATTTAATACTTTTAATTAATTCTTATGTTTTCTGTCTGTTTTGCATTTCTTACATTGAATTAAATTATTTTTTTGTTTTTGCGATACATTTTCCTATTAATTAACTCAATAAAAATATGTACATGTCTTAAAATTAACCTAAAATACCAGTTTTATTATTGGGGAACGGGTGGAAAATGAAACACCAAAAATATCGATAATAATATCATTAAAGAGCTTCTAGCGATATCTAAAACGAATCGTTAAAGTATCGCTAAAGTATTTGTTTCCGTATCGTTTTTGATTCGAAAATAATATTATTATCGATACTTCGAAAACGAAAGTTTAACTGCCACAAACTGAGCGACCAGTGAATCGTTTTTGATTCGTTTTCGTGTGTCGTTCTCGAACAAAATATCCGCAAAACTATCGAAAAACATTCGAAAACGATATCGTTTGCGATAGCAATGGTATGGGGGGTAAATTCACTTAAAACTAGAAAATAATTTTTCATGATGGAATCTCTCAATAAAAAGGCTTGCACTTTAATATTGCCACAATTTTTAAAAGCCTTTTATTTGAGATATTTCATCATGAAAAATTATTTTCTAGTTTTAAGTGCATTTATAAATAAAACACTGTAACTTAATTTTTTTAATTATTTTTTATTTTTAACTTTTTTGACCACTGAGAACCTCATAACAAAATTATAGCCAATTATATAAGGGCTATACCAAAAACTGGACTTATGTCGATAATTTTTGGTGGGAAAGTTTCTGTACCATTGGGAACTCCAAATGCCAAGTTTCAGCCAATTCGGGTTGAAAATGAAGTTAAAATACCTGAAATCGGATGGTATCGCTATATGGAGTTTCACCAAAACCTTGACCTATGTCCAACATTTTTGGTGAAGAAGTTTCTGTACCATTGGGAACTACAAATGCCAAATTACAGCCAATTCGGCCTAAAAATGAAGATAGCATCCTTAAAATACCCTTAATCGGGTGGTACCGCTAAACTCATAGGAGTTTAGGTTTCATATTCATCCAAATCTGAAAAGTGTGCAAAGTTTTAGTTCGATTGGTCAACTGCAACTGTGTGGAAAATGAGTTACTAGATTTGAACTAAACGGACACCAAAGCAAGTTAAATAAAACACTGTAAAAATAAGTTAGAGAAGACTATTTTTGAATATCGCCACACATTCGCATACGTTCCCTTAGTCCATATTTACATTGCGCAATTTTCCTTGCGGCAATTGTGAGTTTGAGTGAGAGAGAGGCGAGGCATATGGTAACCCTTTGCCTCTCAACACCCTCTCACACTGCAACAAACTGACAATTGCGCAAGGAAAATTGCCTAATGTATAGACATCGGATTTTGCATATTTGCATATTTTTTATTAATAAAGATACGAAAATTCTGATTGGACCAAAATTCGTTTTGAAGAAAACTGAATGCAATGACGGGCTCATATTTTTTATTTTTTTGCATATTTGCATATTTTGCATATGCACAAAATATGCAAAATATGCAACTAATTTTTTTGACGAAAATCGTCAAATTAAATTTGGAAATTCATCAAAAAGTGTTCTAAATAAAGTTTATTGTCGTTAAACGTCGATTTCTTAGCAGATTATTATGTTATTAATTATTATTCCGCCACAGCAATAAATCTGGACTAAAAGACTTAGAAAATTTCCTATAACCCAGCCTTCTTATTACAACATAAGTTGCTTTCTAATACAAATTTGTTCAAAAACTCAATCAGAAATATCAAAATGAACGTATCCAAATATGTTGATAGTTTCTGCTCGGCCAAATTGTCTGACAGAATAACAAATGAGCTAGAAATTAAGACTAACTAAGACAATATTGAATATTACATAAAATCTTTCATATTTTACTAAAAACATATAACATATAAAAACATATACAAGGCAATCATGAATATTTCCCACCGAATTTTCCGCACGGAAAATAATTTTAGAAAGTGAAACTCTTTTAAAATCAATCTTTGTTAAAAGTTGAAAGCTACTAGATTCGCTTCATGATGGCATATTCTAGTCGAATCGACAAAAATATTCCCTTTTTGGGCATAAATATGGAAAAAAATTGTGAAATTTGGGAAAGGAAACAAATTATGCACGGAATTTTTATCCATGATTGCACTGATAACTATATTTTAATATCATAAGGGTATTATGTCTTAGTGAATGAGTTTGCAACATGCAAAAGGAAACGAAATAGACCCACAGTTCCTTTTGATTATCTGCATAGATTCGCACTTATCCATCTGGCCAGGTCTTTTTGAAAACAAAGTACAGGTCACATTTAATGACCAATTCGCATAAAAATTGGAGATTTTTTGGCCCTAGGGCGACCCCTGTTTATTTTAGTAAGAATCGATTCAGATTTGGATATTGCACCCATATATACAGTACTAGCAAATGCCCGCTACTTCGTATGCGGAAAGGAAACGAAATATATATAAACAATATTTAATACGGGAATGGTGAATACTGGAGATTCTGTTGTACTAAGACCTATTTTTATTACCAATATTTTTTCGATTGTAGTCAGAATTTAAAAAAAAAAAAAATTGCCGTATCGCATCCCTACGCAGCTACCATATTTTTTATTTCGAATTTCCAAAACGTATCATACGTACCACATTGTAAAACGTATCATATTGTAAATTTCAGATTTGATTCCTGGTTTTACACCTTCACTAACACAGCATTCTCTTCCAGTACGAATTTCCAAACACTAAACTTTATCTCACCCCTTCACAACAACAATCACGCACATTCACAATTCAAGGTTCTAGCTTTAGCGGTTTCGCCCAGAACCCGAGTAGGTCCGTTAAATTTTCGGCCACGTTTTCGTATGTCCCCATATAACGGTACCTCTCGACTTAGTGTATTTTTAAAGAAAAACAAATGTATATTTTCCAATTTTCTTTAAATTTGGACCTTGAATACTCAGAGGATATGGAAGTTTAATTTAAATCCATGTTTATTAGAAGAGATATTTTGAAGATTTAGAGTATTTTGAAGATCTCCTGCACATTTTCCAACCGAAATTCGGAATTTGTGGCATGAAAGGTTAGAAAACTTCTTTACAAAAAATTGTACTTAATGTGCACCGGTATGTCAACCGTATATAACGGAAAATTTTTTGAAGGCATTTCAATTTAGGATTTTTTAATATCAGGGGTAAATACCTAGTTAACAAAATTTTCGCATTGGACCACGTTTTCAAATTTACATACCAAAGCGGTCAGAGCAACAAAACATTTTTTGAAAAGATACTTCACGTTTGACTACTTAATTTCAGTACATTATTTAGAAACTCCTTGGAGTTAACATCAAATCAATGGGACAATATTCAGTACAATTTTTCAAACTCAGAACTTTGTCTCAAACTTTAGAGCGATCTTCATAACAAATGTTTTCCATTTCGTATTTTTTGTACAAATAGCGTATTTTTAAATTATATAATCCCAGCTTTGTTCCTACGCCCAACACCAAATTTAGTACCTTAACTATTTAAAATGGTTTTGGTATCAACATGTTACCCAACTTTTCCTACACATAGGTAAACGTTTCAAAAATTACTTCCTTATATTCAACATATATCCTAACCCCAATTCAGTTTTCCAGTTCCCCTGAAACCCATTTGAGGACTATATAGTAGTTTTTGTATAAATAAGTACGAATTTTCAAAACCTCCTCCCTACCTCCACTCTAAACACCAATTGCTAATCTAATACCGAATTTCAAAATTCCAGTTCTACCCTTTACAAAATCACAAATTGTACAAAATTCTATACCATATAGCAAATACCAAAAGGTACCAAATTTTTTACCATTTAGCACTTTTCGTACACGATTTTCCAACATGTACTTTCATATCTCAGCTCTATCCGTTCACCTACACCCAAATTATAGCCAATGTAGTTCCATTTAGCACTTTTCCATAAGTACGAATTTCCAAAACTACCTCAATCATACACTCCAACAATAATCTGTTCACGCAAATACAAATTATAGCGAATTTCGTACCATTTAGTACTACTTCTTGCACATTAGTACGATTTTCCAAATCTACCTCAATTCTATATTCCAACAGTAATCTTAATTCCAAATTTCAGGATTCCAGCTCATCAAATCCAAATCATACTAAACTCACTACCATTTAGGACTTTTCGACCTATGGTACATCTTTCTTACTCTTCATCCAAATTTCAGGATTCCGGCCCTATTCGTTAATCCATACCCAAATTGTACTATATTTAGTACCATTTAGTATTTTTCGTATAATTTTAATTCGAATTTCCAAAAACCTTTCTTTTTTACTCTCCATCAGTGACCTTCATTCCAAATTTCAAGATTCCAGCTCTATCCGTTCACCCAAACCCAAATTGTACTAAATTTAATACCATTTATTACTTTTCGTACACTTATAGTTCGAATTCCAAAAACCTTTCATTTTTACTCTTCATCAGTGAACCTCATTCCAAATTTCAGGATTCCAGCTCTATCCGTTCACCCAAATCCAGATTGTACTAAATTTAGTACCATTTAGTACTTCTCGTGCACTTTTAGTTCTAATTTCTAAAAACCTTTCTTTGTTACTCTCCATCAGTGACCCTCATTACAAATTTCAGGATTCCAGCTCAATCCGTTCACCCAAATCCAAATTGTACTAAATTTAGTACCATTTAGAACTTTTCGTGCACTTATAATTCGAATTTCCAAAAACCTTTCTTTCTTACTCTCCGCCAGTG
Organism: Musca autumnalis; assembly: GCF_047663935.1. Lineage (NCBI taxonomy): Eukaryota > Metazoa > Arthropoda > Insecta > Diptera > Muscidae > Musca > Musca autumnalis. The sequence continues at coordinate 123,723,183 of NW_027411866.1, read as the reverse complement.
ACCCTAATTTAAAATTTCAGGATTCTAGCTCCATCCGTTCACCCAAATCCAAATTGTACTAAATTTAGTACCATTTAGTACTTTTCGTACCCTTATAGTTCGAATTTCCAAAAACCTTTCATTGTTACTCTTCATCAGTGACCCTCATTCCAAATGTCTGTATTCCAGCTCAATCCGTTCACCCAAATCAAAATTGTACTAAATTTAGTACCATTTAGTACTTTTCGTACCCTTGTAATTCGAATTTCCAAAAACCTTTCTTTTTTACTCTTCAACAGTGACCTTAATTCCAAATTTCAGGATTCCAGCTCTATTCGTTCACCCAAACCCAAATTGTACTAAATTTAGTACCAGTTATTACTTTTCGTATACTTATAGTTCGAATTCCAAAAACTTTTCATTTTTACTCTTCATCAGTGATCCTCATTCCAAATTTCAGGATTCCAGCTCTATCCGTTCACCCAAATCCGAATTGTACTAAATTTAGTACCATTTAATACTTTGCGTGCACTTATGGTTCGAATTTCCAAAAACCTTTCTTTTTTACCCTCCATCAGTGACCTTCATTCCAAATTTCAGGATTCCAGCTCTATTCGTTCACCCAAACCCAAATTGTACTAAATTTAGTACTTTTCGTACCTTTATAGTTCGAATTTACAAAAACCTTTCATTGTTACTTTTCATCAGTGACCCTCATTCCAAGTGTCTGTCTTCCAGCTCAATCCGTTCACCCAAATCAAAATTGTACTAAATTTAGTACCATTTAGTACTTTTCGTACCCTTACAGTTCGAATTTCCAAAAACCGTTCATTACTACTCTTCATCAGTGACCCTCATTCCAAATGCCTGTATTCCAGCTCTATCCGTTCACACAAATCCAAATTGTACTAAATTTAGTACCATTTAGTACTTTTCGTACACTTATAGTTCGAATTTCCAAAAACCTTTCATCTTTACTCTTCATCAGTGACCTTCATTCCAAATTTCAGGATTCCTGCTCTATATGTTCACCCAAATATCAATTGTACTAAATTTAGTATCCTTTTGTACTTTTCGTACACTTATAAAAAACCCTTTGGTACATCTTTCTAGCTCTCCATCAGTTACCCTCATTCCAAATTTCAGAATTCTAGCTCTTACCGTTTGCCTAATACAAAGGGTACCATATTTAGTACCTTTTAGTACTTTTCGTACACTTCTAGGTCGAATTTCCAAAAACCCAGCCTTATCTCACCCCTACACACCAACAGCAACCTACACCCAAAATTTCAAGTTTCTAGCTTCAGCCGTTTCGTCTGGGCGTTGATGAATCAGTCAGTCAGTCAGTCAGTCACTCACCTCACTACTCTTTTATATATATAGATAATCTCGATAATCCCGACACCACAGGTTTCGGCGGTGTCCGAATCATCAAATTGTCCGGATTAACGAATAGTAAAGAAAATATATTATTTTCTATGATTAAATAACTCGTGGTAGATATATAGCATTTCCAAATTAAATGAAACCTTTTCCAAATTGAATGAAACTTTTTCCAAATTGAATGAAACCTTTTCCAAATTGAATGAAACCTTTTCCAAATTAAATGAAACTTTTTCCAAATTAAATGAAACCTTTTCCAAATCAAATGAAACCTTTTCCAAATCAAATGAAACCTTTTCCAAATCAAATGAAACCTTTTCCAAATTGAATGAAACCTTTATTTTTATTGAAAGAAAAAAGCCAGAATGTTTTGAAAAAAGAAAGAAATAAAAAATTATATGAGGTTTCAATAATTGTTTACTTAAATTCTAATCATAAGTAATGACATAAAAGAGCACCTCGCTGTATGTTTTGCTTCCTTGAAGCAAAGGTTATAGCGAAATAATGCTAAAGAGGGAATTAAGGTTTAAAAAATTGCTAATAATAACAGGGGCTAATTGTATTGCCTAATGAAGTGGTTCACGATTTGCTGCTTGCGGAATTTTTAATGGACATACTCATTACATAATTGGAGCATTCCTGTTTATTGAGCTGTTGGTTGCCATGCTCAATCACGTCAGCGATATTACGATCCATTGTCTGATCGCGTAGTACCACTCTGGTGCACAATTTTATTTTTGAAAATGCCATTACTATTGCGTTCAACATTGCTGAATAAAAATAAAAATTTAAAATTACACCGGCTTAATTCTATTATTATGTGTATTCGTTTACCTATTAAGTTAAATTATCCTAAAAAAACTTTCAAAAATAAAATTGTGTGTCAGCTCAAACAACAGACCATGAAAACGCGACAAAATAGATTAGTTTTCAATCAGGGTCGTGCCTAACATTTTCTGAGCGACATTTTTGAAGAACATTTCGAAGCTGAAAAACGTCATCATGTGGTACTTTTATAGAGGTTCTTAAAATAAGGGACGAAAAGGACATTGATGGAAGCGAGTTAGAAGAAATAATCCTCATTCGATTTGACTGAAGACAAGTCATTTCAAAAATTATCTAAACACCTTTTAACAAAGATATAACGTTAATTTCAGATGCCTTATATGGTCTTCAGCAGAAACTTAATAACGCCATAACTCGGAACTTCGACTCACGGCGAATCTGTCCTTCGGGATTCTAAATATACTCACCAAGGGCTTTCATCCCCAAAAGGAATTATCTCTGCCCAGATTTTCACTTCCATTTTGTGTCACAGTGTTATTAGGAATTTTTAAACATACACTTTCTCTTTAGGATTATTTCGCTATAACCTTAATTGATGCCCAAAAATTATACAATGTTTATCTTCAAGGAAGCAAAACATGCAGCGAGTTACACTTTTATGTCATTACTTAAGGTTAAAATTTAAGTAAAAAAATCGTTGATAACCCATATAATTTTTTATTTCTTTCTCTTTTCAAAATATTTTTTCTTTCAATAAAAATAAAGGTTTCATTCAATTTGGAAAAGGTTTCATTTGATTTGGAAAAGGTTTCATTTGATTTGGAAAAGGTTTCATTTGATTTGGAAATGGTTTCATTTGATTTGGAAAAGGTTTCATTTAATTTGGAAAAGGTTTCATTCAATTTGGAAAAAGTTTCATTCAATTTGGAAAAGGTTTCATTTAATTTGGAAATGCTATATATAATACTCTACGTGCTCTAAGTTTTAAAAATAGTGAAATTTTTCTATACGACAGTCCGGAAATTTTTATTGGCATTGCCCGTATTTGTTCCTTTCCTTACTTTTTACCAATTTACCATCCAACAAGACTCAATTTTTCCAAATTACAGAAAACGCCAACTAGATTGTGAAAGTAGAGCTAGAAATATGGCGTTTTTAAAGTAAACATCAGGATATAAGCAAAACACGAGACAGGTGTGAAATTTGAAAATTAAGATTCCTTGAAATCTTTGCCTTCTAGGTGTATAGTGCCTTTGGCAACTTTAATGACAATATTGCGGTGAATATTTTTCTTAATATATTTATTTATATCCTAGACAACAAGACTAATGTGTTATATCCTTGTACTCGATCATTCTTTCTCCATTCGAAACATTTGTAATAATTAGTTCAAATTATCAAGTACACGGTCAGGTATAAGTTAATTAATTGTATAATTTCTTTTCGACTGTGTTATCAAAATTGTTTTCCTGCAGCAGGAATGAAAGAACTATATTTTTTAGCATTCCAAATGCTTTTCTAGCAGAAATATGTGAGTGATTTTGCCATGTTAAAGATAATTCCAAGGGTGTGACTTATTTTACCACTACCACACTATTATGTGGTTTTTCTGAGTGATGTCATTTTGCACTAATCATTTGGTGTTCTTCACATCAATTTTAACTACATCCCACTTTAAATAAAACTTGTTGTTTTTAAAAATTTGAAAACAACAAAACCCGAGATTAAGCTGAAATTATTTTACAACAATAAAATAATACACATCTCAACAAAACTGCCAAAAGTGAATCTAAAAAAATAATGCATTACTCTTCGCCGAGGAGTGAACATTTCCCAATTCTGCATTAAGCGGTTGTATGCTTACAATATACATATAAAATTATGTATTTTTAGTGCATTAAACTAAAACCATGTCATCAATATTAAAGCGGAAGTTACAGCATTTTTTCCAAAGAAGCTTTTTGACCACAAATATAGGACTTAACACTATAAAATTTATTCAAATCTAATATGTGGATATTCAAAACGTATTCTTCTAATTATAGTTATATTCCAGAACCTTGAATCGTAAATGGTACTTTAGTACTTTTCCCATTTTGCGCTAAAAAACGAACCCTTTTCCAAAAACTAGAAAAATTGCACTTTTATCTAAACAAAAATAGCGATGACTAACTCTAGCTCCTTTGTTTTTCTACTAGACAATTTTGGCCGATTAGAAAATATCATCATATTTGGACCTGTTGATTTTGACATTTCTGATTGAGTTTTTGAAATTTTTCCATTATCTATCTACATTTGTATAGGAAGCAAATTATGTTGTAATAGGAATGCTGGGTTATTTGACATTTTCTCACCTTGTGAAAACTGATTTAAGTCTTGTTAGTCTAGATTTATTGCTGTGGCGGAATATCTGGAGAGTCTCAATAACATAATAATCTGCCAAAAAGTTATGTTAAACGTCAAAAAACTTAATTTAGAAGGCTTTTTTGATGATTTTCCAAATTTAATTGACGGTTTTTGTCAAAAAAACACTTGCATATTTAGCATATTTTTTGCATAAATTTTGCATATTTTTTGCATATATTTTGCATATTTTTGATATGACCCCAAATATCGAAAAATTGACCCTCAAAACGCCTAGATCCAAAATTTGAGTCCAATCGGATAAGAAATAAAAAACATGCTAAAATCCGATGTCTACTAATGTACAGTGGTGTGAAAAATAATAAGGACAGTGACATTCACAACTTTTGGTCGCTCCTAAAATGTGTAAAATGGAAGAATTTGCGATGGAAATTTGTTTTTGAAAATGTACATGTATTGCAATAAGAAATCCCGTTTTGATTTTGTTTTCTTTCTGTTTAGTTTTTATACAAAACAAATATTTTTCGTAAAATCCGTGATTTCTGCTGTGAAAAATAATAAGGACAGTTTTTCGTTTTAGTAAAAATAAATTGATATTATTTTTTGTGATTCTTTCCTGTAAGTAAAAGTTTAAAATGAATTAATATCTATTCATTAAATGTTAAATCTACCGATATTTTTTAGTTTTTCTTTGCAAATATGGGTAAAAATACGCATTGTTATCACGCTACTCGAGAAATCATTAAATGTTTACATAAAGAAGGAAATTCATACAGAAGAATTACAGAAAAAGCTTAGAATCATTAAAAACAATGGTGGAGGATGCAGCTAAGTGAACTTCAAAGATAAAAGTCGTAGCAGAAATCCAAAAATTGCACCTGTAATAATAAATGTGTTATTCGATGATTAAAAAAGATCCTTTTACCACATCTTTACAAATAAAAAACTACTTAAATATTAATTTTGACGCATCAACGACTCCTAAAATACTCTGTGGTGGCCACATTAAAGCTCACAGTGTCAGAAAAGTATCATTTTAGTCGAAAAATTATACACTTCCTACGTAGTGGTGTAGGGTATAAAAATATTCAGCAAATAATACAGGTTGCTAGAAATCACATCGCTTGGTCTAAGAAAAATTGCGTACTATTCTTTGGTCTGATGAAACCAAATATATTTGTTTGTTCCGATAGAGGAGTTTATCAGGGTTGAAGACCTAAAAATCAATAATATAACCCAAAATATACTCTGAAGGCGGCTAAATATGGCAGAGGTTACTGCATGGTGTGGGGCTCCTTTTCTTACTATGCTGTGGGGTCTCTATACAGAATTCAAACTGTTTTTGAAATCACCAGATTGGATTGAAATTTTGAAAAATATAATTATTCCGTATTCTGAAGGGGTGTGCCTCTCAAATGAGTCTTCAGCAAGGTTAATGACCAAAAAATGACGGCAAAATGAAAAAAGGTGTTCCAGGATAATTAAGTTAAGTTGTTAGAATGACCCATAAAATCCCTTGATTTGAACCCGATTGAAAAATGTTGTGGAATGAAGTTAAAAAATCAAGCAGGGGAAAGTGTCCATCAAATTATGGCGACCTTTGGCAACTTATACAGGTTGCGTAGGACGCGATACCTGTAGAGAAGTGCCAAAATTTTGTCGACTCGATGCCCAGACGATGCGCTTCTGTTTTAGAAAACAAAGGATCATCTACAAAGTATTAATGGCACTGAAACACTTTATCTACCATTATTTAGTAAAAACCTGCAGTAATTTCTTTCAAGTTTGGTCCTTATTAAAAGATGTCATGAAGTGTCCTTATTATTTTTCACACACCAAACTACGACAATTCGCATAAAATATAAAAGATAAATAAAATATGGTTACAAGCAATCAAAATATTGTTATAATACTTTTCTTTACATTTTAAGAAAACAATAAATTTTATAAACTAATGTAATTTTCACTTTTTTAGTCAGGTTTCAATGTAATCTTGGTTATGGATTGAAGTGTCCTTATTATTTTTCACACCACTGTATATATAATGAAAGTCATATTCAAACTTTATTGGAGCAGCCGCTGTTGGAAATATCTGCTGAATACTTAGTACGAGTACACTCCGTGTCATTTCAAAAGCACATTTCAAATTGTTAGTTGTTACTTCATTTTAGTTGGCATGAGTCGAATATCCTGGGATATGTTTGTATATCTTGTTTCGTACACTTATGAAGTATCTTTCCACAAAATGTGTTGCATCGATAAAGTCCTGTTATATTTTTTTATAATTTTTACAGTTTGAAGTGTTTCACCGAAATAGAACATTCTTTTCTTTGTGTGTATAGGAAGGATCTGGCTTTTTCTTTATAGTATGTTGGTCCAGAATAATAAAAATCGCCTGATATTTTAACGATCAACTTACCTAATGCCAACGTTGGACACCATTATAGAATACACGCACAGAAAAAATATTTTTCGCTTTTGTTGGAACAAAAATATATGTTTTGGTTCCAAAAATGTATTTGTTTTGTTCAAACATTGTAATCCAAATCCAAAAATACCATCTTTTGTTCCAAACATAGAAAACAAAAACAACTTTCGAATTTACGCAATATTGTTAAAATCGTTAACAATACCGATTGTAGGAACTATCATAATCTAATTTTGTTTACAAAAAGTATTGTCAATACAGAAAACCAGCCCAGAAATGTTTGATTTGAGTGCATATACTTCTCATATACACTTTTCGCATAACTTGGATATAAATGTCGCGTATAATATTGCAATCATTGATGAACACAATACATGGTTTGCTGCATTGGCTGACAACAAAGACAAACAAAAAGCCACAAGAACCCACCACAACATAAGGAATAATTAAACACCATAACAAACATGAAAAGGAAAGAAGAATGAAACAAAACAGAAACAAATAAAAACAAGAGTCTCACAAGTACATACACACAAAAACAAAGGTAAAGGCAGCATGTCATACAAACACAACACAACTCACAAAAATTGTTTTTTCAACACGGCATCGAATAGCGAGAGAAGAGAAACAAATTTTCGAAGAAAAGAGAGAAATATTGTTCAGTTGACACAAACTATTTTTGGATTTACAATACTACATGAGGAATCCAACAATATGTTAACAATACATATTTTGCTCTTGGAATATTGTTGGATCAAACATATTTTTTTCTCTGCGTGTAGGAGTCATAGGAATTTGAAGTTTCACGAAGAACTGTACCCAAATTTCAGTAGAAGTTCAAGTTTATTTTGCACCCTCTCTCTTCTATCATTCGTTTTTCATTAGTTCTTAATAAATCTAACAAGTAACTGTCAACTTATGCCAACTTTTTAACGTATTATAGACAATTAAAGGCCGCGGCATTCAAAACGTCTTATTTCACCAGTTTAAAGTCATCGTTTGACAAATTTTAGCGTTTGCAGCCATTCTCAAATTATTAAAGAATGTGCTATTTCGGTGAAACACTTCAAACCGTTTTTTATTTGGGATGACGACTTCTATTTTGATTTTCAAAATAGGCTTAATCCCATAGTGGGTATAAAAAGTTTTTTGTTGAAAAACAAGAACCAAGGAAACTGAAAAACAAAATAGAAAATAAAAAACGCCAACCCTCCTAATTTCTTGCTTTCTGAAAGAAAGGGTGCTTCCATAGACCTTTTTGGTATATGTCAATGATTTGGAATTATTCCCGCCTCACATTACGGTGCCTACAGATTCCACGTATTTGGAAGCAAAGTCGTGATACAAAATCAATATATTTTATAAACGGCATAATTATTATGCTTGCTTCTTTTTTTGGTCAGAGGCTGAGGGTATATCTCCGTTAGCACAGCTGACTAATACTTTCTTATGTGTTTTTTCAAACGTAGATCATGTTCGAAGATAAAATATATTGGACAACTACTTGGTATGACTTCCTCATAAAAGTGCAGTTTGAGGGCTGTTTGAGAATTGTTTTGAAATTTTCATTGAAGTAGTTCAACTATATAATTGTTGTCGTGGATAAGTCCATGCTTCCTGACATGATGATCCAAGAGCTAAAATGACCAACACTTTTTTCCTTCAGATGAGATATGGGACACTTCTCGGATGGTGTTGCAATAAAGGCTAGTCGTTGTGTTTTCATGACTATAAGATTTAATTTGTTTATTAGGGAAAGTCAATACTTCCTGAGATATGAAGCCCCGAAATGTCCCGGTATTTACATCCACTTCTTTATAGACCTCTCGCACTTAAGTTTTACGTAGTCTTTGTGGTCTCTGTTATAACGTCTTGATAATGGCGCGAATGTTTAAAAAGCTCCGCCAAAGAGATATTCTTGCAATATAAGATTAGGTTTGCCGACGGAATAATTTGACTCATAAAAGCTCAAAAATATAAGATTGAATATATCAAAATTCTTTTGTCGACTACGAAAATTACATTCATTTTTAAATTCTGAAAATAATGTTTCTTGCTAAAATAGAGGGTTAAGGACTTTCCTTATTCACATCGCCTGTTTCAGATTTCTTCATGGGACATTTGGTCCACTACTTCCAGTAGTCCTTTTGCTTCGTTTTGGGTCCAAAAGCCGACCAATTCTTCCTTTTTGTTTAATAAAAAAATTATCAAAGTAAAGTTAGTGGATTAATAATGACGCATTCGCTGTTTAAGCGAGTATGAGTGATTCGAAAAGAAAGCTTTTTCTGAAGGTTGTGTATACGGAAATTAAAAGTTCTATGCTCTGTAACGTTCATATGCTAGCTATGATGCTGGCGATGATGATGAGTTTGTTGTCCTTGATGCATTATGTGTAGCAACAAGATATGACGTTGATGCCAATCTGCATTCGTTGCACAATTCCACTATTTTCTAGATGGAAATATTGTGGAAGTACCTTTAGTAATATCATCAACAAGAAAATCTTAGAATTTATGTTGATACAAATACCAAATATGCAACGCATGCATCCACAAACAAATTGAAATTTTAGCAAAGAAAACATCAACATTTTTTTTTGCTATTTTAAATGATATCAGAAGTGTTTTGACATTTACTCAAGGATAAACATAACGAAGAATGTGTGTAACATGACATAAGTGTGTGCGTGACATGCATTTCGTTTTCTTGTTTTTTTGAACAAGTCCATGTAATTTGAAAATTTTCTTATATTGTAAGAAATTAAAAAAACCATGAATAGCTGATGCTTGAAATGCAAACATTATCTCTGCTATGCCACTTGTATTTAAAAAATAATTACATCTGTCTTAACAACCAACCATCCAACTACCCAACCAACATTGACAGCAACAGCTGTTCTAATGATGACTAGATAATGACTGTGTAACCCTGAAGGGTATGCTTTAGATTCCATTGGGGGTGTGCTGTGAGGTGTTGCGATGTTATTGCCCTACAATTTGTATGTCGTTAAAAAGTTGTTTTTTTCTTTTTTTGTGTGAATGAACGTAGTTTCTATTCAGCTTTTTTATACTATTCTCTATTTACTTTTCTTTTGTTTATACAAAGGCAAATCTCTGAAGAGTGATAACAGTAAAGTATAATATAAGTCAATGGAGGGAGGAGGATTTTGTACAGTGAGCAATAAATATTAAAGAGTTTTCTTGTTGGTGATTTTTATTTAATCTGTATAGAGATGAGCTAGGTGTTGAGGCACTGATTGACTCAGAATAAACGACCAGGCGGAAAAAGAGGATTTTGGAAAATTGTTTAAAGGTCCTTGGTATCCACCTCCACCGAAGCCGTCCCCACGCCCCTTTGAAAAACGAGGAGGTATTGTCGCGAGCCGATGAGGGGAATTAATTCACTCAATAATACATCTGTGGACGAGCGACGTAGAATTAGGTAGTGATCTCCTACCCTAAATGAGATCCCCTAGCACCGGGGTGTTAAGCAACATCGTGCATCTCGGTGTCCTCAAGGTTTGCAATTAGGGTACCAACTGCATTTGAACGGAGCCTCGTTTACACCTGGGCGACTCAACGAGTATTAGGCTTAGCTGTCAATTCCCTGTCGTGGTAAGGAAGCTATGTCACGGTTGAACTCAGTCCCTCCATAAATCATGGATACATGAACTTTTAATAAAAACCCCCAAAAATAATACTACGACTGATGTAGGTATGCCTTGGCACCCTCAGTCTTCACTCCCTGAAGTGCATCAACCACTTTATCCCTGACCAACAGAAACATGGAGGCTGACAACGAATCCCATAATCTTGAGTCAGCAGCTCAAACTCTGGTGTTGCAGATAAGCGGACTGCTAATAAGGGCGGGGACGACGCTCCAGATGCGGTCAAGCAGCAACGACAGCTTAAACAAACATACTTTGTTACTCGCTAACCTTATTGACGAAAGCGTATCCCTGATCCTCTAGGAGAAGAGCATTTTGGATGATATTTAGAAGAATTTATCGCTGACTGAAGTGGATTGAGCCATGTCCCAACCTCCAATTGGACGCGTTTCAGTGTTAGAAAAATCTGGCAAACTTATGTTTCTCAGGTAAAAAACACTGGAGGAGGAGAACAGCATGATAAGACGGATGATTCACTTATTCCGCAAAACTCCAAAAATGCCAAAGGATACCTAAGGGCAATGAAATACTACAATCGGTAAGCAATCGGTACAAATAAAACAACCCGCATCGAGACCCCATCGAAGCGACGACTAGAGAAACCTCCAGCTCAAATAAGGACACCCGTAGTACTCTACTCTTCGCCCTGTCATTCGTGGGGTGCTCGACAAACTGTCCAATTAAAATAACTTGCGCGCCTATTCATGGCTGATGTCCTGTCTTCCTTTTTTCGAGGGTTCGAGAGTGACATAACCGTTCACTTTTCGGCTCCAATGCTGCAACTATTTTTGAGCTTTTGCCAGGAAGCATAGACTTGCAGACAAAAAAATATAATATATAATGCTTTAAGCAGAATCCAATGGACTATCTTCGATGAAAATTTCAAAACAATCCTCGAACAAGCCTTAAACTGAACTTAAGCAAAGTTTGGAACTTTTTTAAGGAAAGTACCTGAAGGTGTTGTCCAATATAGAGCTTTTTGGAACTTGATGTACATTGGAGGGAAATATGTATTACGATGTGCAAAGTTAAGGCCAATATCAGCCACTCCTTTCGACTACAGTGACTACCAGTCAGTCAAAGAGTTCACCGTTGGATTTTAGCAGACTTCAGAGCTTATGGATCATTATATCTGGAAGCATGGACTAGTAGCCCATGAAACACATTATGCCGCTGTAAATAGGGACACAAAAAGTACCTTCAGTACAAGTTTCAAAAGAGTCCTCGAACAGCTTTTAAACGGTAGTTAAGCGAACATTTTGAACTTTTGTGAGGGAGGTATGATATAGTCCTTCTTGGAACTTGAAATACGTTTGGTAGAAATTTTACGATGTGCAAAGTTTCGGCTAAATCGGATCCTCGTGCTAATCAGTCATTTTAGTTGGCGCCGGCAGGTTGTTTTAGAGCTTTTTTATGCCATTAACTCAGGAAGTATAGTCTTGTACCCGGAAAAAGTTATATCGCTGTAATAGGGGCTTCGAAGACAACCTCATGCAAAAAAACTCAAAACGATCTGAGACATATTCATAGACTTCGCTTGTGTAAAAAATCGAAATTTCGTTTGGGGAGTACAAAAAGGAGTGGACCGATATAGTCCACATTTAAACATGATCTATGTCTGGAAGAAATACATATTAGGAAGATCAAATTTGTTAGCCAATAATTTTGAACTGATGTACCGGAAGGTGTGGACCGGTATGGCCCATTTTCGAACATGATCTTAGCTTGGAGAAAATATTACGAGGACCATATTGGTTTATCCGCTCGACAGCTATCGTGCTCCAGCCAGACTTACAGACAGACGGAAATACAGGGCTAAAACGTGCCCAATTTTCCTGCAACGGATTTCGTCCAAACACATGGGGGGTTCTAAAATCATTACTACGATGAGGTACATTTTCATCGTTTCAAAATGTGTATATTAAGGTGATGCTAAGGGGCTGCGGAGTTCTGGCATAACTCTGATCGCACGTTCACAGAACTGGTTGCTTCGGTCAATGCTAATAGGAGATTCACATTTTTCCAGTGATTCTTCAAATATTTGAGAACTTGTCATTCAGAGCTACAGAGATAAATAATTGTTCCGCAAACTTCGCAGTTGTCCCTTCTCAGATAACAATTAGTGTAACCCGATAGATATTAACTCAATCATATGGGAACTGTAGCTTATCGCCGAGTTTGAACGATGTGTCCTAAGTCACCACTTGTAGAGAAGTTTTACATTGGGATCTGCTTAAATTTTAGAATAGGGATCTCATTCCTTTCATAGAAGTGACGGATGAGAAACTTCATGTCGTCTGTGCGGCCGCCTGTTTCCTTAATCTCAGTTTTGAAGGCTGAAGGCTGTTGAAGGCTGAGGGTATATTTTTGTCGGAAAATCCGACTGACACGCTTTTGCTTATTAAACACAGTGCGACTATTCGGCACAAAGCTATGTAACATTTTTCAAAAAAACAAATACCGAAAGTAGATCAAGATGTGCCCTTTCATATGAAAGAAAGATCTGTTAAAAAAGACCGATGATTTTCATGGAAAACAATAATGAAATTGGGGTTTTTGGGGCTGCAAGGCTGGGGTAAACCTTAAAATAATTGTGTCACTTAAGCTTACTATAATTATTAAAATATATATAATTTATTACATAACAAAGAAGAAAGTATATCCTTGGTGGAAACTTATTTGAAACTGAGCACTGCACCAGGTGCTCCAATACATTTGTTTTTCTTGTTATAATAAGCAAAGGATTGTTTACACCGAACTTATTGCTTTTCCACGTTAAAAAAGGTATATGTATCCCATAGCCACAATAGTATCGAATGATGTTGTACAAACAAAAGGGTATATCTATCATAAAAGAAAGCAAATATAAATAGCAAAAAATGTAATATGATAAAAAGGATATTTTTGTTTAAATAAAATTCTTTTGAATATTCTGTTTTTATTCAAAAAGTTGTAGCGGATTGCCAGCCAGCCTGCCAACCAACCAACCAGCCAAGTTTTAATATTTTACCCCATTTTTGTTCTGCTTGTTTTACTTTCGTTTATTCATGCAGTCTAGAATGGCAGAAAATTTCATCTCAGCTGTTGACATATGTACTTGAGAACTGAAGAGGAAGAATATGTACATATCCTCATCGTCAATGATGGCTATGAGTATAACAATATTGTACATTAAACATGGTCAGATCCAATAAAACAAAATTAACAAGAAGTAAAAACAAGAGGTTGAACCATTGGCATGGGAATATAAGATTATTATTCTGTGTATCTGGGTTAAAAGGTGATTCTTTTTTATTAAATATAAAGGGAAAGTTATTGTCAACATGAGTCAATATAAGAAATTTTTAATTTATAAAGAGGTAAGACACTTTAGCTTCAATATTTCAGGAAATAAGCCGCCTATAAATTTTAAGCTAGTTATGAATAACGTTTAAGATTGTTGTTCTGTGTTTCGGGGCTAAAGGAGATTTCATATCAAACATAAAAGGAAAGTAATTCTCAACATCAGTGATATTTCAGGGAGTATGCCACCCATGAATTTTACTTTACGGTATCTTTTGTCTATTTAAAGCAGTTATGATTAAAATTTAAGGCCAAAAATACTAAAATTACATACACACAAATGTTACCACTCACATCCCCGAAGGCATAATGGAAACATCTTTAATATCAATGCGTGCACGCCGAATCATATTAGCTCAATGCATGGCACTATTACCCAGGTAGTGGTATCGTAAAATTTTGAATATGTTATGTTAAAAATTTCTTTGTGTTGTTGGGGAAATTACAACAAATTTTTTTTATAAGGGGATTTGACATTTCGTATTCGAACAGCTGGTGTGATACCACTACCTTGGTAATTGTGCCATGGCTCAATGATATTGGACCCATTTTTAAACGCCGAGTCCGAACGTCGTGTCATAAGACACCACTTGTAAAGAAGTTTTACATGGTTGGAATACTCAGGGAATGTCGCCAGCATTACAGGGCTATATATTGCCACCGTTGCACACTGGTCCCATCCTGCGACAAAAATCGAAAAATCGATATCAGCAAATCTCTGCGACTATTCAGCAAATTTTCTCTAAACATATTATATTTTTTGTTTTTGTAATTTATAACGGCATTTAACAAAACAAACCAGAAGAAGTTGACATTTACGTATGATCTCTTAAAAACTTTAAAAACATCAGTAAGGTTGTGACTTCTTACAAGGCAAGTAACTCAAATTTGAAAGGATAAAATTATTTTTTTCGAAATGGAAGTTTTATTACAAGGGCTTTTAATTACTTTTACATGCAAATGTGTACACATTATTCTCATAAAATGTGCTGGAAATCACATTTTGTATAATACTTTTTTGTGGATGTTTTTTCCAAGTCCTAAAAATTGAAGTAGAGTTTTACTAACTTCGCCATCCTTCACAACTCTCCAAATTTTTTGAAGAATGTTCAAAATAGTATCAAGTTTACAAAAAATTTGGTTCCAGCTGCATATATTTGCATTTCCGTGTGTGACAGTAAAAATACTGACGATGCCTCTGGTCGTTTCAGTGAATATGCCGTATTACTGTATTCTCAGTTTCTTCTTTGGTTTGCGTTTTAATTGTTTGTTTTGGTTTTTTTCTTTAAAGATTTAGACATTTTTGTTTTGGCATCTACTTAAGTGTGTTCGGTCGCATTGAACTTTATTATGAAATATTCTGACCTCAAATGGAATAATTTGTTTCCTTTCCTGTCCACGATACCAGTCGGAGACGTTTTTTGACCTGTAAGAACTCCAAATAGCAAATTACAACCAATTCGAACCGAAAATGTAGATAAAAACCTCAAAACAACATAAAAATATGGAGGTACCGCAACATGAGGGCTATACCACAATTTTTGGCGCAGAAGGTTTCTGACCATTGGGAACCCCAAATACCAAAGTACAGCCAATTAGGGCCGAAAATGTAGATAAACGCTTCAAAATACCTGAAATCGGATGATACCGCTACATGGGGGCTATAGGAAAAACTGGACCCATATGGATGATTTTTTGGCTAAAGTATTTTTGACTTATTTTTAGCATACACTGAAAAATTCAGATTGATCCGACGATTATAAATATTTTTGTCGCACCTTCCCATACAAGTGGGACCACTGTGCGTTGTGGTGTGTAAGGCGGGTGTGTGTTCCATTGCACCACCATGTTACGTATAAGTAATGTTATTATTAATAAATATAATACTTATACGCCATATAGTTTAGCTATTAAGGGGCTGCCAATAGTTGTAGGGCCCATTTTCATGATATTTTTTGAAGAAAACTACCAAATTTTTACTAGATTTTTGCAATCTTTAGACTAACTAGGACATGTACAATTTCATACGACCAAAATATGCCTCATCGAAATAATGGGTACCTCTCCCACAAAAGTTCGAAACTTTTCGCTAAAATGGTGTTTACGATAGCTCTCGATTTGGTCCATACTTTGCGCATCGTAATAGAATTTCTGCGAATCTTAGATAAAGTTAGAATATGGAATATATCGGGCCCCTCCCCCACAAAATGTCAACATTTTTGTTTAAGTGCAGTTTAGGGTCTGTTCGAAGATTCGCTGTTTACAGCGATATTGTGTTTTTCTTGGGTAAGTCCATGACCAACTGAAATGACTGGAGGATCGAAAAGAAATTACTCCAATCTAAATAAGATCCACTTTCAAAATGGGCATGCATTGACGATGCATTAGTTCAGTTACCTCCTTCTCAAACACTTTTGAGCTTTAATCCAAATATATTTTTGTCGGCAAGTTTATACGTCTAAAAATGCCCACAAAATCGGAAAACACCCTAATAAATAATTATGGGGGAAATAATTAAATAATTTCGAACTTTTGCAAAGGATGTGCGTGCAGAAATGGACCAACATAGTCCATTCGGAAAGTGGATCGCAGCTCTTCGGAGACATTCCTTTGGATAGTTATCGTGCCAACCAGACATTTAGCGGGTCACCGTAGGATTTTTTACCGCCCTTGTGTCATTATGTGAAGAAGCATGGACTTGCCCACGAAAATGTTATATCGTTGTAATCAGAATCACAAGGACTAAAGAATCAAAATAAATACTCGAATAACCCTTAAACTACACTTAAACGGCATTTTCACTAGAACTTTTTGCCGAGTTAACCTTCTTTATGAGGATTTATTTGACTTTTATGCTATGGAATTGACATTTGAAAACAAAACCAACTGGGTAAATCTGGGTAAGTGCAAACGGGGTATTAGGGAGGAGGGTCCGTCTGTCTGTCTGGCTGGCTGGAGCGCACGATAACTCTCGAATGAACGGTTAAAATTTTGGATTTCGTAATATTTTGCCCAAACTTAGTTTAAGTTCGAAGATGGGCTATATCGGTCCACTCCTTCCGGTACCTCCCCCACAAAAGTTAGAAAATGTTCGGAAAATTTGTGCCCACGATAACTCTTGAAGGGAGTAACCGATTTGGTCCATACTTTGCCCATCGTGAAATGTGTACCAGACTTAAAGTTTCAATATGGACTCAATCGGTTCACTCCTTCGGGTACCTCCCACACAAAATTTCGGAAAAGTTCAGTTTAGGGCCATCTCTCGAATCGCTTTGATTTTTGTTTTAGGAACTTGTATTCACTGCCCCCCATACGACGGTACAAGTTTCATCAGGGGCAAGTCCATACTTCCTGAGAAAATAGCCTGAAAGTTGCATAAAACCCCAATGACACCGTGTGAGGTGGTTGGAGCGCAAGATAACTCCCGAACGGATCTGCCGATTTGATCCAATATTTGACGTTAGTAATATTTTGTGCAAACATAGTTTAAGTTCGAAGATAAGCCACATCGGTCCAGTCCTTCAGGTACCTCCCCCATAAAAGTTCAAAAACGTTCGGAAAAATTGTCTGTACGGTAACACTTAAAGGGAGTGGCCGAAATGGTCCATACTTTACACATCCTAATATATCTACCAGATATAGATCAGGTTCAAATATGGACTATATTTGTCCACACCATCCGGTACCTCCCACACGAAATTTCGGATAAGTTCACTTTAAGACCTGATATGGAATCACTTTGATTTTTGTTGAAGCGACTTGCATTCGCTGCCTCAATTACGATGGTAAAAGTTTTTTCAGGGGCAAGTTCATACTTCTTGAGAAAACAGCCCGAAAATGTGTAAAACCTCCTGTGGCACCATATGTAGTGGCTGAAGAACTGGCCAACCGATTTGGTCCAAAATTTGGCCTTCGTCATATTTTGTTACTAAAATGGTATGCACGACATCTCTTGAAAGGTGCAACCAATTTGGATCTCCTAATATTTTGTCCAAATTTAGGTTAACTTCTAAAATGGCCCATATCGGTACTCTCTTAGGTGCATGTTAGGGTCTGTTCGAAGAGCCTTTGGAAATATATACCGATTCTGGACCTGCTTACAGCGATATTATGCTTTCCGTGGACAAGCCCATGCTTCCTGGCATACTGGTCCAAAAGTTTTACGATGACCCACTGAAATGATTAGTGGGCGCGAAATCTATCGAAAAAATATGACTCCAAAAATAAGATCCACTTCCATAATAGACTATGTCGGTCCATTCTTTTAATTACCTTCTTCGCAACACTTTTGATCTTAAATCCTAATCCACATTTTTGTTGACAAGTTCAAATATCCAAAAAGAGCCACAAAATTCTGAAAAGACTCTTAATACATTCGATCTGTCCGTAGATGAAAGTTTCAATTCACATAGGCTGAGGGTATCAGGTAGAGTTGGGTAATCTAGTTCCTTGTACTAGTTCCAAAACGTATGAGTAACATCATGAAATATAACGTGTGATATTAAGTATACGCAGCTTGTTCAAAGAAAAAATGTGGGCCATTGGAACTGCGAAGTGAACTAGATAGTTCCATATAGTTCCTTTGGCACAACTCTAATATCATAAATTAAAAATTCCGTGCGGAATTTGTTCTCTTTCCCCATTTTCAATTTTTTTTATTTCTATATTTATGTCCAAAGTGGATATATTTTTTCGATTCGGCGAGAATATTCCATAATTAAGCGATTCTAATCGTTTTCAAAGGTTCAAAATATTGATTTAAAAAAAATTTTAGTTTTTAAAATTATTTTCCGTGCGGAAAATTCCGAGGGAAATATTCATTATTGTCCCGTATATCTCTGTCGGCAAAGCCGACTGATACGTTTTTACTTTTTTTTTTTTTGGTTGTACAGTGTAATTTTACTTAACCTGTAGATACTGTGTTAGCAAACGAAATTACTTTATCGTAGGTAAAAGTTGGCATCCGATTATACATTTAGAAATAAAAAAACAAAGTTGAAATATTAAAGTTTGCTGTGTTGTAAGGAGATTAGTTGCCTTGACAATGTAATTTCTTGCCATCGACTTTTCAATTTTTGTCGCACACTGCGTGTCACTGGAAGCTTGCGGAATTTCAATGTTTGTCTTTTTCTTAATTAATGGCAATCCTTCCTTTCGAAACATGCATTCTGAAAAATGCATGTTAATCATTCTTCTAGTATTTGACATATTGGAAGTATTCCATTAACGTCAAAAATAGAAAAAACAAAACGTAACGAACTACACGAAAAAAACCTTGATTTATTTCAAAGTATGAAATACTAATTAAAATCGCACACATCAAACACGTAATTGAAAGCAAAAAATCGTATGAATGCACGAAAAGAGCGTCTTGAAAAACTAGCGTAACATAAACTAGCTACAGACATGCATATGAAATATTTAACTTGCCAGTAAGGAATCATATTAGGGTGTAATGATGATAAAATTTTTTACAATTAACAAAAAAGAGGTAATATTTTAATTTATGAAAAAAAAAACGGAAAATTTAGGCTGCAAAGATGAAGATTTTCCAACTATTCTTATGATGCTCTTTAGTATAATTTTGAAGATTTTTTTTCATTTCTTTTGAAAATTCACACTCAAACATACATACACACAATCAACAAATTGCAACTGCAATTAGATATCATTAGGATTTTCTTTTTAGCAAGCAAAAAAACAGAGAAGACAAAGTATAAACAAACTGAAAAGCAACACAAAAGTTTTGCTTGTGATAAAGCTAAAGCAATGTACAAATTCATTTGAATATTTAATATCCGCACTCTCGTTCGTTCGTACACACAGACACTCAAAGGAATAACTACTTGTATGTACTTCTAAGTAAACAACAACATCAACAGCATCGAGAAGAGCATAATCAAGGCACAAATATGTACGTACATATGTACATGCTGAAATATAACAAGTCAGACATATAGAAGACATAAAACAAGAGAAATTTATACCTTCCACAAATGCTGCCACTACTAAAGAAGAGTAAAACCATGAAAACAAAACTACATCCTGACAACAATTCAAGGCCAAAGGTAATTAAAACACGACATAGCACGAGAAAACTAACAGACATAGATGCATGCAGTAGGAAAAAAAAAACAAATAAATATGAACTAAAAACGTACTTCCTCGAAGGCTATAGCAAACAGGTGGTGGGTAATCATTTACTGAAATGAACGTGGTGGGCTTTATAGGATGTCCTTAGCTGTACAAATCATCAATCTGAATATCCTCAACCTTGTTTTTAAATGTAACAAATAAGAACGGCGTTAAGTTCGCCCCGGCCGAGCTTGTTATACCCTCACGCAGAAAAATTTATGTTAGAAATATGTTTGGATCCAAACAAATATATGTTTGCAACATTTTGTAACATATCTCAATTTGATATGTTTGAGTAAAACATATTTTTTATGTTAGAATATTTTTTTCATCGGTGGAGAGAGGATGTTTGTCAACGAGAGTAATAACAGTGCTCTCGCGGCTGCGGAATGCTGTTTTATAATGAAGAGTTGTGTGTATTGTATAATAGAAGACGTAGAAGCGAAGAAGGGGGCTTTGGTGGCATGTATGCGACAAACTCGTGTTTTTCTTGTTTCGTTGTTGTTAACCAACTTAGCTGGCGAAGAAGAAAAGAAGAAATGATATGAATTATATTTTTTTTCTTTCTTCAGTGTTTTAGATGCCTTTGTAGAGTGAAGACGGTAAAGTGAGTGAATAAATCAGTGTTTTGTGTTTTCTTAAAGAAATTGTGCTTTTTAGTAAATTAAATGCCCAATACATTTTATAATTGAATCGGAAAGTTGAATGGAATTATTTTATTGGACAAGGAAGAAATCGCATTTAATATTGGTAATTACATACATACTTATGTATATTTGAAATATGGCATATCCATATTTATTACATTATATAATCATTTGATTCTAGATGCCGATTCCCCGCTGATGATTTCAACTATGAGGACAATTTGTTTTATTTCACAACTAAGGAGAAGCGTTCAACTACGTTTCTATATATTTTTCCTTTTTAAAAGTGTGACTATTTACAAATTATTTCAATCAGTTTTTCTTTTATCAAAGTGTGTTATGTATTTCTTTGGAATTTTGTATGTACCTATGTGTTTGTTGTTCTTTTGCCTTTCAATAAACAACCTCAACATTTGTGTGTATACTATAGAGATAGCCAGTGAGTTCTTACTGAGAGCAAGTGAGCACACATTTCAAAGTGTTTTACATTGAATTTTACGCTTCCTTGCTCTCAGTAAGCGCCCACTGGTGCATGTGTATGTTTTTTTGTGCCTTTTGGGTTTGTATTTTTTTGCACCCAAACATATAAAATGTTTGCACCCAAACATAAAATTGTTTCCACCCAAACATATCTTTGTTTGCACCCAAACATATATATCTTTGCACCCAAACATAAATATATTTGCACCCAAACATATATATGTTTGCACCCAATCTTATATTTGTTTCCACCCAAACATATATTATGTCTGGGACTGTTGCAAACCTATATATGTTTGCTGTAAAATATGTTTGGGACATATGTTAGAGAGGCCGTTTTTTGCGTGCTCCAGCACGAGTTTTATTGAAGTAAAACTGAACAATTAGTTTCCTTTCATTTATGAAGAAGACTAAATACCAAATTCCAGCAATTTCGGTATAACAATGTGGCTAACTTTCAAAATACCGGGAGGTAACGTCCTATAGCCGACATACGAAGGCGTGGACCTGTACGGACAAATTTCGGAGTGAAAGTTTTATACGACCAACTAACAAGACCAAATTTCAGGCATTTCGGCGGAATACTGAAGCCACAGCCTTTAAAATATCGAAAATCGGGAGGTACAGTTCTATGGGGCAATATGAAAACGTAAACCTATACCTATAAATTTAAGTTCTCCACACCCAACGAAGACTAAATACCAAATTTCAGCTATTTCGGTGGAATATTAAAGCCACAACCTTCAAAATACCGAAAACTGGAATGTGCCGTTCTATGGGAGCTATATGATGGGCGTGGACCTATACCAGCATATTTAGAGGCGAAAGTTGAATACCCCAACGAAGACTAAATACAAAATTTGAGGCATTTCGATGGATTATTGTGGCCATAACCTTGAAAATATCAAACATCGGGAGATACCGTTCTATGGGGGGCTATATTAAGGCGTGGACCTGTGCCGACCCATTTCTGTGGGAAAGTTTTATACCACAAACGAAGACTAAATAAAAAATTTCAGCCATTTCGGAGGATTATTGAGGCCACAACCTTCAAAATACCGAAAATCGGGAGGTTCCGTTTTATGGGGGCTATAGGCGTGGGCCTATACCGACAAAATTCATATAATAAGTTTTATACCACAAACGAAGACTAAATAAAAAATTTCAGCCATTTCGGAGGATTATTGAGCCCACAACCTTCAAAATACCGAAAGTCGGGAGGTACCGTTCTATGGGGCCTATATAAAGGCGTGGACTTATACCGACAAATTTCATATGGAAAGTGTTATTCCCCAAATGAAGACTAAATACCAAATTTCAGCCATTTCGGAATAATGTTGAGGCCACAATTTTCAAAATATCGAAAATCGGGAGTTACCGTTCTATGGAGGCTATATGAAGGCGTGGACCTATACCGACAAATTTCATATGAAAAGTTATATACCCCAAATGAAGACTAAATACCAAATTTCAGCTTTTTCGGAGGAATATTGAGGCCAAAACCGAAATACCGAAAATCGGGAGGTACCGTTGTATGGGGGCTATATGAAGGCCTGGACATATACCGACAAAATTCTGGGGAAAATTTTTACAGCCCAACCATTTCATTGTGATAATGAAGAAAAGACCATAAAAATACAGAAAATCGGCTTGTATCGTTCTATGGGGGCTATATCAAAACGTGGACCGATATAGCCCATTTGCTATACCAAAAATCCTAGGAGTAATAGAAACTTCTATACTTAATTACAAAGCTCTATCTAAAAAATTGCCAGCTGTATCTTGATTTCAACAGACGGACAGGCGGACAGACAGAAATGGTTATATCGATTAAGACTTTTACCCTGATCAAGAATATATATACTTTATAGGGTATCCGATGAATACTTTGATTTGTTACAAACGGAATGACAGTTGAAATTTGTTTTCAATTTCAACACACTTCATATTTTTATTTTATTTCTCTCTTTGCTGGATTTGAACACATGAACTTCTGCTTTGTAGCCGGACGCACTACCCACTATGCTACGCGTACGAACATTAAGGGTTATTTAAACGCTTACATGTGCACCACCAACAGGTCTTTGTGTTGTCTAAAGAAAGAAGGTACCTGACCGACGGTGAGCGTTGAATACACAACTCCCGGATTTGTAGTCCGACACACACGCCCTGTGCCACCGTACTCATAACTTAGTAAGGAGTAATATAAGTAGTTATTTTTGTTTACATTTCTTTGTAATGGGTTACATAACGACTAACGGTTCCGAGTTTATGCTGGGAATTACCAGAAGAAATGGAGTCTACCTTCTAACAATGATTGAAAAAATCTATGTATTAAAAAGCATTTTATTTTTATACCCTCAGCCTTTAGGCTAGAAAGCGTAAATACACTTTGATTGACCACAAATGTGCCTCATCGAAATAACGGTTATAGACCCCAAGTATGTTTGGACGATTTAGTGCACACTATATCGGTCCACTCCTTAGGGTACCTCCCACACAAAAATCGGATAAAGTGAAGTTTAAGAGCTCCTCTCGGATCGTTTTGTCCTTATTTCAATGAGGCACATTTTCATCGCATAAAACTGTATATACCTTCGTTAGCATAAAGACTGAGGTATTTTGACTTCTTCTTACATACTTATAAGTGTTTCCTGCGATAAGAAAGTGTTTGCTATCCGAAAGGTGTCTAAGATATTTGAATCCACATCCTAAATCTGATTTTCCGATATTATGTAAAGACTTTTCTTCTGCACTAACATCTCCAATGAAATGCTCGGAATGAGTAATAATGTACTGGATTTTCCATCCCTGGATGCTACTAACTTGATAGAGGACGCGTATGCAGTGAAAAAAAATCGTCTTTCCATCTTGCCCCCGCTGAGGTTTCAACCTGGGTCCTCTCCAACAAACAGACAATATTGTCGAGGTCTTAGCGTTCTAAGCCACTGGCAATCTCTCAAACTTCTGAACTGGAAGGCATTACAATTTTTGAAGAAAAAAGTCTTCGATTGTATATGTGTGTGAATTGAAGAAGGATTCTAGCAAGACCAGAGACACTAGGTTGGCTTGAGAGTAAAAAGGCTTCAAAAATACTTCGCAATTGCAAATTTGCAATAAGTTTAGTACATGTACAAGTTTTCAAACTCAGCCTTTGTCTAGCACCACATCTAAATATGCCTGATGAGCTGGTTTAAACCACCAGCGAAACGATCGTAGCATATTGGTTGGATGTGTGTGGACTTGGCTAGATATCACTTTTTCAATACAAAACTCCTTAGGTCATGATAAGCTCAGTTAATTCAATTAAATAAAATAGATAAGGTTTTTCGAGCCATTGGACAAAATATAGGATTCTATTGGGTGTTATCTGCAAGATATTCCTGGAGAAGATTGTACAGGATAGCATGTGAGACAATACAAACCAAGGCGATCATTATTTTCACCTTACGTGAGAGTTCAACATCATACTTGTTGTGAAAAGTTCAAAATCGGATTTGGAAAGATATGTTTTAAATTTACCATAATTTATTTACACATTTCTCAATGTGTGTGCGTGTTTTTATAAGCATAAACCATTACCACCAATTCCACTTTTGATGTCGGTTGTTGTGTAGAAATCCTCATTTTTTTCAGTTTGTGTTGTTGATATCCTTTCATGGGGTTTTCTCTTTAAAACACAAAACAACATTGCAAATAGCCTAAAGTTATTTTGTTTCCTTGATGGGCGATTTTTTTAACGTTTGGTTTTGTTTTTGTTTATATGTATGGCAGCATGCATGGCTAAACATGACGGCAATGAAAACAAACTGAAAAAAAACTAAAATGTTCTGTGAAAATGAAAAACAGGAGAGCATCAGAAACAAATGAAGAATATATGATGGGGAATATGGCAAAGGAAACTATTAGCAACAGTTTGAATTAAAAGCTTTTCCCAACAATTTTTGTGGATGCTGCTCTGCTGGTCAGGATAATGGCAATGATAGTAATGAGAATATGTAGATGGAACTTTATGGGAGTAATGAAAGTAATTGCAATAACGCTTGGGGCATTGCTGTGATGGATTTTTAGAATATCACACAGATTGTAAATTATTCCAAAAATTTTCCCATATTTCTTGGAAAATTACTTGCACTTTTGTTGCCCAATTACGAATATGTTTTCACTTCACTTCACATTTTATTTTATTTATAATTATTTGATTAATTGAGACACCACACTCATACATATGTATATCAATTTATTTCAAATTTCAATTGATACAACATATTTTTGTTTAAATACTTCTTTTTGTTGTTGTTGCTGATGATTCTTTTTTGGCCCACTATTATTTTTTCGGTTTGGATTGTTGTTTTATTTTTTGCTAAACGAACGTGCGAACCAAAGAAAACAAACAAAAACAACCGCCCGTTCGTTGTTGCGACAAAAATAAAACTAAAAACCCACATAAAAAGTATTTGAATTTTTATGGTCATCTCAGCTGGGACCGTGCGGTGTACAATTCCATTCGGTTCTTCGGTGTTCTTAAGCTCTTCGTTTGAGGGTAATTGAAAACAACAAAATAATACAGAGCAGAGAAACGCAATGGAAATGAAGCAAGAAGAAGAGAGGAGGGGGACTGGCAATTTTTCAGCCCCAACTATGCGGGTGAAACAAAATAAAAATAATAACAAAAAACTGTCACTTGTGTGACAGACAAACAACACAACAGCTACCCGCTCTTTCCGTTAACCACAACATTTGTTGTGTTTTGGAGATTCAACGCAAAATTGCTTGAGGTAGGTTGCCCGCCGTTTAATTCTATTTAGTTCACTCACTCTCTGTAAACCAAGGAACATTTTTATTTCAATGCCTCTCTCCTGGGCCAAAACAAAGTACAAGACCGCCCGCCCAGCTGTCGCACGTGCTGCCATTAGACTTTTAATCAAAACATTTTCTCCTCCGTCAAAAGCTAAGGATGTGGAAAATCCATGCAACATTTCCCATACTTTCTTAAGGGGTAATAAGTTTAAAAGTTCATTCTTCAGGAGTTTGCGCAATAATTTCTTATTGCATTTTCAAATTAACAGTCGCTAATAGACCTCAAAGTTGAAATTAAAAGCTTCTCGTTTTCACATACAGCTTTTAATTCAAAGCAAGAGATGCCATATTTATGAAAAAATAAGTAAACAATGCACACACACATGTTTAAGATTACACTGTGGAACAAAAGTTTGCTTTAGCAGTGATGAACATACACAGTGTGAAAGTGAATATGATGTGTGTAAGGGTCTAGGCACCAGAAAAAAATGGAATTTATACTTATTTCCAGCCATTTTCTGTTTTGAGATAATCGCATTTTAACCCACTTAGCGCCCAGATTTTTTTTTGCCAGGAAATTTAAAATTTTATATGTAAATGATATTTCGGAAACTTTTTAAGTATTTTTTAATAAATAACTTTTTTCTCTAAAACTTAAAGTTTTCCTGAAATCGGACTTTCTTTTAAAATGTCGAAAATTTTGAATGGTAATATTGGTATATTCCTTTTGACAAACCCTTGGTTTTTGATTGAGAAAATACACTTACACAATTCCTAACAAATCCCTGAATTTATATGAATATAACACCCAAACCATTGAGATTTTCGATCCAACACAAATACAAAAATCGCGAAAGCATTAGAACGCTCCTTCAGGCAGTTTTGGCCTTGAGAAGGTACAAGCTTTTCGAAAAATGTCGATAAATGACACTGTGCTACAAAAGTTTAACAGAAAAATATTCAAGTGTTCTGATGCAAAATTATATCGTGTTGGGATCCATGGACAACGACAATGCCTTTAGTTCGTTTGGGTCACTTCGTTTTATTTTTTTATAACGGTAAAAGTAGTGAAAGTATGGGTTTCTTACATTTTCAAATTTAAACGGACATATCTCCTTTTTTCACAACGGATTTTTAGTGATCCTTCTTCCTTTTAAAGGGGTGAATAATATCTTTAGAACAATTTATTATTTGTTTAAATCGGTTAACAAATGGCTAAGTTAAAGTGGTTTAAGTCTGAAAAACACCTCAAAAAACTACAACTGAATTTCTCATAATTTTGAAAATAAGTATTGAACAAAACAAAAAATCATTATATTTATGAAAATTATGATATATTCAGTTACAGTTTTTGTGTGGGGGTTTCCAGACTTAAACCCCTATTACTTAGCCATTTGCTAACCGATTTAAACAAATAATAACTTGTTCTAAAGATGTTATCCAAGACATATTGAATAGGTAGTGTCATCGTCATATTTGGAATATGTTGTCAAAAAATTTTTTTTTTGTTGGTCAGCTCCAGAACTGCAGGAATCTACTCAGTTTTACTATTTTTTCAATGCCAAAAAGGAAAAATGTTATGGCAGTAAACATTTTTATAATCTTGAGGGTTCTGGAATTGACATTATGTTACGACATTAATAATTTTACCAAAGCGTGTTTGAAACTTCATATTCGAACAGCTGGTGTGGCAACACTACCTATTCAATATGCCATGAGTGAACAAAGCAATATATACATATATTGCCAACATTTCAAAAATAGTAACTTTTGCAATTTCTGGTACAGAGCAATTAACTGCATAAAATTATTGAACTATTGAGCCTGTGCACAAGCAATTTTATTCATTTTTCGACATCCTTAAAGAATTTTCGCATTTTGTGAAGAAGGAGCAAAAGCAAAAAATTGGATTCACAAATTTTTACAATTTTTCATAAAAAACTCTCCGATTTCTGTGAATTTTTGTCAAAAGGCAGGGTTTGTTGCGCTCCGGTTCGAGGTTATTTGGCCCGAAAGGCCAGATTTAAAACCGGCTTAGACCCGGTTCTTCTGAGCCGATTACTGCAAAGTGGGTATCGTTTGAAAGCTTATGGAAATACCTAACACACGGCGCTGTTATTTTTATGATGTTCTTACGCAATTTACTTCTTCACACGTGTAATTTGAAACTCATATCACGATATCTCAAGAATGGCGACTCCTATTGAATAGTTATAAAGACCATTCTGATAGAAAATTTGTAAGCCTACCACTTTTACTTAAGTCGATTTCTGTTAGGTCTTACCGTTTTTGAGAAAAATAAAAAAACGGAATAAGGCCTTCAAAATATTACCTTTGACCCTGAATAACTTCGTTTGCACACATGGAATCTATGAGGAGTTGTACGACGTTACTTCTAATGGCAAACCCTAGCTTTCCACCAAAATTCAGCTTTGTGGGCATTTTTTCTATTTCCCTCTTATACACATGTCTATTTTAACTGGACTAGAAATAAAGATTAATATTTTGGCGTCAGTATGAACCTACATCCGATAACACTTATACTCTCCGAGCCTCTAGAGGCTTTGTTGCTACCGGTGACAAAATCGAAATCGGTCCGTACCAGAGGCCTGCTTTGCATCTACGCAACTTTGTAGTGTATCGCATCATTTCGTAAAGAAATCATTAATTTTTACCAAAAGAATTTCCGTTAACATGATTGAATCATTTGTTGTCTCATACAATCGGTTTAATTCATTCATAAATGTGTGTGATCTACAACAGCCATGCACGCGTCTTTACGAAAAAGTTAACTACAACTCTCTTTCCCATACAAAACACAAAATAGCATTCTCTTCTTGTGCATCATTGATCTACAAACTACTAATGAGTGGTCGTTGCATGGATAAACAATCACCGCATGAATAGAGAGGAATAATCCTACATGGCATAAAGTGCGAGAGAACTGAGAACAAAGACAACACGGTTGTCTAAACCAGCCAAGATCACACATATACGTTAACGTGACTGCAACAACAACACAAGTTATCTTTATTCTCATCTGTCATGGTTTAGCAAAGGAAAGATTTTCTCAGAGAGACTAATGCACAAACATATTGGTCTAAACCAGCAATCAGCACACAACAACAAAAAATTGAGCAAACACTGTGTGAGTGCATAGTTTTTCAACAATCATAGATGGGCTTTCACGCACGCCAGCGTTGCTGTGGTTTGTTTCTCTTTTTCGTTGTTACAACATAAATAAACATTTACATGTTGTTTAGTTATTTTATAATTTATAAAATCGTTTTTTGTAATTGTTTAGATGTCGTCTGTGTGTTAAAAATATTAAAAAAGTAAAAAAATTCTAACAAAAACGCTGTTATATTTTTCCCTTAAAACATATTTAAGAGTAATTTTGACCATCTATGTCAACAATGGTGGGCAAATTGCGAGAGACTTATGTATTTTTTACACTTTTGTGTATGAGGCCGAGCATTTCTGTTTTTCAATGAGTTAATGGAGGGAGAAGCTCTCTTTGCTTGCTCGCGAGTAAAGGGCTGCGGAATGCCGGTCTAAACATCATAATAATTATAGTTGTTCGACAAACATCCCAGATGGGACAAGGGAGACTTCTCTCATATTAATGAGTGCACCCCGATTCATATTAGCTCTATGGTATTGGACCTACTGTTCATCGCCGAGTCCGAACGGCGTGTCTTACGACACCACTTGTAGAGAAGTTTTACATAACTGAAATACTCAGGAAATGTCGTCAACATTACTAAGGAGTATTTTGCCACCGATGAAAATTTGAAGTTGCCTGGCCGGGGAATCGTTCCCACGACCATCAGCGTGCAAGGCGGGTATTTATACCATTGCACCACGGTGTGTAAACATAGCCACCACAAAATATGAGGAATTTATGCGAGAGACATGTTGCTCTGCCACACAAAGGCCATGTTAGCTAAACATAGAACGCGTTTCTTTTGGTGTTACGAACGTATAGCGGCCTACATAACTGTGATTATATTTGATGTACATAAATTTTTTATGTGTTTTGGCTTGCTTTCCTTTCGTAAGTCGTATCGATAAGTAAACTCGAAACGAAGTCAATCATTTTTATGAAGCAAGAAAATTATTACCTTACTTATTACTTTACATTGCTACCGCTTGCAGGTCACTGGTATCTACAATTCACCTTTGCTGGCATCATTGCATAGCTTCAGTAGCGAAACCTCCCTGCCCATTTGCCGATGTGGGTGGCTAGCGACGGGTTCATAACTTCAGTGAGAATACTCGACTCCCGCCTCATCCAGCTGTTTCAGCATTACCATATAGATTCCATAAGGGCCAACGCTTTAGATGATTTAATGATATTCGCTACCTCATCCATTGAAAATTGTGGTGGTTCCTCCGTCGCCCTGTCACTCCCGAGGGTCTAGAGAAATCGCCAAACGTACCTCAGTCACGTTGTCGCCTCTGTTGGGAAATTTGGACTCACTTTGGGTATTCGACCAGGGGGTATATGGCGAGAGGCTGCAGCAGCGATGATTCACGGAACCCCCTTTTTTATGATACGCGAAAATCAGAATGCTTGGACAGATCTCTGAAGCGGTTTAAGTTTCCCATGATTGATGAAAGTGCATCGTTCTTAGATCAGGCCATCGTTCAGAGGACCGAATGCCACATCTCATGATGAGCAATAGAGTTGCCCAATTACCAAAACCGGCTAATGTTGGGCCCAAACCTGGAATACAGCTTTTTTTAGGCGGGATGTACAGTTCCACACATAACTTTTACCCTCATACATTCCATGTACGGGTCATTAGAGTCAGACCCAAACGAGATGTATTATTTTAGAGATTTTACACATATCTGAAATACTCAGAAATTTCCACCTATGTCAATTTTGTCATTTAAAAAATGTGATGTTGTCTGGCTTGGGAAACGAACCAACGTTCACCACTGCACCCACGTGTCACATAATCCTCAGATAGAAAATGTCCTATGTTTCTACAATTGTGTTAAATTCTTAAAGAAATGTATATAATCTCCCTTTAATCCGAAGGAAGTCACACAGAAGTGTCTACACACGCGATGAATCAACA
Source organism: Musca autumnalis (assembly GCF_047663935.1). Lineage (NCBI taxonomy): Eukaryota > Metazoa > Arthropoda > Insecta > Diptera > Muscidae > Musca > Musca autumnalis. Next base: position 123,692,082 of record NW_027411866.1, on the reverse strand, counting down.
ATCTTCTTTAAGCTTCCTTGGTGTGTCTCGAGGGAGTTAGAAAACCACATCTAAATGCTTTCAGGGTATAAATTCGTTAAATCTTTTCATCCATTTCTTACTCATGGGCTGATAATGTGTTCCGTAGTCAATTGTACCGCGGTGAAGATTTTGAAGAAATATCTGTAGCTCTGAATGCATATCCAAAAGCTCTCAAATGTTTGAAGACCCACTGGAAAAGTATCAAACATGGTAGGATGTTATTTACAAATTAATTACTTCGCTATACTTTACAATCGTTTACCACCCTATCCAAACTTCTGCTAGTTGGAATAACAATGCCAACTAAATACCCTGCGTATTTACTTACTGAACCACATTTAGTGCGCGAATTCTGCTGGTTTCATTGTCCCCAAAAAATGTGTAAAAACCACTGGTCCAAACATTTCCATTTATCAAGACCAAACATAACCAATAACAATGAGTGAATGCATTTCTATTGTTTGCCATAGTATTTGTTTTTGCTGCCGCCGAATGCAAGCAATTTGGGTTGTTTGTTGTTTTTGTTGTGTCAACGTGTTGGTGCATACAAATTTACTACACAAATGCACAATACCACCAACCAAGCAACCACTTCATTCATTCTTTGATATCGTTGTTGTTTAAATTATACAAACGACGTGCAGTGTTTTGAAATTGAAACAGTGAAGCAATCCATATGATTTTTTTTTTTCAATTTGAAAGTGTTCTGACTAGAGTTGTGCCAATCTCGATCAATTGAACGATCCGGTTCCCCATCTCGTTCAATGGACTCCGGTAGTTTGTATGACAAAATGCGTATACTTAATTTCATATGTTCGTTTGTATGACATTAATCATACGTTTTTGAACGAGGACAGTGAACGAGATTGCTCAACTCTAGTTGAGCAACATGTCCTAAGAATAAATGGTTAGAATTGATTCCTTTGATTTGGGAATCTACTTCGTCTCAACGTATTTCGACAATTTCAAAACACTGTGCAGTCCTTTCTATGCACTATTTCACTAGTAATGGCATCTCCACATTGCACCTGCATTGTATAAGCGAGATGTGTAATGCATAGCCATTGTGAGGCTGTTTGTTTGAGTGTGTGTGTGTTTGTTGTGAGCTGTTTTAAGCTCAAAATTACATGCAAAGTAACGTTGTTTGTTGAATGACATTCTTGTGAAGAGAGTGAAAACACGCCTATTGTACTTTATAGGCGTTCTTTTGTCATTGTAAAAATGCATTGCGTTGACAAGGTAATGCACAGAGCTTTTTTTTTGTAAATACAAAAAAGCTATGGTACTGTTTTTTTTTACCAAATTTACCTTTTATTAAAATAAGAACTACTCAACATTGCAAAGTGAAAGAGGAAATGTAGGTGTGTTAATAATCCTAAATGTATTATGGTGATTACATTTGTTGCGGATGTTCTATTTGAAGTCATTTTGTGGTAATGTGTTTTGTTGTTGTTACAATTGTTCGCTTTTGTAGTCTCATTATGCTTATGGATGTTAATTCATATGAGTGCATTTTAATGGAAAGTAATTTACATAGAAGCATATAATTATTAGGGTAATATGTTGGTCATGTTCGTTTTGCATACAATACAAGTAAATATGTTGACGTATATATATACATACGTATGTATATAACGATCCAACTGAGTTGATTAATATCGCTTTTGGTTCCTTGATTGAATATAAGGCATTTGGTTTTTAACCAGCATTTCAAATCATAAAAATAAATTTACTTACGTCATTATGATCACATTTTGAGACTTACCTGAAAAGAAATAAATAAATAAATGTTATTTATTTTTATTGATTTCAAAAAAATAAGAATTATTTTTGAAAAATTAGACAGAGATCGACGTGATCCTCACTGACAAATATGTAAAATGCTTATAAGTTGAGATAAGAGACGTGTACTAAGTTTATAATAAATTAATATATGTACATAACACGGTGCTCTTGAATCAAATTTAAATGGAAGGTGCATACGCCTGGGCAGTTTTTGCGGATTTTGAAACTACAATGTTCATAGATGATTTAAGATTTTCACGATTTTGCTTAGAAACCGCAAGTCCTATCAAAATGAGACCGAAGAATATTGTAGCTATGAAAAATCTCTACAAGATTGACCTTTTCGGTATTTTCGTAGGTTTTACCATTTTTGAAATATATAGGGTGTTTTTTTAAGCCCGATAGAACTTGAAATTGTAAAAAATAACACAAAAAAATTAAATTGTAATCAAATTTTTTTTTATTCGAAAGATCAATACGTGACATTAACATTTGAAAATGATTTCGGGCATATGGGCACCGCGGCTGTTCTTGACGAAGTGCATTCTGGACGTCCAATTTTTGGCCACTTTTTCGAGCAATGCTGGCCGTATGTCACGAATAACACAGGAAATAATCGAGAGGTGTCAAATCGCACGACCTTGGAGGCCAATTCTCGAAATCAACTTATCGCCAAATTTTGATTTCAATAAGTCGACGGTTGCGTTCGCCGTATGGCACGTAGCGCCATCGTGTTGAAACCACATCTCCTCCGGATCAATGTCATCCATATTTTCAAACAAAAAATCATTGATCATGGTGCGGTAACGATCTCCATTGACCGTAACGCGAGCTCCGGTCTCATTTTTGAAGAAATAAAGTCCGATGATGCCGCCAGCGTGAAAACCGCACCATACGGTGCATTTTTCTGGACGTAATGGAGTCTGTAGGGTCTCTTGTGGATTGTGTATGAGTATGTGTGTACGAAATCTATCCACAGTTCGACGAATGGCTTGTTCAGATGGACGATTATGTACGCCATACAAATGACGAAGTCGTCTATAAGTTGCGCGAATCGACGACTAATTTTCAAAGTAAATTTGGATAATTTCGTAGCGTTGTTCAAGCGTGAGTCTATTCATGATGATTTGTCAGAGTATACTGAAACAAATAAAAAAAAGTTTCATCAAAATTTAATTTTTTGTGTTACTTTTTACAATTTAAAGTTCTATCTAGCTTAAAAAACACCCTTTAGAAGTTTAAATTGGGACAATGCACTGACTGTATCGCCCCCCTTATCAAACAATGTCATGAAGGGTGCGCCTTAACTAACTTTTAATGAAAACCGCTTACACAGGGGAAGTTTTTCTGAGTTCTGTAACAGCAACGTTCATAGATGAGAAAAATCCAAAAACAAGAAAAAATCGCTGTAGGGCTTTTTAAATAAGTCGCGGTCAATATTCACATTTTTAGGTGTTTTTTAGGTTTTCACGATTTTGCTTGGAAACCGCAAGTCCAATCGATATGGAGCTAAAGAAAATGTTGTAGCTGTGAAAATTCTATACAGGAATGAAGTTTATGATCTGTTCTCAGGCTGTACCATTTTTGAGATAAAGAAGCTCAGTTTACATTTTTAGGTTTTTTTAGGGTTTCTCGATTTTGCTTGAATACGGCAAGTCTTATCGGCATTGGACCTGAGAAAATCTTATAGCTGTGAAAATTCTGTACAAAACTGGCTTATGTATTTTTTCCTAGGTTGTACCATTTTTTAGATATATAAGTTTAAGTTGGGACATTGCAGTCATGACATTTTTTATAAGGAGACGATACAGAATTGAATTTAATTTGAATTGTCCCAATTTCAACTTCTATATCTCAAAAGTTGTAAAACCTATGAAAATATTATTAAGGTCAATTTCGTAGAAAATTTTGATAGCAACAACATTTTCTTTATTCCCATTTTGATAGGACTTGCGGTTTCCAAGCAAAATCGCAAAAACCTAAACAACCCCCAAAAATGTCAACTTGAATCGCGATTTATTTAAAAAGCGCTCCGGCGATTTTTTTGGTTTTTGATTTTTCTCATCTGTGAACATTGTAGTTTCAGAATCCGCAAAAACTTCCCAGGTGTAAGCACCTTCCATTTAAATTTGATTCAAGAGCACCGTGATAAGTATAAATAATTAATAAAATTTATATGAAAAAAAAATATATATTTATATATATATATATATATATATATATATATATATATATATATATTTGTTGATATTTAAAATATAAAGTTAATATAGTGTATTACGAATAGGCAAACTATCGATAATCGGACTATCGTTTTGACTACTGTTGCAAGGCGTTGTTTATAGCGGATTTAGAAGCAATTATGTTTTTAATAACTTGTTTTAGTTTGTATTTATATCGTATTTCTGTGTTGGTAGCATATCCGGAGTGCCTGATCCCGATTCTTTCAGTCATGAACGGAGGAAGGCCCAGGACAAATGTATATGTGCTCGGTTTGCCACGTCCGCATCCGCCGCGCTCAACCTTCGGTCAGATGCAATAGATGTGGGGAGGTGGTGCATCTCAGGATTTGCTCCGCAGTCGTCCATGCGAGCGACTACGACGGGGACTATGTTGCTGCATGTTGCGTGAACATAGTCCCCAGTGACTCGTCGTTATCTGATTACGCGACTCCCCCGCAATCCTCCCCAATAGCAGCCTCACACACAGCACTTAACACCAACCGTCGTTGTTTCAATTCCTGAAAGTGCATCTTTTTTGAAACTTAACTACAGTGGACTCCGAGTTAAGATCGAGGAAGATGATCATGAAATCCACATGAGTCGGAAGAATATCATGGTTGCGGCAGTGCAGGAAACCAAGCTCAACAGCATACAGCTTTGTGATGGTTACAAAGTACTGAGGATGGATATCACCAGAAGTGGAGGTGGGGGACTAGCTTTCCTTTTGCACCAGTCTGTTCAATGCAGACTTATCTCGTTTGAGCCTGGCTCTAATGAACGTACACGGAATGTATGGGGATAGCAGTCAGATGTGGAACTGCCGAGGTAGAGTTGCCCATGTACCCCAGGTTATAGACCCACCATTAGCCCTCTTTTGGAAGGTCATAAGCGTCTGGTCTTGGGGAACTTTAATGCTCATCATGAGTTGTGGCGTTCGGTCGTCGAAGGGGTATAGTGAGGACGCCCCTACCAGAATTAGCGGAGATTGTCAGAGTTCGCCAGACATAACCATCGCGTAACCTGGCGTGACCTAATGGCATCACCTGGTAACCCATCGTTTCACTTGGATCATACCATCTTCACATAATTGTCTCCATCAGCAGACCGCCCGATTTCCCTACCTCTGTAAGCCGCACTTTCATCATTCATGGGAAAGCTAATTGGCCGAGTTTCAGAGAGTTCACTAATGACCGCTTCTGAGGTCTGCACAATCCTTCTGAGACGTCATCACTGCTGGAGCCCCTTGTCATATACCTGCTTGTCTAAATACCAGAAGTGGGACAACATTTCACACCAGAGGCGACGGGATTAGCAAATGAGCATGATGAGCTCTGCCGTCCCAGTTTCAGAGACCCCAGAGTCAAACAGCTGACACTGGATGTTAGCAGTTTGGTCTGTGAACATAAACGGAAAAAGTGGTTAAATCATCTGAAGATGATTTAGAGTATAGTATCTCACTAAAGTTCTAATCCTGTCACCCTACATTGTCCCCGCTGTCTGGAAAATGGGCAGGGTAGCCCCGCTATTGGAGCCAGCACTCCACGCTGCTCGACAACGCTCTGGCCAAGTTTGAAATGTGAGGACGCAAGTCGTACGTGGAATTCAGGAACAAGAAGTCCAAGCACCGTGGAGTGACATAGGGAGTTCCCCAACGTGGGGTGATATCTCCGGAACTGTTTAATCTCCACGTTTCCTGTATTCTCTGGCATTGAAATCGTAACTTATGCGGATGATTGTACGTTCTTGACACCAGGTACCTTCCCTGATGTCATTTGTGAAAGGTTGAACTCATATTTGACTGATCTTACCACCTTAACTCAATAGCCGACAGCACCTGGGTCGCAAATATAAGTAGAACGCGACTGGAAAATATTCAAAACTGTCAGAATGCCGCCCTGAGAAGTGAAACAGGGTACCTCCTCATGTCTTTAGTGGACCATCTGATTAGGAGGCAGATACTTCCATGACAACAACACAATGGCCTGCACGACAATCTGCACCTTTTCAACTGTTCTGCCGAACCTAATCAACTAACTGTCTGTGGTTACATCCCATCGAAACAGCCACATTCCTAGAATTTGATATACACCCTGCCTGGTTAATCCGGAAACAAACTTACAAACGTAGAATAAAACACTGTTACAAGAACAACAAAATAGTCGTGCTATCGATAGTGTGCCAGCTTTAGAGTTTATAGGAACGCCTTTTTGTATTCAAAGTCAGAAAATGTTCAATTTTATTACTCATACGAACCAGTGAACCAACGATTACTAATACGCTCCCATAAAACAAAAAAATATACACTTATGGCCAAAATAATAAGTACAAACATAAGTATCCATATTTTTCTTTCAATTCAGAAAATGTATTCACTGTAAGGCAAAGTTAAGTTTAAATTTAAGTTTTGAAACATAAATGACACTTAAAAAATAAATTTTGCGTAGATCTTCAAGGTAAACAAACTTCTAAATGCGATATTAAGAAAAAAGTCATAAAAATTGATGGACAAAATAATAAGTACATTTTGGAAATCATTAATTAATATTAGTATATTCAACTGTTTTAGGATTGATTGTAATTTAGGATGTTTATATTCTTAATATTTGTTGCTTCAATCCTTATTTTGACCTACTTTTTGTATTCTTTTTGGCATATTGCTTAGAAGTTTGCTGTAATTTTCAAAAGTTATTTAATACCAGATTTTTTGAATAAAATTCCAAATTCGATGTTTATTTTGGAACGATTGTGTACCAACGCTCTTTTTTAAGTGTCCGCAAAGGTTTACTATTGCATTCATGTCCGATTACTGCATAGGCGAGTCATGTAACTTTATTATATTGTTCTGGAACCCATCCTTGACATATAGGGATGCATGTTTTGGACCGTAGTTCTGTTGAAAAATCCATATAAAACTCAAATTTTCTTCTGCTTGCAGCAACAATGTGTTGACCGATATGTTTTTGTATTGGAAATGGGTCCCAGCATCTGTAATGCGATATATTGGATAAAGACCATACCAGGAAAAATAATCAGCCTCACACCATTAGGTGGCTACCTCCGTGTTTAATTGGATTTTTGTAATTATTGTATGAAATTCCTCTCCCTTGAGATTGAAATTCATCTTGCCGTAATTGTTACTGAATAAATTTATTTTATTCATTTTTATTTCATTGCTCTAGAGGAAATTTCGCCAATTTTGCCCATGTACGTTTTTCCGGACCAACCCATATGATTGTTAGCTAAGGAAGACCTCGTCAACAAAAATTTTTCCCGAAACATTTGAACGCCTTTTGTTAATTATTCTGGTAATTTTGTAGCCCCTAGTATTCTCCGAGCTATTCGGGTGAATATAACATTACCTATGCCAACAGTAATTACCCAACATGAGTTTAATAGGTATCTAAAGCGAGAGCAATAATGGGTCTATCGATTGTTTATTGTTGGCTTTTTAGGCCTACACCATGTTTCTTCGGTTTCATTTTGGTTTCAATATGTTTTAGAAAAAATCCGCCGGCTTTTCCAGAGGTTTGGCTATTATCGAAAATTTTTTCCCTCATTTCTTAATTTTGACGCCAATCTCCTCTCTCCAGTGTAATAGTGCTCATTTCGTCGCATCCATCAATTAATTTTTATTTTATGTTTGTCTAATATTATTAGCAAAGTTAAATTACTAACCCACCTTTCCTAAAATTTACTCGATTATTGGTAAATAATAAAAAATCCAAAATGTACTTATTTTTTTGGCCAACCAAATTTTGAACTTTTAGAAAAAAAGTGGCACAGAAACAAAATATTACCAATTTTTTGTGTTTTTATGCTTGTTGCATCATTGTTTACGAATAGAAGTTTCGAAATGTAAAGCAGTTCACATCTTTTTGAGAAAAATACTGATTGTTGAGCACAAAATCAAACATAAACTATGATGTACTTATTATTTTGGCCATAAGTGTATATATATTAAAATATAAATGTAAAAAATTCATCGAAAGAATAATAATTTAAAGAACACATACATATATAACATGGAAACACAAATGTCTAGGATATTTTAATGAAACAAATGCCAACAACTACCACCCCTTACACATGAGACTAACAAAATAGTGATAAGGCACGTTTTTGTCGTTTTTTTATGCATATGACAGCCAGACTGACAACATTCGACAGTTATCTTGTGTATGATTTGTAGCTAGGTGTGCGGGGTTCTGTGTTACACACGGTGTCGCAACGATTGCCAAACCGCAGGCTATAAAACCTTTTGTGAAGGCTAATGTTGTCACAACAACATGCGCAGCATCAAATCGGCTTGTACATGATGCACTTTTTATGTGTGTTTACACGCAATCAAACAAAATAACAAAATGAGAAAGAGGTGCACAACTACAACGACTATTGTTCACAACAATGCAAATGTAAACCACAGCAGTACAGTAGGGTAGGTGGGGTGCAAATGTTGAAAACAAGAAATTTGCAGGTGTTTTGATGTACCATTTCGAATTTGTTGAAGTCCATGAAAGACGAAAATACTTTATTTTTTATTTTTGCCTTATTAAGGCGAAGGCCATTTGTAGTGATATTTAATTAATTTTCTTTCGAGTTGAGCTGTAAGGCCTTGAGAGATACATTGAAAAATTAGTAGTCTACCGAAGTCCCACGCATCCAACAATTACACTACGTTTCACGGGTGGTAAAAACGTAAATACTTTAATTCGTATATTTTATTCAGTTATCTGGTTCTGGATTTTCTACATCCGTATTCAAATATTTTGCAACGTGGATTGGATGTGTCCCTAAAGAGTCAGGAGTGGGGGGTTAGCTGGGCAGTTAAACAAATTCAGCACATACATATATATGTATGTATGTGTTGAGAATCGTGCCATTACTTTGGGCCCAATATGAATTGAGGCAGCTGCATCGTCCGGATCTTAGCTGGCTAAAACCACTCGTGTTTGCCTTGGCAGCTGGCGTTCTTCTGCTGTGATGGATAGAGATGGTCTCCATTGAAAAATATTCTTTAAAAAAATCCACGTTTATTGGTTGAATGGCCCTTGAAAAAAAAGTTCTTTAAAAAATCCACGTTCATTGGGTGAATGGCCCTTGAAAAAAAAGTTCTTTAAAAAATCCACGTTCATTGGGTGAATGGCCCTTGAAAAAATATTCTTTTAAAAATCCACGTTTATTGGTTGAATGGCCCTTGAAAAAAAAGTTCTTTAAAAAATCCACGTTCATTGGGTGAATGACCCTTGAAAAAATATTCTTTTAAAAATCCACGTTTATTGGTTGAATGGCCCTTGAAAAAAAGTTCTTTAAAAATCAACGCTTATTGATTGATGGACGTTGAAAAAATATTCTTTAAAAAATCCACGTTTAAGGTTGAATGTCCCTTGAAAAATGTTCTTTAAAAATCCACGTTTATTGGATGAATGACCATTGAAAATTTTTTCTTTAAAAAATCCACGTTTATTGTTTGAATGGCCCTTGAAAATTTTTTCTTTAAAAAATCCACGTTTATTGCTTGAATGGCCCTTGAAAATTTTTTCTTTAAAAAAATCCACGTTTATTGGTTGAATGGCCCTTGAAAATTTTTTCTTTAAAAAATCCACGTTTATTGGTTGAATGGCCCTTGAAAATTTGTTCTTTAAAAATCCAAGTTTATTGGTTTATTGGCCTTTGAAAAAATAATATAAATAATTGTTCCACAAACATCCCGATGGGACAAGGGAGACTTCTCTCATATCAATGAGTGCACGCCGATTCATATTGGCTCAATGATATGGGACCTACTTTTTATTGCCGAGTCCGAACGGCGTGTCTTACGACACCACTTGTAGAGAAGTTTTTCATGGCTTAAATACTCCATGTTAATGGGTTGAATGGCCCTTGAAAATATATCTATCCGTTCAAAAGTTACAGAGTTTGACCACTGTGCGGCAGTAACACCCAAGAAGATACTGCCTCCACAACATCTGGTTGTGTTGATGTACTGGTGTCGTGAGAAGCAACCTGTTGATGTCCTCAGTGCAGCATTCTGAAAGGTTTGAATATCTTTTCACCGTCTAGCGCTGACATCTGCATACCAATGTCAAAAAACACTGTAAATCTGACTGAAACAGATCAAATTTTGAAAAGTAATACATTAGTGAGATTGTCCTTATTTAGATTGCTTCTACTTTTACTTTGACAGGAAAATCGTGAGAAGTGTGGTTTACTCACAAATCGAGAGAAAATAAAAAAGACAAGTTGGTTGGTTCAACCCATTTTTACCCATTTTTTAATATAAATATAGCCACAGCTTCCACGCAAATTATCTTTTAAAGCCAATATTTTGCCACGTTCAAAAACATTTAATTTTATCCAAAAATATTTAATTTGCTTAATATACAATCACAAGTCGCGTGTTCTAAAAGGGTAAACCTTGTCTTCAGCTATGTTAAATTTTCAAAAATATACCCTTTCTAGCCTAAAGGCTGAGGGTATAATGACGAAGTTTAAAATAAACAGATAAAAAAAGTATCAGTCGGCTTTGCCGACAGAGATATACCCTCAGCCTATGTGAATTTAAACTTTCATCCACGGACAGATCGAATTATTTAGGGTCTTTTCAGAATTTTGTGGCCTTTTTGGATATTTGTGCTTGCCGACAAAAATGTGTGCAGGGGAGGTACCCTAAGGAGGGGACCGATATCGGTCATTTTAGAAGTTAAACTAAATTTGGGCAATACATAAGGAGATCCAAAGTTTGGATCAAATTGGTTGCCCCGTTCAAGAGATATCGTGCATACCATTTTAGTGAATTTGTTTAAATATTGGGGGAAGTACCGAAAGTTGTTGACCGGTATTGCCCATCTTCGAACTGAAACTAAGTTTTATGACGAAGGCCAAATTTTGGGCCAAATCGGTATATCAGTGGAGAGTACCCACTACACATTTACAATTATAATTGAGGCAGCGAATGCAATTTGCTTTAACAAAAATCAAAGTGATTCGGGAGCAGGTCTTAAAGTGAACTTATCCGAAATGTTGTGTGGAAGTTACCCGAAGCAGTGGACAAATGTAGTCCATATTCGAACCTGATCTGTATCTTGTTGATATATTAGGATGTGTAAAGTATGAACCAAATCGGTCACTCCCATCAAGAGTTATCGTGCGCATAAGTTTTCCGAACATTTTTGAACTACATACGAACCACTATTTTGAAGACCTTGAGGAAAACTATTTTAATCAAGGGATAGAATTGCTAGAAAAGCGTTGGACTAAGTGTATTGAAGTTTCAGGAGATTATATTGAAAAATAAAAATATTTTTGAAAAACTAACTATTCTCTTTCATTGATAGGCTAAGAAGTTTCCGAACCGCCCTCGTACTCCTGTTATCATATCTACCCCAATATTTCAAATGTTTGCTGCTACCTGAATACAATACTCATGAGGTACGAATTCGTTTTTCACGAACAAATCACAGCGAAGTGAATGACAATGAGTTGTAGTTTTGTAACATTTCATGTTAAATTCAAGTTGCAAAAAAATCTCCCATTTTATTGTTATTTTATGCTTTTGGTATTAATGCGCATCTATTTTTCTTCGCATGGATGTGTTGAACATAAAACTTTGAAATGTTTTTACTTCTTTTCCCCCTTTTTTTGCAGTTTTCTTTCGCTTCACATTTGTTCAAAATCTCAGTCAATTAAACAAGTTAATGGACGAATCAAATGATTTGTATAATGTGGATATATAATCCACAAAAGCGGATTATCCCGATTAATGAAAAAGTTTTCACATTTACTTGAATTGAAACACTGATATAAGTTGAGTCATTGAATTCATTTTTACGTCAATAGATTTAATTGTGTATATAAGCATTTATTGTTCACTTTTATTTATTGTTGTCTTATTAGGATGAAGGTCATTATATATGAAAGTTTTTAATGAATTGAATTTTAATCGAGTTAACATGACCTAAGGAGTTTTGTATTGAAAAAGTGAATTCTAGCGAAGTCACCGCACACTCAACCAATATGCTACGACCGTTTCGCTGGTGGTTTAATTCAGCTTATCCGCTTCACTGTTGGCAAGAAATCTCTTCTCAAAATATTGTTGTTATTGGTCCATAATGTAGGGGATGGAAGATACCAAGAAACGGTCCTGGCCAGTTTTTACATGTCAAAGCGTAGGATTTATGTTGGTTCCTTTTTTACGTCAAGTCGGCACCGACCTCCAAGCGGTGTCACATGTAATCTTTAACAGCCGTTAAAGGTAGTAAGCTAACGTTCATCCATAAGAATGATAAAAAATAGGTTGGGCGTCCTGTTAAAAAACATCCTGCTATGAAGAAAAAACAAAAAAAGTAAAACAAATCCTCCGTAGTTGACGACCTTTGCAAACGTTTTAGGGAGCATGATCTGCGAATCTGTACCTGGACTGTTCGGCCGCTTAATTGAGAAGACGCAGTTTACGCACTGGCATGTGTATTTGCAAAATACAAGGCCGATATTACGGCCATAAAGGAAATGCGATGAATGGGAAAAAGCGTCACAACAACACCTAAAGGTTACGTATTGTATACGGTGCTCTTGAACCAACTTTAAATGAAAGGAGCTTACAGTTGGGAAGTTTTTGCGGATTCTGAAACTACAATGTTCACAGATGAGAAAAAAATTGCCGGAGCGCTTTTTAAAAAAATCGCGATCAAAGTTCACATTTTTAGGTTTTTTAAGGTTTTCACGATTTTGCTTGGAAACCCCAAGTCCTATCGAAAACGGATTGGCGAAAAGTGTAAAAATTCTCTAAAAGATTGACCTTATGATATTTTCGTAGGTTTTACCATTTGCATCGTCTCCTTATAAACCTAATGTCATGTTAATAGGTGAGAAACATCCAAAAACAAGAAAAAAAAAACGCTGAAGGGATTTGTAGATAAATCGCAGTCAAATGTCACGTTTTCAGGTTTTTTTAGGTTTTCACGATTTTGCTTCAAAACGGAAAGTCCTATCGAAATGGGGCTATAGAAAATGTTGTATCTTTGAAAATTCTCATTGTGACCTTTATGATTTGTTCCTAGGTTTTACCATTTTTGAGATATAGATGTTAAGGTCACATTTTTAGGGGTTTCGAGCAAATTGTAAAAACCTAACAATTTCACGATTTGCTTCAAAACAGTAGGTCTTATCGAAATGGGACTAGAGAAAATCTTATAGCTGTAAAAATTCTCTAAAATATTAGCCTTGAAATTTTTCCTTCCCAGGTATAAGTACTACTATAGACCCATTTCGATAGGACTTGTAGTTTTCAAGCAAAATCCTGAAAACCTAAAAAAACCTACAAATTTGAACTTTGACCGCGATTTATTTAAAATTTACAAAACAAATTTTTGTAAGATAATGCAGTTTAATCTCAGTTTGTTGTTGTTTTTAAATTTTAAAAACAACAAGTTTTGTTTTAAGTGGGATGCATGCAACATTGATTTAATTTTGGGAAAGGCAGAGAAGACTAGTTTCGTCCAAAATGTAAACAAAAATAAAAATTAAGATTAATCTGCATTCCTTTACAAAATGAAGTGAATCTAAAAATAGACACACACAGCACGGTGGAAGATAGGTTGTTGTTGCTTTACAACAAACCATCAAATTGTTTTGTTGATTCTCAGCAAAGCTAGGACGCATAACAGGGGAAAGTAGTTATTTGGTTAACATATGCAGCTACGAGATTTTTAGATTTTTCTGTTGAAATCGCATTTAAATGAATTAATCGGTCACATTTATTCTTGAGCTCGTGCCATCATTAAATTGGGAATGAGTTCTTTGTTTCAATACAAAGAACTAAGAGAACAGATGAAGCCAAGTGACGTTGGACGAAACTAGTTTTCTCTGCATTTCCCAAATTAAAACAATGTTAACAGGGTACAACTTAAAAAAAACTTGTTTTTAAAATTAACATCTCAACAAATCTGCCAAAGTAAATTTAAAAAAAATATATTTAAAATTCCCTCCGGCGATTTTATTTGTTTTTTTTTTATTTTTCTGGTTTCAAATCCTCAAAAACTTCCTAGGTGTAAGCACCTTTCGTTCAAAATTTGTTCAGGAGCACCTTGCGCCTCAAATAAGACTCACTCCCAAAACGCACTATCGATCCATTCCTAAAGGTACCTATATATACACCCATAAAATTCAACAGTTTTGTGCTTTAAGCCAAATTGAATTTATCAGAAAAACGTAAACATATACTCAGAACGTCAACAATCGTTAAAACAAATACCCCAACATTTTCGATATTTTTGGTGAAAATGATTTCGGATGTGTAGCCTGTGTTCGGTCTGTCCATAGGGGACAGTCTCAATTCACACAGGCAGAGGTTTTCTCTGTCGACAAAGCCGACTGCTACTTTTTTACTTGGTACTACTTTATTTGGAAGTTTTAGCACCAGTGCTTTCTCCTGCTCTCTTATAAGTTTTTCTAACCCTTCAGGACAACGATCGTTCGTTCCAGTTAATTCAGCCATTTATGGGTCTTGTATGGGCATTCCAGTTTGAGATTAGGGTACTTTTTAGTTTTCTCGTAGGGAGATTTGTTTCAAAGGTTGAGTTGCAATTTGTCTGTTTTGTCCACTCTTAATGCGCACTCATCAGCCCGAGCAACTAACAAAATATCATTTTTTCTACTTTCTAGTTTGTTTAAGTACATTCAATATTTCAAAACGTCCAATTCAAACAAAGTTCGAAATCTTTGAGCCTTCTTAAGTACTCTTCAGTCTCAACAAAACAACTAAAAATAACGCACACACACATGTATAGGCAATAAATTTTCTACAAAGACACAAGAGACACTTAAAGGTGTAACCGTGTAACGAAGGTGTCATTAAAAGAGGATTTACAAAAAGTCAAATCCTCAAGCAGTTACCGTAAGCTGTGGGTAATTTCAACCAGTGGTGACGCAGTCAAATCAAGTCATATAACAGAAAAAAGCCACAATATTGATTGTCAATTGTGTGCTGCGGCGGTGGTTGTGGCGATGGCAACGTTCTGTGGGAGCCTTATTTTTTAGTACCAAAGATTAGCTAATGCCATGATTACGATGTGTCTGTCTAAACGAGTCTTGTTGTACAATTTACGACTTATCTTAAATGTCGAAAATATGTTTCATTTTTCACAGCACCTCAGTATCGTTGTGTGCATCAAAAATGTTGGTGTTGGATTACATGTTTTGTTTGTTTCATAGAAAATGAGTATCAAAAAGGAAAAAAGAAAAATTATCAAATTGCTATACTTGTATTGATGTAAAAGTAAAAGTGTAATTTCGTAGGATCGAATCTTCGGCTTTCCTTCGGAAATTATGCTCGACTCCAACGAGAAATTAATTAAAATTTATATTAAAATCATCATCGCCATAATAGGCAAAATTTTCAAATAAATAAAAATCTGCTTGAGTCAGAGTGGGTTTGAACCCATGTCCTTGAAAAACATATGAAAAGTGTTATCACGGCGTGTTAGCGTTCAAGGCCAAACTCATAACTTCCGAAGGCTGCGCTTAAAAGCCTTTGTAGTCGAGATCATACAGTTTGAATGAGAAAAGGAAAAGTTCGATGACACAGGAGCCACTCCACAGCCGATATGTCTGATGAGTTGCTACCAACAGCGATACCAGTTCACATAATGGTGGTTAAGTGAGTTCGAATCATCGTCTTTTCACTTGCAAAAGATCTGCGATCATTAAGAACAGCTTCAACGAGAAATTAGTTAAACGTATAATACTTGCAGCGTACAATTTATGCCCTGCGGTAAACGGCACACAATGTCGCGAGTTCATATTAACTGTGGCCAAAAATAGAAGGAGTTGTCGTAGGTGTATCAATTTTGGTACACGTACCTATTATTGACTTACAATCTTCAGGACATTGGGCTGGTCGGTCCACGTTTTGATATAGCCCCCATAGAACCGTACCTCCCGATTTTCGGTATTTTGAATGTTTTAGACACAATAACCAACCGAAAATATTCAAATTTTGTGGTTAGTCTTCGGCAGAGGTATCAAACATTCCAACAGAGAATTGTGGGCTTAGGTCCACGTTTTGATATAGCCCCCATACAACGGTACCTCCCGATTTTCGGTATTTTGAAGATTTTAGCCTCATTATTACACCGAAATTGATGAAATTTGGTATTTAATCTTTGTAGGGGGCATTATATCTTCACCTCGAAATTTGTCTGCATAGGTCCACGACTTCATTTAGCCCCCATAGGACGGTACCTCCCGATTTTCGGTATTTTCGAGGTTTTAGCCTGATTATCACACCGAAATGGCTGAAAATTGGTTTTTAGTCTCCGTTGGGGGACTTATAACCTTCCACCAGAAATATGTCGGTATAGGTCCTCGTCTTCCTATAGCCCCCATAGAACCGTGCCTCCTCATTTTCGGTATTTTGAGTGTTGCGGCCTCAATATCCACCCGATATGATTGAAATTTGGTTTTTAGTCTTCATATTGTCTGTGAACATATTGAATATATCAAACTATTGTCTTTATATATAAGAAATTTCCTTTAAACAATTTTTTTGACCGATTAGTGGTCAAAAAGCGGTCAATTTTTGTAAAAAATCGAATATTGAATTTCGCTGTTCACAATTTTTTTAAAAATTGATATTTTTAAAATTCTCTAGTTTTAAAGCAAGATTATTAGGTACTTAATAAGCCCGCAAAAATATATGATGATCGGTTCATTCGTTTTCGCGCTATAGCCAACACCGCAAAACGATTTGTCAACAAAGAGGGTATCCTCTCAGTGAGGTGGTCGCTGAAAAAGTGAAATGACACATTCGTCTGCAAACCTCTGCAGCTGGGACCTTTATATATGTGAAGTACTCACTTTTTACTACTCATACAACAAAAAATATCGATATACACTTTTATACAATTTTTTCCCAACCCCCCTCAATTTAAAATTTGCTTCAGAAAATTAATAAACTTAGTAATACATGTTTGGGTAAATGTAAAAACCATATGATTAATATTTACATGCAAACAAAAGTGTAGCCAAGTTTATTACATCCAAAGAGAACTCAGGAACCATTTTTGCAGCGACCGTTACTTTTAAATTTTAAATATAAACGCATAATATAATTTATTAATTTTAGAAAAAAAAAAAACACAAAAATGCGTATTAAATAAAATTGTCGGATTTAAATCCTCATATAGCAGAAACTACTTCACGTATCAGTACCAAAATTCAGATTCTTCTTAACTAATATGTTTTCTATCACTCCCCATCAATAAATTTGTTCAACGAAGTAGTTAGTTTTTACCATTTTTGGCCACGGTCGTGACACTGTGCGGCACCGTTTCATTAAGACCACATATAAGTTGAATATGGCTAAGATCTATAGTATTTTGTAAATCAGGCAGTACACTCCACCATAGTACCGAGGGTATATTAAGTTTGTTTTTCCGTTTGTAACACATTGAAATAATCATTTGCGACCCCATAAAGTATATGTTTATATTCTTGATCAGGATAAAATTCTGAGTCGATCTCGGCTCGTCCGTTTATCCGTCTGTTGTAACCACTCAAGCGTCCGCAAAAATCGAGCTAGGGGGCTAGATTTTTGCACCCGATTATCTTTTTTTTCCATAGGCAGGTCAAGTTCGAAGATGGGCTATATCGGCCCATTTTTTGGTATAGCCCCATACAACGGTACCTCCCGTTTTCGGTGTTTTGAGGGTTTTAACTACAACACTACAACCGTATTTAGGTCCATGTCAAAAACCAATATAACATTACCTCCCGATTTTCGGTATTTTCTCCACTAAAAACCTTCAACATAGGTCCATGTTTTGGTATGGCCCCCATATAACGGTACCTTCCGATTTCCGGTATTTGATGTCTTAGCTAGATTATTTGACGGAACTTTCCGTAATTTGCAGTTACAAAACTTTTCCACCCTGTCCATGTTTTGGTATAGCCCCATATAACGGTACTTCCCGATTTTCGGTATTTTGGGGATTTTAGCTACAATTTTAGACCGAACTACCTGTAATTTCACGTTTGGGGTTCTAGTGATCACAAAACATCTCCACTAAACACTGTCAACAGAGGACCATGTTTTGGTATAGCCCCCATATAACGGTACCTTCCGATTTTCGGTATTTTGAGAATTTTATCTAAATTTTTCACCGAACTACCTGTAATTAGACAGTTGAGGTTCTAGTGATCACAAAACATCTCCACTAAACACTGTCAACAGAGCACCATATTTTGGTATAGCCCCCATATAGCGGTACCTTCCGATTTTAGTATTTTGAGGATTTTAGCTACAATTTTAGACCGAACTACCTGTAATTTAAAAGTTGAGGTTCCTCGTAATCAAAAAATATCTCCACCTAAAATTGTCAACATAGGTCCATGTTTGGTATAACCCCCATATAACGGTACCTCCCAATTTTTGGTATTTTGAGGATTTAAACTAAAAATTTGCACCAAAGTAGTAATGTGATAGTAGAGGTTCCTTGTTATCACAAAACTTCTCCATTAAAAACTGTTGGCATAAGTCCATGTTTTGGTATGGCCCCCATATAACGGTACCTTCCGATTTCCGGTATTTGATGTCTTAGCTAGATTATTTGACGGAACTTTCCGTAATTTGCAGTTACAAAACTTTTCCACCCTGTCCATGTTTTGGTATAGCCCTATATAACGGTACTTCCCGATTTTCGGTATTTTGGGGATTTTAGCTACAATTTTAGACCGAACTACCTGTAATTTCACGTTTGGGGTTCTAGTGATCACAAAACATCTCCACTAAACACTGTCAACAGAGGACCATGTTTTGGTATAGCCCCCATATAACGGTACCTTCCGATTTTCGGTATTTTGAGAATTTTATCTAAATTTTTCACCGAACTACCTGTAATTAGACAGTTGAGGTTCTAGTGATCACAAAACATCTCCACTAAACACTGTCAACAGAGCACCATATTTTGGTATAGCCCCCATATAGCGGTACCTTCCGATTTTAGTATTTTGAGGATTTTAGCTACAATTTTAGACCGAACTACCTGTAATTTAAAAGTTGAGGTTCCTCGTAATCAAAAAATATCTCCACCTAAAATTGTCAACATAGGTCCATGTTTGGTATAACCCCCATATAACGGTACCTCCCAATTTTTGGTATTTTGAGGATTTAAACTAAAAATTTGCACCAAAGTAGTAATGTGATAGTAGAGGTTCCTTGTTATCACAAAACTTCTCCATTAAAAACTGTTGGCATAAGTCCATGTTTTGGTATAGCCCCCATATAGCGGTACCTTCCGATTTTCGGTAGTTTGAGGATTTTAGCTAAAGTTTTTGACCGAACTACCTGTAATTTGACATTTGAGGTTCCTAGTGATCACAAAATATCACCTTCAAAAACCGTAAACAAAGGCCCACGTTTTGGAACAGCCCACATATAACGTTACATTCCGATTTTCGGTATTTTGAAGATTTAAGCTCCAATGTTCGACCGAACTATTTTTAAGTCGACATTTTAGGTTCCCAGTGGTCAAACAAAATCTCCACCAAAAACGGTCAGCACAGGTCCATGTTTTGAAATAGCCCCCATATAACGGCGCCTCCCTATTTTCGGTTTGTGGATTTTAGCTACAATTTTTGACGCAAGTATCTGCAATTCGACGTTTGAGTTTCCCAGCGGTCACAGAACTTCTCCACCAAAACATAGGTCCACACTTTGATTTAGCCCCATATAAGGTTCCCGACAAATTGAATACATTTGTTATGACTTTTTTACCTTATTTAGGTATCAGTGGTCACCTAAAATTGTTTGACATACCCATATAATGGTATCTCCCGATTTTCGGTTTTTAGATTTTAGCTACAACTTTTGACCCAAGTATCTGCAATTCAACATTTGAGTTTCCCAGTGGACACAAAACTTCTCCACCAAAAACATAGGTCCACACTTTGATTTAGCCCCATATAAAGTTCCCGACCGATTGAATACATTTGTAATGACTTTTTTACCTTATTTAGGTATTAGTGGTCACCTAAAATTGTGGACAGGAAAGAAAATAAGTATTTCGTTTTACTTCAGAATATTTTATGGTAGAGGGTATAAAAAGTTCGGCCCGGCCGAACTTAACACTTTTTTACTTGTTTAGATTAGATGGTTTAGGCATTTGGGGTTTAACTTGTTCATTTTATTATTATTTATTATTTTTCATATTTTGCCACAAGAAATAAATTAAATCTTTTAGATATCATTAGCAATTTGCCTTTCCTTTCGATTAATGTACGATTAGCGTTCTGTTTGCAACTAAATACGAATTTTAAAACTTCTTCCATAAAAAAACGTTACCAAAGTTTATCATAACTTTTCCCAAATTTACCTAAGCACTGTGGCATAGTTCATATGTTTCCAACTAAGCTTACGTATCTCGCTTGTTGTTTCATAAATACACATAACAATGACACGTAGCATTTGATCCGTACATCTATCTATACATCTACCATTGTGTAAGAAACCAAACATATACACATTTCACCGTAAATAAGGATATGACACCTTCCTTGAATCTGTTTAGCCCATAAGAAACAACGACAAATTGCCACAAGGCTGAAAAATGACAAAGAATAAAAAACAAAACAAAATAGACAAGAAAAAAATAGAACAGAATTAAGGCATGGTATAAAGTTATCTTTAGGATTTCTGTGATAAAAAATCTAGAAAACTCTATACCATTTCCGTTTCCGTTAAAGTGAACATTTTGCTGCACCGTCAATTGTTATTTTTCATATTCATCTTTGTCAAAAAGTATAATGAAAATCAGTCAAAATGACAAAAAAGATGTCATCAAAGCAGACCAGAAAAATAACGACAAGATAAATCAAAATGGCAAATGCCTTGTGTTCTGTTTCACTCTTTTTTTTACATATAAATTAAATAAAAACATTACGTGATGCTATAAACTAAAAATACGCTTTTCTATTACAAAATTTAATTACAAATAGGGTCACTGTATTTTAGGCTAGAGATGTTTAGGAGTCAGAATGACATCCAAAAATCCTACCACAAAGAGAAGCATAAAACTGATGATTTTGGGGGAGGCTCATGCTTCTATAGAGAATGGAAGATTTTGAGTAATCACTGTAACTGATTTTGTATCTATACAAAAATTCAATGCCTACACCCAGAAAAATATAAGTTAGAAATATGTTTGGATCCAAACAAATATATGTTTGGAATTGGTTGCAAACAACTATATTATATTTGAGTCCAAAAACTATATATATGTTTGCAACATTTAGTAAGATATCTTAATTTTATTTATTTGTTTGTTTTATTTTTTTATGTTACAACATATTTTTTATAGGCGGAGAGAGGATTTTTGTCAGAGAGCCTAACAACAGGGCTCTCGCTTATTTTATAACAAGTAAGAACAGCACGAGTTGTTTTGAATTAAAATGGAACAAATAGTTTCCTTTCGTTTATGAAGAAGACTAAATACCAAATTTCAGCAATTTTGGTAAAGCAATGTCTAAACTTCAGAATACCGAAATTCGGGATGTACCGTTCTATGGGGGCTATACGAAAACGTCGATCTATACCTGGCGGAATGTTTTTAGACTCAAAGACGACTAAATACCAAATCTACGATATTTCGGTAAGACAATGTGGCTAAAATCTTCATAATACCGAAATTTAAGAGGTGCGCTTCTATGGAGGATATAGAAAGACGTGGACCTATACTGATAATTCTCTTCTGGAATATTTTATAAACCCCTGGAAGACTAAATAAAAATTTTTAGTCATTTCGGTGGGATATTGAGGTCACAACCTTCAGAAACGTGGACCGAATTTCAGTCGAAAAGGTTTAAAAATCCAACGTAGACTAAATACCAAATTTCAACCTTTTCGGTGGATTGTTGTGGTTACAACCTTCAAAAAGCCGAAAATCGGGAGGTACCTTTTTATGGGGGCTATATGAAAGCGTGGCCCAGTACAGAGAAATTAATGGGGGAAAGTTTTATACCCCCAACGAAGACCAAATACCAAATTTCAGCGATTTCGGTGGGTTGTTGTGGCCACAACCTTCAAAATACTGAAAATCGGGACACACCGTTTTATGAGGGCTATACGTGGACCAATACCAACGAATTTCAGTCGGAAAGGTTTTTACCTCCATCATAGACCAAATACCAAATTTCAGCCATTTCGGTGTGTTGTTGTGGCCACACCTTCAAAATACCCAAAATCGGGAGGTACCGTTCTATGGCGCCTATATGTAGGCGTGAACCGACAAATTTCTGGGGGATAGTTTTATACCAACAACGAAATCTAAATATAAAATGTCAGCCATTTTTATGGAATAATGAGTCCACAACCTTCAAAATACCGAAAATCTGGAGGTACCGTTCTATGGGAGCTATACGAAGGATATGAGTCTCTGAAGTTTCTAAAATTTCCTTGTTCAATAGCCGGCTACTTAGAGAAAAATTATAAATTAAAAGAAAAGTGTGTTCCCGTTCCCGAGATTTGTACCTGTCAATAGGAGAAAGTCTAAAAATCCTGGCCGAAGCCCGGCTATTAAAAGAATCTCACGAAAAGGAAATTTGTTCCAAAGTTTTATAACCTCAACGAAAACGAAATACCAAATTTTAGCCATTTCGGTGGAATATTGAATTGAGGCCAAAATATCGTTCTATGGTGGCTATATGAAGACGTGGACCTATACCGACAAATTTAGGACGAAAATTTGAAAATCACCAACGAAGACTAAGGACCAAATTGCAGCCATTTCGGAGTGATAATGTGGCTAAAACCTTCAAAATACTGAAAATCGGGTGGTACCGTTCTATGGGGGCTATATCAAAACGTGGACCGGTATATCCCATTTGTAATACCAAACATCCTAGGAGTAGTATAAACTTCTATACCAAATTGCAAAGCTCTATCTTGAAACTTGCGAGCTGTATCTAGATTTCAACAGACGGACGGACGGGCAGGCGGACAATCGGGCAGACGGACATGTTTATATCGACTTAGAATTTTACCCTGATCAAGAATATATATATGTACTTTATAGGGTCTCCGGTGAATATCACGATGTGTTACAAACGGAATGACATATTTAATTATACCCTCCATATTATGATGGAGGGTATAATAAAAAGCTATGTGTATGGTGGAATAGAACCACTGAAGCGACGACGCGAGGGTAAAACAGTTTGTTTTTGTTTTGGTGGTGTGTACGCAGTATGCGGCCAAACGCGTGTGTTTCGTTCTTTGTTGTTGTTGTGATTTATTCTTCCACAAGCAAGCATTGCCCAGATATTGCTAATGCTAATGTATGGGGTCCGAAGCCTAACTAGGTATATGGGAAAGAAAAGCCCGAAAATCAGAAAAAAGCCCGAAAATCAGAAAGAAAAGCCCGAAATCAAAATTTTCGGGCCCGGCTTTTTAGAAAAAAAACCACACCAAATAAAAAAATTAATTTGAATTTGAATATGAAGTTTGATGGATTTTCTGTGTTTTTTATGACATGAGCTATAATTTTGCCTCTAAATTACATCAAAATGATTAATGGTTTAGAAGATATGAGCCTGAAAAAAGTATACCTTTTGACATCAAGGTCTCAAGCCTTTGGGGGCCCTTAACCTCTTAAGTGCAAGTGATGTGGGAAAACTCCGGGACACGTATCTCCTTATTTTAGGTTTCTATCATGCTGCGGTTCCAAAATGTAGATATTTTGCCATAAAAAGTGACCTTAAAAATAATATGTAATACATATCTCAACAAAGCTGTCAATGTGTATCTAAGTAAAGACCCCGATATCAGAATATGGTAAATTTTTGCTTGTTGCACAGTGTAACCATACCAGAAAGGCAAATGAAAACGCATTTTGGTGCTAAATCTAAAACATAAAGGTCCAAGTCGACAAATTTTGGTAAGAAAGTTTCCTTTATCTATTAAATTATTTTAATTTTTCAGTGGAAATTTAAAAAAACAAGATATTATTTTATTTTTTCGGTCTTTTGTTGTTGGTTTTGGTTAAGCTTTTAGACCTCTGGTATTTGAAGTAAATAAAACAAAGTTTTTATTGTTTATTATTCACGACGTTTCGTCGCCTTTTTGTCGACTTCCTCTGAGGAATTCCTAATATTATTTTAGAGTTGTTTTACAATAAAATTAATTGTTATAAAAACGCCTTGAATTCGTGTTTCCCACTGTTTATTTGATGGCAATCCCATAGCACCAACTAGTATTGTCATTGTGTTCTTTTAGATTCGTTATTTTATTTTGTTATGAGAAAATGTTGAAAGCATATGGAACGATGTAAAGAGCAAACTCAAACCCATAGCAGAAAATACTCTCGGATATTATTAACCGATCTAAAAACAAGGAATGGATGAGACAAGATATATTGAACTTGGTGGACCGGAGAAGAAAATATAAAATTATTAATCATGAATTATATTGGGAGCTGAATAGGGAAATTCAAGCTTCAATACGCACTGCAAATACGGAATGTCTAAAAAACCAATGTCTGGAGATTGAAAGACTACAACAACTACACGACGATTTCAACCTCCATCGAAAACTAAAAGAAATTGCCGGTGCATACCGAAAGACGTTATCAAATGTATTGTATAATAAAAGCAACAAACCCTTATTTGACATTGATGAAAAGAAAACTTTATGGAGAGACTACATAAGAGAAGTATTTACGGACGACACCAGATCAATCTTTGAGCAGCACTCCCAGCAACATCTATCAGGAACAGCAATAAGTAGAGCAGAAGTAGAATCTGCAAAAAAGTCGCTAAAAGATAAAAAAGCGTGTGACCCAGATGAGATTCCCTCTGAAATTTTAAAATTAATAAATCATGAAAACATGGATCTCTTAACAAAATTATTCAACAACATATATGATACAGGCCTATACCCACAGGAGTGGTTAAAATCGACATTTATTACCATCCCTAAAAAAAGTCACGCTAAATACTGTCACGAGTTCAGACTAATTAGTCTTATGAGCCATGCTCTAAAAATATTCCTTAGAATTATTCATTCAAGAATATATCCGAAATGCGAAAGCGTAATGGGAACGTCTCAGTTCGGCTTCAAAGAAGGCATGGGTACCAGAGAAGCCCTTTTTTCCATAAACACTCTGATACAAAAATGTAGAAACGCCCAAAAAGATGTATTCCTATGTTTCGTTGATTATGAAAAGGCCTTCGACAACGTACTACATGATAAACTGATAGACATTCTTAACTCAATAAATATAGATAAGAAAGAAATACAATGTATAAAGAGTCTATACTGGCACCAGACTGCTCAAATTGAGGTAAACGGAGAAATGACGGAAAGTATACCTATGTATATCCAAAGGAGTCAGGCAAGGGTGTATACTGTCTCCATTGCTTTTCAATATTTTTTCAGAACAAATATTTCTCGAATCGATCAATTGATTGCGAAATGGCATCCATATAGGCAGTACGGTTTTAAACAACATTAGATATGCTGATGACACAACTCTAATGGCACATAACATATCCCAACTTCAGAACCTTGTGGATACACTCTCAACTTGCAGTGAAAAATATGGCTTAAAAATTAATATCCAGAAGACAAAATTTATGATTATAAGCAAAAAACAAGAACACAATAACGCCATATTAAAAATACACAATTCAAACATACAGAGAGTTAAAACTTTTAAATATCTTGGAGCTACAATTACCGAACAATGGGACTCCTCGAAGGAAATAAGATGCCGAATAGAGTTGGCGAGAGATGCATTTCTGAAATACAAGCGAGTTTTTACCAGCCATGACGTCAATCTTGAAACGAAGACTCGATTTGTCAAAGCATATGTGTGGTCAGTCCTACTGTACGCAATGGAGGTGTGGACAGTGAAATCTGCCGATATTAAAAAGTTAGAAGCCTTTGAAATATGGATATATCGGCGAATATTTAAAATTCCTTGGACTGCTCATGTTTCAAATGCTGAAGTATTGAGGAAAATGCATTGCGAAAGAGAACTCATCACAGCCATAAAGAGAAGAAAAACTGCTTATTTGGGACATATTATGAGGAATCAAAAATATAAATTATTACAAAATATAACCCGCATAAAAATTGAAGGAAACCCCATTAGAGGAAGAAAAGAGTTAACATGGCTTGATAACATCACGGAATGGACCGGTATTCGAGATGTCACAAATCTATTAAGCATGGCGAGAGACAGAGAGGGATTTGCAGATTTGATAAATAATGTATGAAAACAAATAATGTATATATGATAATTGTAATTAAATTGTATTGGTCGCTAATATTCGGAAAACGAATGTGCAAATAAATAAGAAGAGAATGAGAATTATTCTAGATTCCCCAGTTTAGGATGTTCTGCAATGATCAAGAGACATGTTCATCGATTCGTAATACACGTACCAACAGACGGATGAATGTAAACAACAAATGGGACATAGGTAATAAATACGAGAGAGTAGATAATTGACTACAGGCCGTTTTTTGCTTCCGTGTAATGCTTCCGGTCGCGAGCTTTACGATTAATCGAGGTTCGACTGTATAATACCCTCTACATAAAGGTGTAGAGTACCATATTGTCATATCTGCCATTTATTGTAATGTTCGCTGGGTTTTGTAATTTTATTATTATTTAAAAATTCAAATACAACAAAAAACTGTATTTTTATTAGTAACAGACATTTGCTCTTGAGTTTAAAGTGGTACACTTTGACTAGACGACAAAAGTTTAAGTGTCGTAAAAAGAACTTAGAAATTCATGGGACAGAATCACAGCAAGACAACGTGACAATTGTATAGAAGAAGTACGCAGATAGTGATTGCCAAGGCCCAGCCAACCAACTATTATGGTCTGGATGGATTGAAGTTTGTCATAGAAAAGTGACAAAAACCCAATATGCTTTTTTTATTATTTTTCGCCAAGCTTATGGTGGGTGATATTCCTGACAAGTAAAACTGTTTTGGAATATGCTGATGGCGAAGAAAAAAGGACATAAAACGTTTTTATTTTGCTTCTTAAAATGCAAGCAGACCTTTTTCAACATTTCACAATGGCAGACAGAAAACGCACAACAATTCAGTGACATTATTTTCCATCAGCCTTCGCTTAAACATCGTCATCATCATCAGCAGCAACAGCAAATGTCTTTCCATCTTCTATTTATCACGAAGTGACGTTGTTGCTGCCTTATCCAGGATACCAATAACTGTGGATTATGGTTTACGCCATGTTATGGTGTGGTCCGCCGGTCATTCTTTGGTGTACAACGAACGGTCGGTCTCTTGTTGTTATAAATATTACAATTTCACAGCTTAACACAGTGGGGTATATTTATGAGTGTCTATAAAAAATTATGCTTTTTTTCCTAGTTTTTTTCTTTTCAAACTGGTAGAGCTAAGAGTGAGTGAATGTCGCTAACCACAGCCATCCGCAGCCGCACTATATTTGAAATTGCAAACTCAAACGAATTGTACAAACGAATTTATGGAAAATGACAATGATGAAGATAAGGAAATTTTGTCACAGCAAGCAAATCTTTTATGACAATTCCATTTGATGTTGAGGTGTTGTGAAATGTTTGCGTGTGTGTGTGTGCATTTATGTTTGTTCATTTGCCATGGCGGGAGGCACCAATAAAAAACCATGAAATAGAACACAATTCAGAATGCATTTCCTGTCTTGTTTTTATGGAACTGGTTTAAGTGGTTTTGCATAGCTTTAGCGGTTATACCGCCATTAAAACGTATTGCGCAATGAGTCTGGGTCATAATCAATTATAGGATATGGTGGTAAATCTTTCATTGTATTGTGTAATGAACAAATCAAAAGCGGGCGAAATGATTTAAAATTGAATGCATTGTCAGCGGTAAAGATCATTAAAAGCGCTAATAACCTAATTTGTTGATTGTATTTTATTTAATCAGACATCATCATGTCTGCATGTTTATATTTATTTATTTGTAAGAAACGCTGATGTCTATGATTTAGTTATAAATATGTAAAAAAATATTATATTTCTAAATATGTAAAAAATATAGATTGTTTTAAGAAACCATGAGCGCAGCAGTCTCTCCTCTTGCCCTTCTGGTATGAATTGTTGTATTTAACAAAATTTCATGAACAAAAGCACCGATTATCTTAAGATGCAAACAAAACAACATAAAAACCAGCCATTTAGCGGGTTAAAAATACCAAAATTTTTGTCTGAAAATTTGTAACATTTTTAATACAGATCGTTCATTTTTAATATAGCGTTCTTCCTGGAAGACACGTACCGCCCACGAAAGTCACATTTAGAAGAAGAAGTCTTGGCCTTTCCATTAATGTCAATTATTTTAATGTACGTTGTCAGATAACAGAGTTATATCCTAATATATCCATAGACACCATATTCTAGGCAGTTTCAGTCTGCGAGCCACAATTTAAAGTCGGCACTAGATGACAGCTCATATTAATATTGGATAAACTTAACCCCATGTCCTACATTGAAAAATTATCCCCAAAGTGGGTACTGGTGGGTATCATGACTAAAACGTTCAGTCAAATTTAAGTATATGAACGAATTGGCATTACAAAATACACTGAGAAAACATACAGCTAATTGGAATTTCACAATAAGTTAAAAAACAAGTAAGAACGGCTGGGCCGAACTTGTTATATCCTCTACCACGAGTGGTATTTAAGAACAATTAGTTTCCTTTCGTTTATGAAGAAGACGTAATTCCAAATTTCAATTATTTCGGTACGACAGTACGGCGGACCTATACCAATGTAATTTAGTCGGAAAGGGTTTTACTTCCAACGTAGAGTAAATACCAAATCTCAGCCATTTCGGTAGGTTGTTGTGGCCACAACCTTCAAAATACCCCAAATCGGGAGGTACAGTTCAATGGGGGCTATATTAAGGCGTGGACCTATACCGATAAACTTCATATAGAAAGTTTAATACCACAAATGAAGACTAAATACCAAATTTCAAAATTTCGGAGGAATATTGAGGCCACAACCTTCAAAATAACGGAAATTGGGAGGTACCGTTCATTGGGGGCTGTATGAAGGCGTGGACCCATACCAACAAAATTCTGGATGGAAATGTGATACCCCCAACGAAGACTACGTACCAAATTTCAGCCATTTCGGTGTGATATTGAAACTAAAACCTTCAAAATACCGAAAATCGGGTGGTATCGTCCTAGGGGGGCTGTATTGAGGCGTGGACCTTTCTGGGGAAGGTTTTATTCCCCCTAACGAAGACCAATACAAAATTTCAGCCACTTTAGATGAATATTGATGCCATAACCTTCAAAATACCAAAAATCGGGAGGTATCGTTCTGTGGAGGCTATATGAAGGCGTGGACATATATCAAAAAATTTCTGGGGGAAAGTTTCGTATCCCCAACGATGACTAAATACCAAATTTCAGCAATTTCGAAGGAATATTGAGGCCACAACCTCCAAAATACCGAA
This sequence comes from Musca autumnalis, assembly GCF_047663935.1. NCBI lineage: Eukaryota > Metazoa > Arthropoda > Insecta > Diptera > Muscidae > Musca > Musca autumnalis. The sequence continues at coordinate 123,662,554 of NW_027411866.1, read as the reverse complement.
AATCGTGAGGTGCCGTTCTGTGGGGGCTATATGAAGGCGTGGACCTATACCAACAAATTTAGAGGGTAAAGTTGAATACTCCCAACGAAGACTAAATACCAAATTCCAGCATTTTCAATGGATTATTGTGGCCAAAACCTTTAAAGTACCGAAAATCGGGAGGTTCCGTTCTATGGGGGCTATATGAAGGCGTGGGGGAAATTTTTATACCTCCAATGAAGACTAAATACCAAATTTCTGCCATTTCGGTGTGATAATGCAGCTAAAACCTTTAAAACACCGAAAATCGGGTGGTACCGTTCTATGGGGGCTATATAAAAAGGTGGAATATTATATCCCATTTGCAATTCCAAACATCTTAGGAGTAATAGAAACTTCTACACCAAATTAAAAAGTTCTTTCTTAAAAATTGCGAGCTTTTATAGGATCTCCGATGAATATTTCGAGGTGTTACAAACGGATTGACAAATTTAATTATACCCTCCATATTATACCCTCCATATTCAAAATCCACATTAATATTTTGCAATACGTATTAGTTTCGCAATATTTTGAATATATTTACTTGCACTTAAAAAAAATATTAGTCAAATGTTCCGACTTTTAGAGCAATTCTTAAGAATAGCCGGACCAGCAGAAACGCTTCAAGAAATAAAACAACTAATGTATAGGAATGGACATTTTTTTCTTAGTCCGGCTTATAGGACAAATGAGGCGCTCAGAACCAAAACGGCCTAACCCACATGTTCAAAAAAAGATTTAGCCGAAACCGTTTGAAATAAATACTTAAAAAATCCATATTGAATTGTTTTAGCATGTAGTATAACCTAGTGTTATACAATGCAATATGGAGATTTTTACTATTTTTTTCAAAAGGTTTCGGATAGATCTTTATACAAAGACAAAAAATTTAGCCATTTGATAAAAAAAATTCAAAGATTCATTCAAAAATTTATCGATTTTCCGGCAATAAAAAAATTGTCATATTGACAAAATTCGATAAAATTGTTTGATCACAAAGTAAAAAATACAACTGCTAAAATATTTCACATATTGACAAAAATATTTATCAAAATATTACACATATTCCATTTTATCAGTTCAATATAAAAAATCGATAAATATTTTAGTCAATATGTGAAATATTTTATCAGTTGTATTTTTACTTTATAATCAAATAATTTTATCGAATTTCGTCAATATGATCATTTTTTTTATCGCCGGATTTTTTTTCTTTGTAGCCTGTTTAATTTTTTCATCTTGTGGGTTAAGCCGTTTTAAATAAGAATATTGTCAGGGGGGGCTGGATTCAAGTTTCCTAACTCGGATGCTTTCCTAACAGCTAGAATGTCTGTTTGGAAGACGTTGCAATTAATATTGATACATTGGCGGAAGTGAATGATATATCATACAAATTTCTAATCCAATTCAAAGCCCCTCTCTGAGTTGAGCCTTTTGCAAACATGGACAGAATTGCCATTTCCCTAAATGGCAGTCACCAGAGGGTACAACTGCACTTACAGTGTATAACTTGTGGTCTCGTTTTATTTTGTCCATACCTTCCACATCTTCGGGTATCTCCACCATATATTTTCAAAATTGTTTGTTAAAATTAGATAAAATTGAATTTCGAAAAAGTGCAGCTTAAAACCCCCTCGCAAATCGTTTTGCTTTTATTTTACAACAGGCTGTATTCGGGGCCCTATTACGATGGTACAAGTTTTTCAGGGGCAAGTCCTTACCTTATGAATAAATAACAGGAAAACTGTAAAAATCTCTACGACCACCATGTGTGGCTGGTGTAACGTGGTTTTCTCGTCGACTGGGGTAGCTTCAGTCTCCATAAGGGACCACTAAACCTTACGAAATGAAAATACTAGTATTCTCCCTTTCCTGGGGGCTAAATCGGGGATTTATTGATTAAATACTAATTGACAATCTACTTGTGTTTAAATACGTTAAGAATGCATTCAATGCGTATATATTTGGATTAGCTCCAACCCGTGTAGCTAACTCCCTGCAGTAGCCAGCTCGCCATCAGCAACCAACTCTGAAATATATGAGTGACTCGAGGCATGAAGTGAATGCGAATTATTCACCCTAAGCACTGACTACGATGGTTGCAAAAATTCACTGGAGTTAAATTTACCAGTGTGTGGCCTGTTCCACCACTAGTGTCAGGTAGAGACAATGTATGCTGGAGTGTTGTCAAAGCGCTGTTTACCCATGACTGTAAGACTGTAAGTGTAAGTGGTAGTAGTTGTTGTGTTATGTACGTGATCATATTGTGCCGTTACACTGCACACTGGTCCCAACCTGCGACATAAATCGAAAAATCGATATCAGCAAATCTCTGCGACAATTCAGAAAGTTGTCTCTAAACCAGGGTCGCGCTGTCTTTGCAAAGAAGTATAGTGAGGGCGCCCACTGAGTTGTTTTTGCATTTGCTTCTCTCTCTCACGTAGAGTGTACGTGTAAATAAACAAACGATGAATATCATGTGGTTGTTGTTTTTTTCACCCATGCATACACATATGCTGTAGTATTGATGGAAATATTATGGGCGACGCTGCTCTAAACATATCATATTTTAATATTCCGACACTGTTTTTGTAATTTGTAACGGTATTTGACAAAACAAAACAGAAGAAGTTGACATTTACGTATGATCTCTTAAAAGCTTTAAAAACATCACTAAGGTTGTGACTTCTTACAAGGCCAGTAACTCAAAATTGAAAGGATAAAATTATTTTTTTCGAAATGGAAGTTTTAGTACAAGGTTTTCTAATTAACTGTACATAAAAATGTGTACACATTATTCGCATAAAATGTGCTGGAAATCACATCTTTTATAATACTTTTTTGTGGATTTTTTTCCAAGTCCTACAAATTGAAGTGAAATATGAAGGTAACTAATATGAGGGCTATACCGAAACCTGGACCTAAGACCACCATTTTTGGCGCAGAAGGTTTTTCATTATTGAGAGCTCCAAATGACAATTACAACCAATTTGGGCCGAAAATGTTGATTAAATCTTCAAAATACCTGAAATCGGGAGGTACCGTAATATGAGGGCTATACCGAAACCTGGACCTAAGACCACAACTTTTGCCGCATAAGGTTTTGGACTATTGGAAACCCCAAATACCAAAGTACAGCCAATTAGGGCCGAAAATGTAGATAAAAGCTTCAATATACCTGAAATCGGGTGGTACCGCTACATGGGGGCTATAGTAAAAACTTGACCAATATTGATGATTTTTTGGAAAAAGTATTTTTTACTTATTTTTAGCATATACTGAAAAAATCAGATTGATCCGACGATTATAAATATTTTTGTCGCACCATACAAGTGGGACCACTGTGCACTGGTGGCTGTTGCGCACTACAACTCTGGAACAGGCTACTCTGCCTTGGTCCAAACATAGCTTATACAAATATTTCAGCAAACCAGGGTTTCGGAGTCGAGGTATTTTTGGGTCGGCTCCGACTCCAGACCAATTTTTTTCACGACTCCGGCTCCGACTCCGGGTCGACTCCCAGTGTAATTTAATATATTTTTTTAATTTAAATCTTTATTGATATTGTCATATAATTTACATTTCATGATTCCCGCGAAGCCAAGTGCTTGTCTGCAGGACATTTTTTTTTAACTTTTTAACTTTTTCCTATATTTGGTCCCATATAGGCTAATCTGTTGGATTTTCCTAAATTATTTTTTAGAAAGAGCATTCGTTCGGTTATAATACTCAACTACAGAACATAAATATGAAGTAAAATGAATACTTATATTGTGTCGTCTAAATCTTACTTTAAAAAACGGCAACAAAATACGAGATATAAAGTATTTGTCGGTTTTGCCGGTTTTTTGCACGAGTATATTCTGGAAGGAACTCTTCCCCGTGAAAAAAAAAATTTTAAGCTTTTAAAATATGTGAAAATGGAGGGGCAATACAAAACATAAGGATTACATGCGATAAAAAGCAATTCATGACCAGGTTTAAACATGGAAGTAAGCCAACTTTTTAGAGTGCTTCGAGAGCCTTAAGGTGTGGCATCCAGTTGAAAGCCCAATAAAACCCATTTTCATGATTTTTGTTCTAGAAAACTTTTGTGACAGATGTTTTCTTCATCAGAATGAGAATAACTTAATCTGCTTTCTGAATTTTTTGTTGAAAAATATTAAGAAGTTTTGTGACAAATGACCGTTTATGAAACCCTTTTTGTATACCCTCCACCATTAAATTGAAGGGATAATTAAATTTGTCATTTCGTTTGTAACACATCGAAATATAGTAACACCTTAAAAATATACATGTATATTCTTGATCAGCATAAAATTCTTAGTCGATTTTACAGTGTCCGTCTGCTGAAATCAAGATACAGCTCGCAAATTTTAAAATAGAGATCTATAATTTGTTACAGAAGTTTATATTACTCCTAGGATGGTTGGTATTGAAAATGGGCTATATCGGTCCACGTTTTGATATAGATTCATAGAACTGTACCTCCAAATTTTCGGTATTTTGAAGGTTTTAGCCCAATTATCCAACCGAAATGGCTGCGGGTATACAACTTTCCTTCTGAGATTTGTTGGTATAGGTCCATGTCTTCACATAGCCTCCATAGAATGATTCATCCCGATTTTCGGTATTTTCAAGGCTGTGGCCTAAAATGGATAAAATTTGGTATTTAGTCTTCCATGGGGATATCAAATATTCTAGACGAGATTTATAAATATATTTTCATATCGTCATATAGCCCCCATAAAAGCGTCCTTCTCGATTTTTGGTATTTTTAAGATTGCGCTCTCGATAATCGAAACTGCTGAAATTTGGTATTTAGTCTTCGTTTGGGGTTGTACAACTTTTCACCTAATATTGAAAGTATAAACAAATTGTTCAACCGAAATGACTGCAATTTGGTATTTAGTCTTCGTTGTAGTTACAAAACTTTCCTCCAGAAATTTCTCGCCTGAAGACTTCGTAGAACGGTACTCCCTATTTTCGTGATGTTGCAATTATTCTTCGCTAAGGTTACAGAACATTGCAAAAAATCAGACAGTATAGGTCCACGTTTCGGTATAGCCCCCATATATACATATTTGCACCCCCATTTCTGTTTTTCTTAAATTTTTAAGTCACAAGTGTCTATCGAATTGAATTTTGCTTTCCCAGAAGATAGAAAACTTACAAAAAAACTATCCATATATGTATATCTTGGCCTAGCCTCCATGAACCGGTATTGCCCAATCTTATGTTTTTCAAGGGTTTTTTATTAAAGTTTCGAACCGAATTCCGTTAACGGCCGTTCTTATTTGTTATTAAAGTGTTTTCCGGCGCAAACTCAAGATCGAAAACTAATAAACATCAAAACCTAGTCCTTTATCGATCGATTTTGTAAAAATATTAGATTTTACGGAAATGGTAGTCAGAAAAAAACAAAAATTCAATTTTTGGCTTAACAAGCTGAAGTTTTTGGTCATACATAAAACGGACAAACAAAATTTGAAAAATAAAATCAGTCGTTTAATTGTTAGATTTTGATGTCCTTATTAATTTTTTTATAACTAGGATTTTATATAATGAGCTACTCAGAGCACACATTGATTAACTTTGCTTTTAAAAATATTAAATTTAAGTGTCAAAGCTTATATAGAAGACTTTAAATCTCCAATTATAATTCGATTGTAATAGATTTTTCTTTTGGTTTCAAAAAATCGAATGATCAATTGGACCAAAAATATTATCTACTCGCGATTTGTGATCAAAATAGAAATGAAAAGACTAGACTTTAAAGGATAGTAAATATGCTGTAAATCTTCCTTTAACTTAGTATAATATACCGTATACTTGTATGTTATCTTATAGCTTTTTTAAAAAATAAATAATGATTTTTCAAACAAATTTTGGTATCCCGAATTTAATGTTATATTTTTATAATTAAAAAAAAAATTGCCCGTAGTCGGAGTCGAGTAATTTTTTTCGACTCAGACTCCGACTCCAGCAAAATTGCTCGACTCCGACTCCCTGCAGCAAACCTTAAAAAAGTTCGAAGACGGCGTTAATCGGTACCCTCCTTTCGTTACCTTTCGGTACACTCCTGTGGTTTGTGGGGAGGTACACTCCTTTCGTTTGTGAGTGAGGTAACGAAAGGAGTGTACCGATTAGCACCATATCCGGTAATTTACTCGAACGTTTCATAAATACAAGAATCCTATTTAGCTTACAAACAACAATAAACACAACATCTGTTAAAGTTTTCGAATGAACGCAATTTCTTTCCCCAATAACTTTCAAAAATGACGTGTTTTTTATTATAGCGGAAATTGTTGTTATTGGATTTTTTTTTGATTTGCTACCGAAGTTGCGAAAATCAACCATTAAGCTTTTCGTTAATTTTAATTTTGTCATCGCCTGTACCTCAGCTGTAATTTGTTCCCACTATCATTTCACAAGTTTTGTATTTCACTGAGAAAATAAATATGTGTTCTACAACAACAACAAACAAATTGTCAAGGGTTTTATTATTGTCAACTTAAAATACATGCAAAAAGATAAAGAGCGAGTGTAAGAGAGTCCTTGTTGCACTCTTGTATAAAGTGCTTGCATGATGAGTAGGAGGAGGATGGTACTTAAGCATATGTTTATTCATTGGAAAACAGCACCAGGGTAATTCATATTGAAAAAGCAATTCAAGTGGTTGGTTGGTAGCTTGTGTTTGTTGATGCGAAGAAGTGTGCTATAAAGAACAAAAAGTTTGATTAAAACTGTTAAATTGAAAGGTTAATTTAACAATTTTAATGAAAACTGAAAAATAGAAAACCTTGTTTGACCTCGAAGTAATAGTGTAGGAAAAATTTTTGAGGTTTGCGTACAAAAGGAAGTAAATAGGAGAAATAACCTACTAAAGTTAAGATTTTTCAGTAACTTATTGTTTGTAAAATATTTCAGCTCAATCTCGGATGTTTTTTTTTTTAATTTAACAAATTAAAAAGTTAAGTTTGGTCAGTCGAACTTTTTATACCCTCCAACATAAAATATTCTTAATTAAAATGCAATAATTAGTTTCCTTTCCTGTCCTAAATTTTAGGTGCAAAAATTTTCGACCACGGATACCCCAAATGCCTAATTATCTAATTTAGTCTAAACAAGTAAAAAAGTATCACTCGGCTTGGCCGACAGAGATATACCCTCAGCCTCAGACCTAATGAAGTAACATACAATACTTATGACGTCTATATAATACGATGTCCACCGTTTGGACCAAATCGGTATCTCCCTTCGAGGGTTATCTTACGTACTACTTAATTCAGTTGGTGCCGGCACGCTTTTTTTGGAGCTTTTGGACCATTATCTGAAGAGGTAAGGACTTGCCCCTAAAAAAAGACCGTCGTAATGGGGAAAGCGAATACAAATTGTTACAGCAAAAATCAAAGGGATTCAAAGTCCAAATTTTGGACCGATTCGGTGCCACAGGGGTATTTTAACCAAGATAAAGCACTGGTTGTTTAAACGCCACATAAAATGATTGCAAAAATTTACGTAAAACTCGGGTTTTTTTTGGCAAAGTTTTGAGTTTTTTTTTGTATTTTGTTATAGTATTGTCTGTCATCTGCCATTCCATGCTTATAAAGCTTTATTTGGCCTTTGCATTTTCACGCAATTGGCCTGAAACGCAAGCAACTCAAAAAATCGACTCTTCTGTAATTTTCGACTTTTAATGAAAAATTTAAATATGCGATAAAAATTTAATCGTAAATGTTACGTTCATATAAGGTCATGGATTTGTTAGGAATATAGTAAGAGTATTTTCTCAATCAAAAACCAAGGGATTGGCATTTAAGAATACACCTATATTACCCTTCAAAGTTTTCGGCACTTTTAAGAGGAGCCCCGATTGCAGGAAACTCTACGCTTTAGAGAAAAAAATTATTTTTTAAAAAGTCTCAAAAAAATAATTTTTAGGAGGGTTGGCGTTTTTTGTTTGGGATGACGACTTCTATTTTGTTTTTCAAAATAGTCAGGCTTAATCCCATAGTCGTTGTTTTAATATTTTATTAAAACAACTTTAATTTATTAGTGGGAAAAAATTGGCGATGTTTACCAAGGGGTAAGGCAGGGAATACTATAGTTTCAGATCTCGCCACAGATCTTCATCAGTTCCCTTATTTCTTGTTTTTCAACAAGAAACTTTTTATACCCAAGTGTCAATTGCTAGCTCAAATAGATACGTGCGCAAAGAAACACTCTGATCGAGAATTTCTTTGGCACTACCTAAACTCTAGCAACTTCACTTGCAAACAAATCCAAATTTTTCCCACTGTAGTATGCAATACCAACAAACTAGTTATGTGCTTTTTCGTCGAGAATCGACGAACGCATAGCAGTGGGAAAGATTTGGTTTTGTTTGCAAGTGAAGTTGCTAGAGTTTAGGTAGTGCCAAAGAAATTCTCGATCAGAGTGTTTCTTTGCGCACGTATCTATTTGAGCTAGCAATTGACACTTGGGTATAAAAAGTTTATTGTTGAAAAACAAGAAATAAGGGAACTGATGAAGATCTGTGGCGAGATCTGAAACTATAGCATTCCCTGCCTTACCCCTTGGTAAACATCGCCAATTTTTTCCCACTAATAAATTAAAGTTGTTTTAATAAAATATTAAAACAACGACTATGGGATTAAGCCTGACTATTTTGAAAAACAATATAATTTTTATATAAAATCTTCAGTTTTCTCGCGAAAAAATTCTCGGTGCTAAGTGGGTTAAACCTTTCGGACTATTTTCTCAGTAAGCATGGACTTTCCCCTGAAAAAAACGGCCTTTAACTGAACTCTTCACAAATTTTGTGTTTTAACCTGAATGAGTTGGACGCTTAATTTTAAACCGAATCAGCTGATCCGTTGGAGAGTTATCGCGCGCTCCATCCACTACACATGGTGCCATAGGGGTTTTTTAAACCTTCCAGACTATTTACTCAGGAAGTATGTACTTGCCCTTGATAAAACTTGTACCGTCCGAAATTTTGTGTGGCAGGTACCCGAAGGAGTGGACCTATAGTGCCCATACTGGAATCTCATCTATGTCTGGTAGAAATTTCACGATGTGCAAAGTATGGACCAAATCGATTACTCGCTTCAAGAGTTATCGTGCACACAATTTTCCCGAGCATTTTCGAACTTTTGTGGGGAAGGTATCTATATGAGAGGACCGATATGGCTCATCTTCGAACTTAAACTAAGTTTGCATAAAATATTACTAACACCAAATTTTGGACCAAATTGGTTCATCCGTCCGAGAGTTATCGTGCCCAACAGCCAGACAGTCGGACGGACATAGCTAAATCGACTCCAAATTATGGTCTAAAACCATTATTTTGATGAGGCACATTTTGCCCATATGAAATTATATATACCCTCGTTAACATAAATGCTGAGGGTATAAAAATGTGTTCAACCAGATGAAAGGTACCACGTGTGCGGCTATATCAAAGTGTGGACCTATCTTGACAATTTTTGGTGCAAATTACGGGTAGTTCCATCAAATAATGTAGCTAAGACCCTCAAATACCGAAAATCGAGACCCTCAAATACCGAAAATCGGGAGGTCCTGTTATATGGGGGCTATACCAAACCATGTTGACGATTTTTAGTGAAGAAAATATCGTAACCACTGAGAACCTCAAATGACAGATTACAGCTTGTTCGGATAAAAATAGTAGCTAAACCCTCAAAAAAACCGGAAATCGGCAGGTACTGTTATATGGGGGCTATACCTAAACATGGACCTATGTTGACAGTTGTTGGTGTAGAAGTGCTGTGACCCCCAAGAACCTCAAATGTCAAATTACAGCTAGATCGGTTATAAACCGTTACTATAATCCTCAAAATACCGAAAATCCCGAAGTACCGTTATATGGGGGGTAAACCTAAACATGCACCCCTAAGAATTTTTTTGGTTAACAAGTTTAGTAACTGCAAATTTCGGGTAGTTCCGTCAAATAATGTAGTTAAGTTCCTCAAAATAACTTTATTCGGGAGGTACTGTTATAAGGGGGCTATACATAAACATGGACCTATGTTGACAGTTTTTGGTGAAGAAGTGCTGTGACCCCTAAGAACATTAAATGTCAAATTACATCTAGTTCGGTTAATAACTGTAGCTAAAACCCTCAAAATACCGAAAATCGAGAGGTACCGTTATATGGGGGCTATTCCCAAAAAATGGGCCGACATAGCCCATCTTCGAACTTGTCTTGCCTATGGAAAAAAGATTATCGAGTGCAAAAATTTAGCCCTCTAGCTCGATTTTTGCGGACGCTGGAGTGATTACAACAGACGAACAGAATCGATTCAGAATTTTTTTCCTGATTTCATTGCTTTTATTTGGAATTATTTTAATTTACCGTTTCTTCTAATGCATTTTCACTGTAGTTGTTATCGTCTTGTGAACATAGCAGAACAATACGAACCATATGTACATTCATGTTGAGTCTAGGTTGAGATGTTAGATGTTGCCTTTATATTAAAGAAATTAAAAAATTGTAGTTGCGAACTATACAGCCAAACACTTTGTTTTTTCGACAGCAAACGCACTGTTATTGTTTGGTTTGTCAGTTAACTAACAACAAAATTGTTGCGACCTACAGTGGTAGTTTAGATATGTTGTTGTGGTGTGTATGCATGTGGTGTGGTTTGTTGATATAGTCTCAATGTGATGGTGAGACGATGGTGGGAGTTGTGTTGTGGTTTGTTTATACATTGTAAATACGATGGTGAGATGACGAGACCATTCAAAAGAAAACGAGAACTAAGTTGAGAGCACTTACCGACCAAGAGAGGAAATAGTGGAATATAGGGACAAATAGGAAAGTGATTTTGTATCTAATGAAAATCTTACATATTTTTGAACAAATAGTGGCTTTCGGATGGAAATAAGAACCTACACATGTATCTTATGTGAGGTATATGTACAGTATGAAAAAACTACATCACGAACGAAAATATGTACAAATTCTTGAAATATTTTTTCTGTGTAAAATTCACACGAAAACGCACATTATCATTGTAATCACTTCCCGAATACACACTAACATCTTGTGAAAGATAGGGCAGATGTTCATAAACATTTTGGGTACCTTTCAATGGGGAATAATTTTGAAGGAATACTGTATCGGGTAATATACATTTTGAGATGCGTCTAAATCGCGAAATATTTCCAACATCATCGGCGTTCATCAAAATAGTTACATTTTCGGTGTTTCTTTATCGACTATCGGTACACATCTCTTCTTGCTCAGAGGGTGATGAACACCGATGATGTTCAAAATATTGGAAACAAAAATTTTGTTTTATTTTCTGACCTAAAAGCCAAACTAAACCAACAGAAATAGAGAGTCCAAAGGTCAACAAAAGTACATCATTTACCAAGATTTACTTTGGCGGCGGCGATGTAGCATCGTCTGCAGTTTAGTGTGCAAAAAATTTTATAACGCTAATAATTTGCACAAAGTGCACACACTTTCTTTGCGCATCCGATTTCACTATCAACCGAGAAAAAATGCACTGATCTACACCTATTTCAATTAAACCGTGGATGTAGCATCACACAGTATTTTTGGGATAAATCCAATAGAGTTTCCATACCGATTAACTTTTTAAACCTCAGTTTCCGCAAAAACGTGAGTGATTCAAAACATTTTTCGAAAATTTTTCAATTTTTGCAGTAGCCGTTTTCGCCGATCTAGTGGACCGCTGAAAAACTAAAATATCGCGGGTTACCAGCACACTCAAAAGGATATTGTAAAAACTGTACCAACAAAATTTGTTTTTTTTTTTAATATCGCACTAAATTTTGGCCTTTGACAGTAGATTACTGTGATGCTGTGTGGGCTACATTGTCATTATACAAATTATGCGTAATTGCGAGTACTTTAATCATATGATTGGTTTTTTGAAACTACCGAGTGCGCGTCCATGTTAAATAAAAAAAATACAAAAAAACACTTATACGGTTTCAAAATGTCGGCATCCATAAAAGGTGGATGCAGTGGAAATTTTGAAAAGTGATACATTAGAAGTGTAATCTTCATTTTGTATTTTTCTACTTTTACTTTGGACAGATGTCCGTCATTTGAATAGTTGAACCAACAATCGAATGGCAATGTAAAAAATCTCGATAGCTTTAACATGTTTTTGCCTATGTTTATTCATTTACGCGGTCATAACTTCCAGGCAAATTATTTATTTTTTTGCTAAATTTTTGAGCTTTGTTCAAAAACACTTAATAACACTTAATAGTCATAGTTACTGTTAAACTAAAACAGTTCTCGTATTATAATAGTACAAATCTTGGCATGGAAGCTAATTTTTGTCCTTTACTCATATGTACTTTATAGGGTCGCAAATGAGTATTTCAATGTGTTTAAAAACAACAAGCTTTTAATTCATATTTTATCGTAGCGCATATTTTAGGTTTAAGTTAAATTTTTCTTGATTTATGTATGTATATTTTGGTTTTATTTTATTTCTAGATAAAAATATATTGAAGGAATAAGAATATAAAGTGCTGAATGTCCGTTCTTTGACTTGATAAGTAGCCTTTTTCGTAAATATATTTTATAAAAATCACAAATTGATTTGTAAAAAGTCAAACATTATTGGCTACGAAATGAATAATTACATTCGACCCCAAAATCAGGCCTCTTATCAATTTGACCATGAATATTTTATATTATTATTCCATCTCCTCATTGGCAATTGGAAAGGGATGCTTGAAGTTAAGGTTATTCAAAAGCATATTCAACGAAGAAAAAAGACAAAGCAAAATATTTATTGAAGGATTTTTTCTTTTTTGTATAACAGATATCTTGCGGTTATTCATAAATAATGTTATTTTAGATAATTTATTACACTGCTGTTTGCCACCCAATTTACATTCTGTTGGAAGACGAGGGATTGACTTTCTAACAATGTTTTTATCTGTTAAGGAAATATTGTTGTTTTTGTAAAGGCATGAGTTGTTTTTTTTTCTCTTCACACCACATGTGGAGATATGTTAATAAATTGTAATGTAGTCGCAGTGTGATAGAAACACATATCGTACTCCGACGGGAGGTCGTTCGTCCTTTTTGCTCCCTATAGCACAACGAAATAATCTGAAATGTTTTATTGTTTTTTGTGTGGTGTTATTTTGAAATATAACAAATAAAATCTTACAGTAACTAGCACGGTCCCAAAATAAGATCCACAGCAAATTCTTTATGAGAAAAAACATTAATGTTATGACAGGATAAACATACCTGAAAATATAAAGAAAAAATACAATTATGTTAATATTGAAAAGCTAAAGTTAACGGAAGATATAAGAAATAATAGTTATAATTAACACCTAAGTCTTCAACAGCAAACGAAGAAATTAGTAGCCGGGTTTGCCCACAGAAATATACCATCAGTTCATGATAGAAAAACGGGCATCCGATACCGCCAATTCAATTCATAATTTTAACATTGTTTCAAAGGGGTATCAGAGGGAGTGGGACTATATATTTCCATAACAAATCTAACATGAGCTATTCAAACAAAGTAATTTTTGTTATATATTTTTTTGCATTTTTTTCCCGTAGGAGAATGTTCCGGAACATAATCAATGCCTCAGCCTAAAGATACTGTGCTTTTATAGCTTCGGTAGAGCCTTTCTGCAATAAGGGATGCTTCGGTAGACCCCTTCTGAATGAAAGAGTGCTTATGTAGACCCTTTCCGAAATAAAGGGTGCTTCTGGAAGAAAGGGTGCCTCTGTAGACCCTTTCTAAAGGAAAGGGTGCTTCTGTAGACCCTATCTGAATGAAAGGGTGCTTCTTTAGACCCTTTCTGAATGAAAGGGTGCTTCTGTAGACCTTTTCTGAAAGATAGGGTGCTTCTATAGGTCCTTTCCGAAAGATAGGGCGCTTCTATAGATGTAGATCCTTTCTGAAAGACAGGGTGATTCTATAAACCCTTTTTGAAATAAAGGGGGCTTCGGTAGACCCTTTCTGAAACAAAAGGGTGCTTCTGTAGACCCTTTCTGAAATAAAGGGTGCTTCTTTAGACCCTTTCTGAATGAAAGGGTGCTTCTGTAGGCCCTTTCTGAAATAAAATTTGCTTCGGTAGACCCTTTCTGAATAAAAGAGCGCTTCTGTAGTCCCTTTCTGAAATAAAGGTTGCTTCGGTAGACCCTTTCTGAATGAAAGAGCGTTTCTGTAACCCTTCCCGAACTAAATGGTGCTTCTGTAGACGCTTTCCGAACTAAAGGGTGCTTCTGTAGGCCCTTTCTGAAATAAAGGTTGCTTCGGTAGGCCCTTTCTGAATGAAAGAGCGCTCTGTAACCCTTCCCGAACTAAATGGTGCTTCTGTAGACCCTTTCCGAACTAAAGGGTGCTTCTGTAGACCCTTTCTGAAATAAAGGGTGCTTCTTTAGACCTCTGTAGATCCTTTCTGAAAGACAGGGTGGTTCTATAGACCCTTTCTGAAAGAAGGGGTGCTTCTGTAGACCCTTTCTGAAAGAAGGGGTGATTCTGTAGACCCTTTCTGAAAAAGGGTGCTTTTGTAGACCCTTTCTGAAATAAGGGGTGCTTCTATAAGGGTGCTTTAGCCTAAAGATACGGTGCTTTTAAAGACCCCTTCTGAAAGAAAGGGCGCTTCGGTAGAGCCTTTCTGCAATAAGGGATGCTTCGGTAGACCCCTTCTGAATGAAAGAGTGCTTATGTAGACCCTTTCCGAAATAATGGGTGCTTCTGGAAGAAAGGGTGCCTCTGTAGACCCTTTCTAAAGGAAAGGGTGCTTCGGTAGACCCTTTCTGAATGAAAGGGTGCTTCTTTAGACCCTTTCTGAATGAAAGGGTGCTTCTGTAGACCTTTTCTGAATGAAAGGGTGCTTCTGTAGACCTTTTCTGAATGAAAGGGTGCTTCTATAGATCCTTTCCGAAAGATATGGCGCTTCTATAGATGTAGATCCTTTCTGAAAGACAGGGTGGTTCTATAGACCCTTTTTGAAATAAAGGGGGCTTCGGTAGACCCTTTCTGAAACAAAAGGGTGCTTTTGTAGACCCTTTCTGAAATAAAGGGTGCTTCTGTAGACCCTTTCTTAAATAAACAGTGCTTCTGTAGGCCCTTTCTGAAATAAAATTTGCTTCGGTAGACCCTTTCTGAATGAAAGAGCGCTTCTGTAGTCCCTTTCTGAAATAAAGGTTGCTTCGGTAGACCCTTTCTGAATGAAAGAGCGTTTCTGTAACCCTTCCCGAACTAAATGGTGCTTCTGTAGACCCTTTCCGAACTAAAGGGTGCTTCTGTAGGCCCTTTCTGAAATAAAGGTTGCTTCGGTAGGCCCTTTCTGAATGAAAGAGCGCTTCTGTAACCCATCCCGAACTAAATGGTGCTTCTGTAGACCCTTTACGAACTAAAGGGTGCTTCTGTAGACCCTTTCTGAAATAAAGGGTGCTTCTTTAGTCCTCTGTAGATCCTTTCTGAAAGACAGGGTGGTTCTGTAGACCCTTTTTGAAATAAAGGGTACTTCTGTAGACGCTTTCTGAAATTAAGGGTGCTTCTGAAGACCCTTTCTGAAATAAAGGTCGCTTCGGTAGACCCTTTCTGAATGAAAGAGTGCTTCTGTAGACCCTTTCAGAACTAAAGGGTGCTTCTGTAGACCCTTTCTGAACGAAAGAGTGCATCTGTAGACCCTTTCTGAAGGATAGGGTGCTTCTATAGACCCTTTCTGAAAGAAGGGGTGCTTCTGTAGACCCTTTCTGAAAGAAGGGGTGATTCTGTAGACCCTTTCTGAAAAAAGGGTGGTTTTGTAGACCCTTTCTGAAATAAGGGGTGCTTCTATAAGGGTGCCTTGGTAGAGCCTTTCTGCAATAAGAGGTGCTTCGGTAGACCCTTTCTGAATGAAAGAGTGCTTCTGTAGACCCTTTCCGGAAGATAGGGTGCTTCTGTAGACCCTTTCTGAAATAAAGAGTACGTCTGTAGACCATTTCTGAAAGAAAGGGTGCTTCTGTATAATCTTTCTGAAAGAAAGGGTGCTTCGGTAGACACTTTCTGAAAGAAAGGGTGCTTCTGTAGAACCTTTCTTTAAAGAAAGGGTGCATTTGTACACCCTTTTTGAAAGAAAGTTTGCTTCTGTAGACTTTTCTGAAAGGGTGCTTCTATAGACCCTTCTGAAAAGAAGGGTGCTTCTATAGACCCCTTCTGAAAAGAAGGGTGCTTCCATAGACTCTTTCTGAAAGAAAGGGTGCTTCTGTAAAGCCTTTCTCACAGTAAGGGTGCTTCTATAGAGCCTTCCTGAAAAAGGGCCCTTATATAGACCCTTTTTGAAAGAAGGGGTGCTACTGTAGACCCTTTTTGAATGAAGGGGTGCTACGGTAGGCCCTTTCTGCTACGGTGCTATATCAAGATCTAATAAGCAAAGCTTAAATTTAAATATCCTCCTTATATGTATATAACATTTACTTCCAGAACAAATGTTCAAGACTCGTTTGCCCTGAAAGCTAGAAATGGCAGAGAAAGTGCTCCAACATTTCATCGCTCTCTCCGCATGCCCTGGACACCTTCTGTAAGGATTTTTGATTGTCCTCCTCTGACTTTCACCATCGAATTTTGATGTCTTCCCCTATTCCATTCATTATTCCAAAGGGATATATGGACATTTGCTTTTAACTCTATGTGCGCCGCTCTTAAGTTTGTTTATCGTAGTTTGTTCTTTGAAATGTTTAGCCAAAGAGTTAGCTATCTTGTTACCCCTATTTCGTGTATATACTGGTATGGGTACCCACCCAACAGTGATGGGAGTAGTCGTTATTTGAATTTATACAGGTTTTATTTTTACTGACTTGACCAAAACTTTGATTTTATTCAAATAATTGGCAGGGAAGTAGAATTTTGTTTGCGAATCGCGTTCAGATTTATAAATCATTGAAATAAAATGTAATAAAAATTGCAAAATTATTACAGAATAAATTACGTTAGTTACGGCTTTTAATTAATATCAATACCACCACTCTACAAGGATATTCATACAAGTTCATTTGAAAACTCTGCCAACGGTATAATTTGTATGCAACACATTGTTTCGATAAGGTCATAAAAATTGTGAAAATTCTAAACAAATTTTTGGCGAGTGTTCACAATTTGCCACATTGACATACTAATAGAAGAAAACGACAGAGAGAGAAAGAGCAGAGCATACATAAATCGAAATAATTCAATAATTTATTGACCATAAAAACAACACTGTCATCCTTAAGGCCTTCAGGACACACACACACACCAACACGTCCACAACAAACCATTATCCCATAGGCGCTGCTGCCACAATACAAAACAGATGCTGCAAAATAAAATCACAAACCAAAATACGGCATCAGATGGGGCGGCAAAG
Source organism: Musca autumnalis (assembly GCF_047663935.1). Taxonomy (NCBI): domain Eukaryota; kingdom Metazoa; phylum Arthropoda; class Insecta; order Diptera; family Muscidae; genus Musca; species Musca autumnalis. Next base: position 123,645,145 of record NW_027411866.1, on the reverse strand, counting down.
TCCAATGGAATACATTGTGAAAATCATGGGGGAAAAGAGAAGCATAAAATACCAAAACATGCTTCGAATTATACGAAATAACAACAGGATATTGAATTAAAGGACAACGACAACTACAACCAGTGCAGTTCATCGATGTCGTCAACAAATAAACAAAATGTCATTAATCAGACACCTGGAATAAACGAACTAAACGAATTGCCATTGACCGGAAGATTGTGTGTTGGTTTAGGCCTTTGCAAACAACATAAATTGTTTGGCCGGCTGGTACCAGGGCTTCGGAGTCGGAGTCTAGCAAATTTTGCTGGAGTCGGAGTCGGAGTCTGGAGTCGTGAAAAAAAGCTCGACTCCGACTCCGGTCAAAATGTTTTTTTCTACATTTATCAAAAGAGTTTTTTATTTTTTTATGATAGAGAGATTAACTTTATTAACATTTTGATAAATCGTTTATTCATTTTATAGGAAATCTATGAGTAAACTTGTAAGCAAAGGGTTTATTATATTTAGTAATGTTCCATGACAATAGAATTATAATTGCATCTTTCAATATGAATCGATTTCTTAATATACCATCACATTTATGACAAAACTTATATACACTCTGGAATACTAGTTTTCGATCTCACATATTTATACTTCACAATATAATGTGGAAAAAGTATTATAAGTTTATTTTGTCCACAATTAAGGGGTTATGGTCACTTATTGTGCACGAAAAATGAAATTTTTCATGAATTTTTACAAGTAATCTACCAATTTTTTCCAAAAGATATTGTTTTCATCTGATTTATAATACCTTGAGCTACTTTCAGAATTTTTTTTTGTTGAAAAATATTGCACAGTTTTCTGACAAATGGCCACCTACGAAACACTGTTTTTATACCCTCAGCCTTTAGGCTATGAAGGGTATATACACTTTGATACGATGAAAATGTGCCTCATCGAAATAATGGTTTTAGACCCCAAGTATGTTTGGACGAAATGTGTTTCAGACAATTTGGAGTCGATCTAGCCATGTCCGTCCGTCTGTCTGTCTGTCCTGCTGGCTGGAGCGCACGATAACTCTCGAACGGATGAACCGATTCGGTTCAAATGTTGGCTTTCGTAATATTTTGCCCAAACTTAGTTTAAGTTCGAAGGTGAGCTACATCGGTCCAATCCTTCCGGTACCTCCCCCACAAAAGTTCGAAAATGTTCGAAAAAATGTGCGCACGATAACTCTTGAAGAGAGTAACCGATTTGGTTCATACATTGTATAGCGTAAACTTTCTACCAGAGTAATATGAGGTTCCAATATGGTCTTAATAGGTCGACTGCTTCGGGTACCTCCCACACAAAATTTGAGAAAAGTTCAGTTTAGGGCCATCTCTCGAATCGCTTTGATTTTTGTTTTAGCAACTTGTATTCACTGCCCTCCATACGGCGGTACAAGTATCATCAGGGGCAAGTCCATACTTCCTGAGAAAATAGCAGGAAAGTTGCAAAAAACCCCTATGACACCGTGTGAGGTGGTTGGAGCGCAAGATAACTCTCGAACGGATCTGCCGATTTGGTTCAAAATATGGCCTTAGTAATATTTTGTCCAAACATAGTTTAAGTTTGAAGATAAGCCATATCGGTCCACTCCTTCAGGTACCTCCCCCACAAAAGTTAAAAAATGTTCGGAAAAATTGTTCGTACGGTAACTCTTGAAGGGAGTGGCCGAATTTGTCTATACTTTAAACATCCTAATATATCTACCAGATATAGATCTGGTTCAAATATGGGCTATATTTGTCCACTCCATCCGGTACCTCCCACACAAAATTTCGGATAAGTTCACTTTAAGAGCTGCTATCGAATCACTTTAATTTTTGTTAAAGCAACTTGTATTCGCTGCCTCAATTACGATGGTAAAAGTTTTTTAGGGGCAAGTCCATACTTCTTGAGCAAACAGCTCGAAGAGTGTAAAAACCCCCTATGGCACTATATGTTGTGCCTGGAGATCCACTTACATAACGGTCAATGTCGATCTATTCCTTATAGTATCTCCTCCGCAAAACTTTTTATCTTTAATCCTAATCAAAATTTTTGTCGGTTCAAACGCCAAAAATATTTAAAACCCCCTAAATACATACGTATTTTGGGAAAAAAAAAAATTCAATATACACAGGCTGAGGGTATATCTCTGTCGGCAAAGCCGACTGATACTTTTTTACTTGTTACTAAAGCAGTTTGCGGTGACCACTGAAGCTCGAAAACGAATAAACCGATCAGCATATGTTTTTGTGGGATCATTAAGAACATAATAATCGTGTATTTAAGCGAAACGAATTAAAAAATATGAATTTAAAAAAAAGGGAACTGTAGAAGTCAAAATTTCGCTTTCATAAAATCTGTAAGTAACAAATTACTGTTGGCATACCCATCTTCATATTTCGACAAAATAAAACGAAAAAGATATGTGACCCGTCCCACAGAGGGGAAATTTGTGTTAAAAATTGATCAAAAGTCCTAGAAAGCTCATTTATACTTCGATTGATATAATATTTTGCACAAAGCATATCTTCTGCACAAGGATTAATCCTATAGAAAATAATGAAAATCGGTCCAGATTTGGATGCAGCTTCCATATATATTCGCATCTGATATGAGATAAAAATGCACCAAAATCACTGAAATTTAACACATGCAACCTGAACTAGCCTTAAAACCATTGAGCCAATTTTCAAACAAATCAGTACAGATGTATATATAGTCCCATATACATATATTTCATTCCAAATTTTATTTTTTGAAATTTACTTAAATTAAATTTTTCTCAATTCACATGAGAAAAGCCGTGAATGTTTCTGAATAAAGCAAACATATTTGATAGGTGTTTGTTTAGTCTGATAAATTAGAGCCCTGGTTATAACGCGGAGCAAAATTTAGTGTGAGTAAACCTTCCAATTCCATATAAAAATATTTCATATTTTAGATGAGAAAAATTAGATTTTTTCGGAATGGCGCAAATATGCGCAATTTTTATACCCTACACCACTATGTGGAGAGGGTATTATAAGTTGGTTTTGGCCAAAAAGTTTGTAACGCATCGAAATAATGGTCGCAGACCCATACTTATATATACCAAAATGAATGTCTCGACGAGCTGAGTCGATCTGGCTATGTGTGTCCGTCCGTCAGTCCGTCCGTCCGTCCGTCTGTCCGTCTGTCCGTCTGTCCATCTAAACCTTGTAATCACGCTACAGGTCGCAATTTTGATCGGATCGTCACGAAATTTTACATGTTGATAGGGGTCCCAGAGGGGAAGAAGCCTATTGATTTTGGTGATGGTCGGATAATATTTAGGGGTCGGAAAGGGCAAAAAACTTAGGTGGATAAAATGACAACGTTTTTTTCCAAAGCGAATATCTCAGCTTCTATATGGGGTAAACCAAAAGCAAAACCCTACAATGAAAGTAGAAAATATCACCTTTCTAATGATGTAAAGCAGGTGCTCGTAGGTGATCAAACAACGAAGATATTACAATGGTAGCAAATAAAACCCCAATTTTCATTTTTGCGATTTTAATTATATTGACGAATATTACAGCTTTGGTTGGGGACTTTCCAAAAGCAAAGCCTGACTCTGAAAGTAGAAGATCCCGTCCTTACAATGATGTAATCTAGGTCGGTGTAGGTAACCAAATGACGGAGATATCGCAATAGTCGGTAATACATCCCATTTTCCGATTTTTTTTGTAATCACGCTACAGGTAGCAATTTTGATCGGATCGTCACGAAATTTTGGGGGTTAATGGGGGTCCCAAAGAGAAAGAAGCCTATTGATTTTGATGATGGTCGGATAATATTCAGGGGTCTGAATGGGCAAACACTTATTTGGGGAAAGGTCAACGTTTTATTTCAAATCCAATATCTCTGTTTCTTTAAGAGATGTATCTAAAGCAAAACCTGGCAAGGAAAGTAGAAAATATCAGCTTTACAAGGATGTAAAGCAGGTTGTCGTAGGTGGTCAAATAGCAGAGATATGGCAATAGTAGATAATGCATCCCATTTTCCGATTTTTTTATAATCACGCTACAGGTCACAATTTTGATCGGATCGTCACGAATTTTTTGAGAGTTGATGCGGGTCCCACAGAGGAAGAAGACTATTTAGTTTGGTGATAGTCGGATAATATTCAGGAGTCGGACTAAGCGAAAAGCTTATGTGGAGAAAAGTCAACGTTTTTTTATGCGAATATCTCCGCTTCTGATTGGAGTAATCCAAAAGGAATACCCGTCAATGGAAGAAGAAAATATCTCGTTTATATTGATGCAAAGTATGTTGGCGTAAGTGAGCAAACCGAGATATTGCAAAATTCAGTAATATACAAAATATTTCCATTTTTTGTAATCACGCTACAAGTTGGAATTTTGATCGGATAGTGACGAAATTTTTGGCGGTAGATGGGGGCCCCACAGAGGAAGAAGCCTATTGATTTTGGTGATAGTCGGATAATTTTTAGGGGTCGGAATGGGGAAAAACTCATTTGGAGACAAATTCAAAGTTTTATTCTTTGTGAAGATATCGGCTTCTAGTAGGGGTATTCCAACGGCAAAGCCTGTCAATGGAAGAAGAAAATGTTACCTTTATATTGGTGTAAAGCAGGTTGGCGAAGGTGGTCAAACAAGGGAGATACCACAATAGTCGGTAATGCATCCAATTCTTCCATTTTTTGCAATCAAGCTACAGGTCGTAATTTTAATCGGATGGTCACGAAATTTTGGTTGCTTATGGGCGTCCCAGAGAGAAAGAAACATATTATTTTTGGTGGTAGTCGGATTATATTCCCTAAAAGAAATGTTTACCAGTGAAAAGTTTATGCACAGGGGTAGTGGTGTAGGGTATCACATGGTCGGCCCCGTCCCGACTATAGCTCACTTGTTTATGATTGAATCTGATATTTGTGGCTCAATCGCATAAAACATTAGAAGAAACTATGGTCGGGAAACGACGGGGAAATAGACTTTTTCACTATTGAAATTGTAGTAATCTTAAAAATGATCATAAACCATTTTCATAAAGAGGATATGTATTACCATTATTAAAGAGCAAAGAAGTAAAATCAATCTGAAAATTTTTAATGCTAATCTTGTTCGGAGACTGTACAAAAACAATAAATCTGGAAAAATATAAGTTTTCGCGAAAATAATGTCATTTTAATGTTCACCTAATTTCCTAGTTTTCGAAAATTTACTTTTTGTTTTCAGTAAGGCTGAGCACGGCGATCTTGAAACAATTTTAAATGGAAGGTGCTTACACCTCGGAAGTTTTTGCGGATTCTGAAACTACTATGTTTATAGATGAGAAAAATCAAAAAACAAAAAAATCGCCGGAGCGCTTTTTAAATAAATCGCGATTTAAGTTGACATTTTTAGGGGTTGTTTAGGTTTTCACGATTTTGTTTAGAAACCGCAAGTTCTATCAAAAGGGGACTAAAGAAAATGTTGTAGCTATGAAAATTCTCTACAAGATTGACCTGTATGGTATTCTCGACAGTTTTACCGTTTTTGAGATATAGAAGTTCAAATTGGGACAATTCAAATTCAATTAAATTCTGTATCGTCCCCTTATAAAACAATGTCATGACTGCAAATTCCCAACTTAAACTTATATATCTAAAAACATGTTACAACTTAGGATAAGTTACTTAAGCCAGTCTTGTAGAGAATTTTCACAGCTTTAAGATTTTCTCAGGTCCCATATCGATAAGACTTACCGTATTCAAGCAAAATCGCGAAACCCTAACAAAAAAACCTAAAAATGTAAACTGAGCTTCATTATCTCAAAATGGTACAGGCTGGGAACAAATGATAAACGTCAATCCTATAGAGAATTTTCACAGCTACAACATTTTCTTTAGCTCCATTTCGATTGGACTTGCGGTTTCCAAGCAAAATCGTGAAAACCAAAAAACCACCTAAAAATGAGAATATGACCGCGATTTATTCAAAAATCCCTACAGCGATTTTTTCTTGTTTTTGGATTTTTCTCATCTATGAACACTGCTGTTTTAGAATTCACAAAAACTTTCCCTGTGTAAGCGGTTTACATCAAAAGTTAGTTAAGGCGCACCCTTCATGACATTGTTTTGTAAGGGGGCGATACAGTCAGTGCATTGTCCCAATTTGAACTTCTATAACTCAAAAATGGTAA